>NC_073345.2:21690000-24337500 GCF_027580225.2 Misgurnus anguillicaudatus
CCCTTAATGCACTACATTGCTTGGCATAAATTAACCTACTTGGTACTATTACTACTACTATTAATAAACATAACTATTGATAAATGATGACTCATGTTGCACTCTGCATTATTGTCCAATCAGGTGTTTTCAAAAATTTGAAGGCCCCTCCCCCTAATACTCCCTGCATTTGTATAACAAGTGGAAAATTATAGTTCAAGGATGTGATACTGTATAACTAGAACCTATTAATGGCTATTTAAGTGAGAAACAGCCTATTTAATATTTCTGTTTCAATAGGAAATACACAGCTCTTACGAAAATTAACAATGGTTTTATTACAGTTAAAGTGAAGTAAACATGTTTTCTTTTTGGCAAGTTATTAATTACTGTTTGAAAATGGTTACTGTAGCGAGATTATGATTAAAGGGATAGTTTACCCAAAAATAAACATTTTGTCATCATTTACTCACTCTCAAGTTGTTCCAAACAGATGGAGCAACATTGTCTTCCATACTAGGAAAAAATCAATGGTGCCCCAGATCGACTTTGTGTTCAGCAGAACAAAGACATTTTGGGACAAAATAATGATGTGAATGATGACAGAATTTTCAATTTTGGGTGAACTATCCCTTTATTGGCTGTCTCTCAATTCCAAGAATGCAAAATGGACTTGCATTCTCGTGGAAATTGGTCTTGCCAGGCGAACTTGAAGAACGAACTCAAAAGGTCGCGAGAACACAGAACGCACTTGTGAGAATTGAGATTTGTGCGATCTTCAACATTCATAAAGTGACAAACATACCATTATATGCGTTATTATGTACATTATTATTTTTATTATGTCATTTTGTAATGGCAAATACGTATATATTTCAGATACCTTCAAGAAATGATAATATAATCTAAAATAAGAAACTCAATTAAGATTAGTTGTTCTATTCCAATAAAGCATACATTTTAATATCAAATTTTATGTATTTAATACTTAAAATGTTTACAAACGTTTACATTTACAGTTGTGCGTAGCACTTCCTTCCTCCGCCATTGTTTTTCCACAATGACTTCTGGGGCATAAAGCTATTACAGCGCTCAAGTCTGCACTCGCTGCATCCTCGATATCAAGAACACATTCGGGTATTTTCATGCGTCCTCTGTACTTGCGTTCTTTAGAATTGGAATTGAACTTCGACGGTTAATAATGACGTGGAGCGAGAACACAAGGACGCAAGATTGCTGAAAAATGCATATTGAGAAACAGCCAATGTTTGATAGCCATGATTTAAAGAGCACCAATTCAGGATTTTTAATTTCCTTGTGTGTGTAAGTGTGTATTAGTACATGTTAACGATATGCCAAAGGTACAAACCCCAAACTAAACAATGACGCGAGTTATCGTCTCCAGCGTAAATCTCTTTTTTGGACTACAACAAACGGATTGTAGGCAACAGTTTACTTCCTGGGATTGGTGATGTAGTAAAGACCAACATTATCATAATATATCCTCTCGCCTCGGACTCAGCCTGTAAGTTAACTCCTGTTAGCCTTGCATTGTGACCGAATCTTTCAAACATAGTAAGGAGTGTCACATTTCTGGCTGACGTCAGATGTATTCAAGCCAATCACAACGTACAGAGGGCTATCTGGAGTTACAAAAAATGTATGGTATGTGGAAAATAATGTGTTTTTTAACAATAAACCACGCGAACACATTGTATTATACCAAATAAACAAAATATCATTGTTTTTAGCGATGAATTAGGTGCTCTTCAACTTTTATTTTGGTTTAATTTTTGTTTTTACTTGTAGTTAAACCATTGTTAGTTTTAGTAAATGAGCCTCATTTCAGGGGGCCATAATATATACTGTAAGAGTATACAATAAATTATGGTTTTGTAACTTTTCTGTTTTATTTTAAGTTGCTATACAGTCTATAATATGATGTTGTTCTTATTCATCTTGAGCAGAAAGGAAATACCGCCCTTCATATTGCTGCTCTGGCCGGTCAAGAGAAAGTGGTTGCTGAACTGGTCAATTATGGTGCCAACGTCAATGCCCAGTCTCAGGTGGGTCTAATCCTCAAGACATTTGTCCACAAACTAAAAAATGCGTTGATGATAGTGTTTATTCACTTTCTCTATCGTGTTATCATATATACAGAAAGGTTTCAGTCCCCTATACATGGCAGCACAAGAGAACCACTTGGAAGTGGTCAAATATCTACTTGAACATGGAGCCAATCAAAGCCTTCCAACTGAGGTAAGTGCTTACCGTTCAGCCAACCAGATAAGAGAGAACTGTGGCCTTAAATCTAAATGACCCCACATCCCATATAATGTTATTTCCAGGATGGCTTCACACCTTTGGCGGTAGCTCTTCAGCAGGGGCATGAGAACGTGGTGGCCCTTTTAATAAACTATGGCACCAAGGGCAAAGTGCGTCTGCCCGCCCTGCACATCGCAGCACGCAACGATGACACGCGCACTGCTGCTGTACTGCTGCAGAATGATCCCAACCCAGACGTCCTGAGCAAGGTATTCATTGTGTGCTGCATCTCACCAGCAATTATACATCATGACTCACTGAGATCACATTACAGGCGCTCTTGGCTTATAATTGCAGTGATGACTATGCGACATAAACATAAATAAACAAATCTGAAAATGAAGCACAACTGACTTTGGTAAAGATCCATCAGCGTAGGTGTTATACTATCTATTTAGCTTTTCCACTGATTATTAGCCACGCCAAGGTCATTGGTTTGATTTCCAGGGAATGCATGCTCTCATAAAAAATGTATGGATTGAATGCACTGTAAGTCGCTTTGGATAAAAGCATATTATTAAGTATAATGGATAATGTCTCTTTGCAGACCGGCTTTACACCTCTTCACATTGCAGCCCATTATGAGAATCTCAGTGTTGCACAGCTGTTATTAAACAGAGGAGCCAATGTGAACTTTACGCCTAAGGTCAGTTTAAATGTCATGTTAATGCTGCCTCCTGCAACACATCCAAAGATTACAGAAATTCAATTTTTCTCATGTTCTCTCCTTGTTTTCTCTTTAAGAATGGCATCACTCCATTACATATTGCTTCCAGGAGAGGGAATGTGATTATGGTGCGACTTCTGTTGGACAGAGGAGCTCAGATAGATGCCAAAACCAAGGTACAGTTAATCATGAGGGCAGTCATAGCATAATGGTTAGAGTCGGGTATGTAACCCGAAGGTCATCAGGGTGCGACCGAGGTGGCCCCTACTGTATGCTGCCGGGTGCTGCAGTGATACTGTAGCTGCCCATTGCTCCGGTTGAGTGTTGTTTGCTGGCTGAGATGCAACATTTAACTGCTGAATGAGGTTTATTTAAGTCTGACCTATTTTTCTTCCTTTGGTAAAAACAAGTATTTTCTCAGTGTGAACACACGCTGTGCTTAACTGATGAAACCTAAAGCTTTAAAATGCGGCTTGTTTAGGATGCAATGAAACTATAGCTGATAAATTCTTTAAACTGATCGCTTGCTGTTTTCTGCAGGACGAGTTGACGCCGCTGCATTGTGCAGCCAGGAACGGTCACGTACGTGTTGTGGAAATCCTGTTAGACCAGGGTGCCCCCATGCAGGCCAAGACCAAGGTGACTAACTCCCAATATTTTGTTTGTCCATACTATAAAATATTGTATAAAATGTTCGAAGACACTAAGATGAATTTCCAGCATGTAAATTTCAACCATGTTTGTTGAAGTTTTTGAGAAGGTTAAATAAAGTGTAATGTTTAAAGTCTCACTGAAGTCAGGAATTTGAACTCATCTTTGAGCATCATAATAGCATGTAAAAGTTTTCCCTGTCCCAGTAATTTCTTCATGCTTTAAAACAGCTTGATTGTAACTCTACACATTTGCTTCATTTAGTATGTATTAATATACAAATTAGTCCCCGCCTCTACTCAATCGCACAGCCCGGACCAGATATATATGGAAATAGGTGCTACTTTCTGCAGTTTCAGACACATAACTGCTAAGTTCGGTTTCACACAATGCATACCTGAACTGCATGCTTGCAGCACTAAGGGCCCTATTTTAACGATCTAAGCGCATTGTCTAAAGCGCACAGCGCAACGTCTAAATGGGCGTGTCAGAATCCACTTTTGCTAATTTAACGACGGGAAAAATGGTTTGTGTGCCGAGCGCGCGGTCGAAAAGGGTTGGTCCTATTTTTTTAATGAGTAATGGGTGTGTTTTGGGCGTAACGTGCAATAAACCAATGAGAGTCTTTGCTCTCATCCCCTTTAAAAGCCAGTTGCGCTGGCGCTATGTCTAATCCCTATTTAGATGACGGACTTTGTAAACTGAAAAACTAAGCGTAGGAAGAAGATCCCCAGTTTGAGATTAATGTTAAATAATTGTGTTGTTTTTCACTTATTGAAATTGTTATTTTTTATTAAAACCTTTAAAACCCGTTTTCTTTTAGTCATGGAAGTAAAAAAGTATGTAAGAAAAGGTTTGTACTCTAAAAATACTTTATTTGTAACAAACAGGAGATCAGCACTTGGACAGCGTCATGAGTTTATTTTAAGCATTACTTAAAAAATTTCTAATCTCACCATATCCACAGGTACAGAGTCATCATATACAATAAATCCGTGAGGTAGCATTTAAAAAGACATTTAAAAACAGATGCAATTGTTTTAAGCAAAGCATTTATTTTCTTACCAGGCTACAGGTGAAGCGGCTCTTTGCGCCTTCTAACGTCTCATAATTAGTACTCATTTATGTCCAAGAGACTCAATAATAATTTTTTACATTCAATCCTTTAATCTTTCATATTTAAAAGTATTTTTGTGCTGCTGCGCATTTATGTATGTGATAAGCAAACCCGCGTAGTCGTCCCGTTTATAGGCGTATATTACTAATGCGATCTTTAAATAACAAAAAAACATATTGCGCCATTGACTTTAGACTTTAACCAGGTTTTTGTTGGTCAATGGCGTAGTCCATTTTAGTTGCCTCAAAATAGCAGTGCGCCAACAATGCCAACACACCTTGTTTTCAGACCAGAACGCCCGTGCGCGCAAAGGGGCCGCAAATGCATTTGCTATTTAAACAACGTGGCGCTAAACGTGAAAATTGCGCAGGATGGAAACTAGCAAAAAACACTTGCGTCGCAAGTTTTGCAGCCAATACCGATTACTGATTTATTGTCTTTGTGATTGGCCGATACCGATTCTTCACGCTGATATGCAAGCTCTTTGATGACTGTAACTGTTAACATTTTCTCTGAATAAAGTAATACCACAGATGTTGCCTTTGTTATATTACTTGCAGTAATTAGGTATATTATTGTTTTAATAGAGAATCAAATAAATTAGCACAACAAATATTTCTTCTGCAAAGAGAAATGTAATATGCCTTTAAGAAGGTTTATGTCTGTAAAAAGTGATGAAAATAAAACACTTCACAGTCTTTACGTTATGATTTAAATATACACGCATTCATATAAAGTACAACAGTTCTTCAGTGAAGAGCAGAGAGTGATTTTATTGAGAGATGAATTAGGTTACTGTAGCTTTAAGACGTGAGAGAGATCGCTTTGTCACGTGCACTGATGACGTGTACACGGACAAGAGCAGCTGTGAGGAAAATAAAATTTAAACTGTCAAAACTTAAAAACGCATGCAAATAATAAACTTTCGGCATGAGGATGCAATTGTCCGCAATAGATATGTGTTGTTTACGCTGTTTCATTGTGATGTGATGACGCGTCGCTTTGTTAGAACAGGAGCGCGTCCTACACGTCTCTGTAAAGACAAAGAGAGAAATCCAAATCAACGTCCAACGGGTTTTAAAAATTCTCGCACTGCTCAAAAATGGTCTCTAATTGCAGCGGGATTCAGGAGCCCTATAATGACAAAAGTAAACAGAAAGATCGGCAAATTTAGCGAGTACTTATCGAGTCATTTAATGCCGTTATCGTCCGATACCGATCTGCGGCCGATCGATCGGAGAATCCCTAATTAACACTGCATGTGTGAGCAGGAGAGAAGCAGAGCTGAAGCAGCCTTGCTGCAGTTGTTTTAGTGCCGAGTCTATGCGGCATCCATACATAATATCTATACTGTAAAATGAAGAATCTGTAATTATGCTGATCAGTTAAGCTGCGCCTGCTTCTGCAGAATGGTCTGTCCCCCATCCACATGGCAGCGCAGGGCGATCACATGGATTGCGTAAGGCAGCTACTGCAATACAATGCAGAGATCGATGACATCACCCTGGACCACCTGACCCCGCTGCATGTTGCAGCACACTGTGGGCACCACCGCATGGTCAAGGTGCTGCTGGATAAGGGGGCAAAAGCTAATGCCCGTGCTTTGGTTAGTGAGTCTTTTGTATCTGTGTTTTACTTCTCAGTCCTTAGTTTTATGTTATTTAAATGTTTGATTAACTCTACATTGACAAAGCCATTAATATGTTAAAGTATTCACGGATACATTATACATTAAAATTATGTTTTGAACACTTAGTAATACATCACTGACACGACTCGACTGTACAGCTGAACACTTGACATACTTGTTCATTTCTTTCAGAATGGGTTCACCCCGTTGCACATTGCCTGTAAGAAGAACCACATGCGGTCCATGGACCTTCTGCTCAAGCATTCAGCATCTCTGGAGGCAGTGACTGAGGTCAGATTACTCTCTTGGCTGTCGCTATGATGGATAGCCCGGATTCACGCTGCACCAGCTGTGCTTTTAGCTTGAATCTTGTACATAGTACAGAAAAATGATGTGCAAATGAGACCAGGATAATTTTAGGATATGTAAATACTACTGTATTACGTTACATTACATTACATGTTCTGTATGTTATTTTCTCTGAGTCTGGTCTGACCCCACTTCATGTGGCTGCATTCATGGGGCATCTTAACATAGTGAAGAGTCTTCTTCAGAGAGGAGCTTCGCCCAATGCATCTAATGTGGTAAGAACTGTGTAATTTGTTTAGCACCTCAGAGATACCAAGCAATCAAATCCCAATTGCACAGATCTTCTGCTTTACAAACTGGCTAATGTCTTTAGGAAAGATTATAACAATGATCAAACTTTTTGATTTACAACTTTTTTAAATGTGCCATTTTAGAAAGTTGAGACCCCTTTGCACATGGCTGCCCGGGCGGGGCACTGTGAGGTGGCTCAGTTCCTGCTACAGAACAATGCACAGGTGGATGCTAAAGCCAAGGTATGGACATGATACAAGCTTTGTTAATATCTTAAAGAGCATCATATTGTATTTCTCATTATGCAGCACCTATTTTAACCATCTGCCTAAAATAGCTCTCTTTAAAGGGACATTCAATTATTTTTAAAATATACTTATTTTCCAGCTCCCCTAGAGTTAAACATTTGATTTTTACCGTTTTGGAATCCATTCAGCTGATGTCCGGTTCTGACACTACCACTTTTAGCATAGCTTAGCATAATCCATTGAACCTGATTAGACCATTAGCATCGCGCTAAAAATAACCAAAGAGTTTTGATATTTTTCCTATTTAAAACTTTTAAAACTATACTCTCATTCTGGGGTAATAATCAAGGACTTTGCTGTTGTAACATGGCTAGTGATATTATGCACCGCCCAAAAATAGTCCCCTGCCATTAAAAGTTACTAAGGGGACTATTTTCGGCTGCTGCGTAATATCATTGCGTCTCCTGCTGCCATGTTACTGCTGCAAAGTTCTTGATTATTACGCCAGAATGAGAGTATAGTTCCTAGAAAATCGCAACTTTAAATTTTTTGTCGGTTTTAGTACACTATGTAACTACAGAAGAGTCAAGTTTTAAATAGGAAAAATATCGAAACTCTTTGGTTATTTTTAGTGTAATGCTAATGGTCTAATCAGATTCAATGGATTGTGCTAAGCTATGCTAAAAGTGGTAGCGCCAGACCCGGAGATCAGCTAAATGAATTCCAAAACGGTAAAAACCAAATGTTTAACTCTAGGGAACCTGGAAAATTTGTATATTTTTTTAAAAAGTGGAATGTTCCTTTAAACCACTCTCCTTCTGAACGTCCAGTCTGCTCTGCTTGGTTAAATCTTAGATTTCCTTTTTTTTTCTTCACAGGATGATCAGACGCCCCTCCACTGTGCTGCTCGTATGGGACATAAGGAGTTGGTGAAGCTGCTGTTGGAGCATAAGGCCAATCCAGACTCGGCCACCACGGCAGGACACACCCCTCTGCACATTGCTGCCCGTGAAGGACACGCCCAGACCACACGCATCTTGCTTGACGAGAATGCTCAACAAACCAAAATGACCAAGGTTCTTCTCTCCTGTCTGTTCTTTTCTCCTCCTCTCGTTTTCTCGCCTCCAAACTCTTTACTAAACTTCACCAAAAATTCACCTAATGAATCTATTTCCATTCCCATTTTACTGAAAATCACACTGCATACAGAAATCTCCAATGCATTTTTATGTGAAGTTTTATATAGCCATGCAAGCAACACTAAACAAGTGCGCTTAGGTTATTACATCACATGGCAAGGAACTTCCCATCTGCCTTCTGAGTGTGTATTTGTGTTTTCTTACAGAAGGGATTTACCCCTCTACATGTAGCATGTAAATATGGTAAAGTGGATGTGGCGGAGCTGCTTTTGGAAAGAGGGGCCAATCCTAATGCAGCCGGAAAGGTAATACATCAAAATGAACATCTGATGTTTCCTGCGTATATCAGATGACAGACAGAGGGGGTTGACTGAGGCCATGTGTATCCTCTTTGTCCTTACAGAATGGACTGACGCCTCTGCACGTGGCTGTCCATCACAACAACCTTGATGTAGTTAAGCTGCTGGTCAGCAAGGGCGGCTCTCCGCACAGCACTGCGAGAGTAAGATACGCATATACAGTACACAGAAAGACGTCACGGATCTTGACATTAACTAACAGCTCATAGACTTTCTCTATTTTCTTACAAGGGGTGGGGTGTAGTATGGTCAGCTGATAAACGTATTGATCTTGTTTAGGATATTGGAAACATTTTCGAATAAATTCACAGCTTAGAGCTATATAATAAATATGTGCTCAAAATGTTATTTTAAAAACTTAATATAAGCTACAGTATGTTCTCTATGCAAAGGTTACTGCACATAACTTACCATCCGAAACATTTGTGCTGATATAATTTCC
Organism: Misgurnus anguillicaudatus; assembly: GCF_027580225.2. NCBI lineage: Eukaryota > Metazoa > Chordata > Actinopteri > Cypriniformes > Cobitidae > Misgurnus > Misgurnus anguillicaudatus. The sequence goes on from NC_073345.2 coordinate 21,699,158, forward strand.
AAAGTGGGGGTAGAAAAAAATATTTTGTATTTTTGGCCACAAATGGTGAATTATTTTGTTGCATTTGCTGGTTTGCATCAAATACTAATCAGATAGTTCCTATATATGTTTAATAAGCATATATTTGGGTGCTTTGGATAAAAGTCTCTGACAAATTACCACCCAATCCCTTTTTATGGCAGAACGGCTACACAGCCCTGCATATCGCAGCCAAGCAGAACCAACTGGAGGTGGCAAACAGTCTGCTGCAGTACGGAGCCAATGCCAATTCAGAATCACTACAGGGCATTACCCCACTTCACCTGGCATCACAGGAGGGGCAACCTGACATGGTGGCATTGCTCATCTCCAAACAGGCCAATGTTAACCTTGGGAACAAGGTGATATACTGTTTAGTTTTAGGAATCCAACAACATCCAACCCAGTCTGTGAATGCCCAACTAAAGTTACATTTAGTCATTTACTGTTTTCTACATAAAATCATTCTACATAATGTAAAGAACAATTCTGTGAAAATATAACCTTGTGATCTTTAATATTGACTAAGACCAGTGGGGGCTCGTGACTGCTCATCCGAGGGGCGCAAATTCAAAATATGTGTTTGTTACGTCATGTGAACCATGTGTATCACGTGTTTTTTCAAAATAAGTGCCTGCTGCACACGCGTCAAAACTGTTTTTGATAAAGGAAACGCTCACGTTCACAAAATACACGCAAGACATTCCCTTAACAGTAAACTCTGATTACGCATGAGATTATACGTGTATCTGGCAAACACGAGCGTCTCTTTTATCATAAACCCTTTAGACGCGTGTGCAACAGGCACATATTTTGACAAGACATGTGATGCACACAGATTCACTCGACGCGCCGAACACATATTTTGAAATTATGAATAACACACATGACGGGCTATATACATGTTGTGACGAACTTCGCATCGAGCCCCCTCGAAAAAAGAAGTCACCGGCCACTACTGACTAAGACCATGTCAAAAATTTAAACCAGTGCCTAATCAATCAAACCAAATTCTATTTTGATTCCCCTAATCTCATAATTCGATTATGAGACCTTAGCCGGGATTTCCCAGACCGGGTCACATACAGTATGTTAAATTTGGCACATATGAAGATACATTTTGTATAAGCAGTTACATTCGACTCTTATTGTTTTATTCTCTTGTGTGTGTACAGAGTGGGTTGACACCTCTGCACCTGGTTGCTCAGGAAGGGCATGTGGGCATTGCAGACATGCTGGTGAAACAAGGTGCATCAGTCTATGCAGCCTCAAGGGTAAGAGATTTGAGTACGCACATGGACACACACACACACACACACACACACACACACACACACACACACGCACACGCACATATACACACACACACACACACCATCTGTGAAATGTCCTAGAATTGAAACCCATTAAACTTGTAGCACTGCAGAAACACTACTTCAAAAGTGACAAATACAACTAGATTTTCACACTTTCTCAAGAGACTAGAGAAATCTAGTAGAAATCCCAATGCTGTAACAGTAGGTTACTAGGGCTTTGCTAGGCAGTTGTGAGGGTGTGTTTGGGGTGATTACCTACTGGCCCAAGTTGGAAGAGCCTTAAAGTCTGTAAACTAAAATATGGACAAACCCAGCTGTTGGGTTAACGTTATCTAGTAAATGGCCATATTTGACAAAACCATAAGTTGGAACAATCTAGAATTTTGGAGTAAAACAACCTAGCATGGGCTACTTCAAACCCAACGGTTGGGTTTGTTTATATTTTATGCAACTATGGGTTAAAACAACCCAGCATTTATTTAGAGTTTTGGAAATTTTGTGTCTGGTTGTGTCTCTACTTCTTAGATGGGCTACACACCATTGCATGTGGCGTGTCACTATGGCAACATAAAGATGGTGAAGTTCTTACTTCAGCAGCAAGCCCACGTTAACAGCAAGACCAGAGTAAGTCCATAACTTTGGATACAACTCAGGATTTGTACAAACAATTCTGCATCTATTTAAAGATTCACTTTCTTCTCTTGCATTTCAGACGGGATACACTCCTTTACATCAGGCAGCTCAGCAGGGTCATACAGACATTGTCACTCTGCTTTTAAAGCATGGAGCTCAGCCCAACGAGATCACCACAGTAAGCATCAGCCACAATTTTGAAATATGACCCATCTCTTATGCCAAAGCATTATGTATGCTATTGTATACGAGTGTGGATGATTCATGCTGTCAAATGATTTCTTCTTGCACATAGACAGAATATTTTACTAAAACATTTCGGGGTGGTTTCCAGACAGGGATAAGCTTAAGCCGGGACTAGGCCTTAGTTTTATTAGGGAAATAACTAGTTTTAACAAACATGCCTTACTAAAAACATTACTTGTGTGCATTTTGAGGCAAAATGTTGAGACAGTTTGGACAGCTCTTAAATTTATTTTTGCCTATAGGACTAGTCTAATCCCTGTCTGGGAAACCGCCCCTTTATGTCATAAGAGCAAGTTTTTTTGAGATTTATACATCACCTGAAAGCTGAATAGATAAGTTTTTTCATTGATTTATGGTTTGTAAGGAAATGACAATATTTGGCCGAGATACAACTATTTAAAAATCTGGAATCTGAGAGTGAAACAAATCTAAATATTTTGCCTTTAAAGTTTTCCAAATGAAGTCCTTAGCAACACATATTACTTATGTTCAATTTTTTACAATTTTACGGTAGGAAATGTACAAAATATGTTCATGGAACATGATCTTTTGGCATAAAAGAAAAATCTATAATTTTGACCCATACAATGTATTGTTGGCTATTGCTACAGTGCAAGTATACCCGTGCTACTTATGACTGGTCTTGTAGTCCAGGGTCACATTTTGTTTATTCATGGCTTATCAGAGACCGATATGAGATTTGTTGACCTGACTGTGTTATCTGTGGCAGAATGGGACGTCACCCCTGGGTATCGCTAAACGCCTAGGCTACATCTCTGTCATCGATGTGCTCAAACTTGTGACTGAGGAGTCCGTATCTATGGTAAGCGCCATATGCATCTCATGAATTTTTGTCCTATCTGGATTTGTGATATCAATCTGCAAGGCTTTCCTACAGAAGCAGGTTGATTTATGTTTTTTATGTCACTATCTCATATCTTCTGTCTATCTGGTTTGCTTTGATTCTTACCACCTGTTTTCCTCACTTTTGTATTTAAGCATCTTTTTTAGAGTTAAGCATCTGCTAAATGTACAGTACATGTCAATTTTGGTTGTTTTGAGCCTGAGGCTTCTTGAGCTGTAGCCAAAAGGCAGGAAAAATATATTCGTACATTTAATAGTATCACTAGCGAAACATCTACTATAATTTAAATATTATAATATAATATAATATAATATTAAATATAGACCCCTTCACGGTTCACGTCACAGGCGGTTTCCACTGCGCATGTCGGGGTCAGAAAAGCCATTACAGCAGATTGAGTTGCGTATTATTCGGTATCATAAAAAAATGCCTACTTACGTCGTGGGCCGTGAAAATCGCACCAGGACTCCCGTTAAGTTTTCGCGATTCATGCAGAATCTCAAAAACAAAAAAATACAACATCTGCTGCTGCACGCAATTAACGTGCAGACGCGGACAATGCAAAGATCAAAGAGGCTTGTGTTTGTAGTGCTCACTTCATTTGAAGTAAGTCATCATTTTTCAGCAGTGTAAGATTAAATTATAAAGCCTGGATGGTATGAACAGTTTGACCCCATGCTGCGCACGCACCCGATAGTCATTCAATGTTTACAAACCTTGAAGGGGTCTATTATATACGAGAGATTATGAAATAAATAATACATATTTTAACATACATAAAAATGTATTACATCAAAATTACACAATTTACACAAGTATTTTAAATTTCAATGAAGAAAGATGTTTTGTCTCCAGATAATGTTATTGCATCTTCTAGCAGGGCTATGGCTATCCCCTCTTGTTATGTTCATTTGGGTCAGTGACAAAAACGGTTTGGCAAGATGAGAAATTATTTTTTTTTTTAATTTGTTTTAAAAGCATGCATCAGGTTTATTTCAATGCACAGTGTATTTATGTTAATTTTATGCAATAAAAAATTACATTTGCACCATTTCTATTAAAGTTAGGACTGAATGGACCTGAAAATGTCAAATGGTGTAACTGCCAATTGCACGAACGAATGAGAAATATTAAATATTTGATCCACCTTGATGGCATTTAAGCCTATTCATCAAAAAAAAAATCATTTTATAATATCATTTTATAATTTTATCATATTAGTTATTTGTAAATGTAAATTTTAATGCGTTTTTGTAATATTTGTCCTGACATATGCTGAAATCAGCTCTCTTTTCTAAATAATCTTAGATAATTTATGTAAAAATGTATGTTAAAATAATCATATTACACTAAACTAGATGATTATATTTTATTCCATATTTTTTATGAATATATTTAGATTTTAATTCGAAAAATTACTAGTTGCACCAATTGATACAGACGGTTACACCACACTGACATTTTGCAATTATCCTCGAAAAAAAAAACTTTGAAATAAAACCAGAAATTTTAAACTTGGTCCTCAATAAAGAGAATGTATGCAAGAAATCTGCAAATTTATTTTGAAATTTTAACCCTTTTACATTTAATTTATCTATACGGACACAAAATAATTAACATCATGTCCTTGACCCTTATTCCCTCTTCATCTATCAGATCACCACTGAGAAGCATCGCATGAGTTTCCCTGAGACTGTGGATGAAATACTGGATGTGTCAGAAGATGAAGGTTGGTATGACTGGCTCACATTGGCTTTAGCCTCAAGGATTATACCGCAGTAAATGGCATATTAAAGCTCTGATTCTCAGCTGCTGTGACAGGGTCTCACAGGCCTGAGGATGGTAATAGACTCTCAATTAAAAACATGGGCCAGTAAGCAGATTGCTGGTGGGTCCTATCCCAAGAGTGACAGTATGAAGTAAACCAGCATTTAGAGTCGTTTTCACATTAGTACTCCACTTCTGACTACTTCCTCAGCTGTACAAAAACTGTGTTTCTCCTGAAACATTCCTGTCAATGACAGGCTACGATTAATCTGAATCGTACTGTATTCTAATATCAGAAGATCAATTCAAATATTGCATGAGATGAAAAGTTGATCCAGCATGATATCATAAAGGAAATTAAAAGAAAAGTTGGCCTAAAAAGAAAAAACATGATTTCTGTTTATTCTGGAAAGTTGATGCCTGTCAATGTTCAGCAAACGCAAGTATTTGGTGATATTACAAGCTTTCTGTAATGGTAAGATCTCCAGCCTGAAATGTTCCTCTTCCTTCCTGCTGTAGGAGTTGCTCAGCTAACATTAGGTAGGAGCATCTCCCTCTCTGTGGCTTGGTTGTCAGATTTTCAGTGGTCCGTGAATCGTATGCCTCCATTTCAAGCTCTCTCATTTTGTCTCTGACCTCGCGGGTCTCTTTGACTGCTCTCTTTTTAACATATAGCTTCGTGTTACTAAGTCAACTCCTCTTCATCATTTTGTGGTCATGACGTTTTTTTACTTTAATTGACAGTAACATGTCTGTGGATCCATTATTGACAGGACTGCATCTGAAATTACTTTTTCTCCTAAATACAAAGGGTGTTTTTTCAACTATGGGCACTTTGGCCATGTGGACCTTTTATGAAAATAAACCCCCTAAAACACGCTTTCATTAGTTTAACCCTTAAATGCATACCTTGGGTCTTTAGGGATGCGGGATGTGATAAGTGCATAATTTTAACTTTGTATATGTTTTATCTTTGTTTATTATATAGACTGTTTGATGACAATTGAAATGTCAAATTATAATAGCATATGCTTTTTTGATTGTTAAAAGTATTTGGACTTGGTATTAGTTTTATAATAATGAGGAAGTTTAGATATACATTCCAGGTCGCTAAAGACCCAAATACGTATTGTGATGCATGTAGGTAATTGAATAAACATTTATACATTTAAGGGTTAATTTGTTAATAATGGTACAAAATTACAGCTTATTTGGAAATTGGAACAAATTAAACAAATTTAAAACAATGTTTTAAAAAGTAATAGTAAAAGTTTGGGACACGGGTTATATAATAAAATCTTTATATTAAAAAAAATTAAATAGCAAAAATAAATTATTAATGTATAAAATTAAGTTTGTTGGACTTTAATTATATATCTAAATTGTTTAAATATAATAATACTGTGTAACTGTGCTCCTGTATAGCTCAGTGTAGATTATTGCGTTGGCATTAAAAAAGGTGTGGGCACATGTGTTTTAAACCCAGGGAACACATACTGAAAAAAAATATGTGTGCTTTGTAATGCACTTTAAAGGCAGTGTATCTGATTTTGAAAAATGCTAACGTTAGCCTACTAGCACTAAAATCATGATCTCTCCTCCAAAACCCATGAACATGCACAGACCAGAAATCAACGGTCCACATCCCATGTCTCATTCATCAGTGAGAAACCTTTGCAGTACAAAGTGAATAACATTACCAAAATAACAAACATAAACAGCTCGGAATTAGTTAAAGCACGTATTCGGTACTGTGGATGTAGTAGTATATCGTTATGCTAATTTGTAAAGGAACACAAACTTCAGAAGCAACACAATGTTTCATCAAAGTAGAATATCTGAATTCATCTAAATACAAACATATCGTGTACCTACCTTACCAAAATAAACATTGCAACGACCCTTTGCCTCCTGCACCTGTTTGCATTTTGTGGTAAAGCAGTAAAGTTACTGATGTTAATTTGGGTTTTTGCTCTTTGCTGATCCAGACGTTTTTTTGTCGTTGTTGTTTCAAAAAAAAAAATTCATTTTGTGGCTCCTGTGTAGGTTGTCAATTCAGCAGGAAAGTTTGCCATTCTCCCTCTGTGTACAGACGGGAGGTGAGCGCACGTGAACGCACTGATGACGTATGGTGTCTGCGTGAACAGGCTGCACAGTGGCATATGCAAAACACGTTCACAGATGAGGGGCAAACATTGCATGCGTCCAATTATTGCGTACAGTCCGAGTTCAATGATTTGTTGAACATTTTTTGGTCCTACCCCTTTCACAGATGACATATATTTATAAAATACATTTAGACAACTTTACATAGTGATTGCTATCAGGATGTAAGTATACTTTTAAGCAATATAACTAAAAATGTTTCTGGATCAAATCAGATACCCTGCCTTTAAGTCGCTTTGGATAAAAGTGTCTGCCAAATGCATAAATTTAATAAAAAATTGAGGAAAAATCAGTCCCTGGCTGTAAGTGTCCAAATTTGAAAACACACCCACCAATAAGTTTATCTCTCTATCCAAACACTCTGGGAGTCACGCTGGGAGTGAATAATTTTACTAATTGACTAATGATTATTATTTGACTCGGCAGAGCTCTCCAAAATGAACTGACAGAGTGGCTGTTTTTACCCATCTTTGAATACATGTAATTAAGCCCCCACAATAACACCCAACAATCTCTCCCATGCAGATTAAGTATGATTTTCTCTGCACTGCTGGGCATGCACCCTTCAGTAACCAATATCATGTGATCTCGTTGAGCGTCTTTATTTCATCATATTTTCCATTGGCTCTGTATGAATGACTTCATTGCTTGGACTTGGTAAATGAGTGAATGTGCTTGATTGGGAATGATGGTGGACTGTGAATGTTAAAATAACATTTTCTTCCCTTCATCTAATCCTCCATTGCCCTGCCAGCCTTTTTTATGGGACTCTCTGATATATATTGTGCCGCTATATGAAGGTGATGAACTTCTCGGGATGGATGGGGCTCGCTACTTGAAGCTGGATGATCTGAAAGACCAGGATGATGATTTTCTATCCCCTAAGAAAACCCTCAGAGACTTTGAGAGTGGAATGGGCACAACGTAGGTCCAGTGTGCATTGTGTGACATGTTTGTTAATATCTTATATACTTTTGCAGTAATGTCTTAGATTTACAGTCTCCTCTATTCTCTCCAGACCCTACTCACCTGCAATTCCCAGAATTCCATGTGTGTCACCTGAAACTGTCATGCTAGACCAGGTATTGTTATTTTCTTCTTCATTAGCTGAAATAAAACATGCTGGAAAAAAACAGATTACAATCAGCATTAACTGGTAGCTGGTTTGACACGGATTCTAGCTGGTGTAAGCTTGTCATTAGAGGCCGAGGGTCAATCTGTTTAGAGTTGGTTTATATGACAGGGTTTTTTCTCTCTATTTCATAAGGCTGTCTGTACTTTTTTGTGTTTGTATGTCTTTGTGTGTGATCTGTGCTACTCATGTGTGTCTGCAGCACACCCCTGTCCCTTTGCCAAAGGAGTATGACGAGGATTCTCTTATACCCAGTAGTCCGGCCACAGAGACCTCAGACAACGTTAGCCCAGTGGCCAGCCCCATCCACACTGGGTCAGTGCAGTCACTACACACCCAAACAAACTCATCCCGGTAGCACACATGCTGAAGTATTGGCCCTTTATAAACTCAGTGACCTTTCTGATGGCTCTTCACCTGTGTTTTCTACGTATTTATCTGTTGTTCATAAAAGCTTATTTTTATACCTGTCTCCGCTGTCATAAGTGTTTAAATTGGATAATTCTTTAGAAATAGTATTCAGTTTTGGTGATAAAGGGTATGAACAGTTTTAGATGAAGCTTTTTGCTAAAGCACAGAAATGTCACTTTACTGTTGTCAGCATAAAGAAAATATTAAAATAGTGATAAGAAAAATATATATTTGTTATTTACTTTTTAATTATTTGCATTTCTACACTTGTTTTTCTTCATACATGTATATAATACATTTACTTTTTTTAAGGAAGTAAACTAAATGCCTGAGCTACAGTATGTGTAATTGTTAGTTGTGGTTTGTATAAATGTATGCAACTGTGCTATTTACTCAACTCACTTGATCAAAATTGACAGATACTCTATTTCTCAAAATGTATAAAATCACACAGATAATGCAGTTGACGGGTTCAGTATATACTCACTGTAATGTGGTTGGTTGTTGTTTGACAGCTTTCTAGTTAGCTTCATGGTGGATGCAAGAGGCGGGTCTATGCGTGGCAGCAGACACAATGGTCTGCGTGTGATCATCCCGCCACGCACATGTGCCGCCCCCACACGCATCACCTGCCGTCTGGTCAAACCACAAAAACTGACCACCCCACCTCCTCTGGTGGAGGGAGAGGGGCTTGCAGCACGTATTATCTCATTAGGACCTTCCAGTATGCAGTTCCTGGGGTAAGAGTCTGCACTGAAAAAAAATGATTCATTGAATTTAATCAATTTTTTTAAGGTAAGTGGTTGCAATCAATTTATTTAAGCTACATTTAAACAAAAAAGATTAGTAACGTAAAATAAAATATATAAAACTTTTGATTAAATGTAGCTTAAATAAATTGATTGTAACCACTTACCTTAAAAAAATTGATTAAATTCAATGAATAATTTTTTTCAGGGGGTGTGTGGGTTTACTTATTCATATTTGGAAGACACATTTGTATACAAGAGTGACAAATATGACAAATATAAATATGTAAAAGTATGTGTTTTTGTAGTAATTTTGAGAAAGCCAAAAAAAATACTTGTTAAAATACTTTAACTAATAAAAAACAACTGTAGAAATAGATTAGAGATAGATTTAAGACCAGTATAGAACAGAACAGTAATGAAAAATTGGGGGTTATTACCTGTCGACATTTATTGCAATTGCCATTTACCGTATTTTCTGGACTATAAGTCACTCGGGAGTATAAGTTGCATCAGTCAAAAATTCGTTTTGAAGAGAAAAAACTCGTAAATAAATAAGTCGCACTGGACTATACATCGCTTTATTCAGAAAATGATATCACAAAATTCAAGCCGAAGAACAGACATTTAATCTGGAAAGGCAAGTTATTCAACTAAACAATAGCAGGCTGAATAGGTGTCCGTACATATTAAAGGTGCAGTGTGTAAATTTTAGCGACATCTAGTGGTGAGGTTGCGAATTGCAACCAACGGCTTAGTCCGCAGCTCACCCCACGCTTTTGAAACACATAGAGAAGCTACGGTAGCCGCCAACTGACAAACATGTCATCGTCGGAGACAACTTAGTAAAAAAATTGTCCATTAAGAGCTTCTGTAGAAAAATGGCAGCACAAAATGGCGACTTCCATATAAGGAGACCCTCTGTGTATGTAGATAAAAAGGTCTCATTCTAAGGTAATAAACACATAACGGTTCATTATTAAAGGTCTTACACCCCTGATAATATAGTTCTGAATATTATTTTGCATCTGTAAAAAAGATCCTTCTAAAAATTACACACTGCACCTTTAAAGTAACATAAACAGTTATTTACACGATACACATAGCATACAGAACACACCTGAGAGGCTCAATAGGCTAAATTAACACGATTAGCCAAATCAAGTTCAAAAAGGTCATTCCGCATCACTGAATCCTTTGAATTACATAAATACAGGAGCAGCATATAGCGGACTCTTGTGGCTGTAGACGGTAATGGGTTCTCTTGGTTCATATGAAATAATTTGGACTTATAAGTCGCACCTGACTATAAGTTCCAGTACCGGCCAAACTATGAAAAAAGTGTTACTTATAGTCCGGAAAATATGTAGTTGATCTGACCTCCCATCATCCTTTTCAGGCCAGTGATAGTGGAGATCCCTCACTTTGCATCCCTGAGTCGGGGTGATCGGGAACTTGTGGTTCTGCGAAGTGAGAATGGCTCGGTATGGAAAGAGCATCGCAATCGGTATAGTGATGACGTGCTGGAGACCATACTCAATGGCATGGATGAAGGTGCATTACATTTATTGGATGTTCATAAACTTTGTTTCGTCTTATTTTTCAAATTTGCCTTCTAAACCTGCAGTGTATATGAATAGATAAAACAGAAAAAATACATGCAGACCTCATAACCTTTGTTATCTGACTTCATCAGATCTAGAAAGTCAGGATGAGCTGGACAAAAAGAGAATCAGGCGCATCATCTCCACAGACTTTCCACTTTACTTTGCCGTGGTGTCCCGTGTCCAGCAGGAAAGTGATCTTATCGGCCCAGAGGGCGGTCAGCTGACAAGTAGGCTGGTACCCCAGGTCCAGTCAATTTTCCCTGAGACAGCTGTGACCAAAAGGGTCCGACTTGGCCTGCAGGTGAGATGGAAAAGCTTTGGATGAAAGAATCTGGTTAATTTATATATGTTAATGATTGAAACCATTGCATCATGTACATCCTGGGTCTTTAACTAATCTTCTTCGAGGGCCAGATTTTAAAATTGTAAATATGGTGAGGGCCAAAATTTTACCCATATTTTTACCTTTTATATATTTTTTACTTTGAGTTCAACTATGAAAGTGCAAGTGTAAATAGTCAACACGTGTAGAGCTCTTACCGTGGGTTCACACCAGCCACGTTTGAGGCGTCAAAATCGCGTCTATCGTGTCTAGTTTGCCGCTTGAAAATTTTGAGTTTATTCGCTTCATTCGCACGTGAAAGCGCGCGTAAAAATTCTAGTCATCGAGACATTCACTCGGAAATTTGCGTCATGGGAAGGGCTTCTGCGACTCCGCTCGCTTCCTGTAATCACTTCACTACTAGAGCATGCTCCTGATTGGCTTACATGCAAGTTTTTCCACCAAAGTTCAAATTTTTCAACCATTTGCGCGAACTAGACGTGCGAATGAGGCGGAATCACGTCTACCACGCCGCGCTAAACGCCTCATTCGTGCATCAACGCGTCTTCACATTAACTTAACATTAAAATCACTTGCGCTTGACACCTCTACCGCGGCTGGTGTGAATGCAGCATTAAACTTTTTTTGTTTATAACACTTAAACTTTCATAAATTTTTACATTTCAAGTACTCACAACATATAGTCAGTCTTCTCCTAATAAATGACACCTCATGTTTTCTGATTGAATATTTTAAAGATATATAGGCTAAACTGCCTTTCAATTGTACACTAAATTCAGACACGACGGTCGGAGTTCGCCCCCTAGTGGCAGTCGTGATGAAATTTCAGTTTAATCATTAATCCGTGTCAGGGCATGTATGTATTTCTACTTAATAATTTACATATCAGTAATCAATCATTTTTAACCTGATAAGGAACACTGTGCTGTACACGGTACACCCCCTCTCTTGCACGTGAGGCTGCATTACGTCATTGTAACTTTGAAGCATTAAATCTTCAAAATATACGGTCATGCGGCACATTGTTGGAAAGCTTAGAATTTCGGGTTTCCACTAAGCGCACACACAAAGCATAATATGATTTTTAGCAGTCATAAAACTGTAATCTAGTTGTTAGTTACCTGAACCGGGCGGCACCGATATAGGATATTTACTTACCTTCAAAATCTTCCCTTGGCCGCTTCGGTGAAATTGTCCAAAACAAATTGTTCATAAATCCCCAAAAGTCCAAGGAAATGGAGTATCCAAGCCTTTTAATCCAAAACGATTTTTTCATCTCACAATCTTGACGTTTCTGACCGAATTACGATATAAATACTGTATACAATTAGTTCACTAACGGACATTCGTTTGAATCTCACTTTTCATTCACGATTTATAATGAATATATTTGGATGTCACGTTTATTGTGCAACGTCTGAGGAACAAATACGTCCCCTTGTGGAATTTCAGCCGTTCCATAAGAGGCTACAGAATTCAAGTGTTACTGATAAAGTTAAACAAAAAATTATTAATAATACAGCATACAGTGTTTTGATTAGAACACACTGAAATACATCAGTTCTGGTCAGCATTTCAGGCGGTTTTGTCGCACAAGTTAATTTTTTTATGCATTTAATGCTCAAATTGGATCCGATAATTGCGCACCGCAGATTGTTGGCATCCCACGCAGACAATTTCTGACTCTCTCTCCGTTTTTTCGGCTGTCATTTGTCATGTACATGGGAAAGGTAAACGTAACCACATTGATTTTAAATCAGACAAAGATGACCGGCGGGCCAGATTAAGATGATTGTAGGGCTGCATTTGGCCTGCGGGCCACAAGTTGACCAGCCCTGATGTACATTTATGTGCTTCTCAGATATTTGAACCAAACTAATTTTAAGTACACTATAAAAGCTTGATTATGACAAAAATGTTCAATAAATAAATCAATCATTTATTTATTTAAAAACATTTCTGTGAAACACACAAGGTGATGCTAAATGCCCTTCTCTTTTCTATTTGTGATTACTATTTGCAAAGTACAGATGCAATTTTTGCACAGATGCAATTTTGCTGACTTGCGTCTGAACCCCAGGGTCTTCTTGCACACTAAACAAAAACCACTTGACCAGCAAATTTAATATTGCCTCTCAAGAAAGCAAGTGCAAGATGGCCCTTATTACCACCCATGATGGTTATAACAAATCTTATCTTAACATTTTATCACTATCACATATAAAACATTTAAATCAATATAGATATAATAAATAACAGTAGCTGTGGAAATTCACAGAAGGTTGTTTGAGTAGTAACTGAATCTTTATGTTCTATTTTCATCTCTTCTTCACCCAGGCCCAGCCAATCCCAGATGAGCTGCTGACTCGGCAGTTAGGAAACCAGGCCACGTTCAGCCCCGTCGTGACAGTAGAGCCTCGTCGGCGTAAATTCCACCGACCGATTGGGCTCCGCATCCCTTTACCTCCATCCTGGAGGGAGAGCCCACGTGATGCTGGCGAGGGAGACACTACCAGTCTCCGCCTCCTCTGCAGTGTTATTGGTACGAACCAGTCACAGTCAATACCAAGAATTATACATTTGTTTGAAGAAGAAGATCATCTTGAATGTCAGTCTTTCCCAGATTTAATGTAGCTACCCTGCCTTGCTTGGAAAATGTTGTCCTGCCTGTAGAGGACACAGAGATAAAGATAGACTCATTATTCCAGATGGTGTTGGTTAAAAAAATGGGTTTATAAAAAGCTGTAAACCTTCTCCAGGTGGCACCGCTCCAGCTCAGTGGGAGGACATCACTGGTACCACCAAGCTCATGTATTCACACAACTGTGCCAACTTCACCACTAACGTGTCTGCAAGGTGAGCAACAGACACACATAAATAGGGAATTGTGCATTGTTATATTTTAATTCAACGACCTGTGTCCTATTCACTATTCATCAGGTTAACCGGCCACTAAATGTGCTGAAACAGCACTGTGTTGTGAACATTCAAATTAGGTCATTATCTTTCTTTTAAGTTCCATCACGCCTCCTTTCAATGCAAATTATGTTCTGTATCGATAACATCTTATTTGAAACTCAGAGCTGTTTGCTTTTTCACAATTACAGCAGGTGGTAAATACATTTTAACTGAAAAGTGATCTTTGTGCGCGTTGTCTCGAGATTACAGCAGCAGTAATGCATCAGATGATTTATACACATTTAACATTGCCTCTCATGACCCTCATTTTTGTTCCCCTTTGTACTCTCGTCTATTCTGTTTTACTGCAGGTTCTGGCTGGCAGACTGTCCGCGAACGGCGGAGGCCGTGACCTTCGCCAACCTGCTGTACCGTGAGCTGATGTCAGTGCCGTACATGGCCAAATTTGTGGTATTTGCTAAGATGAATGATGTCAGAGAGGGTCGTCTGCGCTGTTACTGCATGACCGACGACAAAATAGACAAAACCCTCGAGTTGCACGAAAACTTCACAGAGGTGGCACGCAGCAGAGACATTGAGGTTAGCTGATAAAGTTTCTAGTATGTATCTTCATTTAGTTTTAAGTTGTGTTCTGTATATTTTTAAAATAACACAATATTTAATATGCGCTGCAATTATGCTAAAATGTATTTATATAAAAATATATGTAAAAAATGAAAATTATATAACTGACATACATGTTTCACATCCTTTCTGATTGTTGATCATTTCCCACATTTCCGAGCATGCACATGCACTCATAAATGTATCTTATTTATTTTTTTATACTTTTGTCTTACACCGCAGGCTTGAATGAATAACATTTTAATCCTCTGTATGTCCTGTAGGTATAGCAGATTGACATTAAAGTTGACCTTGACTCATTCACACACAGGCACTAACCATTATTCGTCAGTCTCTCTGCTACTGTGTATGCATATTGTGTCATGCACATTTGAGATATTTTAACAGTTTTTATTTATTGTGCAGTGTTTATGGTGTTTATGTGTTTCATAATATTCTGATATTGTGTGATGTTAGCTTGTGATATTATTGGTGAAAGGTGACATTTCACAAGATTTTTTTAAGATGTCAAATAAATGTTTTGTGTCCCCAGAGTAAGTATGTGAAGTTTTAGCTCAAAATACCCTAGAGATAATTTACTATAGCATGTTAAAATTGCCACTTTGTAGGTGTATGTGAAGTTTTAAAGGAATATTCCATTTTCTTAAAAGAAAAATCCAGATAATTTACTCACCACCATGTCATCCAAAATGTTGATGTCTTTCTTTGTTCAGTCGAGAAGAAATTATGTTTTTTGAGGAAAACATTGCAGGATTTTTCTCATTTTAATGGACTTTAATAGACACCAACAATCAACACCCAACTCAACACGCAACAGCTCTCCTCAACGGAGTTTCAAAGGACCACAAACAATCCCAAACGAGGCACAAGGGTCCCATCCAGCAAAACGACTGTCATTTTTGACAAGAAAAATAAAAAATATGCTCTTTTAAACCTCAACTTTTCGTCTAGGTCCGGTCCAACGCGACCTAACGTAAATGCGTAGTGACGTAGGGAGGTCACGTGTTACATATATAAAACGCACATTTGCGGACCATTGTAAACAATAAACTGACACAAAGACATTAATTAGTATCAGTTGACATACAACAACGTCAGAACGATCCTCTTTCAACACACTTGTAAACACTGAGGCGGAGTTTCGCGTTCGTCCTCTGTGACCTCTTGACGTGATGACGTATTGTGTGGGGTCACGCTAGCGCATCATGACTGGATTTAGACGATAAGTTGTGCTTTAAAAGTGTATATTTGTTATTTTTATTGTCAAAAATGACAATCGTTTTGCTAGATAAGACACTTATGCCTCGTTTGGGATTGTTTATAGTCCTTTGAAACTCTGTTGAAAAAAACTGTTACGTGTTGAGTTAAGTGTTAATTGTTGGTGTCTATTAAAGTCCATTAAAATGAGAAAAATCCTGCAATGTTTTCCTCAAAAAACATAATTTCTTCTCGACTGAACAAAGAAAGACATCAACATTTTGGATGACATGGTGGCGAGTAAATTATCTGGATTTTTTTTTAAGAAAATCGAATATTCCTTTAAGTCAAAATATCATATAGATAATTAATTATATCATGTAATATTGCCACTTTATAGGTTTGAGCAAAAATTTGCTGGTTTTGGGTGTGTCCTTTAAAATGCAAATGAGCTGATTTCTGCACTAAATGACAGTGCCGTGGTTGGATAGTGCATATTAAGGGGCGATATTATCCCCTTCTGACATCACAAGGGTAGCCAAATCTCAATGACCTATTTTTCACATGCAGGGAATGGTTTACCAAAACTAAGTTACTGAGTTAATCTTTTTCTCATTTTTTAAGTTCATAGAAGCACTGGGGACCCAATTATAGCACTTAAACATGAAAAAAGTCAGATTTTCATGATATGTCCGCTTTAACATTATTTTTTTAGCCCATAAGGCTTTTATAATTAAAGTTTTTTGTACCGTGTATAGTTTTTGCACCACTATTAACCTCTAACAGAAAGCCAAAATTCTCTGAAACCATCTTCCCCACTTCGCCAAAGTTCCTGACAAACAATAAGTGGGGTCATTCTTTCAGCAAAAATGTTGGACACTTCAAACACATCAATAGGAAAATTGTACCTATGAATAATTTATTAAACTTGAATAGGAGATATATTCTGACATCAAGAAAAAATATTTTTATAAGAGAAGAAAGTTATTTTATGCTGATTAAAGATTTCTTTTTTATGTGCTCTAATGACTTATTCACAGTAAAAGCATTAAAAAGCCAAATAGGGTTTTTTTGATGACCAGATGCAGAGATTGTCATAAATAATGTCATAAATAATGAAATGCAACCATGTACTGTATACATACATATGTGTGCACAACAAACATGACTCACTGCATTAATGCACTGAAGTCTCTGACTCATTCTGACTCACTTTTCGCCTTCTGTTTCCTCCTGCAGGTGATGGAGGGGATGCCGCTGCACTTAGAATGCTCCGGAAACTTGGTGCCAGTGAGGAAAGCCACCCAGCAGCCTCGTAGTTTTAGTTTCCAGGCCTTCAGAGACAACCGGCTACCTGTCTCTGTTAAGGTGTGTCTATCTGTCTTTGCATAATGTTGCCAAAAGTACATGGTACCTTCCCTGTCCCATTGCTTTAGTATGTGTGTGAACATTCTTTTATTATCATTTCCGGTCCAACGTTTCCCACCAAGTGCTATCTGTCTCTCTTCTCTCGTCGCACCTCATTTATTTTGTCTCTTCACATTTGTCTTTCACTGTGGAGACTGCACGTCCATTGGTCAAATTTAGACAAGCTGTTCTATGTTGTATTTCGGCCTTGGTTGTGTAACCTCATATTGTATTAGTCTTGTTAGCAACTTTTTTACCTTCTAACCTGCCTGCCAGTTTTTCTACCTGCCTGCATGTCTGTCTCTTACTGTCTGATCTCACAGATGGCCAGGTAAAAGTGAATTTTTTTCTGTCTCCTCACCTGCCTATGGACTGCCTCCATTCCCTTCCCCACCTCCCGCCTACCTGTATGAGTCACGTCCGGGCAGCTGCTTTGTCTAATGTACTTTAATCTTTGTTTTCTCCGCTTCTGTCTCTCTCTTTATTCATCTTCCCCTTTTGTTCTTATTTGACCCTTCATCTCACTTTTATCCTCCATTCTTCTGTTCTCCTCTGTCCATCTGTTCCCCCCGCCCCTACATCTCTCCCTCTCATCAGGTGCGAGACGGCAATAAGGAAGCCACCGGGTTCCTGTCCTTCCTGCGCAAGTCCACCAAATACGAGGACACGCAGCATGTGCTGTGCAACCTCAACATCACCATGCCTCCCTGTGTAAAGGTGCTGATCATTAAGTCTTTAAATCACGGTGTAGCTGTTCAAGTGGGATTAGTTTTTTGTGTCTTGCAGGCGTGCTTTGTGATTTTAATCTTGTCCGCAATGAAGATGTCTGTTTTCCTTGCACAATTTCGGAAAAATTACAAAGTTAATTATCTGGTGTTCTTTTCAGCCATCCTCTGAGAAATCTAATCCTGGCTGATTTATTGATATTGTATTTTTGTCTCCCTATTTGGCATTTGTTTAATAGTAATCTGTTACTTCTTGGTGACTTTTCATTATGGATCGTTTGCCAAGTTTCTGATAAAATAACAATTAGTCAGATGTAAAGAGAACATTACACAGTTGAAAATGAAATAAAATAAAGAAATAAATAAAAATAGGAAAATGTAATTAACATAGACTTAAAATAAATATACCCTGAACCCATGCCCTTCTGTGCCACACAGTCATATAATAGACATATTGGCCTATCCATAATATTCATATAATAGACATATTGGCCTATCCATTAAATTCATATAACATTGAAAAGTGTTTTTGTCCGAATGTTTCTTTTCTGACTTTTTTTTCAAACGGAATGAAAAAACATTAAATAAAAACGAAATACTGTTAAATCATGTTTTATTTTATTTGATTTGATTTTTATATCAAATTTATGTTATCTGGTGAGGTCCTTAAAGTGTAAAGGTATAAAAGGAAATAAAAAAAGATGCAATAGGCACATTAAACTGAATATTGTCTTACAATTCTCATTTTGGGCATTAAATGAGTGTTTCTGTACATAAACTCTTTTTACATAATTCGTGATAACTTGACATAACTGATAAAAGCAAGTAAAATTGTTTAACTTAATTTGTTAAGTTAAAGTAACATAAAAATATATGTTGATTTGGCCTCATTTTTTACAATGTATGTGATGCTGTCTGTGAAATCCAAGCTAAAGTCTCATAAGTCTCATAAGGAATTGACCTATGGCTAAACCACGCTCCAAACGCGATGAGCCAATCACAGTGCGCTAGCTAACCCAATACACTCAGACATTCTCTGCTTTCACGTCTATTGAAATGCATTGCAGTTAGTCAGTTTTCATTATATTTCTTGTCATTTTAAGTTTAAAATGGTCAGACGGTGTGCATGGGTACATGCAACTCCGACACTAGGTATCCCGAGATGCTGGGCGACGTTGTGTATTTTTTACCCTTTCCCAAGCCACATTTCAACCGAAATAAGTGTTTGCTCTGGATTAAGTTATGCGGTACACGACAACACCAACTAAACATGGATAAATTAAACAAGGATGTCTACATCTGTTCTAAGCTAAGTCAACAACGTATTTGAACATTATCTTTTACATCTCTAACGTAACGTTAGCCTAACATTAGAAAACTTTAACGTTAGCTTCTAGCTGCGTTGTACATCATGTCACTTAGCTTCAATAACGTATCTGTAAATAACCGAGATAACAAATGTTTTTTTGTAATAGCATGTTGTGCTGAATGATTCATGTAAATAATGTAGCACCAAACTAACGGAGGTACTCTTGGTAACGATGGTAAAAAGGCTTGTCCTGAAAACGTATGCAACTTAGACCTGTAAGTTACATATTTAATTTGATCATGATTGCAACTAGATGCGATTTATCACGTTTACACTGTGACCTTTAATTTTTTGCGTGGAGCTGAAGCTTTTCATCGACCTTCTCAACAATAAAATAATTAATATAACCATCCAATGCATAGTTAATTCCGTTTTGGTGACTTCGAGATGATATATAGTCTTTCTGTCTCCAAAAATCATCAATTGCCTCCTGTGAAATGGCTCCTACTGTGACAGCTGCCATAGCGCCTGTTCACCGAATGTTGTGAGTGGAGGGGGCGTGGCTTAGCCATAGGTCAATTATAAGATTAAGAGCAACAAACTTTCATTTCAGTCACTGACGTGACCTTACTCAGAAATATTCAAAATATCAAGGTTATATTTTCACAGAATGTAGAATGATTTTTTGTAGAAAAAACGATTCACAAAATAGTAAATCACATAAAACGATTTTTGTTGGGTTTTCACAGACCGGGTCAAATATATGCTCTCTATGCATCACTATGTCTATTCATTATTTTTTTTTTTTTTAGGGGGTGGGCAGTGATGAAAGACGGAGAACGTTGACTCCTCTTGCCCTGAGAGAGAAGTACAGCACCCTAAATGAGTCTGGCCCGGGTAAGGCAAATAGTAGTGGCACTATATAACTTTATACCTGTATTAACTATATATAATATTCAGATGTTCTAGAAGTTGGTTGTTCTTTTGAAGCCTTTGTGAAAACTGTGATGTAATTTCTCTTTAATCCAGCCACTGTGAATGCCAGAGAGAAAACTGAGATGAAGATCGCGCTAATATCAGAACACCTGGGACTGAGCTGGACAGGTTCAAATCTGTTTCATTACTTCTTTTCTTCATGGTGTTAATCCTTTATCTCATGTTCTGCTCAATCTGTTCGTGTCTAGAGCTGGCAAGGGAGCTGCAGTTTAGTGTGGACGACATCAATCGGATCAGAGTGGAAAACCCTAACTCCCTACTGGACCAAAGTACAGCTCTCCTCAGCCTGTGGCTTAACCGAGAGGACAAGTGTGAGGATCTATGTAGCTTAATACATTAATTTACAGAAATTAATTTTGTACAAAAATGGTGCTTGACTGGGAAATTAAGAACTTCTCTCAGAACTTGCCTAATAAAAAAGTTATATCACATATAGGGGCAGTTTTCTAGACAGGGCTTATACGAGTCCCAGACTAAAATGCACGTTTGAACTGTCTTAGGATGCTTTCACATCTGCCTCATTTAGTTCGGTTGAATCGTACCAGAGTTTGATAGCTCACTTGGTGCGGTTCGTTTGGGCAGGTGAGAATGCAGCAGTCGAACTTTGGTACGCACCAAAAACGGACCAAACAAGCGGACCGAGACCTCCTTGAAGAGGTTGTCTCGGTATGCTTTTAAATGAACTCTAGAGCGGTTCG
Source organism: Misgurnus anguillicaudatus (assembly GCF_027580225.2). NCBI lineage: Eukaryota > Metazoa > Chordata > Actinopteri > Cypriniformes > Cobitidae > Misgurnus > Misgurnus anguillicaudatus. Next base: position 21,720,286 of record NC_073345.2, read on the forward strand.
TTTGTGGTGAGAACAAGATCCAAGATCGAACTGACTTAACTGCAAAATTACTGCGCATTTTGGACTAAACCAGCTGCCGTAGTCCGCTGCGCAGTGCATTATCGGATGAGGAAGTGTTTGTTGACAGTTTCTATTAGCAATATTAGCACAATGACAGGTCGTGGACATACCTGAAGTTGCGAGCAGGTGCGGGCGGAGCCTCAGAAATTTGATGGCTTCCCCGTTTGTAGTGCATTAAAACGTTGTTTTTAAGCTGCATCCGCAATTTATTCTGGAAATGAACAGTTTGTCTAGAGTGCTGTATACAAACTATTTTTAATAACCACGGACATAATTACATTGCGCAATCGTATGTCCACGTTGTCTTCTGTATTTTCCTCTTTTTTTTTACTTCCGGGGTTTCGTTGGAATTTCGCGCACGTTGATTCTGACCAATCGAGAAGCAGTTTAGGAAATAGGTTCAAAGACATGTGGCCAATGAGTAATGTGAATCACATGACTGAATTTTGGTTCGTTTCAACTGGTGAGGACCAGAGCAATCGGTGTGGTGTGAAAAGGAACCAAAACTGCTAAAAAAAGTTAGAATGTATCATTTTTTGCTTTTGGTCCGGACCAAATGAACCGAACTACAGATGTGAAAACACCCTTACTTTAAAATCATTTTGGACTGACATATCTTAACATATTAGTACCATTGTTTTGTCTCAAGATGCACACCAGTATTGTTTTTTGTAATGTTTGTTTGTGAACTATACCTAAATGTCCTAATATAATTAGGGCCTAATCTAAACCGACAGGGGAACCGCCCCATAAACAAATAACAAATAAAATTAATATTGAATTAATTTAATATAAATTAAATGACAGTCCTGTCCAAAATGAGTCTCTTGTTGCAAGGCAGACAGATCAGATTGTTATAACGGACGCAATCTAGCTTTCCCTTTTTTTAACTTTGTAAGAATATTAAATCATCTTTAGCCACACCATTGGTTCATGATTGGAGACCAGCAAAATTGTGGTATGTGTGGGGACGATTTGTACCCTTTACCACAGTTAAAAACAAAATGTACCATATTGTATTAATGCATTCTTTGGCACCTTTAACTCTTTCACGTTCTATCTGCCTGCCTGTATGTCTGTCTCTCTCTCCATTCTGGCCATTACGATCTCCCCCATTCATATCAATACCAGTTACGCATCTTGTTAATATTGAATACCTTTGTCCTGCCTTTTTCGGCTATCCGCGAGTGATGCGCAGTGTCCCGCTGCCAAGAAAGCATGCTCTGCCAACATTGGGCTTTAAAAACGCACTTCACTGTGGGTTCACACCAGCCGCGTTTGAGATGTCAAATTCGCGTCTACCGCGTGTAGTTTGCCACTTGAACATTTTGAGTTTATGCTGCGTTCAGACCAGCCGCGGTAGAGGCATCAAGCGCGACTGATTTCAATGTTAAGTCAATGTAAAGACGAGTTGACGTGTGTCTGGAGGTCTCGCGGCCTTTAGCACTATGCAGTAGACGCGATTGTAGTTTGCGCGAATGGCGCGAATTGAGTTTTGCTGCGGCAAACGCGCAAGTTGAAAATGGTTAACTTGGGCGGAAAAACGCGCCGCGTTAACCAATCAGGAGCTTGCTCTAATAGTGACGTGATTACAGGAAGCGAGCGTAGTTGCAGAAGCCCCTCCCATGAATTTCCGCGTAAATGTCTTGATGACTAGAATTTCATGAAGCGAGTAAACTCAAAATGTTCAAGCGGCAAACTAGACACGGTAGACGTGAATTTGACGCCTCAAACGCCGCTGGTGTGAACCTACTCGCTTCATTCACCCGTGAACGCCGCACGTGAAATTCTGGTCTTCGGAACACTCATGCGGAGATTTGCGTTATGGGAGGGGCTTCTGCGACTCCACTCGCTTCCTGTAATCACGTCACTACTAAAGCAAGCTCCTGATTTGTTGACATGGCTTTTCGCCAGGGTTCAAATTTTTCACCTCGCATGTTTTCAGCGGCAACGCTCGATTTGTGCCATTCGCGCGAACTAGACGCACGAGGCGAAAATGCGTCTGCCGTGCTAACCGCCTCATTCGCTCCGTGAGACCTCCAGACGCGCATCAACGCGTCTTTACATTGACTTAACATTGAAATCACTCGATCTTGACGCCTCTACCGCGGCTGGTCTGAATGCAGCATAAGGGTGACGTCACGGACACAACCATATTTTTTAGTCTATGGGAATTATTGACTCTTTGGTGGTAAAGGCATGGGTACAACACCTTTACCAGTAGCCTATCGGTGAAAAGGTGGAATAGGTTCTACTACCGTAACACTTTTTTGGTTTCTCAGTGGAGAACCTGTATGGAGCCTTGAAGAACATTGACCGGTCAGACATTGTGAAGTCTCTGGAGGGTCAGGCTCCACAGGCGGCTCTTGAGACGATGGAGGAAGGAGCCTGCAGGCTGGCTGATCGTGACTCCACCATGCTTTCTCCCAGCATTATCAACGGTAAGAACGGCCCGCAACTTGCACTGATCGTCTAATCCTCTGAAACTTTATCAACAACTGAATCTTTGAAACCGACATAAGTAAGCCAAGTCTTAGATGTTTGTAATTGCATGGGTTAGCCACTAATTGCATATTAGCGTTAGCCTTCCCAGTAATCCGTAGCATGAAATTTGGGATGAAAGAACATCTCAGACAGAACCAGGCGAAAACAAATTTTCTTCCCTGGTTTTCCAATTTTTCATCAATGATGATGATTCAGGCAATCCCATCATCTCCGCCTTAATCATTCATTATAACTAAACAAAACTCTCAGTAGGGATAAACTCACATGGCGGAGATGTTAAGTATGCAAGAAAAATTGAACAGGTCGTATGTGCACAGCATGTAAAACAGTAATGCGACAAAAAAAAAAATTAAATGTGTATTTAGGTACCGGGTTGTGTTTGCAAATATGCCAATGAGGAACAGAGAGGAGTATGCAGGCTCGTATGGGCTTGGAGAGAACAAGCCTCCATACTTGTGTGTCTGCGATCCTCTCTTTCTCTCTTTCTCCAAACATGTCATCTGCAGCCCAGCCGCCCTCCTCTTCCTCTTCACAGTTCTCCTCTTCGACCTCTGACCTCATAATGACCTCCTCTGGGCCTTCTCTTTTCCTCTCATTGTAGTTGTTGTTTCGTTTAATTTATTTTTTGGTTTCTAGTTCCCATTTTGTGTGGGAGCTTTGCTGTGTCTGTATGCACGTGCATGCTGCTTGTCAGTTCTGAAAGAAATTGTATTGTGACTCTTTGAGTAAAGACAGCCTTTCTTTTTCTGGTTCTTTAACAGACTTGTGTATGCATGGCATGCTTTCAACGTACAAAGTTCCTCTTGTGTATATTTCACTAATTGTGTTTCCGAGTGATGGTTCAACTTCTTAATCCTTAATAATTTCAATAACTTCAGCGGTTCTTTTCAACTATTGATGTTGTTTTTGTATGCCCTGCTGTTTTGTTGGCAACAGTTTACATAATGCTCCTGAAAATGGATCTGTGAACGTCATGTTGCAGAAGCATTTTTTGGGAACGTTATGTCTGAACTGATATATTGCTGTTAGTGTTTCTTGATGGTGTGTGTACAGTGTGTGTGTGTGTGTCGCACATTAATGGTGTGACACCATTTTTAACTGCAGGGCTCTGTTGTTGCTGATGTAATGGGCTGTATTTAAATAGTAAATGTGGCCATTTTGTGTAGCCATTAGAGACACCTACTGGCTAAATCTTAAATCTCATCAAAGGTCAATTAAAAATGATGCATAAAAGCATTATAAACATTGTAATTATATTATGTAAATGCAGCCCTAATCTGTGTGTGTGTGTGTGTGTGTGTGTGTGCGCACATAAAAATTTAACCCCATATTGTCCATAGTCAATCAACATAAGCTTTTCAAGGGTCATAATTTGTGTTGTGTGTTTGACTTTGTTTTACATTTCGTTGCACGTATGTGTGAAAGCGTAGTCATTTGGGGTGTGTGTGTGTGTGTATGTTATTTTCAGCACATTTTTACACATTGCGTCATATTGTGTTGCTTTTGTATTCGTATTGGCGTGATTTATGGCGTAGATTAGTAGATTTGTGCCTCACAATGTGCACTGTCTGTCTACCGTACGTGTGTTTGTTCTCATAACTGGGGGCACAGTGAAGGTCTCCATTAATTTATCATTTTCATTCTCCTTCAGTATTTCATCATTTCTCCTTTTTATGATCTTACCATTTATCCATTTTTCCATCCATCTGGTGATGCAGTTTCGTTGTAGCTAAAATATTAGCTTACCTGGCACCCGTTGTTAGATAGAAAAAAAAGAATCTAATATAAATAGTTATGCCTACACAAATTACACTGAATGATTGTTTATCTTTAAAAAAAAAAAGATTCAGGTCTTTCAGTGTTTTTAAGGTACTCACTCTTCTGGCAAACAAAGTAAAAATAAAGATACTTGACTTTTTTTTACCTGATTAGATGTGTAAGATAACACTTCGTTAACTCTTATAGAGACTTTATTAAGTCCATGTTATCTTTTGTTATGTACCATCAATATAATGAGTTACAGAAGCACATAAATACCTATGAACAAATACTGTTTCTCTCTACCTTATACCTATTCTGCCTCTTTATCCTTATGAGGCAGAATTTTTCAAATATTTAATGAATATAATTTGATGTAATACATTTTTTCTTACATTTCAGGCAAAATGGACAGTTATGTCAGCTATATATTAAATTTTTTTGTTGATTTAAAGAGTCCCGATGCATAGAAATGTGAATCCTCCATTATGACCATACACGAGATAAAAGCCATTGCTGCATACTCATTAAACTGAATGTACTGCTTGGTCATGTACACAACATTCATACATAATCGAGAAAGAAAGATCTGGCAAAATCCATTTTGAATTACTGAAAGTATCGGTGTGTATGTGGATGAGGAGGGTATTTTAAAGGATATTCTGGGTTTTCTTTTATGCAAAATCAATTTACCCTATTAGTGGCATGCTGTGATTACCACAGACAATAATTTCAGAATCAGTGTGTATTAATGAAACACGTTTAATTACACTTGATATGAAAGCTTAGCAGGAAAGTGGAAAATTGATCAGTAGGAAAATCTACAGCAGGTAAAATATGATACTATTACCCTGTTTGAAAAAATATAAATTAAAGTTTACAACAAATTACGCGTTAGACTGGTAAGATATAGTCAGTTGTTAACACTGTTGTTGCAAAATTAAATCCAGTCTTAAACTCACAGTAGGTTTATATGAGAATATATGCGTTTAATTTCCACTGAATACAGAAATTACAATTTTTTTAAAGGAAATCACCACCGTTTTTCAATATTTTACTATGTTCTTACCTCAAATTAATACATACCTATCTAACATTCAATGCGTGCACTTTTAATCTTTGTACAGTGCTTCTTGAATGTGTTAGCATTTAGCCTAGCCTCATTAATTCCTATGGCTTCAAACTAAAATTGTATTTTGTGCCCCCATACTTAGTCATGTAACTACTCATTTAACAGTCATTAAATAGGAAAACATGGAAGTGTTTGGTGGCCCTCTAAATTAATCCCTGTTTGGATCCTAAGGAATGAATGGGGCTAGGCTAAATGCTAACATATTCACGAGGCGCTGTACAAAGATTAAGCGCACGCATTGATAAAAGATAGGTATGTATTAATTGTTAAGTTGAGGTAAGAACATAATAAAATATGGAAAAATGGTGTTGTTTTCCTTTAAAAAGGATATTTTCGCATTTAATAAAGATTCAAATTTCTGTTTTATATTTCTGTGTAAAAAGATTTGAGGCCATGTCTGTGAAATCCAGGCTAAAGTATCATATTCTGTTTATGAGATTTGGAGCATCAAAGTTTGATTTCAATCATTGATTTCAATCTTTGATTTCAATGTCCTTACTCAGTCGATATTGAAAAAATAACTTATATTTTTACAGAATCTTCTTTACATTATGCAGGATAAATTTAGAAGTAAATCACAAAAAATGACTTTAGCTGGTGTTTCACAGACTGGGTGACATTTATGCAAGCTAAGTGCAATACAAGCCTCCTCCTACTGGAAAAGTGACTTAGCACTGCTATATGCGACAATGCAACGCTCAATATAGCTGGAATGTATTTTTAGGTGCAATTTGAACGTTATGGGACAGTTGATGTCAGCTTTAAAGGACAAGTTCTGTATTTTACACTTAAAGGAATAGTCTACCCTTTTGCCATATTAAACTATGTTATTACCTCAACCTAGACAAATTAATACATACCTATCTTTTTTCAATGCGTGCACTGTACAGCGCGTTGTGAATGTGTTAGCATTTAGCCTAGACCCATTCATTCCTATGGTGCCAAAAAAAGTTTTATTTTGTGGCACCATACTTACTGGTATAACTCCTCATGTAACAGTCTTTAAATAGGGAAAACACGGAAGTGTTTGGTGGCTTCCCTGTTTGGTACCATAGAAATGAATGAGGCTAGGCTAAATGCTAACACATTTACTATGCGCTGTACAGTGCACGCAGTGAAAAAAGATAGGTATGTATTAAATCGTCTAAGTTGAGGTAATAACATAGTTTAATATGGCAAAAGGGTAGACTATTCCTTTAAAGCCCTGTTTTCAGATTGTTCATGATGAAATAGAACGGTTTTGACTGAAATTTGGACAGAATTTTCGGGTGTTTATTGTATCACCTCCCACCTCTATAATGGCTGTATAGGTGCACTGGAACAATCCTTTCTAAAATGCATTAAACTTTCGTTTACAAAGACGTGAAACTCACCGATTGGTCAGGGGTGCTCACCGATATATTCACACAAAAATCGCTGCAAAAGATGCTTTCCAACAGGTTTTATTGTAGTTTTGTCCAACTCCATTGACTCCATTGTATTAGATGTGCTGTGATGTACGGTATTACTCCGCGCCGGGAACGTTGTTTGTATTTTTGCAATTGGCAAAGGTAGATTATCGCCACCAACTGGGCTGGAGTGTCTATTATTCAAGCTCTAAGCGGAAGAATGTACGGATGTGAGGCGTTTGGAAAAATAGGTCCACAAGTTAACAATGAATGCTAAAACACCTGTTGGAAAGCATCTTTTGCAGCGATTTTTGTGTGAGCATATCAGTGAACACCCCTGACCATTCGGTGAGTTTCACGTCTTTGTAAACGAAAGTTTAATGCATTTTAGGAAGGATTGTTCCAGTGCACCTATAGAGCCATTGTAGAGATGGGAGGTGATACAATAAACACCCGAAAATTCTCGGGCCAGCATCATATGTCCAAATTTCGTTTTATTTCATCATAAACAATCTGAAAACAGGGCTTTAAGTGTAAAATACCCAACTTGTCCTTTAATTGACATTTTTAAGGTTGCATTAAAATTGTCTAAGAATCAACAGCATGCCACAGAGGTGATACATAGGTATTAGGTTGTTAAACAATCCTTTAATGGTGGATGGTTTGTTGTGTGTAAATAAAATGCCTTATTTTTTTCTACAGAAGGACAATCCTATGACCTGCATTTACTGTTATATTGCTAATAATAAACCTTTACAGTTATCTCTCAAACAAACCCTAAATACTTTTGCTTTAAAGCACTACACATTTATACAGTTCAATATATTGTTGGACACCGAGTACACACACAGATCACTGTGTGTCCTGCTGCATGCGCTCTAAAGCTGAAAGCATAGTCCCCGTTTTTACACATACGCGAGGGTCTGCGTACAGTGCACGTGACGCAATTTTCATCATCCGAATAGTGCACGTGTACTGTACGCGCACCGCCCGCTTTTTGAAACCTTGTGTACATTGTACTTGTAGGTCGCGCATGCGGGTACAGGAGTGTGAAGTATGTAGGCCTCGAGAGGTATTGCAATTTGTCGCAATGCGCATGCGCATGTCAGCGAGTCAAATGAATTATGCTTTGCAAGGCTGTGCGTTCGACTGTGCACGTACGCTCACGTATGTGTAAAAAACGGACTATACCCTGGGCTTAAGAGGGGGTCAGAGCCCCCCAGATACCACCACTGTGTCTGTATTGTGTTAGCGTTGCCTTTTCTTTCTAGGTTTTGGGCTGGTGCAAGAGGAGCTGCTCTCCCCCGCTTCTATGCAGTACAGCCTGCCCTCCCCACTGAGCGTCGAACCGTACTGGCAGGAGGTGTCCAGCCTTGAATGCGCTCCCATCGCTACCACCGAGGAAGACACGATGATGGAGATGTCGGACGTGCAGGTGTGGCCCGCTGGGGTCAGTCCGTCATTGGTGACAGTCGAGGACTCGTCACTGGACTGCAGCAGCCGCGCGGATGACTCGGAGGCCAACACGTTGAGTCTGCCCTGCAGCAGCTTGGGGAGGCCCAGCAGCGGAGCCAGCGGGGCCAGCGGCTCAATTTTGGAGCTGGAGGAGGGGGAGGAGGAAGAGGAGGTCGATGAAGAGGATATACAGCATGACCTGGCATCTGGATGCACAGAAAAAAGTTGGGCCAGTGGCGCTGTCCCAAAGACTAACTACAATGGGCAGGCTGGAGGTCAGAGGTCGGAGAGCAAGAGGACAGAGGTGGTGGCGGGCAGCAGTGTGGCGGGTGTAGCTAGAGGAGGAGGAAAGGGTGGAAAGGGGGCAAGTTCAGAGGAAAAGTTTTCTGTTCTTACAGGGCAACAGATCTACGCCCAGTTGTGTGAGCGAACCGGATTGACTAGAGCATTAGAACACAATGGAGACAGGTATGGGTCACCTCTGTAGGCCACTTTTTTACTGCCTACTTAAGACAGACAAATGAAACTTATACGGTTTTTCTCCGTCCAACCTTTGCAGGCTCAGTGGTGGTGCTTTCCAACCATTTGCACAGGAGATCGAAGGCTTTGCCGATTCCCACCACAGCTGGTCCCAACCCAAAGCAAGGCAGAACCTAGAGGCCATGATGTCATCGACCCAGGACCAAAATCAGTCACGTGTAGCACAGGAGGCCCTGCTTACACCGGTATGTGATACAGGCCATTCGGAGGTCCTCCGTGGACGTCTGCTGGGCACTCAGCCCTTTGATAAAGGGCTGGGCTTCTCCCATCAGGAGGGGGAATTGCGGGCATGGGACCAGGACAGACGGAAGGCACAGGTGTGTCCTCTGGGCTGTCCAGTCTGAGCAAAGTGCATGTTTTGGGCACCGTGCTGATGTTTGATTATTCCCTGATAACAGAAAAATTGAAACATAACTGTTGTTCGCTCCCTGTAGAAGGACGATCCAATAGATCTAACCAGTGACCACCTGCATGAAGAGCCGTTTGCAGATAGGCACGGGAATGTTGTAGCCAAGTTGGGTGTCTCAGTTTCGTTCATATATTAGTATACATCAGGGGTGTCCATTCTCGGTCTTGGAGGGTTTAACTGAAACATTTCTAGTATGTCTAGTAAGACCTTGATTAGCTGGATCAGGTGTGTTCGATTAGGGTTGGAGCAAAACTCTGGAGAGACCCCGGTCCTCCAAGAGCTTGGGATTGGACACCCCTGGTATACATCAACCAGGCCATATTTCATTTTGTCCACATGCTTCAACAGTTAAAAGAAAACAACACAGTTTTTTTATGTTTTACTATGTTCTTACCTCAGCTTAGATGAATTAATAGATACCTATCTTTTATCAATACATGCAATGAATCTTTGTACAGCATGTCGTGAATGTGTTAGCCTTTAGCCTAGCCCCATTCATTCCTTAGGATCCAAACAGGGATGAATTGAGAAGCCACCAAACACTTCCATGTTTTCCCTATTTAAAGACTGTTACATTAGTAGTTACACGAGTAAGTATGGTGGCACAAAATAAAACGTGCAGATTTTTAAGCAGATAAAAAATAAGAACTATCTATATTACTGCCCCCGAGGTCAAAGTGCCCGAAACTAAGTGCTCTTCCGCCATACAATATAGTTCTCATTTTTATCCACCTAAAAAAATCGACATGTTTTATTTTGTGCCACCATACTTACTCGTGTATCTACTCATGTAGCAGTCTTTAAAGGATTAGTCAATTTTCTTAAAAAAATCCAGATAATTTACTCACCACCATGTCATTCAAAATGTTGATGTCTTTCTTTGTTCAGTCGAGAAGGAATTCTGTTTTTTGAGTAAAACATTCCAGGATTTTTCTCATTTTAATGGACTTTAATGGACCTCAACACATAACAGTTTTAAGGAAGTTTAAAATTGCAGTTTCAAAGTACTCTATACGATCTCAAACGAGGCATAAGGGTCTAATCTAGCGAAACGATAAAAAATGTGCACTTTTAAACCACAACTTCTCGTCTTTCTCTGGTCCTGTGACGCGCCAGCGCGACCTCACGTTATTGTGTAATGACGTAGAAAGGTCACGTTTTACATATATGAAACGCACATTTGCGAACCATTTTAAACAATAAACTGACACAAAGACAATAATTAGTATCATTTGACATACAACAACGTCGGAACGGTCCTCTTTCTCCACACTTCTAAACACTGGGGTGTAGTTTCGCATACGTCATCCGTGACCTCTTGACGTGATGACATATTACGTGAGGTCACGCTGGTGCGTCACAGGACTGGAGGAAGTTGAGAAGTTGTGGTTTAAAAGTGCATTTTTTTTTCTTGCCAAAAATGACAATTGTTTCGCTAGATAAGACCTTTATGCCTCGTTTGAGAGCGTTTAGAGTCCTTTGAAACTGCAATTTTGAACTGCATTAAACCTGTTAAGTGTTGGGTTCCATTAAAGTCCATTAAAATAAGAAAAATCCTGGAATGTTTTCCTCAAAATACATAATTTTTTCTCGACTGAACAAAGAAAGACATCAACATTTTGGATGACATGATGGTGAGTAAATTATCTGGATTTTTTTTTTAAAGAAAATTGACTAATCCTTTAAACAGGGAAAACATGGAAGTGTTTGGTGGCTTCTAAATTCATCCCTGTTTGGCTCCTAAGGAATGAATGGGGCTAGGCTAAATGCTAACACATTCACAACATGCTGTACAAAGATTAAGTGCACGCATTGAAAAAAGATGTATGTATTAATTAGTCTAAATTGAGGTAACACCCTTATTGATGGATAATGCATCTATCCATGTTTATCATTTTAAAATATTTGTAGTAAATTTAGATTTTTTATGTTTTTTAATATTGCATACAAGTTATGTTGTAAATCTTTTGTTCCCTTATTGTTTCCCTGCAGTTGGGTGTGGATGTAAAGAGGGATGTACAGGCCGTGAAGCGCTCCAGTCTACGGAGAGTAAAGCACTGAAACAAACACATGTTGTCCAGAAGGTACGGGGCAGAAAAGCAGACATGATTGATGTTTTATATAGCAAATCCAAGCCCAAAGCGAGACTTTAGTGACCATAAGTACAAAACGTGACTTGGGTTGGCTTGCTATTGGCAATGCGTCTGAAATACCTATTTAAAGAAGCAATCTGTTCTTCCAGGGCCGGACATCCACTGCCAAACCATCCTTCACCTACGTACACTTGGTAGACAGAACGAGACACTGAACGATGGCGAAAACATAACCCGAGGGATTAAAACGAGCAGTGAACGAGAACAACTACACATCCCGCCCAAAACCAACGACAGTCAAGCGACCACAGAGCATCACTGGAACAAAAGGAGGAGTCCTACCTGTAGTTTTGTAACATTTTTAAACAGACAAAAACAACTAGCTTAGGGCATGAACTTTTTTTGTACAAAACGTGAAGAAAACAACCAAAAAAAAGCAACAAAAGTGCTTCCTGTCAACTGTAAACGCATGACTGACTGCCGGTGCATGACCTATGAGCTGTCGTTATCTAAGAAAACTGAAGGGGTACAAGGTAAAGGGCCGTTCCTGGATGGGCTTGGGAGGGGGGTACTCATGGACCTCTTATCTTGAAATGAAGGGGATTCTTCAAAAAAAAAAAGAGAAAAAAACAGAGTCTCGAGAACGCAATCGCCCAAAAAATCAACAAACAGTTCTTTTTTTTGTCAAACGGATTGTCAAAACACAGCAGCATAGTTGATGCTAAGCCCGTCACTTCATTTACACAGGCCCTTTATCCTGTTATTCAATGTGATATATGCACTCTATGCTACGTGAATGTGTGTCGGTGTGTGCGCGCGTGTCGGTATCTTATGCATGTGTACTCGCTTCCAGCTTTATTTCTGGATCGGTCAGAGCTAATTTGGTGTTTGCCATGGGAATGAGAATAAGCCTCTGTGCTCTCCTGCTCGTGAATGTCCGTGCGTGTTTATTTCCAGACGACTTTGTGATACGTATTTGTTAGCCACCTTTTGCTTTAGGGATGATTTAAAGGGCCCCCCTCCTCCAAACAGTGTTAATTGATCATAACCAGGTTTTTTTTAAACGAAGGTGGTATTGCTCTGTATGTACAACACCCCGTGTTTCTGACAACCTACGGAGGGCACATGCTTATATTGTCTTATATTGTGTTCAGACCCTCTCTCCATTTCGACCTCTGACCAACCGACCATCCGTTCATTCACATTTGCTTCCATGTCAGACCGATTTCAGAGACTAATGTAGCACTGCATGCTGGTTTTTACTCTTTTCATGCTGTTCTCTAGGACCGGCCTTCCTTTGGTCCCTTAGTTTTAAATTAATTTGATATTATTAATCAAGCTGTGCTGGTGAAAATGATCGTAGCTGTGACACCCGGGGCTTGGGGACTATCTCTGAGTAACTGCTTTTGTAACGTTTGGGATTTCAGATCGAGATACGAGGAAAGGAAGCATTTAAACTTTGTTGACGCTCTTTCTTTTACCTTTTTTCTTTAGGTGTACAGTTAAAAATAGACAAATATACAGACAGCACTGTGACAGTCCACCTTAAAATTGACCCCTGAACTGTGAACTCACAACTGTCTGTCTCACTTTTTGGCTTCAGATGTTTTACTTTTATCAAGTTCCAACATACGTAGTGCTCGCACATACTAACAAGATCCTGTACTATTGCAAGTACACGTAAATGATGTCCTGTTCACATCATTCACACGTTAACATTCACTTTTCTTCATTTTGTTTTCTATGAAAGAGCCCAAACATAAACAAACACTTAAAATATAGTCTACCAAAGCAATAATATCAATGTGCTGAAACAGTTGGGATCCTGTTTTGTTGTCGGGTTGTGTGCGTGTGTGTGTGTGTGCGCGCGCGTTTGTGTATCATTTGAACTTGTCTACGAGTGCTTGTGTGATCAGTATATCCTGTATTTACCCAACATTTTAGTAGCATTTGTAAGATGTATATGATTGAAGAGATACTCAAGCATGCACAGGTATCTCACAAGGGTCACACAGTATGCAATTACGTGATATACATTACAAAGTTCATTAAATGGACACCGCGGATGGGTGTTGGGGTAGCTGTGTTTAACTTTTAATGGGAAAGGCATTGTTTGGCTGGCAAGCGTAAGGCTGAATATCAGGGACGGTGCTCAGCATTTAATCACAGCACAGTAGCTTACATATTCATGAGCACACCGTGATATTGGTTCACGCATTCATAAAGTTTAATTTTGAGGATTATGAAAGAGATGAGTGAATTATCCTCCAAACAAAGACGAATTTAATTAAGGAATGGACGAATGATTGTACTTTGTATTTAAAAATGTTATTCAATTAGATCCTTGTGTTTATTCATTTGGGGTTCAGTGACATTGTGTGGGTTGTAAAATGACACGCGTCCTTTTTTTTTCACCAAACATTCATGAGTTTTGCCTCGCACTGTATATTATTTTCTACAGTTCACTCAGGTTTGTGTTGATAAATGATTTTTCTTCCATGTTTCTAGTTAAGACATAATAGTAAATCCACTCTCAGGAGTATGAGGATTGTCAGTGAGGGGTGTTGTGGGTAGGGGTATTGACTTAAGCATGAAGGACATGGATACTTAAAACATGTTCAATACCTTATTGCTGCTGTATGGTTGAGCAAGACTTATATTTAATATTTATGGTTTTGAAAACAAAGTGGGGGAAAAGTAAGAGAATATATTATGTTTTTATTTATTTGTTTGTTTGTTTGTTTCGAACTGAACAAAATGATTCATTCATTGCAATCGTTATGTATTAAAGAGTTTATGTAAAATGTTTAACTGTTGCAAAAATTTAGACTTCACCTATACTCCTTTAGAATGGATTAATGACAAATATAAACGCAATATCATATTACTCTGTACTAAGGAATGCAACTGCGCACATGCACAGAAAAGATGTTTTTAATAAAGACTATATGTATAAATATATGACAAAATATATTTAATTAGAATGCTATGCACCCTTATTAGAGTTGTTATGGATGTACTTTAAGCATATTAGTTAGTTAATCCAGTGATACGAACATGCCCATATCATGGGGAATGTAGAGGCTTCGTAGCTATTTGGACATGTTTTCATTTCCTTTTTTTTATTGTAATGGAGAGAGGAAATACGAACATTGAATATGTATACAAGCCTTTATTCAGATTCATTCTGACATGAAGATATGTATAGACCATTTACCCTGCACACCAGCTCAGATCATTTACAAAAGTTAATAAAGAAAGATGTGACATATTGTGATACTGTGTGCGTGTGTAAAACAATTCAGTGCCTTAAAATGCACAATGCATTGACATAAAGAAATAGAAAGTTAAAAGGGAGGGGCATATTGAGTGGCCCCTCCCCCTTTTAAATACCCAAATACTGTTTCATTTACCCCACATCCTTGAATATGATGAGATGAAGTGAAGAATGACGTAATAAGATTGCTGATCTGTATTGGTAAGTTTTAAATGCTTACATTTCAATATTAATTTTATCTGTGTTTTGGAGCACACTATACAAAATATTATATTCATACTAAAAGAATACTTAAAGGGATAGTTAACACAAAAATAAAAATTCTGTCTTCATTTACTCACCTTCATGTTGTTCTAATGTTCTGATGAAGACAAAAGAAGATATTTGGATAAATGATGGTAAGCACACAGCTGCCGTAACCATTGACAAACCATTGACTTCCATAGAAGCAAATTATGGAGGACCACAAGAGTCATGCAAAATGTAATAAAGAACTTCAATATTTAATAACTACCTGGACAATAAAAATAGCAATTAATAGATTTGTTTAAAAATTTATTAATTAACCTATAAATAAATAGACAAAGTTACAAAAAAAATCATTATATAACATTTTTTTAGGCAATAAAAAGTGAGATTATAAAAATAACGTAGAAATGAAATATTAATCCATTAATAAATAGTTCAAAGTAATATAACAATTTACAAAAACAACATAAAACACTCAATAAGTTCATCATTTTAAATTGCATTTATAAATTCTTAATTAAATAATGGAATTTCAAAATACATTTCAAAAAGCGATTTAAAAATAACTGGATTTATAAATTGAACTACAAATACCGGTTTAAATATAAATTTAGCTTTTCTGTGACTCATTGGGTCCTTGCAAATGGTCAAATGAGAATTGCAAATTAGCTATGGCCAGGTGGATGTAACAAGCTCGCTGATTGGCTCTGATTGTACATCATGTGCAGATTTATAGATCTCGGATGAGGACCCAAAGAGTCACGGAAAAGCAAAATAGAGAGGCTTAAACGAAAAGCAAATTGAAAAGCGAAAAGAATAAGGGGAACCATCAGGAAAATGAAAACAGAAATGTTAAACGGACATGCCCTTTTAAATGACTAATTTATGTATTTGTAGTTCAATTTATAAATCCAGTTATATATTTCTCTTTTTAAATCGCTTTTTGAAATACATTTTGAAAGTCCATTATTTAATTAAGAATTTGTAAATGCAATTTAAAATGATGAACTTATTGAGTGTTTTATGTTGTTTTTTGTAAATTGTTATATTAATTTGAACTATTTATTAATGGATTAATATTTCATTCTACATTATTTTATAATCTCACTTTTTATTGCCTAATAAAATGTTACATAATGATTTTTTTTAACTTTGTCTATTTATTTATAGATTAATTAATGATTTTTTAAACAAATCTATTGCTATTTTTATTGTCCAGGTAGTTATTAAATATTTAAGTTCTTTATTACATTTTGCATGACTCTTGTGGTCTTCCATAGGTTAAAAACAACATGAGGATGAGAAAATGATGACAAAATTTTCATTTTTGGGCGACCTGTCCCTTTAAATGTTTACACAAACGAGTTGCGCGCGTGCCAACGATTCGTTTGTGTAAACATTTAAAAAAAACTACAAATCCCATCTTCTTGCAGTTCCGTGACCCCCCAGTGAGGGCGACAATACGTCATGACTCAGTTTTAAATAGCCCTTTCCTGGTAATGTTGTGCTGAGTGCGTGTTGTGTGCATGAGGGAGTGAGAGAGAAAACGTGGTCGCTGAGAAGCCTAGCATTTAAGCTAGTTTGCGAGTGTGAATGTGTGAATGAAGTGTTACACAGGATCAAATATTTAGTATTATTTATTTTTGTATGTAGTCAAGTTGGCAAAACCAATAGGGTAACTGTTAAATCTTTATTAAAAAGTAATTTGCTGCTGAGCTTCAGCTAACATATGCGTTTTCCTAACGGGCTTACATTTGCTTCAAGGTGCAGAGACACGATTCGATAGAGGCAGCTTTGTGACTTTGTGGCCAGCTTAGCGTTCAAAATGTCCATGGGCAGTCAGAAGACCACCAGCCAGGCGATTCCGACCACCAGACGAATCACAATTACTGATGCGGCCCATATGCCTCATGATTACTCTACAACACCCGGAGGGACGCTGTTTAGCACGACTCCTGGAGGTACATGTCCAATACGACTTTAAAAGATGAATAATTTCCGTGCATGCTCGTGCATTGTTGTTGTTTTCGTTGGCGACATAGCGATGCATTCTTGAGCTCGTGCACGGCTCGCATTGTCTTTGTGCTTGACAGACTGCGGTGGTGCGCGTGCTCATCCAAACATGACCTCATAATGCACGTCTTTTATTGTTTAACTTTGAACAACAGTTGTTAATGTGTAATAAATGCATGAATTGTTTTATTGGGTGTTTACTTGACAAGGTGGCAGGAAGTTCATCGTGACGAATTTAATGTACATACGGATATTTAGTTGCTGTACAGATGTGTCGTTGCTTTTGTCAGATGATTGACAGTGTAAACAACAGTCGACAGAATTGCGTGACAGTTCACGAGTCTTGTGACTATGTGTTGGTTTCCTTATTTATGAGGCCACTTCTGTTTTTTTCATAAGAAAAGCTCATCTGCTTTAAAATCACTTAATCGCACTCATTAAATAAACATTCAGTGCACAATTTATTCTGATATGAAATGTAACACTCATATTACGTCATTAAATGTATTTAATCCGTAAAGTGAAGTATTGCGTCACATGCATGACTCCTTATGATATACAGTTTATATGACGTTAAACATTTATCTTTTTGTGTGTAAACTTATACTTTTACCTGTGTTTAGTAGGCAACTGCTGTTTATACTGTAGCATGCTTGTAATGCACTCAATGACTTTAACTTTAAAAGTTCAAGGATATAAGTGTTGATGTGTGTGAATATTGACATTAGGTTTAGCTGATATGACTGGAGTTGTTGGTGTTTTCACTACACAGGTTCAGCCTGCTGCCTTTTGTTTGTGCTTTTCTCTTTAACACTTTCCTGATAAGGTGTTTTAGTGCATATCAAACAGATATGTCTTTTAAAGAGCTTGTTAAACATCTCGACACTTAAAATGGTGAATGTTGAAAACTGCACAGTCATTGAGACATGTCTAGACTTGTATAGATTTAATGCAATGCCTTTTTGCAAGTGTTTTTGTTATGGCACTATCTGAATGCACCTGTCTGTCCTTCATGCCGCATGGGCTCATGGTCAGCACTGCATTTGTACCCTGATAATAAGACCTCACACCATAACCAAGTGTCCTTGTCTGTGAAATCCAGGTTAAAGTCTCCAAGGGCCATTTCCCCGGACAGGGATTAGACTAGTCCTAGACTAAAATTAATTTAACAGCTGTCCAAACTGATAACAACTTGCACTGACATATCTCAAAATACATCAGTGCCCTTTGTTTTGCCTCAAAATAAACACAAGTAATGTTTTTAGTAAGGCGTGTTTGTTAAAACTAGTTTTATTTTATAATTAAACTAAGGCCTAGTCCTGGTTGAAGCTAATCCATGTTCAGGAAACCACCCCTTAAAGGGACACTTCACCCATTTGCATTAAGCTTTGTCATGTTTTTTAATGGTTGTGCATCCTTTCCTCAGTTTCCGCTTAAAGAGGATAAATACAGATTTCAGTGTTGCACTTCCTTCTTTCAATGATGTAAAAATCATCATTTTGCATCATTGAAAGCAGGAAGTCCAATATCTTTGTTGAGGGGGTGAGACTACAAACACCACTTTTCTCGGTTAAATAGGCACCAAATTCGAAATGTATGTTACATTTCGACTACAAATGACACACTTTCAATAAAGATTAATGTTTCTAGGGGTGAAATGCTCCTTTAATTTAATTATAAGATGTGGAGCATCATTTTGATTTCACTCATTGATTTTACATGGACTTTGACACAGTCTTTGACACATTTTGATATTTTCACAACTTTCTTTACATTATGTCGACTAAGTCACTATGTGATCGGATTAAGTGCTAATTACTATTCTACAGGCACCCGGATCATCTATGACCGAAAATTCCTGCTAGAGTGTCGCAGCTCCCCGTTGGCCCGCACACCCCCATGCTGCCTTCCTGACATTCCAGGAGTGACCAGTCCCCCCTCGGTCACCACGAATAATGACAAGGGCTACCCCAAAAAGACTGTCATCAATAATAATATCAGCCCCCTTGCTGACAAGAGCACAGGTACATTTCTTTCATCTTAAACCTTCTTTATAAGCCTGAAAATAGGATGCCTATACTAAAATGAAGTTTTTAAAGGAAAAGTTCACCCTGATACCATCCTAGATATAGACCGTTTCAGCAGTAACAACATAAACAAGCGGATGCACGTAACTTCCGGTAAACTCCGCTAAGAATAAATAACATCAAAGTTCTTTATACGTAGTTTATTTATATAACAAGCAAAAAAAACAACACATAGATTACCTAGGAAACCAAAACATTTGTTATTTTCGACGAGGCATTTGTTCAAGAGATCAGTTTAGCAACTAGTCAGACCTTAAACAAAACGAAACCGGAAGTAAGGTTCGGATCCAGACGTGTATCACGTGCGTCCGATGAAACCGTCCATATGATTTGCTTTTTTTTAGTTGAGCACAAAGAAATCATTTTATATTACGATACGGTTGTGTTATATTCTTACATGGCAAAGCTCCAAAAAAACATCACAGAAGTCATTCAAATTCATCAAATACAAAGTAGTGATAGACCGATATATCGGCCGGCTGATATATCGGCCCGATATTTGCAAGTTTTATGTGTATCGCATCGATACTTCGACTCGCCTGAAAAGTCCGCTCCCCTTCTCACTCTCATAATGGGAGAGGGAGGGTGTTACTGCGCCGAGTCAAAGTACTCCCAAAAGTGCTATTACGCCATAAAATATAGTTCCTCTTTTAAATCCGCTTAGAAAAGCGCTACGTTTTATTTTGTACCACCAAACTTGCTCGTATAACTACTCGTCTTAAATAGGAAAAACGTTGATGTGTTTGGTCACTTCTAACTTTATCTCTAAATGGTACCATTGAATGAATGCGGCTAAGCTAAATGCTATCAAAGCGTCGCAGCGCGCTCCAGCGCTTACGTGCACGCACACAGATGATAGAGGGATGTATCAACAATTCTTAGTTAAGGTAATAACATATTTTAATATTGAAAATGAGTAGACTATTCCTTTAATATGGTTTTAGTAATATTTGGGTCTGTGATTTTATTTAATTTTTTTAAAGGAGAGGATGCTCAGTTTGAGATGGATATCTAACTACAATAGAGGACTTGCTACATGAAGGAGGTGACGACTGTAACAAATATTACCGTGATGATAACCGTTCCTTGAGAGGATGAAGGCACAGAAGAGTCCTCCTTCTATGTCATCTTTTATTTTCTTTCCATTATGTACTGTTCTAATGGCATTTTCCTTTTATGTATTGATGCTGTCGCTCAAGACACGCACAAGCCATTACTCTTGATTCTCAACATCAGCTAACACTGTTGTGCCTGAAAGAGCCACTGTATCGGATGTCAGATCGGTGCATCTCGAGCACACTGATGCAGGCAATCCTGCTCAGCTCTACTTCTGCCTAAAACATGGAGGGTATCTTAAAAACCACCATGTTGCATTGTTTTGATACAGATTGTTTGTGTAATTTTGAGAAATGAGCAGTAGGGGGGGCAACAGTAGTTTTTTTGGGTTGTATTCTCATTAAAAGTCATGGGGAGAAAATCAAGAAAAACACCCTCGAATGGAATAAATACAATTTTGCATACTGTGATGAATTTGACCACTTTCCATTATGAATTTTGTAATGATTGAATTCAATTATTTCTGTTGGTCATGAGGAAAATTTTCACCTAAAGTGTCATTCAACTGAATGTAAAATGCCTTTCTTGTTTTTTTTTGTTTGTTTTTTTGCTGTGAAGTTCTCTACACTGCCCTGTAATTCCCGAAGAGACATTTAAGCATTAAAAAAAATCAATGAACACAAGTTTTTTTCCCTTATTTATCTTTTGGTGCTGTTTTTAAAGAAATCAACCAAATACAAAGACCATATTTCAAACAATTTTTATTAAATTTGGCAATTTACATTACTATTTACAAATCCGTAAACACAAAAAGTAATAATCTTTCAAAAATAGCTTCACGTTATTCAGGTGCCTCTGTGCAGAATGCCTCAATAATTCCAAGGAAAATACCACAATATTGCACAATATTAAAGTTCATATTCATACTAAGATTTTCATGTCCATAACATTCAAGTAAAATTTGCATTTTCACCCCAAAGTATCATCTTCTCTTGTGCTTTTATATATTTAGGTACATATCCAAATTAAGTGCTGATTTTGAGTTCATTTGGGATTTGGGGAGGTCAGTGGCATCCACAATCTCCTACCACCATCCCTTCATGGTGTCTCATAACCATCTTCCCATTCTCATAGTAGAGCATGGAGAGTGGAGCCAGACGGGTGGGTACGCAAGACAGGCATGGGACCCGGTCTGGGTGGTGCAGCTTTAAAAGGCTCTGCAAATAAAAACAAGGGGCAAACATTAGACTCATTCAAGAAAGAAAACATTTAACTCAAATCAATGAATATTTGAAAATATTAAAAATACACTTACTTGCATATAAGCATGGTTTGTTGGGGTGAAGCTCTCATCTACGGGTGTAGGACAGCTACCCTCACAGCGAAACGCGTTGTAGCGTTTCGGATAAACAATCCAGTCGCTCCAACCGATCTGATCGAAGTCTACCCACATGTCCACCTTTCTGCAAAGTGACTTCTTCTCCTCATCATCATGTGAAGCACTGGCGCTCATGCTAGATCCCCCTCGCAGTCTCTCACCAGATCTGTGGTTCCTCTTATGACGTCGGGTCATAGATTCACCTCCACCACTGACCCGGTCCAAAGCCACATACTTGGAGAGTTCAGCAGTCTTGATGAGGGTGGATGTCTTCGCCTGGTTCAGTTTGGAGTAGACCACCATCATGACCCTGTTTGCCGTGGAATGGTGGACACTCTGTCCTGCATCCGCTTCCTTATCCACCGCAGACATCTGGGCGTTTTCCTCAACGACCATTGTCTCACCCTGATGCAGCCAGTATTTAAGAAGTGCTGTGATGTTGAAAACCTTCCAGGAGGAATGGGAGCCCGGGTCGTTCGGTTTGGCCTTCACACTGCCGAGGTGAAGCCGCCCTTCGGCGCACGGGTTCCGGTCACACTCCCTTTTGGATGAGTGATAGATATCCACCTCTATGTCGCCGGCGGATGGGAATTCTGGAAGGCGAATCCGAAGTTCAGACCGCTGGACGTTGTCTTTTGTTGATATGGAGGACATGTCAAATGTCACCGCCCATTTGTCACCAACCTGATGGAAACCTGAAAAATAGGCAGATGTGATGTTAGTTCTCCTCAAAGATATAAAATAAGAAAATGAACACAGAAGTTAGGTCAGTCAATTATGAAGTCTACAAGGATAAGAGATGTGTGGTGCTTAATTAAGTTTTCACACATGGGCTTTCGGGACAAGCAGTTAATAAAGCAGAAAGCTCTTATTGTGTTGATGTGTATTGCTACCAAAGCCACTTTAAAACAGACGTCTTGACGCTAATACACACACTGACTAATAAACATAATACGTGACTTGGCTAATAGTAGCAGTTCGACTGCTACCCATCACATTAAGCATTTAGTTACAAAAATATTTTAATTTAATATTAACGTTACTTTATCTTAAAAAATATCAAAATTGTATTAATATTATTTTCAATAATAATATCTAAATATGATTAATTGGTAAATAAAATGACATAACATAGCCTATATATTTAACCTATATATATTTCAAATTAGTTATAAAAAATTAGTAAACGAATATGAGCTTAATCTTAAAAAAAATCTTGCATTGGAAATTCATATCTAAATATGAAATATCGCCAAACATGTATGAATAAAACGTCATCATGTTACATCGTCAAAACATACGTTTAAGAAAACTCATTTTATTTTTAACTTAACATACATTTTTTTAAAATGTTTATATCAATTAATTATTGCTTAATTTGTATAAATAAATGGTTAAATTAATTATTTAAGACGACTACATTTTTGTAAAATATAGGCCTAATGTCAACAAGCTAAGTTACACCTAAAATAAAAATATAATAAATAATTGCTACTTACTTTTGGCGACGAGACTCAAGACTGAATCGGAGTCGTATAAAGTTGGATTCTCGTGGCTCATGTGTCTATCGTCTCCAGTCAGAAGGCTACGGTAGAGGTGCAACATATAAAGCGGATATCGGTTCGTGTGGCGGCTGTGACCCGCTTGACCTCCGCCGCTCCTGCCAGCCTCGCGCATCCTATTCCTGAACGCCTCGTGAAATCCAGGGAAGGATGCTGCGGAGCGCACCGAAGCGACCCACAGCGCGAGAATCCCACACACAAACAGCATCATATCTAAAACAGTGAGTTATAATCCAGCACGCAGTAAATCTTATATCTCGAGATGTTTCTCCCACACAGCTCTCTGCAGAATGAAAGTCATAGCTGACCAACTAAGTTTACTTATAGAAACTTGCAGTCTTTTGATGGTCTATGGGGTATTTGGGCTCTTTGAAGTTCCCCTCTGATCCATACTCGCTTAGGGGGAGTTTAAAGGGGTTCATGTCTCAGGGTCGTCGTGTATCGAAACCAGCAGTCTTTTGTGCGTCAGTAGGTGTGAAAACGTTAATTCTTCAGCTTCACGCGCTGTGTATTGGAGGTCCATTTAAAAGCTCACTACAACAATAATATTAGTGCACTACATTTGTTCATCAATGCGACTTTGATTAAACGGAGAAACACTCCAACTGCTGGATTATTTCTTAGTTTGAAT
This sequence comes from Misgurnus anguillicaudatus, assembly GCF_027580225.2. Taxonomy (NCBI): domain Eukaryota; kingdom Metazoa; phylum Chordata; class Actinopteri; order Cypriniformes; family Cobitidae; genus Misgurnus; species Misgurnus anguillicaudatus. The sequence continues at coordinate 21,743,879 of NC_073345.2, forward strand.
GAAAATAGAGGAAGTCATTTTGTTTCTATGTCCATGCATTATATCAGACGATTACATGTAATTATGTCATTTGGTAAATCTCCACATTATTTTAACAATAACATTTTAAGTCATTACCTCCTCGTTCGGTTAAATAATTTTTACATCTGTTGGCTCCAAAAATGCACTGTTTTACTTTTTAATTGTTCAAATATATAATTATGTTGAATAGTTGGTGTAGACTGGAACTGACTAAATAGCTTATACATTTTTAAATTACATTTTTTATCATTGTATAAAACATTACCAATGCAAATGTGAAAACAGATCTCAGCTAATAACAGCCTATGCATTGTAGATCATCAAAAAGACACTTCTTTCTACTTGCATTGCCGCAGATTATCCAGCAAGGGGCGCTGTTCTCAAAATTCATCATGGCTCTCTGAAATATGATTTGCCAAATTGTAATCAAAATGATACACCCCAGTAAGTCTCTCTGTAGGACAACAAAACATATTGACTGTTCATCCTTGCGTCACTCATTTCTCCCGACACCTCCTGTATGATCTGTTGACAAGCTCTGTGCAGATTTTGAGTATACTCGGATGATATTCATTTCCAAACACTGAAGCATATGCCACTGCGAGGTGCACACACAGCACACATCATTATTCTCCCACAGAATTGAAGGAGACCAGCTGTGAATGTCAGTGGCAATCTCGCACACAGCAACGCTGATAAGAGAGAAATTGGCACAGAGTCCCCCACCCAGTTACAATACCATATGCACTCATTTGATGTTAATATGTGAATATAAATCTATCTATCTATCTATCTATCTATCTATCTATCTATCTATCTATCTATCTATCTATCTATCTATCTATCTATCTATCTATCCCGATTGTGGATGTGTGGCATGATATGGACACCACAAACTATATGTGATGCTGACCTGCCGTGACAGAGTGTCCTTGCTTTGGGCAGATGGCCTAATTAATCAGTAGGCATCCTAATTGTTGTGAATCGGTTTGCAAAACAGAGACCTTAGGCCTCTCCCGTAGGAAAAAAAAACGGGTTCGTGGAGAAGGAAAACAGAATCAAGCCCTTTGTGTGGTGCTGGAAGAAAAGTGCACACTTGCGTTCTAGATGGCAACAAAACAAAAAGGCCATGAAATATGAAAGGGCCGCCTTTGTGTCATTTGAATAATGGGGATAATTACCCTCTGTCCGGCGAAGCACCTGCATTTGAAATAAGCCTTTGATACCAACTTAAATCCAGTGAGATGGTGCTGTTTGATTAAGATTCAGGCATAGGCTATCTCTGCCTTTACAACAGCTGAGAGATGTCAACAGGCTGCCTGCACACATATGATAAATAGATAAACATCAGTGCAATGCATGCTTTGTAGCCGCTTTCCAGTTTTTTTATTTTTTTCAATAAACCTCTTTAAAGTGAAGATAATGTTTGTCTTATATTAAAATTATTTGCCAATTTCAGCCAGACCTGGCACTTTCAAAGCACACCGGAAGTCATACAGATATACAGATATCCTGGCATACTAGATAAACAGGCTCCTTGCAGATATTCTTTAAGCACCTACAAAGCTATCTCTTTTTAATTTGGTTGGACAGCCAGGAATCTATTGAAGAATCTGCATTTCTCATTAAACCACGGTCCTGACATTGTTCGGTATAGATTACTTTTTTCTGTCACTGTGGTAGAAAAAAAAATCACAGGGTCATTGTAACACAAAGGCAATGAAATTCTTAGGAAAGTAGGGTTGTTTTTGCTTTTTGTCCAATAGTGTTTACTGAAAAGGATCATTGTTGATAAGAGCTGGATTCTCACACAATCCTACACTCTTAAAACAAATGTGTTAAAACAACACATGTTGTGTCTAGCTAAGCCAACACATTTAATAACTTGACACACCTCTGTGTTATTATTGGAACAACGCACTTTGTGTTGTTTTAACACATCTTGTGTTGTCCCTTTTATTTATTTGAGCACAAAATTCACACGAAATGATATATATTGGGACGGTTTCCCGGACAGGGTTTAGATTAATCCAGGAATAGGCCTTATTAATATTAGATCACTTAAGAAGTTTTCACAAACATACCTTAGAAAAAAACTACAGATGTGCATCTTAAGATAACGAAATGTGCTAAAATTAAACATGACTTGACTTTACATTCAATTTTTAAAAGTTTACGTTCATCTTAGGGGCATGAAACTCTGTAACTTTTCCTAAATAATCTATCTAAATATGCACAAAAAAACTGGGCTTGATTTGGTTGTTTTAAAGGTTTGTAAAAAAAAATTTACCGCTTAAGGTGTTTGGGGTCAAAATGACCCAACATTGAAAATGAATGGGAAAATGAAAAAAAAAAACACGTTTTGAATGAATGGTAAAATGAAAAAAAAAAATCATTTTTTTTATTTTGTTTGTCAAAAAAATAAATAGAGGTAAATCCATTATAAAAATGAAAATTTCTACATATAAACCAAGGTCTGGTCCTGGAGCATCAATAAAAAGTGGAACAAACTTTCCATTTTATACACACACACACAAAACACAGATATTTTATTTTATTCACAAAATATATATCATAAAGTTGCGAGGAGAAGTTGAAGCATCAAGAAAATTTAGGTAAAATGAAATGAGTCTCTATAGACCTCTTTTGATATGGCACTTCCTTTCTTTCTTTAATTATAATTTCTAAAATTTTTCCACAAACCAGTAGATATCAGTATTCTATCCCTAACACATAAAGCAATCTCCAAAAATAATTTAGATTTATTTAAGATCGACATTTAAGTGATTTTTTCTTTAAAAAAAATCATTTTTCATGAGCCAATTTATGGCCTAGTTAAGTAATTGTGCAGAAAATAGGTAAAAACTTCCAAATTTCTACAAAAAAACAGCATAAATGTATAGTTGAGAAGTAAATTAAAAAATGATATATAGTTTTCCATAATTTTTTTTATATTTCCTTATGCAATCGCTCTTTAAATGTTTGGGGTCTATCAGACCACAAACACCAAAAACGTTATTCTTTCTGAACACATTTTGATCTGGAACTAAGCCCTGTCCGGGAAACCACCCTATTGTGTTAAAATAACACATAACACAAAATGGGGCAGTTTCTCAGACAGGGATTAGACTAGTCCCAGACTAAAATTAATGTAAGAGCTCTCAACTTGCACCGACATATCTTAAAATATATCAGTGCCCTTTGGTTTGCCTCAAAATGCACACCAGTAATGTTTTTAGTAATGCACTTTGTTGTACTTCCTTATTAAACTAAGGCCTAGTCCTGGCTTAAAATAATCCCTGTCCGGGAAACCACCCCTACGTGTTAAAAGGATAATACAAAACAATGTGTAAAAATGTATACATCCTTTCTGTATATGCTCCAATATGGACAGTTCGTATGTTCACTGTGAGCCACATGTCAAGAATAACATTATTGTGTAGGGAGTTTGTGCATAATAATATATATCTTAAGCTTATTGTAACAGTCTTAAAGTTATGTAAAACTTTTTCCTGAGGACAATTTGCTGGTTCACAAACCTATAAAATATCTATAATATGGCAGGTTCCTGTTTTGACAACTTACACACCATGTAGTGGAGCATGTTGTCACAAATAGTCAACATTTGGTACATTTTCCGGAGCACATTTAGACATAACAGAAAAGAAACAGAACAGGCCGGTTTTGCCTTCATTAGATATTTTGCTTTGTTTTTCCTAGCACTATAACGGCCATCTGATGCTTGTGCTTTTTATCCTTACTACAGTCAGTCCTGTGCCATTCATACTGCCATGGTAAACAAAAGATTTTCAGGACACCTGGAATTGAAAGAGGTTGAGCTTTTGCCTCCAGGACAGGATGAGTTTTTGTGCTTCACAAAACTTTGCCATAATGCTTATAACCCAGTAAATGTTAAATCAATATTTACCCAAATTCCCCAGAAATGTTTTATAGTGAAAATACTGCTGATTCATATTTATGTTTCTTAGGGTGACCATACGTGCCCTTCTTCCCGGACGTGTCCTATCCAGGATTTCGCTGCGTCTTCCGGAAGTCGTATTTGTTGATTGCATATATACGCCATTTAGTTAAAAACATAAGATATGCAATCGTAGTTTCATTCTTATCTTAAAATGTAACAGTTGCTTTTCTGTAAAAATAATAACAATCCTCTATGAAGTATGCGGTCAACAAATACGACTTCCGAAATCCTAGACGTGACGCGTCCTTGTGAATATAAAGATGTATTGGAGAATAATTATTTTAGATTCTTTAGCACACATTCACAAACGTCTCCATCTAAAGCTTATTAGATATACCATAACATTTACATTTAAGCTGTGGAAGCACATAACAAACAAAGGAAAAGGTTTTTGACCACAGATGAAAGTGTTTGGCTTATTTTTAAAATCAAAGGCCCTTTCACAAATTGGAAGCAATCTTTGTCATCTTATGAAGTTTTAAATCAAAGATTTCAAGAACTTTTGTGCAAAGTCCAAATAAATGTTTACACTTTCGGTGTAAATTGCGGCTAGTTCTCTGTGCTCAGAAGCACCATGAATAGTAGACAGATAACAGGGTTTGCCCTCTGAAGGTTGAAGTGTGTTGTGAAATCTGTGTGTGCCACAGAAGTGGGTGATAATGCCAGGTCCTAAAGCCAGATAGGTAAACAACCTTATCTCTTTCCCACCACAAACACACAACGGCTCGAATCCAAATAGTTCTGCTGTTTGTAATTGTGGGAATAAATATAGAAATAAACATTTTTTCAGTGGAAGAGGTTTAGAGAGATAAAATAGGCTCTCTTGGGTAAACCGTCAGTCTGATTTATCATGCTATCAAGCGAGTATCTATTTCTGTTTGTCACCAGATTTCACTCTGATTGATGGTGACAGAGTTACAAAGCTCACATCAACACTCAATGTGTTTGGAATGACAGAAATCTCAATTTATTACAATTCTGTAATGCTTTTTTTTTAACTATATGTGGGTTGCATTATTGTTTAACTTTTATAATTTTGTAGGTAAGCCTGTGGAACTCTCTGAACTTTCAGAAATAAAAAAATCATGATGTGACCTTGTTCGCTTTATTTATTTATTTATTTTTGCAAAAAGAATGCAGCAAGAATGATTCTTTGCTCTTGGATTTTTGTGCATATCAGGGCTCGTATTTTAAATATTTTTTCTTGCAACTGAGACATGTCTGAACAAAAGCATCAAAACAATACTTTAATATTCATGTTGTTGCCTACTCTCCCAGATAAAAAAATAAATAAAAATCAAGCAAAAACACTAAACACACGACTAGAGCTATGGTAATAGATACTATGAATTTCCGAGCGTGTCTGAAGTTATTTAGTCGGCCTTCATTATCATTCTCTGTGATGACATCAATCAGACGAAGGGCAAGGTAAGAGCCCCTCATCTGTCGACAATGACAGGTCTTCTCTTAGTTTGATTGCCGTCATCTCATACATGCACAATAACTGCTGTGTGTGATGTCACTGTTCGAGCAAATGATTCCTGTCATCCGCCATGATACAATTCAGGGGTCAGTTCTCCAAAATACAATTTTTGCAGCATATTGCAATTATCAAAGCAAGAGGAGGTTGCAAGCATGAAATATAGGTGGTTTTAGTCGGAGAGTGTTTTTTTTTTAAATAATATGGTGATTTGTTTCTTACTTAGCCCTAAAAATGAAAGTGACTCACGCCTTTTATCTTAGCAGTCCATGCGAACTTCCTTCACCCAGAGATGACGACAATAAGGTGAGTCATAAATCTGGAGATGTTTGGGTTGAATGCCCATTGGAAAGTGATGCAGCAAGTCTAATAATTTGTGAAATTTCTATCTGAATTAAAGTATAGTATTATTTTCAAATCTCAGTTCTCTATTGAATGGCAAAGAGCACATTTACAAAACATTAAATATATATATATATATATTTAAATTGTATGAAGCATTCAATTGTATATTTAGAGCCTTGCATTAGCAGCGCAAAAGGTAATGGGTTCAAACCCAGGGAACACACATACTGATAAATATGTATACTTTGTAATGCACTGTAAGTTGCTTTGGATAAAACAAATGCATAAATGTAAATGCTGTAGACAGAATTTTTTTTATTTTAGTAAAGAGTTTGGTCTATTGGATGATGAAGGATCTGTTGGTTTGGATAGCCTATCTGTATTCCAGGTATGTGGATGCCGCTGACCACATCACTCTGTGAAGATGTGAGTAGATGTGATGTGCACCAGAGGGAAAAAACAGAAGGGCAAATCAATACTCACTCATGTGAGTGCAGAGGTTTGCCACCAGTCATCATACTGATAACACACATTACACGCAGCTTTAAATGGGTGATGCAGACGTGGGTGAAATGAAGAACGGGGGCGTTTTATTTTTAGAAAAGTCATTCAAAATGTTTTTTTTTTATATATTTCAGTAATTCAATATGTAACCCTGTGAAATCCAAGCTAAAGTCTCATAATCTAATAATGAGGAGCAGACATTGGATTCCACATTGATTATCTACTCAGTCAATATTAAAGATATTAAGGTTATATTTTGACTGAATGTTCTTTACATTAGTAGGATGATTTTATATAGAAAACAATAATTCACAAACATGTCTTTAGTTGGATTTTAAAGATAGGGTCCCTATCAAGCAAAGTCTTGTGCAATAAAAAATGAATAGCACTGATTTATAATGCATTATGGCCTGCCTCAGCAGTAAATAATTTCAGTACAATATTTTATCTAATCCTCGCTTATATTTAATAATTGTTAAATGTATATTTTTGTGGAATTCTTCAAAAAATAAGATTTGATACTTATAAGGATTTACTATTCTACTTAAATAAACCTATTTATTTATATTTATACATCTGTGCAATGATTATTTGCAATATGCATTTATTTGAAAAACGTATTGCAAATTAAAACATTTAAAATGTATACATTAGATCAGAATTAAAGCAATTTTTTTTAAAGTTGTGCATGCATTTAGGTGTCGCATCTGAAAAAGAGAGTTAAAGGGATAGTTCACTTTAAAATGAAAAGTCTGTCATTATTTACTCATCCTCATGTTGTTCTAAACCTGTATGAACTTCTTATATCTGATGAACACAAAAGAAGATATTTTGTGACCATAGACTTCCATAGTAGGAATAAAAAAATATGATGAAATTTAATGGGTAATTCAACTGCGCTTACCAGCATTTATTAAAATATTTTCTTAATCATTTATCACAATACTTCCAAATATTGTTTTCCTACTATGGAAGTCAATGGTCACTTACGGCTGTCTGTTTACCATAATTTCTCAAAATATTTTTTTTTGTGTTCATCAGAAAAAAGATTCATACAGGTTTAGAACAGAATTTTCATTTTAAAGTGAACTATCCCTTTAAAGTCAGGTGCTGTAACCCGTCTGCTTTCAGCCTCACAGGGTTTCTCGTTTTTTTCCGCTTGGACTGAGCTGACCAGTCTGGACATATCAAGCTGTGTGAGCGTGGTTATGCTCTTCTGATCACTCAGCTTTGTGTGCTCACCGACTGCAACACCACAAGAACAGTTCAATCACCTGAGGAACAGAACAATTATATGGTTTGTGACTATCTTCATCCCAATGGCTTTGCTGGTAAAATCCAACACAAAACTGCATAACGCTGTGAGTAAATTAAAAACATTTGGAGATGCTCAGGCTTGACCCTAATCAATAGTAAAATTATTTTTTATAAAAAAAATTATTCCTCCCATGAAGGTTGAAACTGAAGTGTTGTTAGAATTGTTGGAAATCATATGCATTTGAATGTTTGTTTACATAAGTGTACACTTTAAAAAAAATTGCTGTAATGCAGCTGATTTCCAATAAGATAAAGACTGAAAATGTTTCATGCTCATTTAACTTTGAACAAACTGTTGCCAGTAAATAACTTAAATGTAAAATCTACAGTAAGTTACTGGCAGCTAGTTGCCAGTAATACACAGTAATACTGTAATTTCTACAGAATTTTTTTACAGTGTTTTCATATTTTTGACAGTTTTGAGCACCAATAGCAAAACAAAAAACTTCCACAATGCTGCTCAGGCATTTTAATACCTATTTTAAACCTTGCTAAAACAGTATTGATAATATACAGCAACCTTGGTAGCATCCACAAAAAATACAGGTGGTAAAACAAAAGGTCACATAATATAAGTGAAGTGGAATGCAGCGATAGACTTCAAGTCAATGTTATTTTTCACTCAAGCGATTGGACCGAATCAACTACTCCGTGAGTGGATATCAGTATAGATGTAATACCTCCAGAGCCAATGAGCAGGCTGCTAAAACACTGTAATTATCTTGAAAGTGATTCAGTCAGCCTGTGATGAGCACTTATCCTTTTAGTCAATGCATTTACATTTTCAGTCTTTCTCTGGGCAGCTAATTAGGAAGGTTGCAAATGGGATGCATAATAAGCAGCCGATCAAGAAGAATCATCATGTGCTTAATGGAAAGAAGAATCGTAGTTTTACGTTTTTTTCAAACCTTGACGTGCAATTATCCTGTTTACTAATTATTGCACACAATGAAGAAGGTGGAAGTATGCCAAACATCATAGCTTTCAATATATTTTGCAGTGTATGACTGTGTGTGTTAGAATTTTTTTTAGACCGGGTATGGAATGTAATTATTGAAGATGATTCCTGCAAAACTGAAAGGAATACTCCAGTTTGTAAAAAAAGAAATCTAGATGATTTACTCACCCCCATGTCATCCAAAATGTTGATGTCTTTCTTTGTTCAGTTAAGAAGAAATTAAGTTTTTTGGAAAACATACCAGGAGTTTTCTCAATTTAATAGACTTTATTGGATCTCAACAGTTTACATGCAGTTTAAAAATGCAGTTTCAATGCAGCTTCAGGACTCTAATTGATCCCAAATTAGGCATAAGGGTCTAATCTAGCAAAAAGATTGCCCTTTTTTGCAAGAAATATAAAAATATGCACTTTAAACCACAACTTCTCATCTTGCACTAGCCGTGTGAAGCGCCAGCGCGACCTTACGTAATGCGTAATGACGTCGAAAGGTCACGCGTTACATATGTGAAACGCACATGTGCGGACCATTTTAAACAATAAACTGACACAAAGCCATTAATTAGTACAACTACGTCAGAACGGTCCTCTTTCTCCACACTTGTAAACACTGGGGCGGTAGTTTTGCATACGTCATGCGTGACCTTTTGATGTACTTGTGCATTAGGTGAGATCACGCTGGCGCATCACACAGCTAGTGCAAGATGAGAAGACCCTTGTGACTGTTTGGGATAGTTAGAGCACTTTGAAGCTGTGTTGAAACGCTAATTTTAAACTGCATTGAAACTGTAAACTGTTGAGTCCATTAAATTGAGAAAAATCATGTAATCCTTTAAGGCGTTTGTTTGTGCTGAAACAAGATGTGTGGTTGTATGTGTTGGATTGGTTAAATGTCAAACCATTAATTGATGCAGGAAACTGATTCGTTTTCTCATTTATCTGCAACTGCCAGCCGTAATTTTTTTTGCGAGTAATCGGCGTATGCGGTTCAGCAGGTCAAATATTCTTATAATCTAAAATGAAAGTGCATCATTAATAGGATTTCAATGACTTCTTTGCCCTTTGAAAGTTTGCTATTATCTTTAAAATACAAATGAATAGTTCCACTCCGTCCGTCTGCTTTTTAGAAATATCCTGTCTTTTATCGCTGCTGGATAAAAATGTGGTCCTGTGAAGTCGGTGACAGTCGCAAAGGACATCTCTAGAGAGTTTTATAGCCTGACCTTGGGGCATAAGTTTTGAATATGGAAATTGCTTTCATTTTAGGCTCTGATTAAGTGGCCTTGCACACGGCATTTTTATGCCTGTTAAGTATTTAATGTCTGTTTAATAAATGCTCTTATTAAATACCTCTGATGAGTTCTGAAACCCTAAAATGAATTTGACATGGTGACCATGAGCGCTGGCGCAAATTAGCCAATTACTCTAATATTTGATCACCAAATGTTATTCTTCTGTCATCATCGGTTACATGCCCAGCTGTGGTTAGGGGAACTGACCTGTGATCATGTTATGCAATAGAATGTCCTGGATTTTGGATGTTGTTTTGAATTACTTAAAGGAATAGTCTACCCTTCTGCCACACTAAACTATGATATTACCTCAACCCACGAACCAATACATATCTATCTTTTTTCAATGCGTGCACTGTACAGCGCGTCGCGAATGTGTTAGCATTTAGCCTAGACCCATTCATTTCTATGGTACCAAGCAGGGAAGCCACCAAACACTTCCGTGTTTTCCCTATTTAAAGACTGTTACATGAGGAGTTATACCAGTAAGTATGGTGCCACAAAATAGAATAGGGCCGGTGTCCTGCAGAGTTTAGCTGATATATACACAACTTACAGGTTAGAAATCAGTGGCGGCTCGTGACTGCTCAACCGAGGGGCGCTAATTCAAAATAAGTGTTCGAAGTGTCATGTGTGTGGTTCCTTTTGTCAAAATATTTGTTCTGCGCCTCGAGAGATCCTGTGTGCATTACGTGTTTTGTCAAAATAAGTGCCTGCGGCACATGCGTCAAAACAGTTTATGATTAAAGAGACGCTCATGTTCACTTTTTGACCACTAGGGGGTGCTAGACATGTTTTTCACGTCTAGCTCCCCTAAAGACCACAAGCGCCGCAGCACTGTCGCAAAGGAAAAGAAGACAACTCTTTAGGTCACAAAGTGTGCCTTCCAGCATGTCATATGAATATAATTTCATGGGTTTTATTTTATTTCAAACGCCAAAAGATCGCGTAGCTCACGTTTTCAAGCCAGTTGTAACGGTGGTCTCTTGGTTAAAGTTTATATAAAAAATTGCCTTAAAGGGGAATCGAACCCAGCTCGCCAGTGTCGTTGGTCCATGACGCTACCAGGGCGCCACAGTGTTACGCAATATAAGTCTCTCTCTACACTCCACCAGCAAAATTCACTTAAAAAAACTGTTTGGCAGCCAGACAGGACTTATATGCAAGCAATATAACATTACTTACTTGTCCAAAGGCATGACGGCCAAGTCAGCATCGGTCAGGAACCCCTCTTCCTTTTTTAGTTCACGCGAGCGAATGCTGGCCCAATATTGATCCTCGTCCTTCTTTTTACTCTGTAACTCTCACGTTTTCTCTTTCTGGTCTCCTCCGATAAAACCTTAGGTTTTTTTTCTTAGTTGCTGCTTCGGCCATGACAAAAACATCAGGAAAATAAATAGTTGCGCTCTCACGTCCGAATTTGAATAAGTGGAGGAAGTGACGTATGCCGTAAAGCAGATTTTTGTAGTTTTCTTTTTGTGCTCGGGTTACTACCCGAAACCCCAAGTTTAAGTGTACGAGTAAAAGCGATACAGACCCCATCAGGCTACGGTAGACATGTCATTCAACCTATTTTAAGTTGATGTACCATCACAAGGGTCTTGAATAATATATTATGAAGGTTGAAAAACTACAAAGTGTCACTTTAACTGTAAACTCTGATTAGGCAGCGATTAGACAACGCGATCGTCTCTTTTATCATAAACCCTTTAGACGCGTCTGCAGCAGGCACATATTTTGACAAGACACGTGATGCACATAGGTTCACTCGACGCACCAAACACATATTTTGAAAAAGGAAACAAACACGACGTGCTACATACTTGTTGTGACAAACTTCGCATCGAGCGCCCTCAAAAAAAGAAGTCACCGGCCGCCACTGTTAGAAATGCAAAAACATATTTTTTTTCTTGTAGCTCAATAATGCAGCAGTTAAAAAGGTTATCAAGGTTCTCAATGGTAAAGTTGAAAATCTTTTCTTATTCTCTCTCTCTCTCTCTCTCTCTCTCTCTCTCTCTCTCTCTCTCTCTCTCACACACACACCTCTTCTATTTGACTTACAAAGGACATAATGACAGTGAGCAAGTCCTTTTGTCACTGATGAGATAAATATTTATAAGCGGGCGTGGAGGTGATTGAACTGACTTTCTGTGGACAGAGGGCCTTCATTAAACGCCTGGGCAAATCAGTGAGGTCACGCAAGCGAACGAGATCTGTGTCTGCAGTTCACCGCGTGGGCTCTCTGAAGTGCCCATCAGTGGGCTGCTGTGTAGTCATGTAAAAAATATCCTTGTCTTCACATGCTGGTATCTATATATCAAACAGAGCTGATTACCACCAAAAATTTCCAATTGCACTTCCCTCGTCCCCTCTTCAGAATAAAGAGTCCCTTCAGTCTTATCAGTGACCCTTTTCTTTATGTACTTTGAGAACATTCGGTGAACTGCTAAATAAAGAGAAGACATCTTTCGTGCAAGTGGTTTTGGTATGCCAACTTGGATATGGTTTTTAACCAGCCACCATGAAGCAATTGAACAATTTGTTTGGTTGCCCCACCCACCTTAAAATTTGGTTTTGACGAAGACGTTTCACATATAAAAATGTGTGCGATCATGCGGTTATGATATGACATTAGCTCTGGTAGAGAATTGTTGTGCATTTGTATTCCATGGATGCAATGTATATAAATGGGTCTGCCAAATGTATCTTTGCAAAGTTTGCAGTGTTTTCTCTTAGATTGCATCCTTGTTTGTGACTCAGTGAAGGTCTTAAGGTGTCCTCCTTTGCTTTTGGAAAAAGACAGACTATAGTTGTGGAAGAATTCTTTCAAACAGGTGTGGCCGTGGGGTTTGCCTGTGTTTGGAGGTGATAGCTGGATGACCTTGTCCCGTCCAGCTTCGTGTGATAAGATGATCTGACAGATAACTCCCCTGAGCCCGTAGACGTGTGCTGCTTCATAGCGCTCCATCCCTGACAACATCATGTTGCTCTGAGTGTATCCGTCTACTCCTCGGAAAAGCCACGGGGAGGTCTCTTCCTCAGATGAAATATTAAAAATACATGGTGGCATTTCAATTTTGCAAACTACACAGCTGATGGTCCTTTGTGCTCACACGCTTGCTGCTGTTGTTTTAAAGAATTCATGATGTAAAACTCTTATGAACTCGGTGTTGGGTCTCTCGCTGGTAGTGCTGGAAACAATCATGGAAAGGTTACACACGGATAACACATAAACACATACTTAAAGATGTAATACTCAAAGTGTGATGCAGAAGAAGAAGGATGGAGGCTTTCAGAACAGCACACAATCTGTTATCAGAAAATTATGTGCGTCATTCACAGAGTAAAGAGTCAGCGAGCCATCAGCTCAAGCACCAATCATAACCTGTCACTCACAACATCTATAAAATCTTTCATGTTTCACTTGTTCCCAAAAGGTATAGTATTACTGTACACAACCGGCTATTCAGTTTTCCTTTATGTGAATGTTCATTACAGGGTTTGTTCTTTGTGATGATTAGATGCCGTGTTGATTTCAATCTTTGTCAATATTAAAAATGTCAAGGTAATATTTTAACAGAAAACAATAAATCTCAAAAAATTTATTTTAGCTGAGTTTTCACTTGCAGGGTCATATTTTCAACCCAACATTGGGTCAAAAGAGACGATCTCAGTCCGCTGTGTTTGAATTGTTTAAACCCAAAATGCTTGGTTGTTTTAACCCAGTGGCGGCCGATAACTTCTTTTTTCGAGGGCGCTTGATGCGAAGTTCGTCACAACATGTATATAGTGGTTCCTTTTTTTAAATATATGTTCTGCGTGTTGAGTGATATGTGTATCACGTGTCTTGTCAAAATAAGTGCCCGCTGCAGACGCGTCCAAAGGGTTTATGATAAAAGAGACGCTCGCCTTTGCCAGATACTCGCATAATCTCATGCGTAATCAAAGTTTACTGTTAAGGGAGTGTCTTGTGTGTATTTTGTGAACGCGAGCGTCTCTTTTATCATAAACGGTTTTGACGCGTGTCCAGCAGGCACTTATTTTGACAAAACACGTGATGCACATTGTTCACATGACGCAACAAACACATATTTTGAAAACGCAAGCAACACACATGACACTCCGAACACTTATTTTGAATTAGCCCCCCTCGCATGAGCAGTCGCGAGCCACCACTGTTTTAACCCATTGTTGGATCAAATATAAACATTTTCTGAGTTAATTTCAATTTTTTTAGACTGTGTATATATTTGAAGAGTTTCGTTGCAAAACAAGATAAATCCATTTTTTTAAATTTTTGTCAAAACATGTTTATTATTATGTTATCGTGTTATTTTGTTTTATGGTGCTACCTAGCTGTATTTTTTAATTTATGAAGGTTTAAATCAAAACAAATCTACTGCAGTTGCATTGAAATAAATTGGAATGCACAACCAAAAAACGTGATTTCTGAACAATTAAAAAAACGGTGGATATCTCGTTTTGCAACAAAACTCTTCATATGTCCAAGCAATGATCTTACAAGAAGAATTTTTCTGTGCAAATAACTCAATTCGCCTGTAGTGACCTCAAGTGAGATTTTGCACTTTTTCCATTACTGACCCACCTGTCTGTGGGGAATACACATGAGTGGTTGTGAACTGACTTTAATCTGTCTCGCTACGATGTCTGTGCCTGGAGAAAGCTACAGGTGGCTGAGACCAAAGTAGATCCGAGTCAACAACACAGCACTTTGTAATGCACAAAACCTTTGCTTTGAGCTTCACCGCAGTGCCAGTCACAAAATCTGTATTGAAACATGCAAAACTGACGAAGTTTTAAGCATCCTTCAACAATTATTTGATCTACTCTTTTATTATGTGTGCACCCACAATACAATACAGTACTGTATTCAAATATTGACATTCAATTGCAAAGTCTCTCACAAGACTGCTTGGCCTTGATAATGCAAAGAACAGAAAAGTGATTGACAGATAATTTATAAAGAATTGATCTGTATGCCTTTTGTAGTATTTCTTTTGGTTGTAAGTCTTGTAGAAAAAGAAAAGAGTTTCTGTTTGTATAACAACAGTACTGCTTTTTTATGTATTTTTCATCTATTTTGTGACATTGCTTGTCTAGTAAAGACCCAGCATACGCTACGGGTTGGGCCCTGGTCGGCATGTCTGCATTTTTTGATAAGTTTCCTGTCACAAAAAAATTCCTCCGCGATACACACACATATATCCTTTGCCAGTTTCCTGTAACCATAGAGATAGTCAGTTCGACCAATCCCTAGCCAGGTTTGTGTGGAATGGTTTCCTGTACTCTCTATGAATTTCCTGCCAGGAGAAGACTTCTTTCCCGCACTGCTAGAGTTAGTCGCTATTATCTTTGGGAATACTTCTTTGGAACATTAAAGCCATGCAGGGAAAAAGTAAGTTTCTTTATATATTTAAGTTTAGTTTTTTTCACTGCGCAAATTTGTACTCCTCTCAGTATGAGATTGTATGTTCAGTGATTGCAGAATGACACACTTCGTCTCGTAGTAGCAGTCACACAAATAACTTCAGTTCTGTGGTGAGCGCGAGTCACCGAAGCCTTTTATTAAAATCTATATTAGAAGAGATCTCAGCAGGACGGCCGGCTCATGCTAGACCGATCTCAGCAGGTTAACCACTTACATATTTCATTCAGTCACATGACGGCTCATTCTGTTTCAATGCTGTTTTAATTGAGCTCCAGGAGTCGCCACCAGGCCTTGATTCAATTCATCGGTGTTCTCCAGAACAGACGTTCAGCGATGGGGGACTGCATTGGACAGCTGAAACACGTATGTCGATGAGCATCTCCCCAGTGACGGTCGCTATGCCAACTGAACTAGCCACTCAAAGTACTGCTCTGCAAATTCCCGCTCAAACTGTGGGCGGTTGCCGAAACCAGATTGTTTTAGGAATAAGCAACGTGTCGCTTAAGAAGCCGCCTTCTTTGAATCAGTCAGCAATGGATTGTAAGACCTTAACTCTGCCCCAGGTCTGCTGGGATTTTGAGCTTACCTTGGCTGTTTTGTTGATGGTCTTGGCTGGGCTTTTGATTTTGCTCTTACTGTATTGGGTTCTTCTGCTGCGCCACAGACTCCGTGTTGCTCAGGCCGGGAATGCTCTGGAATACTTCGGATTTTATCACATGGCACAGTATGATCTGAAGGAGCCAGTACCTCCTTTGCCACCACAGGGTTCCTCTTCTTCTGTTGCCATCCCTTCTCTTCCATCCCTACCTCAGCCTCCTTCCAATCATCCTCCTGTCCATCTCACTCCTCCACCACTGCTGTATTTGCCCCAACCTATGATTCACACCACCCCGCCCAGCCCCCACCCATCTTGTGGGGCAGGCTCGGATGCAGAGGTATACTCACGAATTGGACATCTGAGGCCTTCAAGACCATCCAGTGCGAATCAGGCTCAGGTGATCCTGTTTGAACACTCTGCACTTTGATAGCCAGAGTTAAATGCAAGGGGTGTTTTGTCGTTTACATCTATGGATATGGTGGAGATGTTTATCTGAAGTGACTTTTAGGGCATACACATTTTTTATTAATTATTTTATGTTCTCTGGGAGTTCAATTCAAAACCTTAACATTGCAAAATAAATAAAAAAATAAAATATACACTAACATTATTATAGCCTCTCTGTATATTTAAACATTGCTTGCATATGTAGTTTTAAGAGGATTCAAATGTGTTATGTTAATAAAATGTTAGTAAAAGAGGCTTTTTTACACAAACATATACTTTCTTTCACAAATCAAATGACTTTGTTATTTCCTTTAAAGGGAGGGATTTCCTGAGGACACTTTCCTTTGCTTTGCTTTGTTTTTCCTTTGCCTCTTAGGTTTTCAAATTATTTTTTCCATGCTGTCTTGGCATACTGTAAGCCTTGACTATTTGAAACTGTTAGATATCATATACTGTATACACTCTGTGGAATTATACATAATATATAGGTGTACTTTCTGGAAGGATACTATCCCAGTGACAGTTTTTGTACCTTTTTTCTGAGAGTGAGACTTGCACACAAGTAATTTAGTTATATTTCCTAATTAAACTAAGGCCTAGTTCTGGTTTAAACTAATCCCTGTCTGGGAAACTACCCTCTTATTAACTGTTTATCAATACCTAGTATGGCAATACCTAGTATGTTGCAGCTTTTAAGTGTAGGTATAGAGGTAAGATTAAGGGATGTAGAATATATAGTAATGCATTAATATGTACTTTATAAGTACCAATAAACAGCTAATATGCCTGCAAACAGGCAACTTATTCAAGGTGAGAATGGTTCCCCAATATCTGATGAAAAGATAATTTCAGGAAAGAGCCTTTATGAATTTGATGTATTCCAATTACTTGGCAAACAATAATGTAAAGTACATTTAAAGCATTTTAATAAAATTGTAGGCTAAGGGAAGCAGGGCCGGCTCTATATATGAAATGAAAGGTGGGCCAAGAAATATTCCAGGTGGGCCGGTCGAATGGGGGGTCTTTAATGCTTTAATCTCACAATAGTTTTAGTATCATATATTTAAGACAATTGTTAGGGTTGTTTGTTATTGTTGTGTTTGTGTTTTCTTCATTTTTAATATTTTTTGTACATATTTTGAAACTGTTTGGTAACTTAATATAAATGTTAACATGTTTATTTTAACATTCTCTCTTTTTGCATTTGTAATATTTTTTTGACCCCTTAACAGATCTTGTATTAATTAAGTAACTTTAGATTTGATAAAAAGGGGCAGTTCTTTTAAAATAACTATTTACATCAACCAAAACAAACCTGTTACTTGAGTGAAGCATGAACAGTAAAAATTGGGTTTGTAATGTTTTGTAAAAAAGGGGCAGTTCTTTTAAAATAACTATTTGCATCAACTAAAACAAACTTGTTACAAACTAAAAATGTTAATTTGATCTGAAATGCTGTTTTTCTTAAGAATTATTAATATTCTTAAGTAATTATTATTATTAATTATTAATATAGTATAACATTTCAGATTTTTGGCCACATTGTTATGTGGTGTGGGGCCAGGATGGGCCAAGCCTCGTATTGGGTGGGCCAGGCCCACTCTGGTCCCCCGTGGAGCCAGGCCTAAAGGAAAGTGATTTTCTAA
This sequence comes from Misgurnus anguillicaudatus, assembly GCF_027580225.2. Taxonomy (NCBI): domain Eukaryota; kingdom Metazoa; phylum Chordata; class Actinopteri; order Cypriniformes; family Cobitidae; genus Misgurnus; species Misgurnus anguillicaudatus. Next base: position 21,761,917 of record NC_073345.2, read on the forward strand.
TTCTGTCAATCAAAATGAAAGTTCGCACTCTAAAAAATTCTGGGTTATTTTTAACACATCTTGGGTCTAGCTGTTGGGTAAAATTAACCCAGAAAATGTTTATATTTTGACCCAAAGGTGGATTGAAACAACCCAGCATAGATTGAATTACAACCCAACAGACTGGGTTCATCCCTTTTAGATCAAATGCTGGGTTGAAAAGAACCCAGCATTTTTTGCATAGTGCATTTTGTTGGAAATTTGTCCTCTCCAAAATATGACAAACTTTTTATATATCAATACAAACATTTTATAACTACAAAGTTGAATCATTGATTGTCTCCACCACTTTCTTTAATAATAACTATAACTTTCAGTATTGTACTCAGCTGAAGCCACAATTAAATCATACATGAATAAAAACTCTCCATAATCTATAATGTATTCAAATCAATGAGTGTAGCATTGTACTATAAACCTTGCATGCACTGCTTACGCAATATGGCTGATAAAATGATGAAAATATTCAGGGTATGTTATTGTATTGATGCTCACAACATTTGCTTGTCTGATATGGAAGCACTATAATTCCTGTTATAGGACAATGCCTGTGCATATTTTAAAGGAACATTGTCATTTTAGGTATGAAATATTTGTTTATCATTACTTCTTATAAGATGGAATGGGCAGGTGAACTTGTGAATTGCTGTTAAAGTGAGCCTCACGGATGAGAACAGATGTCTCTGACATGGTATTTATTATTTCTTTGTAATGAATATCTGAAGGCAAAGGAAATTTGTCATTTTAGGAGTTCACAGTGTGTGACAAAATAAAGTAATACATCTTCATTTGAACCTCAGAGTTTTTGGATAAACTGCCGGGTTATTTGCATCAATTACTGATCTCTTCTCTAAACCGTCTTTTTCAACACTTAGAGACTTTTATGGCTGATATCACACACAATAAGGAATCTGTCATATTAATGCTGTTCTGGATGGTGGGTTTAAATATTCAGGTGTGATTTCTGTTTAAAAAACAAGTCATCTGTTTACATCTCAAGGAAAGTGTGCATGTCTTTATTTACACCAGACCACACATTTGCTTTTATAAACTTGGCAGCCTATAGGTTTTGATAACAATGAACATGACAATTGTAAAAATGCTCTCTTGTTAGGGCTGTGGTATAATCCCAACCACAGGCGTCCGATCGTACATTAACTTGAACAGTTTCACACTGGAAAGCACATTTTTTACATGAAAACAAATTGGTATTATCAATTTACCATGTCACCATGAGAGAGAACCAGTCACGTTTTGTAATATTTGCTGTATTAATTCTAGTTCTACTTTCCCAACTTTTCCCATAGTTACAAAAGGCCAGTGGCGGCCAGTAACTTCTTTTTTGAGGGAGCTCGATGCGAAGTTCATCACAACATGTATGCAGCAGGCACTTATTTTGACAAAACACGTGATGCACATGGTTTACATGACACAACAAACACATAATTTGAAAACATGAGCAACACACATGACACTTCGAACACATACTTTGAATTTGCGTCCCTTGGAAGAGCAGTCAGCCGCCACTGCAAAAGGCCAGAAACATAGCAAAGAACAAAAAAGAGCTGGCACTTTATGGGATCCCACCTGTCGAAACACAAGCAAACAACAACTCACTTCTGTAGTATGTGGACAAATTTTCTTCTGTACTGATCTAAACTGAAGTAGCTTTGAAGTATTACCTTTCATATGTCACTTTAAATGAAGTTGGGCTACTGGCACCTGGCACCTCTGGGTGAGCTTTCATTGGCTTGCACTTAAGCTGTAATTGTGAATCACAAAAGGCCTTAGTTTTGTTTGCTCCTTTATTTCACTACCATTTTTGATTATTTTGGTCCTGAATGTCAGAAAAATAACTACAGCTCAGTAATTTACAAGTTTACTTTCTAAAATATTCCTTTGTTCTCAAGCTATCTCTAAAGCACTTCTGATACCCAACAAAAGACAATTATGGACCTTCCCATTGTTTGTTGTTGGCAGTGTTTGTTGAGGGACCAACAATGGTTTCTCTGCGGGGTTCTGGGGGTTTGTCAATGGTAATAAATAGCTGTGGATGCTCAGGTTGCTAAATCATGCCAGCTGTGGGTGGGCACATGGGCTCTATGTATTGTCCGAGGTCTTTGATCAGATAATTGCCCCTCAGAGCCGGAGTTTGAAACATCTGAGTGTCGCTATGGTGACCAGGATTACTGTGGCTGCTCTCTTGAGTGCTTTTAGTGATACGGACACAACTGGACTGCACTGCAGGACTGCTGCCGTAACTTTTGAATACAAGACACCAGTCCTAAAATCCTTGTTATTAAGTGGAATAGGACAATAAAGATTGTTAATACACTGAAAAAAAACTTCTGGACAAAATTTATTACAATTAATTTTATTTTGATTCAATCATGTTGAACTGGTGTACATGATTAAATTACGTAGATCCAACAAATTTATTTAAGAAAAAACATTTTAAGAATAATTTCAGTGTATGAATTCATGAACCAAAATGTTGCACATACATATATACTATATATAAATATATGCAAAAAAAAAAATTAGGCACTACAATACGTTAATATGTTACTTTAACTTAAAAAATTAAGTTAAACAATTTCAACTTGTTTTTATAAGTTATATCAACTTATCACAAGTCAAGACTTAAAACAGGCTGAATTGACTTGCAAAACCTTGTTTTACAGTGTACCATTAGATTAAATCTGACATATATTTTCCAGTTAACATTTTCAATGACAGCCGGGGTAGCTAATATTAATTGACATTGGCACATTCATCACAACGTAAAAGTCTTAAAATATTTGTCAAAAAAACATTTGCTGCCAGAATTCAGGTTGCAATTTGGTTGTGAAAACGTTCTATAAAGAGATTTCTTTAAAGTAGGATCTTGTACTATCAAAACCCTCTTCATTGCTCTTTTATATACATTGTTAAATGCAGGGATTACACTGTTTTCCACCAAGGATGAAAGTGCAAGGCAAATTTAATGGGTTTCAGAGTGCTTTGTAAGGGAAACACTACATCAACAAATATTATTATATGTCTCTTATGTCATAGAAGCCAGACATATTTATGAAAGTTTGTGCTCAAATAGCAATGTAATGTCTACAGGTCCTGTGATCAACTTTTTGAAATTTTTGGATCTGAAAAAATTAAAAACAAATAAGTGCTGTCATACAGAATAGATTTCCCTCTGAATAGAAGTCTCTAATTACACTTAACAATAAAATATATGCCTCCATCCAAGAACACATAGACGCCTTACAGAAAATTTGTGAATTAAATCTTACAGAATTAAATCTGTTTGTAGGGTATAGAGATTTTAAAATATTTTTACACAACTTTTCTCTATGACATTACTGATCAGGTTCATAACATTATGTTTACCAATTATATCACAATTTCTCTTAAATCATTGTACAATTTACAATTTGAACACATTGTTTATTTACAAATTTTATTATTTAAATTCTTTAGCATTTCTAATAAAAAACAAGGAGAAAATTAATAGTGAAGCTGTTTTATTTACCATATCCATGTGTGACGCATAGACATGTTTTCTGTACACATTCTGTGAACCTGATATGAACATATAACAAATCATGTAGCATATACATCTAATAAGATAAAAGAGCTTGAACGTATTTATTTATGTATTATAATATACTGTACTTGAGAAAAGACATCAAAATACCATTTCTCTTTATTCTGTAGCCTACTGGTTAAAGCATGTTTCTCACAAATACAAATCAATCTTACGCTATGGTCTGCAAAAATGGCATTTAATGATTTTCTTGAACGCGCTCTGAAAGTCTTTGTTGAAGTATGCGTAAATGATGGGGTTCAATAAAGAGTTTGAATAGCCCAGCCAATTAATGACATCTGTAAGCCATAACGGCATATCGCAAGATGGACAGAAAGGCATCACAAGCGCTTTAATAAAGAATGGCAGCCAGCACAGAATAAAAGTGCCCATTATAATGCCCAGAGTCTTTACAGTCTTGCGCTCCCGTGCCAGGGCGAGCTTCCTCTTCGCCTCGGTGTTTTTCTCATGTTTGTTCTCAAACAGAGGGACAGAGTTTGGTGTGTTGGGTAGAGGAAGGTTGTTTTTGGAGTTGCTGTGAACCTCAATGATCTCCAGAGACTCGCCGTCCTCCGCGTGCTTCACCGCGCCGTTTACGCACGCAACGGGCTTGGGTTCGACTGCGCTTTTCCAGTTCTTTCCCAGCTCGCCGTTTGTTCTTTTAAAAAGAGCAGGTGACACAGTCAAACATTTAACCCTCTTCTTTTCTGTTTTCCGAACTGTTTTGCGAATGCGAAACCTCGCTGCTTTAAATATACGTCCATATAAGACCAACATGAGAATAAGAGGTATGTAAAACGCGCAAAAGGTAGAATAAATAGTGTACCACGGGTCGTGGCTGATCATACAAGCTTCGGGATTTGCCATGTCTTCGGCTTTGCTCTTGGGTTGGGATTTCAAGATCAACATGGGTGGGATGGATATCGAAAAGCCGACCAGCCAGGTAACGGTGATCAGAAAAGCTGCGCGTTTTAATGTCCTTTTCTTCATGTAGTCTATGGGGTTGGTGATAGCCCAGTATCTATCCAAAGCTATAGCGCACAGGTGCAGAATAGAGGATGTGCAGCATAAAATGTCCAAAGAAATAAAAATATCACAAGTTACCTGTCCAAGTGTCCACTTATCTAAAACTTGATAAAGAGCAGCCATTGGCAATACAAGCACCGACACCATGAGGTCCGTGACCGCAAGTGATCCGATCAGGTAGTTTGCAACATTTTGAAGCGATCTCTCCAAAGCAATAGCCGCCACAACACACGCGTTTCCAAAAATTGAGCATAGGATGAGCGCACCGATCAGCAAAGACGTGGAGATCTGATAACTTAGCCGAACCTTGACGGGTACAGTAACATTGTCGATTTGGTGATCTACACCAGTGTCATTCTCAAATAAGGAGAATGTGTCGTTGGTTTCTTCCATGTCGCGATACAGCGTAAAATTCACAAAAGGAGCTTCAGTGCGCATCATTACTCCATTCAGAGGAGCTGACACATTTGAATGTGATGACTATCAACATTGTTTCTGACGAGTTGTGGCGAGGCGGGTCCATTTATATCAGCAGTGGACCAGACGTCAGTTACCTACGCAGGTGTATCGGGTGGGCTCGCACGGAATATGCACAGCACGCGTTTTCCCAGTAGTAGTCTTCACCATCTACGTATAAGTGGAAGCAGGACATTTTCCACTCCGGATGAAATTAGCAAAAAATCCCAAAAAGGAAGCTTCAATTCACTGAACGTATGAGGGAGGCCTGAAATGAACTGTTACTGCATTAATGAAACTTTTCTTTTAGATATGAGCATGGCGCGTTTATTCGATTCAGCACCACAGTCAGCGACTCCGTGTATCCCATAGAGCTGAAAATTGTATTGGTGTTGCTGCTGCCACCTGCTGTAACCCTTCTGCTGCTAAGAAAACCAAAATCGGTCAAAAGTACCCTTTCTCGCCGCACGCACCGACTACATTACAACTGTTTCCAAACAAAATCTCTAATCTCCTACATCTATCAAACGCTTTTAATGAAGTAGGCCTACAATCTTAAAATTATGTGCTGTTTGCTTGACAAAAAATTTGGACAACCCCAACCTTTGTTAATATACTGTAGAAAATTTAAAATTATTCAATAAAAAATATATATACTGTAGAAAATGTTCATATCTGAACCATATGGGCTAAAACAACGCAGCATTGTTATTTTTAATTTTTATGCAGCGGTTGAGTTGTCCATATTACACGCTGATGCATTATTTAAAACCCAATATTTTGTGCCTGTAATAGTTTTGAGGGAAATCATTTGCATGCTCTAAAATGTTTTCTCGATTTAATATTTGTATCCGTGTGAATGAGTGAACTAACGAATGCGTAAACTGAGCTATGCGGAACTTCACGTGCAAGGTTTATTGTCCTTTATCGGCCTCCGTAGTGAGGCCACGCCAACTCGACTTGTAGCAGCTGATGTGTTGTTTTTAGCTGTTAGCTAAACAAAGAAGTTGCTGTTTAGAAATCGGAAATGGCTGCGTCTTTTGAGGTAAGACATATTTTTGTACATAAATGACTCAAAATATTAAACTGTGACAACAAATAGCAAATATTTGCATGTTAGCGATATTGGCTAGCAAAGAAACTAACCGGTGGAGGAAACTATGGGTGTAACTTAAATGACTCCGGCGGAAACCACAATGTTTACATTTTGGGGAAAGCTAGTGCAGATAGTAATACATTAGTGATTTTTATTTTGTTTGTAAAGACGAGACTGTGATTTTGTATTTATTTATATATACTTCAAGCAAATTTAAAATTGTTTCCACTCCTCTGATGTCCATAAAAGTTAGAATATTAAGAACCAATAACGTTACATTGATGACAACCACGGGCATATACTTAATAGTCAAAATAGGGGGTCAATATTTACACATATGGGTCCATGGCATGACATATTTTTGTGTCTTGATAATACATCTATGACACATGTCACTTTATTCAATGAAACCTATTGCGTTAAAATACATTTCCAGTATTTTTTTTTATTAATACTAGTTTTTGTTTTGGTATCTCAGACTTGTAAAGTGGCAGGTGGGGGGCAACTGTCCACACAAATAATCAGTTTAAGACAACTGTAAAAGGATGTTTAAATTATAAAAAAAATCAAAATTACCTTTTTTTTTGCATTATTTTATGTTTGACACTTTTCCTATAAACAATTATCAGTATGGTTTTAGGATAATTGAAACATTTTTGTCCAACAATTTTGATTTTCTCAAATGTCAAGGTAGTACAACCACAATCATGAGCCTTTTATTAAGTAGTTAACAAATATACAGAGTAAACCTGATATCACATCATTCAGTGAACCCCAGATGATCTTTATGGCTTATTAAAAAGTTTGTCGATTTCTTTTAAATGCTGATAAAATAGCTATTTTAATGTAATGGGTAGGTTGGTAAACTTTCTGTGTCAGGTGGTACAAACAAACTAGAAATTATGCTATTTTATCAAACACATTTTGTATTTAAAAAGTATATTTTTAAGAATTTGATATCACAGGCAAAAGATTATACCAGCATTCAAGTAGAAGTTTGTTAAATGTTAATTCATTGCGGAGGTCAAGTGGTGCAACCAGAAAGGCAAAGGGTGCAACTGCTATGAATGCCCTAAAGTCAAGAAATAAAAAACATTACGTTTTTCAATATGCTAATAATTTAGCGTTATTTTATTTGTTAGTAAATGCAAGGGAAGGGTGTCTATAATTGTTATTATAGTTTTTTTTTTAATTTTGTCCTTAAATTTATAGTTCTCAAATGTTAGATTTTTGGTAAAGATTTTTGTACACCTACAAACGTTTTAAGGATCATAATATTAAATGCCCATATCAAATAAAAAAACAAGCAGCATGACACAGGGAGCGCGTTAAAACTTATCTTGCAAATAGACAATGATTGGTTGTATTACCTGACATTTTTTAAGGCGGTATCAATAATATTGTGAAATAAAATCATTAAAATGTACTAAAATGTTGTTCAACAAACAAAACTTTTTAAACACATTGTTCCTGACTCATAAATATACAATGCATCTATTTTTTAAAAATATATTTTTTAAAGTTTCTAGGAGCTTGTTTTGTCATTGACCCTATGTCATTCAGATGTGGTATTGTTTTAGTCAAAGATATAAAAAAGAAAATATGATATGTATTTCAAACAGACTAAAGAAGAGGATCTGTCAGAAACACTAGAAGAATCTACGAACCTTCGCTGCAAAAAATGTCGCAGATGTCTCATAGATTCAAGCAGCCTCCTTAAGGTGGGTTAAAATCTGATGTTTTTCAAGCTTACAAATTAAAGAATGCTTTCTTTGCTTCCACATAAAATGCAAACTTTATTCTAACACTGATTTCTGAAATATTAAAAATAATATGTCCAATGTTGTTTAATGAGAATAATGTTATGTCTGTCTGATATTTATTTTAATATAGATAGTAACATCTGGGGAGAATGCGGCCACATGCAATGTGTGGCATTTGAATGTTGAATCTTTGCCAGACTGGATTTTGGCAAGTGTTAATCAGGTATTGAGTTTTCATATCTTTATTGTTATTAATATGTTAATTTGGACATTTATATGCAATATAGGCTATTGACATTTATCTGTACCACTGACACATAATGATCTATTCTGATGAAATATGCACTTTTCGCAGGTCCATTGGACAGTGGGGAAATTAAACTGCCAGTACTGTGGAGCTCGATTAGGGGGCTTCAATTTTACAAATTACTCCAAATGCACCTGCGGACTTGATACAACTGTGCATCTCAATAAAAGTCGTGTTGATCAGGACTTAAAACCTCAACTTCTCTTGACTAGACCAGGCAGGTTTGGGAGGCAAACTGAGAGAATGGAGCATAGGGTAGCGTCCCTCCCACAAACAAACAACTTGATGACAGAACTACAAAATAGAGAAATACAATATTTGCCTTCTTCTTCCTCAACCTTCAGCTATTCCTGTACTGTGTTTCCTGCAGTCACAGCCGATGATGTAGATCGAAATGAACTTGAGTTTGCATCCACCGAAGAACCACACATTCTTGGGAGTTTTGAAGTGGGCACAGATGTCACTTTACCTTCTGAATTGCTACACCCACCACAGCTATCTGATTATCAGGAAAACTTAGAGGAACGTCATGTGGATTCTGCTTCCCAGATGAGAGCCTCTCTGGACCTAGCAGTGGATACCGAGGGTGTCAGACCCAGAGTAATAGAGGTGCCATTAAGACACATCTTCCCCAACCTGCAACCAAAGCTCTCCAAGAAAGAGAGAAATCGCCTGAAAAGCTTGAGAAGGAAGCAGAGAAAGAAGGAACGTTGGATTCAAAGCCAACAGGAGGCAAAAGAACTGGTGAGATATCATAAATATAAAAAAAATGTATTCGTCTATATAATACACATATTGAGCTACATCCATAGTTGTTTTAAAAATTAATAGGCCATTCATTCTGTGGTTGTTCTATACTAGTGAGCTATCAATTCTTGATTTAAGCTCAGCTCCAGATTTATTGGCATCCTTGAACCTGAGCATAATTTTTTTATATGCGTAATATAACAACATAAGTTATTGTTGATTTATAGGTAATCCATTCTTCAAATATGTTATTAACAACTACACTTGATATACGGCATGCTGTTTGCTACCCCAATTCAAAGTCAATAATTGAATTGGAATCTTAAATCCCATTCTCATTTCTATTCTTAACGGCACACAACCCTGCTATCTAGTTTGTTTTATGTATGAGGTAGCAGACGAGCAAAACTGGATGAGGGTTATTAGACGAGGAGCTGCGTTGTACTGAATTCGGGCATGAAGCCAAAAATAGATCCACGGATCAGTATGGGCATAAATCCACATTCTGGGCAGCTGTAAAATCCACAGGCTCGAAATAAGCCATTCACAGTAGCACTTGGCTCCTGCAGCAGGTGTTATTTTTATTGAAAATCTTTTTTTTATTCTGTTTTGGCTTTATTGGGAAAAGAATAGACAGGATATGACGGGGAGAGAGAGTGTGAATGCAAAATATTACAAGCATGATAAAAACAAACAAAAAAAAACATTTAAATCTGCTTTTCCAGTGCATTTCTAAATCATCTCGGGATTAAGAGTTAATTTATGTTTATTTTGTTACTTCAGGCTATGAAGTGGGACCTCACGAGCAGTGATGAGGAGGAGAGGGAGGGATACACTTGTGCTGTGTGTTTGGATGTGTATTACAGCCCCTACAAGTGCCATCCTTGCAGTCATGTGTTCTGTGAGCCGTGTTTGAGAACGTTGGCTAAAAACCGGCCAAGCAACACGCCCTGCCCCCTTTGTAGAACCCTTATATCCCATGTGCTGTTTCAGGAAGGTGAGTAGAACAGATCTTTCTCTGAGCACCGTTACTCTTTCATTCAGAGGTGTAGTTTCTGGGGGGGATGGGGTGAGGTAACCCCCCCAATAATCAAAACTAGCAATTACATCCACCCCCAATATTTAATTAATGATTATTGAAATCGTCCAGTACGTACTTGGAGCCTTCAACTCCACCCATGTTCAAACCAAATCTATACACTTGCTTTAAAGGATTAGTCAATTTTCTTAAAAAAATGTACTCACCACCATGTCATCCAAAATGTTGATGTCTATCTTTGTTCACTCGAGAAGAAATTATGTTTTTTGAGGAAAACATTCCAGGATTTTTTTCATTTTAATGGACTTTAATGGACCCCAACACTTAACAGTTTTAATGCAGTTAAAATGGCAGTTTCAAAGGACTCTAAACGATCCCAAACGAGGCATAAGGGTCTTATCTTGCGAAACGATTGTCATTTTTGGCCAGAAAAATAAAAAATATGCACTTTAAAACCACAACTTCTCGTCTTCCTCCGTTCGTGTGACGCACCAGTGCGACCTCACGTAATTGCGTAATGACGTCAAAAGGTCACATGTTACATATGAAATGCACATTTGAGGACCATTTTGAACAATAAACTGACACAAAGACATTAATTAGTATCATTCCACATACAACAACGTCGGAACGGACCTCTTTCTCCACACTTGTAAACACTGGGGCGGAGTTTTGCATACGTCATCTGTGACCTCTTGACGTGATGGCGTATTACGTGAGGTCGCACAAACGGAGGAAGACACGAAGTTGTGGTTTAAAAGTGCATATTTTTATTTCCAAAAATGACAATTGTTTTGCTAGATAAGACCCTTATGCCTTGTTTGAGATCGTTTAGAGAAATTTGAAACTGCAATTTTAAACTGCATTAAAACTGTTAAGTGTTGGGGTCCATTAAAGTCCATTAAAATTAGAAAAATTCTGGAACATTTTCCTCAAAAAACATAATTTCTTCTCGACTGAACAAAGAAAGACATCAACATTTTGGATGAAATGGTGGTGAGTAAATTATCTGAATTTTTTTTAAGAAAATGGACTAATCCTTTAATTTGTTTCATTTCTGTTAGTTATATTGCCTTAGAAACAATATTAACGAATGAATATTTTCTTTCAGAGCTCAGTCAAACTACAAAGACTTGCTTCCCAAAGGTGTATTGGTCAAGACATGAGATCTTTCAAAAGACCAACTATTCAAAATGGCCCCTGCCCAACTGCCCAAAGCGTTTCCGCATTTTTTGGGGTTTGTACATTTGACACTTACTAAAATATTGCAAGATAACAAATAAGTTTTAGTTGCATGTTGACATTTTTGTTATTATTTCAGGCTTTCAGAGACATGGGGGTCCTGCTAGCCGCTGGCAGTTCCCACACAGAGCGTTTGGACTGGATGTTTTGGACTTGGGGGATATGTGGGGCTGGCCATTTGACATTGACTTTGTGATCATCTCCATTTACTCTCTGCACTGGGTGCTTGCATTGATGATCTTCTGTGGACTCTGTTACTTCTTTCTTCTCTGATGTGCGAAGGGGTCGGTTCCACTTTTCTGTTGCTGGACGATGAACTTTGATAGTAGACATCTCATCAAGTGCCTCATTCTTTTATTACAATGTAGCTTTAAATATGAAATATGATTTGTGTGTTTGTTTGTGGTTTAGGTCTTACAGGGTTTGTGCAATTTCATGTAACTTCACCAGCCTACACTTCACATGTAAACAGTATTTTAAATGATTTAGAAATTTATAAAAAGCAATAATGCTTTATCTGCTACCTGCTTTTAATAAGTTGCCTGCTATAACATTTGAGACTGTTAGATGCTTTTTTATTGTGTAACTTTTTTGAATGGATGTTATCTGCCTTCTGCTACAGATGTGTGTATTAATAGTTTCAATGGCTTCTATTACACAGTTAAGTGTTTGAGCTTTTTTGCTGATGCTTTTTTCAGGTTGCTTAAGCCGATGATGTGAACAAACGTCATGATCGTGTCCCATACACTGTTTATAATAAAGGTTCCTTAAAGGTTCTTTGTTGCGCTGTGTGGTTCCACAAAGAACCATCAACAGAACCCTTTTGTGGTTTTACAGACTATAAAAAGCTAAAAAAAATGGTTCATATGTCATTGCTGTGAAAACCCTACATTTATTTTTAATATGTAGTGTATGAGGACATGTTACGAACAATGAAAATGTATGCAGATATTAATTTTAGAGATGCCAACACAAAAGCGCATTTAGGTCTTCAGCTGAGTTCCGTCGGCCCTCAACAGGGGTGAAGGTGACTCTCCTGCTCGCGGAGGACATGCAGAGGAAGCGTCGCGGACGCTCGCTTGCTCGCACGCTTCGCGTCTCATCACTCAGCTACGACAGCTAAGAAACGACCCGCATTCGAGCATCTTCACGCGCAAACGGACTGAAGAGCTTTTCTCTGCGGGTTTGTTGTATCCGTGGATGCGTATGCATGTGTTCTGCACCGAACGGGCGAAAGCACCGCCCCAGATCCGCAGCCAACATCTTTCACATCGGCAAGCCTTCACTGCGGGACCCGGAGCGTCGGGAGAGCACCGAGAGCGCGCGGAGAGCTCATCGAGCGATGGATGACTGTAGATTGGTGAGTCTGCTGCACAACGGCCGCGTTAGGAATGCTGTCACCATAGAAGCTGTGTTTTGTAGGAGATAGAGGTGACAGGTGCGGAGGCTATTAATGGATTTTTAGTTACACATTGGTTAGATTCTTGCGCAAAGTTCACATGTTTAAAGTGGCGAAAAAACATCATATAAATGCATTACTTAGAATCGCACGAACTGTTATTTATTAACACAAAACTGGAGAATAATCTGATAACTCAAGCAAGCTTAATTCTCATTACCTATTTTTATCATTAGCAATTATATATATATATATATATATATATAGGTATTATATTTTCTTATGCAACAATTGCTTGCCATCCATCAAACAATTGTTGCATAGAATAATATAATGCCCATATAAGGCAAGTGGAGTTTGTTTATATAGATCACATATAAAGATAATTTAGCGTGCTTCACATAATTGATTTACACAGACAAAACAGCTCATTTTACTCTGTGTATTGCATGAGTGCAATTTTATGTGATGCTATGTGGCAGCTAGCCTAGGTAATGGCAGCTAAATTCGTGTTTACACGCGCACATGCATATTTTCTAAAAATAAACGGAGAGGTAGGCTACACTGCTTTGTCTCAATTTTAGACTGTCCAGGAGTTCAACACTCTCGTGGCCCTCCATCGCGAGCAGGTCATCTCTATTGGTGAAAATACAGTTGACTGTCCTCCTTTAAGGGCGCAGATGCACAAGACTCGCATCAAAGGATGCGCAGTAGCCCAGTCCGCCTATCACAACCTCATCGCAATATCTGGGTAAGCATCTACGTTTGTGGATGATGAGAGGCTGTCGTGATGTGATGATTCATTTTAAACCCGTTTTTTTTTCTTTATGCGTATTTTGTCGTAGGCCAGAGGATGGAGAAATCCACCCAGAAATATGCAGGTTATTCATCCAGCTTCAGTGCTGCCTGGAGATGTACGTTACAGAGATGCTCAAGTCGATGTGTCTGCTGGGTGTGCTGCAGCTTCACAGGAAAGGTGTTGTGTCAATGACAGCCAGCAGAGGGCAGCAAATCCTTCAAATAAACAGACCTGAGTACATAAAGCTAATATAGCTTACTGCATGGTGAAATACTGCCTGTATTTGACAGGGTATTTACGAAACAACACTTTAAATATTAAACAAACAGCCCTCCTTGAGTGTATATTTTGTGTAAGTTAAAACAACGTGTAGTTTTGTAGTTCATTAACTATAATTAACTTTTCTTTGCATTTACTCTAGGAAATGAGACGTGTCCTGAGCCAAACACGGACTTCAGGGTGGATGAAAGCTCTGATGTACCGATGCTTGAAGACAGGTCGTCATCACCTGTAGATTTTCCACAGGAATCTTGGCTTGTGTGTACAGACATTGAAAACATAGAAAGGTAACAACATGAGATTTATGGATTTGGAGAGATATAGTTTGATGTGTTTTATATCTCATGGCCTGAGTCTGAGTTTTAGTTCATGTTCTGTGCTGTGAAATTTTAGATGTGAAATTTCTTTCAGTGATATGCGAGAAATGAGGAACCTATTAAGCAAACTCAGGGAGACGATGCCTTTACCATTGAAAAACCAAGGTGAGTCTAAATTCAAAGTAGGCTATATATGAAGAATTTGGTTCCAAAACGCAATAAATCAATTTTGACTAATTTCAGTAAAAATGTGTTTTCTATATACCAAGAAAGTTACAAGATGAAAACCACTATTTTCTGTTACAAACTTTAAACATAAAAAAACATAAAACATTAAAAATTCAAATCCATAATTCGTTATAAAAATAGATAATTTTTTCCACAAAATGCTATAAATCTATTGAATCAACATATAAATCATTCATTTAAATCAATATTCATTTAGTTGACTAGTTGTATACACTGATAAAAAAATAAATGAACATTAATGGCATTAATCAAAACACTTACTTTGTCATATTAAGAACACTGTCATTGCTGCTGTCATCCTTGGGACGTCGTTGCTTAACTTTTTTGACAGCAACAGCTGTAAAATGTTTTGGTCCTGCTCGATTTTCATTGGCTTTGAGTAAAATAGTTTTTCATAAGATCTGGGGTCAATGTGTTAGCATGACAGAAGCTTGATGCTGTCAGGAGAACAAGCAACAGCCGGCATTTTTCCGTCTCCCGAGTGCCACTCGCGTAAATTATTCGATTTTGATGGCTTACAGAAAACCACCCCTTCACAGAAAACCACCACATGTTTATCAATGCCACCATTATTTTGTTTTTGTTTGTTTGTCGATCACGAAGTACAAAGTAGATGAGGAAACTAGTATTTAGTGTGTATTCAAAGCACCGCCATTGTTGTTTACAATGTGTGGAATGGTGCGCTGTGATTTGTTGAGTGAATTTATTGCATTCTGCAGAGAAGGAGGACTGACGTTTATGACCTTTTTTGAAAAAAGGAGAAAAGATGATAAAATAACACAACGGATATTGCATTTTGTGTAAAATTAAGAATTTACTTTTAATACTGACCTGATACAAAACTGATTTTGGTGGTAACTCATTTTTTTTTAAATGGTGTTTATCGCGGTTTGGAACCAAACTCTTCATATGTACCCTATATTTTTAGAAATGTAATTTTTTTGTCATTGCACAGTTGTGCGACAGAATATTAGCTTTCAGAAGTACACACATACACAGGCACATACAAAAATATGATATAACAATGTAATCGGCTGAATACAGAATATAAGCAATGAAATACGGTGGTAAACTAAATATGTACAGCATATGGACGAGTGCAATGTAAATTAGCCTGCTATGTGCAGAATGTACAGAATAGGTCAAGTTCGAATGTAGGCTGATATTTACAAAAAGACGCCACACAATATTACACAAAATTTTAGATTTTACTAATATAGCACAAAATTGTTACCAAGTGCATACAGTTGCTCATAGATATTATCACTTATTTTTACTCTAAAAATGCACATGCATTTACCTTTAAATGCAAAAATTGACTGAATTCAGTCTGATGGTTTACTTTGTGGCATATAGTAATTGAGCAAAATAATTTTCACAATTAGAATGCAATTCATCACGATCAATCACACAAAAATGATGTGATTAATCTGTTTAAAAAGTTAATCGGTTGACAGCCCTAGTTTATACATAAATAATTTAAAAAAAAATGTTTATAACTGTATTTAATGGTGCCCTTTTATTTGTGTAGATGACAGCAGCCTGCTAAATTTAACTCCTTACCCCCTGGTGAGGCAGAGGAAGAGGCGATTCTCTGGGCTTTGTTGCCTTGTGTCTGGCTGAACCTTCAATATTACTGTCAAGTCTTCTTTTCTAATCATTGATCAGTGCTTCATTCATCGCTTTCATATCTCTTGACATTAGTTTGGCTAATGTAGTTTTCCCTGGAAAGTCTCAAAACTACTTACTCGCTTGTGTTGGCAGAATCCAGTTGATTCAAAACCACATACAGTGAATAAAATTCCTATCAGTAAAATCAAGTAGAGTCCATTAATATTTACCAAAGGATTTGTTCTCTACGTCATTTGTTGTGAAACCATATGATTGTAAACTGATGAAATCTTTACATCCACAAATACCAACATCTCTCACATTTTTCTTATTTTATATAATTGAGTAAGAGAATATAAGCTAATATATTCTCTCACAAACATATAGGGGTGGTTTCCCAGACAGCAATTAGCTTAAGCCAGGACTAGGCCTTAGTTTTAATTATAAAATATAACTAGTTTTAACAAACATGCATTACTAAAAACATACCTGGGGTGCAATTTGAGGCAAAACAAAGGGCACTGATGTATTTTAAGATATGTCAGTGCAAGTTGTTTTCAGTTTGGACAGCTCTTACATTTATTTTAGTCTAGGACTAGTCTAATCTCTGTCCGGGTAACTGCTCCTTAGTCACTGTGCAATGCTTTTAATTTAGTCTTCCATAAATGTTGAAAGACTTGTATTAGTTTTTAAGGGCACAGGAGCGCTCTGCACTAAAGCCATTGCTGTTTTATTCTAAGCTTGAAAATAACATAAATTGATGTAAATAATACAAATAATTGTAAATAAAACATTGTATTTATTATAATTAATTTTAAAGATGTATTTTTCGTTTATCCATTCAAAACATCATGTTTGTATGAATGCATATAACAGTTTAAGAAGAGTTTGCAGCATGTTTTTTTTGTTTGTCAGGAGTTAAAACTCATATCAAGCTATAAATCATTTTTTAATGATAATAAACACATTTGTTTAATGTATTGTTTTGTTTAATTGTATACTAATTCAGCTTTTTGTATAAATATTCAAAATAGTTTTTGTTAAAATATAGGCAGTTGTGTTTCATACTTAAAGGGTTAGTTCATCCAAAAATGAAAATTATGTCATTAATGAATCACCCTCATGTCGTTTCAAACCAGTAAGACCACCGTTTATCTTCAGAACATAGTTTAAGATGTTTCAGATTTAGTCCAAGAGCTTTTTGACCCTTCATTGAAAATGTATGTGTACGGTAAACTGTCCATGTCCAGAAAGGTGATAAAATTTGTTAAAGCATTGGAAATACATTTTGGTCAATTATTGGATGAACTAACCCTTTAAAAATCAGTGATGTTTATTCTTAAAATGACATAAATAAATAAAAGTATGACATGCGAAAAAACTTTACAACAAGCTTCCTTTAGTGTAAAACTATCTCATTGCAACCCCTCCCACATTCCCATGTTCCAGTTGGGGGTTGTCTTGTTGTCAAAGTGAAGACTTCCAGCTGCAGGGATTTACTGGAAACAAAGGGAATGGACGAATTGTGAAAGAGAAGGAGAATTTAAAAGGAATTCACCCAGTTAGTTCAAGAGAGATAATATTTCTTTTGCATTTTATTGCATGTTGATATTAACATTGCGAACACAGATTGTAAGTGATCTGGTGTGATTGTACATGCATGCATATTTTGAAAGGGTCTGAAATTGACATGTAAGTATTATTAAATGCTTTTTTAGATTTCCTCTCAAAGAATTGGTGTGGTCAAGAGTTAACTTAGTTAAAAAAAATCTAATTTCAGATTTATTCAGTACCTTGCACGGGTAGGGTACAATTTAGCATTTTTTTAAATTTGGTTTAAACATTTTTATTATAAATTAAAAATTTATTTAATTGTTAAAAATGTTGACATTGTTTAATATTTGCTTTAATGACACAATACATTCAGAAAATATAACTTGGGCTACATGTACAGTATGTCATGTGCAAATATAACAAAATCTGTGGATATCATCAAAGCTTCAATAGTTTCAATTCTGCTCAGTCCTAAGCTGGTAAGTTCAGACAGTCCATCTTCTCCATGGATCGTACTACAATACCTTTAGTCCTACTCTGCATCCTTGCTTCAGTCAACCCCATACTGGGGTGTTTCTGCGAACACTATCCATGGAGCTCATGGTCATATTGCACCAAAACCTGTAACTCTGGAACCCAACAACGTAGCAGGTAAGCTTTATTTAACATGATATATATATCTTTTATAATTTATGTTACTGATGGACTATACATTTGCTGATGCAGGGCTGTGCGCTTTGATGAGCACTGGTTCAAAGCTAATTGTGCACAGTACTGTCAGACATATGAGAGCAGGATATGCAATGTTGAGACTTGTCCAATAAACTGCCAACTAACTGAGTTTGGAGGTTGGTCAGAGTGCTCACCGTGTGCCAAAAAATCGGTGAGTAAAACAGAAATAAGTACTTAAATAAATGTACCCAGATTAAATGTAACCAATTTTTTGAGATTTACTGTTTTTTTACAAAAAAAATCCGCCTACATAAACATTCTGATATAAATATAACATTGATATTTTGTAATGTCAAAGATTGATATCAATGAGTGAAATTAATCTTTGACGCTTCTCATGTTTCAATTGTAAGACTTTAGCCTGGATTTCACAGACAGGGTCAAATATTACTATATAGTCTTTTAACTGTTTGTGTGTGATTTAGTTCAGGACCAGGTCTGTTTTGACGCCAGCTCAGTTTGGTGGGGAAGACTGTAGTGAATCTCTTACGGAGGAAAGACCTTGTCACCCCTCCAAGGAATGCAGGATTGAGCCTGTCAATTGTAAAGACAAGTTCAAGTGTGACACTGGTACAGTATTGACCTTTAACATCCCTCATTACTTTTCAAGACATGCTATAATATTTGCCACCCATGTTAGATGTAATAATATGATAAGTTTAATAGTTTGCTTATTTACAATACCCAAAACTTTGCCACCTAAGGAAGATGTATAAACTCTACTTTGGAGTGTAACAAGCAGAACGATTGTGGTGACAACTCTGACGAGAGGGACTGTGGGAAATTAAAGCCAGTGTGTGCACGTGACAATTTTCAGCCTGTTCCTGGAGTAGATCTGATTGGTTATGGGTAAGCAAGCACCAAATTAAAGGGACACTCCACTTTTTTGAAAATATGCTCATTTTCCGGCTCCCCTAGAGTTGAACGTTTGATTTTTGCCGTTTTGGAGTCCGTTCGGCTGGTCTCCGGGTCTGGCGATACCACTTTTAGCGTGGCTTGGCATAATCCATGGAATCTGATTAGACCATTAGCATCGTGCTAAAAAAAAACCAAAGAGTTTCGATATTTTTCCTATTTAAAACTTGACTCTTCTTTAGTTACATTGTGTGCTGGGATCGACGGAAAATTAAATTGTATGATTTTCTGGGCAGATATGGTTGGGACTATACTCTCATTCTGGCGTGGTGGTCGGTGGCTTTGCTGCTGTGGCATGGCTGCAGCAGGCGTAGTGATATTGCCCACTGCCCGAAAATAGTCCCCTGCCATTGAAAGTTACGAAGGGGACTTTTTTATGGCTGCTGAGTAATATAGTTGCGCCTCCTGCAGCCAAGTGGTAGCGCCAGACCCGGAGATCAGCTGAATAGATTCCAAAACAGTAAAAATCAAATGTTTAACTCTAGAGGAGCTGGAAAATTAGCATATTTTCAAAAAAGGTGAAATGTCCCTTTAACTTATAAAATTAACAGATGTACAGATTTAAGATTGTGTCCCTTTATTTCGATCAGATTTGATGCTATGGCAGAGCAGATGAGGGGTGCTGTTCTGGATAACACATTCATGGGTGGGCAATGCACAATAGAGAAGCAAGGTCCTAATAGGAAGTACTATCGGATCCCTGCCAACATTGAGAAGTTTAACATCAAGGTGGGCTTTTGTGTGTACATTTTGCTGGCATTACTAACTACAGATCATTTGTGCATAGAGAATTTATGCATGTTTTAGCAAATTTCTTAAAGAAAAAAATAAATATTTTGATCACAGTGATTTTTTTACTTAATGCCAGGTTGAATATATTGAGGACATTAAGGAGAGTGCAATCAAACCTGAAAAAATCACCTTATCCAAAGAATCACAGTCAGATCCATCTAAAATTGCCGGACAGATAACAGATATTCACAGACTGTTCCTGGCTATTTGGTCCGGGTCATTAAGGCCTCGCAATTTCAAGGAGGCAATCAAAGCATCTCAGCAAAAGGCAAGGAACCTTTTCAAACTGCAAATTATACTATTATATTTTTAAAACAATATTTTGTAACCTATATAATAATATGGTAAGAAAATACACTTATTTTTATATTAATGTTTGCAGGACTCTGAGTTTTACAGGGTACATCAGGTTGTTGCCACATCAACATTCAAAACTAAATCATCTGACCTTTACTTGTCAGATCCATTCCTTGAGTTTCTAAACGCTCTGCCATTAGAGTACAATTATGCCCTTTACAGACAAATCTTTCAGAAGTTTGGGACGCATTATTTCAGCTCTGGGACATTAGGGGGGAGGTATGACCTCCTTTTCCAATTCAATCGAGAAGAACTGAAAACATCTGGTGAGATGATGTTATCTTTTGATTATAAGAAATGATTTTTGCATAACATGCACACAAATCTTGGACATGCAGAATTCATTAAACTCGTGAAAAGTGTGCTAAGCGTTTGTCTTCTTACAGGACTGACAGAAGAGGAAACAAAAAACTGCATTAGTCATGATGCCACCCTCTTCACCATATTTTATAATAGAGTATCACACAGTTCCGGCTGTGGATCAACTAAAATAAAGACTGAATATCAAGGTAAAAAATTGTATACATTCACTATTAAGCATTTATACAATTCTTCTGCTGTATGTAAACGCAATTTTGAAATGAGATTTTTTTCATGCTTGTCAGGGTCAATTGTAAAAACATCAGAGAAGTCTTTCACATCAGTGCAAGGAGGTAAAGCTGAATATGCAGCAAAGCTGGCCTGGGAAAAAAAGGGCATATCACCAACCAGCACTACTTACTACGACTGGGTCCAGTCTACAATAGAAAATCCTGTTGTCATAGATTTTGAGGTTAGGTGGAAAAATTAAAATGTGTGTGATCTAAAAATGCCACAAAATAATGTGTCAAATACAGGTTCTGGGTGGGCTACTGACGCGGGGTTTCCACCAGATGTGGCCGTCGGGCCAGGTATTGAACTCATGCAGGGAAATCAAGGCATTTAAGTATACAAGTTGAGTCATAATAAATAAAGTAAATGACACATAGGGAACTTTGTAGAAAAGCCTTTGTTGGTGATTACAGCTTCTAGATGCCTCTTGTATGGAGAGACCAGTCGTCTGCATTGCTCAGGAGTGATTCTGGCCCATTCTTCCACACAAATGGTCTTTAAATCTTGAAAGTTCCTTGGGCCTCTTTTATGAACTTTGATCTTCAGTTCTCTCACTGGGCTATTCAAACAACTTGATTTTCTTTCTTTGAAACCACTTCATTGTTTCCTTGGCCTTGTGTTTCGGATCATTGTCTTGCTGAAATGTCCACCCTCTTTTCATTTTCAGCTTTCTGTTAGATGGCAGCGGTTTTTATCCAGAATGTCCCAGTACATTTCTTTATTCATCCTGCCTTCAATAATATGAAGTCTGCCAGTACCCCTTACTGAAAAGCAGCCCCAAACCATGATGCTTCCAGCCCCAAACTTAAGTGTTGGTATGGTGTTCTTGGGGTGGTGGGCAGTGCCATTTCTTCTCCAAACATAGTGTGTAAAATGACTGTCAAAAAGTTCAATTTTGCTTTCATCTGACCAAACTACAGTCTCCCAATAATCCACAGGCTTCTTCAAATGCTCTTTCGCAAACTTTAAACGAGCCTCAACATGCTTTTTGTTCAGCAATGGAGTCTTGCGTGGTGAGCGTGCATGGAATGCCATGGCTGTTCGGTTCAGTGCATTGCTTATAGTTTTCTTTGAAACAACAGTATCTGCTGATGCAAGGTCTTCCTGAAGTTCTGTCCAAGTGGTTCTTGGCTCTTGGAGAACTCTTCGGATTATTCTTTGGACTCCTCAGACAGGGATCTTACGTTGAGCACCTGATCATGGCTGGTTTATGGTGAAGTGATGCTCTTTCTATTTCCGTATAATGGCCCCCACAGTGCTCCCAGAAACATTTAGCATTCTGGAAATGCGCCTGTAACCATTCCCATCAAGATGCTTTAGTTTTCAACAATAAGATTGAGAACATCTTGAGAGAGTTCTTTGCTTTTACCCATTACGACGTCTTTACTGTGTACCTCCTTGAAGTCTTTATAGGCCATCAATTAGGAATAAAGCAGCTGATATCAATTAGTACTGAGAGGGGACAGGGTTTCTCTTTCAATACTGACAGATTTCAGGTGATCTCCTGGTTTCTCAGCTATTTTGCACCTTGTTCTCTTCATGTGTTCAATACTTATTACCTTTGTCATTTCACTTTATTATGACTCAACTTGTATGCTTAAATGTTATTATTTCTTTGTGTCAGTTTAATGTTTGGCTTGATGCTACATCTGGTGGAGATTCTGTGTCGATAGCCCACTTAGAAATCCCCTTATTGATAAAAATGATGATGTGTCAAATACTTATTTCCCCTGCTGTACTTGGGATCTGATCTTTGGTCCACACTTTTTAAAGGCCTAAGACTTGGTACGTACATGTGTTTTAAAACTAACCAAACACTAAGAAATGTATTGATTTTGAATTGTTTCATCTTATTTAAAAGTTATCTTGAGTCCTCCTTAGACATTTTTGAGGCCCCTAGTGTCTCTGGACCCCTGGTTGATATACACATTGATAATAAAAAGCAATAAAAATCTGTCTTAATATGTCTTAAACAGCTGTTGCCTATAGTGGATTTGGTGCGAGGTTTTCCTTGTGCAACGACAAAGAGACGGCATCTTCATAAGGCACTGATAGACTATCTGACTGAGTTTGACTCTTGCAAGTGTGCCCCCTGCGCTAACAATGCACGACCAGCTCTCTCAGGAACCGAGTGCATTTGCATCTGCCAGACTGGGACCTATGGATCAAACTGTGAAAAACGAGCCCCGGACTACACTTCAGGTTCACATACCTCCATATAAACAAAATCTATATGCATAATTATGGTTCGAAATTTTGGCTGTTGATACCAAGGCATCAGGTTCAATCCTACAATCTCAGAAAAAAGGTACAAGAGGGTACAAAAGTTGTCACTGGGTCGGTACCTTTTTTTTTTAAATTACACTTTTTTACCTAAAAGGTGCATATTGGTACCTCAAAGGTACACATTGGTCCCTAAAAGGTACTGATACCTCAGGGGTACATATCTGTACCAAAATGGTACATATTAGGACCTTTATAAAAGGTAGTGTCCAAATGACATGTGTACCTTTTTTCTGAGAGTGTAGGTACTAAAGACCCAACTAAGGTTTGCTAAGATCCTGGTAAACTGATGAACTTTGTACCTTTATGAAATAATGATTTAAAGAGTAAATTGCAAATTATTGAAAAAAAATCAGGCATTTGACAGTTCATTGTTAATTGATACACATTGCGATTGTTAGTTAAGTGGTGCACATTACACATTCACTAAAGGGTGAGAAGTAAAATTTCTGTATGGTCTCTTCACTCCTCAGAGGCAGTTGATGGCCGTTGGACATGTTGGAGTCCCTGGAGTACCTGTGATGCAACCTTAAAGAAACATCGTTCGCGCACCTGTACCAACCCTGCACCTCAACGAGGGGGCAACCCGTGCCAAGGTCCAGAGAAACAGGTGGAGGAGTGTACCATCTCTATTTTCCAGGAGTAAGTGCCTATGTTATCTTTACACAATTGCATTCATTGCAATCACAATGCTCCTCATTCTTCTTGTCTATTTTTCATCACAGGCAAAATGTGTGTATTAATGACGATGACTTTGTGACTGAAGGAGACAGTGAGAGTGAGTTGCCTCCAGGAGTAACTGGGTGTCCAAAACCCAAACCACCTGCCAACAGCCACCTGAGGGTGAGGAGACACAACATTTGCTGTCTCCCCAAAGAAGTCCCCAAAAACTCCTTCAAATGTTAATGCTCATATTCCTCCACATTTTTCTTCTAATTTCAGATTAACAAACGTGTATACAATTATGGGGATCATGAGGAGTTTGTTTGCTTCACTGGTTTCGAGCTGGATGGATACCAGCTATTTCATTGTCTCCAAAGTGGTTCCTGGGAGACTCCGAAGGGAAAGTGCATTAGTAAGTCATAGAAAATGCATAAACTTTGTGTACTTTCCATGCAGTGTTCAACTTGAACATTTTCCTGTGATTTCAGAAAAAGTTTGCCCCAAACCCACAGTGGCTCATGATATGACGCGATACCCAGACAAAAGCGAGTATACAGTGGGAAGTGCTTTCATGTTGACCTGCTCAGATAGCGGTATGAGCCCATCAGGTCCTCAGTATTACACTTGTGGAAACAGTCTCACCTGGGAGCCAAGCATTCCAGAGGACATACACTGCAAGATTGGTACCCTCACCAAATACATTATTATTTACTGTGCCATTTTGTGTAATTTTTTTAATGTAAACATGGTGCTTTTTGTCCTATACAGATAAGCCTTTCGTTCCAGACATCAACTGTAAACCTGGAGAAATACATGATGGGATTAAATGTAGCTGCATGTCTAAAGAAAACTGCAAGTATGTTTCACACGGTTGCAATACGATTTTGGTTTTCTTTGTCAAATTTAGCTTGATCATTTTTATTTGTATGTAGTTATGCTGCAGTCTGCTGGGACCCTTATCTCATTGTGTGCCTTTTATTTTTTGCAAAAGTTATAGGGCAGACTTGTGCATTTTTGATGCTTTGAAAGAAGCTGCCTTTATGATGTCCTCCTGCGCTTTTCATGCCGGCCGATGTCACGGAGACAAATTATACTTTATGAATAATGGACCATGCAAAACTGACGCACACAGCCTGGACTGGGCCAAATTCAGGGCCCGTGTATCCGAGCAGAGCTCAGTACAGGAGTCCTGTGGATCAGACACCTGTTACGAGTGGGAGACATGCTCGGGTATAGATTTTATTATGAATCAACTACTGTATGCTTTTACAAATACCTAACCATCTAAGCAACAGAAAAACATGTACAATTTAAACTTGATCTTGAAACAAAATGGGTCTGGGTTTGCAGAAAAAATTTAAATATGGTATATAGAGGTTTCTTCTTTTTGTCAAGTCAAATTAACCTTTTTTGTTGTTGCTGTCTGTTCTTCATAGTGTCAAATCAGTGCGAATGCAAACTCCCAAAAGATTGCTCAAAAGATGGAAAACATGTCTACTGCCTGAATATCATAAGGATGAAGAGCACACGGACCATGAACCTATGCTTTATGGCTGCATTGAAGTGCAACAAGATGGAATTTGACGTAGTGAATGAAGGTCCTTGCTCAAGTGTATAATTTTTAATAAATCTTTTTGGATTTATTTTTACATCAAAATGATGACAGATTAATTCACAACATGTAATGTGGTTATTTTTGTATAAATTTAAAAACCTGTATTTGTTCCTGTATTTGAACTCTATTAAACATCTTAATAAAATATAAATGTGTTAACTGTTTTTTACAGACTTATTTACAATATTATTTTTTATAAAAAAAATAATAAAAATACATTATTATATTACATAATACATTAATTGCAGTTAAACCATCATACAAGGCTGTCATAACACTGAGATAATGAAAAGTCTTTATATCTGACAGTCTCCGATGTTGAGTATTGTGATCTCTTTTCCTTTACATCTCCAAGCTCCCGCCTCACACTCTGAGATCATCTCAGAAGCTCCGCCCATTACGGAGACACACATGTGGGCGGAGTCAACAGTGCAGTCCTCAGGATCTTTACATTCACATTTAATCCCTGAAGATACATGTTTAAGAATAATGAGATAATGTATTATCATCACATTTATATAAGACTGGCTGTACACGTACTGTATATTACCTACCGTCACATGTCTCCCATTGATGGCAGTCTTGACAAGATGTAAAATTGGTTTTTGGCCAACTGCATGCATTGTCCTGTAGCAGAGAGGGTTTTTGTCCCAAACACTGCAAAGCTCCAAGCTGGCAGACGCTCATTCTGTTTACTCGACCGGGACGTACCGAGGCACAAACCTGGAGTGACGCCCTGGTTGACATAAAATAGAAATTTGACATAAATGTTGCTTTGTTATGTTTTTTATGATTTAAAGCAACACTATGTAGTTTTTTTTACCTTTAAATAATGTCTCTAAAATTATTTCAGTGATAGAACAACTTTTAACTGGACAAATTGTACTGTTGCTGCAACCTGAGAAGCCTCCTAGCTGCTACAAGCACACCCTGAAAGTGGCAGTGGAGGGTAGAGCACACAGCCCCGCCCCTCCCCCTGCCTGCAGAAGAGTGTCTGATACCAGGCACTGTTGCGCTTTTCAACCACATGGGGGAGCTGTAAGTCATTTTTACATGGAAACTACATAGTGTTGCTTTAAATGGTCAGTATCTTACTTGGCGGACTTACTTGCATTCATATGGCATTTTGCAAACACACTGACCCTTTCCAACTTTCTCCCATGGTTTGCACAGCAGGCTTGGCTGGGTGGGAACTGTTTCCACTAATGGGACATAAAAGTCACAACAACAAATATGAAGTTTCCAAACCAAGTACCTGATGTTGCATTGATGTATTAGGATATTGGACTATACCTGGTTGACATCTGATATTCTTAGGTGCTGGATACCAGCTTAGGCCAAGACGGCACAGGATTTCTGCTTCTCCTTCTCGTTGCATCCCAGGTGGGCATGACAGGGACACGCTCTCCCCAATCAAATAGGCTTGTTTTGAGGGTGTGGCAATGACATTATTCAGAACGGGTGGAGGGTCACATGCAGTTTCTGGTGAATGTGGATTAAGGAGAAGATAAAGGCACATTTTCGATTGTAAATAACAGTCAGGTTTATAAACATTATAAAATACAAAATCACTAAATATAATTTAAATTACTTTTGCACTCCATAGGAAAAGTCTTCCAAGTCAGGTTCTCTGTACACTCTGCAATCGGGTCCCCAATGTGATCATGTCCATCTGTACAGGTGTACTCAATCTTACTTCCCACTGGATAGATGTCTTTTGGATCCTAAGCACACATGGGTAAAGCAAATGACCAGAGGCGGAAAAAGTACTAAAATATTGTTCTCAAGTAAAAGTAAAGTTACTTTAATAATATTTTACTTAAGTAAAAGTAAAGTTACTTGTCTAAAAATCTACTCAAGTAAAAGTAAAAAGTAAATCATTTTAACTTTACTCAGAGTAAAAGTTACTTTTTTTACAGCGGGAAGAGGTGGAGGATTCTAGTATAGTTCAAAAACAACAAGGGAATATACATCTCAAACTAGTTGTTTTTAATAATAGGAACATCTTTACAATTAAAGTGCAATAACAAAAAGTTAATAAAATAAAAAGCTTTTTTATTTATGGAATTGTTTAATGATTTTTACATGTGAGTTATGCACTTTTGAAGGTGGTCAGCAGCTTGTAAATACAATCACTATAGTAAGGTTGTAATTGATGTATTGCTGGTAACATACATTATTTTATTAAACTATATCTAGTTTAAATGAGCATATAATGAGATGAGTGCCATGTCTATATACATTTGACACATTTATTATCTTCTTACTTCCCTGACCTGGGGACCTGATGACCTTTATTCTTCTCTCTCTCTCTCTCTCTCTCTCTCGCGCTCTCTCTCTGCAATGTCTAATGACCTGCGCATTCTGGAGGACGTTTTGAAGTTGTGTTTGACTTGACGCGAAGCTGCTAGACCTCGGAAGATAATGCGCATGGTATTAAAATCGCGTCGTGCAATTTCGTACTTAAGAGCATGAATCCTACCTTTCATAGAAATGAAACACTCGCTTCGCGTCAGTGGTCGCTTAAATATGACCAGGGGTTTCTTTCATAAGATTTGAACTGAGGCGGGTCTGCATTCACGCGCGCCTGTCTCGTCCGTCTCCATGGTTCTTTTTGCGCGTTCCCCCGGGCCCCGCCCATTTACATCCGTTGCGCGTCTTTATCACCTTTCTTTTTAAAATATTTTTTTACTCAGTAACGGATATGATTTAAAATGTAGCGAAGTACAATACTTTAAATAAAACATACTTAAGTAAAAGTAAAAGTACAGATTTTAAAAACTACTCAAAAAAGTAAAAATACACAAAAAAACTACTCAATTACAGTAACGTGAGTAAATGTAATTCGTTACTTTCCACCTCTGCAAATGACAATACTGCATGCACAATGCTATTTGAGTATTAACTAGTTAAGCAACAGCAACACGAATAGCTAATAATAAGCATTAATTAAGTCAAATGAATATCACTCGATACTTACCAAAACAAATCCATTCTTCAAAGGAGGTGGACTTTTACATGACTTCACTGGTGTCAGTGAGAAATCAAAGCAGTGGGGCTCCATCATTCTAGAATATAATGTCGTAATACTAGGTCAAATATTGGTTTTAATATTATAAAGAGATAAAATACAGAAATTATTGACTCTTACTTTAAATGTTCAAGATCAGGGTCTTCACAGCGTTTGTGCTCTGTGGTCTCTCCTATGCAATGCTTGCCTCCATTTCTAGGAGCAGGATTATTACATGAACGAGTCCTTGACTTCTGACCCTGAGAGCAGCTGCTCCAGGCAGACCAGCAATTCCAGCCACCTTCAATCACTCCTTAAATATTAAAGGACAGTTTACACAAAAATGAAAATAATGTCATTATTCCAAACTCAGAAGACCTCCGATCATCTTCAGAACACAGTTTAAGATGTTATAGATTTAGCCCGAGTGCTTGTTGACCCTTCATTGAAAATCTACGTACGATCCGTGTCCAGAAAGGTAATAAAAACATCGTGGGTCAGTTAGAATGTATTGAAGCATTGAAAATACATTTTGGTCCAAAAATTACGACTTTATTTAGCATTGTCTTCTCTTCCGCGTCTATTGTGAAGCGCATGCGCGAGACTAAAGTCACGTGACTGCAGTTATGCATCTGATGCGCCCCAGCTGTTGTTTTTTGTGTGCCTGGGCTTTGTTTACAGTCTGAGGGAGACGTACGCTGTAAGTTTGAAAAAAAAATTTGCAAACATGTCTGAGGATAACACGTCATCCGTGTCACTGCAGTCACGTGACTTTAGTCTCGCGCATGTGCTTCACAACAGACGCAGAAGAGAAGACAATGCTGAATAAAGTTGTAATTTTCGTTAATGTATTTTCGATGCTTCAACACATTCTAACTGACCCACTGATGTCACATGGACTACTTTGATGATGTTTTATTACCTTCCTAGACATGGACAATATACCGTACATAGATTTTCAATAAAGGGTCAACAAGCTCTCTAAATATAAAACATCTTAAACTGTGTTCCGAAGATGAACGGAGGATTTTCATTTTGGGTGAACTATCCCTTAAAAATTTTTATGCATTATATTTGAGACTATGACAAACAACAAGCATGCACTCTCAAAGAAAAAATACAAAAGTTGTCACTGGGACGGTACCTTTAAAAGGTCCTAATATGTAACATTACCATTAAAAAAAATGTAATACAGGTATATGCTAAATACATTTTGTAGAAAGTTAAGCTTAATTAAATATATTTTTGAATTTTTGAAATGTATTAACATACATTTCTAAATGTCTTTTCATACCTGTTATGTTTACGGGTATACAAGTTTTTCTTCCAATGCGACATGAATATAAATGCTTCAAAATATTTTCATTGTTAACATATATTTCAAAGTGGAAATATATTTTTGGGCCATTTTTTGTAATGTATTTAAAATTACATTTAAAAATATATATTTTTGCCGTATGGGTTACTAGTCTTTTCTTTATAGGTTTTAACATTTAAAACAATGTACACGTATTCCAGTCATATTAGTAGCCCAATAAAAGACAATATTTTACATTTATTTATTTAGCAATAAATGTAATGCTTATCAGCTTTACCCTACAAACTATCAAGTATACCTCTAATATCAAGCTGGTCATGGTGCAACTGCTTGTGCTCTATTAATGATGAGAACTATGGGTGGGGCCTTACCTGGCTGTCCTCCAATCACATGACCGTTCCGGCAGGCATTTCCACTGGTGCCCGGCTTACACACACAGGTACACTGGCCTTCTGTAAGCACAGGCCTACCATTGTTTTGACACGGCCTGCAGTGACAGGGGCTCTGCTCCTCCAGACAGACTTCTAGGGCCCTCTTCAGGTGATGTTTTTTCAGTCCAGCACATGGCACCTCTTTGACCAATTCATACAGTGGTCGCAACTAGGAATATATACAATATATATATATATATATATATATATATATATATATATATATCTACGTGGCATTGATTCAACAAGGTGCTGAAAGCATTTTTTAGAAATGTTGGCCCATATTAATAGGATAGCATCTTGCAGTTGATTTGTGGGATGCACATCCAGGGCACGAAGCTCCCGTTCCACCACATCCCAAAGATGCTCTATTGGGTTGAGATCTGGTGACTGTGCAGTGAACTCATTGTCATGCTCAAGAAACCAATTTGAAATGATTTGAGCTTTGTGACATGGTGCATTATCCTGCTGGAAGTAGCCACCAGAGGATGGGCACATGGTGGTCATAAAGGGATGGACATGGTCAGAAACAATGCTCAGGTAGGCCGTGGCATTTAAACAATGCCCAATTGGCACTAAGGGGCCTAAAGTGTGCCAAGAAAACATCCCCCACACAATTACACCATTGCATTAATAAGAAATTTAACAGGTAATAATCCTTTAGGTGAGTGTACATATCAGTTGCCAAAATGGTTTCACCAACCTTCTTTTTAATCACTGTAGGAAAGTCCTTCACTGAACCTGCCCATTTTGAATACATCCGTTTGTTATTGTCAGGATCCTCCAAGTCTAGGACACTAAGACCACCAATATACGCAGTATGCCCTCCGATAATATTTGTCTTAACTTCCATCTGACGATTACTGTTTTCTGTAAAACATTTAAAAATATAATAATTGAACAAAAATATGATCTTTATGATTATTATGATCCCAAGATTCAAATGTGATCTAAATGTACATTCATTTAGACTTACTATTGAGATTCTCAATTGTGTTCATCAGTTTCACACACTTGGTTGTTCTTTTCTTATAGAAGAGGCGTCGCTTCACCCGTGTAATACACTGGTGGAAATCAACATCTGTTCTACCTGCAATAATAGGAAGCAACCTTAAGCAAAACAAAATGGCATTGTTAAAGTTTGACAGATGAAAAGTTATTGATACATACTCATCTCCATCATAGAGTTTGCATCCAGCTCCAGCAGGGCTCGGTACTGGCCACCTAAAGTGCCCTCTTCCATGTAATGGGTACCATAGCGTTGTAAAAATGATCGATAGGCCGCTGGGTCATATGTGCTTGGCAGAACAGATAGATCTTTCCAGAAGTCTTCAGATAGAGGGAGATACTGAGGAGCACTATTCTGAAATTGAGCCACCTCTACATCATTCTTAATGATTAGCAGGTGATATTCCTTTAGGACAGAAGATATATTTTATCATTTATGTCATATTAAATTCAGTATATTAAATTTGAATGTGTCTACTTGAATTTTACCTTATCCTGCTTGAGTTCATTATGAAAGGTTTTATGGTCGTGGCCTCCCCTAATTTGCTTTCTATCCTCTTCATGCCTCGTGTAAGACCAGGAGCTGTCATAATACTCGTCACTAAAATCATTTTCAACACTGACCTAAAAAAGTAGACACTGTTAATTTGGAAAGCGAAATCATCTTATACATCATAAAAATTATATAAAATCAACTTATATTTTTATGTTACTTTAACTTAAAGGATTAGTCCATTTTCTTAAAAAAATCCAGATAATTTACTCACCACCATGTCATCCAAAATGTTGTTGTCTTTCTTTGTCCCGTCGAGAAGAAATTATGTTTTTTGAGGAAAACATTCCAGGATTTTTCTCATTTTAATGGACTTTAATGGACACCGACACGTAACACTTAACTCAACACGTAACAGTTTTTTTTCAACAGGGTTTCAAGGACTCTAAACGATCCCAAACGAGGCATAAGGGTCTTATCTAGTGAAAATAAAAAATATGCACTTTTAACCTGATAAGGAACACTGTGCCGTACACGGTACACCCCCTCCCTTGCACGTGAGGCTGCATTCAGGGTTTCTGCAGGTTTCACCAAGTCTAATTTAAGACTTTTTAAGACCTTTTTAAGACTATTATGAATGAAATTTAAGACCTATCATGACAATGAAGTCCAATTTTATAGTCCAGTGTGCATGCATCCATGTGTTTTTTAGAACCTTTTATCTTTCATGACAAAAAACAAGTTGTATTTTCTAGGGGTGTGATCGCAAAATGAATCGAGCTTGGGTTCACGAGAATAAGATCAGACAACTTTGCTGATATTACAAGAGTTTTTCACCTTAAACGTCATACGAAGTTTTAAGAAATCCCCAATGATAAAATATATGAAGAAAAATAGCCTTTTAACTAAAATCACAACATTTAAAAAAAATTCACCAATCTAGGGGTTTCACCAACAATTAATTTGGTAAACAATGATGATCAAGTAATCTGATATTTTTTGTAATAAAAATAGAACCACATTTACCCAAATACACACAAAAAATGTATTGAAATGAAAGGAAGCCTGTCCTGTTTGCACAAAAATAATAATTTGCTAATTAATTCTAACAGTTCTGAATTAAAACAAAATTAAACAAAGATTTTCATAAGTTGTTAACTCGGTCTATGTAAATATCTAAGTATAATATGATATATTAGAATTTATTGGTGTGGTCTCTCACTCGGTCATCCATGAAAGCCCACTGGTCGCGTATCCTGTGCATTAGATGTGCCAATGTCTCATCAATTTAATTATTCCTATTTTTGCCATAAATTATTTCACTCACATTGTTTTGGTTTCTGCAGCAGCTTTGTGTTACATTGCATGCGTGCCTCCAAAGCTTTGATGCCCATTGTGTCGAGTTTTAAAACTTTCTGGCAAAATAAACAACGGACATCGTACGCTTACTGATCTTAACCATGGCTCAAAATCAGCGTTAAGTAACCCGTTTTTATTAAATTTGTACTTCCCCATAGCTATAACTCACACTTTTCTCCATTTGCTGATACCCGGTCCACGCACTTTAGCAAACTGCTCACATACTTGTGCTTTAGTAGATTCCACCTATTGGTGTTGGTTGGACAACATTTTTAAGACCTTTGATATGCAGATTTAAGACAATTTAATGCTTATTAAGGCCTTATTTTCATACTACAGAATTTAAGACGTTTTAAGACTTTTTAAGGATCCGCGGACACCCTGTGCATTACGTCATTGTAACTTTGAAGCATTAAATCTTCAAAATATACGGTCATGTGGCACATCGTTGTAAAGCTTAGACTTTCGGGATTCCATTAAGCGCACACACAAAGCATAATATGATTTTTAGCAGTCATAAAACTGTAATCTAGTTGTTAGTTACCTGAACCGGGCGGCTCCGATTTAGGATGTTTACTTA
This sequence comes from Misgurnus anguillicaudatus, assembly GCF_027580225.2. Classification (NCBI taxonomy): domain Eukaryota; kingdom Metazoa; phylum Chordata; class Actinopteri; order Cypriniformes; family Cobitidae; genus Misgurnus; species Misgurnus anguillicaudatus. Next base: position 21,795,570 of record NC_073345.2, read on the forward strand.
ACTACAAAATCTTCCCTCTATCCGCTTCGGTGAAATTGTCCAAAACAAATAGTTAATAAATCCCCAAAGTCCAAAGAAATGGAATATCCAAGCCTTTTAATCCAAAACGATTTGTTCATCTAACAATCTTGACGTTTCTGACCGAATTACGATATAAATAGTGTATACAATTAGTTCACTAACGGACATTCGTTCGAATCTCACTTTTCATTCACGATTTATAATGAATATATTCGGATGTCACGTTTATTGTGCAACGTCTGAGGAACAAATACGCCCCCTTGTGGAATTTCTGCCATTCCATAAGGGGCTACACCACAACTTCTCGTCTATCTCAGGTCCTGTGATGCGCCAGCGACCTCACGCAAAACGTCATCATGTCAAGAGGTCACGGATGATGTATGCGAAACTATGCCTCAGTGTTTACAAGTGGGAAAAGAGAGCACCGTTCCGACATTGTTGTATGTCGAATGATACTAATTAATGTCTTTGTGTCAGTTTATTGTTTAAAATGGTCCGCAAATGTGCGTTTCATATATGTAACACGTGACCTTTCTACGTCACTACGCATTTACGTGAGGTCACGCTGGCTCGTCACACAGCCGGAGGAAGAAGAGAAGTTGTGGTTTAAAAGTGCATATTTTTTATTTTTCTTGTCAAACATGACAATCGTTTCGCTAGATAAGACCCTTATGCCTCGTTTGGGATCGTCCTCTGTTGAAAAAACTGAAAGTTTTCCTCAAAAAAAAAAAAAAAAAACATAATTTCTTCTCGACTGAACAAAGAAAGACATCAACATTTTGGATGACATGTTGGAGTAAATTATCTGGATTTTTTTTAAGAAAATGGACTAATCCTTTAACAAATAATTTTTTTACAGTGTAGCTTTCATTATAACATTGCCTAAACTCTCTTGTTGTTCACCTGAAACGTATATCTTAGCAGACTCTGTGGAAGTCTGTAGAAATCACTGTGGTCTCCACTGAACACTTTTCTGCACAGCCCACCAAAGCTACGAGTGTTAATGACCCCAGCTTTCAGCTCACCCGTCAACACGTCAAACCTTTTCAGTGCCATTATTATGTGAGAAAATAAATTAATTTCTAGTTAAACTTTTGCTTTAATATGATTATTAAGTTTATTATGAAAGTAAGAGAGGTATATTTTTTACCCTCGTCCTGTGAGGTCAGAGTTGGGTGGTGGCTTTTGCTCATTACACACTATAGAGCCACTGCATCGCTGTTCATCTGAACCATCCTCACAGTCATGATCACCATTGCACACCAGAGATTGGCTGATACATCGACCTACAGGCCCATAAACACTGTTTAACACTCTGTGATGATTTTTGAGACTTATAACACATTTAATTTTTTCACGATCACCTGTGTGACCCAGTCTGTAATAAATCAACTAAAGTCATTGACAGGTGATTTCCTTACATAAAATCATCCTACATCCTTTAATATTGATTGTGGTCATGTCAAAGATTGAAATCAAATAGCGAAATCTAAGTTCAATGCTTCTAATCTTATAATTAGATAATGAGACTTTACCCTGGATTTCACAGACAGGGTAACACACAACAATCCAATTCAATATCATTGTAAGATATTACATCGACCAGATGTACAACGAAATCTGTTTCCGCATCCCTCCTGTAAGGGACAGCTTTTCTTTGTAACGCAGTTTTGTCTCTGAATGGCATCCCCTGTACAAGATCTGCCTCCGAACTGAGAGAATATCTCTATATGACGTGTTCGAACCTGAAAAAAATTAAAATGCGGGAGTCATCGTTTAGTTGTGGCAGGGTTATCCATATAAATAACCTTGAATGTTTAAACTTCAAAGACATAAACCTGTGTCCTGGTACAGCCGTCACATTCTGACCATTCCCCATAAGGTCCCCACCTGCAGTTTACTGGCTGTTCACACCTTATAGTAAAAAGTAATCAATGCTGATAAAAGAAAATACTACTGTTAACTGGTAAGAATGTGGTTTTTATTAAGCGCTTACCAAATATACGGCAGAACTGTAAGCAGAACTAATATGCCGGACTGAGCAACAGCTGTGCACATCTGAAAACATAATTCAGCCATACAGTACAGTATAATACTTGTTATTAATGCTTTCTGCTTAGTATATAACTGTTCAGTCCTAAAACCTGACTATGGATTTGGTCTTGAATTTTGAATTGATTTGTTGTATTTTTGTATTTATTATTAAAAGTGTTTGTGTGGTTAACTTAAACAAACATTCCTTAAAACACATGTTAAACACTAATGTAATAGATGTAAGTTTATTGTGCATGCATTAAATGGTTTACTTTATGTTTACTACAACAATTTTCCTATTTATTGTGCAAGAATGTTAACCACAGACCTTGTTTTAGTCCTAAAATTAGTTGCTGATATAAAATAACAGGTGATGAAAGAACCAATGTTTACTCCAGAATAGATTTTTATGCCTGTAGCCTATCTGTACAAATCTTTCTGTGTGAATGTATCCTTACCTTTATTCTGTAGATGTCTGTACTGTTAAGACAGGTTTGTGCTATACTGTACAGTGGGAGTCCTGTTCATATACTGCAGCTCTAATGACATCAGCAATTTACTGTTGGATAGGAATTCCCAGCATTACTCAATGCCATTATCCGTTGCCGAACATTCAGTGCTGCCTCATTGCCAACTTTTGTTGGGATTATTTGTTTATTTGTTAACATTTCACTATTTGTTAACATTTCACTATCTGACCTACTCTTCAAAGCTGTCGGCAACCTGCAGTCAACAGTGTAATTCTGCTGCTGCTACAATGTAAAAAAACAAGGGCTTTAGTATTGTGAAATAGTGTTTTGTAGAACACACCGACCCCTATCTTTAGAGAGTTGTGCAATGTTTGTTGTTCAACTTCATGACTAATACCAGAGGAACACTGGGGTCAAAATTCTATGAGCTAAGATCCACTAAATATAACGGATCATTCCAAAATGTTTTCACACAGTCATTTAAGTTAGCTACTTACTTAAGATGAGGAAGGATAAATGAAGATGCTGGTTAGAATAATGCAGGCATAGTCTAAACGATGGGAAATATCACGTCTTTGGCCGACTTTATTTACCGACTCGTTGTCTCATAGCGGTGCGCCCCTCTCTGCGCATGCGCCACCGCGCCAATTCAACCAGATACCCATAAACATTATTCAGAACATTTTTCCAACTCATGCCTGCTTCATAAGGCTCACAAGGTAAATCATTTAACAAATCATTGTTTATTTCAAATTGTGTCATTAGGAATAATAAAAAAAAATGGTCGCATCACGCAAAATTATGTATACATATTCCATTACGTTTTATCTTAAGACTCTACCAAAATGCATATGGCTGTTGTTTCAGACTCATCACAAAGCAGTGTGTAAACCCATACAAGATTATTTTTTTATATTCGGAGAGTATACTGTATGTGCACTAAACACGTGCACACAAAGGATGAAGATTGGTCGTTCATTTGCATAATGTGTTCATATTCCACATCCCCAAAGTAACAATTTGCATGAAGAGTTGATATTAAGGCAGACCAGTCCTCAGCATACTGCCTCATTCATATCTGCCGCATTGGTTGTAAGTGTTGAGACACCTAGCAAACATCAAATTTAGTTATATAAGATATACTGTAGTGCTGTTTTACATCTTTTTACAAAACAACCTCGTCAATCACAATAGCCGTTTATACATTTAATTCTTATGGCAGTTATTTCTATGGCACTTTTATTTTGTAATATCTATATCATGTACAGTTCATCCATTAATTAAGGTACGATTAGCATTTTCTGAATGTATGATTCATATTCTATTTCATATATCTTTTCAGCAGATAATATGTTACCAGAGTTCATCAGTCACAGACTCATTATAGGCTGGTCTGTCAGACTTACCTGAAACTCTGTCCCAGTACACGCTCTGATGTCATCTGGGGTCAGCCCTTCCCAAATCTCGATCAGGGTTAAACCTGTACTCCTCTCTACATCAAACACAGCCTAAAACAAATTATTTTAAAAATCAGAACGACTCTGAAAAGGTGCATAACATTAAAATAACTGTTTTAGATTTCCTGACCTTTTCTGTGATTATACGATCAACACATTGTTTTCCAGTCAGAGGAAGAGTGCACTTCTCAAGGATTTTATGTTTCCCACCCTATGAATTTAAATGTGATTGTAAAGTGATATGAAATACTAAAACAACATCCTTGAGTGAGAATCATCAGACGGTAGCATATGAAGTTTATTGTACCTTAGCAGAATGTTCCATAGTAACCACTACTTTAGTGGCAGAACTAGAAACCAAGTCCATCGCCCCACCCATTCCCTTAACCATTTTACCCTGAGCAAAACGAAAGGTAGATGTCAACACATGCAAACACCATAGCATGATATATAGACACATGTATGGAACACATACTGGAATCATCCAGTTTGCCAGATCACCATACTTGGAAACCTGCATTGCTCCCAGCATGGTCAGGTCAATGTGACCTCTAAACAGTTTGGTACAAATGGTAAAGAGGTTAAAAGAAAACAAAAATGGAACATGAAAAAGAATCATGGTCTATGTAATCTACCTATAACATATTGATATTTCATTATAATACCCTTAATAGACATTTAACGTTTGTTTAATCATACAGTTTAATCACAGATGACTGATTTGATGTGACACAAACCCTCTAATCATGGCAAAGGATTCATCACTGGAAAAGTAGGCTGCTCCCGGACAAACGGTAACTGTCTCCTTACCTGAACACAGGTACCATGATCTGAGCTGTATAGAAGTATTTTCTTCACATGTACATCTCACAATTTTTCCAAACCATTATTTATTTTTTAAAGTTTAGGGGAAAAGTGTCACAGCACCAGCATTGATTAAATCGGGATCCACTTCACTCTCTGTTGGATAAGGACCCTAAAATGAGATAAAGATTAGGATATTAGAAGTGGATTTTTTATAGGGTATAATCATATATTATACCCAGTCTGTGAAAATATATTTTTTGTGATTTATCTTTAATATTGACTGAGTAAGACCGTGTAAAAGATTAAAATCAATGTAAAATCCATCAGTGAAATTAAACATTTTTATGCTCCTCGTCTCATAATTAGATTAAGATTTTAGCTTGGATTGCACAGACATGATCACAATTGCTCAGGTTATTTAACAAATGCTCACCAATCCCAAAATACCATTTTCACTCTGTAAGTGAACTGTAATTTCGGGGCTTATATAATTGCTGGCCAGCATAGGGATTCCAATGCCAAGATTTGCTTGAGGGTAGTTAAGACACATAGAGGACACACTGTATGTTCTACATTATGGTCATTTCATCCATTCATCTATCAGTAGGTGAAGCCACTAAAGGATACCATACATCCCATCCTTAAATTCCAGTGCTGCTCGCCGGATGATCCTCTCACGAGTAATATCTGTGCCCAGCTCTGCCTGTTTAGACTGAAGCTTTCTTTTCTGTAAGTGCACGAATTAGAGGCTAAACATGACTTGTTTATTCTTGTAAAATTAAGATATTGTTGTAAATGTCTCAGTCACCTCAATTCGCTTTTCATAACTGGCTCCTTTCACTATCCGATCTACATAAATGCTGGGGACGTGAATGTCTTCCGCAGCAAAACTTCCAATGTCAACAATCTCTTCGACCTGTGGGCCACCAATCAAAGCAAGAAACTTTATCTTCTTGTTCACAGCATCAGGCACACAAATGTCATGAATAATAAGGTTATCAACCTCCACTATGGTGACTTTGGCTGCTTTACACATTGGCTGATTAAAATTCCTGGCAGTTTTCCTGAAAAATGATCACATGCATCAGAGTTGTATTAATTTGGATGTTTATCAGTTTGTGATGTTATGTCATATACCGTTACTCCATGAAAGAATAAAAGATATTTATTAGAGGCGAATACTGACACCTAGTGGACACTGAGTAGAGACATCTAATTTTTAAAGCTCTCTATTTACAAAGCATTACAAAGATGAAAAAACATTTATCTTTCATTTCATTATTTTTGTTTTTCATTTTATAGGTATCTCTCATATAATCTTCAGCAAATCATTTATAATTTTGTCAATCTCTACCTGAAAACAAGATTTCCTGCTTTGTCACATTTCCAGGCCTTTATCAAAGCAAAGTCACCAGTGATGGCTTTCTCCATAACATAATGCCTGCCATTGAATTCTTTAACCTGTATCAAGAGAGAGAGAGAGAAAGAGAAAGAGAGAGAGAGCAATTTTTGCTATAAACGTCATCAAAAAATTGACCAAAAGGTTAGCAACTGTTGCCATTTACTTTAATATTATACAAGCATTTCTCTTTTCTAATGTGCAAGTTTCGATAAACTTAATTTCACATAATTTATCCCAAAATATGGTAAAATGTTGCCAGAGTAGTGACACATGGTGAGATGTACATTCTTTTCCCAGTATTGGTTGTTTTTAGACATGCCTTAGCGAAAGGTCAAGCGAAAGTGATTGTGACTATACAGTGATGATATAACCACACCTCTCTTCTTTCACTTGCAATGGCAATGCTGCCATCCTTGTTGTATTTTATGGGTGTGCCACCCTCCTGGATGAGGGTTCCATATCCGGTGGCAGTAAAGAAAGCTGGAATGCCGGCACCACCAGCCCGTATCCTCTCTGCTAGTGTGCCCTGTAAATCATCAAACATCATGATAGAGGACAAAAACAAAACACAGCCAAGAAATAAGACCACTAATCCTATTACATGTACATCAGTCTTAAATCAAAAATGCTTCACCAGTTCCTAAAAGTGAATGATGTGAATGTTTTACTTGAGGGGTAAGCTCTACTTCCAGTTCGCCTGATAGATATTGCCTCTCAAACTCTGCGTTTTCCCCAACGTATGAAGAGATCATGCGTTTTATCTGTTTAGTTTTCAAAAGCAGTCCAAGGCCAAAGTTATCAACCCTGTAGTCAGAAACAACCAGACATATTACATTATAACCAGTTATTATTTCAACTTATCATTAAATGCAACTTTGATTCCCAAGATTCACTGTAAACAGCCCAGTGCATAATGGAATTCTCTGGAAAACTTTCTGCCCTGAGATCATTGACTTATTAAATGGTGATCTCTCTCTCTCACCCGGCATTGTTGCTCACAGCTGTGATTCCTTTCACTCCTGTTTTCAACAGTCCACTGATTAAATTCTCTGGGATCCCACACAATCCAAAGCCTGGGACAGAAAAGGACTTAAATAAGGACTCATAAGGACTCAATGGGGACTCATTATATTCTGTCTAGAGGAAAGGATATCAGTAAAGGAAATACCACTTAACTGCAAGAACAACATATCTGATAGGACTGTGTCCCAGATAGGCAGAAATACATGTAGGCTAATAGAAATCACATTAATCTTGATGTGGCATAATCATTCATATCAGAGTTACTTATACCTCCGACAAGAAGCTTGGAGCCATCTGGAATGTCTCTGATGGTCTCTGTGGGATCCGTAAAAAAACGTGCATGCCATGACTGAGAAGTTGAGAAATGGGAGCTGTTGCATGCCTGTGGATTTTAAGCATTTACATATATGTATCAAAGTTTTATCCAGTACATTCAGCATATATATTTTATAGTTTTCCCTGAAACTCACAACATTGCCTTTGCAAGCACTATTCTCTACCATTTGAACTTCGGGACACTGATCCTGTCTATTGGTAGAGCATTGGATTGACTGTGCAAAGGTTATACTGTAGGTTTATAAATCCTTAATGTGCATTAAATGCATTAATAGGTGCTTCGGATAAAAGCATCTGGCAATGCATAAATGTTAATTGAACATGAATTGAATATGCAACTTTAAGTCATGGCTTAAAATAAGTGCATGTCATTGTCTTTAATTACCGGATCTTTACAACAAAACATTGCTAAAATTATACAACACTGAGTGTGAAGTTATTGTCTGTAAAAGTTGTTTCCTGCTACAGAGGAAATTATAGCTCTCTAAGGAAGGCTTAAAAATATTCAACATAAACAAGAACCACCTCTGAACAAAAGTTCAAAGTAAAATTACATAATGTTGTCCAAGTGTTTCTTTTATAATCTCAGAGCTTAAAGAAGCTGTTTTAATAAAATGCACAGAGTTTTTTCACGTGAAGTAAAAATGTGCAAATGTGCACTTACTGAGAACATCACTGTTTAAACAAGCAATCAATACTTTGAATTAGCTTAAACATTAAAAATGTACCTCTCTATTTGAAAAAAGTAACATTACTAAACACTTTGATGTAAACAAACAGTTAAAGAGCAAAGGATAAATTATAAAAAATGTAAAAAAAGATTTTTTTTTAATGTAGATTTTTCATGTTCTCAGGTTACTTACCTCACCATGCCAAATAGAAATGCATCCCCGACGTCCTAATGAAATTAGTCTGCCTCCAAGAAAAGTATCTGATCTAGATAATAATCTCTGAATTGACATTTTCATAACAACTTAAACTTATTACAGGAGAGCAGCCACTGTCTAGCAAAGGACCTGCATCGATCCTGCTTAGCTTCAGAGGTGGGTAAAGGGCAGGTTTTCGGGGTATTTAAGGACAGTTCTGTCATTATAGATAGATTTTTGGAAACATGATGTTATATTTGTTAACATGCAGGGGTTAGCTCCAATAGCTTGTATAGTAAACCAATGGACTGATACAACAGAATTATAATTTCTTTAAATTAAATTAAAGTAACGCAATATAATTCAAGTAGCTCATGAAGCTACCTTTCACACAGACTGCTATGCCTTTATTACACTGACTGCACGAAAAACGTTTTATAATTCTGATTCAAGTCATTTTGAGTACGTAAAGGTGCCCCCATTTATATAATCACATTTAAATGTACGTCATGCCACACTATTGACCAGCAGGGTCAAAGTTCAGTCAGGTTTGAGAAGTTTGATAGCTGTGTAATTTTCAGTGTTCCAGAGTAACAGCACTTAGAAATTAGGGTTACATTATGATATTGGACACAACAGATCCTGGTTCAGTTAGCTAAAACATACCTGAAAAAAAATCTCCAGTTGCACATGATTGAATTAAGTTTTCTTAAAATGATTATTTTCTTTAAAAAATTGTTGGATCTACGTAATTTAATTATGTACACCAGTTTAACATGATTAAATCACGTTGTCTTACAATGAAATTTATTTTAATTCATGTTAATTTCATTTTAAGAAAACCTCATTTAATCATGTGCAACCGATGTCCAGTATGAATAATTTCCGTTTTAGTAAATTGTATAAAAACATGTAAACTACCTTCTTTTGTAATGTATAATTAATAGTATGCTTGTTCCCCAGGAAACAGACTTTTATTAACAAAGATGATTCTTCTTTGCTATACCTTGGCCACAAAGATAGAGTTATAACATTTATACATTTACATTTAGAAGATGCTTTTATCCATAGCAACTTACAGTGCATCAGGGGGTCTACAATTTCAGTATGTGTGATCATTTGGAAATGATGAACCCACAAACCTTTGCACTGCTAACACAATGATATTGAGCTACAAGAACACATTATAAGACTCATATTTTTTTCTCATAAACTCTAATACAAAAATATGAATGTAACATACATTTATGTAAAAACAGCATTTGGAGAAAATTAAAAAGGCACCATGCTGTCACTTGTTTAATGTTTTGGGAGTTTATATATTTGACCCTGTCTATATCAAGGTTATATTTTCACATAATGTTTTTTACATGTGTAGGGTGATTTTATATGGAAACGGTAAATTACCAGAAAATTACTTTAGCTGGGTTTTTACAGAATGAGTCACATATAAATTAAATGCCCGCTATGGGGGCATGTTGTCACAAAAGGAAAATGGTTACATAACTGCATTTTTTCTGGGCCGTATTGGTGAAAATCTAATGACAAACCAATGGTGATATGCTTTCAGCCACTAAATGTGAAATGCTCTTCCATTTTATCATTTAATTTTATTTGATTATTTGATATAATTTAATTTTATGTGATGTCCTCTTTAACACTGGCCATGATGGTTGAAGATTTGTTCTCCAATGACTTGATGTTCTTAATGTTAATAATGTTTTAATTATGTTTCAATAATTTATTAAGTTCTATAAATTAACGTGACATGTTCAATAGCTTTTCTGTAGCCAAGCCCTTAAAATATTTGAGCATACAGAAATGTAAAGAATTTGACTACGCAATAAAATATGAATTGGAATAAAGGGTGCAGCACAGTTTAAAAATAATAAAAAAACAACTGACATTTAACTTAATTAACTTTGTCCTCCACCTCTCCCCCTCAAACTTTTTTTTACCACATGCTTGTGTTTCTCGGCCACTGCAAGACCCCTCATGCACGTGCTCCACGTCTGTCACGTGTAACCATTCTGCTCTGCGTTGTTTATCGTATATATACGCGCCTATTGAACCCACATCATAAATCTGATAGCTTGCGAAAACCCAGTCATAAATTAATTTGAATGGTTTGCACTTACAGAGGTTATACATTTCAGCACTGACTGCGAGGCTGCGAGGATTGGTTTTTCCCGCCGCATTCTTCTAATAGCACGCAGTAAATATAGATAAACATGCACGTGAACGAGAGAGTCGAGTGTGAACGCGCATTTTTATTAAAGCTCAGTAGTGGGAAAATTGACGCCTGTTAGGGCGGAGTCCAATGTACATTTATGTTTCGACTGCGAAAGTGAAGTGTACGTAGAAGTAGTACATGCTGTTGAAGGTTTGGACTGGAGCCCTGCTCGTGGTACTTCAAGGAAAAGTGACGCCATTCCTCGAATGTGTCCTAGAAAAACTAGAACGGATGCTGTTGGAATAGAGTGCAGGCAGATGTCCAGTTATAGGATCGGCAGAGGACTAGGACATGTGAAGGGGTAGAGGACGCTATCTGCGAAATTTCTGGAAATTCCAAGGGAATAGAAATTTATCCAAGCTGTGTGAATACTATAATGCGAGAAACTCGGTTCCCTGAGGAATACTGCCATCTAACTTCAGGATCTACACTTCAGTTTACTATAACGATTCACAATAACACTCGAAGAGGTGAGTTGACGTAACAAGTATTTCTGTTACGTGATGTATGGTATAAATAATTGTTTATGCCAGTTTTACGTTTCATTTTATCAGTTGATTCGGTTGTCTTTTTTATTTGTGTATTTGTGAAATAAAATTAAACGTATTTTTCTACATTGTGGATTTTCAGTGCAAAGGTTTTATGTAACGTAACTGCATTAACTCGTTTTTTTATTTTGATTACGTTGTGCTGAACGCTTGGTTGCATGATGAAATACTATTCACTACAGTTTGTCAGTTTACTATAGTTAATACTACAGAATAGTGTAGTATACATTAACAAGTGTAGTAATTAGTATAATATAGTACACAACCACAGTTCACTACAGTAAAAGTTTACCACAGTAGCCTATTTTTTGTATGTGGGTCATTTCACACAGATCTATTTGACAAGTAGTGGAAAAGTGTTATGTGACCATTAACTGTCTGATAGTTGCTATATGTAATATTTGGTAAAAACTGATCACCAATCAGTCTGTAGTTTGTTTTGTTATCTCTTTGTGAGTGTATTTGAGTTTTGACTCTGTCAGACTCCTTTCAGGAAAAACCATATCAAAGTCGGTGCGGCAGTTGTCAACACTCTAATGATGTATTTTGACAAAAGCACAGCCTGTACCCACTATGTATGTGTTATCTCTGGACTAGCCCTCTGGGTAGTGGGTATGAAGGCCATTTAAATCTTATAAAGAAAGGCTGTGATCTGCATGCTGCGTGCGGTCGTTAGGATTTCTGGGAAGATGCTTCTGAGAAGATGTTTTCCAGATGAAGATTGGACCCGAGCCATTATGCAGACGGGATATATTTCACAACCACTGGCCAGAGCCTTGGCTTTAAATGCATGTCGTGTCCCACAGAGCAGTGATTTCGTAATGCTACCACCAGTATCATGGACTGATTGACATTTGATAGTACTGGTTTTTACAACAAAAACAAATTCATAATTTGATTGTTTTTGTCAGGACTTTGAAAAGGACATTTCCTAAATCATTGAATAAACTTCAAAACAGAGAGCTTGAGGATTCCCTGTATGTATATCTGTGGCCTGCTGGTTGTTTGTGTATTTGCATCGTTGCTTGTTAACGGATTTTATGTTTTGGGTTTCACAGGGACTCTACCATGGAGCTCATCCTTTTCATCTGTATCTTGTTTGTCACTACTGTGGAAACACAGACTGTGCCTACTGCAGTGCAAGGTATGTCTATTAGAAAATAATTTTAAAGGTTTTAAACTGTTTGTAGACATAAATGCACAATTACATCAATTTATTTTTTCTAATCATGTCCTTAAAATGCTGCTGTGGAACATTGTGTGTAAACAACAAGCAAACTGGATGTTTTCTTTGGAAACCTAGCCATTGTTGCACCCTCTCTGAATATTTGTGATCCTGGGACACAAAACCAGTTATAAGTAGCACGGGTATACTTGAAGCGAAGCCAAAAATACATTGCACAAGATTTTTTTATGTAAAAATCATGTTTCATAAAGATATTTTGTAAATTCCCTACCGTAAATATACCAAAACTTTATTTTTGTGAATGGATGAAGTCGCTAATGACTTAATTTGGTGAACTTTAAAGGCGATTTTCTCAATATTTTGACAAGGTCACATTTGTGGAACACTGTTGTGAGAAACACTGCGAGAGCTATTTGGCTTTTTTGCAAATGTTATGTCTATAAGTGTTTACTTTCTGTTATAAGGGGCATTCGGCAAGGTCTTCAAACCGAAATGCATGCAGAAATAAACTGATTCATGTGTTGCAGAACAGGAATCAGGATATTAAACTTAGTTTATTGGCTTTGAGAATAAAATGAATTTGTTGGACTACACTGTGCAAATTGAATTTGGCTTTTAGCCTGCCAGGTCCCTACTCTTTACATGGCCAATTCTGAATGATTTTATTTTTAAGTGTCGTCTTTTGAACATGATTGTCATTACGAATTCAATCAAATGATACGCTTTCTGTATAACAGAGAGATCGTAGGAGTAATGCATGTTGCTATGTTTAAATTGCCTTACATTAGTTTCTATGGGAACTAATATGTCTTTGCAGGCAGTACATTATCATGTTCAATTTACAATTATTTATGTAGCATAATGAGATAAAGTAATATGCATGTTATTTGTGTTGAATGCAAATTAATTTGGTACATCTGTAGGTTAATGAATGACACTATTGACATATCAAAAACCTCACACTACATGTAAATTTAGCCAGCATTTATCATCAATCAAAGTTTTATTTGTAATTCAGTCTAAACGCTGACAGCAAGTAGCTCAGGAGAGACTGCAGGCAGTAACCACACACTGCCACTCAAATGTTTCTACATGTGAAAAATGCCTGCACACATTTCCAGGAAAACACAGCTGACAGCCTCACATTTATGGCCCAACTGGGATTTAAGTTACATCCTGTTAGCTGGTTCATGGAAATGGCTTTATGCAGAGTATTACTTCATCTAGCATAAAGTAAACCTTATTAGAGAAGTCAATTAATTATTGCAGATTATAATGCACTAGTACTGTATAAAGTTTCATGATTCACATTCATGTGTTTCTTATGAAGTACCATTTATAATTGTGATCAGTGATCCGCAGCATTTGGCTTTATTGTAAATATATCACCTGCAGTGAAGCATATCACAATTAAAAAAAAGAAACTTGATAGTCCTGTTTTTTTCTTCTGGTCCATCAGACTTCTTGGAAAACGTGTATGCAATATTGACAAAGGTGCACTTTTTTTTAGGGCCGAGTTTCACATTGCCTCATTTGACGGCCTGCTTCTCCCGAGAGTTGTTGACTTTCCGATGTCAATGGAAGGCTGGATCTTTCCAGAACCTCACCGAACCTGGGGATCTAAGACTTTTCTACATATTAGACAAGTAATAAATAACAACAACAACAGAAAAACTGTATGGTAACACAGTTGTTACCCAGCTTGTGAAAACCTAGCTAAAGTCATTTTTGTGATTTGCATATGTAAATAACATTCTGTGATAATATAACATTGATATCTTTTGAGTTAGACCATATTATAAATTGAAATTAAAGTGAAATCAAACTTTAATTAGATTATGAGACTTCAGACTGGATTTCACAGGCAGGGTAACTTTTTTAGCACTTGTAAAGTGAAAGAGCTTTGAAATAGTTGAAGTAAAATACAGCAGAAGTTATACCAGTGACATTTATTAGCCTGGGCAATAAAGCTAAAAAATATTTAGTATGTGAACTTATTTTTCATCCTTTAAATGATTGAAACAGACGTTCACATAAATTAATCAAGCACCATTTTTGCTACAGTAAATTAACACTATAAAACATGTCACTCAGTATCTCATGCTTTAGAAATGAAAGAAAAAAATGAAATTGCAATGAAATATACTGTGTTTTTCGTATTTACTGCCCGGCCTTTTGCAGCTTACTGTTGTAGGCCATAATCCATGCAGTCTGCATGCCATAAATACTTTAATTGTTTAAATTGATGAAACGCAGTTTTGTTATCAGACAGAAAAATATCCGTTCTGTCATTTTCTGACTACCATTCTCTTCCTCCGTCTGCAGGGATTCCAAGAAAACTGAGAGGAAATGGAATGAATGTCCAAGTTACAGTTCCTTGAGGAAAAATGAATGCTATTTTAACTCCACCAATACCGTTATTTGGAAACAATATACGATCCAGCTGCGTTCACGCTCTCTTGATGTTGTTTACGATGAGATGTCCTTCACCGTAGAGAACATCGGTAAGCCATATCATAAACCCAAACTTTGACCTTTCTGTTGTTTCCTTATTGGCATGCTTTTCAGTACACGTCAAGTGATAGACTCTTAACCCTAAAGATACCCACAAGCCTTATCAGGATTTTAAGCATGTCATGACTCATTGTTCTTGAATCCTTTAGTGTTTCCAGACCCGCCCGTGGGACTAAACTGGACTCTGCTGAGCATGAGCACCTCTGGGTTAATTTCCGATGTGGTTGTGAGCTGGGATCCGCCCCCTTCGGCAGCAGAGAGCGTGAAGACGGGCTGGATGTTGCTGGTGTACGAGACGCAGTACAGAGAAAAGGATTCAGACAAATGGATCTCACTGAGTCTTATGCAACCTTGTGCAATCCATGCATCCGCACTGTATTGACTCCTAATAAGAAACAGACAGGTTAAATGTGTTTTTCTGCTAGAGTTCCTCATAAAAAGTCATTTCCGAGAAAGCTTATGAGTCATTAAACCAGTTCACTGTAGTGATGACTATATTCAGACATAATGAGTTCCAAACATTAAGATTGTTTTGCTTCCTGTGCAGTCAATTAGCCTTGTATCTCTCTCTCTATATAGCTGAATAATGGCAAAATCACACAGGCGTATATCTACGGTCTGCGCAGCAACTTTGAATATGAAGTCAGAGTGAGATCACAAATGAGAGGTTACAACTATGGGGACTTCAGTGAATCCATCTTCATACTCGTTCCCTACAAAGGTCTGATTTTTGATTATGTGTGTAGGTGTTTATGAAGTTAATTGCATTTATTGATTGATTTGAATGTCCTATTTTAACTGCAGAATCAAGGATTATGATTACAGCTGTGTTCATCTTTGTGGCCATCGGTATTGGCGTTACCTTGATGGTGTTTATAGTTTCACGCCAACAAAAGTAAGTTTCTGCTCTGTTCATACATTTCAGTGTAAAGGAAATCTGTCAGCACTTCATTTGTCAAAAATGGTCCCTAGCTGTCACTGGAGGGGGTACCTTTTTAGAAAGTACACCTTTGCACCTCAAATGTACATATTAGTATCTCAAAGCTACATACTGGTACCAAATGTATACACATCTGCACCCAAATGGTACATATTAGGACCTTTTTTTAAGAGGGTAATGCCCCAGTGACAGCTTGGGCCCATTTGAGACCATTTTTTCTTACAAGTTTTGGATTTCAAAGATTTTTGTTATATGCATATTTGAGCAGCTACCTCTTAATAATGGCTATTTCACTAAATACCTAGTATTTAAGTTTTTTTTATATGTGGCATATGATTTCTGTTCTAGACTAATGGTGATATTTCTGCCACCTGTACCTGGACCAAAAATCAAAGGCATTGATCCAGCGCTTTTAAAGGTTTGATAACATATTTTTGCTATTCAGAGTAAATTCAGGTTGATTGGGTTTAAAAAGTCTTTCAAAAGGTGTCACATTTGACCTGAGTTCACCCTATATAACACACAGTGCTTAACAAATTTATTAGTCCACCTGTCTATTGATAGGTCTTAGTCACGTGACTTACCAGGGGGGTTAGCTGTCAAGAAAGTGGCTCTCCACGAAGGGAAATAATAAGGCATTTTAAAATAAAAACGATCCTCGTTTATACTGGCATTTTAAAAAGAATCTTCATCCACACTATCACAACCATAAACGCATGAAACATGACCAATCACGAAACTGGGAATGCGCATAAAGGTGTAAAATAACTTATTACTCTAATAATAACTTACCTTTGCGCATTTATGCATGCTAGGGGTGTGCGCTTTGACAAAAATTCATACCTAGATCCTTTCCCGGCAACTACAACAGACACTATTTTTGAACCTATAAAAATGTGTTTGGGAAAACCTTATATTGTTCTAGCTCCCCCCTACAACATATTAATATGATTAACAGGTTAATGTTGATGTTATAAACCACACAGAAAGGTCTTTATGATTTAAAAAGGAAGCATTCAAGTGAACAGTACTAAACAGTAGCGAACTTGAAGCAAAAATAAATTTCAGCAAATGCAAACTTCAATCAAACATAATAGGAAGTGAAGTATAGCTTTAGCCTAAACAAATGCTTATTGCTTTAATGTAGGGAGTTCCTCTTCAGCCATTTCACGTTATAGTTAATTGTTCGCAGTTCATATTTATGATTTTATAGTCCATTTGAAAATTTTCGTACGAACTGACTGTATTCTTCAGAAAAACACCAAATAACTTAGCTTCCCTTACCTGTCGCTGTTCAGTGCGTGTGTGTGTTCCCTCACACGCGTTCTTCGACAAAAAAGCGTGACCGGCTAAAGTATTAAATATTAATATGACGTTAATTTTTAAAAGTGTGCGAGGTCCGTGCACGTCATCCTCTAGCAACACAGAAATAGCAAAAAGCCAATCAGCTAAACGAGCATTAAATATTAATATAACGTTGATTTTATTGTTTTTATTAATTTATATTCACGAAACTTATCAACAAAACATCGATTAAAATTAAGAGACAAATTATATGAAACGAAATTCATTTTAAAGTGGCAAACAAAACTTATATAAGACTCGAAAATAATGTCTGACCCATTACAATTTTCCCTTCATAAGCCGGTCAACTTTCCTTCTGTTTCGTGCCAAGATTATTTAAATGACCTCTTAATAGAAGAAAAATTAAGATATAAATAATACTACACGTTTAGGGCACTTAGTATTATATACATCACCCGATTCCATATTTTAGTCACTAAAAACCATCAGATTAATGCCAGACCTTCACTTTGGATATGCTTACATGTATACCATATAAAATTCACGTTTATGGCACAAATTGTACAAATTCCTTTCTGGGTTTTTGTCTCTTGAGGCATTTACTAAAAGCATAGCCCAGGCTTGTCTCCTTGTCAGTTAGTGCATTTTATTGCACAACAACTATTCAGTATATAAGCTAAACTAATCACTCACTAATCACCTGTGGACAACGGCAGGTAGTGCTTTCTTGCCCACCGGGCGTTTCTCTAAGTGTGTGACGACACATGAAAACAGTTTGCCTCAAAAACCATCCATCATTGTGAAGTGCTGTAATGTGGACTCTTTCTATTTCAGAGAGTTTTGAACAGGACTGAGGAACGTTAAACTGAATAAAAATGTTATATCTATATTTGGCCCATTCAACTTCCCTCAGAGTCAGAAATTAATCAAGCAAAACATTCAACTATTAAAACCTACTTTTCTATTGGGCATCTAAGTAAGCGGTAAGGTACGAGAGGCTGTGCTGTATCGTGAATAAGTAACGACTGAAGGGCGTTGTTAGGCACGACGCGAAGCGGAGTGCCTGCAACCCCTTCAGCCGTTACTTATTCACGATACAGCACTTGCCTCGAGTACCTTATTGCTTTTATAAAACGGTTACCACACAATATTAAAGTAAAAATAATATTAGTGCAACTTTCATGAAGTTAAATCAATAAAAGCATTCCTTCCGCTAGAAAAAATAGTCCCTGACTGCGAAAAACAACATGAAAGTTCAAATAAAAACAACAAACTGTTCTCAGACTTTGTCTCATTATATGTTTATGTGTTGCTAAGGATGTTGCTAAGGGCGCAGTGATATTAAATAGAACCGTTGGGTGAAGCGGTCATAGCAGTGTTTTATTGTGAATAAAGCACACCTATTGACCAATCAGAATCAAGGATTGGAACTAGCCGTTTTATAAATAAAAAATAATAAAGTGATATTTTTTCTGCTCTTCATGTAAAACCGAAAATTCATGTATATCAACAATAACTGCATTTAAGAATTAGAAATACTACCAGTGTTGGGGGTAACACATTATAAGTAACGTGCATTACGTAATAATATTACTTTTCTGAAGTAACAAGTAAAGCTTTACTTAAATGTACATATTAATATTTGAGTTACTTTTTAAAAAAAGTAATGCGAGTTACTTTTCAGTTTAATTAATTTGATGTCAAAAAAACAATGTACTGCATTAAACTGATCGTATTAACGAAGATTTACGTACTCTATGCGTGCGCGCCTGAGTGGAAACCTATTCAGTCAGAAAGGAAGATGGCAGGCCAGAGCTTGACATTTTTGCGACGGAAATATGCAATTTTCTCAGTAATAAAAGCTACCTGCAAGGCCTGAAAGAGATCAAGCCTCAGCCAAGTAAGAAAAAGTAACGCAAAAGTAACTTAAAAGTAAGCATTACTTTCCATGGAAAGTAACTAAGTAACACAATTAGTTACTTTTTGGGGAGTAACTTAAAGGGGCAATCAGTAGAATTTTAAGTGTTTTATTAATCAAAATCAATGTCTTTATTCATAAATATGTCCTCGTTGGTGTCAAATGACCTCTGCCAGTGATCTGACTTTTGTTTGTAAGCTTAGAATTTCTCCTCTTTACTTACATTGAACGGGTAAGTCCAAGGAGGCATCCATATCGTTCCGCCGTATTGATAAACTATAATAACAGAGAGGGACAAAAAGCACTAGCCTACCAACGCGTTTCCACAACGCGTTTTCATTCAGAACACGTGAACCAGCTGCAACGGACAAGGAGATCAGTGATTACATAACGGCTACCGTAGTTGAAACACGCATTTGGAAAGGGGAGGAGCTAGTAAGCACTGTTCATTTGAATGGAAAATACAATTCCACCACTAGATGGGGGTAGATCCTACTGAATGCCCCTTTAATATTGTAATGCATTACTTATAAAAGTAACTTTCCCCAACACTAAATACTACTGTGACTAAATGGCTTACACATACTGGTGGATTAAACCTTACAGAAACTTTTGGTAATTACTAGTGTACTGTTAGTTTAGGCCAGCTGTGGCACAACCCTTAGGGGCTGGACACACCACACCTTTTAAACGCTGCGGAAAACGCCTTGAGGACGCCGAATGCCAGCTGTTTTTTAGCCGAGGGCTTAGGTAGCTCTGATACTTGAGCTGTGAGCCGGTTGGTTGCTGTGGTAATGTTCCACCCCTCCTCCATGGTGATTGGATGGCCGTGTGAGAACTAACATTGATGAGCAGAGCTTTTCACTCAAAGTTGAATCTCTTTCAACTCTCGACGCTCAGCGCCGAGCGCGGAAAAACCGCAGAGCGCCGGTTTTCAGCGCGGAAAAAACGCTAGCTGCTGACTGATTTGAAAAACGCTGAGGTTCCATTGGAATCAATTGAAAACATGCGTCGGCCGCGAGCGTAAAAGCTTTGGTGTGCACGCCACCTTACATTGGGTGGTGGTCTAATAAATTTGCTAAGCACTGTATATATAATTTGAAACACGCAAATAATTTTCTTTACATTTCTATATGCTTGTTTCTCCACAGAAAGGCCAGCTGATTGAATTTACGTCAATTTTAGGCACCCACCCAAACTTGCGTCCAGAACTGTACAGCAATGATCCATGGGTGGAGTTTATAGAGGTGGACTTTGATGAACCACATGAGAGTCAAGAGGAGCTCCTGATCGCAGACTCATCGGTCTCTAACTCGCCTCAAATGTCCAGTGGGTTCAGGGATGATGACTCCGGGCGCGCCAGCTGCTGTGACCCGGACCTGTCCGATCATGATCAGACCGATCTTCATCATCCTTCAGCCAGTGGACACGACGGTTTCCACTCACTGTCTCACACTCAGAATGAGACACCGCAACCTGCGTCTGTCTCTCCACAAGAGAATACCTGGCCAAACAGTCTTTACTCTCAAGTGAGTGACCTTACTCAGCGTGGTGAAGTAGTTCTGTCTCCAGAAGAGCAAGAAATCGCCTGCTGTCATAATGATGCTATAAAGGATAATGAAAGAAATAAGAGAAAAGAACTGAAGTGGTCGACTGTAATTCCTGATGAAAGAGGCTACACCTCCGAGTTTACCGCTAATGCCTTCAGTGCCCACAGTAATCCAAACCCAAACACAACAGACCAGTCGCTCTTCACAGAACAGTGTCAAGAACCACAGATGCCATTTAGAGAACCTCAAAACCTGAGCACTGACACTTCGCCTCTGTCCGCAGCATTTCCCATCCTTGCAAAGCCTCCCAGTCCAGAGTACACAGTTGTAGATGGGGTTGACTGGAAAAACAGTCTCCTCCTAAAACCAAATAAACAAATGTCCCCACAAAAAACAGTTGTAAAGACGATTCCAACTTCTGGAGGATATTTGACTGCTGACTTGCTAGACAACATTACCATTTAACTACAAGTGGAGGAGCATCTCAGGATGTGTCACAGAAGAGAATTATGCTTGCTTTTATGTTTGTGGGATATCTGACATGGTTGGCCGACACCAGACAAGCTTGAAAGAAAAACAGACGGGCCCATAATGAAAAAACATCCTGTGGTTTAAAGTTAAACAAAAGTAAAAAATGGTTGTATAAGGCCTGGAGTCATTTTTATACTGATCATTATCACGATTACCACAGCTTTCCTCATAGGTTATTCTGAGCAGACATTTTAACTATTTTACCTGGATGTTTATAGTCATGTAAAAAGATACCAACATTTCATGTTCTCACATTTTCACTGCTTATAAGGCATGTGTGCTTTTATCTGTTTCATTATTGAAAAGAATACACTTTCAGTGCACTAACCACTGTGTCTATGTAAAGTGCCTATTTTGGATTTTTTTGGATTTCAATATCAGTGTTATAAAAAATGTTCACATTTGGGTTTGAATCATGGCGATTGTTTGTGTTCATGTGATTTTTACAGGCTTTTGTTCGATGAAGGACTGAACAGACTTTTGTGCCACAATGATGTAAATACTGTCAACTTGTTATAACAAACCTCTCAGTGCTGCATTTGGGGCCTTGCTTTATCAATATTGTTTAACAAGCGCATAGTGTACATTTTTAAATGGGACATTTTTGAAGTATGCGTCTTTGTAATATACAAGACTTCTCTAAAATAAAAAGGCAGCACACCTCATTCATACAGTACTGGTTTTGTACTTATACTCCTGTAGCCTAATCATCAAACAGCTACAGAGATCACGTGATATTTAAGTGGGTTAATAAAAAAGTGACGTAGGCTACTCTATAAAATATATTAAAGGACTTTGTAGCAGGCTACTATATAAAATAAAGTATACCGTGTGAAACGTCCTTTAGACATTTTTGGCTTTATGCTGTGCTGCGCAGATTGATCGACGTCTGACGGAAAAGTATCGCGAGAGCAAGTCAAAAGTTGTGCTCTCGCGGTACTCTTGTGTCATATGTCGATCAGACTGCCAAGCTAATCTGCTGACGGGTACTTTAATTTCTGTGATTTGGTTTTACTAGTTAAAATAGACTTTTAAACGTCGCCTATTTAATTACTTGTTACGCAATTAGACCTCCATCATGAAAAAGGCGACTTCCGTCGACCTGGATAAAATTATTAAAGATTTCATCCAGCTGGAGCATGTGAGACATTTAAATGTAACGTTATACGTAAAATTGCACCAAATACCTTATCTGAAAATAAGTTCTGAGGTAAATGACTGTGTGTTTAAGAAAATAATCGAGATGAAAGGGGGAAATACTACACTTGAGATACAGCTAGACGAGACAAGCAGACTTTTAAAACTCGCCCAG
This sequence comes from Misgurnus anguillicaudatus, assembly GCF_027580225.2. Taxonomy (NCBI): domain Eukaryota; kingdom Metazoa; phylum Chordata; class Actinopteri; order Cypriniformes; family Cobitidae; genus Misgurnus; species Misgurnus anguillicaudatus. The sequence continues at coordinate 21,818,023 of NC_073345.2, forward strand.
AACAAGGAGAAACAGTTAATTGAAGGTATGGTATTACGATGGACTGAAATATAAAAGTGTAAAAAATACGCTTTAAATTGTCGACATTAATATACATACGCATTAACACACAAATACACGCGGTTAGAAATATACATAGCGTAAACGTAATATTTAAAAAAAAAAGTAATTAAATAGCTTAAGAATGAATACAAGATGTTTAAATCTCTGCTGCCCTCTAGCGACTTAATGTAGAAAATGTGGGCTATTTGTTTTGTTTTTATTTAAGTTTTGCGTATAATTTAATCTCTCTCAGTTGCAGTGTACTTACAGTGTTTCATTGTCATGTTTTTTTTCTGCAGAGAAAGGTGGACTTTTAGAAACTGTCAAAGTTCTTCAGCAAACCGTACAACAACAGTGCGACCTCAGAGGTAGGGCCTCCAAAATCATCATAATCCGTTATATTATATTAATGTAACACATTGCGTCCCTTATGGCAAAAACAAACGTGCATTATTGTGTTGACACCTTTGTAGTTGAAAATCAGAAACTGAAAAGTGCAGCTCTTCAGATGAAGAAAGAAAATGAAGCCCAACTAGAGGTAGATGTTTTTTCTTTATTGACAGTCGCATATAATGAAAAAACAAAACAAAACTCACTTACATCTCAAAAGTTGTATAACAATGTGCTGAACAATGATACCTCAAAAATTATACCTAAATAATTTATTAAAATAAAATAAAAAACTGCTATGAGATCATACTATAAATAACAAAAAAAAAAGGTCGTATTGTTTTAATGTGTTTTGAAAAGCATAAGACTTTACGCGTGTTTGTGCTCGATTCCGCCCTCTTGCGGTTGTAGGAAAACAAGGCTCATGTTCAGAGACTGGAAGCTGAGATGCGAGCTTTGAAAAATCAACACCAGAGGGAGTTAGACGACTTTGCTAAAGAAACACAAAGGAAACGTGCGTGAAAAGTCCCAATGTATATTCTTCTTATCCATAGAACTGAGACAGCCACTATAGTTTAGTACTCACATTTTGCAAAATTAAATTAACTTTATACAACTTTTTTAAAAGTGGAAGCTAAAGATGCCGAAATGAAAGTGGCTCTTGAGAAAAACAGATGTGCTTTGGAGCAGATGAGGATGCAGATCAGGGAAAAAGAGAAAGAAAAACAAAGTCAAATCATTAAACTTCAAATGGAGGTAAAATAAGTGACACCTTTTTTTTTGCCCTGAAGCATGAGATACTTTTAATTTATATTTTTGTGGCTGAAAAAATCTTTTATCCTTTGCAGTTTGGTGCTAAGCTTGCAAGGGCCCAGAGCATGAAGAATCAGACACATACACAAGCATCCAGTCCTCTCCCACAAAACATCTTTAAAAGAGTAAGTCATACTGCAGCCTATACTGCAAAATACTGTCAGTGGCAGAGCCTTTTTTTGTCAATGCTTTTGTGTTTTCAGAAGCTCCAGTTCATTCAGGAGGAGAAAAACAAAGAGATTGAGGCCCTGCGTCAGAGGGTGCGAGAACTGGAACAGCAGAGCCTCCATGGGATGATAGGCTCTCATCAGAAGAGAAGAAAAAACTAATTTGTTTGGATCTGCCTATTGTGACATGTGCCACTTTTATCCATCCGTTTAAGTTTATTGAGTTTTAAAATGTTTCTCCTTCAGAATATTTCTGAGTATTCTTCAATGTAAAGTTGTCTGTGTTAAATTCATAGTCTCTCGGTTAATCCTTCATTTTATTTCAATGTTTTGGCTGCGGTTCTTTTGGTTAACATTGAAAATAAAAGTATATGGCTGCGATTACAGGAGAGGTTATTCAAAAGGAGGGGATCTGGCAGGTGACTTGGACTTCGAGAGATTATGGCCTGTGTGTGCTCGTGTCCTTAAACAATAAAGCTAGTTCAAGATAAAGCTTTTAATCTCATCAATAGAAACGCTTGGTAAATCTGCCTCTGCTTTAGGCTTACACACACACACACATGCCCACGCCTACAAATGCACAAAGTCTCTCACATGACATCAAATAAAATGCTGACTTAGAGAGATAATCAAACTAGTGGAATACGTCATTTAATGTACTGGATTTAAAGCATTCTTATATTTTTAACTCTAAACACATCTGCAAAAAACAATTATTAAAAGCATGCTTATGATGAATTAAAAATAATTTTATGTATAAGAGAAAAGGCATAAAAATATAGGACTACACAAAGAAAACCACTGATAGCACCTTGCTTTCTTTTCATCACAAGCGTGGCACATTTGAAGGTTGGCAGACTAGTAATAATCATATTATCAGTCAAGCCCTTTTGTTTGTCAGGGAGGACTGTACTAATCTTATTTAGTAATGCTGTTACATAACATCTGATCCTATACTGTAGAGTCAGAGATCAGACATGTTAAGATCACAGACAGTCTCATCTCTGGGTTCTTCTTCAGACTCTGGCACTAACTTAATAATATATAAGGAAAGGATCAAAAGGATCAGTGATGCTTGCCATTTATTCATTTTTGCTTTTTTATGGATTTTGCCTTTTGTGTATCAGTGCCATCGCCTTGGACAGTTGGGAGGATTAAGGAAGCTCTAAATAAAGCCGGTAGATTAAGAAACATGATACTGGCGTGTTCTGCCTCACTTTGACAGAGTGGAAGGCGCTGACATACACAGAAAAAAGAGAATATTTTTCATGGAGAAAATCCAGAATTTTACATTATGTGACGGGATGATCACCTGTGAAAAACAAAACTTTTTTACTCTATATTGACTATATTTCAGGAATCTAAAAAATGTGGACATATTCTTTGACTGCTAATATTATAAAAAAGAAAAGAAGAGATGATCATGATTCCAGAATGGTGATCCTCACGGTAAGATTTGTTGTTTTGCATTTTTTAACACTGTATAAAGTTATAACACTGTATAATGTGTGAATAGTGGGCTATTATCGCAGTGTTGGGGGTAACGCATTACAAGTAACATACGTATACACTGAAAAAAATGATTCATTGAATTTAATCAAATTTTAAGGTAAGTGGTTGCAATCAATCTATTTAAGCTAAATAAATTTATTAATAAAACTTTTGTTTAAATGTAGCTTGGATGGATTGATTGCAGCCACTTACCTTAAAAAATTGATTAAATTCAATGAATAATTTTTTTTCAGTGATAATATTACTTTTCTAACGTAACGAGTAAAGTTAAACGCATTTTTAAATGTACACATTAATATTTGAGTTACTTTTTAAAAAAGTAATCCAAGTTACTTTTTTAGTTAATTAATTAGATAAAAAATACTGAATTAAACTAAATGTAGTCACATTACACTGAAAAAAAAGTATTCATTCAATTTACTCAATTTTTTTAAGGTAAGTGGGTGCAATCAATTTATTTAAGCTACATTTAAACAAAAAAGATTAGTAAAGTAAAATAAAATATAAAACTTTGGTTTAAATGTAGCTTAAATAAATTGATTGCAACCACTTACCTTAAAAAATGTATTAAAATCAATGAATCATTTTTTCAGTGATAATATTACTTTTCTAAAGTAACAAGTAAAGTTAAACGCATTTTTAAATGTACACATTAATATTTGAGTTACTTTTTAAAAAAGTAATGCAAGATACTTTTTTAGTTTAATTAGATTCTGTACTGAATTAAACTAAACGTAGTCACATAACACTGAAAAAATGATTAATTCAATTTACTAAATTTTTTAAGATAAGTGGGTGCAATCATTTAAACAAAAAAATTAGAAAAACAAAACAAAAAACTTTTGATTAAATGTAGCTTAAATAAATTGATTGCGACCACTTACCTAAAAAAATTGCTTACATTGAATTAATAATTTTGTCAGTGTATGCATGGAGGCCAGAGCTCAACATTTTTGTGATGAAAAATGCAATTTCTGAATGCAGAACTTTTCTGTTCCTGCAAGGCCTGAAAGAGATCAAGCCTCAGCCAAGAAAAAGTAATGCAAAAGTAACTAAAAAGTAACGTAAGCATTTTTTCTGGGAGTAACTTAATAATGCATTACTTTAAAAAGTAACTTTCCCCAACAATGATTATCATGTTACAAAATCAAATGCACTGTAGTTAAAATGCAGATCAGACATTTGCACACCTATCCACACGCATTACTTTTAATTGTAATCTATTAAAGTGACTTCTATAAGTTGTACGTATAATAATGATAATCTGATACAAATCAGTGCTTATTGGTTCCTGTTTTCATTTTAGCCTTAAGCAGCAACAAAATGCCTTCAATGGCAAGTCAGGTGCATCCACAGGTGCACCGGCACAGCCTCTACACCCTGACAGACAGCTCAGAATGTGGTTCAGAGGAAGAAGATGTGGACCCTTCCCATCACCTGACACCCCTAGAAAAATTAACACTAGAAATGTGCAATAATAAGAATGTCATAAAGGAACTGACTGTGGGCAGACGGGTGGGCTTCTACAAAGTCCGCGGTCAAATAGGATGTGGAAACTTTTCGAAGGTCAAACTGGCCCTCCACGCACTTACCAAAGGTATAAATAGAACTACATCAGACTGAAAAAGAAACAAGTATAAGTAAAAGGATTAATTAGTTACATGTTAGTGACATATCCTGTGTTTGTGTATCCTGCAGACAAGGTTGCTCTTAAGGTTCTAGATAAGATAAGGCTCGATCTGCAGACCCAGAAGATGCTGACCAGAGAGATATCCAACATGGAGAACTTGTATCACCCAAACTTACTGCAACTCTATGAGGTTCTGGAGACTCCAAGTCGATTGTACCTGGTTCTGGAGTTTGCGGAGGAAGGGGACCTTCACACCAGAATCGGCACAGCAGGAAAACTCTGTGACCAAGAGAGCAAGATTATATTTGCACAAATTCTGTCAGCAGTCAAATACATGGTAAGACATGTGCCAACAGAAATACGTTGTAAAACTTTTTTTAAAATTGTAAACAAAATATTTGTGTGTTCATTTCAGCACGAGAACAACATCATTCATCGAGATTTGAAGGCTGAAAATGTTCTTTTTACCAGCAACACCTGTGTAAAGGTGGCCGACCTCGGCTTCAGCACGAGGGTCAATAATCGTAACCAAGCTCTAGATACATTTTGTGGTTCTCCTCCTTATGCCGCTCCCGAGCTTTTCAAAGATGAGTCTTACATCGGGCCACCTGTGGATGTGTGGGCTATGGGCATCCTATTGTTTTTCATGGTGACTGGCACCTTGCCTTTCCGTGCTGACACTATGCCCAGATTGAGGCAGGCCATCCTTGAAGGAGCCTACGTCCTGCCGACCTGGGTATCAGCTCCTTGTCAGCGGTTGATCCGGGGTATCCTGAAGCCAGAGCCTTCTGAACGATGTGCGCTGGACCAGATGCTCGGCTGTGAATGGTTGTTGCCAGTGGAATTATTCCGCCCTGTTCCTCCCTTATATCAGCTCAATCCCATCCATCTCCTAGAGGGGGAGCTAGACAGAGACCAGGTGGAGGTAAAAGCTATTATGGAAAAACTGGGAATCACTCAGCAACATATTCTTAATAACCAAGGAAAGAGCATTCGCAGTCCTATTACAGGGGTTTATCGTGTATTGCTGCACAGAGTTCGGAAAAGCAGGGGGGCCGAGTCTGCACCTACAATCAGTGGTGTTGTCAAAGACCCGAAAAGAGACAGCCTGCGTGTTTACAGGAATCTACGGCACTCTTCAAAACTGTGTCTTCTTTCTTAATCAGCTTATCTTTGTGGGACTTTGCAGATGTGCATGCGACTTGCAGTCTTTCACAGACAATTTAACGTTAACATGTGTTATATTATTGCATTTGGCAGAAGCTTTATCCAAAGTGACAGTGCATTACAAGGCATACATTTTACCAACGTGTGTTCCCTGGGTTTGAACCCATGACCTTTTGTGCTGCTAACGCCATGCTCAATGAGCTATACAGGAGCACCTTGTATAATGTGTTATTATCACTAGTCAGACCTTTAAGACATTCATTTAAGAACATAATTCTGTGGTGAGTCGTGACACTACATACCTCATTTCACAATGAATACATCATAGGTCTTCAACAGGGGGTCAGGGGACCCTTGGAGGTCCGTTGTGGTATTACTGGGGGTCCCCCAAATATCGTTTGAATGCAATTTTTTTTTAGAAAAATTAAATTATGCGTTCATTAAATATTAAACTACGGAGCCCCTAAGGGGACATGGAGCAGAAATTAAATAAAGTTTGGTTTCACGTGCTCACGTGGAACTTTCACGTGCGCAAATGAAACTTTCGCTTTCATATGCGCACGCGGTAGTTTCACATGCGCACGTGTAAGTTTTACGTAAGCACGCGAAACTAAACTTAAAAAAATTCTGCACATAAAGGTTTCACCTGCGCACGTGAAACTATCACGTTTAGTTTCGGGTGCTCACGTGAAACTATCGCCTGCTCACGTGAAACTTTCGAGTGCGCAAAAGAAACTTTCGCTTTCACATGTGCACGCGATAGTTTCACATGTGCGCCCGAAAGTTTCACATGAGCACGCGAAACTAAACTTAAAAAAAGATCTGCACATAAAGATTTCGTGTGAGCACATGAAGGTTTCACGTGAGCACATGAAAGTTTCACGTGAGCACATGAAACTAAACTTTAGATTTTTTTTGCTTCAATGTCACCTTAGGGGCTCGGTATTAGGTGCAGTGAGTAATTTTTAAAAGGATCTCTTGACAGAAATTTAAAATAATATAAAGTATATTATTTTACATTTCTGTGTATAAAGACCTTTTATAATGAACTGTTATGTTTTAATTACCTTAGAATGAGACATTTTTATCTACATACACAGATGGTCCCCTTACGTGGAAGTCGCCATTTTGTGCCGCCATGTTTCTACAGAAGCCCTTAACGGACAAACTTTCTTACTAAGTTGTCTCCGACGATGACATGTTTGTCCGGTGGCAGCTACCGTAGCTTCTCTATGCGTTTCAAAAGCAATGGACTGAGCCGTTGGTTGCAATTCGCAACATCACCACTAGATGCTGCTAAAATTTACACAATGCACCTTTAATTATGTAATTATTTAAGAAATATACTACCGCTTAGTTTCATGTGCTCATGTGAAACTTTCGCATGCACACGTGAGACTTTCGCGTGCGCACGTGGAACTTTCGCATGCACACGTGAAACTTTCACTTTCATGTGCGCATGGGATGGTTTCACGTGCGCGCGCAGAGGTTTCACATTAGCACGCGAAACTAAACGCGGTGGTATATTTTTTAAATAATTACAAAAATTCTGCACATGAAGGTTTTGCGTGAGCACATAAAAGTTTCACGTGAGCACATGAAAGTTTCACGTGGGCACATGAAACTAAACTTTCAATTTCGATGTCACCTTAGGGGCTCGGAATTAAACATTAATTATGTAATTATTTAAAAAACATATTTAATAAAAAATTCTAACTTAGAATGAAGAGCATAGTGTTCCCATAATAAAATATTCGACATTAAATTAAAATATTATCACTTTAAAAAGCAATTGTTGTTGCATTTACAAGTCATTTTAACTTTTTTGGCTAGTATTCTAGTTGACAGTTATAAGTTTAATCAATTTAAAATTAAAATTAATTTCAACTTCTTTTTACTAGTGAGAAGTTGCTATAAACTATAAAAAATAAAGTTGAATTAGTTTATTTTTACTTCTTTTTTATATATATATAACTCCTCACTAGTACAAAAAGTTTAAATTAAGTTTAAATTGCTTAAACTTAAAAATTTAAGAGCAATAAGAGGTTTTTACAGTGTATGACAAAAAGTATTATTTGAATTTCTTTGTAACAATTTATTTGTCTTTATTTCATAAATGGGGGTCCCTGCTCCTCTGTGGCTTGGGTTGGGCTTGAAATAGGATGAAGACCTCTGTGGTACATTTGATCAAAAAGACATTCTTCTTATTGCATTCACAATACTTTATATTGTTTCATTACCTCTATGTACTAAGTAAGTGTATGTAAGTGTAAGTTTTATCATATTCACCAGCTGTTTTATATTTTTGTAAATAAAATGTCTAACATTTGTCTGCTCTCTATTTAAATCCTTGCTCTTGCCTAACACAGCTTGCCCTACTTTCCTCTACAAACTTTTCACTCAATAGGCATACATAATCAGTTTACAGCCTCTGTGCGTTTTCATTAAGGCTCTCTGTCAACGTTGAGAGCTGCAGCAATCCGTGCAGAAGCCACAGGCGGTTTGTAACAATACAGCAACTGACAGGGAGCAATACGAGTGGCAGCCCAACACTCACCGCCTTCACCTCCCATCTGCGCAGCCTGGCAGATGGAGCAGCGTCGTAGCTCAGACATCTGCCGGGTAACAATGACTTCCTTGTGCTGGGGCCCCCAATTTAACGGGACAGCGCGTTACCATTGTGTTGTAGCTATACACATGCAGATCAGGGATGGCTGCAGATGGCAGCTGACACTATGTGCTGCCCCCATTGAGATACTTTAGCATGACAACTTTAATACCATAACCTCTCAGATATGAAGTGTGAGTTTTTCGTCATCTGCTGCAAAAGTAAACACGTGACACAAAATGTTTTTGTTTTTAATTATTTATTGTATGCATACATAATTTCTACAATGAATAAATTGAAAAGGCATATTTAAATATTTTTCTCATCACATATTTCTAAAGTTAAACCTTTAGAGTGTTAAGTTAACTTTTTTTTTACTTTTTTGTCATATTTATTTTTCTAAAGTGAAACCTTTAGAGTATAAGACAATTCTGGAAAGTGGAAAGCACATTGCTGACAATAAAGTACGTTATATTGTGCAACAATTACATTTTTAAAAACGTCGGTGATGTTAAAGTCCATTTTTTAAAAACGTTGCTTCGACGCACCGCCGCGTCCTCTGCGTGTCCAACGCATGCGATATTTGCTCTGTGATAAACAGAGGCAAAACTCGCTTCTCCTTTCTCTCCAAACCTCATCCGCACAAAGAATGAGGGCCATTGTGTCGCTCTCGTGGCATACCTGACCTCATTCACATAAAGAATGAGGATCATCTTGGCATGGACGTGACGAGAAACGACGTAGAACCGCGGGGGCCACTCGGGCCTGCCTCGCGCTGCCTGGACTGTTAAGCCTCCTCAGGAGCATCCAGGGATGTGGAAACATCATCATCCTTGATTCAAAGGATGAGCAGAGTATTCCTCAAGGTTTACAACATCTCAGCAAAGAAGTGTAAAGCTCCAGATCAACGCTCGGGCAGGGTGATCTCAGGAACCCAGTCGTTATAACTGCGACTTTCTTCGCAGAACAGGTGGAGCTTTTCTAGAGCAGGATCTTCCCATGAACCATCAGCTGGGTTCTGTTGTGAAAAATAAAGCGCAATTAATACCACAGGCAGCAAATTGCAAACACAGATATATATTTTGTGTTTTTCTTTTAAAATAAAACATTTTGTATAGTGTACATACCGTGATGAGAACGCAGTGAGCATCCTCAAATTCTCCTGACTTGTCACCAACAATTTCAGCAAGACGCTGCATGTCGTTCACCCTGACGATGCTGATGTCGTTGTCAAAACAGAAGGCTTGGATGAGAGTAAAGTGGATCTGAAGAGCGATGTCACACTCAAAGTCTTCATCCATCGCCAGGACGCAGAAAGACACGCTGTCTGGGTCACTGAAACATAAGAAAAACAAAACATAAGTATCACTTGTACAACGCTTAGCAGCATGAAAGTTAAACGTGTTGCATGAGAAAAGCAATGAACGGAATACTCACACATTCATCACTTTAGCAGATTCATAAACACCGACGGTGAGGCATTCGTTGTTTTGGGCAGAAACCAAAACTTCTTCGAGTGCTTTCCCTGTGCACTGAGCTCTCTCGATGGGCTTCTGGATGACAACTTCCTCAAGAGTCATGATGCTGGAAAGGATAGATGATACGTCCACAAGGGAGATGATAGCAGTTCTGCAGTTGGAGATAATCCGAGAGGATTGGTGCTGGAGTAGCGCGTGCTTGGTCCTTTTATCCTCATCGGCTCGTGGTGGCTATGAAAGAGGCGTCTTCTGATTGGTTCATCCTGAATGGTGTATTGCTATGCTAATGTTATTGTCACACTCCGGCTCGTGGCAGATTGATGAGGGCTGTATGTCACTTTTAGGACTTATACTTTAACAGATTTTGTTGTTTTGTGAAATAAAACTAATATGTTCTCAAAAATGTTGTGTAATGCTTGGATAAAAGGGTTGTTTGATTAAATGTAAGCTTATATTATAAGAGAAATGTATTCTTATACAAAGAAAATGTTTGTATGATTCTAAATTTTGCGTTTCAATGCAGAATTGAAACAAACAGAATTGCTCTGCCCCTTACATAATATTTTAATACACAAAAATATAAGTTTGCTTTATTTTCAGAACTTTTTATTATGAAAAAATAAATAAATGATGAAAGTGAGCCAATGTGGATAAGGGATTGTGCCCCCCACCCCCTGCGTAAAGGACAGGTGGAGTGTGGCCATCTGTGGATACACTGAAACGGCCCTATTGTGAGTGCAGAAACTTCTATTATTAGACGCCTTTACAAATGCAAATAAGATGCGCGTGCCATGACGCCCCGGTGCCCAATCTGCCCTGCTGCTGCACCCTTAAACCACGTGATTAGATACAGCTATCCAAATGTAGGCCACCCTGCAGTGTGTTTATATTCTATTTTGCGAGTTTGTGTTCTGTAGGATGTTTAACTCAGCATCTATTAATGATTTGCTAACAAACGATTTGCTTTACATGCACTGATGCTGTGTTCACTCTGTAGACAGGAGGGTCTAAATCTGCACATTATTTATTTCATAAAGTGTTCTTTAAAACAAACGTGTTATAACGAACAAACGTGTCACAGTCCTAATTTCTAAAAATAAGCATATATGCACTGAGTGCAAGAAGGTTTCTTTTTCGTTACTTAAGGGCCAAGATAACAGGTTGACGATGACTGATGCAGGCCTATTGTTACCCTGCAGAACAGGAGCAGATGGAGAGGCCACACTTTGGATGCCCCCACTCGCCCCACATATGACTATTGTGTGCATGTTTTTTTGCGTGTGTGCCTAAGAATTGGACATAAAATAGGTTCGGTTTAACTCTTCGTTAGTAGAATAAAGAAAACACTACATGCAAAATATTTTTTTTATATGTTTAACTGCACATTGTAAGTTTCATGCAGCATGCAAAGAAATGACGGGCAGCTGTAGAAGAAACACCCAGTAAATAAATACAGTATACAAAACTTTCTTTAAAGGCTTTATTTACACAGTACAATGTAGTCCTGCAAAATGAAAAGAACTCAATAAGTAGTTTCATATAGCAAAGACTCCTGCAACGGATGGATGCATTGTTCTGCAATCACATCTGCAGACCGCCGCACAACTCTTCCCTACCCCCCATTTGGTGCACGAGAGTGACAGGTGTTTTAAGACAAACCTGCTCGTGCGCAAAGCAGACTAATCGAACAATTGCATTCCCTCCTGTAGCTGCAGATTAGCACAGTCATCTGTCAGAAAGTCATTGAAGTTTTCTGTATACGAATTACAAGTAAATCAATAAAAGTTAAGCAAAAGTTATATGTTTTAATCATGCAGTTAAAACTACACTTTTTTATACATTTCCATAAATTAAACAAAATGGTAAAAAAACAGAAAACAAATGAGAAAACAATAAATAAAACGTCACGAAACGATTCGCCATATAAGTGAATGGGAAGGACTAGCGTATCATATGCACGCAAAATCGGAATTTGGCGTATCTATTGCACGATAATGACACTGCGTGTCATTTGTACGCTTTTTGGTGAGAATGGGTTGATAAGTCAGATATAAGTTATGTATAAGTTAAATCCTTGCTTAGCTGATCTCTTATCTTCCCCCATCAGCAGATGGGCAGTGTTTCCATAGCAAAAGAGAAGCAGGTCCAGATGCCACGCGCCTTAAGTCCGGTCATCTTTGGGTATGCAAATTAGCCACGCGTGTCTGATACAATCAGCAATAGGTAATAAATAATAAACTCTGCACAAACGAGCAGCAAAAGTTTTATAATTTCTCTATTTGTGACAAATTCGTAATAGGCTGTTCACATCACTCATGATTCTTACAAAAATGTTTTACAAGCAATATTTTGTCTCATTCAATTTAAATATATAATTTATCTTATTATATTTATCTTTTCATTCCTTTATAACTTAACATAAAAGAACATTAAAAAAACACCAAAACTAACTTTCTACCTATGTTGTAATGATTAAAGTTACAGCGCCTACGTAGGCTTATACAATAAATATAAACATTACTTTTTAGTCTGTTCATTTTTTTTGGCATGTCATCTGATTATTAAAGGTGAACAGTATACTAAAAAGGATCAAACTTTGATCCTTTCTTAGACTTCTACAGATGTCATGCATGTCTAAAGGCACGCGTCTTGGATACGTCCGTTTCTTTTTTTGTTCTGACCAGCCAATCAGATCGCGCGGTGGAAACGCGTGCCACTGTCGCACTATAAGTACTGGTCGCGTGTCAGGTTTGTGCTCACTCTTCTCGATCCACTATATACTGTATCTTAAACGGCCAAAGTCTACTTTATTCAAAGCCAGGATGGTTATTGAAGGGAAATCTCTGTCTGAAGCTCTGCTGTCTGCCAAGGCAGAGGGTCGACTTACTGTTGGTGTCTATGAAAGCGCACAAATAATGAACGAGTAAGTCTGGAAATAATCTGTCGTCTTTACGAAATATATTATATTTGTTATATGGCTTATTTAATGTCTGTTTTTGCATGTCAACTCACCTCAAACTTCTTTTGTTTTTACAGGGACCCTGACAGTGTGTCTTTCTGCGTTTTGGCTACTGATGACTTTGAGTGTGACATCGCTCTCCAAATCCATTTTACTCTGATTCAAGCCTTTTGCTTTGACAACGACATAAGCATCGTCAGGGTGAATGACTTGAAACGTCTTCGAAACCTGGTTGGTGCCAAGGGCCAGGACGCGCACTGTGTCCTTATAACGGTAAGCGCGCATGCTGCTTAAGATTGATTTTATATTTAAGAGCACAATCATCATCTTATTTTGCAGTGCATTCCAATGTTTTTGATTGAATTTTTTATGTTTTTACAGAACCCAGCTGATGATTCATGGGAAGATCCTGCTCTAGAAAAGCTCCACCTGTTCTGCGAGGAAAGTCGCAGTTATAACGACTGGGTTCCTGAGATCACCCTGCCCGAGCGTTGATCTGGAGCTTTACTCTTCTTTGCTGAGATGATGTAAACCTTGAGGAATACTCTGCTCATTCTTTGAATTAAGGATGATGATGTTTCCACATCCCTGGATGCTCCTGAGGAGGCTTATCAGTCCAGGCAGCGCGAGGCAGGCCCGAGTGGCCCCCGCGGTTCTACGTCGTTTCTCGTCACGTCCATGCCAAGATGATCCTCATTCTTTATGTGAATGAGGTCAGGTATGCCACGAGAGCGACACAATGGCCCTCATTCTTTGTGCGGATGAGGTTTGGAGAGAAAGGAGAAGCGAGTTTTGCCTCTGTTTATCACAGAGCAAATATCGCATGCGTTGGACACGCAGAGGACGCGGCGGTGCGTCGAAGCAACGTTTTTGAAAATGGACTTTAACATCACCGACGTTTTTAAAAATGTAATTGTTGCACAATATAACGTACCTTATTGTCAACAATGTGCTTTCCACTTTCCAGAATTGTCTTATACTCTAAAGGTTTCACTTTAGAAAAATTAATTTGACAAAAAAAGAGAAATAAAAATAACAGAAAAGAAAGATTAAAGTAAATCTAAAGTTTAAACTTTAGAATGATGTGATACGAAACAAGAAAACATATTTATTTGTTTTAAATAATTCTAGACAAAAAAGAAATGAAGAAATGTTTAACGCTGTCTAAAGTTTTCATTGTGGATATTTTGGGTCAGAAAAATTCAAATAAAAGAGTTTCAATTAAGCTTGTTTGTGCAGCCAATTCATTCTTGTGCATGATATGATAACAGTTGGGGTGGTTTCCCGTACAGGGATTAGCTTAAGCCAGGACTAGACCTGAGTTTAATTGGGAAATATAACTACAAATATACCTTACTAAAACATTACTTATGTGCATTTTGAGGCAAAACAAAGGGCACTGATGTATTTAAAGATATTTCAGTGCAAGTTGTTTTGAGTTTGGAGAACTCTTACATTTATTTTAGTCTAAGACTAGTCCAATCCCTGTCTGGAAAACCGCCCATAGGGTCAATTTCCAGGCAGGCTTAAGCCTATATTTCTAGACTAAAATGCATGTTTTAGCTGTCTTACTTGAAAATATCTTGCACTGACCTATCTTTAACTATATCAGGGCCATAGTTTTGTCTGAAGATGCACACCAGTAATGTTTTTGTAAGGCATGTTTGTAAAAACTACTTAAATGTCCTAATATAACTAAGGCCTAGTCCTGGATTAACCCTAAACCCTCTCTGGGAAACCATACAATAGTTTTACATTGTTACAGGTTTTATAATTCTTATCTTTTCTTGCAATAAGAAAAAAACTTCATAGTATAAGCATGTTATTAAAATCAAATTGTCTATTTTCACACAAACATTGCCCAAATAATGAAAGCTCCATATGTGCATATGACAAGTCTTGCTAACAGAGTTAAAATCTAAATGTTACACATATTCATATCACAAATGACATTTAAATGCAGAATCCAGACTTCAGTTATGATGCCGTAATGTTTTCTTAAAAATTGTGTACTTTCTAAATTTCCTCTAGAAGTCAGAAACTGTAAAGTCACATTTTAAGACTTTCATCCTTTAAGTTATTTTTTGAAATTAAACTAAAATCTTCATCTTCCAGCTTTGCATATAGGTTGTGAGTAAATGGTTGTTTAATTAAATGTCATATTTAACAAAAATACATATTAAACAGAGAAATCATCTGTATTGTTATACCTCTTAAAGGGTGCACTAAAATTAAGTTTTGCTTTAGGTTTAACAGCGTTTAAATAATCAAAAATTTAGATATGGTAATACAATAGGGATAATATGTCTGTTCCAAAGTAGTTTAGTGTAGGGCCTGACAAACCTTTGTATAATTGAAATTAATTATTTATGAATGTTTTATACTTAAATTAATAAACTCAATATATCTTATTTTGATTGAAGAACATAACTTGTAAAAGTTCTAATAGTGAGAAATACTGAGTAACTTTCTTAGGTGAAATAGATATGTTTATCCAGCAGGGCAACTTTCACAACATTAAGTGGATAAGCTTCAGTACAAAGCACTCTTGCGTGTGTGATATTGCTAAATTATTACACTTACCCCTGGTTTCACAAACAAGGCTTCAGCCTAGTTCTCAACGTGACATGCTTCAGCTGTCTCAACTGTAAATAACTTGCGCTGAAACATCTTAAAATATGCCAGTGCCATTAATTTGTCTCAAGATAAACACAAGTAATGTTTTATTCAAGGCATGTTTATATAAAATGCAAAAAGGGATAGTTCACCCAAAAATGAAAATTCTCTCATCATTTACTCATCCTCATGTTGTTCTAAAACTGTATGAGTTTTTTTTTTCTTATGAACACAAAAGAAGATATTTTGAGAAATGATGGTATTACAGCATGTCCATTGACTTCCATAGTAGGAAAAAAATATTTTGGAAGTATTGTGATGATGAAAAAAATATTTTTTAAAATGATGGAAAGCACACAGTTGACGATACCCATTAAATTCCATCATATTTTTTTCCTACTATGGAAGTCAATGGACACTATATGCTGTGTGTTTACCATAATTTCTCAAAATATCTTCATTTGTTTTTATCAGAAAAAAAGAAATTCATACAGGTTTAAAACAACATGAGGATGAGTAAATGATAACAGAATTTTCATTTTTTTGGTGAACTATCCCTTTAAACGTCTTAATTTAACTAAGGCTTAGTCCTGGATTTAGCAAAGCCTTGTCTGTGAAACCAGGCCGGGTTTTATTCATTAAAGGGATAGTTCACTTTAAAATGAAAATTCTGTCATCATTTACTCATCCTCATGTTGTTCTAAAACTGTATGAATTTCTTTTTTCTAATGAACACAAAAGAAGACATTTTGAGAAATTATGGTAAACACACAGCAGTAAGTGACCATAGACTTCCACAGAAGGAAAAAATATTTTGGAATTATTGTGATAAATGACTAAAAACATATTTTGATAAATGATGGTAAGCATACTATATAAGTTGGCAGTACCCATTAAATTCCATCATATTTTTTATTCCTACTATGGATATGGTCACTTACTGCTGTGTGTTTACCATCATTTCTCAAAATATCTTCTTTTGTGTTCATCAGAAAAAAGAAATTAATACAGGTTAAGAACAACATGAGGATGAGTAAATGATGACCGAATTTTCATTTTAAAGTGAAATATAGATGTGCATTTTGAAGAATACAGGAACTAAAACAAACTTAGCATCAGCATCAGTTTTTGTATCAACTTAGTCAATGACACTAACTGAACTTTCTCCTCCTATTATTTGTAAAGACTCAGATGACGAGGATTTTCTTCTTAACAACAGCTTCTGATTGGCTGAGAAAGTACCATCTGGTCACCCTTCCCCACTCCCTCAAAACTTCTGGTCATAAAACAGAAAAAAAAGAATTCAGCATTTAATATTACACTTTTAAGTGGTTTACACAGCATGTTTATAAACTTTTGTTAGTCAACATTAAAATGAATGAAAATATAAGGGGATATGTATACTGTTTTAAACGTTTAGCACACTGCAACTATCATTACATGTACTATGCATGCTTGCAAAAGTTAATATTAGTAAAACTTGTTGAGTGCATAATCAACCTTTTTAGCCAAACTATAAAATATCTCTTTAAATTAATCTTTGGTGCAACTTTCGTTCAGAAACATTGCATGACCTTGCAGGCGCATGCAGTTGAATTATCTCTGCAACATTAGCTCTGAATCTCCAGCATTGTTCTCAACTACCATAAGGGTAAAGGAGCAATTAAATAAACCCCTGCAGAACAATACGCCAGCGTGCAGGCGAGCTCCATTGTGCTGCTTCAGACAGCCAGTGCCTGCAGAATACAAATAAAGCCAAGCCCTATAAACCTAAAACCTATCCAGAGACTAAGCCACAAAAACCCGCTCCATCTGCTCTTCTGCATAATGAGCTGAAGTGTGGGTGCCTAGCAGGGGGAGGCCCTGTGCCTGGCACAAGCCAGTCTCCATGCGACCATTCTCCCTGGGGACATCTGCCCCTCACCACTGAGTGGCCCATATAATACCCCCCGTGTTTCATTGGCGGACCGCTTTGGAGAACCGAGGGAGGATCTACATATGTCCCAGAGATGAGGTCTGCTGTCACGTCCAGGCCATCTACTTTTGATATACGAGTGCTACTCTGCACCCCCCTACAGATGCTATGAGGAGCTTTAACGGCCTTATTATAATATTACATTATCTCTGTCGCCCCAACACACGCTTTTGCATGCTCTGATTGGCCCTTTCATTCGACCCTCATCGCCCCCCTCCTGTATAGATGCTCCAGGAACGGGAGCAGATGGCGAAGGGAGAATTGGGAAGGGGTCTCCTGTTGCCGAGGTTACGGCATCGGTATTTCTGTTGCCCCAACAAACACCTTATCAAGAATGAGCCTTGGGGTGTTATAAAAAGATGAGGAACAACCGAAGCAGGAATGCTTTGATTGTGATGTCAACAAAATCAACAAGCATTTTGAAGAGCTACGCTGCTTTGATATGTTTGTAAATAATAGTCTACTGCTAACGCATGCAAACACTTTATTTATTTGTGTACCGTAAATATAAAAATGAGACATTTGAAAATGTACATTGATGCATCAATTACAACGTATGCATTTTATCAGTTTGTGCATTTCCTGCGATCGAACCCATGCTTTTTTGCACGGCAATGCTCTAACAAATGAGCTACACAAGATTTAAAAATAACTAAAATGAATATTAAATAAGAACAAATTGTCAATTAAATGCATTCTTGTTGCATTTTTTTTTTTTTTTGCATTTCATTTTCATTGCTTTTGCTTTGCATGTTGCCTAGCAGACTGGAAGGGAGGCCTGCAGATTATATTTTTGTAGCAGGAGAGACTACAGTCTGCAGTGTATGGTAATCACTCATTATGTGAGCCAGCTGTCCTTATGAACAGGGTCAGAGGGTCAGGCCTCCTGCCTAATGTTGACAACCCTGCACGAGCGCCAGGGTCTCTTCTCCTCCACATCACCTGCTCAAACATTCAACTGCATGTAGAGCTTTAGTCACAAAAATTTGGAACAATCCCAAAATTCCTTGTTGCTCCATGCTTTGCTTTTTTGTGTTGCAAAACATGATGCAAACATAACGTTTCGCCATTATCTGTTGCATGGTGCTAGCAAAATTTAATGAAAACAATGTCGTTCTAGAAAATATCTTAAGTTGCTTTAAAAGCATTTCCTTTAAATTCAAAATGTAAATGTATAGTAATTTACATTACATTTACATTTACTTAAAGGTATTGATAACTAATTTAGCACTATACTGCAAATGCACTTGTATTGATAAGAATGCATATTGGTATGGGCACACACAGTCGTGCATTGTCTAAATACAGACATATCAGGCTTCATATCAGCACCAGATCAAGGCTGTGCTTTGCTGATGCATGCTTGCTAGTGTTGAAGCTCTATGAAGCTCTATCTGCCAGACGTTGTTATGACTCTTAAAGATTGCTGTAGGCTCGTTCCCCTCTTGATGTTGCAGGACTAGAACGTGTTTTTGTATCAGGAATATTTTGTGTGTGTGTGTTACATTGTTAGGGGGTTTGGGTCAGAGAGTTTGTCTGTAGTGACCAGCTGTGCTGCCGGGTGCAGCCTGGGCCCCGAGGGCTGCAGAAGAGCCATATCAGATGGTTGAAAGGAGGTGGTGCGGAGAGGCTCCAAAAGCAGACAAAAGCCACAGCCTCCTCTTCTGCTCCTGATTCAAAAAGAGTAGGAGTGGGGTGGGGGGGGGGGGTCAGGGGTGGTGTTAGAACACAAAAGTGCACAGAGCCCCCTGTCAAAAGGAAAAAACCTCCCCACCCTTTGTTGGAGGTTTGAAAGAGCGTCGCGGTCGCATCAGCAGCTGCTGCGCCTGCACTGGATATTCGAGATGCCCCTTTTCATGAACACAAAGTCTGGGGCCGGTGGGGGTGTGTAGAGGACAAGGGGCATGCAGGATTTGTGTTCAAAACGAAAGGCACACTTTGCAGATACAACCATCTTGTAAAGGGGTAAAGGGAGGAGGGAAGGTGGAGATCTGAACTGCAGGAAAAAAATGTAAAGATGGCTGTCTTTAACGTGAATGAATCCATCACTTCACAAAAGGGTCCCACAGGGCAGCCATATGGGCAGAGGATCGTTGGCTTTTGTCTGGCTATCACCGGTACCTTTTATCACCGCTTAAACAACCTCAAAAGCTTCAACAAACAAAAGTCTTCATATTTAGCTATAGGGTATTTATTAGTTTATTGCAGGAGCATGGTGGGTGCAATAACTTTAAAGCAAAAGAATTTCATCAATTTAACATGCCATCAAACAGCATACCCTTAAAAATATTTTTATGAAAAGTTTGCACTACATTTGTTCTGCATGCAGTTTATGCTATTATTAAATAAGTATGTATTATTAAGTAAGTTAGTATTTTTTTAGAGAAAGGCAGGGGTTCAAAGAGCCCTGAATTGATTAATTTAAAACCACTTGCATGAAGCTCGACAGTTCAAGTGTGCTCAGAAAAGTACAGGGTCTACTATTGTTCAAAGGGCGCCCTCTTGTGGTACTTATATAAATGAACTACTTCTATAAATTAACCATTATTTTATATAGGGGCAGTTACGTTCCCGAACAGGGATTAGCTTAATCCAGGACTAGGCCTTAGTTTAATTAAGAAATATAACTAGTTTTAACAAACATGCCTTACTAAAAACATTACCTGTGTGCATTTTGAGGCAAAACAAAGGGCACTGATGTATTTTAAGACATGTAAGTGCAATTTTTTTAGTTTGGACAGCTCTTTAAAATGTTTTAGTCTAGGACCAGTCTAATCCCTGTCCGGGAAACCGCCCCATAGTGTGTATATATATTAGGGCTGGGCATAGATTAACACAAACTCATGTGTTATGCAAAAATTACTTTTATTTTGTATGAGATTAATCTCTATCTATCTATCTATCTATCTATCTATCTATCTATCTATCTATCTATATATATATATATATATATATATATATATATATATATATATATATATATATATATATAATAGTTAAATAATTTAAAAATAGTGCGATTGTATAAAAACCTATAAAAAGAACATCGTATGATATTAAGTCACGTGCATAAGGCAAGATAGGTATTGTGCTTTCATTATCTGCATATTCTTCATCTAGTATAAAGTTAGTTGATACCCCTATATTTTAAATACTTGTAAAAGACACAAAACAAGTGGTTTCTGCTTGCAGAGTTTAAAACTATATTGAAGGTTGTTAATGGCGAAAATTCGCAATATTTGTTGTTGTCTCCACCTAGTGGTTATAATCGCAACGTGCAGGTAAACAATATGGCTATGCTTCTTCATACTCCTTTTCGGACATGTAGAAGTTCGTTTTAAGGTGATTTATTTTTAGAGAAAAGCAGGGGTTAAAAATGCCTGGGTTTATTATTTAAGACCATTTGTTCATATTGTTTATGAAGCTCGACAGACCTAGTGTGCTTAGAAATAGTACAGGGTCTACTATTGTTCAAAGGGCGCCCTCTTGCGGTACTTCTGTAAATGAAGGTATATTCATTCGGCAAGACAAAATTTTATATAACTAATAATAGGTAAATAATAAAGTAATAGTAAAAATTGTGCGTTTGTATAAAACCTATAAAAAGTTATCTGGATCCAACCTCGCCCCCTGGATGTCGTGTTCTGCAGTTGAAACATTGTTGATTGTTGGTGACCATTCGTAATGTGTTGTTGTCTCCACCTAGTGGTTGTTTTGGCAACGTGCAGGTAAGCAGTAAGCTTATGTTTTTTCTAATCCTTTCTGACGTATGAGTTATGTTTTGTTGGTTTTTTATTGTAATATTATTATTCATATTGTTTAATAATAAAGTCATTCATTAATTCATTGACTAATGTTTTTTTTTCATACTTTAACCAGTGTTTACCTCCCCTGTTATTCAAACATCTTAGTGGTAAATGAGCAGGGCACCGCTATGATGTAATCTTTTCACAAATGTAGTTTCTGATATGATGGAGTTTCAGGCAACTCTGTGGTTAGCTTTTTTTAATGGCATAATGAAGGCTGTAGTTAAACTTGACAACCCTGCAATCAGCCAACCAGCTCGACCACACATTCAGTTTAACTCTTAACAACACTGCAGCCATCGTGACTGAACACACACAGAGAGAGGGTAAATGCAAGTAAAAAGTGTTTTTTTTAATGTATGATAGCGTTTTGGAGAAAGCAGTTGAATTCTTGCATCAGTGGTAACCTAAGATGGTGGTGGAGGAAGAAATGTTGCTGATTTGCTAAAATGTCTGTTAAGGATTCTTGATGATTCTCTTAAAGGATCCTGTCGGGACTGGCTACGATCCAGCCCCATATCTCATGCCAACCCAGAGAGCTGTGAGGAGCATGAGATCAAATGAATTCCTGTGGCCTGCATGCTGCTCACTGCTATAAGGAAGTTTGGAGTGGGAGTACACATGGACCACAGCTATCGTACAACTGCGACCTGGTAAAAATTATTAGATTTAATATCTGGTTGACGTCGTCTATGTCTGCATAAAATGTTAATTTAGTGGGAAAGTTATGTTTGCAGGCAATGGATACGTAGAGGCCGCCAAGTCACGGGTCAGCGTTGTCGCCATATTAGGGAATGGCAGGAAGCCTTATAAACACAAGAGCTGTGGTTTCTGGATGAAAATCACAAAAACCTTCACATTTTTAAACCGATTCCAATGGTTTACGATCTAAGTGGAGTACAAAAACATTCTGTCTCCACTTTGAATTTCGATAGTTACACTTGGAAAATGGTTCATTCTCATAAAGAATTGTGAAAACTCAGGCTTGTCAAGCAGTGATTTGCATTATTTTTCTTGGTTAATAATTGAGCATCAATAAGGTAATATAATTTAATGTTTATGATATGTGGCTTTTTCTGTCATGGTTTTAGCTTTTCTTTTACGGGTCAGAACAGAACACGGCTCATTCACACAAATCAAATAGTGACAGTCAGTCTGCTTAGTATATTTTAAAAAAAGAAAGTAGTGTAGTTTAGGTACTATAGCATTCTTGTGTTATTTATTGCATTACCTCCTCAGGATGGTAATCGTTGTTCACTTTAAATTAAAATATCTGCCAAGCGTTTGCATGTGAAATATCAGTACTTTAAAGTGAACGAGCTGTGCTTTTAGTAAGCACATTTTATGTACTTTGAATGAGAGCTCAGATGCAAAACACTATAAGTGCATCTGATATGTTTTCTTGTAAATGAGCTTTTGTTTACGTTTAGTGATTTCACTTTGATGGCAATAAAAAGTTATTAGTCAGTAACTGAAATGCCTTATTTTTGCCTTAAGTCTCACTTTAGTCATTTCATTGGTATTTAACAAATTTGGCGAAATTCTCTAAGTGCATGCAAGATTTTTTAGCAGAAACCTCCACTACTTCGGACAGTTGCAAAATCACTAAATATGCAACAAAAATATCCATGTTTAAAGGTCACATTCTTTCTGATCCCATTTTTTAAACCCTAGTTAGTGTGTAATGTTGCTATAATAGCATAAATAATACCTGTAAAATGATAAAGCTCAAAGTTCACAGCCAGGCGATATTTTTTCTTTAACAGAATTCGCCTTTTAAAGCCTACAGCGAACGGCCCGTTTGGACTACAGTCCTCTACTTCCTGCTTTAATGACGTCAGTAGAGCGGTTTTTGACTAAACCCAGCCCACAGGAATATGTCAGGCGCCAGCTAAGCTAATGGCAAGCTAAGCTGCTAACGAATCATAACACACTAAACAAGCTACACAATCAGAACTCAATACGTATTTCTGAAGGAGGGACTTCATAGAACAAGGAAGACATCAGCCTGTTTTTAGGGCAGTGAAAACAGCGCTATTAAGATAAGTAAATTCTGTGAAAAATACTGCGTTTTTTTACACGTGAAACATGAACACGTTATATTGCGCACTGTAAACACAATCAAAGCTTCAAAAACACAGAAAGAACGGGAGCTTCAAAACTTGAATATAAACAAAAATAACTAGCTTCCGGTAACGCCGCCATCTTAAACTCCTCTGTATTCAGAAGAGAGTACCAGCGTAGTGTACGCACTTTTCTTAGTGATGCATGACAAATTCGGAGGGTGGAGGCACAGAGCAGCAGCAGAGAAACCTCCGTAAACTGCGTACGCTCTCATCCTAAATGCGGACGCGACAAAGATGGCGGGGTTACTGGAAGTTAGTTATTTAAAAAAAAATTAAAGTTTTAAATTAGGATATTTTTACAACAACACCGTGCGGATTACCCTCAGAAGTCCTTTGTTTATCATCGTGGAGCTGTTTGGATTTCTTTTGTGAAGGATGGATGCAAATTTTTTGGACTTGAAGGATGTGGACCCCGTAACTTTAAATTTGTTTAACTGAAAGATCTAAAACATTTTCGAAAATAACTGAAAATGTGTTAACCTGAAAAATGACATATGCATCTCAGACAGCTTCGGGGTGAGTAAATCATGGGTTTAATATCATTTTTGGCCAAACTATCCCTTTAACCACACATTGGGGGGCTGTGATCGCATGTCACTGCCACATTCGGATTGTATTCAGGTCCAGATACTCACAAGGGACCCAAGCTTGTCTATACACTTAAAGGAC
Organism: Misgurnus anguillicaudatus; assembly: GCF_027580225.2. NCBI lineage: Eukaryota > Metazoa > Chordata > Actinopteri > Cypriniformes > Cobitidae > Misgurnus > Misgurnus anguillicaudatus. The sequence continues at coordinate 21,841,981 of NC_073345.2, forward strand.
TTTGCTGAAAAATCTACATGGCATTTAGTGGATTCTGCCAAAAAAGCAGTATTTCTCAATGGCCTGAGGCTGGGATTATGCAGAACATATACATGCCTAAAGCATTCTGTCATTATCAAATTTTTAATTGAGGTGGTGTTTAGTGGCTTTTGCATTTGAGCTCCTCATGTATTAAATTCGGGAGAAAAAATGCTTGACCATCCTAAGTTTTTACAATTTCTTATTACAATGAATGTAAATGTTATTGTGCTTTTTATCCAGGAAAACCGTGGTCAGTCTCATTTTTTTTTCTGTTGCATGTATTTATTTATCTATATATTTTTATTCTTTATATAATGGGGACAAAATAATAATTTAACAAATAAAATAAAAGAATATTTATTTAACTAAGTTTGGGAGGAGCATGGTCATGTGATCCAATCAGCGCGAAGAAGTGCCTATAAGTAGCAGTCCCTCACCTCTGTCCCGTGACAGTTTTTGCAGCATCCTTCCTCCTCCCTATCACAAATTTTAGAGTTCCGGCTAAAATTCTAAGTTCGGAGCCCGACCTCGGACAGCACGCCAAACATTCTTTATCTCATTCCCTATCGTTTACATGTTAATGCGAACACGTGAAATAAAATAAAAATGCAGCTCATTCACTTTTGTTTTTCTTAATATGGCAGCACTTTTGACCCATCGCAACAACAAGCCAAAGCACTCGATGTGGCGTCTAGGATCAGGCTGTAGGAAAAAACTAAAGTATTGGGAATGATGCAGATCCAGATGCAGTATTGTCTTGGCATTCATGCATATTACATGTGCAAATATGATTTCCATGCATTTTTTTGCATGCCTTTAATTATTTATTTTTTCTGTATGTTTTTATAAAAAAAAAAACATGTGAACCTTTTAAACCCAAAAATAAAAATCCTGTCAAAATATCCCTCACATTGTTCTAAACCTGTACGAGCATCTTTTTTTCTGTTAAACACAAAATAAATGTTATATTAATCAGATATTTTGATTAATGATAGTAAGCACACAGTTAACAGTATACCCATTGACTTCCATAGTATTTGTTGATCTACTATGAAAGTCAATGGGTACTGGCAGCTGTGTGGTTACTTCATGTGTTCACTGTTCAACAAAATAAAGAAGCTCATACAGGTTTAAAATAACACAAGGGTGGGTAAATTATATCAGAATTTTCATTTTTGGGTAAACTATCCCTTCAAGGCATAATTTACCACCTACATGAATGAGACACCAGTGCGCTTTTGCCACGCTGAAGGTTATTTTTCTCAGATATCAAAACACATCTGTTTACACACAAATAAAGCCTTAAGCTCAGTCATGCTCAGGACAAGCACAGCATGTCATAAGACTTGCGTTGCCAATCCTTGATAAAACCCTCTTACTAAGACTGCCATTGTTAATATGATAGCCTGAATTTGAAATGCAGTCGAGTCGAGTTTTGCTTTATTGTGTGATTGTACTTCACCTATAATCAAATAAATAGCATACAAGGAAAACATTTAAATGACACGGTCATATAATAGTATGCCTCATTCGACATAATGTGCACTAATAACATTACTGCCAAATTATGCAAATGGGGGGCTGGAAAGCATTTGCTTTCTAATTGATGACTGACTGAAAAAATAAACCCTGATGAGTTTTATCTGTCCCCGAGCAAGCGGTTGACATCACAGAGGTTAGGTTTACTAATGAGCAGTCGAAAAAGCCACGTTTATGAGCTTGATTAGAAACATTTAAGAGTCAGTGGCTCTGAACTTAAAGGAAAACCTTTGTGAATGTTAATTTGATTTACTCAATGGCCTTGTAGAAGTAGACGTTTGAAGTGCAAACATACAGGGAAAAAATATCAAAGTCTTCGACCTGTTGTAGCTCTACGAATATTTTATGAATTTATATAATTTACGAGAAACTAATATAGAAAAATAGTCACATTTGTGGTAATGCGCTTTATAAAATAATACGCTATCAAACTTGCAAAGCAAACCAATTCTGTATGTTGAATAACAGTTTATTGTGTTGTTTATGTTCTAATTTGTCAGTGCGCTTGATACTCGGTTCGCCTCAGGATTTTTCTGAAGTCAGACAATAAAAATGCATAGCCATTATATTCCTAACATTTGCTTTGCTAATATATTCGAGAGCTTCAAGCACCATAATGTGTCAGGCGTGATACATTGAACCAAAACAAACGCAAACTTGTTGCATATTTCAAACCTCGATAAATGATATGCTGATGGTCCATTATAAGCACACTGAAATGTTGCCCTTCATTTGCAGTGAGGAATGTTTTTATACCTTGGGCGTCGTAAATTATACGCGCACATTCACACGCATATGCATGTGGGGTTGTGTGCATGCGTGGGCGCTGTCATAAACTCCCAAATATGGGGTTTTAGTCTTTCATTACATCATAATTTTAAGAGACCCACTTGGTAATAAAGCTCTAAGTGTGAAATTTATTACAGCGCTACTTAAGTACATGTGAACGATAAGTATGTGAGGCTTTTTTGACGTGTAAGGTGATCATAAAATGCAAGTTTTGCAATAAACTACACTTCGAAATATTTTCGGAGAACAACAACCAAACTAGACGGTGAAGCCAAGAAGCAGCAAATCAAATTTTTTTTCCTGACCATCAGTTATTATACAAGACAACCGTATACAGTATGAGTGACATAACCACAATGTAATCTGTCTAACAGCGCTTGTGTACTCCTGTCTACATAAGCTTTCATGTCCATTTTGAAGCTTTCCCACTTATATAAACTATGAGGTCTGAACTTGTTCTTGGCAAACCGTCTGTCTCATTGCCCTGAGAACTAAACTCGGAAAACGATGTATTGACTCAAATGAAAACCTCTCAGCGCTGTACATTTGGCTTCATAACGGCTAAAATAACACCAAAGATTTGTATATACTAATAGATGAGGTGAGACAGGCTCTCCCTTCAGGCAGCTTTTATTGGTTTGGCCTTTGTTTTTCTTTTTTTCCCTTAGCTTTGTATGGCTCAGTGTAGGTGGAGAATTGATGGACTGAGTGAAATAATTTATGGAAAGGGGGTCGAGATCTAAGCAACGTTCCACAATAAATAAAGGGTGAAATTCTGGCACGTGAGAGCGGATGGGTGCGTTCAGTACAACAAGGTGCACGTATTAAAAGATTTAATCCAGTACAGACGTTGGGTATTCGGCTAACTGACAGAATGTTTGGCAGCCGCTAAAGCTTGCTAATCAGAGGGCTTTACTTGTTACTGCCTCACTGTTTGAGAACCACATTTCTTTGCCAAATTTACGAGTCAAAACCCCAAAGTGCACATTCCATGGGTCGGCACTAAGAACCACATGGCTTCCAAAAAGCTCCGAATTGGGTTTAAACAGCCGGACCACATGGTATGTGACTGGGTCTTCTGCACTCAGGATATGTTTGGATAGGGTCCGGTTCTGCTACATGTCAGTTATGGGGGCAATAATACCTTCGGTCAAATTATGTCCAAAAGCACTTTCAGAGCTTAAACTGTAATGCTGTCTGGCCTTCTTGACACATGTTTTTCTCATTCATCTATTTGGCCATTTTATTGAGTATGTACAAATGCTTAAAGTTCAGTATGACCCAGAGGAAATTTCATTGCTTGGAGGTCGCCGTTTTATAGCTTCGGAGATTAAATGGAGTTTTATTCGAATCAACTGATGTTTTCGTACTATTCCGTAGGAGAAATGAAAATAAACACAAATCAGACATTTGTTGATGGAGTAATAGTATGGAGTTATAAATTGATGTGGATAGTATTGCACATATATTTTGGTTTGGAAAATTTGTGATGAGAAATCACAAAGCTTGTACTAAAACCTCTAAGTTGTAGACTTTGGCATTTGGGAAAATCTAAATGCACTGTGAAACATTTTTGAAAGCTCTTTGAATCTCTATCCCCTGGTTTTAAAGACAAGGTTTAAGCCTAGGCCTAGACATGTTCGAGCTGTCTTCTTATACTTCTAAAATACTAAAATAATACTAAAATAACTTCTTAAAAAAAGCCAGTGCATTGATTTGTCTCAAGATACACACCAGTAATGGCTTTTACTAGTGGTCGACATATGTTTTTGTATGGCAGACTGGCCGATATATCACAGATGTTATTACAGTAAATAAGAGACAAACAGAAAATTGATGAAACTACATAAACATTTGTTTTGCTTAAGATTTATAAATATACTCTTTTAAAGTACTTAAAACATATTTACATAATTAATCATTAACATAATAAGACATAATTAATCTGGATCTGACATCTCACGGTACTGTTTAAATAAGTGTGTTAAACTAGTATGTTGTTGTGTGTGTAACACAATAATGTCATGTTATAAAGTGAATAATGACATTTTACTGTCTGTCAGACTTTGGATTTACATTGAGTGTCTTTTCATTACAAACAACAAATGTAAGTAATAAGAGAAATTGACTGGCCTATTAACCCTTTCCTTGCCATTGATCAGTTATCTCATCAATTAAGAGAAAACATTTGCATAAAAAAGTGTTCCTGATGAATTTTATATTACTCTGCAATACCCTTATCACTTACCAAATTTATAAAAAAAAACTGAAGAAAAAATGTTATTTAGTAATTTTAAACTCTGTGAATGTTTTGATAATCGTTCTGAATCTCACCTCTAACAAAATTCCTTTGCGAAAATGCAATTATTTCAGCTTTTTTCTAAAAAATTTGTATTTTTAAAGAAAAATATCCATATTTAAGAGTTTAAAAGCAGATAAAAATATGGATAGGATGAAAAAACATTCCCGTTTTGTTTGTAGAAAATTTTCCTGGAAGGCATTTTGTGAAGCTTTTGTGAAAATCACAAAAAAATTGCTGGCGATTATTGCCCGATGCCAATAAAAAAAAAATCCAAATATCGGCCGATATATTGGCCTCTGCAATATCGATACTCGCATAATCTCATGCGTAATCAGAGTTTACTGGTTTTTTTTTGCAAATATTTTGTGAACGTGAGCATCTCTTTTATCATAAACGGTTTTGACGTGTGTGCAACAGGCACTTATTTTGACAAGATACATGATACACATGGTTAAGATGATGCAATAAACACATATCACACATGACACTCTTAACACATTTTTTGAATTTGCGCCCCTCAGAAGAGCAGTCACCAGCGGCACCACTGCATATACATATAGTTTACTAGGGTCTTTATCTCGTAAGAAACATTTGATTTAAGGCATTTTGTTGCCTTAAATTTTTAAGTTTAATCAAATTGGCTATGCAAGTCATTTTTAACTTCAGATTAAGCAATTTTAACTTATTTTTACTCTGAAACATGACATTAGGTTAAGTATGACATTAGGTTAAGTGTTTTTTAAGTGTGTATAGTCAAAAAAATTTAAGTGTATAATCAAGATTTAAAATAAGAAGTTAAGTATGTTCACATACAATTTGATTAATATAAAAATTTGAGGCGGCTCAATTTTTTGACAAGGCATATACATTTTTTCACTTTCTACAAAAAACCCCAACACAATCTCTAAAACTATTGTATTAAGCGACATATTTATTAAATTCATATGACCTCATTTGTACATTTTAGTACACTCTTAAAATGAATGTGTTAAATTAACACATCTTGTGTCTAGTTAAGGACAACACATCTAGTGTGTTGTCCTTAACTTAACACATCTCTGTGTTGTATTTGGAATAACGCACTTTGTGTTGTTTTAACACATCTTGTGTTGTCCATTTCATTTATTTAAGCTCACATTCTACACGAAATGACACACAGTGTGTTGGAATAACACATAGTGTGTTAAATAGTTTAACACAAAACAATGTGTTAAAATTAACACATCCTTTCTTAGAGTGTACCCTTTGCTGTCACCCCAGTCACACTGGGTTTAGAAGAGGGGCTAAGGGTGGGCCTTTATTATTGCTTTTTCTAATAATTATACGTTTTTACATTTCACATCTCACCAATTAATCCACATTAATTTCCTTGTGAGCAGGGTGAAAACAAGATATATGCGATCTAATTTGTGTTATTTCTGCCCTGTGGGGAAGCTGTAATCTGTGTCATGGCACACATGAAGGACGGCTAACAAGGTTACGCACAAAAAGCTCATAAAGGTTTCAACCTTGTAAAAATGTTGCAGGTTTACAGTGCACATGGTTAAAATACAAGCAGATTAGTGCAGCTTGACCTGTGTTTAGAGAAGAACCGGGAGGATTTATAGGTGGACCAATTTTGTTTTTCCAGACTATCACTGTAATATATAGCTTTGTCAGTAACAGTTTCTCAGACCTCTGATCTTCTTCACTGGGAGACATGAGTAGCAGACACAAAAACAAGATGTTTTTGAAACTAAATGTTATGTTACGTAATTGTTTATTTTATTATCTGCTAATTATATCCATGATCCCCAGATGTATCTGTGATATTTTTATAACATATAAATAAAACATATTTGAAGACTTACAAAAATAACACAGGTTCATTCTTGTAAGCAAGTCTGAATCCATTTACATTTTAAAAAACATTTCATTATTTGAAATTCCCTTCAGCTCAACATTGACCATTGACACCAGCCTTCCAGTATGCAGCTTCAAAATATTTGTTAGTGATATTACTCAAGGTTCATAGCAGGTCAGGTATGAATAAAATAGCCTCTGCAATGAAAATCAAAACTCCATTATTCATTAAGAATGAGGCTTCAATAAAACCCAAACTCAAAGGCCTTTCCATTCACCTTCAAAACTTAAATTCATAACGTCACCATTTAAATAGCATTCAGACACGGCAGCACAGTTATCTCTTACATTCACTGGTGAAATGCCCACTGCTGAATGCTTGCATTCAAACATGAACAAGAAAGAAACCTTTAACATGTGTCCTACAGTAAATAGCACTGTAATAGTGTTCAGCGTGAGATTTTATCTAAGCAACTCGTACATAATAACTAAAGAATGTTACAGAAAACTGCTAAGAAAGAACAACAGCAGATCTGCCAAATAAACCACAGTGATTCACATACAAAGTATGTGTCACTGTCAGCTGCATAATGTTTTTAAACAAGAAAAATGCTTTTCCTATTTTACTAGTAAACCAGTGCTGTTTTGTCCTTACACAATCAGAAACAATTGTCAAAAAATCGGGGCTTTAACCTTTCAAAAAGTACACCTTTGCACCTAAAGAATTTATATTAGCACTTCAGAGGTACATAATGATACCAAAGAGTACATATTAGTACTGCAAAGGTATATATTGGTACCAAATGCATTGTCCATGTTATGACATTTTAAAGGGTATAGCCCTTTAAAGGGACAGCTTGCGACCATTTATTCTGGTGCTGCTCTGTTTAGAGTTAAAGTGACACTCCACTTCACTGCTATTGAAAGTTACCAAGGGGACTACTTTCAGACAGTGCATAATATCATTGCACCTGCTTCAGTCATGTTACGGCAGCAAAGTCCTTAATTATTTATTACGCCAGAATGAGAGTATAGTTCCTAGCCATGTTGGCCTAGAAAATCACAACTTTTAATTTTCTGTTGGTCTGAGTACACGATGTAACTACAGAAGAGTCAAGTTTTAAATAGGAAAAATATAGAAACTCTCTGGTTATTTTTTAGCGCGATGCTAATGGTCTAATCAGATTCAATGGATTATGCTAAGCTACGCTAAAAGTGATACCGCCAGACCCAGAAGCCGTTTCTCAATATGTGCTCTTGTCTGTACTTGCGTTCTTGTGGACTTGTGAAACGTCATCAGTCGCGGCCCAAGTACTGTTCCAATTCAAAGTTCGCATCAAGCCCAAGTTCACATAAAATCCCCGGATGTGTCATTTTATCGAGGATGCATCAGAGGAGACTTGTGTGGACTTATGACAGCGAAGTTTCCCATTATGCATTTCGCGTCAGGAGTTCGTTCTTCCGAGTCTGAACTTGCAAGTTCGAACTACGAAGGACACAAGTCCGAGTTTGGCGTACTTGGTATTGAGAAACGGCTAGAGATCAGCTGAATGGATTCCAAAACGGTAAAAATCAAATGTTTAACTCTAGGGGAGCTGGAAAATTAGCCTATTTCCAAAAAATTGGAGTGTCCCTTTAAAGGTATTGCAGAGGATTTTCTTTTTCCGGGTGGATCATCAAGACTATTGGTCCTCCTAGTTGTCAATCAGGAGTGTTGCGCAATTGCATTTTTTAAAAAAGTGGAGAAGGCGGTTCTTTTCTAAAATTCGAGAAAATCCTCCGCTATACCTTTAAGGAAACCCAGACTTTTGCATTTGTGTGTAAGCAGACATCTTTTAAGACACATCTTATTTGCTGTACAAAGAAATATTCAGAAATGTTACCAATTTTGAGTTAACAAGACCAAACATCTTGGCGCCATTAAAGCAAAACAAAGTTTATTCACAGCAAGTAAATTCAACCATTTCCAGCGATTTCTGAAGGTCACCTTTAAATCCAAAGTGAACTCTGTAACAAAGATCATCACAGCGGACTGTGAAACTCAAAACTTTTCTGAATCGAGTTAATAACCGCAAGAACCAATCCTCACTTGACTGTGATGTTTAAGGGCCTCTCATAAACCCTGGAACTCGAGTGTGCAGTTTCGATATGTTCTCTAAGTAGCCCTTAACCGTCATTGAATGTACACAAGCTTCAATTCACGGTGAAAATCTCCCACCAATGACTCCTAACAGCCCCTAACTGCGGCTTTAGTTTCACTTTGAGTCGTTGTTAACAATATCCGGTAAAAGGAAAAAAAACTCTTTCTCTCTTCATCCACATCAGTGTCTGTCCTGAGGAGTCAGCACCCCAGAGTGCACCAGACAGTCACATATCAAATTTCTTTCATTTTCCTCTTTACTAGCTTCTGCTGGGCTGTTTATAAGCACAATATAAGTCTAATTCAAAACGGGTTTTTGAGGCCGCAGCTGTGTCTAAATGCATTTCAAACAGTATTATTATACTATTTCACGCTTCTTTATTCTGTACCTGGAGTATTTCTGATCGACTTTGGCAAAGGGGAAGTGTTATTTGAGCCACCTCCATTCGGCCCATTATCTTTCTGGCCAAGAATGAAATAGCTTCTTATTGAAATCCCACATTCAGATCGCCGTTGCCATCAAACAAAACATGTTTTGGGTTAATCCCACGGTAGGAAGATGGGTAACAGACCCTGCAAAGGGAACACGATAAGAGCAGTGAAGGTCTTCTGAGGGGCACCAAAAAAATGAAGACTTTTCTTTTTAGTAAAAATATGTTAGCAGTGGCGGACCTGCACTATACGGGTGCCTATAGATTCACAACAAACCCCTGATGGTAATATGCAAATATCACACTGGGAATTAAATAGTATTTGGGAAATGGGCCCTACCCATGTTATCTACAGTGATGCTTTGTTTAGTCTTTGTATCATCTGGAGCACAACACTGTCACTCTGCTTAACAACTAAATCTTATCAAAACAATCTTGACGCTTTGGGAATACTTGTAGCGATTTTCTGTTTTCGTACATGCTTGAGGTCAATAGTAATGCTATAATCAAGCAACTGCGGCTCTATCTGAGAACACTGTATTGTGGTTGGCATGAGAAACTCAACTTCACCAGACTTAAGGTTATATTTTAAGAAGCACAGTGGCGATGGAATGAAAAATGAACTGTGTGAAGTGTAATTTTATTACTATGGGTATCTGAGTAAAACTTACACTATAATTATGCTTGAGGGAAGATCAAACACAAATTCTGCCACATAAACAGATGAGTGATTGAGATTGAGTAAGAAACAGCAAGAAAATGCATTTAAATGCTATTAAAGAATTAAAACCCTGATTATTTTTATATACAGTACATTCTTAATAACTTTCTAAAATAAAAACCTTGCATATAGACGTTTCATCGGACGCACGTGCGGTGACGCAATAGAGGGTATGCATTGACGTCACTTTTCCACGTGACCACGCCAGAACTGGCTGGTTTTCATAGCGACTGCTGCAAAAATGCCAGTAAAACTGACTATTATCAGCTTAAATTGAATTTAGTTGGACTTGATAGCAGAGGTGGACAATACTTGGTTACATAAGTTACATTTTCCAAGCATCTGTGCTTTATTAGGGTGTTTGTATTGGGAAAAAATTTACTTCACTACATTCTAGCAAGCATAGAATCATACTGGGTATTCTTTAATATTGCATATAAAAATCTATTTAAAACCTAATTAAATTAAAATTGTGTAACTTTACTTGAGTAAAAGTATGTTAATGTTATTAAATATTAAATGTAAACAAAAACTTGTATTTATGAAATGTAAGAGAGTAAAAATTATGATAATATGCTTTGGAATGTATGTTTTCCTAGGAAAAACAGGAATAAAATACAAATACTTGAAAAAATACTTTTAAGTAGTAAGTAAAACCTCCGCTTGATAGTGACCCACCTGTGGTCTGTGGACGTTTGAATGAACGATCTATTTTCTTCTCCTTCTCCGTTTTTTGGCAGTCTATAAAACAATAGCTCCGAATTCTTGTTAATCTTTTAGTAACGTTGCAGTCTATCGCACAACAGCTGTTTCCCATTTAGACGCGTTTTCCTCGTGTTTTCGCTGATTTCACACTGTACATTCATTTTGCCACTCTGTCTTTTGGCAATCAGTGGGCGTAACCGCAGCCACTTTCGCCGAAGGGACGTCACGTGCACACCCTCGGTCTGACTAGTTGCTAAACTGAACTCATACCTCGTCGAAAATAACAAATGTTTTGGTTATTTTGCTTGTTATATAAATAAACTACGTTTAAAGTACTTTGTTGTTATTTATTCTTAGCGAAGTTACCGGAAGTTACAAGGCGTTGTTTATGTTGTCACTGCTGAAACCATCTGTATACAGTACGCATAAAACAAACAATTTATTATTACTAAAGGACTCTGTGCTTATCTTTTGTTTGTTAACTAACTCTAAATACCTTGCATTATTCATTCAAACAAATCCCAATTGCTATTAACTAGACGATTCCTATAGGCTTCCAAGTGAAAAGGAGATAATGTCCAATTAATGCTCATTTATGTACTTAGTGGGCGGCTAAGCACTGTGTGGCTGAATAAAACACAAGCATTCCCTTTGTTAACCACCAGAGGGCGTATAATCTACAGGTGCTGGTTTAGTTTTCCCTCCCCACACACAACACACTCAAGAATAAAGGCACAAAAGCTGTCACTGGGCGTTACCCTTTCAAAATGATACCTTTGTACATAAAGATCGCATATAAGTACCCCAAAGGTTCACATCTGCACCACAATGTTACTAGATAGGGCCTTTTTAAAGGGCACCGTCCCACTTAAAACTTGTAGGAATGTGTAGAAAAATGTGGGAATTAGTTCATCGTGGGCTACATAAACATATCAACACTGATGAACACAGTCAACCAAGCTAAAATAAATGTAATAATGCAAATATTAAGAAATGTATAGACATTCAAGCAGTCATTAATAAAGTTTTTTACATCACATTATATTGACATATAATGTGTAGTAAATACATACACCCCTGTATATTAAAAATTAAAGTCCTAAATTTAGAAATCATATCTTTGGCACACATATTGTATCTTAACATTGACTTTGCAGCTGTAGAATCTGGAGTCATTCCCTCAGCCCTCTCCATCTTCCCGACAAACCCATAAACTGAGAGGACAGTCTTATAAATCAGTAAATATGGCTTGTAATTCACAGCATTTTTTGTCACTCATGACCCGTGATTCATTCTCTGTTTGTGTGTAATTTTGAGGAATAATGGAGTGCCAGCCCTGCGCTTTCAATATGTTTTACCACAGACAAGATTAATACAAACAATATTCATTAAAAACCATTATCGTGTGTCTTCCAAACTAATCGAGGCCAATAACCTGTGCTTTTTCTCACCCCTGTTGTCCCGTGCATGTGCCAGCAGATGAAGTATGTTTCAATATGCCTATTAAACCAATCAAAAAGCAATCAGGCCTATTTTCTTTGTAATTATGATCTGTTTGTGTGGAACGGTAGTTCGAGGGGGTGAGCTGGGATTTGGCCTTCACCGCTCTGGAGTAAATATGAAAATAAACCACCTCTCAGGAAAGACCTAATTAGTCTGTCGCTCTTGGTTTTCCATTCGTTTTGTGGGCCTGACAGTTGCGGTCATGAGTGTCAGATTTAATCTGGCATCGGGGTCGCGTGAGCCCTGGAGCGCTGGCGCGAGATCCATCACTTTGGGGGGGTAGCGGCACCCATGGCATGAACATTCAATAACCGTCTCTCTCTCCTGCTCGCCTCCATCTGCGCTGATAGATGTATTTTCATACAGCTCATTACAATGTCTTCATTGTTTATTGACATCCCCAAGTGACAAAAATATCCCTAATTTCATGTTTCACAGGCATTTGCATTTATTTGGCAGGAATGCGGCGGGCCCTGCCTTGAAATGATGTAGAAATGCAATCACTGATGCTTTGTTTGTGATATGTGTGCATGCATTGATTCTGCATTATGACAGGCCATAAAAGATGTGCATTCATAGACCTACGGCATCATTTGTGAACTTGACCTTATCACATACAGAATTTGAACTTTAGATCAGTTTGATCACTTTTAAGTACTCAATGTATTTTTCGGCTAACATGCCAGCTTTGTTCATACTACTCATACTGTTTCTGGGGTTTGAATGTATTCTGCATGGAATAGCTGCCTGTATAACAACCACATAAACATATTACGCAGATGGCATGCTCAACTTTTCACTGTAAATAAAGTTTGTCCTCTTGATTTTCGGGTTAAACACACCTGTACATTATCAAGCAGTTTTGCCCATGTGTGCCAACAGCTGTACGAGCGAGTCTCTGCGCTCATTAATAAGGTCTGCTGGAAATCCCTGAAAGGTGCGAGTTGTTGTGAAATTTTTTCCATCATAAAAACTTACTAATGTGTGTTTAATTGGCTTCTCGTAAACTGGTAAAGGTGGCGTATCTGGATGAATGTGAATGAATTAGGATTCTGTTGACTTTAACGGCACGGCTATCGGATATCCATTACAACACTTTATATATTGCAAATGTTTGTATTCCCCTTTGTCTTCGCCTTGCCAAATCTCGGCGTAATAAAGTATGGTTTACTCACAGCAGGTGAACAACATTATTTATTGCATGCAGTGTATTCTAAAATGTCAGCATACTATTTTACGAATTAGTATGTTTGTATAACAAAAGTGTTAATTTTGTTTTAAGTAATGTTTATACATCTTTATAATAGGGCTGTCATAATTATGAAATTGGCTGATGGTTATTTGACTAATAAATTGTGACAGTTATGACGATTAATTGTCTGTTTTATTGCTTTGAGATTTAATTCTCATATTTTTTAATTGTTCATTAAATACTTTTCACACATTGCAAAGTTTACCTGTCAGTAAATAATAATCCACATAATGAATATATCTTTAGAACTGAAAATTCTTCTGAAATAAACACAATAAAGTGTCTGAAAAATAACTGAAAATAAAAATGCAATCAAAATGAACTGACTATACCAAAACAGGCCTTAAATATAGGCTAATCCTACAAAGGTCATATTAGTTCTGGACCACATGTCTGTAGTGGCTGCAAAAAAATCTATTCCTTACAGATCCTTAAGAATAGCATCCTTCACTTCCCTAAATTTGAAATGGCTTTTTGGAAATGTATGTTTTACTTGGCAGTTTACTGCTCATCAAAGTTTTGTTTTTCCACTGTATTAAATGGCTTTGCAATGTATTGCGTTACACTGTCAGTCAAGGAGCGCCATTACTTGTTTATACAGGCGCTGCAGCTCCCCCTTGTGTTTTTTAGAGATGTGCAATCATTGTGGTGATCTGAAATCATGGCAATGAGGTCAAACAATCGCGAGGAGACGATTATTTCATCATTGTGACAGCCCTACTTTATTTTTAATTCTTTATAGTTACAAGTGCTGAATTTGTATAGTCAGACATGTAACTAGTCTTTGACTACTATATGTCATTTCAAATAATTTTACAAGATGGCTAATTTATATAAGCTCCTATGATTTCATTTCTACGAGTGATGTTGGGTGAAGAGGTGATGTTATTGCTTTTTTTCTAATAATCATGTTTTTGTATGTTACACATCAAACAAATTCATACAAATTTAGCCACCTTGTAAAATAGTTACAAAATCCTATTAGATAAATCTGTTGCTCATGTAGGTATAGGCGGCAAGCTTATTAGCATGCACTATACCAAAATCCTGTTAGGCGGCTGCATATATGAAAAAAACACCTAACCATAGAAAATTGTAATAAAAGGTTTCTCAGCTGTTTTTTGTAGTATTAGGTGTCTTTAATAACATTCTAAACGTTTACCAAAGTTTGACCACTAGAAAGGTGTAATTTCAAGATGGCGTCCAAGATGGGCAGGAATCCCTCAAAATATCCTAACTCCTTCATTATTTGACCTGGCTAAGTAATTTTGTTGTCTAACCCCATGATTTCTGGGTCTATGATTCCATTGGACTTGTCTTAAATGCTCTGATATGATACATACATGATTTTGTGAGATTACTGGTTTTATCATAGTTTGGGGTGAACCACAGATGTAAACGATTTAGCCTATGTCAAGTAACTCCTACTTTTGGACACATGTTTTTGGATACATACCCCCTTTTTTTGTTAAAGGGGCCATGTCACAAGACTTTTTTAAGATGTCAAATAAATCTTTGGTGTTCCCAGAGCACATGTGTGAAGTTTTAGCTCAAAATAAAGGCAACATAAAACAAGTGATTATTTGTTATTAAAATACTTTTTAATGTCAAAAAATATTTAAGTTTATGGGCCATATTGAAATTTATCATACCCCTTCGTCTGAAGTGTGGTCCCGAAAAATCTTCGTTTGAAGGGGTACCTGGCCCTTCCCCCTACCCTTTCCCCTTCAGCAAAAAGAGAATTGAGACACCCCTACCCCTTCACGTGAACGCGCAAAACAAAGGGGAAGGGGAAAGGGGTAGAATTGGGATTGGGCATTAATGCTACAAAATTTATTACATTTTGATCTTGCCAATCATCACTTAACTCTTGGAGTATTTAAGTGCCCTACTCAACCTCTTTTGCGTGTGCAGATGCTGACCTCCACCTTTCCTACCCCCACCAGGTTGGCCCTTGTCTATGCATTGGGGGTAGGCTCCGCCCCTGCTTTCGTCTCAGGCAGGAGCAGCAAGGATCTACCACGCTCTGGCTTTGAGCTATAGACAGGGCCTACAACAAAGATCTACATCATTGCAGCATCCTTTTGCTGACGAATTGTTAAATAAATACCATTGTAACGTTACATTGCCTTCTGGGTCTTTCTAGCAGAAATAGCAGTGATATATCTTGATTATATCCAATATCTTTGGCTATTTGAGTGTTCTTAACGTACAAATTGAAATTGTACAATAATTTTGAATAGTTTTAATCAGAAATGCTTTTGGGGCACATACAGCCAGCAAAGAAAACCATGTGAAAGTCTACACAATGTAAATTCACAATTAAGAGTAACTTTACATTTTTAATTTACTAAAACGACTTTACTAGTAATACCGTTTGTCAATCAGACACATGTGAGTGCTTGTCTCCTTTATTAGGGTTCAAATGGGTCTTGCTCATTGCCCTTAAGTGACAAAAGGTTAACCAGAGAGTGTGGGAGACTACTGGTTCTCTACCCCTCGAGGGTAAATATGTCAAACACTGCCATGACAGGTCTACCCTGGTTTACCACAGGTCACTTCCAGGTATTGCTATTCAAAAGGAGCCTCAACCACTGGCCGAAAGTCTGTCAGCCAATTAATCCGTAACCTAGGAATACTCAGTGGTTAGTTTTTACACTTTCTACTCTAATCACTGTACACATGCTGCGAGCACTTACACCATCTGAAGTTTTCTTCCTTTATGCTGGGTGTTTAAAATGCTCCATGTGCTTGAGTTATATATTCACTTCATACATCATTGGTAGGGGGGTCTGCAATTTTCTGGAATACTTTAAATGAATGAACCAGATGGTATTTCCAAACAACACCTGGGATGTTTTGGCACCTTATAGCCCGAAATAAATTTGTACTTTGAAAATAATCTTGGCAATGAAAGAATAATCACAAAATGATGTAGAATGATCTGAAAGCACCCTGCATCTTTGTAACCTTTAACCTGTTAATATCTGCCTGACATCTCAGCTGATACTAATGTGATTTTTTTTGGTTGCAGTACAGTGTAATCTTTCAAAATGACACATCTGTCTGGGATAGGTTCCAACAGGAGCAGAGGGGCAGAAAATGTAAAAGCCAATTTCCATGTGTCGGGTACTTATAAGTTAATGTGCGGCGGGAGCTTTGCAAGGGGAAACCTGCCATCAGTATCTTACTGTTAGGGGTGAATTTATTAGCTGCACAGGGACGACCGCATGACACGCTGGGCTAGGAATGCTGGACGGACGTGGGCGAAACAGTGTACTTTTTTCATTTATTTTCATTATTTTGTCTACTGTAAAAGTGGCAATTACTGTTAATACGTCTCAATTTATCTACCCCCCCCAGCATGCACCATTCAGAATTAACATGCATGTTATGGTATAGCGTATACATGTCAGAACATGTAAGCCACCTGGTAGGAGATTGGACACGGTGAGACTTTAAATGTCCTGGTGTGTCTACTGATGTCTGTACTGACTGTGCACAGACTATATATGGAGACAAATTCAATTAACTTTATGGAAAAGATTGATGTGCACTAATGTTTTAATGCACTTCGATTTTGGTGAGTAAAGGCCTGGGGAATGTCGTCACAAAGGGAAGTTGGTAAAAAAGTAAGATTTTGAGTCAAAAGTTCAAGTACACAATTTTGTTTTCTCTAAGTAAACACAACAAAACCGCACTGGCATGCAGTCAAGCAAAAGTCAACGATGTAATAAAGATGCATTTTACCAGAAAAGAAAACTGTGTTCTCAGGACATGGGAATTTTTCCGAAAAGTGGGGTTGAGGAATGTTTCCGTGTGTGTGTGTGTATATATTTATATATACCTAAAGGATTATTAGGAACACTATACTAATGCTGTGTTTGACCCCCTTTCCCCTTTAGAAATGCCTTAATTCTACGTGGCATTGATTCAACAAGGTGCTGAAAGCATTCTTCAGAAATATTGGCCCATATTGATAGGATTGATAGGATATTGTGGGATGCACATCCAGGGCACGAAGCTCCCGTTCCACCACATCCCAAATATGCTCTATTGGGTTGAGATCTGGTGACTGTGTAGGCCATTTTAGTACAGTGAACTCATTGTCATGTTTAAGAAACCAATTTGAATTGATTAAAGCTTTGTGACATGGTGCATTATGCTGCTGGAAGTAGCCATCAGAGGATGGGTACATGGTGGTCAAAAGGGATGGACATGGTCAGAAACAATGCTCAGGTAGGCCGTGGCATTTAAACGATGCCTAATTGGCACTAAGGGGCCTAAAGTGTGCCAAGAAAACATCCCCCACACCATTACACCACCACCATCAGCCTGCACAGTGGTAACAAGGCATGATGTATCCATGTTCTCATTCTGTTTACGCCAAATTCTGACTCTACTATCTGAATGTCTTAACAGAATTCAAGACTCATCAAACCAAGCAACATTTTTTCCAGTCTTCAACTGTCCAATTTTGGTGAGCTTGTGCAAATTGTAGCCTCTATTTGTAGTGGAGATGAGTGGTACCCGGTGGGGTCTTTTGCTATTGTAGCCCATCTGCCTCAAGGTTGTGCGTGTTGTGGCTTCACAAATGCTTTGCTGCATACCTCGGTTGTAACGAGTGGTTATTTCAGTCAAAGTTGCTCTTCTTTCAGCTTGAATCAGTCGGCCCATTCTTCTCTGTCCTCTAGCATAAACAAGGCATTTTCACCCACAGGACTGACGCATACTGGATGTTTTTCTCTTTTCACACCATTCTTTGTAAACCCTAAAAATGGTTGTGCGTGAAAATCCCAGTAACTGAGCAGATTGTGAAATACTCAGACCGACCCCTCTGGCACCAACAACCATGCCTGGCATCAAAATTGCTTAAATCACCTTTCTTTCCCATTCTGACATTCAGTTTGGAGTTCAGAAGATTGTCTTGACCAAGACCACACCCCTAAATGCATTGAAGCAACTGCCATGTGATTGGTTGATTAGATAATTGCATTAATGAGAAATTGAACAGGTTTTCCTAATAATCATTTAGGTGAGTGTATATGTATGAGTGCTGGGTAAAGATTAATCTAGATTCGGATCCAAAATAAAAGTGATTTTTTTTGCATGATATACAAGTGTGTGCTGTGCGTAATTATTAAGTATATATAAATACACACATATTCATGTATTTATTATGGAACATTTATGTGTGTGTGTGTGTGTGTGTAATAAATATTGTGTTTTTAAATATACATAATAATTACACACAACACACACAAATATATTACGCAAAAAAATTACTTTTATTTTGTATGCGATTAATCTAAATTAATCTTTGCCCAGCTTTAATATATATACTATTAATTACCACATTTCCAGGCCAAAGTAACAGTCTGACAGGCTCAGCTTACACCATTTAGTGTGAAAACAGGCGTTCAGTGAACTTTATACTTTCTCCTAGGCAACAATTCTATGTAAACCTCAAATTTTAAATACTTTAAATAAACTCACCTTGAGACATTAAAAGAGAGCAGTAAAAAGTGTGACAACTAGCCCCGGTCCCCCAAATATATGAAGAAAGTGAAGTAGGGTTAAGACTCTAAGCCTCAGGGGTCACGGTGATTTAATAATTAACACTTTTGCCCTCTCCCCAGGTGGGTCACCTAAATACAAGAGCGCCAGTCTAACATCAGGTTAAAGGGTAAAATTAGGAAGGAAGCTGCATTACACAAGGAATTGCTTTCACTCGCCAACTTTCTTTTGTTATATATATCAGCGTTTTAAGCTGGTGATTAAAAACAGCAGGGTGGGATGCAAGATGGATTAGACAATGTTTAACATGAACTAAGATTATAAAGGGAAAACTGCTTTTTATTAAAAATAGAGAGAGAGAGAGAGAATCTATAAAAAGCAACTCTGAGAAGTGCATTATTTTTAGGACCTTCTGTGAAGTAAAAACCAGCTAATGAAATAAATCACATAATTGTCTCTGGGTCTTACTGATAAAAGGCATCGTAGCTCTCACAGAACAGTAATGTGCTGTATGTGGTGATTTAATTAGAACATAATGGATTTGTCTAATCACTGACACGATGTGTTGTTTTACAGCCCTCCTGTGAGAATACTGCCCATTTCAGACCAGCTAAGAACAGGAGATTATATCGGTCCTCACTAACAAATTACAACCCAATTCATTATCAGACCGAGATGTGTCTAAAGATCAAATAAATAATGGAGGAGCTGGACAATCCTATAATTTGTAGCCTTTGCTTTTTATAAAATGTCGGGTTTTCCTCAGCTGAATCACCAGATTAAGTGTTGCATGAGTCATTCGCAGATAGGACCACAGAATGCCTATTATGTGTCCATCAGCCTTGAGATTTTTCCATCATATACTGTTTGTAGACCTCACATAAACCTTGACTTTGCTTGGTTAGATTTCAGTGACTGTGATTTTTAATCAAACAAACATCAACGGCCCTATTTATTCAAGAGTCCAAATCATTTATCTGTGAGGACAGCACATAAACACCTTTATAAATGTAGACTGTTTATCTACAGTTCCAGCCTATGGGGTATTTTGCATTTATTTTTGTTTTTTAGACAGACACTGTCACTGACACAGACTGTCCTTTTCTATCTGCTAATCTAAAGCGTGCCAATATCCTGTCTGTCCTGGTACCATGCAGAGATTCACATGGGGTGCCTGAGGCATGAAGATGTGATTAATTTAACTGTGTCAAATAGTTTTACCACTGCCTTTCACTGTGTTTACTGGGAAGGAAGAAAATAGTGTCATTTTCTCCAGCGAGAAGTTTGTCCTCTGTAACCGATACAGTGTGATTTTTTTGCTGCAGTTAACCATGCTGGTTTTCAATCATAATGCCATTTTAAAACGTAAACATTATTGTAATTATACTAATAATGCGATAGTTCACACACACAAATGAAAATTCTGTCAACATTTACTTTGTTCTGCTGAACACTTTGAGCAATGTTTGTAACCAAAGCGTTTATGAGCCCCATTGACTTCCATAGTAGGCCTATTTGTTTTTCCTACTGTAGAATTCAATGGTGCTCCTGTTTTTTGCTTGCTTATATTCCTTTATTTAGCAGAACAAAGAAATGAATGGTTTGGATCTTAAGTGTAAGTACACTGTAAACATTTTTTGTAGAAATTACAGTCTGATTGCCAGTAACTTACTGTAGATTTTACATTTGTGTATTACTGGCAACAGTTTGTTCAAAGTTAAATGAACATGAAACATTTTCAGTATGTATTTTCTACAGTAAATTAATCAAAATTATAGCTAATTTTTTACAGTGTAAATTATGACAGAAATTTCATTTTTGGGTGAACTATACCTTTAATATAAACCCTGACATTTATTTATAAACTAAATATATTTTTCTTGTTTAAAAGCTGCACCAGAAACAATCAAAAAATAATAATACATTATAAAATTGTGTTTCAAATCTCTGTTTTCTTCATTCCTTAAAACACATAAGAGGAAATCCCGAACATGTGCTGTTGACTTTGTTGATTTAAAGTTACAAAAAGGTTGCCAACGGTGGTCCCTGAGTGTTATATTACTAAGCCTTTTGAAGACATATGATAGCTTTGTGAGAAAAAAGTCACTGTTTACTAAAGATAATGATATCTTCTCTACATGTAGCTATCTTTGATGTGCTCACTAGAGAAGTAATGCCATGAATTAAGCATTATTTTTTTGTGTTAGATCTTGTATCAGACCACATTTATTGTAATTTATTGGTGCTCTAGTCTCCATTTTTTGTAATTTAGGGTTCATAACAACATGAGGGTGAGTACATAATGACAGAACGTTCATTTTTGGGAGAACTATTCCTTTAGATCTCTCAACTTCTTCATCCCACCCATGTTAGATCCATGCCTTATCCAATATACGCTTTTAATAAAATTCATGTTGAATTAGGAACAAAATTACATTTATGCATTTGGTAGATACTTTTTACCTAAAAGATTATACTGTAGCTATAACAAGTTCAAGCAAACCACAGAGTTGAAGTGTTTTGAGACAGTGGCCAGCCAAAGAGGAGGAACTGTGAAAATTCAATTCACCGTTCACAAAGTTAATGTAGATCATAGGAATGACTGTGAGAGCTGTATTGAGTTTAGAAGTTCTGATTAAGACCAAGACCTTCCCTTAAATTAGCAACATATGCTGTGTGAAACTCCAGATATACACAGACTTCTTGGATCAGATCATTAAATCAAATCCAGTTGGAGAGTCAGGCCTGATAAATAACTGATTTACTGATTTACTTTAAGACTAATGAATCTTATGCTGAACATTTTTATTAGTCTGGATTGGGTAACATTGTACCCACTCTTTACTGTGTATATAAGGGATTTTTCCACTAAAGAAATCATATTTCACTTCGTTTAGAAAAAATAAACATTGAATACGGATAATTGAGTACAGATAATTCATATCTCTGATATATAGTTTGCAACGCTGCACATTCTTGTTACATGAAACATCCAGCCTGATCTCTCGAGAATTCATTCATATTTTACAAGTTGGCTATAATTTGTATCAATTCGTACAAAGTTAATTGTGCAAAAACCATAGACTGTAAATATTGTCAGTGACGTCACCCATAGGTTTGTGAAGAGCTTTTTTGAAGCCAATAGTAGGCAGTGCCTGCCATCACCATCTTGGCCGTGCGTCACCGCGCATCACTTGCAGATAACCGAAAATGGGTAAAGAGGGAGGATGTGGGTGAAGGGGAGGTGGCTGGTTGCTAAAACCACGCCCACCTAGCTCGACTCTAGTGACAGCAGTGGCAGTTCAGAACTTTAAGGCTTAATATAATTGAAACGGATGAGTTACAAAAAAAGTCACCCTCTCACATTCGTCATAAAGGGCAAAATTAGCTATATAGACCAAAACACTTTTTGTACCAGGCTGTAAACATATTATTTTCTAATGTAGAGTTGGGCATTTTAACATGGAGGTCTATGGGAATTGACTCCCATTTGGAGCCAGCCTCTAGTGGCCCGTCAATGAATTGCAGTAAAAGTCACTTCCGTATTGGCTTCATCAGAGAATTCGGACGGTTGCCCCTCGGCAAAAACGTACGATCATCATAAACAAAAATAATAACGAAACCCCACCCTTATTCCCGCTCCTAAGCCTGACATCAAGAGCGGTCGTACCTCGTATATCTTGAAAAGTGAAGCTGCTGGCTCTTTGATCGCCCCCTGGTGGCTGGGTGCAGTACAAGTCATAAACCCTGCCCCCTCCATGCAAATTAATGAGACTCTGGTCAAAATAAATTACACTTTCAAAAAAATTTCCGAAAGATGGTTTTAGTGTTATCACGCTGATATACTGTATGTTTAATTGTTCATTTTTGTGATAAGTTTCATTTTAGCTAGTAATTTGATGCTATAGAAATGGGGCGTGTCATTATGATTGACATTGTTATTGACAGCTTCTCTGAGACGACTCTTGATAAAGATGTAACCAACAATTCATTTTTGATTCTGGTTTATGCTACACACTGACAAAATGAGTTGTATTTAACTTACCTTATTTTGGCAAGCCAGTCAAATGAGACGTTCAGTGAGCGTTGTTGAATTGGGCGTGCAAGCGTTTGGGTGGACGTTTGATACCGCGGCTACACCTCGGGCTCCACGGACGATTCCTTCTGCGCATGCCCTGGCCCCAAACTGACATTTTTGCGTAACATGGCAGTGCCCATTATGGTTGGACATTTGCCAATTTATTACAACAGAAGGAAGCAACGTCACGTCGTCCATCTTTTTTTACATTCTATGGCTGCGTCCGAAAACTTAGGCAGCTGACTTGTTGCCTCGCTGCCTCATGAGGCAATGACTTCAGAGCCAGGAAGGCAGCTTAGAGAAATGCTTTCGGACAAACTTCAAAGGGAGCGTTTTTGAAATATAAACAGAGAGCGCCTTTGTGATAACTAATCATATATTTGAAAACTACAATATTAATTTCTCGCTAGAAATGCAATTAAAATGTAAAAATATACATTTATTTACACTAAATTTGTGCTCCAGCCGCTTTCTTGGCCACCATTTAATTTTTTTGAACTCGACCAGGCTCGACCAATCACATTCCCCATGTGCGCACATGCATAGAATTGCGGGAAAAGATCTCAGGAGTCAGGAAGTAAACCTAACATTGGATTCGGACATGCCTTGATGCCTTCCTGCCCTGGAAAGCTGCTGCAGAAGGCAACAACCTGAAGTTTTCGGACGCAGTCTATGTTCGGAAGACATTTGCCCCTCTATCGCCATCTCTGTTTGAAACATTAAATTGCAGTTATTTGTGAAGTAATTTTCCATACGTGCATTGTGCTTCGCCCCGCTACTCTTCACGGATGAATCTGATGTCTGTGATCACGACATTAGAGATGATCTGTCATTTTACATCGACATAACAGTAAGAAGTAGGCTACATACAAAAGTGTGACAGATCAAGCAATAAGTTCAAATTTAAATACTAAATACTACAGATTTTTTTATGGATTTATTTTTACCTAAAAAAGTTACAGATTGCAGTTTTTTTGAAAACCTAAAAATGTATGAGGCTAAAAATATCATTAGCTTAGTATAAAAACAACCCAAAGTCAATGGCAAGTCCCCACCATGCTAGAATAAAAAAAAGTGTCTGCGTATGCAGGTGGAGCCAAAAAAGTCTTGTTCTACACCTAACTACATTTCACAATACACACAGGAGGTGAAGAAATCCTTCACCGACCCCTTCACATGTCAACAGAGACCGTGTGCCTTCCCACTGTATTGACCGAAGGAATCAAAACACCATGCCTCATTTGCCCCACCAGGGGATGGACTTTGAATTCATTTTTGGTTGAAGAGGCATCAAGCTACTCTTGATTAAGTTACTAATGACGCGTCAGTGACAACAAGCCGCCTCGTGGCTTTAATTGATCTTCCGATCTCCCTCGTACCTGCAGTGTGGGACGGCTATTTTAAGAGATGATATATTATTCCCCTAAAAGTCAGTGGCCGTGGCACAGAAAAAGACAGAAATGACGGCTCCCCTTACAAGATGACATAATGAGCTTCGCCTGCGACCGAGCTGTGATATCCGCCCATTAAAAAGAAACCCCATGTTTGCCATCGTTATAAAAACAGCTGCAGTTTCGCAGGTCATGACTGATAGAGCGCTCGACGCTCTGATACGGGCTAACCTAATTGTTGAAATGCTCATTAAATCAGATAAAGCAGCACATAAATCAGACTGATGGTTTGAGCTATATGGTCAGCCTGTGCCGTTTGGCTGGAGTAATTCTCCCAGGGACGTTTGTTCACCTCCTTAGATCTCATTACATCTTTTTCTTGACAAAGTTCCAGCACCTTTACTGTACGGTCTGGACCCAAACACAGCTGCATTTCTTGGGCTTAGATAAAAAAAGAGCATAATTTTGACATGATGTTTAAAATCTAAGCATGAAATCATGTATGTGTTGGATTTGTGTTTAACGGTCTTGTTTGTAAACCGAACGCAAAAAAGCCGTATAAGTTCATCGTAAATTTAACCGAACAAGCAATTACACAAAATTGACGTAATGCGCTATGTTCTTTAAAACATATATTTAAAAAATACATTTTAACTCATAAATATTAATGGTTTGGATCCAATACTTGGATCTCTAAGTCCCGACATGCAGTAGGCGACCCTACGTCATAAATAAAGGTTAGCAATGATGAATGAAGCACATGGCAAGATATGAAGCATTGATTTTATTTGCTCTCCTCTGACTGGTTCATGACCCGTTGCCAATCTGAAGGCTGCACTCCATCAGAGCCTGCTGTTCTCTTGGAATAGCAGGGAAACACATTAAAAGCCTCATTTGGAGCACATGTTTCAGGAGGGGGAAGCCAAATGTTGACATGCAACACAATTCCAGCACGCCTTTATGTAACTGCTATGTGATTAATAACTTGCTTTGCTTTCCCAACCACATGCAAACGGATATGTCATCTCTCATTACCGTTTGATTATTTACTAATCGATATATCACTGCTGCGTGAAGCTCGTGCTTGTACCAGACGTCAACAACCAAATTGAGATGCTCGGTTTCCTGAGTGACGCTTCATAGATTAAAAAAATCCAACAAGCCTTGTTAGCATCATGATGTTAGTAGATCTGTGTAAAGTTACAATAGTGATGTTTAACAAATAAATTGAAAAGAAACATAACTGTATTTTGAAGACAGATATATGCAATATTTCAGTAAAATCACAATGAAATTTAAATTAAAAACTTCTTTTTATAATAATGTGGTATTTTTTTTACAAGTAACTTATCAGTGAGCTTCATTATTTTTTAAATAAATAGTTCATGTGCCCTCATAATCTTTAATCAAAAATGCTAATATCCTCGCCGTAAAGATCTCTCTTTACCTCTGGTCACGAGCTATGTCAGATAGGCGGGGCCCGGGGAAAGATCACAGCGATTAGCAATTAGCAACATGACCCAACTTCCAATGGTCCAATCAAATCTCGATGGATGAATTCAAGTCCTGTCCTACAGTACCTTTTTTCTCATTTCAGAAGCCGATATACGTCACGACGGGGAAAATAAGACAATCACTATTTCCGTTTTAATGGGACTTTAAATGGGACATTTCACAAGACTTTTTAAAGATGTAAAATAAATATTTGATGTCTCCAGAGTACATATGTGAAGTTTTAGCTCAAAATACCATTTCGATAATTTATAATAGCATGTTAAAATTGCCACTTTGTAGGTGTAAGCAAAAATGTGACGTTTTGGGTGTGTCCTTTTAAACGCAAATGAGCTGATCTTTATAGTAAATGGCAGTGTCGTGGTTGGATATTGCAGACTTATGGTACATACACACCAAACGCGGGGCATCGCGTTACTTGCTCTAGATCAGTGGTTCTCAAACTGAGGTCCGGGGCCCCCAGGGGTGCCGCGAGATGGTGCCAGGGGGGCCGCAGTTTTATGACATTTTATAAAATACATTAATTTATCATGAATTCTGTGTAATTAAACCTAAAAAAATAAGGCTACTAACCAACAGCACTACTTTGTATAACTTAATATGTTTTGTTTAATTAAAATGTTAAATTTTAGAACAGTTTTTGTCATAAATTTTCTTTGGGGGGGCCGCGAAGGAATGCACCGTACAAGGGGGGCCACACGTGGAAAAAGTTTGAGAACCACTGCTCTAGATTACTCGCGGGATTTAACTTCGTATCATGTGAATTTTTCGCTTGAGTTGAATATTTTCAACTTTTGTTTGAGGTGAATAGCGCGTGTTTTCACAGCAATCGGGTCGCCCATATCGCGTCATCCGCATCACACCACGCGACGATGCATCTGATTGCGCCTTTGCATTGACTTTGTATGTAATCTACTCGCGCAAATCGTTGAACTCGCGTTTGGTGAGTATGCCCATAAGGTGTGGTATTATCTTCTTCTGACATCACAGGGGGAGACAAATTTCAATTCCCTATTTTTCACATTTTTCACAGAGAATGGTTTACCAGAACTAAGTTACTGGGTTGATCTTTTTCACATTTTCTAGGTTGATAGATGCATTGTGGACCCAATTATAGCACTTAAACATGATGTCAGATTTTCATAATATGTCTTAAGGGAATAAGTGTTTTGCAAACAAACAAAAACATTTATAAAATAGATTTCAGTGAATTTCCAAATATTAAAATGAAACACTAAATATTCCCGTCATCTAGATGTTTACTTTGAATTCAAACAGAAAATAAATATTAAATATAAATGGCAACATTTAGTAGGAATGTATGTTATTACAGGACCACCTGTTAGCATGCGATGCTAATTGGTTGCTTTTTGCTTATTAGTTGATGGCTCATGGATTGCATTGCAAAGGCAGCACCCTACTGAAAAATCATACTGAAAAAAGCTGAATTTTATAAAATTTTGCGTGACTAAAACATCACTTTCCGTGAGATCAGTCTGTTAAAAAGTGACCAAAACACAGCTAGCTTGCTTCACCAGCAAAACCAGCTAAAACCAAGCTGGGAGACCAACTAAAACCAGCTCGCAATCTTATGCTGGATTTGTCAGTAGGGCAGAGAGGGAAAACAAAAGTCCTCGGTGTTTTTAAAAAAAAAAAAAAATATGAAGTAAGTTTGTACAGTCAACATCCTAGACAACCATGTCCCCATTAGATTTGAATTTTAGCAATAGTATATTGGCCATATATAATTATTTATCAAACTATAAAATTATAAGCTAAAGTGTCAAGTGTTAAGTGTAATCTCCCCTTACACGTCAGCAATAGCAAAAACCTGCAACCTCTCTTAAACCTAAATTAAACGAAACCCTAATTTCTAATTCTAATCTAATGACTTCGGGACCTCAAAAGAGTTCAAGATGTGCTTACTGCCATGGGATGTCACACAAAATACTGACTTTTGCCTATTTTGTGTGTGTGTGTATTTCCTGTGCCTTGTTTGTATCTCAATAAAAAGAGTGGTAAATAAATATGGATGGTCATTAAAACTTTGCTAAAACAACAACTGCTGGTGTTGGCCTAGATTTTGCAAAAATATTTAATGAGAATTCACCGCTGTAGTTACTTCATCTTCCAGCAGGGGCTAAATGGAGCCCACTTACCATCCAGATCTTGACCTCTAGCATGTACCACAGTATGAGAAGGACAGTTTTAAATGAAAGACTGCAGGGTGACTCCCTCTTCTCACACCTCTCACTTGGCAGACGGGTGATTCCTTAGACAATGTACAACTTTGACACCAGCCGTTATTTTAGCGAACGGCTAATTTCATGCTGACAAGTCGAGAGCCAAAAGAAATATTCATTTCAGGCGTCTCCAGGAGTTTAGATAATCTGGCACTCCGAGACGGCATATGGAAAAACTGAAGCGGAGTAACTGTGTGACCGGTGTGTTTAAATCAAGACCTCTGAGGAGCGGATAAAATATCTCTACCGAAATGTTTACACTCGCAGTAATTCTTAACACCGTACGTCTGCTTAGCTGGGCTCACTTTCTCTCGAAGTGGTAAAAAGATTGAAGTAAATGACATGCCTTTAAAACTATTTGTGTGAAAAACACAGAGCACTTTGTATTTCTAGGCAGACTCCCCAGACAGAGATGCATAGATCTTTTAACAAGTTTGTACTATACGAGAGGTCATTTAGGTTTATCCTTATTGCAAAGAAGCAGTACTTACCAAAACATATTCCTATGGGACGTAATTGGTCTCGCTACATCTGAAAGTAGGAAGATT
This sequence comes from Misgurnus anguillicaudatus, assembly GCF_027580225.2. NCBI lineage: Eukaryota > Metazoa > Chordata > Actinopteri > Cypriniformes > Cobitidae > Misgurnus > Misgurnus anguillicaudatus. The sequence goes on from NC_073345.2 coordinate 21,870,515, forward strand.
CAGATTGCTGTAAATCAGGATAGAAAAAGAGGAAACATCATGCTCTTTCCCATAATGATATGAAGTTCATGCCCGAAAACCACATCCTTCACGTTGCATCTGGCTGCTTGGTCAACGCTAAACCATAAACCGCACCAGCGACTCGGCACTCATCAGTCCACCCATCTGCACGTAATTGCACATGCATGCAGCTTGGCAAAGGAAACTTGCTAACTACTTTAAATCATCCCTGAACTGGCAACGGTTATAAGCATTGGTTTGTGTAGATGCATGGTTAGGTCATTATATGTCAAGCTCAAAATACATGATCAAATTCCTTCCTGTCGTCATGCTTTACTATTTGGCCGAGTAAAAACAATATGTACAAGTCTGACAGTGCTACTTTATGACAGTCTTGTGTGCCAGTACGACAGCCACAGTAACCATAATAAAGATTTAGAAAGTTCATTAATCAGGTGCATGTACAGAAAAAGTCAACTAAAAAAACTAAATGAGCTTTAACAGTACTCAACAATTTATCCAAATGTATTTGTCCATGGCTTTTATAAAATAGATAGAAGGGTTGTATTATTATTGTTGCTGTACTACCTGTGGTCATGTGGAAAATTTATTGACAAGCTACTGTAAATATGCAAAACTACTGACTATTAAAGGAAAACACCACTGTTTTTCAATACTTTACTAGGTTCTTACCTCAACTTAGACTAATTAATACATACCTATTTTTTTTCAATGCGTGCACTTAATCTTTGTACAGCGTGTCGTGAATGTGTTAGCATTTAGCCTAGCCCCATTCATTCCTTAGGATCCAAACAGGGATGAATTTAAACCACCAAACACTTCCATGTTTTCCATATTTAAAGACTGTTACATGAGTTGTTACACGAGTAAGTATGGTGGCATAAAATAATACACATCGATTTTTTAAGCAGATAAAACGAGAGCTATATTGTATGGCGGAAGAGCACTTAGTTTGCAGCACTTTGACCTCGAGCGCAGTAATATTGATAAAAGTTTGAGCGAGAGGGGGAGTAGTCAGGAGTGATGATGTTACTGTGCACGGAGGTCGAAGTGCTGCAAACTGAGTGCTCTTCCGCCATACAACATAGTCCTCATTTTTATCCGCTTAAAAAAATTGCGTTTCATTTTGTAGTCTTTATATAGGGAAAACATGGAAGTGTTTGGTGGCATCCAAATTTTTACCTGTTTGGATCCTAAGGAATGAATGGGGCTAGGCTAAATGCTAACACATTCACGACACGCTGTACAAAGATTAAGTGCATGCATTAATAAAAGATGGGTATGTATTAGTCTAAATTGATGGAAGAACATAGTAAAATATTGAAAAATTGTGGTGTTTTCCTTTAAATGTAACTTTATTTCATCATAGCTGTTTCTCAATACCAAGTACGCCAAACTCGGACTTGTGTCCTACGTAGTTCGAACTTGCAAGTTCAGACTCGGAAGAACGAACTCCTGACGCGAAATGCATTCTGGGAAACTTCGCTGTCATAAGTCCACACAAGTCTCCTCCGATGCATCCTCGATAAAATGGGCGGATCAAGAACACATCCGGGGATTTTATGTGAACTTGGGCTTGATGCGAACTTTGAATTGGAACAGTACTTGGGCCGCGACTGATGACGTTCCACAAGTCCACAAGAACGCAAGTACAGACAAGAACGCATATTGAGAAACGGCTACTGTCTCAGTTTTGCATGCGCGTTGTCGTGGTTACGCGCCTGAACCGAAGTGAACTTCCAGTGTGCTAAAAGGTTTGGCAGCCAGGCATGAACTCAAGGACCTGGAGCTAACATTGTATACATTAACTCTTTCACCGCCAGCATTTTTAAAAAAAGTTGCCAGCCAGCGCCAGCGTTTTTCGTGATTTTCACAAAAGTTTGGTGCCTTCCAGAAAATGTTCTTCTTCAAATATATAAACATAAAATATAACAAATGAAAGAACAGACCCTCTGCTTTCAAACAAAAAAAAACGTTTCATCATACCTTCAGTAGTTCTTTTGTAATCAGCTTTTGAACATGGGTAGATTTCTGCAAAAACGCCACATTTTGGGCAAAAAGCAGAGATGGTTCAGTTTTTGTGACGGACTTTTCATGGAGATCCCATTCAGAGCGATCTTTAAAACAGACACGGACATGCAGCCGCTTGCTATAGGGCAATACTTCCGGGTTTAAAAAGTTGCGGAAGCCCCCTAGTGGATAATAGCGGTATTGCGGAAAAACGGAAATACTCGTCATTGGCGGGGAAGCGTTTTCTCTTGATTGACGAGATATCTCGTCAATGGCGGGGAAAGAGTTAATACAAAGCAAATGTATACATGTACATTGTAAAGTAACGTTAGCGCAGTATAGTGTTTGATATGTGTTAAATATGATAACCTATATGAATGAAGGTATGTATTTTTTTGCTTGTTATCAGAAATAGGCTTCTACTGCAAAAGGACTCTGTTGTTATTGATTCTATGTGGAAGTACCAGGGGCCTATACCATGAAGCCGGTTTAGTTGTTTAGCCAAGTAAGTTTAAGATTAGTTCAAATCCTGGGTTTTGGGTACCGTAAAAATAGTTTGTACCAACAAGGCCTGTTCACATTGGCTTGGTTTTGTCAACTAGAGACTAATCCTGTAGTCCAGAGTTTGTTTAACCATTTTCATGGTACGGGCCAGAAGTTAGTCCACAAAAGCCGTTTGTTTATGTTGTTATTGCTGAAACTGTCTATACTTTAACAGAAAAGTCACACCAGAGATTCCAGTCTATGTAAAGCCCGTATAATACGCAGACAATACGCAGAACATTAACAGACAGATTCATCAACTAAAATAACAAAAACACCAAAAGTTTTAGATTTAAACACCAACAACAAAAACATGTTTTTAAGCTAAAATACTTGCATGTATGCATCTGCTTACAGGACCTCCCAAGCCAACTCGCTCTCATGAGAACAGTTGATAGACTGACATCTCCCTCACCCCAGAACACACACACACACACACACACACACACACACACACACACACACACACACACACACATACATTCCTGTCCCGCATATGACACTGTAATGTTTATCTGCTTTAGCTTGGTCCTGTTGTCTCTGCTTACCACTGTAATTGAACTGTCCTGATGTTGAAACCCCCTTATGAAGTCACTCAGGGTTTGTGTCGCTCCTGTTCATCTGTTTCATGTGCTGCATGGGTGGCGTTCCGTATCTCAAGCATTTATGTTTTAATTGTTTATCACTGTGTGGTTTCTCAAAAATCTTGAAAACAGAATCTTAAAGAGGACATTTCACAAGACTTTTTTTAAAGATGTCACATCTTTGGAATTCCCAGAGTACATATGTGAAGTTTTAGCTCAAAATATCATATAGATTTATTATAGATTTATTTATTATAGCAAGTTAAAATTTTCACTTTGTAGGTGTGAGCAAAAATATGCCACTTTGGGTGTGTTCTTTAACATGCAAATGAGCTGATCTCTGTACTAAATGGTGGTGTCATGGTTGAAAAGTGCAAATTAAGGGGCAGCATTATCCCCTTCTGACATCACCAGGGGAGCCAAATTTCAATGACCTATTTTTTTCACATGCTTGGGGAGAACGGTTTACCAAAACTAAGTTACTAGGTTGATCTTATTCACATTTTCTAGGTTGATAAAAGCACTGGAGACCCAATTATAGAAAATAAACATGGAAAAAGTCAAATTTTCATGGTATGTCCACTTTAAAAGGACAAGCTTAGAAAAACATATAAAACAGCTTGCTTATTTAGTTTTTACCTGGATCTCCTTTTTGGTATAAAACCTTCAGAAAATTTGATTCAATTATTAACTTATGAAATGATTAACAATCAAAGTGTGTGTGTGCGCATGCGTGTATTTAAATGACTAAAAAAGCTTTTTAAGTTGAGTAACCATTTATAATTTCCGCAAATGTATCATCAACTACAGCCATAGCAGAAACTCAGAAACTCGGCACCAAAGAAAACTGTGATGTGACTGAATATTTATTGATCTGTTCCAGCTTATTTAATAAAAGCAGGCTGTTTGTTTAAAGATTTTTTTACTCTTGGTTATGTATTTTAAAGTGATACACCGAAAATGCAGCTTGAAGTTTAAGCAACATTTCTTACTATTTTTGACTTGTGACAAGTTTTGACTTGTGATAATTTAACATAACTTCACTCTAAAACGATCTTTGCTGCTTTTTTGTTGTTGTTGTTAAATCAATTTAGATTAGAAGTCATTTCAACTTACTATTATTTATCTTGATGAGTTTGCTACAACTTAAATGAAGTTGACTTTTTTCAACTACATTTTATAAGTTATAACAACTCAAGATAAATAATAGTAAGTTGAAATGACTTGTAAATCTGAGTTAATTAACAACAAATTTAAGGCAGCAAAGAATTTTTTTACAGTGTTATAAAAATTATTTAAAATTGTTTAACTTAATTTGTTAAGTTAAAGTTACATAAAAATATATGTTGATATAATATCATTTTTACAGTGTACATAAAGGTCATTTGTAAAGTAGCCAAAATGAAAAAAGTTATGGTAAAAAGTTTGCAGGACAGTTTATTCACTGAAAAAAATCTTTTTGCACATTTTTAAGTTTAATCAAGTCAGATTTACAAGTCATTTTAACTGCATTTACTACACTAAAAAAAATGATTAATTTAATTTACTATTTTTTAAGGTAAGTGGTTGAAATCAATTTATTAAGCTACATTTAAACACAAAGATTAGTAAAGTAAAATAAAATATAAAACTTCAACTTTAAATGAGTAAATTCAATGAATCATTTTTTTCGATGAGTTGCAACTCAATTGAGTTGACATAACTTAAGCACATTAAACTTAATTTAGTAAGTTACAGCATCACTTGTCAAGATAGTTGAAATGACTTGTAAATTCTAGCTGATTTAACTTAAAAATGTAAGTGCAAGTGTATATTTTGTAACAAATAAGACAAATCAACCCTTTTGAGATGAAAAAAGTACTCAAAGTTAAAGAAACATCCTAACACACTTGAGAAGTGTAAAGTCAGGGCGTTATTTTTTTGCCTGATCCCCGGCCCTAGAAATATCACACCGCCTCAAGCTTTGCCTGTATGAAAGGAGGAATGAATCTTTCAGCTGTAGTGTGTGGCTATTATTAGAACGTTGAATAGAGTTGCAGATAGACCATATAAAGGTGGATATGCTTTCATTTCAGAATTAAGTAGCGAATGTTGGCCACTAAAACATTTTGCTGCCATAAATCAGCAACCTCTATGGACTGTACACTGCATTTAAGATTGTACATGTTTACAATTAGATGCTTTTTTATAATCAAAGGTTCACTTTGCCAAAAAGAATTGTCAAAATATATCACAGTAGTTTAACTGAACATGTCTCATTTCTCTTAGAGGAATTCAGTTAGCTGAAAAGGGTTCAGAGGTAAATCCTTTTTCTTTACAGTTTCCTTAGCAACTGAGAACCTATTTGCATATAACTGTTAAAGGATAAACAAGCGTCCTTTTGTTTTTGTTGTACACTGCATAATTATTATGCAATTTAATATTTTTTTGTGTTTCAGGATTATTTAACTTTGCAAAGTCTATGACACCGTATACCTACAGAGACTCCAGGTAGGTTCTGGAAAACCAAAACGGTGGCACTGGAGACAAAAGGATTCTTCATCTTAATTCACAAAAAAATATGTTGCATTTAATATCTTTTCTTTTCATATTAGTTTTTGTAACCCTGCAGCCCTGATCAACATTTCTTATCAAATGGTCACACCTTAATTTTTAAAATTTCATTCATCCTTCTCATTTTAGTGTGAGTTAAATCCTTTTTTGGCCCATTTTAAGGGAAAACCAATAATTATGCACACCTGAATATAAGGTGTGTTTCACTTCCAATACAATACAGTAATATATCAGTTATAAAATGATTATATACAATATTAATAGTAGTTATAAGATTGATGTGGTTTGAAATTGGTAAAAAATGCTTAAAATAATGATTATAATAATTATGCATGCAGTGGACAGCCATAGCTCATATAATGGGTCAATAAGTGGACAAATTTTGCTGTGTACAGAAGTTCAATATACTACCAGCAAGCTGCTTCTCCACACACTTTTCTTTTTTGTCACAATAACTATGCTTTCTTCTTAATAAACCTCTATGCATGTAAATAATTATGATAAAATAGTTGTTATGCATTGTTGGGATGCTTGGAGTAAATCCAATGTCAGAGTATATTGCCGATAAACTCCATCATGTGACGAATGTATCTTAGGAATGTATCTTAGTTGTTCATTGTTAACACAATCTGTCTGGCTCATTTCTAAGATCATTGGATAGAAATAGAACAGGCACAAAATATTTAGAGGCAAAACAGCAAGAACACAAGATGCCATTCACCATCTTGTCACCAAGGAATGCCCCCTCAAGCCTGTTCTTGTTTAAACTGGCCAGTGCCCAAGAGCTTGCACGTACTCATTTATATTCATTGAGTTTACCATTGACCCCAGAGTGCAAATAATGATGGGCAAATGTTGTCATTTGTGAGAGTTCATCAACCTCTTCTGTCTCACAGAAAAATCACTTAACAGAAACTCTGACTTCCCACTTGCATGTTTTGCAAGAGTTGTTTAATAAGGATTTGAAAGAAAAATGTAGCTTTTATGTAAAATTTCGCCATTAAAGTGGAATTTGCAGAGAGAGACAGTGTTTACATACTGTTTAAACACAAGAAAATCTATATTTATACACACCTTTAATCTATTTCAATATCATTTAGCTTTACTGTATAAGCATTATACATTGTAAAAAAAAATATAAAATTGTTAAAGAATGGTCCCTAGTCGGCCGGTACACTTGTCATTAGGCCAGTACCCTTTCACAAAGTACACACCTTTGCACCTATAGAGTTCATATTGGTACCAAATGTATACATATCAAGCGTGCGGCACAAGCCCTGAAAAGTGAAGCCAAAACATTTCGATCGCCCCCCAGTGACTGGTCCTAGTATAGGTCATAAACCCCGCCTCCCCCGTGTTATTCAATAGTACTTGAGATCAACTAAACAATTTAATTACACTTCAATTATCTTTTTTTCGAAATTGCTTTCTGTATTTACTGTAGTTTTTATTACGCTGATCCGTTTGTTTTTAAAATAAGTTTTTTTAGTTAGTTATTTAATGCTATAAAAGCGGTGGTGTGACATCATGATTGACAGCTGTGATATGTGCATTCTGCGATGGCGGGGCCTTGATTTAGCGGCTTTACTTTCTGCTTACTCCTGCGCAGGACTGGTCCCGAAATCGCTACTGCGCAGACTCAAGACCCAAGATGTCAGCGCCATATCGGGACACTGACGGCTTCACTTTTCACCAATGGAAGAGAGCGAACGGGCATCGTCCATCTTATTTAAAGGCTATGATACATATCTGTACCTTAATGCTACATATTAGCAGTGTTGGGGAAAGATACTTTTAAAAGTAATTCATTACATTATTAAGTTACTCCCCAAAAAAGTAAATAATTGCGTTACTTAGTTACGTTTCATGGAAAGTAATACTTGCGTTACTTTTAAGTTACTTTTTCTTACTTGACTGAGGCTTGGTCTCTTTCAGAAATTGCATATTTCCATCGCAAAAATGTCAAGCTCTGGCCTGCCATCTCTGTTTCTGACTCAAAGCGTTCGCGCTTAGGCGTGCACGGTACATATTTTTTTTATCGAATTAATTAAACTGAAAAGTAACTATACTTTTTTTAAAAAAGTAACTAAAATATTAATGTGTACATTAATAAAGTAAATGTGTTACTTTACTCATTACTCAAGAAAAGTAATATTATTACCCAATGCACGTTACTTGTAATGCGTTACCCCCAAAATAAATAAATAAATAAATAAATAAATAAATAAATAAATAAATAAATAAATAAATAAATATATATACAGTACAGGCCAAAAGTTTGGACACACTTGACTAAAATGTTAACTATGACTTTAAAAATCTTTTAATCTGAAGGTGTATGTTAAATGCATGAAATTACGTTTGTAGAAAAACTATACACAGCAAATTTAGCAGAGTTAAAATTACGGTGTTAATGGAAATATAAAGAGTTCGGAGTTAATTTAACACTGAATTGAGTTAAAACTTTTTTATTTAACTCTATAAAAATAAAGAGTTGGTGTCAAAACAGAGTGTTACCACTTTTTTTTAAATTAACTCCTACAGTGTTTTGTTAGTGGAGTTTGTTAACTCCTAGGGTGTTAAATAGAGAAGACCTCACACTTTTTACAGCACACACTGAACCGTGTTTTTGGATGATGCAGTTCAAGCAGAAGGTCATCTCTTCACTGTAAATGGTAAGTAAATGTTTAATAAATAAAATTTTGATCAATTACATTTGAGAGTTGTGAGGTGATATGTTTTATATTGCTGTTAGTATCAAGTTTAACATTCAAGAGTATCAAGAGTCATGTGTTATTGTCATTATATGAATGCGGCAGTTGAGTTTAGGTCTTAGCCTCAGATGGAGCAATACATACTCGTATAATGGTTTTGGAAGTTTTTTTTTTTTTTTGCTTTATATGCTGTTTAAGTTTAAAATATATGTTTTTAAATCCATAAATGTGTTCAGGAGATTTGCTTTGGGGACTTTGGAGGAGTACAGAAATAGGCCTACATGAACATTTCTTCAGACGAAGAGCAATTTTATAACAAAGTGAGTATTTTTGTGCAAAACATAAATGTATAATTATTTTCAAAGTATTTTGTAATGTGTTCTGTATGTGAATTATGTAATGCATTTTGTATTGTTTTTTAATAATGAATGTTTCCCTTTTATTTTTGTTTTATTAACAGAAAAGTTCAATATCTAGTCCGAAGATCTGACCAAGGATCATATCACCTCCTTACAGCTGGTTCATCATATTCTGCTGTTATTATGTGAAGACCAACATGGATTTTGGATTGAAATGAAGTCAAACTTGTTTGTATGAACTGAAGCATCCCATAAACTGTGTTTATAAATATCTGTACTGTTGTTATACATTGGGAATGTGCTTTTTAGTTGTCTCGGATGTTAATATATGTTAATTTAATGAACACTTAAATGCATGATACATTGAGAACAATTTTTCTGTCATAAATAAATGTTGATCAGATGACATTTTAAAAAAATCCTTAACAGTTTTTTAATGATAATGAAAGATTATACTGCTGTATTGTTACATTAAAAAAACTGTTTAAAAATAAAGTTTTTTGTCCCAAAAGTACCGTAATATGTTTCTGTCTTTACATTTACCATATTAACACCATAGTATTAAAAAATATAACACTACATTGGAGTTAACAAATTACACCGAGGGAGTTAATTTTTAACAAATAAAAAATATTTAACACTTATCAGTGTAAATTTATAGTTAGATTTTTAACTCTGTATAGTGTCAATTGCTAACACTTTAAAAGAGTCAATGTGCTAACACTTTCAAAAGTGTTAAAATAACTCTATTGGGAGTGGACCCCATGAGACACTTTTAAAGTGTTGAAATTAACTCTTATAGAGTTATTCTGAGGTTCCAGATTTTGCTGTGTACCTGTGCCAAACAGATTAATTTCTGTTATTAGAAAACTAAAATTTTATTTTAAAATATTATTTTTTAAATAGATGACTTGCACTGAATATTAAAAAAAAATCTGTCAGTAAGAGCCCATATATATTTATATTTGATATATATACACACACACCTACAGTATCTTGAACTAAGCTACAAATGGTTCATTCTATGAAAATGGTGGCTTTTTGAACAGACAACTTTTTAAAAATGGAATTCTTTTTTTTTATACCAAAACTTATAGTCAGATAATAGTTAACCTCTTAACATTATAAATCAACTTGAATGACAGCTTAATGTATTTTTATATTTTTACTACATTACATAAAAAAATGGTGCTACATTACATTAAAAAAGCTTGGCTTGCTTTTTGTCACTGATGTTACCTATAATTTGGATGACAATTCAGGCTTCCCAGAATGTATTTTGACTATTTTATTTGCATACATAATCAAAGACAGAAAAAGTGAATGTAATATTAAGAAATTGTCTTGATTAGTAATAATTTACTTTAAACAGGCATGCGTAAAGTTCTATTGTGTTACCTTTTTCTATTTCTACCATTGTGTTTTTAGTTGTAACATTAGAAATAATTGAGGTTGAGTGATCAAAATTGAATGATGATATCCTTAAAATGCTTACTTATGAAAGCAGCAACAGTAACACCAGTGACAATAACACCAGTGACAAATCTGCAGACAAAATGGCATATCTAAGATTGCGGCCACAGTAGCTCAAACCACACTTCTTAAATATGTTTTATTAATTATAAAACACTTCAATTAAAACAAAAAACATATATTTTGTGTCATTATCTGACAATTTTAAATGTTTTTCCTGATGTTTGGGGCTGGAAAGCCACCATTTTCATAGAATGACCCAAATACTGTGTTTGGCCTTTAAATAATAAGAAATCAACAGGTTTTTACAATTTATTTCTTTATTTGAGCTTCTCCAGCAAGTGTATTTACAAACAATGGCATTTGAAGATATAAAAAGTCATACAGTATAATAATGCAATTCGCTGCTGCACCATTAGAGACTGTACAGCAAATGTCTAATATTCAGGCAACACAGCCAATAAGCTCAGGGAAATGGTGCTTTAGATACCATCATCACAGCTGTATGAAGCAGCAGGTGTGGTATGAATTATAAAATTATGTCTAACACTGAAGAAATTCACTGGGTATAAAAAAGATGCAATAAGAGAATGCAGGAACACAACTGCCTCGAGGTGAAAAACCCAGAATGAGCTGAATGTTATAGCCTTTCATATTCATTCCTTTGACCTCAAATACTGAATACGAAAATGACGAAGGGGAATTTTGGTAGCGTTTGGAAACACAGTATGGACAAAAACAGACACCGCAGCCATTTTACAAAAATATTGTTTTCTAAATCAAGTCCCTGTTTTTCTGCCATGACAGTAAATGCACAACAGTTTTTCTTATTGGTGCAACAACAAAGCTTTCAAACACAAAAACATTTGTAAGGTGATTAAAAAAACAGAAATTGTTGATTTAAAAGTACACACACCTTTTGCTGTATTTAACTGTTAAGTAGCACCAGAAAAGTACAGGAAAATATAGCAGTGGTCCAATATCAGTATAGTTTCAAATGTAAAACATACTTGAAATAAAATATGTCTGAATTTAATTGTATAAAATGTGTCATTGAGTGTATGATGTTACAGAATGACCTAAAAATATGAAGCTAATTCGTTAAAAAATTATATATAAGTATAGTAATGAAATATAATTTTTCAATTTCTTTCAGTCTCACAAAATTATGTACCTATAGTCACGTAATTGTTTTATATTTTTTCGTGACACTGTCACAAATTTTCACGTTTTTTCGTGATCATATCACAAATTTCTGTTTGTGTGTCACTGTCACGTATTGGTTACTCAACTGCTTTTTCCTACTTTCAAACCATTTTCGCTTCGGTTTAAGGTTAGATTTGGTGTTTGCGTTAGGATGTCTTTAAGTATTGGTTTATATTATTTTTTCTGATTTATTTTTTTATATTTTCTCAATTTTAAAACATTGTCGCCTGGTGTAAGGGTTAGAGTTGGGTTTCAAAAGATGCCATTTTATGCAAATCTAACCCTAAACCGAAGCGACAATGGTAAGAAAATAGGAAAATTTTCGCATAAACAGAAATTTGTGATACGATCATGCAAAAAGCGGAAATTCATGACAGTGTCACGAAAATGAATAAAAAAATTACGTGACTATAGATACGTAATTTCATGCGACTGGGCTACCTGATCAGCATTTCATAGTGTATTTGATATAGGATTCATTGGCTTATTTTCAAATTTCTAAACTTTAGTTTGTGACCTTTCAGACACACAGTATCCCATGCTCAAGTCTAAAGCCACATATTATATCAAAATCAAAAAGTTACAGTAATGTGGTCAGTCAAGGGGAGACAACAGTCAGATCCGCATAGAAAACAAACCTTGACTTCAGCGGTGCATGAAAACCATTCAACCAAGTGGGACCAGGGCAAATATTTACCCTGTTTTTGTGTCTCTAAAGGCCATACACTATTGATCCTAGCAGGAGATCTCATCTTTCCCCATCTCTGGCCCAGATCAGGAGAGTAACGCTAGCCCGCGGCTGAACCGGACACCGCGCTTCTCCCGTGCAGCAGTCGATTTTTTAATTCCAGAAATAACCCACATGAGGCTTCGCAGTATGTGGTCTGCGTGCCAGGCACTTTGGACAACATCAAAGAGCCTATTAAATCACGTCAGGGTGTCAGATGCCACCGGGGTGGAAGCTGCGTTATGTCAGCGTTCTGCTACTGTTTTACTTGTTCCCAGATGAGCTGTACGTTTGCAGAGGATTTCAAACAATATGAAACAAAAGCACGGCTGAAATGTAAAAGTAAGAATCACGTCCTTGGAAAATAATTTAATTACTTTCATTCCAGGCTTACAAAAAAAGAATCCTTTTGATACAAAAATGTGTACATGAATGATATGAGCTTGCTTTGTGGGCCAAATAAAAAGCTAATTTGTTTGTATTAGGCTACTTTAATGTAAAAAAGACAGGCAGCGTTTACAAAAGTTTAATGCAAAAAATTCCCCCATCCACCCGAAATAACGGGCCGCAAACTATGAAGCGCGACCCTTGACGAGCAGGATATGGTCAAATATTTTCTCCTGATAAAAATTCAAGGATAATAAAAGTTATTTTGCAATACTGTTACTGCTATGTATCTAAACAGAGAGATAAGTTAAGTTAGGCATTTTGTGTTCCTCTCCTCATGAATCCTTACTGATCGCTAGCACGACAAAGTGTCAAGAGCACTAAGACTGAACAATAAATAAGAAAATGATGATTCACCAACAAAATTAGTATATTCATTCAAACAATTGATCAGCGAGGCTCCATACTTGCTAACAAAACATCAATTTGGCATCTACACTTCAATTGAACAGTTTACTTCAATAATACCACGCCGGCCTTTCGCTCCCACACCTGTACACAATGTACAAAACGAGTGCTTATCTTTATCTCATCTACGAAAACTCTTTAAAAATTGTCACCGTTCACCTGAGCACCCGAGTCCGTGCGGACTCCTGTGATTTAGATATTAAAAAGCTCCCTTTTATATAAGAGATCCTATCAGGCAGCGTTTGTAGTTTCCGTGATATCTACAGAGTCAGCAGTTGAGTCCGTAATGACAAAGTTTACCCACAATGCATCTGGAGAGAGAGAGAGAGAGATTCTTTAGACATAATTAGTCCTTTTATTGACAGGAGCTCTTGGTTCCTTGAAGACTTCTCGTTTCTGGACGGCAACGCTGAAAGCAGTCTTTGTGAAAGAAAGGTTTCTTTCACAGCCCCTTGTATCAAGGCCATCTCCGACCTTACATACTGTACGGGGCGTTTAGAGGACGCAAACCGGTTTTTGTCTGCGTGCCATATTTTAGTGGGTTCATTAAACAGTTTTTTTGGTGGGTTGGGGCTTATTGTCCACCATCCATGTATGGGATAAGAAACATTTTCGAAGCCTTGTAGTACCGAACTACTTTGCAGTCGAGAAAGAATCTCAAAAGTTAAATGTTAAAAGTGCTCGTTCGCGAGTCCCATGTCATGCTTTATGTGCGCCGCTTGCATGTACAGATGCTATAATGATGAGAGGGAAACCAGGAGAACAAGCGCTGAAGTCAGCAAGGGCCCCACGGTCTGCACGCGCCCGGCGGAGCTGACATCGCCTCGGGATGGCTCGGCAGATTCATGACTCGTCCCATCTGAATAACGAAGGAGGAATAGTGTGAGATTATAAATGTGCGTAAAGGAATCTCATAGAACATCCTAAGAGTCTGAAAATGCCCTTGACATACGAACCATTATTATTTTCTATAGAGTTAACATCTCCGTCGTTGATCTTGACGACTCCGGTGTGGCTTTTATCGCAGTTGTCTGTGAGAGAAACATAAAACAGGGTGTTGTCAGGGTCACGGCACCATCTTTAACTCATTGCACTTTTGAAGCAGTGATAAACGATGCAATTTCAGCCCACGTTTTGTAAGAAGCCATGCCAGGATGACTCCTGCGGGGCTTGTAAAACTTACTCGAAGGTCTGACGAAAACTTTCAGCCTCAGGCAGCTCCGTCTTCCGTTTTCACTGACTGTAGACGCTGTGGAAACATTTTAGATGTTCAATATTGGCTTCGATCGATCTGTGCTGCAAATTGTTTAATAAATCTGAGTGGGGCTGTAGTCACTTTTGGGGAAAATAACCATTGGATCTTTAGAGGGATTTGTTGCCCTGTGGGCTAAATAAAAGAAAAAACACCAAGCTTGAATCTTCTACCAATCACATGGCAGCGCACAAGCTGCTACCATTACTATAGCAAGTGTCTATTTACCATCATCTGCCTTTTAACCAATCAGGTCAGCTCCCCTAGAGTTAAACATTTGATTTTTACCGTTTTGGAATCCATTCAGCTGATCTCCAGGTCTGGCGCTACCACTTTAAGCGCGATGCTAATGGTCTAATCAGGTTCAATGGACTGTGCTAAGCTATTTTAGAAGTGGTTGCGCCGGGCCCGGAGATCAGCTGAATGGATTCCAAAACGATAAAAATCAAATGTTTAACTATAGGGGAGCTGGAAAATGAGCATTTTTTTAAAAAGTGTAATGTCCCTTTAAATGTGTTAGCGAAAAGGTGATACATTCAGCCCAAATCCTATTAGAGAAGCAACAGAATGTCAAAAAACTGATAAAAGCTATCAAAACAACAAACCGCATGATCACTAAATGTAAAATATCATCTGCTTGTTCAATAGTAACCTGCATTGTATGGCTTTCTATTTTCAAAAGCCCTCATTGAAATGCAACCACCGACACGGTGACCTCTAAGGAATGGACAATGAGCATTCATTACGCTTCATACTGATAGATAGGAGCAGAAATACATTTGATACACTGTTTTTCTTGTCAACTTAGCCATGTTTCTCAATTTGTCTTCTCTAAGGAAAAGCTTATTAGTGCCCGAAAAAGAAAAGGTGGACAGGCGCTCTCTCTCTATTGTTCGTTCTTTGTGCAGTTTGTAATGCAATCCGGCACTGTCAGGAACTCATGTAAATGAGATCTTTGGGGTGGAGGAAAAGGCTTGCAGATCAATCTGGACGTAAAGGTGACTAAATAATGAGCAATGCGATAGACTTCAATAAATCCCTTTCTTCAAAGCCTCCATGTAATGAGTGTGGCTGGTGCGAAATGCAATTTCCGTATAGGCAATGCAATATGTCGTTGATAATTCAATTGGAGAAGCTGGGTTCACTGATGTATACATGAATTCCACCGCGGTTTATATGTTTTCCTGGTTGACACAAAATCAAAAGGTCGGGCATATTGCTTTTCTGGTCGGATGCTTTAAGTTTGAATCATTAGACAATATGCATAAAAGAATGAGCAATATTTACACAATGTATGTCAGCCATATGGCCACAGGTGGCAGTAAACTCAACTTACTTTAAATATGCTATTTATTTAAATAACTTTTGGCCACAAACAGCAGTTTATAAAAATGTTTCTTTATGGGCAGCAAATTTGTGCTTGTCTAAATCGACTGGTTATATGACCTTTTCACATGCCTCTTAGACGTTGAGTGGTCACTACATACATCAACACCAGCTACTTAAAGCTGTATTGGCGACTGGTAACATCAACAGCTGCAAATGACAGATCACAGGCCGAAAGCCACACCTGCCACTAAAAGCCCCGTAATCGGCTGTGATGATTCACATGACTTCTGTTCAGCCTATAGAGGTCAGAGCACCAGCGCATGTGAACTGCTGAACTTTAAACCACCTCGTCCATTCATGACTTACAAAGCATGCTATTTGCTGAGGGAATATATATATATAGTGCTGCTTAAAGAATATATTTACATAGCTTAATGTCCAACACATTATATTGTCAACATAACAATTTCCCTGAAAAGTATTTGGTATGTCGCTCTTTTGCCTTAACAACGTTAAGAGCCGGCGAGTTTGTGAAAAACCCGATGATGCGTGCATCTGAGAATGCTTCGAAGGCCATCTTGTGTGCTTCAGTGGTAGCGAGGAAATGTGACCTTTCGTGCAAAGGTGTTAACACGGTGAAAGTCACAAATTTGTGCTTATTTGATTGGTGACCTAGAAAAGTGCAGAATCCAAAATGGCTCATTCTTTTTTAAAACAACTTTTCTCAATATCCCAAACTTCTGTTTATTACCAGGTTTGAATTATGTTTTAAATTCGAAAGTGGTCGCAGACGTAGACGTAACAATAAACCGTCATAAAAGTGTCAAGACCAAGCCGTATCAGATTTTTATGCCTATAAAAAATGAACAAGAGCAACATGCGGGAAGAATGATATCTCTTTTCTTCATTAACCGTCTGGCTCATCCCTGAGCATGCAGACATTCCCATAATGCACCGTGGCTGTTCTTGCCTCGACACACATGAATCCCTGCTGTGTGGGGTCTCCAGCTGCTCTTAATCTGCCCACTCTCTCTCTCTCTCTCCTCTCATATCCACACCCTCATGACTGCAGGGAGAGGTTGGGTTAAATCAATGTGCTTATGTGCCGTCTATCCTGACATACTGGGGGTTTGCGAGCCCTTAATCTTGTCCCCGCAAGCATATTTACTTTGATTTGGGTGAAATTGCTTTTGTCTCAATTCTCAAGTCTGGTCTAGTTTGGAGCAGGATCACAGTGTCAATTGGAAACATCACTTTGGAAATCTGCTGCTGCGACTCCACAATCTCGACTACTAGGGTGATAAATAACACCTGCGTGTCAGTGTATGTGTACATTAGTGCTGTCAGGGTCCAACATTAATATTGTTTCATAGCTGCTAATGATGAATGAATTGCCAACCGGACTATAAATATTAATTATCGGTCATGATATCGTTTCTTGCGTATAAAGTATATGTTTTTTGCATTTAGCTAATCTTACATACGAAGAATTCATACAAGGTGGCCAATTCATACAATCTCATTTGTACTTTTTAGTATGATTTGCCTTCACCCTGTAAAGTTGGGGTTAGGGATGAGGGTTTATTATTAATAGTACGTTTTTTTGTACAAATTCATACGAATTGGCCACCTTTTAAAAGGGACACTCCATTTTTTTTGAAAATATGCTCATTTTCCAGCTCCCCTAGTGTTAAACATTTGATTTTTACCGTTTTGGAATCCATTCAGATGATCTCTGGGTCTGGCGCTACCATTTTTAGCATAGCTTAGCATAATCCATCGAATCTGATTAGACCATTAGCATCGCGCTAAAAAAATCCAATGAGTTTCTATATTTTCCTATTTAAAACTTGACTCTTCTGTAGTTACATTGTGTACTAAGACCGACAGAAAATTAAAAGTTGTTATTTGCAACGATATTAAGCCGAAAATAGTCCCCTTAGTATCTTTCAATAGCAGGGGACTATTTTCAGGCGCTGCGTAATATAATTGCGCCTGTTGCAGCCATGTTACGACAGCAAAGTCCTTGATTATTACGCCAGAATAAGAGTTTAGTTCTTAGCCATATCTGTCTAGAAAATTTCAAATGTAATTTTCCGTCGGTCTTAGTACACGATGTAACTACAGAAGAGTCACGATTTAAATTCTTTGGTTATTTTTTAGCGCGATGCTAATGGTCTAATCAGATTCAATGGATTGTGCTAAGCTACGCTATAAGTGGTACCGCCAGACACGGAGATCAGCTAAATGGATTCCAAAAACGGCAAAAATCAAACCTTCAACTCCAGCGGAGCTGAAAAATGAGCCTATTTTCAGAAAAAAGTGTAGTGTCCCTTAAAAATACGTACAAACTTCTGTGAAATGGTCCTCAGAAAAAGAAAAAGCTGTCTAGATAAACTTCAAATTGACAGATTTTATAGCAAACCGTGTGTCTTCAATATGAATCCATCAAATCACCTGTGATGGCCAGACTTATTACTAGCATGTAACATATAATAGTTACCATTAACCTTATGAGAAACTCTCTTTTTACACACCAAGCCAATTTTTACTCTCATTTTGTACTTGCCGACTGTTAGTTTTGGTCCCTGTGAGCGGTGTGTGACTGCATGAAATCTGATTTTCCATTAAGAAAGCTCAAATTTTTACACCAAACAAAAATTAAAAGTCTTTTTGGCTGTATTAGGCTGATTTCATTGGTGGCTTGGGTGTCGACTCTCATCTGTCACTCATTGAAATTCTCTTGCTGTCAGCATGCGGTGTGTAACTTACCACCTTGGCAGACATTAAGACTAGACTACTACACCAACTCTGCTTATTCAAAGACACCCTACACTGTCATGGTCCGGGCTGCTCATCCGTGTTTCCTTTCCCACACAGCTGATATCAGATTCCTGTGTCGTTACCCACCCGAGCTGCCGACGGCCAGAGGCAATAAACCTCCCAGACACCACTATTCCAGCTATGAGTTTAGAGATCAGATCTGATGTAACTGAGAAGTTTGATAAATGAGGAAATGATGGATTTATGCTCGGTCTTTGAGATAAGACGCACACCTATCTCTATCCTCCCGCATTCTTGAGCTCTTCAAGTGCACTTTGTTATGCACAAAATAATTTTGGCTAAGGTAACAACTACAGAACTTATGAGTAAACCGCAAGGGATTGAGTCTTATTGAAGCAACAAATCAGATGTGTGCTTTAAGCCCACAGTTGGAATGTTTTCGGTTTATCTTACAGTATTATGAAGATGAAGGGACGGGCCTTTTGAAGCAGCCTCGTATCAGACGGCCCGGACTGCAGTCAGCCCCCCTCGCTTAGGCCAACTAAAAACCTTCCCTTGAAATTGGATTTCTATCCTCTGAGATTAAGATCAGACTTCCACATTGGCCATATTGGAAAAACATGCTGCTTTGAGTCTTTCAGGATTTTGAGTTCAACTGCAGTCATCAGAGCATGTTCACATTTGACCTAAAGGGCCAGGGCCCCGGTGACTGACAGCACGAAGACCGTGGGTTTCACCCCCCTGCTCTCCCACAGCGACCCCTCACTCAGGATGATTAGCATCCATGCTAACAAAGACATTCTGTCCAACAAAATCATGATGGGCAGACATCCACTGACAAAATCAGAGTAGCTTAATTTTCTTTCAACTTACAGCAACATTTTAACCACAGTCAAAGTTTTGCCTAAAAAAAGTTAAACATTAAAAATAAACTAATAATATGTTACTCTGTCTGTGAACGGTTAATGTCTCAATCTAATTTTGAGATTAAGAGCATCATTAATTTCACATTGTTTTCAATCTTACTTAGTCAATATTATATATTTAATAAATATTAAAGATATCAAGGTTATATTTTTACAGAATGTTCTTTACAGTATGCAGGATTATTTTATGTAGAAAACAATAAATCACAAAAAATACTTTAGCAGGGTTTTTACATATAATATAATAATAGCAATGTAATGTAATATCATTTTATATTAAATAAATTCACTGTATATATGAAATATACAGTACTGTGCAAAAGTCTTAAAGGGGTCGCACACCAGACACGCAGCGTCACGCCACGTCAAGTCGCGTCTAGGACAACTCGGAGGTATCTTAAACCGGAAGTGCACATTAAATAGCGCGAGCTTTGTCAGATAACGTGTACTTCAAAATGCAAAATATACGTTAGCAGCCAATGTTAATCATTATTGATTTGGGAAAAATATGATGTTAAAAACTGTGTGAGTGGCGCGACAGGGATTTGAGCAACTTCCTAAGTCGTAGCTGGGACAGGTGGCGCCTGTCCGCGCCGGTGTGCGTATACTCATATAAAACAATGTAGTCGATTTTTTTAGAATGGCGCGGCACTGAGCGTCCGGTGTGCGACCCCCTTTAGGCCACCACCAGACTTGTTGTTTTAGAAGTTTTAATGTCCATCCATATTTTTTTCAATGTATTTTATTAAGATACAAACAGAAAATACAGGAAATATGTACAAATAAAAAAAAATAATAATTTTCAGGACTAAATGTCTTCTTTAGGCATCGTCTGTGTTTAATGTGACCTCTCTTGACACTAAACACATCTTGAGCGTTTTTGAGCAGAATGAAGTAAAAAGACTAATTTCTTTAAAATTAGAAATTAGGATTTAAATTTATTTAGGTTAAAGAGATCCTGCAGTTTCCTGCTATTGCTCAAGTGGAAGGGGAATTTACCCTAAAAATTTGAAACATCAGGTTACAGTTTTTAATACTATATATTTCCTGTACTGTATTTTCTGGATGTATGCTATTAAAGAGATTGTGAGAGACAATTATATATGATCACTATAATATTGCAAAAACAACAAATCTAATTCTGGCATGGTGGCCTAAGACTTGCACAGTACTGTATATAATATCCTCTACTAGTATAAATATAGTAAACTATAGTAAAAAAATTGACTCAAGTATAAATACAGAGGTGGACACTACTTGAGTATTTTAGTTACATTTTCCAAGCATCTGTGCTTTATCAGAGGGTCTGTCTTGGGAAAAATTACTTTATTTTACTAAAAAATTTTCACTACATTCTAAAGCATAGAATCATACTGCATATTCCTTTTATATTGCATATTAAAATTGATTTAATACCTAATTACATAAAAATTGTGTACTTTTACTTTTCTTGAGTAAAAGTACGAAAGTACTTTTTACTTTAGTAAAAGTAAAAAAATACTAGATGTTTTTAGATATTATTAAATATTATTTAATACTTATTAAATATTAAATATAAACCAAAAACTTGAAATTATGAAATCTAGTGAAGTAAAAGTTATGATAATATGCTTTGGAATGTATGTTTTCCAAAGAAAAACACTGATAAAATACGAATATGTAAAAATTTACTTTTATGTAGAAAGTAAAAATACTTAAGTAGTGTCCGCCTCTGAATCAATATAATCAATTCAATTAACTTTTTATATAATCTTTCACATTTAAAATAATCTTTTACTATATGTAATATTTTACTATATATATATTTTATTAGTTTATATTTTAAAGAACTGTTTAAACAACTGTTTTCTTATAAACTACTTTTTTTATAAACCACACAAATGCTCTCCGATATGATCAAGGTTACTGAAAGTGACCGTGTACGTTAAGCAATCACTTTAAAAGCCTGATTGCTGACAGATTGTTTATTTTACATTCCTTCGCTTGTAATTTTATACAAATGGACAAACTTCCTCTTGGCTTGACAGAATTCATAACAGTTGAATCATGGAACTGATTCCTGCTAGATTGACACACGTGCGCTACGACCTTTTGTTTGCCGTCAAGCGTTAACTGATGCCTTGCCAGCTACTATATGAGACTTTTACACTTCAGACAAGATGTTTCCTGTCCTATTATTCTTCTTCACAGGCCTTCGGGGAAAAGAGCCCATTTTACTATGTTGCAATGTCTGCGATAGACACACACAATCATGCAAAACATACTTATCACCTGCTGTGATCTAACCTCTAAACACTGTTTAGTGTGCATTCCTATCTGTCCTTCTGGAGCTCTGTGTACTTATCTCTTCTTCCCCCCCTTTTCGCTGTCCAATTCCTTCCTTTCACATCCCATAAAAACATGTCCATTGTTTTATGCACCCGTGAGATCTGTCAGATCATCAGGTCAGATTCTGCTAAATCAAACGCTTCACATCTCTAGCGTGCGCCTGCATAAATGAACCCATCTCGTCTGTGAGCAGTCCGAGCGGTTGGGCCGCTCCTGTGCTTTATTTTGTCTTCCCATTCCCGCCCTGTAGGGATCTGACTCCAGTTGTAAAAACATGGGTTTAGATGCTTGTTTTTGAGAACCGTCTCACGAGCAAACGAAAGCTGACACTGGGAGTCTGTAACAAAGACTCTTCAGAGGAAGACCACTAAAGTCAAGATGTTTTTCCCTGAGGTTCGTGTTTTCCTTGTAGTCTGTTTGCCAAGACTTCTGAAAACAAAGTCGTACTTGGCAATGACTTCCTTACTTTCATGCATGAAATCGGATACTTGTCCTTAAAGTATATCATTAAATTTAGGACTTGACTTGTATTATGCTCCGTGAGGATGCTAATACAGCATACTTTTCCATGTAATGTGACCTTTCCCAGATTTAAACTGAAAACTGACCGTACAAATCTATTTAACATTCACGGTGTTGAGTTTTGGATTCGAGACAGTATTCACGTGCAAACACTCACTTTGCATTGCATATCAAAAAATCAAACCAGGTGCCATTTGTTTAAAGAAAGCAAGCAAAAATACTTTTCAAGCCAATTATTTAACCAAAATAAGGTTGTTAATGCAATGGATATCATTTGTGGTTACTCTACTAGCATTATATGTTTTCAGATGCCATTTTATTAGATATGAATCATTTATTAACTCAATACTCACAGATATAGTAGTATTCTCTGCCCGGCCGAAATTCAAAACCAAGTGAGAAAGGCGTGAAGAGCTGAAACTTCTCGGAGAACTTTAGGGGCCCGTTGGGCGCATGAGGCCGATTGCACTCCCAGCGTTTGAAACCTTTCGCCGTGTGGTCACAAGAGCTGTAACCATCGTAGTTGACCATGTAGAGAACATATCGCTCTGTCCTCTCTTCAGGGACCGTGTCGATGTAATGGGGACAGTAGACGTCCAAATAATCATTAATGCAAACGTCTATGTGGTAGTCTCCCCTGTAGAACCTGGGACAACAAAACAAAGAGGCTGTCATGAGCAAACCACCAGAGACAGGAAGCATATATGATATGACATATTAGCAGTTGAGTTCTTCTCATTCGTATGTTTTACGAGCCACCTAGACCCTACTTCACAAAAAGACCACTTCAGGAGGAAGCCACTTATTTGAGAGCAATTACCGCAAATGTGAAAGCACGTAAATCATCCAATCTCGGTTTCGCTAGGGCTCGCTAAAGATCACGGGGGAAATTCATAATCCTGCCGTTGACATCGCTGCTTTAAATACGTCTGAAAGAATGAGTTTTCCATGGGCGAGATGTGACAGTTTGAAATATGGCACTCCGAGGAATTTTAGGAGGAAAAAATGTGCATCTCTTGTGCCAAAACAGGCAACTATTCCAGATTTACATCTTGTTTATTGTAAATTGAGATGACCCCAGGAGGACCAAACCAAAACATGGATGTCAACGGAATGTGCGTAGATTTCTTTTGACAAGAAAGCAATTTAAAAACGCAAACTCCCGTAGGCTCCATATAAGGTTGGATTTTTGAGGAGTTTAGTGCAGATGGATAGCTGCTAATGCCAAGCAGGCACTGCAAGACTGAAGCTTGTCTCCCTGCACACATTTAAAGACTCACTGATGTCCATCACGCCCCAACCCAACTGCAGCTACAGTATGATGCCGATATTTAGTTTTGAATGGAAAACTTTTGAGCGAAACAATTACGCGTCATTTCACTGGCTGTTGATCATTTCTTGTACTCGGCACACTGCACACGCCTTAAAAAAATAGTCAGATTTGAAACCGAAAGCCAGTCAAGGCCATGGCCACTTCGATTAGCTACAATTTCTGATGCTTTTTAGACACACTCACTTTCTAGCCACACAAATAAGTTTTGCAAAGCCACAGCGAGACCGATCAACCGTAAGTCCACGTGACTGAGTGAAGTGAGGTAAGCGAACGTGACTGTGGTCTGGTGACTAGACTTGTAAACCGGAAGGCGGTTTAATATTCAATGGGAATTTTTGGGGTGTAGAGTGATTCAGAATGAGTTATAGAGAGGAGCCGGAGCCAATGGACACCCAGCAGGAACCCTGGAGAGAAACAGACGAGCTTTCGGGCTAATGTGAGGTTAGCATCGCAATCCTGCTGTGGACAGAAGCACAGCTGGGCACACTGACACAAAGATTTCCACTCATTATGGACAATAAAAGACTATTGAGAGCAGATGGAGCTCAAGACCTATCAGATTATCATTATGTGGATTTCAAACGCACTGCTGGAATACAGAGTGTCCCTGTAGGTTAGGAAAGGTTTGGCGGTGGTTTGTGTGTACTGTATTTGTGTGTGTGTGTTGGTCTATCTTTGCTGCTTAAAGTCTGCAAGCAGTTTAGGGCTATTTTGAAAAACTATTGTTTACTACTCTTGGGAGCTACATCATCGAAATGGAAAGCAAAATGGATTTTTTTCATTGTACTTCCTGGAAAAACTTAGGCCGAGTTTCCAGCTCAAAAAAGTTGTGTTGCATGTAAAAATAGACTTCTAAAGTCACTTTGTAATCATTACTGTTAGAATAGTCTTTAACTTATTTTTTGCGATTAATATTACATGTGATTAATTAAATTTGCAATGGCATGTAATTCATTCAATCGTTTAATTTTTCATTTCAAATTATTTTAAAGTCCATTTTCTTTGAAAAAAATCCAGATAATTTACTCACCACCATGTCATCCAAAATGTTGATGTCTTTCTTTGTTCAGTCGACAAGAAGTTATGTTTTTTAATGGACCCCAATACCTAATACCCGACTTCACGTAATACGTCATCGCCTCAAGAGGTCACGGATGATGTATCGAAACTACGCCTCAGTGTTTACAAGTGTGGAGAAAGAGGACCGTTCCGACGTTGTTGGATGAGGAATGATACTGTCTTTGTGTCAGTTTATTGTTTTAAATGGTCCACGTTTTATATATGTAACACGTGACCTTTCAACGTCATTACTCAATTACGTGAGGTCGCCACACAGCCGCAGGAAGAAGAGAAGTTGTGAATTAAAAGTGCATATTTTTTATTTTTCTTGCCAAAAATGACAATTGTTTCGCTAGATAAGACCCTTATGCCTCGTTTGAGATAGTTTAGAGTTATTTGAAACTGCAATTTTAAACTGCATTAAAACTGTTAAGTGTTGAGGTCCATTAAAGTCCACTAAAATGAGAAAAATCCTGGAATGTTTTCCTAAAAAAACATAATTTCTTCTCTACTGAACAAAGAAAGACATCAACATTTTAGATGACATGGTGGTGAGTAAATTATCTGGATTTTTTAAACTGACTAATCCTTTAACTATGGGCTTAAACAAAAACAAGGCTATTTCCTGACTAAATGTTATGGCTTTCTTAAAATTTTGTATTGTCAGTCTTGTATTGGACAAAAATGTTCTGTTGTAAAGCAAAGGATTGTGGGAAACATTGCTTTTGTCATTTTAACGTCTTACACTAAGCTTTAAATTATCCTTGTACTTAGTCCTGTTGCCATTAATACAACAGACATTTAGTATATATAATGTGTATGTTTTGTGTTTGTATTGCATACACATACATATATACAGTATGCAATACAAACAAACATAACATAAATATGCTCAGTGTCTATTGTATGAATGGCAACAGATTACCTTTTTCCTCAGACAACACCACCCAAGGCAAACAGATTAAATTCCTATGTCTGTATGAGAAATCAACAAATCAAATCAAGTGAGACGACAGAGTAACACTGTGTCACATTATAATATTGTTACTCTGACTCTAAATCAAACGCCACCTCAGCTATCCGTTTCAAACGTCCATCAGACAAGCACCGGTGAGTTAAAAGGGAACTGACCCCATCTAACCCAATAACAGACAAACAACTCATCAATGTTGATGTTCATTCACTCCTTCTTTTACGCAAGTGAAGAGCAATGTGTCACACAATGACGTGTCAGTTCATCATTAGGAATGAAAAAGCAACTTCTTTTGCCATTTCTATCAGTGCTGCTTGCACAAACACGGCACACGGCGGCATCGGAACAAGTCACACAACAAAAACCCCCGTATGGATAATCCGCCTATTCATTCTCTGTATGTTCAAACAGAGGCCGATGGGTGATGACCGGGGCAGACCTGAGTCTACAGAAAGGCAGGGCACCAGGAGGCTGTGGTGTGCAGGAGTTCATGATTATGGTTGGTTCATCCCAAGGTCAGATTCCTCAGTCTTAACAATGGAATGAAAAATGAAGGAGGCTCTTCACTCCAGAATTTCCAGAGGAAGCCAATTAAATCAAAAGAGCTCTCTGAAGCTGCCATTGATTTCCAAATGAAAGGAAAAAGGACCCAACAAGCAAGCAAAAAAAAGTTTTCTGTGACAGAACAAATAAGAGAGTTGAATTTGTTAACGTATTTGTTAAGTAAATTTATTAACTAACATGAACTAACAATGAGTTACATAGTGTTTAAGCATCTATTAATCTTAATGTTAGTTAATGTCAATACAATTGGGTGATTCTCACGAAAACAAGACTTAAAAGTCTCCAGCATCAGATTTTTTTAAAAGCCATTTTAACCATTGCACATATAAGATTAAGGTCTGATCTTGCTATAAGCATTATTTTTAGAGGATTTAAAACATATTTCCTATAGAATTATTTACATTTTTTAGATTATCATTATCAAAAATTATCATTACCACAACATGTTACATTAAATATATGCATTTACAAACTCATGTTTCGGTAATGAGAACTAAAAAGTTGTCTAGGTACTATGAAAAACAAAATTTCAACTTTTATCTGGAGAGAAAAAATATTGTGTCCCTTCCAACATTTTTTTTTAAATGTTAGTTCCTTGAGGGCTTAAACAATGATTGAAAATTGTTGCCGAGGATGATAATTATTTTCTTGGACACATTTATATTCTTTATTATTGTCTCTACATTAACCAATGATCACCAAATACCACATGCTTCTTTACTGTAAATGTTTATAGTATAACATGTACTGAAGCTTTTTATTTTTTAGGTTTTTTAAATTATAAATATTTCCATGTCAAAAAAACCAAATCCAGTCATGGACACATTGCGGTAATGAAAATTTTCCCCTTAAATGAAAAAAAAATTGGTTTGTATGATGTGATTTTAAATCATGTGCAAAATAGTACATGAATAGATGTTTGTAACTGTATGTTTTTTATTTTGATACTCTTACTTTGCATTTACTTTTTTTATCAAAATGTTTCGTGACACCTCATAGGTCTAATTTCGCGAGAATCACCTAATTGTTTATTAATTCATTGTTCATATACAGTTACAAAAAATAAACTTATTTAATTTCAGATGATAGCGCCTAAATTTTTGCTATCTTTCAGGAAGACGGTCTATGCAGGGTTCAGAGGTCAAGTTTTTTGTTGTTGAGTTAATGGAGCGTTTGAGGTGTGGTAAAACAATAAAACTTAAATCAACAACAGCGGGGGACCACAGTGAAAAAGGTACATGAAGATAGCAAAAACAGATGTTTAAAATGAGTGGTTTAACAAAGCATGAGTTAAAACAGATCGGTTTAAGCTGATGAACAGTTCCATGAGTCAAAAAAAAAAATGGAATAAAATACGATCTACATTAGAGCCACCAAAGCATACTGCAATACTTTAAAGAAATTTCAAGTGAAATTTCTTAAATAACACAATTCTAGTTCATACCTTCTTTCTGATAACATTTCTGAAAACATCAACTTTTCTTGCTGACCCCTGGCTAAGGACAGTGAAGCATTTTTATCTATTGGCCGAGGAAAATCTTCACACCTGCATAGATCTTCCTGTAGAGGGGGCTCTTTAGGCAATGACTGACATGGCTTCCAGGGGTGTAGGTCAACTAAACCTCAAGCCCTCCAGGCCTTTCAGTGGCACAGATGGAGGATCTCCTCCTCAGGTTACATCTCTCACAGAAGCGGTGGAGCAGCCCTCACGCAGTTGTCCTATCATTCAGTCGAGAGGCAACCGTACATCTCCGGACGCCTCAGATATCACTCATTCACCCCTTCCAAAAGAATGTCTGCCCAGAAGCATTAACATCACAGTCAAACAATAGCCTGCCAGGACTTCAAGCTGTGCTGGCTTGGCGAATGCCTCAAAAGACTGATGAAGGTGCAGAACGAAGCAGGAAAAACCTAAGAGCCGAGTTTCCCATGGAAAACGCTTGAAGGGACAAGATGTATGGTTCTTTACATTGAAAACACATTACTGTTTGTGGGAGGCATGTCTGTATTTCAGAAACCCTGTCAAAGGGGAGGATTATAGAATAAAGGGATTAGTTTCAGGTAGATATTTACGGGAGGATATCATTGATATAGAGTAGACAACATGAGTGAGTGAGAACGCGTCTATCGGTCTGGGTGAGATTGTTGCTTGTCTAACTTGTACGATATGTGGAAAGTATTCACAGCGGCGCAGGTTAATCTTCCTGCTCTTGTGTCACTTTGATTAGCGAAGTGCATTATGATATACGTCACTCATCACCCAACAGAGTCAATCTCCGGATAACCCCATATGTTAACACACAGACACATACGCACACCTATTAAAAATCAAACCTTTGAAGGTTGACCTTCAAATGTGCTGTCCAACAAAATCTGCCATCTCATAAAAAAATACAGTATAGCTCCCCCTCATGAGCTTCCTTTTAAAACATAAAATTGGATGCCCTACGGCCTTGTGCGCTTCACAGATGTGTGCTACTTTTGTACTGACACACTTCTTAAGATTAAAAACAACATTACCTTGAGTGAAACCATTTCATTGTGGCAACAAAATCCTGTTGAGTACGCTATATAGATCTCAAATATCAGGACTGACAGGAGTGCTTGGCACCAAATATACTCTAGTGGCCTTAATGCAACATCGAGACCACGTGAGGTCAGAACTTCGGGTCGGGGGTCATGGATCGCCAATCATTAATGAAGGTCTCCATATTCAAAAGAGACTGAATAGAGTGACAGTGTTGACCCCAGGGTCATCCATCTTGTGCGCGTATTCCACAATTACGACGGGCCGGGTAAGATGAACAAATTATTGGTTGAGCAAAACAAACAACGGCTCGCAGATGCAGGTGAGAGAGAACAGGGTATAACTCAGGCTAAGTCTGTGACTATGGACATCTATGTAAACATGAACCTGCCTCCCACAGCAGGCTGGAGAGCTGACCTATCCCAGAGGGCCCATTTTCCGACTCACACTGCCCGGATCAGTTTCCAACGCCCTGGGCTAAAGCCCCTCTACACCCAATCAAGACAACACTGAATCAATTAAAATAGAGGAGCGGCTGTTAGCAAGCCACAAAGTCTGGCTTTAATCTACAGCTCATGCTAATTGTCCACAATGCACACCCGCTGATTTACGGGTGACTTAAAATAGTCCACAGCACAACACGTTTTGTTTATGTCCTATTAAAAGTGCTGTGTGGGACTATTACCAGGGTGAATTTCCGAAAATTACACTTTAATCAACAGGGTGGCAGTGGCGCTCCGAGGAGGTATGGTAGCTTTCCACCTAAAACAACATGATGTTATCATTTCCAGGCTGGCCAAATTATTTGCATTTATGCTCTGTAGACGCTTTTAGTCAAAAACAACAAGAACGTTTTTATCAGTATGTGTATTCCCTGTAAATCCAACCAATCACTTCTTCAGTTGAGCTCCAGGAACACGCTAGCATCCCATAATGGGGACCGGAGAGAGAGAGAGAGAGAGAGAGAGAGAGAGAGAGAGAGAGAGAGAGAGAGAGAGAGGGTGGGCCAGAAGCTCTCGAGCAAACATATTTTAACTTCGACACACGCAGCAGCTCCAAAAAAAACACCACATCTAACTAAATGTAACATCTAAACATAGAGCCCCCTCAGAGTGCCGGGCATGCCGTGCACAGGCCCCCTACACCTGCTGCTCTCAATCTCCTCCATCCAGCCCAGTTCATCAGAACCCTCAAAGGCGCTGTCAGAGCCTCCTCCATCAACACACCCTGCACGGCCCAGAGCCAACACACAGCAACACACACACACACACACATACATACTGTACATGCTTGCTTTTCAGCCATATTCAATAGTCATAACGTTTTATTTAAACGTTTTAAAATTCCTAGATATGACTACATATGAAAAACACATTTACTGCTTCTAAAAAGAGGTCAAATCAAGAGTCAAGTCAAAATAAATTTAAACAAAGTGTAAGTGTATGTCTGTTAACGATTACATTTTCAGCTGTTTTAATAACCTTCAATGCTTCGTTTTGAATGGTCTTGCGCTTTTGTGAATTCATTTGAAAAGCACAAATATTTCTTGGAATCTCTTAATTAATGTAATTTTTATATGTGACAAATATTATAAAGAATAAAAGCAAAAATATGTTTAATATAATTTTTTAAAAGGATAACATCAAAGCACTTTTTAATCTTTTCAAAAAGTAATTAATTTCAATTACACAGTAAATAGAAAATGTTTGTATCATCCAGATAATTTTCTTACCATCATGTCATCCAAAATGTTGATGTCTTTCTTTGTTCAGTCGAGAAGAAATTATGTTTTTTGAGGAAAACATTCCAGGATTTTTCTCATTTTAATGGACTTTAATGGACCCCAACACTTAACAGTTTTAATGCAGTTTAAAATTGCAGTTTCAAACGACTCTAAACGATCTCAAACTAGGTATAAGGGTCTTATCTAGCGAAACAATTGTAATTTTTGACAAGAAAAAATAAAAAATATTCACTTTTAAACCACAACAACTCGTCTTCCTCCGGTCCTGTGACGTGCCAGCGTGACCTCGTAATGACATCGAAAGGTCACGTGTTACATATGAAATGCACATTTGCGAACCATTTAAAACAATAAACTGACACAAAGACATTAATAAGTATCATTCCACATAAAGCAACGTCGGAACAGTCCTCTTTCTTCACACTTGTAAACACTGGGGCGTAGTTTCGATACGTTATCCGTGACCTCTTGACAAGATGAAGTATTACGTGAGGTCGCGCTGGCGTGTCACACGACCGGAGGAAGAAGTTTAAAATTTAAAAGTGCATATTTTTTATTTTTCTTACCAAAAATGGCAATCGCTTCACTAGATAAGACCCTTATGCCTCGTTTGGGATCATTTAGAGTCCTTTGAAACTGCAATTTTAAACTGTATTAAAACTGTTAAGTGTTTAAAGTTCATTAAAATGAGAAAAATCCTGGAATGTTTTCCTCAAAAAACATAATTTCTTCTCGACTGAACAAAGAAAAACATCAACGTTTTGGATGACATGGTGGTGAGTAAATTATCTGGATTTTTTTTAAGAAAATTGACTAATCCTTTAAACTAATTACTTTAACTGGTAATACTAAAAATAAAGTTTGTCAACTTACATTTTTTACTTAAAGTAGAAATTATTTGATTTATGAAGAAATTGTAAATTGTAAGCGTTTTTACTTTTAAATGAAAACATTTCAGTTAATTTATTTTTATTTTTTAGGTGAAGTCTTTTTTTAAGTTAATCCAACTTTCACTTTTTACGGGGTACTCAAATATATTCCCACAGCACACCTGACCTGTATGCTGTATCTTGCGCTATGCTTCCCCAGATATAGTCTAACAGCTTCCAGGAGCAGCCCCTTCTAGCCGTATTTGAATTTACTTCACGCTGGTTTGGAAGGATTAGCTCAGTGATGCAACACATATTGTGTTGTACAGACGGCATAGCCAAACAGGATTCTGGGGAGTTAATTTTCCCTTCACTGAAGCAGTTTAAGACCTGGATACGGGCAGCCCCAAAGCATATAATCACCAGGATTTATAAACTCCATCTGATGACAGGAACACCTTTCCATAAACCAGATCCTGATATTCCTGACTCCATTCCAGATGCTTGTATCACAGCGAGTGAAACAGTGCTGTGCCTATCAAGGAAAGATTATGGATGGACCTTTGATACAGATGTTGTCTATCTCCGTGATCAAGCTAATAAACATCGAGTTGAGCACAGTATATGACACACAGCATCAGGACATTCCACGTCTAACAGAAGTGTTTTTAGTGGAGGGAGATCTTTCCCCCTCATTCCGGAAACTTCCACTGCTATCTGCGTTTAAGAGCCGAGGCTTCCAAGTTCAACAAGCTCTTGTTGAGAAAAATATTTATTATGGGCTGTGGTTGTGTGATTGACATCATAGCATAACATCCTGGAATATGATGGAATATTGGATGATGCGGTATTCTTTGAAGTTATGAATTAGAGGCCGTCATGCAAACGTGGCAAATATATTTTTCTTGAACAAAGGCAAGTAATATTTGGCAAAGGAGATTGAAGTTATTGAACGTGTATCTGCAGAATTTGATTGCCATTTTTCAAGTGCTAATTTATTTTGCCAAGTATTCATTTTGAAGCAAAGGAATATTGTTCAATACTCTGGTGTCAATTGTTCAGACATCAAAAAACGAACCCTGTGTCCGAAATAGCATACTGTGACAGTAGGTACTGAATTAGCTGAAGACCATTAAAACAGTAGGTAGTGTATATTATTAATATGGATAGTATGAATGAATTCGGACGTATTACATCTGCCATGTTAATACATCACTTGACATACGTTGTCATAACAACAAGTTAGTTGTTAACTGGAATCACGTTAAACAAGCGCAATTTAACCACAAATAAACAGCTGTTTAATATATGTATTTGCATTTTTATAGAGCCACGTTACAGCTTTCGGACATTTTTGAATAAAATTCCTCTCCTCGTTCTTGATTGGATAATCCTCCTCCGGGGCTCACAAGATAGTAAAGTGTCCATCGAATGAACACTTCAGGATTTTCCGTCGTGGATCATCCAGCTACTTTTCGCCTGTTTTTCTAATGCAATGAATTTGAACATACTACTTGCCTCGCCTACTGCTTTTCACCTACTATATAGTATGGAATTATGCTGTTTCAGAAGCAGCGTAAGCTCCACTTTTTTTTTAAATTAGGCTCATTTTCAGCTCCCCTAGAGTTAAATAGTTGATTTTTATCGCTTTGGAATCCATTCAGCCGATCTCCGGTTCTGACAGTACCACTTTTAGCATAGCTTAGCATAATCCATCGAATCCGACTAGACCACTAGCATCGCACAAAAAATTAACCAAAGTGTTTCGATATTTTTCCCCAAAAAATTTTACTTGACTCTTCTGTAGCAGTGTTTCCCATGCATTGATTTACTCGTGGCGCACCGCCACGGAATCAACACTGGCCGCCACGAATAGATTTTTCATGATCCCCATTTACACTTATATTTTACTGTTTAAAAGCATCCTAATTCATTGTTGCAAGCCCACCCCCTCCCTTTCTCTAATGTTGCATGCAGCGCGCGCCTCTCTCTCTCACATAACAGTGAAAAGGTGGCGGTGTTTTCAATGTCCGTTCCTCCGCTCCGTATACTTTCTTTTTCGCGCAAATGTCAACAGTCACAGATTTACTGACAGAGAAGACGGCTGAGTTCATCATGACTTGACGAAAGGTTGAACGCCTATTTCATGTTGGCGCTATACGCGACAAGAAAACTCACATTAAAATAAAAAAGGGCTCATAACAAGACATTGATGAGAAGAGCAACAGCAGTAAGACTTCAATGTAAATGTATGGTGATTTATAGACCAGCTATAAACATACACGTACATTTCCTGTTATTTTGCAGGTTTCTTTCAAATATAAAAGCGCTTAAGCATTTATTTGCGTTCTATGCGAAAAAACAAGTCAGTGGCAAGTCAGTTCCTGAATAACACGACACAAACTTTAAAAAGTCAAATTCACTTCTCAGAGGCACGGAACTGTTCCTGAAACTGACGTTCTCCCCAAACTGAAATTAAACACAGTGTTTCGAGTTTTTCTTGTCTGTGTCATGTTGATATTAGGAAGCAAGGTAACGTGCACATGATGACAAGAGAGGTGACCTGCTGCGCAATCGAGTTACCCCTCCCACTTCTGAATGTTTTACTGAGATTTCTAATCCCGTCCGAATTGACCATCAATATTACAGACGTCCTGTGGTAAAATTACATTACGCCATCTACAACCGCAAAAACTAATCCCATCCGAATAGTACTATAGTTTACTCATTTTATGTTTGATAACAGAACTGATAATATGTAAATATGTAAATCAGTTGTGTTAAAATGCAATATAACATGACAGATCAAAGAGTAGAAGTGAAACATATTTCAGGTGCCAACACTCGATCAAACGCAAGCACGTGATGACGTCACATATATGCTAATTAGCGTGTGACGTCATCACCGCCACAAGTCTCTCAAAATCCTGTGGGAAAGACTGTGTAGTTAATGATGTTACGCAGCAGCCGAAAATAGTCCCCTTGGTAACTTTTAAAAGCAGAGGACTATTTTCGGGGGCACTGCGTAATATCATTGCGCCTATTTCATGTTACTGTAGCAAAGTCCTTGATTATTACGCCAGAATGTGAGTATAGTTCCTAGCCATATCAACCTAGAAAATCTCAACTTTAAATTTTCCGTCCGTCTTAGTACACGATGTAACTATGAGTCAAGTTTTAAATACGAAAAATATCTGCACACTTTGGTCATTTTTGACCCCAATGTTAATTGTTTAATCAGATTCAATGGATTATGCTAAGCTATGCTAAAAGTGGTACTGCTAGAGGACGGCTGAATGGATTAAAAACGGTAAAAATCACGTTTAACTCTAGGGGAGCTGGAAAATTTGAGTGTCCCTTTAATCTTTCAAATAACTTATTTGCAATGTGCTGCACTTAACCTAGACTTTAAATGGTTCTTAATATTCTAAAAAATTTTGTTATTGTAAAGTGACTATAAATAAAACTATAAAGTAACACTTAATATTATTATTAACATGCGATATACAAATTAATTAATACAATAACTACTATATGGGTTTGCCTCCATTACAACCTGTCAAATTTAAATATAGCAACTAACCTCAACCAGGACTTTCAATATCTATATCTTCACTGGCCTGTCTGGGCCTGCTAAAGTGATTAGCATCACAGTCCTAACAACACGCAGCCAAATTTAATCCGTATTCTCACATATGCATCCGTGTTATGTGGTAGCCACCTTTCTATTGTCAGCCTGCTATGGTCTCAACTGTTGTCACGTTAACAGACTGATAGAGCGGCCCTGTCCCATAAAAAGGGGTACAAAGTGGGGGCCAGTCAGTGTAGGATTAAAGCACAACATCTGTGAATGACAAGCATGTTCATACCTTTTTATACCACAAAGATAGATGACTGTATCACAGCCCTTTCAGCTAGCTCCCCTGAACTCCACTTAAGAGACAGTTTCACCACAATAGATAACAATTTAAGATTGCTCCATTATTGACAATGGTCGACTGGATGGTATTCAGTTCTTTATTTAACACTTTTCTAAGAAAAGCAGAGCCATCAGCCCTTTGTGTTGGTTCAATGTCAGTACAAGCTATTTGGTGATGTACGAAAAAATATCAGGCTGGCTTCGCTTTGCAAACCACATCACCCAGCGGGCTGCAGGAAGCACGAATACGGTGTCAACAGGCATCAGTCAACGGACGCTACAATTTTTTTGTGCGGGCACTTAAAGCGCATAAAGCGGTTCTCAACACGCTGTTCACCGAGCTTCCATCAACACAACACGTACATCCTTGTTTAGCTGTAGAAAGACTCAACAACCAATTCAGTCGACTTGATTGTATGTCGAGTAGCCATTGACCGATAAGGGATTGTCAATGCCAATATCAAAAAGGCAAACGTCAATAGAAATATCAGTACTGATGTGAATGCAAATATATACAAAATAATAGGCTTGGCCTTTATATCCACGTAACACTAATGTTTTCGGTGTTAAGCCAGTGTGCTAAGATGTATTGAGCAAAAACTTGCTGCTGTGATGGAAACGTTGCTTATTTGTTCCGCAGGCTTCAGGTTTCCACTAAATCAAGGGTGAATTTTTCTTTCAACAGGTATAGAGAACAGCCTGGTGGGCAATTTCTGTGTTTGCTGGAGACCTTGAGTTAACTAGACAAAGGCTCTCCTAGTTTATTTATCTTTCAGAGGAATTACTTTCAGCCCCACAAGGAGAGGCGATCACTCATAGTCAGCACATTGAAGGGAGGGTGAAGTTTACAGATGGGAGGTAAGTGGGATTACCTGCGTATGTGTGTGCGTGTGTATTTGACTTGGAGCATGGTATAGGCACAAAGGCAGGTTTGGGTTGGATCCTAAAGCAGTGAGAACGGGCAATGAGGGCTTATTTGAGAAACAGGTCTTGGCAAGCCGCCTTGCGCATTATTGATGGACTCAGTGAAAGATCTTAAGCAGTGCTGTCACGGGCAGACCAATGATGTTGCTTTTTTTCCGCGTCAGGTAAAACAGAGCTAATCCTCTTCTCTCCACAAACTAATCGGAAAAAGTCAGCATTAACGAGAGATCTTACGTTACCACACCTCTGGCTTGAGGATAAATATTAGGATTTGCGAAAAGGAAAAGGCATGACGGGTCACTGAAGAAAGCGAATAATGGGGAAACAAATCCTTAGACAATGTAATAAGGAACACTGTTAAGAAATCCGTAAGACGAACATGACATCCATCAACCAAAGAATGAACTTGAAACGTTCACCGAGACTGTGCACGCATTCGCAAGGCAATAGCACTGCGCCTGCTGGCTCTTGTCCCTCTACACTTGCCACACTGAAATTCAGCCACTCGAATGTTTTAAAGTCTTCTGAAGAGTCTCTCGCAAGCCTGTTAGCACGGGGGAAGTGTCAGGTGACAAAGCCAGGCTTAAGGACTCACAGGGGGCCTCCTGCCCCTCTCCACTTCATCCTGTCTTCCATACAATGGCTAATTGGAGAGATCTATGGGGTTCAAAGATCCAGGGTTTAATCAGTATTTAGCACCATCTGGCTGCACAAACTCCACCTCCTCCTATGCATAACTGGATTTAAGACTTCCTGCTCAGGTCTTAGATTTTTAGGCCTTGCTTCGAAACGGCGCTTGGCAACAAGAGGAAGACAAGGGGCAGCTGTGAAGTGTTTTTTTAGTTCTCAAGGTATATTTGGAGAAAATTTTCAGTCTTTCGGTTTAAATGCCAAACAGATGTAAGGCACATTAAGAGAGACGAATGTTGAAATTTTACTCTTATTATTTTTTTATTTTATGGTATCCCTGCTAAAAGCCCGGCTTAAACCAGATTTCCATGATCCCATAAGAAAAATCACAAACGAGATCTCCTTTAAAATCTCAGTTGTTTCTACTAGATTAAATTGAGATGTTTGCTCAGGTCTCCTGGTTCCTCGGATATTTCAAAGAAAAAGGCCTCAGTAATCTCATTGTATGTTAATAATTGTCTATTTATAAAAATTAACCATGGTTTTATTATAGTAAAATATTATAGTGTACTAAGCATGTTTTTGGCATACTGATTATCACTTTGGTTTAACTACAAAATTCGGGTTTAACTATAGACCCCATTATCGCCTACGCCGCTGTGCCGTCACCGCTCTAGCTGGAGGCAAAAAAGTAAGTAGAAACTCAAAGGAGGTGCGCTTAAAGTTTTATCTAGTACAAATCAGCAAGTTTCTGTTTTATAGGTGAAAAGTCGCCAACCTTCAGCGCTGTTGTTTAGCTTAAATGTTAAACAAACAAACAGCGATAGATGTATGTGCCATCCTATGAATGGTCTCTTAAAGGTGCAGTGTGTAATTTTTAGAAGGATTTCTTGACAGAAATGCAACATAATATGCAAAACTATATTATCAGTGGTGTATAAAGACCTTTCATAATGAACCGTTATGTGTTTATTACCTTAGAATGAGACGTTTTTTTTCTACATACACTGAGGGTCCCCTTACATGGAAGTCGCCATTTTGTGCCGCCATGTTTCTACAAAAGCCCGTAACGGACACACTTTTTTTTACTAAGTTGTCTCCGATGATGACATGTTTGTCCGGTACTGTAGCATCTCTATGTGTTTCAAAAGCGAGAGGTGAGCAGTGGACTGAGCCGTTGATTGCAATTTGCAACCTCACCACTAGATGCCGCTAAAATTTACACACTGCACCTTTAAAATAATCCACATTGCTAATTATAGTTATCCTAGCGATAGGTTACATTAGACACCTTGACAAAATTCCCCAAACCACCTAAAAGTAATTTATATGTTGTTTAGGAAATACCCAAAACCTGGTTAAAATCTCGAGAGTTCATTTACAAAAATAGCTGCCACGGTCCCGCAGAATCAGTTACTGTACATATTCGTTCCGAAATTCTTCTGCATCCATGTTTAATAAATCCCTCCTACAACGTGCTAGCTTACGCTTGTCAACACTGCCTCCGTGGCTCTTTTTGCCTCCAGCTAAGCCCCGCCCACCCGGAGACGTTGCAATGTTTACAAATTTTTAAGGGGTCTATACCCTTACGAAAGGAAAATATATTTACCAATATTTTATTTTACTTTCCATTTTCCAATATATTATATATTAGCAATACATGGAATAATATATTGATGGTACATATATTCTATATATGTGTAATATATTGCAATATATTGCAAAATATACAAATTATTGCCGCTTTTAATATATTGTACATGAATATAATATGTGTGTTTATATATTTAAAAATATATGCAATATTATATTTATAAATATCCGCAATATTGTATTTCAATTTATATGTGAAAATGTATGAACAATATATGTATATAGTGTCACATGTATGTTTACTATATGGTAGAATATATTTTAAATATATGTAAATTAAACGGAAATATACATGAAATATATGTGGATATGTGTTCGATATATTGTGGAATACATTTTACATATATGTAAAATTAGATGGAAATATATGTACATATATATTGTAAATGTATGCACAATATGTGTACATATACCGTTTATATGGTCTATGCATATTGCAATATATTTAAGCATATAAGGACAAACTATTACATGTAAAAAATATAGTGCCCTTTTTGTTCTTGAATGTAATATATTTTGTATCATATATACATGTATGTTTTATGCATATATTTCAATATATTGGAAAAATATAAATGTTAAATCCCATATATGGGAATATGTTGGCTAATATATTACATGATATTTTCCAATATACTGCAATATATTTTTGTTTCGTAAGGGTAGTTAACCATTATTTTTTGTTTTACTTGTTTAAATCTATTGAAGGCTTTTGGAAACACCAGGAAACAAATATCTCATGCTATCCAGAATACAAAACATGTTGGTAAGCAGCTACGCAGGTTTTGTCAACAGGGACAGTGAAGTTTCAAGCTGTAGAAGCCTGTTACTTAATGCCAGCAACTAAATTCCTTATAGACTTTGTAATGATTTATTTAAAATCTGTTTTTTTCTAGATGGCATTCGTTTCTCTTTCTCTTGATGTCTCTCTAAAGATTCTGTTGCTTTGAAAGGGGGCAGTTGTCCCTAATGAGCGCCTGTGTGCTGTGTGGTGCAATACATGTGGGTTGCCAGGTCTTTCTTTTTATGTCGGTTCATCTGTGGTATTTACCACCATTTCAGCTGAACACATCAGCGTGTGTTCACCTACAACTAAGGACAAACGCTGATATTTTCTCTCAACAAATCTGAGTAGAAATGAAATCGGTTTAATACATTCCTGGATAAATTAAACATTATTTAAGAGCTTGAAAATGGCAACGTGTTTAAATGTGCACAAACTGTGTTCCTTTCCCATATTAATGATTCAGTTTTTTGTATTGTGGTTTGTACTGAAGCTTATTCAACGGGCTAAGGGGTGTTTTTAAATAAGAAGAATGAATGATTTTTTTATTAGGGGTGTAAATCCCAAGTTTTATTATGGACAAGTTTGCCTCATATCCCACATCCACACGAAGCCAGAGCTTTCCCTATCCAATCTTTTTTCCTTATTCTAAAAATTCTGTAAACACAAGCATGTAGTCTACCAATGTTGTTGTTGCATGACATAGCAGTGTCTGACTAGGGTTGAGAAGTGGGGTGATGATATGATCGTATCAAAAAATATACGCATTGGCTGTACACAAAAGTGTTGTGGATTTATCCACTCAAGCTCCCAAAATGCTGGGTGTGTCTGTACAATACGCCACAAAGATGTTACGCATACAGCTAAATGGTTCTCTGTGTGGATGGGCACTAATGCTTTCTCACCTATTTTACTGATACATTGATCCAGATTAAAGGATCATTATACCTCTTTTGTTTATACAGTGAAGCTGATTGAAAATGCTTGCAAACCGCGTACCACTGGTAATGTCAGATAACAGAGGTGTGAGAAAACACTAGGTGACATCTCGCACCCCATTACAACAGAAAAGCATACCGTGAACTCCTACACCCAATTCCTTGTTATTAAAGGAATTCCCCGTGCATTGGGTTGTTGTTAGGCATTGTTTAAAGTAAACATAATCATCTCCATTTTCATAGCACTATCATCTTCCTCATCTAAGAGGATTTGAAATACGAGACAGGGATGTGGGCTCAGGCACCTCCAGGCTGCCAATGTTTTTCACTGCTTTGCAAATGAGTGTCAGGCAGTTTTCCAAACACAAACACATTCCCCAGTACGTCCCTGTCTCCATTCACACCTAATAAGCTGTGTTTCACACACACACACACACACACACACACACACACACACGCACACACACACACACACACACACACACACACACACACACACACACACAATTAGAAGAGTAGTTCAGCCAAAAAAAATCTGTCATTGTTTACTCAAATGTTGTAAAACACAAAGGGTGGATTTTTGAATAATACCTGGCAACTCTTTTGTAAATCATGAAAACGAATGTGAACATCAACCTACAAACGTACAAAAACATCATTGCGTATCATAAAAATAAAAAATGGTATCCTTGTGCCACACAGAAAAAATTTTTAATGACACAAAGGTGAGTAAATTATGACTGGTATACTAATCCGTCAAGAGTTGTCAATCAGGCAAAGCCAATTAACCTTACTCACCACTAGCCAAAATTTTCAGACCAGCCCTGATGGTTGAACTCAACCGGTGTCATATATCACAAACTATATGTTTAAAGCAGACTTTATAAGACATAAAGCAAGAAAGCGATAAAACATGGTATTTATTCAATGGCCTCCG
Source organism: Misgurnus anguillicaudatus (assembly GCF_027580225.2). NCBI lineage: Eukaryota > Metazoa > Chordata > Actinopteri > Cypriniformes > Cobitidae > Misgurnus > Misgurnus anguillicaudatus. The sequence goes on from NC_073345.2 coordinate 21,911,555, forward strand.
TTGTGGTCTCACGAGACCACAGATTTCAGACAAAGAGGAAGCTTCGCTTGCTTGCGGGCGTGGCAGAACAATGCAGCTTTGTTACAGGTGTCAATATTGCGTCAAAAAAATCTGATGCCATGTCGCTGCAGGCAAAACGACAACAGGGAAGCGGAGTGTGCCAAATTTAGTGGTGCCGAAAATTTGGCTTGACATGATGATGAGGCGATTTGGTAAGCACGCTTGTGACGTACAGCTCATAATTTCCTGTAATTAAAACTTGAGAATTATCTCTAGGAGTGACCTCAAATGGCCTTTCTCAGAAGGTATGCAAGGGTGCAGGAGGTTAAAGGAATGAATAATCATAATAGCATTCATTTATCTGTATGAATCATGCACAGGCAGTTTCACTGACACATATGATTCAGATGCATCAGAGGGTTGTTTTCTCTGACGTCATTGAGGATTTAAAGGGACGGGCCATCCAAAAAAAATAATAAAACATTTAGTCAACTCTACATAATTTCAAACCAGCAAGATATTACTCTGATTATTAGAAGAATATAAGAAGAGTTTGGTTCCAAAACGCAATAAATCCATTTTGACTAATTTCGGTAAAAAAGTGTTTTTTATACCAAGAAAGTGACAAGATGAAAACCACTTTTTTCTGTTACAAACTTTCACATAGCATCTTTAGGTTATTATAACATTAAAAATTCAAATCCATCATTTGATTTTCAAAGATTTATTATAAAAATGGATTATTTTTTTGGCAAAATGCAATAAATCCATAGTGGTATACACTGATTAATAAATAAACATTAATGGCATTAATCAAATCACTTACTTGTCATATTAAGAACACTGTTATCGCTGCGGTTATATTTGGGACGTCAGTCGCTAAACTTTTTTCACAGCGATCAGCTGTAAAATGTTTTGGTCCTGCTCGATTTTCGTTGGCTTTGCGTAAAATAATGTAAAGTTTTTTATAAGATCACCTGGGGTCAATGTTAGCATGACAGAAGCTTGATGCTGTCGGGAGAAAAAGCAACAGCCGGCATTTTTCCGTCTCTCGAGTGCCTCTTGCGTAAATTATTAGATGTTGATGGCTTACGTTACTTTACCGTCACAGATAACCACCACAGGTTTATCAATGCCATCAAAGTATTATTTTGTTTTTGTTTGTTTGTTGATCACGAACTACAAGATGAGGAAAACTAGGATTTTGTGTATTCAACGTGCCGAGATTTTTGTTTACAATGGAATGGTGCGCTGTGATTTGTTGAGTGGATTTATTGCATTCTGCAGAAAAGGAGCAGTTTAAAAAATTTAAAAAAATGTAAATGCCGTTTATCGCTATAGACATAAAATATAAAAGCATCAGTTTAAATTGACATGAGGTTGAGTAAACGAAAAGCAGAATTTTCATTTTTAGACAAACTATCCCTAGAGAAATGATTTACTTCATCTTTAAACCCCTGTGGGCACCAAACACTCCTCCAAGTTCCAAAACCCAGCTGAATACCAATTGTCTATGACACCTGAAGAAAAGATAACCTTATCTGAGCTTTTGCCTGGCTTTAGCTAGCACACCCTTGTTAGCGGACCCGAAAATGTCCTGCAGCTTTTGCAACGTTGAGGTCAGACCCCCTCCGTTTATCTTTGGAATGTGGGAATTTAATCTGTGGAACACTCAGGGTCTAGGAGAGGACCCTCTGCGTTGACAGTTTGTCTCTTCAGATGGACACCTCGTGCTGGCGGGAATGCAAAAGGCACCGATGAGCCGATTGTGGTTCGTCTCAAAGTCTCGTCTCTCTGCACCTCCAATCCTGACCTAAGAGCAGAAGAACTCTCTGTGCCCCTCTGTAGACCTGAGGGAGGGCAGCTGGCTCAACAGTTGCCCTGCCATAACCGCGGCCATTAGATTACTTCAAACTCTACAGTCAAACAAGTTACCTAACATTAAAAATGACATTTGGCTAAACATGTCAATCTGAGAGAAACCCAGTATGGAGACCTGCTATGGGGGTAAATCAGCAGAACAAACTGCGGAGGCTAAGAATTCCCAACCCACAAAATAGCAAACAAGGTCCAATTTCTACAAGACATGAACCCAAATAAAACAACACTGTGTATTCGAAATGGGAGGACAACATTTATATAAGGAACTGTGCAAAGCTATAAAAACATTTTGAATTAATCACTTCCACGTACATGAAACAAACAAGAGCAAACAACTTCAGAGTGTGACATTAAAACGAGGACCTTTCAGAAAGACACGCCAGACCTTTGGTTTCTGACAGATGGAGCGTCAATCCTGGAGGATGGAACTGACTTTAGCATCAACAAGCATCGGGTTCTTTCTTAAACCTCTATAATCCCAGAACAAAACAGTTTGTTGACTATTGACACAAGGCACTATCTGTTTTGGGAATGTCTATTTTGGATTTATCTCCTGAAAATAAAAACATCCAGAGGCAAAAAGGAAAGCACTGATAGACTCTACACTATGGCTACACAATTAAATAAAAAAATAAGTGTGACTACAATTACATCTGCCGCAATTGACTTGCATTGTAACCAATTACCTTTTTCACAACTTATGCAATGAATCTGCAAAATTTATATTACCAAAAATATATAATCCTTGCGTAAGAATATTGATGCAGTATTGCACAGTAAATTATACACTTTACACCTCCTCTAATCATCCAGCCCTACCACACACCGTGTCTCTTTACCCATAACTCTTAGTCACTCAGTCTTTCTAAAATCATGTCCAGAAGGGGAGTTCAATGGACCAGTTTGATGAATGATTCCTAAAAGACTTGTTTTTTTCTCCCACACACTCCCACGTTTACCCTCCCACTGTTTCTCGCTCTCTTCCCGTCCCACCAGTACCCCGTTAATGACCGTGCCGCTTGCTGGCACACGGTGGCTGCCCATCAATAACTCCCACATCATGCAGGTTCAGAGAGGAGAGCCAGATGAGCCTCAGGCAGACGCACATCTGCTTTCCGCGTCTCTGCGGCCGCTCGCCGTTCCAGCGTATTGCATTCTTTCGGGGTGAGCACGGCATCTCTAATGCACGTTGCCGGCCTCGGCCTTGTTAGCGTGCGGGTACAGGATGCTTATTTATTACAGAGCCTTTACATGTTTTTACTGAATGGCGCTAACACGGCGCAGATGTCGTTTAATGGCAAACATGTTTTGCTAAGTAGAGGAACTTCAACCTGTGAGAGGCAGAGACAAGATGGATTAATCCATCTTGAGTGACGGAGAGTAAAGACTACTAGGATTACTGTGTATAAACATAATTATTACTATATTATTTTTTGAAAGTTTATACTTCACTCCAACGCTATTGAAAAATACACAATTCGATTTTATGATTTTGCAATGGTATAGTGAGCATATATAAATATTTTCCTTTATATAAGAATACAAAAAATACAGTACATTTGTATGCTTTTTAAATTTCAATGAAGCTTTAACATTTGTATGCTTTTAATTTTTTGTATTTAGTGTGAGCTCCCCTTACACTCGAGCAATTGCAGGAACAAGCAGGCTCTCTTAAACCAAAATGAAAGCCTATTTTTAAAATAAAATCTAATGAATTCAGAATTTCAGTCTTCTCAAAAGAGTTCAAGATGTGTTTAGTGCAAAGGGACATCACACAAAATACTTACTTTTGCCTGTAGAAGCAATTTTGTTCTGAACATTGTTTTTTAATTTTGTGCATATATTTCCTGTATTATCCTAATTAAGACACACAAAAAATGAATAGTCATTAAACTTCATTTTAAAAGCCCAAAAAACTTTGCAAAGTACTGTAGGTACATCAGTGTTCCCACACCTTAGTTAACTTCAAATTCAAAGACTTTCCAGGTCCAATACCCTCAAATTCAAAGACTAAATGTGAGGACACATTTCAAGTGAGAGCAAGATTACATCTTGTTACATTTTAAGATACACTGTTACAGTTCCCTTTCGAGGGAACTCGCACTGCATCACTGCAGTGACACTTTGGGGACGCCTCCAGGGGTAAGTGCGTCTGAATGTGTATATCAAATTCAACCAATGGTGAGGCTTAATGACAAAGAGCCAGGAAGTATATCGCTATCTGAAATATTGCCAAAGACGGAGTTACAGGAACGCAGAAAGTATGGCAAGGGAGACGCAGCGTCTCGTTCCCTTCCCAGGAAACAACTTTTACATACATAACCCGAGACGTTTTCATGTGTCAACCACAACTATGTAAAAAAGCATTTTGGTACGAATCAACATTCACATACAGAAGATATAAGCATTTAAAACTAACAGGTTAGCACGTGTGCTTAAAAAGTCTAGAATTTTTATGATATTATCCTACACTAGACAGGGAATAATATGGATTTTTTTTCCCCTTTCTTGAACAAAATAGATTCAAGCCCTTTCAATGACTTGTATCTATGTATGTATATTTTCAAAAACTTCCCAGGGCCTTGCACAAACTTTCAAGGATTTCAAGGACCCGTGGGAACCCTAATACATATGCACATATACATATGGATGTGTGTCTGTGTGTGTACATACATACATATACACACACATACATGCATGCATACATACATACATACAGTAAGCTTTTTATGCTCCTTAAATTATGTTTCTGGCTAAATATGTTAACCTTTAATTGAGTACTATTTTAACTTGGTACACATACTTTGACTCTGAACTAATTTCTAACACCTCTGGTGAACGAACACACACACGGCAATGAAAACACATGTTTATCCTTGTGCTACCCTCTAATGGGTGAATATTATTCACAGCCAATTATACAACAAAGTATATTAGGGATGAAAGAATTTGCATCGTCTTACCTGCAGTGGGGAAATTCGCATATCAACCACAGCCAGGAAACAACAGCAGAGACATAAGGAAAGAGAAAAGGCAAATGGTTAGTTTATCTGATTATTGCTTTACATTAAATTTACATTCAAATATGTAACAGAGAGAAAGGCAACAGCTGCTAAAATCATCCTGTGTTTTCCTCTTTATAATACCTGCCCAGGGATTACGGTTGAAAATGAGCTATAAACATTAAACTGGCACATTTATAAAAACGTCCATTAATCTGCACTTCCCCTGTTTATCTAAATCGAACAAAGTACCTGTGTTAGTTCACCAAAATAATACAACGCACTTCTACACTCTATTGACATAAAAAAATGGGCATATGTATACCAGCCATTTGCTTTTAAAAAAGCCATACGTCAAATGACTAATAAAACAGTGACCCCTGAATTAACAACGCTACTGTGTAAGCTCTCATTACTTCAACAGCCCATTACAGTTGAAGCACCATTGAGCAATGGCATCAAATTGTAGGGAGCGGCGGATTGATGCAGGAAGCAACGTTTTGCTGTTTCTCCATGCGTGGGTTAAAATTCCTTTCCTTTCTTCGACACAGTCGTCGCCCTGTGACCCTATGGCACTTCATCCCGAGTGGACAGTTACGACTCTGTGTCCATTACCTAAATGGAGAGCACTTCAGCTGTATTGATCAGAGTCTTTTCACTCATCGCAGTATCCTGACATTGCACTGTTCTGTGTAATAACCTGCCAGGTAAAAGGTTAATAAATCCGCATCATAAACGTTCAGTCTGTGTCAGGACAAGTAAGCAAGTCCTCTAACAATGGCTGATTGACTTTTTGCACCTTCGTCTGATTTGTCTCTGCATACTTGAGAATTTTACACACAATTTGTGCCACAACCTTCAGACCAAATTTGCTGTTTTAAAGCCTCCCTAAAGAGTTTTTGCTCTTTGCTCCCCCTACAGGTTGGAAGTGGAATTGTCCATTACCACTTTCGTAAATAATTTAGCCTACTGCAGCAAAGCTGGCTCTGATTGGAATGTAGGTCTGCCGTAAAGCAAGTTTTTGTAGTTTTCACTCAAACTACAGGACCGCGACCTGACGGTTGGAAACTTCTTTAGTGCGGTTTTGGCCGATAGAGGGCTGCAAAGCGAATGTGAAAGTGCCGTTCACGTTTCGAGTGGATGAACGACTGAAACTTTTTTGGAAACTTTATTTTAAGATAAAAAAAACTCTTTGGTGTTGCTTTAAAGGGACACTTATTCTGATTATAGTCCCCGAAAATAGTCCCCTTGGTAACTTTCAATATGGGGACTAATTTTGGGCGATGCGTAATATCATTACGCCTTCTGCAGCCAAGGTACGTCAGCAAAGTCCTTGATTATTACGCCTGAATGAGAATATAGTTCCTAGCCACATCGGCCTAGAAAATCGCAACTTTTAATTTTCTGTCGGCTTTAGTACACTATGTAACTACAGAAGAGTCAAGTTTTAAATAGGAAAAATATCGAACCTCTTTGGATATTTTTGAGTGCGATGCTAATGGTCTAATTAAATTCAATGGATTATGCTAAGCTATGCTAAAAGTGGTACCGCCAGACCCGGAGATCAGCTGAATGGACTCCAAAACCATAAAAAATCAAATGTTTAACTCTAGGGAAGCTGCAAAAGACTATTTAAAAAAAAAGTGAATTGTCCCTTTAAAGGAAAACACCACATTTTTTCAATATTTTATTACCTTAACTTAGACGAATTAATACATACCTGCCTTTTCAATACGCGCATTTTGTCTTTGTATAATATGTGGAAGAGCACTTCGTTTGCAGCACTTCGACCTCTAGCGCAGTAACATCATCAAGTCGAAGTGCTGCAAACTAAGTGCTCTTCCGCCATACAATATAGTTCTCATTTTTTATCCGATTAAAAAATCGCCACGTTTTATTTTGTGCCACCATACTTACTCGTGTAACTACTCAGTCTTTAAATAGGGAAAACATGGAAGTGTTTGGTGGCTTCCAAAATTATCCCTGTTTGGATCCTAAGGAATGAATGGGGCTAGGCTAGATGCTAACACATTCACAACGTGCTGTACAAAGATTAAGTGCACACATTAAAAATGATAGGTATGTATTAATTTGTCTAAGTTGAAGTAAAAACATAGTAAAATATACAAAAACGGTGGTGTTTTCCTTTAAGAATAGTTAGCGATTCGTATATTTCCACCAAGAACAGTTTTCCATTACAACATACTGTATTAAAAAGTGCATGCTGAAAGGAGGGAGAGTTGATAGTTTATGGTTAGAAAGGTTTACAAGTCATGGTGCAGTTTGACATGTAGCTCTAAGGCAATTTTCCATTACAAAAGCAGGACTCGACAATAAGGATGTCCTAAGGCATGTGTGAGACTCACGTGCACAATCCTGCTGGGTCAATGCTTGTTTCTACACATGTACAGTACACCCATTAACATGTACTACATGTTTAACATTACTTTTTATGTGTTTTTCGTATCTTGAAAATTCACCTGATGTAAATATGTCACTAAGGTGAAGTTATTTAGCATTCTAGTTTCGTTAAAATTAAAGATTAATTTAAAAAAGAGTGATTTGCATGGATGCAATATTTAGAACAGATTTTTTTATTAAATATTTCAAATAATTACATATTACAAAAATGTACATGATGTTCACAGATTATATGGACTTATAATAATAATAATAATAATAATAATAATAATAATAATAATAATAATATAATATTGTAAATGTTATATGTACAATTTCAATATCACATAAATTATTTTATGTTTAAAAATGTGCTTATAATGAAACATTTAATGAAAAAAATTCTGACTGACAAAAATATGTTGCTAAAAACTTTGTTTAGCTCTGAAGGGAGATCTACAGCAAAACACACATACACCTGAATCTTTACTCACACTGAGGCGCTTGAGTGAGAGTTGCTCTCGAATCAAAACATTTGTAAAACCCAACTGGTTATAAACAGACTTTCTCTCTTTCTTTAAGATGTAGCAGGAACTTCTCACCATATAAAACATCCTTCCTATTTGCCCTCATTCTGCCCAGATTTCTTAACGATGACAAAAACGTGCAGCATATCTGGCAACTTCTAGCAGGTGATAAAGACTTCAAAGCGTATATCGAAGATGCAGTTAGAGTCCAAACATCTGAGGCCATTAGTGAAAATCCTGCCATTTCTAAATGCATCTTTCTAATTTAATTTCTACAAAATTCCATTACAAATTATATTAACAACATCATCCGAGGAAAATGTTGATTTGAAAAATATGTTTTCCTTAAATCATTTCAGAAAGTCTTTCTTGTGTCCCTCTTCTGCTTTTATTGACAGCGTGCACTTAAGCTGGCACGGCCTCCACAAGTTTGTGCAAAACCTGATTATCTCTATATTATACCAGCATGACTTGAGAATTTTCCAAAGAGCGTCTTGTGATGTTACTAAACGCTTGCCTTTGTTGACCTTTTGTATAAAAAACATGAAGAATTAAATTACTGAAATATCGCATTAGACCTTGAAATGTTGCAGAATCTTATTAAAATCACTCCTCTTTCTTCGATATTTTTCAAAATGCTACAACTTCCAAGTTTAAATGATATTTTAAACCTCATATTTTCATCACAGACTCCTCATTTGGACTTTTGGACCGCTTTAAATTGATTTATTTTAAAGTATTTCACAGATCCAAGATAACAAGGGGATATCTGATCCATTCAGGTGCTTTACAGTAATGGGCTTAGAGCATCAAAAAGAGCTCATATTCTCTGCCTTTATGAGACGATAACGGCGCACAGTGCTTTCATCAAAAGCACATGGGGCATCTTAGAAGATATGGGCCTTTATTCATCCAGACAACAATAGTTAAGCTACACGATGTCTTTAAATCGTCTTTATGGGATTATTATGGACATCTGAAACTAGAGAAAACTAAACGCGTGCTGGCAATGACACACGCAGCAAAACAAAACTACAGTTTTGAACCTACAGTGGCACGGCTCCCACAGACTTTCACTGGAACTTAAATGACACCACATGACTCAAACAGAAAGCACTCTGGTCCAGCCAGTTTCTCTGAACCTAACCGGCCGAGGAGGTTGAGCAAACACCGCCAGGCTCCGCCCCTCACCTAAGGCAATGCTGGCAAAGGCCTCAGCCATCTGATCCCAAAGCCATCAAGCTGTAAACTGGAACTCTACGGGCTCTCCGAAGCACGTAAATGAGATCAAGAGACAGAGGGACAGGAATGCTGACAATGCCACTGATACCAGAGTTTTCACACGGCATACAATAGAGGTTGAAAACAAATGGGTGCAAAATAAATAAAGTACTGGAATTTCTTTAAAAAACTATAGATGTGTTGTACATACTAATTCCCCTTTCACAAGCTTGGCAAGAGAACAACTGTCTATTCAAAGGGATTAACGGAAAAATAAACAGTTTGAACCACAACTATGTACCTGATCTTTTTTTAATTCGAGTTTTTTCTCTACGAGAACTGGAAAGCGATTGGGTTTGTCTGACATTCACAGTGCGAGCGAGCGGAGCTCTCAATTGTCATGTTACGATGGGCGACATTTGATACCCTGTAGATTTCAATAGACGAAAGGTCAAAGTGTCAGACGGCGACATCACACCTCAACTACAAATCCCAGCGATAATGAGTGCCGGGCGGCTCATTTACATTCACTTCAGCTGCGTGACGCTGCATTAGTTTAGATCTGAATCTACTGCGATACTAAACCATATGGTATCCCCCCGATGCATGCAAACAAGTGCCTCTTTGGCCAACAGAGCAGATGATTCTGATAACCCACATGTTCTACTTCAATACGAACCCATCCAGGTGCTTCAGATTACGCGGTATTGTTGCCATCCGCAGGGTTTCCAAGACCCGCAGGTGTGTGGGAGAAACAGCAGAACTCGTTTTTGGATGCATCCAGAAGCTATTCCTCATAGGGCACGTTGAAGAAAACACATTATGGTGACATCACTCGGCGAGCCAAGCCAGCATTTCATTGGCCGAGCGGGTGCGGATCTGAAGGAGAGATAGATGGCCCTTATTTTTGTGTGAGATAGGGGCCTGATAGGGCCGCACTAAACCCCACCTGCGCAGATGATGAGGTGAGGGTAGAGTTGCTGTTGCCAACTTCCTCTAAATGCTTTCAGTCTTGACAGATTTAAAGCAGGGGACAGACGCACCTCATTCATTCACCGTACGAGCACACACGGAAACACAGACTGAATGCATATATAGAAGAAACGTTTATTTTATTTACAGCTTGTAGAAAAATAGGTCCGTCTGTGCGCAAGGCGCGGGAGGTTATCTCCGGGCCAGAGTTAAGAGAAAGCACATGTTTGGCCTCAGTTTAGAGGCTAATGTCAGTTAAATTGAAGGGCTGGGAAAAGTCCAGACTGATTCCAGCGCCATCCAGCCAATGGCAGATCAGAGACATTAATAACTGGCATGCAATGCTTTTAATGCCCCATCAAGTTTTATTAAAGCACGGTAGCCATCAAACGCAAAATAGATCCGATTTAGCCGACTTACATGTTGTATAAAATATTTTAAAAGCCTAAAATGCATTTAAGTCTATTTTCTCTGGCGCAGCCGCAGTCCTGAGGTCAGTTCGGTGCAGCCGGGAGAACACATCACCACGGCGACATCTTGCCTTGATGATACCCACAGCTTCAAAGAGCTCAGTCCCACACATACACACCACAGACATATGAAAGGCTCGGCGGATGTGCGCCCGCCTGCGTGGGTCAGTATTGGCGCGTTTATATGCGCGTGTGAAATCCTATCAATGTCACAAAGGTCACGCTCGCTCAAGATAACCCGGGGAGATCGCTGCGAGATGCCAGGATTTTTTTCCCTACTCTTTATTTTGTGATTAGGTGTCACAAGGATTTCTCTGGTGTCACAATGAGGCCTTTCATCTCCAGATTTAATAGCATAAAATGTAAAGGAGGAAAGCGTCTGGCTCACAATGCTCACCGAGACCACAATTGCATACACACCGACCCCTTTTTTTAGAGTGGGAGAAACTCTATCCTTTTTGTTGTAAAATGTTTGTGTAATTCCCACAGGAAATCTGGGATCGAATGCCCGTGCACAATGAACACAGAGATGTCCATTTAGTTTGTCACTCAGCTTGCGGTAAAGCTTATTTGGGCGAGTTATGTTTAGGGGAACTTTTAAAGGTTAGAGTCAGTGGCCAGGATCAGTAAAACGAATAGAGCAGCAAACAGAATAGAGTCTCTCCAAACAGTGCCTCGCCACAGTTCGAAAAATATGTTACCATGTTTACTGTCACCATGACGACAGCACCGTGAATAGCCATGCGTTCGGTCATCATGCTTATATTGTGATTCACGCTGGCTCTTAATTCTCTTTTTCCACTGTGCGTCTAAGAATATGCCGTCTGTTCGAAACAAGCTGTGCATTAAGAGCATCCACAGGCTAAATGAAAGTGTGGAGATGTTTGCATGTAACGCCTAGAGGTAAAAATCAGCAGGGACCTGGCAACATGATATTATATCAATATATGGGTCACCATACAAAATATTGATTTTTGTTTTAAGTTTAATGCTTAGTTATTTAAAACTACAACATATGGTGACCTTTAACTTTTTTTTCAACTTCCTTTGGATTTTGGTGCTTTGCGCACTTGCATATTTTATATTATGAATTGAAAAATATACAAATATCTCAATAATCAATAAAATACATTAAAGGATTAGTACATTTTTTTTTAAAAATCCAGATAATTTACTCAAGACCATGTCATCCAAAATGTTTATGTCTTTCTTTGTTCAGTCGAAAAGAAATTATGTTTTTTGAGGAAAACATTCCAGGATTTTTTTAATTTTAATGGACTTTGATGGACCCCAACACTTAACAGTTTTAATGCAGCTTAAAAATGCAGTTTCAAAGGACTCTAAATTAGTCAAACAAGGCATAAGGGTCTTATCTAGCCAAACGACAATTTCTTAATTGAGAAAAAAATTAAGAAAGATGCACTTTTAAACCACAATTTCTCGTCTTTCTCCGGTCCTGTGACCTCACGTAATTGCGTAATGACGTGGAAAGGTCACGTGTGGAAAGGTCACGTGTTACATATATGAAACGCACATTTGCGGACCATTTTAAACAATAAACTGACACAAAGACATTAATTAGTATTAGTATACATACAACAATGTCGTAACGGTCCTCTTTCTCCACAATTGTAAACACTGGGGCGTAGTTTACTCTTGACGTGATGGTGTATTACTGTACGTGAGGTCGCGCTGACTCGTCACATAGCCGGAGGAAAAAGAGAAGTTGTGGTTTAAAAGTGCACATTTTTTATTTTTCTTACCAAAAATGACAATTGTTTCGCTAGATAAGACCCTTATGCCTGTTTTGGGATCGTTTATAGAGTCCTTTGAAACTGCAATTTTAAACTGTATTAAAACTGTTAAGTGTTGGGGTCCATCAAAGTCCATTAAATTGAGAAAAATCCTGGAATGTTTTCCTCAAAAAACATAATTTCTTCTCGACTGAACAAAGAAATACATCAACATTTTGGATGACATTGTGGTGAGAAAATTATCTGGATTTTTTTTTTTTATTGACTAATCCTTTAATTAAAGACAACAATAAATACTGCTCTGTGATTGGTCCCATCCCTCAAACATGCTCCTCCTGGTAGCTTTAAAAACATTTTTAAGCACAATGGACTAAACATGTGCAGCCATTAGGGCAAAGAGTCTTCAAACGGATGAGAGCAGGGCTCTTTAGCAGAGACAGTTTTATAACCTGATTCAATCTGCAAAATACAGCGCCATAAAAGAAGCTCTCTGTCCATGTGGCGTCATGGCACCATGACAGATCACGTTAATCATCGCTGTTACGTGCACATCCAGTAGACATGCCTGTAGCCACAACTAAAGCCAGCCTGAAAATCCTACGACCAAAACTGCATAGTTTAATCAACCCAAAGCCAGCAGACCAGAGCCTGTTAACCACTCTAATTCCCCGAAAAACTCTGCCGAGGGACGGGGGGAAATATCTTCTGTCGTCATAGCTATGATGGTTAAGGTCTGGTTCTGATCAGAGATAAATGTCTTGGTGAGGGGACTGTGCTATGCAAGAAAGCTTCTTGTGTTTATCGGGGGTCTGTACGGGGTCAGTATGGTCATTGTGTTGATAGAGGCCTTGTGGGTAAATTGCAGCGACAAAAGAACAACTTGTCGTGGTCACACTGGGTGAACTTGGGACACTCCCATGCCACCCACTTTTTTTCTGTACAGGAAATCACCAACAATGGTCTTCTAGGCACAAACAATTAGTTGAGCATTTGTGATAGCATAAACACACACAAACTCGTTTTCAGTGCACACTATATCTTTAAAGGATTAGTCAATTTTCTTAAAAAAAATCCAGATAATTTACTCACCACTATGTCATGCAAAATGTTGATGTCTTTTTTTGTTCAGTGGAGAAGAAATTATGTTCTTTGAGGAAAACATTCCAGGATTTTTCTCGTTTTAATGGACTTTAATGGACCCCAACACTTAACAGTTTTAATGCAGCTTAAAATTGTCGTTTCAAAGGACTCTAAACGATCTCAAACGAGGCATAAGGGTCTTATCTAGCGAAACAATTGTCATTTTTGGCAAGAAAAATAAAAATATGCACTTTTAAACACTTCTCGTCTTCCTCCGGTCCTGTGCGCCGCGCCAGCGCGACCTCACGTAATACGTCATCACGTCAAGAGGTCACGGATGACGTATCGAATCTACGCCCCAGTGTTTACAAGTATGGAGAAAGAGGACCATTCCAACGTTGTTGTATGTCGAATTATACTAATTAATGTTTTTGTGTTAGTTTATTGTTTAAAATGGTCCGCAAATGTGCATTTCATATATGTTACATGTGACCTTTCGACGCCATTACGCAATAACGTGAGGTTGCGCTGGCGCTTCACAGGACTGGAGGAAGTTGTGGTTTAAAATGCATATTTTATATTTTTCTTGCCAAAAATGACAATCACTTTGCTAGATAAGACCCTTATGCCTCGTTTGGGATCATTTAGTTCATTTAGTAAACTGCATTAAAACTGTTAAGTGTTGTGCTCCATTAAAGTCCATTAAAATGAGAAAAATCCTGGAATGTTTGCCTCAAAAAACATAATTTCTTCTGGACTGGACAAAGAAAGACATCAACATTTTGGATGACATGGTGGTGTGTAAATTATCTGGATTTTTTTTTTTAAGAAAATGCACTAATCCTTTAAAGATTTGTCCAATTTATGTCCTTCAAGTCGTATGAACCAATGTAGGGCTTTTATCCATCCGTTTGAAGCTTTAAAGCCTTGCTCTAATGTGTTTAAATGAAAGACAGAATGTTAGGAATGACATGAAGATATGTAAATTTAAAGTTTCCATTTAAAGTTTAACTTTCCAATTCCTACGTGAATAATCTTTTCAGCCAAAACTATGTATTAGTACTATAGATAACCTGAACGAAGAGATAAGACAGAATGATTTGTTGAACACGCTGAAGGTAAATTTCATCAAGGCAGCTTTAAAAGCGAGGCTGCAAACTATCACATGTCTACACCGCCAGATAACCTTCGACTCAGCTTTCATGTGGCGTTTGATTCACGGTGGCCCCATCAAGGGATAGGGCGAGAAGAAACACACCAGGAAGAGTGGAAAAGTCCCCGTGATGGTGTTGATAGTCACACTCCCGGTGTGTAGTTTCCTCCGTCTGTGAGAAACGGCCCGCGCTGCCTGCTCAGCGGGGAGAGACACACAAACACAAACAAAAGGGCAAAGTCGCTGTTCTGCCCTGAGATTCCAATCTCTTTAACTCACATCCATGTTTATTTGTGCCCATCAGACAACGCAAACGCAGCGCTATGAAATTTATTTACACAACTAATGGACAACTCGGGCGCTGACATCCATCAGAACTCAAATTTGTTTCGTTATGACATCATAGGGGATAGAAAACAAACAATAGACTCTGTGAGTCATGTAGGAGTCCTGAAACCTCCCGCTCGTGCCAATGAGAGGTGTCGACGGACACCTTGCCCTGCTCGGCAAGAACCAACCCGTTGCCGTCTCTTCTCATTTACAAAGATTTACCTTAATGATTCTTTCATCTACTTCCACACACCATCTATTTCAATAGGAAAAGAAAGCGCTCGAACATAACCAAACAGAATTTAGGGAGAAACAATCTTCGGTTTGGAGCTAAACAAAGCAGGCGTGATTATAGTTTCAGTCAATGAACCAAATCTCTCTGGGGCGGAGGTGTCAAACTCTCGGTCTGCAGGCAGAACATGGCCCGTGGAGACAGCTAAGCATAATTTAGTTTGAAAAGAAACATTCACACCCATTTATTATATCTGTAAGTTCAGGACAAATAAACTATCTAGGATAAACAATTCAAGCATAAATAAACTATTTGCTTTGGAACGTTGCAGATTATATCTTAAAGCAACAACAACATTCTTTTTACTACAGTATATGCATTTTTATGGCATCAAGCTTTAGTGCACTGGTTTCACAATTTTAGCTGAAACTGAATCGATGACTAAACAAAACTGTTCCTGTTTATTTTCTTTTTGGTGTGTGTAAATTGCTTGCAGCAATAACGACATGTACAGGAAAAACTGCGGTAAAACTTGAATGTCTATTGTTTCTACTGAATGACTGACAGATGATGCATTATTTCTGTTCAATCAGGAAGCAGGTTTGTAATTAAAATAAGCTACAGATTTTTTGTTGCCCAGCCAAGAGTGTTTTTTTTCTTTTTGTCGTCATCAAAATAAATTGTAAATGTTTCACAGTCCTTAACACAGTATGGATCAAAAATAAGATTAAGATTCTGGCTTGAGTAGAACATCTGTTAGTTTACGCTTGCATGCACTATTGTTTTCGGCCAATTATAAAATATATAACTAAATAAACAGTGCAATCTATTACAAATGAAAGATTGTATTATGTTAGCTATAAATGTTTAGTATTATAACACATCCAGGTTTAACCATTCACTACAATTTATCATCTATTTAATCAAAGCTTGTTTTCTAAAGGGCTATTTATAAGTATAATGTTTGTGATCACAGGTTGCTCATCTGACGAGTCCTGGGACAGCAAATACCAGCACAGATACCGAAGCGTTCACATATTTTCTTTGAAAACGCCGTCTTCACGCCCTGTAAAAACACCCATGGGTTCAACGCAGGAATGTGCCCGAGCAGTTTCTCTCACGCCGCTAGAAAGGGAGTCTTTTTTGGCAAAGCCACCGATTCAATTAGCACCTGAAAGAAAGTGGGCTCCTCTGTGTAATTATATCATCTGTTTCTAGGCTGCTTAATTGAAGAATTCTGGGAAACCTTCTGTTGATCACTGCCTCCTTCAGCTCGGCCCCGCTCTCTGTGCTGTAGTCCATTTCCACTTGTTTGTTTTGAGCAATGGCTCGGTGGTTTTCGCCGTGATTACACATTTGATTCGGAATCAAAGATGACTCACGTCGTTGGCTTGAACTTGATGTGCTTCAGTCCCATTAATCTTGTGGAAAATATTTCCAGGTACCATTTCTCCACAATGGCACGTACACTTAAAAAGGCACAATTTATTTCGATACAAAATATTCCTAGGCCCAATGACGAATATCTGAATAATCTGAATAATGTGAAGAATAATACGCATTCTGAAACGCTGAGAATATTTGGAGTAAAATGCATACACCGGCAGCTTTCCAACATTGATGGAAAAACATGAAATATTTTAATAAATACACTTTCAAAATGACCCAGGTGAAAAAGTAGTACACTTCCATAGTGTACTTAAAGTGCTTAAAAATGTATCTTTAGTACTTCTTAAGATGTTCTTAAGATTATCTAAGTGTACTTATTTGTGCTATTTTGAGACACCATGTGTATGAACTAAAATGCACTTTTAACATACTTTCTCTGTATTAAAAAATGTATTTAGTTAACACTTGTATTAAACCTACAAAGATGGGTTCAAGTTTACTACAAGTGCTACCCAAATACATTTTTTAAATACATTTTTAGCACATTTAGTTTATATTCACAGAGTCTCAAAATAGCACAGTGAAGTACACTTAGATGTTCTTAAAATTATCTCAAGAAGTACTAAAGATGAATTTTTAGTATAATTAAGCACAAAATTAGTGTGCGAAAATAAAACACTTTAAGTACACTATGGATGTGTACTACTTTTTCACCTGGGGAATAAAAGCATTTGAATATTAACACATATTTTAAATGGTGTTATTTTCAACCCAGCATTGGGTCAAAAAACAGCCATTGGGTTAAATTAACTCAGAAAATGTTTATATTTGACCCAACAATCAAACAACCCAGCATAGCTTAAATTAAAACCCAACAGGCTGTGTTTATCCCTTTTAGACCCAACGCTGAGTTGATAATTACCCAGCAGCTTTTTTTAGTTTATCTCCTGGATTATATTCATTAAACTAGTTAAATGCTCTCTCATTTGTAAGTCGCTTTGAATAAAACCGTTATTCCTTCTTGATTTATTTATTTAAAGGGGCCATGACATAAAAATCTGTCTTTTACAATGTTTAAGTGCTAGGATTGGGACCCCAGTGCTTCTATCAACCTAGAAAATGTGAAAAAGAACATCCCAGTAACTTAGTTTCGGTAAATCATTCTCTACAAGCACATGAAAAAATAGGTTGTTGAAATTTGGCTCTCCTTATGATGTCATAAGGAGCTCTTATTATAATAATACAGCCCCTTAATCTGCACTATCCAATCACAGCACTGCAATTTAGTGCAGAGAAAAAGAGA
Source organism: Misgurnus anguillicaudatus (assembly GCF_027580225.2). Classification (NCBI taxonomy): domain Eukaryota; kingdom Metazoa; phylum Chordata; class Actinopteri; order Cypriniformes; family Cobitidae; genus Misgurnus; species Misgurnus anguillicaudatus. Next base: position 21,929,269 of record NC_073345.2, read on the forward strand.
AAGAGAGAAAATAAATAACAGCACAATTGAGTTTCAATTGCAACAAACCACCATCATTGTGATCAGTGTTTGCACTTCATCCGCTCATTTGCATTTTAAAGGACACACCCAATTTTAACATGCTATAATAAATTATTTATTTGGTATTTTGAGCTTAAACTTCACATATGTGTTCTGGGGACACCAAAGATCTATTTCACATCTTAAAAAAGTCTTGTGCCATGGCCCCTTTAACTGCCATTGTTAAAATACATTAGAAAAGTAAGCATTACTTTCGGCAAAAATACCATAATTACTTTTGTGATTGGCAATAAACGTACATTTACTAGCAATAAAAAATGAAAGATTAATTAAGCCTCATACTCTCCAAACAAGATTAGATACTAAAAATATATTATGATTTTACAAGACTAACATTAACTAAAGTAATTGTGGTATTTTTTCGAAAGATTTAATCGCCCCGCTCATTCATCTTGACACAGCACATCTTATGCCACTGATGGTTATTTGAGTGCAGCCACTATCCCACAGAGCTAAACAATGACCTAAAATACTTCACACAGACACATACACCACAAACGCTTATATTAAATGGTTCTCGATATGTCCTATCCAAATTTGGCAAAGTTAAACTGGTCTTCTCTGACCTTTTCGCAGCTCATAATTTTGCAGATGCATGAGAACAGAAAGCGTAAGATGTCTGAGGTGACTTTCATCTGTACAGCTGGACCTACTTTTTAAGCATGCGAGTCAGTGAAATGACCTGAGTGATTACACTTGGCCGACTGCAGTCTTTTCAAACACTGCGTCTGAGAGATAAAACAGTCTAAATGCATCATAAACATCTGAGTGCAAAGAGGCGATTAGCTGGGCCTGGAACCCTATTGGCTGTAGGTGTTAATGGCTTGAACTCAGAGGAGATGGGAAATGTGCACAGCGCTGTGACTGTGACCTTTCTCCATAAACCCCTGGCTTTGACATGGCTACGTGCCGTGAGGTCAGTATAAACCTTTTTCTTTGCTTCACAATGATCATTATCATTGTCTTGGCTTGAAAAAAGCCAGAAACAATCAAACCCACTGGACTCCCACACACCAGCTCAAACAAATGTAATTCTGGCGTAACTGGACGTAACTCCGAACCGTTACACAATGGACTGTAAACAACCCAATATGTGAATCAACCAACGTAATATTCTCATTTCAATGCAATGCGATAACCGCTTTGTACTTTATAATTTATCACGTTTCGACATCATTAAATAAAGCTTGCCCCACAACCGTAAAAGCTTGCGACCAGGATGTTACAAAAAATAACTGAGAACAGATTTAAAAGGGTGTAAATGTGGCAGGATGTACCAGCACAGATAAGCGCGGCTACAACGGGACCTGGTACGGCTGGCCAACCTAAACGGCACGTCTTTATTCACACAAGCGCAGATATTCACATTAAAATCACACAGTGCTACAAAATCATCTTTACAGCATCTGGACTCAGTGATTTGCTCAATAGCCTCCACCGCACCGGCTCCATATGGCAAATTCAATGGCCACCGTGCGATATCGCACCTAGGCGGGGAGCTGAGAGATAGGCAAAATAATCAAACATAGACCAGAGAAAACACAAAGTCATTATAAGGCATAAGACTGGCTTTCAATCCCCAGTGGGGAGGCTAAAATTGAGAGGCGGCGTGCTTGCACTATAATGCCTGTATAACACATATTTCTTGGTTTCAAAGAGCAACAGCGAGTCTGGTATGCATACAGGGATTAGTACTACATGGGACTTGCCGACAAAAGATATTATCAGTTCGACAGGGTCGCCAGAGGGAATGGAAATGACATCAGAGTTAAGGCGGGCAACAAAAAGGGGATGAGAACTTGGTTGAGCCAGGGATACAGTCTATCGTAAGCCATTTCATACCCCGGCATATCTTATATTAGCCCTTAAGACAGAGTCAGGGGACGCAGCAGACAAACGGCGACAGAGAAAGTTCGGGGGGGTAAAGGGGCGTGGCTAAGTAGGGCTCTTGCATTGTGTAACCTCACTTTTAAACAGGATATCTCATAGTGAGATGACATCAGGGAAGTGTGTGTCCCTTAATGTGTTTAAATTATATGAAGAGATTATGAATCACTCTCCGCTGGCACGGACTAGCGCCAGACCAACAATTAAATGTTGTAAATTCAACAGTAGCGGCTCTGTTTCCTCCTCCTATCTATGAATTACACTGGCATGCTTTTAAGTCTGGATTGATCGATCTTTAAGTGAACCCAAAGTAAATCACAATGCAAATCAACCTTAAGTGATGTTGATGCTGATAAGATTGAATGCGTTCTGCATACAAGCCATGCCAATCTACTATACTATATCTGCCTGAGGATATTCATACTGTCAAAATTTTATTGGTTTCCACAGATCTGCAGAGCCCTCGCTGATGTTTCAATTGGTGGGTTCTGGTAACCACTCCCCTCGATTGCTTCCTTCCATGCCCTACTTCTATTAAGATGGAAAAGATAGTATAATGTAAAATGAAGGTGTAATGCACAATTAAAATGGATAAAGAATCAGAATAGCAAAAATAAAGTGTTTGAACCCTGACCTCTTTTTTTATTATTTATATAATAATATTATTTATATAGGCCTACATAATAGAAAATAATGTGTAAATGCTTATGAGTAATAAAATAGGAAAGCATTTTTGATATAAAAATCTTAAATTGCAATATTTAAAAAATTATTTTTTATCTTTTTTAATTTTTTATTTGATGCAAAGTTCATGGACAGTCTGTGGCTGACAATAGCACTTGAAGATCCCATGTGCATTGCGTGTCTAGACCTGACCAACTGAACTCCCACATCCAACCACATCACATCCACACCAATATTCACAGGATGCTGAGATCTTGCTCTTTACATCAAAAATGTCAGAATAGACATGAGCCAGACAATGCGAAACAACTCATAACATCACCTTTAAATAACAATTTATATTTTTAAAACTAAGGACAAAAATTTAAATTATGCTATCACTCTGGTATAATAGAAATGGAAATTCACATCAGAACGTCTTTGTGAAAATTAAACTTTAAGTCACTATTGCAAAAAATCTTTTAAATAATATTTCCTCATCTTATACAAATTTAGACATTTTGGCTGAATACAGATCGGAAATTTTTTTATGTAAAATACAAAAAAAAAATAATAATAATTTCTTCTTTTTAAAATCATATTTTAATTGAACAAATTTATCATATAAATTCTATCAAACATAAAAAATATATATTTATTAAATACATTTTGAGTGATTCATGTAATCATTTAAATGAAATGGTTAAATTGTTGCAAATAACAGAGTCGGAGTTTGGGAACATAAGGTGATGATTTTGTGGGATTTTCATTGTGTTTTCAGTGGAGCAGAGATGCCCACAGGGCTGCAGGTACAGCCATAAAAATGCTTTATTTGTTTCCTGAGCACATTCAGTGCTTATGTTTCCATCGGAAGCCTTTATGGCATCGCAATAATATTTATGTCCAAGACAGATGGTTTCCTTTCACTTACAATGGGATCATATTTCTTTTGATGTGTTGTGGTTGCACAAAATTTCCCTTAAAAAAAGTATCGATTCTGGATATGTTTCTAACGAAGCCTGTGTATGCACAGTTATTAATATATTGGATCAACTACCGTGGTCGTTTATGGAAAAATACTGTTATTATCATGACAAAATATATAATTTTGCAGCAGTATTAATTTATATTAAAAGTCAACTTGCTTGCTATAATATATTCATATTATAGCAAATATTTAAAGTTTGATTAAAATCGTCAATCGTCAAAAGCTACTGAAATGCGTAATAAAATCAACAGCAGCCCAGCAGCACTAAACCTAATGAAATCTCATATTCTAATGCTACAAAGAAAGATTTATCTGTGCATTTAGTCACGTTTTTATCCAATCTGAGATTATTTGCCTTCATGCTACTGTCAAACCAAAAAGGCAGCAAATCTGACAAAGCCATTTTATTTTTTCCCTTTTCTTTGCTCACCACATACCTGAGATATATTACATTATACCCTCGAGCTGAAACACACACCAGAAATTTCTTATTCAGACTATGAAAATGCGAGAATTCCCGAACTTCCAGTTTCCACCTGTCCTAGTTTCAATGTTTTGCTTTACAACAGTTCCTAGTGTCATCAAAATCGTTCGGACCAATAAAAATTAGTTTCAGTTAATGCTTACAGTACAGTCAGTGTCCCAATGACTCAGGGTGAGCCTAAGGGGAAGATACCTTAATTTCCTGCAGGCTCTCTATATGGTCAAACGAGCTGCTTTGATGATACTGGTTAGGAGCTCATTGTCCATTAGACAAAAGTAGGGTTGTTCGCCTATTAACACCTCTTTGTAGTATCTACTCAAGGTGTGACACACTGCTTGTCAGCGGAGCAATCGCCCTGCCTGCACCATCACTGAATTACACTGAGTTCAAAGCATTTGAGACAACGGTACACACCCGTATGCATATACGATTATATGTCATTTCTCATTGCGATACAAGCCAGAACAAGAAGACAGAATGCTTTTCAAAACTCATTTATCAGGGCAAAAACAAGGTCTGGGACAAACATCTCCCATCAATTTTTTTGTGTGCCTACATTTGTTTGCCAGAAGGTCGCTCTCAGAATAAAAAGTGCTTGATTGACTATACGGGCTGACACTTTGTCCTGCTTCTCCGTGATGACCTGTTACTTCAGATGCCCTCTCATTCCCTGCAATGTTTGCTGCCCCACGCACGCGATCCCGCTCCCGGCTGCCTTGCCGCTTCACTGCACCCTCTCATCGCATTACTTCTGCTATTCTAACTTTTCCATCAATTATGCACAAGAATAACTGAGGCCCGGCCGCAGCAGATACATAAAAGAGAAGTGAAAGCCTTCGTGATTCCTCCGTCTGCTAGCATGTTCCCCCTACCAATGATACTAGGGCCCGGGCTCCAGAGCACGAGTACCTAAACAGGGTGGCACGGTAGCAGTACCGTATCTCAAATGTGGTTTATTAGATCTGTGGCACAGGGCCAGTCAGTAAACGCAGGACTCTTTTGTGTTCAGTATTTTTGAAAAGTTTTAGGATTTGTTCATTTGCTTGGAATAAGAGGGATCGAGATGCCAGAGCGACACTGCTAGGAATCAATAAGCGGTTAATTCAAGATGGAATTCCGCTACTTCTTGTCGCATTGATCGAGAGCAAGATATAAATTAAACACAGCGAGCAGGGAAAGTAGTTAAAACCTTTTGAAGTGCCTGGAAAAAGATTACAAAAGAGGCAAGCCTAGTCCCAAACCCACAGCTGTTCCATTCGAAACACAAAATGGAAGCAGGTTTGAAAATGGCCGCGTGCATACTCCTACGGTCTATTACACAGACAATATCTACTTGTACAAAAATGTTATTTGTTAAAAACACTGGATCAAACCAAATGAATGCTATTGTTTGCTGTGAACATGACACATTTGAAATTAAAAAAAGCTAAATATTTATCCACTAAAAGACGCGTTCACCTACACTATTGCTTAACGCTGACCTCTGGATTCCAATGATGGTCACCCTGACCTCATTTTCTTCACATTGCGTGTGAAGGTTTTGTTGGCTGGACTTGACTCTGAGATCGCAAACAGCCTTTAATATTTGATGGGTCCCAGTGCTCAGACTTAAATTTGTTACAAGGAAATGCTCTAGCACTCACCACAGACTGATAATCCACAGTAAACTCAGTAAACTGTTCATCAAACCAGCTACATGAAAAGAACATCTAAATTTCCACCTGTTTTATATTCGTTTTAGACTGAAACTATAGCAAAGTTTTTTTCATTCTTCCTTTGTTTAATTTTCTTGAAAGAGGAAAACATTTTACAAAGAAGAGTTGATCAATGTATGACATTCATGAACTAATGAAAAACATTATCAAGGTTAAATCACTGGGAATAACTAAACACTTAACAGACTAATTAAAGCATATCTGCTTTAATTGACTATACGGTTTACTGGGAATGAACTCTATAAAAATACTTTATCGCATTATTCCTCAAGGTTTAATTTTGTTGTTTTGCCCTTTTATTTTGTTCTGAAAATGTTTTTTGAAAACGTCCTTTTGTATGTTTCCTCAACGATATTACATTAACCGTCCCTGATGGCTTTGTTAAAGCACAACAATTGTAAAATGTTCACAGTAATGCATAATATAAAATACAAAAAAATCCTTCAAATATGCAAGGTATTCCAAAAATATCATTGTACGGTCTTAACATATAACAAAAAAAATGTTTTTGTTGGTTAAAAAATATGTTTTTTTATTCTGCAGCTGTTTTAAAGGTCGCTGACCAAGTTCAAATCTAAAACCAGTTTTTCTCTCCAACTCTCTCTTTTTTCCATTCCTTGTTCCTTTTTTTGTTTTCTTTCTATTCGAACTCTTTCCAAGTCAGTCAATTTTTATTAGCTTAGTCTGTCGAACAAATGCTTCCTTCATTATTTCTCATTGCGATTAAATGTGCCGTAATGAAGGGTACAAAGAGCAAAGCGCTCTGCGCTCTCCCTGCGAAAGAATGCGAAAAGTAGTCATTACCGCATGCTACATTTTCCTCCAATTCTTATCGAGGGGGCTTAGCAAACTTTAGGGTCCTTTCAGGAGCTTTATCAGGTCATTAAGGCCTGAAGCTGATTAATATGAATGGTTGTTGAGGTCGTGGCTCTCCGAGGGAAACACAGATGGGTGAAGGGGTTCAGAGGAAGTGTTTTGTATCTTTACACAATGGACCGATGACCTCCTAAGCCCTTTAGTGCCTTTCTGTTAAGACCTTCAGCAGGGCCTTCAAAGACCCCGGCAAAAACATTTCACCACTCGTGGTTAAAAAGCACACTGAGTTTGAGGAGCTTACCTCCAGCAAACATAGGGACCTGAAACGCATCAGTTATCAGCTAAAAGTTCAGAGAGGATGAGCGACAGATGTGATGACTCGAGCGTGAATTTGGGAAATGAAGAGGAATGTTCACTATTATTTAAATCAAGAGGATCTCCCAGAATCCACCTCATGGCGAGACACAGTTAGGACCGTTTATTAGCATAGCGTTGGCAGGGCTCCAGACTGCCACCAAAATTTGAGAGTGTGCCACTGAATTTTACATCCAGTCGCACATGTGCGACCAGTAAATTTGAAATTTTTTGTGATGTGACACTGAATTTGAAACAGCACATTGTACTTTCTGCATCTTATCATCAAAGTATTTATTAGTAATACAGTGGAAATTAGTAGAAATGTGATTATTTGGTTAGCATGATGATTTACGGTGTGTGCCCCTAAATTTTCTGGTTGCGCCCCTAAAATTTTCAGTTGGGGGCCACTGTGCTCCTAGTGAAAAAAGTTAGTCTGGAGCCCTGGTTGGAGTTGAAGTTAGTAGCTGAACGGGCCAGGCACCTCTTGGTGTGCTCATCAAACAGCGGGACGCTGTAGTTACCCTTCAGGAAAACTTTCTCACTGCTGGATTGATTCTTCTGATGCCCCAGGTCTTTTGAGAGCACACAGCCCTGGAGGGTTAATCAGGATGGGGTGTTATTTTGGGGGTCAAACTGAGAAGCCTGTGGTTGCCATCTGTAACTTTTTCCGTTCCTATAGACAACCATTCCTACATCTTGCCTCTCTTTCATGCAGTCCGTATTTCCTTATACAAGCCCCGCTGTATGTTCTTCCTGTGTGTAGGAGCCTAAATACTTCAAACTCTGGTCCACTAAGAGAGAAACAATGCCAGCCTTTCAAATGGGGCTGGGTACAGGATGGGGGAAGATCGGGGTCCTCAAACCAGTCAATATTTGGACATGATTTTTTTCCAGACATTTAAAATCCTCGCAAGACCCAGCATTAGGAGGCCAGAGTGCCAGCGAGGGAGAAGGAGGGTAAACAGACCAACAATACAAACTAAAACCCCACACAATACAAGTGAACAGCTATCACAATATCAACTGGCCACAAACCGTGGGCTTTGTTTTTAAAGTGGGGATTAAAACTGAGCCGGCACAAAAAGGAAACCATTTGAGGTCGTATTGCCCGGCGCTCCCAAGCTGGAGCTGAGAGGTGAAAAAGAGAAGGCTTTAGAGAAGATCCATGACATTTCCTATTTCAGTATTGAAGATAGACAATGGAGAAATCACTTAACTGTGAAATGTATCAAGCAAAAACATTTCACATCTAAAAGAGGCCTCACTTAAAATTCACAACACCACCTGACGGAGAAAGCTTTAAAAACTGTAGGGAAAAGTGCCACATCTGTTATTGGGAGATTTGAGAAGCATTATCAGTGATTAAAACCGGACCCTGGGCTGACTCGGTCAGAATGTTGAAATCCTTTCCCCCAGCTGTTAGGACCGTTCGACAGAACTCTTTGATGGACAGCAGTATCAGCTTCCATGGAACCACATACACAAACAGAAAGGAGATTACTGTCGGAATTCAATACTGATTCCTGGCTGATCCTACCTATCAACAACAAATAAACAGGTTTCATTTCAACGCAAACACGGTTTTATTTAATAACACCAGTAAAATTTTGACCAATGAAGACATTTGCTATTTATGTAGCGAAGGCAACGATAAACTTTATCTCTGGCCAATCCTGTAATTCTTCCGAACGAACGTGTAGCAAACCACAAAATGGCTAATCTGAGACTGAGCTGGGAAACTTCAGAGGAAATCTGCCAACTCGAATTGAATTTGTAATTGCAAGCGGCGTGGACCGCATTTAAAAAAAGCCCCAAAACCCACTGAAGCTTGTAAGACCACCATACGCAGAGCAAGACAGAGGCTTACATATGAATAGGTGCATTGGAAATCTCAAGCCAAAAACTAAAGGAGCCGTTCCCCCTTAAATCCTCTCAAGAATCTCTATAGACTCCGCCGTAGTCACTCATGTGAAAATACTCAGTCACTGAGAGTATGTTCATCGCTTCTCTGAAGTGCAACTCCAACGTTTGCAAAATAAGGATTAAGAGATAATTCTGCGGCACAATTAGGGAAAAAATGAATAAACAATTGTGTTTCTCGTTATTATAGAAAGATATTTGTCACTAAATGCCATTAAGCTGTTTAAAACTTCAATTAAAGCCCTAATGTAGGCAATCCTTCTGCCACCAAGGCATTAATATTTTACGGCATAGCAAGTTGAAATCTTGGAGTTGAACTTTTGCACAGCTGTCTCTAATGTTGGTAATTTAGGCATGTTAATAAGCAATATATTAAGAGAAGATAATGCAGCTATTTAAATTAACATGCTAAGCTGATCATATTAAGACTGTGTGAAATGCTTAATAACTAACTAACTATCTGAGAAACACTACATTATGTATGAAGAACACCATTTAACAGGTTTTGGTCGATGTGTAAAAACATTGACATGTTATAATGAAAAAGTGCAAAAAGAAAATGAGTTTTGGGGTTATGACTGACACATTGCTTGATTCAGGGCCCCGGAGTGGTAACAGAGAGCGCTATAACATTATACAGCACTGCGAAATCTGAATTAGGACATTGGGTGAGCGCATGAATGCGAATGAGAGATACTCATTTGGACAAACTCATTTATTTGCTAGAGGGGCCTCATTCTGCCCCGACAAAACCTAAGCAGGGAGCCTCTAACACGCATACACACATATTCACAAATGAACAAACACACACTCTCCGTCAAGCTATACAGACAGGGCTCGCCCTCGGATTCACCCTAACTAGTAGAGCTCAATACGGTCCGATGATGGTTAACCGCAGAGTTGTGCTGTTATCACTGAACGTGTGACCCCTGCATGCGTTTGTCTCTCATCATGAGCACGCACCCAACTGGGCATCAGCCACTCCTGAAATGCTTCTCTAGGTTTGACCCATTGTGTAAAGCCAGCATGGGGCTGGGGTGCAGGGCAGAGAGAAAGCCCCATGGCAACTGAAGAGGAACAACTGAGAATGAGGATGAGCTGGGATAGGAGTGCTTTCGGAAAACTCTAGCCTATAGTTACAGCTAAGATCAGAGTATACGTTTTCATGATGCTCTGTGAAAAGATACGAATCATGATTTTAAATAATCCATTAATAATGGGGATTGTTATGAAGCTGTTAAACAAATTAATTTTTAAATATATAACATTTAAAGAGATAAATATTGACTTAAGTGTACCCCAAAATTATGAAAAAATCATTAAAGCAATTTATGTATTAAGCAGCGCCTGTTCTTTAAGAAAAGCCTTGATTTTAAACTCTTGATCTCCTGATTCTGTTTTTTTAACTCATTTTTGCCCATGTAAGTTATATTATCTTAAAACTAAAGATTTTACCAAGACACCTTTTGTCACACGTTTTACAAATATCTCAGAATGAACAGGAACAGACAACAGAATTTTGGTCCTTTAAAATGATGATAAGTAAAAATATATTCAAAGAGTTCAAGTACAAAGTAAAAGTTTTAAAACTGAGCACTGAACCATGACATTTAGCTCTAATGATGTTTCTAGAGGACAATGTCTAGGACGAACTGATAATGACTTTTAAAAGCTAGTCATACTCAAAAAAAAAAAGAGAAAGAAATCCACCTCCAATAAATTATGCTTAAATTAAACTGGGAATAATAAAAATGCACATACACAAAACAACAAACAAATAAATAAACAAATAAATACCGTAATTCTGCATCATTAGTTATATACCCACATGAAAAATACTGATACATACTTATTTAGTTAGTATTTAAACAAAGTTAATTTTGGTAAATTGTGTAGTATATTATAGCCTAGTAATAACTGCACTTAATGTATACAGTATTAACTATAGTGGCTAAATTGATCAACTGCCTACTTCAATATATTAATATGGTGAATTTTACTAGTTTACTGTAGTGAATACTACAGTATAATACAGTATTTTTTCATGTGGTGTTTGTACCAGAAAGCATCTTATATAAAACTCTTATATGTCCTTTTGGTTATGAATTGGTAACACTGTAGTATTTTTTAGTAATAATTTCTATATTAAATATAGAAATGACTGTGAGAAATGGGGTTCGGGATTGATTTAGATTCAAAAGCACTAAACTTTGCGTAATATGACTGTAAAAAACGCTTTTAGTTGTTTTTCGTCTCACACGACATATGCACGCGCCGTGTATTTTCTTGAAGTTTTGCGCTTGCGCTACGTGTTTGTTGTGACTGATGATACAGCATTGAAACTTATTCAAATAACCAACAGGGGTTAAAGAGTCCGTTCCGTTGAAAATACACAATACTTTGCCCAGTTTTAGATCATACCTTCATGGCATTTGTCGTACTAAGGGCGTTTAAATGACAGAGACGGATCAAGTGAAAGCATCAGCGCGTGTTACTGCGCAACTACTCACCTTGGATTTGTTCGGTTCCAGTAGACTGCATAGCGATCTGCTACAACCTTAGACGCCGGATCCAGGCCCAACACAGACATCCACAGGCTGACAAACACCAAATAAAACATTTCCACCTGCGGCATTTCTCAAAGTTTTAGTCGCGGTCCTTTTAATACAATTTTGCTGGTACGGTGACCGATCAGACGATCAGAGCTCTTGGCGTGTGTTTTTGTTAAATATCCCACTTGTTTAATGTTTTCTCTTTATACAGCAACTTGTTAGGCTTCTTCTCAACAAAATGTGACGACAGTTCAATACAGCCGCGATGCTAAAGTCTTTCAGTAACATTAAATTATGACGGATGAAACATTAAGACAGAAGCATGTTACTATGTTCGCTGTCTGTCAATAGTCCGGTCTGAAAAAGCACTCATCTCAAGCGCATCCTTTACTGTGAAAAAGCAGGATAAATAGTTGTTTTCCACAAGAAGAAGAAAAAAAAATGTATACAAATTTCAGGTCCTTGAATGTTTTTCACTTTCCATGCCAAAAGACGTCAGCGCAGAACAGCAGCCGGTGACTGTAGTTAGTGTTAGCAACACCATATGTCAAGCTCCTTATATTGTCCAACATGTGAATGAATTTCTGTCTGTGTAGTCAATTCTTGACGTTTAGAAAGTAACGTAAACATACGCAGTCGTTGTCCACGAGCGTTGTCCTTAAACTGTCAGGGTTGAACGAGACGAAGCCACGGACACCAAACTACCTCAAAAGACGAAATGCGAAGAATGCGTACAAACGCACGTAAGAACCGTATATGTTTATGTTAATAAACATTAAATGGTAAGATAGTCCACAGCAGTAAAGCTCCAAACAGATTGGTTGGTCAGGGTGCATGAGCCATGCCGCCTCACACACAGAGAGAGAGAGAAAGAGAGAGAGAGGTACAGTTTCCAGCGCTCACTCTCTCGCTCTCATTGGTTTGCATTTTGAATGATGGGCGTCTCGGTTACAAAAACTATACCCTCCTCCAATGTGGTGGATCTCTTTGCGGTGGTGTAATTCCCAAGACAGTATGAATTCCCAGGGTAAGGCCGCTTAAATGATTTTTGCGTGGTCAAAATACCTGAGTATTTACATGTCTTTAAGAACGTTTAGGCTACATTTACGTTACATCTGTATGCATTTGGCGATGTAGAGTAAAGTTAATACATTTTACAGTAATTGTGACCATGGGGATCGAAAACATGACATTTTCTTTGCAAACGCGCAATACTTGCTACAAGAATAGACAAATCCCGCACGTACGTTAAGTAAGTGTCAAACGCTTTCCTACTTCTTAGTAGCCTACATTGCAAATTCAAATTTAAAGTTAAAGCATTATCTACTACTAAGGAAAGAGAAATACGTATAAATTACAGCAATGCGAGATGAAGTGATCTGCTTTATTTTATCACTTCAAAAGAAAGGTGCACGAGCGTTTGGCCACCTCAAAACTCATATTGTTCAGAAAGTTTATTTGTGTAGGAGTGTAGGTGGTTAAGTCTACGTTGCTTTGTGAGATTTGGATGCACACGTTTTCCAAATGACAACAGTTCCCACTCATTCTCATCTCAAGTAAATACAGGGTTCAGCTGAAGGATTGACATCTCCTGCTTCATCTGCAGCCCTTAAAGCCCTAATACGCCCCATAGTGGAGCGACTGAAAAGCGTCCACAATAACACGTGGGCACCTTAAGCCAAGGCTGCAGGATGCTCTGTTGTGTCAATTTCATCTCTGCTTTTTATCTTTGCGTGTGTGCAGTTTGAATAAACTAAAGCAAAGAATTTCCAGAACTGTATTTTGTGATGGTTTTTATTTCTAATGTAAAAGATCCAATGCAGGTCGTGTTTTGGACTCAATAAAGCATTGTATTATCAGTGCAAAGGTCATAATTGGTTTAAAACCAAGTAAACACACATTTTTGTTAAAACATGCATAGATTGCATGCACTGTAAGTCGCTTTGGATAAAAGCATCTGCCAAATGATTCAGGCTTTTGACTTAACTCTTGCTTTAGTATCCAGGTTGTGAAAATTTGTCTCTGGTCTCATAATACATTAACACATAAAAATAAAGAAGAATAAAGAAAAGAAAGAAAAAGGGCACTTATCAGTCATGGTTGCCTATAGCGTCTTACTGATGGCCACAATTGAAACTCACCATAAAGGGGGTGAGACCCAGTGCTCGCATTGAATCAAGTCTTATGGGGGCCCCACCATGACAGCAGCAAACCCACAATTTTGAAATTTAGCGCGTCAAAGTATTTATGATAAAAACGACAAATGACAAGTTACTTTTTTATATATTATTGCCATAGTATTATCATAATGATAATAGGCTGTATATTAATGTATTGGGAGAAAGTTGTTATATGTGAAATCAGATAATGTGCACCCTTATATAGCCAAAATTGAATGATCCTCATTTCATAACACATCTGCGACGATTCGACTGTGGAAGCATGAAATCTTTGACTATTCAGGGTCACCCCTAGTTTTTTTGTTGTTGTAAGATTGTTCAGAGCTCTGTATGTTGCTCACTATAGCTGCAGTTTTTGTGGTTATATTACCAAGATGTTTGTTTAAAACGTGTTAAAACTTAACGTACCAAAGCTATATATATTTTCTAGCTGGGGAAATTATACGCATTCAAGTGATCACCCCCTCTTGCTATTTTAGACACCCCCTCATCAGCGCTTGGCTGAAGCAGCGCTAAGCCAGTACAAAACGAACATGCGCTTAGCAATGGACATTCACATGTTTAAATAGACACGACATTTATTAGTGTAAAAAATTAATTCACAAAATGTATTACATCCTTACGAGTTTATCAGCATTATTTTTACTTAAATAAAAATATCTGATGGACCCCCTTAAGTATAATTTTTACTTCTTATAGGGGGTCACTAATGCCTTATGGGGGGTCCCGGATCCCCTATCCCCCCCCCCCTTTAATTTGAGCAAGTAACATTTCTTAACTTTATATCAATAGAGAGATCTTACCAATTAGCTTACTTGCCTCATTCACAATCTTGGGCAAATTTGCTCTATTTAGAACACTCGGGTTACCATGAGGTCATGCTAATAACCAAGATACTATAGACCATTTCAAGTATATTCTTGCTCACAGCGAAGTAAATTAAATATGCTGTGTAATATGTTAACACCAATAGGTTGGATCCATCACTCCCAGCAAACTAATGTGCCACTGTTAATCGCCTCATCTCAGATAAAGGAGCTTTTTAAATGAGGGTCAGAGGGTACAATCTCATCACAGCATCCTCCTACTCTTTTTCTATAAATTTTCCTGCGTCTGACGGCTCACACATACACACAGGCATTTTTATTGTGATTATGATATTAAAATGTGCCTAGATTTTAGTTTAGCACAGTAAAAGATAAAACATTAAACAGCAAGTGCTTCAGAACAAGAACATTTCTGCTTTTCCCCCAGAGCCTCATTTCATACGTTTCAAATAAGCTGCCATCACATAATTACTCCATATTGTTAATACGAAACTCCCTTACTACATTCAACATTCCCCGATCATATTTTTGAGGCAATCCCTGAGACTCGAAACAATTTCATACGTTTTACAATTTTTACAACGTGATTGATGAGTACAATTACACTTTACAGCCATGTTTATATGTTTACTTTCCTGAGATGGAACTCATGTAAAACAGTTTATTGAATGAATTAGTAAAATTTATACTAACAATTTACTTCATTTTCTCCCATCTGCTCACATCCCTTTCCACATTCCCATTATGTGCTAAAGGCCCTTACGTTTCTCTGCTCATCATACACCCTGCAAGCATAAATGTTTATATATACCGCAGGCAAGCTGTTTATTTCTCTGAATTTAAGAGCTTGGTCTTGGCAGGTTAGGCGTGCAACTAATGAAACTAACTCCAGCTGGATTGTCTGATCAATAGTCTTTTATGTGGACCAGCATTGTATATACATATATTTATCAGCGACAACAGAGAAGAGCTTACCATCAACAGAGAGGAAAAGAAAAAAAAACAGATTAGTGAGACTATTAGGTTCTCAAGATGTATTAACTCTCATTGTCTGTGATGACATCATAATGGGGGGACTTTTGTGTTTTAGCCATTAGTGTACAAGAATAAAATGGCCTTTCTAATTTAGCCATGGTGGTGATTAAAAGTGCAAACATTCATTTAATTAACCAAGATAAATGTTTAATAGATTATCCATTTGCAGTGTATTACGACTCATGTGGCATCTTGTAAATGGCTGTCTAAAATAAAACATGAACTGAATAGTCCAATTAGTCCAAAATAAGAGAGATGTTTTTTTCATATCCACACATTCAGCATAATGAAAGGATAAAGACAAAAGAAGATATTTTCAAATTCACTGAGATAATTCTGTTCCTCTGTCTCTGGCAAAAGTACACCTGGACATTGTGCTTATTTAAACATGATGTATTTGACTAACGTGTCTATGTGATGCACCATCTGACCTCTCTTATCTCTAGTTGACCCATGGTTCGCGCCCACCGTGCTTCTAATACCCTCCAGCAAGAATGATGGAGGTAAACACATGTATTTCACTGACAAGCGTATTCCGGCTACATGGTTCCAAATCCGTCTGACCCACAGAACCTTCCCTGTTCAAGCTCATCCTATAAAACAATCACTGCTCTATTGGAATGCCAACTATTCCAAAACTGGATGTTCTCACCGTAGTTTTACATTACTGTGGAGACTGACCACATGTCTGTGATCATATGCGTGACAGCATAGAAGAAGAAAGAAGAAGGTCTTGGCACCGAGGGGCCACTCACCGGATAAATCCAGATCAGAACAAGACCCGGATTCATTCGCTCAAATGCAATCAACTATCAGTTTCAGCTCACTTCATTCGCGTAATCTCGCTCCCTGAACACATTTTCCAATGACAGTCTAACAGATAAAGAAGTGCATGTCAGGAAGCATTACAGGAATCTCTTTCAGCATAAACATGATAAGTCCTTAGAGATTTTCTGATGTAGAGCTCAGAAATAAAAGGAAACTTGATGTAAATCTATAAGGCCAACAAAGTGAGAGAAAATATGGAATAACCAAACCATAGTCAAAAACTTGAATGAAACAGAAACTTAAGTGAATGTATAAGCATCTTAACTCATTCCCAAAAATACATTATTTATAAAGATATGTCTCTCATCAGTATGCCAATATCTATAGTGGAGACTGGGGTAAGTTATCATATTTCAACCCAGTATCACAAAAATTACGTACCTATAGTCACGTAAATTTGTGAGTCTTTTCCGTGACACTGACACGTTTTTCCGCCATTTTGCTTGAACATGTCACGCATTTCTGTTTACGTGTCACTGTCACGTATTTGTTACTCAACTGTTTTGTCCTATTTTCTTACCATTGTTGCTTCGGTTTAGGGTTAGATTTACATAAAATGACATCCTTACCCAAACCCAACTCTAACCCTAACACCAGGCGACAATGGTTTAAAAATCATAAAATATATAAAAATAAATCATGAAAAAGGTATATAAACCAATACTTAAAGTGACTTCTAACGCAAACAACAAATCTAACCCTAAACTGAAGCATCAATGGTTTGAAAATAGGACAAAACAGTTGAGTAACAAATATGTGACACGTAAACAGAAACGTGTGACATGTTCACGCAAAAAGGTGTAAAACCGTGTCAGTTTCACGGAAAAGACTCACAAATTTACGTGACTATAGGTACATAATTTCGTGCACTGCTGAAAAAAACAATAAAACCATTACGGAAAATTCTAATAATTTCCATTAAAATACCACTAGGAGCCATTAGCTTTTACCATTAAAACCACTAGTGTAGTGTGTTTTGGGCCATATTCCATTAGAACCAATAGAACCAATACATACCATCAGAGACCAATACACTGTAGTGTGTTTTGGGCCATATTCCATTAGAACCAATACATAGAACCAATACATACCTTTAGAGACCAATACACTGTAGTGTGTTTTGGGCAATATTCCATTAAAACCAGTAAAATTCCCAATAAAACCAATAGAATTTCTGTGATGGTGTCAAATGATTTTTTAGCAGGGGTGATACAGGGTTGCATATTTAACCCTACCCCTACCCATTTCTTGTACAGCATAGGACAAATCTTGAAAGTCTGTTTCAGTTTAGTCACATAAATAAAAGTCTTGGATACAAACAAATATTTACAATATTATGCCTTTCACATTGATCTTTTGTGACAACATGCCCCAGTGTAGCATCCTGTCAAGATATGGGCACAAGTTTTCACAAAACCTACCAATAAAAAAGTAAAACCAAGTAAAGTAACATACCCTTACTTATCAACAAACCATTACTGAGAACCCACTACACAAACCAACTTTATTGAGATAAATCCCCAATTTAAAAATTCCTCCTGTGCCAACTAGCCCCGGTCTCTGAGATTGCTATTATCTCAACTCTTGAGCTTTCTATGTATGTCGACCCATAATAAAGCACTTGACACACTCACTCAGCACTCTTTGATGGAAAAGCATTTATGCTGGAAAGGTACTTGTTGAGGACAGGTCCCGAAGGAGAAAGGAACTCCAACCTGTAGATAAGCATAAGCAGATGCAGTGACAATCCAAGACCTGTGTACGAGAGAGACAGCATACACGCTTCCTATCAATTCAAACCAGGAATTCCCTGTTGCAGGTAGAGATCTGCACGTTACAGGGCTCGTGCTGGAAAAGGGAATAGGCAGGAAATAAAAGGAATGTCTGGCTCTATTACGGAAAGATACCTGACCCTCCGGTGGGATCTGCGGAGTGTGAATGAAATGGGCAGATGTATTTCAATAAAGCTAGTGGTGGCCTTTTACTTAGCCTGAAAAGACACTGGCTGCTTAAGTCATTCCTTGCATGTTCTCATGACGATGACTGACATGTCGATTGAGAAAGAGTCGCTTGTGAAAAGCAATGGAGACCAGCATGCATTGTTTTCTGAATAAAACACACAGGTGAAGCTAAGGTGCTAAAAGAATATCCATGCTTACAAATTAGCGTGAATCAGCATGCTCCTTTATTTTCCTTCTTCTTTCACTATTCAACTGTACTCCGCTTTGAGGCAACCCTCAACGTTTGAGCAACGATATTATGGCGTGCAGAACAGTAAGCAGCTGGTTTCTCAGTGTAGTCATGTCACGGGTGAGCGCCTGTGACCTTTTTATCCGCCGCGGTAAAAAAAGCACCACGAGGTGACCACGGATCGCGAAGCTCCCAGCAAACACGACAGAACCACAAATTATCTGTGGCACAGAACCAGCTCCCTTCACGCCATGAAAGCTGCTGTCATTTCTTTCTGACTTCTCTCATCTCATTACTAATCTAAGAGCTAAACATTGCTGACACAGAGAAATGATTTATTGGTTGCTTGATGCGTTTAATAGCTTCCTTATTAAGATTTACGGCATCTGTCAGACCTATGATTCATTAGTTTGAACTGCTCTTCTAAGCACAACTTGGACTAACTTATAGATCTCGTATAGTGAGAAGTATCTATCAAGACTTTTTTGAGTTGGTCGAGTTCTCATAGCATAGAGTAGTTTACCTCTCTTTGTTCCAGTGCTGGAAGAGGGCGGCAGAGTGAATGGCGAGGTTCATGTTGTGGAGGGTCTTTTACAGAGTCAGGGGTCAGTGCTAGACTCCTGATGCATGGCATAATAATGAGGTGCCTCTTCACCCACCCTGTCAGGATGCATTAGTGCTGGAACACCTCACACTCTTCACTGCTCACTCTCTACCTCTGTTCAGATCACTTCCCGAAACCCACAGGGTCTTATTTTTTCCCAGCCAAAACTAGGGGTTTGACTTGCTTATATGTTGGTATGTAGGTCATTCTATAACACAGGAGCCTTTTCCAATTTGGTAAAAGCAATTCTTCCAGACTAAATAATAACGTGTGTACATGTTAATAAATTACCTTGTGCAAACTTATATATGCTGGGAATAATTATGCCTTCCGAAGTATAACAGGGTTGACAGTTTCAGTATAATCGTGATTAATCATATACAAAATAAAAGTGCATTGTTGCATAATATATGAGTGTGTGCTGTGTGTAATTATTATGTATAAAATGTACACACATATTAATGTATGCATTAAAGAAACATTTAGATATGTATATGTGTTATATATATTTTATGTATATAAACACACTTTTATTATGTATGTGATTAATCACTATTAATCTTTGCCCAGCACTATTTAATTTGAATTACTATACAAAATCAAAGTAAAAGAGCTGACAATTTAAAACAGTTTCCTAATGACTAACACTCACCTAAAGGACTATTAGGAACACCATACTAATACTGTATATTTATACCCGTGTCATTAACAGAATGCAGCAGACACACTCACCATAACGTTGTTTATAATCCCTTATTCTGCCTGATTAAAGGCAGGATAGGCAGGAATTATCTAAAAAAACTTTTTTACAAATGTGTTTAAACTGTCTTTATATACCAATACATAAGTAAAATGTAAGTACTCTGAAAAAGAGAGTATAAAAATCGAGTGTCTGTAGACCTCTCACGACTGTTTTAAACACAGCTAATTTTTCCATTCACTCCACCCCCTCCCTTTTGGGTTTCTTCTAAAGCCACGCCCCCAAAACACATGAAGCATTTACCTGAGAAGAGCGGAGAGGAAGGAGCACGGTGCATGTAGAAACATCATGTCACAATCACATGTAATAATACACCTAACTTTATCACTATAAATATAAACAAATAGGATGGCTTTTAGTACTCACCATTAAGCTAACATATCCATACTGGTAAAGTTTAAAATATATTTTGTTTGATTTGGTAACAAACGAGCAAGTTATATTTATAAGACAAAGTTAAAAACAGATTGCATTGATACAAGTTTTTTTATTACCATCAGTTACACTGTGATCAAGGTGAATTTCGTGGAAGATTCATAACATATACAGTGTTTTGCATGGAAGAGTTTCCGTGATGAAAGCATTGTTGAAGACTACACATCGAAAACAATACCGCAACCGCATCGCCGACTCGAGAAAAAGCCACGCGATATTTACCTCTCGTTTGATTTCTTCATTTATTCCTATTTTTGCCTTGTTTGCCTTCATTGACTGCATATACAGGTACTGTGAGTTCTGAATGCTCTTTCTCAGCCGTACTTTTGCTCTTCCTAGAGTGTCTCGTGCACGTTCAAATCAATCGGGTGTGCGCATGTCTGGGCAGATCCCGTAGCAACAGGGGTGGTGCCATGGTCGCGCGAGAGAGTGATAGTCGCGCAAGCCAATCATTTGTTTCGTCCCGAATGGAAAAATTAGCTGTGTTTAAAACAGTCGTGAGAGGTCTACTTACATTTTAATTATGTGTTGGTATATAAAGACAGTTTAAACAACTTTGTACAAACGTTTTTTAGATAATTCCTGCCTATCCTGCCTTTAATTCTACGTGGCATTGATTCAACAAGGTGCTGAAAGCATTCTTTAGAAATGTTGACTAGTCAGACCAGGCAATGTTTTTCCAGTCTTTAACTGTCCAATTTTGGTGAGCTTGTGCAAATTGTAGCCTCTTTTTCCTATTTGTAGTGAAAATGAGTGGTACCCGATGGGGTCTTCTGCTGTTGTAGCCCATCCGCCTCAAGGTTGTGTGTTGTGGCTTCACAAATTCTTTGCTGCATACCTCGGTTGTAGCGAGTGGTTATTTCAGTCAAAGTTGCTCTTCTATCAGCTTGAATCAGTCGGCTCATTCTCCTCTAACCTCTAGCATCAACAAGGCATTTTCGCCCACAGGACTGCCATTTACTGGATGTTTGTCCCTTTTCACACCATTCTATGTAAACCCTAGAAATGGTTGTGTGTTAAAATCACAGTAATTGCGCAAATTGTGAAATACTCAGACCATGCCACGCTCAAAATTGCTTAAATCACCTTTCTTTCCCATTCTGACATTCAGTTTGGAGTTTAGGAGATTGTCTTGAACAGGACCACACCCCTAAATGCATTGAAGCAACTGCCATGTGATTGGTTTATTAGATAATTGCATTAATGAGAAATTTAACAGGTGTTCCTATAGTCCTATAGGTGAGTGTGTATCACATTGACATTTCATTGTTATAGTTATTTACTGTAGTAGGTTCACTCTTAAAAATAAAGTGCCTCTCCTGCTCCCAACTTGTTGGGTTGTAATTTAACCAACATGATCTCACAGAAAGTTGCGTTATAGTCACAAAAAATTTCAGTAATTTATTTGTGTCCATGGCACGAAATTCAGCTTTATTTCGTGCCTTGAGCACAAATGTATTTTTCGTGTCACTTTGTTTTTTTGTGTTTAGTCTGAATTTAACCCACACTGTAATAATTCCTTGTTTAATTGTTTAATAAATTTGAAAATACAATAATTCAAACTTTTTAGACTAGTGAGGAGTTGCTATAAATTATAAAAAAAGTTGAAAAAACTTAAGCTAAACTTATAGCAACTCCTCACTAGCCAAGAAAGTTTTATTTTTTATTTAAATTGAAAGTTAACATTTTTATTGTAACAATCATTATTTTACAGTGTATACCAGGTTGTTTCAACCCAGAGTGCATACAGGGGACACAAAAAGCCAGTGTTTTGTGAAATAATGCACATCACAGATAGATTAGCTGCTAAATCGTTGAATTATTACTATTCCCTAGTTTACGATCTATACATTTTTAACCCTAATCCCAGAAATGCACCAGTAATCCACAGAGCAGTAAACATGGGGTGGCTGTGGATTAATCGTCCAGGCATGTATTTGAGGGTGGCCCGGGAAGCCTGGATATCGTCAGGTGTCTGCCATCGCGTGCATGGGTCCTATCACAAATTTCACTCTCTCACGATCTGTACAAAGCGCAGGGTACTCAAATTAAAATATACCCATTACTCTTGGATGTAGTGCCTACAGGAGAGCAGAGCTTGGCCTAATGCATCAAACACGCTCAACTCGGCGGGGAAAGAAAACACCCAATAGGTTGCCCAGGTGGCAGTTTAACCCACCCAAACCAAACAGCTCATGTGTGCTCCAAATACACTCACACTTCTTAGCATATTGCATACGTGAGCTAAAGAAAACACGCATAAACTTCCACAAACACCTTGAGCTCCTTTTACACTGTAAACCGGTTTATAAGCACCAGCAGTGGAGCGGTGGAATTTTAGCGGTGGTGAAATGGTCAAACTCCATCTGTGTTCCCAAGAGACCTCCCCACAGAGCTGGAAAGAAGGTGTTTTTTTAAGCACGGTGTTTTTCTTCAAGCGGTGACTGCAGAAATGTGCTCGGTGGGATTACCCGAGACATTCTAATGAGGCCGGAGGGCCGACACTGGATCACATCAAGGGCTCTCACTTCACAATCCGATTCTTTTGTGGGAACAACTGTGGTCGGGACAATGGCTCCGATATGGAAGCAGGATATGCTGAATGTGGTGGCTTGAAATGTAAAGGATGGGAAGGGGTTACTGTGATTAGTGCAGAAGATGAGATTTATGGTCTCTAGGGACCAGTCTGTAATGATATGTGAGAGGAAGACCGCCTCATTACAATGCTACACACCGCCTGTCTGGTCACGGGCCACCATCTTTCACAAATCCAATAACAGTCCAGGAGAGAAGGTAACGTATTTTACTGGGTAAGTACGGACGTGAGAGGAAGAGTAGGAATTCTGAATTGCACCGCATAAAATATGATTATGGAGAACAACAAGGGCTGAATTCAAAAGAAAATGCTAAGCTTGCTACGATTAGAAAAAAGTAAGCACATGTTACACAAACAGATGTTATCTGAGGCGTTCTTTATATGAGCCAAACTGAACATTTGACTCCAATTTGAGCCTTAAACGGTGAATATGAAGGTTATCTAGAATGGATCAAATTTAATCAAGCTAAACAGATTTATAAAACACAATGAGCTTCTGTTTACTATTAGGAATATTTATGTGCAAACACCATTACAAATAGAGGCTGTCACTGGAATCATTACGCACAGTTTATGAATGTACTCCATCTACCCCATTGACTCTGAATGTACATGCTGTTCTTTTACATTGCAAATGCAGTTCAATGAATATTATTAACAGCAAGGTTATATCTATATTGTCAGAATATTGTGAACGGCTCCAATGGCTAGCGCACCGAGGAATGAGAACAAACAAGCAATTACAAACATCAATCACAAAATAACAATGAAAAACTGTAACACAGAGCCTGATGACCTTGTAAGAAAGGGATCATTCTATAAAATCCCCAGATAATTGACTGTAAAAGACAAGCAAGCAACCATCCAAACCACTAACATGTATTTCTATGGTTCATAAAGATTGAGACATCTTATGAAGCCATTTCACAGTTCACGTGTCTCTCAGCAAGTCAGTATAAACGAAGGCCCTTGCCCTTTACCGTGTGGTTGATCATTCAGAAATGACCCAGTACTATTTGCCCGACTGGCACACCAATGACCCCTGTGGCATTTACCCCCATCCCAGTGAGAGAAGCGGCTGCCATTTAGCGCCACCATAATGACCGTGGTATTTACCCAGGGTTGTACGATTTCATAATGGCTGCAAGCTGTTTATCGGGCAAGGCGGTTAAGAGACTGGCTGCAGCCCGGTGTGATGTCACGGTCTCCCGCAGGCGAGAGACAATTATTTGTTAAGCGGACGTTGGAGTGGAGTTCGACGCGCCAGGCTGAAAATCGCTCTCCGGCACCCAGGCTATGAATGATGGACAGTTTCCACCGCCTCCCCGGAGGGTCCTGATGAATGTGAATTGGTTTAATGAGCCTTTACAGACGAAAGCGATTTCAGGATGCATATTTTATTTCACATATCCGGCGGTTTCACAGATCCATTCGTCACAATCCGTAGCATACCTTTGTGCGTTAAGAGAAGTAGAGGGAGAGAGAGAGTGATAAATGGAAAAGCGAAAAAATGGAAAGGAATCCGAGCCGAATCGCGTGAAAAATAAATCTGAGTTCATAGAATTTTCTCATCTTCACTTTGAGCTTCACTGTCAGGTCTGCCCTCCATTCCCTGTGTTTACCTGCTCCTCTAAAGTATTTCTGCTATCACGCTGCCAGACTGGCAGATGAAACATCTCAATGATTACAATAATACGCGCCTCAGTCCGCAACAATGAGATCGGACCTTAAATAAAGACACTTTCGGCGATCAATATCACCCCTCTGTTAAAAATGAAATGTATTGATCTCCGCTATCTCAGGCAGTTTTACAGATTGAGCCAGAACAAATATCCAAGTACTGAAGACCAAGTCTGAACATTGAAAACTTTTTTTTACTTATTTCCAGCATTTAAAGGGACACTCCACTTTTTTTGAAAATGTGCTCATTTTTGAGCTCCCCTAGATTTAAACATTTGATTTTTACCGTTTTGGAATCCATTCAGTACCACTTTTAGCATAGCTTAGCATAATCCATTGAATCTGATTAGACCATTAGCATTGAGCTCAAAAATATCCAGAGTTTCGATATTTTTATCTATTTAAAACTTGACTTTTCTGTAGTTACATTGTGTACTAAGACAGACAGATAATTAAAAGTTGCAAGTTTCTAGGCCGATATGACTAGGAACTATACTCTCATTCTGGCGTAATAATCAAGGACTTTGCAGTCGTACCATGGCTACAGTAGGCGCAATGATATTACGCAGCACCTGAAAGTAGTCCCATTGGTAATTTCAATAGCAGGGGACTTTTTTCGGGCGCTGCGTAATATCATTGCGGCCAAGTTACGGCAGCAAAGTCCTTGATTATTATGCCAGAATGAGAGTATAGCCATATCTGCCTAGAAAATCGCAACTTTTAATTTTCCGTCGGTCTTAGTACACGATGTAACTACAGAAGAGTTTTAAATAGGAAAAATATCGAAACTGTTTGGTTCTTTTTGAGCGCAATGCTAATGGTCTAATCAGATTCAATGGATTATGCTATAAGCTATGCTAAAAGTTAGCCTGGGTGCCAGCCGATCTTAACCCCGCCCACAACATTTTGAGGACGGGAAGATCGGTCTGGAGTTTCTCCGTTGAGGAGCTCCTATGCTAGACCCAAAGCTGGTCGAACCAATTAAATTGTCAGGGCGGGCTTTAAACGATGATGGACAGATGATCAACAGTAACGTAATCAACCACGATACCAAAGAGCACGTTTGTTGAATTTGTTTACAACGAAATGGCTGCCGCTGGAGAATTCAGATGTGTCTATTGTCATCCGTTGTTGTTTCTCCTTTGGTCGCACTTATGGAGGACCAAGTTAAAGAAGCAACTGAAATGGGTATCATGACGATGCAACTCGGCGTGTACGACGAGATTGATATAATTAGCTTCTTTTCGGAAGCCTGGAATCGTGGCTATTGAATGGTAAGAGATAGTCTGACTGTATGACTTACAATGTTGTGATATAAATGAAATGTTGTAAACATAGTAGGTGTTGTACGTTCGCTAACTCAGACGTAGTATAATCATAATGTTAGTGTCATTGTAGCGTAATAACTAGCAGTTCGGTCAGGCTGCAAAGACGCCATTTCAACATACGTCACACACTCCGTAGCTCTGATTGGTTGTAGATCTATCCAATTGAGGGTAGAGGCATTTTTCGGTTGAGACACGCCCCATAATCATAGCGCAATGGAGCGGTATCAGACTCAAATTCTGACTAGAATTGAGTATGACAACGTCAGGCTAGCTAAAAGTTGTACCGCCAGACCCGGAGATCAGCTGAATGGATTCCAATACGATAACAATTAAATGTTAAACTTTATGGGAGCTGGAAAATGAGCATATTTAAAAAAAGTGGAGTGTCCTTTTAACATGCAAAATAAACGTTTGCCGTTTCATCCTCTTTGCTGCTGACAGTACATATGAATATACATGCAGAATTTATTCAAAGTCAAAGTGTAATGCACACGATCACAAGCCCACGGTGGCCATTACGCCTCGAGATATTCAATCTTGAGCAGACAGGTGCTATGAACACAACATTCACTGAGTGACATGTTTCTTAAACATCCATCGCTTATCTACTCAAGAGAATAACATTTCATACCTACAGCTCTCAGGAGACAGTTACCGAAACTGAATCTTAGAGGGTATTTGGTAGCCTAATGCATTTTACCAACTAGCTTACTGACTATTTAATCATATTCGAGACAAATAGCAATCCAACTTCTTCAGACAGTGCTTAGATGCATACAGCAAGCCAATATATGCACATTTTTCTCCTCCCAAACTGAAATTCAGAAGCCCTGCAAATGGTAATATCTGGCTGGTAAGTTAACTTGCAAAATTGATTTACATTCAGGGTGTGAACCCAGTTAATGAAAAACTCACTATTAATCAAGACTGCCAGAGCTGCCCCTCAAAAAAGCTGACGTTGCCCATAAAAAACATATCTTTAAGGACGCAGCAAGCAGCACACATTAAACAGGCTAAAGGATAAGACATAGCCTATAATTTAATGTGGTTAATTGGATATTATTTGGTGCTGTAATCTGTTGTACAATCTTTAAGTATTAGAGTCAACCCGCGTCTGCATTTAATTCAGTGCACAGCGAATACTGACAGCCAGCGAAGAGAGACTCTTCTTCAGACTGACACATGAAACAAAGTGGCAAACAAAGAGCCCGTTCTCTCTTTCTCCGAATAATTAGAGTGTGAGAGATCAGCGAGCAGAAACATCATGTCACAGGTATGCTTCATTTAGCAAGATCTCCTCTAATTATCAGGCCATCACAGACTCCAGCCAATTCTCACCAAATGCAATTAAACAACCTGTCTGATATTGTCTGGAGTTTAATCTCTGAGATCTGCTGTTACTTGTTGATTCACACCGTGACCTGATTCATTCAGAAACTTCAAATGTGGCGTGACAGCAATAACACACAAATAGCTTCTCCATTTGCCTTGTCATAAAAACAAGTCAAAGACCCTTTTACTGTGAAAAAATTCAGCCCACTTCAGCTTAGATGTAAAGGTTTAAAAACTGCCCTGATAACTAAAGTAAAAAGCTTAATTTGTTGTTTTTGCTCCACATAGATATCTTTGGTTATTGGTTCGGTGTTGTTTAGAGAGTTGCATACTATATATTTCTTGCCTTTATGATTTAGCAATGTGTATTAAACACAAATGACTCCCACCAGTGGCATCCCCCAGTTTCACGTAGCTTTCCTACTGAATCATGGCAGCTTTGAAAGGCCAAGGACCGCCCGAGAGGCCATGTGACTGACACATAAAGCAACAAATCATGTTTCGCTTTGTGCCACATCATGATTAGGGGCTTGGAGATTTCACCACAAAAACAGACCGGTGTGCAACCATCATTCACGAATGCCTCTAAAGTTTATAATAACAATAGCAAACACATTAAAATACCTTGCATATTTTTAAACATGCAGCATTTATTTGACCTTGATAAAGCATATTGTCACAGATGTAAACATGAAAGCCGCTTTCTTCGATCAGGTGGCTATGTGTTGTTCCCGGGTAGACCGTTAAAGATTGCGGCACACACATCCCCTGGAAACCCTGTATAATTCAACCAATCAGAGGAAGGCTTCAATATCTGCTGTTCTGTGTTTACAGAAAAGTCTTCCATATGCATCAGACGTTCAGACAACGGTCCATGGACATGATGTCTGAGGTTGAGAATTGCACAATGCCCCCCTTGCTTTGAGGTTGAAAACGCATGAAATGTTCCACTATTAATTAAAACATCCAGTATGTGGCAGTCCTGTGGGCGATAATGCCTTGTTGATGCCAGAGGTCAGAGGAGAATGGGCCGACTGATTCAAGCTGATAGAAGAGCAACTGAAATAACCACTCAAGGTATGCAGCAAAGCATTTGTGAAGCCACAACACGCACAACCATGAGGCGGATGGGCTACAACAGCAGAAGACCCCACTGGGTACCACTCATCTCCACTACGAATAGGAAAAAGAGGCTACAATTTGCACAAGCTCACCGAAATTGGACAGTTGAAGATAAGTCTGATGAGTCTTGATTTCTGTTGTGACATTCAGATTGTAGAGTCAGAACTTGGCGTAAACAGAATGAGAATATTGATCCATCATCGTTTAAATGCCATGGCCTAACTGAGCATTGTTTCTGACCATGTCCATCCCTTTATGACAACCATGTACCCATCCTCTGATAGTTCCTTCCAGCTCAATGATAATGCACCATGTCACAAAGCTCGAATCATTTCAAATTGGTTTCTTAAACATGACAATGAGTTCACTGTACTAAAATGGCCCCCACAGTCACCAGATCTCAACCCAATAGGGCATCTTTGGGATGTGGTGGAACGGGAGCTTCGTGCATTGGATGTGCATCCCACAAATCTCCATCAACCGCAAGATGCTATCCTATCAATATGGGCCAACATTTCTAAAGAATATATATATATAATTGTTGTATATTATAATAATTACACTAATATAAGTATGATGTAAAGGGTTGGGGGGCTCAGATTGTCGTTTATTTCCATAGGGGGGCAAAGAAAAAAGATTAGGAACCACTGAAGTACAACATGCATAACTTGCAATAATTTATTCCAATGAAATGAACATACACGTTTCATTACAAAAATAATGACTGGAGAGCTAATAGACTAAATTTTCTACGCAATAATTTCTCATTTTCATGCTTTGAAATGTTTTTCAAGAGCCTTGACATTGCCCCGCTGGAAAGATCTGAACAGACAGAAGAGTAAATAAATTAAAATATTCAACTGGACGCACACGAACGGCAAAACATAACTCACATACCATGCTGACAAGTAAAACGATGCGCTTTGAATAATCACCATATGACAAATAAATATGAACGATAAGTAACACAGCAACAGCAAAAGTAAAAGCAGCAAACAATAAAGCAATGAACATTCATCACTGTAATTTATTCACAATGCAGTGGATGCTGGGAGCAGAATATACAGTATATTAAGTCTATTACCCTTGTATAACTATGTGGTTAAGCTAAATTGCAGAAACGGAAAATATCTTGTGATACATACAGTAAATATAATTTAATTTTATGCATCAGTTTAGCAATATTCCCATGGGCAAGTTGGACAACATTACCAGTGACCGTGTGTGTGCATGACTAAGCGTGACATTTGACCCTAACAGATCTCCAGATATTCTAGATGTGGCACTGAAACCAAGCTGTTAATTTTAAGTAAGGAAAATATATAAAGTTCTTATTACTTCTGTCATTTGCCTCTGCAGTGTCCAAACAGCACAATGATTACAATTGCATGATCTTTAATGTAATTATATGACCTGTAGAGTTGCATTAATATTTCCAGATGTCATCTGACAATGAGGCATACTTTTCAAGGAACCCCAGGAACCCAAATGAAACTCCCTGCAGCCACACGTTTCATCTTCAACACAGAAGCGCCGATATAAATAAAGTTGTCATGTTGGAGAGAAATATAAGTGAACTGGCTAATAAACCATGCGGCTCTCCTTAATCTGTGAACAGCCTGACTTACTTCACCCGTCGGAGTCGCCTGCACTTTGGCCTGATCCGTCTGGCCTGTGTAGATGCTCCGACTGATAACATTCACACGGCGGAGGGTCCGATTAAACAAACTCACCTCATTCGCTCACCAGCTAAAGGTGCGAGGGTCCAGGGGTCACAGCTGAATCCACAGATTAGTTCACTGCTCTCCGTTAGGCAAATCTGATCATTTCACCCTCTCGAAAAGGAGGCAATTCATCATAGACGCCTATAAATCACACAAGCTGACCTACAGAGAGCGCATTCCAGGTCCTCAAACCTGTTTATCTTACTCTTTAAACAATCTATGATGCTTCTGGAGGACAAATTCAGGGCAGCACAATGGGCAGAGAGTGTGTAGTAAAACGAATATTGCACAGACAAAAAAGCAAGATGGGGGCCATAAATGGTAAGTGTGTCCTCTACCTCCCCTTGCAACAGGGAAACACAGGCGAGCGGTCACTGTGGATTTTCTCAAAGTGTGGCTAATTTAGATAAGCTAAGCTAACATACTTGAGGCAACGGTGCTTTACTGTCTCAGAGAGGAGAAGAATGTAAACAGAGAGATCGTACTGAGCCCCCTGTTCAAAGAGAAGAGCTGTAGACCCCCATCACCTGCGTGACTACAGGAGACAGTCTGTTCATGCTAAGCTTTTAATGACTAACTTTAATTGGACTATCAATGCTGACGGCAGAAAGCCTGACGGAGGGCTGAGTTACCATCCAAGATCTCATTTCATTAGCTGGTTTCTCAAGGACACACAGCTTCCGGTAGCAAGGTTATTATTACCATTAACTAAAATCTAACACGAAGAAACAAACTTTAAGCTTTAAAAATACTTTTGTTAACTAAGGGTATGATTACACGACAACAATTGTACGTTTTTCCCTAACGTACACGCTACAACATTGTCAAAATGATTCCTGTTTTTACAGATCCACAAAGATGACTAATGTGCTACTTTGTACATAAATTCAACGTTCCTGCCCTGTGCACATACCTGTACGCATTATTCTACAGAGCGATAAATACAAACAATCAAGACAGTGACATCATCAATTAGGTTTATTATAACAAGTGACCCGGGACTAAAACGGCAAAATTTTGTAAATTCCGTTTCTTGAGTAGCACAAACACAGTCCAGTAGGCGGCCATTGTTGGTTTTCAATGACTCATGTACTTGTGAAAACATGATACGTATGACATCACAGTTTTTCCCAGATTGGCGTTTTTGTTGTTTACATGGAATGCCGTTGTTTTAAAAACTTGAACTTTGAAACCCATTTTTAAAAGTTTCCATTTTTAGGACCATAAAACAGCGTTATGATGTAAACGAACAGCCAATCCGCATGAAAGTTTCCTGTTTTTGGTATAAAAAAAATGCAAATGCATTGGTCCATATTTTACCCAACCATGGGTTGGCATTTTTCGTGTGTAAAAACAAAAAGGGGATATTAAAAAAAAGAGTTTTAAAAAATGAGTAATTAATATGTTTTTTTACAACCAATACAACCAAGCTACATTGTTCTATCAAAACCTGTAACTACGCACAACACCAGGGTTTGTATTAAAACAAAATAAAAAGTACTTAAACATACCTACACTCTTAAAACTAATATGTTAAAATAACACATCATGTGTTGAATAGGATAACACGAAACAATGTGTTAAAAATTAACACATCCTTTCTAAAGGGCTGTTCACATTATAACGATAACTATAACTATAAAAAATATAGTTTTGAAAATCATTTTATTTAAAGAGAATAGCGGAGTTCACACCATAACTACAACAATAAACATACATTGAACGATATCGTTGGGATAACTTTCTGACCGATTTTTTCCACCTGATGAACGATAAACCATTGACAGCCAATCAAATCTATTTGAACTTCAAGTGGACGCACACTTGAAATGGGAGTGAGGCTCATAAACTTACCTCAGGTATCCAGCGCTGTAAAAATTCACTGTAATGAATTTTTTCCTCCTACACTGACTACGCCAAAAGGTAAGATATTATTACACAAAGTACTAGATTCACTGTTTAGAGTTACGCGAAACGCAGTGTGTTGAATACATCTGCTGGTTACCCGCTTTGTAAATCCAATATTAGTTAATGCCATTTAAGGCAAGTGCTTTGCGCGAGTGAATTAGCATAAAGTTATCGTTATGATGTGGACTAATATATTTATCATTATAGTTAACGTTATTGTTATAATGTCAACGGCCCTTTAAAGTGTAAAAACATATACAAGGTATGCATAAAAGCATACAATAATATAACATCTAGATACCTTCTGCTCTCTTTTATTTAATTTCTGAAACATATGGTGTAACTGCTCTATATAAACCAAGCAACATTTTTTAATCTAGTAAAAGACAGAAAGAAAACAACAGTGCTGGAGAAAAATGGTTAGGGCCTTTCATTGTCATCCTCACAGTAATTTACGTTTATGGGCCGCTGTGTGTGTTTACAAGACACTGAGTCTGTTCTCACAGTATTTAAGTTAGAGATGAGTGGCAGGCCCAGACGGATTAACTTCGCGGATGGATTTTTTTATCCCTAAGACCTCAGCACAAAAAAAATTATGGAATTCTGTGGTATGGATTTAAATGTACATTTAATAATTTTTGGTTTATTTTATGCTGGCTAATATGGCATCATGAAAAAGCAAACACTTTCTGATGCCGTTGTAGAGATGCACCTCTGGTGCCAGGTAAAAGGTTAGAGAAAGTGTCAGATAACAGGAGGTTATGAAAAAATACCAAGTAGTTTTCAGCTGGTCATGTGATGTAACGATTTCCATGTTGGCCTCGCTCCATGTACAATAAAACAACTTTCATTAGACACTCAAAAAAAAAAAAAATCCATAAAATATTGCACAAATTACTGTATTAATTATAGGGCTTTCAAAAGATTAATCGTGATTAATCGCATACAAAATAAAAGCTTGTGTTTGTCTAATATGTGTGTGTGTGTGTGTGTGTGTGTGTGTGTGTGTGTGTGTGTGTGTGTGTGTGTGTGTGTGTACTGTGTGTTTATATATTATGTATATATAAATACACACATACAGAAAAATGTTATTTAAGTATATTTTTTTATTTATATTTATAATATAAAAAATATTATATACATGTAAATGTTCCTTAAATACAAAAATTAATTGCGTGTGTATATATATAATAATTAAGCAAAGTGCACACACATAAATTATGCAAAAAACTTTTATTTTTATGTAATTAATCGCAATTCATCTTAGTCCCAGTATTAATATGAAGATATTTTCTAAATTGTTTTTTACAGCTGTTTTATCTATATTTTACAATTTTTACTGCATTGCTTTGTGTTTTAGGATTAACTGAAAAAAATCTGTGAAATTAACAGATAATTACAGCTATATTTTTTATTTTTTTTACAATCTACCAATATCATTGGTGTCATTTACATCAATAAACAGATTTGGCAGATGACATTTTATAAATAGAAAAACTAAATACTTTATGCACCTTTAAAAATAGTCAAAAGTGTTAAACAGCTGAGCCCATAACAAAGATAAATCACAGATGAGATCTCTTAAATATCTCACTTATTCTCTTAGACATCAATCAGAACAAAATGGAGGGCAAATGGAAACTTATGTTTAAGTCTCAGATATTTCTTTTGGAAATCTCAAACTTCTTCATTACGTTTCAGAAAAGATCTTAACAATGTCAAAAATTAAACTTAGATTTGCAATCAAAGGTCATTATTATTAAAGATTTCAATATGAAACATTTCTCATCAAATTGACCCAAATCCAAATTATTTTGCTTCTACATTCTACATGAATTTTACAGCTCTATACTCTTAATGGATTTGTTTCTGATTTTATTACTTCTAAGCAATTCTTGATTTACTTTCAGGAAAAACAAATACTATGGAAGTCAATGGGTACACCCCACTGTGTGTTTACCATCATTTATCAAAATATCTTCTTTTGTGTTCAACAGAAAAATGAAACTCATACACTGTAAAAAAAATCTTTGTTACCTTAATTTTTTTTTGTTTAATCAACTAAGATTTACAAGTCAAATTTTTTTTTTGTTTAATCAACTAAGATTTACAAGTCAACGTACTATTATTTATCTTGAATAGAGATGAGTTGTTATAACTACAGATGAGTTGTTATAACTTATAAAATGGAGTTACTTTTTTCAACTATATTTAATAAGTTGTAGACTTACTATTATTTATCTTGACAAGAGAAATTATAAGTTGACATGACTTGTAAATCTGAGTTGATTCAACACAAAAATTAAGGAACAACATGAGGGTGAGTGAATCATGCCAAAATGTGCATTTTTGTGTGAACTATTCCCTTAAATGAAACACAACTGAGAACTCCATCAGATTTCCTCAGCTATAAAAGAGCAACATCTGAGCAATAAAATTGTACTTTACTCTACTGGTAGTACCTACACTGTAAAAAATACTTTGCTGCCTTAAAATTTTTTGTTGAATCCACTCAGATTTACAAGTCATTTCAACTTACTATTATTTATCTTGACTAGAGATGAGTTGCTATAACTTACAGGTGAGTTGTTATAACTTATAAAATTAAGTTGACTTTTCTCAACTATATTTTATAAGTTGTGACAACTCATCTCTGTTGACATGACTTATAAATCTGAGTTGATTTAACAAAAAATTTGAAGGCAGCAAAGTTTTTTTTTACAGTGTAAAAGCATAATTTAAGTAGCAAAACAAATATTTAACAGACAGCAGATATGTGGAACTTCCTAAATGATGGCTGTTCTGCGAGTGCAGATTCCATGTGAGAGAGTTAAGGAATAACAAAGGCAGGATCCAGGAATAGTAAAGGAATCCTGTTTTGTTTTACCCTTTCCTATTTGTAGACAGCTCCACCAGGATGTCCTGTGTCACTCGTGTTAAAGTTAATAGCCCTGAATTGCATGGGAAAAAGGTTACAGAGACCAGACACATTACATCCTACATACATATTTGACAGCAGAATAGAGCGTCCCCTTGTGGAAACTATTAACCCTCCCCAAACTCTTCCCATTAAAGACTCTCTTCGTGTAATTCTCTAATTTTGCAAAACTTGTGTGCATTGAAGTGATAAATGCCGGCGTAATTATCTTCCCCTGAACAAAGCCATAATAATTCTGAACATTCCTCATTGCGGAAGCCCCGTGGCGAAACCAAATGGGGGTCTTATTAGCAGCAACCCTCTCACTAACAACCTTTAATACTCAAAGAGACAACATGGCCTTTTAAATCGCAGGGCCAAAGGTCTGCACCTCCATCTATTAAGCTTTATGTAGAGACACTGTCTCTCTATGAGCTCCAAGAGATTTAGCCCCAGTCGAAGCTTTTCTTTCCTCGAAGTCTTCTTTTAATCCTCTGCTCTAGTTCGGTTTATTCAACCCTAACACCCCATTCCTCTCACCCTGACTGGGAATGACGCAGCCATATGCGTCCAGGGTTGAGACCAACGCTTGGCGTTTCGGCTTGAGTGATCGCCATTAAACTCATTTCGGGGTAGACAGCAGACGTGCAGGTGGAGCTACAAACAGGACTTTGTGTTACAAGATGGAAGACGTGAATGGGTGGTGCCAAAAAGAACAGAGGCAAAGCCAAAAAACATCTGTTAAATGATGATGATTACAGGGGTATTAGTCATATTGAGCCAGCACACATATATATTAAAATGTTCCCCGTTGTTAGAGAAATACAGGGGGGGAGAAGAAGAGAGAGACTGTTTAACTACGAAAACGTGCATTGGTGTAATTGGTGTCAATATTTTTTAAGTGTTTTGTTTATTCGGTCTCCACAGCGTGAGAGAAACGCATTAATGTTGTTTAAAAATGCAGGGTGGCAAAACATTCGAAATGCTTATGTTAACTGCTTGAGTACAAAACAGCTTTAGCTTTTTTTAAAGAATTAATAGATTTGATTTATATGTGTTATCTTATTATCAAAGGTTCAAAAGTGCTTCTATTTTCTAAAATACGATGTATTAAAAACCATAAATACCGTAAGCTTATAATAGAAAAAGTACAGCTTTACCGGAGGTCACACCATGCATTTATCTCATCACCGCCCACTTTAAAGCTCCTTGTAAATGTTCTGCCACAATGATCGATGTAGAAGCACCTGAAAAAATTCAGCTGTGCAAGCTAAAATAAGTCAAGAAAGAATCATTCTGTCAACCTTTAAAGCAGATCTAACCATTAAAGATCACCAGCAGTGGATCAAAGGACGGGTCAGAGCCTCTGAAACCAGACCAAGCTTTTTAAAAATGGGCCTTGGCTCCTCAGTGGCCCACTTACATTCGGTTTGCCAAGCCTCAAGTGTGCAACAGCATGATAAAAGAGCACGCTGGAACAGTTTGGTGGCGAGCACTTTGACGCTGAATTTACACAGCAATACGGCTGAGGTACGAAAGATTAAAAGGAAAATCCAGATCTAAAGTGGGTTGTAAGAGAATACTGGAGCTCGGAGGCTTTAAAAGTTCATGAGGAGAGAACGTACTGTATGTGGTAAAATCATCGACTAATATCTCTGAATAGGAGGACCAATGAGTGTCAGTACACAGAAGCTCAAACGCACCTACGTTTTATGAGGAAGCAAAAGTCTTGGCTCACAGTGACATGGAAAACATGGTAAGATATGTTAGGCCAATGGAACTGATTTCATTTAGCGTGCAAGGAGACTACTGCTCAAATCCAGACTTCATAGTTACTTATTTTTCAAAAACCAAGCCAAACTTCAACAGTATGATAACAAATACTGTGTTCCATTTCATGAGAAAAAGGAAAGTTGAATGAGATTTGAGTGACATAAGAATGATTAGATGAAGATAAAATTGTACAAAAACGTCAAAACAAATGTGACCCTGTCTGTCAAAATTGAGGTTAAAGTCTCATAATCTGATTTTTGATTTCAATCTTTGACATGACCTTACTCAGTCAATATTTAAGATGTCAAGGTTATATAGCATGTTCTTTACATTATGTACCATAATTTTATGTAGTTAACAGTAACGGTACATTCACACGGTGCGTAAGCATTAATGCTTCCCATTAACTTTTAATGGGTGACGTTATGCGTTGCCGAAGCGAAATTGTGAATCGGTCGGCGCCACGTCATGGCACATTCACGGTACATTCACACCGGGCATAAGCGTTGACGCTTCCCATTCACTTTTAATGGGTGACGTCAAGCGTTGGCGAACTGAATTGTGGATCCGTCGGCGCCGCGTCACTGCCATTGCTCGCGGCAGAAGTTGAGCATTTCTCAACTTTTCAAGCGGCAATGCCTGCATCAGCCAATCAGATCGCCTTATGCAAATAACCTAGGCAGAGCCAGCCAATTACGTTTATGGAAGACCAGAGGATGTCTTGCGGTCACTGTGATTGGCTGTTGGCCACGCTTCAGACAAGCCTTCCTTCAAGCGTTAACGCTTTCGTCCCGTGTAAATGTACCGTCAATCACAAAAATGACTTAAGTTTCAGATAAATTAACAATAGTGATACAATTAAAAACAATTTTGGTTTGCACATGCTCAGTTTAAGTGACCATGAAGTGTCTGTCGATACATATTTCTCACTGGTGGGTACAGACTGATGTCATGGAAAGTCGTGTTATAGTCACAAAAAATGTTATTAATTTATTTGTGTCCATGGCACGAAATTCAGCTTTTTTTCGTGCCTTGAGCACGAATGTCTTTATGGTTACACTCGCACAAATTTCTATAAATAGTTTCTCGTGTGTGTGGCACGACTTTCTTTTTCGTTTCATTTTATGTATTGTTTTTTCAGTTTTTTGCTATTTTCTTACCATTGTCGGGGTTGGAAATAGAGTCACTTTCTGTTACATTAGACATCCTAACCCCAACTCCAGGTGAGAATAGTTTTAAAAGCGGAAGAAAAACATTTAGAAACCAATACATAAAAGTGCATCCTAACCCAAACCCCAAATCTAACCCCAAGCGACAATGATTTAAAAATAGAAAAAAGTGAGAAAACAATAGATAAAATGACATGAACAGAAAGTCGTGCCACGGACACGAGAAACTATTTATAGAAAGTGTCTAGAAAAAGACATTCGTGCTCAAGGCACAAAAAAGCTGAATTTTGTGCCATGGACATGCATAAATTAATAAAATTTTGCGTGACTATAACACGAGTTTCCGTGAGATCCTGTGGGTGGGTACCGGTAGCTCACACATGGCCTGCTAAAGCTGTTTATTCTCAGGGGCAAAAACAAAGCTAAATATTCACATGATGTAAATGTCAAGGCAAGTCCAGAGGTTAAAGGTCACCATGCTTCAACGGCTAGCGAACAGGTCAGCGGGTTAACGTGTCAGGAGCTTCGCAGGGGTCGTAGATCATTTCAAACTAACCCTCATTAGGGTCAAAAGAATTAGAAGTTCAACATGATCCATTGGTTCTACTTAACTAATAAATAACTGCCTGAAAAAGCTGATTGCACTGATTGGAGAAAGCAGTCTTAAATTTGGGACAGGCTGCCCTCTACCTGAAGAGAGGCGATAGGCTAAGCGTAAAAATGAAACAGAAGTTTCCCCCTAATGCACATTAACTATGAGTGGATCCTCCATGAAATCTACAAAGCAGAACTTGCAAACTCTCAGGTTCTCCCCCTCATCCTTCACTCTTCACCCTGCTCTTTTTCTATCACCCCCGGCCCTAATCCAAACATCTCTCCTTCGCCTGGCGGCCAAGAGTCTGAGAAGAGTCATTTTTTTCATTTGCGCTCCTCTTTCGAGTCGCTATAGAAATCTTAGGAGCTGCTCTTTGTAGTGCCAAGTATCAGCGATGTTCCCTTTCCCATGATTCCCTAACCCTTATGCCAGGCTCCAGTCACAGCTGCAGGGACATTCACAGAACAGGCCGTGTTATGGTGGATTTGCTAGAAAGAAAATTCCCCTAAAATCAATTCAGAGGGATGCTGAAAGGAAACTGATTGAGTTGGGTATAATAAGAAATCATTTCTTAAGAGCTGTGGTGGAGTTAGCAAATGTCAGAATAAAAACGCTTTCGTCCCGTGTAAATGTGTTTACTAGAAAAAGACAAATTTTGACTTCAAAATTCATAAAAGTTTTGTTTATCTGTTTTATTAAAAACAACTTTTTAATTTATATTTTAAATTCTCATGTATCTTAAATTTTTTGTGTGTCTCTTATTTCTACATACTCTTTTCTCTCTTATATATTGTTTTCTCATTTGTAAAGCACTTTGAATGACCTCTTTGTAGGAAATGTGCTACACAAATAAACTTGCCTTGCCTTGCCATGCCTTATCTCTGAAGACTAACTTGTTGGACAAAACGTGTTAACTTTTTTTAAACACAGAGCTGATTTTTTGTAATAATCCAAAAGTTTATGTTTATCTCACGGCAAGTCATGTTATAGTCACAAAAAATATGATTAATTTATTTGTGTCCATGCCATGAAATTCAGCTTTTTTCGTGCCTTGAGCACGAATGTCTATTGGTGTCACTCAGCATAAATTTCTATAAATAGTTTTTCGTGTCAGTGGCACGACGTTCTTTTTCGTGTAATTTTATGTATTGTTTTCTCTTTTTTCCCCTTATTTTTAAATTATTGTCGCTTGGGGTTGGGGTTAGAAAATGATTCTAACCCCAACCCCAAGCGACAATGTTAAGAAAATAGGACACGTTTGAAACTAAAATGTGGCGTTTTGAATGAACTTCTGATAATAAAACTTCAATTTCTGCATCTGAGAATTTTTTCTTTTTCATTCGCTTTTAAGAAGACATGTTAAACTTGAAATCCTTTGTTTGGTGTCATAATATGATGCCCATATAAAGTTGTCAGTTGGATTTATTGGGCGGGATTTATGGTAACTGAGAATAAGTGGCACGCGTGTACCATGTACGACTGATTGGAATTCATTAACACATACACACATTTAACAATCAAATCTGACGTTTACAAAGTATTTGTGAATCAGGAGGAGAGTTTTCGAGAAGGTCTGTTTACGTGCAAATCACTCATATATTTATGAATGTTTCATGAATGAGACCCAATGAGAAAACAATACATAAAATTCAGTCTGGAAAAAGGAGTTGGCGAGGAAACCAGTACCCTGCTAACTTCTGGGTTAGCCTACATACATGCATCATCCCTGTGGCACCCCACTAAATACTGGACGTCGTATAGACATGCAGATCATGTCTATATTGGGTCTGTTGGTCAGTTCATGACCAATTCTGGACATCTATTCGACGTCCAAACTAGGTCCACTATTTGGACGTCCAACCATGACCCTACTTGGACGTCATATTTACGGTCAACATTTGGCCTTTGAACTGGGTAATTTTTTGGGACGTCATTTGGACATCTATGACCTATATGTATATATTACATGATTAGGCCTATATGTGTTTATTTACAAATAGCAGCATTGTTTTATCAACATGATTAATACATATGAATAGCCTATATCATCCATGTAAGATATTGGTGTATAGTGATTAGTGAGACATGTTTGTAAACCAGAGGTTGCTGGTTCGATTGCCACAGCTGGCAGGAAGTGACTGAAGTGTTTTGGTGTTGCAGTGATAGTTGCCCACCATTTGTGTCTGTGTGTGTTCATGACTTGCAGTGGATGGGTGAAATGCAGAGACAATCATGTCTCTTTAACTTTATACGCTTACACGGAGGACCCAGACATACATTTTTAGACGTCAATAAAAGACGTCACCTGGCGTTACAAAATGAAGCCCTTCGATGGGCCGAATTTGCAGCTTCTTCAATGCATTGCTGTAACAGGGCCATATAAAGTGGCCTCTCTCCCTTTTAAAATAGCCAGTACAGTAGTGTTAAGTTTACCTTCCAGCATGGAAGCTGAATTTCATAATGATGTCATAAACATTTTTGATCCGTATTGGTGGAAGTGAGAAATTTAGTATACTTTTATCTTCTAAATGCAAATTTTGTCAATGTTTAAAACAAATCTCACACTTGATGACACTCATCTGTCACCACTTGATGCTGCATGTAAAATCTCTGAAAACCAGTTAAGATCAACTCTTTTAGTGGTTTCTATGTACTGTTGGTGTTGTATGATGGATTATAA
Organism: Misgurnus anguillicaudatus; assembly: GCF_027580225.2. NCBI lineage: Eukaryota > Metazoa > Chordata > Actinopteri > Cypriniformes > Cobitidae > Misgurnus > Misgurnus anguillicaudatus. Next base: position 21,970,415 of record NC_073345.2, read on the forward strand.
CTCAACTCTCTCCCTCTCCGGTGCTATATAATAGAGAGTCCTCGTCTTGAGTGTTTACTCTCATCTGAAACACTAACAGGCAATGTGTCCCATCTGCAGTGTCAGGAGTGATGCGGTCACGGCGCGTGCACCCACGACACATGACAGAGCACCTGCCATCCGTATCTATCACAAACTCGCAGCACACGCCGCCTTAGTGTCACTTAGTTAATGAATATGAGCCACAACCGCAAAAAGCGCATCCCGACCAAGTGCTCGTGCATGGGTATTTTTGCACGTGACCTCTCGCTAACAGGCAAACGACATACTGCATCAAGCAAATCATAAAACAAGGGCCTCGCTCGCTGCGTATGTGATTCGATTGCAGGAGAGAAATATATACGAATGTGGCATCAACAAATGATCATTAGGAATGCCGATGACCTCATCTTTTCGAGTGCATGAGCTTGTTAATGTGTTTACCTCTGGTGTAATGAATGAGAGTTCACCTCTGCCTCGTCTGTCTTCCCAGGAGAGTCACATGAAGAGTGCTTGTTGAATGGCAGTACCATGAGGATCAGCAGGGGCGTGTTGTTTACCTGCATACAGGGTAAGATTTAGATTAACTATGCCCTTGAGCCCCTTTTTTAGGTCAGCAGGTTAAAAGTATCAGCAACAGCACTTTTAACAGCATTTAATTACCCTTAAAAAAATAAAGGCTGGATTTACTTTAAAATATGGTGCATAATTTTTGCATCCGTTTTTTTAAGTAAGTATTACATCGAATTGTAGGCAATTTATGCAAAAACGTAAAAAAGTGGATGCAAATAATTTTGATAAATGATAAATTTTTCTCATTTTAATGGACTTTAATAGAGTCCAACACTTAATACTTAACTCAACACTTATCAGTTTTTTTCAACGGAGTTTCAAAGGACTCTAAACGATCCCAAACGAGGCATAAGGGTCTTATCTAGCGAAACGATTGTCATTTTTGACAAGAAAAAAAAATGATGTACTATATGTATATATATATATATATATATATATATATATATATATATATATATATATATATATATATATATATATATATATATATATATATGTATATATATATATATATATATGTATATATATATATATATATATATGTATATATATATATATATATATATATATATATATATATATATATATATATATATATATATATATTAGGGCTGTCAATAGATTAAAATATTTAATCGCGATTAATTGCATGATTTCATGAGTTAACTCGCGATTAATCGCAAATTTATCGCACATTTTTATCTGTTTTAAATTGACCTACATTTAACACTTTTTAAGTTTTTAATGCTCTAATCAGCATGGATTTGGATAATATATATGCTATATGCAAATGTATGTCTACAACAGCCTGTTTACATTTTCAACAGAACCATCAGCCATAGTTTTATAAATGTTTTTGCCTTTAGAAGACCTTGTTCTTTCTCCATTTCTGTTTGCTGCTGCATCATTTGTGACCTGTGCTGGCAAATTGAGTTGGGATGAGCAAATTTTCAAAAATGTGTCATTTATATTTTAACATTCTCTATTAAAAACTTCAAAACAATTGGAACAATTGTTGGAATCTGATAAACCATGACAGAACTATACCTGTTAATGCAGAGCAAAAACAATATCAATATACATATATGTTTTTCTTTTATTGTTTAATTTTGACATTGAGACAGACCACTTTAAAACTGTAGGATAATGCAAGGGTTTAATATAATGACACAACAGATACTTTTCCTTAACAGTTAACCAAACATTTACTTCAGATATAACAGATTATAGTCATACCCGTGTGAATTCTTGTCAAAACAGATATTTTTAACCGGTAATTTTGCGTGAGATGTTTATATATATCAGGGTCGCGCACTCGCGCATTTGTGTGCATGCGCTTTAGACGTCTGCGTCAGACATCGCTTTTGAGCCTTGTCACTCTTAATAACTCTTTTAACATCAATCAGGTCCTGAACTTTATCTCTCTTAATAATTATTTTAACATCAAGAAAGTCCTGCGGTCTATTTTCTATAATTTCTGAATGCTTTTTAAAACGAAACTAAAAAGTGAAAGAAGACGCATCTTTGCTTTATATGGATTTGGGACGGTATACCTCACAGAAAACGTGTAGATAAAGAAAACTGCACGTGCAGAAAAGTAGTTATACGAGCAAGTTTGGTGGTACAAAATAAAACGTAGCGCTTTTCTAAGCGGATTTAAAAGAGGAACTATATTTTATGGCGTAATAGCACTTTTGGGAGTACTTCAACTCGGCGCAGTAACACCCTACCTCTCCCATTATGAGAGTGAGAAGGGGAGCGGACTTTTCAGGCAAGTCAAAGTACTCCCAAAAGTGCTATTACGCCATAAAATATCTCTTTTAAATCCGCTTAGAAAAGCGCTACGTTTTATTTTGTACCACCAAACTTGCTCGTATAACTACTCGTCTTAAATAGGAAAAACGTTGATGTGTTTGGTCACTTCTAACTTTATCTCTAAATGGTACCATTGAATGAATGGGGCTAAGCTAAATGCTATCGAAGCGTCGCAGCGCGCTCCAGCGCTTACGTGCACGCACACAGATGATAGAGGGATGTATCAACAATTCTTAGTTAAGGTAATAACATATTTTAATATTGAAAATGAGTAGACTATTCCTTTAAGTGTTGGGCTCTATTAAAGTCCATTAAAATGAGAAAAATCCTGCAATGTTTTCCTCAAAAAACATAATTTCTTCTCGACTGAACAAAGAAAGACATCAACATTTTGGATGACATGGTGGTGAGTAAATTATCTGGATTTTTCTTTTAAGAAAATTGGACTATTTTTTAAGTAAATCCAGGGTATTATTTTTTTTACAGTGTAGATAATATGATATAAAAAAATGAATGTTGGAAAATATGAACACAGAGGCCAAATACATTCATTTAAATTTTGAATACTGTTTAGGATGGATAAAATGCAAACTGAGATGCAGGGTCCCCTTTTTAAATTCTTGACATGTTCCTGCAGCTAAACTGGTATTGCAAAGTATAATGTCATGCGTTCAAGTCCAAAATATGAATATTTTGGTGCAATGTAGAGCTTTTTACAGTTACTTTAATGTAAGTGCTTCTCAAACATCTGCTGTTTAAAGATGCAGACATGCTTTTTCTTTTCCAGTGAAAGAAAGATTAACATCATAATGATGCGTCAATATAAAGAGCTCAAAATGTCTCTGGTTTGAATGAGCTTTTGAAAAAGATCACTTCAGTTCAAGTCATATTTAGAACAGATGGTTTAAGGTGGATGTAATGACAGGGTTTGGTCTCACATATAACAGTTTCTCTTTTTTTGCTCCCGTTCCCTCTTCCCGCTCTCATTCGGCCTGCTTTGTCTCATTTTCCTCTCTCTCTCTCTTCGCTCTGTTAATCACGGTGCGCAGGAGACAATCAAACACAGCACAGGAAACCAGGCAGCCTGTTATTACTGGCAGCTAATGCCACTCTAGTGTTTTAATATTTATTCACTAAGCCCCTCATACCACATAAATCACAAGCTGAGGTGCAGTACCAACTTTAATTCTCCATTTCATAGACCTCTAACAGCCTTTGACTGTTTCAGAAGGTAAATACTTTAAATGGAGGGTTGATGCTATCTGGCCTGCCAGGAAAATCTGGTCTGCAAATCAGGAGTGAGTAAAGAACCGAGCAGCCTTTGGGGGAAGGAAAATGCTTTTGGCTTTCTAACATGTCAAAATGACACAAAATAGAGAGCTGGCGAACACTTATTTCAATTGCCTGTCCACTTTAGTACATGCTGAAATAGATTTCTGTGAGCTTTATCGTCATGCACAAATTGGGATTTCCTATTGAAAATGGAAAAAAAATCACTGAGAGAAAGTTAATGGCAGACTATTATTTGCAATTTAGTGAGAGTATTAAGTAGATATTAGCCGCTCATTATTGCAAAATAAACTCCAACAGGGAATCAGGACCTTGACACAAAGCAAAAGGGGGTGTTGTATAATCCTAAATTGCCTTATTTTGTTGTACAGTATTACATGGCTCGTTGGAATGCTTCATTGTGATTGGCCAGTCGCAACATCTGCAGGTTTGTTATTCCCAGAAATAACCGCTCAAAAATAATAACAAACGGCAACCTGGATGCTGCAAATCATTTTGACAGGTAGAGTTTAATATTACACAAAAAATACATATAAATATGTCTTTTAAAGAGCAACAATTATCCGATTCACGATTTTAAATTTCCTCCTAAGCGTGTATTAGTACATGTTAACAATATGCATAAGGTACAAATCCCAAAGTAAACGATGACGTGAGTTATCGTCTACAACGTAAATCTCTTTTCTTGGACTACAACAAACACACAGATTGTAGGCAACAGTTTACTTCCTGGGATTGGTGATGTAAAGAAGAACGACATTATCATAATTCCTCCTGTTTCTGACCATAGACTGTAAAAAAAGGTGGATGACGCCCGTTCGCTCTCTTCCATTGGTGAAAAGCGAAGCCGCCAGTGTCCCGATACGGCGCTGACATCTTGGGTCTTGAGTCTGCGCAGTAGCGATTTTGGGACCAGTCCTGCGCAGTAGTGAGCAGGAAGTAAAGCTCTGAAATCAAGGCCCCGCCCTCGCAGAATGCGCATATCACAGCTGTCAGTCATGACGTGACACCCCCGTTTTTATAGCATTAAATAACTAACCAAAAAACTCATTTTAAAAACAAACACTTGAATTTACATCAGCGTGATAAAAACTACAGTAAATGGCAGAAACGAGCTTCGGAAAAAAGATAATTTAAGTGTAATTAAATTGTTTAGTTGGACTCAAGTCCCATTGAGGGGGGAGGCGGGGTATACTAGGACCAGTCACTGGGAGGGGGGATCGAGACGTTTTGGCTTCACTTTTTAGGGCTTGCTTCTGACTCACAGCCTGTACGTTAACTCCTGTTAGCATTGCATTGTAACCGAATCTTTTAAACATGGTAAGGAGCGCAAACTTCCGGCTGAAGTCACAACGTGGCCAATCAGGGACACAGCGCTTTTCAAATCAAGGACTTTTGTACAAAATCAATGCGTTTCAGAAAGAGAGGGAAATCTGGAGCTGCAAAAATGTACGGTATGTGGAAAAGAATTTGTTTTTTAACCATAAACTATGCAAACACATTGTATTATACGAAATACACAAAATAACGTTGTTTTTAGTGATAAAATAGGTGCTCTTTAATAACATATATGACATTATATTTACAAATGATTAAATCAAATAGTGTGTTTGTGACATTTGAACGCCTTGTCTTATCTTAAGTAAAGAGGTTTTCCTTGTGGAAAAAACACTGCAGAGGCTTACAACCTGTTCCCTATACATTATCCCTTACATAATAATCACCAAATAAATTCATTTTAATTTTGAATACTATTTAGGATGGATAAAATGCAAACTGGGATGCAGGGTCCACTTTCAAATTCTCGACATTGCAACGTGTTCCTGCAGCTAAACTGGTATTGCAAAGTATTACCAATACTAAATATACCAAGTATTATTAGTATTGGTTCGAGTCCAAAATATGAATATTTTGGTACAATGTAGACCTTTTAACAGTTATTTTAATGTAAGTCTGCTGTTTAAAGATGCAGACATGCCTTTTCTTTTCCAGTGAAAAAAAGATTAACATCATAATGATGCGTCATATAAAGAGCTCAAAATGGCTCTGGTTTGAATGAGCTTTTTGTATATAAATAGTGTGTTTGTAACATTTGAACGTTTTGTCTTATCTTAAAACTGAAAGTAAAGAGGTTTTCCTTGCGGAAAGTCTGTATTCAATGAGCAAATAAACACTGCCGAGGCTTACAACCTATACATTATCCCTTACATAATAATCACCTGACTATTTTGCTTCTTTCTTGGCTACTTATCATGTGAAATCTCAGCTGAAGTTGTATTTGTGATTTACTTTATCATCTTATATAATGTAAAAAAAAACATCCTTTAGCCTGCATTTCACAGACAGGGTCAGATATAAATAAAAACAAACAAAAACAAATATAAATTGAATGTTAATTTGAATTGTCATTTTTTATTATGTGATATGATACACAGTAACTAGCACAGTTTAGCATATTAGTTGCCAAGGATAATTGTTAGAAATGCAGTTTAGCTTTCATTTTAATAAAATGTTTACCACAGAATGTTGCAATTGGACTGTCAAAATCATGTATTATTCAAAGAGTTGTGTAATGAACTAATATGAGGTTAAATGTACTGTGAGTATCATAAGTCCTCAGGCGCCGTTTTAAAACTAGGCTAGGGCGAAGCTGAAATTTATCCCGCTGTGTGAGAACATCTCTCTGGCAGTCTCTAAATAATGCAATTTCCATGAGAACATGCTTAAGGATGTTAGTTGTCATGTTTAATATTTATATAGCAAGCTGTGGTTTACCAATTTTTCCAAAAATCTGTATCAATAATTCGGTTTATATAAAGTATCCACAGGGTAGACTTTCGCAATCAGGTACAACAAAAAAATTTGGACCACCTCGATGGAATTTGGTTCACAAACTCCAAGCATCAGATTTTAGCTTGCAAATAAAAAACAGCTAAGGCCCTGGTACAGTACAGTATGTATATCTAGTACATATGTTGCAACATTAACGCATTTAAATAATGAATGATGCTGGCCTGTGGAATATCCTCTCAGTGCTGATAAGTGTTCACAGAGGCCACATATGTGTGACAGATGGTTGCCGTAAATCATTTATATCCTGTAATGTTTAGTTTTGTTACATCAGCTTGAGCCTCCTTTATCAAAGCACCAGGCATAACCTCTCAGCATATGTGGATCAATGTGTGAGAGGCTGCATTTGATATAGTAAAAGAGGACAGCCAACAGAGATGCTTCAAATCTCAGTTCGCTATTTCACCCCTGTTATTTAGCCAGAGAAATGGACACGTACACACATGAATTCACCTAACACCCGTCTAAAGCACATGAAGTGCCACAAGGAGCACCACGAGGAGCCAAAAAGAAAATTAGATATCGCTATTATATGAAGCCAAAATAAATCTGGGGATAACACCCACAGAGAAACGAGGCAAACACTTCAGAAGGAACACATTGAAGAAGAACAATTGATGGTGGACATTGATGACCGTCCTTACACACTCGCACAATAAGACCCATTACATCCACAGCGCTCTAAGCCTTTGTGTAGTTAAATAAGACGTGTTGTGCTTTTGTGCTCGGTATATAGATTGATAATACTCCTGCTGTATAATGGGGTCTTGTGTGTTTTTAAAGGTTTGAAATTACCTACAATTCAAAAGAAACGTTTCATAGCTCTTTCACCATATATGTAATATTGTACATATACAGTGCACAGCATAAATGAGTACACCCCCTTTAAAAATTAAGATTTTTTTCCATTTGTTACTAAATATTGCTGTATTTTTACGCCCTAGTTATATTAAACAATATTTTGTATGGCCTCCATTCTTTTTTTTAAAACAGCACTAATTCTTCTAGACATTGAATAAAGAAGTTGACAACACACAGTTAAATCTTTTATTCTCCATTATTGAACAATGACCTCTGTGTATGGGTCATTCTACAAAAAAGGTGGAAATGCTTGTCCCTTGCTTTTGCAGACCCCTTAATCATTTAATTTGACCCAATAATCCCATAATGATATGTATTTAATAAATATAGACTGTCCTTAACATGATAAGAGAGTTTATTTATGTAATTTTCTTTTTTTCCCCCTTTTTTTAACTTTTTTTAAAATGTCTGGTCCTGAAAATTGCCCTGTCCCTTTGATCATACATGGAAGTTGAACTGTGTACTTCTTATTTAAAACCATGTTTTTTTATAAAACAAATCTAATTTACATTTACCTTTAACCCTGTATGAATTTACTACAACACTGAGATGGTAAAAATACACTATTACTATGAATAATATCAAATAAATATTTGTCCCCCAAATTTATGCATTGGTGTTACCCTACCCAAAGCACCTTTATTTTGAAACAATGCATCAGCTCTTTGAAGTTTTTCATGGGTCAAGAGGTCAGTGATAGAAGTCTCTTGCCTTATTTGTCTAAAATATCATGATATATCTAAGAATTTTGAGATAAGATTTTTTGGATGTCATTAGTGTTACTTTTTTTTTATAGCTGGGAGTGTTAAGATCTTTACATAAAAATACATTATACTGAATAAGTATGTGATTGTTACATCTCTGATGAAATAGCACATGGCTAATGGCAGCCGTTTTGTCAAAATGTTTGTTTTTTCTGTAAATTGTCATTAGTGTTACCTTCATTGGTGTTACTGTCATTGGTGTTACTTCTTTAATGAGTACTTCCTAAGCACTATTCCTTTAACTGACCAACATAAAAGCATACAAACAAAACAAGATGGAAAAATGTTTAAGTTTATATGTTTTATCATATTCATTATCTATTATTATATTCTCATTTTGTCAGGTATTGAAGATACAACGTCATGGAATCTTTATTAAAATGTATTAAAAATTAAACATAGATTAAGCTCCCCGTTTTGCGGATTCATAGATTTGACAAGTTAATTAATGCTATTATAGAAGTTTTGGGTGTTTTGAAAGAAGTTCATTTAAGCAGATTTCCATCACTTGAATTCCATCTTTTCTGTAGAATGACCCGTATATAACAATAATCTGTGTATTCATGATGCCTTCTATAAAATTCAACTCTCCGACACCTGCAGCACTCATGCAAGCCCACAAAAGAACACTGCCACCACCATGCTTTACTTTTGGTACCATGCATTTTTCATTTTTAGCCAACTGTGCTGAACTTGCATGATGATTTTTTTCCAACTTCTTTTATCACAAAATGCTTTTTGACTTTAGTGGACGTCCTGGACATTGCAGAGAGCTTCCCAAAAGTCCATCCTTTTTTAATTTTTGGATCTCTTTCGTGACAGTATTCAAACTTATTAGCAATGCTTAACTAATTATCTTGAAACCTTGACCATTTTGTGCAAAGAAATTATTTTTTTTCTCATGTCTTGAGATTTTTTTACCATGTGGTGCTATTCTGTCACCATTACATGAGAGTGGATTTTCTCTTTTAAATACCACTCTCAATTGCCAGTTATCATGTGGCCACCTGTGTGATGATTAATTATATTTCCTAGTGAATTCCTGTTAATTACACTTTTTTTTTTTTGCTTACATATTCATCAGGGTGTACTCATTTTTGCAACACCTCATTTGATTTAAATTAGTTCTTTTTTGAATCCTAAAGATGGTCAGTGACTTTCACTCTTTTATTAATAAAAATAAATGTTTAAAGGGGACAGAGAATGAAAAACCATTTTTACCTTGTCTTTGTTGAATAATGGTAGTCTACCCACATTCACAAACATACAAAAAGTGCTAAACATGCTAAAAATCTCAGTCTCATAGAAATTCCTCTTTTAGAAATGTCAGCCAGAAAACAGCCCAATCTGAAAAACTGATGCTTATGACATCACAGGCATCTAACTGCCCCGCCACTTTAAAATAATTGGCTACATTTTTTGAGTGGCAGCAAAGTCAGCCAATCAGTAATGAGATTGCAAGTTAAGCCAGTAGGGGGTGCCAAATAGGTGCAAAACCACTTGTTTAAAATCCCCCACCCTAATAGAGCTGTCTGAGAGAGGTTTTTAGGAAGCTTCTAAGGCATAACAGACTCAAACAAAAACATTTTTGTCTACATGTCACATCACAGAACAAGGATAAATACTCCGTTCAATCATTCTATGTCCCCTTTAATAAAAAAAAATTGTAAAAAAGAAAGGAAATTGGTCTCATATTTACTAATAAATGGAGAAAAATCTTAATTTTCAAAGGGGGTGTACTCATTTATGCTGTGCACTGTATATACAAGAATTAAATAAAAAGAAATTAAATAAAAATCCAGGAACAGAGTTCATTTTACATTCGTAATTTACATTCGGCGGACACTTTTATTCACTTTAATTGTAGTTTGCTCTACCAGTGAAGTTAAAAAACAGCATGACCATTTTGATTTTTGCTATATGTTTTTTTTTTCCATAAAGGCATTGTTTATTACCATTATTGTTGTTGTTTTAATGCAGATTTCAAATCTGAATTGAGAAGTTGGTTTCGAAACGCAATAAATCCATTTTGACTAATTTCGGTAAAAACGTGACAAGATGAAAACCACTATTTTCTGTTACAAACTTTCACATAGCATCTTTAGGTTATAAAAACATAAAAAAGATTTATTATAAAAACAGATATTTTTTCCAACAAAATGCAATAATTTTTTTTTTCAAAATGCTATAAATCTATTGAATCAATATATAAATGTGCATCCAAATTTGCCATGTTATTTTCATTTAGTTGACTAGTGGTATACACTGATTTAAAAAAAATAAGCATTAATGGCATTAATCAAAACACTTACTTTGTCATATTAAGAACACTGTTGCGCTGTTATACTTGTGACGTCGCCGCTGAACTTTTTTGACAGTGATTAGCTGTAAAATGTTTTGGTCCTGCTCGATTTTCATTGGCTTTGAGTAAAATAATGGAAAGTTTTTCATAAGATCCCTTGGCATCAATGTGTTAGCATGACAGAAGATTGATACTGTTGTGTGAGAACAAGCAACAGCCGGCATTTTTCCGTCTCCCGAGTGCCTCTCATGTAAATTATTCAATTTTGATGGATTACGTTTCTTCCCCGTCACAGAAAACCACCACAGGTTTATCAATGCCATTAAAGTATTATTATTATAATTTTTTTGTTGGTCACGCAGTACAAAGTGGATGAGGAAAACTAGAATTCCTGTGTGTATCCAACGCGCCGCCATTGTTGTTTACAATGCGTTGAATGGTGCGCTGTGATTGGTTCAGGGGATTTATTGCATTCTGCAGAGAAGGAGGACTGGCGTCTATCGCGTTTTGGAAAAAAAAGGGAGAAAAGATGACAGAATAACATGGACGATATCGGATTTTGCGTAAAATTAAAAATTTACTTTTAAATAATGACCAGATACAATACAAATTTTGGCGGTAACTCATTTTTTAAAAAATCGTTTATCGTGTTTTGGAACCAAACTCTTCAAATGTTCTTCTGTTAAAAAATGCATATGCTTTAAATTTACTCGCAGTCAAGACCCTTGGCATTATTATGGGTGATTATTCTGTATAAATGCATTTCAGACCTAAATGATGAGGTTGGAAGATAGACCACAGAAGACCAGATGTGCGTCATACATCTCATGTGAAATCACACATCCTGCCACACATGGCCACACATATGCAAGGACGAATGCCCTGACAGGCAGCCAAAGTTTGTGAGAGAGGAGAAGAAAAGAGGAAGAAAGGAGAACAGCACCTGAGACAGCCTGTCAATAAAAATACCGAAAAACTGATCGCTCATGGGTGGTCAAGTCAGACGCAAGTCACGGGCACCATGATGGTAGAAGTCTTACTGCCACCCAAACGTGAACGATACATGTGCATATGCATTTTGTTTTATCCTGACGTATATATTGTTATTCATGCAACAAAAACATCATTTGCATTTATTCAATGCAATTTACAATGAAATTAAGATATGCATTTACCAGTTTTCCGGTCTTCTCCACGAGGATCAAACATGCTACTTAGGGTACTGCACAGTACTCGGTAGAAATAAACAGTGTCTTGAATGCAGCTCTTCAGGATCCTAAGAAGGAAATCGATTAGTTGTTAAGCTTGTCGTGGAAACGAATGTAATGCAAAGTGAAATAATTAAAAGGTACTTGGCCTGGTCAATGTTGTGTCTAAAAAAGTTGTGTCCTCAAAGCTGCAGCCCTTCTGTTTACTGGGAACATAGACACAATTCACCATATTGATCTGGTCTCTCTCATATCTCTCATCACTCATGGCCGCAGGAAACATTTTAATGAAATAATGCTTTGAAAATAGTTGAAGGACAGCCAAGCTTCAACATTCCTGTGAAGCTTTAAAAAATACTAAAATTGGCACAAATGATGTCATTGCACCATTTTCTTTCTCAATAAAATTGGTTGTTAATTGTTATGTAGAAAGTGCTATACATGAATATCAGCTGACGTCACTCACTTGTCTTCCGCCATTTTGAGGACCTGAAGTGGTCGCAAAAGAACTAGAAGCTTTGCTTCAATATGCTGTGAGCATCAAAATTGATATTTTAACAACACTAAGAAGGCTCAACACAACATGATATATTGCTCGAAGTATCGCTTGTGTCTCTACACATGAACTCGAGCATTGAGAACATTGTTTGTAAACACAGAGTTAACTAAAAAGAAGGTTTTGAACAACTGACTTTGGATGATTTGGCGTCAGCTCACCGCCTTCTTCCCAGTCAAGATGTATCGATCTCCAATTGCATACATAAGGAGGGAGGAGAGTAAAGATTGATATCTCCTTAAGCATAGTTCCATAAAAATGCACGGATAATTCGTTGTTTTGTCGCAAGTGAAAAACAATATTGACCTTCTAGTTGAAAAAGGAGCCTCACATGAGATTCATTCATTCGCATTTGGAAATCGATTATTTACGTCTGGCAGAGATGACGAGCGGACACCATAACAGCCAAAGTCAGTTGTACAAAACCTTTCTTTTTAGTTTTTGAGCAAAGTTTCATGTTGTGTCGCGCCTTCTTATGTTGTAAAATAGTGGTAGTTCGGTAGCAGCGGACAGCGGCTGGAAGAACGCATCAGGGATCGAGTAGGCATCACACCCTAACCAAGATTTTTTTTAAAAGTAGAGTTTATTTTCATGACAGTCGAGATGCGACATGTTGTCTTTCGTAGCCCTTTAACTCTATCCGTAAGAATCATAGAAAGTAAAAGATAAGAAATCCGTAAATCGTAGCAAGGTAGCCAATGCTTGTCAATAGCCTACTGGTACTCGGTAGGTCCTCAAGATGGCGGCATGACGTAAAAGGTCACATGACTGAAATCCATCTATATACACTCTAAAAATACTGGATTATTTTCAACCCAGCATTGGGTCAAAAAAGGAGGAACCGGCATCTCGGGTTGTAATATAAAGGATTAGTCCATTTTCTTAAAAAAAATCCAGATAATTTACTCACCACCATGTCATCCAAAATGTTGATGTCTTTCTTTGTTCAGTCGAAAAGAAATTATGTTTTTTGAGGAAAACATTTCAGGATTTTTTTCATTTTAATGGACTTTAATGGACCCCAACACTTATTAGTTTTAATGCAGTTTAAAATTGCAGTTTCAACGCAGCTTCAAAGGACTCTAAATGATCCCAAACGAGGCATAAAGATCTTATCTAGCGAAACGATTGTCATTTTTGGCAAGAAAAAAAATGCACTTTTAAACCACAACTTCTCTTCTTCCTTCGACCTCACGTTATTGCGTAATGACATAGAAAGGTCACGTGTTACATATATGAAACGCACATTTGCGGACCATTTTAAACAATAAACTGACACAAAAACATTAATTAGTATCATTCCACATACAACAACATCAGAACGGTCCTCTTTCTCCACACTTGTAAACACTGGGGCGTAGTTTCAATACGTCATTCGTGACGACGTATTACGTGAGGTCACGCTGGCGCGTCACAGGAGCGGAGGAAGACGAGAAGTTGTGGTTTAAAAGTGAATATTTTTTATTTTTCTTGCCAAAAATGACAATTGTTTTGATAGATAAGACCCTTATGCCTCGTTTGAGATCCTTTAGAGTCCTTTGAAACTGCAATGTTAAACTGCATTAAAACTGTTAATTATTGGGCTCCATTAAAGTCCATTAAAATGAGAAAAATCCAGGAATGTTTTCCTCAAAAAACAGAAGTTCTTCTTGACTGAACAAAAAAAGACATCAACATTTTGGACGACATGGTGATGAGTAAATTATCTGGATTTGTTTTTGTTTTTTAAGAAAATTCACTAATCCTTTAACCTATGCTGGGTTGTTTCAACTATGAACATTTACTGGGTTAATTTAATCCAAAGGCTGGGCTCATCCCTATTTAGCTGGGCTTAATAAAATAACCCAGCATTTTTAGGGGCGGTTTCCCGGACAGGGATTAGCTTAATCCAGGACTAGGCCTTAGTTTACTTAGGAAATATAACTAGTTTTAACAAATATGCCTTACTAAAAACATTACCTGTGTGCATTTTGAGGCAAAACAAAGGGCCTTTATGTATATTAAGATATGTCAGTGCAAGTTGTTTTCAGTTTGGACAGCTCTTAAAAATGTTTTAGTCTAGGACTAGTCTAATCCCTGTCCGGGAAACCGTCCCATAGAGTGTAACGATTCACAACTTTTCTACTTCTCCTTTTTCGTTCCCCCAAAAATCCCAGCAGTATATTGAAAGTTGAGGAAAATAATGATGAAGTATCATTGTTAGGTCAACTGTTCCGTTAAAAGAGAGAGATGCAAATTAACATTAAAGGAGATGGCAATACTGTGGACAGATTAGGACAACCAAATGTATGTTTAATAGTTTTTTTGGTTATTAACATCAGAAGATTGAATGCACGCATTACAAAAGTCACGGTAGATATATCGGAGCTCCCTCTTATTGCACTGACAGTCATCACCCTCTGTGTGATCTTCCTTCCATCACAACACTGGCACGAATGACAGACATTATGAAGACAATGGTTAGTCATCTGAAGTATTGTGCTCATCCTTTCTCTCTGAATGGCGCTGTCACTATCCTTCCTCAAACCCAAACTGAGTCGTTGAGCTTCAGGCAATCTGGCTTCATCTTATTGTGTCCTATAATGGGACTCTCAAATGGTTCCCATGCCAACAAAAATGCTTTTAATGCTTGTGGGGGATTGAGTGGCATGGCAAAGATAGACGAATGTTGAACTACCTTGACCTTGGCTCTTAGTGAAACCATCCACCTACTGTGGACTGGTGTGGAGGGAAAAATCCCATATTATAGTGACACAGCCCAACAAGCAATTTTGGCTAAAACAAGGCAAAATTTGGTCTGTCAGTGAAAGCCTAATAGACGTCTTACCATAGCTCAAAAATAGACTATGCGTATATGCTTTGAACATAAGTATACCTGTTGACTTGTCTTACATGAATGAATATAATACATCTCCAAGATATATAGGCAAAAACGGCATGTAATCAAATTCAAGGTTATTTATGGTGGTCATTTCACTGTCTTGGTTTTTGCTTGCTGGGTACTGACTACTGACATTACTGGCCTGTTTTACTTGATATATGTTTAATTGATATATGTTTATATCTATATGTTTACATCTATATCCATCTATCTGTCTGTCTGTATATCTATCTATAGTCTAGTGGTTTACATTCCGACTTTTTATTAAATAAATTGTAACTAAACTTGACTGCGATGATCTACACGCAGTTATGTTGTATTGAAAAAGCAGCTCTGACATTTTTGACATGTTTTGAGTGATGTAAGGCTTTAAAGGCGGAGTCCACGATGTTTGAAAAACTCATAGACATGCCAATGAGTAATTTCTGCCACAGTGTTTTAGGCAAACGTTTATTTGTTTTTTACGTAACATTTTTCGCTTCAGTGTACGTGTTCATTCGGATTAAATGGGCATGACGCTTCTAGTGCCGATTTCTCTGCACGATGTTCTGCATGCTTATTTTTCCACAGCGTTCGCAATAATAATGCCTGACAAGTCACATGTCCATTTTGTTCAAGACAATGCAATGATTTTCAATTAGTGTCTAAAAAGACTCTCAATAATAGGTCAAGGGAGCCGAGACTAGAATACAAAATGATTAAAAGTTTATTGAGACAGTAAGCAGACTTGAATAACATTGCTTCTGATGCAGACCCAGGGGGCAAGGGCAACCTTTTCTGTCTTGCACAGTGGAACAGAAATGAAACTTTCGAAGACTCAAGGTCTCAACGAAGCTTTTTCAAACCAAGTTTAAGTGAAAGACTTAATTTAGGAAAACAGACAAAGACGGAACACCAAAGAAAAGATCGTAACTCTTTATTTGAAGGGGTATAAGATTCTGGCGCTATGATTACCTTTAGCAAAAATACCACGGTTTCACATTGTTGTGGTATTGACATTGCAACATTAAAATGTGTTATTTTCAAATGCTAGGTAAAAATAAAGCCTTTAAATTATAATGTGCTTTCAAAAAATATATAATATTTCCGTAATGTATATTAAATGTAAACATCAAATCAATCACATGACTTAATGATTTAATTAATTTAGTATAAACACAGCTCATGCCGTGGAGACAATATCACAAAAGATTTTAGTGGTTTTGAAATCTTGACTGTTTGAAACCGGTAACCGGCCCATGTCTACTCAAATAGGTTTTAGTTGAGTTAACTTTTTAGGTTTTACAGTGTAACCTGTTTTTAGTCTGGTGAAGGTTTTAAACAAGACCCATTATGTTCCTCACAGATTGGCTTTTCACTCATCCATTTGTCTTGTTGGCATTTTCCAAACATTTAGAGCAGCTCAGACTTTACAGGAGTTGAATGACAGCTAATCATTAGCATCAAAATTCAAATGACCAAATACCTGGAAGAAGAACTGGACTGTGAGTCATTTCACCTGGACTGTGATGGGAATAATGAGCACTCTTCTCTGCTTCCAGCTTCAGTGGTGCTGTTTGGCTGTTGGAGAAATAAACCACGGAGTGACAGCATCAATAAATCAGCAGGTATAACAGCATTTGGTTTGGTTCCTAAAGAGAGAACACAGGGGAGTGCAAAAGGAGCTACTAAGTTTTTACCAAACCAAGACCTTTTTCATGAATGACCAGAATGTCAACAGTTTAAAAACAGACCGTAATAGTATTTAAGTACCATGCATGTCCTAACCAGACACACTGGACACTATGCTTTTATGGCTTTCTATATTAACGGCACAACATTCCTTGGAAACCACTGTACAAAACACTGGAAAATATGTATAGTCATACAGTAAAACATATGAGACTACTACAGCGCAAGTGTGTCTCTATCACCTCTACTAGGCTGTGAGTGAAAATGCATTCACCTACTTATTCACTGAATATTTCCTGTTTGGAGGTTTTTCCAGCCATATTCCTGCCAGTGCAGAGCTCTTAATGGAGCCGGCCATATTTACTATCATTGTGTTGCACTCGGCAGTCAAGCAATCATTCGTTCACTTGTACACCCCAAGGCCTCGTTTGGAGCTAATCCAATCTCCACCACAACACTGTCACAGCTGTGAGAGGGAGTGGACCAGCAGATGATGGCGAAGCAACAGAGCATCCACCAGACTCACACCTGTGCGCGCCATGCCACAGTGCACACCGAACAATTACAGCATGGAGCCGCTCCATAACCGGAAGCTCTGCACATATGGATAATTACAATAAGAGTCATTCATGGCATGCTGTGAGTCTTGTATCTCGTGCTCTGAAGACACATAATGGGAGAAACAGAGAGAAGTTTACGTTTATAAGCTTTTGGTTAAAAAATAAAAATGTATTCTGATTCAATCTGTACAGGTTGAATGCACTGTACGTCGCTTTGGATGAAAGTGTCTGCCTAATGCATG
Source organism: Misgurnus anguillicaudatus (assembly GCF_027580225.2). Classification (NCBI taxonomy): domain Eukaryota; kingdom Metazoa; phylum Chordata; class Actinopteri; order Cypriniformes; family Cobitidae; genus Misgurnus; species Misgurnus anguillicaudatus. The sequence goes on from NC_073345.2 coordinate 21,988,006, forward strand.
AATGTAAATAAATTGTTTTAATAGGACCAGGAAGAAGATTCACAGACTATGTGAGATATTGTTACTGTACCTTCGCTTTCTTTTTTACAAGAAATGTACAAACATAAAATAGAGATAATCCTTGAAAAATAAGTGCTGCTGGTGAACAGATGGAGGCAATAAAACTGTTCACACACCTGTGTCATAACTTCAGCAACTAAGACCCTTGTGGCCCTCTTTACAATTTATACATGGAGTCTTTGCAGTTTTCTGGAAGAGCTCATGACTCGATGTTGCTCAATGACTCACTGACTCAGCTCCATAGACCCCAGTGAGAATTGAATAGGGGAAGCTGGAATCGCATTATTTGTATGTGTGCTTCAGTATTTGTCAGCTTGTTAGGGAGACAGATGACCTATTAAAGGAACACGCTGAGTTATACGGCACAAAGTTAAGCAGAAAATAAACTTTCGAGTCATTGAGACACGATCCTCGCTCTGATTTTAAGCCAGACAGAAAGCTGTTGAGATCTGGAAACGTTAGGGTCCTTAATCAGGGCAGATGTCAAAGTTAATTTCATGTGAATAAAAATAAAGGTATCAGGAATAGAAGTAAAGTCCCTGTTGTGTACAAGGGTGTCGTTTAGCTGACATAACTGGAAAAAACTAATTTCCAGTAGACTGAGAGCCCTAAAAACTGGTTTGTGAAAGATTACATGTGACACATGAACTTAATACAGTACATATTTTGTACTATCGTCATGCGTGGCTTTGTTTTTGTTCATGTCAAATTAAATTTGCAGTACACTTGTAAAGGGGATTTTTTTAAGACATAAAATAAATCTTTGGTGTCCCCGAGTACCTATGTGAAGTTTGAGCTCAAAATACCATATAGATTATTTATTATAGCATGTTAAAATTGCCACTTTGTAGGTGTGAGCAAAAATGTGCCGTTTTTGGGCGTGTCTTTTAAATGCAAATGAGCTGATCTCTGCACTAAATGGCAGTGTTGTGGTTGGATAGTGCAGATTAAGGGGCGCTATTATCCCCTTCTGACATCACAAGGGGAGCCAATTTTCAATGACATATTTTCTTAACATGCGTGCAGAGTTCTGTTTACCAAAACTAGTTACTGGGTTGTTCTTTATTAAATTTTTCACATTCTAGGTTGACAGAAGCACTAGGGACCCAATTATAGCACTTAAACATGGAAAAGTCTGATTTTCATGATATGTCGCTCTTTAAAATACAGATGATTTAAAGGGTTATTTGCAGTTTTGGCATAAAAGAACCATTTTTGATTCCCTGAAGAAAATATGTACCCCAGCAGTCACTGCATGCACTATTAGATACAGATATGTATACATTTGGTACCAATATGTGAGTCAATCACGTGACAATAATTATTTTCTGTCTGTATGGTCCAATTAAATGTAAAAGGATTAAAATTTCAAAATAAATTTACAGATTACATTCTCTTTTTTTGACGACCAAGTCTAACATTCCTGTTTTTATATTTTATTTTGAAAGAATATTTGGGGGATAATTGTAAAAATGTCAATGTGGTGTAACCGGTCTGTGTCAATTAGTGCAACTAGTATTTTTTTAAATAAATATATTCATAAAAAAGTGGAATAAAATATAATCATCTAGTTCAGTGTAATATGATTTTTTTAAATACATTTTTACATAATTTCTCAAAGATTATTTAGAAAACAGACCTGTTTTCAGCATATGTCACGACAAATATTACAAAAACACATTAAAATTAACATTTAGATATAACTAATGAAATTATATTTTAAAATGTTTTTTTATTTTTATGATTACACTTACATGCCACCAAGGTGGATAAAATATTTAATATTTCTTAGTCTTTGGCGCAATTGGCGGTTACACCATTTGACATTTTCAAGTCCATTCAGTCTTAACTTTCATAAAAATGGTGCAAATGTAATTTTTATTGTATGAAATCAACATAAATGCACTATGTGCATTGAAATAAAGCTGATGCATGTTTTTTTTTCTTTTTTTTTGAATTTTTGAATTTAGGTATCTAAATGGCTGGGCAGGTGCTAATAAGCTCTTTGGTACTAATATGTACCTTTGAGGTGATATGAACTCTTTATGTACAAAGGTGTACTTTTGGAAAGGTTACAGCCCCAGTGACAGCTATGGTATAGTGTTTCTCACATTTTGGGGATTTATTCTCAGTGACCTTTTCAATGATATTTTCTTTGATGGTTATTTTTCTCCCGGCACAATGTTTTTACGTGTTGCCAGGGTACCCAGGTGTGCCGAAAAGAAGAGTCCAGCTGCATGCGCTCAAGCTTCAGAGTTTTTAATCAGAGAAAACCTCCCACTGTCACAGTCTGTCACAGCCCACAGGAACCTCAGCAAGGCGTGCAAGAGAAGAGCTCCCCAAGACACGCATCGCCACCGCAGGGTGGGATACGAAAAACCTGATTCTCACCAAAAGTTTACTGGCACCGGTCCATTTTGCTCATAATGCTAGAGTTTTTGTCATGCTATACTGTGCTTCGGCATAAACTGCGGCCGCCGTCGTGGTCGGGACCGCAGTGACACGCTAGAATGTGTTTTTTTACGCTCGGGATTGTAAACGACGACAGTTGATCCCGCTGTACAATTTATAGAGCGCATGCCACAGAGGGCCACTACATTTGTACCTCGGCTCTTAATAATGAAGCCAGTGACCGGAACAATGACGGTTCTGTGTGGCCTCCTACTCAGCCTTTTAAACTCATATGCCCCTACAGTATATATCTCCTCTTTCTCATTCTCTCTCACTCCATCGCACCCCTGCCCTCCCTCCTTCTCGCTTTCCACCGTGTGCTCAGCATTCATAGAGCTCAGTGGTGCGAAACTGGAAATCCATTTGAAATTTAGCCCCTGCGCTCTATGTTGTGTTGGAATGACCCATTATTTCACACTAGGGCAAACTGTGCGAATTCATAAATATAAATAAGCAGCTCCACACCCCTGCCTCTCAAAGCGGCACGGCACGCACAAAAGATGCCTGATGAATTCAATCACCGAGAGAAAAATACTGGGGCAATTATATGGAGAGGGCGGATGATGGGCGAGGGGCGACTGTAACTTACTTCACCCGCTAGACATGTGAGTCCAAAGTTAAAACTTGATTTTGTTAGTTAGATTTATGGGTTTTGAAATGAAATCAGCTGTGGGCTTATTCTTATCAGAGGAAAAGTTTTAAGTCCGTTAGGGTGGTGTGATATCTCTTGCTGTTAGGCTTGAGATTTTATCTTTTAGGATGAAAATAAATCAAATAAAAAATTATATTAAATCTGCGAATAACTCGTCCTCTGCATTTAAAAATAGCAATAAAAGCTTTAAAAAAAATTGCACCTGTGACATTGACAGTACATAGACAATTAGTAATTTTTGTAGGCGGCTCAGCAGCTAAGTGCGTGCGACATCAAATCGTTCGTTCTGTCACGCTTTATAACAACATCCGATTTTGAAATAGTCGCATGCACGTGCAAGTTAGAAATCCATCACTCCTCCTGACAGCAGCAGTATGGTCATTTCATTTGTCCCTCTGCCTATTTAAATAACCTACATTCTGTAATTATGGAGGAAAAGCAATTAGTGAAATATGCCAATCTAATTATGCGCAGGGACGGCAAATTAGCGGGTTGTCCTGGAAGCAGATTACCTCGTATGAAGACACAGCTTGACTCATCACATTGCATATTAAATCTGAAGTGATGTAACTTACAAAGGTCAAGCTGTTTTGCTTGATAACACTCATATTCTGCATATCAATTACGCTGCTCAGTAGCCAAAACAATTACGTTTTTTCAGACCTTCCCCAGTTAATGTGTGTGTGTGTATGTCACAGTGGCTGAGCACAGATCATGAAATGTGTGGGTTAGGGCAGTGTGAATTACCAATACTGTTAAGTACTGTTTAGCTTGGCGTTAAACACACCCACAGTTAAATGATGTGCAAATTCAGTGCTTTGAGATAAAACACTGGCACATTGGTAACAATGTACACTTTAAAAAGCAAGTTGGATTAACTAAAAAAAAAACGTACATTTTCTCAATTTTGTTTAAATATTTTAGGTGTTACAAATTGTCATTTTTGAAAGTTAAAATTTTCACTTAAAGCAATATTCCAGCCAAATATTACCCCTAGAAGACCTTTATTAACCCCTTGTGATTACTTCTGTGAAGGATGGATGCCCTTTTTTGGGTTTAAAATCAGAAGTTGTTCCCTGTTTTCTACCATTATAAAGCTTGGAAGAGCAAGGACATTTACTAAAATAACTTAAAATGTGTTTGTCTGAAAGATGATGGACATACAGGCGCTGGTCATATAATTAGAATATCATCAAAAAGTTTATTTCACTAATTCCATTCAAAAAGTGAAACTAATATATTCATTCATTACACAGACTAATATTTCAAATGTTTAATTCTTTTAAAGCGACATCATGTAATTTTGCAACCTTCATAATAAATTTTTAAGACCCTTGTGATAGTACATCGACTTTAAATAGGTTGAATGACATGTCTACCATAGCCTGACGGGGTCTGTATCACTTTTACTCGTATTTTAAAACTTAGGGTTTCTGATAGTAACCAGAGCACAAAAAAACTACAAAATTCGACTGCTTTACGGCATACGTCACTTCCTCCACACAATTTGTTTTTAACGTGAATTTTGCTGGAGGCTACTTAAGGAGTGTAGAGAGCAATTTCTATTACATGACTCTGTGGCACCGTGTTAGTATCACGTACCTATGACACGGGTGACCCGGGTTCGAATCCGCTTTAAAGGCAATTTTTTAATATAAACTCACGATCTTGATTCATACATAAATGCGATTTTCTTTATAAATGACGGCGATTATCTTGCATATAGTTCCCTGTATTCAGACACTGTGTTCACGTATTTACCTTTCTTTTACTGTGTCTATGGTATTTACATTACAATCCAGGATGCTATAGCAGTCAAACTTGCTCAAACTTACACAGTGTAAAACCACTTGGATTTGGAGCGACAATTTTTATACAAAAGAGAGGAAAAACGAGCGCCATTGCGGAAAATCCTGGTGGCGAGGGAGAGAGAGATGACGCAACAATATTTGTTTCGAAAAAGGCAAGGAAATTCTTCCGGTCATTTCTCAATTGGAAGGCTGCAGCCTCCGGGGGTCAAATATGGAGGCTGAATACGTCATCAAGCCTGGTTTATTAAGGTAAACTGAGCATTACATTCGCAAGTCATAAGCATACTGCAACAATTTACGATTAACTAAGTATAATAGTCAACTTTATAATTGTTAATATTCTGAAATAAGACAGTCTTTATGACGTATGCAGCTTAAAAATACGACATCCGGAGGCTGCAACCTTCAGATTGAGAAATGGCTTCTGCCACGACAAGTTCCTCATCAGAAAGTTGTAACATGACTGCGTTTCTCCCTGTTGTATCAAAATGTTGATCGTTTAGCGTTTTAAATGTTTAGTTTTTAGTTTAGTTTTAAGGTTGGCCAGTTCCTTTCCTTTGCGACAGTGCTGCGGCGCTTGTGGCCTCTAGGGGCACTAGCCGTGTAAAATACATGTCTAGCACCCCCTAGTGGCCAAAACGTTCCATGGTGTGCCTTTAATTTTGATGATTATAATTTATAAATGATTGATAAAAATCACCTGTTGCCACAATCTAATCAGCTAATTAACTCCTTTAGGGAGGCCTTTAAATTGTCTCTCAGTCTAGACTGCTGACTTGACAGTTGTCCAAAAGATGACCATTGAAAACTTGCACAAGGAGCCAAGACACAAAAGGTCATTGCAAAAGAGGCTGGCTGTTGCTCTGTGTCCAAGCACATTAATAGAGAGGCGAAGGGAAGGAAAAGATGTGGTAGAAAAAAGTGTACAAGCAATAGGGATAACCGCACCCTGTAGAGGATTGTCAAACAAAACCATTCAAAAATGTGGGGGAGATTTACAAAGAGTGGACTGCAGCTGGAGTTGATGATTATAACTGACAACTAAAAAAAATCACCTGATGTCACACTCTAATCAGCTAATTTACTCCTTTGGGGAGGCCTTTAATGGTCTCTCAGTCTAGACTGCTGACTTGACAGTTGTCCAAAAGATGACCATTGAATACTTGCACAAGGAGCGCAAGACACAAAAGGTCATTGCAAAAGAGGCTGGCTGTAGCTCTGTGTCCAAGCACATTAAGTGAGAGCGAAGGGAAGGAAAAGATGTGGTAGAAAAAAGTGTACAAGCAATAGGGATAACCGCACCCTGTAGAGGACTGTCAAAGAAAACCATTCAAAAATGTGGAGGAGATTTACAAAGAGTGGACTGCAGCTGGAGTTGATGATTATAACTGACAAAAAAAAAAAAATCATCTGATGCCACACTCTAATCAGCTAATTTACTCCTTTGAGGAGGCCTTTAAATGGTCTTTCAGTCTAGACTGCTGACTTGACAGTTGTCCAAATGATGACCATTGAATACTTGCACAAGGAGGGCAATACACAAAAAGTCATTGCAAAAGAGGCTGGCTCTTCACAGAGCTCTGTGTCCAAGCACATTCATTGATAGACAGGCGAAGGGAAGGAAAAGATGTGGTAGAAAAAAGTGAAAAAGTGTACAAGCAATAGGGATAACTGCACCCTGGAGAGGGTTGTCAAACAAAACCCATTCAAAAATGTGGAGGAGACTTACAAAGAGTGGACTGCAGCTGGAGTCAGTGCTTTAAGAACCACTACGCACAGATGTATGCAAGACCTGGGTTTCAGCTGATATTCTGATATTGATGATATTCTAATTATATGACCAGTACCTGTATGTATCTCGGATTGCTTGAGGGTGAGCAAATCATAGGATAATTTTGACATTTGGCTGGAGTATCAGTTTAAAGTGAGAAAATGTAAGTTTATAAAGCTTAATTTTTTAAGTGTTACCAATTGATAGACGTTTTTTAAGTAGACCAGCTTTCACTTTTAACAGTGTAGTAATGCAATGTTTCCCAGCGTCTTTTTGTCTTTTGTTCTTTTACAGGCCCACAAGTAAGACTCAAGTAGTATTTTCACATCAAAAGAAAAATGTAATGCAAAAATCTTACAAATTTACAAAGATTTCATGTACAAAATGTGACCCTGTCTGTGAAATCCAAGTCTCAACCTATTTATTATTTTATGTTTGGGTTCAGTAACTCACTTTATTGAAAATGTAAATGTCAAAGTTTGATTTTAATCATTGATTCCACATCACTCTTTGACATGGCCTTAGTAAATATTGAAAATATCAAATATATATTCATCACATTATGTACTCATGTAGGATTATTTTATGTAGAAAATCACAAAAACATACTTTAGCTGGGTTTCAAAGGCACGATCACAAATGTAATTGTCTTTATTAGACATACTGTATTGCACATAATCTATTGAGAGTGATTGTATTTTTTAAGTCATTTTTTCTGGTTTACAGGTTTAACAATGCAAAATCTTTCCAAGTACCCCCTGGTTGGAAATCACTATGCAAATGAACTGCAACAAAACAGTAATATGAAAATACAACCCACTGTTTGCTATGAATCCTCAAGCTTTTAAAAGTATACAAAGGATACAACTAAGAAATATTGCTGTAATATACTGTTATGTGTACAGAACTCTCCGGCTTGCCTTTGTTACCTGCTGATTTTAAATGGGTCTCTCTTTGCATCATTTTAATACAGCGGCAACAAAACCTCAGTCCAAATAAAACCAAGACAATATACAGTACAGTGAGATGCCCATGTACTCCTTTAAGTATGCGCGTGTGTGCCTGATAACCACTAAAGAAACACAGGCAGACAGAAACGTCTGCATCTTTTACATCAGTGGAGAGGCCAAGTAAACGCCTCAGACCTTTTCATGAAACAATCTGCACAGCCGTCCAGTCAGACCAAAGCATGCGTTTCAGCAGAGCAGCATGCAATAGGGCCGGGGTCAATGGGAAATTGATTTTCTTTGCTGTATCTACAGAAATGCCAACTTTCTTCAAAGAGTCACTCGGTGGAGGAGTGCGCTTGTATTGTCAGATTCATCACAAAGAGAAAAAACCTCAAGAGAGGACCATACACACCAGTACAGAACAAAGAGAAAACCACCATGTGATAAAAGATTGAAAACCTCCAACATCCCGGGCATTCACCTTTTCAATTATTGAATCTTAAATTTACATTCCTCTACACCCGTGCTGCAGAGTTTCACCGCACAACACTTCTCCAAAAATAGTTTGGCTAAACCTGACACTTGGACATTAGTTGTACGAGTCTGCTCTCCGAATAAAGCTTCGGGAACCAGGATTGCATGTGGTTCTTCATTGATTTATCTGTGAGCTGTACGCGGGCCCGCGGTGCTCTCGGAGGAGCGAGAGAGATCAGAAATGACTTGAAAAGATTTTAAAGGATGTAGAGAAATGTTTCTAAGACTCCCATAATCAAGAGCTGTCTTTCGTTGTTTTATAATGAGCATTGATTGAATGTTTCGCTGAAAAAAGGAAGGGGGGAAAGAAAAGAAAAATCATTTTTCAATTTTCTCCGTGTGACGGAATGTAATTAGACTGTGTACGAGAAAGACAATACTATAATATTCATCACTAATGATTAATTTGAAATATGAATTATGATTCATTTGATGTCATTCCCAGCTTTATTAACCACAGACGGTCCTGTATTTATATACAGATTTGTGCTTTTTCTGACCGACATATCATAAGAAACAAAACATATGTTGAATTTGTTATTATAATTACATATAAGAGATGCTCCACACATCCGGAAAATGCCTCAGGCATACAACACAAACATTGTTTTCAGCGCTGACAACATGAGATTCTATAGTCCTCAACATAAACCTGCTGCTGTCCACACGCTGAAAGCGATGCCCTTTGAATCGAGGGCTCTGAACCAAATTCAAATCGCAAGCACCTTCAGCCCGGCGGGCATTTGCTGTGGGTGACATCCTGTGAAGAATTTTTCCCAGCTGCTAAAGAATTCATTATTCACTTTCAGTTACCCCATCCAGGTGCTGCCGAGATATCGGCACTAGTTGGCATTCCGAACTCGAGGTGCGCCGTCTATCTAGTAGAGCTTGCCAAGAGAGAGAGAGGGAGGGGGGGTTCGTACGATATAGAGAATAGGTGAGAAGCAGGCGATATGGTTCGCTCACCTTGTTATAACCTAACCAGGGGCCATGCGCTCCTCCTGGGAGCCGCTGTCACATGCACAATGAAAACTATAAATGCATAAAGGCGGATGTGTAGGTGAGAGAGGGCTTGCAGAACGCTACACGCGATTATGAAAGATCACGGTCAAGGTTAGAACACGCACATGTTGAGTGAAATAAAGACTACAGAGGGTCTACAGAGGACTGTACGCGTTGACATATGTTATACACATGTTTGGAAGGAAGCAAGTGGGATTTTATAGTATGCAGAATGGCATGAATAGACAAACATGCTCGAATGGAGGATTCACACTTTGCTATCGTTTGAAATATTCAACAGTGACCACTTAGATTTTTATACTTGAGGGATTTAAAATGATGACTAATAATAAAGTTTGATAATGCAAGAGTCTTTATGAATAAGGTCTGTTTGGGTGCAAGACAAAAACTGCACTACTACACTAACAAGTCGTACACGTTTTTTTTTTATATCGCCAAGGGCAAGAGTTAACGCAGACCACCAAAAGAAAGAAAGAAAGAAATATAATAGGTGCATGATGCCTTTGATCTCTGCCTCACCCCTACATCAACCCCCATCGCCCACAACACAAACTCATTTCTTTTTAATCATTGGATTATGTGGACATATTGCACTATTATATGACACGGTCCTAATCCGCCTGAATTTTTCATATTAGCATGATTTACGAGTGCCATGCACTGAAAACATTGGAGCATTTTGACTGGCATTTTGTTTTTTTTATTACGCTGTCAAAATGTCTGATGACTCTAATGTCTGATTAGTTTCCTATCTGCGGGACACGCATTCATAAAACAAATAATTTCCGGCGAATGTTTAACATCCGTTAAAGACAGAACATTAATTCCACCTTTCAACATTATGCCAAGCGTACGGTTAACTGTCAGGCAGGATATGGGTACATATGGACAAAAGGAAATTTTCTATTGAATTTCCGTTTGACGTTTATACGACTCTACACCCGGCGACCAGTCACCACCTTGATTGATAACGCAGTTATGCAGCTTTTCTCCATCCAAAATACTTAGCTTATAATATGTAATTTCCTTAAGCTATTTTCCTCCACCAAACACAAGAAATAGTTATGAATGAGCTCACTGTCTCTGTGGTGACGGCAGAGGGAAGCTGCGCAGACGGCCAACAGCAGGGTGGAGTTGCTTTGGAGACCCTCAGGACTTTGTGATCTCAGATGCGGTGCGCTGAGCACATGAGGTGTTTCACAACAGCGATAACATGCCGGAGCCCTGTTGCCAAGTTGCAATGTCAACTCAGGGCAGGCAGCGCCAGTGGTTATGGTTTTTAGCCGTCACCCCTACTGGATATGCACAGGTTATGTTCTTTTCATAAACAACTTTTTTACGGTTAGTATAGTTTGTATTTTATTCATGTTGCTTCAGCTTATGACCTATGTATTTATCATCTCCCCAAGGACCAATAAAAACTGAATTGTGTTTCTGTAATACATTTCAACCAAATGAGAACATTCAAACATTTAATTCCTGGAAAATTTAGGACTTTGTAAGTACTTCAATATTTTGGGTTAAAAGCCAGTCGTGTTTATATATAAATAGTAAGTAAGGTGTAGTGGTGGCTGGTGACTGCTTTTCGGAGGGTTGCAAATTCAAAATAAGTGTTCGGAGTGTCATGTGTGTTGCTCGTGTTTTTAAAATATGTGTTTGTTGCGTCATGTGAACCATGTGCATCATGTGTTTGGTCAAAATAATTGTCTGCAACACATGCATCAAACCCGTTTATGATAAAAGAGATGCTCACGTTCACAAAATACATGCAAGACACTTCCTTAAAGGATAATTCCGGAATTTAACACTTTGAGTCTAATTTCTGGTTTGTTTTGGATAAACTACAGTGATGGACACAGAAATTTTGACAATGGGTCGTGTCTTGACTTTTCGACTCATTTAGAAGCGTCTCTTGACTGCTTCAGAATGGAAGTCAATGACCATGCACAAACATGTCATTAAAACAACACTTAACGTTCATTTTCAAAACTGTACTACTAACCGAGTGGTTTGTGGTGTTCGTTGATGATTAAAAACAAATATATTGGTGCAATGTATGATTTCAATCCGTGTTATTTGCTATAGTGGAACTATTTTTTCAGATACCTCACAACCGCTCTATATTTGAGTCTGAAGCATGAATGAACGTAGTCCAACAAACTGTAATAAAACGGTAGCATACTTTCAAAATCAAGTTTATTTATAACACTTACACCATCCAATATGTTTTTTTCATCAGCAGAACAATAAAGAAGATATTTTGCAGAAACCCCAGTGCTCCGTCATGCAAGTCAACAGATCCGCACACTTTAAGAGCTAAAGCATATATATCCAATACAACAGTAATCCCCCATAACTCCGTGTGACATATTGACGTCTTGTGAAGCAAATCAATCAGTTTTTGCAAGAAACTGAACGTTATTACAACACTATTAGCGTGAATGCCAAAGCAGGAAGCGTGCTTTCCGTTTGAGGCGATCTCTTCCACACTGGTGCCGTTTGATGGCTGTTGACTATGGATGTTGGTCTGTCTGCGCCACCTATAGAGCGGGAGCGTGATGCGCACTTCCTGCTTGGCAAAAGCTCTGCATTAACGCTGTAAAATATTAATATATATATTCGAAACCCAAAACTGAAAATCGCATGTCAACCCCACGGAACGAATATTCGAATATTCTGGTCCAGCCCTACAAATATGGGAAAAATTTCTTCTGAGAGACATCGAGCGAAAAAACTACAACCACATGTAAACAGACCCTTTTCTGTTTCCCGGCGGCGGAGTGATATATCAGCGAGCAAACAGTCTTCCAAGAGAAGTCAAATGGAATTTACAAAATGCCAAATAAAACACGACAGAAACTGTATTTCGCTACACAACTTGTTTTTAATCATCAACGAACACCACAAACCACTCGGTGAGTAGCACAGTTTTGAAAATGAATTTATTATTTTTTTGTTGCAAGTATGTAAGAAATCGATAAGAGCTCTTGTCATAAAACAACATTTAATTACCAGCTTCAAAAAACAAAACTAGCACCATTAAAGTAGCATTGTGTTCAACTCTTCTGAATCCGAAAATAGCTATGTGTAATAAACAGATGAAAATGTAAGTGTTACGTTATTCTTGTATGCGGGAAAGGACGTCATTGATAGCCACCACCAGTATGGTAGGGGTGCGTGGGACAAAAACTAACGCAGGTTAGTTGTAACATGGACAGTTTACATTGTTGCACAGGGTTGAGCAATTTGTTTTTCTCGTATTGTTTTCATGCTGCCAAAAGAGGGCCCCCTGCAAATTTATGGAAAGGTATAATGTTTTTCCATAGAGTTATTGATGAAAGAGTGTTTTGGTGGCATGTAAGTAAATTTTATCATCATTTGTTTTTTTTTCGGTTTCTGAGTTGGGTGTGTAAGAAACCAAATCCAATGTTATGTCATCTTAATCAGTGTTTTGTTGACAAAAACATGGCATCGTTTTGAAATATGTCTGCAGCTCTTAACAACTTTTTTGGTGGGCTTGAAAATATTTTGACCCAGTGGGGTTAATTATAACGCTGTGCTACAACTAACCCCTCAGCACTTACGACATGAAAACAAACCGCTAATGTTAGAGTAATTCTTGCCGTTGTTTTAAATAAGCTACACACTAATGATTGCTGGATGCCAACAAAATAAATCTGCCTGTCTTATCAAAAATCATGTGTCAAATTTATTTTTGTTCATATTTGTAATATTCATTGAATAAGGTCATGTCAAAGATTAAAATCACAATGTAATAATGGCTAAAAACAGACTTTGACTTTCATTATCTCAGAATTTGATTTTGAGACTTTAGTATGGTTTTTACAGACTGGGTCACATATAAAAAAAAATGTCATAATTGTGCTGCTTTTTTTTAAATATTTAGACATTTGTATCCATTTATAATTGAACTATGGCTAGATGAGGGATGAATAGTGCAGATGCCTGTCTATTGTAGACAGATATATAAACAATATCCGCTTCAAGTATATAGAAAAAATAGTATTGAAATATTTGCCTGCCAACCCCCTGCCTGTTACAATTAACCCCACCTATGGGGTAAGTTGTAAAGTTTGCACTTCTGTCATGTTCGGTGTAATTGTCCAAGAATGGTAAGTAATAGAAACAAACTTCAAATGGTAATTTGTAGCAGAGATGTGTGTGTTGCTTGTGTAAAAATATAATTAATCAAACTCAAATATTTTTGAATGATTGAGCCAAAACCAAAAAGTGTTAGGTTGTGCCTCGCTCTCCCCTATATGTATTGGATGCCTGCATGCACCTGTCCTCATCAAACTTCGGTCAGATCAGCTTGGAAAACCAGCTTGTACCAGACTTACTTGTCTTTTAAAGCATTGCCAGAATTCATCTATAGCTACGGTAAATGTTTAATCATTTTCTTGATGTACACAGCTATTCAGCTTCAAGGATTTTTCCTCCTTCCACAAGGCTTGTTTGTCCTCCTGGCCAGCTGTCTTCACGTCACAAAACCATCCACCTTAAAACAGCCGAGCAGAGATGCACATTCTTCATCAAACTGACAGCGCAATATGGATTTCAGCGTCAAGATTTTGGCACTGAGGCCAAGCATAATCTAGATCCCTTCAGATTGATATACATAGGGCTACTGTACTTTCAAAAGCATCTGATTACTTGCACTTGCTGTCTCTGAGGACACGTATATCCTTTTCTCCTTCAGGAGCGCAGGACATTCTAAGTCCTCATTATCGTCTCTGTTTCTTCTTAAAACTCTCCACATGTGGTCTAATTGTATTTTCCGCTGCCTTATTACTTGTGGTATCAGACATAACATCAGTTTTGATGTAGGGCTTAAAGCTTGGATCTGTATCTCAACATTATTACTGAATAAAAGGGAGCTCCAGTGTTTGTCTCCTTTATAGACTTTGTGGTTTATTACTTTGCTATATTACAGTTCATGTAACACAGCAGGACTCAAGTCCTTGAGTCAGCTCGCATGTATCCCTTGTCTGTTGCTCTAACAGCGAGGAGGTGTGTAGTCTCACGTATTTAGATTCAGATTGACAGCAGAAGGTCTGGACTCAATTGCAGTTTTTAATGGCCATGGACCATCAAAAAGGCCATTTGACTGACAGATGTCAACATGGATTTGTTTCCACACTGTCAGAAAAAATTGTCAAAAAATAGTTCTAAGGTATAACCTCTAAAAAGGTCCTCATAGGTACCATTTAGGTACAGATATGTATACATTTGGTACCAATATGTACCTTTGAGTAGGGGAGAACCGTGCCAAAAGTAACAAAGCGATTTTCTACGAGCCTTGATAATATTTGCATCCCAAACTACGACAGCATCTTAGGCACACAACCCCTGACAGAACTGACAAATATCGCATTATTTACTCATCGTTTTCCGCGTGTAGATCCAGAAAGGTGTTTTCAACCATGATAAGTAAATTCCTAAAGCGGTCATTTTGTTCTTATAACGTGTTGTGTTTCATGTGTTACAATACTGATCAATCTACAGGTTATTTAGTGCTCTAACACATCCTGAAGTTTGACCTCTCTGAGTTTTTCAAAATAAAATAAAAGTAAAACTTTTGTCCCGCTGCTAAAACTGTTGTATATATGTTGAAAATTTATATTATTCTAATTTGATTTATTTTCATTTTCATATAGTGTTCAAACTGTTGAAAAAATGTTTTATTCTTAACAATTTAAGTTTGTACTGTTGGTTGCTTTTGAAACATTTGATAAAACTGAAATTTATTTCTCACAAAGATAAATTACAAAATATGTTTGAAGTTACATATAAAACGACGAAGTCATGTATATTTAATTAAAACAAGTGTAACACAAAAATCTATCTTGATTTTTTGTGTTCCTTTTGTCCCTGCAGTTGGCGTCGAAAGTAACAATTCACTACTTATGTTTAAAGTGAAATTATACTTGTTTTACATTTTTTTTAAATTACACCTGGTATTGTTAGACCACACTTGTGAGTTATTGACCACAGCAAAAATATATCTCTGTCTCTAACATTATCTTTTAAAATTAAGTTTTTCTGAAAAATTGTACTTTCGTCCCCGGTCTCCCTTACTATATTATGAACTCTTTAGGTGCATATGTGTACTTTTTGAAAAGGGTACCACCCCAGTGACAGCTAGGGATAATTTTTTTCTGAAAGTGCAGGCAGGCCAAAGAATGTAACACACATCTCCCAGAAATCCTGTAAAATTCCAACCAATAGGATGAAGTGTTTTCAATTTTGGAAGGCTTTATAGTCAGCTGTCCAGAAGTTTGTAACAGTTTAAAGGAAAACGCCACCGTTTTTCAATATTTTACTATGTTTTTACCTTAACTTAGACAAATTAATTCATCCCTATCTTTTATCAATGCGTGCACTTAATCTTTGTACAGTGCGCCGTGAATGTGTTAGCATTTAGCCTAAACACTTCCATGTTTTCCCTATTTAAAGACTGTTACACGGGTAGCTACACGAGTAAGTATGGTGACACAAAATAAAACGTGGCGATTTTTTAAGTGGATAAAAAATAAGAACTATATTGTATGGCGGAAGAGCACTTAGTTTGCAGCACTTTGACCTCTGGCCCATACATCATTAGTGATTGACTGATATATCAGAGCGGCTGTGTTTTCCACGCATTTTTAGACGCGATATGTGAACGGCCCCTAATTCATAATAAACTGAGAATCTATTTGGTTTAAAATCGTTTTTGTTTTGTTTAAAATAGAGATCACGAAAGATTACATATATAAGACAACTACAAAAAATAACATGTTCCAGTCTATTTTAAAAAATAAAATACTATTCGAATCATTAATGCAAACACGTTTAAAATTAATTAATTCAGTCTCATTCATAAATACCTGTTTAATTAATGGATGATTTTTTAATGAATCTCGAGTCTTCTTGAATAAATTATTAAATGATAAAGCAGTATCAGCCCCAAATATCGTCTCAAGAAAAGCTGCAGCCCGTTTAAGTCATCGGCTAAGGCTGATAAAAAAAACCTGTATCGATCCCTTACTGTGCTTTCATACCGCCACAGGTGAGAACATCAATAAAAGCTCTGGCTGCCCTACTAACGACGCTATAGAAAAGGTGTAGTGGACGCTCTGACCTAGAATGCATTCTCTGGAATCCTCTCAAGCGGAGGTTTCAGCCTTCTGATTGGTTCCCGAACGTTTCCGCCTTCCGATTGGTTGCCGCCGAACCGCGTTATAGCTAATTACCATAAAGTTGAGCTGATTTCAACTCTCCTTGACGCTCAAGTTGTACATGACGCGCCGCTACCCGACGGAACTCGCCGCCGGCCCTCAATGATGATGTTACTGCGGATGGATGAATGTGCGGATGGATAAATGTGTGGATATCTACAGCATCTTTTTATAGGCAGATACATACAAACAGAATTTTATTAAATTATTCGAATTTTTTAAACTACCAATATATACATTTGAGGTACTAATATGAATTAATATACTGTAAACATAGGCCAAAAGCTCACTTTGGTTCAGGCACGGAGACACCCGAGAAGTCGTTTATAGGTACAGATGTATACGTTTGATCCCAATATGTACCTTTGAGGTACAATTATGAACTCTTTAGATACAAAGGTGTACTTTTTAAAAAGGGTACCGCCCCAGTGACAGCTTTTAGGCATTTATTTCTGAGAGTAGACTGTATTCTGCATTTCTTTAACTGTTTCTTTTATATATCCATATCTAAAGAGAAAGTTAAATAAACTGTAATGCATTTCCTTCTGTCACCACCTGTGTCAAAAATTTGCAAGAAAAATCTAACATAATACACATGATACATTTAAAAATAATTTCTACCTAAACTAAAACAATTTCCAGTTACATACTGTAGTAGAAAGCAACAGGGCTGAGCAGAAGAGAAAAAACCCAACCATTACGGCACCTGACGTATAGTTGAAAGCAGCAAGCCAACAGACTAGATGCTTCAGCACAAATCCAAAGGCACAATGGAGTGGCAATTTAATGAAATAATGAAAAATTAATAGAAGTCGCTTCAGGTTATCATGCCCGAGCTGCAGCTGCTGTACAGTGAGGCGCGTTTCCAAAAAGGCTGATTGAGTCTGTACCTGACTACAGGGGGAAAAGCGAGACGATAAGCAAAATTAAACTAATGGAGGCGCTCTGCTGTGAGCAGAAGCCTGCTGTTGTTTTCATACAGCTGTATTAATTGGTCTGACCTTCCACTTCTTACTGCCAGTGCTTTTCAGCAAAACCAGCATTAAATATACTCGCTTAGTATGCATCATGCCACGGACATGTAAATTGGTATGTGCTGTAATGTTTATTATAAATGTATGCAACAGCTGTCAGCATCAAAGCTACATTAATTTTACATATCAAATATTTTTCAGGCCCAGTGAGTAACCATAACACCATAGAGGATGTTAGTGGTGCTTGTTATAGGGCTCAAACGTCTGCTTAATGCACAAATATGATGTATTCTCAAACGTTGGAAAGAATAAAGCTATAAAAAGCCACTGAAATCCTCAGAGGACTATATGAGAGTAATTTAGCCATACAGTCTTCTGTAAATTAGCAGTAGGTTTTATTAAGACGCTCTCTGAAGATCACCAGATGTTCACCGAGGAGATCCAGGGCATCATCGTTGACACCATCAATGTGCAGAGAGCTTATAAATAAAACCTCTTATGAGCTGGTCAATTAAATCTCTAGTGAATTAAATTAAATGAAATAGCATGATAAAGTAATGGCAAAAGAGGGATCATACTACAGTGCTTTCCACAAACTGACTTTACCCGGGCAGACCGCCCAAGTATACTTGGCGTCACATTTTGTAATATAAAATTAAAGTACACACATTGGATTCTTTGCAAAAAATGAAAAAAAAATATAGTGCTTTGAAAAGTGCCAGCTTTGTACACGCCAAAGAGAAAGTGAAGAAGGTTGTTTAGGGTAGTTTGATTTGTGTAAATCAAAGTATTGTGTTAAGTCACACTTTTTTGGTAGTTTGTTGCATGTAGTAGACCAGTCGGTAATGACAACATTTTCCACCTGATACTAATGTATATTTAAGATCTGTGGAAAGCACTGTACTATATTTTAGTGTGGAGCATTTTTACCACTTACAGTGGGGAGATAATTAAACACAGTGATTACATGCTCCTAAAGCTCTGTGGTCGAGAATTGTGGTTGTGGGTTCGAACCCAGGGAACACACACAATGACAAAAACAAGGCCGTCGATTTGGGTAGGGACGCTAGGGACATTATTAGTAATCCCATATTGTTCAGATGAGTAATGCTTTGTGATGGATATTGAAGTATTATGTGTTGACGTTCTAGAGCAGATCTGGAGAACATTTTTGGTTCCGTTTTTAACTTGCCCTGCCAGAATTTTCACTGGCAT
The DNA here is from genome assembly GCF_027580225.2 of Misgurnus anguillicaudatus. NCBI lineage: Eukaryota > Metazoa > Chordata > Actinopteri > Cypriniformes > Cobitidae > Misgurnus > Misgurnus anguillicaudatus. The sequence continues at coordinate 22,006,688 of NC_073345.2, forward strand.
CGCAAAAAGTTAAAATATAACAAAAATAATAAATAAAATTATGTACTAAATAAGATTATGACAACAAAAATACTATTTTAAATATTGTTCAGGCAAACCGCAATAAACCTTTGTGACAATGGGGCTCTGAAGACAATATTATTTATGTCACCCATCCAGGGCTTGACATGAACTTTTTGCTCACCAGACACAGTTGCCAGTAGTTTTCCAAAGTTACTAGCCACTCAGCATTTTCGCTGGCCATAATTTTGTTGTTGGAAAAATACATTTTATATGAATGAAATTGACTTTGGCATGCTAAAATTACTTTTTTTATGACACCCAAATTGAGACTACATATTAGCTGGCATACACCTGGTATTATTATTACAGATCATATCATATGAAAAGCAATACGCCAATGGGGTAAGAAAAATTTTTTTTTTCTTAAACACTTTATTCAAGAAAAATTTACTTACCCCACTGGCAAATTTTTTTGCTTGTTTTAAGCACAAATTCACTTAAATTGTATATTTTTGTCTAAAAACTAAACTTTCCTAGGATATTTGCTCATCAAGAAAATGCATCTTGATTTAAGACTATTTAGATATTTATACTGAAAACAAAACAAAAAATACTAAGTAAGAAAGTCATTTTTTGCAGTGCAGAAGCAGCTCTGTACATGTACACTGCAAAAAATTATTTTAAAGAAATAAAAATCTTGTTTTTAGTAAAAATATCAAAAAATTCTTAAAGGGGTGGTTCAATGGTATTTCAAGCATTCTGACTTATTAACACAGTTATAGAGTTGTTTCCTCATGCTAAAAGTAGGCAAAGTGTCAAAAATGCACTTCGCCAGGGTTCGTACAAGTTTCAGAACCTTTTTTTCGATTACAGGTCCAGCTGACGTTTCAGGGGTTTCTATACGCATCACTTCTTAATATGGACACTTCCCCCGGAAAATCCTGCCCACCTGTCAATCAGCGGGAGATGCTAGAACTTGCAAACATCTTATCACGCCACTCAGCTTTGTTTAATTTCGAAACTCAACAATGGCACGAAAGAAAAAGTGTGTTTTTGGATGTAAGGAGAAGAAAGCCATCCTAATGGAAAAAATGGATATAGTTTATTATCCGGGGTAGCAGCGGAGTTTTGCTTGTGAGTTTAATGCGCTGGATTTTCCCAACCGGGTCATGAGTTGCATGCGGTAAGTAAGACTTTTGTCTTATGTTGGAAATAGGCACGTGTAATATATAAATGACACGAACATGTAGTGAATAAGTTAAACAGTGTTGTATAGTGTTGCATGACTCGTACTCGCTCCACCCGCGGTAGTAACTCCTCCTTCTTCATTTTTTCATACGTTATCGGAAAAGAATCGGTAAAGCGAATCTTTCTTTTATAAATCTGATTAAACTAAAGACTTGGAGATATAAAGGATGTAATACTACTCTATAGGTACTCCAGATTAACATCAGAAACCTAGAAACAGCGTGTGTTACGTGAGCTTTAAATTAAGATGCTTTTTTGTGATTTTGTGCATAAAACAAGCAAAAAATTCTGCCAATGGGGTAAGCTAATTTTTCTTGAATTTAGTGTTTAAGAAAAATCTTCAAGATTTTTTGCTTACCCCATTGGCAGATTTTTATGCTTGTTTTATGCACAAAATCACTTAAATTTGATATTCTTGGTCTAAAAACTAGACTTATTTTCTTGGGTCATTTTGCTCATCAAGAAAAATCATCTTAATTTAAGAATTTTTTGATATTTTTACTGAAAACAAGACAAAAATACTAAAAACATTTTTTCTTGAAAATCATTTTTTGCAGTGTAAATGTATCTTAATCCGTTTCTTTACTATATATTTGCTGTGTCATAACTGAAACGTAAAGTTTTTGAGCATCTAAGTCCATTTAACTTTTATTATAGAGTACACAAACGTCTTAAAGATTAAGTGTATTTCAAGTCATTTGGCTCCCGTGTAATGGACAGCTAGATACACCTTCTGAAATGCCACTCACATTATCTTGTGTTATCAGAAGCGTTAACCATTTGGTTCCAGTTGGAGCAGTTAACGTCCTCCTGGGAAGACGATCGCCACAGTTATGACTACCTTCTAATACACTGTGAAAGATTTACGAGGTGTAGTGTGTAAGTTAATTCATGCACAAATAAGCCTGTCTGCATGCGGCGCTAAGGTGATGTGTCTGGAGAGGTAATAGAGCCCCGGCTTCGGCTGCTCTCAGATTAACCGAATGTGACGTGATTGAATCTCCCTATATGTGAGCGCTAAACATCTGTCTGTTTTCGCACTAATCTTTATGGTATGGCGAATTTGAGTAATGCGATGTTTGGCCTGTTCGCTGGATGACTCCCACATCCCTGCTGTGCTGTCAGTCGGAGTTTGTTGATATTATACAACCCAGGATCCGATACTTTGAGTGTTAGAAGACTGCAGAGACATCCTGCCTCACCGGGTTTATGTGATATAAAAACACCATAAACCATGCATGCTTTGAAGAAATAATAACTTTTGACAGATCTATTGTGTTCTTTTATACGGTTGGCGCTCTGAACTTTTTTGTTAATATGTGACCCTGTCTGTTACAGTAAATCCAGGATGAAGTCTCATAATCGAATTTTGAGATTAGGAGCATCAAAGTTTGATTTCAAATAGATTTTTTCACCTTACTCAGTCAATATATCAAGGTTATATCTTTTTATGTAGAAAACAGTAAAACACAAAAACTGGTTGGGTTTACACAGACTGGATCACATCTGTGTCTTTTATATAAGCAGGATGTGTTCCCTTTGTGGTTTACATTTTAATAAAATTAGATTTAACTCAACCATAATATTTTGGCCTTGAGTGTTTGGAGAACACTAAAATGCTTACATCTTTATTAAATTAACTTGACGCAATTGTGGATTTACCTTGCAATAATCAATAGCAACTGACTAAGAGATCAGAGTTCCAATCCAATGTGTACTATTTTGTCTTTTCTCTGTGTTTTTCATTTACATTTTTGCATTTGGCAGATGCTTTTATCCGAAGTGACTTAGAGTGCATTACAAGGTATTCATTTTTGTCCAAGGGCGTAAGTTTGATTTTGATATTGGTGGGGACAGGGCTTGACATTAACAGCCACCAGCAAAAAAAATCTTGAAGATTTTTTTGCTTGCTTTAAATTTACTTAAATTTGATATTTTTTGTCTAAAAACTACACTTATTTTATTTGGGAATTTTGCTCATCAAGAATATGCATCTTGATTAAAAAATTTTAGATATTTGTACTATATGTGTATATACAGTATACAAAATGTTGCTGCTCTACTTAAACACTTCGATTGGTAACACCTAAAATATTTAAACATTTTCAAATTCAATGTTTTACTTAAAATTAGTTGTTAAAAATTTAAAAAAACAAATAAAGTATTTTTTAAGTTGATCCAACTTTTACTTTTTACAATGTAGTTTAACATGGCATTTTAAAAAATCACCCAGGTGCATCTGATGGTGCATCAGAAAAAAATGTTCAACATACACTCACCTAAAGGATTATTAGGCACAGGTTCAATTTCTCATTAATGGAATTATCTAATCAACCAATCACATGACCGTTGCTTCAATGCATTTAGGGGTGTGGTCCTGGTTAAGGCAATCTCCTGAACTCTGAAGAAAGGTGATTTAAGCAATTTTGAGCGTGGCATGGTTGCTGGTGCCAAATGGGCCGGTCTGAGTATTTCACAATCTGCTCAGTTGCTGGGATTTTCACACAATGAATGGTGTGAAAAGAGAAAAACATCCAGTATGCGGCAGTCCTGTGGGTGAAAATGCCTTGTTGATGCTAGAGGTCAGAGGAGAATTGGCCGACTGATTCAAGCTGATAGAAGAGCAACTTTGACTGAAACAACCGAGGTATGCAGCAAAGCATTTGTGAAGCCACAACACGCACAATCTTGAGGCGGATGGGCTACAACAGCAGAAGACCCCACCGGGTACCACTCATCTCCATTACAAATAGTAAAAAGAGGCTACAATTTGCACAAGCTCACCAAAATTGGACAGTTGAAGACTGGAAAAATGTTGTCTGGTCTGATGAGTCTCAATTTCTGTTGAGACATTCAGATGGTAGAGTCAGAATTTGGCGTAAACAGAATGAGACCATGTATCCATCATGCCTTGCTACCACTGTGCAGGCTGGTGTTGGTGGTGTAATGGTGTGGGGGATGTTTTCGTGGCAAACTTTAGGCCCCTTAGTGCCAATTAGGCATCGTTTAAATGCCACGGCCTACCTGAGCATTGTTTCTGACCATGTCCATCCCTTATGACCACCATGTACCCCATACTCTGATGGCTACTTCCAGCAGGATAATGCACCATGTCACAAAGCTCGAATCATTTCAAATTGGTTTCTTGAACATGACAATGAGTTCACTGTACTAAAATGGCCCCCACAGTCACCAGAACTCAACTCAATAGAGCATCTTTGGGATGTGGTGGAACTGGAGCTTCATACCCTGGATGTGCATCCCACGAATCTCCATTAACTGCAAGATGCTATCCTATCAATACGGGCCAACATTTCTAAAGAATGCTTTCAGCACCTTGTTGAATCAAAGCCACATAGAATTAAGGCAGTTCTGAAGGCGAAAAGGGGTCAAACACATAATCCTTTAGGTGAGTGTATGTACCCCAGTTGTCACTGGGATGGGACCCTTTCAAAAACATCCATATAGGTATTTAGCTGTATAGGTAAATATATATATTCATATTTGTATCTAAATGGTACACATTAGGACCATTTTTTTTTTAAGTGAACTGCCCCAGTGACAGCTAGGGTACATATTTTGACAATTTGTCTGACTGTGTGAGATGAACCCACTGCACTCAAGCAACCTGGGGTTTCAGTACTGTAAATGCCTTGATCAGGGACACAATGTTAATAGAGGACAAACGTAGTCATTGATTTCAACCAGCAACCTTTAGATTACTAGATTACGACAATCGCTCTAACCCAACATCATTGGTTTGGTTAAAACCCTGGTTACATATGTAATGTCTGCATTTGATGGTGCATATCTCAAAGTGATATGTGAATGTACTGACCATGAATATTATAAAAATCTCTGAAATATAATTTATTCATGCAACTCTCATAAAAATGTGTTTAAGTGATTAAATCTTAAATCTGTTAAACACTGACATTTTAAATGCCATTGCATAAGAAGAAAAGGACTTGAGAAAACCGCTCTGCAAAAATGAGCTTCCTCATTAGCAAAATAAGAGAGTTGACATGATGAAGTGTTACATGAAAAATTATTTTATTGTTTCATTTTAACAACTGGACTGACATTTATCGAAAGGTCACAGACAAACCGCAGTACTGAAATGCTCAAGGGCAGTCAAGGGGACAAGCAGAATTTAATAATTCGACATTAAATGCTTAAAATGTTTTAGTCTCACCAACCAACCACAATAATGCAGTGTGACACAAATTCACACAAAGTTTCTCCATCTCTCTCTCTGTTGCTAGACATGCTAACAGGCTACTCAGCATGAAATTCAGTAATGACCACAGACGGTCAACATCCACTTATGGAGCCCACAGGCATCCTAACAAGTCCGTGCATTGTTATCATCCGTCTGCTAAACTGACCCAAAGAGCAACACTGCCAAAGATGAACCCTAATTACATTGGCTATCACTCTTTCACTGTTTGTCCACATCCTCCTGGGTTTTTCCTATTCAATCTAATTGAACAAAGACACCACATAAACATGCCCTTTGAGAACGTGCTCGGACCTAATGGTAAACTAAACAGCTCCCTTGTAGCTCATTAAGTTCTTAACGGCCAAAACTGGAACATAATGAGACTAAAGGATGCCTTCGATCTAAATCGAGAGAGCTTTATGCGAAGATGCATCTCAGTTGTAACGTGCGGTCGACAACCTAATATGGACAAACAGTCGTGGTAATGCGAGATCTAATGGTCCATTCGGTTTCCATGTAATTCTTGCTAGGAAATGAGGCCGGGCAGATAAAGATGATTTTGTGTTTTAGTTAGCAAATTAATATTTTCTATTCAAGTAATTTACTAAAAGTCACTAAATTAATGTTTCATCTCTCTCAATCAGCAAAGCACTTAAGCTAGTAAAAACATTTCATTTCAAAACAATTAAGACCTACGTTACACAAAAAGAAAAAGTGGGGTTGCATTGCGTGTCAAGACAAAGCTGGAAATAAAAGATTGTGATTGGATCAAAGTTGGACTGAAAACCGCAGGTCTAACAGCGCTATAATTGTTGGTTAGAGAATAATCTGCTTTCCATAATTCACCTTACAGCGCACCGTTGGCACCGCGGAGTAAAAAAAGAGTGACCACAACCAATGAGTCTGATAAGCTGTCATTAATGCCAGGGCGGTTCAGCTGGGGATAAAATGCGATCAGATGCAATTAGCCATCAAAGGAGAGCTCCGGTAATTGTCTCATTTTTATCGTCTGCATGCTTTATTGCCCCGTGTCTCTAAAACGCAAGAGTCTGCAAATTATAGCATTAGACGCAGAACTCATCTCACGGCCTGCGTACTGCTTGCTTATTAAAGTACTGTCATTGAGGGCACTCAGTAGGCAGAGTTGATGAATCACCAGCTAATCATTTGCCTTTGCCCTGCTTCTTTATCTCCATACAGCCCCCATCTACTTCACTAAACACCCTGACCCTCCAACAGCTGGGTGACATCAGGGCCTGAATGCCTCCACAACACGCTGTGAAATGGTAGTTAACCACTGTTTCACAGCAGTGACGGCGATTTATTTTGAATACACTGAGCACAATGTCTAGTTATATTTTATTTTAACGTGACACAAAATAATGATTTCCACGAGTTGTATGCATAACACAGGGGTAATTGAAAAGATTTGTGCAGTAAAAAATTGTGCATAGGATTGATAGAGCAGCGTAAATGTTGTGGGTTCGATTCCCATGGAATACGTCTGATGGAAAGTGTATAACATTAATAAGTCGCTTTGGATAAAACAATTAAATAAATAAAGGAAGTAAAAACTCATTCCTGCAGGTTTCTAAGGCCTGGTTTAGAAAACAAGGCTTTAAGCCTAGTTTCAGACTAAAATGCATGTTTGAGATGTGTTAAAATGTACTTTAATAATTTGTCCTGACAAAAGCTACTTTGTCATATGGCCTAATCCAGGCTTAATCTCACACTGCTCTATTCTCCTATACCATAAACAGGGGTTTTCTAACTTTTTGTCAGCTGAACCCCCTTCACCTAAAGTATCCCCTGAGATTTTAAGCAAATATTTCAATAATTGAATAGCACATGTGCATGTTTAACTTTAAAATTATTTTTTATCCGTTTAAAAATGTCAACAGTATACGATTTTACATAGTTATAGAGCTGTCGCGATTGGTCGATACAATTACTTAACACTGTTAATTAGTCAACACTGTGTTTGTTAAAGTTAAACTTTAGGCATACGATAATTCTTCACAAAGATGAATTTGATTACATGTTTCAACTGTCATCAGCATCATAAATCCCCTAAAATCTTTTTTCATTTTTTTAAATGTATCTCATCATACATTGTATTATATTACTACCTATGCATTAAATTACAAAAAAGGCTATAGTTTACACTAACGCGAGTTTGTTTTCTTATACAGCATCTATGGAAGGCACAATAAATTTGACATCGTTCTCTCATTTGCCTACCGTTTTAAAGGCATTTCATTGTGTGATGGCATAAATGACATAATGAATAACAATACATTATAAATACAAATATATCGTATACGAAGTTTGGTTCTAAAACCAGATAACTCAGTTTTTTTTCATCGTGTGATGGCATAATTGACATAATGATTAACAATACATTATAAATACAACTATACCATATACGAAGTTTGGTTCTAAAACAAGAACTGCGTTTTTTATTTTTTTGTTAAAACATGTTTATTATTGTTATGTTTTTATTGTGCTAATTATTTGTATTATTTTTAGTAATATAGGCAGTACAGTTAAAAAATAGTACAATATACAATATAAAAAGAGTATGCCACGTTAAAAGAACATTAGGTCTCATTCACTAATAATTGCGCATGTTTTTGATATTTATATGCACACTTGAACTTCTCACGAAAACTTTCCACCTAATTCACAACATGTGCATACGCACATGAGTTTGTATACTTGATCTTACGTTGGTGGATTTTGAGTGTTCTACATGAGCGGCCGCGTGCACGAGGAAGCTAATTTGCATAAAACACGCCCAAACCAGCTCCTAAAATGGTTTTCCGCAGCCCTAGTCCACAGAAAATTTAAGAGCAGTTTTTCATTAAAGTAGGAGAGCTCGAAAAGAAATCCATGATCATATTTATTTTCAGTACAGTTCTGTTTTGCTTTGCATTTTTTATTTGGGAGATTGTGCTGTCGCTGGAGAAAGCAATGCTGTCCACGGGAGTAACATTAAAGGAACAGTATGTAAGAAATGTATATCAATTAATCATAAAATGGCCCTGATATGTCACTAGACAATAAGAAATTATTTTCATTTCAAATACTTATAACACTGACAACAGTGGTCTGGCCAGGATATTGTCATTTAAAAAGTGGAGTTGCAGCCCTCAACTGATGTTTATGTTGTCATTTTGTGTATTGGCCACTAGCTGTGTGATTGCAGTACCAGTTTTAGCCACAAGTTTTGTGATTGCAATACCAGTTTTGGCCACAATCCTACATACTGTTCCTTTAAAAAAGTATCGGATGCGTTAACAAATATGACATTTAATTAATATGACAGAGACGCGCATCTGTATCTAAAATAAAACAGACAGAAGTTCAAGTGATTGACTTTGGACTTCTCATTACATTTATATGATATTTACATTAGGCATTAAGTAGACACTTTCAAATACAGATTTAAAAAGTGAGGAAGGACAGCGTGAACATTTGGCATTACGTGCATCTTCTTTATATGTGTAGAAAAAATAAGTAGGCTATAATAATGTATAATATAATGTATATAATAATAATAATAATAATAATATTGATCATGTATAATAATATATAATACAGAAAATCTTATATAAAATGTACATGATTATATTTGATATTATATCAACATTATTATAAAAAATATAATTATAGCCTAGTATTTGATTATAGCGTATACGTGATTATTGCGTGCGAGTGGTTTTAGGTTTTCTTGATTTTTGCATACATTTAGAAGACATTTTGATCCGAAAGTTTTTGTTGAATGACTATTTGATCGTTAAAACATACGTACGCACATCTCACACACAAATTTGTGCGTACGCATGCTTGGTGAATGAGATGCATTATTATTTTTAAATGTTTGTTGATTTTTGGTGGTAAATGAATCATTTAGAATAATCGATAAATTAGTCAATAGATTAGTTGATATAGAAATAGTAGTTAGTGACAGCCCTACATAGTTAGTTATTATTACCTGTTATGGAACTTTATCTGGTAATTTTCTTTTGTTGGTACATAAAACCCTCAGAGTTCCAAGTTTTCTGATATATGGTGTTGTGTAATAGTCACATGACATGCAAATAAAACAAATAAAATACCCCCTGCAATTCCCGAACCCCAGCTATAAAATAACAATCACAGCAACACAAAATTATAAAGTTTGAGTGAACTATCAATTTAAATTTAAATCTTAAGCATGCAAGTCTTAAATACGTTTTTGCTGCTGATAAACAAGTTTATGGTTTCATGTCTAAGAACGGATACACAAGGCTTTAGGGGGACATGTTGGGAAACTCTGACACAAAATACTTCTAATCTCTCATCCTAAGGGGTCAATTGAATACCGTCTCCACAAGGGGGCAAGTACACCCAAACCCCTGTCTGGACAGTGAGTCATAACTTCATGAAAAAAGGCAGCGGGGAGACCTGTGGAAAGGAAATGAGATTTCCTCAGCCTGTCAGCGGACAGACAGGGTCGCCAAGAGGAGAGCAGGGTTATGTTTTATGAAGAGCCCCTTTCCCCAGCTTTCATTGCTCATGTGTCACTATATAAAAAGTTCATGTAAGAACTGCGCCTTGTTATAAATTGTAAAGACTAATAACCCAAAGGCAGAGCGCTGCTTCCAGTAATTCCTAGGTCATTTGTTCGTATCCAACCAAACCTAAAATCAATCTTAAGTTGTTTAACATCTCTACGAGTGTTATAAAGAACCGAATTAAAACTTCCAAAAACCAGTCAACAGGATTTTCACTTCACTGCTCTGTATCCTTCGTTTCCCCACGTTTTGTTTATGCTGGCACAGTTTAGCGCAATAATGTGTTATTCATATTGAGAAATTGAATAAGTGCATATGCGAAAGCAAGATTCATCCCCCGGAAAAACTGCCCGAATTCTCACCATTCAAGGCCTCATAAAACAGACCTTTCATTGTGATTTCCATCCTGTCAGAAGAAAGAGGCATGATGTTATTTCTGCTGTTGACTTTTCCATTGGATTTCTGCTTTGGATGAATAGCAAACTCTTTTTTAAGCAAATTAGCTCAACGTGCAATGGCTGCAGGTGTTGGCTCCTGCAGACAATGACATAGCATTTCATCTTCCACAACTCCTGCACATTCCTCGCGGCGTACGCAAGCATCATTTTCACTAGCCATCTATTTGCTGTGAGCTCTGCGAGGCATGCCGGCTGCTAAAAAGCTCTTGAAAACTCACAAGCAAATCTGTTTGTTTATGCGATATATACGGCAACACGAAGTCCAACGGTTCCAAGCTGCGGGGTCTTTTTAAGTGCACTTATGCTTTAAAAATAACAATGTCACGGCCACCTGGAGGGAATTTGTTTTTCCAAAAACATAAATAGGCTGATCAAATATTACAGGGCAAGTTATTCAATTCGATTTATAGTGCATTTGTTCTTTAACATGGACAACTATAAAGCATAAACGACCTAAGCGTCTACAACCTTAGACGTCTCTGGCAATTTTTTGCTGTTGTATTTGAAAATAGGATTGTGTTCTTGCAGCAAAGAGAATAATTATGTAAGCTACCCACAACCTAAACAACATCTTTTCGTATTATGTTTACTTGCTTGTTTTGACCTTTTTATTCATATAGAAGGGTCAAAAGTCACCTCGATGTCTGACAGTGATGGTAATGAAAATAACCATAATGTTTCATTTCAATTCCAAGCACAGCATCTGAACTGAATAACGCACAGAGTTCCTAAATCCATTTAATCTGACACCTCTACCCCAAGTTATATAAAACAGAGGTCTGGAATTGGCTAAACAAAATGCAGGCTGCTTATATAAACATCTTTAAAGTAAGCATGAGCACACTTTTTGTGTTACAGTATCTTACACATAGCAATATGGAGACAACAGTCATGTTTTCTTCAATGAAACTAAACAGTTTATAGTTTGAAGATTGCTTATGTCTTGTGGACTGCTGTGTCAAACAAAAGACAAAACAAATTTTGACTTTAGATTAGCTGCAGGATTTAAAAAACAACCGAAAGACAAACAGACCCAAATCTGTTTGCTTTTTAAATACCATAGACGACAGGCTAAAATAACATCGGTATTGACCATAGATCAGCATGGCCCTGCTGGAAGATGCCGCTATACCATCAGCGATTTCTCCATTGACATTCAAATCTACCCATGTATTCTGATGAAATGTTTTGCCAATTATGTGGCTTCACATTCATGTGAAAGTTCACTCCTTTGTCATTATTATGTCTGAGACTGTTAAGTGATGTTTCTCATTTCCACAAATGGAAACATTTGCGCAGATATGGTTTACGTCAATATTCATTTGCGGTGAAATCTTTTGCTAACAAAAACATTCATCGCGACTTGCCTGAAACATCTGCATTTGTTATGTAAATTGAAATAAACAGTTTTTGATGAGCTCATAAAAGAAGTGTAGCTACCACCTATCTTCAATGTGCTAATATTTTCCATTCAGCAGTAAGTATTCTCATTTGCACATTGACTATCGTAGGTCTCCCATGCATTTTCTAGTTAGCAGGCAAATATGTTCCAGTAAATGTATGGTTTTACATTCCGATATGAATATAAATATACTGTGTTAACAACACATCTCTAAAAAATATATAACCTATGAAAGTGCTGGAGAGTAACTAAAGCAGCAATGATGTATTGGCCACATTATTTAGTAGCGTGACAGCAGTTATAACTCTCTTCAAAATACAGTAGCATTTCCAGTTAACAAGCTACTTTTTCATTCTCTAATCAACCAATATCGTCCACATTTTCGTACTGTATGCAGCTTTGTCTGATGCATTTCATTCAGTCAATTGCTTTGTTTGATGAAATGAATCAATACAACTCGTGAATTCAACTGCCCTTTAGGTCTTTTATAATAATGAAATATTTATTGAAATGTTAGTAGTGTATGTATTTACACATAAACTGATACATTTTCTGTTCATATTTAATGCGGTCACCCTAATTTGTTTGTTTTTGTGCTAGACAAATACATATTTTCTTAAACTATAAACTATATATTTTAAATGAGATTGCCCCGTTAAGTGGCTTTAATGTACTTTAAAACACAAAAACTCACAAAAATAGTTCTGTATATAGAACATCAATGCAGAACTTGCTTTCGTTCTTTTATTTGCCAGTGTGTGATTAAGTAAAATAAAGCTATTTAAATTAGCTAATACTTCCAGTGGACACTTTGTACTGTAGCTTTACTACATTATAACAGCTTTAAATAGCAACTTTAAATAGCTTCAGCTTCCCTAACAATGCCACAGAAGTTGCCTGAATCTAGAAATGAAATTACTTTGTACGTTAATGTTCCTTTTATATTCATGCCACAAATACAATATCACATAAATGGGCAGTTTAAAGGAATAAAAATATTTCATAATTTACTCACTCTCGTGTTGTTACAAACCTGCTGAACATGAAGATATTTTAAGCAATGTTTATAACCAAACTGATCAGAGGCCCCATTGACTTCCACAGTACAAAAAGAATAGTATGGAGGTCATTCAATGGGGCCTCTGATCGGTTTGATTACAAACATTACTCAAAATATTTTCCTTTGTGTTCATTAGAACAAAAAAATATATACAGGGTCAGGGTTTTCCGCAAGAAATGTGTTAGTTAAGGTGGTAGGGTTGGGCGGGTGGTTGGTTCCAGGGTTGTGGCAATCAAAGGGGCAGGTGTACGCGTCACGACGAAAATTAAAATATTTTTATTTAAAACACTCAAATAAAACTTAATTTTGAAGACACTATTACAGAAAATGAACACATACTACATTATTAATGAATTAAATGTTTTTAACAGATACTTCTGATGGTAATAGCTGCGTGTTGAAGTGAAACTAAAGGGTTAATAAACACAAACTGAAGCAGATGTTGTAGAACGTTTGGCGAACGACGATGGATAGATGATATTCTCCGAGATGCACTTGACGGCCTATTGTGCAGCTAATTTTTTTTTGGACCACCTAGTTAAGGCGGTAGGGTTTCTCAGCATAGGCGGGCCGCCCGAACTAAAAAGTGCTGCGGGAAACCCTGAGGTTTGTAACAACATGAGGGTGAGAAAATGACGACAAAATTTTCATTTTGGGTGAACAATCCCTTTAATTCTTATTCATTGTGCATGATTTAGGCAAAAAGCAACATAAATAGACCAGCGACTAGTTGATATATAAATGCTCGACTTTGTAAGTCAGTCAAATTATTTTTAGCAAGAACTCAAACAGTACAGGCTTGGCTAATAGAGGAGAATCAATTCATTTAATTTTCATAGCTAACTGATAAGATGTTTGTGGTGATGCCAGGCATGAATGTGCAAACAGCCTCCAGATGACAGGGAATAATAATGGTGATAAGCAGATGTGGTTTGGCATAGGCTTGTTTTGGTGAACATTAACTTCAAAACTTTCTAAGAAGTTAAGAGCGGCAGTCAACAGCACAACGTTCGGTTCCTCAGACTGTGTAGTAATTACTATCACACCCCAAACCACACACAGACAAAGCAGAGAGAGAGACGCAAGGCGCTGTAATACAAACTGCTGTCTATCTAGTAATTTCAATTAAACAGTCAACATTAACATGAGGCACACTCTCCCGTGTATTCCCCAATTACATTGTTTGTTAACTACTGCAAGTAAACACAGACACATGCAGGTGCATAGTGACGCATGCATATTCACATAGACACCATATTAATCAACATTTATTCGGTACATGATCTCTTCTGATGCTATATACATAGTTTTTTGAAAGAACGCATTTAATATTTAATTTTCTTTATAATAAAATAAAATCTAGTTTAAGAGGATGCCCACTATTTTAATGGCCATCAACGTATAAACATGCCTTGTATCTCTACGCATCTACTGTTACAGCCTATACCAGCGTCATGATGCCATATGGGGCCGTTCACATGTCGCGTCTATAAACGCATGGAAAACGCTAGGCTACGCGGTTCTTGTCACATGACCTGTGGTGCGCTTGCGGCATTTTGAAAAGTTGAGATGTTTTTAACTGGATGCGGTGCAGACGCGCCTGGGAAAAACAAGGGAGTCACTTCCATTATGAGCGTGCATACCGTGCGCCTACATTAAATATAAATAACGAACATGAAACATGTGAACGCCCCATAGAAGAACCAATTTTGGATGGTTCCATAAACAACCTTTCCGTTTCAGAAAAGCACCTTTATTTTTAGAAGTAAAGGCTCTATGATCAAAGCAACAATGGTGATTATGGTAAAACATGTCGCTACACTAGGAATTAGGACTGGTCCTTGTGGGGTGTCCCAGTTCACCCAATTAGCCAAATTTAGGGTGAGTTCATTTTCCTACATGTACACACTGCTTGCCTTCTTCATACTGCTGCCCAAGTGATGAATGCTTACTCAAATTTTTGTCTTTGCTTAACATTCCTGCCACATTCTTTACCGGGAAACTGACTTATATAACCTTGTCAATGGGTCGCACCTTCTGCATTCATTGCGAGGCAAAACACTTTGTAGCTCTCATTTCAGAAACACTAGGGAAGCTGTAATCCAAATCTCCTGAATTCATTGTGGCCCACTGCAAGCTGGGGATCTGTGTGAACACCCTCAAAGGTCTTCATAACAAATGTTCCCACTTAGACAAACCTGGTTTTTGCTCTTTCATTGACTATCAATTCACCAGGAAAATAAGCTTATTTCTCATAAACAGGGCTGGGGAGCATATCAGGTTTTGGTCATATATCTGTACTTTTGCGGGATACTGGACAATACCCTCTATATTGGTACAGTCTGATATGACTCTCCTTTGCAACAGAAGCTCTGCCAGAAACATACATTTATTGTATATCACCATTCCCAAAATACCATCAAGCCCTACACTGCAAAAAGTGACTTTCTTACTTAGTATTTTTGTCTTGTTTTCAGTAGAAATATCTAAAAATTCTTAAATCAAGATGTATTTTCTTGATGAGCAAAATGACCTAAGAAAATAATACTAGTTTTTAGACAAAAAATATACAATTTAAGTGAATTTGTGCTTAAAACAAGCAAAAATAACTGCCAATGGAGTGAGAAAATTTTACTTGAATTAAGTGTTTAAGAAAAAAAAATCTTATTTCACAATTTTTTTTCTCACCCCATTGGCAGATAATTTTGCTTGTTTTAAGGACAATTTCACTTAAATTGTATATTATTTGTCTTAAAAATAGACTTATTTACTGAGGTCATTTTGCTCATCAAGAAAAAGCATCTTAATTTAAGAATTTTTAGATATTTCTACTGAAAACAAGACAAAAATATTAAGTGAGAAAGTCATTTTTTGCAGTGTACTTTCTTATTAGCAACAGGGGTCTTAAATAGATACCCTAAAAGCTTCATAATATGTGTGAACTATAAGTAGTCATATGGACTACTTTTATAAATCCATGGAGGTTGTTTAAAGATTTAGAGCTTGACAAGCATTCTGCATTGTGCAGGAAAAACGCTACAAAATAAAAGATGACGTTTTCTTTGTCATCTACAAATCACTTCACTTTAATGCTCCATCTGTAATTGCAAAATAAAAAAATTAGGTAATCTAAACTTCTATGAACTTCTGCACAAGATACTGCACTGAGAGCTTGCATCCACAAGCTTTATACTTTATTTTGCATGAACTACCTCACCCTACATTTTCAATTACATAAGGACAATAACAGTGCTTTCCACAACTAGAACATGAATCTCTGGATTACAGTAAATGGATTAAGGTATTTCTTGTCTGAGCTCTGTACAAGTTTACGTCCGCTGCACTTTCAAAAACAAAATGAAGGGTAAACAAATGTAATGCCTCTTTAATACCCCCTGAGCCACAATAAGGGCTTACAGGCCAAGTGCCCGCTCCACCACCCACTGGAGTCATCACAATGACCTTTACATTGCATGGAAACTTTGGCATAGCCGCAGGATGCTGATAACCACATAATAATACAAGGTAGATCTTTACATCCCTCAGGCCAAACCAGTCATACATATGCATACACAACAGTCCTTGAACTTTAACTCACACAGTATGTATTCCTAAAATATCACAAATACAAACCCATGTCACACATCCATACAGTTTATTATAGCATAACATTGCTTATCATAATAGTTGATGCAAAAGTGCTTTCTTGTGAAGAGCATGCAATATACCAGTCCCAAACACCAATGAGGTCAATGCCTGCATGGTGATAAATATGACAGTTATTTTTGTCTGTAAACGTTTTCTAACAAAGCACGCTTAAGGGCCTTCAAAGTGTCTATGGCACATGCAGTGTGAACTAATTAAACAGGCTCACACATGTGCAGTTTGGAGTACACAGCCATAAGCTGTCAGGGCCATGTTAGATCACACCACTGGGAGATCAGCAGTCGACTAACTGAGGATCACCCGGGGGCATTTATCCACATTCAATAAGCCAAGATGTGGCAGAACTAGGGTAGGTTAGACCACACACCGCCCGTGGCCTAAAAAGACTGTTGTGCAGTCACCAGACACCTGCTGAACCTCAAATGAAGTAAGACTCACATCTGTTTAAATAAGAGAACAATTCATTCACACACTGTTTGTCTATTTTAAAACACTGCTAAGATCTACAGAGTTGGTTTGACTGGGTGCCAACTCTGAGTAGTGGAATATTCATGTTTTGATTAGTCATCTCTGGAACAAATGTTCCAGACAATGTGGTTATTTTCATCACCGCGACAGATAAATGATAAGAACCATCAAGAAGTCGTATTTACATATTTCACGCTCAAACGCATCCATGTAGTTGCGTGAGCATGTCACATCCGTTTCAGATACGAGAAAATCTTCATTTGACTATCTTCCCTAATTGTTTTTGATACTAATAAATAATACATTTAGACTCATAAGCCCAATTCGCACGGGATTAGTATGACCTGGTAACCTCTACTGATTTGTAATAATTGCGGAGGTTGTCTGTGATTTTTATCCTATGCAAATCTGCCATGTCTGTAATTTGTAAAGTAAAAATTCCCCCGCAAATGACCCATAATATTTCGCCAAAAACACAGAGGTCCTGTGATAATATTAGTCCCGTGCGAATCGGCATCTCTGTAATTTGGCCAGGATTTGGTGGGAACGTATATCATTTTTCAAGGCTGAGCACTTGTTTTTATGCGTTTCTGCAGCTCTCCCACTGCAGCTGAGGAGTGCACACACATACTGTAGACACACACATCCCTATGCTTTTATGGCTTTCCATGTGAAACTTGTGGGTTTTGTTATACATTTATGCTTTCAAACTTTTAATCTCTTCTTGCCCATGTGTGATCATGAAAGTTTAGAAAAAGGCAGAACTTTTATTAAATTAAATCTCTGTAAAGGCAGAGCTGTCAGCCGCAACATCGCAGGACTTTTCTAAAATGACACTAAATGTGGCATTGCAGCACGGCTGATTAGGACAAAACTCTATTTAACATGAAATGTACCATTTACGCGGTGTTGCATGTAGGACACAGTGTTACGTAAAGCCTTAACGTCATATCCCAGACAGAAGTCCGAAAATTTGAGTAAAATCACCGGCTTTGCTTATCCCGTGCGAATGGACCACATGAAACTCTGATGTAGAGGGGGTAATTTCTAAATCACACAAGGTCCCCAAATAATACCAACTCTTTCCCCGCCAGCGTTTTTTAAAAAAAAAAAGTTGCCAGCCAGCGCCAGCATTTTTCATGATTTCACAAAAGTTTAATGCCTTCCAGAAAATGTTCTTCTTTAAATATATAAACAAACAATATATCAAATGAAAGAACAGACCCTATGCTTTCCAAAAAAAAAAAACTTTTGATCCTACCTTCATTAGTTCTCTTTTTATCACCTCTCAAATACGAGTAGGTTTCTTCAAAAACACCCAATTTTGAGCAAAAAGCTGAGATAATTAAATTTTTGTGAAGGACTTTTGCTAGAGATCAGACGCAGGGCGATCTTTAAAACATACACAAAGTTCTTTCTCTTTCACATGAGGCACTACTTCCGGGTTGTATAAGTTTTCACCTGGTGGAAAATAGCGGTCTTGCGGAAAGCCCGAAATTCTCGTCATTGGCAGGGAAGCGTTTTCTCTTAATTGACGAGTTATCTCGTCGATGGCGAGGAAAGAGCTAATCCTGTGCGAATAATATTCAAAATACTTATCTATTCTTCAGACTTTAAAAATCACTCTCTTAATTAGAAATATTTTTAAAATATTTTCAACCGTTTTAAACTTTTAAAAATTCTGCAGAAATTACAGTGTTACTTACAGCTGGTTGCCGATAACTTACTGTAGATTTAAATTTATGTTATTTACTGGCAACATTTTGTTCAAAGTTAAATGTACTTTAAATATTTACAAATCTTTACAGAGTAAAATTAAAATAGCCGCATCAAGCAAAGCATTCTGGGAAACAAAATTTGAAGAAAAAAACTGAAAAAGGTTGGTGATGATTCTGGTTCCCAGAATGCTTTGCATGAGGCTGTTTTTGCATAGTTTTACTCTGTAAAGATAAAGACTTGTTAATATTTATTTAACTTTGAACAAACTCTTGCCAGTAAATAACAAACATTTTAATCTACGGGGTAAGTTACTGGCAACTAGGGGTGCATCAAAATTTCGGTCGCGAAAATTTCGGCCGAAAATGGCATTATCGGTTTCGTGCCGAAACAAAAAATGTCAACCGTGCCCCTCCCATCTGTGCGCTAGCGCTTGGGTTTTAGACGTGATCATCACAGTATGCCCTTCAAAGATCAGAACTCTTGATGTGTAAACTTCAGAAAGAGTCGCGCTAATGTGTCTCATAATGTAATCCATTAAAAACATTTGCCGAATAAAGCAATGAAAAACAATGTAACGTTTTTATATGGAACAACTGTTGCGCTGTTTGGGATTCACCCTCTGTCTCTGTGTGGCGCGCGTTTAAGTGCCCTTAATAGTGCACATACGAGAGAGATGCGTTTAAAAAAAACAAGGGAACATAAAATCTATCTGTTATTGACAGGGCACATATAAACAAAATTATCTCCACAGTATTCTTTTTCTAATAAAAAAATGGGTTTATGTCTTAAGTGTATGTATAGATCAGTGGTTCTCAAACTTTTTCCCTTGTGTACGGTGCATTCCTTCGCGGCCCCCCCTCAGAAAATTTAAGACAAAAACTGTTCTAAAATTTAACATTTTAATTAAACAAAACATTAAGTTATACAAAGTAGAGCTGTTGGTTAGTTATTTTTTTTAGGTTTATTTACACAGAATTCATGATAAATCAATGTATTTTATAAAATGTTATAAAACTGGGGTGGTTTGAGAACCACTTGTATAGATTACAGTCAGAAACCGGTCTGTGATTAAAGATTAACCTACTTAAGTCTGTGTCATTAATGTTAATCAAACAACCCATGACAAAGAGACAAATAGCTCTAAAAAATAATAATATATTTAATTTATACAATAAAGACAGTGTTATGATTCATTTAATTTGATTTCTGTACCTAATGATAATTTCAGACCTTATTAATGTACAACTTTGTTCTTTTTTTATAAATGTTTGCAATTTCTTTATTTGTAATTAGATTTTTCCCACCCCCTTTTTGCTGATCCGAAAAATAATCTGATCTGTGCTTCAAAAACTGTAATGTGATCCGAACTGTGAGATTTGTGATCCTTCACACACCCCTAGTAAAGTTAGTACACAGTGATAGCCATATATGCAATTGTACTAATAATTGGCATAATGATTTATTTCGGTGTTTCGGTTTTCCTTTTTTCGGTTTCGGCAAATAATTTTCATTTCGATGCATCCCTACTGGCAACCAGCTGCAAGTCACAGTAATTTCTACAGATTTTTTTTACAGTGTGGGCTTTCTCAAGCCAACATAGTGTGTTCGTAAACTTTTACCTCATCTAGTTAAATTCTAAAATATCTTTTTTATTCCATTTCACAGGTATATTGTATGTTATTCAAGTACTCTCCAAGCCCCTGAAAGCAACAAATTGCGAGTCACTTCTGATATAATTACTACCCATAGCGATGGCAAAAATTTACTTGTTGCTTAAATACATTTAACATAAAAGCCCCAATCAATACAAAGAAGGCCAAATTGTGATGGATTTACTTTATGCTGACACAGTGTTGAAGACTGTGGGGCAGAGATCTATGAGTTCCCATAGCTACTGAATTATTAATAAACACGGGTACTGCTGAAAGGACCCCTCTCTCCCTGCAGGGCAAAAACGGCCTGTGTCTTACTAGCTCTAGAGGCTTGATTGATTAGTGGCTTGTTATTAATAGATAAGGGTAGACTTTGATATAACCTGCCTGTTCGAACACACATACCATAAAATGAATAAGAAAAATAGTGTATATTGCTGCATGCATATTTAATTCAGAAGGAACATAGCATTTATTCACAGTTGTTTGTATCTTTTGCCAAAAAAAAAACAACGTTTTGTTTGGTAGTACTGCCTCAATCGTTAAGTGTAAAATGAACGAAACTAAATCCCAAAAGCACTCTTGTTTATCAGACTGCATTTCCTTAGTTGACAAGTCTCTGTAGTACACTTCAGGATTCAAGGTTGCCAACAGCTCTAGCCCTAAACCCCCAATCAATACGTCAGGTTGGCCTCTTTAAGTTCCACCTTAATACCATGGAGCACAACCTTGAGGCACCTAAAAATCAGAACTTAAGCTTAATATTTAACTGTCCAATCACAGCACAGGACCTCTGGATACCATACATTTTAATGAGCTAGGCTAGTGTTGTGTGAGCCCATCGGTATCACCAGAAGAAACCTGGAGTTTTTTATATTTTGTGTGCTGATTCTGAAAAAACTTGGCTGAATGACTTGGACTTAACATGGTAAACCGCGTGAAATGGAGCTAGGTGTACTATGGTATTATTGACCAAAATCATACATTTGCTAAAAAGTTTACGTATAATTCAGTAAAGGGCAAACATTAAAACCTGCAGTTTGGTGTGCAGATACACTCTTAAATAAAGGAGCTTCACGATGCCAAACAGCTATTTTTGGCAGAATGGTAACACGGAAAACCTTTAACACCAGAAAACCTTCCCATTAAAAAAAGCTCTTTAGATTTTAAGGTATAAAAAAAGGTTCTTCTCCAAAATGGTTTGTCTATGACAGACGTTCTCAACTGTGGGCCTAGAGATCCACTTTTCTGCAGTGTTACCTCAAGCCCTGATCAAACACACCTGAGCAAGGTAATCAAGGTCTACAGGAATACCAGAAAATTGCAGGCGAGTTTGATCAGGGTTAGAACTAAATGCAGGAAAGTGGATCTCGAGGATCTTATGGTGCGTTTACACCAACCGCGGTAGAGGCGTGAAGCGCGAGTGATTTCAATGTTAAGTCAATGTGCAGACGCGTTGACGCGCGTCAGGAGGTCCCGCGGAGCGGAAGACACGTTTCCGCCTCATTTGCGCGTGAAGCTCGCGCGAAAGGAGCGAATTGAGCGTTGTGCGCGGTACGTGCGAATGGTGCTTTTGTGCATTTTGCGGTTCACGCGAATTTGCGGCTGACGCCCGAGTTGAAAAATTTGAACTTTGGCGGAATTTCGCGCCGCGTTAACCAATCAGGAGCCTGCCTGCTGCTGTGGTGGCAGCCCCGCCCAGAGTCACTCACTCAAGCAGTCACTCGAAGCTATATGACACAAGTTGTTATTTCTATAGAGGAGACAGGAATAAAAAGGACCTCGCTTGGAAGAGTGTCAGTAAGGACTTTGGGCAACCTGGTAAGTTGTAATACACACTTCACTTTTGAGTCACGTGACGTTTATCGACCCGCGCTGTTTATTTTCCCACTATAGTAAGGTTACCCAATACAAACTGGTAACTCTCTTGATAAATGCATAAGTAACATCAGTCATCTTGCAAACAGACACTCGCACAGCAGTTGCCCCTCCCACAAGCAGCGGATTTTGCTTCGAACGCGCGTCATATGCTTGCTTTTCCGCGAGTCTACTCCGCTCTACCCACGCGAATGCATTCAAAGTGTTCAAGCGGCAAACTCGGTGCGGTAGAGGCGATTTTGACCCCCAAAACGCGTTTTGTGTAAACTCAGCATAAGAGTTCAGAACTGCTGGTCTATGGCATCGCTGTAAAGACCCTTCAAAGCACCTTTATTTTTAAGAGTGCATCAAATCGGAAGGACTGACCGTTGTTACTTAATCATTTTATTAAAAAAGTTACGAAATTGACTAAGCTTAATAAAATACATTAAATTAAAACACAGTAGCAGGCCAAAGTAGGCTTGGCGCCACAACGGGGGGCAAAAAAGTATCCCCCCCAAAAACAGTTAATTCAGTGCTTACATTTATTTCCGTCACTTCGTTTTCGAGACTGAAGTTAGACCGGACGGACGGACGGCAGTCCTGATGTTCCAGAGTCGGATTTATTTACTTTCGCAGTTCGCTTTTGTGTCGTCTTTTCCCATGACAATGTCGCTGTCATTTGCATTTAAGGAACGAATGTTTGAAACATCAAGGAAACACTACCTGCGTCGCTGAATTTCACTGTACCATTTTTCATTTGCGCACGGCTAAATTCTTATGAGATTAGGTAAGAGATAGCGAAGTTAAAGGTGTAGCGGAGGATTTTCTCGAATTTTAGAAAAGAACCGCCTTCTCCACTTTTTTTAAACAATGCAACTGACAACTAGGAGGACCAATAGTCTTGATGATCCACCCGGAAAAAGAAAATCCTCCGCAATACCTTTAATTAATGATTATCAGGCTTATTAAGATTGCCAGGCGACTTAATAGTGAAAGTCAAATGTGTATAGGCATAATATGCAAAAATATAGGTAGCTGTAATAAATAAATGAAAACGAGCAGGAAATTGGTCATCGGCCCCCACCCAGAAATTAAAGTGCCCCATGTTATGCCATACTGTCGTCGGGCCCAAGACTATTACCGTCAGCTCGGTTAAGACCACCTTATATTGCTTACAGTACTGTACCCGAGATCATTATAATAGAGGGACCCTCTAAATTTAAACTAAAACAAGATCTCATTTGTTAAAGATTTAGCCTAACATTTGTTCAGGCCAAATAAACAAAAGGATCAAATATTTTTTGGGGATTATACCAAGTTCAACACTATAATGAATTAATCACTTTGTGGCTCAAAGCCAACAACCGATGACCATTTGTTTTCTATGCTCCAATGGATTTATATTAATTCATAACAGCAGAATTAGAATCATGCACAATTCAAAAGCCCCATTAATGCACCGAGAATGGTAAAGTTATTGGGGCTGACATGAAAATATAAGATGCTAAGCCAAAATAAAGAAAACTTTGGACTTTGAGTATATTGTGTACACACATCCTTCCAATATCACTGCTTTATCCATCTGGATTCACTCTGTCAGCTACAATGAGCTCACGCCTGTGTGTGTTACACCAGTTCAACACACTATCTACAAAAAAAGAGCTGAGAATGCAGAGAGAACACTTAAGCCTAACATTTACAATCACCTCAGTTTTAACCCAGCCATGGGAATTTGGCCCAGTCTCCTAAAAAAACAACAGACTATCTTCAAAGAGTGAGACAGTGTAGTGTATGACTACACAAAGGCAAAAATGTTACAGCTCAAAAGATAAGTGTCAAAGCAATCAAGGGGACAGCAAAAACAATTTAAGCATGGGCGATTTCTCACTAAAGCCCATTTCTCCAATAAGAAACTTCACTTTGAGTGTTGGGAAATGTCTTGTAGATGAGAGATTGGGACAAGCCACCCATTTCTTTTGCAAGACTGGCAGGACTGTCAAGCAAACTGCCAACATCTATAGTGATGCAATGAAGGTTGGTGAAAACTCATTGTAAATTTTACTTTCCTTCACTGTATGACTAGCAGTCTGACATTTCATCACCAGCCAAAGCACTGTGGACTTTACAAAACTTTACAAAATGTCTAACCACAAAATAAGGATCGTCTGAGCTCAAAAGAGTAAGGCTTTTTTTAAAAGCAACATTTTTCAAACAGTGCTTGACAGTACTGTGAGACATCTTAAACCAAGAGAATTGCTGTGATCGCTCTCTCACGTGGGAAATAGCAAAGTTGATAACGCTTGAAAGCTATGCTTCTTATTCTACAGGGTATGCAGACCCCTGGTGGCAAAAATTAGGTAATGCATTGAGAAATGCAGAAACAATTTTAATTGGTTTGGACTGCAGTTAGAAGTTTCAGAAACCTCTTTCCAGGCCTATGTCTGCCCTGGTCTCACTTTATATACGTTGTATGGATTTAATACAAAATTGGTGCCATTACCAATTGCCACGGACAGACACAACCGCATACAAGGATGTAATGCAGTTATACATATGCTCCTGTATTAGCTCAGTATTCGTCCTCCGTCTGTGTGTGCACGTGTTTAAGTGCACTCAACAAATGTAGGCATGTCAGAATTACAGTTATGCCGCTTACATAATGTAGCCTTTTTTAAATGTTCGATGACAAGATAGAGACTTAAGGAAAATTATGTACACCAATAATTTTGGTTTAACGTCCTAATAATCAGCCTACTTATTTGTATGTTCAGGAACTTTATTTTTTGTTCTAACCGGTTCAGGAACGTCAATTTTAAGGTTGAACCGAAAACGTTAAAATACTGTTTCTGTTCGGAACGAACCAATTGGGAAAAAATCTGGTTCAAAGCCCTGCTGAAAACACACTTAAAAAGTATATGCTGTAATGCACTGTAAGTTGCTTTGAATAAAAGCAGCTGTCAGATGCAAAAAAGTAAAGCCTATATTTCCCCCAAATTAAATGATTCACAACAATTTTGAGCACCAAACAGTTTCTGGAAATAAAGTCTTTAAATACAAAGGAGAGGTTAAATGCATCTACTAGCTTGCTTTATTTGAGAACAAACCATTTCTCCAGCCTTCCAAAACATCCAAACAACAGGAGAAAAATTGGAAGATACAAGGCGTGCATATTTTTATTTTTATTTGTATGTATTTTAAGTGCACTTTGCCCACTGCATTGTTACCAAAATAGGTTGGAGAACCGTTTGCTCTTCACCATCTTTCTCTGGACGAGCACTAACCCAGTGCTGGGAAATCCTCAGGATCATCTGGGTTTGGAGCCTAAGAAAACACCAAAACATAATTTAACCCCTAACGCACTCATGCTGCACAAAACATTTAACATTCAGTTACTTAGCAAAGTGTCTCAAACTAAAGTGTTGCATCTGAAAATGCTTGCTGGTTGCTTTTCTGATGAAACTTACCGCTTCATATTTTTGGGGAGACCTTTGGGACGGCATTGTTGGAGCCCCACGGCCACGACCACCTCGTCCGCCTCTGCCACCACGAGAGGGCCGAGCCAAGCTGCCCAAGTTGATCTCCAATTGGCGTGTGATGTCATTGGCTGGACGACGAAAAACCATTTCCTCTTCTTCCATGCCATCATCATGTTTCTTTAAATTTAAATCAAAGAGACAATTTAAGAACCACCTGCTTATGAAAAAAACTAATTACTGTAGTTTTTAAAACAATGGCTTGTACTACGAAAACAATAAACATAGTTGTGTATTTTTAGTTGAATACCGCTATAAAAAATACACAACTATGTTTAGTTTAATACCGCTATAAAAAATACACAACTATGTTTAGTTTAATACCACTATAAAAATAATCACCACACAAGAAATTGTGGCCTATTCTGACTAATTCCAAAGCAGAGATCCATGCACAAAATATCTCCTTACTGTGAGGAATTTAGACTTATGGATGACCACAGCTTTGGAAGGCACAGCGGTGTCTGCCTTGCGGATATTTAGGTCCACTTTAGGCCTGCTTTGCTCCTGTAGGGCCTTCCACTCATCCAGTGTCATCTCTATAGCAACCTCAATCACTTCCTCAGTCTCAGATGGCCTGTACGAGATGGAAGACAAAGATTTCTACAAAACCACCCATTACGAACTAGAAAAGGATGAGGCAAGTTCAATAAGTCACCCAGTCAAATTTGCTGCCAAGCATGATGTGCATTACAAGATATTCCCTGCAGATGTGTGAAACTGACCTGTTTTCTCCATCAGTCTCCACCGTCTCAGGGGTCTCCTCGCTTTCTCCAACCTCTTCACTGGGTGACCCCTCTTCGATTTCACTGCAGGAAACAAGGATATTCATTTAAAATTTACAGGACTTGACCTGTAAATCAGTAATATCATTTAAATGAAGACTTAGTATAAAATGTGAAGAACCTCATATGATCTTTCACAGAACCCCAGTTGCGAGATCCACTGCCACCGCGCTTCTCTTCTGAACGGACACTCCTGATTTAAAATAACGCATAATTTAAGCAGGTATTGTGCACACAAGAAGTCTATTTGTCTGCTATAAGCCTATATACAAAATTTAGCTTTTCACATTCTTCAAGTCTGACATGAGAGCAATGAATCAATACATACGCCCGGTCACTGCCACTATGCCTTTCAAATTCCCTCTTTCCCCTCTGGTCAAATCCATCATTGGATCTTGGATATCCTGGGCCTCGGGCTCCTCGTCCCCTGCCATTACCTCTTCCTCTGCTGGCCCTATCAAATACATCCACAGGCCTACAGAGGAAGACAGAGTAAGGGCCATACGATAAATTAAGTGTGATAAATAATAAAACAGGACATTTTAATAATACAGAATTAGAGATCCTTACCTCTCAACAGAGAAGCTGAGGGGTGTGTTGTCAGCATCGTTGAATTTGCGCTCAAAACTCACGCGCCTTTCTACCCTCTCCACCACTTCACCGCGCGCGAGGCGAATTTGGCCTGATAAGTTTGTAATAAAAATACATGCGCTTTTTAAACTTTAACTGTATGCAGCAAATTAAAATAAAACTTCGCGCCAAGATAAACGTAACAAATTGAATTTGCTTACAATAACGTCTCCCGTCTTACACAGGTTTAAAATATCATAAGGCAGGTGCGACCTGTCCTTCTCAAGTTACCTGGTCCACCCCCAACGCCGGGGGTTTTCCTGTCTTTCTGGGACTCCTTCTTTCCCGTTTTCGCCGCGGTGGACGTTTTCTTTGGCTCTTCTTTCTTTTTCTTCTGCCGTTTGCCGGCCTCTGCCGCGAATAAGATGTCGAAAGGATCAGATTCGTCGTCGAGCAGCCGGCCGAAGCGATTAGCGACCACGCACCCATATCCCTCATCCGGCATCTCCTCTACTATTAACTCCGTCATCTTTCTTGATCCCGTCAAGCAAAGCGAAATAATCGACTTCCTGTCATCGAAATGTGACAAATAATCGCAGAATTTGGTTCTGCTTTCCTCCAAAGAGAAAAGATACGTTGAGTTAAACAGTGTCCATGGAGTGAGGTAAAATCTCTTCTCACCAATTAACGTAACGGTCTAATGTGACGTCACCATAATTGAAGTCAGGTAAAGTGCACGTGATTAGTCTACGCCCCGGAAGCTTACTTTTCAAAGCGCGCTTATTAATTTCAACCACCCTTTTATTCGCATAGTATTTTAAGTAACTTAATCTTTTTTCTTTTTTTGAATTACATGAAATCATGTTTGATTGTTAATTTAAGATAACACTATAATCAACTAAAAAGGTTTATTTATTACTGTTATTTACACCAGTGGTTCTCAAACTGGGGGCCGTGAGATGGTGCAAGGGGGGGCAGTTTTATGACATTTTATAAAATACATTCATTTATCATAAATTCTGTGTAATAAAACCTCAGAAAAATAAGGCTACTAAGCAACAGCAATACGTTGTATAATTTAATATGTGTTTTGTTTAATTAAAATTATAAATTTTTATGTCATACATTTTCTTTTGGGGGGCCGCAAAGGGATGCACCATACCCAAGGGGGGCCGTGCGCCAAAAAAGTTTGAGAACCACACCTTTCCCAAATATAACTATTGACATCAAACACAATAACATAAAAAAATAAATAAATTGCAATAGCAGGTATGAGGTCATTAAACAAATGGTGTAAAAACTTCATGATCTAATGTGTTTAGCTTTACTATTTTTTTTATCTTTCAAGAGGCTCAATAATGTTTCATCTCTATTTGTAATAACACAAAATTGGGTTTTCCTTTTGCCCATTTTATATAAATATGATATTTGTATTTGGTTACAATCTTAGTCTATAAAATTAAATTCATAAAGCATTTACAGAGCCGGCCTTCTAAGCATCCAAAGCATTCTGCTATAAACTACTTTATATTGTTATAGTAGTGAACTTGTATTCACATCAGTATGTAATTTTCCCATACACACTTACACTCAATAGCTCTTAAACAAATATGCACTGTAATATTATATTTACTAGCATAAAAGCACAAAAGAAAACAGACAGCTGGTTCTTTGTGATGTTTTTATTACCTTCACACAAAAGCTCTAAATTTTAGGGAAAATATATCTATTTACAGCTTAGTTCAAATGCATAAGTGTGCAAACACTTATTTCATTCATTACTTCCACATAGCCCTCTGCAGATCATGTATAATAATGCTACGCATTACACAAATTATTTCAAATAGCCCTAAGTGTAAAACTTTGGTCTCACTACATGGTGTATTTACACTTATGTTGCTTAAGATTCCTTTGATCTACAAACGTCTTTCCACAAGTCTCACAACTGAATGATTTCAGACCGGTGTGAACTCTCTGATGGGTCCTCAAATGTACAGCCTGATTGAACGTCTTACCGCATACATCGCAACCGAAAGGTCTCTCTCCCGTATGGATTCTCATGTGCATCTGTATGCTGCTTGCATACCCAAACCGCTTTCCACACACCTCACAACTGTAAGGCTTTTCTTTAGTGTGGACCCTTTGGTGAACTGTTAGGGCAGCCTGTGAATAAAACTTTTTTTGACAATGCTCACAACTGAACTTCTTGAGCAGCGGACTGACCAGTCGATCATTGTGCTTCTCTCCTGTATGTACGAGCATGTGTTGATTTAGGGAACTCGGGAAAATGAAAGCCTTATTACATATTGAACACACACACTCTCTCCTTCCTGCGTGAATAATTCGCTTGTGCCTTTTCATGTAGTCTGAACTGGTAAATCCCTTACCGCAGACGTCACAAAGAAACGGTTTGCTTGAAGTGTGCTTGTGCATGTGCATCTTTAGAGCGTACGCTGTGGTGTACCTGTTCAAACATATAGGACAACCGTACAGCTTCACTCCAGTGTGACCGGCTCTGTGTCTGTTCAGATTTCCAGAGGTGGCAAACTTCTTGTCGCATACGTCACACGCGTATCGCTTTTCCCTCGTATGCACGAGCATATGCGCCTGCAAATGTTTGCGAGCGCTGAACCTCTTGTTGCAGACCTCGCACAGGTATTCATACGTTTTCTCAATGTGGCTCTTCTGGTGATTTTTCAAATATCTCTCGCAGCTATAAAATGCACCGCATATCTCACAACAGTAGGGCTTCTCTCCAGTATGAAGGGTTTGGTGATCGAGCATGTTCTGTTTGATCTTGAACTGCTTGTCACATATAGGGCAGTTGTAGAGTTTTTCGACAGCCTTGCACCTGTGTCTACCGAACGAACGCTTGCCGGGAAAAGTCTTTTGACAGTTTGGGCATGTAACAGTCTTTTCTGCTGTGTGAAGGCGCTTGTGTTTCTCTAGGGTGGCCTGAAATACAAAAGACTTGGAACATATATCACATTTGAAAAGCTGAGCTCCGGTGTGCATCGCCGCATGTCTGATCAGGCAGCTCCTCATTGTAAAACGCTTATCGCAGTGGGAACATTTGTAATGTTTTACGTGAGCCCGAACATGGTTAATGTACTTCCACCTCAGATCGAAAGTTTTCCCGCAGGTTTTACATCGGAACAACCCATCATTTGATGGCTTTATTACATTTAGGGTCGAATCGCCAATATCGGTGTTCTGCATGGTAACATTTAAGCCTTGCAAAAGAAATTCATTTGCATCTTGAGTGGTTATGGTTATTAAGTCCGCACAAGACTCCTCTTCATTGTCAGAGTTATTCTGGAGAATACCTTGAGGAGACAAACACAGACTGTGTTAGAGAAACGCATTAAAAAATTTACTATACTCGTATCTTTAATGAAAAATGTCCACTTGCAATAAAAAAGTATTGCTATGTTACATTTACCTTGAGTAGTCACTTCGAGCGTGGCCAGGGATGGATCTCCAGCATCGCAGGTTTCCAGCTGCACAATGAATTCTTCTTCATGCAGAGAAGTTTCAAACTCAATACTTAAATTCTGAGTTTCGTGAAATTTCTGATGTTTCATCAAGCATTTCATCATTTTGAAAGTATTCCCACATGTCAGACAACTAAAAGGTCTATCTTTGTGTAGCATATTGTGAATGTTCAACAAGGCCACATCACTGAAAGTCAATCCACAGGAGTCACAAATTAAAGGTTCACGTCTCTCCTCTGCACTCCCATTTGTGCTTGTAGAAGGTTGACTATCACTCAAACTTGCATTGGCTGTCAAAGTCTCTGCCTGTGCAGATGAGATCTGTTGGTATTGAATATTGGCATGATGTTCTGATTCTTCTTCATCACCGGTGTTCTTCTCAGGCTCCAGTGAGAGGCTGTTCTCGAGTTCAGATGTGGCTGCTTGACCGTCTGTGAGAATTCAAAACCGAAATTGTAAATGCAACACATAAGTGGGATTTAATTAGAATGTGCAAGTAAAAATCCACTTTTATATAAACACTAACAGAACACAAAAACATCTACCAAACTTATTTTGCTAGTGCTCGAGTAGCTCATTTGGTGGAACACTCCATTAGCAACATAAATGCTGTGTGTGTAATACTCAGGAAATATACATACTGATAAAATATATACCATTAAGCCCATTTAAGGGCACTTTAAAACCACTGATGCATGGGTCAAAATACAGTAATGGTCTGGGCCTGGGTAACAACTCAGTCCAGAGCATAAAGGCAGGGTGCACAATTGTGAAAAACACTTTGGAAAAGGTAGTCGGCCCGAGTACCAAAACACACTTGTAGCCAATCAGCAGTAGGGGGCACGCCTACTAACGGACATAGTTGCCTGGGTTGCGTATTTGTGGGGCGGGTCTACCAAAAGAAGGTCCAGATTCTATTGGGGTAGGGGCGTGTTTGTTAAGATGATTTCAAATGTGATTTCAGAGATCATACACCCCACCTTTAAGCCTCTTTTTCGGAAGGCATAGTGAAGCAACGGTAGCCACCGCAGGACAAAGACGTCATCGTCTAAGACCACGTAGTGACAAAGGGCACTCTATAGAGCAGTTTGTCCATTTAGGGCTACAGCAGAAACATGGCGGTTAGAAAAAGCGACTTCCATATAAGGGGACCTGCGATGTGTGCAGATAAAACGTGTCATTCTAAGGTAATAAAAACAATACAGTTAATTTTGCAAGGTCTTTATACACCACTGATAATATAGTTATGTATAACATATTGCACTTCCGTCAAGAGATCCTTCTAAAAGTTACACAATCCACCTGTAAACACTATTATAGACAGAATTATGGTCTGCAGTATTATCAGCCAGTTAAAGTCGCAATGAAATTGAAATGAAAAACTATATATATATATATATTTTTTTTTTAATATTGTGGTATTATTAACAAATGACTTATCTGTGAGCTTCATTATTTTAAAAAAATGTGTGTGTGCTCATAATCTTTAATCAAAAATGCAAATCTCCTCCCCTCCTCAAAACGATCTCTCTTCACTTCTGGTCATATGGTAGGGATGTCACGGTACCAAAAATCTAGTAGTCGGTACCAAAACCACAAAAAGTACTTGGTACCCAAGTCGGTACCACAGTGTGTAAAAAAAAGAACAATTATACTTAAACATTATTTTTTTTATTAAAACATTTCAACATTATAGAAAACTTTTAAGAGCTTCTGTTTAGGTTGTCTGTGTTAATGTTTGTTGACTTTTCTCCTGACTCTCTTGGTGTACATCCTCCTCTGGCTGATACTGTTAAAAAGAGAGAGAATAAGAAATACATTTTATTTATTTAACATACTGTCTGACAATGACTAATAAATCAGCTAAAGCTACAGGTGCTAAGGTGCACTTATAAACACACGCACGTGCACATACACATACTCTGAATGCAACCATTAGTTTAATATCACTCACATTGTTGCAGGATGAAAATAGTTATTAAAAACCCTTAACATTTTAATACTTCATCCAGTGACATTAGGCTACTTTTTGCTGACAGGATGACTAAATGGCGATGCATGGTCGCCCATTTATAAATAGTTTTTAAAGTTGCAAATGCAGCGTCATTAACAAATAACTGACTTACACAATACATTAACATCTAGCATAAAGTTAGCTGGTTACACGGCATTAATGCCAGCTGCCTCAAACAAACATAATATAGGGTCTGGGTTTCAGTATAAAATTAAAGTTTTACAGTTTGTATATAATGTTAATGTGAATTAAAACTTACCTCGAATTCTTTAAAGAGATTGGGGTGTCTGTCTTTCAAGAGCTTTGCCAAATTCTATGTTTGATAGCGACAAACAACTTTAGAAAGATTCCCGTGTGCTCGTAAGAGGCGTTCTTCCTCTTCTTTAACTCTTGTGGAGCGTCACATACACACGCGCGTATATGCTGCCCCCATCAGTCCCGGAAGAGTATTGCAGCCTCGGTACCTCCGGTACCAGAGAAAGCAGGTACCGTCATGTTTAAAAAAATGTTGGTATCGACTTGGTACCGAAGTATCGGTTCTCGTGACATCCCTATCATATGGTATGGCAGGTTGGCGGGGTCCGGGAGAAGAT
The DNA here is from genome assembly GCF_027580225.2 of Misgurnus anguillicaudatus. Taxonomy (NCBI): domain Eukaryota; kingdom Metazoa; phylum Chordata; class Actinopteri; order Cypriniformes; family Cobitidae; genus Misgurnus; species Misgurnus anguillicaudatus. Next base: position 22,039,994 of record NC_073345.2, read on the forward strand.
CGCAGCGATTAGCAATTAGCAACACGACCCAACTTCAAACAATACAATCGGATCTCGATGGACAAATTCAAATCCAGCCCTGCCTTATTTCATTTCAGATGCCGTTTCATTCGGATATACGTCACCACGGGGAAAATAAGAAAATCGCTACTTCCGTTTCATAGCGACTTTAAAGTTTTATAGTTTTGAATAGGGCTGGGTATTGGGTCACGATACGTAGGGCCCTATAAAATCCGTTTTATTTTTTCCCAAATTCCATTTTATTTTTTACCAAATTCCGTTTTCTCCGTTTTAATTTGTGCAAATTCCGTTTTATCCGTTTTAATTTTTGGCAATTATATTTTTTACCCTTTACTTTTATTTTAGTCATAAAAAGAGTGTGCCTTTAATGTTAATGATTAAAATGTAAATGATTTGGGGGAAACTGGATAACAGGATTATTTAATGACTATAAAAGATGCATTTACACATGCACATACACACGCACACACGCGCGCACACACACACACACAACTCAATTCAATGCATTGTATAGTGTTGTTGCAGGAGGCTACAACAAGGTGTCAAAGCAGTGGTGCCTTCAGAAGTGCCTTAAACACATCAATCCAGCGGAACGCGATCCATATTTTATACACAATCGCTTGAAATGCATATAACTTTACAAACATACACAGGATAGTGTTCTGACTTAGGACAGCAGGCATGAGCACGCAGCTCTTTGCACGTGCGAGCGAAAGAGAGACAGAGAGCGGCGCCATGATGCAGATGATTATATTTTAAATGCGAGGGATAGTTAGTTTGCCTCAGCTCGCTTGAAATGCATAAAACTGAACAAATACATGAGGATTTGTGTTCGCACTTCGGACAGATGCGTGAGAGAGCCGCTTCGCCATGGTTTCAGTGTTTTGGAGGGGGTCTGAAACTACGGGAGGGGGCGTGTCGCCCAGATTTACTTCCCCCGGTCTGCATTTCCCGCAGACATACGTTCGTCTCCCACACAAAAACATAATTTTATTCAAAATATGTAAAATTCCGCGAAATTCCGCGTTAATACTAGATTCCGTGTTAATTAGCCAATTCCGCGATTCCGTCCGCGATTCCGTGATCGCGGAAATTATAGGGCCCTAGATACGTGTCAAGATACATGGCCCGTGATACAATGTATCACGATACGATACAATGCGTTGCATGCTGCGATACATTGCGATGCTTTTTCTTTTTTTTCAAAAATGTAAAAAAAAGAGAGCTGATTTTTTTTCTTTTCTTTTTTTTTAAAACCAAAGTGCGTCCACACGAAAGCTGCAGGTATTTTTAAATTTTCTGGCATTTTTTCACTCCCGTTAACTTCTAAGACATTAGCCATATATGACAGACAACTGGACAGCGACAAATACAGCAGCGGCAGAGGAGGTCATTTGATGCACACAGAGGGATTATTAAGGTTTTTTTTTTTAAATATCGATAGTAGAGATTTAAATATTGATACACTATCATGGGTAAAACGTATCACGATAGTTAGCTGTATCAATATTTTTGCACAGCCCTAGTTTTGAAGAATTGTCTTAATCATTAATTTTTCATATATACAACTTTTCGAACACCAATTTCAAATGAGAAAAAAATGAGCAAGCGATTTGTGGTATTTTTGTAACATGGACAAATGCAGTGGCGGCTGGTGACTGCACATCCAAGGGTCGCTAATTCAAAACAAGTGTTCGGAGTTTCATGCGTGTTGCTTGCGTTTTCAAAATGTGTGTTTGTTGCATCATGTGAAGCATGTGCATCATGTGTTTTGTCAAAATAAGTGCCTGCTGCACACGCGTCAATTAATGATAAAAGAGACGCTCACGTTCACAAAATACACATAAGACACTCAGTTAACAGTAAACTCTGATTATGCGAGTATCTGGCAAACGCGAGCGTCTCTTTTATCATAAACACTTTAGATGTATCTGCAGCAGGCTCTTATTTTGACAAGACACATGATGCACACAGGATCACTCGACGCGCCAAACACATATTTTGAAAAAAGGAACCACATGACGGGCTACATACATGTTGTGACGAACTTCTCATCGAGCGCCCTCGAATAAAGAAGTCACCGGTCGCCACTGGACAAATGATGCCTAAATTCTGTGCTTTTTTTCAAATGGACACAAAAGTGGTGCAATTGTTATCATAAATAGGTGAAAGTATCTCCTTTGTTCCTCCTCATATATTTTAAGGGCCCATAGTTAATTTTCTTCTATTTACATTTTTACATGTTTCATCTAAGGCACTCTTGTGATTTTGGACCAGTATTGTGTTTTTACCTATATATGATTTAAATTAATGACTAAACACAGAAACTTACCATTTGGTTTGTCTTGTTTTGAGAGTTGTAACTTTGCTGTTGCTTCCAGTACTTGACAGTTGATGCGATCGTAAATCACCTTTATCATGGTCTCTACTGCTGCTTTACTCAACATCTCCATGAATTCAGCAAACTCCTTCTGGAAAGCAAAAGTGATTGTGCAATGCTTTGTTAATTAGATGCTGCATGCTTCGAATAAAATGTCATGCATGACAGGTCGATTGTTGTGGTCTAACAAAACATTAACTCTGAAAATCTGCAATACATAATATACCTAAATTAACCTTTACTCTGGCATTCATACTGCATAATGCTAAAATAATGGTTATACTATTAAACAGTGATTCAGGAACCGTAACTAACTCTAGTGTTATGTTATTTATGTGTTATTTCATTCTCAGTCATCAACTCCATCACCTATGGTTTTTGTGCAAGAGCCCTATGAAGATAATTTCAAAGAAACGAATAAGAATATGAGGTCTGTTACTAAAATGAGGTGTAACGTAGCGAATCCGTTAACTTACTGCACGAATTTAGCCAGTGACCTGCCAGTTAAAAATGAACGGATATTGCATGCATTTCTAAGGTTGCACTTACAGTTTTGGCTTGATTCGCCTGTTTTATTTTGTTTTTGTTTGCAGCATTTGCCTTTTGCCTCTTAGACTGCTCGGATATCACAGTCGCAAAGTCCGAGAGATATTTGCTCAACTCTGACACGACACTTTCAACGAATACCCCCATAACGGAGGAAAGTAACTCGTGAATCGCTCCGGCCATTGTCCAATACTATTTATCACGTTAACAGCACATTATATATTCACTGCATCATAACAAAAACAACTGTACAAAAATATTGCATCTAGAATACGCCATTTGCTTGTCTCTGGCGGGTGAACAAACGGAAGGAAAATAATCTCTCCCACTGTCTCGCATAGGAATTGCGCGAGTGTTTTGTACACGTAGTACTGCCACCTAAAGGAGCGGAGTTGGTTCTGTTACTTCGGTGATGAAATCTATTTTTACTGTAATTGAAGAGGTTAAATCTTTTGTTTTATTAATGTTTTAAAATAAAATAAAGTTATCAAATTGTATATTAATTATATAATAATTCTCATTTCTTTTGTTTCTCCCATAGAAATATAATACACATCGTAATTGTGTTACCATTATTTAAACAATTCTTGAAAAGTACAACAAACATCATTTATATTTTTCAAATTTTTTTTAGATAATTACTTTTTTAGTTATATTTTTATTTAAAGATTATTAATAAATAGTGGTCAACAATTCAACATCATTGATTTTCAGTTTATTAGATGTACACAAAATAAGCTTTAGACAAGGACATAATTTTACAATTTGACAAAATCAAATATAATATTAAAATACAAATGAACTAAACTGAATTACGTTCTTGTGAATGTTAATACAATTCTTAATCAGTATAATTAATGTGGAAGTATGCTACAAAATGCTGGTCACTTAAAACATATAGGTCAGAAAAGCACTTTATTTTATTTCTGAGCTATATATCAGATTTCCATTGAGTTATTTGTTCCATTGGGGCTGACACCATTTGTCGGGAATAACAGTTATTTTTTGGTAGACTCAGGAGCCTCCGCCTGGCTCTCAGGCTGAGGAGCAGGACTCTGAGGAGCAGAAATTTGAGGAGCAGGACTCTGAGGAGCAGGACTCTTCACAGCAGGTGTGCATGTAATAGGAATCACTCTCTCATTGCTCACGGCAGAAGCTTCCTTGGGTGCTTGTATCTGCAGCTGGCCATTTAGCAAAGAACAGGTCACTCCGTCAGTACTCACACCTTCAGGAAGGTCAAACTCCTGCCTAAATTCCTGGCATCTGTACGAGTATGATCCTTTCCCATCATCTTGTTTTTTCTCTGTTTTGCCGCTTACACGTAACTTCCTGCCCACTTGTTTGACCGACAGCTCCTCCGGAGAGAAATCTTTAGTGTCTAATGACAGTGCAAAGCGGTTTCCTTCCTTGGCAAGCTTGAATGAGATTGGTTTGAAAGTCGTCATGGATGGAGCATGGTCAATCTGGTCAAAAATCCTTTGATGCAAGCGTTCCATGAATTCCAGGTTGTGTCTCATTTCCTGCATGTGTCTCATCATTTCTTGTTCAATCTGATAAAACAGAGGTCTCGTTTCTGGCCAGAGACTGCGCACTGGCCAGTTGAAGTCCATCAGTGGGCCGAGATGAGGCTGAAATGTGCTTGGACAAAGCATCTTGAGTTGTTCTCTCAGTGCTGTGTTGTGTTGAGCTGGTCGACTCTCCCTTCTGTCCTTCTGTCCCAGTCAACAAGGCACAGTGCTTTTATTTGCTGCCCTAGAATGTTCCAGTAAGATTCCTCTAATAGCACAGCAGTATGTGTCAGCTTGCAAAGGGTATCTGCTATGACAGAGCAGTTGCAGTCATATTCCAAAACAAGTCAGCTGTATTTGTGTGAACCATCTGTTAAATACCAGACAAGTACATCATTGTTCTATTTACAGTGACCACTCAAGCTCTAATGGTTGTGCGGTGCATAACTTTCTAGTAGAGGAAGAGAATATACTAGTCTATTGCATTTTGTTATTGAGATAGAAGGTAGATAGATTGACAGACAGATAGATTGGTTGACAATTGGCTGTTTTTATTGGAAGGACTGCTGTGATCTCCCCCAATTCAAAGCAATAGCAATGACCCATCTTGGGTATAATATCTTTGGAGCGGCAGAGTACAATAATTAATTGTATGAAATTATACAACAACAATAATAATAACAATAATAATAATAATAATACAATAATACATATATTTTCTCATGTTTAAATTTAACTCATGAGCATTCAAACATGCTTTCTAATCCTAAAGCAGTCTGAAACTGAAACCTGGGTTGGCAGAGCCTCTAAAACAACATCATCTCCGGAAATAGATCCAGAGGAAAGGACAAGTTAAACTCATATATTTATATTTATATATATATTGGGAAGTATGACTCATCTCTACATAATACTTGTGACCTATCTAGTCAAGAAATTTCTACGTTTTTGAGTTGCTCATCTATATTTTATTTTTTTATATTTGTGTGTTTTGTAAACACAGTGGCATTGTTGGGTCTGGAAATAAAGTAGCCTATATTCAATGTAATTCTTCATATATTCAGATATTTTAATGTATACGTTTTTTATAAGGAAATCTTTATGTTGGAAGAAGAAAAATTGACTGGACATTATTGCTATTTTTTTTCAACTGCAGTAATGAATGTAGGCAGTGCGACTTTGTCCTAGATGTCACATTGACTTCCTGTCCAGTCCTGCCTGAAGATACCCATACAAACATGGTTCCTCCGGTACAAGTCTCTTCTCTTATCAAGGTACGCGACAAATAATTTCTTATGGCTAAATGTATATTCTCTATTAAGAGACTTAGTTTACATCGACCTTCATTCATTCTAAACATAAAGTAGCTGGTTTGTTAGCGTTAAATGTATTAGCTTAACCTAGCTTAGCATTGAATGCTTTGACCAAGCGCATAGTGTGAGCCAACTGTGACTGCAAGGTCAGTTAACGTTATATTGCTTATGCTTGGTTTATATAACGTTAAATGCTACATACAATAGATTTTTCAAGATTCACAAAAGATTTTGTGTTAAACGTAACTACATGTAACGTTATGTAAAAGGGAACGTTTCGTTTAGTTTATCCTTGTTAAAGATGGTCACGGTGTATTTTGTAGTTACCGTTCTTTATCCTTGTTTTATAGTGTCAGTTATAAATGGTTTTGTACACAAATTCACACAAGTATGTATACCGCATGCATAATAATTATAGTTTATGATGAATTGTCACTGTGCAACCTGCCTACAAACTCAACTAACATACATGTAAATAGGTGATAAATTATTGTCCAATAGTTTAACAGCTTTCTAACAGCTGTCACTTACTTGTTAAACTATCTGAGGTGTTAAAAACTATTTGCTCATACGTTCACAGTTTGGATTCAGATGTGTTTGACTTCATGCGGCCATGCAAGAACTGTCCGGTACTCTGACGTCATCCGCCTGTCGGTACTTGCGGCGCCCAATAAAGTCGAGCGAGCCTATTTATTTGTGTTGTGTCCGAAGGCCACGTGACTAAACATCTACTAAAAAGTCTTTGGCAGGTTCATTAGTCAAACCACCAAAAGCTGCTTCTTCTTTATTTCAGACAGCGAGATGGTCAGCCTTGCTGTTTGGAGTAATCTATGGGAAACAGAGATATGGTAAGTGTAACATTTATGCTTTTGCTTTGTTTTTTTTTTAACACATTATGGGGTGTCTTAGGGGTGTGTCGGCTAAATAGTTTTTCTATCGTTTTGTTCAATCACAAGATTATCTAAAGCCCATCGCTGCTGAAGAAAGAAGGATTGAGGAGGAAGAGAAAAAACTCAGGGAAGAGCGGGAGAGGATTTACAAACAGCTCGCTGAAGGTCTGAAAACCCATCTGTTACATTGCAGTTATCTGAGTTTAACTGTTGTTTGTTTTAAGCCATACAATTAGACACTGTAATGCTTGTGTGTTTATTTATTTTTTTAAGACATTAATAGCCATGATTTAGCACTTAACTTTGGAACCATAGATGGATTGGGATCCATTTTAAAAGGTCATATGACGTTGCTAAAAATAAAATAGTTTTGTGTATTTGGTATAATGCAATGTGTTTACATGGTCTAAGGTTAAAAAAAACAAATTATTTTCCACCTACCTTACATTATTTTTTCTCCTCTATACCCTGCCTTTCTGAAACGCTTCATTACAAAGCTCTGAAAAGATCTGAAAAGCACGGTTTGATTGGCCAGCTATCCAGTGCGTTGTGATTGGCTAAATACCTTAAGCGTGTGACAGAAGTGCTTGTAGTAAATACAGCCCCTTACCATATTTGGAAAATCAGCTCCCATAGCACAGCGTCTCCATGACATGGCAGCTGCAGAAACTAAACTACAGCGAGAATACAAGTTACGCCTGCTTTGCCTATTTATTTGGCCGGTGTTATGCAAGTCTTCCTATGCGGAATGAGACATTTTAGGAAGGCACGGATGAGCCTTTACTTTAAGAGAGAATATCTTTTTGGGTTTGAGACATTGCAAACACAGATTTATTTTTTTGAAAGTAGTGTTTGGGGTTTTCTGGTTACTGTGGGAGTGGATGAAAACCACCTCTGGCACCATCCACTCCCATAGTAACCAGAAAACCCTTCAAAGTTCAAAATGTCCTAAAAAGTTAAATAAAGTCTAGTCGTGTCTTATATTTTTAGAGTCCGGAAGACAATTCCTCCTCTACTTTCTTGTTTTGGATGTCGCTGTTGTTTCAATTGTTACACATTATTTAAAAGTAAACATCCTAAAACTGTCTGAATGTGCACTGAAAGAGAGGCAACCCTTCATAAATCTGCATTTGGGTTTTGAAGAACAATGAAAGACACTGGGGGTGTAAACTACATTAGTAAATAACTCTCTTTAAATGCTTATAATATTTTCAAAATATGTATTATTTATTTATTTATTATCTCTTTATCTCCACAGCCGACTCTGACACCATTCTCAAGTAAATCTTCAAACTGAATGCATTCCAACACAACCGAGATGATTCACCAAGACAATTAACTTATATCTATTTTCAATAAAGACATAGGGAGTTAAATGTATATTGCATTGGTTTTTCTTTGTATTATATTCTGATATATGCAGCATAGGGACTCGCTTTTACCTTTACAGCAAAAAGAAAATTGAAAAATGTGAAACAGATAAGGTAATATTGAAAATGCGTGGCAGACCGTTTTCTATTTTCAGCACTTCTATAGCGACATTAATAAAGGAAAGTTGTATAACCCTTCCATGGTTTAGAATAAATCCCAGGATTTAGGTCAAGCCAATACAGTAAAGTGCTGATTTTGCACCATTGCTTCACTGCTACTCAGCTGAAGTGCTGCATTTCCACAACTTTTCATTTAAATAAGCAAGTTTACTATTTTATAACAAAATGCTTTACATAGTTTATATGCAAGCATACTTTAACATAGTTTCAGATATACTTAAATCTATTTATTTTGTTAGTTGTAATAAATATTGATACTGATATTGACCCCAGGCATTAAATGTCCTGTAAGGATTTCCAGCAAGACAAAAAAATTGGATGTGTACCTATTCAAGTAACCTTTGCAGGTAACACTTAGACAACTAGGAAAGGCAGGGTGGAAACTGCTGAGAGGTCTCATGAGATAAGAGGCTTTCTTAGTGAATGAGTCACTGAGCAGAAAGTGTTGTGAAGAGAACCAAAGGTCATTGCGACTGAAAGAGCCCTCAAATTAGATAAACTATCCGTTAATGCATTATGCTTTGCCAAATCATATTACCTGGTCATACCAAGTCAACACAAAGTTCATAAAAATATATTTGCTTTAATTGTCATGAGCATTGAGCATACAAGTGAAGCTTAAAATATTCATATGTTTGACATAAATCACCCATATTTAATGGTGTATTGGGAATGGTATAGCATTGTATTTGATCATGAATCATGTTAAGCAAATTCTTATCATGAAGTGATGAAACTTGCTCTGCAAGTGAATATAATGTGTGTCAAACAAGCCTTGGCCTTCACTTTCAAATCTGACACATTGATTTAAATATCAATGCACTTTGCTCTTCTACCTTTAAAGTATGTGAGCTTTTTAATAAGCATACAGAATTCATTATAAAAGCATGCGGTAACAGCACATCCTTGTGGTCTTTAGTTACAAACTACAAAATCCTTTGAGTTGAGATGATAAATTGGTATATTTACACACATAATTTGTTTTTTTAGGGAGAACCAGTGAAAGAGAAACAACTTGCTATTCGAATAAATTATGTCTATGCTTTATGAATGTAATTACATGCAGTTCATTTCTCAAGGTTCAGTGTAATAATCAGGTCAGCTGAGAGCTCACTGGATGAATTACTACATCAAGGCCACTGGAATTAGTTTTCTGTGTGAATGCATGTCCCAATATGACATTTCCCACTAAAACACACCCCATGACAGCACTTGATGTATATCAATCAGACAGACAGTTGCATATTAACTGTCAACTTAATTGGAAAAAGGAAAACTACATAAAAAACAATGTTAACCTAATAGCATTACAATTTTTACATAAGCCATCAACACTCCCAGAAATTAACATTTACTGTGCACTATGTTTTTGCCTATGAAATACTTCTCACTTTTAGCAAACTGACCATTAATTCATCAGCTTTGGTGTGATTCCTTGAAGAAGGACAAAATGTACTGTAAACACTTCAATGAAAGGTGTCGTCACGTGTATGATGACTTTTGTGTTCTTGGGTATCCAGGGCAAAGTAGCAGATTCATCAGTTGGTCACACTTTATTTTACGGTATCACTGTTACAGTGTAATTATTTGTTTAAGTACTAAGTAATAATCATTAACAACATGTACTTACTATAGGGTTGGGGTTAGGATAAGGGTTTGGTTTAGGGTTAGTTGGATGTAATTATGCATAATTAACTGTTATTACTATAATAATTACATGAAGCATGGGTAACAAAGACACCGTAAAATAAAGTGTTACCCATCAGTTTAAGATTTTCTTATTACAATAGATGAACCATTATTACAATAACAATAATAAAAAGTTATAATTTAATTTACCAGTAAAGATAAATGAACCATCCAGAAGAGATCATTCTGGTCAATCATGTCTTGGTTAACATTAAATTATTATGAATTACATCATTTTATACAATGTTTGCATTCACCTCTGAATTTTTCTATAGAGCATGTAAGACTGCTTTGTGATGAAGTGAAATATAACAGATTAATATCCCAATAAAAATGTTTTTAACCAAACACTTTGACCCAAATGTTACATTATGAATTAGTAACTAAATTCAAAGTTTAGACAAGTTAAATCACCTTTACAACTCCAACAACTGGCCTGTTTTTGGTTAACAGGTGATAACATGCATTGATAGTGTTTGTCCATCTTTATTTTGTACCCCGTGTAATGTCAATAGGGCTTCTCTCATCTGTTGCCCTCCATGCCCTTCTCTTTCTTTAGCAAACTGAACACGTCTTGGACCCACTGGTGTTGTTGGTAGTTGCAGCTGTAGAGAAATAAACACAAAAACCTTCCTATTTTAAGAATAAGATACAATATATGAAGAGTTTAGTTGCAAAACGAGATAACCACCGTTTTTTTAATTGTTCAGAAATCTTTTGGTTGTGCGTTCCAATTCATTTCAATGCAACTGCAGTTGGTTTGTTTTGACTTAAACCTTCATAACTTAAAAATACAGCATAAAGTAGCATCATAAAACAAAATAATAACATGATAACATAATAATAAACATGTTTTGAGAAAAATGTTAAAAAATGGATTTATCTCATTTTGCAAAGAAACTCTTCATATCATAACATACTGTACAGTTCTGTTTCTGAGGATGTACATCTGCATTAAAATTGTCTGACTAGAGGCATAACTATAAGCTATAGACGGTTTCATCGGACGCACGTGATACACGTCTGGATCCGAACCTTACTTCCGGTTTCATTTTTTTTAATGGTCTGACTAGTTGCTACACTGATATCTTGAATAAATGCCTCGTCGAAAATAACAAATGTTTTGGTTTCCTAGGTAATCTATGTGTTGTTGTTTTTTTGCTTGTTATATAAATAAACTATGTTTAAAGTACATTGTTGTTATTTATTCTTAGCTAAGTTTACCGGAAGTTAATTGTGGACCACGACAAACACTTGTTTATGTTGTTACTGCTGAAACGGTCTATAAAAAAGCTATGGTTAGATGTTTACTAAACATCAGTGAACATTAGTAGAAAAACCAATGCTCAAACCATTTTTGGCAGCTGCTTCCTGCTTGGCTTTAGCTGCCTCCTCTAATTCCTTTAGTTTGGCCTCATATTCCTCCTGTTTTTCTTTCCAGTGCTTCCGGTTGTTAAGAATCCCATCGTACATTGGCTGGACAGCGCTGTGAAAGCGAGCGAACTCCTGTGGAAAACAGTGGGGAAGATTGCGAATTTACAATTGGTGACCGATACATTCAGTGGCGGCCGGTGACTTCTTTTTTCGAGGGTGCACGATGCAAAGTTCGTCACAACATGTATGTAGCCCATCATGTGTGTGGTTCCTTTTTTCAAAATATGTGTTCTGCGTGTCGAGTGATCATATGTGCATCACGTGTCTTGTCAAAATAAGTGCCTGCTGCAGACGCGTCTAAAGGGTTTATGCATAATCTCATGCGTAATCAGAGTTTACTGTTAAGGGAGTGTCTTGCATGTATTTTGTGAACGTGAGCGTCTTTTTTTATCATAAACAGTTTCGATGCATGTGCAGCAGGCACTTATTTTGACAAAAAACGTTCACATGACGCAACGGACACATATTTTAAAAACATGAGCAACACAAATGACACTCTGAACAGAATTTGAATTTGCGCCTTTCGGAAGAGAAGTCACGAGACACCACTGGATATATTATATATAACTGGATATAACTTAATATTTTGTGACATTCAATCCTGAAAACAAAAAAACGCTATCCATAAAGGTACCTTATATACAAAAGTACAGACAAAGTCGATGAAACCACACTGAAGTTTTGGCAGTTCTGCAGCTTTGTTCCTGTCCATCATAGGCTAGACCAAGTCAAAAGACAGGCAAAATATTAGCTTTTTTTAAATGCCACGATTATCAAAGGCGTTTTGGTTCTGTAGGTGACTAACATTGCATGGAGGCACACCAAGGTACTTCATAGGGTTAGGTCATAACTTGAGTTTAATAGATGTAAGTAGCAGAAACTCACAATAGGCTGTTGTTCAAGGACAGTCCTCTCAAGATCACCCTGCTCCCAGAATTCAGCTGCTACAGAAAGGGCAACCTATGGGATGCAGAAGGCAGAATGATCCACAAACCACAGTCAACAAATCATACTTCATATACTTAAAGAGGCGCTAACGTTTGGATTTTCTTAAGATTCTGTCTCCTATACCTTGCTTTGAATCTCCCAAGGCTTTGCGATAGCTGAGAGGTCACACGCTGTCATCATCATAGCCCTGGTAAAATAATACAAATATGAAAAACATGCATAGCACAAATGATTATGCTGAAAATGTTGAAATGTGGAAAACTTACATTACAATTTCTTTCCTTGTTGTTTCAAGAGACATGAAGTCCACCCATTTCTTCTCATCCTCGTACGTCTCTGAGAGATCCACAATTTTCTGAAACATTGTCCTCTTTCTATAAGACAGTGTTAAGTAATTTTGTGTATTTGGTATAATATTTGGTATAATACAATGTGTTCGCGAATCACGTGGTTTATGGTAAAAAAACATTATTTTCCACATACAGTACATTTTTGGAGCTCCAGATAAACTGCTTTCCTCAAATGCTCTGATTTTGTAGAAAACTCACCTATCTGAAAAGCTCTGTGTCCCTGATTGGCCAGCTACAGTAATCTGTACGATATGATTGGTCTGAATACCTCTGACGTCAGCCGGAAATGTGACGCTCCTTACCATGTTTGAAAGATTCGGTCACAATGCAATGCTAACAGGAGTTAACTTACAGGCTTTGAGTCCAAGCGGGAGGAATTATGATAATGTCGGTCTTGTCTACATCACCAATCCCAGGAAGTAAACTGTCCTATCCGTGCGTTTGTTGTAGTCCAAGAAAAGGGATTTACGTTGGAGACGATAACTCACGCCATTATTTACTTTGGGGTTTGTACCTTTTGCATATCATTACCATGAACTAATACACACTTACACACCAAAGGAAATGTAAAATCGTAAATTGGACCATAGTTGCTCTTTAAAAATAGGTTAAGCAAGTATCTTGCAAACGTCTTTTTTATCATAAACCCTTACAAAGCATCTGTAGCAGGCACATATTTTGACATGACGCGCAATGCACATAGGTTCATATGATAATGTTTTGATGGGTTTTTCATACGTGCCTCCTCGTATATAGCCTGGTCCAACCAGACTCTCGTACATTCATTTCATTTGTACAGAGAGTCTGGCCACGCTCCATTGCAAAGCGTTATTTCCGTTAAGGTGGGTCCTCTGTTGAAGTTTAAAACTATTGGATCTGCCCAGAGTCACTCTGAATCTGCCCTAACAAATCGCTAACGTTTGGTCGTGACGTATGTAACTCAGTCTGGCGCACGACCTCAACGTCATCGTTCTTAGCCACCCCCCTCTGTTCGCTGATTAGACCTGCAGATTTTTGCCGGAGAAAATGAAACTCTACACAGCAGTCCCAGACGTTGTGCTGAAGCGAAATAAAATTAAGCGGAAGCACGTAGGAGGGCGGAGCCAGGCTACCTCGTAAAAGGAGTTCACCCAAAAATGAAAATTGTGTCATCATTTACTCACTCTCATGTTGTTACAAACCTGTATACATTTCTGATGAACATGAAGGAGGATGTTTTGAGGAATTTTTGTAACCAAACCGTTCGTGGACCCCATTCACTTCCATAGTTGGCAAAAAGAGTAAAAAGAAAGTTCATACAGGTTTGTAACAACATGAGAGTGAGCAAATGATGACAGAAGTCCCATCCCTGGGTGAAATATCCCTTTAATGAAACTGTTGAACATTATGTCATTGTGAAATTGAAAATGTTACATTATGTCATTATCATATACAGCTTTGTGATAACTTACTTGAAGTACAAGGCAAGGTCAGTTGCAATAATGGCAATATCAATGAGATGGAAGACATGTTCTGTTTGTCTTCTGTTGAGGTTTTGGAAGATGTTTAAAGACTATGAAAACATTAATATGTTAGTATAAAATTAAATGAGCACAGAGACCATCCAGACTTATGTTGTTCAACTTGCTCATACCTCTTCTCCTAACAAGAATTTGCCAAATTCCAAGTGATGCCTCTCCAGAATGGAGGATCCATGCAGTTTGGCAAGAGGATTCTGGGACCTGATAAAAAAAAAATTAGTGTGATAAATATTTTTTATTAAAGGTGCCAAAGAATGCATTGAAAAGTTAAATTGTTCTTTGATATTTACATATAAGGTATGTAACTTCATTAAGTGCAAAAATTATCCAGAAATGTCCATTTACAACCCTAGTATTTGTCGTTTAAATGAAATGGTCTATATTTGTCCTATTTGGAAGGGTCATGAATAATAATGTTGAGGTTTGCTCGGATTGGCTCTGCGGCTCATGCCAGTACCTCTCATTAGTTAACATGTTGGGGAGTACATCTCGACTGTTACATCACAGTTCGTGTTATGCTGAGATTGGCCTGTTTTCCAGCATGAGGTTTACATCAGAAATTAGGTAATAAACGCATTTGAGGCTCACCATATGTCATTATCATGTACAGAGCTCTTATTATTTTTCTATGCCTAAATGCAGTTTTTTATTCTATGGCACCTTTAAAAGCAGAAATCAAGAAATAGGTAAAGTAAACTAGTTGTGGTTATAGTAATGATCCTCTCACTTCACTTGGTAGAGATTATTTGTGCCTCTGTGGTCAATATCATGCAGAAATCCAGCTGTAATCATGGCCATCACCTCCAAATCTGTGTAATAGCGCTTCAGCTGGCCTGTCTGGCTCCATAAAAAAAGAAACATTTTCTCACATTTATCATGATAAAATGTATATTTTTGAACAACTAGAACAAAGATGCAATAATAAAGGGGCAATGTGTCATTTCTGTGCCACTCCCCATTTGGCCGTAAATAAAATTCGGCGGATAAGGGGTAGTGCTCAAAAATTAGTTTAAAAACAATTGCAGTTCTGATTGGTGGCATAGAAAATTAGCATACAGCCGAATCAACATGCATTTAGTACTGACGCCGAGGATGATCATACCGTGAGTAATGTGAACATGGTTTGTCCAACGTTAAAGCCATGTCGCCAGTTGTGATATGTGATTTTCCTGTAGCCTTTGCTCACCGAGTACATGAATCTCACCAAAACCTTATTTAAAACACACAACAGCCAAATTATAATTTCTTTGAAATTTCACAAAGAAAATGTTGCTAAGGAAGTCTCCATCATCATCCAGCATTTACCTCCTGAGGGATCTGAAACTTTTTGACCACTCCAACTTCGTAGTACATTTTGATGCCACACATTACAAGCTCCAGTTCAGTGCAGTCAAAATCTGAGAAATGGAAGGCGTAGATCTCATATTTTTTTGGATTAGGCAGCTCTTTCTTCTGCATGATATATAACAAATGAACAAAGTCAAACAGTGATCTCACATTATGAGAAACAGATAAACCACTGTAAAAAAAAAAAAACACATATGCAAGTAAAATCTTATGTATCTGAGAAGTTTGAAAATCAGACTTCTTACCTAAAGGGGACATTTCACCAGACTTTTTTGTAAAATAAATCTTTGGTATTCCCAGAGTACATATGTGAAGTTTTAGCTCAAAATACCACATAGATCATTTATTATAGTATGTTAAAATTTCCACTTGAGTGAGCAAAAATGTGCTGTTTTGGGTGTGTCTTTTAAAATGCAAATGAGCTGATCTCTGCACTAAATGGCAGTGCCGTGGTTGGATAGTGCAGATTAAGGGATGGCATTATCCCCTTCTGACATCACAGGGGGAGACCTTTTTTTTCACATGCTTGCAGAGAATGGTTTACCAAAACTAAGTTACTGGGTTGATCTTTTTCACATTTTCTAGGTTGATAGAATCACTGGGGACCCAACTATAGCAGTCAGTTGTGAAGCGCATGCGCGAGACTAAAGTCATGTGACTGCAGTGATGCAGATGAAGGTGTTATCCTCAGACATGTTTGCAAACTTTTTTTTCCAAACTTACAGCATGCGTCTCCCTCAGACTGTAAACGAAGCCAGGGCGCACAAAAAAAATCAATAAAAATAACAGCTGGGGCGCACCAGATAACACGTCAGCCGCGTCACTACAGTCTCATGACTTTGTTCTGGCCCATACGCTTCACAACAGACTCGGAAGAGAAGACAACGCTGAATAAAGTCCAAATTTTTGTTATTTTTGGACCAAAATGTATTTTCGATGCTTAAATCCATTCTAACTGACCCACTGATGTGACATGGACTACTTTGATGATGTTTTTATTACCTTTCTGGACATGGACAGTATACCGTACATAGATTTTCAATGAAGGGTCAACAAGCTCTTGGACTAAATATAAAACATCTTAAACTGTGTTTCCAAAGATGAATGGAGGTCTTACGAGTTTGGAACGACATGAGGGTGAGTCATTAATGACATTATTTTCATTTTTGAGTGAACTATCCCTTTAAAATAGTTTTACTTTTAAAGGAATATAGTAAAGGTAAAGTACGCTGATATTGTACCAAAATCTCCAAAAGCTCATCTTCATCGCAGTCCTTGGGCTCTCGGTCAAAATACTCTCTTGTTTTCTAGAATAGAAACACCGATTTAGACAATGCTGACACAAAAGTGCAATCCAAGTAATAAAAGGCTCTGAAGGAACTTACAAGTATATCTTGAATCTCATCATCTCGACATTTGACGTGGTACAGCACCATATCCTGGGCGATGTCCTTCCTGTTCTCCAGTTTATTCATTTTGTCATAGGTGTCTGTGTTGAGTGCCGACCAACCCAGAAACTGTGTCAAGGCCTTTTTTAGGATGACAAATACATCTTTCCATGAATCAACAGGTAATGTTTCTTTTTACTCACTTAGTTTTCAGTCATTTATACCTCCATGAGTTGTTCATCATGGTCATCAAATGGTTTGCCATCTTTCCTGTTGTAGAAAGTTGCAACGCCAACAATCTCTTCTTTTTTGTTGACAATAGGCAGGGAAAGCACATTCTTGATAGTCCATCCACTTTCATCCAACGCTTCCGTCTAGAGAAACAACAGATGTGTTTTTAATGCAAAGCAAGGGGAATTTAAACAGTAAAATTTAGATAGCAACCAATATTCACCTGAAATTTGAACATTTCTTCGGCGGGTGCGTTCATGATGTTGCAAATCTTTACCATGCAATATGCAATAAAAACAATAAATATATGCTTAATCGTAATTTGCATGCATATTTCATTCCTAAAATAATGAGAAGTCACTTGTCACTTACAAATCCACTTTCTGCTACATATGTGGGTAATCCACTAACCAGTGCCCAATGGTCTGCAGGTGGATTTCTTTGAAACAATAAGAGGTTTTAGCAACCAGATATTAACATGCACTTTGTATTAAATGTCAAGTATGATATAATGCATCCTTTGGAAATAAAGTAGCACATCAGAAGAAAAACTTACGGTATGACCTTGATGTCCTCTTTTCCATGCAAAATATAGTCAATAACTTTGTAGAAAATGATTTCCTAAGCAAAAAAAAAACATTTGTTTTAAATGCATTTCAAACAGCTTAGGTGTAAAAATTTAAAAACTGAAGCTGACCCTTCCATCCGGAGTTACAGGGCCAGAATATGGTGGCTGCTCTCCCATCAACACAGGCCAAACATCAAAAAACTCCTGCAAAAACAAATAAAAAAATGCATTAATGTAAACCGGACCTATGGAGAGACACATGATGAAATTTTACTCTTTTGATCAACGCACTTTTTCTTTGGTCATGTCCAGCAGGCCTACAGAGTATCTGTCACAGTTGAGGTAGGCTCGCACGGTGTATAAAGCTTTGTGAAACTGCCGCTCAATATCTGTGAGTTCTTCAAACACCTTGTTAGCTGACCACAACAGCAGCTATGAATGAGATACATAAAAGGTATTAGCATTTATTATTTATTTGTTGTCACCATTTATATTGTGTGCAGTTAATATAGACTGACCTGTCCTTTACGTGTTTCGCAGTTATGTAGATAGCTCAGGTGAAAAATCTTCAGGTTCAGAGAGCCAACTTTTAAGTACTTTAAAAAAAGCTTTAAACAACAAAAGGTGCACTATTTTGAGTAATGCTCAGTTTGTGTTCATTATAATGGATGGTAGAAAGAAGGACAAGTAGACTTACATCCTCATCTTCATCTGTGAAATAAGGTCCAGTGGTTTTGTTAACAGCCATGATGACGGCGACAACATCTTTCCCGTTCATGATCGGTGTGGCCAAGATGTTGCGTGTAGTGTATTCAGTAAGGTTATCAACAAAAGTGCTGAAGTGACTATCCTAGAGTAAAAGCAAAGATGCTTTTGTCATAAATGTTACACACTGTTTTAATCAACATGATCTCACGGAAAGTCGTGTTATAGTCACGCAAAATGTTATTAATTTATTTGTGTCCATGGCTCAAAATTCAGCTTTTTCGTGCCTTGAGCAAAAAAGTCTTTTTCGTGTCATTTTAGGTATTGTTTTCTCATTTTTTAAATTATTGTTGATTGGTGTTGGGGTCAGATTTGGGGTTTGGGTTAGGATGTACTGGTTTCTACATGTTTTTCTTACATTTTTAAAACTATTCTCGTCTGGAGTTGGAGTAAGAGTTTGGGTTTGGATGCCTGAAAATGTAACAGAAAGTGATTCTAACCCCCAACAACCCCAAGCGACAATGGTAAGAAAATAGGAAAAAACAATTAGAAAACAATACATAAAAAAAGAAACGAAAAAGAAAGTCATGCAACGGACACGAAAAACTATTTATAGAAATTTGTGCAAATGTCACGAAAAAGCTATTCGTGCTCAAGGCATGAAAAAAGCTGAATTTCGGGCCATGGACATGAATAAATTAATACGATTTTGCGTGACTATAACAAGCCTTTCCGTAAGTACATATGTGAAGTTTTAGCTCAAAATACCATATCATCGCTGTCCTTACGAAACCTTGTATCTCCATATTTTGTGAATTTCATTTTTTCATTATTCATAACTCTTATTATTGGTCACTCTTTATGTTTGTCAGAGGTTTTGCAAATATTCCATCAATAAAAAGTATTAAAAGTGCTTGTTAACTTAGACAACACAGTTTGAAATCATTAAAAGAGTGAATTTGGACATACAAGCTTTTGGAAGGACAGCGACTGGATACCGTATTTTCCGGACTATAAGTTGCACTTTTTTCAAAGTTTGGCGGGTCTTGGAACTTATAGTCAGGTGTGACTTATACGTCAAAATGATTTCATATGAACCAAGAGAAACCATTACTGTCTTTAGCCGTGAGAGTCCGCTCTATGCTGCTCCTGTATTTATGTAATTCAATGGATTCAGTGCCGCCGATTGACTTCGTGACCTTTTTGAACTTGATTTGGCTTGTCGTGTTAATTTATCCTATTCAGCCTCTCAGGTTTGTTCTGTATGCTATCGTGTATCGAGTAAATAACTGTTTATGTTACTTTACCATGTACGGACACCAATTCAGCCTGCTGTTCTGTGCTATTGTTTAGTTGAATAACTTGCCTTTTTCAGATTAAATGTCTGTTCTTCGGCTTGGATTTTGTGAAATCATTTTCTAAATAAACGCAACGTATAGTCCAGTGCGATTTATATATGTTTTTTCCTTTTTCAAAACACATTTTTGACTGATGCGACCTATACTCCGGATCGACTTATAGTCTGGAAAATACGGTAGATAATTTATTATAACATGTTAAAATTGCCACTTTGTAGATGTAAGCAAAAATGTGTCGTTTTTGGGTGTGTCCTTGTTGCTCGTGTTTTCAAATTATGTGTTTGTTGCGTCATGTGAACCATGTGCATCACGTGTTTTGTCAAAATAAGTGCCTGCTGCACACGCGTCAAAACCGTTTATGATAAAAGATACGCTCACGTTCACAAAATACACACAAGACACTCCCTTAACAGTGAACTCTGATTACGCATGAGATTATGCGAGTATCTGACAAACGCGAGTGTCTCTTTTATCATAAACCTTTTAGATGCGTCTGCAGCAGGCACTTATTTTGACAAGACACGTAATGCACACAGGTTCACTCCATGTGCCGAACACATATTTTGAAATTACAAACCCCACACATGATGGGCTACATACATGTTGTGACGAACTTTTGCATTGAGCGCCCTTGAAAAAAGAAGTCACCGGCTGCCACTGGGTAGGCCTACATTACTGTACCTAGTGTACCATTAAAGGTATAGATAACTGTTTTGTACCCCTAAAATTTAACTGGTGCAAAATTGTTCCTTGAGGTACAGAATTGGTCCTAAGGGTATAATATTGTATCCCAAAAGGCACAATGTTTCAATGTGTTGTATACCCATAAAGGTACAAAGATAAACCTTTAAGGGTACCATGCACCTCAGCGACAGAAAGGGTACAGTTTTATAGGAGTAAATTTGATCTAAAGAGCTGTGCATCTCATAAATGCCAAAGGTATAATAATCCTTCATGCTGAAGATGGGTCATGGAATATTGATATAATTGGATTATGTCAAGAGGATTTGGCAAGCCTGAAAATAAGGATTGACCATACCTGCATTCATAAACATACTACAATAGTTGTAAAATAGAGTTATAAATTCATAGTCATGTACAGTACATCTACAATTTGTATTCGTGTAAAGATAGTAAGTTACTGTGTCTTACCTGTGTAACATCCTTGACATTGATGGGCTTCTTGGTTTGGGCAACGTGTCCTACAATACCAATATCAAGAGGGAAGACGATTTCAGAATCTGGAGCCACCACACAGTCATCCAGCTCAGAATCTTTATTAACATTAAAGAGTCGTGTGGCCAACTCAGCAACACCGTTTCTCTGCCGATACATGAACAGGCTACAGCGGTCGGCATGGATCAGAGCACTGATCCTCTTCAAGATCTTAAAAATCACTTTCTCCATATTTACGTTCTCCTGCATATCTGTAATGAGATCGTAGAATATCGCTCCCTCTTCTACCGAGCTTATGTCTTTAAAAGTCTCCACATCCACTTTGGACTCTGGTATTCGCAGGATCGAGGCCACGGCACCCGGTTTGAGCTTTTGGTCGAAATAGCTCCTGGCAAAACCTGGATTTCCATCCAAGAACTTCTCCACATCTTCCTTTTTGACACTCATCTTGGGTTTGGGAGGTTCTACCCCAGTCCCGGTGCTGGCAGGTGTAGGCCAAGTAAGAAAAGTTTAAGTCAGATTTCAGGAATCCTCAAACTGTTGTGAGAACCGACGTGAGGAGACACCTGCAGCAGCAGGGGCAACCCGAATCCAATCCAACTGTCATCAGCGGAAAGGTGTTTTCCTAATAGTGTTGAAGGTGAATCAGGATCTGCTGTAGTACAACTGATCAGGTGACCGGTATCAAAGCCTGAGCTTGACCGACGTGTACTACGTCACACTTTCTTTCAGGGAGTACTTGGAGATAAGATGCTCTTAATGAAAGTTTGACATTAAAATATATGGAGTAAAGTCTGTGGGGCTTTGGCAAATAAGCACATTCACTTGTTTTGCTCTCCTCTGGATCCTCTGACAGAAGTCTGGCCTTTACAGCACAAGCTCTTTAAGTTCTTATTAAAAACACACTCCTCATTGCTAAGCCCTATTTAACCAGGCCACTAGATGATTATCTCAGCACCCCAGTTGTCTTCTTCTCAATGTGGCTGCAAACATGAGAGCTGTGAAAGGGCTTTTCTATAAATATAGTCAAGTACACATACAGTGCTTAACAAATTTACTAGACCACCTGTCTTTTTGTCTCAACGACCATCTTTTAATCTGGACTTTTCTTTTTTAAGTGTTCTCAACGTTTCAACATTTTGAACAGAAGTAAGGAATGTCAAAAATGAATTTGTGTTTTCATACCCAAATTTGTTCAATTTCTCTCAGAAGGCCGAAAGTCAAACGAAACATTCAACCATTAAAACCATTAGTTTTCTAATAAGGACTGCAATAACTATAATTGGGCATCTGAATAAAAAGTTATAAAGTACTTTTCCATTTTTATGCATTTCTTGTAAAAAAGTCAATAAAAAAAATTAATGGATAACAAATTAAAGCAATAAACACACTGCTTCTTGGGGTTTATGGCGTTTATAAAACGGTTACATCATATGCATAGCAGGGTTTCACAAAATAAAACACAAATAAGTTGTAATTATATTAGTACAAATATTACTCTTCCGCCAAACAAAGTAGTTCCTCAGAATCAAGTGAGACTGAAACAGAGCGTAGTTCACAACCAACACAGATGCAGCAAAGACACAATGAAAATATGATTAAAGACTGTGGTGTTTATTTATATATATCAACATTCATCTAAAATATACATTAACATTTATATCGTGCAACTGTTGAAGTGATGATCAAATATGCTAGGAAGCATGCTTAACTCTTTCCCCGTCAGCGTTTTTTTTTAAGTTGCCACCCAGTTTTAGTTTAATGCCTTACAGAAAAATTATCTTCTTTAAATAAACATAAAATATCAAATGAAAGAACAGTCCATCCGCTTTCCAACAACAACAAAAAAAAAACGTTTCATCCTACCTTCAATTGTTCTCTTATTATCACCTCTCAAATTTTCAGCTAAAAGCGGAGATAATTCCATTTTTGTGAAGAACTTTTGTAAGAGATCAGATTCAACGCTGTTGTGTCGAGTGAATGCGTCAGTGTTTAAGTTGGGTAAAATTGCCATCTAGTGGATAATAGCGGAAATATCAATAAGACAAAAACAACTCAGAGAACGTTTTCTCTTTATTGACGAAATGACTCAACAATATTTATTGACATTTATCTGGATATCGCCATAATTGTGCAAAGGTAGAAAAAATGATTAAAGACTGTGGTGTTTATTTTCATAAATCTGTACGCAGCAACAGTGGCGCAGTGATACTTGTGATGCGGTCTGAACCGTGGGTTTACCGGGGTATTTTATCACGGCTTAGAACGCGTTTCAACCAATCAGAATGAAGAACCAGAACAGAAATTGTATTTTAGCATTAGAAAAACTACTGTGACTATATAAATTATTTTGGTATCATACTGTTAGTTTAGGGCAGCTGCATAACCCTTACATTAGGTGGTGGTCCAACAAATTTGTTAAGCACTGTATTTTCATGTATGCATTCAGATACCAAAATATGCAGAGGTCCCACAGGATATGTAAACATACAGAATATTTTAGCCTATTAATAAAAATAAATAGAAATAGAAACAAAGATACAGAAAAATCAAGAAACAATAAGAGCATAAGAATACTTTTGTCATATTAAAGAAGCTGATATTTTTACAAACATTTAGTAGCACTGGAATTCTTACTCCATTGAGTTGGCACTATAATAAAGTCATACAACAATATAGCATTATATTATAAGTAGTTACATTGTAAAAAGTTGGATCAACTTAAAAAATTACGTCAATTTTTAAAATGGGAATATTTTCTCACTTTAAGTGAAAAGTTGAAAATGTGTAAATATTTTAGGTGTTACCAATTAAAGTAATTTTTATGTTTTTTTCACCTACGTCTTACTTAAAGGTGAGAAAATGTAAGTGTATAAAACTTTTGTTAGGTCTTACCAATTGAAGTAAGTAGCTTTCACTTTTTACAGTGTATAGCATTAACAAACCGAATACTGTAAATGGCTGTACTTCATAGATGATGATAGTATTACCACATAAACTGTATATAATCTTTTTCTTATGCTTTTAATTAAGTATATTTTTAATATTTTTTTTACAAATCTCTTACAATTAAAATCTCATAGATGCCATTCTAAATGGAGTAAATAGTTTTATAATAAAATGCCAATAATCCTTCCATTAAGATAAAGTTCATACTTACATAAAGGCCTAGTAACCATCTTAGGCAAAAGGTCACGGGGATAATCAGCATATTAATAGATTTATACCTGCACAAAGCAAGTCACAGCTTTGGCTGCGGAGAAAAACACTCAAAATTCCTGTGCATCTATAAGCACTGGTGTATTTGTGTTCTCTTTTGATTTGGTCTGTCTATGCTATTATAATAGTTATATTAGGAAAATAAACAAATTACTGTTTAAGATGGACATAAGAATGAAGTAACAGGCTATATCGTATTTACACTGTAAAGTAAAAATAATCAACTTGGATACACAAGTCATTTCAACTTTGTTTGTTTTTTTGTCTAGACTAGTGAGTAGAGTTGCTGTAACTTATAAAATAGAATTGAATTAGCTGAAGTTATTTTGACTTTATTTTATAAGTTACAGACACTCATCACTAGTCTAGATAAAAAATCATGAAGTTGAAAATGACTTCCAAGTTGGTTATACTTACGTGCAAAAACATTTTTTTTAACAGTGTAGTTTCTATAAAAAAATTGTTTTGAACCAAACGTATAAATGCAGGTCTGAGGCAATGAGGGTTAGTTAAGGACAGGGTTTTAATCTCAGGACCTCTTCAAACTCACAACCTTAATTTCAACACTAGGATGTCACCACTGAATACATGCAACTGCACAGATTAAAAAAATATAAAGGTGTTGTTAAGTTAAATTTATTATTATATTAATTTTTTATTTAATTCATTTTTTGTTTATTATTTTAATGATGTAAGAAACTACAAAGAAACACATTTTTTGTGAGTTTCTATGCTAAGAAGAATGTAAATCTAGCCTCCAATTAATTTCTGATTAGTTATTTTGTTTCTGTGCCACCTAGTGATGGTTACCAAACCAGTCATTATATTATATTAGATAAGTTCAGGACAATACCACACATGAACCAAGATTACACAAAATCAAACCAAAATAAATGATTGAGTCCTTTATTAAAATGCATTGTATTTGTTGTAATGTTCTCAATCTCCATAATCTTTTGTCATCCTATGTGGTCACATGTTGTCATTACCATAAAAGACCACAAGGGTGCAGTAAACTACACAATTTCGCTAAACCCTATTATCCTGCAACCAATGCCAATTGCATCTCCACAATTCAACTAAACACATTGACAAAAAACAAACATCAGATTTTAAAGAAATGTGCATTTAGGTCTCATTATCTTATTAGAAAATTTAAGAAAATAGTATGTTATGATGACATTTGAAACACTTTTTAGAGCATTTAGAAAACCATTTTGACAAACATATAGGTTTAGATTAACCAAACTTGTCAAAATTAAAATTTTACACAGTAAAAAAAACCTAGTCTAACTGTTAACCCTCTATTAACAACAGACCTTTTCAAAGAGCCATTGTGTTTTGTGTAAATATAAAGTTGTTCCCAGAACTCAATCATGATGCAACAGATTCCAGAAAACAAGACTTTGACTTGTCAAGCTTAGTCTAGTGCATCAACCAGTAGGGACATTTACTTGGTCAGCATCTGCGTCTGACCCTACAACTAAGAAGTGCATTTGTTTTTTTAGTTTAAAAGGTTAACCAAGAACAACAAGGCCTGAGCACATGGACAATGTGAGGGATTAGTCTCAGGGTTTATGGGGTAAGGTCCACGAAGACCGCAAACAAAACAAGATGGTGACTTGCATGCTGTGACAAACATATTTAAAAAAATTTTTTTTTATGACCCCAAATTTACATGTTTAAGAAAGGTCATGTTAGTCAACTTTAGCCATTGCTACACATTCTTGTTCTTTGTTTAGTCATATAAACTGTATCTTTTAACTGATTATAATTAATAATTAAAAAAGTGCCGCACCAAAATGATAGCAAACAGGGCCCAAAAAAACAAAATTAAATCACAGTTTCTCTGTTTAGATACAAAGACCTAAATATAGATGACAGCTTCAGAGGCTCTGGTCTAAAAAAACAAATATCTTTAAAAAGAACTGCATTAATCTCCATGGAGCTCAGGTACAAGTGATAACATCATTGAATGCTGCGTGACTGGGTCAGTGTTAAGAAAGGTCAACTTTGATGTAGATTAAAGCTATATCTCTTACTACCACTATTATGCAATTATGCAATTGAACATTTCCGTGGTTTCAATGGAACATGCGATGGATCTCTCAACCTGACCATCCCCGTGTTTGTTTAGGACACTGAAAGTGAGCCAAGGGTGCTATAAGTGGTTCTTACCAATCCTAATACTCAAAAAACGTGGCCACTGATTATGCATGTTTGGGAAGCAGTCCCAAAAACAGATTAGGCTTTCTGCTTCAAGACCAGAAAATATTTTTTACTGATAATGTGTACAGAGATCACATTGTACAATAAATGTCTTCTTTGATATCAAAGGTCTTTGTGAATATCATAAAACTAGATTGCTCAAAATCATTTCATCAAGATGTTTACAAGCCATCTGCTTGTTAAGGTCTTAAATTGTTAAAATGCTTGCATTTCAAGGATCAAGTTATTTATTTACATATAACCTAAGCATTGTATTGAAATGTATATTTCATGTATGCATTTGGCAAAAGCTTTTAACCAAAGCGACTTATTACAAGGTATACATTATTATCACTATGTGTGTTCCCTGGGTTCGAACCTAGGCTATGACCTTTTGCGCTGCTAACGCAATGCAATGTGCTATACAGGAAAATGCTAATAAACATCAATAAGATGCAAAAACTATCATGCAAGCTTTTGTAATAAAAAGTAGAGGTTTTTAATGCATACTTGAGTTTGACAATGAGTCATATAGGAGCCTGTACCATATTTATTATTTAAAAATATGGCACAAAATAGGAAATAACTTGGATAAGAGGATACACATTTTTTAGACATACCAGGATAGCTGAGAGTATACCAGGTTTTAATTAAAGAGGAAACTGATGTGACCACATACAAATCTACTTAAAAAAACAAAAAAACAAAATCTACCTCAAAACCGATTCATTATTACATAATAAGAGTCTCATAAACAGAAAATCTCACCAAACAGTCACAAAGCCACTTGTAATAAAAAGCCTATTGTATTGTAAAGATAACACTGCAGCATGCACATCCTCAACAAGATCAACAATCACAATCCCTCCAGCAAAACAATACACGGTGTGTCAGTCAGGTGTTTTTCCTCAATGCTAGACAGGGAGCATATTCATTATTAATCCTTCAGAAACCCAACGTGATTCATAAATAAATACTACAATAACAATACACAACAGTAGGTTATGAGTTACCATAAATTGTATTATCTACCAAATAAAGTTCAAATAAATTCGCTCACTTTATTTCACAGATGTTTTTTATTATTTAAATAAACAAAGCTGTACTATATTCCACTTACATAATGCTTCGATTGTTTTTACGGTAAGCGTGGGAAGGTTCAATCGAGAGGCCAGATTACAGCGAGGATTTCTAAAACCGGATTAACCGTAGATTTAAGAACCTTATTTAGTCACAAGAAGTGAAAATAATCAATAAGCCTGTCTGTGGAGTACGTATAAAAGGGCTTTTGCTCAGTGTAGACAACACAAGACTGGAGAAGCACAGATAAAGATCCTACATCACAGAATCACTCCAAAACAAACAGGTAAGATACAGTGTTATTACATTATGCAGGCCTTCGGGGTCATACGGTTAACGAAACTGCAGGCCAGTGCTCTCTTTGTATATTGACTAATAAATGAGACTTGTAGTAACTGTTGGAATAAAAGGCAAGCGTTATTTTGTACATGTCTGCTATACAGGATGGAATACTACAAGTTTGCTCTGCTGGTGGTTTTCCTGTCTTACGTTGAACGCTGTTGGTCTGCTTCTTGCGTGGTGGACAGTTTTCAAGTCAAGGACAACTTTGATCCGAAGCGGGTATGGGTGTATCTCTCAAATGTTTCATTTCTAATGTAAATTTAAAACACGTGAGATGTTTATGGGACTTGTGTCTTGTAGTATGCAGGTAAATGGTATGCTCAGCAGAAGAAAGATCCAGAGGGACTTTTCCTCCAGGACAACATCTCTGCTGAATACACTATTGATGATGATGGCACCATGACTGCCTCTTCCAAGGGTCGCGTTACTCTTTTCGGGTCAGTAAAACAATAAATGGTGTGATATTTACAATAAAAGCTGGTTTACAGGTCTTTTGTTTTAGAGGGGACATGCTGAGACTAGAAAGTAAGCCCAAACATGGTCACACCAGGAGAGGAGCAAAACCAGCCTTAATCAGCTAAGACGAGTTTAACCATCTTACGCTGGTTTAAATAGACACTCCACTTTTTTTGAAAATACGCTAATTTACCAGCTCCCCTAGAGTTAAACATTTGTTTTTGCCGTTTTGGAATCCATTCAGCTGATCTTTGGGTCTGGCGGTACCACTTTTAGCCTAGCTTAGCACAATACATTGGATCTGATTAGACCATTAGCATCACGCTCAAAAATAAAGACTTTCAATATTTTTCCTATTTAAAACTTGACTCTTCTGTAGTTAGATCATGTACTAAGACCGACAGAAAATTAAAAGTTGGTATGGCTAGGAACTATGCTCTCATTCTGGCGTAAAGTCAAGGACTTTGCTGCCGTAAAATGGCTGCAGCAGGCGCAATGATGTTATGCAGTGCCGGAAAATAGTCCCCTTGGTAGCAGGAGACTATTTTCGGGCACTGCGTAGTTTCATTGCGCCTCCTGCAGCCATATTGTGTAACTACAAAAGAGTCTTAAAAGAGTTTTAAATAAGAAAAATATCGAAACTTTTTGGTTAGTTTTTAGCGCGATGCTAATGGTCTAATCGGATTCAATGAATTATGATAAGCTATGCTGAAAGTGGTACCCAGAAATCAGAATGGATTCCAAAACGGTAAGCTGGCAGCTGGATATTTTCAAAAAAAAAAAAGTGGAGTATTCTTTTAAGCATTTCTACAGCATGAAGGGTATCATAACACAAGAAAATCTTAAAAACCAAGTTTAAATAAATGATAGCGTTGACGTCATGCTAATCCTACAATCTGTTTTCGGGTTCTGGGTTGTGTGTGCTGACATGGCCGCCCAGTACAACGTGCCTGACCCCGCCACTCCTGGCAAGATGTTCATGAACTACCAGGGTCTGGCTAGCTACCTGTCTAGCGGAGGTATGTTATTATCTCTCTATACTTTATACTTATAACTCAATGACTGCATCTACACAAGACAGGCAGTCGTATCACCACATTAATTATTTGGGTTGTTTTTGTCTGTGCAGGTGACAACTACTGGGTCATTGACACGGATTACGACAACTACGCTATCACCTATGCTTGCCGCACCCTGAAGGACGATGGCACGTGTGATGATGGCTACGCTCTGGTCTTCTCACGCAATCCCCGCGGCCTGCCACCTGCAATCCAGCGTATCGTCCGCCAGAAGCAGGAAGAGATCTGCATGGCTGGTCAGTTCCAGCCAGTGCTGCAATCTGGTAGGTTCTCTTCTCAGCCTCACGACTGCGTTACACATCAATTAAACATGGTTGTGTGCATTTGGCATATTTGGCCCCCTTTAAAGAAGCTAGAAGCACCTATGGCTCAATATACATTTAGAGTTGGGAATTTTTTTTTACAAGATAAGTGTGTGTTTGGTTTATTTAGCTAACTTTATTTTTTCCTCTCTTGTTTAACAGGGGCTTGCTAAGGTTTTGGAGCCAAATAAGAGGGAATTCTTTAGCATGATGGTATGAGATGAGGCATCCGGGCCATTGCATTTCAGTACTGTTGAGATGTAAAGAACAACGCATCTAGCAGGGAGAGAGACCAATTGAAACTTTATCTCAAGGGAATGTGGTGTTGTGTAACGTGTTTGTGAGAATAAATATTTTGTAAACAAAACTTAGTGGACTTTCATTTATCTAACTGGGTTAAAATGTGTATTTTCTTTTTGAAAAAAGACATGAACTTGGCGTGGCTTCACTCAGTCAATATTTAAGATATGAATGTTATAGGGCTGTAACGATTTTCTCAATGAATGAATTTGAATGAATTACGGTGAAATGCCGCCACATCCAAAAGCCAGGGGGTGCACTCGTGCAGAAATACCACTTGTGCCACAGAAGAAGTGGCGTTACAAACTCTATTCCAGGAAATTTCTACAGGAATATATCCCTGTTCTTCAAATGGTTTCAGGTATTTTCATGATAATAAAGAATATTTTGAATGATTTTGTTTAACGAGTGTTGCTTTTTCAAATGCACGTTATAAACGACTCGGACTCATAATGATTTTAGATTAATAACGGACTTCTTACTGACCAAAACGCCATAGTACACGCACAAGCTGCGCATGAAACACAGAATCGCGATGCAGAATCGATTTTAGACAGGTCTTTTTAATGGGACACGCAATATATTGTTACAGCCCTAGAATGTTATATTAACATCGTTCTAAAATGATTTGTTGGTTCAACTTAAAAAAGTAAGTTACTTGATTGCCTTAAAATTTTGATTGCATGGGCTTCACATGTGTTTGTTTGTACCGAGCCCCTAAGGTGACATTGGCGTAAAAAAAATCTAAAGTTTCGTTTCATGTGCTCACATGAAACTTTCGCGTGCTCACATGAAACTTTTATGTGCTCATGTGAAACCTTCATGTGCAGAATAAAAAAAAGTTTAGTTTCACGTGCGCACGGAGAATCTAAGCTAGGAGAATCAGGGCAACTTTAATTTTAATATATCAAAGCAACATTTACTTTCAGCAGACGGCCCTCACTCAGGTTTGATTTTTGGTCCTTGGTAAGAAAAAGTTTGGGCACCCCTGATCTAGGGTAGCTGTACAGAGGTCTTGTCTTGCTAATGGTGCTGACGTGATCTCCTCAATCTACAATATATCCTATAACAGATTTATCTACAAAAGGTTAATACCTTCTAACTTTCTTGTTATGACTGCCACTGAGTATTCTCATGCCAGCTGGTGTCTCTTGTAGACAGAACAGATTGTCTGAACCACGTCTTTGAAAAAGGCAGAGATAATGACATAAGGGGCTTTAGAAGCTCAGTCAAAATTACCATGTACCCAAGAGGTGTAGATTCGTAATGTGGCACAGATTTGTTTACTACAAAGCACATATATTATGCTTACAGTAACATACAAGAGATGTATGCTTATTGTGTTGCTTGTCACAAGTAGGGTAAGAATGACATAATTTGTATTTTGGGTAAGCTACTTTTTCAATATACTTCAACAAGGTGAGCAAAAGTCAGACAGCTCCCAGTGATACTGTTTTATCCAAAGTGACTTACAGTGCATTCAAGATATACATTTTATCAATATGTGTGTTATGTTCCCCCAATGTAATGCGTTACCATTTGAGCTACAGAAACTTCTCTTTATGCAGCGAGCATGTGCACCAATGATTATGCTATAACTCGGAATCCTATTTCTGTGATATTGTGTGATTTAATGGCACACCCCGGTATACTTGCTAAAGTTTATCTATCTCTGAGAACCATCTACATAACTGCAGCAATGAAACTTCGCTGAAGAGCAGAACCATTGCAACATCATAAATGTTTCAAAACACTGCCATTTACACTCAGCAATGAGTAACCATAGTTATTATAAAGCCCAACCACTCATAAACATTAACAAGATGACAGAATGTCAGCAAATACAAGGAAAATACTCTGACCTGTTTTCAAAAGATAATTAACTTGGGCACATGTTTTCTTTGCTGTAGAAACACATTTTTAAAAGGTCACATGTCAAAACTCTTGTAAAGCTATTAAAGCAAGCAGTGTACCTGGAAGAGCATTTTAGGGTTATGTGTTTGATTCCCAGGTCACACACATACGGGTGATTTTTTTTGCACATATAAGATTAAGGTCTGAACTTACTATAACCATTATTTTTAGAGGATTTAAAAAATATTTCCTATAGAATTATTTAAATTTTTTAGATTATCATTATAAAAAACTGTCATTACCGCAACATGCACTCTAAAAAATAATTCAGGGGATCTGTTGCCACTGTTTAATTTAATGCATTGGTGCAAGTTAAAAATTCTAAATAATTGATTTATTGAAAGATTTAAACTTGCAAACGTTTTTTATTGAGTTGTCCAGACATGATAATGTTGAAAGTTACATCAAGTTAATATTGTGTGTAACTTCAAATTAATTATCTGTGTTAGTTTGTTTAAAACATTATTTAAGTTGTAGTAACTCAATGCATTTAGCTTGATTACTTCAGGTTCCCAGCATGCTTTGCATGGGACTTGATAGTGAGAGTAAATGTAGAAATATGGTGTTATTTTATGCATTTCTAATCAAGATGAAAACATGAGAAGACTTTTAATGATTATTGTTCTGTACTTTTGTTATTTAAAAGATTTTCTGATATGTTGTTGATTTTTAAGAGGTTACCATTGTGCTGAAGAATAGCAGCCCAGTCTCATGACCGTATAACGAATTCCTGTTTTCGTGTGATTATCACGTATTGGTTATTCAACAGTTTTGTTCTATTTTCTTACCATTGTCGCTTCGGTTTAGATTTACATAAAATGACATCCCTACCCAAACCCAACTCTAACCCTAACGCCAGGCAACATATAAAAAAAATAAATAAGAAAAAATAGTATAAACCAATACATAAAGTGACATTCTAATGCAAGCACCAAATCACGAAAAAACGAAGAAATTTGTGACTATATCACGAAACTTTGTGAGACTGGGTAGCAAATAGAGCATTTGTTCAAGTTGAGAACAGACTCACCAACAGACTCATTACCTTGCTGTTTTAATCAGATGGCATTTTGATAAAAAGGCTAAAACTGGTCGTCTTCTGCAACCTGACAAGTGTTCTTTAATAAAAAAAGGTTGAATCAGTAAATCAGTGTCCACGATTGAATCAAATTTAAAATGCAAAAAAAAAAAGTTAAAACAACTTAATTTTTATGAGTATTCAACGCAATTTTTTAAGTACATCCAACTTCTTATAGTTTGTTGGCCGGAATTAATTTCAGAAGTAGTTGTCTTAACTCAAAATAATTGATTTTAGAGTGATGATATTACATTAAATATATGCATTTACAAACTCAAGTTTCGGTAATGAGAACTAAAAAGTTGTCTAGGTACTATGACAAACAAAATTTCAACTTTTATCTGGAGAGAAAAAATAAGAACTGTTTACCTGGTAGCCATCTTGAGTGTCACAGTCAATTATGTCCCTTCCAACTATTTTTTTAAATGTTCGTTTCTTGAGGGCTTAAACAATGATCGAAAATTGTTGCGGAGGATGAGAAAATATTCCTTATTATTGTCTCTACATTTACCAATGATCACCAAATACCACGTGTTTCTTTACTGTAAATGCTTATAGTATAACATGCACTGAAGCTTTTTATTTTTTAGATTTTTTAATTTTAAATATTTCCATGTCAAAGAACCAAAATCCAGTCATGGACATGTTGCAGTAATGAACATTTTCCCCTTAAATGCAAAAAAAAATGGGTTTGTATGATGTCATTTGAAATCATGTGCAAAATAATACATGAAGAGATGTTTGTTACTGCATGCTTCTTATTTTGATACTCTTACTTTCCATTTACTTTTTTAATCAAAATTTTTCATGACACCTTATAAGTCTAATTTCGCGAGAATCACCAATACAGATAAAATGTATAGCCTAAATGCACTGTAAGTTGGTTTGGATAATAGCATCTGCCAAATGCATAAATGTAAGCAGTAAAGGAAGCACAGGATTGCAATTGTTAAGAATGCAACATAATCTTATAAATTGCCCCAGACATTGATAAGAAACTAACAACAAGAAAAGCTTGCAATTTGTACAATTTGTAACTTGGTTGGTTTATACAGTGGTCATTTAAACAATTCGTAGTAGCAGAGTTAATAGGTAAATGACTTCTTGTTCTTATACTCATAATGGGGAGCAAGCTGGCAAGATTTAACAAGATCTTTGTTGCATTACATTCACAGGATTTGTTCTGTCATGAATATTAAAGGGTTAGTTCACCCCAAAATTCAGTCATCATTTACACAGCCTCTAGTTGTTTCAAACCTATATAAATTGATCTGCTCTGCTAAACAAAATAGATATTTTCAGCAATGTTTGTACCCACCATTGACTTCTATAGTATTTTTCTTACTATGGACATCAATGGTGCTTCTCTATCCTGCTTGATTACAAAAATCTTCCTTTGTGTTCAGCAGAGCAAAGAAATTAATACAAGAAACATAATGGATTCAATTGTCCATGTCTTGGGTGTCTTGCACAGTGGCTCAGATTCATCGCATTCATTATCTTCACATGCATTCATCCATCCATATACGCATGTTAAGAAATTCTAGTCTGTGACAGAGGGTGGCAGTGTTTCTATGGTGATCAGCTCAGCAGCCCATAGCCCCTCCCTCTCGCTCTCTTCCTTTATCTAAATCTGTCTATGATTGGTTACTGAGCGTTAAGCAACAAAGCCATATCTTTACCCACAATCCTTAGCCTCTGTCAGAATAGCTAACCAGCTACCGTTCACTGGGAAATTTAACAGTACAGGCATGGCAAATGTGTCCTCCATTCTCATCATTCGCTCCTATACTAAGGGTGAGTCACTGTTTCAGTCCCAATCTATTCTTCCTCATTGACTATATGGGGGAGGTCTTACTGTAGATAGGTTTAATTACAACATATAGTAGCACAAGAACATAGGAAATGTTGAAAAGCAACAAGAAGGCAATGCACATTTATAAAATTATTACAATTTATTTTATATTTTATAAGAATATATTTTAAACTGTGATGAAAACCATTTACTATACTATAAAATAATTCATTTCTGCCCTAGGTTGTGTACTATTTTTTGTTTATACTGTAAACGTTGCATTGTGGACTGTTACGGTTTGTGCTGATGACATTTTGATGTGATGTTCCTCATTTTAAGTAATTTTGAAAAAAAGCACCTCTCAAATGAAATGTAAATGTAACCACACGTTATCTAAACTGACACTATGTTTACCCCTGTTCTGGGCAAAACGCCTACAAGCATGTTTTACATGGGAAATTTTCATTTAGTCAAGAATCATATTTGAAGTTTTGCCTCTGCAATTCACTTACAAGCCATGAGTCATAATTCATAACTTGAGATCTATACAACCTGCCACACTTGACATAACTGTAATAAATAGAGCACAAAGGGCAACATTTTTCCTACATACGGAGTTATTATTCTAACAGATGACAATTGTGGATCACAGGTCATAGCATAAACTGACAGACTGTCTGAACTGACCTTTGTGAAAACATTTATTTGCATAATAGTAATAAGTTAATAGATAAATAAATAATAAAAGCGTGGGGCAAACCATGCTGTATCTATAACACCATAAACTACCACAAATATAACCTGCACCCATTATTATCTGACCAATACTGTTATTAAAGGTTTAGACAGGACTCAAACCACTATCATAAGACACTCACAAGGGACCTATATCTAAAACCAGAACATTCATGACAAAAGCCTGTATTCATTGACTGAGTCATGCTGAAATTTACATGTCAAATTCAAATGAGTTTTAAACTCATACAGTAGATGACTTAGTTCTTGCAATTTTCATTATATTTTTTTAAATGTACTTCAAAGAAATATTGTGCTCACTCTGATAAGAACAAGTAAAATATTTACTTTTGGCACCGTTAAGGATGCCTCACAATTGCTCAATGCAAACCATTACAAAGTAGCATATGTTTAACCCAAAAGACAGCTTCCATCTTCTAATTTTTCAGCCAATGAGAACAAATGGTTGTTAGGTGGGTGGGGTGGGGGTTGGATGGATTCCCTCAAGGTTTTCGTATAATAAGGCACAAACTTGCATTCTGCTATTGGGTTTTGCTGGTGGCAGGCATTGTAAAGAGGCTACTGCATGAATACAAGCAGCTTGTGCAGATTGATTGATTTTGTTTTGCGACTTTTAAAAAAAGACCACCTATTCAGGTAAGTGATGGACGTGCTTTTTTACATACCTTAAGCATTTCAAACATGCAGAGAACTAAAAACTAAAACAAGTTTACATTACTGAAAGGTGAAATATGGATCTATAAACTTTATGAGATCGTCATGGAAAATTGTCTTGTGTCTAGGACTATGGACATTTATGGCACACAATAAGAAAGCCATTTAGTTAAATAACATGTGCGGTCCAGTGCGGATTCTCTCATTGTCAAGGAGGCACATGACATGATGATGGTTTAATGGGACATTGACTGAGATAAAGATCTTTGCTTTTCTTGCTAAGTGTTCTGTTCCTGTGAAGAGATTAGTTTCTTGGTAAAATCTAAATTAGGTAAATTACTTTTATATACAATTCTGAGCCAGAAATTCGTAAAAAAAATGTTTAAAAGTTTTTGTAAAATTATATTAATATTAAGCTTTTTAATAAATTAATTTATGAATCCGAGTTGGATACAAACCAATAACATAATTACTTTTTTTTTTTAATAAAACATCAAAATGACTAAATATTATTCATTTAGTTCTATGCAACAATCAAATTATATTATATATGAGGCGTTCAGATGCAAAAGCCGCTAAACACCACCTTTATCAAAAATGAGATGCTATCGACCGAATGCTTTCAATCAAATACTTTCACTTCAAATACGCTTAATCCCGCCCTTAGGTCATTCAGAAACACTGGTTTGTTGGCAGAATCCGTTAAATGCCACTATGCATAAGAACTAAACGAAGAACTGAATGAACAAGGTTTTTCAAGAAGATTTACCAAATATAGGATATTGACCAAATTTTTGAGCCTTTTATTTATTTATTGTTATTTATTTTGAGCCTATTTATTCAGAACGGACAGTGAAGATTTTGGACACTGGAGCCTTTTTTCAAAAAAAAAAAGGAGGAAAAAATTATATTTT
This sequence comes from Misgurnus anguillicaudatus, assembly GCF_027580225.2. Taxonomy (NCBI): domain Eukaryota; kingdom Metazoa; phylum Chordata; class Actinopteri; order Cypriniformes; family Cobitidae; genus Misgurnus; species Misgurnus anguillicaudatus. Next base: position 22,077,013 of record NC_073345.2, read on the forward strand.
GCATGTATTTAAAGGGTTTGCAGTGAAAGACGGTCAACTTTGTTAAATATTACTAAAATTAATAAAGTGACATTAGTGAAAAGAAGGCATTTCAATTATTCATTAATAACCTTTTAATTGCCATTCAATTGAAATGACTAAATCTAAACACAAAATCCTGATAAAAATGCTAATGAAAACGTCAAAAGCACAAAAAGAGGGTTTTGCATCTGACCTATTCAAATTAATGATATCAGCAAATACCAATAGATTTTTGTTTTTGTTTCAAATGAATAATTATTTACACAATTTTGAAAGAAATGGTTCACATACTACCAATGTCCGAAAAATTGCTTTTATTTGTCGTTACCAATTATAGCCCAAAACATTGGTGCATTTTTTCTTTATTATACCACGGGTCTGTTGAATGCTTTATTCTGATTGGCTGAGAAATGTTTCATGGCAGTCCAATGTCTTAAAAATAGGCACCAGAGCAATGTTTGCTGATAACCGTGGTATAAGCGGAATAATTGACTCCGGTCTTTAAATTATTTGAAAATATTTTCTTATTATTCAATGGCCTGTCATCAATTATTCCTTACTTAATCCTGTCAATAAACTTCATAACAGTGTTGGTTGATGAATCCAAGCTTTTGTTTCCTAGTTTTACCCTACTATCATGCAATGATAATAGAAATATGTGTAAATCATTGCCAATGATTGAAAAGTGTTGCTGTGAGCACTTTAAGCAAATCTAACTGATTAGTGTATCACCACCACTGATAATTGTGTTAACTTCTCTTACCAATACTGACTGGAGGAAGCAAGACTGTTTCACATTCACACTTCTATCGCTTTGATTAATCAATCACTCATATTTAACGGCCATCCTGTTTGGCCTTACTGATCAAACATTGCTTGTATCAGCTCTTTTTTTCTCTTTTTCAGGAGCTGTCCTAAACATCCCATCATCACATGGCTCCCTCATCAGCGGAAGCCATGGATGACCTGACGCCTACGACTGTAGGCCCTCTGAAGCGCAAAGTACATCCGAAGAGACGACCTACTGAGATCATTAAGACCAAACTGCAGCGAAACCTTTCTTGTTCGGCATCTAAAGTGAAGAACACTCTAACAGGCTTTTTCCCTGTTGTGCAATGGCTTCCAAAATACAAGGTAAAGGATTATATATGGGGAGATCTGATGTCTGGGCTGATCATTGGCATCATACTGATCCCACAAGCCATTGCTTACTGCCTGCTGGCGGGCTTGGAACCTATCTACGGCTTATACACGTCATTTTTTTCAAACATCATATACTTTTTCATGGGAACGTCGAGACATGTATCTGTGGGTATCTTTAGCCTCATGAGTCTGATGATTGGACAAGTTGTGGATCGAGAGGTCTTTCTAGCAGGCTTTGATCTGAACGAAGACAGTAAGCAAAACGCATTTGATGTCGGGTTAAATGAAACTTGGGAAAGCAACACCACTGTCAACCCGAAAATTATGGTATTGAATATGGAATGTGGAAAGGAATGCTACGCCATCGCCATTGCTACGGCTGTAACCTTTCTTGCTGGAGTCTACCAGGTACACATTTTAAATTCTTGCATCTATATAACAAAACAACAATGAATTTTGCTTTATTAAAAGTAATTGGTTTTATTTCTTTAGGTTCTGATGGCTGTGCTTAAATTGGGCTTCGTCTCAGTTTATCTCTCTGCTCCTATGCTTGATGGCTTCGCCACTGGTGCATCTTGCACTATCCTCACTGTCCAGGCAAAGTATTTGCTCGGCCTTAAGATTCCTCGCCACCAAGGCTACGGCACGGTTGTGGTCACCTGGATCAACATCTTCAAGAACATTCACAATACAAACTTCTGTGATTTGATAACAAGTGCCATTTGCATCATAATACTAGTTGCAGGAAAGGAGATCCAGGATCGGTACAAAGACCGTCTGAAAATTCCTCTCCCCACAGAACTGGTGGTAGTAGCACTTGCCACTATAGTTTCCCACTTTGCAGATCTAAATGGGCAATATAGCTCAAGCATCTCAGGTGACATTCCAACTGGTTTCATCCCACCAAAAGTGCCTAGCTTTGAACTGATGCCCAGGGTAGCATGGGATGCCATTCCATTAGCGGTTATAAGTTTTGCATTTACAGTTTCACTCTCTGAGATGTTTGCCAAGAAGAACGGGTACACAGTTAGACCCAACCAAGAGATGATAGCGATCGGGTTCTGCAACATAATTCCATCTTTTTTCCATTCTTTCACTACCAGCGCTGCTCTTGCCAAGACTATGGTGAAAGACTCGACAGGTTGCAAGACTCAGATCTCCAGTCTAGTGAGTGCTTTTGTGGTCCTCCTTGTTCTTCTCTTTTTCGCCCCATTTTTCTACGCCCTGCAGAAATGCGTCCTCGCCTGCATCATCATTGTCAGTCTGCGGGGCGCCCTGCATAAATTTCAAGATGTCCCGAAGCAATGGCGCACAAGCAAGAGCGAAGCGGTTGTCTGGATGGTGACCATGTGCTCCACTGCACTGATCAGCGTGGAGCTTGGGTTGCTGATTGGTGTGCTCTTCTCCATGATTTGTGTGGTGGCACAGACTCAAAGTCCGAAGGTTGCTTTGCTGGGACAAATTGAACAAACCAATGACTATGAAGACATGGCAGAATATGAGGATCTTTCGCCTGTTCCCAAAGCGAAGATCTTTCGATTTCAAGCCCCTTTGTATTACGCCAACAAAGACTACTTTTTAAAATCATTATATAAAGCAACTGATCTTGACCCGTTCATTGAAACGAACCGTAGAAGAAAACTAGAGAAGAAAGCTAGGGAAAAGGCAGCAAAAAAGAATAACGGCGTGGACCAAACAAATGGAGACGTTAGTATAAATTTGATTTCAAAAGAGTTGGATTTTCATACTATCATCTTGGACTGCTCCTCCATTTCATTCATAGACACAACAGGAGTAAACACCCTTAAAACGGTATTAAAAGACTATAAGGATGTTGGTGTGAATGTAATTCTGGCTTGTTGCAACGCGACATTAATAGATTCTTTATCGAGAGGTTCATTCTTTGGGGCTGGAGACCAAAATATGGAAAAACTGTCATTCCATACTGTCCATAGTGCTGTTTGTTTTGCTAGCGGTACGGCAAAACCAGTTAATGACTCCTCTGTGTAATGTGTCCACAGTTTTATCACCAGAGCTGAAAAGAGCTATTTTCTGTTTAAACATTTCCTGTAACATTTAACATGGAAAATGCCCTCGTTTTAAACAGGTTTATGAAATCAAAAGCCTACTCCTGTTTGAGTCACAAGTGAATTTTCTGCAGCTCAACAGACTTCTGAATGCCTTTTCGTGTGTATGTGTTTTTTACAAAGATTTGACAAAAAACATAATATTTGTAATAATTTGTATTTGGTATCAACTATCATGATTTTCAACTGCATAAAATACTGTGACAGATCTGTGAAATACCCCGTTATTCCAAATCATTACATTGCATTAATCTGAAACAATATCTGAGGCATTTCAACAAAACTTGTATAGAGATTTTATAATTGTATTTTTCGCATAATTTCTGAAATGTTTGTTTTATGATCTTGGGTAAATAAAAGAAACCATCAGGGATGGATTTAATTTTTAATCTTATATGAATCATTTGTTTATGCTTCACACACATGCAACAAAGCCTATATTACCTCGACAAATAGATGCTTTGCTCAGAAACATACACAAATACAATGGTTGCCTTACAGCTTACCGTTCCTTTATTGAAGATACTCCACAAATACGCCATCATGTTTTGAAGTTTGACAAGGAAATTAAATCAGCTTACCTTTTGGTACCACTGCAACATAGCTAAAGTTATACAGGTGCATTGTCTCCACCACGCTCAGAAATACTACCACGCTTACATCCTTAAATATATGAGTGCATAAACTGGAATAGAGAATAAACAACGCAAAGCTTTTTGTCACAAATAAATGTTTTTCTCTATGACTGCGATTCTAACGTTATACCGCTCCAGGACGCGCGGTGTCACTCTGTGCAGCCACACGACGCTGCAGCACGCGAAGAAGAGGGAAGAGACGTCATCGGAGATTCAAATTTTTACCGCTCGGAGTCGTCTGCTGTGGAGCGAGACGAGTTTTATTTCGTTCATATTTGATAGATTATTAAGTTTATCAACGGATTGGTGTTGTTTATAGCGGTACAAAGATGTCTTGTCGACGAAGGTAAGTGTGTGCAGCTTTTGAAGATCATATATTTTTAAACCGCAACAACAAACTTTATTTTGGCTGTGTCTTTAGATCGTAGTGCGCTTCTTTCTAGACTTCATTCTGACTTCTTAAAAATACATTTATTTTACATTTTTAACCTCCGTTTTTTCAATGCATTACATTATGTATCTTACTTAGAAACATCCCCGACTTGTGGCTGGGAATTTGAAACCACAAGCTAAAGACTACTAACGTTAAGGTTAAATGCATTGTGCATTACACAGAATGTCATTTAAGATCTAACCTAGTAACTTCCTATTTATAAGTAATACACGTTCATAAGTAGCTTGTAGCTTGATAATAATTTAAGACAATTGTTATTTCAATGCATTACATTGTGTATCTTACTTAGAAACATCCCCGACTTGTGGCTGGGAATATGAAACCACAAGCTAAAGACTCCTAACTTTAAGGTTAAATGCATTGTGCATTACACAGAATGTCATTTAAGATCTAACCTAGTAACTTCCTATTTATAAGTAATACACGTTCATAAGTAGCTTGTAGCTTTAAGACAATTGATATAATAATTGAATTATTATTATTATTGTAATCATTGCTTTAACCAGATGTTTTTTGTTTGGCATGTTTAGCCAGTGCTCATTGATCAACAGTCAGATAACGTTAACGTTACTGTAAACAAACTAACCAGCCTGTTGCCTATTTACAGGTTTTAAAATGGCTAAATTAGACTAGATGTTTTATTTCTCATTTCTATATGTTGCATAGAAACGAAATTGTGTTTTTACACGTCCACAGCTCCACAGTTCAGTACATAATTTAAAACAAAATCATAAAGAAATCATAAAGTCACAAACTGATTTAGCAGCCTAAAGAAAACTATTTCGAGTTGCTCTAGTTTTTTGCTGTGGTATATCTTTCCTGACTGCATCAGTGTAAACAATCAATAAAATTGGAGTCTTTGAGGATGCCACCAGCTCTCTGCACACACCTCTGCTTGTAGATGTCCAGTAGCTGTGCCTGTGGCAATGAGACACCAGTTATCACAGATGTAACTGGTTTAATAAGGTTTCCCAGTATCCAGTGAATCTTATTTTATTGTTTGTCTTGTGTTTGTATAATTAGTGTGGCTATGGCATCCACTCTTGTAACTGATATCAATCATGCGATGGCCAGACTGGTGGATATATGGGACAGCATCGGCATCATGGAAGAACAGAGAGTGGAGCGAATGCAAACTGTGAAAAAGCATATAGATGTAAGTTGCCTTGTGCATATGTAAAGTACAATATCATCCACCTTGCAGGCTCTATTCACTAGTTGTCAACATTTGAGAAGTGGATCAAACCTTTTATAAAAGTGGTTTTAAAACAATACGCGTTTTTTTTTTCTTAGGACAACTTTAATGAACTTTCTTTTATAATAATGCATAGGATATACCCAGTTAAACATGTGTTGGAAAGGATTAAATTGAATATCGATTACTCATGTCATGTTGTTTTTGTCAAGGTGAAAAGAAAGCAATTTTCCATTTTTTTTCCATTGTATATATACAATTTGAATGGTTTATTATGGAAAAATTGAGCATTGTTTTACAGCTAACTGGATTGAAAATATTTATATAAGTTAATAATCAAATACTTGATAAAGAAAGGGAATATCCTATTCAAAGTTGATTTTACTGGGGAAATTTCATGTTAATAAAGTAAAATGGTCTGAGTAAAAAATCAGAGAGCGTATAAGATTACAAGCAAATATGACATTGCTAGTTAACTGACACCCTTTTTTTTGTATTAATTTATTTAATTAACTCTGGCTTATTGATTGTTTAATAATCATATACTTTTTAATATACTTATATAATTTTTGTATACTGTTTAATTGTAATGTTTCTCATTGTACTGTTGTATTATGGCAAATAAAAATTAAAAGAAATAAGAAAGAGGGCCGTTAAAAAGACTTGAAACTTTTTTGATCCACTTCAAATGTTAAAATATTTAAAGAAATAGTTTACCCTAAAATAAAAATTAGCCCATATTTTACTCACCCTCAAGTAATCCTAGATGTATATGACTTTCTTTCTTCTCGAACACATTCAGAGTTATATTAAATAATATCCTGGCATTTTCAGTATTGGATAGTGCCCCATTTTTTTTAACTCAAAAAAGTGCATCCATCCATCAAAAACTAATCCATACAGTTATTGATGTCTTTTAAAGGGGAAGCAATGGGTTTTTGTAAGGAAACATTATACTTCAGCCTTCACAAACTATGGTGGTATGCAAGTTTATGAGAGGGTTGAGGATCAGAGATATTTAATAACTGTTTGGATTAGTTTTTGGTGGATGGATGCACTTTTTGTAACTTTTGAAAATGGGGCACTATCCATTATATAAAGCTGAAAAGAGTAGGATATTATTTAAAGGGGCAATGTGGGACTTTTAGAAGGATCTTAGATCTGGACTGATCTGTTGGTTGCAATTCCTAATCTCGCCGCTAGAGTCCCACATTGTACTTTTAAAAGGGACATATCATGAAAATCTGACATTTTTCATATTTAAGTGCTATATTTGGTTCCCCAGTGCTTCTATCAACATAGAAAATGTGAAAAAGAACAACCCAGTACTTAGTTTTGGGAAACATTCTCTGCAAGCATGTGAAAAAAAATAGGTCATTGAAATTTGGCTCCCCTTGTGATGTCAGAAGGGGAAAATACCGCCCCTTAATCTGCACTATACAACCACAGCACTGCCATTTAGTGCAGAGGTAATTTGCATTTAAAAGGACACACCCAAAACGGCAAAGTTTTGCACACACCTACAAAGTGCCAATTTTAACATGCTATAACTAATTGGTCTTTATCAAATTGATAAATCTATATGATATTTTGAGCTAAAACTTTACATATGTGCTCTGGGGACACAAAAGATTTATTTTACATCTTGTAAAAGTCTTGTGAAATGTTCCCTTTAATGTAATATTATTGTTTGGCTGAGGGTGGGTAAAATATGGGCTAATTTTCATTATGATGTGAAGTGTCCCTTTAAGTCTGAAATGATCTGTGCTCTTCTAGGGTCTTTTGCATTCCATGATCACGGAGGAAGAGGCTTTAAGGCATCGCATCAGAACCGATATCATAACCTTCCAGAAACAATTAGATACATTGTGCTTGGAGCTGTCATTAGAACAATACAAAGTAAGTTTTATAACAGTTATCAGTTGTCTAACAGTAAATTTTTTTATGTACCAACAAAGAATAAGGCACTTTTTTTTTCAAATGTTATACCAAAATCTTTTATAGCTGGAGGAAGGCCTCACGGTTCTGCAGATGGAGAAGAACCTACGTTGCCGTGCCGAGACTCTTCAGAAAGAGAAAAATGACCGCATGAGAGAGCTGAATGATCTAATGAAACAGGATGAGGAGTTGTGTGTGACTCTGTGTGCCACACCCTACTACATCCCAACAGGAAGTGTGCCATCTCGAACCCAGCTGCAGGAGCTCCAGCAGCACGTCGAGACGCTTAACAAAGAAAAGGCATGCAGTCACATTTTCTCATTTCTGTTTTTGTAAGGTGTTCCCCTTATTGCTGGATGGCGTTGTGGTTTGTGGTGTGACCAGACTCTCTCTGTGTTTATAGGAGAGCAGAGTTAAGGTGTTCTCTGGCCTCAGGAAAGACATCAAGAGTGTGATGGACGAGATGGGACATGAACCTGACAGCAGTCTGGAAAGAGACTCTATCAGCCCCGACGCTGACATTTTCCTGCTCACGCATGACAACATCAAAGCCCTCAAACTGCTCCTCAGTCAGGTGATACACTTGAAATAGTTAATTGCTAACAAAAGCAAACTTATTGACACATATGAATTGATAAACGGGAATCTTTGATGTTAAAACGGGGGCTAAAATAATAAACAAAGGCCCAGTTTCATAGACAAAGGCCTTAGTTACATTTTGAAATTTAAGTAGCTTTAATAAATGACTGAGATATGTCAGGGCAAGCTGTTTTCAGTTCAGACCGCTCAAACATGCATTTTCGTATAGGATTAAGCTTAAATGCAGGATAGGCAGGAATTATCTAAAAAACTTTTTTACAAATTTGTTTAAACTGTCTTTATATACAAATACATAATTAAAATGTAAGTACTCTGAAAAAGAGAGTATAAAACCCGAGTGTCTGTAGACCTCTCACGACGTTTTAAACACAGCTAATTATTTCCATTCGGGACGAAACAAATGATTGGCTTGCGCGACTATCACTCTCTCTCGCACCACCCCTGTTGCTACGGGATCTGCCCACACATGTGCACACCCGATTGATTTGAACATGCACGAGCCACTCTAGGAAGAGCAAAAGTATGGCAGAGAAAGAGCATTCAGAACTCACAGTACCTGCATATGCAGTCAGCAAAGGCAAACAAAGGAATAAACGAAGCAATCAAACGAGACTAAATATCGCGTGGCTTTTCCTCAAGTCGACGATGCAGTAGCGGTATTGTCTCCGGAGTGTACAACGCTTTCATCACGGAAACTCTTCCATGCAAAACATTGGCTTAATAGTGAGTACTACAAGCCATCCTATTTGTTAATATTAATAGTGATAAAGTTAGGTGTATTATTACATGTGATTGTGACATGATGTTACTACATGCACCTCGCTCCTTCCGCTCCGCTCGTCTGGTAAATGCTTCTCCCAGAAGAGCGGTCGGCGTAACTTGTTTGTGTTTTGGGGGCGTGGCTTTAGAAGAAACCCAGAAGGGAGGGGGTGGAGTGAATGGAAAAATTAGCTGTGTTAAAACAGTGGTGAGAGGTCTGCAGACACTCGAGTTTTATACTCTCTTTTTCAGAGTACTTACATTTTACTTATGTATTGATATATAAAGACAGTTTAAACTAATTTGTAAAAAAAGTTTTTTTTAGATAATTCCTGCCTTTATAAGCCTTGTCTGCGAAACCAGGCCTAAACCAAAATGCAGCAAAAATGTAATAACTGTTTTTTCCCCACAGCTTGAAATAAAAAAGGAATCCTTGATTTCAGCAAGAGACAAACTCAAAGAGCAAGCTACGAGCCTGTGGTATCGCCTGAGTTGTCCGGAGCCGGAAGGCAAGGCATTCCGAGAGGAAGCGATGAGCACTTTATCTGATGATATCAGACGGGTGAGAGTCATTTAACTCGCAGGATGTCACATCATGTAATCTGAACCCTCACTGATCTTAACATCCCTGGTGTTTACCACTGCATGTTAATGGAGTGTATTTCCTCTCACAGTGGCGGGGAGTAGTGGAACAGCTGAAGGAAATGCAGATGGCTCGTTTGGAGGAGGTGATCGATAAGGTCCGACAGGAGCTTGTGGCTCTGTGGGACAAATGCATGTTCGGCCCAGAACAGAGAGAGCCGTTCAACGTTCACTTTTGTGATGGTAAGTTCACAAAAGTTTTGATGTATTTGTCAGAGCCGATAGTTTGTATCCTGGCTCTCATTACATATTATCTATCAAATAAAGGCAAATGAAAAACTTTTTAAAAAATATATTTCTGCTGTTGAACAGATCATTACACAGAGGAGCTGTTGGCTTTACACGATGCTGAGCTTTTAAGAATGAAGTCCTTCTATGAGTCGGCACAGACAATACTTGAGGACCTGGAGAAATGGAAGAAAAATTGGGCTCTCTTTCAAGAATTTGAGGTTCTGACGGGCCTCTGTGGCTCTGAGATTGCTTTAAACCTGATGTGATTTATATTTAAAGGGACAGTACTTTTTTGAAAGATGTTCTCATTTTCCAGCTTCCCTAGAGTTGAACATTTAATTTTTGCCATTTTGGAATCCATTCAGCTGATCTCCGGGTCTGGCGCTACCACTTTTAGCATAGTTTAGCACAATCCATTGAATCTGATTGGACCATTGGCATCTTGCAGAAAATAACCAAAGTGTTTCGATATTTTTCCTATATATTTGAAACTTGACTCTTCTGTAGTTACATCATGTACTAAGACCGACAGCAAATTAAAAGTTGTGATTTTCTAGGCAGATATGGCTAGGAACTATACTCTCATTCTGGCGTAATAATCAGGGACTTTGCTGATGTAACATGGCACTGCCCAAAAATAGTCCCCTGCTATTGAAAGATACCAAGGGGACTATTTTCGGGCACAGCGTATTATCATTGCACCTCCTGCAGACATGTTACAGCAGCAAAGTCCTTGATTATTACGCCAGTAGTATAAGTTATATTACGCCATAGTATAGTATTAGTTCCTAGCCATATCTGCCTAGAAATTTGCAACTTTTAATTTTCTGCCGTTCTTAGTACACGATGTAACTACAGAAGAGTCAAGTTTTAAATAAGAAAAATATTGAAACTCTTATTTTTTAGCATGATGCTAATGGTCTAATCAGATTCAATGGATTGTGCTAAGCTATGCTAAAAATGCTACCGCCAGACCCGGAGATCGGCTGAATGGATTCCAAAACTGTAGAGATCAAATTAGCTCTAGGGGAGCTGGAAAATGAGCATATTTTCAAAAAAGTAAAGTGTCCCTTTAAGCATTTGACTGGAGCTTTAATCCAGAAGGACTTGACAACAACATCATCTTCACATGTGTAATCGTCTTTATGTTTGTGTTGCTAGAGGAAGGCCGCAGATCCAACTCGATTTAGCAACAGAGGAGGATCTTTGCTTAGAGAGAGTAAAGACAGAGCCAAAGTGCAGAAACTACTTCCAAAGGTACATTTTTAATTAAGGGAATACTTCACATAACTACATTTCTGCCTTTTTTATTTACCATCATGCCATTCCAAACACATACACTGCTGTTGTTCTGTAAAAAAGACAAAAAAGGAGAACTAAGCCTCAGAAAGCACAATAAAATTAGTTTGGTATTTCCTTTTAATGTTATTTTGTTTAAAAAGAGCTATGTTTATTCGATTGTATAATTATAGTGAATTTGTACACACAGCTGGAAGAAGAGTTGAGAGGTTGTGTGGAAGACTGGGAAAAAAATAAGGGTACGTTCTTCCTAGTCAATGGACAAAGAATCATGGATTATATCTCTCGCCAATGGGAAGAGCATCGTTTACAGAAAGACAAGGAGAAGAACGAACGGGTGAATTTGACTTTTTATGCATTTAGTTTATACCCAATGTGAACTACAATAAATTAAGTTAGTACATTAGGGAGCGGTTTTCCAGACACAGGGATGATTAGACTAATCCTAGACTAAAATAAATGTAAGAGCTGTCCAAACTGAAAACAGCTTGCACTGATATATCTTAAAATACATCAGTGCCATTCGTTTTGCCTTAAAATGCACACAAGTAATGTTTTTAGTAAGGCATGTTTGTTAAAACATATAGTTATATTTCGTGATTAAACTAAAGCCTAATCCTGGCTTAAACTAATCCCTGTCTGGGAAACCGCCCCTATATGTCTTGATAAATTTATAGACTTTCTGTTGTGTACAAAACATCTCATTTCTTTATCAATTCCTGGAGTTAACCTTGATGATTTGCCTGTTGCAGATGACAAAGAAAGCAGAAACCTCACAGTTTAAAACTCCAACAAAGAGACCTCTTGCAATAACCACCTCCACCCCAACACCTAAAAAAATCAAAAAGGTACTTAATGTTTCACTGAGAATGTTTTATTTGAATCAAGCATTTCAATGAACTGATTCAAAACCCTTTTTCTTGTCTATAAGACACCCAGTCAGCTCGCTCCTCGCAGTGCCACTGCGAGTACTATCAGCAGTGCCAGCAGCACCAGCAGTTCGTCCACATTTCTGGTTGTGCCAGGAAGGCCACCACTCTCTACCAAGGTAAAACTCCTGTTTGGTACAGTCGAAATGTATATAAAGGGATAGTTCGGCCAAAAATGATATTAAACCCATGATGTACTCACCCCAAAGCCGTTCGAGATGCATATGTCCATCATTTTTCAGACAAACACATTTTCATTTATTTAAGGAAATGTTTTAGATCTTTCAGTTAAACAAATGTTACGGTGTCCACGTCCTTCAAGTCCAAAAAATCTGCATCCATCCTTCACAAAATAAACCCAAACGGCTCCACGATGATGAACAAAGGTCATCTGAGGGTAGTCCACGATGTTTTGTTGTAGAAATATCCACATTCAAAACTTTACAAAAGAAAACAACCCGCTTCCGGTAACGCTATCATCTTAGTCGCGTCCGCATTCAAGATGAGAGCGTATACAGTGTATGAAGGTTTTTCCGCTGCCGCATTGTGCCTCCGCATTTGTCATACGTCACTAAGAAAAGTGCGTACACGACGCTAATACTCTCCTGAATACAGAGGAGTTTAAAGGGGATCGCACACTGGCCGCGCAGCTCAGCGCCGCGCCATTCTAAAAAAAAAATGTAACACATTGTTTTCTATGAGTGTACGCACACCGGCGCCGCCAGGTGGCACCTGTCCGCGCCACCCAGCTGTGACTCAGGAAGTTGTTCAAATCCCTGTCGCGCCACACAGCACCACTCACACAGTTTAACATTAAATAACATAATATTTGTCCAAAATCATTAACGACTAACATTGGCTGCTAACGTATATTTTGCATTTTGAAGTAGACGCTATCTGACGAAGCTCACGCTATTTAATGTGCACTTCCGGATTACAATACCTCTGAGTTCTCCTAGGCGCGGCGCTGAGCTGCGCGTCCGGTGTGCGATCCCCTTAAGATGGCGGCGCTACCGGAAGCTGGTTGTTTTCGTTTGTAAGGTTTTGAATGTGGATAGTTCTACAACAACACCCACAGAGGACCTTTGTTTATCATCCTGGAGCCGTTTGCATTTCTTTGTGGAAGGATATATGCACATTCTTGAAGGATCTGGACCCCGTAACTTTACTGTTTAGCAGCTGGAAGATATAAGACATTTTCTTAAATAACTGAAAATGTGTTCATCTAAAAAATGATGGACATATGCGTCTCGGGGTGAGTAAATCTTGGGTTTAATATCATTTTTGGCCAAACTATCCCTTTAATCCATGTGAACAAGTTCCTTTAACTAACACTAGATGTCACTGCTGTGTAAGAACCAGAATCAAAGATGTGGCAAACTGGCAGTAGAGGTTAAATTCATTTCATGATTTTATTACCGGATTCATGTGGATCAATCATACACAGTATTTCTAAACTGGGAAAAATGTAAAAAGAAAATTATTAAATCTTAAAAACGCCCTAATTATTTAGCTTAGACAATGTTAATTATTGCCTAGATATTCTATATAATTTAGTAGTTTCGTTTTTTTTTAAATGTTCTGGTTTGTCCCAACAGAGGAATAAGACTGCTGAGAGTAGCGCAGTGCAACGTGCACCACTGCAGGAGTTCAACAGTGAAAAAACCCCTGTAGCAATGAGCTACTCTGACTTTACTGTAAGCCCAATCACTCATACTGGATCTATTAGAACTTAAATGGAGCATCAGTCTTAAAGCGGATGCTCATTATGACCACTAATTCACATGATAGTCAATATCATTAACATTTTAAAGCTCATGCGACGTAATATAGATCGATTGACTTAAGTTACTTTCTGTTTCTTTATTTATAGAGCGAACTCTCCAAGAAAGCCAGCTATGATGCATTTCTCAATTCAACTGTTAGAGACATGCTCTGATCTGAAGGCCAACAAAAACTGTTTACTTTTTATGGTGTTTTTTTATTTTTTAAGAAGCTTAGGTCAAAATAATTTCAGGATCAACTCTACGCTGGATAAGATCCTCTCTCGGATGTTTCTTTTATCTAGATTTCTTTGTTTTATTTTATGTACTTATATTTAATGAAAAACCTTTTATACATTTCCAATTATATATTTTTGGCTTTACAGGCTAGAATTTTTTAAAATAAAGTTAAATAAATTTTAAACCCTGACATTTTTCTTGATTCCTATATTATAAATTAAAGGGTTCCCACGGATCCTTGAAATCCTTGAAAGTTTGTGAATCTGGGAAAAAAATTCAAGGCCCTGGGAAGTTTTTGAAAAGATAGATACATAGATACAGGTCATTGAAAGTGCTTGTGATTAATTTTATGCAAGAAGTTTTCTGAAGAAAAAAATCCATAGTATTCCCTGTGTAGTGTAGGATAATATCATAAAAATTCAAGACTTTTTAAGCACACGTGCTAAACCGTTCGCTTTAAATCCTTATATCTTATGTACGCGAATGTTGATTCATACCAAAATGCTTTTTTGCATAGTTGTGTTTGACACATGAAAACGTCTCGGGTTACGCATGTAACTCTTGTTCCCTGAGAAGGGAACGAGACGCTGCGTCTCCCTTGCCATACTTCCTGCGTCCCTGTAACGCCGTCTTTGGTAACATTTCATATAGCGAAATACTTCCTGGCTCCCGCGTCACCCTGTCTTTGTCGTTAAGCCTCACCATTGGTTGAATTTGATTACACATTCAGACGCACTTACCCCTGGAGGCGTCCTCAAAGTGTCACCACCACAGTGACGCAGCGTGAGTTCCCTCAAAAGGGAACTGTAACAATGTATCTTAAAAGATAACACATTGTAACCTTGCTCTCACTTGAAATGTGTCCCCACATTTAGTCCGTGAATTTGAGGGTATTGGACCTGGAAAGGTCCTTGAATTTGTGTGGGAACCCTGAAACTAGAAATGCACTAAATTTTGATATTCGATTACTTACAGTGGGATACTGATACAGAGAGTTTGAAACATCTGTGCATCCCTAGTATAAACCTCACATGCTTTGTCGTTGTTATATGAAACACATACTTCAAAAGGTTCACACAGCTTTTTCATACAAGGGCATTCACGGTGGGCAGCTCTCAAATGGATAGCAACTTTGATCTTTAAGTGTTTATAATAATTTTTGTGGCACTTGATGCCTCAGTATAATTGACTCTTTTGGTCAAAACGATGTAGTGGCCTTATCATACTTATGGTTCTCAGAGCAATATTCAGCATTAGGCTATTAAAACGGTTCACAATTTCCGTCACACTGACCCGAGTACAATAGAAATAACAATAGCCAATCCATCAAACAGCAGCTTTTGTGTAATGGGTGAGATGCCACAGAACGTTTATTAAAGTGCTGAATAGATGCGAGAGTGGGTCTAGATTCAGCTTGCAGACACACAGTACAATAAATTCAGTTACACAGCGACAGGAAGTAAAAAAGTCACACAGTGACCAAAAAAGCCACAGCTTCTTTGTAAAGAAGCCAAAACGGTACATGTAAAACATAAATGCATACGACAGACTGTACTGTTAAAATAAAAATATTCCTCCAAACTTAAAACAGTATGAATTGGTATATAAATGAGAAGCAGGTAGCTGAGAGATTAGTCCAGTTCATTTTTGCTGTCTTTTTTGTATTTGTTCAAACTTCTTTCAGCAGTCATAATAATTTTGACAGTTCGGTTAAAATGCCTGCATGCTAATATCATCTCAACAGAGCCGTTCTGAGAGAGGCTGACCTTATATAGTCAATATTTTTAACACTGTCATGAAAAGCACATATCAAAAGAGGAAACCAGAATAAAGTCTGATTTAAGATATTTCCTCTGTGGGCCGACGTCTGTATGTTGTATCTTAAAATGGCACCTGTAGGGATGAGAGCTCGACTATGAAACCCCAACAGATTCCTGCGATTCCTGCTCGCTTGACAGAATTCGGTTGGAATTGTCACTGTGTCTTCGATTCTGAAGAAATGATAATCTAAAGGGAAAAGGCACAAAAGTGAAAATGAAAAGGTTATTAGTCAGTAACTAAAATGCATTATTTTCATTGTCACTTTAGTCATTTCTTTGGTAATGTACATGGAAAAAGTCTCCAGTCACTCTTCACTGTCCTTTCTGAATTAAAGGGATAGTTCACCCAAAAATGAAAATAAGGTCATTTATGACTCACCCTCATGTCGTTCCGAACTCGTAAGACCTCCGTTCATCTTCAGAACACAGTTCAAGATGTTTTAGATTTACTCCGAGAGCTTGTTGACCATTCATTGAAAATCTATGTACGGTATACTGTCCATGTCCAGAAAGGTAATTAAAACTAGGGATGCACCGAATCCAGATTTTTTAGGTTCGGCCGAATCCACCGTTTAAGATTCGGCCGAAACCGAATACCGAATCCTACTCGCATCCTTATTCCATTAACACAGTAAAACACATTAATGAAGTAAACAATGTCCACAGCAGTGTATTTTTCATTTTATTTAATTTTAACTGTACATTATGCCAGGATGACAAGTTGGAAAAACTATTTTGACAATTACCATAAGCCTATGCATAATGAAAGCGATGCGTTGCGACACGCTCGTTTTTCCAATAAGCAAGCAGCTCCGCGCTGAAAACTATATTTAACTATATTGCAAGTTTTTTTTTCAAACTTACAACATGCGTCTCTTACAGACTGTAAACGAAGCTCAGGTGTACAAAAAAAAAACAGCTGGGGTGCACCAGATAACACGTCAGCCACGTTGTACGTCATCAGCATCAATGCAGTCACGTGACTTTAGTTTTGCGCATGTGCTTCACAACAGACGCGGAAGAGAAGACAATGCTAAATAAAATAGTAATTTTTGTTATTTTTAGACCAAAATGTATTTTCGATGCTTCAACACATTCTAACTGACCCACTGATGTCACATGGACTACTTTGGTGATGTTTTTATTACCTTTCTGGACATGGACAGACAGTATACCGTACGTAGATTTTCAATGAAGGGTCAGCAAGTTCTCGGGCTAAATCTAAAACATCTTAAACTGTGTTCTGAAGATGAACGGAGGTCTTACGAGTTTGGAACGACATGAGGGTGAGTCATTAATGACATTATTTTCATTTTTGGGTGAACTATCATTTTAAGGTAAAAAGCTCAAATATGGGCAGTATCCTAATATGTTGTAAGATAAAAAAAGCTTGCACCAAGAAGTATGCTTGCCTTCGTTCATTTAATTCTTCTGTGCACTTAGAGGAATGTCAAAATATTATGGAGTTTAATGGATTCTGCCAACAAATTATTCTGCTACGCATTTGATGCCAAAAGGCATTTAGCGGCTTTTACATGTGAGCTCTTCATATACTAATGTCAGTGAAATTAAGAAAATAATATCTGTGGGGTATTATTAATTATAAATTACAGTACATACTGTAATATTAGACTGAAGTCAATGATTTCCATCACAATGGATATTAAACAAACTGATGTACTCAGCTCAATATTGGTTAAAATGTTGTCAGATGCAACTCAACAAACTTGAAGCAAAAGGTCACACCCCATCCTAACAAAATCACATTTTTGTCATCATTAACTCACCCACATGTTGATCATCCAAATGATGTGGTTGGAAAGAATAATTTAACTAATTATAATTAGTCACAAATTTCACCTCTATGTAAACAGCGACTGAGAAACAACAATTGGGCATTGTTACTGTTTGGTTTTTTGTCTCTCTTAATGGATGTGCATCGTAATCTTCCAATAACTTAATGGGACGTAAATGTGAAATGTGCTCAGAGGGAATGCATTTCTCTAACATTTGTTAACCCATTTGTTGAGAAAGTTTGTTGCTTTTGGAGATATAATTTAAATTAAAGGTTCCTATAATTCAACATTTTTCCTTTACAACTAATTCACACAGTGTTTTAATTTTGCTTAAATCTCAAAAACATCATAACAAAGACTTACAAAAATAAAAGCCCAAAGAAATTAATCACAGTAAATGAAATGCTTTCAAAATCGTCAGAAGCCCTATCTGGAGGTTTCCTGTTATATGAAATCAACTCTCAACTTTAATCAATTTCAATGTGGCTTGTATTTAATGTTTTAGAGCAAACTCATCATAGAGAAGAATGTGTGGTACAAACTCTAAAACCAACACTTGATCTGATTTTATTATCTCAACACTAAGCAAGTTTTACTGAACCAGTGGTGAAGATCTTCAGAGGATATAACCTAAAGCTCATCTAAAGAGCCAGCCGCATTTTTGTAACATTAAAAAAGAGCATTTCCGGGTCAACTTTTGGTCTTACTTTTTAAAACTGTGACCTCTCAGATTTTTAAACAAATACATTTAGCCTTTTCATAGACAACTAAACATTTCCTTAAATTAAATAATACTCTACAAGGCAACAAATAAATTAGTGTAAGTGAGTATAAGGATCATCTGCTATTAAATAAGTGTCGTATTTCAACACTTGCTATCTTTGACACTGGAAAATGCTATTAAAATTGCTAACCATTATGTCCCAAAAGAAACGAGGAAACCTTTCGGGTTAACAGGCATGTCTAGAAACCTTTTTCAGGAACTTCTCATGAAAAACCGTTCTCATGAACTTCTATAATAAGACTTAAGACTGATAAAATCAGTATGCCAGTTCACTTGAGCTCCCTCCTTTATGAGCTACATTTTGCTCCTAATATCCAATAATACTTCCCATATGCCAAAACAGATCCCCATTCCCAGGCCAGGCATGCATTTTTGTAAAAAAAAGGTTGCTTGTCTGTTTTTTATTCTTTTACTGACACTGTTTCTGTTTTCATCCTTTCTGCCTTTAGCTAAAAGCAACAATACCCAGAAATCTTTCAGCATCTCAGAAAGATGAAGGAGAAGATAGTAGAATAAGTGAATAAAAAGTGCAAAGCTAGATATGTTTGCTGAATCTATCATGAAGAAATAAATGTTATTTAAAGGGGGTTCGTTCTACACAAAATAAAAATTCTGTCTTGATTTTTGTCATCATCTTGTCATTACAAACCTGTGTTCTTTTGAGAAACACAAGGAGATATGATATTTAATACTGGAGGAAATATATTAAAAGGATAGTTCACCCCAAAATGAATATTCTGTCATTGTTTACTCACGCTCATGTTGTTTAAAACCTGTATACATTCCTATTTTAAGTTTTAAAACACATACATTTGAGTACTGTGAACTTGAGTCATGTGCAAATATGCAATTATATTTAAGTAGTGTGAACTTAAATATAAGTGCATAACTGCATATGACTCAATTTGTTTAAGTTCACAGTACTCAAATGTATGTGTTTTAAAAATTAAATGGTTTAAAGCAACCGGTTTCCTTAAATGGTTTGAGTTGAGTTCACTTTTAGGTTTTACAGTTTTTGTTCCACTACATTTCACATGAAATATCTTTTAATACTTAATCATCATTCAAAATCTATTGCTTAATTACTTTTACTCAAAGTCACTAAAAGTTTTTTTTAAGAATACGAAAAAACTAAGTATCAAAGTTAAAACAACTTGTATTTTTGAAGTGGAGTGAAAAGTACAATATGCATCAGATTGAAGTTAAACAAAAGAAACACTGCACTGTAAAAAATTCTTTGCTGCCTTAAAATTTTTTGTTAAATCAACTCAGATTTACAAGTCATGTCAACAGAGATTAGTTGTCACAACTTATAAAATATAGTTGTGAAAAGTCAACTTAATTTTATAAGTTATAACAACTCACCTGTAGTTATAACAACTCATCTCTAGTCAAGATAAATAATAGTAAGTTGAAATGAC
Source organism: Misgurnus anguillicaudatus (assembly GCF_027580225.2). NCBI lineage: Eukaryota > Metazoa > Chordata > Actinopteri > Cypriniformes > Cobitidae > Misgurnus > Misgurnus anguillicaudatus. The sequence goes on from NC_073345.2 coordinate 22,096,770, forward strand.
TTTTAAGGCAGCAAAGTATTTTTTACAGTGTGAAAAAGTACAGATACTTGAATAATGTAGTTGAGTAAAGTTAAAGTACTTTACACTTCTGAACAGAAGGACAGCGTTTTTATTTTCCACACCATTTAATTATTACCAAAGCAGCACAGTATCTGTTATTATCTTTACAACATTCTACATCTGAAATACTTATCTTTAATTAATAAATTGTAGCATTTAATAATATTTAAGACAAAAAATATGCACAATTGAGCACACAAGTTTTCTTTCACAGTGTGCTAACCTAAAAATGTGGTAAAGCAAAACCGAGGAGTGTGGGTGGGCATCTAACCAAACAAACCCTCGCAGTGATCATTTTAATATCCAAATCAAACCGAATCATAACCACATCTAAGTCTGATTACTGAACGACGTCCCAAACATCTGTAAGATATCAAACCTCAAGACGACATGGAATCCTCGCTTAAATCAATCTGTCCACATTCTTCAGTTATCCGTATACATTTTACATAGGAAACAAAAGAGAAGAGAAAAGCAAAATATTTTCAATACTGTCAGTTAGAATTGCTAACAAGGCCACAGTATGCTGATACGTTGGCGGGTTTTAAAATTCAGCCCTGCCAAATCTCTGTTCCAGTTATTTTCTAACAATCATCCCTGACAAATTGGCACTGATTTTACATTGGATCCATATGTTCACACACATCAGTGGTGAAAAACATTTTGGTCCCCTGAACGATCTGCTGTTTAGGAGGCTGACACACACTGTGTCAGCGTCCTAAAAATACAGAAGTATAAAAGCATTCAGAAGAAATAATGACTGAAAGGCCATTTTTAAATATTAACAACTTCTGATCCTTGAGTCACAATTCATCAAGCTCCTTGACCTTTATCTGTTAAAAAGTGTGGATATAGATCTATTTAGACTAGGATAAACCAATGCAGTATTTATAATGCTGACAATGTGAAAAAAAAGAAAATTATTGGCACATATAATGTGGAAAAAGTGACATGAGCAGAAATTAGCACAGTCTGTAAACCCTGTCTAAAAGGTGAGGAAATGATATAAAAATAGATCTGCGCTCACAACACGATTCATTAGTCGGATGACCAACTCATAACTCGTCCTGACATTAACCTGGAGGATTTGGTGCTGTTGAGACTAAAACTGCACTGTTTTGACCAAACATGGAAACATCATCTTTAGAGGTGAAATATAGCGGATAACTTTCAAATGTTGACAGTCTTAACTTCATACTTCACCAGAGCGAGAGTAAAGATAAAACGGGTTCATATAACACCCTCGGCACCAGAATGTCTTGCTTTTTGACTTTTTTCCACAGAATTATCAACGAAAACTGTAAACTGACCCACTAAAATCTAACATATGCTCTGAAAATAAAGGTGCTTTGCAATGCCATAGAAAAATCTTTTCAATGAATGGTTCCATAAAGAAACGTTAACGTCTGAAGAACCTAACCCTTTGAACCTGTTGACCCACTCCAAATGTCTCTTGTCCTTAGTCTGTCTGAGATCTTAAAGGGACAATCCACTTTTTTTGAAAATATTCGAATTTTCCAGCTCCCCTAGAGTTAAACGTTTGATTTTTACTGTTTTGGAATCCATTCAGCTGATCGTCTGGAAGTACCACTTTTAGCATAGATTAGCATAATCCATTGAATCTGAAGTAACCCAAGGGGACTGTTTTTGGGCAGTGCGTAATATCACTACGCCTGCTGCTGCCATGTTACAGCAGCGAAGTCCTTGATTATTACGCCAGAATGAGAGTATAGTTCCTAGCCATATCGCCCTAGAAAATCGCAACTTTTCATTTTCTGTCAGTCTTAGTGCACGATGTAACTATAGAAGAGTCAAGTTTTAAATAGGAAAAATATCCAAACTCTTTCGTTATTTTTTAGCACAATGCTAATAGTCTAATCAGATTCAATGGATTATGCTAAGCTATGCTAAAAGTGCTAGCGCCAGACCTGGATATCACCTGAATGGATTCCAAAACTGTAAAAATCAAATGTTTAACTCTAGTGGAGCTGGAAAATGAGCATATTTTCAAAAAAAGTGGAGTGTCCCTTTAATGGCATTCATTTAGGAATAAAAAACTAAAAATGCACTTTTTATGGCTAACATAATAATTTTTAGCATTCACTTTAAAAACACATTTTCAATGCACAAGGTTTAATGTCAGGGCGCATGTCCGAGGTATTGCATAGTGCCACCACACTGTTTTTTTTTTACAACCATAAACCAACCCAATCTCTAACAGGACATTTTTATAGCATTAGGCAGCAATAACAACAATGCCCATAATCTAAGATGGGGCCATACATTTTTTTACTACGCGTTAGAAGTACTGGTGCTAAAAAGAGCTGATGTCATTCCTAAATCAAATTCCTTATTACATTAAATGGCACCTGTTATGCAAAATACACTTTTATAAGGACATAAATGCATGTTAGCAATGTGTAAACACAACCACCCTCCAATGATAAAAATCCATTTTTAATCCCCATTAAACCAAAGCAGTCTCATTAGACATATGCCATTTTTATTTTCTTATAAATATGACATCACACTAATAAAGCCCCACCCCATTTGCATTTGAAGGTACACACACATAAGAACACTGTTTTTCTCCCATCCTATGTTACATCTTGTAAAAATGGGCACAATAGGTTCCCTTTAAAGTGCAATAATTACATCTCTTATTTTTTTGTAATAATTTATAACTTTGGGTCTCATGGGTGTGTGCTATATTCAGACTTTTGATTTGACCTTGGCTGAACCTTTAAAGGACAAGTTCGGTATTTTACACTTAAAGCCCTGTTTTCAGATTGTTTATGATAAGAGAACGGTTTTGACTGAAATTAGGACATATGATGCTGGCCCGAGAATTTTCGGGTGTTCCTTTTCCACCTCTAGAATGGGTTTCTAGGTGCACAGGAACAATCCTTCCTAAAATGCATTAAACGTTCATTTACAAAGACGTGAAACTCACCGAGTGGTCAGGAGTGTTTACTGATATGCTCACACAAAAATCGTTGCAAAAGACGCATTCCAACAGGTTTTATCGTAGTTTTGTTCAACTCCATTGACTTGTATTAGATGTGCTGTGAGGTACGGTATTACTCCCCGCCGGGACTTTTTTTGTATTCTTGCAATTGGCAAAGGCGGATTATCGCCACCAACTGGGCTGGAGTGTCTATTATTCAAGCTCTCAGCGGAAGAATATACGGGTGTGAGGCGTTTGGAAAAATAGGTCCACCAGTTTACAACGAATGCTAAAACAGCTGTTGGAAAGCATCTTTTGCAGCGATTTTTGTTTGAGCATATCAGTGAACACCCCTGACCACTCGGTGAGTTTCACGTCTTTGTAAACGAAAGTTTAATGCATTTTAGGAAGGATTGTTCCTGTGCACCTATACACCAATTGTAGAGATGGGAGGTGAAACAACGATTACCCGAAAATTCTGTATGTCGAAATTTCAGTCAAAACCATTCTATTTCATCACAAACAATCTGAAAACCGAACTTGTCCTTTAAAACTGTAAACATATTTCTGACAAAAGCATCCAGATGCAAAATTAAAATTGTTTTGAACACAGTATCCTGTATTGTTAAGTTTTCAGAAGAGCTCTAGCTGGTCCTGTCTGAGCGAGAGGTCCAAAAGTACAACGGTGATGTTTTTCAGTCACATCGAACGAAACGTGACTCTGACTACACTGAACGGATTTAGAAAGCTCAATCAGAAAACCCTCCGCATGAGCAAACGTGAACCACATGGCTCTAACATTAAGCCATCCGACCGCTTCTTGGGTTAGGAGAATGCCACATTCCAGACATGCCCTAGGAACAACCAAGGACAAAATTTGTAGAATAAGAAAAACACGACAGCAAATGAGCCAAAAGGGTTGTGATTGACACTTAAGGTGGGAGGTTTGAAGTTTTTTGACATCCATTAGATAAGTCTCTATGGAAACAGAAGCAGAGAGAGCTGTGTTTTTGACACTTTTCCTGTATCACCAATCATCGGTCTTGATAAGTGGGAAAAATTCAGCGCTAACATACTTCATACTGTGGATGAAGCTTGAAGCTTTTATACAGAAACCTCAGATCACCTCTCGCTGTGTATTTTCTCATGTTTCACCAGTACTGATTTTGTAGCAGCTTGTCACAAAGGGACCAAGTGCAACTCTAAATCCTTATGTTTATCCTTTAAAAGCTGGTTTAATGAAAAAAACTGTAATAATTAAAGTGTGTTAAAGCAAATCGAGCGTACTGGATATTTTGCATTAATTAGGATATAATATGAATTTCAGGAGGGAAAAATTATTATGCAGATGAGCCTATAAATCAAAGAAATAATGATTATTTTCCAGCTCTTTAAACATCTCCTTAAATCATTATTAATGTACACCACTTCCACAAGGATTAACTAGCAGACTAATCAAGTGTTTAACCACACGCCAAACTTTCTAACATGCGGTGATAACCTAATCCAAATAGTTGGACAAAATGTATTAACAAATCATAGCAACACTGTTATAAAAAAATTGCCAAAATTTGTGCCCCAGCTGTCACTGGGGCAGTCCTTCAATAAGATCCTAATATGTACCATTAGGTACCAATATGTACATATAAGGTATATGATTCTACATACATTTAAGGTATATAACTCTTTAGATCCAAAGCTGTACTTTTTAAAAGGGTACCACCTGTGACATTTGAGGTACATATTTTGACCATTTTTTCTGACAGTGAAGCTATAGTCAAATCAAACCTGCTTCCTGATTTTGTTTCTTCTGCTCATATTGATCTCAAAATATATTTAGCTCACTGATCTATATAAATGACTGGATTGCACATGACGTCCCAATTGTGAAGACACCGCGCCGCCATATTGATAAGCCCAAACCTTCTATTAAATCAATGGACGCTATCAGATTTTAATTATAAAACATCATTTTACTAGTCTCCATTTTTATATCTGAAGTCTCCCTGTACATTATTACAATGCAAACGTCCTAATCATGTACATTATTTACTGAATGCTGTACATTTAGCTTTTTAAAACGAAATTTCTATACATTCATCTTCATTACAGTATCAGATCAGCGGACAATCCGCAGCATATTTAGTATTAATTACAAACATGCTCATTCTGAAATATAAGTAAATAATCATGCTTTGTACCGTATGTGCATGCAATAATTAGCTGGTTTTGTAATTATGTTATCTTTACAAGTTACCTAAACTTATTCAGAGAAATAACGCTGAGTGATGGGGACCGCTTATGCCAAGACTAAGTCTTTAAAGGGTCGAGACCCAGTCCGTTGGTTTTCAAATACAGTCGAGTCTGAGTCAAGACCGAGTCTTTGAGGAAGCAAGTCTGAGTCGTGACCGAGTCAAGACCAAGACCATAAAAACATGTCAGTTTTCATATTCATAATTTAATTTCACCCCAGTTAATAGTTAGGCCTACAGACAAAGCTAGATTGGGAATTGTTTAGAGGAGCAGTTTTAACGTTTTAATATGGACTATCATTAAACAAATCCCTACCACATGCATCATCTGCCTATTTTTCTAGAGATAAATAAACGGCTCTGATGGCAGTATCTTTGCATTCCACCATGTCATTTTCAAATAATGCACGTCAACATTGCAATTTATTATTATTGTTGTTATGTGTTTTTTATATGAACATAAAAAAATGCGTTGGTCTCGAGGACTGAAATTACGAGCCCTTCTCCTTCCACTGTGGTCCGAGACCGAGTCTTTGAAGGAACAAGTCCAAGACGAGTCCCAGAAAGCAGAAATCGGTCTGGAGACTGGTCTCGAGTACTATATCACTAAAAACGCTGAATGTGAAGCTTAATGTCAAAACAGAATGCAGCAGACACACTCACCTTAACGTTGTTTATAATCCCTTATTCTGCCCGATTAAAACATAAATATTGCAAATAACACCAGAATAAACAATTAATTTACGTACACATATCCTAAAAATTAATCTTGTGTGACTGATACGCTGTAAACCGGGTGAATTTAGATTATGATTTTGAATGTATGTAAATGACGGCGTTCTATCCAATACAAAATTCATGTAAAATTTAAATGCATTAAATACAAACTCTGTAAATGTCAAATGGGACATGAATCTTAAATTTATGGAACTTAAGGAACATGATTAATCTCCTTTAACTGATCTAAGCCGAGTGCTCACTAAAAACTCTCATGAAAAACATATTATTTCAAGTTATTTCAAGTTCAATTTGATTTAAACAGGCAGGTATGACCAAAAGTGGTCCCATCCGAGCGGTCAATCTATTTAGTCAATCATTAACATGTTTAGCATTGCAGCCAACAAAAGGTACTGGTAAAATTCTCTCAAAATGGTAAAAAAAGATCCCTAGCTGTCACTGGGGTGTGCACGTAAAGAGTTCATAGTACTGTTCCTCAATGGTACATATTTTGCCCTTTTTAAAAGGTACTGCCCCAGTGACAGCTTGGGACCATTTTTGACCATTTTTTTCTGACAGACAACGGAGAGAGTGCGTGCAACTTAACATAATGTTTTGTCCACAACCATTTAACAGTAATAAAATCCTTTAAGTGGTTCTAGACGATTACTCTTTTTCTTTCCCAAAGACAATTATTGTAACAAAGCAAATCATAAAGATCCACCCATTAAACACTGTACTGGGGCATTAAAGTACCACAAGTATTTCCCTAGGAGAAATGACAAACCACTGAGACGTTTATAGTGCTGGCCTTAGTCACAAAAAACAGAAAGGTCAAAACATCAATAAAGTCATTTAATAACTTGAGGTGGAAAACAAACACAAATAATGAAAAAGTGCGCATAAAAGAGGGATTAATAGATAGTGGTGTATTTAAATTGCCTATGTTGTTTTATGCTGATTGTAAAATTTAAAGCTACTATATATGTGCTTTTTGTTTTAATTAAGAGCCGCAATGATGTCATCAAGTCTAGTGGCACTTATCCAAAACCAGGGCGGCAAGTACCTTTGTAATGGGAGAGTCAGCTGAAAACACTCTGAAAGCATAAAAGGAAAAACAATTGAATGTGTGGAAACACTTGCTGCTGAATATTTTACCAGCTCTTGTGGCTAAGGAGCTTTTCGCTCTGGAGAGTTACAGAGTATGTTATACAGTAGCCGGTTACGTCATTTAAAGTGCTTCATAAAAGGCTGTATGGATATAGCATGCTTCTGTATATAAAGATTTTTTTTATGATAATATATGAAGAGTTTGGTTCCAAAATGCAAAAATACATTTTACAATACTAATTTCGGTAAAAACGTGTTTTATACCAAGAAAGTGACAAGATGAAAATCACAATTTTCTGTTACAAACTTTCACATAGCATCTTTAGGTTATAAAAACATTAAAAATTAAAATCCATAATTTGATTTTCAAAGATTTATTATAAAAACAGATTATTTTTCACACAAAATGCAATAAATCTATGAAAAGTGTTTTTCAAAATGCTATAAATCTATTGAATCAATATATAAATGTGCATTCATCTTTGCCATGTTATATTCATTTAGTTGATTAGTGGTATACACTGATTAAAAAAATAAACATTAATGGCATTAATGAAAACACTTACTTTGTCATATTAAGAACACTGTCATTTCTGCGGTTATACTTGGGACGTCCCTTAACATTTTCACAGCAATCAGCTGTCAAATGTTTTGGTCCTTCTCGATTTTCGTTGGATGCCGTAAAATAATGGAAAGTTTTACATAAGATCACCTGGGGTCAATGTGTTAGCATGACAGAAGCTTGATGCTGGCGGGAGAACAATCAACTGGCATTTTCCGTCTCCGGAGTGCCTCTCGCGTAAATTATTAGAAGTTGATGGCTTACGTTTCTTTCCCGTCACAGAAAACCACCACAAGTTTATCAATGCCATTAAAGTATTATTTTGTTTTTGTTTGTTTGTTAATTACGAAGTACAAAGTAGATGAGGAAAACTAAGATTCCGTGTATTTAACACGGCGTCATTGTTTGTTTTACAATGCGTGGAATTATGCGCTGTGATTTGTTGAGCGGATTTATTGCATTCTGCAGAAAAGGAGGAGTGGCGTTTATTGCATTTTGGGGAAAAAAGAGAAAAGATGACAGAATAACACAGCAGATATTGTATTTTGCATAAAATTAAGAATGTACTTTTAAATACTGACCTGATATAATACTGATTTTGGCAATAACTATTTTTTTTAAATGGCGTTTATCGCGTTTTTGAACCAAACTCTTCATATAGAGTCTAAAACTCAACTGACTCCATCATCATTTCTATAGACTGGGGTCTATAACCCCTCTCAGGTCACGACCTTTGTTGTTTAACAGACTAAGCAGTATTCCTTGTTCCATATTTTATAAAACTAAAGTTTGCAGTATGTGACCCTGTTGGTGAAAACCCAGGTAAAGTCATGTTTTTATGATTCACGTTTTTCTACATAAAATGTCAAAGATTAAAATTAAAGTAAAAATCAATTATTTAAATCAAAATACATTACTATAGATGTTCAGAGTCATATACACTCTAAAATATTTGTAAATTTAATCAGATTTACTTTGCTAGTCATGTGCTATTGACGAGTTGCTATTGTATAAAACAAGTTAAAATTGCGTAACTTAATTTCATAAATTTGATTAGTGAGGTCAGTTGGTTCAACTTAAAAAGTACATTACCTGCACTGTAAAAAATGCAACACTTTGTCAAATCAACAGATATTTTTATTTTACTGCAACTTAACAAATTAAGTTAAAGAACTTCAACTTTTATAATTGTTAAATCAACCATTATGTCAACTTATCACAGGTCAAAACATAAAATAGTAGGTTGAATTGACCAAGTTGATTTAACTTTATGCTGCATTTCTTTTACAGTGTGGTTGTCTTGAAATTTTTAAATAAATTCAACTTTAAAAAAAGCTGACAACCTTTTAAGGGCAACTAATGTTCTTAAGTTGAATGAACTAAAAAATGTAAGGCAACCAGGTTATTTACTTTGTTAAATTGAACCAACAAATCTTTTTTACAGTGTATGTAATACATTTAATGTGGGAGGGACAACTTGGTTAACCTTTGGTTGAAGTTATTGTAATACTGCATTTTTGTTTAATGCTAATTTTATAATTTATGTAAAACTAGAAAACTGAAAGGGGTGGTGTCTCAGACAGGGTTTATATTAATCCAGGACTAGGACTTAGTTATATAAGTACATTTACAAATAAATCTTACAAAAAAACAATGCTGGTGAACATCTTAAGACCAAACAATGGCACTGATATATGTTAAGATATGTCAGTGCAAGATGTTTTTAAATTAAGGCAGCTCAAACATGCATTTTAGTCTGGGACAAGGATAAGCCATGTCTGGGAAACTGCCCCAAATCTTTTAAAACCTTTAAAAACAAAAAATTACTTTCATTGCCTCTGACAAACAACAAAACTAAACGTAAAAACTCCTTAATCATCTAGTGTGTCCAATCTGAAATCTTTGAAGACACTTTAACAACATTCTTACATGCACTTCTCATATTCAAAAAGTTATCTTTCATCTCCCCCCCAGAATTCATTTCTGAAAGCTCAGTGTATTCAGAAGAGACTAACTGTACCTGAGAGTAATGGAGGCACCGTTGGCAGACTCTATAGATGGTCTGTTTGGCCCAAAGCCACCCTGCCGGGTATAGTGCTTATTTCCACAGCACAGTATCATAAGAAAGGCTCTTCGAAAAGCCCGATTCAGAAACGCATAGAGGAATGGGTTCAAGCCTGAGTTAATGTAGCCCAGCCAAAGCCAAGCCGTCCAAATCTGCGGGGGCACGCTGTAATGGATGAAGGGATCCACCACATTGGTGACAAAAAATGGCGCCCAGCACAGACAGAAGCAGCCCATGATTACGGCCAGCGTCTTGGCTGCCTTAGTTTCATTCTTCATGCGTCTGGACCCGTGTTGATCGTGGTTAGGGTAGGATGAGGGAGCCGAGCCGGCCCGTTGCAGCGAGCCGATTCGCCGAGCGTGCCTCATAGCAGTGATGTAGATCTGCTGATAGGCGAGGACCATGAGCACCAGAGGTACGTAGAAAGCCACGGCTGAACACACCAGGGCGTAGGGTCGGTTCACAATGAACACGCAAGATGTTTTGTTGTGGAAATGGGTTTTTTCTTTGATCTGGAGGAATTCAACATAGACAAAATGATTAAAATTGCAAAAATGTGTGTTTTCCTTCTGATCTGTTGGTATCAAGCACTTAAGTTAAAACACTGCTAATAAGAATAATAATTTTTGTGACTCATTTATACAAAACTTAATAAAAGCAACAGTAAAAAGCAACAGAGTTTACACAATAAAACCATACTGTCACACATACACTCACTCAAAGGATTATTAGGAACACCATACTAATACTGTTTGTAATAATGTTTGACCCCCTTTCGCCTTCAGAACTGCCTTAATTGTAAGTGCCATTGATTTAACAAGCCATTTACATACAGTTAACTCATTATCATGTTCAAGAAACCAATTTGAAATGATTCGAGCTTTGTGACATGGTGCATTATCCTGCTGGAAGTAGCCATCAGAAGTTTGGTACATGGTTGTCATAAAGAGATGGACAAGGTCAGAAACGATGCTCAGGTAGGCCGTGGCATTTAAACGATGCCCAATTGGCACTAAGCGGCCTAAAGTGTGCCAAGAAAACATCCCCCACACCATTATACCACCACCGCCACCAGCCTGCACAGTGTTAAAAAAGGCATGATGGATCCATGTTCTCATTCTGTTTATGCCAAATTCTGACTCTACCATCTGAATGTCTCAACAGAAATCGAGACTCATCAGACCAGGCAACATTTTTCCAGTTTTCAACTGTCCAATTTTGGTGAGCTTGTGCAAATTGTAGCCTCTATTTCCTATTTGTAGTGGAGATAGGTGGTACCCGGTGGTGTTTTCTGCTGTTGTAGCCCATCCGCCACAAGGATGTGTGTGTGTTGTGGCTTCACAAATGCTTTGCTGCATACCTCGGTTGTAACGAGTGGTTATTTTAGTTAAAGTTGCTCTTCTATCAGCTTGAATCAGTCGGCCCATTCTCCTCTGACCTCTAGCATCAACAAGGCATTTTCGCCAACAGGACTGCAGCATACTGGATGTTTTTCCCTTTTCACACCATTCTTTGTAAACCAAAGAAATGGTTGTGCGTGAAAATTCCAGTTACTGAGCAGATTGTGAACTACTCAGACCGACCCGTCTGGCACCAACAACCATGCCACGCTCAAAATTGCTTAAATCACCTTTCTTCCCATTCTGACATTCAGTCAGGAGATTGTCTTGACTAGGACCACACCCCTATATGTATTGAAGAACCTGCCATGTGATTGGTTGATTAGATAATTACATTAATGAGAAATTGAACAGGTGTTCCTAACAATCCTTTAGGTGAGTGTATAATGGAGGTATAAGACCTTTTAGGATCAAAGGTGGTCACGTTTGGTTTTCATATTTTGATCGGAGGAAGTTGTCACATGGATATAAATGTTATATTTATGGGAATATGTTAAATGTATAAGATGTATAAGATTTACTAACTTTTTAAAAATGTCACTGCAGTCAAAATTGAGACAACTACCCCCAGTCTCCACTGTTAACATTTAGAAGCCATTTATTTGGGTATTTACATCCAATAACCAAAATTTCTCACTTACAATGTGTTCAATTCCTATGGTATGCCAGTTTTGCATGATGGGAAGGAAAGAGATGAAAAAGGGGGTGACCCAGCATCCAACCAGCATCAGAGAGACTCTCACAGGTGTCATCTTGTTATTGTAGACCAAAGGCTGGCAACAAATGGCATAGTACCTGCCAAAGACAGTGTGTGCAGATAAAACTATGATATGCGAGTATCTCCAGTGTCTTGCATAACCATCGCATGCTTACATACTTTAATATTCCCTGCTGTTAATGTCTCTCGAAATACCAAAGATATGAATAACATACTGTGATATAGTGCTCATTAGAGACCGCCGAGAAAAACACATTGTGAGTCGTGGGAATTGTACAGATAGGAAAGGAACGTGGTGACAAAGCAGGATAGATTTGAAACAGATTTGCTGCCAGAGAGAGAGAGGTTTTGAGAGACACAGCAAGATTAAGAATGAATCATGTTACTGCCATATGGCCCAGGTGCGATGCATAAATCACAGCTGCTATGTTTTGCGCTTAAGGGAGCTCCGCTCTTCCTAATGGGTGAGCAAGAGAGACTTTGCATACAAAACACAGCAAATTACACAGAATTAGCAGTAACGTTGACAATGATAAGGAAGGCCTAGTTTCTGTAAGCTAAATTTTAAATCCGATAATTTCAGAAAAATCTGAATTTTATGATGTAAAATTTTAATGATTATAATGATTCCTAAACCATGTTTTCTTAGACAACATGTTTAGTTTAAAAACCTATTTATTCAGTATTGCCATTTCAACGAAGCAGTTCGTTGTGTATGTACAGCAGACATTAATAATTTTAAGTTAATTTAGGCATCTTTCAAGGGATGGACATTTCTGGCTTTTAAACTCAAAAACACAATGCCTGTTTCCGTTTGACAGTTTTATGACCACACTTACCTGTCTAGTGCAATGCAGCACAGGTGCAGGAGGGATGCAGTTGTTAGCAGCACATCCAGTGAGGTACGGACCAGGCAGAACGTCTCTCCGTATCTCCACTGACCTGTGATCAGCTCTATCACTGCCAGGGGCATAACAATAAGGGCAACCAAAAGGTCTGCAAATGCCAGTGATACGATGAAGAAGTTGGTCTTCTTCTGCCTATATTAATGATGAAAAATCACAATTAAAATCACAATTGCACTGAAAAAAATTATTCATTGAATTTAATAAATTTTAAAGGTAAGTGGTTGCAATCAATTTAAACAAAAAAGATTAGTAAAGTAAAATAAAATATACAACTTTTGTTTAAATGTAGCTTAAATAAATTGATTGCAACCACTTACCTTAAAAAAATGTATTCAATTCAATGAATAATTTTTTTCAGTGTGTACTGCATGGAATATTCTTACATTTCCTATGGTTACTTCTTTGTACACAAATACTTTTATACTTTATAAAACGGTTAGTTCCAGTCCTTGATTCGGATTATTCAATAGCTGTGATTTATTATGATAAACACAGATATGATCGCTGCACCCAACAATTTTGTGTATCACTGCACAGCACCCTTGGCAACATTAACAAGTGAAACATTCTGTTTCGGTTCACTGTCAGTCAGGGACTATTCTTTTTTTAGCGTGTGATTTTAGTGATTTTCCTCAGGCCAGTTGCAAACTTGATACATTTGATATTTGTATTTTGTGGTAACCATTTTATAAAATCTATAAGGTACTTGACGCTAGTGGTGTATTGCGAATCAGTTACGAATAAAGGGTTGCTTTGCGTCGTGCCTAATGCTGGATTCACACCAAACCTGGTAGAGGCGGCAAAAATGCACTATTTGCGCGTAGTTGGACCTTTAAACATTTTGAGTTTACTCACTTCATTCGCGCGTGAAATTCTAGTCATTCTAGACATTTATGCTACGTACACACTAAACGCGGGGCATTGCGTTTGTCGCTCTAGATTACTCGCGGGATTTAACTTCGTGTCATGCGATTTTTTCGCTCAAGCTGAATATTTTGCAAAGACGCGTTTAAGGCAAATAGCGTCCCACATGAGAACACGTGATCGCCTTTTTGCTATAACTTTGTTTGTAATCTACTTGCGCAAATCGTTGGACTAGCGTCTAGTGTGGACCCACAGTTACGAGGAAATTGGCGTCAATGGAGGGGCTTCTGTGACTCCGCTCGCTTCCTGTAATCACGTCACTACTAGAGCAAGCTCCTGATTGGTTAACGTGGTGCGATTTTCCGCACTTGCGCGTTTCCGACGGCAACGTTCAATTCGTGTCATTCACGCGTCAATTTGCGTCATTCGCGTGAACTAGACGTGCGAATGAGATGGATTCGCATCTACGACGCCACGCTAAACGCCTCATTCGCGCTGCGAGACCGCAAGACACGCATAAATGCATCTTTACATTGACAACATTGAAATCACTACCATCCGGAAGCTATATTTGGCTTTGTGTTAAAGCAGCATAATGCTAGTTACACACCAAACACGGGGGATCGCGTTACTCTAGATTACTCGTGGGATTTAACTTTGTCATGCGATTTTTTTCGCTCGAGTTGAATATTTTGCAAAGACGCGTTTGAGACGAATACCGCGTGTTTTCGCGGCAAACGCACTGCCCATATTACGTCATTTGCATCGCCCCACACGAGGACACGTCCGATCGCGTCTTTGCTGTGACTTTGTATGTAATCTACTCACGCAAATCGTTGAACTCGCGTCTGGTGTGGACCCACAGTTACGAGGAAATTCGCGTCAATGGAGGTGCTTCTGCGACTCTGCTCACTTCCTGTAAACACGTCACTACTAGAGCAAGCTCCTGATTGGTTAATGTTGTGTAATTTTCCGCAAAAGTTCAGATTTTTCAACAAGTGCACTTCCCGTGGCAACACTGAATTTGTGTCATTCACGCGTCTAGTTCATGTGAATGACGGGAATTGACCAGTGAATCTACCACGCCGCGCTAAACGCCTCATTCGCGCCGCAAGACCACCAGACCGGCAGATGCGCGTAAACGCGTCTTTCATTGATTTAACATTGAAATCATTTGCACCAGAAGCAATATTCGCGTTTTGAGTGAAAGCAGCATAATGCTACGTACACACCAAACGCGGGGCATCGCGTTACTCACTCTAGATTACTCGCGGGATTTAACGTCATGCAAATTTTCCACTCGAGTTGAATATTTTCAACTTAAGGCGAATAGCGCGTGTTTTCGCAGCAAACGTGCCGTCCATATTGCGTCATTTGCATTGCCCCATGCAAGGACGCGTCTGATTGCATCTTTGCATTGACTTTGTATGTAATCTACTCGCGCAAATCGTTGACCTCGCATCTGGTGTGAACCCACAGTAACTACACCCCTCAGCCGTGACTTATTAAATGATACAGCACAGCCTCTCTTACCTTTTGCTTACTTATCATACTTATTTTTCTCAAACTTTTCTATTCCAACACATGCAATAAGATGAAGGTAAATAAATTGGATTTTCATTATGGGGGAACTATCCCTTTAAATCTATTTAAAATCCATTACCTTAGCTTTCTGTCTTTACAGATTGCCACCATCACAAGCAAATTACCAAGAGCGGTCATTATAATGATGATCACCAGGAAGATAGATAGCGTGATTCTCTCCAGAGGGTTGAAAATGTGTTTAGACGCATCTTCATCCACTAAACTGCAGACAAACAACACCAAATACATACATGCATAATATCCAGTAAATTGCTGCATGTTATAATATTTTTATTACACTACAAAGTAAAATGGATATGTGAGGTGCTTCATGAGGTCTTTACTTGTCTGGTGAGTCTGATGCTGTGGCCATCACTGGTCATTTGACTGGACGTGATCAGATGATTTTTATCCACATAAGACACTGCAGTCCAATCCTATTGGGGAAACACAGCAATACAAAGTCAATTACCGGTATATTCTTTCAGCAGGGTTTTTAAACTGAGATTGTTGAGACTAAACTGTCAGCATGTTTTTAAAATTAAACATGCAAATATGAGGCAATATTACAGTCCTAACCTCAAGAACTAACCTTAACATGCTGCTTCACATTCTGTACAGGATTAGTATACACAAAATGTAGTATTGTTTGAACACATTGACCAAGAATTTTGTTATTTTCCCTAAAAATATCTTGAAATGTGTCCTTGCTCTGTTTGACACGCAATTCATGAACACCCTATTGAACACAGTAAAGCTGCAGTCACACATTTATAATAACTGGGTGATAAAGAACAACCAGTTCATTTATCAAAATGTTTCAGTATGAGTAAAAAGTGTCCGAATTTTCATGTCATAATTCAACCGGATTTTTATACCCTAATACCGGAATTTTGCATTATTTTATCTTCATGATAGAGTAAATAATATAGGTAAGTTGAAATGAGGAAAACCACAACACAAAGTACATGCACTTTATCATAACACTGTTAAAACCCAGCTCTCAATGGTCAGTTCACAACCTGTCTCTGTAGCGCTCAACTCCCATAACTCAGGCAGAAGTGAAGAGAGCACTCACAGGGTAAACAATGTAAGCAGGTGATGTATTTGACCAGCTGGGTGGTTCAAGTGTGTATTCAAAGGTATAGTATGGACATTTCTTTCCAGCCTTTATTGCTTTTGTTTGTGTTTCAAATAGCCACATGATTTGAACAGTCCTGTTTCAGATACACTGAATGTACACTGATGGGGCAGGTGATATTCACAATATTCTCAATGGATTTTTGCGCAGGGGGGCTGATAAAAAGCTTGACTTGAACATGCTTTAAAGCTGATGCTATGTGAAGCGGCACTCTTATTAATCTTGTCTTGCCAGACGAGACCTGGCTGGCTAAGTTTGAAAAATACTAAATTGAAAAATGCAAAGCCAAATCTGGGAATAATTCAATCAGTCCATTAATTTCTAAATTAATAAATGCAATAACTACTTAGAAATCACACACATAAAAACAATATTATATTAAATCCTGGAGGCTTAACAAATTAAAATAAATAATAAAATCTAATTTTCATTAAACAAAATGTATCTAGGCCTACAGTATTAAAAGTTCAAATGCTGATTTAATACATGTTAACAGTAAAGCTCTGCTAAACAAACATAATAAACATAAGTAATTGTGTTTCATTAAATGATCTAATGGCAATATTTGTCTGATTTCATCAAATCATTTTAACTACATTACTGTCAGGTAAATTTACTTTTAGTACAACCTAGTTTTAAGTTGAACCAAGCAAAACAGATTTTTTAACTTGATATGACTGGCATAATGAAGAATAAGTTGCACTGGAAAATCGTCCAATAACTAACTTGACACCTTCCCACACAACTCCTGTTTTTAATGACATGCCACTAGACAAACTGAGTGACTTTAGCATTTAAAGGAATAAATCACAATCTGTGATGACAAGACAACATAAGCCACAACAAGCCTCATAAACAGACAGTATAAATGACAGTAACATAATTATTAAAAATACAAACACAAAACCCTTAGTACACAAATGTGTTGGTCTGAAACACATGTTGATCAAAACATTTATAATTTATACATTTTCAGAGACAGACAGATGCATATATAATGGAATATCAGTAAAGTGCATAACTCAGAAACAGCAAGCATGCCATATATTATTAATATGTACATGGAAGACGTCCTTACATGATCATTAATAACAAAAAGGATAACAAAAGGACATTTCAATGATCGTAAAAAACACTACCATAACTTGTTGCATATTTGACATTTCAAGGCATTTAGATTCCACTTCATCAATATGGTAACTTTACTTACCCAGGGCTCCGTGTTTCTGGTGTTTTTGTATATCCACACTTGTTTCTATAAACTGTCATATTCCATCACAGTCTATGGGATACTGAAGTGCTCTCATCTGTCCTGTATCACACTCAAACCACCGCACCAGGCATCAGTTCATTTATGTACAGTGTAACCCTCTCTTTGCCTTTTCATCTATACTAGCAGCCCAGCAGAACAACAGCGCCACGCCACTCACGGCTTCGCATTGCTGAGTTCCACAGCTGGACTAAGGTTCAGTTGTATATTGATAAATTTAACAAACTAGGTTTGCAATATACCACCATTACATAAACTACTAGGGCGCATACGGTGGTACATTTACAATTAAGCATTTAGCAGACGCTTAAATCCATAGCGTGATTAGATATACATGAATGAGCAGCACCAAATTCGTGGATTACCTGCTTACACAGAAGTTAAGGAAAATAACGCATATAATGCTCAAAATAGTTAAACACTAACTAGCTTGTAGGACAATTTATTAATATCATCTTTATGGATTCCGTTTTTGAAACAAGATGTTTGTTCTTCTCTGAAGTGCAAACGTGTTCAAACTTGCGAGTACTTAAGCGCAAACGTGTTCGAACTGCGCAGAGCGATCGGCGTATGACATCAGAGTCCCGCGAGAGCTTTGAAAAGAAGCGTTTTCAGACAATTCCAAATGTTATATAGCGCTATATATTTTGTGGAGTATGGCCAAAGGATTCAGAGGAACAATAAATGTAATACTAGCCCACACAGTTTTGGAAATATTGATAAAACGTAAATCTGCTCATAATAGCGCCACCCAGAGTCAAGCAGTTGAATATCTCTACGACCTTATGGGCTCTGGCTCATGACCCTTGTATTGCAGAAAACAAATTAATAATAAAAAAAGAGAAGGTTTTTTTATTAGGTTTTTGATTAGGTTCCAGCATGCTCGGACCCCTTAATATATGAATATGCTATATTCAAATGTTACATCCCTGCTGGAAAAAAAACAATAAAACCATTACAGAAAATTCTAATGGTTTTATTGGAAATTTTATTGGTTCTAATGGAATATGGCCCAAAACACACTGCAATGTATTGGTTTTTGTTGGTCTCTAATGGTATGTATTGGTTCTATTGGCTCTATGTATTGGTTCTAATGGAATATTGGTTCTAATGGAATATGTCCCAAAACACACTACAGTGTAATGGTTTTATGGTAAAAGCAGGGATTCACCACGTGCCGATTGGCCATACAGGGATACTTCTTTAATTTTAAACAAGTCATAGTTCTACATTAATTGAGATAAAAAAGTATCCGATTATCAGATCCTATTACAAACTAACTAGTTACAGAAATACTTAAATAATTTAAATTGTAAGTATTATAAAAATTATAGCTCTCAAAAGATTAATCGCGATTAATCACATACAAAATAAAAGTTTGTGTTTGCATATTTGTGTGTGTGTACTGTGTGTGTATATATATTATGTTTATATAAATACACACATACATGTAAGAAAAATGTTATTTAGGCATATTTATTTATATTTATAGTATAATATATATATAAATATACATGTTTGTATTTAAGAAACGTTTACATTAATGTGTGTGTATTATATATAAAATAATTACACATACAAAACTTATGCAAAAAAAAAATGTATGCGATTGATAGCGATTAATCTTTTGACAGCCCTAAAAAAATACATGATGTAGGCTATCACTGACCAGTTGGTGACCACCAGCCAACGGCCAATTTCAGCACGAGGATCCTGAGTGTAAATATCTCTTCCACCACTAGATGGGGCAACAGCACCAATCATATTGTGAATTGTAGTCAACGTCAGGTATATTGAGATGAAGGACTTGTTGTTTCTGTCTTTAGTAGATTAATATTTTCTCCAAGTTAATAGAACCATTCAGAATAGTCATTTCCTCTATCAGCTTCTATATTATTTAAAATAACTAATGCAAACATGCTCTTAGCATCAGTATATAAATGTTAAATGTGCTTATATTAGACATTTGAAAATGCATGTTATTAGGATGTCATTAGCCCACTGAATTATTAAATGATTAAATTAAATGTAGCGTGTGTTCCTTGCCCTGTGATAACATACCCTAAATTATAATACTATTGTTACTGGCACTCATGAAGCCTAATTTTGTACTACAATATGTAGCTAAATAACAAGTGCTGAAAGAAAGACTGAGCAATGACACTATTTGTATCTACTTAAATTCCCTGACACATGCTTAAAAACAACTTTCAGCATTTTTCTTAAATCAGGACAAATCGTGAAATAAATATCTACTGACACAGCATAATAAATTGAAGGGAGTAAATGGTTTCATTTGGAAACAACAGCACTGAATTATGTTAGGAGCACAAAACACAACAGCTTGATATTATTAGGACTTTATAAAGTAAAGAAATTTGAAGTCTTATCAAATTGGCTGTATCAGTCAATGATTTCAAATTACTATTTTAAATCTAATAATTTGCTGTAAAATCATCTGTTTAACATATTATGAGCTAATGTAAAAACTTGTTGCAGTCTTATGGGTCACTCATTTTAAATCAACCCTTTAGATTTTATCATGATGAAACATAAATGTTTTTAGTGAACCTGCCAGATACATCTTAGAGTTTACTGGGGAGTTTGCACTGGCTAAAAACAATCATCTGCATGACTCCATTGTTATCGATTTACTCTCAAGCAGTTCTTATGAAACACAGGCTGACATCTTTTTAGCACAATTGTGAGCAATAGTGAAGAGGACATTGTAACACTATACAATGGTGTCAAAAATCACTTTTATATTAGAAATCTGGGACAAAACTCTCATTCCAACACTTTGTTTCATCTCAGTGGTTACAGAAAGGCATTGCTGTAGATCGGGAATGGAGATCCGTGTTAAATATTCATGACTTGTGTGTAGGGGCCACTTCAATTGCTTGCCCTTTTCCCTCACATGAATAATGCATCGATAAGTGCTTACAATAACTCTCGGCTTATGATTAGAGATTGATTGTTGTGTGCAGTCCGCTCGAGTAAAGCGACATGGGGTCATGGGCTGAGGTCATCACGTCACATCCTACCCTGATCCCTGTCCTACCCCTAAACAACCATAAATCTATATACACATCCAAAGGGAGGGGTGCGGGCAATACATACACCATCCAGGCACGCAACCTTGAAGTGCAGCTTTAAGATTCCCTGGCTCTTTGAAAATGTGTAAATAATCCTGCCGAATGGAGAGATGTGTGTGCCTGGGCATATTAAGTACATTGTGTCCACACCGCCGGAGTGTATTATTAACCACAGAAGGTCAGCGAGTCAGACAAATTTCCACTGTTTTAAAGTGTATCACTTAGAACTGATCAATCTAGTTGAAAAGAGAGTTAACATTCAAGCTGCTGTCTTATATATTGTCTCAGCTCCCAAGTTTTTGATTATTTGTGTTTGTCAGATTGTTAGGCCATAAGCCAAGTCTGTCACATGTTGTTCTAATAGGGTTATACATAAAACATCAACATCTGCTGCTTTCTGATGTACGTTTGGGCTGTCACAGGAAATGAGGATCGATCTTGGCATAGACTCCTCTCTTTGAAAAGTGAAGTGAAGCATATCAAAGATTTTCAAACAACAGTTGACGATCATGCATGTGTTAAGACGCAGAAAAGTGAAGATAAAGCATGTGAAACAAGTGCTTATTTGCTTACAGGTGGCAGGTTGGTTTTTCCAACAGTCTGCTTGGTGGGTGACAAAATGTCTACTGTCAGTAAACAGGATGTAGCAACCTTTTAATGACACATTAGTGCCACCCAGACAAGGTTAATGCTCTGATAAACACTGAGTCGAGAGTGTAATTGTCCCACGGGGCGTTCTGTTTAGAGATAATCACACTTTTTACCATAGTGGTTTATTCTGCACTCTTATTCTGTAAAATAAAGGGCCAAAAGATTTCTAAGTTCTCCAAGAACTTTTCAGTCAAAGATTCATTTTTCTTACCTTTTTATCATCTAAAGAACCTTTTGTGCAACAGAAAGGTTCATCGGATGTTTAAGGTTCCTTATAAAAGCATACAAAATCGTTTTTTCTAGGTGTGCACCGATATATCGGCCAATGATGCTTGCTATGCTTCTCAATGAATAACGTAGAAAAGCCGCTACATCCAAACGCCAGAGGGCGCTCTTGTGCAGAAACTCAATATGCGCTGCAGTCGAAGAACTATTACACACGCAGCTATGACACGCAGCGAAATGGTTTAAGGATATATTTATATTGCTGTTCTTCAAACCTTTTCAGGTATCTTCATGATAATAAAGAATATGTAAAATGATAAGGTTTGGCGAGTGTTGCTTTTTCAAATGCATGTTATAAACGACTCAAACTAATAGTGATTTCAGATAGATAAGGACTTTACTGATCAAAAGACGTTACATGAAATAGCTGTGAACAATATCGGCCACGTATTATTAGTGTTTATCGTCATTTATCGGTGCACCCCTAGTTTTTTCTATGGCATCATGTAGCACCTCGTGGATCACACAGCCCGTTTTGTGATTTATTATTAATGCTAATTAATGCACACATTAATAATTCATTAGCATTTATAGCCAGTGGGGTTTTATAATAGCTACATGGCACTCTAGACAATTTGCAATTCATTTCGTTAATTAGATGAATGATTTAATAATTATGTGGTTGTTGTCCTTGTTAAAATTAGTTGCAATATGCTTTGTAGTTCTTATGCATCACAGCACACAATAAAGCTTCAATGTAGGCATCAAATGCCATGTGGTTATTTATTTATCATACATTCTGGGTTATTTTCCCCTGGAAATAGGTCAGAAAGGGACAAGTCCAGCCTTTGGGTTTAATTATCCCAGCAAATGTTTATATTTGACCCAACAATGGGTTAAATCAACCCAGCATTTTGGGTTGAAACAACCCAGCATAGGTTACATTACAACCCAAGGGGGCGGGCTCGTCCCTTTTGGACCCAACAGGGGTTGAAAATAAACAAGCAGGGTTTTTTTTTTGGGGGGGGGGGGGGTACTTGGGTAAATGCTTATTTTGTAAATATTGTAGGAAATGCATTTTATTAGACTCAGAACAAATATAAAGCAAGTTGCATTATTAGGGCCAATGGAAACAGAAATTGATAATTGTATAAAACTTAAATTAAATTAATTTATTTAAAATACTGGTAACACTTTACAAGATTGAATTTGTTAATATTAGTAAATGCATTAGCTAACATGACCTAACAATGAGTAGTTTTTCAGCATTTATGAATTGTTGCTAATGGCAATACAATTTTTCATGTTTCTTTGTGCATTAACTATAATTCACTTTTACAACTTTTGATTTTAAATATGTATATGTAGTAAATGCTGAAATTAACAGAAACTAAGATTAAGAAATGTATTGTTCATAGTGCTAATCCATAAACTAATGTTAACAAAAAAAAGTGTTACCAAAATACTCACATCCTGCGAATAAAATTAGTTAAAATCTGCCTTACAGTTAACCCTTGCATTGTTGTTTACTCTGAAGCTATTACACAATGATTTTTCTAATTTAAATAAAAAAAGTATTTTTTTTATAATTTATAAGCTATCAAATCATTTAAATGTGACAGTAGCACATATAGCCCCTGTGACATTTTTCTCATGTGAAACTATACCATTTATCCCCTGTAGTGAGAAAACCCTTCTGTCTATAGTATACACAAAGATCACTTAGTCTCCTCCCATATGTTCTTGAGTTCCACACACTTATTCCTATCAGTTATTTTCCTCGATCTCCTTGACCCGGCTGACCTCTCGCTCAGCAGCTTGACTGCTCTCACACTCTTCCTGGGGTATGTAAAAATACACCACTGTGACATACAATGCATCAGTCTCTCTCTCTCTCTCTGACCTCACAGCGAGAGGTGCCAAAGGTCCCCTTCCACCCTACGGCATGGACACGACTTAGCTTTTAGTTCACTCTTGTTTCACAACTTATTGCTACACAAAGTGTCAGGTAACTAAGATAATTTATTGATGTCTCCAACAATGAAATATTTATAACGTTTTGATAAAATCACTGGATAAAATCTTCATGAAGAAATCTTTATCTCAATGAGTTGAGTGGGCTTTTCCATAGAAGATCTCTGTGTGTGATTAATGCTGGGGTGTGCTTTCCATTGAACTCCTTTCAGTGTCCCGCTACTCAGGAAATGTAATTCATTGAAGATCACAGAGGGTAATAATAGACCAACTCTCAAGACACTGTTACACACACACAGTTCCGTTCAGTGCTGTGCTCAAGTGGGAAATCAGTTCATTATGTGCCCCGGTTTAGCCTTTGTTTTAGTAACATTTTGACAACAGACATGTCATCCAGAAACTAAAAGTGTAAATGATAACACAAAGGTCTCGCTTCACTTAATGCCCGAACATTTTTTGTGTGTCGATATAAATGTGTAAGCTCTGTAATTTATCACTGCCTCAACATTATTTAATACAAACATTCATATTCTCATAGTACAAGACTTTACTTACCAATTCATACAGTATCTTTAAAAGGTGCAGTGTATACATTTTGATTTCTGGAGACTTTATTTTGCTTTAAAAGGAACACATTTATGTTGGATTACTTAAGATCTTTAAACAAAAAACTAAAATTCAAACAGATTGCTCTGTTTAAAGTTTACATACGCTTGGCTTTTAATGTAGTGTGTTGCCTTACTGAACATTTGTGAATGTTTGCAGTAATAGCTGTGATACCCTTAGAAGTGTCACAAAGGTCAACAACACTTTTTTGAGATGTTAACAGATATGCGTGTTGCACATCTCCTAAAGGTGCAATGTGGGACTTTAAGAAGGATCTCTTGACAGAAATGCAATATAATATACATTACTGTATTATCAGTGGTTTATAAAGACCTTACAAAATAAACTATATTGTTTTTATTACATTAAAATGATCAGTTTTATCTACAAGCACCACGGGTCTACTTAAAGGGATAGTTCACCCAAAAATGAAAATTCTGTCATCGTTTACTTACTCTCATGTTGTTGCAAACCCGCATACATTTATTTGTTCTGATAAACACGAAGGAAGATATTTTGAGAAATTTTGTAACCAAACCATTCGTGGACCCCATTCACCTCCACAGTAGGAAAAAAGAATACTATGGAAGTGAACTGGGTCCACGAAAGGTTTGGTTACAAACCTTTCTCAAAATATCTTCCTTTGTGTTAATCAGAACAAAGAAATTTATACGGCTTTGTAACAACATGAGAGTAAATGATGACAGAATTTCCATTTTTGGCTGAACTATCCCTTTAAATGGAAATTTCCGCCATGTTTCTACAGTAGCCGTAAACAGACAAACTGTACTACAAAGCATGATTTGTCAATACGTTGTCTCAGACGATGCAGCCCAGTCTCACGAAGTTGCGTATAAATAGCAAAAGTGTAAAAATCGTGCAATACATACGATAAATTCTACTTTGGCGTGCATGTGATACGCCAGTCCTTCCCATTCACTTAAACGGTGCATCTTTTTTTGTCGTTTGATTTATTGGTTTCTCAATTTTTTTGCTATTTTTTAAACATTTTCGCTTGGGTTTAGGGTTAAAACAACTTTTTGTGATATAAAAATGACATCCAAACCCCCAACTCTAACCCCAACTCCAAGCGACCATGGCTTAAATATGGACAAAAACATGGAGAAACCTGTATATTAAATAACCTCATTAAGAAAATCTAAAATCTAACCCTAAACCCAAGCGAAAATGGTTTAAAAAACAGAAAAAATTGAGAAACCAATGAATAAAATGACAAAAAAAAGATGCACCGTTTAAGTGAATGGGAAGGACTGGCGTATCATATGCACGCCAAAGTGGAATTTATCGTATGTATTGCACGAATTTTACACTTACGCATTATACGCATCTACGTGAGACTGGGTAGGACGATGACATGTTTGTCCTGTGGTATATTGTAGCTTCACTATATGTTTCTAAATTTTGGGGTGAGCTGTGGAGTGGACTGAGCTGTTGGTTGCAAATCGCAATCTCACCACTAGATGTCGCTAAAACACATAGACCTTTAAAACAGTAATAGGAGTCAAATTGTATTACAAAGTGGAAACAAAGTGGTTATTTTTGTACTTTTTTGGTTTGCAAAAGTAAGTTGAAGCCACGATATGAAATGTCACATGATTTACGATGACTCTGGTATTTTTGCCAAGCTGTAGATTATGAATTGTACAGGACCTTGAGGATTTTTCTGAAACATTTTGGGCATGTACTAGTGTTGTAGTCAAGACCACCTAAACCGAGACCCAATGGCCGGTTGCATAAACATAGCCGTGACATTAAGACTGCGTCTTAAGAATGATTCTGACTAATTAACAATTAGTTAGGGCTAATCAGTCTTATTATTTGGATTTAAATTAGACCGATCTACCTTTCTATATACCTAAAACAGTTATGATCAGTCTTGAAAAAAAAAATTCATGACTAACTTGTAAGACTAGTCTTAAAGTTTTATGCAACCAGCCACAAGTCATGACCAAGACCAAGACAGGCCGAGACCGAGACAAGACCAAGACTTTAAAGGGTCTAGACCAAGTCAAGACCAAGACAGGCCGAGACCAAGTCAAGACAAAGACCAGTGCAAGTCACTGCATTAAAACACTTATGATAAAATGTGGAATATACATATGATTATGCACTGTGTGTGTGTGTGTGTGTGTGTGTGTGTGTGTTTGTATGTGTGTGTGTGTGTGTGTATGCCATCAGAGAAGTTGATAAAATAATTAAAAGCATTGCAGATATGTTGGAATTTATCTTTGTCTATAAGCAAATGAAAGGGAACAAACACTAAAGAGCTGAAATCAACTTAACCATTTATTCTGAACTGTCTTTCCATGGGGTGCCATCCACTTAACACAATATGCAGGTGTTTTTAGTAATAAAATTAGAAAAATTGTCATTGGGAGAAACTTAAACAATGCTTAAACAATGCCAACATCATATGCCAAACCTGAATAAACTGCATAAAATCGGGAGGAGCCTAAATATTCAGTCCCGTCAATCATCATTACGTACTATATAAGCCGCAAACTGCGTGTTATTCCCTTGACAAATTTATTTTCAACAACCCTCCTCCTCCCCATTAATTATATATCTCCCTCTACGCAGCTCATTAATCATCCAGGTAACACACAACAACACTCATACACACAGTTTTTTTTACAAAAGTTGTCATTGGGACGATACCCTTTTTAAAAGGTCCTAATATGTACCATTTAGGTACAGATTTGTACCTTTCAGGTACCAGTATGTACCTAATGTGGTACCAATATGCCCATTTTAGGTAAGAAGAGAACTATTTGTAAAGGTATTACCCAGTGACAACTTTTGTACCTTCGTGTATCTTCGAGTGTCAGTACTAAATAAAATAGTAAATTCTTATAATTCCCTATATAAATATAGCATTTGCATACTTAACCTCCTAAAGACCTGGAGGTTACGTGGACATCACATTTTTTGTTGTTTGCACCAAAATACTTAACTCTGTGTGACCTGTTGTACACAAACATGGACAATTACACTGCTTCATGTTCAAAGAAAAATATTTGATTATATTAATTGGTTCTTCCCAACCCCAAACTAGCTGGAAGAAATCTGAAAAAAAGACAAAACAAAGCTCAAGTCTTAGGAGGTTAATATGTGTACTTAATATAGTGTTGTATATTTCCAAAGAAGAAGGCACATACTAATATTCACCACGACATAACCCATCAAAGCCTGTCCCCTCAGCAACTCTTTGTCTTCTGAGTATGAGCTGGGTGACAGTACAGTGTCCCAAAGCAGACATTGCCAGGGGCTGGTTTGAGGACATGAGGGTGGCAGAGCCCCTTGAGATATGAGGTGGCACTGACACGTCATCATTCTCCCATCTATTCACTCTCCAGTGCTGACATCATCACCATCTGACTCGCTGTCTCGAGTCTCTAACCGTAATCATGGGTGACATGGCCTCATCAGCGGCAGAGTGTAGCTGGACTAAGGGCTGGTGCCTACATGCTGATGAAAATAACTATGCAATGCTGACCAGAAGAGCCAGCAGGAACACCTCCATCCATCCGGTCTAAAAGAGAGAGGGAGGGGGGAGGGATGGGAAGGAATAGAAATGTTATGCTGAAATGTGCATGTGTTTCTTAGCCAACAACAGTAATGCTATCATGACATTTTATTGGAATGGTTCACTCAAAAATCTTTTTAAAACGGTTTGATTTCTTCTGTGAGAAAAAGTAAATCTGCAAACCTGCTCTTAAAAGAAAAAGAAATAGAGTGCATGTGATCTACTTTTAATATACTTTTTTGGTGCATTGGTTATCTGCATTTACTGTCATAGAAACCAAAAGAAAGCCTTTGGGCATTCTAGTAAAACTGGAATTTGCATTCAACGGAATTACATGAGGCGTAAATTATTATTCATAATTTTTGGGAGAAAAGAAAGAAAATAATTAAAAAAATAATGGTTCTCTTCATACTCATCAGGTATCACAGGTTTTATGCGATGCAAAGTCAATTCTGTAAAAGCACATGCGATTAAGGGCATCAGATCTTTGCTGAAACAGTGTGTGGAGGTCACACAAGCTGTATATATATATATATTCAACCGGCAGGCAATGACTAAGATCACAGTTCAGTGAGGAGAGAACAGCCTTACGGGAGAAAAAACGATCCATTGCTGACAGAGGAGAAGGGAAGCAATAAAAGAGTTTATAATGACTTCCTAACAGCACATACAGTGTATCCAAATAAGCTGGATTTTGACTTGAACTGGCCCTGCCCCACAGGATGCTAAACTGGAATTTAAATGTAAATGACAGGAAGAGGAATCTGAAACCGCAACATAAACTTCCAAACAGACACATAACAGGAGCATTTTCTTAGTCAGATACAAAACAAAAGTGGTTAAACTATTAATTTAGATTTTTATTGTAAAATGCACTTTTTTGTACAGTGCACTTATAGCAATGTAAATTTATTTTAGTTTATTAAAGTTTTATTCTACATTCTTAAAGTAGAGACACACCAAACTGGTGTCAACAAAGTAGCTTTAAACTTTGCTTGGGGTTAGGTTATGTTTAGGGTTGGGGTATAATATTTGGTATAATATAATTTCTGTAAGATTGAACAGTACTCAGGGTTCCCACAACTTAGTTAACTTCAAATTCAAGGCCTTTTCAAGGACTTTCCAGGTCCAATAGCCTCAAATTCAAGGACTAAATGTGGGATACATTTCAAGTGAGAGCAAGGTTACATCGTGTTACCTTTTAAGATACATTGTTACAGTTCCCCTTGAGGGAACTCGCGCTGCGTCATTGCGGTGACACTTTGGGGACGCTTCCAGGGGTAAGTGCGTCTGAATGTGTATATTAAATTCAACCAATGGTGAGGCTTAACGACAAAGACAGGGTGACGCTGGAGCCAGGAAGTAT
Source organism: Misgurnus anguillicaudatus (assembly GCF_027580225.2). NCBI lineage: Eukaryota > Metazoa > Chordata > Actinopteri > Cypriniformes > Cobitidae > Misgurnus > Misgurnus anguillicaudatus. The sequence goes on from NC_073345.2 coordinate 22,125,832, forward strand.
ATCACTATCTGAAATATTGCCAAAGACGGCATTACAGGGATGCAGGAAGTATGGCCAGAGAGACGCAGCGTCTGGTTCCCTTCTCAGGGAACAACAGTTACATACGTAACCCCAGACGTTTTTATGTGTCAAACACAACTATGCATCACTGTTTAAAGTTTTTTAGCAGCCTTTGTATGGTAGCCTATATGCATTGTTTGGCAAAAGCGGTGTTCCTCTGTTTGTCTGTGTTTTATTAAGTTTTATTATATGTTAGCCTACATGTAATCCTTAAATTGTACTGACATGAGCTGTATTCCTTGAGGCCTAATCCTCCAATAGCACTTTTTGATAAGTTGTGTCAACCCAGTGCATGCCAGGTTTGTGCTGTGAATCTGAAATAAAAGTGAATTAAAGAACAGAAATGAAAAGAGGTTGCGTGTCTTGCCATGTAATTAGTCTATAGGTTGCATTATAGTGGGCTCTAGCTCTATTGTGTTTGGTATGTGTACCATAATTTACCAGACTTTTACCAGATCATTTGTCTATGTTTATGATTCTGACAGTGATTGTTACTGTATTTTGCCATAAGTCTTCACTGTGCCTATTCAAAGCTCGAGGGCCAACACATAACATCTTATAAGCAGCAATAAACTACATTTTAACATTTTAAAATGTCTAGTCATACTTGTTATTTTGATGAAAGTAACTCAAATGTAACGCAAAAGTAATGTAACTCATTACAGTTTAGAGACAGTAATATTGTAATGTAACTAATTACTAATTCAAATGACAGTAATTTGTAATACATAATGTATTACACTTTGGAAGTAACTTGCCCAACACTGTTTGTGATATATCTGTAATGTTTTATGAGCCATATCTTTTAAAAATGATCAGGTATGTAAGATGCAAAAAATGAGAATAGCATATTGTGCATTCCCTCTTGACTTACCGGTGTGTACCGGGCTTTAAAAAGGACATATCATGAAAATCGGACTATAATTGGGTCCCCAGTGCTTCTATCAACCTAGAAAATGTGAAAAAAAAAACAGTTTTGGTAAACCTTTCTCTGCAAGCATGTGAAAAAATAGGTCATTGGAATTTGGCTTCCCCTGTGATGTCATAAGGGGATCTTATTATAATAATACCGCCCCTTAATCTGCACTGTCAAACCACAGCACTGCCATTTAGTGCAAAGATCAGCTTATTTGCATTTAAAAAGACACACCCAACAACGGCACATTTTTGCTCACACCTACAAAGTGACAATTTTAACATGCTATAATAAATTATCTATATGGTATTTTAAGCTAAAACGTCACATACGTAGTTCGGGGACACCAAAGTGTTATTTGCATCTTAAAAAAGAACATTTTAAATTAAAATGCTACATCCTGTCTGCAGCACTTTTAAAAATAAAGAGGCCTAAAAAAATTGTCGCGCTTTAGGGTTCCATAAAAAACATAAAGGTAAGGTACTTTTTATTCGAAGAAACATTGCTACAGACTATAAATAAGTAAAAAATGTTTTATATTAGTGTACATTGATTCCTAATCAAATAAAATTCCCAAACTAAATTAAAAATTCAAAAGGCAATCTAAATTCAATTCTGAATGGTGCACAACCCCGCAGGCTATTTACCATATTTTTACTGAAATGGCCACTTAAGGCAGGAAACACGTTGCCGGAAGCATCTTAACAGAGCAGTTCAGGCTCGGCTCCCTCAGGTATTGCGATAAAAGCTTTAAGTGGTTTGAAGCTTTTTAAAATGTGTTGCATTCAGAGTGCCTAAGCATTTCCAGGAGGAGGCACTGGTTTTACCAACCACAGAGGATAATGCATGTCATAAATAGATTCATTCATTAGATAGCTCTCTCACTGACTGGTCATCTAGACTTAGTCATGGAACGTTTCTAAACAAGGACGTCACACATAATCAGATACTAAACTCTAGTACAAACCCAGAGTTGAAGAACAAGGCTGAATGAAGGTACTTGAGTGAAGATAAATGTTTCACTGATGATTTTTGGTCTGAATAATGAAATGATACCTTGGGGCAGAAATATACATACCCATGTTTGTTGGACTGACCAATTGAGACTATTTTCATTATTATAGATATATCATAAAATGATGATAATATGTGAACCTGTCTGTGGAATCCAGGATAAAGTCTCATAATCGTATTATGAGATTAGGAGGATCAAAGTTTGATTTGCTTTAATTTCAATCTTTGACATGACCTTACTCAGTCAATATTAAAGATGTCAAGGTTATATTTTCACAGAATGTTCTTTATATTACGTAGGATAATTCATGCATTCTGACTTATTAACACAGTAATAGAGTTGTTTCCTCATGCTAAACATAGACAGAGTGTCAAAAAGTAGTTGGGCGTGTTACAGAGTATTTCTGTGCCGAATGCACTTCGGCAGGGTTCGTACAAGTTTCGGAAAGTTTTTATTCCGATTATGGGTCCAGCTGACGTTTCAGGGGTTTCTATACGTATCACTTCTTTTTATGGGCACTTCCCCCGGAAAACCCCGCTGGATTTCATTGAAAAGTCCCAACCGGGTCACGAGTTGCATGCGGTAAGTAAGACTTCTGTCTTATGTTGGAAAGAGTCGCGTGCATATTATATAAATGACACGAACATGTAGTGAATCATAAGTTAAACAGTGTTGTATGGTGTTGCATGACTCATACCCGGTCCTCCCGCGGTAGTAACTCCTCCTTCTTCATTTTTCGGAAAGAATCGGTAAAGCTAATCTTTCTTATATAAATCTGATTAAATTAAAGACTCTTCAGAGATATAAAGGATGTAATATTACTCTATAGGTACTCCAGATCGTTTTGTAATCCATTCAGCCAATCTCATACTCGCTCCTCCCGCGGTAGTAACTCCTCCTTCTTCATTTTTCGGAAAGAATCGGTAAAGCTAATCTTTCTGATTAAATTAAAGACTCTTCGGAGATATAAAGGATGTAATACTACTCTATAGATACTCCAGATCGTTTTGGAATCCATTCAGCCAATCTCCGGGTCTGGTGCTACCACTTTTAGCATAGCTTAGCATAATCAATTGAATCTGATTAGACCATTAGCATCGCGCTTAAAAATAACCAAAGAGTTTCGTTATTTTTCCAATTTAAAACTTGCCTCTTCTGTAGTTACATTGTGTACTAAGACATATGGAAAATTAAAAGTTGTGATTTTCTAGGCAGGTATGGCTAGTAGGAACTATACTCTCATTTTGGCGTTATAATCAAGGACTTTGTGGCGGTAACATGGCTCAAGGAGGGGCAATGTTATGTAGCAATATTACGTAGTGCCCGAAAATAGTCCCCTGCTATTGAAAGATACTAAGGGGACTATTTTCGGCTGCTGTGTAATATCATTGCGCCGCCTTCAGCCATGTTATGCCATCAAAGGCCGTTCTCTGTTTATATTCCATTACGCTTCCTATGAAGGCTGTCCGAATGCGTTTCCCAGAACTGCCTTCATGCCATCGAAGTCATTGGGTTTAGGACGCAGTCCATGGCTTATTTTCGTAAGTCACCTTGATATTGTTGGAGCAAGAATACAGTTTCCACATTGATGGTGAACCTGCTGAGCCGCTGAACAAGGGAAACAGGAAGTTACGTCCAGAATCTTCTACTAAAGTGAGCAGCACTCTGCCATCTGTGTAGTCTGATAATAAAATCCAAATATTGGATGATTCACTCAGTGATTACGTGACACTCGCTAACACTCTCAGATTAGGAGCATTGGTTAGAGCAAGGCAAGGGGTCACGTAACACAAGAACACAGGACGCTCTAAATCATACTGTGCAAAATAGCTCGGCAGTAGGGTGCTGACTCACTGTTATACTGGACATCAATTTTTTCATACCTGTGTGTGTGTCTGAGACACAAATGCATTTGAAAGGCGCAATGATGGCAGATGTTTGATTACTTTATGAAATAAGTGAGTACCACCAATGCTGTGTTTATTATTGTACATAGCAAAAATGAATCACCACAGCCTTATTGTGTCATGACAAAGTGCGTCATTACTGATCTTAATGAATTCAATTTCACTTTAAAAGCTTTTACCCTTGGCATCTGGCAGATTTTAAAATAGCCTAAGTGTGTGATAATCACTCCAGAGGAAAGCAAAACTAATTTCTTATTCTGGCATTATCACCCGAGTCCCTTTTTAGCTGAGGAGCAGATGCTTATTGTTGTGTCGACCTACATAGACTGTAAATGCAAAGCAGGTGATTTACACTAATATAACACAATATAAATCCTCTGCTCAGTCCGAAAGACTTGAACGTCCTGTGCCACTTAACAAGCACTTACTAAAATAGCCTCGATTTATGGACACCTGCTTTAAATCTCACATCAAACTCTGAAGTTTGCTTAAACTCAACTTGGATTTTAGTGGCTTAACTGAATCAGATGGATCCGTGTGAGTCATACATCTATGAATTATTTTACTCAGCTCTTGACTGACACACACTCCATCTGATAACGGGGAACGGCTTTTACAGATCTCTTCAAATCTATGTTTCATTTATAGCTCAGTCGTCATTTTGGGGAGAGATGCGTTGAAGTTTCTGGAGTAAAACTTTAACCATAAAACAGATTCATATTTTTGTCAGTAATTTACATTTTTAAATAAAGCTATGTTGGTTGTACGTTTATCCAAAGCGACAGTGCATTCAAGCAGTGGCGGCTCGTGACTTCTTTTCCAAGGGGCGCAAATTCAAAAATAAGTGTTCGGAGTGTCGAGTGTTGCTCATGTTTTCAAAATATGTGTTTGTTGCGTCATGTGAACCATGTTCATCACGTGCCCTGTCAAAACAAGCGCCCGCTGCACACGAGTCAAAACGGTTCACGACAAAAGAGACACCCACGTTCACAAAATACACGCAAGACACTCACTTAACACTAAACTGTAATTACGCATGAGATTATGCGAGTATCTGGCAAAAGCACGCGTCTCTTTTAGACGCGTCTGCAGCAGGCACTTATTGCACATAGGCTCACTTGATGCGCCGAACACATATTTTGAAATAAGGAACCACACGCATGACGGGCTACATACATGTTGTGACGAACTTCGCATCGAGCACCCTCGAAAACAGAAGTCACCGGCTGCCACTGCATTTAAGCTATACAGTTATTCCCTGAGGATCGAACCCACAACCTTTGCATTACCAACGTTAACCCAACTGAACTACATACATCATAAACAAACAGGTTACAACAATGCCTATTAACACCGTTTTATACCACGGGGTTGTTGAATGCTTTATTCTGATTGGTTGAGAAATGTTTCACAGTTAATGTTTTCTCATATTTTTCGATAAACGCACACCTTACCAGTCAAATGTCTTATCTCTTTCTCCGCCACTCGTCAATTAAGAGAAAACATTTCCCTGCCAATGATGATGCTTCCCTGACAAGTTTTTACGGTAATCTATAATTCCGCTAATATCCACTAGGTGGGGCATTGTAAACTCCTTGTATGTTTTGATCTTCCTTCTGAATCTGATCTCTAACAAATGTCCTTTACAAAAATGAATTATTTCAGCTTTTTGCTCAAAATTTAGCATTTTTGAAGAAACCTACCCATATTTCAGAGGTTATTTAAGCAATATCGCTTGAGTAGGAGTGTGATATAGCTCTGTATCATCACGGCTGTGATTAGGCCAGAGGCACGAGGCCGTAGGCCGAGTGTCGGAGGCAATCACAGCCGTGATGATAGAGAGCTATATCACACGACTCCGAGAGCGATATTGCTTTTATACAACGGTTCGACGGCACACGTTTGAAAAACGAAAACTAGAAAACAACAACGGAGTTATTTTAAAAGCCTCTTTGTTTGAGAACTACTTCTTCCGCCACGGATTTGAGGGCGGCCAGAATGACAGGTAACACTTTCGGCTGATTTGAATCACATATTAACTCAATGGACGGATTCGCCGTTTTTAAATATTACAATTTCTTGGTCACAAAGTGTAGTTTTAAGATTAGTTCAGTCGAGAATATATATGTATTATATTTAAATCTACAGTCGATTAGTAAAGATAGCGCCTGTTTGAACGTTTGCTTAGTGAGATTCGGTACGTATGAGAACCAAAGCATGAGCGGACATCAGTGTTCACTCGCCCCGCTGACCACCGCCCTCTCTGGGCTACATCTCTGACAGGGATTCCCTGGCTCTCATGTTGGCCTGATGGTCAAAAATTTGATCAAATCAGCAGTATTTGGTGTCATGATGAAACTATTACTTGCTTTCTTATACATATTTAGTGTCTTTTGTGTTGTTATTGTTTTGGCGCGAGGTAAAAGTAAATAAAACTATACTTCTATAATGTTACTATTGGTTTACCATTTCATCTTAACGCGATACGAGCACTCGGTTATTATTAGACTTAGTTCTTGTCAGTACTATATAAAACTGTTTTTATAAGTGTCAGAGAGATGTTTTTGCATGCTGCTTATAAATATATCAGTGGCGATATCTCATAACATGTTTTAATAGTCACGTCGCGATTAAATAAATAATCAATGTCCACATTTAAAAGCTGCGGTGCTTACCTGCAGTTCCACTGTGTTTTCGCGTTCTGATAAGAGATATAGCTCCAGAAAAAAATGAGTGTTTACATTCCTCATTTCAAGTGTTAATCGTCCACACGATGTGACAAGACATTACTCCCATTAACTTAAACGTAACATCCAAGAGCGCTGCTCTTTGACGGAATAATAACTTCCGATTGGGGATTCACAGACTGATTTATGAGCTAGTAAACTAATGAGACACACGGAGAGTGATTCAAAACAACGCGGTTGTGTGTGTCTGCAGTTTTTCCATTCAGAGATGAGCCTGTTTAGAGGACCTCCATTCACTAGGTGGCGGAATGATACGAAAGGTGAAGCGGTTACTGTGCCGTTATCAGTAGAATATTGCACGCCTCTTAGCCAATCAGATTCGAGAACCAGAAAGAACTGTTGTATAAAAAAAGGGAAGAAATGAGGATAAACTTTTTTGTTTATTTGTTTTGTTTGTTCAAAAGGAGAGAGTCTGTTCTTTCATTTTAAATATATTGTATGTTTATATATTACAGAAGAAAATTTCCCTGGAAGGCATTTTGTGAAAATGCTGGGGGGCAACTTTTTAAAAAAGTGGTGGTGAATGAGTTAAAATAACCACCAGAGCACATCAAACTCATCATGCCGCATTACCACCTTGTGTGTGCATTATTTTCCAATAATTCAATGGCCCATCTTCAATTATTCCTTATGTGTTCCTCTAGCTTAGTTGGAAGAGCACTGCGTCAGCAGCGCAAAAATTTGTGGGTTCGATTCCCAGGGAAGTTGGGAACACACATACCAATAAAAAAAAGTTGTTTTAGATAATAGTGTCTGCCAAATGCATAAAACTTAATGTAAATATAACTGCTCCTCAAAAAGCCTGCACAGCCTATAAAAATCAGATGCTTAGTGTTTGGGTGCTGATGTGCCCGTGCTCTGTTTTTCATTCATGTTGATTTCAGTAGGGGAGTCCTCTCTCATCTCTTACAGTATAGAGCAGGGCTATTCAATTGGCGGCCCGCGGGCCAAACCCGGCCCCCAAGGTAATTTGATCCGGCCCTTTATGTAGTCTGTAAAAAAGACATCTCTAAAATAAATTTAGTAAGTTAGACAACGGGCCGTACAGTTACGAGTTGATGCGCGTGCGTCTGTTTCATGCAGCATGAGCTGCAGAGCGCGAGTCACGTGACTGGTGCAAGCAGGTGTGTCACGTGATTATATTCGCGCTTTTGTCCACAAGTTCAAAGCGATCGCCTCCCCCGCTCGCGCCCGCGTCTCAAGACGCGATAGCTGGCAGACAGTGGTGAGTTAAGAGACCGGACTCTATGGTTGTTTTAACTTTATTTGTTGTATTTTCAGCTTAAAACACTGCCTTTTCCGACAATTGTTGTCTGATATGTTTATGCTTATCCACAATGACATTAACGTTAGATAAAGGAAACTCGTTGAAACGATTTTGTGAACTAGACAAAAAGATCCTGCAGTTTCTCCAAAATTCAAAGCAGACAAAGGCTCAAATATTATGCGAGTCATCGTTCTCACACAAGAATGCAATTAAAACGAGTAACAGTTAGTCGCCCATCGCTCACAGCCAGCACCTGCACCACTGTATGTGTATCATGCTGACAAACATACACCTCATTTTACTGCTCTTGCGAAATCTAAAAACATATTCTGTTTATTAGAAGGTAGCCTAATGTTTGCCAATTATTAAGATGGCTGTTGTAGTTTAAATAGGGCTACTGTAATTAGCTTTTGACAAAAACAGCATAAAACAATTATGTTCCATATTATAAACTTTTTTGTTATGTGCACTGAAGTGAGTAAATGAGTTAAATTCTCAATGAGTGTGATATGGATCTTATTTACCTATTTAAATGTAGAATAAAGCTTACTTGGGCATCTTACTTATGTTGTTATGCAATTTTAACATACAACAAACATGTCTGGATGTAGAAAAAGCCTACTTTGACATCTAACAATGCACTAATGTTGTTGAATGCAGTTTCAAAATACATGTTTGTAGAAAAAGCCTATTGTACAATGCACTGATTTTGTTGTTATGCAGTTTTAAAATACAACATGAATATGTTTAAATGTAGAAAAATTTAGTCATCATCACTGTTATATCTCCGGCCCCTCATTTAAGATACTTTTTATGAACTGGCCCCCACGACAAATTAATTGAATAGCCCTGGTATAGAGGATTTGAGAATGAATCTCCTCCACTCCTTAAGATCCTCAGAGACAGGCAGCAGGCGCTTGTTGCCATGGCAGCCGGTCACCTGATTGTGTCTTTGCCAATAGGGATTCCCCATTTATAACCTACTGCGTTGCTGGAATACTTATCAGGATGTGTGTGTGTGTATTTAGATGCATTTGTGCGTATGATGTGTTTGTCAGGCAGGTGTGCATCTTTCCTCAATATAGTTTATTATGCCAGGGGATCTTTATCTTAGACATTGCCTGTATTAGTGCGTGTTTGTGTGTGTGTGTGTGTGTGTGTGTGTGTGTGTGTGTGTGTGTGTGTGTGTGTGTGTGTGTTTCTTGGGAATGGGGGGGATTTAGCTTCCTCCCGTGATGCCCCCGGGAAGGGTGGATGAGTCAGGAGTGAGTCAGAGAGCTGTAGTCCTCACATACACACACTGACATACTGAGTTTAAGGGTGGAATAACCCCGCCTCTGTGATGCAGGGCAGGTTTTCAATTTATTACACCTAGATGAAATTACATTTTACCAATGTAAACATTAACCTGACAACATATGTTATGTTATGCACAAATTGTTTAAAATGTAATTTTTTATGTGATCATAAAGGACATTTACATTTGGCAGACACTTTTAAGCTCATTTTAGTGCATTTAAGGTATACATTTTATATCGGCAAGTTTGCTCCTTGCATGGGAATCGAACCCACAATCTTTGCACCGCTACCAAAATGCTTCAAGTGAGCTATAGAATCACCCAAATCTAACCTTTACATTGTAATCTGCTTGCATAACATAAAATGCATTTGTTCTTCGGTTTAACATTTGAGCAGCTGGGAGAACAAGTTTATATTTAAACAGCAGCTGTTTTAGAAACTGTTAAAGCTTTTATTGCAGTGTCTTGTTGAATAATCGTGACCCAATCTGTGCAAACCCAGGTAACTTCAGTTTTTTGTATGTTTTACTGTTCAACGTTGTGTGAAAATACAACCTTGATATCTCTAAAGGAAAACACCACAATTTTTTCAATGTTTTTACTATGTTTTTACCTCAACTTAGATGAATTAATACATACCTATCTTTTTCAATGTGTGCACTTTTAACCTTTGTGCAGCGCTTCGTGAATGTGTTAGCATTTAGCATAGTCCCATTCATTCCTATGGCTCCCAACAAAAGTTTAATTTTGTGCCCTCATACTTACTCTGGTACGATAAAAGCATCTTTTGCAGCGATGTTTGTGTGAGCATACCAGTGAACACCCCTGACCACTCGGTGAGTTTCACGTCTTTGTAAATGAAAGTTTAATGCATTTTAGGAAGGATTGTTCCAGTGCACCTATACAGCCATTATAGAGGTGGGAGGTGAAACAACAAACACCCGAAAATTCTCAGGGCAGCCGCATATGTCGAAATTTCAGTCAAAACTGTTCTATTTCTTATAAACAATCTGAAAACAGGGCAAATTTACCTGTGCTACTTATGACTGGTTTTGTGATCCAGGGTCACATATATTGTGTCTCTTTTGTGTCTTGTGACCCAGATTCGTGTCCACTGATGGCTACTTACTGTCCCCATGCATCTCTGTCTACCTTTTCCTTTATATAAATGAATAACGTTTCCTTATTGACAGGCCGTTAATCCATTTCAGAGTTTCCTCCGTCTTCTGCTAATGCAAAACATGACATCATCACGTCACAAATCATATCAGGCATGCATCATCTAAAATCATTACTCAAGCAGTGCTTTGTTCACCTGCCAGCATCAATCTCCGGTGTATAACCGTAATGAACCATCTGCCTTGAGAGGTCAGGTTGCTCTGGAAGGAGTTGCGTCTCACAGCTTCTTTGGTCCTGCTGGTTTCTCTTCTCTCTGCGGGCATCCGATGGTACAAACACTTCAGTTCAGCGTGCCCGTGACTTTCATCATCCCCCCGAGCATCACAAATGAGTCTTCGGATGTGTAATAAGATGGCCATCTCAGCCTGAATGAGAAAGATTGGACCAATTTCAAATCTTGGGTTCTGGGTTAACTACATCAGGGTGATCTTCCTGGACTTTTTATTCCTGTTCTTCCCCTTATTCATTCTTGTTTAAATTACGTCAGCTGCAACAAGGAGATGGGAAAGAAAGTGTGATATTTGGTGATGTGCAGGCTGACATATTTTGAGTCAAGTCTCAGTTTGAAACATTGACATCTTTTTAACTTTCACAGTTCTTCATTGTAATTTTTACTGAAAAATAGAGCCCGACCGATATATCGGCAGGCCGATATTATCGCCCGATATTAGTCATTTTCCAACCTATCGGTATCGGCATTCATAATGGCCGATAAATGGATATTAAAAAAAGCGGACAAAACAGCCTTCAACCATGTCATGAGTGTTGCCGTTGTATAGTTTGTACACCAGAGGGCACTCTACAACCTCCCTGTTGGCAACACTCGTGTATAACGCGTCACACATCCTCCAACGTGCTGATCCAGCCAGAGTCGGGCAGAGAGAACAACGGTTAAGCGAGTTCTGAAAAAAAATATCGGCCGATATATCGGAATATCAGATTTTAAAATCAACAAACATTTGTATCGGTATCGGCCTTCAAAATCCTTTATCGGTCGGGCTCTACTGAAAAACATCTGAGAAGCAGCCTCCATTTGCTCTTCATTTAATTGAATTTCTGTCTAGGAGTAACAATTACGATATTAATGACATCCTATTTAAGATTTTTCCTTTAGGGCAACATGAAAATAATTAAAAAGTAACATGGTATACACGATTTGCTAAATCAGTTTCTGCCCAGTATTTATAAGCTTGCCAATGCCGTGCAATAACTCATGACTGTAATTGTGTTAAATTTAAAAGAATATTTTTTGCAGGTTATATAAGGCTGTACTCTCCATTTAGAAACAGCAACAGATATGTCATTATATAATTACAGTCTAACATGATATAACTGCCTTGGCTCAAACTGATATGATAAAGTTAGTCTTTAATCTCTCCCTCAAGCTTCATTTATTCCTGCTGCAGGTCTGGCTTGAAGATTACGGAGCGCTGGCAGTACTTCAGCCCATCTACTGCTTTAACTACTTCCGGTCAGTTCTTCATCCATTATAAAACACCACACGCGTCCTGCTCGGGCGCAGATGGATGCACTAAAAACTGACCATGTGAGCTATCTAACAAACTCAGCAAGTCTTGGTGGATGCCCTGGCTCCCACGTATAGCCTTGTCTACATCCTACATCCTCTATTTCCGACCATCGGACTCATTTATCGGACTCTATTTCCCCTGCCATTAGCTATTTATCTCTCTTTAGTCCATTAGGTGGGCTGAAAAAGCACACCGGCCGTAGCGCATACAGTATATAAATAAGCATCCAGACGTAGATGCTTTACAATGGGCATTATGTGCAACCTTATCATGCTGAGTGAGTCAGTGAATGGTGCAGTGACGAAGAGATGGCTTCTCTTATTGTTACAGGTAGTTTTTTCTCTTTTGGAAAATTACACGTCTGATACCACAGCTGGTTTTGAACCTTGGTCAGCGTTGCGTAACCTCAACTTGCGTCATCAGGTATAGCTCGCTGTGGTTAACCAGTCTGCCAGGGGACGTGGGTGTTCAGGTCTCACTCTCTTTACAACCCCTTTGTCCTATTTTCAGTTTCAAATTTTGTTGTGCAAATGTCACAAGTACAAATGGCACTTTTGGATTCCCAAGACCAATTTTTTTATTCTGTGTCGCAATCAGTGGTGGCCTGATTTTGGATCGAACCTCGCAATAGGGGAAGTGAGACACCTGCTACCTCCTCCCCGCAGACACACAAAGCCCTTCTGGAAGTTTTCGGTGCGTGGGCTACGTTCCACTTCCCCTTCCTGTGCTATGCCAGAGGCGACGGGCATGCTATTCCCCCTTGTCCTTGTCTGTCAGCTGCAAAAATGAGTCACTGGGCAGCAGGCTGGGTCGCCTCTGCCCACTGAACGCTCGACTCTGCCAGTGCACACAGATGGGCCTGCTGATGGAGCCATGCAGACATTCGATTTTGTGTTTCTGTCCACCTACTCATATGTCTGTCAGAGATCTTCGTCCACACTGTATATAATGCGTAATGCGTATATGTCATATTCTGGATGATTAATAAAATATGTGGTTGTTTCTGATTTGTTAAAATTTTATGCACTAAATGTCTTATGTCATATAGCATTTATTTAAAAATTTTAAATCAGTTCCTGTTGTGCTTTTCACAATATTGCATTGGATCAAAGCAGCTACAATAAATACAGGGTAGAAAAGTATGGGCAAAGATAAAAAGGTGTATGAATTATATTATTACAGAATACAAGTACATTAGCTGTGCCAATTGTAAAAATAATAATTCAAAGCAATATTAGAAAAGCATGTGTATCATATTTTTGTAGGATGTATATATTAGCAGTATTAACTACAAAAGTTGCCTGTAAAAAGAACATTAATATGAAAATTTCTTATATAGACGGTTTCATCGGACGCACGTGATACACGTCTGGATCCGAACCTTACTTCCGGTTTCGTTTTGTTTAAGGTCTGACTAGTTGCTAAACTGATCTCTTGAACAAATGCCTCGTCGAAAATTACAAATGTTTTGGTTTCCTAGGTAATCTATGTGTTGTTTTTTGCTTGTTATATAAATAAACTACGTTTAAAGAACTTTGTTGTTATTTATTCTTAGCGGAGTTTATCGGAAGTTATAATAATAATAGCAGAGCAATTGCAATAATAAATAATCATTTAAAATAAAAGAAATAATTATTGCTGGGCAAAGATTAATCGCGATTAATCGCATACAAAATAAAAGTGATATTTTGCATAATATATGTGTGTGTACTATGTGTAATTATTATGTATATTTAACCAAACATACATATTCATTTTAGTATTTATATATATATATATATATATATATATATATATATATATATATATATATATATATATATATATATATATATATATATATATATATATCAATTTTTTTAATTTATATATATAATATAGAATATATCAAAATATATATATATAATATATATACACACATGTAAATGTTTCTTAAATACATGTGTCTGTGTGTATTTATAGATACATAATAATTACACACACAACACACACTCATATATTACACCAAAAAAAAATCACTTTTATTTTGTATGCAATTAATCGCGATTAATCTCTGCCCAGAACTAATTATTATTTTTTTTTTTATATAATTTATGATTAAAACTTGGTTAAAATAATGTTATAATTTTTTATTGCTTTATTATTATTATTATTATTATTATTATTTCATTTCATTTATATTTGAAGAGTCCCGTTGCAAAACTAGATAACTTTTTTTTTCAGAAATCTATTTTTTGGCTGTGCATTCCAATTAATATCAATTCAAGTTGGTTTGTTTTGATTTAAACCTTTATAACTTAAAAAATACAGCTAAGTAGCACCATAAAACAAAATAATAACATGATAACATAATAATAAACATGTATTGACAAAAATGTTAAAAACAGAGTTATCTCGTTTTGCAACAAAACTCTTCATTTATGCTTTTAATTTTTGTTATTATACTGTAGCTGTGATTTTAACTCATTTACTTGTTATTTATTTTCCTTTTCAGCAATAATCTACTCTAGAGCGATTTTCTCATTACTTCATTTAGTTTTTTTTGTGTTTTTTTGTGTTTGTTTATGTTTTTGCTGCTTAAACCGTCTATATACCAAAAAGACAAACAAATGCAAAGAATTACAGCACCTTTAAAAAGTGGAGGCTGCATTATGATTAGATGAGAGAAATGACGTAGAGCTCACATTAGTCTTCCTTTCAGAGCTACAACAAACACTTTCAATTCTCTGAGACTTATATATTTCCTATCTGCTAAGAGCTTTGCAAAACACAATGCCAACTGCCAATAGTCACTCCAGTGCAAGCTTCCCGAATAAGAACAAATGAAAAAGCCTCAAGGTCTGCTGCAAGTCACACAGTCACCTTTTCTCGAAGCGGCTGTTTAGAATCAAACCAGATGGCTCACTGGTCACCATGGATCTTTTATTTTTGCTCTCAGGAAGGTCAAACAGCTGAATCTTTCATAGCAGGAAATGGGGCCCGGAACAGCTTAATAATGCTTTATTTAAGGTAGTATCTTCTTCTTTAAGCACCCAGTGTTGAGGTTTACAGGAAGCTTGTGTATGACATACTTGTTATAACACTTTACTTTTATGAGACTCTGAGAACGGTCCAATCACATGAGGTAAAAAACATAAAAAACAATATTAATTTGCTTACAACATAAGTGGGAGGGTTTGGGGCGCACAGTGCTGTGCCCCAAGGAGGATCTAAAACAGATCTGAAGTTTACTGACCTACATACACACTCGTTTGGGTGGCGTCCCAGACACACACACAATGAAATACAGTATAGATTTTTTTTTTATATATTATAATATGACTAACAGTGAATTTGTATTAACTTGCATTATATATTAAACTTTTTGGTAACAACTTTCTTCTCTGGCCAACTTTAGGGGGCGTCGCCCCCCATTGACCAGCCGCCACTGGTCCATATAATAAACTCAGGTTTTGTAGGTGGCACACATTATTATTATCCAGAGAGGTCCAATAAATGATGTATCACATCTTGCATGTTGTCTGTTAGTATTCCCTATAAGTTGAAGGCCACAAGGATAATTTGATAAGGTAATATTCCCTGATGAGTATGGTCTATGCCTATAGTCTATTTATGACTATGAAATAAATCCATCTTGTAAGCATTTTGCACGCAAGAAGCAAGCAGAACCATTTACGATGTTAAACAACACCATATCTTTCCAAAGAATATAGTAATAAGATCCAGCTTTGATTGTGATATCATAAGCATAGCGGATACAGAGTGGACAGAAAGCGATAGGTGAGAAATCGCCCAGGTGTGCTAACAGCGACATCAGCAAACAGAGAGGGGGCGCGTATCCGTTTCCCTAGGTGGGCAGTGACGTGGTTTCAGGATCGAGTTGCTCCCGGAGACATGCTGTCTCATCTCTTTTGTTTGTCATTAGCTAAACATTAAGATTTAAGGGGGATTACTGTAGACGGTCATATTGACGGACCGTGTTTGCTGTTCGCAGCATGTTTAGTAATTGCACTCTGCTACACCAACGCATTGGCGTCTTGAAACCGCTGCTGTCCAGTCCACCATCAGTACATCTTGAAAATCCTGATAAACATGCAGAGAGCTTTATTACACCCATATCACAGCAAAAAAACACAGATGATAATCGCCGCTTTTGAAAGCACTGCTTCATTTTCCTCACTGTGATGTGTTTTGATAAGCATTTTAATGGAGCCTATAACCTTTTCAACTATTGAACAGGCAACAAAAAGCCGGGAATATGATTTTGCAATACACCCTGCTCTAATTTTACGACACAAAACAAAGCTTTCTTTTTAATAAACTGTTGACCTGTGATGACTAAACAGCCCTTAAAGCTTTATGAAGTGTGTCAAGCCTGTGACGCAACCAAATAAAAAGAAAGCGACCTGGTTTTGGATGAGAGGGTGGGGGCTTCTGTGCTGTGTATTTACAGACCTGCTACACATTCAGGATTTGACATATATCAAATCATCTGACATATATCAAATCATCTGACATTTATCAAATCATCTGACAGGAAGCAGATCATCGACACTGACATCATTATAATTACATCTTTGCTTTACACAATCTCACAGCTCTATGATCATAAATTATCATGTAAATACATTATTTCCTTAATTCAAATGTCAAATACTAACAAAAGCATCAAATCACGTCAAAAGATGTCATGATATATCACGCAAGTATGTTTAATAGTACCTTCAGTGTGAGGACACCTGTTTGAATGATTGTTACAAATTAATAAGAATTATTAAAGAATTTATATTTGATGAAATATCCATCACTCTAAGTACTTTTTCCCTTTGTTATATCAGTCACCAAACAATTTCCTCTAAATCAGGGGATTTTATATTTAGGACAGCTAAGCAATAAACCACGAGAGAAAGCTGAATCCTCCACCCACTCAAGACTAAAATACACAAAGGTGTCCATCTGACCTATAGCAGAAGAAATCAATCTATACTAAGTTGGTTGCCTGATATCTAGTGGGCTTTTTCGTTTCAAATTTATTTTCCAGTGAGAATTAGACAGGTCAGACTACACGGATATTATCTCCAGTGCGAGGCGGGATGCATGTAATGGCAGGAAACTAAACTGGTTGAGCTAGTGTTTATATAATGTCTTTAATCAGCGCAATAACCAAAGAAAAAATATGTTAGTCTGTTACTCATGGTCTTCAGCCCACAACCTCGGTGACACAACGGAAACCTGGCAAAAACACTGAACATCAGGGGCATCGTAAGTGGGGGAAAGGGTGACTGAGTACAGGGCCCTGCCCTGGCATGTGAGGGGCTTTTGAAGATCTTGAAATTATCCCTATTATTTAACAATAATACTGCGTACATGTCTGTAAACACCTTACACAAGCACAGCATGAACACAATGTACATTATTTGATTGGTTGTTGAGGAACGGTGCATTGATTTGCGGTGAAGAAGAGCGGAGACATTTTAATGTTTTGATCAAGAGTCACAACCCCGCCGTGTAACGTGCAAACAAAAAAATCAGAATACCAAAAAATCCTCTTAAAAATGTTTTTCCAAGCATATGAGAACAAATTGTTTGAGCGAGGCGACCTGCCTATTGTGTTTTGTAAATAAATGCTTGCTGCACGATAATCTGCATTTCTTTACAGTATATATGAGATATAACTTGTGATAAATCCTGGTAAGATATTCATCTTAATATCTGCTTTTGTTAATGTTACTGTGAGAGAAGTTAAAGGTATAGTTCACCCAAAAAAAGTCATAATTTTTGTTTTTCTTGTGTCTACCATCACTTATCAAAAAAGGTTTCCCTATTAAACTTAGTTGTAGTTCTTATTAGATTCTTATAATAGAATAAAATTATAATAATACAACTATTTGGTAGATAAATTATTATATATTTTACTGCTGGCATGAAAAAAAATTTATAACTGTATAGAAAAAATGTGGGAGAAAAATGTGCTTAATTATAAAAAATATAATTTCTCATTGTTCTCATAAATAAATAAAGCCACGACAAACACCACTCCTCCTTCTCTGCAGAATGCAATAAATCTGCTTAACCAATCACAGCGCACCATTCCACACAATGGCGTTGCTTTGAATACACTTGAAATCCTAGTTTTCCTGATCTACTTTGTACTTCATGATCAACAAACAAACAAAAACAAAATGGTTCTTTTGATGGCATTGATAAACCTGTGGTGGTTTTCTGAGGCGGGGAAGAAACGAAAACCATCAAAATCGAAAAATTTACGTAAGAGGCACTCGGGCGAAGGAAAAATGCCGGTTGTTGCTTGTTCTAACACGACAGTAGGCTTCAGTCATGCACTGCAAAAAAATATTTTCTTAGTATTTTTAACTTGTTTTTAGTAAAAATATCTAAAAATTCTTAAATTAAGATGCTTTTTCTTGATGAGCAAAACGACCCAAGAAAATAAGTCTATAGTTTTTAGACCAAAAATATCCAATTTAAGTGATTTTTGTGCATAAAACAAGCAAAAAACTCTGCCAATGGGGCAAGCAAAAAAAATCTTGAAAATTTTTCTTAACCACTAAATTCAAGAAAAATTCAAGAAAAATTTGTTTTTCTTGAAAATCATTTTTTGCAATGTGTTAACACATTGATCCCAGCGGGTCTTATAAAAAACTTTCCATTATTTTACGCAAAGTAAACGAAAATTGAGCAGGACCAAAACATTTTACAGCTGATCGCTGTCAAAAAAGTTCAGCGACGACGTCCCAAGGATGACAGCAGCAATGACAGTGTTCTTGACAAAGTTAGTGTTTTGATTAATGCTATTAATGTTTTTATAATAAATCTTTGAAAATCAAATTATGGATTTAAATTTTTAATGTTATTATAACCTAAAAATGCACACACGGACGCACGCATGCATGCATAAAACAAGCAAAAAATCTGTCAATGGGGTGAGCAAAAAATCTTGAAAATGTTTCTTAAACACTAAATTCAAGACAAATTTGCTTACCCTATTGGCAGATTTGTTTTGCTCGTTTTATGCACAAAATCACTTAAATTTGATATTTTTGGTCTAAAAACTAGACTAGACTTATTTTCTTGGGTCGTTTTGCTCATCAAGAAAAAAAAACATCTTAATTTAAGAATTTTTAGATATTTTTACTGAAAACAAGATAAAAATACTAAGAATTTTTTCTTAAAAATCATTTTTTGCTGTGTATTAACTAGTATCTCACAATAATATTTAAACAAAGATGTCTTTTCCTCCTCTTCTTTCCATTTTAATATGGTTTTAATTCTTTACTGTTCACATAAAGCAGTGCAAGTCATTTCTCAAAGCTTTACAGAAATCTTTCTATAATCATTTTATTTCATTGAGAAAATAAAAACAGCCTACTGACACAGATGTCAAGGAATGTCCACTTAGGTCCAGTGATACCCAGATCACCTCAGCGTCTCTCTCTCTCTCCCTCGTAGCAACCAGAACTGCTTAGCAACGGTGTACTGGGCTGTTATCATGCAGCACTCATCTCTCACCAGCAGAAAGACTCACACTGGACCCTAAAATGAAGCACCTTTAGTAACTTAGCCTATCATATAATATTATAAGCATTATGTTTCATTGTACATGTATAACAAATACATAATACACCCTTTATGTTCAAGATAAATATAAAAATATGTTTGTACATATAAAAACATAGATGTACATATGACACATATAATGCATTTCTAAATCACAAGCATATACGATTATAAATTATTATATATGTTATACTGTATATTGGATTTTTTTTTTTTAGCAAACAACTGAACCTCTAAAGGCTCCTTTCTAAAGCTTCTCATATGATGTGACATTGATTGGCCTTATAAGCAACAGTAACAAATCTGCATATGTAAATGAGGAGAACACCTGGTGTCCTGATGCAGCCATTACAACTCGGTCCATCTCACTCATCACTGACAGTTGAAGAACCACGAGCCTTGGTTTTTGGGAACCATAATCTCTCAGTAAATGTGTCATGAACTGCATTTGTTTTTTATAATTTATCCATGTTATAATCGTAGCAAGATTTTAACATTCAACAGCATGCTATTTTCTCCTCTGGGTTGACCCTTGTCCATACAGAATAAGTAGTTTAATTCTAACATAATGTCTATCTGTGTTCCCACTGGAAACTCGGGTATGTTGTAACCACCTTATGTAAATCTTATGCAAGAAGCTTTTGTTTGAATGGATGTGAGCCGGTAATTGAGAAATTTGTGAAATTCGTGCTATGTGCCCTAGCCTTGATAACACTGGACATTGTGAAAGCAAGTTATTGTTCAACGTACTTGACCTATGGGAGCCCATTTTCAATTCATGCAACCGTTCTCACGCACACAGTACCCGCGCACACATCTTTCTTACATTCAATATTCACAAGGGGCTGTGGAAGACTTAAGTATAAAAAAGATTATTGAGTCAAGCAGTAGTTTTCGGTTTTACATCTCATTTGAATTGTGCTTTTTCCTTCTCTAGTTTGTCAATGATGCATCAAGAACAAGGAGTCATTTTGTTTGGGGTGGATACACGAATGTCCCAGACCTCTACAGCTCAGTCCTGTTAATACCACTGTTCCAACAGGAAAGGTCACTGTATATATTGTGTCCTGGTGTACACAAAGACCAAGCATAGACGTTTTATTAGTTTCCCGCCTCCTGCAATGACCTTAGCTGGGCCGGTTAACCAGACAGAGGAAGTATGGCCACACTCTTTTTCTTTAGGTTTGTCCAAATTTCTCCTCCCCCAAGACAGGAGGTGCATGGAGAACCAGATGTCCCTAACAGGAAGACCCTCCTTTAAACGGTTATCTGTAATTAGAGTGTTGCAGGTATCTGGGGTCTGCAGCACACATCACAGGCCTGCAATTCATATGTTAATGATGTGGAAGAGGAAATGCTTCAGTCTCCGTCAGGAACTGCTTATATAGTCCATGGTGATTGCCCACTTTGTCTTCCTAGAGAAATAACTTGACAGTTGGACACCTTGCAACCCTGAAATTCAAGATCAAGTGTCATAATCTAATTATTAGATTAGAAGCATAGACGTTTAATTACCCTTATTGGTTTTACATTGTTATTCAATCTTTGACATGGCCTCACTAAGCCAATATTAAAGATATCAAGGTTATATTTTTACACAATGTTCTTTACTTTGTGAGTAAATCATTAAAAAATTATGTGGATGGACTATCAGTTATTAATTTAAGGGAATTTAAATAATATGAATAGTAAAACATTAAATAGTACCAAGTATAATTTGATATAATAGAAACACATTTCTGTTTTTTGTCGATGAAGGTTGCGGCTGCAATGGTACGCAAGACGATAAAGACTGGGAAACACTACTCTATTGTAATCTCATTATCCGTTCGCAGAAATAATGCAAATGGAGGAAACGTCAATTCTTCTTAAATTCACCTGAGATTTGTGCGAGCCATTGATCTGATACTGAATACAGAGAGTGAATTACTGCCACTGTAAGTCACTTTATTTACCTATCCAGTAAATGTCAGTAAATGAACTCTCTTTGCTTTGCCCATCATAGCCATCTTGCTGAACAGAAACAAGACCGAAAGAGCAGAGCCCCGGGGGTTAGGTCAATTCCATTATCAACAATTGAATTGTCTTCCTGTGCACCACGACTAAAATACTAACTAACATGTACTGTAGCTCCAGGCTAGTTTACTGGTGAGCGAGAAGTATAGCAAGTATGAGAATAACATCATTTGTGTTAGCAAAGCAAACATTTGGTATACACTGCAAAAAATTATTTTCAAGAAAAAATGTTCTTAGTATTTTTGTCTTGTTTTCAGTAAAAATATCAAAAAATTCATAAATTAAGATGCTTTTTCTTGATGAGCAAAATGACCAAAGAAAATAAGTCTAGTTTTT
Organism: Misgurnus anguillicaudatus; assembly: GCF_027580225.2. Lineage (NCBI taxonomy): Eukaryota > Metazoa > Chordata > Actinopteri > Cypriniformes > Cobitidae > Misgurnus > Misgurnus anguillicaudatus. The sequence continues at coordinate 22,147,677 of NC_073345.2, forward strand.
AGACCAAAAATATCAAATTTAAGTGATTTTGTGCATAAAACAACCAAAAAAAAATCTGCGAATGGGGTAAGCAAAAAAATCTTGAACATTTTTCTTAAACACTAAATTAAAGAAAAATTCAAGAAATTGTGCTTACCCCATTTGCAGATTTTTTTGGCCTGTTTTATGCACAAAATCACTTAAATTTGATATTTTTTGTCTAAAAACTAGACTTATTTTCTTGGGTCATTTTGCTCATCAAGAAAAAGCATCTTAATTTAAGATTTTTTAGATATTTTTACTGAAAACAAGACAAAAATACTAAGAATTTTTTTTCTTGAAAATCATTTTTGCAGTGTATATCTGACCCTGCATGTAAAAAAGTCCTGTTTTTGTAATTTACAGTTTTTTACATAAAACCATCCTACATAAAATAACATTCTGTGATAATATAACCTTGATATATTTAATATTGACTTAGTAAGATCATGTCAAAGATGTAAAATCAAACCATAATTTTTAAAATTAGATTATACTTTAGTCTGAATTTCACAGACAGCGCTCACATACAAAAAAATGTTGGGTTACTTTCAACCCATAATTGGGTCAAAAAGGGACGAAGCCTTTAGGTCTTTGGGTTAAATTAACACAGAAAATGTTTATATTTGACTCAAACATGGGTTAAAACAAACCAGCATAGGTTAAATTGCAACCCAATGGGTTGGGTTTTTCCTTTTTGACCCAACTTTGGGTTGAAAATAACTAACGCTATTTCATGGCAATTCGTACATATTTTACGAGGTGGCTAATTTGTAGTAATTTATACTACCACATTTGTAGATTTTTGTATGATTTGCCTTGACCCCTGTGACGTTGGGATTAGGGGTTGGGTTTCGTTAATGTTTTTTTTATGATAATCGTACGTTTTTGTGCAATTAACTTCGTATGAATTCATACGAATTAGTCAACTCGTAAAATATGTACGAATTCTCGTGAGATCAGGCTGAAATAACCCAGCATTTTTATAGAGTGTATAAAATGCTTTTGACTTCAATCTAATGCATCAATATGGCCACGGTACCATGATTGTGCTTCTGTATAGCTCAGTGGTAGAGCAATGCATTAGCAGTGCAAGGTATTGGTTCAAACCCATGCTGATAAAAAATGCATACCTTGTAATGCACTGTAGGTTGAATTGGATAAAAGCATCTGCCAAATGCATAACGTAAACATAAAATGGTGATTAACAATTTTTTTACAGCAATCACTGTAAACACATTTTAAATTAGACAGTCAACATTACACCCATTGAACTTAGGTCATGCCGCTCTTGACTTAAAGGAAAACACCACAGTTTTTCAATATTTTACTATGTTCTTACCTCAATTTAGACGAATTAATACATCCCTATCTTTTTTCAATGCGTGCACTTAATCACTTAATCTTTGTACAGCGCTTCTTGAATGTGTTAGCATTTAGCCTAGCCCCATTCATTCCTATGACTCCAAACAGGGATGAATTTAGAAGCCACCAAACATTTCCATGTTTTCCCTATTTAAAGACTGTTACATGAGTAGTTACACGAGTAAGTATGGTGACACAAAATAAAACTTTTGTTTGGAGCCATAAGAATGAATGTGGCTAACACATTCAAGACGCGCTGTACAAAGATGAAAAGTGCACGCATTGAAAAAAGATAGGGATGTATTAATTCATCTAAGTTGAGGTAAAACAGTAAAATATTGAAAAACGATGGTGTTTTCCTTTAAGTCTTTGCATAGATGTTTTTCTGACAAACTCCTTGTAGTCTTACTATATTACCCACTAAGTTTGTCCAGCGGTCCATATCATTGCAAAACAATAGTAGAAATCAGCATCAAATCAATTACGAACCTGAAACAACACATTTTTCATTGCCAGAAGACGGAGCAGAAACAGTGATTTAGTTTTATTTTCTCAAGTTCCTGTGTCACATTCCATTGCACACAGCCAAGGGCGAATGATATAGTGGAGCAATAGGATTTAGCTTAACTAAAGACCATGAAAACACTAACACAGGCCCAACATTCATCCATGTGAGAGGTTTAGTTCCTGTGTCAAGCCTTGAAAACTGGAGTGCCAAAGGGGACGGACGGTACATTTACAAAAACTTGCAGACCTTAGACTAAACTTCACATTGATAACAAGGTTGACGCCAGTGTTTAGCCCACTTCTGTATTAATTTCAAAACGAAGGGTACTACTTTAATTTTTAAGTTTTTTACTTTTAAGTAAGCAATTTTTTACTTTTTTTCTTTGTACAATATTGTGTGGTACAATGGTAAAGTAATTGCATTCAGATATATACCATGGTACTCAAAAGAAGCTTAAAATGTCATGGTATTACCAAAATACTGTTTGTAAGTCTCTCTCTTTCTTTCTTTCTTTCTTTCTTTCTGAACCTTATGAACTCCATGTTGTTTTTCTCTCTGGGCAGTTAGTCCTGTCACGGACCATAAGCGATTACTTAAAGAATGCGACAACTGTCTCTTTAATAGCGTCGTTTTTCATCTCAAGAGCTTTCGCTCCTCTGTCCCCTCAATCAAGACAAGCCATTAATTGAAAACTCAATGAAAAAAGTCTTATCCTAAAGTGTCCTTGATGACTGATGCATTGTCTCAATCGATGTCTGTGTATAAAAGTTGGAATGCAGCCCTCAATGCATGCAGTGATTCCGGTTAATTTCAGCTGAATTTACTGAAAATCCCAAAATATGCAAAAAAATCGATGATGCGTCTCACCACCAGAGGGCTCAGTGACAAATGCATATTAAAAAAGACAGTTCAACCAGAAATAAAAGATCTGTTACAATTTACTGTATAGGTTAGTGGTAGGGCATTGCATTAGCAGCACAAAAGGTCATGCATAAACGTAATGTAATGTACGGCAGTTTAAATATATATATTTTTTTAAATATTTCTTTATCAATACTATAATATAATATTAATAATATTATATAATCAAGAATCTTTTGGCAGTATTACAATTATGCATTTGGCAAAGCGGTTTTATCCAAAGTGCATTCAATCTATATTATATTATTTTTGATGTTTACACTGCCAATGCAATGCTCTACCAGCTGAGCAGAAACACTTAATAATATTTAATTTGAAAGAATTACAAAAAACATTGACAGCGTTTCATACTTATGTATTGTTATCATCCCCTCGGCAGCATTGGAATAATGTTGCTGTGAACCGCTACAGTATCCTCATATTGCTTCCTAATCCAATCTAACCCATGTGCTGATCAGTCTCACTGAAGTCACCCAATAGGATTTTCTTGACAATTCAATTACTCTGTCGAGTCCTTCACCCAGTCGGATCCCGAACGTGTGGCAGCTGCTAACAACTCAATAGTGCACATCTTGTTAAGGTTAGCAGAAGCAATTTGAACACATCCCAATCCAAAGGTCCTCAAGCCAATTTATCCAAATATAAACTCCACTTTTGTCACATTTGCCTGGTGCCAAATGATGAGTGATGTGTTTACTGACTCTAGCAGTGGAAACTATTTCTGTGAAAAAAGCTCAGTTCAGTTTACTGACTCACAAATGCTGGGAATTAATGTTGGGAATATGGTTTAGGAACGGGCTGCTAAAGTCTCAACAAAAGGGCATTGTGGCCTTACAGGCTTGGAGAACCGATATACGAGTCTTAAAAATGTTTTGTGTTAAATATGACTAATCGTGTGTCTCAGACATTAAAACAAGTTACATCAGGTAGATTTCATACTCAAAATGTAAACCAATATAAACTCAGTGGTTTCAGTTCCCAGATATGTCAAACTGATACTCGCTTACATAAACAAGTAGGCTTCTCTAAATCTGCATACGTCTGCCAAACATACAGTAAATGCCACAAAGTAGCATCGTGTTCGCCTTCACTGTCGCAAGACTGAAACAACATTCATCATACTTAATCATATAAGTGTCCTATTCATTATTATCATTCTTCAGAAGTCTTTGTTATGTTTAATTTTGTTCTGCATATTTTAAAATAAGCATTAATTTATTACAATTAGATTACAGTATTATTACAATCTTTAATGATTCGTCAAACAGACCAGGCTTGAATCTATTTTTTAATGAAAAAAGTGATTTTAGTTCAAAATAACTATCACTGCGTCCAAAATTGCTTTATCATTAAAACTGTACGCTCTATATAGTGTATATATATATATATAAATGCACTATAACGTGCATTACGTAATAAAATGACTTTTCTGAAGTAACGAGTAAAGTAACGCATTACTTTTAAATGTACACATTAATATTTGAGTTACTTTTTTAATAAAGTAATGCAAGTTACTTTTTTAATTTAATTAATTCGATTTAAAAAAATTTATGTACTGAATTACACTAAACGTAGTCACATTATGCACTCTATGCGTACACGCCTGTGTGGGAACAGTTTGAGTCAGAAACTGAGATGGCAGGCCAGAGCTCGACATTTTTGTGATGAAATACGCAATTTCTGAATGCAGAAATTCTCAGTCATGAAAACACCTGCAAGGCCTGAAAGAGATCAAGCCTCAGCCAAGAAAAAGTAATGCAAAAGTAAGTACTTTCCATGAAAAGTAACTAAGTAACGCAATTAGTAACTTTTTTGGGAGTAACTTAATTGTAATGCATTACTTTTAAAAGTAACTTTCCCCAATACTGCTTGGTACCGAAATCACCTAAAGCAATAGTTCGCCAAAAATTAAAAATACACCACGATTTACTCGCCCCTAGCCAACAGAGTTACATTTCCAAGTCCATCTTTTTCATACGAACACATATTCAGATATTTTTTAAATGTCCTAGCTCTTTAAAACTTCTTAACGGATAAATACCTTCAAGTCTAAAGAACGCAGCATGACCTACATATTAATCATGGGGTAGTTTCATTTTTGGCCGAACTATCCTCCTAAGCCCAGGATACACTGCACGATTACTAAAATTGCCATATTGAAACAATCGTCGCGATTTCTGTGATCGTGGCTCTTCATCAGTGGTCCTATGTCGTACAATGAGAGAGGTTCAAAGACGGACGATTTCCAGGTCTTGCATCTAAAGATAGCCTACGATAGTTTTCTGACAGTGTCAGAAATTCGTCATGATCACCGCACAGTGTGTTTGCTGCTACGACTTGCGCACTGCTATTTGTTTACCACGAGCGCATGCTGGTGACGTTGCGCTAACGTGTGACGCAGCTGCCGAAGCTTCCGCGTCATCATCGTACCATGTCGCACAGTGTGATAAGGTAATGATCTTATAGGAGGGCAAAAATCTTGGCTTTAAAGGAAAGCACCACAGTTTTCTATTATTTTAGTATTTAAAACTTTCCTCAACTTAGATGAATTAATACATACCTATGTTTTTTCAATGCATGCACTTTCAATCTTTGTACAGCTCTTCTTGAATGTGTTAGCATTTAGCCTAGCCCCATTCATTCCTATGGCTCCAAACAAACGTTTTATTTTGTGCCACCATAATTACTCGTGTAACTACTTATGTAACAGTCTTTAAATAGGAAAACACATAAGAGTGTTTGACGGCTTCTAAATTCATCCCTGTTTGTATCCTAAGGAATGAATGGGGCTAGGCTAAATGCTAACACATTCACAATGCGCTGTACAAAGATTAAAAGTGCACGCATTAAAAAAAGATACATTAATTTGTCTAAGTAAAATATTGAAAAACAGTGGTGTTTTCCTTTAAAGAGTGCCTGGTTCCTAGATTTCCGGTATTTTTATTATACTTACTTTTTTGAATGGGCAGCTCCTCAGCTCAAGTGGCCTCACGGGACAGTAAAGTGTCCATTTAATGCAAAAATCGAAGGTTTTTCAAATACAGTGAATTTGATGATACTACTAGCCTTGCATATTATTTCTTGCCACATTTCGCATGCAGTGTATGACCCCATTTACACCTGCTTTCTTTCGATTCAGGTCATCTGTTTGAAAGAGTGGTCACACGAGATGTGTATTACGCTCAGGTGTAAACAGCGATCAATCCTACCTGCCCAACTGTGATCACATCAACCAAGACAGATTTCAATATCAGATGTGAACAAGTCTACTTACTGTTATTAGAATATGTATGTTATTTTAAAGAGATATTTTTCTTTCAGTTGTTGTCAAGGCAACTGCTTTGCTCACTGGTCTCAGGTGTCTTACCTATTTAAAGAATTTGGCCTACCAATTTTTCTAGTTTAACTTGTAAAAGCTCAAGCATGCACATGGATATTGTTTGAAAAGCATATTTTATGCTCTTTACACTTAAAAACAAATGGTGCTAAATAGCACTAAAAGTGGTTCACTGGCTTTTAATCATTTGTAGTGCAAAACATCACCTATGTAGAATCTGTATGGCACCTGTGTAGATCCATATTGTGCTATGTTGAACCATAAGGAGTGTTTTTTACTTATGGTGCAATATAGGTGCTCCGTAGCGCTAAAATGGTTCCCATATGATTACAAGCTTTTGTATATTTCTCTGGGATGGCATAAATAAAGCTTGTCCGTGCCCACAAAGTCATGCACATGAACAGCAGTCTGCATCCTCGCCAACATGGCATCCAGCCCAGTATGAGAAGCCAGACTCCCTTTAATTAATCAATACAGTAATTGATGTAATTGACGGCTTGTTTACTGTGTCTTAGTGAAAGTGTTAATTTTTTCTTTCCTGCACCACTCACTGATGTGCTTACACCAACATGACCAGATGTGTTTGCTTTAGCTTTTCATCGTCTGTAAGGGTAAATCAAAGACAAGGTCGTTATTTACCCCCCAAGCCCCTACCCCCATTTACTAAAACAGCCCATCACCACCCCTCCCCTCTCTATAGTGTCATCACCCCAGCAGTGATGCAGGAGCTCTCTCATCCAAACAAACTCCTAAAAAATACTCCCCGTCCTGCAGATGAGGGCACGGTTTGTTAGTCACATGATTTGTGCTCTCGATAAACAAGTGAGAACTGAATAAATATCCCAAAATAGCTATGTGCATCTATTTAAAGGTATTCTGACCTTCGCCTCCTGATTCCCAAGTAAATGTTTGCAGCCTGAGTTCTCTTTTTACCAGATGTATTTAGGGTTGAATTGCTTGGAGTTGTTACAAAATGAGTAAAAGCCTTCAAGCTAGACTGTTAGCATGTAAACAGATCTAAACCACTCCCATCTTTTCTCCACAGTATTACCAAAAACGGCCAAATTTGAGTTACTTTTGTTAGAAATATCTTAAAATTTGCAGATTTCTCTCGCTATGCCTTTTTCTTTTCTTTTATAAAAGAACACAAGGTGAAAATTGCCCATAGATGACGAAACACCCACATATAATATATTAATACACAAGAAACAGAGGAAGTGCCTAATGTGACGGCAAACTGTAAACAATGTGTTTGAAATAACCCCAGAAGTATCAACTGCAAACATAACACCTAAGGCTTAGCTTGTCTATGTAAGGGCTTCTTACGGTCAGTGAGGCGGCACATGGTGGAGCATGTGAGGCGATAGCATTGCCCTTGAAACTGATGCAAACTTCTGGTTAAATTCTCAGGAACTATCTGACATTTACTATACGATTATTGTTGTATGCTCTGATTCCCTTGGGCAACGTAAAAAAAAATCCTATCAACAAGATGAAAACAGCATCTCAGCAGGAACATATCACCTATGTGACAGATTCTCAAGAGGAAGCTTACAAGTAAAGATAGAACATCTGCTCTCTCTCTCACATGTGCGCGCGCACACACACACCCACACAAACACAGTTTTCACTTTTTCAGCCATTATTTGCTCTATTTGCTTCTCCCTGCACTCTCCAAGAGATCAAACAGGACAAGGTTACATTGTGTCACTATAAAAATAGACCGACCTGAACATCATCTCAACAACATGCTAACAATCATCTAAAAAAGGCAACATCCAGTTTTCTTTCAAATTATTATTACCTTTCTCTAACCATAGTCCACCCAAAAACATCATAAATTGTTCACCCTCATCAACTTGTATAACTTACTTTCTTGTGTGAAATACCAGAATATCCGAAATACAGTTTCTATACTATGAACATTTAACATTGACCAAGACTGTGCCTTGGTCCATCATTTGGGTTTAAATTAACCTATGCTGAGTTGTTTTAACCCATAGTTTTAACTCATGGTTGGGTCAAATATGGACATTTTTAAAGTCGATTTAAACCAACAGATGGGTTGTCCAAAAAATGAATGTTTTACTTTGTATTTTTGTCTTGTTTTCTAGTATAAATATCTGAAAAATTCTTAAACTGAGATACATTTACTTAGTAAGCAAAGTGGTTTAAGATAATAAGTCTTGTCTTTTGAAATAAATAATGAAAATCAAGAGGTTTATACTTAAAACAAGCACGAATATCTGTCAGTGGGGTAAGAAAAACAAACCTAATTACAGTTTCAACTTAATTCAATAAACTCAATAAAGGTTTATTTTTCTTACCACACTGGCAAATATTTTTACTTGTTTTAAGTATAAACCTCTTGATTTTCATTATTTAGTTCAGTAAACAAGATTTAAAATCTTAAGCCAATTTGCTTATCAAGTAAATGTATCTCAGTTTAACAATTCTTACGCCGGTTTCACAGCGCAAGCGTGAGCAGCGCATGTTTTTTTCGGCACCCATTTTAACAAGGTAAAGCATTTACACCGCACGCGTGAGCAGCGCGTGCTCGCGTAGCAGGAGTGGCGCTGAAGCAGCAGTCTGCGATTGTTTCGGCGTAGGTTCTATATTTGCCGCGCTGCTCAAACTCAATTAAAGTGGCAGTGCATTGTTTATGGTTTAAATGGTCGTGGACTGATGCGAAAAAGTGTAATTTTACCATAAAATCATGAATGAGATGCCAAGTGTATTTTAAACAGTCATGACTTTGAGCAATTTTAAAGAAAGCAATGAAATTTTTAAAAACACACTATAGACTGCGCTGTTATTCACTTTCTGCCCAGCACTAAATGAATCCTCATCGATCTTAATAATGTTGAAATTAACAAATACATCTATAAATCTAAATCTTATATACTGTTGAGGGGAAACATGATCGATTGCATCATGCTGTCAATCACTGAGTGAAATGTTTAATTTGATCATAAACTTCAGAGAAACAGATTTAATAATGTGCCATGGCATTTTTATGTCTATAATTGTGTCTATATTTGTCATTACACGGACCAGAACAACACGAAAACACCACGAAAATGTGGATTAAACAAATCACAGTTATATAAATTACACTGACCGTCAAAAGGCGTATTGAAGAGAATTTGCTCATAAATGCATGTAAAATAAAGTAATGTGAACTTGATTTTTATACTGTTATTAAACTGCACAGTGTGTGCTGCAAATGCAGCTGGTGTGAAAGCACAATGGTCACGCGGGGCAAACGCTCTGCTCACGCAACACATACGTGCTGCTCACGCTTGTGGTGTGAAACTGGCGTTAGATATTTTTACTGGAAACGAGACAAAAATACTTAGGTACTGGGGTACCTCAAGGCTCAGTGCTTGGACCACTGCTCTTTTCGATATACATGACATCCTTGGGCTCTGTTATTCGGAAACATGGCTTTTCTTACCACCGCTATGCGCATGACACACAACTCCACTTGCCGTTCCAGACTGACAATCCCATGGTTTCTGCCCGCATCTCAGCATGCCTGACATCTCACTTTGGTTGAAGGATCATCATCACCAGCTGAACCTTGCTAAAACTTAACTGCTTGTTCTGACCCTAAGATTCAACACAATCTTTCCGTTCAACTAGGTTCTTTGACCATTACACCTTCCAGAACAGCCAGAAAACTGGGAGTGGTCATTGATGATCATCTCAATTTCACATAGCATGTTGCCAGCATCACCCGCTCTTGTAGATTCATCTTCTACAACATTAGGAAAATTAGACTTTTCCTATCCGAGCATGCGATGCAAGACCTAGATCAGGCTCTTGTCTTGTCCAGATAGGACTATTGCGATGTGCTATTGGCCGGACTGCCAACCTGCACAACCAAACCCCTACAGATGATCCAAAATGCTGTGGCCAGAGTGGTCTTCAATGATTTGTTTTTTTTGCAGTGCAAACCATGAGTTAAAACCAACCCAGTACCCACTTTTGTTTTTCAACTCATCCACTTTCTTGTATAAATAAGAAAACCTTGGTTTAGAAAAAAGAAGAACATGAGAGTGAATAAATAACAATATTTTAATTATCAGAATATCACGATTGCTTCACAATAGATGTACCATGTAGCTACATTTTTATTTAGCAACATTAAAGTAAGCACAGACATTGTATTGAGAAAAAAAGAGATGGAGAAAACTTAAAAAAGAAAGAGGATGAGATGAGGTGACCTGAGCAGGTGCCAAAGCTCTGATCTCTTATGTCTGCTTCCTCTTCTCACACAGAGAGGGAAAGCTTCCTGTATCTGGCATTTGTCACCACTCCTGAGCCAAGAGGAACAGGAAATTAAGGGACACCTTTTTTACCATCTAATATCTGTCATAACCGTTACAGTCTACTGCTTGCACAAAACGCCCACGTACAGTATAAAAAGCTGTGTGCATGTTTGTTTATCCATCTTGATCGTTTTTTATTACCCTGTCCAGCTGTGACCCAGATCATGAGACACCGAGGTGCTTTCCCTTCATATTACTGTGTAGCTTCATGCAATATTATCTCTATGACCTGCATATTTAAGCACAGTTTTGGTGACAGCGGCTGATTCGCAAGCAAAATCTTCTTAAAGTCTTATGCAAGTCACAATCCCACTGCTGCTCAATAATGCAGGGAGTCTGGCTACAGAAAGTTTAAGAATGAATGATGGCTCCAGACTAATCCTGACAGCTACAGTATAAAAGCAAAAAGAATCAACATTCAGCGTTTACATTTTTTTTGACTTTTTAAATTCTTAATGGATAATAAACTGTCATACTGTAAACACTTATGTGCAGATCAAATGAGCAAGACATTTACCTAATAACAAAAGCAGCACATTTGTCTGAATGCTTATAAGGAAAACGTACAGTCTCAAACCACATATCAAAGCAACTTTTTGCTCATAAATTGATGTTCGGTTAGTAAATAGATGGTAAAGCTTGTCTTTAAGTACATGCAAACAATGAGATCGCACATGTAAGCCATCAGGGCTGATGTGCTCTGCTTTTACTCCACACAGGAGGAAAAATGAGGTCAAGATATGCAAAATCTTTAAACGAATTCTCTGATACAGGAAGTCTGCTTTGAATTAACGTTAATTTTAGTTATGAAAACATGTCAGTGGCTCAATTTAAATAAATAAACTTAAAAAATCTAACATACATAATACACTTCATGTAATATGAAATAAAAAATTGTTCAGGGAAAATCCAACGAAAATTTTTTAAACAACATAAATGTACTTAAGAAGCACAAGTTATTAAGACTATAGGACAATATCTTTAAAAGTTGTTTTTCATTTTTGCCCTATTGGTCTTTTTCTTGTTTTAAAGGGGAAATTTCACAAGACGTTTTTATGGTGTCAAATAAATCTTTGGTGTCCCCAGAGTACGTATGTGAAGTTTTAGCTCAAAATATCACATAGACATTAAAATCGTTACGTTTTAGGTGTAAGCAAAAATGCACTAAATGGCAGTGCCGTGGTTGGATAGTGCAGATTTAGGGGTGGTATTATCCCCTTCTGAAATCACAAGGGGAGCCCAATTTCAATGACCTATTTTTTCCACATGCTTGCAAGAATGGTTTACCAAAACTAAGTTACTGGGTTGATCTTTATCACATTTTCTAGGTTGATAGAAGCACTGGGGACCCAATTATAGCACTTAAACATGAAAAATGTTCATAATATGTTTCCTTTAAGCTAAATCTTCTGCGAGATTTATAAACCAGTCTAATCTCACAGGAATTTCGTAAGTATTTTACGAGTTGCTATTTCGGGTGAATTAGCACGAAGTAAAGCATACAAAATGTACGATTATCGCAAAAAAAAACAGTGGTGGCTCGTGACTGCTCATCCGAGGGGCGCAAATTCAAAATAAGTGTTCGGAGTGTCATATGTGTCACTTGCGTTTTCAAAATATGTGTTTGTTGAATCATGTGAACCATGTGCATCACGTGTTTTGTCAAAATAAGTGCCTGCTGCACACGCGTCAAAACCGTTTATGATAAAAGAGACGCTCATGTTCACAACATACACACCCTTAACAGTAAACTCTGATTACGCATAAGATTATGCGAGTATCTGGCAAACGCGAGCGTCTCTTTTATCATAAACCCTTTAGATGCGTCTGTAGCAGGCACTTATTTTGACAAAAAACGTGATGCACACACGATCTCTCGACGAGCAGAACACATATATTAAAATTACGAACCACACACATGACGGGCTACATACATGTTGTGACGAACTTCGCATCGAGCGCCCTCAAAAAAAAGAAGTCACCGGCCGTCACTGCAAAAAACTATAATTTAACCCCACCCCTAACCCCAACCTCACAGGGGCGAAAGCAAAATGTACAAAAGCATACGACTGTAGTCTTACAAATGAATACGAATAGGCTAGCTACCTCGTAAAATACGTACGAATTGCGATGAGATAGAAAGTAATTTGTTAAATGGGTAAAAAACTAACTTTTTCTACATATTTCCTCTGCAAATGTTTTTACATCTTGTGCACTTTTGCTACACATCTTTTATCGCATTTGTCTTGTGTAAGGACAAGCAAGACAAAATACTGATACTGAGAAATCGTTGTAGTGTCGAAGCAGCTGTGATCATAATAAACCAAGGCTAGACCTCACTTGCCGTTTCCATGAATGGGGTGACACTCATTCAGTTTGTGCTGGGCTGGCATGTTTTAATCGGTTTACACAACAGATTAGAGCTAATGAGGACTTGTGCAACTTGACAGGTGAACCTGTAGCACATCCACAAAACAGGTTTTATTGAAAGAGATTTTCCTCAGGACAGGATTACTCCCTACGAAATAATTACAATAATGACTTCGAACGGAGGATATTTGATTTTAACACCGGAAGCTGCATAATCTTCTGTTAATCTGATGCTTCATCCCCAAGATCACGTGACCAGCGTCGGGCGGGGAGGGAGTGGAGATGATGTCATCTACAAAAATATGATCACAGGAGATGTACGACCTACTTCCGTCCAGTGCATCAACAAATCCTCATCACTCAGCACTGACATGTGACAAGAACAGCGGGCAAAAAGCATGAATAATGATGACATGTATGTCTGAGTAGCAACGATTGGTAGTCTATTATATATATATACTGCATTTTCTCTTGCATTGGCCAATAATAATATGACTTCAAGTTTACCACACTCATGTGAGAGCAAAAAGGAGAGATATAATTTTAGATACATGGCTCATATCTCCAATGATATTCTCTGCTTCCTGTGTACAAGGTCAGCCGCTCTTACATTGTATTTATTATCATCTCTCTGCTTTATAATATTCTGGTGGGGGTCCTCAAGATTCCCTTTAGCACCTGAGAATGCTCATTTTAGTAGTCTCTGTAGGTAATCCCCATTTAAAAAAAGACTCATCATCCTAAAATACACATGGATGCTCACACCGTTTGGTTTCTGTGCTACTGCTTTCACTATCAGAATGTCCAAGTTTTTACAATTATACCATGAAAGTGAATGAGGATTAGTGTCAGCTATGCTCGCCATTCACTTTCTTTGAGCAGCTTACAAATTCTGCTAGGTAATACTACATGTGATTGTGATCCATGCAGGAAAGCAAATTATATTGGTTTGGAATGACACACTGTAAGCAAACGATGATATAATTTTCATTTTGGGGTACATTGCCCTATTAAATAAAACCTGAGTCTTAGCTGTTGTAAAAGACTAGTCAGTTACAGGCGGAGCATAACCAAATCAATACTACACTTGTACCCTGACCTCCATCCTGCCTGCTCTCATGTGACTGCTTTGCTTAAATTTATGCAAAGCATTTTTGTTTTGAATGTGGATGGGACGGATGTTGTTTCCGGAGGTGCGGAAGTGTGTATGTGTGTGTGTTTGTGTCATATGACTGAGGATTAATGAGAGCTGGTCAGAGTTAGACTGGAGAAGCCACAGTGTGGTTTATCCGTCGGTTTTAACATGCTATGGAAATCAAACAAATGTTTGTGGTTACCTTAGACAATGCACGAGAGAAATAAGCTGCTACTTTCGCCAATTAACAATGAGCTAATTTCCCCAGGGGTTAATAAAGTTTGCATGTATAAATATATACGTCTAGTGGATTTATTTGAAGAAATTTGTATTTTTTGATGTATAATCTGTATGTAAAGCTGACAATAATTAAGCCGTTGGTAGTTGAGTCACTTATAAAGTATAAACATTGCTTGGTTTGTTTTCAGCATCCTGACTAATAAAACACAGCAAAGCTGTTTCAGCCCGTGGAGTGTATTTGTGGCAGGACTGTTTGTCCAAACAATGGAAGAAGTTAAGATGTTATCTATTTCACTTTAAAATGTGATAAAATATGGCTTTTTAAAGTGGCTTTACACCTCATAGTTATTATCTAAAACTATTATTATTATTTTTAGACAAAGATGAGTTGTGAAGGCTGTTTCAATAACAGACAAATTATTTATTGTAACTGATTATCAAAACAAAATGCTTTTTCAGAGTCCACGTACCAGCCAAGATAAAACTTGTTTAACTCACATGTATCTTATAGGGAACAAGATGAGCTGTTTCCTCTTGAGCAGAGTGACTAATTGGATAAACATCAGTATCATTACTCTTTAGTCCATAGCTCACAATGCTTGTGGCTTTCCATTTCCTCTCAGTCATGAGGACACTAAAACTTATCAAAACATAAAAGGCTGACATGCGGCCTTAAAGGAAAACACCAAAACACCACAGTTTTTCAATATTTTACTACAGCGGGGGAAAAAAGTATTTGACACTTCAGCATTTTTATAAGGGGATTTCTAAGTGGGCTATTGACAAAAGTTTCACCAGATGTAACCATCCAGCTAAATATTGAATTCATACAAAGAAATCAGAAAATTTAAGTATACAAGTTGAGTCATAATAAATAAAGTGAAATGAAAAAGTATTGAACACACTGTATTTAATACTTTGTAGAAAAGCCTTTGTTGGTGATTACAACTTCTAGATAAGAAGTTTAATAATTTCTCTCTCAATACTGACAGATTTCAAGTAATCTCCTGGCTTTCTATGCCATTTTGCACCTTGTTTTCTTCATGTGTTAAATATTTATTCCCTGTGTCATTTCACTTTATTTATTATGACTCAACTTGTATATTTAAATGTTCTGATTTGTTTGTGTGAATTAAATATTTTGTTTGATGGCTACATCTGGTGAAAATTTTGTGTCAATAGTCTCTGCAGCTAATAATTGTGAGAAAAATAGGATATTCGAATCTCAAAATTAAAAACCGAATGCCAACCCAACGAACGAATATTCAAATAATTGAATATTCTGACCCAGCCCTACATACAATATAGTTCTTATTTTTTTCTGCTTAAAAAATCGCCACATTTTATTTTGTGCCACCACGTGTAACTACTCATGTAACAGTCTTTAAATAGGGAAAACATGGTGTTTGGTGGCTTCTAAATTCATCCTTGTTTGGATCCTAAGGAATTAATGGGGCTAGGCTAAATGCTAACACATTCACGACACGCTGTACAAAGATTAAGTGCACGCACTGAATAAAGATAGGTATGTATTAATTTGTCTAAGTTAAGGTAAGAACATGGTGTTTTCCTTTAAGAAGAACCACAGAGGTTTCTTTTGGTAGTGTGTCTAATATATGATTTATGGAACTACAGAGTTCAACGTGTTTTACTACTTGACACGCTTGTCGTAACTTTCAGTTTCTTCCAAAATAGATGAGTCACGTTTAGGGAACGGAGTGGTTGCTGCAACAGCTTATGTTGGAACCCTCATATCAGGACTCTTATTGGCACAGCTCAGAAGTGATTGCACAAAAGATGCTTTCTGCATAGCTGAGCGAATAATCATAGTGAAAACAGGAATCAACAGATGAGGAATGTTATCTTCTGAAACTGAGAACATAATAAAAAATAAAAAAACGTGCATGCTCTATTACAACATTTACAACATATCCTCAGTCCAAACCATACAATTGTTCATTTCTTCAATTCCCCAAATACGACCAACATATTCGTTTACTAAAATCAACGCCTCTACCGGTGATACAAATCAATTTTGCGGTATCATTTTGCTATGTTGGCATGCATTGGGATATGATTTTTTATTTAAACTGCCAGGATTAATTGTATTTATAATACACATTACACTATTCAGGCATTTAGGGCAAATAACATACCCATTTATTTATTATTATTTTAACTGGAAAGTGGGACTTCCGTCACCAGAGCGACCATACTGAGCGTTGCATTGTCCCTTATTTATAGTAATAGGAGTGCACAATGGCACAAACAACTGTCTTTGATAGCGTTCGACACATGATACTGTGATGAGCAAATTATAAACAGTATCAACTCATTCTATCTAGACTATGGCCAATTATATTGAATTTATGTATGTTTATTTTATGAATGATTTAGATAAAAGGGAGGAGCAAAAAAGCAAACGACAGCATAACTACTAGGAGCAACAAATATAATGAGGGTGACAGTACTGGATCAAGTGACTCATATTCCGTATACTTCAGGACCAGACCACTTCCTGTTTTGTCACATAAGAATGTAAGTACTAAATGTGAAAAGGCATTTTTACAATGTCCAGAATATAATGTCCTACTCTCAATGCTGTACGAATCTTCCGAAATCAACCCCATCCTCATCCTGTTATCAATGTTTACACATAAACACACATCACAGAGGTGATGAAGGTTTTGACGTCAAGCGCTCGGCTCAGTGTGGTCGCTCCTCCCAAACGCAGTCGCCAAATCTTCCTTTTGCAGTTTCTTCATGTGCCATCCCTCCGTTGCTATGACAGCTATAATTTACCCATAGCCCCCTGTGAGCAGAGCGCTGCACATGTGCGCTAAGCTGCCAGGTCACATGGCTGCTGTGGAGGCTGTCACTAGTTGCTCACTCACAGTCTCCCCATGTGAGTTCATCACATTCAAAACCTCAAATTCATACATTGGCAGGCAGAATGACAACTCATGTGCACCCAAAAAAATATGAATATGATTGTTTTAATGAAATGTCATTTGGCTGGGATTATACTGGGATTCTGCTTTGTAAATTTGAGTAGTTCTTGTCTATATATTATACCTTGTGCATGCAAACAACATCTACAAAATAGTTATACATTTAAAATGCTTTAAAAATGATATCTCCACATTTCAATTTAATAAGACAAAAATGTGTATGAGTCTGTGTATGATTCTACCATATTAAAACTCTTAAATAAACACTGCTGATAATGCTGAAGTTCATGTTACAGTTTGATCAAGAGAGTGTAAATGAATTAATTTACAAAAGAATGCAAAACCGTGCTTTGATCGGGGAGGGGAAGGATAACATTAACACGTCTCTTGGACAGAGATCCTTCCTGTCTATGCTCAACTGAAGCATCGTTGCAAAAGCAATATGCAAATGCAAGAGTGTCAAAAATGAACTTGTGTCAAATCATGCAAATATTTTATATTGGAGATCCGGTGGCCTGAGAAAACAGCACGTTTTAAAATGCAAAACTATTCTTTTAATCCCACATGAACAGATGGAAGCAGGTATGTGCATGCTAGCGTTCATTTGTTGTGGGAATGTGGTAACTCTGAATTCATTCGAGAAGAATGCAGAGATACTTTGATACATGAGTCAATGACATGTAGGAGTGCCAATAGGACATAGCGGTCAGGTTTTTGTTACTTTATGGCAACAAAAATTACAAAACTAAAGACTAAATCATATCCTTAACACACAACACTCATATCTACATATCGATGCTGGCATTAAAATGGATTATAGGCTATTGGCTTTTTATTGTATTTTACAGTTATTATCTGAAACCACACCAACAGAAGCTTACATTTTGAAGGCTGGTCTTTTCAGTTAACCAGGTTAACTAATTAACTAGGTGCTTTCTTAATCCCAGGAGTCAATACAGAAGTCACCCCCATGTCTCTTTTATAAATCAGACAGATTCCTAAACCCCCTGTAGGGCAAATGATCATTAATCACAGCAATAATTAACTCTTTCAGCATAAAGGCCCATTACACATAGCAAAGCAAAGTTGATTATAGATAGATAGATAGATGGATAGATGGATAGATAGATAGATAGATAGATAGATAGATAGATAGATAGATAGATAGATAGATAGATAGATAGATAGATAGATAGATAGATAGATAGATAGATAGATAGATAGATAGATAGATAGATAGATGCGCAGAATTATGGGGGCAGACGTTCTTACTTATTGATTATAAAACCAAAATGCGTGTATAGTTTGCTATTACACAAATAAATCTGTTGTTTTTCCCATTTTCACTTGTGATTTAGCTATTTATTTCAGCAAACATTCGTATTACATTTATTTCATGCTGACTGTTTGCCATTTGCCACCCAAGTCAAATATTTAATGAATTTCAAATTAATTGTGACGGCGGTCTGCATCGATCCAGACTGACTCTTTTATGAATGAAGAGCGAACAGCGAGCAGTTAATGAATGGAGCTCGTAGAAGACGTCATCTCCAGTGTGACGCAACTCTCCATATATGGAGCGCGCGTCTGAAGCTCATTCATAAAACGGAAAGAGATAACTGCCCGTGGTAGTAATGCTCTCAGGAGAGTAACACAACATTACATCGCTCTGGATTTGACGTATCGGTTTTGTTCGCGTAAGGTCAGGATACGTTTGGCCTTGTCGAGTGAGGAAGATGGTGACAATGGACGAACTTCGTGAAATGGATTGCGGCGTTTTGAAAAGGTTGATGAAGGACGACAGCGCGAAATGTCTGGTGTTGGACTGCAGATCATTTCTAGCGTTCAGCGCCGGTCACATTCGTGGTGCCGTAAATATTCGGTGTAACACAATTGTCCGGAGGCGAGCGAAAGGCTCCGTGAGTTTGGACCAGATCTTGTCGGGCGACGACGAAGTCAGAGCCCGTCTGAAATCCGGCTTGTATTCCGCCGTGATCCTGTACGACGAGCGGACGTCAGATACAGACACTATCAAAGACGACAGCACGATCACACTGGTGCATAACGCCTTGTGTAGGGATATATTTAGGACTGAAATCTTTCTGCTGAAAGGTAAAGGATCCACACTACACAATTCCATGAAATGTGTTATTGTATTGATTAATAATTACGACATCAAATAAACCCACAATACTGTCTTGGTGGATTAATGTCTGTTATGTTTTTAATCAATCTGAGCATCAAACCAATGATAATGATGTAATGGGTGTGTGTGTGCAATATATGAATCTCCTTAAATCTTGATAATCACTCATTTTAGATCTGTTTTAATGTGTTTAATAACAAGCGTCAAGGCGTTTGTTTACGGTGTTCAAAATGTCTCTAAACCACGGAAAAACTGTAGTACACTTTATTATTTACTGTAGTAAAATTCTTAGATACCATAGTTTTTCGGAATTATCTTAAAGTAAATATTAAAGTACGGAATTTAATACAATTTATCAATTCACTGTAACCACTAACACTACAGTTGTTCATGTATGGATAATCATAAACTTATAACGGGCCTATGCCTTATAGTAAAAATTAAAACGTTTATTTTTGGGCTTATCATGGAGGCCAGAATTGCTGTTTAATTCTGATGTTCTTAAAAATGCTTAAATTAAACATTATGTAAATGCCACATCAAGCTTTATAAACCAAAACAAGTCAACACAACCAACGACCATACAGAGGACAATAAAATGTAAACTGATGTATTAAACATGTTTGTTTTTTTTACATTATAGGAGGCTACGACAGATTTTCCACGCAGTATCCTGATTACTGTTTGAAAACCAAAACATTACCCGTTTGCTCCCCTCCATCAAGCGTGGAGGCCAGCTGCACATTCTGCGGAACTCCACAGCACGACCAGGTAACAACAATTTCGACTAATGGACAGCATCCTGTAACATTAACCGTTAACCACTATCTTCCGCTTGATGCTGCACTCTTTTAGGGTCTGCAATATCCGTGTACAGTGTCGGACAGGCATGCCGGTGCTTTTTAATAAGCGTTTTCGACTTTTTGTGACGCTGAGCAGACCGTTCGGTATAAATAAATCAAAGTACCGCGAGAAAGATTCGATATCTAAGTTTTCTACTCGCTCTCGCGGAACTTTGATGTCATTCGCTGATTGATTTGCGCAATGCAGCATGAATTCGTAAAGTTAATATCCACATCGATCACTTCCTGTCTCTACAGCTCGTTAATCAGGCTTTCAAAGCCATAACGGTTTCAAATCGATACCCATTTCCTGAATAAATAAACTGGACGTTATTCGCGTGACCTTTAACAGCAAACACGTGTTAGGGACTTAATCCTGTAGAAATCGTTCCCTTTGATCAAATTATTATTTGCGCTATTTTAATTTATTTAATTTAGTTTTTTGCTAAGACTCTATTATTGTATATTTTAAAGGTTTTTACATTTTAGTAATTTATTTCGTATTTGTAAATAAAGAATAAAATTATGGAGGGCCACAAGACAAAAATATTATTTTATACACTTTATTATACACTAATATTATGCGTTTATACACTAAAACACTTATTATGCTTGTATTTCTATTATAATTAATCTTTTTTTAATTAAATAGCCAAAAATGTTACACTCAGTAATGTAGGAAAAGAAGGGAATGACATATTGTCTGAATTAAGTTATTTTTAATATTGTCTATTATTATTATTATTATTATTATTATTATTATTATTATTATTATTATTATTTAATCTATTTATTTATCTATTTATTTATCTATTTATTTAGATAACTTTTGTGTATCATTTGTTAAACAAGTGTAATTGTTTATATTTAGTAAACTAGGTTGGACTGAAACTGAATGTAAAAACAAATACATGTGATGTTTGATCCAAACAAAAAATAATCAAATTAAGTTTATAAAAATGTTATAAAAATGTATTTCAGAAATGCAGTGTAAATAGTGTCAATCAGAATATTACTCAATCTGTTGTTTCCATTACAGGGTGGCCCTGTGGAAATCCTACCCTTTCTGTTTCTGGGCAGTGCACTCCATGCATCTAAAAAGGATATGTTAGATGGTATGGGCATTTCGGCTCTACTGAATGTATCTTCAAACTGTCCCAACCATTTTGAAGGAGCTTACCAGTACAAGTGTATCCCAGTAGAAGACAACCATAAAGAAGATATCAGCTCCTGGTTCATCGAAGCCATCGAATTCATAGGTATGCACAGTGTTTTTCTGTACATACAGGTTTGGGATTAGATATTAGGTGAATTGATCTGATGATGTTTAATCAGGTAAAATATTCATCTGAATTGCTCATCTTCGACATCAATTACACACGACTGTTTTAATCGTACAATCATTTCTATAGATAATTGATGTCAGCTTATTTATACAGTTTGCATATAAAATGTATTAGACAAATACAAAGCTGTTTGCATACGCAGATAAAGTGCAAATAGGCCTTGGTTTCAATAGGGGATGTGTGCTTCTGTTTGCGGTATGGGTGGGTCTTCCTCATAAGGGTTTCCGTGACTGTGCGAGGGGGATGGGAAGTCTATATCCAATTTCAGCTCAGCATCCTCTGCACTAAAGCAGAGCACCCAAGTAGGCTTGCCGCATTTGATCGCCCTATTCTAGGTGTGTGCGTGTGTGTGTGTGTGTGTGTGTGTGTGTGTGTGTGTGTGTGTGTGTGTGTGTGCTTGTATGTATGCGTCAGAGTGCAGAGCTTAGGGACTTGAGTCTGACTCATCCTTCATTCAGGGGTGCATTGATACCGGAGTTACCTCAGATCTGGATGTGCATGACTATAAAGACATAAATGTAAAGAGCAAGGTGTAGAGGAAATGTAATCCATTGTGATATACCTGGCTGTGTCTCTCTGTATCTCACTTCTTTGCTAATTAGCAGCTTGTTAGTAGTGGCAGGGAGGGTCTGTGTTTACATGTTTTAATGGTGTGAAACCACCTCAAACCATTTTGTTTGTCAGCAGTTATTACTATGAGGTCTGTTCGAATGCGTAATGCCCAGCTGGCCTTTATTTCTAAAATTGCAATATACAAATTATTGGGCGTTTATGGTGATATAAAAGCCACAGGTCATTGCACACAGTGTAAAACAAAAATGTTTATGTTGGCAAACAGGGTCATCAAAATCAAAATGGGCTTTATTGCCAAAGCGTGCTTTTTTGTATTTGGAGCTTCCAGTGTAGACATCCAAAAACAGAGCAAGATGCAAAATAATAAAATTATAGTTTTACATTTTTATATGAAACATATTTTGTTATGCACACATTTACAGATTATGTGTACACCTGTTTAAGGGTTTTCAGATTTCAGATCACCGCAATGATTGCACATCTCTCTAAAAAACACAAGGGGGAGCTACAGCGCCTGTATAAATGAGACATTATCAGATTAATTTTAAATATGTGCTATGTGTATTAATATTTACTGCCAGGTAAACCTTGCAAAATATTTAAAGGAACAGTATGTATGAAATTTATATCAATTAATCATAAAATGGCCTTATATGTGACTAGACATTAAGAAATCATTTTCATTTCAAATACTTATATCATTGACAACATTGGTCTGGCCAAGATTTTGTCATTTAAAAAGTGGAGTTGCAGCCCTCAACTGATGTTTATGTTGTCATTTTGTGTATTGGCCACCAGTTGTGTGATTGCAGTACCAGTTTTAGCCACAAGTTTTGTGATTGCAATACCAGTTTTGGCCACAATCCTACATACTGTTCCTTTAATGTAAATAATCACAACATGTGTGAAATTATTATTTCATAAACAAACAAAAAATGTACTGTTTTGTTGTACATAATTGTTCTTAAATTTTGTATTATTATTTAACATACAATGTGACCCAGCTAAAGTTGTGCTGTTTTCTACATAAAATTATCCTACATAATGTAAAGAACATTTGGTTAAAATATAACCATGATATCTTTAATATTGACTGAGGTCATTACATGGTAAAATCAATGACTCAAATTAAAATCTGATGCCTTCTATGTCAAAAATAGATCATGAGACTTTAACCTGGATTTCACAGGCAGGGTCAAATTGTGTATATAATAAAATATGTACAGTCAATTAAATTTCTGATCTTATTAAATTGCACATTTATAGTTACAAGCTATTCATATTTTAAATTTGGTTTGCAATGAATGCACAACCGTGATTACATATGAACCCAGATCTGTTCTAGGCTACACCCTCACTGTGTATGACTCATGTTTGGGCTAAACGCTTACCAAACTCTCTACTTTCTCCTCAGACTCCGTCAAGGATTCCAACGGCCGCGTTCTGGTGCACTGTCAGGCCGGTATCTCGCGGTCGGCCACCATCTGTCTGGCATACCTGATGAAGAAGAAGCGGGTGCGTCTGGAAGAGGCCTTCGAGTTCGTTAAACAGCGACGCAGTATCATCTCTCCCAACTTTAGTTTTATGGGTCAGCTGCTGCAGTTCGAGTCTCAGGTGCTGGCCACTTCCTGTTCCGTAGAAGCAGCCAGTCCTTCCGCCACGCTCGGCCCCAAGTCTTCCTCCACCCCAACGTCTCCCTTCATCTTCAGCTTCCCAGTGTCGGTGGTGACGCACTCCCAGCCCAGCAGTCTCACCTACTTACAGAGTCCGATCACGACGTCACCGAGCTGCTGATACGTAGCTCGTCCCTTCGCGAGAAGGTTCCTCCAAAGACTGAACAGAAGGTTGAATTTTTTGAAGTCCTTCACTTGGCACAATCACATGGTCGTCGAGCTTTGTTTTTTGGAAGATGACCCTCACCATGCATTCAAATCAGAAGAATGCAATCATAATATCCTGTGAGGACAGTTCATCTCCTTCATGGGGTTTACTTTTAAAGGTCTGCTCCATGTGGAGAGCAATGGGAAGAGGTTAAACGCAGCAGTCCGTACCTTTTTTTCGGACAAAGTGCAGAAGTCCTTTAACCCTGACAGGTCATATTGGGTCTGGACTTCCCACTTTCCCTTCCTTCCTGCCTCTATCTCTTTCTCTGGCTCTCATCTGCTTGAAGAATGACTGAATTTCATTAATAGAGACAGTCCAGTCCTGCTGGAGCTCCCAGAAGTGCCATTGTTGGCAAACCGTAGCTGGCATGATCTCGAGAAGAAAATGTGTTTTGCTATTTGTCAGTGCCTTGCACAAAGAAGGTACAGGATGTTTTTAAATGCTCACGTCGGCCCCATCACATCTTCTTCTTTACGAAATATCACAAAGACAGGCCAGTCGTTGAACCCTTGAATCTGCAATACGGACATATTCCACAATCTGTTCCTATCACAAATTAGAGCAATAACCTACTTTTCCTTCTTCCCAGTCACCATTAAAGCACTGTATGGTTTGTTATGTTGTATGATTGTGATTTCAAACTTCTAATTTTGTTGTATGCCAATTTGTACAGAAGAGATCTCATTCATTATTCCTGCTGTATGCCTTACCAATAATGACTGTGGTGATCTTCCACTGGGAATGTTCTCATTAATATGATATTTAAGTATTAGCGTGTGATACTTATACTCGGAGGTCTTCAGAAAGGCACACAGATATTTGAAGGCACCACTTTTGATCTAGTAAATGGCCCAGATTACCCTGAAGGGCTAATACACTGAAACTTTTTACACTGGAAGTTTGGGAAACCATGCTTTACTTTCCCATAAGTCAATTTGCTTTTTAGAGTCCCTTATTGATAATATAATTGGGAAATTGCTCTGTATATTTGCAATGTGTACATGAGCCCCGTTCTTTTTTTTTGTGAGACCGTGGGCATCTTTTATAGAGCACTTAAGTGATGCAAAATTGATTTGAGGTTTATTTTGCACCTCATCGGAATTGAAGTTACTGAGAAGCAGCAAATGTTTCCCCGCATTGTTGAAATGTTTGTTTTGTTTTTGGATATTACATTATTGGTTAACAATCACTCTTGAATGCAATACTTTTTACTGTACTTGTTAAGAGAAATGTTATTGTCTGATGGCTCATGGCAATATCATATAGAGGGTTACGATTTTCGAACTCTTCCCTGTTCTGTTGTATTATATGTAAATTTAATTTATCTCATGATTGTCTTTGTTAAATATAAAAGTGTTCTTTAACGAAAGTCTGGTGTGTTTTAATCATAAATCTCGTAGGATATTTTGCTCTACAGTAATGAGTTTTTAAAAGTGCATTATTCAGAGTTCATTTTAGCCACTGGTCAGAGTCAGACCATTAAACAAACAGAAACCGGAAGTAAGTTATGACAAGACGCGTAACCGCGAGAACGCACGTGAGTCCGATGTAACCATACATTTATATTAAATTACATGAGATTAAACTATATTTTTTTGCTCTGTGTGACGCTTTTTGTACAGGAACTTTTAAACTTGATTTAAATGGTTGTCTGACTGTCTTAGCTGTTAGTCACAAGTATTCACATAACAGGCGATTAATGGAACATTATTCATTATTTAACAGATATATTAAAGCAATTGGCTCTATACTTAAGGGGATAAGAATTAAGATTATAGTTGACTAAATTAATACTAACAGGATAAAAATTTATACTCAGTAGAGGCTCTTTGTAAAGAACCACAGTGCCCCCTAGTGTGTGTTTTGGTAATTAAAAAGCCCATTTAATCCATACCATCTTCCTTGATGATTATAAATCACTAAATAAATCACAAACTTGTTTAAAGGAGTTAAATAAACTTGACACCCAATTATCCACTTAATGTCGTTTTAAACGAAATAAATTAAATATGGCATAATATTTACAATTTCAATCTCAATACAAATCTGACTACACAATTGCAGCTTTAAGGCAGTGTGATTTTTAAAAAAAACACTTACTCTGAACTGAAATGTGATCCTTGACTACACAACCAGCTAATTAAAAAAATGTAGATTTATACATCATCTGAAAGCCGCATAAATAAGCTTCACTGCAAAAAAAAGACTTTCTTACTTAGTGTTTTTGTCTTGTTTTCAGTAGAAATATCTAAAAAAAAATTAAAGATGATTTTTCTTGATGAGCAAAATGACCTAATAAATAATTCTAGTTTATAGACAAAAAATAAATAAAAAAAATAATAAAAATACAATTTAAGTAAATTTAAACCTAAAACAAGCAAAGTTTTAAAATAAGTTTTCTTTTTTCTTAAACATTTAATTGAAGCAAAATTTTCTTGCCCTATTAGATTTTTTTTGCTTGTTTTAAGCACAAATTCACTTAAATTTTATATATATATTTTCTAAAAACTAGACTTATTTTCTTAGGTCATTTTGCTCATCAAGAAAATAAATCTTGATTCAAGAATTTTTTTATATATTTCTACTGAAAACAAGACAAAAATACTAAGTAAGAAAGTCATTTTTTGCAGTGTTTCCAGTGATGTATGGTTTGTTAGTATAGTTCCATCTCAGGCAAATATCATCCCATTTAAAAATATTGAATCTGAGGGTGAAAAAGTTGTCAAAATTAAGTTCTTCTCTGCAAAAAATTATTTTCAAGATAATTTTTTTTAGTATTTTGTCTTATTTTCAGTAAAAATATCAAAAAATTCTTAAATTAAGATGCTTTTTCTTGATAAGCAAAACAATCCAAGAAAATAAGTCTAGTTGTAGACCGAAAATGTCAAATTTAAGTAATTTTTGTGCATAAAACAAACCAAGCAAAAAAATCTGCCAATAAGGTATATTTTTCTGCTTGTTTTAAGCACAAATTCGAAAAACTAGACTTATTTTCTTCGGTCGTTTTGCTCATCAAGAAAAAGCATCTTAATTTAAGACTTTTTAGATATTTTACTGAAACCAAGACAAAAATACAAAAAAAATCATTTTTTGCAGTGTAACAATAGAGAATTTATTAAATATACAAAATATCTTAAAGGTGACAGAGAATGAAAAACCATTTTTACCTTGTCTTTGTTGAATAATGGTAGTCTACCCGCATTCACAAACATACAAAAAGTGCTAGAGCTGCTAAACATCTCAGTCTCATAGAAATTCCTCTTTTAGAAATGTCAGCCAGAAAATGGCCCAATCTGAAAAACTGATGCTTATGACATCACAGGCATCTAACTGCCCCTCCACTTTAAAATAATTGGCTACATTTTTTGAGTGGCAGCAAAGTCAGCCAACCAGTAATGAGATTGCAAGTTAAGCCAGTAGGGGGGGCCAAATAGGTGCAAAACCACTTGTTTAAAATCCCCCACCCTAATAGAGCTAAGCTTCTAAGGCATTACAGACACAAACAAATTTTTTTTGTCTTACATGTCACATCACAAAACAAGGATACATACCCCGTTCAATCATTCTATGTCACCTTTAAAGATTTTTGGCATAAAAGAAAAATTAATAATTGTGACCCATACAATGTATTGTGTTCGCTATGGCTACAAATAGACCTGTACAAATAGATTCACAATTCTAAGATAAAACAAAAATAGAGAATATAAAAAGTACAAAACAGCACACAGTAGATGGTATATATGACACGTACTTTATTAAGACTGTTTTACATGATTGCAGTGTGTTTGGTTAATCCACAGATCTCTTGTTAAAGCCGTTTCTTGATCAAGTTCAAGTTTAGATACAGCTCAAAAAACTTGTGTTTCTCTCCCGTGTATTGGCTTGAGCAGTTTGGGTCTTTGCTCATACTACTAAGAGGAGAAAAATGTCTCACTCTGGTATGAACACAGATCATCTTCAGCACATACAGAACCACAAACCAACCTGAGCAATGTCCAACAAACCTAAAGTCTAATGAACTCCTCGAGAACAGAGACTTCCAGAGGTAGAGCCACGTCCAAAAACATGTCCTTCATTTGTAACATGAATGCGAATATGTCAGCCGAGCCGCTGATATATCAGTAGTGTGTAACAGTAAAAACGTTCCCGGGATCCTCCGAAAAAGAGGCGTTTCTCCGACACCGGAGAAACCGTATTGGAATGAACAAAGAATTCCTGTGGTTGTGATCTAAAACGTAGTGAGACCAAGCGGAGTCACTCGCGCAACGATTATCTGAAAATATAAAAGGAAAAATCTGAAAGAAATCATTTCTGCGTCCTTTACAGTACTTATTAAACCCATTCTGCATCAGTAAACAACAATAAAAGCTATACAAAGGCATTGTCCATTACACAAGCTGTACATTACTGGACATTTTTTCCTTATGTCATTTAAAAATTATTCTGAATAACTTAAGTCCTGCTTAAAAGTGCAAATTTTTTAAAAAGATGCATTTTGTGATTGGGCTATGGCAATGGAATGAAACATAATGAATGGTAATCCTGTGCAAAGAAATGTAAATGAGTACCAAGTAAAAAAACGTATTTTCTGGTTTCCGTATCAACATTCATTTGCTTTTAAAAACCCTCTAAGGATTTTATTATGAGAATGCATGAAGAAACATTAAAACCACAACACAATGAGCTTCAGTGTCTTCAATGAACTTCAATAAGGGAAAGGGGGGTGACTAAGTAATCGGGTCCCTTTGAAGTTTAACAGAGACATGGTCCATTTTCTTAGTGTGAATTATATAGTGTAAAATAATAAAACTAAGTCACAGTAAAACTATATTGAAAATAAAGTTTAATGCCTGTTAAATTGAGTATAATGATGAAAAAGAGGTCACTTGTTGTCTGGAGCTTGCAGCGGGAAATTTCATTTATCTTTTAAGTCCTTCCTATTAGCCCTGAAACATTGTGTGACCAATATTCTGACCTTTGACTTAAAGAGGACTACAAAGAGTCAAAACACGGCCGGCCAAGGCAACTCTTCTTGTAAACACAAGGGGAAAGAAAGGAGAAAATGCTAAATCAAAAAGGATTATGGGTAAGTGAATACCGACGGGGCAAACGAAGTGAGAAGCTATGTGTGAAGATCAAGAGTGTGCACGTGTATGAAATGTTTGGGTACAGTCCGAGTTGTTTGATGGGGCCATGGCCCTGCTGATCTGTGAAAATTAGGATTTCTGTGGCTCTGCTGCTGGAGATGGAGGTGTGCTCTCTGGTTTGATGATCTGGTATGTGATGAGGTACTCTGGGTAGGCCTGCAACAACACACAGGGTTAACCCAATATATACTACCTTACCTTACAATAAGGGTTGTTAATATAAAATGATAAAAAATAACAGTTACCACAGTTGTTAAATACAATGTGTCTCACCTGTTCCCCTCTGTAAATGACATATTCAGCATAGGCTAAGCCATTGACACTGGGTCGACCGATAACAGAATGGTGTCCTGGAGGGGCGTGGGCCATTTTCATGGCACTGAACTGCAAGAAGGATTTTCCCAGAGTCACCCGACAAAACAACATCTGCCTGCAAAAACAGCACACAAAGCACTTTATAAGACACACAGCGCCATCAGCTGGTCATCTAGAGTAAGTACTAATATAACTACAGTGAGGAAAATAAGTATTTGAACACCCTGCTATTTTGCAAGTTCTCCCACTTAAAAATCATGAAGGGGTCTGAAATTGTCATCTTACAGTAGGTGCATGTCCACTGTGAGAGACATAAAAAAAATCCAGAAATCACAATATGTGATTTTTAACTATTTATTTGTATGATACAGCTGCAAATAAGTATTTGAACACATGTCTATCAGCTAGAATTCTGACCCTCAAAGACCTGTTAGTCTGCCTTTAAAATATCCACCTCCACTCCATTTATTATCCTAAATTAGATGCACCTGTTTAAGGTTGTTAGCTGCATAAAGACACCTGTCCACACCATACAATCAAGAATCCAACTACTAACAAAGCCAAGACCAAAGAGCTGTCCAAAGACACTAGAGACAAAATTGTACACCTCCACAAGGCTGGAAAGGGCTACGGGAAATTTGCCAAGCAGCTTGGTGAAAAAAGGTCCACTGTTGGGCAATCATTAGAAAATGGAAGAAGCTAAACATGACTGTCAATCTCCCTCAAACTGGGGCTTCATGCAAGATCTTACCATGTGGGGTTTCAATGATCCTAAGAAAGGTGAAAAATCAGCCCAGAACTACACGGGAGGAGCTGGTCAATGACCTGAAAAGAGCTGAGACCACCGTTTCCAAGGTTACTGTTGGTAAAACACTTAGATGTCATGGTTTAAAATCATGCATGGCATGGAAGGTTCCCCTGCTTAAACCAGCACATGTCCAGGCCCGTCTTAAGTTTGCCAATTACCCTTTGGATGATCCAGAGGAGTCATGGGAGAAAGTCATGTGGTCAGATGAGACCAAAATGAACTTTTTGGTCATAATTCCACTAAACGTGTTTGGAGGAAGAAGAATGATGAGTACCATCCCAAGAACACCATCCCTACTGTGAAGCATGGGGGTGGTAGCATCATCCTTTGGTGGTGTTTTTCTGCACATGGGACAGGGCGACTGCAGTGTATTAAGGAGAGGAGGATCAGGGCCATGTATTGCAAGATTTTGGGGAACAACCTCCTTCCCTCAGTTAGAGCATTGAAGATGGGTCGAGGCTGGGTCTTCCAACATGACAATGACCCGAAGCACACAGACAGGATAACCAAGGAGTGGCTCTGTAAGAAGCATATCAAGGTTCTGGTGTGTCCTAGCCAGTCTCCAGACCTAAACCCAATAGAGAATCTTTAGAGGGAGCTCAAACTCCGTGTTTGTCAGCGACAGGCCAGAAACCTGACTGATCTAAAAGAAGATCTGTGTGGAGGAGTGGGCCAAAATCCCTCCTGCAGTGTGTGCAAATCTGGTGAAAAACTACAGGAAACGTTTGACCTCTGTAATTGCAAACAAAAGCTATTGTACCAAATATCAACATTGACTTTCTCAGGTGTTCAAATACTTATTTGCAGCTGTATCATAAAAATAAATAGTTAAAAATCATACATTGTAATTTCTGGATTTTAGATTATGTCTCTCAGAGTGGACATGCACCTATGATGACAATTTCAGACCCCTCCATGATTTCTAAGTGGGAGAACTTGCAAAATAGCAGGGTGTTCAAATACTTATTTTCCTGACTGTATAATAATAAGGGATTATTGCAGTTTATAGAATAGTAAAGAATGATCTAGTAGTGCTAAACGGTGTATGCTGTAATTTTTTCCTCATTATAAAATTAAATAATTTAATTTACAAAGATTTAAGCTCAAATAATAAATATACCACTAACATTGTTACCAAATGCTTTTGCTAGTCATAAATGAATCATGGGTTATTAAAAAATAACATTTGCAATGGTATGTGTGATGTTGCATTCTTGCCACTAGGTGTCAGTGCAAGTCAAAGACAGCATCATACAAAATTGATTTAGAGTAAAATTTGATATGAAATCTGCCTGTGACAGATATAACAGGACCGGTCTTTATGTGTCGGGCACCCCGTCCCTCCGCCGATGCCGTAGACATACTGATTGCTTTTTGAAGAGTTCTCTGCAAAATAGATCCCAGCTCCAAACATCCCCCCTATGTAAGCATGCCTCTCATCAAATCCTTTATGAATGATGGCATTGATGAATGGTGACCCTGTAAGATAAGGAAAAATGGAAAGTAACGTAGATTTCAAATTAGTCTGAATCTCTTTTATGAATAGCATTAATGACAGATCATTAATCTTAAATTAGGGTCCGGTGCAAGGGTAGTACCATGAAAGAGCATGCGCTCATTGTGATGGTTGTGATTCTCGTCTGCGATCTCTTTCTGCCTGTGCGTGTATCTTTCCCTCAGCTTCTTATTCACCACCTTTTGAATCTACCCAGTTACAAGGATTAAAACTTAAGTGAACCATTCCTTCAAATGTAAAACAGATGGGACTATGCAAAATATCCTCACCTTAAGAATGTTGTACCTACTGAAAACCCCTCCTGCATTGCCACCATCCCTGTGCTCTCTAACAGTGCTCTGCATCTGAAAAACAAAAAAGTTGCATATGCCTGGTACAGAAGTGGCATTCTTACTACATAAACTCTGTGCTGACCAATCACCATCCAGAGTTTTGGGGAACCATTTGGGCTCCACTCACCTCTTCTTCTACCGACTGAAACTCTTTATCATCAGGGGCCAGGTCGATCAGCACCGTGCCCTGACTGGCACAGTGGAATGTTAGGTATGGGTTGGCACCTGGAGGAAACCACACAAATAAATGAAACTGCAACTTACTTTAATGTGCTGGTGTGTGTTTAACCATAAACGGATGATGTTTGGTTGGACACTCTTGAACTGACCTTGTTGACCGCCCAGCAGTCTCTCAATGCCTTTGATAAGTTTGTGTCTGTGCCCGTACGCGTTGATCCCAATCTCCTTGAGTTCCTCGTGCCCCATATCAGCCAGCACATCCAGAGTAATCTAATACAACAGGTGGACACCAATCAAATTAATGGAAGCCATGGACGTCTGCAGATATGACGGATCACAGACGTGTGATTATGACCGATACAACACGAGTCCGACAAGACGGGATACAGCTATGGCCAAACTCTTGTGAAATCTCGCCGAATGGTCGCTGTTTCCATCCAAATATTACACCCCTAACTTCAACAATTCATGGGATTTAGGCCGTACACTGCAAAAAATGACCTTCAAGAAAAAATTACTTAGCATTTTTGTCCTGTTTTCACTAAAAATATCTAAAAATTCTTAAATTAAGATGCTTTTTCTTGATCAGCAAAACGACCCAAGAAAAAAAGTCTAGTTTTTAGACCAAAAATATCAAATTTAATTGATTTGTGCAAAAAAAGCAAAAAATCCGCCAATGGGGCAAGCAAAAAATCTTGAAAATTTTTCTTAAACATTAAATTCAAGAAAAATTAGCTTACCCCATTGGCAGATCTTTTTGCTTGTTTTATGCACAAAATCACTCAAATTTGATATTTTTGGTCCAAAAACTAGACTTATTTTCTTGGGTCATTTTGCTCATCAATGAAAAGCATCTTAATTTAAGAATTTTTAGATATTTTTACGGAAAATAATACTAAGATTTTTTTCTTGAAAATCATTTTTGCAGTGTACACTTTTGCAAAATGACCTAAGAAAATAAGTCTAGTTTCTAGACAACAAAATACAATTTAAGTGAATTTGTGCCTAAAACAAGCAAAATTATTTTACATTAAGTGTTTAAGAAAAAAGAAAACTTATTTTTTTATTTTTTTATCACCCCATTTGCAGATATTGCTTGTTTTAAGTTTAAATTGACTTAAATTGTATATTTTTTGTCTATAAACTAGACTTATTTCTTAGGTCATTTTGCTGATCAAGAAAAAGCATCTTAATTTAAGAATTTTAAGATATTTCTACTGAAAGCAAGACAAAAACACTAAGTAAGAAAGTAATTTTTTTGCAGTGTAGCTGTATCCCTTCTAGCCAGAACCGGCATGGGCACTGCAGAGGTTTTAATGAAAATGACATGAAAAGTGATTCATTTCGAGGCTGATTCAAGATCGGTTCTGCTTTGTAAGCAGCCAGCAGCGCAATTTTATTTTCTCAGCTTGTTGTTATGTGGAACTTCCTCCTACTGAGAAGATAAACTTAGGAGACGGCAGGAGGTTTGGATGGATATTATCGCGTGTGACTCATAAGCACACAGGATCATTATTGCTTTGCCTATCTGAATGTGCCTCCTACACAAAACATGCACACAAAAGCAAACACGCAGATGGCGGTGTGCTGATGCTAGACTGGCAGGGAGAGAGCCGTATGGACCGGTGTGTGGATCACAGCAGTGGATTCCTGGCTGGTTTTGCTTCAGGAACATGATTTTATGTTGGGAATCAACTGGTAAACCAACACAGTGCCATAACTGTTTATGGTACAAACTTATTTGGTGAGCACTATGGTTGTGTCGATAGACGATAGTATCGTGAATTGATGATCGTCAGACATATCGCTAATAGTGGGCTTTCATGACAATAGTTGGCGATAGTTATTATTATTATCATCACAGTTTCACATTAACATGCACATTGCATGCTTTTCCTTGCATGAGAGGGTTTGTGGTCTTCACTTTGCCCGAGAGAGCTTATAATGCGTGTGGATTCCTTCTTGGACTCTCGCTTGGACCTGAATGCGTGCGGCATGGACTCCTTCTAGCACCTGAACTTGTAATACGCGCGGCTCTGACATTTCCTTGTACTAGAGAGGTTGTTAGGCACGCAGAGGGTGAAAACCAGCAAGTCTGTTGTTCTCACTCACTGGCAAGCAGGAAATTTTAGAGCGCCTGGACTTAATGACACGGATGATTAATGGCATCAGTTTTAGGAAGGTTGCGATCATGACAGTGTTGCCCTTGCTTATTTTTTGTCCACCAATCAAGTGACTTGTCATAAATAAGTAAAAAATGAACGAATAAATAAATGAGTAAACTACTGCCCCGCCCCCCAAAACTATCGTGTATTGGCAATCTCACAGGCTGACGATAGGACGATCTCCAAATGGGGCATATCGCCCAACACTAGTGAGCACCAAATAAATTCAGCATTAAGAGGGGGGTCTAAAGCGATTTTATGCATTCTGACTTATTAACACTGTTTAAGAGTTCGATTCCTCATGCTAAACATAGGCAAAAAAATGTCAAAAAAGCAGTTGGATGTATGAGTATTTCTGTGCCGAATGCACTCCGCCAAGTTTTTTTTTACATGAACGATTCATACATAACAATCTTGCTTTATTTGTTTTATGGGCGATTTCAGTGCAGGAAGTACAGTGGAAGTCCTTATATGGGCACTTTAAACGGAATAGCACACGCACACACCAACCAAGAGCGGACACAAAATCAATGTGCGGGAAATTTAAGCTTGTTCAGCTTCCCAGCATTATGAAAACAAAATATATGGTTTGTTTATCCAGGGTAGAATTGGAGTTGTGCGTGAGTGTTTCTTTAATGCTGGATTTTGTTGAAATGGAGCGATCCCAACCGGGTCATGAGTCGCAGGCGATTAGTAAAATTGCTTCAAATGTCTGTTTTGTTAGAAATCGGCGCATAAATGTATATAATGTAAACGACACAAACGTAGTGAATCATAAGTAATCCAGAGATAGTGGGTTAATGTTTTGTGTGTTGCTTGCTCGTGCCTCGCTCGGCCCCCGCTACGCCTTGAGGGGGTCGGGTTTATTGGGAAGCATCGGTAAAGTTGATCTGTCTTTTATAAATCTGATAAAACTAAAGACTCTTTGGATGTATGGATGTAATACAACCATATACGTAGGTACTCAAGATTAGCATGAGATGAGCAGAAACAGTGTGTATTACTATGCGTTCACACCAGACGTGGTAGAGGCGGCAAAAACACGCTATTCGTGCTTAGTTTGTCGCTTGAACATTTTGAGTTTACTCGCTTTATTCTAGCGTGAATTTCTTGTCATTCGAGACATTCACGCGGAAATTCATGTCATGGGAGGGGCTTCTGTGACTCTGCTGGCTTCCTGTATTCACGTCACTACTAGACCAAGCTCCTGATTGGTTAACGTGGCACGAATATCCGCCAAAGTTCCGATTTTTCAACTCACTCGTTTCCAGCGGCAACACTCAATTTGAGCAAAACTTCCGCCTTACGCGCAGAAACGTGCAATCCGCGCCGCACCTTACGCGCCATTCCCGCTTACCGCACCGCAGGATGCCTATTTGCATTTACTTAACATGTAAATCACTCGCGCTTGCCGCCGCGTCTGGTGTGAATGCGCCATTATGTTAGCTTTAACAACACACCTTTTAAAAGCTAAACCATCATATGTGTATGTTTTATCAGTATTTAACACTTTAGTTATATTTCTATGCAGATTGTTGTTTCCGCACTCCTTTCAAACACCAAGTCTTGTTTGACCATCCCATAAATGTGGACTCATGTGCATCAGCCTAATCTTAAACTCTCACACTCTTATTTTCAATGGCCCACTTATTGGCGATCCATCACCTCAATGATATCTCTGTCAAAGGTTATTAAGCCCAACTCTACTTTTCTACTATTTCATCAAACACCGTATTCTCCAATCAATAGGCCCACAGGACCGATCATTATGGCCATGAGGATTAGATCACCACAGTGGGAAAGATTTTAAACTTAACAGGGACACGTACTATAAAAAACACATTCATCAAAACAGTCATTATATTGTTAAATGCATTTTATTATGCATGTTATATTTTATGATTTTTTCTCTGTGCTAGAGCAGACATATAGTACATTTGTGGCGAATCGATACAAAATACTAAGGCAAAAAGAAATGCAGCGCACGTAGCCTAGACATCTAAAAGACGTAAATATGTGTCATACCGTTGACGGCACTAAAACTGAGTCAACGTCTCTGAACAATGCCGGAGCTTAAATCAGACGTGTCTAATGACGACAGCGCATCCTCAATTCAATTTCCACTCTGACTCTTAAAAATGACATTTTACTGTTACCTCCTCACGCTTTGTCTCTCTGAGGCACGCCGAGCAAGAATAACAGGGAGAGAGAGTAAATGGGCGAGCGAGTCAGTCCGCTGCGTCTCGCTACAGCCACAATCAGAGCTGATTTTTAGTCCTTTACATCCAGCGCTCTTCCCAGCTGGTGGCCGCCGAGACCATTTCTGTTCATCTATGTGCAAATGAGCGGCGGGTCTGGCACAGCGTGCCGATCGCGTCCCACGGCACGGCATCATCGAGTCGGAGCGAAGCAACGGAGGGGCCGGAGGAACAACAGAGCCTTGAGCTCAATGTGAGAACGAGAGTGCCAGGACTGCATTAATCAAAAGAAGGGACTTAAAGGTCAACCCCATCACCTAAAAACTGTGAGGGGGCAGTAATCTCATAGGGTTCGGACGAGGGAGGGGTTGAAAGGAAACGATAAATCCGAGGTGATGACAGAATCTAATGAAGGGAAATCATTTCAAGGCCGTACATGTCATCGCATTTCCATAAGTTTGAAGGGAAGGAGTTCTGCCCGAAAACAATGGCTTTGTTGTTGTTAGAAGGAGAACTGTGTGGTTGAAAGTGAGATATGTCAAATATCTGATACTAGGTAGGACCTTACCATTTCTCTTTCGAATATATCCCGCAAATGCTCCAAACACAAGCTCTTCAGAAACTGACTGATGTTCATATCCAGAATTGCAACTAGAGAGAAACAAAACATTCACATGAAATCACAAACAACTTAATCATCACATTGTTTGTACAGCTTACATCATTTTACAATTGTATACAATAACTGTATTGTCTTGAAAGGGAACAAGGGACCTTATTTACGAAACAAACGTATGACTGAAGACCGAGCTTACGGTCGTGTTCACCCTAAACTTGACATTTATCATTATGTGATAAAGGTGAATGGTGGCTACAATCAAACACTATACTAATACTGTGTTTGACCCCCTTTCGCCTTCAGAACTGCCTTAATTCGACATGGCATTGATTCAACAAGATGCTGAAAGCATTCTATAGAAATGTTGGCCCATATTGATAGGATACCATCTTGCAGTTGATGGAGATTTATGGGATGCACATGCAGGGCACGAAGCTCCCGTTCCACCACATCCCAAAGATGCTCTATTGGGTTGAGATCTGGTGACTGTAGGGGCCATTTTAGTACAGTGAACTCATTGTCATGTTTAAGAAACCAATTTGAAATGATTTGAGCTTTGTGACATGGTGCATTATCCTGCTGGAAGTAACCATCAGAGAATGGGTACATGGTGGTCATAAAGAGATGGACATGGTCAGAAACAATGCTCAGGTAGGCCGTTTAAACGATGCCCAATTGGCACTAAGAGGCCTAACGTGTGCCAAGAAAACATCCCCCACACTTGGTAACTTGGTAACAAGGCATGATGGATCCATGTTTTCATTCTGTTTACGCCAAATTCTGACTCTACCATCTGAATGTCTCAACAGAAATCGAGACTCATCAGACCAGGCAACATTTTTCCAGTCTACACATGTCCAAATTTGGCAAGCTTGTGCAAATTGTAGCCTCTTTCTCCTATTTGTAGTGGAGATGAGTGGTAGCCGGTGGGGTCTTCTGCTGTTGTAGCCCATCCGCCTCAAGGTTGTGCGTGTTGTGGCTTCACAAATGCTTTGCTGCATACCTCGGTTGTAACAAGTGGTTATTTCAGTCAAAGTTGCTCTTCTATCAGCTTGAATCCGTCGGCCCATTCTCCTCTGACCTCTAGCATCAACAAGGCATTTTCACCTATAGGACTGCCACATACTGGATGTTTTTTTTTCTTTTTCAAACCATTCTTTGTAAACCCTAGAAATGGTTGTGCGTGAAAATCCCAGTAACTGAGCAGATTGTGAAATAACTCAGACCGGCCCGTCAGGCACCAACAACCATGCCACACTCAAAATTACTTAAATCACCTTTCTTTCCCATTCTGTTTGGAGTTCAGGAAATTGTCTTGACCATAACCACACCTCTAAATGCATTGAAGCAACTGCCATGTGATTGGTTGATTAGCTAATTGCATTAATGGGAAATTGAACGGGTGTTCCTAATAATCCTTTAGGTGAGTGTACATATGTTATGTGAATCACACAAACCCTGTCGATAAGATGAATAAAGCCCCTTATGACTCATTAAAATCTCTACTAAATAAAGATTTTGGGTCTACTCACTTTCTCCCTCCTTCCTATCTGATCCAGTGGCCCCATCAGCAGGGCCCGAAGCCCCAGGTACAGCCAGTTCTGCCAGGGGCCCGGCCAGATTGTCTATACTGCTGGCAGCAGAGAGGCAGGAGGGCGTAGAGGCTGGAGATATGACAGAGGCACTGACAACTGTAGCCTGGGGCTTAAAACAGCTTGGCAGGGCTTCGGGTGGCATGGCATCGATGAGCAGCGCTCGGATATCATCAGCCTGGAAAAGTGAATCAAGAGAAAATTACTAAAGCATTTCTATGAGGAATCTGTCTGATCATTTTTAAAAGCAACTCTTTACATTTAAGATTGATTATGATATCAGTTAATTGTATCCCTGTCTGTGAAATTCAGGTAAAAGTCTTATAATCTGTTTATGACACATTGACATCGATCTTTGACATGACCTTACTCAGTCAGTATTAAAGACATCAAAGTTATATTTTCACAAAAGTTCTTTACATTATGTGCGATGTTTGATATTGAAAACTGTAATCACATAAAATGATTTTAGCTGGGTTTTCACAGGCAGAGTAACAGATTATTCCTCGAGCAAAGGGATTAATCCCGTGGCGCTTCTAGATGGCATTAGTTTGGCTTCTTAGCCTAGAAATGGACAATAAAAGCGGAGAACAGCTGTGTCATTAGCAACTGCTACGTGCTCGGCCACAGGAGCCCAATTACTAAAGGTTACAGTAGATTTACCGTTCGCTTTGCCTGAGCTGAAACACTGGGGACGTGGTCTTAAACAGCTCAGCTCATGTGTTTACAAGATAAATGTTCCAATTTCTCAAGATGGTCTATGACACCTGAACCATACAAGACCTTAAACCAAAGCCAGTGGAGCGAGAGTAAACAGTCCTGTAGCGTATACAGTTTTTATAGGCCGGTAGATCAGAAACATGACTCAAACTGATCTATAGCGCAAATTTCAAATGTGATTCATATGATGTCTGAAGTCATTTATTTACAAAAAACTTTGTGGCGTTTAACGGATTCAGCCAACAAACTGGTATTTCTGAATGGCCTGAGGCCGGGGTTACGCGGATTTGGAGCAAAAGTGTTTGATGAATGTATAATAGGTGCCAAGAAGAGCATTCGGTCGTTTTCATTCATGCATCTAATTTTTGACTGAGATTTTCCATCTAAACTCATTAAATACACATGCTAATCTGTATCACTACACAGCAAAAAATGAATGACTAAGCAGCCGATCACATCAAACACACGCGCTTGAAAACGAGAGGCAGACAGCACTGCCTTTATTTAAGTAACTTCAGAAAAAAGCAGCGTGTTGCTTTTTTATATTGCTTGACAACTACAGAGGCAGCTCTCCTGTCAATCAAATATTAAAGCTTGAGAGCTTTAAAAAGAGGCCACTTGCTCTGACCTTGAACGAAAGTAACGTTTTATAGTAACTCTTTTTCCGCCATTGATGAGTTAACTAATCAATTAACAGAAAACGCTTCCATGCCAATGACCAGTTTTTCCGGCAATCCATATTTCTGCTATTATTTACCAGTTGGCGCTCTTACCCAACTTATAAAACCCCAAAGTATCCCCTTAGGGCAGACGGTTCAAACTCTGTGTATGTTTTGATCATCGCTCTGAATCTGATCTCTATCAAAAGTCCTTCACAAAAACGCAATTATCTCAGCTTTTTGCTTGAAGAAACCTTTTTTTTGAGGGGTGATAAAAGAGAACAAAGGTAAAATGAAACTTTTTTAGTTTAAAAGCAGATGGTCTATTCTTTCATGTGATATAATGTATGTTTATATATTAAAAGAAGAACATTTTCTAAAAGGCATTAAACTTTTGTGAAAATCATAAAAAATTCATTCATTTTACTACACTGACTACAACAAAAGGTAAGAAATTAGATTACAAAAACTAGTGGATTCACAGTTTAGAGTTGCGCGAAACGCAGCATGTTGAGAACATCTGCTGGTAATACCCGCTGTGTAAATGCAACAAGAACAGCATATTTACATATTCAGTGACATGTAAACAATTGCAAATTGTTATCTTTTCGTCCGTTGGTGTGGACGATAATATTTTTATCGTTATAATGTAAACGGCCCTTAAAGGATTAGTCCATTTTCTTAAAAAAAATCCAGATAATTTACTCACCACCATGTCATCCAAAATGTTGATATCTTTCTTTGTTCAGTCAAGAAGAAATTATGTTTTTTGAGGAAAACATTCCAGGATTTTTCTCATTTTAATGGACCCCAACACTTAACAGTTTTAATGCAGTGTAAAATTGCAGTTTCAAAGGACTCTAAACGATCTCAAACGAGGCATAAAGGTCTTAAAAATATGCACTTTTAAACCACAACTTCGCGCCTTCCTCCAGTCCTGTGACGTGCCAGCGCGACCTCACATAATAGTTTCGATACGTCATCTGTGACCTCTTGACGTGATGACATATCGAAACTATGCCCCAGTGTTTACAAGTGTGGAGCAAGAGGACCGTTCTGACGTTGTTGTATGTGGAATGATACTAATTAATGTCTTTGTGTCAGTGTATTGTTTAAAATTGTACGCAAATGTGTTTTACATATGTAACATGTGACCTTTCAACTTCATTACACAATTACGTGAGGTCGCACTGGCTCGTCACATAGCCGGAGGAAGAAAAGAAGTTGTGGTTTAAAAGTGAATTTTTTATTTTTCTTGCCAAAAATGATCATTTTGCTAGATAAGACCCTTATGCCTCGTTTGAGATCGTTTAGAGTTCCTTGAAACTGCAAATTTAAACTGCATTAAAACTGTGAAGTGTTGGGGTCCATTAAAGTCCATTAAAATGAAAAAAATCCTGGAATGTTACCCCCAAAAAACATAATTTCTTCTCGACTGAACAAAAAAAAGACATCGACACCCTGGATGACACGGCGGCGAGTAAACCATCTGGATCTTTTTGTAAGAAAATTGACTAATCCTTTAAGAGGTGCACAAACAGTGCAGTCTTCGGTTGTTCCAAGCAACTGTAAACTTTTTCACCACAACGAAAAAGGCCCGCCTCTCCCCTAAACAACAGAATAAACGTGAATGAGGTCGGGCACTTTTACGCTTAGAGCGCTACTGCAAAAACGTATGTTGTGGAAAGGGGACAAAACGCGAGGTGTTCGCCGCAGATAAACAGCACGCATAACACTCACTGCTCATAGGAAACAATAAAAAAACTGCCATAAAGATGTTCTGTGTGATCCGCCCCTTAAATCAAGATATAATTATTTGAGAAGCAAAATGACCCAAGTGAAACCCAAGATCTAAAAGTTTTAACAAGATTATGAAAATCAAATGAGTTCATCCTTAGAACATATAAAAATATCTGCCAGTGGAAAAAGATAATTAAACTTAATTAAAGTTTCAACTTTATTAAATAAATTTCAAGTCAATTCAACTAAAATGTTCTTATCCCGCTGGCAGATATTTTTACTTGTTTAAAGCATAAACTCACTTGATTTTCTTTAATTTATTCAGAAAACAAGACATATTTCTGGGTCATTTTGCTTCTCAAATAAAGTGCTTGATTTAAGATTTAAGCCTAAAATCAAGACAAAAATTATGCAGTTCTCCACATATGGCTTATTACTTGCAAAAGTGTGGATTCAAAATCGCTCTTTTAAAGAAAATATGCCTACCGTCGCCAAGTCCAGCGGCGTCTGGCCCTCCTGATTCTTCATGGTTGGGTCGGCCCCATGTGCCAGCAGCAATGCACAGAGCTGCGTGCGGCCCTTCTGCGCAGCCTCATGGAGGGGTGTGAATGCCCATTTATCTGTGGCATTTACACATGTGTTGTACTTGATCAGCAGGGCGGCGATATCTACATGCTGAGAGAGAAAGAAACCCAGGCCTCAAATTATTTTTGCTTTAACATTTAGCCTACAATCTTTACAGCCTGTTAATTAAAAAGTAGCTAAGCTCTGTTTTATTAAAACGTTGGTTTGGGACCTCGCTCAGCTAGTTTTAAGACTGCACATGATTGATTGTTGTTTAAAATCATTAAGTCAAAGAACAGTGGAAGGACAAAACTAATAGACTCGTCTCCCGTTTATGTCGCCAGAAATTTAATGGCATCTGAGAACCGTTCTTGCTTGCGCTGGAGAGAGGAGGACAAAACAAGTTTGGGCAGCGGCCAACTCTGAGCTCCGAGGGGTGCAGCGCGTATGGCTGATCTGTCCTAAATTGCCCCCTCTCCTGTCCATCAACAACAGTGATCGGCTGTCTTTGTCTGACAGTCTCTACACAAACAGGCCGCATATAAACAGAGGGAGGTGCACTGAAGGTCATCCAGCGTCGGCCGGTCGCCAGCCAGCACTCCTTTAGCCAATAAGCAGAGTAAAGACCACATGCCACCCCCGCTTTGGTCAATCAGATGCCCCCAAGCTCAAGCAGAAGAGCTACTATTTCTTGGACTGCAACTGAAGTCAATCAAAAGTGTGGTTGAGGGTCGGAGCCCATCCAATAATTCCAGAACTGATCCAGCATGTTTATGTAACCGCAATCTGCTCTCCTCCATCTGCGGTTTAATCACATCTCTACAGACCTCCAGAGGGCAAACACAGATAAATACCTCCAGCAATTGTCTAACTACCATCACATCAGATGGGTTTCACTCACTTGACTAGACTTCCATAAAGAGGGAAATCCTTTATTAGCCGAATCTGTGGTGTGCGGATTGCAGCTGGGGAAGCTGCTTAAAAATTTAGTTTGTACAGTCAAGCAACTTATTTGTAAGTTACAAAGAGCAAATGCTAGGACAGGCATATATTGAAGTATTTAATTCTCCTCACCATTGACAAGATTATTCACCTTTTATGACACAACCCGCCATTGATGGATCTTTACAGCTTTCCATGTTTTCAATGTTATGCATTAGCGACTTTATTAAGCATCTTCTAAAAAAAAGTGTCAGCATTTTGTTAAAAATATTATATTTTTGAAGAAACCTACTCACATTTGAGAGGGGATAAAACAAATAAATAAAATATATGAAGAGCTCAGATGTAAAACTCTATAAGTGTGTCTGACATGTTCTTATGAAGGCTCTTATTGTTTAGGTTCAGTAATTTTACTTTAATGGCAATGAAAAGTTATTATGGGGTGCCCATACCAAATGCGTTTTTTTTGCGTAGATTAAAGTCACCGCAAAGGCGCAGAAATTAGGTGAATAGGGGATTATCATGATTTCCGGTTTCGTGGGTGGGACATTGTGGTTTTCCACTTCCAGTGCAGTTAGGTTAAGTATCTAACATCCTGTTACGGTACATAGACCCCTTCAAGGTTTGTAAACATTGAATGACTATCGGGTGCGCGCGCAGCATGGGGTCAAACTGTTCATACCATCCAGGCTTTATAATGTAATTTAACAGGGCTGAAAAATGATGACTTACCTCAAATGAAGTGAGCACTACAAACAAGCCTCTTTGATAT
Source organism: Misgurnus anguillicaudatus (assembly GCF_027580225.2). NCBI lineage: Eukaryota > Metazoa > Chordata > Actinopteri > Cypriniformes > Cobitidae > Misgurnus > Misgurnus anguillicaudatus. The sequence continues at coordinate 22,191,916 of NC_073345.2, forward strand.
TTGTATTGTTCCAGTCTTGGAAGACTTGGTGCGATTTTCACAGCCCACGACGTAAGTAGCATTTTTGACGATACCGAATAATACGCAACTCTATCTGCTGTAATGGCTTTTCTGACCCCGACATGCGCAGTGGAAACTGCCTGTGACGTGAACCGTGAAGGGGTCTATTCACACGGGACGAAAGCGTTAACGCTTGACGGAAGGCTTGTCTGAAGCGTGGCCAATGCCAATCACAGTGGCCGCAACACATGCTCCAGTCTTCCATAAACATAATTGGCTGACTCTGGCTAGGGTATTTGCATAAGGCGATCTGATTGGCTGACGCACGCGTTGCCGCTTGAAAAGTTGAGAAATGTATAACTTCTGCCGCGAGCAACAGCACTGACGCGGTGCCGATGGATCCACAATTCAGTTCGGCAACGCATGACGTCACCCATTAAAAGTGAATGGGAAACGTTAATGCTTTCGCCCTGTGTGAATGTACCTGCAGGCAGTGGTGGAATGTAAGTTAACAAAGTACAAATACTTCGTTACTGTATTTAAGTCAATTTTCCACGTATTTGTACTTTACTTAAAGGTAGGGTATCACATTTTGAAAAATGCTAACGGTAGCCGACTACCAATGAAATCACAATCTCTCCATTCAAATCGCCATCCAAAGTCACGCCTCTTTCAAAACACATGAACTTGCACAGATCAGATGACCACATCTCATGTCTCATTCACCAGTGAGAAAACTTTGCAGTATAAAATGATTAACATTACCAAAATAACCAACATAAACAACTGTTTTACAGAATTAGTTAACGCACACTTTCGATTGTGTAGACGTAGTGACTAGCAACACAATGTTTCATCAAAGTAGAATATCTAAATCCATCTCAATACAAACATAGCGCGTACCTACCTTACCAAAATAAACAGTGCAATGACCCTTTCAGACCCTTTGCCTTCTGCAGCGGTTTGCATCTCGTGGTAAAGCAGTAAAGTCATCCGTTGTTAATTTGGGTTTTTGCTGATCCAGGCAGTTTTTTGCTGTTGTTGTTATAAAACATGTCTTTTGTTTTGTGGCTTTTGTGCAGGTTGTCAATTCAGCAGAAAGTTTGCCATTCTCGCTGTTTACAGCCAGGAGGTGAGCGCTCGTGAACGCGCCGATGGCTCGAAATCTATGATTGGTTGAAGATTTTTTGGTCCTACACCTTTTACAAATGACATAAATTTAAACAACTTAACATAGTGATTGCTAACAGGATGTGAGGAGACTTTTAACCAGCATAACTAAAAATGTTTCTGGATCAAATGAGATACCCTGCCTTTAAGTATCTATAGTGCATACTTTTGACTTTTACTTTGTTACATTTTGCAACAAATTATCTGTACTTTTACTTTACTACATTTCTACAACACAATCGTTCCTTTACTGTACCTTTCTCAACAATTTCTGGATTGTTGAGAATAATCTGGACCAGCAGAACTGGCATTATGATTCACCAGAAGTGGGCGTGCACAAAGATAGCTGAAAGCGTAAATACTACGTATCAGCGTGATAATCCCCTATTGGGCTGCGGGATTGCTGCAAAAACGCGCTATTAGCCTCAAACGCATCTTTGCTAAAAGTATTTATCTCAAGTGAAAAATTTGCATGACACAAAGTATGCAAGTAATCTAGAGCAAGGAACGGGATTCTCTGATGTGTACGTAGCATTGGTCAGTAACTGAAATGCCTTATTTCCACAAATGTCACTTTAGTCATTTCATAGGTATTTAATAAATTTGACTGTCTTTCAAAGCAAAGCCCTCTAAGTGCATGCAAGCTTTTTTGGCAAAAACCTCCATTTCACACAAAAAAACTACTTTATACAATTGCAAAATCCCTAAAAATGAAACTAGAAACAAATATATGTAAATGATGAAAGTATGAAATGTAAAAGAAACTGAACCACACATTAGGGGGCGCTGTGATGCATGTGGCTGTCATATTCGGGTTGAAGTCTTTTCACATTCGTTCTCCGTGCACTTTGAGGACTTTTTGTTGCAAAAATATTTACCATACAGTACCTTCAAGTTATTCAACTAAACAATACAGACAGAACAGCAGGCTGAATAGATGTTTGTACGTTAAAGTAATATTATCAGTTATGCAGATGACAAACCATAGCATACAGAACTTACCTGGAAGGGGAATATGCTAAATTAACCGAACAAGCCAACTAGCGTGAAGTTCGCAGACTCATCATTCCGCATCACTGAATCTATTGAATTAAATAAATACAGAAGCAGCATATGGCGGACTCTCGCGGCTGTACACGGTAATGTTGTCTCTTGCCTCATAAATATCAAAATTAAATTCATACTGTCTATAAGACGCAGCACCAGCCAAGTTTTGGAAAATCGTGGCTTATAGACCGAAAAATATGGTATGTGGTGTTTAACGGATTCTGCCAACAAAGCCGATAAAGCGGATTTGAAGGGCAAGTATTTAATACATGCCTATACACATAATACATGCCTTTTTTTAAAGCAGATGCTCTGTATTTTCATTTGATATGCTGTATGTTCACATATTCACAGAAGAAAATATTCTGGGAACAATAAAAGTTTTGTGAAAATTATCAATAATGCTGGTGCTGACTGGCAACTTTTTTAGAAACGCTGGTGGGGAAAGAGCTAAAGTTAATATAAATTATGGTAAAGTTATACTATATTTTATTTATATTACTTTAGCTTCTATTTTCAGTAGCTACTCCACAATACTGCTCTGTTGTTTGGAAATCAAAGTAGAACTGAAACCACCTAAACAAAAATTACAAATGATGCATTAAAAGTGCATAAACCGAGATCCTGCTGACACAACCGCTAAAACACAGTGCAAACACTCTTTAACATCCACAACCACTTTGCATATAACCACACACCTCAGTCACATAAAGTGATGTATTTAAACACAAAGAAGTTCAGGGGAAGAAAAAAGCCTTGCGTCTGGTTTGCAAGAACACCAGTAAACAGTGCTTACATCATTTTGTGCATGCCTGATGTACCCAGTGCACTGTTCCCAAACACACTGGAGGTGTAACATATGTCGACTTATTTGAACGTACTTCCTGTCACACGAAAATCTGTTCTTCTGTTTAATTTGCACTCACCCCATATGAGGCTGCGTTGTGGAGGGGAATAAGGCCACCTTTGTCCTGTGCGTTGACATCTGCGCCATGCTCAAGTAAATACTCCGCCACCTCCAGATTATTATAGCCAGCTGTGGAGAAACAGATGTGGAGAAATGTAAATAAACATTCACAACATCTGCCATTAAACCATCTGGTATCATCAAACTGAATTCTCTAAACTTTATCAGCTTTGTTCCAAAACCTAGTGAGCTATCTCTGTAGGCAGCATTTTAAGGCATCATAAACACACTTCTGATCAAACTTCAATAATGAGAACATGTTGTCCAGAGTGGCTTTAGCAGAATTTTTCGCTTTTATAAAAAAAATGTTTTATTATCTGACTTAAATTCCCTCCGATAATTTTATCACTTAAAAGTCATCTTTGAGCATCATAATAGCATTTAGTCTAGCCCCATTCATTCCTATGGCTCCAAACAAATGTTTCATTTTGTGCCACCATACTTACTCGTGTAACTACTCATTTAACAGTCTTTAAATAGAGAAAACATGGAAGTGTTTAGTGGCTTCTAAATTCATCCCTGTTTGGATCCTAAGGAATGAATGGGTCTAGGCTAAATGCTAACACATTCACGACGTGCTGTACAAAGATTAAGTGCACGCATTGAAAAAAAATAGGTTTGTATTATTTAGTCTAAGTTAAGGTAAGAACATAGTAAAATATTAAAAAACGTTAGTGTTTTCCTTTAAGTCTGTATTTCACAGGCAGGCAGGCTAAATTTAAAAATCACCTCTGCTGATTGGTCGAACACACATGGCAGCTGCAAAAAAATACAATCAAGCAATCGTGCATGAAGCATGAATCAAGCATTGAAGTTTGGCAAGCGGAGCCACATTCAGTGCCGCCTTCAACCCTCCAACTCTTTCCTTTTGGAAATGAACTGAAACTCGCAGTAAACAGCGGTTATGATTCTTCCCGCAGGCAAACGTGTTCTCTAGGCGGGGGTCACAACCACTACGTTAGTCACGGCTGATTGCGCTCTGGTGGAAATACTGTATGTGTGTGCTAGCTGTTGTAATAGTGTCTGTGTATCTGCCGGATGGTTAGGGCCATAACCCACCTGCTGCTGGCCTGGCCTAGCAAGATAAGTGGACTGACCAGAGCGCTCACTCCATCTGTTAAATGACATTTGCTGATCTGTGCTGTTCTGCACGCAGTATGTGTCCTGCTGTGACTGTAGTGTAGTGCGAATCATGATCCTGTATAAGTCTCCTACTCTGGAGAGCAAGAGGAAGATCGTTTACGCATCCTCAACATTCTGAGTAACGCTTCTTGAGCCGCTGGATCTCAAAAACGCATTCAATTGAATGACTGTTCCCATGTTACATATTTGGCCTATCTGATTTTAAAGGTCCCGTTCTTTCTGTGTTTTTGAAGCTTTGATTGTGTTTACAGTGCGCAATATAACATGTGTTTCACGTGTAAAAAAACGCTGTATGTCCAAAAAACGGGCTGATGTCTTCCTTGTTCTATGAAGTCCCTCCTTCAGAAATACGTAACGATACGTGTAGTTTGTTTAGTGTGTTGTGATTCGATAGCAGCTTAGCTTGCCGTTAGCTTAGCTGGCGACTGACGCATTCCTGTGGGCAGAGTTTAGTCAAAAAATTGAAATCTTGTACAAAAAAAATGATATTACGCAGCAGCCAAAAAGAGTCCCCTTAGTAACTTTCAATGGCAGGGGACTATTTTCGGGCAGTGCGTAATATTACTACGCCTTCTGCAGCCATGTTATGGCAGCAAAGTCCTTGATTATTACGCCAGAATGAGAGTATAGTCCTAACCATATCTGCCTAAAAAATCCCAACTTTTAATTCTCTGTCTGTCTTAGTACACGATGTAACTACAGAAGAGTCAAGTTTTAAATAGGAAAAATATCGAAACTCTTTGGTTATTTTTTTTATCGCGATGCTAATGGTCTATAATCAGATTCAATGGATTATGCTAAGCTATGCTAAAAGTGGTAGCGGCAGACCCAGAGATCAGCTGAATGGATTCCAAAACTGTAAAAATCAAATGGTTAACTCTAGAGGAGATGGAAAATGAGTGTATTTTCAAAAAAAGTGGAGTGTCCCTTTAAGCATCCTCAATATTCTGAGTAAGCCGCTGGATCTCAAAAACACATTTTCAATTGAATGACTGTTCCTATGTTACACATTTTGCCTATCCGATTTTAAGGTGACCCCCATGGAAACACTAGCTTGGTTCTAAACCTATAGTCTTGCTGCCTAGTGTCTATAATACAAGTATTTTCAACTTTTACTAGACACACACACCCAAACAAAATAGGCAGTTTTAAATAGCTCGTCACTTGGCATTATGGGATTGCCTTTTCTCAAGAACAACACTCATGCAACTAGGGATGCACCGATACAGATACTGGTATCGGGTATTGGCCTCGATACCACATTTTCTAAAGTACTCGTACTCGTTAAAAGTCCCCCGATACCGGGGATCGATACCACGGTCTGAGAAATGTCTATGTTTCAGCGGCGTGTAAGGGGTTAATGCCTCTTGTGTTGATCAAAGAGGCAGAGTTTTCAACAAACTGAAAAAAATACTTGAGTTGCACTGTCACTGTTTAATTTTTTTTATAATTATTTATTCTGTAATATGTTGCATACAACATGCTTTTCATTTTAAATAAATGTTCTTCATTCCAAACTAGTCCCTTGTTTTTTTGATAAATTATATGACTAAAGCTGTTACCTGTCAATTTAAATCATGTTTTTATTACTTTATAAGTACTCGGTATCGGCAAGTACTGAAATGCAAGTACTCGTACTCGTATTCTAAAAAAGTGGTATCGGTGCATCCCTACATGCAACCAATGCAATGTAAAGCCATTATTTTTCCTTTATTTTATTCTTTACACCATTCCAGTATCTACGGCTATATTGATGGCGAGGACTAGTTAATCCATACACAAGTTGGGGGAGGGACATGTTGGTATCATCAATTCACCTAACTCGCATGTTTTCGGCCTGTGGGAGGAAACCAGAGTATACGGAGTAAACCCACGCTGACACAGGGAGAACATGCAAACTCCACACAGAAAGGCCACCTGATCTAGCCGGGGCTCGAACCGGAAACCTTCTTGCTGTGAGAGAACTGTGCTACCCACTGTGCCACCCCAAAAAGCCATTTTCATATGCCGTTGTCTACTGATAGATGCTAGTGGAATCTGGAAACAATTTTATGTTAAAGATGGTCTTACAAATACAAGAAAACCGATAAATAGGATAGGAGAGGCTCACATAAAGGATTATTCTGAATAAGACTTTATCAGAGACACGAACCGCACTGAGAACACTGTCGTGCATGTAAATGCCGGTGATGGTACGAACAGCGTGAAAGACTTAGACAGATTTAATATTTGGCAGGTAAGCTTTTGAATCCCCGCCTGGAAGCCAAGCTTACAGAGAGCTCAGAAAGGGATGAGAGCCAAGATTTAATTCAACGTGTCCCTTTTTCCTTGCCTTCTGGGTTCCCTTGCCTTGCCTCTGGGGTGGTGTGATATCTTACATGCTGCTTCTTTTGTACAGACGCAATTCTCTGGAAGGTGGTACAGCTTGATTTTTCCATTTAAAAGCTCTCATTTCTGCATTGAATGCGACAGCTCGAGATGATTTACCTGCCAGGTGCAGAGGAGTGGAGTTGCGTCCCTGCGTATCTCTGCAGTTGATGTTCTCCAAGCTGCACAGTTTCTGAACCCGTGCCAGGCAGCCTTTTTTGGCGGCGTCCAAGAGTGCCGCGTCTCCCCTCAGCAAGTCCTGGATATCTGTATCTCCCTCCTTCACCATGTCCAGTGGAGTGTTTCCATCCCGATTCTTCTTGGTGGGGTCTGCTCCATGCTGGAGGAGATAAGGACAGTGAGTATGGATCTACAGAGAAGCACAAAACTTAGTACGGCATTGCACTCCCTAGCCTGATATGCACATACTACATATTCATTTGTGCCAATGGGGTGTTAAAACGCTTTATATGAAAAAACAACTATAAATAAGCTAAACTATAATGTTGCATGATCAAAACAAGCTTGTTAGCACAACTGACACAAATTTTCGTATCAGATTCAAAGGATGTGAAATCATCTTTCCTGTAGTTTCCAAAAAGGATTTTAGCACTTCCATTTCAGAAAACAAAGTGAGATGTTTGTTTAAGGTGATTGTGCTTATTGCTCGCAGCTTTGAACCTCTCTAACACGAAGTGCGATGAATTCAAGTAGCATTAAACCCAATTTCTGCTCAACGATAAAGCACCTACAGGGGTTCTTCTCAACGCATGTAAAAACTATACTGAGTGACAAAAACCATTCAGGCTATCACTAGGGATGCAACTAACGATTATTTTCATAATCGATTAATCGGGCGATTATTTTCGATTAATCGACTAATCGGATAAAAAATTTACTTAATTAGATGTTTATACGTATTATAGCTAAATGAGGCACTAAATTAGGGTATTCACATGTAGAAGTGTACTTTTAAAAGTGCAAAAGCCACACACAGGGTTCCCAAACCTTCGTTAACTTCAAATTCAAGGACCTTTCAAGGACTTTCCAGGTCCAATACCCTCAAATTCAAGTACTAAATGTGGGGACACATTTCAAGTGAGAGCAAGGTTACATCGAGTTACCTTTTAAGATACATTGTTACAGTTCCCTTTAGAGGGAACTCGCGCTGCGTCACTGCGGTGACACTTTGGGGACGCTTCCATGGGTAAGTGCGTCTGAATGTGTTTATCAAATTCAACCAATGGTGACGCTTAACGACAAAGACAGGGTGGCGCGGGAGCCAGAAAGTATATCGTTATCTGAAATATTGCCAAAGATGGCATTACAGGGATGCAGGAAGTATGGCAAGGGAGACGCAATGTCTCGTTTCTTTTTCAAGGAACAACAGTTACATACGTAACCGACACGTTTTTTTGTGTAACACAACTATGCAAAAAAGCATTTTGGTATGAATCAACATTCGCTTACAGAAGATATAAGCATTTAAAGCAAACAGTTTAGCACGTGTGCTTAAAAAGTCTAGAATTTTTATGATATTATCCTACACTACACAGGGAATAATATGGATTTTTTTCCAAAAAAAATTCTTCTTGCATAAAATAGATTCAAGCACTTTCAATGACTTGTATCTATGTATGTATATTTTCAAAAACTTCCCAGGGCCTTAATTTTCCCCCCTGGATTCACACATTTTTGAGGATTTCAAGGACCCGTGGGAACCCTGATACTACATATTCATTTTTGCCAATGGGGTGTTAAAACACTTTATATGAAAAAACATCTATAAATATGTAATGTTGCATTATAAAAACAAGCCTGCTAGCACCACTGACACGTATATATTTAGTATATTTCATATATCCTGTAGTTTCCAAAAAAACCCTTTAACACTTCAATTTCAGCTTCAATTCGCAGCTTTGAACCTCTCAGCGACAGTAACATGAAGTGCGATAATTCAAGCAGAATTAAACCCAATGCCTGCACAACTATAAAGCACCTACAAGGGTTCTTCTCAACGCATGTAAAAACTATACTGAGTGACTAAAAACATTCAGCATATCACTAAGAAATTTCACTAAGTGACATGCTATCGAAATGTCTGAAAGTTGTACCTTCAAAAGAAGCTTGCAGATTTCGTATTTGCCCTTCGCAGCGGCCTCATGCAGCGGGGTGAACTTCCACAGGTCGGCCACATTGACGGAGGCACCGTGTCTGACCAGCAGCTCCGCCACTTCGTAATGGCCGTACGAGCAGGCGTTATGCAGAGGCACCAAACCACTGATACAAAGGGGGGGAAAGAGAGATAGTTAGGAGAAAGATAAATGGCGACAGGAGGATTATGGTGTAGTTTATCTTCTGCTGGAAAAACATGAGCTGAATGTTAATGGGAAGAAGCAACTTGACTGAAGCTCTGATAAACAGCACTGGAGTCTAGCTCACCCTTTATCTTTGGAGTGCACATCTGCACCATGGTGCAGCAGGTACTCGACCACGGCCACACGATTGTAGCCGGCGGCGAAGTGGAGAGGCGTGGAGTGGCGGCCCTCCAGGTCTCGACAGTTCACATTCTGAGGGGTGCAGAGTTGCTGTACGACCAAAACAAAATAAATGTGCAATGTTAAATTGTTGCAGATCAGGAACCAAAGGCAAATTTTCATAGTTAATAAAGCAAAATGATTTAATGATGGAGTATTTAAATACAAGTACTAATTTCATTATTGTTTAATACTGGCTTTTATAGGCTACCAGGTCATAATAAATGGCAAGCAACAGTGGATATTGAGATTAATAGTCTGACAACTCTAATTGGTGCTCTGATGCATAATGAGACATTTAGATAATGAGGGCATGATGGCATCAAAGGCATTCATCACATTTTTATTATCCATTTCTAAACTCTCTTTAGACTTACACTACCCATCAAAAGTTTGGGGTCATCTGACTGAATTTATATTGGCAAGTGGTGACAAAATATGAGATACTTCTATTACTTCCATTTGTTTTATAGTTTTACTAACTTGTAAAAATAGTTTAATAAATAACAGCTACGTGTTTATTGTTGGCCTGGCTGGATATGAAACAGGACACTGTGTTTTTGGATTGCCTCAGCATTTCTTTCGAACTTGCGCAATGCTGAAGCACAAACAAGGTGAATTTTTCCTACATTGACAACCTTGCTCAAGGTCACAAGAGCCAAACAAAAACACATTCACTGCACCCGGCAAACTGCATCCTTGAAAAGTTCCTTTGGCTTGGATAAAGCGGCTATGCCCATTTGATTGCTTTCATCTAAAACAATAATAAAAAAATTCAATATCCAGAACTGCAGATATTCCCATGAAATTGTTTGGCCTCAGCACTGTGCGAATACCTTTTTTCTAAATGTCATCAGAAAGTATATCAGACAAGTTATTACACATCATTACATAAAGTTTATTACATAAAGTTGATGACAAAGCACTGCCCATATTTCTTTCTACCATCACCATTGTTTATAAAATACAAACTTTTAAATGAAAAACTAAACTATATTTTCATTGGTTTCTTTAACTGGTCAACTAGTTCTGCACTGAATAATAATGACCTATTGGACATCCATTAGACATGTGTTCTGAAAAAGGCAGATTACACAAGATCACAGCCATTGGAACAGACATTCAACAAAAAATCTAAGTATCTCTTGTATTGTCTCGAATATAAGACGACTCTGATTATAAGACGACACCCACCCCTTCAAAGTGCACCTTTTAGAAAAATGCTTTTTGATCTCGCATAAAGTGCCATATATAACCTGCAGTGAATCTGGATTTAAAGGGACACTTTTTGAAAATATGCTCATTTTCCAGCTCCCCTAGAGTAAAACACTTTTAGTCGATCTCTGGGTCTGGCGTTAGCACTTTTAATATAGCTTAGCATAATCAATTGAATCGGATTAGACCATTTGCATCGCGCCCAAAAACAACCAAAGAGTTTTGATATTTTCATATTTAAGACTTGACTCTTCTGTAGTTACATCGTGTACTAACACAGACGGAAAATTAAAAGTTGCGATTTTAATTTTAGTATAGTTCCCAGCCATATCGGCCAAGAAAATCGCAACTTTTAATTTTCCATCGGTCTTCGTACACAACGTATCTACAGAAGAGTCAAGTTTTAAATAGGAAAATATCAAAACTCATGTGCACCGAATGGCCAAATGCAATCTTTTGTGTGCGGAACATAGGTGGAACATAATATGTTGTGTGCGTTTCCACACGAACATATTAAGTGGCGGAAGTCTCCGCGTTCAGCGCAAGAAAAGATTTTTTTTACTTAGTTGTATATTCGTTTGATTATTTATGTAAACGTTTACCGGGCCGCTTACGTGTTGCGTCTAAAAGCGCTTGTCTACGAGCGGTTTTGTTCTTTCAAAAGTGCGTGAGAGGTTGCTCGTCTTTCGTTGCTTTCTGTGACAGCGAGAATAAGGAATGCGCGATCAGATTTTTCATCTGCACCTCACGTCAATCATCTCATTGTCACAATGCGATCAGCTGGTTGGGACAGAGAAGAGCTGTAACCCGGGCTTACTCAGCTGATACTCAGCTGCGGAGGTGTTCGTTAGTTTAAGTCACAGCTTACATTGACGACACAAGCAAAGATTAGGAGAAACGTGTAAAAGATAAAAGATGGCTATGTATGCAACTCACTAATCTCAATATGATTGTATACTAAGTAGTATATCATCATGCTGCTTGCTATGCAGTTACACATAGAGCTGTAATATTATTTTTATGCAGTGATGGTACATAGCCAATCCAATACTGAGTTAAACAATCCAAAATAAATCAAAACAGAAACATTTTTTGGTGGCAAAAATGTAGACTAGTAGTTCATAAATGTATTCAGGAATTGAATTTGTTAGTTTAGTGCAAGGATTTAGTAGAAAAAGTTTAAGAGAAGGTTAAGAAAAGAGTTACCTACTGTTATAAAATAATGTAAAAAAGTATGTTATTTAGTGGAGAACTTTGCAGTAGTATTTTATTTATTCTTTTTTTAGGGATGCACGATCTTGATTTTTCATGGGCGGTTTTATACCAATTTTCTTAACAAGCAAATTGGCCGATTCCGATCCGATTTCCGATTTCTTTTCTTATCAAGCAACAAACAAGAAAGAAAGAAAGTATACATAAACAATATGTTTATTTGGTATTTAACAGGCTAAACTTGGTTTGGCTATTGAAAACAGTAACTGTAACCATCTAAAATGAACAGCAGTAACTGTGCAGTAGGCTACATTCAATACAAACATAAGTGGTTAAATGAGACCATGAGATGGATTGTTGATTGAGGGTTGATGGTCTTGCCTGTTTTGCATTATCAACAGACTTTTGATACTTATTGTGTTCTATCAGGTGATGAACTTAAATGTCTGACCAAGTTTGTTGTGGTGAATGCAGGGATCTCAGGTTTTATTTAAAAGTTTGGAGTGACATAACATCTGTAAGGGGAGGAGCCCCTCTGCCCCACCAAATTCTCAAGTTTTTGCTAGCAGTTCAATGTTACCTTTATTCATAACTGACCAGCACATAATAAGCACAATATAAATTATAACAATTGGTAAGTCTGATGAAAGACAAACAAATTTATCCAAATTAAATAAATTGCTCTAAATATTAAAAAATACAAATGTATCAAAATTAAACTGAAATCTGTATTATATACAGTAGGATTGCAGCACTTGCCATAAGCGTGTATTTTAAGCTGTGTTTAAGAGAGAGTGAAGGTTACATCTCTAGAACTACATGGCAATAATAATGAAAATACATCTCCAGTCCTTTCATTAATTTCAGAAAGCAGTTTCAGGTAAGCTAAAGCTTCTGATTGCAAAGCAGTTGGAGAGTTTTTAAATAAATCAAGCATAATTTAACATGAATTTGGCTATATTCAAGAAACCTGCGTTATTTACAGCATTTATCGGATCTTGCTCTTCTAACTTTCACTCTGTGCGTGCAAGCGCCGCGCATCCACGTGATTGACATCAGAGGAGCGCGAGAAAAACTCGAGACAGCTAAACTCGACAGATAACTTCCCTGCGCCTCGTCCATTAATTGTAAATAGCAGGAAAAGTTATCTCGTCTCTTAGAAATATAAGGTGTGAGTGTGTAAACTGACTGAAATGCGTGTATCTCACAGTGAATGCGTGAGACTTGAGAGCCCTGCGAATGTACTGTTGTTAATCTCCGTGATTTACTTGTCCTTTACAGACATTGCAGCTTGCAATCTTAATGTTCTGCGCACAGATTTCGAAATGCTTTTACACAAAAGACATGTTTGCGAATGATAAAAATGTAGTCTTTGCACGCGGGTGCACTTCCGGAAAAATCGGCAGAAAAAAATACAAAAACCGGCCGGTTGCCGATCGTGCAAAAAAACGGTGGTTCCGATCTCTGGCCGGTCAACCGTTTTTTTTTTATTTTATATATATTTTAGATATTATATTCGAATAAAAAGTGTTGTAAAAAAGTGTAAACAAATTGTAAAAAAAGTTTATAATAATGAACAACCTGCAGTTTAATGTTTGCATTTTTCCCTTACTGTACCGAAAATGAACCGAACCATGGCTTCAAAACTGAGGTACGCACCGAACCATGACTTTTGCGTTACACCCCTAGCTAATGGTCGAATTAGAGTAAATGGATTGTGCTAAGCTATGCTAAAAGTGCTAGCGCCAGACATGGAGATCACCTGAACGGATTCTAAAACGGAAAAAATCTAATGTTTAACTCTAGGGGAGCTGGAAAATTAGCATATTTTTTTTAAAAAAGTGGAGTGTCCCTTAAATAACAGTTAGCCTAGGCTGTCCATATCATTGTGAAACAACACGTAGCCTATTTATATTTTATTAACAGTAAAAGTCTGCCTTACTGTAAGCGACTGTAGTTTATCAGGTTGCGTCAGTCCAGGTAAACTCGTATACGTGTATTGGGCGCCACCTACCTCATTTTTTGCGGGTGTACAGTATGATTGATAAGTAATAGTCTACGGCTCGAATATAAGACGACATTGTTTTTTAAGAGACATTTTCGTGATAAAAATGTCTTGTATTCGGGACAATACGATATATGCTTTATCGCTCAAAACTATCACAATCCCTACAAAACACTGGATTATATATAAGCCAATAACAGTAATGTTGCAACAGCAATTGTCTCAGAATTTAATGTTAAGTGCAGTCATTTTGTAACACAAGTGGTGCTTTAAAGAAACTGCAGTGAGATTGTTTTAGACTGCCATATGTTAAAGCACAGGGTGCTAAAATCTGCTCAATAAAGTACCTTCCCATCAAACCCTGTATCTACAACAAATGAAAGCCATAAATGTTTTTTTTTCTGGATAAATCCAGATCAAATCTTTGTTGGTCAACTAGTCGACCATCCTGTACATCCCCCCATTTCAAAAAATGTATCTCTCACCTTCACAGTGTCCAAGTCTCCTGCTTTTGCTGCTTCTAAAAGTCTATAATCCACGTCTGAGTTCCTCACTGGAATGTTTTCTAACAGACACAACACAAAACATTTTATTCAAAACACGAAAACCCCCCAAAAATAAAGCCAAAATCCGAACATTCATCCCGTACCGTTCAAGATCTGCTGCACAGTTTCATTGCCCATCTGCGCAGCCGTGAACCCCTGCAGAGATACAACAGCTGGGTCGGCTCCATAACTCAACAGCAGTCTGCACGTCTGTAAGTGTCCGGCCAGAGCCGCCCGGTGTAACGCCGTCTGGCCCAGAGTGTCAACGGCATTAATCTGTACAAACGCATGGAAAGAAACAAACAGAAGTGAGTATAGTGAAATGTGAACAGTGAAGTGCACAGCAGAACGCAGCCCACCAAGCAAGATCATAGCGGTAAGTAAACTTGGCCTGTTTTGAAATGAACACAAACATGAATTAATGAGACAAGCCCTTGGGGAAAATTCTGCGCTCCTTCAAAGACTGTCAACACCGAACAGCGAAGTACGAAAAGATCATGTGCATAAGCGTATATTTTGTCTGTTTGAGCAAAGCACATCTGAATGTGTAGGCTGTGATGGCTAAGCTTTAAATGGGATGAATATAAAAGATGAAACTGTTGTGAGCGATTTAGACCACACTGCAAAATAAAGTCAAATACGATTAAAGTAAATTAATAAAAATAGTAAACAAAGGAAACAGCAAAATCTGACTTTTCCGTGTTTATGTGCTATAATTGGGTCCCCAGTGGCAGTGCTTGCATGAACCTAGTAAATTTAAAAAAGATCAACCTAGTAACTTAGTTTAGAAAAAAATAGGTAATTGAAATTTGGTCCCCCTTGTGATGTCAGAAGGGGATAATACCGCCCCTTAATCTGAACTATCCGACCACGGCACTGCCATTTTAGTGCACAGATCAGCTAATTTGCATTTTAAAGGACACACCCAAAACTGCACATTGCTCACACCTACAAAATGGCAATTTTAACATGTTATAATAAATTATCTATATGGTATTTTGAGCCAAAACTTCACATACGTACTATGGAGACACCAAAGATTTATTATACATTTCTAAAAAGTCTTGTGAAATGTCCCCTTCAAATAATTTGAAAAAGAAGCAAAAACGAATGTTTTAAAATTTAAATAATGAAAATAAATAAAATAATCAAATAATATATAAAATAATAAAATGGATATATAATAATATAAAAGAAATAATAAATACATTACAAATATTTAAAAAAAAATTAAAAAAAAAAAATTTTTTTATTAAATACAACCAAGGTTGTGTTGTTATAATTATAATTAATATTATTATTATTATTGATACTACTGTTGCAGTTTTTACAAAATATTAATATCATCACCATCCTTTTATATAATATTATATTTGTTGTCAGTATAGTTACTGTTATTACTATTAATAATAATCAAGTTATTATTATGGGCATTAAAAATATTCCTGTAATCATAACAATCCCTAGAATAATTATTGCAATTACTACCATTATTGTACATGCTATTATTAAATATACATATTTTAATAATTATTATAAATATACTTATTACATAAATATGTAGTATTATCGGTTTCATTTATTATTATTATTTTTATAATTTTTATGCTTACTATCATTGCTTCATCATCTGTATTATTATTGGTTTAATTTATTATTACTATTATTTTGCTTATTATTATTGCTTTAGAACAATACCATCATCACAATTGCTGTTTTTTGTTTGTTTGTTTTGTTTTGTTGTTTAGTGTT
This sequence comes from Misgurnus anguillicaudatus, assembly GCF_027580225.2. NCBI lineage: Eukaryota > Metazoa > Chordata > Actinopteri > Cypriniformes > Cobitidae > Misgurnus > Misgurnus anguillicaudatus. Next base: position 22,207,876 of record NC_073345.2, read on the forward strand.
TTGCTTAATTGTCTGTTTTGCACTTATAATAAAATAATAATAATAATAATAATAATAATAATAATAATAATAATAATAATAGTAATAAAAATTCAACCAAGGTTTGGATTAAGTTTGTAAAATAAGGCATATTTTTATGTACTATTCAGAATACAAACAAAAAACAAATCGAGTCCGATATGCCAAAACACCCCGAATTATGCTGCCTGTCTAAACAAACCCATAAAAATCAGTGGAGATCTCCAGCTAATACGCAGCCAAAGCCACCAGCTGATTTTCTCACTTCAGATGGCTTTATTCTTCACGCGTCCAGGCTCTCTTATTAACACAATGCTCCAGTACCATATGTTTACCGGTACCCACACGGCCTGTAAACACACGCTAGCTACAACGTCCTCTTGTATTTGAACCTCCAGCCTGACTAATTATCCAGCCCATTGACTTATGTTTGAAGACGACCTGGCCGCTGTAGTTTGGCAGCGAGCTGGGTCGCGACACAAGTTAATGATCGGCAGCATTTCCACCTAACAGATGGACACCAATGATAAAATGATGGAATTCGGGTTATAGCGAGTAGGTCACAGATTATTCATCATGCAGATGAGCTGGGATGCAAGGGTAGGGGAGGACAGCATTCAAAATCAAGCTACTTTGGGCAACATAAAGAGCCAAAGAGGAACGCTGGACAATACAACATTGCGTAAAAGCAGTATGAGCATGTTTGGTGAACGCAAGCCCTTTTAGATTCACTCTCGGCTTGAACAAAAGCAGCAGACAGGGATGAGATTATTTACAGGAGCGTTGTCTCCCCGGTCTCTCGGCTGAAGAATAGCTGATCGTTTCTGATGCTCTCAGCCAAGACGAGAGCTGAATGCCTGATCAGTTAGTCGATGCTTATCTGATTTGGCTCTCTGAAAGAGCTCCATTGATCTGGAAGTCTTTTACCCCTTCTCTGCACTGTAGAGGTAATGACATGACTTATATAGCTCGTAAATGGCCTCCAGTTTCTCCGACGTAGCCCAGCTGTGCGGCTGAGGCGGCGGTCTGTTTACCTATTCGGTTTCAATGGAAAAATTACTTGCCCAACATTGACGCGGTCCTCTCATGTGTGCAAGACAAACCTTTAAAACGTATTAGAGAAATATAACGGGCTCACTACAGAGAGGTTTAAATACACTGGGGAGCGCAAAATAACTAGGTTTTAAGAGAAAATCCAATGAAACAGTAATGATTAGATTTGAAATATGCGATCAATAAGGTGAATGGGTAATGAATGTAGTGTTGTAAAAGGAAAGGCGCACCCAAAAACATATATGGTCACATTTGCATTTATGCATTCGGCAGACGCTTTAAGCCAAAGCAACTTACAGTGCATTACAGGTATACATTTTTTGTCAAACGTGTGTTCCCCGAGTTCGAACCCATGACATTTTGCGCAGCTAACGCAATGCTCTTACTGAGCTGATGGTGGAAAAATGTGAATGTTAAGATGGGGAAAGATTTTTGCACAGATTATAATTGTAATTTGATCAAATCGACTGATCATGCACAGTCTTTTCCGTTCGCTAAGATAAGATCATTAAGTGTGTTGTGTCCAGTCTTAAGGGACGTTCACATTATAACAATAACTATAAAAAATATAGTTTTAAAAATCGTTTTAATTTAAAGTATTAGTCAATTTTCTTAAAAAAAAAAAAAATCCAGATAGTTTACTCACCACCATGTCATCCAAAATGCTGATGTCTTTCTTTGTTCAGTCGAGAAGAAATTATGTTTTTTGAGGAAAATATTCCAGAATTTTTCTCATTTTAATGGACTTTAATGGACCCCAATACTTAACATCTTTAATGTAGTTTAAAACTACAGTTTCAAAGGACTCTAAATGATCACAAACGAGGCACAAGGGTCTTATCTAGCGAAACAATTGTCATTTTTGGCAAGAAAAATTAAAAATATGCACTTTTAACCCACAATTTCTCATTTTCCTCCGGTCCTGTGACGCGCCAGCGCGACCTCTAGTAATACGTCAAAAGGTCACGTACGACGTATGCAAAACCAAGCACCAGTGTTTACAAGTGTGGAGAAAGAGGACCGTTCTAACGTTGTTGTATGTTGAATGATACTAATTTATGTCTTTGTGTCAGTTTATTGTTTAAAATGGTCCGCAAAAATGTGCTTTCATGTAACACGTGACCTTTTGACGTCATTACGCAATTACGTGAGGTCGCACTGGCTCGTCACACAGCCAGAGGAAGAAGAGTTGTGGGTTAAAAGTGCATATTTTTTATTTTTCTTGACAAAAATGACAATCGTTTCGCTACATAAGACACTTATTCCTCGTTTGGGATTGTTTAGAGACCTTTTAAACTGCATTAAAACTGTTAAGTGCTGGGGTCCATTAAAGTCCATTAAAATGAGAAAAATCCTGGAATGTTTTCCTCAAAAAACACAACTTCTTCCCGACTGAACAAAGAAAGACATCAACATTCTGGATGACATAGTGGTGAGCAAACCATCTGGATTTTTTTAAGAAAATTGACTAATCCTTTAAAGAAAGGTGTGTTAAAAACAACATAATCACTTTAGTTTAGGGACAACACACTAAATGCGTTGTCCCAGATTATACGCATCTCTTTGTTATTATTGGAAAAACACATTTTGTGTTTTATTTTAACACAAAATCAACACAAAATGACACATAATGTGTTAAAAGCACAAAAAAGTCTAAAAATGAACACATCCTTTCTTAGAGTATAGCAGAGTTCCAACCTCAAATATAAAGATAAAGATACGAGGAACGGTATCGCTGGAAACACCGAGTGATTTTTTTCAACTGATTAATTATAAACCAATGACAGCCAATTAAGCTACTTGAATATAAAGTGCACGTGCATTTAAAATGACAGGCACTGAGAAGTTGTTGAGGTCCATTACATAAAATTACCTCAGATGTCCAGCACTGTTGTAACTGATTTTATAATGTTTTTATTCTACTACACTGACCATATCAAAACGGAAGATATTAGATTACAAAAACTAGATTTCCTGTTTAGAGATATGCGAAATGCTGGTTATAGCCGCTGTAAACGCAAAAAGAACAGCGTATTTAAAAATGATTTAGTTAGGTCACATACATGTTTTAATTAGGAAGATATAAAGATGTAAGACTTCTATACATTGATAAGCCGTTTTAACGCAAAGCTAATAATTTAAACCACCGATAAGCATGCAAATTACTTTTACGAAAAATCTAACAGAGCAGAATTTTGCTGTGTTAGCAAAGTTCACTGTTAATTTTTCTCCTTTTGGAGGAATGTGATGACTCAAACGCATAGCCAGTTAAATGTGACAGTAATGCTGCACCACTGAACTGATATTGCTCAGATGAGAAGAGGCACTCATTCTTTAAGAGAGATACATTATAAACTTTAAAAGCTTTTTATTGTTTTCCCTGAGTTTTATTTATAATGTCATCAAGGTTTCTAGCTCAAAAGAGAGTCATAAAAGGTTTGGAAAATAAGGGTTAACAGAACTTCATTTTTCGGTGACGTGTGCCTTATGCAATGCAAAAAATTACTTAGTTTTTTTGTCTTGTTTGTAGTACAAATACCTACAAATTCTTAAATCAAGATGCTTTTTCTTGATGAGCAAAATGAGAAAATAAGTCTAGTTTTTAGACAAAAATATCAAATTTAAAGGAACAGTACAGTATGTAGGATTGTGGCCAAAACTGGTATTGCAATCACAAAACTTGTGACTAAAACTGGTACTGCAATCACACAACTGGTGGCCAATACACAAAATGACAACATAAACATCAGTTGAGGGCTGCAACTCCACTTTTTAAATGACAAAATCCTGGCCAGACCACTGTTGTCAGTTATATAAGTAAAATTTAAGTGAATTTGTGCTTAAAACAAGCAAAAAATATCTGCCAATGGGTTAAGAAATATTTGGTAAAACTTTATATGAAGCCCATGCTTATAGTGAATTATAACTCCCTTTATAATTGTTTATAGGTAATTATTACTATTCTATAAATATATTTATAAAGATACAACAGCACCTATACCCCATTATAAGAACAGTTATAGTTATTATAATATGTTTAATATTATTTATAAGTGATGCATTTGCATTTTCAATGTGCATGATCATAATCCATTATACACTGATTTATAATATATTATTTAAATATATTATTATCGAGTGCATTTTTAAAAATGCAGTCTGCATTGTTATAATGTCATTATATTAGTTACGACTTATTAGTAATGCAGATTTAGTTCTTTGTCAAATAACTGAATTGTTTTATATTGTTGTTAACAGCAATGTTGTGAATTACTGTTGCTTTATTATATTGTGAGTCATAATACAGTTATTAACCTTTATAAATGATTGATGACTTTAACTAAAGTAAAAGCATACGATACAGTTTTCCTAATGCTAAGGAAATCATGAAGATGTTGTTCATTAAAAAAAATAACGTTGCTGTGTTTTACTAGTATTTAAATTGCAACAGTTTATATTAATAGAATTTTAGTATTTTTTATTTTCATTACTTTATTATAGCCAGTATTTTTACTAAACCTTTTAAAATGAATAATGAATAACATCCTCATGATTTCCAAACATTTGTATCCTAGGCTTTCACTTTACTTAAAGCCATCAATAATGCATATATAGAGGTTAATAATTATATTATGGCTCACAATAAGTAACTCAAAACATGGCTATTAGGGATGTAACAATTAAATTGCATGTGTCCCATTAAAAATGCCTTTCTGAAATCGATTCTGAATCGCAAGGCTGCGATTCTGTGTTTCATGCACAGCTTGTGCGTGTACTACGGCATTTGGTCAGTCATTTTATCAATCTAAAATCATTATGAGTCAGAGTCGTTTATAATGGCATTTAAAAAAGCAACACTGGTTAAATAAAAATCATTTAAAATATTCTTTATTACTATGAAAATTGAAGAAAGATGATATATATATATTTCTGTAGACATTTCCTGGAATAGCGTTTGTAATGCTGCTACTTCTGTGGCACAAAGGGAGTTTCTGCATGAGAGCGCCCCCTGGCGTTCGGATGTGCCGGGATTTCAACGTAAATCATTAAAATTCATTAATTGAGAAAACGCGCATTTGCGCGATTAATCGTTACACCCCTAACGGTTATTAATGACAATATAAAAAAATTCAGTTATTTGACCAAGAACTAAATCTGCATTACTAATCATTTGTAATATAATGACGTGATAACAATGTAGGCTGAATCTTTAAAAATACACTCATGGAAGTATATGACTAAAATCAGTGTATAACGGATTATGAGCATGCACATTGAAAAGCAAATGCATCACTTATAAATAATAATAAATATTATAAATGTAACCATAACTGTTCTTAAAATGCGATATAGGTGTTGTTGTGTCTTTATAAATATATTTATAGAATAGTAATAATTACCTATAAACAATTATAAAGGGGGCTATAATTCATTATAAAGATGGGCTTCATATAAAGTGTTACCAAAATTTTTCTTGATTTTTTCTTGAATTAAGTGTTTAAGAAAAACATTCTTACCCAATGGGCAAACTTTTTAGCTTGTTTTATGCACAGAATCGCTTAAATTTGATATTTCTTGTAGGGATGCACCGAATCCAGGATTCGGATTCGGCCGAATACTGGGCGTTTTTGACGGGGTTCGGGTTCGGCCGAATCCTAGATTTTTTTTCCACCGAACCGAACCCTAGGCTTGCGCTACGCTGGTCGACGTCACGCGGCCGTTGATTACACACATCGGGTGCTGCCGTGGAGATGAGCTTTTTCTTTCGGTGAGCCTAGGGGCTGGACACACCAAAACTTTTAAACACAGCTGAAAACGCCTTGAGGACGCCAAATGCCAGCTGTTTTTCAGCCGAGCGCTTGGTCGCAGTGATGCTTCAACTGTGAGCCGGTTGGTTGCTGTGGTAATGTCCCGCCCCTCCTCCACTGTAATTGGACGGCCGTGTGAAGACTGTGACATTGACGAGCGGAGCTTCTAACTCAAAGGGGCTGGACACACCAAAACTTTTAAACGCGGCTGAAAACGCCTTGAGGACGCCGAATGCCAGCTGTTTTTCAGCTGAGTGCCAGCTTTCCTCAGCTAATCGCTTTGGTAGTGCTGATACGTCAGCTGTGAGACGGTTGGTTGCTGTGATACTTGTCCCGCCCCACCTACACTCTGATTGGACGGCCGCGTGAGAACTGACATTGACGAGCGGAGCTTTTCTTCCAAAGTTGAACATTTCTCAACTCTCTGCGCCGGTTTTCAGCGCGGAAAAAAACCGCTAGCTGCTGGCTTATTTGAAAAACGCTGAGGTTCCATTGAAATGAATTGAAAACAAGCCCCGGCCGCTGGCGTAAAAGCGTTGGTGTGCACGCCCCCAAAGTATATAGTTTTCAGCGCGGAGCTGCTTGCTTATTGGAAAAACGAGCGTGTCGCAACGCATCGCTTTTATTATGCATAGGCTTATGGTAATTGTCAAAATAGTTTTCCAACTTGTCATCCTGGCATAATGTACAGTTAAAATTAAATAAAATGAAAAATACACTGCTGTGGACGTTGTTTACTTCATTAATGTGCTTTACTGTGTTAATGGAATAAGGATGCGAGTAGGATTCGGTATTCGGTTTCGGATTCGGCCGAATCTTAAAAAATCTGGATTCGGTGCATCCCTAATTTCTTGTTTAAAAACTAAACTTATTTTCTTAGCTTATTTTGCTCATTAAGAAAATGCATATTTTTTAAACTTTATTTATTTATTTTTGACAAAAAAAAAAGAAAATAAAACCAGACAGACAGACCAAGGGGGAAAAAGCATCTAGATTTAAGAATTTTTAGATTTTTTTACTTAAAACAGGACAAAAATACTAAGAAAGAAAGACATTTTTTGCAATGTGGATTAATGGTGGGCGATATCTCGATATTCAAACTATATCGATACATATTTAAAACTCGAAATGGATTTTGACATATCGTATATATCGTATATAAATTTTGATTTCGCCACTTTGCTTCTTTGCCTTCTCTGTGTGCTGTGCTCGCCCCTGCCTCCTTGCTTTTGTTCCCCCTCCCCTCGCGTGTTGTCTCATTTAACACTGGCCACCACGAATAGATCTTCCATGATTACCATTTACATGTATATTTTACTGTTTAAAACGGCTTAAATTCATTGTTGCGAGCACTCAGCGTGCCCCTCTCTCTCTCTCTCTTGTTGCGTGAAGCTCTTCGACAGAGCGTCTCTCTCTCGTGACAGTGAAAAGGTGGCAGTGCTTTAATGTCCGTTTCTCCGTATACTTTTCTTTTTTTTTTTAAATGTTGCAGAAGCACTTTGTTCCTACGTGAACTACCTCTTTGCACTTCAATAAAAAAGCCCTTGTGGATTTTGACATATTTGTTTTGCAGTAGTTTTTGGGGAGGGTATTTTTCACGCAAAGCCATCGAGATATATATCGGCTATCGAGATATATCAAAATATACCGAGATATAATTTTCACTCCATAGCGCCCAGCCCTAATGTGGATTGTAGAGCAATGTGTCAGGTTTGAGTGCGTGTGTGAAAAATGAATACAGTTATGTGTAACATATCCACAGGGAACAGATGTACCTTTGCTGCGTGTTTCTGTAGCACCTCAATGATGTCATTGTGCGCCCGCTCTGCTGCCACATGGAGAGGCGTCATGAAGCTGTTTAGGGAGAATAAGATAGCAGTGAAGAGGGGAAGGACAGAGCTTAGCATCAATCTCCAGTAGATGAACTTGAACAACTTAAAGGCACATTCACTCACTCTTTGTTTTTCTCATTGACATTGGCTCCTTTCCGTAGCAGCAGTTCAGCTACTTGTTTTCTTTTCGGGTGGGGTGAGGCGACGGCACAGTGCTGAAATAGTCATAATAGTCACAGGTACTGTCACTTTTCACTTATATTCATTTATTTAGCAGATGTTTTAAGAAAAGTCAGCTAACAAAATACATTTAACATTTTGCATTAAATTCAAAAACCTGTATGAAATTTTAAGACAAAATGAGAATGATATCATATGAGATATCATATGAGAATGCTCAGAAAACAATTTTTATGTCCTTTTTGAAGCTTGACAGCTCCAGTTGCCATTAATTTCTAATTATATGGAAAAACAGGGAAGAATTAAACTTCAAAATGTCTTCAACGAAAAAAGAAAATCTCATGAGTTTGAAATGACATGAAGATGAGCAGATTTGACAGAATTTTAATTTTTAGGTGAACTGTTCTTTTAAAATCTGCTTTCATCTCGATCTCACAGCCATATGATCTTTGAAGTCAATCATCAGGAGCTCACCAGTGCTGTCTCGTGTGTCTGCGGGTGCTTGAAGTTGATGATCTCCAGAGCGAGGGTCTTCTTCACCTTTGTCATGTCTGCTTCCCGTGAAGCCTGAAGCAAAGAGTGACCCTTAAATTCATCTGGATGGGAAAAAAGAGAGCATATTTAGAGAAATGATGCTAGAAGCTTCAACAGCAGAAGTGGTAAATATAATTCATCAAGACAAAGTGTAAAAAGGCAGTAATTGAAGCTGCACAGCTGTAAAGCAATCTGGCATTATGACTGCAAAATTTATATTTAGGTTATCTATAATGTACGATTGCACCATCATACATTTCAGATCATCTGGATTTGGTATGGTCAATCTTGCATTAAATGCATTTGAAAAATAATTGTAAACTCGAGACCCTACCCAAAAATACTGAAACCCAGTTGCTTTATAATAAAAAATCCCTTTTTGAAATTTCATATTTAAAGTAAAAACCAACAAAATGTAAACCATATAAAAAATAATAAATAAAAGAAAAACTTGATTATACTATGAGAAAGTGTAATTTCTTTCACAGCTACATTAATTCGATTTTCAGACGCATTTAACCAAAGTGCTTTTGAGGAATAAAACAACTAAAAAAGCACTTATCTCACAAAAACACATACAGCGGACAGTTTAAAACCCAAATTTCACATAAAGAAAGTCATGTTTCAGTCAAAACTGCACTAACTTGCTTCACACAGAGAAAACAGATGGAAAATTCACAGGCAAGAAATATAACAATGATGCCTGCCAACCTCATCAGCAGACTGAAGCTCATCCACAGTGCCTGAATAATGCAAAATAAGAATACTGCATATATAAAGCAGTCTTTTTGAAATCTTGAAGTGTCTGTCTCTGTGCCAGGAGGTACATGGCAGAAACAACTGGCACCGTTCTGCTTCTGGCTCACTTGCACGTGCAAGGTTAAAGAGGAGGTGTTAAGCAATGTTTAAAGATCCTGGTCTATCGTCTTTACCCGAGCCAAATACCAAATTATTTAAAACAAAAACAAAAAAGAAAGGCACTCCAGTCGATGTCACTGTATTAATGCCATTCACTAACAAACACCCTTGAACATTGACTATATTCAGAATATACCATAGGTTTTTGGTTTGCTACATAACGTTCAAGATCTTTGCCTTTGGTACAATAAAATAATTATTTTGTCCATTCCTCTTAAGAAGGATATGAGAAAAAATAAATTACAAAGACAATAAAAGATAAATTAATATACAATAAAGAACAAACAAGGAAACTAATAAACAATAAAAAAGTCAAAATAAGTACAAATTAAAAACTGGTAATAATAAAATTGATATTAGGGATAAACTGAATGTTCGTTAGCGAAACTATTTGGCTAAAAATAGCAAAAAAGCATGTTTCTCTGACACTTTAAAATGCACACACTGCCGACATTTGTTGCATTTATTAAGCGTGCGCACCTCTCACTTTATGCTGGTTGCTATTTGATTGCATCATTAAAAACATTATTTTTCGTTAAAGTGAAAAAAACTTTTCACTTACACGGCCAAACAACAAAAATGTTTTTTTTGCCATTTTCGGCTGAATAGTTTCAGTTGCCGAACATTAAGCGCAATTAAATATTACACTGCAAAAAATGACTTTCTTTCTTAGTATTTTTGTCTTGTTTTCAGTAGAAATATCTAAAAATTCTTAAATCAAGATGTATTTTCTTGATGAGCAAATGACTTAAGAAAATAAGTCTAGTTTTTAGACAAAACATATCAAATTTAAGTGAATTTGTGCTTAAAACAAGCAAAAAAATCTGCCAATGGAATAAGAATTTTTTTCTCAAACTTTCTGCAAAAAATGTCTTATTCTATTGGCATATTTTTTGCTCGTTTTAAGCACAAATTCACTTAAATTTTATATGTTTTGTCCAAAACTAGACTTATTTTCTTAGGTCATTTGCTCATCAAGAAAATACATCTTGATTTAGGAATTTTTAGATATTTCTACTGAAAACAAGACAAAAACAGTAAGAAAGAAGTAATTTTTTGCAGTGTAAGGAGAATATTTTTCATTACACAAATAATTAAGTGCCATCTCTCCACCATAAAGCCCGGAGTATAGTCTGCACCCGATAGTCATTCAATGTTTACAAACCTTGAACAGGTCTATAGTCCGAAAAATACGGTATAGAGTTTGTTTCAACAGAGCATCCGCTATTGAAATGAGACCGCAAATAAATATCATAGAAAACCTTGGTGCTACCAGCACAGATATATTTTATTTCTTTGTCATGCATAACAAAACTTTTTGTTATTTGTTGCACAAGTTTCCCAAACTTGGTCCTGGATGGCAGCTCAAACCCTAATCAAACACACCTGAAGTAGCTACGTAAAGTCCTACTAAGCATACTAGAAACATCCAGGCAGGTGTGCTAAGGCAAGTGGAAGCTAAACACTGGAGGACACCGGCCCCTCAGGACTGAATTTGGGCATCCTGATGTACACCAACTTCTGTTGCAATGTTTAAAAACCAACCCAAAGAATCCTAAAAAGTAGTCACGTAGGTAAAAATATATACTCACATGTGAGCCTCTCTTTGAGTTCTGGGGTCGGGGCCATGTCCACCGCACTTTTCCCGTGGCAGTTGACCAGAGTGGGGTCGGCTCCGTGACTCAGCAGTAGTGAGCAAACCTCCACTCGGTTCTTGGAGGCAGCCTCGTGCAAAGGGGTGAACTGCCAGAGGTCCATAGCATTGACGCACGCTCCATGCTGCAGAAAAACATTCAAGGTGAGAAGAGGACTAAATCACATGGCAAGGAAGTAACTAACTCGGAGGCTTTGATTCATTTTCGGATATGTTGAGAACATTGCACGGTTCTTCTTGAGCGGTTACAGCAGTTTTAAATCGATTATGAATTTCTATCTACTGGGGAGTCTGCTATGCACCAAAAGCTGAGTTAATAGCACTGTGGGAGAAGAATATGTACCACTTTTTTTTAATGGCAGCTCTCCAAAAGCAAGACATCAACTTCCTTTTGAAGGCAAAGGGTAAGCAGTACCCAAAAAGTTCACTCATTCTTCATTTACTTTCCTCCGTCAAACACAGAACGTGATTTAATGTTTATGTTGCTTTTGCCATTTTTGGAAATTGACAGCCCCATGTCATGTTCCACTTTAGTTGTACACAGGTGCAGCATTTAACATTGTTTTAAACACCCACTGAAATGCACAGTTTGATGCATTAATGTTATTTCAACTGAAAGAGGATCTTAATACAGGACATATTGAATGGCTTCTCCCACTTTAAAAACAGCCAATAGTGTTTGGTTCAGCCTGGAATCTGATAAGAAGTTGTAGTGCAGAATGATGTCATAAAAATCATTGATACGTATTGGTGGAAGTGAAAGACGTTGCGTCTTCTAAAGTGAATTTTGTCAATGTTTTGGAGCACATTCGTTTATAGATTTATCCTAATGTAAGGGCCCAAAAAACATGAAATTTCCTAATGACTTTAAACTTTGTGTTTCACAAAAAAAGTCTGTAATGTACTTATGTCGCAATAGTTAGCTTGTCCGGAACAAAGCGTCCACATAATTCGTCTGGGTAATATACTCATGCCGCAATAGTTAGCTTGGATGGAACCGACCAGATACTCATATACTATACACTTTACTGTATGACACTTACGCCCCATACGCTAATACGCCCCTGTCTCGTCCTCGAGGACACTGAGACTAATGCTATGTACACACCAAACGCATAGCATCGCGTTGCTTGTTCTAGATTTCTCGCGGGATTTAACTTTGTGTCATGCAAATTATTTGCTTTTTTGCTTTGTGTCATGCAAATTAAAAAATATATATTTTCAACTTGGACAAAGGCGCATTTGAGGCGAGTAGCGCGTGTTTTTGCGGCAAATCGCCCCACCTAATTCGTGTCATTCACATCGCCCCACGCGAGGACGCGTCTGATCACGTCTTTCTATTGACTTTGTATGTAATCTACTCACGCAAATAGTTGAACTTGCGTTTGGTGTGTATGCCCCATTACAGAGCCAGTTTCTGCTGCCGTAAAGGTCAACACGAGTGAGCTGCTGTCCAATCAGCATAAATGAGGAACCTCAAGATGTGACTGGAGAAATACATTTACTCTGGATGTGATAAAAGGATTATTAATTGTCTTTTTGATCATTGCACAGCCCATTTAATCTGATCTAATGATTCACAGGGCTTAAGGAGATCTGAGGAGCTGCTGATATCATGATAATCTCTCCTGGGGGCATGAGCGCACTGTGTGTAACTCAGCTCCGCTGTGAACCGAACTCTAGACTTTGTTCTGGAGACAGGTGGGCCGCTCTGCAGGGCTCTGTTGACACAGCAAGAGTGCTAGAACACACAGTGAGTATACCATCCCAGTTTTGTAACACTTACAGTTTGGTAAATAATGAATCTGGGCCAGTTTTGATGGATTTTTGGCTCAGCTGAGAGACTTTGTTTGCGTTGAAACAACATGAACGTAGGACAGAACATGCAGAATAAAGCAAAGTGTGTAGAAATGGAGATATGTTTGGTGCGTGATGTTCTACCTAAGATAAAGCATGTTAAACTGTGGAGTCAATGCAGTTCGCAATAATAATAATATTAAAACGCAATGGTTTTATAGTCAGTACCAGTAAAATACAATTGATGGCAAGCACACAGTTGATGGTACCTATTGATTTCCATACTATTCATTTTTTTACTACTATATAAGTCAATGGGTACTGTAAAGCAATGTGCTTACCTTCATTTATCAAAATATCTTCATACTCATACCAGATAAAAATAACATGATGGGGAGTAAATTTGGCTAAACTTTAAGGTCTAGTTTAAAAGCAGATGCCCGTCAGTCAGTACCAATTCTTCTCAACAACTAAAATATATACAAATCCACTCAGGTTTCATACCTTCAACAATAGCTCTGTAACCTCATAATGTCCGTACGAGCAGGCGTTGTGTAGAGGAACAAGACCACTAAAAAAACCAAAAGAACATCACAGTCTCAAACATTGTTTCTTTATTGAGATACCATGTGGTCTTCTTGTCTACTATAAGTCTACCACGTGGTAACGCGTGAGACAGATATATTTAGATAGATATATATAAACTGTTGTTACCTACCCCTTATCCTTAGCGTGAACATCAGCGCCATGTTGGAGCAAAAGCTGAACTATTCGGACCCGGTTGTATCCAGCTGCCAAGTGCAGGGGAGTGGACTACAGGGAAGAACAGAGATAAACCAATTATGACCAAATTGATCTAAAGAGATCCTGACATACGTTTCACCTCTCTGAAAGAGTGACAAGAAGTGTCTTTGCTCTCCTATGCCTCTTAAAAAGTATTATTGCATCCATTTTTATCTGTCTGATATTAGGCTGCCTGGGGAACAAGGGAGGTTTTGGTTTGCCAAACACGTGACGAGTTTCTCCTCCAGGATGAGCTGAACTTTGCCATAAGGAAGTCACACTTCATTGCAGCTTTGCAGCTCGTGGACCCACCTGACAATCGAATCTTGAACAAGTGTTTTACTCCCACTGGGATAGATTAAGGCTTTTAAATCCAAATACAACAACAAGAATAAATCATGTGACAACGGCACAAATGTGTATAGAAAAGCACACGTGGGTGTATAACAACAGTTCCTACATCGCATTCTGCACAAAGACAGTATGATGATGTTTATAACTAAAGACGATGACTACGTTTACATGTACACCGAAAGTGTAATTATTTCCAATAATAAGAGTAAGGAATTAATTGCAGTAAGCAAACCTCTTCACTCCTGTTTACATGCAGTTATTATTTTCGGATTATTTGCCTATAATTGAGTTATATGCTGTATGAAATATTATGACAATGCCCTTTAATGGTTTTATACGTTGCTGTTGCGTTCTTTGCACAGTTTCGGGATGAAGGCTAACAGCGAGTCGTGTTGACAAAGTTCAGGAAAAACTTCCTAAGACAAGTTTACTAGGAATTTTGTGCTTAAAGGGACACTATCCTTTTTTTGAAAATAGGCTCATTTTCCAGCTCCCCTACAGTTAAACATTTGATTTTCACCATTTTGGAACCCATTCAGTCGATCTCCGGGTCTGGCGCTACCACTTTTAGCATAGCTTAGCACAATCCATTGAATCCGATTAGACCATTAGCATCGCGCTCAAAAATGACCAAAGAGTTTCGATGTTTTTCCTATTTAAAACTTGACTGTTCTGTAGTTACATTGTATACGAAGACTGACGGAAAATTAAAAGTTGTGATTTTCTAGACCGATATGGCTAGGAACTATACTCTCATTCTGACTTAATAATCAAAAACGTTGCTTCTGTAACTTGGCTGCAGGAGGCGCAATGATATTAGTCAGTGCCCGAAAATAGTCCCCTGCTATTTAAAGTTACCAAGGGGACTATTTTCGGGCACTGCGTAATATCATTGCAAAGTCCTTGATTATTACGCCAAAATGAGAGTATAATTCCTAGCCCTATCGGCCTAGAAATCGCAACTTTTAATTTTCTGTCGGTTTTAGTACACGATGTAACTACAGAAGAGTCAAGTTTTAAATAGGAAAAATATCTAAACACTTTGGTCATTTTTGAGCCAGATGCTAATGGACTAATCAGATTCAATAGATTGTGCTAAGCTATGCTAAAAGTGGTAGCTCCAGACCCGGAGATCAGCTGAATGGATTCCAAAATGGTAAAAATCAAATGTTTAACTTTATGGGAGCTGGAAAATGAGCATATTTTCAAAAAAAGTGGAGTGTCCCTTTAAGGTGCGTGACAAAAACACATGTGCACTTCAGTTAGTGTGGTATAGATGCAATAAAAGTGTTTACATGGCTGTGTATAGCAATTAAAATTGGCCTAAGCAACGTTTGATTACGATTATACTTGCGGCGAAGTATTGTGTTTACATGGCATAATCGCAATATTTCCAAAATCTCGCATTATGAGGGTACATGCAAACTTAGTCAAATGACTGATTTTCCACCCCAAGGCAATAAAATAAACAAACAAGCAAAGAAGTTAATTTAAAAAGACAATAGTAAACATCAAATGAGAACGTAACAAGATACTTAACTTTCAGATGTCAAGCACTCATGCATTCAGCATTCAAGAACAAAACATAAAAACCAAAGAAAAAGACGATCGAATACAATCAAATGAAATGAGGATCAGGTGGCGGAAACAAAATCAAATCCCCACAAAGGTCTCCAATGAAACGTGACAAGGTACACAAGAGTAAACCATGACAGTGATGTATTGATGTGAATGAAGCACAGTGCATTCTTGCTATGTCTCCTGCTATAAGCACGGATCATTCACCATACAGCTAAAAATGCACAAAACAATAAAGAAATCAATTTAGAAGAAATTGAAAAACTTCCAACTGTGCCTCTCTGTTGCAAAATAATGATACCAGTATGCAGTGATAAAGTTTCGTGGGCATGCACACCACCTGGAGGTTGTAAAAGACAAACCATGTGAAAGTGTGAGTGGTGGGGTACAAGGGGTTTATTAGCCCTCGAGCGGTAGGTACGCTAAGCCTCCTTTTTTAAATTGAAGGATCACACCACGGTTTACCCCTCAACACCTACACCCAGTTTTATTGCATTGACAGCAGAAGTGAGTGAATGAAGAATGATCAACCGAAACGCCCACAACGTGAAAGCTTTCAGAACCAGCAAATCAATTAAAGTTAAGAAAACCAATAAACCAAAAGCGAATAAAACGAGTGCAATCTTGCTCAGAACGTTTATTGAAGAAACAACTTACCAGCATTTTCTGAGATGTCGACTGATAGACAATGTCGCCAGAATGACAAATAATAACAAACAAACATAGAAACAAAAACAAAAAAACAATGACATAATGATAGCATTATGTTTTCTGGCACGTTCTGTTAACAATTTCTCATCTTTTGTACTGCAAATTTCTATGGGGCTTTCTTAATGTAGAGTGCCTGCAGACATAGAAAATGTCAGTACCGCACTGATGCTGACTGAAATGAAATGATTTCAACACTGGGAGGAAATGTGGACAGTAAGAGGCAGTCTATCATACCCTTTACTCTAAGGGGAATTCGCAGCGTCTTGATGAAAGAGTCGGTGGCTATTCGATGGCACTCAACCAAAACTGATTTCAGGTGGCTGTGACTGAGGAACCGCACAGGCTGCTGGATAATGTGATTCATTTTGTGGCAGAACACTGTGCTTTAGTTGTCCGTGTGCTTTAATTGTCCATTGAATTTGTATTATTGGTTGAAAAGGCGAAAATAGCAGATCAGACAAACAATGTTTTCAAAGGGTGCAGATGAACCTTGCTGCTAACATTTTTACATTTTGATAGATCTGCCATTGATTAAGATAAACAATAGCTTCTTTCACACAGGAATTCTGGTAAATTACCATGAATTTACCAGTAAATACAAAAATGTGCGGTTCACACACGCAGTGACATTCCGTCTTTTTACCAGTAAGATATCATTCACAAATCAGTATCAAAATACCGATAAACTAGAAAAGAAAGCGAAAGTTACCTGTGGCGCGCGGCAAATTCAAGGTTGAATTTCCAAACAATCCACGGTCCGTATTTAGTTGTTTTCACATCTGTGGCAAATGCTGATGGCCGTGAAGTTGGTCATGACTAAACAACATTGCGTTCAAACGAAAACTGTGTCTTAAACAACAGTTTGCACATTGGGCTTTACAGAGACGGCTAAGCATGTTGGCAATTGGTCAAATAGATGGTAAGCTGTTTAAAGCAACTTTGGTGAAGAAATGTGGACGTTAACTTTAGGTGTGGTCGACTTTTAGGGGGTTTTCACACCTGCCTTGTTTAGTTCGATTGAATCGTACCAGAGTTCGTTGCTCAGTTGGTGCAGTTCGTTTGGGCAGGTGAGAATGCAGCAATCGAACTCTGATGCGCACCAAAAGCGGACCAAACAAGCGGACCGAGACCAGCTTGCAGAGGTGGTCTCGGTATGCTTTCAAACGAACTCTAGAGCGGTTCGTTTGTGGTGAGAACACGATCCGAGATCGAACCGACCTAACTGCAAAAGTACTGCGCATTTTGGACTAAACCAGCTGCCGTAGTCAACTGCGCAGTGCATTATCGGATGAGGAAGTGTTTGTTGACCGTTTCTGTTAGCAATATTAGCACAATGACAAATCGCGGACATACCTGGAGTTGCGAGGAGGTGCGGGCGGAGCCTCGGAAATTTTTTGTCTTCGCCGTTTGTAGTGCATTAAACTGTTGTTTGTTCATTCTGAAAATGAACAGTTTGTCTAGAATGCTGTATACAAACTATGTATAACAACCACGGACACATAATTACAGCGCACAGCCGTTTGTCCATGGTGTCTGCTGTATTATCCTTCTTTTGTTTACTTCCGGGGGTTCCGTTGGAATTTGCCGCACATTGATTCTGACCAATCGTGAAGCCGTTTAGGAAATACGTTCAAATACACATGTGGCCAATGAGTAATGTTGATCTTATCACAAGACAGAATTTTGGTTCGTTTCAATTGGTGCGGATCAGAGCAATCAGTGTGGTGTGAAATGGAACCATATCTGCTAAAAAAGTTACAATGTATCATTTTTTGCTTTTGGCCGGACCAAATGAACCGAATTACAGATGTGAAAACGCCCTTAAGCAGCGTGTGTGTGGAAACGTCCGTAAACAGTGCGGGGGTAAACACGGCGTCTCTATCGAAACATTATGATTGGTCGGATGCTGTCAGCGTGGTCTGACGTTGTCTATTCTAAATGCCGGTAATCTATATTTTTCGTTCACACATTGCGCTTACCGGTAGATTACTGGTAATCTTATAACCTCTCTTACTGGTTAATTGATAGCACTGATTTACCAGAAAGGTTGTGTTTGCACATGTTAACTGCAATTTACCAGTAAACACTGTATGTGTGAAAGGGACTATTAACAAAAAATAATAGTATAAGCTGTTCACATAGCTTAGCTGGTAGAGCATAAAAGGTCATGGGTTCGATGCTAGGATCACACATACCAAAATAAGGTATACCTTGAATGCACTCTAAGTCGCTTTGGATAAAAGCGTCTGTCAAATATATGTAAATTAAGTCTGCTTAAAAGCAGATTAGCCGCTGAACTAATCTAAACAAAATTCAATTTGTACTCTTAGAAATATTATACTCTCCATCTCATTACGAACCACAAATCTATTCCAGTATCAATGTTATCCTGCTATATGACATTTGTCTGTAAGATAGGGCTTAACACCCTAAGACCCCAGCTTTGGTTTGTCTTTTTTCCGATTTCTCCCAGCTATTTGGGGTTAGGAAAAACCAATAAATATATTTTTCTTTGAACATGAAGCAGTGTAATTGTCCACGTTTGTGTATAACAGGTCCCAGTTACACAGAATTAAGTATTAAGGTGCAAACAACAACAAAAATGTGATGTCCATGTAGTGCTGGGTGATAATTTGATACCGCTAATTTGACCGATATAATTTTTCCCCGATAAAACAATAACGGTAGTTTGATAAGTGATCGGTAATGTTTACGCACTGTGCAAAATGTTGCGCAAGCACTTCCGGGTGCGGCACGCGCTCTTGGTTTACAATCACAGTGTCAATTAGATTTGAATGAGTGGAGTAAGTCGAGGCAAGTTATTCATTTATTAGTAGAGCCACGTGATTTTCGTGATGCGGATAACGCAGACGGAATCCAAATGCGTGGAAACATTTTCCTTGTGTGTAATGTTGGACTCGTAAACAGGGTTTGTCAAAGCCCGGAACGGAGCAGACAAAATAGGTACAGTATACTGTACTTTCTTTCGGCGTCCGCCTTGGGCGTGCACACCGCTTTAAAAGTATATTTACAGGATATTCACAAATTCAGGAATCTGAGGAAAAACAGCGGATCCACCACTGCAGTGAATATACTGTATGAGTGTGCGCTCCTACAGCAATGTGATGCTCTTGACATCTATTTATCAGGTTGTATAGCTCGTATATGCATACGCGTGATCACTGAACTAAGTTTTCTTTCTTGTTTAAGTAAACACAAACAGCTGGATGTTACTCAGTCTGTATATTGAAACTTAAAGCAGTCTGTCTTGGGTCTTAAAGTGACAGTAGCCTGCTGCTTTCTGTGTCAGAAATGTGTTGATTTCATAACAAATATATTCACATTTAATACAGATTCCTGAACATTAAAACAAGATTTTAGTATTTGTAATGTTCTGAATAAAAAGTAGTTTAAAACCATTATTAAGTGTCTGGTTTTTACAATTTTCATTTAGGAGCAAAAATCTGCCTTTAAATTTGACAGGAATAAAAATTTGTTATTTATCATGATAATTATCGATATCTACTGATATGAAAAACATTTTCTTGATATTTTATAATAAACCTGTATAAACTTCTTTGTTCTGGTGAACACGAAGGAAGATATTTTAAATGTTTGTACCCAAACCGTTCGTGAGCCCCATTCACTTCCATGGTTGGATAAAAGAATACTATGGAAGTGAATGGGGCTCACAAATGGGTTGATTACAAACATTACTCAAAATATTTTCCTTCATGTTCATCAGAACAAAGAAATTCATACAGGATTGTAACAACATGAAAGTGACTTTTCAATTTTGGGTGAACTATCAGTTTAAAGTCATATAGATGGTGTCAATAAGATGAACTAACACTGACCCTTGGGATAAACATATTATTCGAAATTATTTAAATGAGGATATCTGGCTTAGGGAGCAACTTGAACAACAAGTACGAGTCATGAGGCTGAATCACCATGGTGACACAGTCATACAGTAGCCATGGCTACAATCCATCACTCTAGCCCCTCCTTCCAATCTGTCCTCCGTCCAGAACGCAGGCAAGGCTAACAAGAAAGATTTCCTCCTGAACACAAACAGATCTTTGCCAAATGAAAAGTAAAACGGAAATGTAATGGCAACTTAAATAAAGGCAATTAAATCTTTTAAATTCTTTTCTGAGCCCGACACACCACAGCAGCATTGCGGTTTTCTATTGAATCACGCAAGATAAATGTGCTGCCTAAAGATGTACGATTGGAAATGTTACCCCCTACATACTACAGCTTGCAACAGGGCTACCAAAAATCCTGAAATTGAGTATTCTTAGTGTGTTTGTCCCCATCATATAATTTCCAGAGCTGGAAGACAGATTGTACAGGTGAGCTGAATCCATTCGGATGACTGCTTACAGAAAGTGACAATAAAACAATGTGGCAGGGATGACCTTTCACCAACAGACCCTGAAGCGTGAATATGAGGCAGGCAGTGAGGGTCACTCAAATGGGAAGTGCTTAGGGAACTCTGCCCAGTCCAAAAAAAAACAAGCAGCCAGTAGACATAAATCACTGCACACTGAAGTCAGTTCTGCTACATCAACACAGCTCTGAACCAAAACCTATCAGGCTGTGTCGCGCCCCTCTATCCTCACCTAAATGAAACATCATAAGTGAGCCATCTGTAATGTGCTACACTTGTGGGAATACAGTGCAGAAGACCTGTAGCTTAATTGGTAGAGCATTGCGTTAGCAACCACAAAACCATAGGTTCGATCCCAAGGTATGATTCACATGCTGATAAAATGTACAAGTTAAATGCACTGTTGATAAGTGCCAAATGCATAAAAGTAAAGACTAAATATAAGAGGACTATATTTTGTAAGCATTAATTACGGAAATATCGAATTTGCACCTGTGTGCATGCGTTTCAGACGTCTGCGTCAGACATCGCTTTTGAGTCTTGTCACTCTTAATAACTCTTTTAACTTTAATCAGGACCCGAATTTTATCTCTCTTAATAATTATTTTAACATCAAGCAAATCCTGCAGTCTATTTTCTATAAGTTCTGAATGCTTTAAAAACGAAACCAAAAAGTGAAAGAAGACGCTTCTATGTATTTGGGACAGTACACCTCTCAGAAAGCGTGCAGATAAGATCATTTTAGATGTTTAATGACCATTTACAGCATTGGATTCGCTAGACGAGAGCTTAATGTTCTTATTTTTATGAAAACCTCCGACTCATCTAGACAGCCAGGGCTCCAGACTAACTATTTTCAGTAGGAGCACAGTGGCCGAAACTGAAAATTTTAGGGGCGCAACCAGAAAATTTAGGGGCACACACAGTAAATCAACATGCTAACCAATTATTCACATTTCTACTAATTTCCAACGTATTACTAATGAATACTTTAATGCTAGATGCAGAAAGTACAATGTGCCGTTTCATTCAGTGTCACATCACAAAAAAGTCCAATTTACTGGTCGCACATGTGCGACTGGGTGTAAAATTCAGTGACACACTCTCAAATTTTGGTGGCAAAATGACACCATTTGGTGGTAGTCTGGAGCCCTGACAGCGCGGGTCACTTGCTGCGTCTCAATTCATCCAGCTGTGGGTCAAACAGAAATTGCGTGTTGCGTTAATCGTGCGTTAATAAAATTAGTGCCGTTAAAATGAATTTGCGTTAACGCGTTAATTTTGACAGACCTATTTTAAATACTTCTACATACTAAATAAATTACGTGAACTGTGAGGTAAAACTTTCATAGAAATGGAAGAGTTACCTTTTGAGTAAAATAAAAAAACTAAACATTAAAAAATCGTCATAAGAATTAGATGATGAAATGGTTGTGCGCAAGAAACTTAATGACCCAACCTTTCTATCGCTGAAGGTTTTGAATGTCTATCAGAGACACACGGCTTCATTATTTCTTGCAAGTCAATAATAGTGATCCAGCAAAAGGAGGATGAAGAAAAAGCTAATAAGAGCCAGTATGTGTACGTTTTTCATCACTACAGAAATATCCCATTGTCTGTGTGTTGCTTTCCTCTCGTCTATCTATGAAGGAATTGTGACCTGTAACCATGGCAACAATAAGTGCTTCTCTACGGTTGACTGCGGTACATGCTATAACTAGCGTGAAATCTGAGCGGACGGAGCCTTTCAAAACATTGCGTTGGTCGGCTAACTAACCCGTTAGTGCACCTTTGATAGCGCTGATCTACACATAACAGCGTTTGAATGGTTTGACAATCTCTCCCAAAGCACTGTAAAGCAACACAAGGTCTGTCCAGTGAAAGGAGTCACACTAGCTGAATACAAACAGAAGAAAAGCAGGGTTACTGAGCACACTAATGCTAGTTACACGCAGAGCAAATCAATAAGGCATTACCTCTCTTTAAGACTCAAGAAAGGAAACAAATACCCCTTTATTATTTCATAATAAAAACCTTAGCGTATTAAGGGCACATGTTCCCCCGTCCTAATCACAATATTATAATCCCCACCCCCCCATTGAAGGTTGTCCCGACGGAACGCTGAAGGTGTTAACAACCAGCGCGTCCGACGGGATGCTATTTTGAATCGTGTTGTCAAGGGTTCAAGTTTTCCCAGGAGTCCATTGCAGGAAAGCAAAGACAAACACATGCCCGATAATTAACTTTAATGAAGCCTGTGTGTGTATGAGTGAGGCAGGCAAAAAACACAGCTTCACATACACCAAAACTCTGTTCCTTCCCTCCTCCTTTCATACGGGGGCGCGGATTGATTGTGCAAAGAGGTCCTCGAACAGACGCTCAAACATACACCAAATATTCCTTTATCTCCAGAAATATGGAAATGAAGGGGGAAAAGTTGTCAGTAAATGAACACGTCCCAACAGAAATCACTGCACAGATTGTACACCATTCGTTTATATCTAGCAAAGCAGGTGGCTTCTACAATTAGATGTCTTATCGGCAGGACCAGACAGAATTCTGGGAAAAGCTCTGCAGAATTCCAGTGAACCGGAATGCCCGTCATTCACAAATTCCCACACATCCCATATGCACCTACTATTGGAATTTTTGCAATGTCCTTGCTATTATCTTGGAGGTTTGTCTGTATGCTAGTGTACTTAAAGGATTAGTTCATTTTCTTAAAAAAAATCCAGATAATTTACTCACAACCATATCATCCAAACTGTTGATGTCTTTCTTTGTTCAGTCGAGAAGAAATTATGTTTTTTGAAGAAAACATTCCAGGATTTTTCTCATTTTAAAGGACTTTAATGGACCTCAAAAATTAACAGTTTTAATGCAGTTAAAATTGCAGTTTCAAAGTACTCTAAACAATCCCTAACAAGGCATAAGGGTCTTATCTAGTGAAACGATTGTTATTTTGAAAAATATGCACTTTTAAACCACAACTTCTCGTCTATCTTCGGTTATGTGACGCGCCAGCGCGACCTCACCAAATACGGTCACGGATGACGTATCGAAACTCCGCCCCAGTGTTTACAAGTGTGGAGAAAGAGGACCATTCCGACGTTGTTGTATGTGGAATGATACTAATTAATGTCTTTGTGTCAGTTTATTGTTTAAAATGGTCCCAAATGCGCGTTTCATATGTAACACGTGACCTTTCCACGGCATTACGCAATTACGTGAGGTCACAGGACCGGAGATAGACGAGAAGCCGTGGCCCAAAAGTGCATATTGCCAAAAATGACAATCGTTTCGCTAGATAAGACCCTTATGCCTCGTTTGGGATCATTTAGAGTCCTTTGAAACTGCAATTTTAAACTAAATTAAAACTGTTACGTGTTGGTGTCCATTAAAGTTCATTAAAATGAGAAAAATCCTGGAATGTTTTCCTCAAAAAAAATTATAATTTCTTCTTGACTGAACAAAAAAAGACATTAACATTTTGGATGACATGGTGGCGAGTAAATTATCTGGATTTTTTTTAAGAAAATTGACTAATCCTTTAACAAAATCAGAAACAAAATTTAGTCTTACCATTCTGGGAAAATTAAATAAAAAATATGAATAACTTTATCTCATAAACCAATCAAATACTCCCTAAAATGAGAATGTACTGAGAAAATAACAGGATTTTAATTTTTGGGTGAACTATCGCTTTAAAGAAGGTTGCCTTCAAAGGTAACACAAACACAGCCAAGTGCATTTATATGCAGATGCATTATTGCTTCATAAATGTTTGCATCTAAAATTTTGTGTGCCGCGAATCCTCCCACCTACATGATTTCATAAGTAGTGCATGCTCTCTAAACCCGAAGCCAGCCAAGCACAGAGCAAGAGAGCTGTCTGGAGCAACGCTGGATCAGAGCAATGAGACCTGCTGCAAAGCAAATCTGCCTGTGCTAATTCCTTCACAAGCCTCTTCCCACATCATTTTCCTCCAGCACACATAATCTTTTAGCTAAGCCTGCAATATGTTAAAGCAAATGTTATCACACCATATAAACAGCTCTGTTTCACAATCCCTCCCAGTCTAATAATAAGGCATTCAATGGATCAATGACCTTCAGTGTGCTGACACAGATGAGAATTGCTCTTTTCCAACAGCCCAATGTAAAATACACAAATACAGTCAAAATGTGCCAAATGAGGAGAGAAATTGTGATTCAAACAAACATATCATGCATTATGATTATCATGCATATCATGTTAAATGGTTAACCCCATTCACACAGCACTTTGGTCCCGGAAAATGTCCATAAAATTGGCTTCTGTGTGAACAAAAAACGTCCAGGAAATGTTCTCCCGTAAAGAGGACCTAGTAAAATTGCCATAACATTCATGTAACAGAGCTCAGCTCAAACTTAATCTAGAAAAAAGCAGTCGCAGGGGTGTAAAAACAAGCAAGAAGGAAAATGAAAAAGTCAATTGTTCACCGTAGAACATCTGTGACATGATTGATGGGATCTGCGGTAGGCAGACGGTAAGTGATTGTTTTTCCCTGAGCTCCTGTAGAAGGCATCTTGATAATGTGCTTCAGTGTGCCGCGTTAATAACGTCCTGCACTTCAGAGGGCTCCATCATTTTTAGACCCAGACCGTGGCAAATCATGCGCTTGGAGTGTATCCTATTGACACGCGAGCGCGGCATTCAATCCATGTTCTGAGAAATCTTCAAAGCCGGTACGTCACTGATGAATTCTTCTCCACCGCGAGAAAATGAGCGATGCCAAGTCATTCATCTCAGCTTTGATTTTACGCTGACTCCTCTGAGCTCAGGGAAGAACGGAAGTTATTTGATCAGTTAAAGCAGCGGTTCCCAAACTGGGGGGTGGGGGGGGGGGTGAGATGGTGCCAGAGGGGCCCCAGTTAAATAAAAAGTTTAATTTATCATAACTTCTGTCTGTGTAATTAAATCGAAGACAAATATGGTGACTACTCAACAGCACTACATTGTATAATTTAATAAGTTGTGTTTAATTCAAATTCTAAGTTTGAGACTTTTTGTCATGAATTTTCTTTGAGGGCATGAAGGGATGCACCCTACACAAAAGGGGGGGGGGGCCTGCCAAAAAGTTTGAGGACTATTGAGCAAAACTGTGCTAGTAGGTGCTGGGACTAATAATATGGCGCTTTTCCATTGCATAGTACCCACGGTTTGGTTTAGTTTGGGTCAGATCAGCTTACTTTTGGGAGCTTTTCCACTGGGTGCAGTACGTAGTACCCAAAACTTTTTTTCGTACCACCTCGTTTGGGGTTCCAAGCGACCCGAGCTGAAACGTGATGCGAAAACACTAGATCACTGATTGGTCTGAGAGAATCGTCAATACCAGCTATATCGCTATAATGTAAAAGATTAGCTTTACCTTCATGCTAGCTTGCGCGTAAGTATCTTAAGTAAACATGTTGTCATCTGTTCTCTGCTATAAGTTCCCAAACTCCCTTTTAGCGATGAAAAACATCCAGAGGTTGAGAATCAGGAACACCATAACAGTTTTTTCCAGACTTGCAGTTTGTGGCGGCACATTCACGACGTGCACGTCCGCATTATATGCTTAAATGCAACTTCAATGAGGCTCAGCGGAGCGGCGTCGACTGATGGCACGGGTGTTTGAACAGAAATTCTCATGTGACACAGAGGCAGCTATAAACACGATGTGCAAACATCTATTTGTGGTGGCCAATTTTAATTTTGTAGTGGACTGAGAAATAAATAAATGTATGGGAATGTACAAGGATGCTCTCACTTGTATGATGTCACAGCAGTATGAAACGCAAATATAACGACACGCCTATAATCCCTCCCACTGCGAATTGATACTAAACTCGCTGGAAAAGCTAACCACGCCAAAGTGAGGTGAGCTGACCCGACCCAAACTAAACTAAACCGTGGGGTACTATCCAATGGAAAAGTGCCAATAGAGAGGTCTGATGTGGATCTGGACTCATCTAACCATATACAGTAAGTTTTTTTATTAGTTATGGTGCTTTTCCATTGCATAGTACCCCACGGTCTAGGTCAGGTCAGCTCACCTCACTTTGGCTTAGTTAGCTTTTCCATCGAGTTTAGCAACACTTTAGTGGGAGGGATTATAGGCGTGTCGTTATATTTGCGCTGCCTACTGCTGTGACATCATACAAGTGAGAGCGTTGTTGGAATGCTTAACATTCCCATACATTCATTTATTTCTCAGTTCGCCACAAAATTAAAATTGACCACCACAAATAGATGTTTGCACATTGCGTTTATCACCACCTATGTCTCACATGACAGTTTCTGTATAAACACCCGTGGGGTCAGTCGACGGCGCTTCGCTGAGCCTCATCTAGGTTGCATTTGAGCATAAATGTGCGCTACGCAAATGTGCCGCCACAAACTGAAAGTCTGGAAAAAACAGGTATGGTGTTCCTGATTCTCAACCTGTGGATGTTTTTCATCCCTAAAAGGGAGTTTGGGAACTTACAGCTAAGCACAGATAACAACAGTTTTTCTTCGAGACACACAAGCTAGCACGAAGGTAAAGCTAGTCTTTTACACTATAGCGATGACGCTGGTAGTGACAATTCTCTCAGACCAATCAGTGATCTACAGTGTTTTCGCTTCACATTTTGGTATCAGCTCGGGTTGCTTGGAACCCAAACGGTGGTGGTACTAAAAAAGTATCAGGTACTGCCCCGACTCAAAGAGTGGGGTACTATGCAATGGAAAAGCGCCATTACAGAAAATTCTGCCAAAAATCTTCATATCATGATTTACAGAGGATAAACATCTCTGAAAAAGATCAATTGACCTCCTAAGCAAAAGTTAGACTTTTTTGAGAAAATCTAATGCATACATTAAAAGATACTGAATATAAATGCATTTCGACTTGTGGCACTGGCAGATTTTTAATTTGACTTCAGCATAAACAAGTGAAAACAAATGAAAATAGCCGGCAGTGCCACAAAAGCTATTGTAGATGTTCTAAAAACACTCAAAAGTTGTATATAATTCAACCTATCAGGTCATTTAATCTTGTTTCAGGGATGTTAGTGATAAACGAGATCAACGCATTTTTCATTTTCACAATAAATAAAGTCTTGAACTGATATAAAGATACAGCATATAGACATTCACTGTGGTATGTGCTGCGCATACCAAACACCGTGTATGTATTTCTAGCCTTAATCTATTTGTCCAAGTGAGCAAAAACACTTCAAAACGTGCCCCAGGGTCACAATTTTTCCATTTATTTAGCCGCCATTCGGTATCTCCTATTACTCGTTTTTTCTACCATTTTGATGAAAAGCACGTCTACTCGTAGCATCCTTGCTATGAAACACCGCAACACAAAGAGCTACTTGAGCAAAGACGAAGCCTAGTCTGTCCTTAAACACATGATGAGCAGCGTCTATGTCTCCACTGACACTCTCTTTTCCAGACAGTAGACTAATGACTCCGCTTCTCCCATCCTTCAGACAGCTACAACTCCTTCCTTTCGCTCTCCGACACTCCCTCTTGGTTGCTCCCGGCCAAATCGCAGTCTCTTTAAGTGACTGCGCTCTTCCTCACAGCCCAGTAAATGAACCCTTTAAAAGAGCCACAAGACACCAGCCGGCTCGGTGCCCTCAGTCACCCTGGCCGGTCGATAGCATCGCGAAGTTCTGGAGGCGATGATAAGGAGATTATACTTGTCCCTGAGGGGGACGAGAAGTGCTTCCATCCCTGACCCACCACCGGCCTCCTCCAGGGAAAACTCACCCCATCTCTGTTCAGGTCGCTTTGCACTTGGTGTGACATCTAATGGATGCAAATGATGCTTTTGGTTACGGACAGCAGTTTGGGATAGGCCACGGCTAGCCTTGGGTCAAACCGTTGCGGATGATCATAACAATGTCATGTGAGAGAGACCCTTAGAGAGGTTTAGGCTAATAAGGGGAGTCATAAAATGCAAAGGACATGCGGAAAAAAAAACAGCAAGAGGTGCCGAGAGACTATTACAATAAAATTAACCAAATAGTTAAACGTGTTTCTATTCCTAATAACGTAATTTGCCGCATGCGAGTTATTAAAGCATTCCAGCTAATGGTGTTGGGGGATAAAATCTTTGTACTTATAAATTCGAAACAAAAAATACCAACATTATTTTAAGTGCAAGATGCTGAATATACAATATATAGCCTAAACCCTGTCCTGAATGGTGATCTGCATTCTCTCTCAATGGTTTTAAATCATGTTCTTCCTCCACATTATCACGGGTCTGTGGGGCACTGGATCTTCACAGGTTGTGATAAATTGCGATGCGAGAGCATCAACCACGTGCCGAATTCTCACATGCAGGCAGAGAGAGGTAGGCAGAAGCCCAACCTGAATACAAAGCAGTTCAGAAGGCTACATTTAACACGCTGATGCTTCAGTGAGCGGGAGCTACTCCAGGGTCACAGCTGCCACGAAACGCTGAGACAACACGGCCATCAAGAAAATATGACGGGGGATAAACTACTCTTTACGTGATGCACTATTCTGAGGAAGACAAAAACCAAAGTAAATATGGGAAAGGTTTGAAAATGAGTAATAATCTAATTACATGTCAGGCGAAAACAAAGAGACACATTTGCGGCCCGCCACAAATGTCAACAGTGTAGACACATGCGGCTTCATTTGGCACCTGTCCTATTGTCAGTTCTGTTTAAAATCCTGCAGCCCCACACAGTTTAACATTAAGTTACATTATATTTGTCCCAAATTAACATTAAAGGTGCCAAAGAATGCATTGATACAATATGTTAGAAGGCATGTAGCTTTATTAAGTGCAAAAATGATCCAGAAACAGTTTTACATGTCTATTTACAACTCTAGGATTTGTCCCTAAAAATGAAATGGTCTACTATGACCTTATTTAAAAGGTTCATGAATAATAAGCGGCTCATTTCAGTAGCTCTGTGTGTGTGCACAAACAGACCTTATTTTTGAGCCTGTATCAGACGACCAGAAGATACAGATTTTAAAAGGGACACTCCACTTTTTTTGAAAATAATCTAATTTTCCAGCTTGCCTAGAGTTAAATATTTGATTTTTACCGTTTTGGAATCTATTCAGCTGATCTCCGGGTCTGGTGGGACACCTTTTGGCGTAGCTTAGCATAGTCCATTGAATCTGATTAGACCATTAGCATTGCTCTCAAAAATAACCAAAGAGTTTGGATATTTTTCCTATTTAAAACTTGACTCTTCTGTAGTTACATCATGTACTAAGACAGACGGAAAATTAAAAGTTGCAATTTTCTAGGCCAATATGGCTGGGAACTATACTCTCATTCTGGCGTAATAATCAAGGGCCTTGCTGCCGTAACATGGCTGCAGGAGGCGCCATGATATTATGCATATTTTCAAAAAAGTGGAGTGTCCCTTTAAGGAACAATAAATTATTCGGAGATTGGAAACGGATGTTTCTAATCGGTGCGTTTGTTTTTCAGTAACATCAAACTTATTAGCATATAACATTAACTAGCATATAGCACTAACTCAACAGTCACCAACTTTGTTTTTAAACAACTTTGTAACAACATTGAAAATAATGTGTAATTTAATTTTGGGGTGTAAATCACGACGTATTGTCAAAGTTGGTGAAACAATCATCACGATATCTCATTACCATGTACAGAACTCTTATTATCCATCTATGCCTAGGTAATTACTGTTTTACATTCTATGGCAACTTTAAATGTACAAACGATCTTTATCCTAGGCTGCAAGATGAATGGCAAAACACTGCATTAATACGGTAAAAAAAAGCCTTCACAGGATTCTACCAAACACTAAATAACAGCTATAAGAAAGCAATAATCAGATTTACCTGCATCATATGAAGCGTATTTATTGATTAACATGTAAAAGTCAACTATTGTTAAAAGAAAAGGAGCAGACTTGAAGTAATACATGAGCTGATACATGCAGAATATGTGGATCCAGTGTGTGATGTCATTTGTCCTAGACATGACTCTGTATACTACAATGTGTGACTACCTTTGTGCCACCCCCCAGTTCATTGTTACTCACGCCCAACCCAGGGTCACATATGGGCGATTCTCACAAAATCCAGACTTAGATGGTGTCCAGCATCAGATTTTTTTTTTAAAAAAGCCATTGAAGCCAATTTTTTTTGCACATATAAGATTAAGGTCTGAACTTACTATAACCATTATTTTTAGAGGGTTTAAAAAATATTTCTTATATAATTATTTAAATTTTTTAGATTATCATTATCAAAAATTATCATTACCGCAATATGATATTACATTAAAAATATGCATTTACAAACTCATGTTTCGGTAATGAGAAATAAAAAGTTGTCTCGGTACTATGACAAACAAAATTTCAACTTTTATAATGTTAGTTCCTTAATGGCTTAACAATGATTGAAATTTGTTGCGGAGGATGAGAAATTGTTTCTTGGACACATTTATATTTCTTATTATTACCAATGATCACCAAATACCACGTTACTTTACTGTGAATGTTTATAGTATAACACGCACTGAAGCTTTTATTTTTTTTAGATTTTTTCATTATAAATATTTCCAGAACCCAAATCCAGTCATGGACACGTTGCGGTAATGAAAATGCTCCCCTTAAATGTGGAAAAAATAACAAAATTGGTTTGTCACTTGAAATCATGTGCAAATAGTACATGAAGAGATGTTTGTAACTGTATGCTTCTTATTTTGATCCTCTTACTTTGCATTTACTTTTTTTTATCAAAATGTTTCATGACACTTCATAAGTCTAATTTCGTGAAAATCACCCATATATATTTTCCAAAAAATATACACTTAAAATAACACTCCAGTATAGAGATACTGGAGAATGAACTATGATAGTAAATCTAACAGCAACACTCTTGATGACTGCTGACTTGAGAGACCTATTTAATCTGAGCAATAAACTGAAGAACAGAACTGTCAAGACCTTTGCCTCCCACGCTACATGAAGACATTGTGTAAAAACTGAAAATAGAGTACTCTGAGGAAAACTACACATAGTAAGCGCACTGCAAAGAGGTAAAAATATCCAGAGAAACAAGACGACTTTTCAATAAAACAATATTCTTCTCATTCGATTTGGATCACATATAGCAAACCAACAAAACAATTATAAATATATGCACCTATAAGCTGAAATGTTACAAAAACAAACTGTAGCATTAAATTTGTGGTAAATCTTACAGTATATAATTTCAACTATGGTCTGACAACAATGCAAAATCATCTGCATTACAGTTATTATACAAAGGCCTATACCATTTTATATATTCAACATACATTATGGGGGAAGAAAACAGCATAGCACATTATGAGGTCGATTTTCACATAACACTACAGGCTTTCAGTACATCTGTGTTGCTATACCTGAATGTCCTGGTCGACATCAAAACCCAAGCAAGATGCTAGGAGAGATCTCAGTGCGTGTGGCAGAAGCTCTAATGAGATGTTTACCAGCAAAGAAGACTGCATGCTCTCCCATCATCACCTTTCATTAGGAATGATGTTGAAAGCGATACAAGCCTGTAGGGTCATGCTGTTAAACTAAATAGATGTGCAAGAATATCCAAACACAGCGCATTCCAATTTGTCTGAGACTTGCCATGAAAAACCTTTTCGAACCATTCCATAAAATGCAAGATATTTTAAGAGCACCTATTGTCCGATACACCAAATTTCCATTGGTGTGTACGTTTGTATTAGTACATGTTAATGATATGCAAAAGATAAATACCCCAAAGTAAACAATGATGTGAGTTATCTTCTCCGACATAAATCGCTTTTCTTGAACTACAACAAACACACGGATTGTAGGCAGCAATTTAAGGTAAGTTAACTCGTGTTACCGAATCTTTCAAACATGGTAAGGAGCGTCACGTTTCCTGCTGACGTCAGAGGTATTCGGGCCAATCACAACGTACAGATTAGCTGGCCAATCAAGGACACAAAGCGTACAAATCCGTGCGTTTCAGGAAGATAGTGAAATCTGGAGATACAAAAATGTACGGTATGTGAAAAATAATGTGTTTTTTCATAAACCAAGCGAACACATTGTATTATACCAAATACACAAAATAACGTTGTTTCTTAGCAATGAAATAGGTGCTCTTTAAAAATTGCATGTGTTCGATATCTACCAGGACATGAAAGGGAAAAACACTATGTTGAAATCAATATTTTGAGTTATGAGTGATGTGTCCTGTATTATGTCTTGAGTGATGTGCTGTCGGTGTGTGAAAAACAGCAAGCAATAAATTGAGGGTCCAGGGCCATCTGTTATAACATTCAGGGATGAAAGTGTGATGACCACTGGGGCAAACATATAATTATAAAATGAAAAGCGGTTCACTTATAACGTGTGTCATGCTAGTTCAGAGATGTTTCCATTTTTTGTCAGGTAAACCTTAGGTTGGACACCTATAAAGTCTTGGATTCGGGTCTGGGATGAATGCAATGGGGGGCAAAACATATGTTGTGACTATAGGCAACATGGTGCAGTGGACCTGCTGGGCCACCATCTTGATCACACAGCGTATTTGCTTATGCTTGCTTTCTGTGTATTCTCAACGAAAGCAAAAGAAACATGCAGGAAAGGATATGTTATACTGAAAAGAGCACTATAAAACAAAACTACAGTACTGGGAACAGTGTCACCAACATAAACAACCCACACCTTGTGAACAAAGAGGTGGTGGTAGCTATTCAATGACTTTTGTGCCATGAAAGAAAGGCCATGGCAAATGTCGTTATGTTATTACTAGGAGTAAAAAGATTCACATAAATTATGTATACAGGGGAACAAGTAAGCCTTTCCTGTCTGTGCACAGAACACATCATTTAACCATATGGGGTTTGGCAGTGGCCCAGCTAAAATTTAAAATGGAGTTTTAAAGGATGGAGGTGTTTGTGGAGAAAGCTCCAAACAGTGTTGGCGGTCGCTGTAACTCAAATCACTTATTTCATGGTTGCAGCCAGAGT
This sequence comes from Misgurnus anguillicaudatus, assembly GCF_027580225.2. Taxonomy (NCBI): domain Eukaryota; kingdom Metazoa; phylum Chordata; class Actinopteri; order Cypriniformes; family Cobitidae; genus Misgurnus; species Misgurnus anguillicaudatus. The sequence goes on from NC_073345.2 coordinate 22,241,534, forward strand.
ATCAGGAGGATGAAATTGGCTATGAAATTAAAGAGACGGGGCTCTAAATAATACGCTTCTTCCACCTTACAACAATCTTTCAAGGTCTTTCACCTTAATAGCATTCTGCAGTTACTGAACAGAGAGCCTCACATAGCCAGATTACATAGCTTAAAAAGCCACATATCCATGATAATGTGGCCAAGATAGACAGATTCAGGAGTCTGGAGAGTAAGAGACTGATTGACATATAAAACAGCCAACCAAAATTCATTGTTTTGTGTGAAGGGCGATGCTATTTGATATTAAAAAATGCCACACTAAGGTGGCATTGACACTTCAAGTCTTAATGCACAGATCCGATCTTTTGATCATATCAGATTTTTTTACACATACTTTAGACACGCCTCATATCTGATTTCCGTGTTTACATTAAATTCCGCCCAGACAGAATGCTAGCTTAACTGGGTATAGTGTTAGCTATCTAACGTTAATATCATCATCACTTATTTAAAGTAAAGGCCACTGTTAAAGACTACCTTCAGCATCATCCACATTGTCTTTCTCTGTCATCACGTCTTCTTAAAAACTGTTGAGAACTTCAGAAGGTCGGCAGCTAGGTTTATTGCCCAAAATTCGCTCCAGTTGCTAATAAAATGGCCAAAGGTCGTTCTGTCCTGAACACTGCGGTTGTTGTGATCGTATTTGCAATATAAGACAGAAGTATTACGTACTGCATGTGACTCGTGACCCGAAAATCCAGCGCATCAAACACACGCAAAACTCCGCTGCTACCCCGGATAATAAACTATATCCATTGTTTTCATAAGGCTGGATTTCTTCTTCTTACATCCAAAAACACACTTCATCTTTCGTGCCATTGTTGAGTTCTGAAATTAAACGAAGCTGTGTCGTGTGATATGGTTTGCAAGTTTTAGCGTCTCCCGCTGATTGACGGATGGGTGGGGTTTTCCGGGGGAAGTGCCCATATAAAGAAGTGATCCGTATACAAACACCTGAAACGTCAGCTGGACCCGTAATCGAAAAAAACTTTCCGAAACTTGTACGAACCCTGGCGAAGTGCATTCGGCACAGAAATACTCTGTAACACGCCCAACTGCTTTTTTGACACTTTGCCTACGTTTAGCATGAGAAAACAACTCTATAACTGTGTTAATAAGTCAGAATGCATGAAATACCATTGAACCCCCCCTTTAACCTTTGCTGGGGTGTTCCAAACTAATTTCTGGGACAAATATATATGTTTTCCGGGTTAATTTCACCAAAAGGCTGACCTTGTTCCTTTTTGACACAATGGTGGGTTGAAAAAAAAACTTTTAACAAAGTATTTACTCTGAAGATGTAAAAGAAAAAAGTAAAATGTAAAAAAAAGTTGCATAACCCTGGAAACACACATACTGATAAGATACCTCGTAATACACTGTAAGTCACTTCTGATAATGCGCCAAATGCATAAATGTAAATCTATTACATATATGCCATCAGACAATGAATGAACTATGGGCAGTCTGTGGTCATGACAGCATCTGATACTACAGTACAACAGAGATCTAGACAACAAGACAAATATCTCCTTAGGCATATATATGAAAGGATCCTTTAATTACATCAATATAACAAAGGATTACGATTTTCTAATAGCAGTAGGCTAACATTTAGTTCCTCTTTTAGTCCTGCTTTATGCTCTATTAATATTGGGTCTTTGGAGGGTTTATTTGGAGTATTCAGAAGCTAAGAAAGCAAATAAAGGCATATATGATTTAGGCATAAGCATGCAGAAGCTGCAATTGACGTTAGTTTAGATCTCAATCCATGCATAAAGCTGCCTATGAGAGGAAAACAGCCAATTAAAGCAGATGGGCTCCAAAAAAGCACTTTTTCATTAGGACCAAGAGATGAAGATTGTCTCGGTCACAAAGCACACGCCAGCTCTTTATTTTCGATAGGCATCGTCGGGGTGATTGAAAAAACCATTTACATAACTCTTGAACCGAAATATATTAAACACAATGCTATGCCAATATATGCTCTCGGTAAAATCCATTAAGATCCCAGATAAGAGGGTAAACATGAGATTTCTCTAAATGATATAATTCATTAAAATGACGGCGTGTCACATAGAACAAACACTTTCTCTAATAACTAACACCCATTGTTATGAGGGTGATGTGAATTAGACTCTATCGCAGAGGTCCGTTAATACGGTAAGGAGTGATATGGGCCGCAAGAGCTCATGGGTCGATAAAAGCCAATCTCAGATACATCCACACAGAGCCCACACTTCTCTCACCTGTTTTAAGATGAATAGAGACCTTGTTAAGGGCTGAATTTCAATCTAGGCTCTTTTAAAACATGAACGATACTAAGAGCAGCGTTTGCTGACATGAAGCGATACATCAACATTCTAATGAAAAAGGAGAAATTTATGTTCAGAGATAAATTTGGGGAAATAAACACTGGAGAGCAGCCCGGGGACGTCTGTTTTTCGCCGCAGTGCTGCAATGAATTAAAAATGTTCAGTCGGTTCTGGATGCAGACCGGATACTTAAAGCAAAAAATGAGTTTTACCACTTCAATACGCATGTCATACAAAACATTTGTGTTTTTAGCCAATTGCTTAATCGGTTTATGATTTTAATCACAATGCACAATGAATAGACAAAATGTCTTGTGCTGTAATCACAAACAACTATAACAAACATATAGGGTCGTTTTGAGTGCATTTATACGCTTTTTAGTAGTCATCTGTAGAATTAAAGGGACACTAAACTTTTTAGAAAATATGCTCATTTTCCAGCTCTTCTAGAGTTAAACATTTGACTTTTACCTTTTTGGAATCCATTCAGCCGATCTCCGGGTCTGATGGTACCACTTTTAGCATAGCTTAGCACAGTCCATTGAATCCGATTAGACCATTAGCATTGCGCTAAAAAATAACCAATTTAAAACTTGACTCTTCTTTAGTTACATCGTGTGCTAAGATCGACAGAAAATTAAAAGTTGCGAGTTCTATGCAGATATGGTTAGGAACTATATTCTCATTCTGCCGTAATAATAAAGGACTTTGCTGCTGTAACGTGGCTGCAGGAGGTGCAATGATATTAGGCAGCAGCCGAAAATAGTCCCCTTAGGATCTTTCAATAGCAGGGGACTATTTTCGGGCAGTGCGTAATATCATTGCACCTTCTGCAGCCAATATGTGCCTAGAAAATCGCAACTTTTAATGTTCTGTCAGTCTTCGTACACGATGTAACTTCCGAAGAGTCAAGTTTTAAATAGGAAAAATATCAAAACTCTTTGGTTATTTTTTAGCTCAATGCTAATGGTCTAATCAGATTCAATAGATTTTGCTAACCTATGCTAAAAGTGCTAGCGCCAGACCCGGAGACCAGCTGAATGGATTCCAAAGCGGTAAAAATTAAATGATTAACTCTAGGGGCACTGAAAAATGATTATATTTTCAAAAAAAAGTGGAGTGTCCCTTTAACATAAAAATTATTTATTTTATTTAGTTATGATTCAAAGTGGATTTGCCATCACAGACACAAGAGTCCAATACTGCAGCTTAAACTCTTCTCAAAGCATTTTGGTGAGCCTGCTTTGAAAATCAGTCAATATTAAATAAATATGCATGAGGGTGACACACAAAACTGGTTGAGAGAGTAATTCCTCTAAATCAAGCCCTTGATCTCACAGAGAGATTAGGGCACTTCTGCTACAGTACTGCTGGTATCTTGTCCTGTGACATTAACACCGACAGAAACACTGATGGAAAAGCCAGTTTTAACACAGTCTAGCATGCAGTGCTGCCAAAATGTCTGGTGTAAGGAGACATCTTAAAATAAAGATGAATCAAATATGTGGAAACACAATCTTATATCATATGCAAGACTGAATTAACAGTTTAAAACTGTTAACCACAGACTAAGTGCAGAAAATATTTGTTGGCAGTGCAAAGGTCATGGGTTCAATTCCCAGGTAACACATATTGATATGCATTGTAAGTTGTTTTGGATAAAAGCATCCACCAATGTATAGAAAGTAAACTGCAGCATACATTTAAAACAACCTGAGGGTTTTCTATAATCTTGCAACAGACACAAGCCAAATATCAGAGAGTTTGGGGTTCAGAGAAATTTCTATTCCATGTTGCACAGATAAGTAAAAATTATAAGAATTTTCTGCATAAGAGCAACATCACAAACTAGTCCAATTTAAAAGCAGTTTCACATAAAACACTAAGCCAAGTCATGTACTAAATTACAAAAAGGTAACAAGTACGGTGGTCCACTATACTGTATGAACACAACTCTCTTCATATTTACTATTTACATACCGGTAATTACGATGACAAATCTTAAACCAAACACAATGAAACGCTATAAACCTCTATAACCTGTATTTCCAAACCTTATTTTTATACCCACTTTCAGAAAAAATGTACAAAACCCTACCTTTTCTGTCACTGGGGTGGCACCCACAAAGGTTCATATTTGTACCTTTATGGGTATAGACGGTTTCATCAGACGAACTCGCGGTGACGCGATTCCGCATCTGAGTGGAACTTCCGGTTTCTGTTTGTTTATTGGTCTGACTAGTTGCTAAACTGAACTCTGGAACAAATACCTCTTTGAAAATAACAAATGTTTTGGGTTCCTAAAGACGAGGGAAGATGGCGATCATGGATTACAGCTATTTGATGGGAGATTTGGCAGCCGTTCTGTAGTTAAGCTTGTATACATTATATAGTCCCCTTTTTGCGCAGTAACGTTACCTCAGTGTCGTTTTTGATGTGCTTTACCTATGATTTGAACTAAGGTAATCTACTTGTTTATTTAGCTTGTTATCTGAAATAAACTACTTTGAAAGGACTTGTTGTTATTGATTCTTAGCAGAGTTTACCGAAAGATACGTGTTCCACGAAAGCCGTTTGTTTATATTGTTACTGCTGAAACAGTCTATACAACGCTTTAAAATTTACCTTTTGGGAAACATTATATCATAAGGAGCTATTTTGTGTACCTTTAAGGAGCAGTTAAATGTTAGAGGTAAAAACATTTAAAGGTACACAATAGGTCCTTAAGGTACCGTAATGTACCCAAAAGGTAGAACATTGTATTATGTTTGTATACCTGTAAAGGTAAAAAACACCCCAGTGACAGAAAACATATAGTTTTGTACCTTTCTCTGAACATGTGGTGTTTAATCAAGATAGATGTCCTTTAATGTGACAACAAAAGACAGTACAAATGTCTATATACAGTACTGTGCAAGTGTCTCAGGCCACCATGCCAGAATTAGATTTGTTGTTTTGATAAGTTATAGTGATCATATATAATTGTTTCTCAGTGTCTTTAATAGAACACATCCAGAAAATACATGAAATGTGTGTGTAGTATTAAAAACTGTAAAAACTGTAAACTGTTGTGTCAAGTTTTTAGGGTAAACTCCCCTTCCACTTGAGCAATAGCAGGAAACTGCAGGATCTCTTAAACCTAAATGAAATTAAATCCTAATTTCTAATTGTAAAGAAATTAGTCTTTATACTTCATTCTGCTCAAAACTCTCAAGATGTGTGTAGACTAGTGCCAAGAGAAGTCACACTAAACAAAGACGATGCCTAAAGACATTTACTCCTGAAAATGTAATTTTTTTGTACATATTTCCTGTATTTTCTGTTTACATCTTAATAAAATTGATTGAAAAATACATATGGATGGACATTAAAACGTCTAAAACAACAAGTCTGGTGGTGGTGGCCTAATACTTCTGCACAGTACTGTACATTGTTAGGAAAAATTGTCAAAATATGTACTGAGGCTGTACCTTTTAAAAGGACCTAATATGTATTATTAGGTACAGTTATGTTCAGCTTACATTTGGTACCAATATGAACTCTTTGGGTGCAAAGTTGTACTTTTCAAAAAGGGTTTAAGCCTCAATAAAATAAAATCTCAATAAAAAATTTCTGACAGTGTACCTTTACATCTTTATATGCCTCGAAATATGGCTTCTACCTTGACTAAAGTCCATCCCAGAGATAAAGAACTAGTATAAAGGTGTGCAGTGGACTAAAAGTATGGTGCAGTTAGCATTCTTACCTTACGACCGTCGCTGGCGTGGCAGTTGACGTTTAACGGCGTGAGCAGAGCCATGAGCTTCTCTTCATTTCCGCTCCTGAAGCAAAGCAGCAGTATTTTAAAGAACATGAGGGAACCGTAAAACGGAAACAGCTAACACAGTGAATTCACATGGAAGAGGATTAAGAGATGGGGGAATAGATGTCATAGTCAAGATAGGAAGAGAGTGCAAGATAAACAGCATCTGTCTGAGGTTTTCTTAATGGAACAAAAATCCAACAACATAACTTTAAAATAATTGATCTGGGATAACAAAATCGCTCAAAATATCCAGACTTAGCAACTGTAATGAGTCATCTTCACAGAATATGATGATAGTGACATCTCCAGCCTTTGGCCTACAGAGGTTTGATTCATCAACACCTGCCAACTCCTCCTTCATGCACGGTCAGTGACTAAATATGATTTGCCAGTCTGGCCACAGCCAACAACCTTCTCCCATATGGGTCAACAGATAAGCCTGATGCTACTCTAATCACAAGTGACCATTGGGAAGGTGAAATATTTGCCATCACTATGCCCATGCCCCTGCGCTGAAACATACCGTTATCACATTTCAACATACTGTAGCTATTTTTGCATGGTTTCACACAGGTCTAACATTATTGTTAGAGAGTTTTTGCATGCAAAGCCCCCATGCAAAACAAGCAAAGCACAGAGGAGCTCTGTCTTTGACCTAACCTTGCCTAAAGCTACAAAACCAGTAGGGTTTATTCTACCACAGAGGACCTGATCCACTCCCAGTGACTACAGATAACTGACTTCGGTGAAAAATCCAAGATCTTTCATTTAGATGCGGACGGGGGAAAGAGGACTGGCTGGGAGATTGCAACTGAAAAGAGAGGATGAGGAACAGGAGGGTTTCATCAATCTTCTTGATCTGTTTCCAGATGCATCACGGTCTTCAGGAGATTACCACTAAGAAGAGCGCAGGGCACAAGTCAAACTAGCCTTTCTCTAAAGTTGTTCATCTGTCGATTTGCTCCATCCAACCTACAAGTCTCTACATGGGACTGAATTTTTTCACAATTTAGAGTTTCCAATGCCATTATCAAACAGTGGCCACTGAGATCAACATAATTCCCAAGCAATGAAGCCCCCTGTGATCGTATTTCTTCCTAATGATCGTGTTGGGAAGAATTACAAGGCCTTTGTAGTCCCTTTCTCTCTTGATCATTAAACAACAAGAGCCACGCTTGGTATCCACGCTGCAGGCTGTGCCTGAAGGCACTGCTATAATGGGGGGCAAAGATGATGGAGATGTAGACCTGAGAATGAAAAGAAACGTCTTTCTCAGCAATGACTGCTGGGATTGCCGGTGTGTCACGTGTCTCCAGGCCTGTTTCTCCATGGCTACATTTTCCATAACACCACTATAACTACAGATGTTTGTTGACACACGAATTCCCCAAATGCACAAAACAACAGGCAGAAGCAAGGAAAGCGAAGTTTACATTCTCTCAAATCTTCTGGTTCTTTCTGCAGAGCTCGGAAACCAATTAAAAGCACCACTGAGAATCCGTCTTTCTGCCTGTGGCATCACACGTACGTATAATAACACCTACTGAGTCAGACATCTCCAGTCAGACTTAATCCATGTGCACAGTGAAAACAATGCTGGAGACCGGAATTACACGGAAGATGGAATGGAAAATGAGAAAAGCTGGGAAACATAACGGCATGTATAAAGACATGTACTCACCTCGCAGCTTCCAGAAGTTCGTCCTTCTTGTATTCACCTAAATGGTTACAAAAAATCATGGTGTCAGAAGCAGGCAGGATGAAAGACGTACAGCAGCAGCAAAAAGCCAGAGTCACAACGTAACAGCAGACCGCCGACTGCCTCACACAGTGACACACACACACACTCAAACACACGCGCGCATCAGTGCACCAGCGGTCTTTCTCTGCCTCTCTCGCCCTTTCTCTCTCTCTCTTTCTCTTCTGGTGGTTGTGGCGTAGCCAAACGCGCACCCCTCCCGCTCGATAAAACCGTGACGTTGGGCGGCTTGTGGACGCGGCATCGGCAATGTCTTAAATACGGCAGGCGAAATGACGCACGTCCGCGCTCTCACCACAAAATTAAATGGCTCTCTGTCTCGGGCAGACAGACAGCATGCGCACACGCATGCATGTATACACACGCCCCTCCCCTTGTATACAGTGAGCCCAACCTCCTTAATACCTCCCTTACATTGTCTACTTATGTTTGTATGAAGGAGCCACTGGCTGTGATAACATCAGATAAGAGAAAGGAGGGGGTGATATGAAATAAACAAATTCAGCCCATCCCCTACCCATAATACCCAGCCTTTCAGCCAATCAGAGGGCCACAACTAATTCAGCTTTGATTTTCCCCACCCCCACATGTGCTCTCTCTCTCTCTCTAGCGAGGGTTGTGGAGACAAGAGAAGCAAGAAATAAAGGGGGAGGATGCATAAAGACAGGGTGAAAAAGCAGGAAATTTTATGAAGAGGTGGATGGCATGTCATATGGACTGTGGTAGGGGGGTTGGCGTTCGCACAAAAAATGGCTTAAAATGAAATGTGCAAATACTGTCTGAGCTAAGGTTGTCATGCAGTCACAAACAACATACTGAAGGTACATAGTAAGAAAGAATGAAAACATGCATTTATGATAGGGGTGTATTTATGAATGTGATGATTATTAATGTTTGCCATCTTTGGAAGATTCAACTTATTACAGCACATTATATATTAATGCATTAATATAATATAGCGCAAAATATATATCAAATATGGCTGTGCCGGTTGTCAAATGATGATGTGGTGTGCACATCAGTGGTGTGCACGTCACAAACTATAAAAAATATAAAGAACTTGATGTCTTCAAGTTCGTGTGAATGCAAACAGCCAGCAGACTCAGAGTTAATGTGCTATTTGCAATGGGAGACATGATATAAGTGATGACCCTCTGGCTTGGGGGCAGAAAAATTTGGCAAAATATTCTCTCTTGGTCAAGGTGGTGAAACAGTATCAATATGCATTACAAGTACACCACCAGAACGCGTTTTTGGAGCGACTAGAAACATTTAGTGTAGGGCAATATGCCTCCATTTTGAGATCGTCTAATCGTAAGCCTGTGAGATCGTCAATACACGATATTACTATGGAAGGCAGTAGTTTACTTATTTATTTTTTACTAATTCATGAAAATTCACTTAATGGTTGACAAAAAAAGCTAAATTTACTCTAAGGGCAACACTGTCATGACCGTAACCTGGCATTAATCAGAGCACATCTTTAAAGCAACACTAAAGAGTTTTTGCTCTTTGCTCCCCCTACAGGTTGGAAGCAGAATTATCCATTAGCACTGTCGTAAATTATTTAGCCTACTGCAGCAAAGCTGGCTCTGACTGGATTGTAGGTCTGCCGTAAAGCAAGTTTTTGTAGTTTTCACCCGAACTACAGGACCGCGACCCAACGGTTGGAAACTTCTTTAGTGCGGTTTCGGCCAATAGAGGGCTGCAAAGCGAATGTGAAAATGCCGTTCACCCTGTTTCGAGTGGATGAATGACTTAAACTTTTTTGGAAATGTTATTTTAAGGTAAATAAAAACTCTTTAGTGTTGCTATAAGCCCAAGTGCCCAAGAGCGAGAACAACAAACTTGCTGTTTTAAACCCCTGCGCAACTAACAACCTCTCTAGTACAAGGAAATGTCAGAGCCATGCGTATTACAAGCTCATGTGTGAGCCGATGAAGAGTCAGAGTCATGCGCATTACAAGTTCAGGTGCTAGGAGGAGTCCATTCCACGTCACGTCAGAGCAACAGTCCAAGATGCACGCATTACAAGTCCAGGTGTGCTACAATAAATATAAGCGCCGATCCTGTAAGCACTCTGTGGCACTACTCGAGCACTGTCACTACAGAGGTAGTGATAAACGTGATGTGCAAACATCTATTTGTGGTGGTCAATTTTAATTTTGTTGCGGACTGAGAAATAAATGAATGTATGGAAATGTACATCGACGTTCTCACTTGTATGATGTCACAGCAGTAGGCAGCGCAAATATAACGACACGCTTATAATCCCTCCCACTCCGAAGTGTTTCTAAACTTGATAAAAAAGCTAACCAAGCCAAAGTGAGGTGAACTGACCCAAACCAAATCAAAACCGTGGGGTACTATGCAATGGAAAAGTGCCATAGGTAACCTATTGCTTGGCGTTGTGACGGGCGGAAAAATTAATTTGCGCCTGAACAAGCACATTTGTTAAGAAACTAATATCTGATTTACATTTTTAAATTTCAAAATATATGTATGAATTGTATATAAGCCTATATACATCAATGTGTACACTCCCACACACACACATACATTCTATAACCATTGCAGTGAACTGGTGCATTACCATCACAGTGGTAAAACACTCCCACCATCACAGCCCTTATGTCAAATATTTATGTAATTGATCTCAAATGCCAGCAAAACATTTAAAATATGTTAATGAGTATTGAGGTGCTATCTGTCCTCACAATCAGATACTCATGAATTGAAATAAAGTAGTGGCCAAAAGTGATGTCCAGCTTTAAACAATTGACCAAATTTTTTTTTATTTGTGAGTTAGTAAAGACATAGCCCAGGACAATGACTACAAAATATAACACAAAAGAGAATCAACAAATATTGTTTATTTTTGTCAATGTATCCTTTTTGCGCACAAGATTTTTGTTTTTTATGCTTTTGTATATTTGAATAAATCGCAGATTTCCTTATATGCTGTAGTTTGCGCTTTTTTGCCAAATTATTTTGTCCAATAAATACCTCAAAAGCTTAGTGTTAGAGTCCCATAGACCTATATAAGGTGATTTAATCTAACCCAAGGGGGCATTAAAAGCAAATATTATACAGATTTCCCCCTTTCAGACAGTATTTTTGGTCACTACTGTACAAGGATCACAAAATCTGTCAGCTTTCTAGACACTTAACAACCAAATAAAAAGCACATTTAAACCACTGTGATATTCACAATGCAGCTTTAAACTACACAGACAGCAAGATTATTCTGAACAGCATGAATATTTAACACATCTCTTGTTTTTAAAGACGCCCATGGCTTCCAATTGCTGATTGGCTCGAATCAATGACAGGCCTGGAGAGAGAAACCAAACGCCCAAGTCATAGAGGAATTTTAATGGATGTCATAAATTTCATTTTGTTACAGTCTAAAGCTCTCGAGGTATAAGAGATGCAAACAACACCAAGATGGTAAATTGAAATGGGATCTTGTCACATGACTCACATCCTTGTCTGGCATTTTAAAGGTAACTTTTCCTGCTTACTCAGTATTTAACTGCTGAATGTCTCGAGGACAGATTGCTAAAACACTAAGTGGCATTATTGACAGAAAAGAGAGCTTAAAGAAAAAAACACCAAAGGTAGTGAGGGAAAAAATATCACGACTTCAGAGACTTTTAACAAGCTGCCTGTCAGCAATCTTATCGACACACTATTAAAGAGAAACGTAGTCTGATACAATCTGATGTTAAGATGCTCGATACATGAAAAGAACGCTCACCAAAACCCTTGAAGAACATGTGAGCAATTACTTAAAGGTGCAATGTGTAACTTGTAGAAGGATCTCTTGACAGAAATGCAATATAATGTACATAACTGTATTATCAGTGGTGTATAAAGACAATATGAACTGTATTGTTTTTATTACCTAATGAAACGTTTGAATCTAAACACACCGCGGGTCCCCTTACATTGAAGTCATGTTTCTACAGTAGCAGAACTGTTGCATCGCTTGTTTAAATAGTAGTAAATGCTTACTCATTGGGCCATAGACGCAAGAACTAGTTGCTATAGGGTGTTCTTTATATTTTATAACTACATAAATTACAAAAGGTTTAATTGCCATCTTTATTTCGAACAACCCAACCGACCGCGATCTGAATATTGTTAAAAATATTTTTGGATGACTCGTAACCGTGGGTGGCCCGGGTACCCGCTCATTTAGGATCAACCCGCGCATCACTGGTCCTTATGGATTGGTTTCTATCATCAATAAAGATGACGACTACAACTCTTCTAGTTCGATGCTTTTTCACAGCATCATCAAGCTACTTAGTTGTTGTTTTATAGCGAACTCTAGTGGTAAAAATGACATATTGTGTCTTTATCTTGCAAAAAGCACATGCAAGTTACATGCAATTTTATGTTTCAAACAGAGGGGGTGACAGAGATACAAAAGTTATAGATTGCAGCCTTGATGGTTGACTAGGGTCACAATATTTAGCCAGCAGTCATATCACCCTGTAGCCCAAGACAGCTTGCCCACTAAAGCGAAGTAGGGTTGAGCCTGATCAGTACTAGGATGGGAGACCTCCTGGGAAAACCAGGTGCTCACCCTGTGGTCTGTGTGGGTCCTAACACCCCAGTAGAGTGATGGGGACACTATACTGTCAAAAGCGCAGCCTTTCGGATGAGACGTTAAACTGACGTTGTGACTCTCTGTGGTCATTAAAATCCCAGGATGTCATTCAAAAAAGAGTAAGGGTGGGCCCTGGCATCCTGGCCAAAACTTGCCCATTGGCCTATTAATCATCCCCATATATACTAATTGGCTATATCACTCTGTCTCCTCTCCACCAATAAGCTTGTGTGTGGTGGGCGTTCTGGCGCAATATGGCGCCAGGTGGATGCTGCACATTGGTGGTGGTTGAAGAGATTCCTCCATTCATATGTAAAGCACTTTGAGTGCTGCGGAAAAGCGTCATATAAATGTAACGAATTATTATTATTAACCAATTATTTATGTTCACTGCATTAAAACTTTCAAAAGATAAATTTTGGGTTAACAATCCCTTTAAGCTATGAGATGACAAACATCAGTTATTATAACAAAAACAGAATTTATCTTTTGTAGTGTTTTACAATCCCTCCCAAACGATCCCTTCCGGAAATAAGCAAATGACCATTTCCTTGCTCTTTAAACACTGCCCCTGAACCAAGGCCTTATTTCCTCCTGCAGACTACCCTATGCTTGACTTTGAGTAGTAGATCCTGCACCCCCCACACACACCACACACAAATATATACTCAAAGTAAACATGCACAGGCTGAAGACAAGTGACCTGTCTTTGATTTCCGGACCAACATGCTGATAAAGTGCACTCGGCAAACTGATAGAATGCACTTCATGCTGTGAGGGTAGGTGTGTGTACAGTGTAAAGCTCAGAGTTAGAAGAAGGTTAGAGGGAACTGGCATGTGTGTTCAAGTGCTGGACCAATGCCTAGCTGGCTCAAGGAATGAAGATTTAACGGGAAAGGTTGTGTCATGGAGGTATTTTCCATCTAAGCCCGAGGCTCCTTGACCGACACGCATTCCTAAGATATGATGGGAAGCGAGGGACAAATCCTGTTTGTTGCGCCAAGATGTTCATTCTGGACTGGAAACAAAAATTTAGAAAATGAGCTCAATTTCCTCTTCCTACACTGTGTTTGTCACAAGTCCCCATTCGAAACATTGGGGAATCGTAAAACATTTATTCGCTTTTCCTCTTTTTGGAATTATAGTTACAATTTCCTTAAACTTTTATCAGATGCCATTTTATACTTTAGATTTTTTTGTCTCGTGATTACGGGTTTATTTATAATGAATTTAAGTAAAGAACAGTTTGGGGGTTATTTAGGCAAGTTAATCTGTGTTGTTAGCTTTGATTAAAGATGCACTGTGTAACTTTCAGAAGGTGAAAGTCGCCATTTTGTAGGGGTGTGACGGATCACAACACTCACGGTTTGGATCACATTACGTTTTTGAGGCACGCATCGGATAATTTCTTAAATCAGCAAAAAAATGGGTGGTAAAAATCTAATAACAAATAAAGAAATCACAAACATTTATAAAAAAGAATAAAGTTGCACATTAAGTAAGGTCTAAAATTAGCATTAAGTACAGAAATCGAATCAAATGAATAATAACACCGTCTTTAGTGTATGAAATATAATTATTATTTTTTAGAGCTACATAAAGCTACATAAATGATTTTCTCTTTTTCTTGGGTTGTATTTAATTAAGGTTACTGCCTCTTTAAGACCAAATAGCACAGACTGGTTTCTGACTGTAATCTATACATAAACTTAAGACATAAACAAATGTTTTTATTAGAAAAAGAATACTGTGGAGATCATTTTGTTTGTATGTGCCCTGTCAAAAACAGAAAGATTTTATTTTCCCTTGCTTTTTGAAACGCGTCTCTCCGTGTGTGCACTTTTGAGTGCCCTTAAACCCACGCGCGCACACACAGACGGAGGGCGGATTCCAAACGCAGCAGCATAAAAACGTTACATTGTTTTACATTGCTTTACATTGCTTTATTCGCAAAATGTATGTTAATGTACTACAGTATAAGACACAGTAACGCAACTCTCTCTAAAGTTTACACATCAAGAGTTCTGATCTTTGAAGGGCATAGGGATGATCACGTCTGACTGGAGCTGGACCAGACACATTCAAACGCATGTGTGTACCGAAAGCTGCTTACCTTAGGGCCTTTTGGTGGTTAAACTGTTTCAAATCATTTGAATGTTAACATTTACAACCCTTTGAAACTTGAAAATGTTAAGCTTTCCCTATTTAAATTTGTGAATTAATCTGCGAATAGCATGCGAGCCGAACTGTGGTTCGTGATTCGGATCAACTGCGATGCGTCACAGCACTACAATTTTGTGCCGCCATGTTTCTACAGTAGCCCTAAATGGACAAACTGTTCTATAGAGCACATTGTCTCAGACGATGCCATGTTTGTCCTGTGGCAGCTACCGTAGCTTCTCTATGTGTTTCGAAAGGAAGGGGTGAGTTGTGGACTGAGCGGCTGGTTGCAAACTCCTTTAAGTCCCGTGTTAGCTTGACAAAACTTATCAAACATACACATTCAAAATGGACCAACTTTCTTTTAAAAACACACAAAAAAACAGTGCAGATGTGCAGTTTTAACATTAAACAGGCTCTTTAAAATCCAACCACTGTGCAACTACTGTATTAACACATTGATAATTTCACTCAACTATTAAATGATGACAACAATGCGAGACATTTTTCTCTTTTTAAATTCTTCCAAATGCATTTTTACCTAATGCATCATTCAAACAAGCCTTTGAGGCATTAAACATTTGTGTGAAATTTACATGACCTGCCTCACTACCTTATTGGTAGTGTTTGAGCTACCTAAAGCCTAGGCCTCTGCAACCTATTACACACTAGGGCTGGGCGATATTGACCATAATTCATATATCAGTCATTTTGGAATGAATGGCGATATACCATAAATATGTCTGTATTTTCTATAAAGTGGAATAATACTGATCTGAAAGAATAAGAGCCTGATACATCAAGCTGCACAATTAACTCAGTAAGTCCAATTAGTGATTAAATGCATATCAGGCCTTCCGAAAGTATTTGCTTCGTGATAAGTGCTCACATCTTCGCATTTACCCTTCAATTCTCTCCTACTTCTCATTAACAGGCAAACGTTCAGCTAGAACCCAAAGTTGATTGAGGAAATAAACTATATTGAGAGGAGCTGCAATGTTCACCAGCTCTGTTAATATAAGTCATGAGTCACAACTCTGGGCAAGAGCTTTACTGCACACGGCCAACAGCGAATGACTGATGATGGCTCTGACAAAACCTGAAACTCAAATGATTGCTTTGCGGACCGCAATTTACACAAACACACCGAAAAACCCTTGCAGTTTTGGATCAGTGACTCCAAATGGAAAGTTCTTGGGACCTGGCATTAAAAGATCAGAGCCCAGAGACACTGTCACAGTTTACTGACGGCAAAGTGGATCCCTTCTGCCAAACGGAGACCTGGGAATTGGAACCTAAGCCAGAGAAAACAATCCAGCTGAGCCCTTCTTTCTCCTCTGTGTATGAGGGTGAATTAAGCTGTCAATCAAAAGCCTGGCATACCCTAAATGGGTCATTACGGAGAGAAATGTTATAGCATTTGAGCCTCAAGGTATCGCTTTCGTGTATTCAGGACATCAATTCAATGTACTTAACACTAGCCATGAAAACATAATAAAAACTCTACACTCTATCCGGTTGATAAGTGATGACATGAGGAATACTGTTTCCGGGTCCAAACCTCCACATTTAAACAGCCATTTATGAGCACTATTTACTCATAGCACACATTTAAGCAAAACTTGTATAAACTTACATGTAAACTGCAGTCTCAAGCACCCAGAATCAAAGACAGCAATATATTAATAATTCGTAAAAATCCTCGTCTATAAATCCAAGTCTGGTAATCTTGGATTTTGTTATGGAGATAAAAATTAGGATTGGGTGTTATTGGTTGTTTTTCATTATGATAAAAGTGTATTATAGCCGTGATTTTTTGTTATTTCTCTATGACATCTGTGAGCGGTTGGACCCGGAAGTGGCGCATGACGTCAGACTTAACAACCAGATCCTCCTAGGCCATTTATATGATTATGAACTTAATAGGATATGAAGAGTTTCCTTGCAAAACGAGATAACCACCGTTTTTTAAATTGTTCAGAAATCTCGTTTTTTGGTTGTATTCCAATTAATTTCAATGCAACTGCAGTTGGTTTGTTTTGATTTAAACATTCATAACTTGAAAAATACAGCTAAGTAGCACCATAAAACAAAATAATGACATGATAACATAATAATAAACATGTTTTGACAAAAATTTTAAAAAATGGATTTATCTCGTTTTGCAACGAAACTCTTCATGTATAGAAAGTGTGTTTTTGAGGTGCTTTAATGGTATGAAACAATGCTTATATGCATTTTGAACTTATTTTATGAGGTGGCCAATTGGTATTCATACATACTACACCTGTACCATTTTTTTACAATTTCTCTGATGTTGGAGGTTTTTTATGACAACCATACATTTTTGTACAATTCACTTTATACGAATATGTACAAATTAGCCAATTCGTAAAATGCATATTAGTGATGCACCGATGTGAAAATTTTGGCCGATACCGATAACCGATATTACCCTTGTCTGTTGTGGCCGATACCGATATTTGCCGATGCCGATATCTCTGTATAGAAAACACATTTTGATGATAATCAAATAAAGAGCTATTTTCCAAAACACTTTTTTTACTTTTGTAATTTATTTCCAGAAATGACTGATTGGGCACCTTTACCCATGTGCAAAATGTCATCAATTAGCTGATTTCACATATTCTTTGTAAGCTTCGGGGTGCTTATTTTTTTAAGTGGGTGATCAAATTGGTTGTGTTGAACAATTTGGCCCGAACTCCCCCTTGCATCACCCGGCCCTCACTCGCATTGCATACAGCAGCAGGGGTGTCCAGACTTTTTTTGTGTGGTGATCTACTTTTAAAATGATAAAGCCGACAAGATCTACATGCTAAAAAACACTTTAAATGAGTGGACTACACTGCATATATCTCTACATTGGATTTAGGGCTGTCACCATTACTCAATTTTTTTGAGGAGTTAAAAAAATCCCGGAATTCATGTCGAGTACTGTTTAAAATAGCGGAGATACGGTTTAGTAAAACGAAAATGACAATAGTATCAGAGAAGCATATTAATCAGCACAGTGCTGCCTCTCTCTCTCACGCTCTTCTCCCTCCCTCGTTCGCTCACACGCGCGCGCGCACACACACACACGTCACACACACACCGGGCGCGTGCATCAGCTGCATGAAGGCAAGAATGAGATTGCATCCTGGTAAATTTCTGAAGTTTACACGACTAAGCTGCAGCGGGCAGGCATAAAATTTATAAAAACACATTTGAGAAGAAAGGCACAGCAACTCAAAAAGACTTTCACAATTACTCTAAGACTGTGGTGTCCAGACTTTTAGCCGACAAGTTCTACTACATGCTAAAAACACTTTAAATGCGTGGACTATACTGCATATATCTCCGCATTGGATTTAGGGCTGTCACCATTACTCTATTTTTTTGAGGAGTTTAAGAATAATCCTGGAGTACATGTTGAGTACTATTTAAAATAGCGGAGATACGGTTTAGTGAAACAAACTACCTTACCACAACGCTGCCGCTCTCTCTCCCTCGTTCGCTCGCTCGCGCGCGGGCACAAACCCTGGGCGCGTGTATCAGTGACTGCAAGAATGCGATTGCATTCTGGTACAATTCGGAAGTTTACACGACTGAGCTGCAGTGGGCAGGCATAAGATTTATAAAAACACATTTGAGAAGAAAGGCACAGCAACTCAAAAAGACTTACGTGTTTCACAATTACTCTTGGAGGCATGGAGCAGCATGAGGATAAACAGTTAACTTTTGCGATCTACCTGCATTGCCTTTGCGATCGCGATCGACGTATTGGACACCCCTGTCACACAGCATAGCGAGGATCTTCTTCAGACACTTTGAAGAACGACCAGGCAGACGACAGAACCTGCTTCAGCACATGTGTAACTTGCGCTTGTGCATAAACAAACATACTCGCCCCCACACTCACGTCTCCTACACACACGTGAAATACACTGGAATAATTATCGGCCTGTTCACATCGGCCTTATTTTGACATCGGAACGATGCCGATGTGTAAAAAAAGGACCATATCGGCCGATATTATATCGGCGGCCAATATATCGTGCACCACTAATGCATATGAATTCCCGTGGGATCAGGCTTTCTGAAAAGCAGAGTACAAGGTCTTTAAAAGGGGTCACAGCAAAAACATACTAGGCACAGCAGGATCATTGGGATGAGGGAAAACATGGAATGTCTCTGTTTGGTTTAAAGAATTCAGTCTAAAAGGCTTGAATTGTATAAAAATTCTTTGAAATCAAAATTCATAAGCAGCCTAACATGACCACACCATTGCATCACCAGGCCAATGGCAAAGATCTAAACCTCTCAACAAAGAAAATCAGACCATGCCATACCTCCAATACGACTTGAGTAGCTTTATCCTGCATCTGGAGAGTCTGAAAACTGTGCTCATTATTTTTGTTACGCTTCTTCCCGTGTCTTTTGTATTTCTGCCTACTATCCTATTACAGGAAGCAGGGGTTTGGCTGTGTGTAAAACTAGACAATTACAATGCGGGGATAATAGTAATCGAGGGCAACGTATAGCCTGGAAAGATGAATTACTATCTTCTCCATCACAGGACAGGAAAACACAAAGCTGACCAATTGTCAACGTCTAATATCTGAATGATTTTGCATCTCAATTTTCATAGTCAAGCTTTGTGAGACATTATTAACGGTGGGCTGGTCTATGATTTCAGTAAAATCATTGCAAAATGGTCATCTCTTTTGCCAAGTGTTTACGAAACACATAGTGGTGGACAAAAGGGAAATGAAGATTGTAGCGTGTGGGGGAATTTGCATGTTCTCATGGAAACCCTTTTGAGTAACGCACTAGTGGTGGATAAGGATAAATGAACAGTCACGAGGGAGAGATTCAGGGCTGTGAGAATTCATCTGAGAGTCGATCGAAAGACAGCCACCACGGTAATCAATGAGCTGTCAAGGATGGAGAGCAGGCTTGTCACATAGGAGAACAGAATGATGGGGCTTTTGCAGGGCCATGAGCATCTGACAATATGTGAAAATGGGTGGCCCTAAAAAATACCTAGTGAATCTACCCAAAAAAACATCCATATAGTTGGAAACATTCACTTAACACAACGTTCTTTCACCTACGCATAGAAATACAAAATGTACAGTACAGCCATAATACAAATCTGTTACACTCTAAAAAAGCAAAATTTGGTCTGTAAAAACCCAGTTAAAATCATTTTATGTGATTTACTGCTTATATTATAAAGAACATTCTGTGAATAAATAACCTTGATATCTTTAAAGGAAAACACCATCGTTTTTCAATACTTTACTATGTTCTTACCTCAACTTCAACGTGTGCATTTTTAATTTTTGTACAGCACCTCGTGAATGTGTTAGCATTTAGCCTAGCCCCATTCATTCCTATGGCACCAAACAAGGATGAATTTAGAAGCCACCAAACACTTCCATGTTTTCTCTATTTAAAGACTGTAACATGAGTAGTTACATGAGTAAGTATGGTGAAACAAAATAAAACTTTTGTTTGGCGCCATAATAAACGGGGCTAGGCTAAATGCTAACACATTCACGAAGCGCTGTACAAAGATTAAAAGTGCACGCATTGAAAAAAGATAGGTGGGTGATTCTCGCAAAATTAGACTTATGAGGTGTCATGAATCATTATGATAAAAAGTAAATGTTATCAAAATAAGAAGCATACAGTTACAAACATCTCTTCACGTACTATTTTGCACATGATTTCAAATGACATCACACAAACCAATTTTATTGTTTTTCCACATTTAAGGTGAAATTTTTTATTACTGCAACGTGTCCATGACTGGATTTGGGTTCTTTGACATGGAAATATTTATAATAAAAAAATATAAAAAATAAAAAGCTTCAGCGCACGTTATAGACGGTTTCATTGGAAGCACGTGATACACGTCTGGATCCGAACCTTACTTCCGGTTTCGTTTTTTTAATGCTCTGACTAGTTGCTAAACTGATCTCTTGAACAAATGCCTCGTCGAAAATAACAAATGTTTTGGTTTCCTAGGTAATCTATATGTTGTTTTTTGCTTGTTATATAAATAAACTACGTTTAAAGAACTTTATTGTTATTGTTATAGAGTTTACCGAAAGCTACGTGCAGCCGCTTGTTTATGTTGTTACTGCTGAAACGGTCTATACTATAAAAATTTACAGTAAAGAAACATATGGTATTTGCTGATCATTGGTAAATGTAGAGACAATAATAAGGAATATAATATAATATAATATATGTGTCCAAGATCAATTTTCTCATCCTCTACAACAATTTTCAATCATGTTTAAGCCCTCAAGGAACTGACATTTTCAACAAAAAAATTGTTGGAAGGGACATAATTGACTGTGACACTCATGAGCTTGTAAATGCATATATTTAATGTAATATATCATGTTGCGGTAATGATAATATTTGATAATGATAATCTAAAAAATGTAAATAATTCTATAGGAAATATTTTTTAAATCCTCTAAAAATAATGGCTATGTAAGTTCAGACATTAACCTTATATGTGCAAAAAAAATTGGCTTCAAGGGCTTTTTAAAAATTCTGGAGACCTTCTAAATCTGGATTTCGTGAGAATCACCCAGGTATGTATTAATTCATCCAAGTTGAGGTAAGAACCTAGTAAAATATTGAAAAACGGTGGTGTTTTCCATTAATATTAACTAAGTAAGTTCATGTCAAAGATTGAAATTAATGAGAAATTAAACTAAAATAAACTTTAAAGGCGGAGTGCACAATGTTTGAAAGCCAATGTTGACATTTAAAATCACCTAAACATACACGCACCTACCCCAATAGAATCTGGACCTTCTTTTGATAGACCCGCCCCACACATACGTCGGTTAGTAGACACGCCTCTTACTGCTGATTGGCTACAAGTGTGTTTTGGTAATCGGCCCAACTCCCTTTTCTAAAGCGGTTTTCAAACATTGTGCACTCCGCCTTTAATGCTCCTAATTTTAAAGAGTCACATATCATACCCAACCATAGGTTAAAAGACCCAGCACTGTACCCAGATTGTATAGCAATCCTGTGGCATATGAAACAAAATCATAGATTTTTTTATCAATAAAGAATTATTATGATAAGGACACATAATCAATCTCACTACTATCACCACATTTACCAAACAAACAACAATCCTCTGTTTATCTTATACACGCTAGTATACTTTAAGCTTTGTATTTCATCCCATTATGTTTCTGAAACCCAGATAATCGCGTAATATTGTGTTGAATACATCAAATAATTGGTTTCAAGCTTTGCTCTAATCATTGAATGTGGGAGTGTCTTGATGCTGTACACAGTCACAGATGTATCTGCTCCACTTTTGATGTGTAATATATTTTCGCTGTGGGCATGCAAAAGGGATTAGCTCCTGCTGCAATAAGAGGTTTATCCTTTTCATACAGCGTATAAGACCCACCAAATGAGGAAATAAAGCAATAGGAGAGGGCGGATTGAGGGTGGAAAAAATATTCACTAATAAAATGGGTCAACAAAAAACACCAGGTTGAAATTCTTGGTTCGCGTCTGTTTTGATGCCACCGCCTTATTTCAATCGATAAACTCAATATTACTTTCGATTATTTATTTAAGACACTTTTGAAACCAAGCCGTGACCTTTTCGGCTTAAACCCCTCCGTCTCTCCGAGAGAGTGTTTCTCTTCGGCACCCGGTCTGACTGGATTGTGCCTGTTTACTGCTGACACCTTTTGTGAGCGCGTACCAAGACGATTTGCCCTGATACCGCAGCCACAGAGGGTCCATTTAACGTTTCTGGCTTTAAGGCCCATCCTCTGAAAACCCCACTAGGCTGTGTGTGCTTGCGAGCTACGCCACTAATCTGTTCACATTCTCCTCAGAACTGTCAAGGAAGCCAACAGCACCTGCCCGGAAACAGGCAGCGTTCCCAGAGCGGCCGATACGTGTCCAGCAACCTCAAACACACGGCAGAAACTCTCTTTCGTGTGTGCGTTAAGCAGAAGAAGAACTGACCCTCTGGGAGCTAATCATAATAACAATGTGTACACTTACAAGGGTACGACTTCCTTAAGATGTGCAATTTGTATTCCGGGCTACAAACGTCTCATTTAAGGCCCCGGCCACTGAATAATATGAAGCTCACAACTAAACGGGTAAATTAGGGTCTATGCGGCATCATTATTTCTTTAGCTACCAGTTTGACTCCATCCTAATAGATTTTTACTGATTCTTTAAAGTAAAACAAATGTTAAACGAAGTCAAACCATTGGAGTGACCAAATCTAGCAGTGCATAACAGCAGGATGCAATTTGCGAGTGTGGTCACCCAAAACTTTTGTTTTGTCACTGATATGTGTCCAAAGCTCACGCTGAGAGTTACCCAAGGGGAAGGGCTGTGTTATTCCCAAGACTAATGTCTAATAATCTTTCTAATTTACTCGCTTTTACACAGAAAAAAGTCTGAAAAAATACACACGCACACACCAACCCCACTGATTCCTTCAGTAAACACAGCGAGAACCTGCTTTCAACTGGATAATTAACTGGTATGCTGCTAGAAATGACTTTCAAATGCCCCAACATAACATTTTCCTTAAGTAATATAAGCTGCACTCGGAGAAAAATACCGCAGCGGATAGAGTAAGGTAATGTGAACTGTCAGTCAGAGCTCCTTATGTTACCGATATCCTCATGGATCTATAACTGACCTTGGCTAATCTGGACATCGAATGAGATCTGTACTAGAGAGAGTGTACTGCCAAGATCAATAGGACCTAGCACATACATTTAAACTGGGCTAATCTGGCAGGAACCTAGTACAACAGGTACACTTCAAAAATATATCAAAAGGCTTCCACGCAATTACAACTGGAAAACTGGACTCTTATATCCAAAGTGACTTGCAGTACATTTGTATTGCATACATTTTAATTGTTATGTGTTCCCTGGGAATACAGGGTTGCAAAATTCTGGGAATTTTGAAAAAGTTTCCATGAAAATTACATGGGAATATATGCAAATTGTGGCAAATGGATGAAGATGAGTCAGTTGTCGAAGATGTTTGTATAACCCAATTCACACAGCATTTTTATCTGGAAAATATCCTTTCAGAAAATTTTTTTTTTCGTGATTGTTGAGGGCAAAAATCATTGATCTTGCGGCACATTTTCTTAAAAAATTTATTGGAATATGCAGAATATTTATGCAATTTCATGCGATGAAATTGCAGGAACTTGCCAAAATTGCGGGAACTTGCAAAAACTGTTTCCAGATTTTCATTGATGTTCACGTCGCGTAATTACTTAACTTCCTAACATTCCCATGACAACAGGGGACATGGCTGGACATGTGTGAAGTAAATGCAACATATTTTAACTTTCTGCTAAGACATATATGACTTTTTGCTACGAAAATACAGGAATTATGAAATCATGCAAGCCCTGCATATTTTGTGAGCAGAAATCAGCAATTTTTGCGGCTAAAGTGTGGCGTATTTAAAAAATGCGACCCCTGCATAAATATGCAGACTTTGGCTGATTATGCATTGAATCATGTGATTGCACAATCACGTTTTTCTGGAGGGACTAAATAACGCGCTTTTTATGATCTTATCATAAACAAAAACGCACCCACATGGTTTCTCGAGAGAAACATTACGGATAATTAGCAAATTTCAGCCCCTGCGAAAAAACATACCAAGTGCAGGACTAAATCCGTTACTTGTCTTTACGGGATTTTTATGGCATGTGTGTGAATGCCGCAAATCATCGGCAGTGTGAACGAACCAAAACCAAACAATCTTCTGACAAATTCCGAATGCATTTTCCGTAATCTCTGTGTTAAGGGCTTATGTGATACAGTAACTAAATTACCCAAAATTTACAATCATTTCCTTAAAATCCTTAAGTTTCCAACTTGAAATATTTTGAAAAATTCTCGATCTTTGCCGCTTTACCATAGCCTGGGTTTCCCTATGCTGCCTTGCGCACAAATTAATCACGCTGCAAGTCTAGCATGGAAACTCGTGATCAATTTTGCCCCTGAAATAGGGAACCAATCACAGAATAGGGAGGGGGCAGCAAGACGATGATGATGTCTATGTGACACACCAAAGCAGTTTTGTTTATCCAACACGGCAGCAGACGCGAAGTTACTTTTCGAGGCAGCCTTAGATAGTGTTATAAGTAGTTTTGAATGCAAGTTTATTTAAAAAAAAGAGCAACTTTTGGCGTTAAACAATTTCATATCCAAGAAGAATATTTGGATATGGCAAGACATGATAGCCACAGAGTTTTATATTACCAACCTGCTAGGCATCGTCGTCGACAAAGTACAATTAACTTATAAATGGTAAGTGGTATTTATTAATATCATATTGTCATTATGCCTGTACGGTGATTGTCACAGTGGCACTAGGTTGTGTTGCTTTTCAATATCAATATACAGCTACCGGTTTAGTTGCATAAACCGGTTATACGTACCGATAAAAGTTGTTTACGTTTGAATTTATGTTGCTCTACATACGTCATCTGGTATACTTGAAGCGATACTACAAACAGACGCAGTTGATAGACATTCGTAGCGCCCAATAAACGGCTCTGGGCATTCATAAATCACGCTTCAAATACAAGAAAACGAGCATGTGGTTCCCAGACCACATCTCATTCTCTATAAGACTGGTCCGGGGTTAGCCAGGCTAGCTTTACCAGGGAATCGAACCCACAACCTTTGCACTGCTTTACCAGTGCCAATGCACTAACACTTAATCTTTTATATAAAGTACTGTGCAAAAGTCTTAGGCCACCACCACCAGACTTGTTGTTTTAGACGTTTTATTGTCCATCCATATTATTTTTTCAATCTATTTTATTAAGATACAAACAGAAAATACAGGAAATATGTACAAAAATAACATTTTCAGGACTAAATGTCTTCTTTAGGCATCGTCTGTGTTTAGTGTGACCTCTCTTGGCACCAAACACATCTTGAGCGTTTTTTAGGGGAATAAAGTAAAAAGACTAAATTCTTTAAAATTTTAAATAAGGATTTAATTTTATTTAGGTTAAAGAGATCATGTGCAGTTTCCTGCTATTGCTCAAGTGGAAGGAGAGTTTACACTAAAAACTTGACATATCAGTTTACATTTTTATACTATATACACATTTCCTGTATTTTCTGGATGTATTCTATTAAAGAGAAATAGTTTTGTATGATCATTATAACATTGCAAAAACAACTAATCTAATTCTGGCATGGTGGCCTAGGACTTTTGCACAGTACTGTACATCTAAACTATCCTATTAACTAAACTGGACAAACAGCTAAAAATCAATGTTTGAGCATAAAAGTAAAAAATGCAAGAAACGCAAGATACAGCTATTCAAGACGTGCTGAAGCACATATAGGGAGACAACGAGCAAATCTTCACCTGCCTGATGATAAAATCTTAATAGGAAAATGAAAACAATAACTCACACTTACACACCAGTTTGGCCCAGTAAGAGAGCTGACTTTTTACGAACCAGTGTCCAGGGAAGAGGAGCGATCAGCTCCATACTCTCACGCTGGCAGCTTCTGACCATTAAGCTAATTAATTGAAGTTAATGTTGCCTCAGATATTCCTCTTTGTAAAATGGCTCTGTGAGCTCCCATTATCGAGGCTCCTTCGGGTGCTTTATCAGCAAAAATTAATGAGTTTTCTTTTTTCTTACAGAGAGCCACCGGAAATGTGTTTCTTATCAAAAACATCTAAGTTGTAAAACACCAAGGGAAGAAAAATCATATAAAATGGAGCCGGGAGAAAATATATTATTCAGTAATAATCGCAGTGGAAGGAAGTCTGACAATTCTGTAAACATCCAATATAGAAGAGGACTACAATTTAATTCCTCACTGTGTTATAAATTCTCACTGTAGGTTTAAATTCATATTAATGATCATTTTAATGTTTACATTTTTACAAAATGATTTCAAATGCAAGGAAGCAGGACGATGTTAAGAAATGTGACGTTGATCTGCATACAAAACAAGCTTTTAGCATCGTGTGGCTGATGGCAAAAGAAAAAAAACAAGTAATGATAGCAGTTGATTTCAGCTTGTATAATATTTAAACAGTCTAGTCTATGCGAGGGGTTTTGTGGGTCTGTATACTGCAGACAGGGAGTGGATAATTCAGTCGAACATTAATTATTCAGAGATAAACAGACTGCCTTCATCTGAAGCTCAACAGGTGGGCTGAAAAAGGATCTCATGTTGTTCCCTGTGCTCCGGGGTAAAAATGGCCTCAGATCAATGAGATACACCTCAGTCTGGAACACACACCAAATTCCCAAGTAAAACGTTCCAGTTTTTGGAAATCCCTTATAATTATAGATCTAGTCACAATGTGTATAAACTCAATGTGTAGGGGAAAAATTCGATTCACAGATGCCTCATAATGCAGGAGTCTGGATCAATGCACACAAATTCAAATCAGAATTTTAAAATAATAATATTGATCATACAGGTATTCTCAAAAAACTTTGCAAAATTCAATAGTCGAACAGGCTCATAAAACCGGGATTAAATACAAATCTTGTAATCCACACAAGCCAAAGGTTGCGACTAGACGTACAACCGTCAGAAGTTGAGTTCTTAATACGCTATAACCAAACACAACCTGAAAGGTTTTCTGCCACAGATGTACGCAGAGGATAAAAAGGGATTATCTGACCCACCCAGCAGGGCACAGGCTACGGATCAATTGCAAGATCTAATTGACTGCGAGGAGACTGCCTGCAATGAAAAGTAAATCTTATAAATAAAACTACAGCCAGTTTTATTTTCCTCTTTAAATCCTAGTGGGAGAGAGGCAGGATATTATGCTGAATAGATTAAGTAAACAACCCCTTAACTCCGGCGCTGAGAGGTTTTCAAGATTGCGCTAGACATTATTGGTGTGTAGCAACATAACACGGGCTCTTTAAACAGCTTTGGGAAAAATACGTAATAGGAAAGCAATATAAAATAAAATCCCAAAACTTAGAAGTGTGGAAAGATAAACAATTTAAACAGAATTTTTCTAAAGGACAGCAGCAGGGAGTTGGAGGCAAACTGGTGAGTAAATAAACTTGAGGACTTTTCAATTCGATCCTAAGAAGGAAAGAAAGATCTCATCTTCTCAAACTCTTCACAAAGTAAACTGCTCAGCAGTGAGCTACGGACCAGACGAGATGCTTGGAAAAATGGCTTGTCTGGACCAGCAAGCAACATTTCAGATATCGGCCATCAGGTCCAGTCATCCAGCCTGTCCAAGTGCAAGACTTCAGACATGGGACCATAAAATTCTGGGGCTGGTTGCACCAGCTGGTCATAAGACTAGTCTGGATGTAAAATGTGCTTTGCATCTGGCATAAAATGTACACATTGCATCATCAAGGCATAAGGCCCTATCATACACCCAGCGCAATGCAGGGCAATGCAAGTGTCTTTTGCTATTTTCAACCCAGCACAATTATCGTTTTCACGTTTAGCGCCACGTTGTTTAAATAGCAAATGCATTTGCACCCAATGTTGCGTTCTGGTCTGAAAACGAGGTGTGTTCAGCCGCATTGTTGGCATGTTGCTTGCTATTTTGAGGCAAATAAAAAAGAATATGCCATTGACCAACTAAAACCTGGTTTGAAGTCTATGGCGCAATATTGTTTTGTTATTTAATGAGCATGTTAGAAACATGCACTTATAAACGGGACGACAACGTGGGTTTACTTAACACATACATGGATGCGCAGATATATGAAAAAATTAAAGGATTAAAATGTAAAAGATTATTATTGAATCTCTTGGACATAAATGAGGACCGATTATGAGACGTTAGAAGGCGCAAAGAGCTGCTTCAACTGTAGCCTGGTAAGTAAATAAATGCTTTGCTTTAAACAAATGCATCTGTTTTTAAATGTTTTTTAAATGCTTCCCAACGGATTTATTGTATATGATGACTTTGTACCTGTGGATGTGGTGAGATGAGAACCTTTAAGTAATGCTTTGTAAAAAACCAAGGCGCTGTCCGAGTGCTGAAACGCTTCAGCTCTCCGCACGTTTGTAAATTCTTTATCTACTTTTTGTATTTTTAGAGTAGCCTACAAACCTTTTCTTGCATATTTGCCAATTATTTTATGAGATTGCAATGATTATGTAGGATATTATTAATCCATTTACAACAATTATAAGCCTGCTATTTTTACTTCCATGACTGAAAGAAAATGGCTTTTAAAGGTTTTAATCCAAAAAAATATATAAATTCGATGCAAATAAAAACAACACAATGTTTTTACATTCATCTTAAACTGGTGGTCTTCTTCCTCCGCTTAGTTTTCCAGTTTACAAATTATGCTTTCTAAATAGGGATTAGGCATGGCGCCAGGAGCAACTTGCTTTTAACTCATTCACCACCAGCCTTTTTGAGAAAAGTTGCCCACCTGCATTTTTGTGATTTTAACAAAATTCCTCGCAGGAAAAATTATTTTCTATAAATATATAAACATTCAAATTATATCAAATTAAAGAACACACCCTCTGCTTACAAACAAACAATAAACAAACAAACAAAAACAAAATGGGGGAAAAAACGTTTCATTATATATTTACTTTTTCTACTTAATTTAACCACTGAAATATGGATATTTCTCTTCAAAAATACAACATTTTGAGCAAAAAGCTTAAAAATTGCGTTTTTGTAAAGGAAT
Organism: Misgurnus anguillicaudatus; assembly: GCF_027580225.2. Lineage (NCBI taxonomy): Eukaryota > Metazoa > Chordata > Actinopteri > Cypriniformes > Cobitidae > Misgurnus > Misgurnus anguillicaudatus. The sequence continues at coordinate 22,270,972 of NC_073345.2, forward strand.
TTATGTTAGAGATCAGACTCAGAATGACTATCAAACATAAAGGCATTTAAAATAAATCATTAAATCTTTTTAACTTCCGTTTTTGATAAATTCGGTTTGGCTGGATAAAAGCGGTATTACACTTTCACTTTGAAATTCGTCCAGAAAGGCATATTTATTAGTTAAATATGAACTCATAAATGACGAGATATCTCGTCAATGGCGGTGAATGAGTTAAAGGGGATGAGAGCTGAGACTCTTCATTGGTTTATTGCACGTTACACCCAAAACACACCCATTACTCATTACGAAAATAGGAACAACCCTTTTAGTCCATGCGCATGGCACATAAAACATTTTCACGTCGTTAAATTAGCAAAAGTTAATGTCAAAAATTGAAATAATGAAATTTGACAAAACATTGCTGCGTCTAATGTGCAAGATACGCGAGCAGTGTGATTTTATGCATGGCAAAGTAAAAGACCGCACCAATAAATTCTTATATATCATAAAATACCTACATATTTACAAAGACATAGTAAAGAACTTATTAAAAGCTTTCAGTTAATTCAGAACTACTAGAATTAATCTGCAAATAAAGACCTTTTGTGCAAACTGTAAATGCTTTCGTTTAGTTAATGTGCAGGTTTGTGTCTTGACAGAGAGCGCAATGGCAAACATGCGAATGGATGGAAAGCTCTCTAAGCTGTCATCTATTAGCTGGTGACAGAGACTGTTAGTTTATAACCATAGTAATGCGAATGGCATCTCAATATCACTGCGGTATATCATCTCAATATCATGAGCATAGCTGCTCCTGGTCGTAGTTTTAGATTTTCCTAAATAAGCCCGACGTAGGGCTTACACAACTTTTTCACGTTCGGCTGGTGCAACCGGCCCCTGGAAGGCAAATTAAAGACCTAGGCCTGTTTAAGCTTTGTCTTCAGCATTTGTACACAAAATCGTGAATAATGAGCAGTCAAGCTGTCTGTGGTGAGATGGCTGGGTGGATAAATATGTGACAGTGCATCCATCCTTCTGTCGATGGTAAATGACACGAAATCCTTTTGGAGAGTAAGCAGGTCCTGCATTGTGACAAGCTAAACCCGCATCCAAAACTAACAGCATTTTGCAAATTCTTGCAAGTTTGTAATGCATGTAGCTTGTTAATGCATGTTTATATTGTGGATAAATTTCCACTTTTAGAAATTAATTTGCTACTTAAAAATGAAGACGTTTGCAATGCATAGAGATTCAAAACAATAAATACTGTTAAAACCTAAAATATAACTAAACAACAAACAAATGTCAAATAATCAAAAACAAACTACATTGAGTCACTTAAGTCTAAAGCCCAGAGTATAGTTTGTTTTTTAAGTGTATGTAAACGTACGAGCACGCTCGAACACACAGCCTTGCAACGCAAAGTTCATTTGAATCAAACACTGTAAAAACTCAAAGTTGTATTAAAAAAAAAAAGAAATCCTGATAATTTACTCACTCCCATGTCATCTATAATGTTTGTCTTTCTTTTTACAGTCGAGAAAAAATGATGTTTTTTGAGAAAAACATTCCAGGATTTTTCTCAATTTAATAGACTTCATTGGACATCAAAAGTTTACAGTATCTAACCAGTTTAAAATTGTTGTTTCAACGCAGCTTCAAAGGGCTCTAAACGATCCCAAACAAGGAATAAGGAGCTTATCTAGTAAAACGATTGTCATTTTCGGTAAGAACAATTTAAAATAAGCAATTTAAACCACAACTTTTCGTCTTGCAGTAGAATGTATTTGCGTAATCACGTCAAAAGGTCATGCATGATGTATGCGAAACTACCACCCCAGTGTGGAGAAGAGGACCGTTCCGACATTGTTGTATACAAATTAATGTCTTTGTGTCAATTTAGGGTTAGGCGGTATGACTGTATACTCTGTTACCATGAAATAAAATGTCAGACGTAACAGATTTTTCTATTCCGTATATACTGCGGAATGTAAACAAGTGGGCGTGGTTAACTCTGCACTCCCGCATGTTGGACTTAGTGTGACAGAGAAACATGTTAAATAATCCACTCATAACAAATGAACAAGTTATTTGCATAATTTTTATAATAAGTGTCAGTTAATCCACCGCAGGTCTCTCTCTCTCTCTCTCTCTCTCTGTGCTTATGCAGCAGCAGGTCTCTCGTGTGCGGTCTCTCGAGGCGTGCGCAAGGGGCTGCGTTGCCAAATAAAGAAAGTTCTTCTCCAATATAAGCTAAGAGCTAATACTTAAAGTACAAACATCTTTAATCAGACAGACGAGAAAGAGAGGCAAAGGTTAAGGTCTAATAGAAAGTAAAGGGCATCAAGACCTTAAAACAGACTTCTCATAGCACCTGTCATATTTATCATATCTATATCTAGAGATCCGTCTCTCATATACAGGTATTAATCATGTCTGTAGGTTTGTGCATATATTCATACCTGTTCATTTTACATATTGCCTATTTTTAATGTACTATATGCATAAATACAAAATACAATGAATGCATATTATAGCTTTAATAGTCTATAAAATTAATAACTTAATTAAAAACAAGATTCTACCCATCAAAACTTATTGTGTTGTTATCTCCTGGGCAATTTCACTTTAACACAAACTGTTACTTGCCCATATTTAAAAACGGTGGTAAGCATTTAGTTAAAAGCTATAGTGAGTGGCAAATTTCTGCACATTTTATAATCCAAAAACAATATAAACTGAAAAACATATATAGCGTGAAATATATTGTTACCGTGAAATAAAATGGCTCATTCTGTGAAATAGATTTTTGGTCATACCACCCACCCCCATGTCAGTTTATTGTTTAAAATGGTCCACAAATGTGCGTTTCACATATGTAATGCGTGACTTTTCAACGTGCTTACGCAAATACGTAAGGTCGCGCTGGCGCATCACACGGCTGGTGCAAGATGAGAAGTTGTGGTTTAAAAAGTGCTTTTTTCATATTGAAAATGACAATCGTTTCTCTAGATAAGACCCTTATGCCTCGTTTGGGATAGTTTAGACCCCATTGAAGCTGCGTTGTAACTGCAATTTTTAACTGAATTGAAACTGTACACTTTTCGGGTCCAATGAAGTCTATTCAATTGAGAAAAATCCTGTAATGTTTTCCTCAAAAAACTTAATTAGTTCTTGACTAAACAAACAAAGATATAAACAACTTGGATGACATGAGAGTGAGTAAATTTTCGAGATTTTATTTTTATAAAAGTGGAGTATTCCTTTAACTTAAAAAAAAACACTTAAATTGGTAACCCCTAAAAATATTTTTCCAACTTAAATTTTCTTACTTTAAGTGAAAAATTTAAGTTGATTAAGCTTACCATTTTAGGTGTTGCCAGCTAAAGTAATTTTTAAAAAACTATAATTTTTCCCTTAAAGTGAGAAAATTTAGGTTGATAAAACTTAATTTTTTAAGTAGATCCAACTTTCACTTTTACAGTATACTTTACACAGACATTCGACACATTTGCATATGCAATGCATCTCTTGGGACCTACATACAAAGTATGTTTGGTTACAAAAACCGCCCGGTGCATGTACAGTGTGCCCGTAGGCTACTATTCTGATGACGAAATTTGCGCTTAAGGTCAGAGGCATTAACTTCGCCACTTACAACTAAATGAACAAAATTTGCATCAGAGGTTTTATGTTGTTCAACTGGTCATGGGTCCGATTCCCAGGGAACACACATACTGATTAAAGAAATGTATAGATTGAATGTACTGTAAGTCGACTTGGGTAAAACCGCCGCCGGATGAATAAATGTAAATCCAAAACACAATTGGGACATTACAATTCAAATTGGATGGGGTCTGTCATATTTTGTTATAGTTTAAACATGCAAATTTATTTAAATACATGCATTCCCACATATTCACCTAGAGTAACAAACGTGTGAACAAAATCTCTCTGATCATTCAAATTAGACTGAAAATATGCACCATTTAGTTCACCTGGGATAAAATTGGGTAAGAATATAAAGTTTATTATTTTTCTTTTGGATTGTGAAGTAAACAAGTCAAAAAGTCTTTGTTCATCCTAATTTCTTACTCTAAAAATACTAAAAATAATGCATGAGTGAGTGGTTCTGGGTATTCAGGCAATATTAACTTAGGATCTTCTGTGATTGCCTAGGGTGGGCGAGCTGAGAAATGATAAATCCCACATCAGCTGAAAAACATAACTACCTCCTAAAGCAGACAGCGAATATAATCTTGTGAAAGATTTCAAAACCATTTTTTCTGGATTTTGCTTTTTTTATTACACTTGCACAAGTGGCTTGAAAAAAACACATTAATAGTAAATAATAAATAATACAATTTGGATGATTTAGTTGGGATTTAGGTTCATTTATAGATGCGTCACACTTGAAGCCGCCAATGCATCGCTGGTTTACATCAACAAACATTTCAATCAAATGCAGCACTTTATTTTCCAAGTTCTCAACACTTCATCTCTAGGAAACCATCCGAGGTTCTCCATGACTTTGTATTCCCCTTGACATTTGCCATTTTAGACTCTATATTTCTCAGAGTAATATGACCAACATAAATCTATTTTCAGAAGGAAAGGAACACACACAAAGATTTCACAGTGCTGAGCAATATAAAAGCTCAACAGAGGTTTTAGTCCCTGGAAAGATGTTTTAAAAGCATGAGATATGATGCTTAAAAGGTTTCTCTCTTTTTTTTGCAATGCAGCAATCCACTACCTTACCATTCAAGTCTACATGCTACAAAAGCTGGATTTATTTCAGATTCTTGCACTGTTTTGTGCTGGAGGGCACTTGCGCTTCAAATGTCTTTCCATAACACATACAAATGTCAAAGTCGTCATTCAGACAGCTCATCCTGAGATTCAGTCAGTGATGGGGTTTCATTTGTTTGTCTATTAAATTATGCTGCTTTTTCCTTTTTCCTGATGTGTACAAAATAATAAGCAGGATGCCTCTTGAAAGTAAGTCAATCAAGCAAAACCGTACAAACAGAGTTTTGTTCGACTTCCCCGTCACAATTGTGAGAGGACGATATGCTGGTGGCTATTTCAGTTTCATTTCAAGTGTTATGAACTAACAACAAAATTGATTTAGATTCATAATTTAAAAACAATCCTAATAATGAACCTTAACTCAGCTCCCCTAGAGTTAAACATTTGATTTTTACCGTTTTGGAATAAATTCAGCTGATCTCCAGGTCTGACGCCAGCACTTTTAGCATAGCTTAGCACAATCTATTGAATCTGATTAGACCATTAGCATCTGGCAAAAAAACAACCAAAGAGCCTCAACATTTTTCCCATCTAAAACTTCTGTAGTCACATCATGTACTAAGACCAACAGAAAATGAAAAGTTGAGATTTTCTAGGCAGATATACTCTCATTCAGGAGTAATAATGATATTACGCAGCAGCCGAAAGTAGTCCCCTTAGTATCTTTCAATGGCAGCGGACTATTTTCGGGCACTGCGTAATATCATATTCAATGGATTGTGCTAAGCTATGCTAAAAGTGTTAGCGCCAGACCTTGTGATCGGCTGAATGGATTTCAAAACGATGAGAATCAAATGTTTAACTCTAGGAAAGCTGGAAAATTAGTATATTTCCCGAAATAAGTGGAAAGTCCCTTTAAGCAGTACTACATTCTACTATCAATTTGAACATTTTCCAGATTTCTATATTCAATTTCTTATTTTATATTATACATTGAATATCAAATTTAAAGCACATTAAAACTTGATAGATAAACTGGCCCTTGAAGAATCTACTTAACATGCATTTAATAGCATTTAAACATTAGTCTTCTGCCAGCAATTCTGCACTTTTGTCACCTAGAAGTTGCCAGCTCTTGTAAAATCAGTCCCAGCTAAAGCATGCTGTTCACAAATATATTTTTTTTTTTGGTGGTAGTAAATATGTTCCTAAAATCAATCAGTGTTGAACACACAGTACACACTGCTTTAATTATAATTAATTATTGTACACACAGAGCTACAAAGCAAGTGAGTCGAACTTGAGCAAGTAATGGAACTTGAAGGAACATTCTGTCATCGCAAGCACTTCGTCTGATGGCAGAGTCACTGCCACATGATCAAAGGCAGACTCAAGGTCTCACAAAATCTGTCATATCAGAGAGACGCAGACACCACATGGCTGGAATTTATTTGCCAAATATGAGCACGAATCAAACAGCCAACTTTGGCATTTTATTTAAACCAAACCAGGTTCAATGAAAATAAAAATAAAAACTTTTTCAACTATCCAAATAAAAGATAACTAAGTGACCTGTTATGAATTACAGCATGTGATCACTTAATTTCAACGCTCTGGAACAACAGAAGAGCTCAGATGGAAAAGCAGCTAAATTGCAAAAATTAGATGATGCTCTTGGCGCGAATTATACGTTCATGAAATACTTTATTTTCAAATCCACTTAAAGAGCACTTATTTCATTGCTAAAAAAACGTTATTTTGTGTATTGGTATAATACAATGTGTTTGCGTGGTTTATGGTTAAAGAAAACACATTATTTTCCATATACCGTACATTTTTGTAAGCTCCAGATTTCACCCCTAACCATGTTTGAAATATTCGCTCGCAATGCTAACAGAAGATAATTTATAGGCTGCGAGTCTGAAGCGGGAGGAATTATAATAATGACGGTCTTCTCTACGTCACCAATCCCAGAAAGTAAACTGTTGCCTACAATCCGTGTGTTTGTGTTGTAGTCCAAGAAAAGAGATTTACGTTGGAGACGATAACTCGCGTCATCGTCTACTTTGGGGTTTGTACCTTTTGCATCATTAACATGTACTAATACACACTTACACACACCAAAGTAATTTTAAAAATGTAAATCAGACAATAGATGCTCTTTAATCCCTGCCTCAGCCAATTAAGAAATATCGTTTTATTATTTTTTTAGCAAAGTCCTCTAAGTGCACAAAAAATTAAATGAACTTACAAGCGTGTGGACTACAAGCGTACGTCACAGCACAAGAGTACTTAGTAGGATATAACATCTAAGCTCTTTAATCTACCTATATATCCAAGCTAAATCCCATCTCTTCAGTTCAAATACTTAGAGATGAATACACAAAGCTAAATATAAGACCCACGTCAGCGGGTAATGGCAGAAAGTCTATAAGATCTGACAAAACATGTTATCTTCACTTAATGTTTCAACAAAAACATATTTTTATAGACCAATTTCTCTTTGTATTTTATGTCTAACTGTATAATCTAGTATTCCTCGTCCTTATTTCTACATCTTAAGAATAAGTTAATATCTCTGTATCCATGTGGCTCTACTGACATAGAGGAATAAGGTTATGAGTGTTGTGAGCGCCATTAAGTTTATGTGATGCTCTTGTTGGTGTGTAATCTGTCACGCCTGCCACATTATTACCCAGACCTACAACACAAAGACCTTAGTGTTGTTAACACCAAACGTTCCCTTTCCTCATAAATATTTAAAACATCCATAACTAAAATGCTTGTAAAAGCACCGCTATGACGACTATGCAATAACGTTGTCATTGTACAACAACTTACTATAACTGATATTAACACGCAAGGAATGTTCAAAACAAACTGGCTCAATTATACTGCTGTTAATGTGGTAGTTAAGGGTTTGTGCCGTTACTTAAAATTTCTATAATTATGCAAATACTTAAAGGAGCGGTTCATTCGGTCATTACTTGCTTCAGAATACATATTAAGAGCTCAAATGCAAAACACTTTAAATGCATTTCTTAAAGGGATAATTCACCAAAAAATGAAAATTCTGTCATTGTTTACTCAATCTCATGTTATTGCAAACCTGTATAAATTTCTTTGTTCTGATGAACACAAGCAAAGATATATCAAGGAATGTTTGTAACCAACCTAATCAGAGGCCCCATTGACTTCCATAATATTTTTTATTATAAGTTTAATGATCAGTTTGGTTACAAACTTTCCTCAAAATATCTTCCTTCATGTTCATCAGAACAAATTAAGTTATGCAGGTTTGGAACAACAGGAGAGTGAGTAAATGTCAGAATTTTTATTTTTGGGTGAACTATCCCTTTAATTGATTCTGTATTTCTGAATGGCCTGAGGCAGGGATTAAGCAGATCTGAAGCGAAAGTATATTATGAACGTATTATACATGCCGAGAGCATTTGGTTAATATCATGATCTTCTTTTGCGTTTAGCGGCTTTTGCATTTAAGCTTTTTATTAAACAACAGGAGTCGATTGTATATGCATGTGCTTTTTGGAGCTCCGCCATGTCGACCCCAATTTAAGATGATAACATGACATCATGTTTATGTTTACTGGAAAATATGAAGCTATACATTTATCTAGGATGCATGCAATTGAGTAAATGATGATTAAAGAGTCATATTTGCTAAAACTATTCCATTAATAAGTAGCAAAAACAGCAACATTTGAGATTTCTTGTGAAGCTGTTGAATGGTAAAGCAGCTTCATTCACAGATGATTGGATGACATTAGACCTCTCACAAATCACCTGCTGGCAACCTTGAAGTGAAGCAAAGCAGTTTACGATGTAATTTGTGCAAGCAACATTCAAACAACCAGAAAGAAAATGAAAGGAGATGAACTTTGCCCTAGGCGAACAAACATAAATGCAAATAAATGTTCTTGGTGCTCAGCTACTAAGTTAATATCAGTTAGTAATTAGAGGTTAGCTTACTGGGAAATAACGGTGCGATATGGACAGCTGGTTAGACATGATTAAGATTGAAGGGTGCATTTCAATATCTCTGGACAGGCGATGGGTGGTTAGACAGGAAAGCTGGACGGCAGGGTCAGATAGCCAGGCAGAAAAAGAGGATCTATAACAATTATCTGAAATACTCCAGAGACTATAGTGGAGACTTCTGCTCTATTTATACACACAAAACCAAACGCATCTCCTCTGGCACTCGCACCAGAAATGCACGAGCTGGCATTTAAGCCAAGCACACGCTTCAAGACCCATTGCGATGCGTATATCTAAAGACTTTCAGTTGTATTTGCTGTCATGTTTATGCGCAGTTGATCAGTGACTAGATTCGTCAATTGCAAAAAAATTCTTCTTCACCAACTGTATAAAATATGAAAATTCATTCTCACAGAAACTTGGGACATATTAACATCAATAATGAACATAAGGAAGCGCTTGCTGTGCAGTCAAGTTTAAAACACAAATTTTATTTTGATAAAATACATAGAAATATTAAATTAAATTAAAGTAGTGGTTTATCGATACTATATCAATAATCTCAATAATGATTTGTGGGATATATTTCAAACTAGCTATTGTGTGTATAGCAGTAAACAATAAAAAAATGTTTTGATGCAAGCACCGTAATGCATCGCGATATCGAAACGAATCGAAACGTTGACATAATAACCGTAATCGAATTGAATCGTGAGACCACTGACGATTCACACCACTAAGCAGAACATTGCAAAGAGTCAAGACTGGAATTTGGCTACGATCTCTGGGGCTTTTGTCACAGGCTAAAGCATCCAAAGACGCCAGCTTTAGCCTTGTAGTGTTCGCTTTGCAGATTTAGCTTTTTTCTGATTTGTAACATTTCACCAATCTCCTTTTCTAAACAAGTGGAGAATTCAATATTTCAAGCTAAATCTCATGATTTATACAAAACTTAGATTGTTTTGGAATCCATTCAGCCGATCTCCTGGCGCTACCACTTTTAGCATAGCTTAGCACAATCCACTGAATCTGATTAGACCATTAGCATCGCTGTAGTTACATTGTGTACCAAGACCGACAGAAAATTAAAAGTTGCGATTTTCTAGGCAGATATCACTAGGAACTATACTCTCATTCTGGCGTAATAATCAAGGACTTTGCTGCTGTAACATGGCTGCAGGAGGCGCAATGATATTACGCAGTGCCCGAAAATAGTCCCCTGCTATTGAAGGTTACCAAAGGGACTATTTCAGGCGCTGCGTAATATCATTGCGCCTTCATGTTATGGCAGCAAAGTCATTTTAAACATGCTAAAAGTGGTACCGCCAGACCCGGAGACCGGCCAAAAGGATTCCAAAACGGCAAAAATCAAATATTTAACTCTAGGGGAGCTGGAAATGAGAATATTTTTTAAGTGGAGCGTCCCTTTAAATAAATATGCCCAAGCATCTCTGTGCTCTAACATCTGACCCTTGTATTCATGCAAGGGATGAATTGATTTTCCAACTGATGTATTTTTCATTACAGAACGAATTTCAAATGTGTCCATGAAATAAACGATCAACAGCATTCCAAACAGTTAAAACCTTTTCATTACCATAAATAGTTTGCATCTATGAAGCCTAAAGTGTTTAAATGGTGTTCTTATTGATTTTTAATGCATCACTGCTGCAATAGGTTGAATGCATGAGATTGAGTTTATATTGCTATAATAAAAACTTGTTGCACTAACCAACTTCCAGTATTTTTCGCATGGAAATTTACTCACATACATGTAACTGACACGTGGTTTCCTACATTCCTTATCCAACTGAAACTGATGTAGGTACCAAACAGGAAATGATGCAACTGTGTGTAAACACATTCAGCATGTGTCTGAAAGGACCATGTTGTAGATCAGTACAGCTTGATCATACATGAATCTCTATACAGAACACCATAAGGCTTGGCAGTACTATGAATGTATAGTCATCATGCATGACTGATTCAAGTTATTTACAAATGAGAGCAACAACGACATTAAGAAGCACGTTACGAACAATTACATTAGGATTAACAATTAGAAAAAGGCTGTTTAGTTGTATACGGTTGCCAAGCAACTTGTCGTGCGGAAACAGGTGTATAAAGAGATGGTTTCAGTAACAACATAAACAAACGGCTTTTGACCTTACAAACAATAACAACATTTTAAAAAAAACTGTATTACTAAATGGATCACAGAAACAGTCGCAAGTCACACAGGTATATTTCAAATATGTTTATTTTATGCCAAAACTCATTAGTATATTATGTAAAAATTATGTTTCATGAAGATGTCCTAGTGTAAATTAGGGCTGTGACGATAAATTGCGTGTCCCATTAAAAAGATTCTGTGTTTCATGCACAGCTTGTGCGTGTACTATGGCATTTAGGTCAGTAAGAAGTCCTTATCAATCTAAAATCATTATGAGTCGGAGTCGTTTATAACGTGCATTAAAAAAGCAACACTCGTTAAATAAAATCATTAAAAATATTCTTTATTATCATGAAAATACCTGAAACAATGTGAAGAACGACAATATACTCTTATAGACATTTCCTGGAATAGCGTTTGTAATGCTACTTCTTCGGTGGCACAGTTGGAGTTTCTGCACGAGAGCGCCCTCTAGGGGGTCGCACACCGGACGCGCAGCTTAGCGCCGCTTCGAGTCGCGTCTAGGACAACTCGGAGGTATCGTAAACCGTAAGTGCACATTCAATAGCGCGAGCTTCGTCAGATAGCGTCTATCTCAAAATACCTGTTGGCGCAGGTATGCGTATACTCATAGAAACCAATGTGTTTCATTCTTTTAGAACAGCGCGGCGCTGAGCTGCGCGTCTGGTGTGCGACCCCCTTCTGGCTTTTGGATGTGCCGGGATTTCACCGTAATTCATTCAAATTCATTCATTGAGAAACGTGCATTTGCATGATTAATTGTTACAGCCCTAGTGTAAATATGTCCAAACTTTATTTTTGTGAGTGGATGCAGCAAAATCGCGCTAACTTCGCTTTGCTACCCTGTTCCTTGGGAATTTCCCATTCACGTTTGGTTTATGTTAAAGCTTACAACTTCCCCTTTTCAGTCCACAAGGTCATTTCAGCTGTATGCTGAGTAGAGAGCACTAAAACAAACCTTTTCATTTGTAATACGTGTTGCTAGGGCTTTATTTAAATTATGCTCTTTAAATGCATTTTTCTAATCAACTCCAGATGTTCAAATTGTTGTATATTGGCCAAATAATGTGCTATCCTTACAAATCATATCAATGAAAAGCTGATTTATTCATATAATTTATAATTCATTTATAATCTCAATTTTCAAAAATGTAATTTCCCTTACGACTACTTTTGTGGTCCAGGGTCACAAATGGTATTAAAATAATTTAATTGTGTGTGTGTGTGTGTGTGTGTGTGTTATTACTATGAAAGTAATCATACCACCCACCCCAACTAGAGAGAGCACACTATAGAGAGCACACTAGAGAGCTCAGGACTCAAGGACAATAACAATCTCACTTTACACACACACTCCAAACGTGAACAAATGGGAACATATTGATATTAAAGCTATATACAGGTAATATTCCTCCAGAGAGAAAAAAAACGACAGATGATCAGACTCAAAAATGTAAACATGTAAAAAAGAGCAAAGAATAAACAACAGAAACACAAAGCATACACAGATGGCTATGAAGAACATGAGTTTGCAGTACTCACCAGTCAGCACAGCTTTGGCGGATGGGTCAGCCAGGTCCAGGGCAGACTTCCCGTCGGTGTTGCGGATGTTTGGATCGGCGCCGTGCTGGAGCAGCACTGTGCAAGGGAAACATAAGCAGTATCGTAACTCAGGCAGGCAGAGGCTGGTGCTGGGGTCGCTGGCGCTGCTGACCGGGAGAGCTTGCCTCGGCATGGCGCGGACATAAACGCACATCGCGCACCAGCGCGCCAAAAGCAGAAGCAAAAACAGCCCGTGCGAGAAAACACACAACGCAGTGAGACAGGAGGAAAAAGCCCATGTTAGTGGGAGAGTCCGACTTCGGGCATGTGACAGGAACTCAGGTGTGAGAGTGGAATATCAAAGCATGTCCTTCCATTCCTCCCTCTCTCTCTACGTGCCCCGAGAGAAAGGAAGAGAGAGATGGAGAAAGCCGTCCGCGGGTGTGCTGCTTTGTAGAGCCAAGTACAGCGCGGCATCTAGAGCGAGCGGCGTCTATCAGCTGTCTCCTCTCTCGCTCTCTACAACAACACGAGCGAGTACACAGGCTAACACTCTTCCCCCTCCTTCTGCCCACCCTGTCTATTCTGCTAACCTCTTCAGTAATACACACAATCTCTCTCTTTCTTTCTTTCTTTCTTTCTCTCTCTCTCTCCCTCTCTCTCTCTTTTCAGTTCACCACTCATTGCTCACAACGCGTATCTGTGGCTTCAGTAGGTTTGAGGAGCTATTACAAAGAATTCATTCAGAAGACAAACAAGCATTTATTTGCATGTTTCACTAAGATTGGGGGCTTGGGATGTGGGGGGCTGGTGAATGCCTTGAGGATGGTGTTGGGCTTATTTGGGGTTCACCTTACCGTGACGTGGTTTAAGAGGACGTTATCATAAAATGTGTTCTTGAATCGATACTCCAGCCAAATATCAAAATTACCTCATGATTTACTCACCCTCAAGCAATCCAAGATACTCATATTCATAATCTTTTAGACAAACACATTTTAAGTTATTTTAGTAAATGTCATTGCTTTTCGAAGCTTATAACGGTAGAAAACAGGGATTGGGCAACAACTTCTGACTTTGAAGCACAATAAAGGGCATCCATCCTTCACAGAAGTAATCTGCACGGCTACAATGGGTTAATAAGGGTCTTCTGCTGGTAATCGATGCGATTTTGTAAGAAATATATCCATATTTCAAATTTTATAAACTACAATAACTAGCTTCCGATAATAATGCCATCTTGGATGTGATTCACGAGAGTCACTGTGCAATGTATCTATGGCAACCAACCCTCACTACACTGAAACTCTCGTGAATGGCGTGAGTCCAAGATGGTGTTGTCACTGAAAGCTATTTATTACAGTTTATAAAATTAGCAATTTTTCTTACAAAATCACATCGATTACCCGCAGAAGACCTTTATTAACCCATTGAGAGCTGTGTGGATTACCTTTCTAAAGGATGAATGCACTTTTAAAGGGGTTTAAATTAGAAGCTGTTTACTGATCCCTGTTTTCTACCATTATAAAGCTTGGAAGAGCAAGGACATTTACTAAAATAACTCAAAATGTGCCCGTCTGAAAGATGATGGACACATGTCTCTCGGATTGCTTGAGGGTGAGTAAATCATAGAGTAATTTCGATATTTGGCTGGAGAATCCCTTTAAATTGACAATTTTTTCCTACAATAAAAGTTTAAAGGGATAAAAAAGGGATAAAAAAATCCAAAAATGAAAATAATGTCATTAAAGGCGGAGTCCACGATGTTTGAAAGCCAATGTTGATATTTGAAATCACCCAAATAAACACGCCCCTACCCCAATAGAATCTGGACCTTCTGTTGATAGACCCGCCCCACACATACGCAACCCGGCATTTGATTTGATTTGATTGGCTATAAGTGTGTTTTGGTAGTCGGCCCGTCTCCTTTTCCAACGCGTTTTTCAAACATCGTGGACTCCGCCTTTAATGACTCACCCTCATGTCGTTCCAGACTCGTAAGACATCAGTTCATCTTCAGAACACAGTTTAGGATGTTGTATATTTAGTCTGAAAGTTTTCTGACCCTCCATTGAAAATCTAGTGACGGTATACTGTCCATGTCCAGAAAGGTAATAAAACATCATCAGGGTGGTCCACGTGACATCAGTGGGTCAGTTGGAATGTGTTGGAGCATCGAACATGCATTTTGGTCTAAAAATAACAAAAATGACGACTTTATTCAGCATTGTCTTCTCTTCCAGGTCTGTTGTGAAGCGCATGCGCAAGACTAAAGTCACGTGACTACAGTGACGCGGATGACATACGACATTGCTGACGTGTTATCTGGTGCGCCCCAGCTGGGGTTTTTTGTGCGCCCAGGCTTCGTTTACAATCTGAGGGAGATGCACGCTGAAAGTTTGAAAAAAAAACACTTCGCAAACATGTATGAGAATAATAGATCATCCGCGTCACTGCAGTCATGTGCCTTAGTCTCGCGCATGCGCTTCGCAACAGACGCGGAAGAAAAGACAATGCTGAATGAAGTCGTAATTTTTTTTATTTTTGGACCAAAATGTATTTTCGATGCTTCAACACATTCTAACTGACCCACTGATGTCACATGGACTACTTTGATGATGTTTTTATTACCTTTCTTGACATGGACAGTATACCGTACATAGATTTTCAATGGAGGGTCAACAAGCTCTCGGACTAAATCTAAAACATCTTAAACGGTGTTTCAAGATGAACGGAGGTCTTACAAGTTTGGAACGACATGAGGATGCATCATTAATGACATTATTTTCATTTTTGGGTGAACTATCCCTTTAACAATTGTTACTTTCCAAATTGTTTATACTAAGACAGTCACAAAGACAGGACACTTATCATGCGAAACACAACACACTCTAGCTTTACAGCCACAGCACCAAACAGAAATAAAAACCCGAATTTGAGAAAAAATATACCAAAAATCTAGTCAAGCTTTATAAGAAAGCTTTCAACAAAGCCAAAAAAACAATACTTCACTGTTGCACATTGTGAAAATATGTGAACAAAGTGTTTTGTTTGTATTCGTTTATAAAATATGATCAAAAAAGTGCATCTGTAAAAAAGAAGAGTTATGTTACGTTATATGCGAGACACATCATGTTGCAGCTGCTATGGCAGTGACTCATAGGTCACCCATTTCTCATCAGAAAGAGAGTTTTTGACAAGCTTTAAACCCTTGTGAAATACACCACAGCATCAAGGAAGACTCAGAGTTTGATGACGAACAACAGGAGCTTGGAAAAAAGGGTTAGCTCAAAGATAAATCTACCCTCAAACCTCACAGGCAAATTAATATGCACTAAAGGACCTCCAGGCATCACATTTGCATACGCTGGTGTCATACAGGACTTGAGTGCTGAGGTGCCATCGGGCAGAAAGGGTTTGGAGAGGTGGGGGTTGTGGGCATCAAGGGCTGGACGTGTCAGAAATGTGATAGCGTGATTAAAATGTGATGCTGTACTTATGAAAGCTTGCACATCCATTAGGCGACAGGTAGGGAGGATGCAACACAATGACCAATGATATCTGACTGAATCTGTCTGATCTGTATGGATATAGCAGAAGTGCTTTAAAGGACATAACTTTTAAAAGGTGACATTTTCTATCTATATATATGAATACATTGACAAACAACCCGCCCATACTTTTATCTGTGAAATGACCAAAGTGACGCTCCATGCTTTGAATACATATTGAAAGGCACAAAACCGCAAACAGAGGTGCCGAGACCTACAACTGGACTAAGGGACCGCCTAAACAAACAACAACAGCCATGTGCGACATAATTGGCGGTTGAAGTGTGATTAGTGCCGAAAAGTAATTATGGTCGAAAGTCGAGAAAAACGATTAACTAAGAGCCCAAGAGAGAATATGGGTGCTCGGGTTAATGCATAACCATACACGTATCCCTGCTGCTACCCCAGCATTCACAGAGGTCTGGATAAACACAAATATCAGAGGCAGTCATCTCTAAGCTAGTGGCAATCCAGTGCTCATTAAATTTCGAACATATTTAGACAACAGTGAAAATGCCCAGTAGTGCCAAATGAAATTGTTTGCCGTTTGATAAACCCAAATGGGAACTAAAGAATGCACTTGTGAGGTTTGCATACGCACACAAATTCAAGACTGGAATTGTGAGCAATAATGCGGCAAAACACGGTGGGATAAGAGGCAGGACAATTACGGCTCAAGGTTTTGGAAAATAGCATGTGTGTCACATAGATATTTAACAATTCCAGAGATCAAACTTGTTCATCTGGTGAAGGAGTTCAGATTAAGGTGGAGAAATAAAAAAATATGATAACATAATGAAGCCATTATCGTCATTCATCTTTGAAGAAATAGTTAACCAACCGGCAAATGAAATTTCCTCTCATAATTTACTCAGTTGAATACAAAGAATAACATTAAAATGCTGTCAACATGTTATCTTCTTATATGGGGCTCAAAATGCCAAAGCTTTATAAACTAAATACATCCATCATACAAATGACTCCAGAGGGATAATAAATGTCTTCGGAAGCAAAACATTTGTAGGAGAAAACTATTCATATTTTAAGCTTTATGGAGCTTAAAATATCAATACGTTGTGCATAATTGGAAACAAACACCTTTTCACACATAGATTACGGAAAAAAATACACAGAGAATGTGTCCGTGGATTGTTACAAAACGAATTCCAAACAGCGCAGCATAAACAGTCGTTAAACATAAAAACGCTACGTTGTTTTTCAGTGCTTTATTCGCCAAATGTATTTTAATGGACTTCAGTATGAGACACATTAGCTCAACACTACACATCAAGAGTTCTGATCTTTGAAGAGCATAGTGATAATCACGTCTGACTGGAACTGGACCGGACACATTTAGCTGCATGTGCATCTGTGCATACAGAAAGCTGCTCACTTTAGCGCCGCCGCCTTTTTACAGTTAAATACGTCCACACCGCAGATATGTTGCTTCAGACAACCACGTGCAGGTCACGGTTTCTGTTTGCGTCATCACAACATTTCAGCTGTATTGTTTTGGTGACAAAAGTCTTTCGGCCAAAAACCGAAAAAAAATGCTCTTTTGGGCCATTTTCAGCAAAAAAAATGGCGGTGGCCAAATATTCGGTGCATCCCTAGTAGGGGTGGCACGGTTCATGAAACAATTCCAACCGTTCGGTTCGCTTGTCTCGGTTTGGAGCGCATATGCGCCACACGGTTCGACAGTTCATGGCATGCGCAATGTAACCTCATGCCCTGTATGTGACATCAGATAGCGCGTTTCCCTTTCGCGCGAAAGAAGAGGTGACTGATGTGTAGAAATGGCAAGTGGGAGAGAAAAGGAAGTCTGCCCGGAGTTGGAGGATGCGCCAGCGTCGTATAAGTTTGGTGTGTGGAATTTTTTTTTATTTTATGTTACATATGATGACAGCGGAAATAAAACAGTAGATAGAACTGCAGTCTATGGGTTGAATGTGTTCGAACAGCCACAGGAGAATGCCTTCTCTCCGACCATTTATCTAATCTGAGGTACTGAACACTGTTTTACATCTTTTCGTATTCAGTGCTATTTTTAGCCTTTCATTGATAAAACTAAAGCGGCTGATATCCGCGTAGTTTCATTTTGCTAGCGTGTGAAAGTTGCTCGTTCTTATTTCATAAATTGCCCCTCAAAGTAATCAGGACATTAGTAGTCAAAAGTGGACAAAAGAGATGGATTTAAATATTACAGATGTAAACGTTATGTTTCTCTCTCCTCCACATATACTCTCTGCAGTATTTAAGCAGCCTCTCAGTGACAAATCTAAGAGCTACACTGAAGTTAGCATTTTGATAAATGCAAGTTATCTTTGTGTGCCAAAAAGGCAAATAAGTTCATGTAGATGGCAATACACATTCTCTTTTTTGCCAAATAAATGAAAAGCATGTTGAAATCATCAATGTCTTTCCTCTTGCTGTATCAAAATCTCACCTGGCTTTCCTCAGAGATGGTCCCAATAATGTGCTTAAAGTCAAATTCAGTTGGTGCATGATTACATGATATAACTTTTTTAATACTGTATCCTAAATTATGGACAATTAATACATTAATAAGATAATACATTTCTGGAGTGTTAAAAATTAAAAGAAAAAAATAACAACAAGAACCGTACTGAACCGAGAACCGTGATCATAAAACCGTGATACGAACCGAGGGTTTTGTGAACCGTGCCACCCCTAATCCCTAGTTACGACAATGTTACTAGGTCCCCTTCACAGTAGCGATCCCAGAATCAGTTTCAGGACATTCACCCCATAGACTATAAAAATATGGAGTGTGTGTGATGTCACCCATAGGTTTGTGAAGAGCTTTTTTGAAGCCAACAGTAGGCGGTGCCTACATCGCCATATTGGTTGTGGGCCACCGCGCATCACTCACGGATTACCGAAAAATAGGTAAAGAGGCGAGACATGGGTGAAGCAGAGGTGGCTGGTTGTTGAAACCACAGCAGTGGCAGTTCACCCCTCACTCAAGTGGCCACGCCCTTAATTATGAAAAACTTTAAGGCCTAAAGAAATAGTCTACTCATTTTCAATATTAAACTGTGTTATTACCTTAACTAAGAATTGTTGATACATCCCTCTATCATCTGTGTGCGTGCACGTAAGCGCTGGAGCGCGCTGCGACACTTCGATAGCATTTAGCTTAGCTCCATTCATTCAATAGTACCATTTAGAGATAAAGTTAGAAGTGACCAAACACATCAACGTTTTTCCTATTTAAGACGAGTAGTTATACGAGCAAGTTTGGTGGTACAAAATAAAACGTAGCGCTTTTCTAAGCGGATTTAAAAGAGGAACTATATTTTATGGCGTAATAGCACTTTTGGGAGTATGTCGACTCGCCTGAAAAGTCCGCTCCCCTTCTCCCTCTCATAATGGGAGAGGGTGGGTGTTACTGCGCCGAGTCGAAGTCAGCGCTTACGTGCACGCACACAGATGATAGAGGGATGTATCAACAATTCTTAGTTAAGGTAATAACATAGTTTAATATTGAAAATGAGTAGACTATTCCTTTAATATTATTTAAACGGATGAGTTTGGAAATTCACCCCCTCACAGTTGTCATGAAGGGCAAAATTAGCTATAAAGACCAAATCCACTTTGTGTACCAGGCTGTAAGCATTATTTTCTACTGTAAAGTTGAGCATTTTAACATTGAGGTCTATGGGAATTGACTCCCCTTTGGAGATTTTGAGTTTAAGTCACTTCCGTATTGGCTTCATCAGAGAGATCGGAAGGTTGCTCCTCGGTTCACACAGAATGCTCTCTGGGAGTGCAAGTTTCTGGGATCAACAGTGCAGGGAGTTCACATATGCCGGCATGTTGACAACGGGAAATCTCACTGGTTCTTACATTTCTAGTGACTGGTTGTCATATGGTGTTTCATCATTAGACACAAATGAACCCAATAAGATTTGACAATATCAATGTGTTGCCATAATTTACCTTTGCATGTTAGAAGACATATTAACCCACTGGAGTCATTGGATTACTTTACTGATGAATGGATGCGCTTTTTGCCATGTTGGCTCCTAAATAAAATAACATGACCACATTTTAACAAAACTATTCAATTGTGTTCAGCTGCGGAAAGGAAGACATACATCTGAGATGAAGGTGAGAGAAATTATTAAAAAAAACATTCTATTCCCTATAAAGACGAGAATGACGGCAAACAACCTCTAAAATGAAATGCCCTCCTGCAGCTTGGAGACGGGCACAAAATAAATGACTGGAGAGCAGCAGGAACCTTCATTAGCAGAGGGAATGCTGATTATTTATTCATTATGATCAAAGAGCAGAGGTCACTGCACCTGTTTGGGTGTGAAAAAATTGAAGAGCCGACACTTCTACTATTTATGAAATAAACTACAGAGACAAAAACAATCATATGCAGTTTACTATTTTAGTAATTTGGTAAAAAAAATTGCATTATAAATCAGACCTTATATACTCCATTAAAATTCACTTGGCATTATGATGGATCTTTAATTCACAGAAAATTTTGTATCATCATCTGAATTATTAACTTATTGGCTAGTCGGCTCAACCAAAACATTAAGATGAAATCATGTGATTGGATTAGCCAGATAGACAACAACAAGTGCGTTGCTATGGTTATTTTGCCATGCTTTCCCTATCCTGTCAATCTACACTGTTCTCCAAATAAACATATGCAAAAAACCTTTTAGCTGCAGTAAGGTGTGTAGTTCTCACAGCTTAGACTAAAACACATCACCATTAAAATGTAAAAAGGGGGGGGGGTAGCATTGGCTTACTTAAAATTATTAAATGCCAAGAAAACCTACCATATCACATCATATACATTACATCATATCATATATGGCTGGGCGATATTGACTGAAATTCTCATCCCAGTAATTTTGGGATAGCTGGTGAAATACAATACACATCTCAGTATTTATACAAAGTGGAATAAATGTTTAAGTCAATCAACAGCGTACGATTAAAATAAAATTCAAAGATAGGGTTCTCCTCTGTGTTTGAAAATATACGGCTGCAAAACATGCGAGCTGGTTGGAAAGCTTTCGCCTGTCTCATTCCTTGGGGAGGTTACCGGTTTTAAGGTATACAAACCAAGATTTTAAAAAGTCAAAGTTTTAAAACACATAAATGTGTCTTGGCAAAATGGATATCAATCTGATCTCTTTTCATTACTCGGCAGCACTTACTGTATGTTGTATATATTGAACACACATTTTAATAGTTGTGTTAATCTGTTTATTTGTTTGGACAGTTGCACCACCTGCCATTTTACAAGTTTGGGTAACCACATTTTTTTATTAAAACTATCTATTTAATATGTTATTTAATATGTTAGAATAAAGTGATTGAACTATGCAGTATTTCCAAGTGTCAATATTTTCTGTCTGAAGTTAAAAATCCATTAAACAGAACTTCAGGTTAGGGCATGTCCAAACATCCTAGTAAAGCCAAATGTTTACGGCCTTTCAGTTACTGAATCAAAGCCTAACCAAGCAAAGGATTAAGAACAATTTGGGGCGTAAACCAGAGATGACGGTAACAATCGAGACCTTTAATTGGTTGCTAAGTGCGCTTTAACGCAATTGATAAAGAGAACAAAGACTGAATAGTTGCAACTCAATCTTACCTGTATCAACACAGCTTTAGGGTGTACGCTTACGCCATTAAAAGATGTGATTGTTTTAAAGAAAAATGGAAAAAAGTTTATCGTTTATTAAGTGCATTTGACATCACGTGCGCTGAGCAGATCAATTGGCGTATGACATTAATGCAACACAAGAGCGAGACTGCTCTTAATATGCTTTTAAATCTATGCAATAGAACTCAATGTGTTCAGGCTGGAGGGAAAAATTCAGGACTACTGGAGATTGTTAAAGGTGTTCCTCAAGGGTCTGTATTGGGACCTCTTTTATTTACTATCTACATAAACAGTATCGATTATGATATTCAATGTGTTCATTTTTACGCAGGTGATACTCTCAGGTATTGTGGTGCACCTTCAAAACAGCAAGCGTGCCTCTAGCTTCAAACAGCTTTTGATGTTATTCAGTCTTAGTTTCATACACCACAACTTGTTTTGAATGCAGATAAAACTAAATTTATGTTAATCTCAGGTCAATCAAAGGCAATTTTAATTTTATTTAATTAAATTTATTTGATTTCATAAAATGATCAGCCTGTGCAGCATGCGTGATGTCAAACACACCTCTGTTATCTTGGGTCTTTTGGGATGCTGTGACACGCACCCGCATGTACTGTATTTATGCTGCGTGTATCAGAATGTTTTGCAGTGACAGCTGAAGTTTCGCACACCCGAGGCGACTTCCGCAAAGAATGACTCAACCAGCGCCCTAAAATGAGTTCAAACTAATTTCTTTTTCGGAAAATGTAAAAAGATAAGGCAGAGAAGAAGACATAATTCAATCTTTCTCAGATTAAAAGATGTGAAATTTTGTCCTTAGGCCTTTGAATTTGCCCTGAGATTGTGTAGATAATTCTAATCTTCAAGTTTTTAAATTCAATTTTTCACCACTTTAATTAGATTATGCTAAAATGCAGAGAGTAGGCACTCTCTATAAGACAGTAGACTACTTATGGAGCACATGGAGATTTTAGAAGAAAAAAATGTCTCTCTAAGACAACTTAAAATATCCTTTTCATTTAAAAAAAAAAAAAAATGGGATTATCCATGGCCCAAATAGTAAATACAGACAAGGATAAAGAGGAAGCAGATTATTTCATGATCCGTAAGCCATAACGCAGGAATATGGAACAATGCTGCGTCCCAATTCGCCTACATATACTACACACTGACTGTTGTTGCCTATATGCAAACTGTGTGCATGGATCTGCACTAAGAATTTTCACCAGAAATAGTGGATCATCTGGATACTTAAAGGTGCAGTGTGTAATTTTTAGAAGAATCTCTTTACAGAAATGCAAAATAATATACAAAACTATAGGATCAGGGGTGTATAAAGACCTTTCTTTATAAACCGTTATGTTTTTATTTTCTTAGAATGAGCTGTTTTTATCTACATACATCGGTGGTCCCCTTACATGAAAGTCGCCATTTTGCACTGCCATGTTTCTACAGAAGCACTTAATGGACAAACTTTTTTTACTAAGTTGTCTCCGACGATGACATGTTTGTCCCGTGGTGGCCAACGTAGCCTCTCTATGGGTTTCAAAAGTGAGGGGTGAGCAATGGACTATGCCCTTGGTTGCAATGCGCAACCTCACCACTAGATGCCACATAAATTTACACACTGAACCTTTAAAAGGTACTTAAAACCAAAACTAAATACTTTTCTACAATATAGTAAGCGAAAATTGGTATGTGACAAAAGAAGCATGTCTGAATTCACAGTAGGCTACTAATAAAGAGTAGTCGAAAGTACCCGGATGACCTACTTCTGGCTGGATTCTAAAGTGTGCAGTATATGGAAATTTTACTATCCCATGAGACCATGGGAGAGGATTTGTGAATGGAGATGACGTGATGCAACCGAATCTGGTAGGTCACATGACAATTACAACATGGCGAAAGTAGTATGACCGGATTTGATTCATACTACACACAGAACATACATTAAGAAGTGTTTATTTATTCAAGGTACCTAACAAGCACAGGTTATGATTTGGAATATACTAATTCTAATTTTAAATAATATTTAGGATGGATAGTATGTGATTTCAAAGGCAGGGTTGAGCGTTTTACGACATTTCATCGCTATGCTGTCGGCCTTTTTCACCCCTGTAATGCCACGTTAAATTTCTCATGAATACCAAGCAGTAAAGATCTGATTAATGGCTGAGCACTGTGTAATAGCGTCAGTCACCGCAGCTAATCAAGAAGAATGCCATATGATTAACCCTTATTGAAAACCGCTCCTCGGGCAAAACACAGGAAAAATTAAAGTCATACATCTTCAGAATTCACTAAGGCAAGATCCAACTATTCGTCTTTTCAATCTACAGAGCTGAGGCATATTCACCAACCAACCAACACCTTTAACTCTGGAAAACATTTTTGAAATTACACGGGCAAACTTTTTGGACTAAAAGGCTTGTCAATCAATGTAGCTGAACAAAACATTACCCATGTAGCCTATAATTCAAAAAAGTGGAACTCACCGATGCAAACGTCTATTTTTCCCTTGATGGCAGCTTCATGGAGCGGAGTGTAATTCCAGTTGTCTCGGGCGTTGGGATCGGCCCCCTGACAAAGCAGCAAACTGACAACCTCGGCGTGACCGAAGGAACAGGCGTTGTGCAACGGAATCAAACCACCATCATCTCGCGCGTGCACGTTTGCGCCCGTATTCAAGAGATGCTCCACCACATCTTTCCTTCCAAACCCTGCAATATAAAAAATTATTTAGGAGCCATCGCTTTTTTATCTCTTTACAACAATCATATCAGTCACTCCCAAGAAGAAAATAATTTTCTGTGTTTTCTTTCCATTAACAGTCAGATCTTATCTTTGACTTTAGCCATGATAAGCAAAACCTGTTTCAACAGAAAGAATTGACTAGTGGACATTTTAGTAGAATGTGTGTACAAAGGTTATTTTAGTAAATAAATTAAATATATTAAAGCCCTAAACAGAAACAATGAATTTCAAAAAGAATGCCAAAACTGTGTATGTGCTATTGAAGTATAAAATTAAATATGCGCGATCGGTGCCCATTGGAAATATGAGAGGTAACTCATAGACAAACAAATAAAAACAAAAAAGTACACTTGCATTGTTTTAAATCAGTGGTATCATTAAATATGTTTTATTTAATTCACATTGTAAGTTTGAGATTGTTTTATGTTAAGAATTTTATTAGGGGGCACAAAGGGATGCACCTTAAAAAAAGGGGGGGTTGCATGCCGAAAAGTTTGAGAACCACTGTTTTAAGTAAATGTTTAAAACCTTTAATCGATCTGCCTTACATCCTTATAAATATATCACTAGCCAACATGTTTTGGCTTTAAACAGCCTTGTTTAAAATACATATCCATTATCTACAAGAAACATCATTTACCCACCGTTTCAGTTTCACAGACGCGGCTTAAGGCAAGTCCTAGACTAAAACACATGTTTGAGCTGTCACAACTGAAAATAACTTGCACTGACAGATCTTAAAACAAGCCAGTGCCATTGATTTGTCTCAAGATACACACCAGAAATGTCTTTTCCTTGAGCATGTTTATAAAATATGCTTAAACACCTTAATACAGACTACATACAATTAATAATAGGAAAATAGTAGGGCTGTCAAAAGATTAATCGCGACAAACAAAATAAAAGTTTGTGATGCATAATGTGTGTGTGTGTACTGTGTATATATTATGTGTATATGTATGAATTTAAAAAAATGTTATTTAGGTATATTTTTGATTTATATTAATGATATAAAATATATAAACATATATAAATATACATGTAAATGTTTCTTAAAAGCGAGGTCCATGATCTCTGAAAGCCAATGTTGACATTTGAAATCACCTAAACAAACACGCCCCCACCCCAATAGAATCTCGACCTTCATTTGATAAACCCGCCCCACACATATGCAACCCAGGCAACGATGTCGATAAGTAGACACGCCCCTTACTGCTGATTGGCTACAAGTGTGTTTTGGTAGTCAGCCCGACTCCCTTTTCCAAAGTGTTTTTTTTTTCAAAATCACACACCCCGCCTTTAAATACAAACATTAAGATGTGTGTATATATAAAATAATTACACACAATACACTTACATAAATTATGCAAAAAAAACGTTTATTTTGTTTGCGGTTAGTCGCAATTAATCTTTTGACAGCCCAACAAAATTAATTAATTAGTTAATGTATCACCAGTTGTTCTTGATCACGACACAAAGATTTTTTTACACTTCTAAAAAAAAATTCTTTTTAGCTGATTAAATATTTAAAAAAATTAGTATAACTAGAAAAACAATATATATTGATTATTATAGGATCCTCCTCGGTTACTTATCTTACAATAATAATATTCCACCTATAGGCTATCATTAAAAAATATTTTATAAAAATGAAATACCGCTCCATTCAAAAAAGGTATTTAAAAAATGTGTTATATAAAATATAACATAAATATTTTACATTAAATGTAATAAATATTTAAAGATAAAGCAATAATGCGATGTTAAAAAGCTTTCATTGACAGGTCGAGGGTTTTCCAGGGACTGACGCTTCCAGTTTCAGTTTATCAAGTCAGTACTATAAATGTTAACCAAAGTACACACTCATTTTGGACATTTGAGTACAAACAGTAACTTTAATGCCTTTTTGACCATATGCATCTACTGTTGTTTATCCGATCTGCGTGCTAAACTTTATTCTCCCAAACTTACAAAATAAAAGCAGGCATATACAGCTCACAGCGTGGTTAACTTTCAACTAGCTGTTACATATTTGTCCTACTGGCCAATTTCTACCATATACCCCTTGTCCCAGTTTTCTTTAAACCTTTATTTAGCGCCCGAGTTGTTGTTTTTACCCAGAGACCTTTAAGTCAACCGTCTGCCTGGCTGCTTTCCAGTTCGGCAATGTTCGCAAACATACATTTGTATTTAACTTACCTGCTGCGAAGTGAAGTGGGGTGGACTTTCGCCCGGCCATATCTTTCGCGTTTACATTAACCGAATCCACCAGTCTCTTGACCCGAACCACGTCCCCATTTCTGCAGGCCTCAAAAAGCTCCCTAAAAGCCCCACTCGTCCCGCAGCCGCTGCCTCCAGGACTGGCACTACCGGAGTCGGGAGTGGAGCCCGCACTACTGCCCCCGCCGGTGGTAGATGAGCTAGTGCTACTGGAACTGCTGCTGCTGGTGCTTAAGAGCGGAGCGGGGATTTCTGGAGTGATCTCCGGATCCCCGATGTTCTCGGGCTCCCCACCAGCAGCGGATCCGCCGGTATCAGGGGGAGAGTCTGGAGGAGTAAGCGGACTGGACCCCGGTCTCGGGGGTGATAAGTTTTGTTGTTGTTGTTGCTGCTGCTGGGAAGTGCGACGAGACGTCGCCATTTTCGCACACAGATCCCCCTCTGGCAGGAAAAATAGTCGGGGAGAACTTCCGGGAAGTGTCACGGTTCAACTTCCGGTTACAAAAGCTCAAGATTGAAAAGGATAGTTTGATAGATAGATAGATAGATAGATAGATAGATAGATAGATAGATAGATAGATAGATAGATAGATAGATAGATAGATAGATAGATAGATAGATAGATAGATAGATAGATAGATAGATAGATAGATAGATAGATAGATAGATAGATAGATAGATAGATAGATAGATGTTGGGTTCTTATTGGTGGAGTGTGAATGGGAACCAATTAAGTACCAATAGAAAGTCCCAAAACATTGTAAACTACATACACGAATTAAACACATTTAACGGTTAATATCTGATGATTTATATAAGTAATGGGAACTATTAAAATTGCATTGTTTTTAAAAAAGATTTTTCTGTAGTTTTGAGAAGGAGGCAGATAAACAGTAACTGCATTAAAGGGATAGTTCACCCAAAAATTAAAATTCATGTAGTCACTCTCATGTTGTTACAAACCTGTAAAAATGTACACAAATGAAGATATTTTTAGGAATGTTTGTAACCAAACTGTTCATGAGCCCCATTCACATCAATGGTATATTCCTACTATTGAAGTGAATGGGGCTTATGATCGGTTTGGTTACAAACATTCCTCAAAATATCTTCCTTCATGTTCAACAGAACAAAGACATTTATGTAAATGATGACAGGATTTTCACTTTTGGGAGAACTATCCCTTTAGGTTGCTGTCCTTTGCCTACAACAGCATCTGTTAGCTTGATCCTTGTTACATAATGAATTTGATTACGTGAGAATCCTGATATTCTTATCATACAGAGTCAACCTTTAATGTTTACACAAAGCTATTCGAGTTTAAATCAGGAAATAAATAAACAGTTTTAGGATTTTGCAACATGAGGGCAAATTTAAAGCATTGACCATGTTATCTTTAAAAGCCTTTAGTGTCTCAGATGTTTGGGTATATCTGTCTTACAAATATAAGATGCTTTAAAAAAAAATCAAATATCAATTTAGATAAAAATAGTAATGTATCACATACAAAACAATTTTACATGGCTAGGTATTTTCCTCAGTTCATGCAGTGAGAGACAGATCTGTTGCTAACATTGTATACATTCATTATACAAAGTATCATTGATACACTTAAGCTATGGTTCAAGCTATTACAAAGGTAATTTACCTGTTGTTTATTTGCTTGTTAACATAAATAATCTACTCTGGCGCGACTCTGTTGTTATTTGGCCACGAAAGCCGCTTGCTTATGTTGTTGCTGGTGAAACCGTCTATGTTTTAGAAAGTAAAAATGTATGAAGAATGTGTCACGTGTTTTGCGATCTACAGCTGCTTCATTTCCATCTTCCTGACAAGTTTCATCACCTTGCCCTGTCAGTCACAGATTTTCACAAATGACCCCTACAGCCACTGTAACAAACCCCCTGCGGTGTGCTTTCCGCACAGTTGTCATAAATCACCTTTTATTTTAAGTAGTCAATAATGTAAACAAGCATAAATACATTTTTTAAGTACAATATTTCCAGTGAAACCATTTGTCATACTATTTATGTATTTAAGTATATATATATATATATATATATATATATATATATACACTTAAAAATGTGATTTATATACCACATTTACATGTAAAGCATATTCAAAAATAAAAGCATATTTCAGATAAAACTGTCTTGATTTGTACAGAATGATTTAAAAGATATTGGATATCGCCATTCATTTGACCTTTTCTTGTCCCCATTATATGTCTTATCTATTGATTTGAAAAGGTTAAAAAAGACACCTAACGGTGTTGATTACATCTTAATTTGAGTTTACATCATTTGAATCACAAAGATATGTGCATGTTTAGCTTTTTGAGTTGTTGTATATCATGAGGTTTTCTGTCTAATAATGCAGTGTTCCTCCACATTAGGCTACATTTGAACTTTAAGGGTTAACATTCAAGATGAGGTTGGTATACCATTAAAACCAACATAGTCACTTTGGGGAAGTTTGCATATGTTTGCAATGCCCCCGAGCAGTTATTTCAGTCATCTAAGACCAAGTCCTTTTTCAACTTAAATGAGGAAAGTATCTTTAAACTTGCTGGCTAAAATTAAAATGAAACAACATATTTTCAACCAAAAATTAAACCTGACATCAACTGTACATTAAATACTGTTCTTTAAGCTTAAAAATATTTGTTCAGGTCTCCCTAGCTACTTTGCATGTGTAAAGACTGTCTGGCTGTGCCAAGTACTTCACAACACACTGCACAGAACCCCTCCTCCACAGAATCATCAGTCTTTAACTATTGATAATTGGCTCTTTTTATTGCAAGTCAGGACTTCTGTCGCTAGAGCGGTCATATTAAAAGTTGCCCTTTTCCCCATTGATAGCAATAGAACTGCAGCATCCAGTTAATATATATTATTTTTGTTTGAAAACCTTAAAATCTGTATATGTGAGGTTCACACATAAAAACCTGGTCAATCCTCTTTCTATAGGTAGCTCTTTAAGGGCTGTCAGATAGTGTTGGGGGTGGGGTTTAAAGTTTTATGACATTTTATGAAATATATACATTTATCATACATTCTATGTAATCAAACATTACATAAATAAAACAACCAAAAAACAGAACTGTAAAATGTATGTATTTGGTTTAATAAATTAGTTAAGTTTGAGATTGCTTTCCCTTTTTGTCATGAATTTTCTTTGTGGGCCACACAGGGATTTACCCTAAACAAAGAGCCCTCAAGCAAGCTGAAAAAGTTTGAGAACGACTGTCCCTGAAAACAGACCAGTTCTTAGACAGCATGCCAACACAGACAGAAATCAGTTAGGCTACAAACCAAAAGGTATTTAGTTTCCTTTATGAACCACGACCATTGCAACAGCACTGAACAGCTAACCTTTGGTAAAAGGCATCTTTTTAAATATAGATGAGATTATAAATCAGGGTTGCAAGACATGCTTCGAGGCTCTATCTCACGTTCGCATTCTGCTGAAATAAATGACTGTCTTTCTGTCAGGATGTATAGCTTAACTCCATACATTCATATCTGGACGATTTTGAAACAGCGGTAATACAGTCGCAGTTCGACAACAAGTGTGTGCGGTCAGCCATCAGCACATATAATAATAACAATATTGTGTTTTAATATTTGGACCCACTTGTAACCAGCTGCTGTTATATCTGCTTGCAAAATACATAGGCCTATAAAAAAATGCTGCCCTTAAAAAAAAACTTAAATTGGTAACTCTTAAATAAATGAAGTTGTATACATTTACATTTTCTTATTTTAAGTAAAATTTAAGATTAAAATATAAAAAATAAAATTACTTTTATTGGTAAAACCTACTTTTTTTTAAACGTACATTTTCTCACTTATATGGCTGCAGCCTCCGGAGGTCGCATTTCGAGGCACCATGCGTCATCAAGGCTGTCTTATTTCAGAATATTAACAATTATAAAGTTGACTATTATTCTTAGTTAATCGTAAATTGTTTTAATATGCTTATGACTTGTGAATGTAATGCTTAGTTAACTTAAATAAACCAGGCTTGATGACGTATGCAGCCTGCATCTGCGATCTCCACAGGCGGCAGGATTAAGGATTGAAACGGCCCTTTAACCAAGCATGAACTCCCTTAATTCAGTTTAATTCACATTTATTTATATGGCGCTTTTCTTTCTTTCTTTTTACAGAAAATGTATGCTTATATTAGTAAGTAAAAGTGATTAGCAAAATTAACATGTATATTAAAGCAACGATGAGGTGATCATTAACTGTTATTATGCATTTGAATTAAATATACCTCCCCCTGAATCTCGCTCACTCCAGCTACTAAGAAAAGTTGACATCCCTGAAACTCACTTTACAATTCTTAACTCCTGAATGCAAATTAACACAAATACACGAATGCAAATTAGTACAAATACGCAAGATCTCTACGCCTAATCTCAGGTTAACTAATTCATAAAAGGCAAAAACCTTTCCTTTGCATTTACAGAATCCCAAATCTAGCGTGGCTGTGAATGCAAGTGCAGGTTATTGAGTTCATGTATGTACATGTTGACTGACAGGAGAAAAAGTGGTGGATATTTTTACAACTTCGCGGAGACTTCGTCGAGCATGGCCTACTGACCCCCAGTCCCACAATCACGTGACACCCATCGATCCGCATGGGGTGCATGCATGCCCTTTAGGACTGCTGTGATTGGTTCAAGCAAGTTGTCCATGTGAACACCGGCTGATCTTTGGCAAAAATGCATTTTGGGTGCCGGGTACTACACCGGTGTGACCCAGTACAGCACACACTCATGTTGGTGGAAGGTTTCAACGCGTGTTAACTAAAGCCTTTATTAATTAAACGAGACATTTAAATGCCGTAACGCAGGTAAGCAACAAGTTACGCTTCTGTGAGAGCCACTTAACGTGATGAATTCATTCACGAGCTCATTCGTTTTTTTAATCATAGGGAGGAAACTCGTACTTTAAAGTAGTCATGCTCAGGAAAACGACAACAAAACCAGGAAGAGACGTGCACGCTAGCCATCCTCGGGGCAGGTTTAACGTAAATATAACAGTGTGAAGGAAAACTTGCACAACAAATTTAGCTAAATCAACGATATTCCGGGCTGGATAATCTTAGATGAAGATAGTATTATGGTATGGCGTGATGCTGTGTTGAGTTGGACCCAGGCGAATGCTGCAACAGCAAATGAGCTCCAACAGGTGTGAATTTAACTATTTGCTTCTTCACTTACCTTGCCAATTCGTATTGCTACAATTCACAGTTATATACTTGCTACTTTTTTGTTTGCTCGTGCTGCCGGAACAATGTTTCATTGTTCTAACCGCATATGGTAAAATGCTACGTATCTTACGCATTGTACGTTTTTGAGAAAAGCTGATTGAAACTGCACTGTTCTTTTATAATTTTTTACTTATTTTAGTGATTATTTAGCGAAAATGTGTGCTTAAATGTAAATGGTTATTGTATATGTGAGTTAGTAAAAGTGCATCTTTAAGATGACTGCTTTTACAAGCAACGTGTCTTTAGTCTTCAATATTTTATTCATGTTGTTTCGTTCACATAATAGAGTAAATTGTCGTAAATTTTAGGATTTTCTGTCGTTTAAAAGTGCTGAATGTAATTTAGGTATTTTAAATAATGAACACTAGGGGGTGCCAAATATCCCCAGTTTTATTTGTGCTTCACGGGCCTTTCCAAATCCAATATATGGCCTCCAGCTAAGATAAACTTTGACTTGCTTAATATAAACTTGTGTGACCTGCTTACTGGCACCATTACGTAATATTTAATTATTTAACCCTCCGTTTGTATTGATCACTGCTTGCTGTGCGTGACGTTTAAATATTTTAAACTTAATTTATATTAAAGGTGCAGTGTGTAACTTTTAGAAGGATCTCTTGACAGAAATGCAATATAATATACAAAACTATATTATTAGTGGTATATAAAGACCTTACATAATGAACCGTTATGTTTTTTATTACGTTAGAATGAGACGTTTTTATCTGCATACATCGAGGGTCCCCTTACATGGAAGTCACCATTTTGTGCCGCCATGTTTCTACAGAAGCCTTTAACGGACACATTTTTTATAAAGTTGTCTCCGACAATGACATGTTTGTTCTGTGGCAGCTACCGTAGCTTCTCCATGCGTTTCGGTGAATGGTGGACTGAGCAATTCACAATCTTACTGCTAGATACTGCTGAAATTTACACACTGCACCTTTAAGCACTAGTGTACTGTAGTAAGTGTAACATTTAAACTGGTCATGTTTTGCACCCTTTCATCATCTTACAACCAAAATGATTTAAAGAAAAAGAACATGTATTCATGTTATTGTTCATGTATTTTCAGTGTGTGTGGCTGCCCTCCCAACGAATCCACAATGCCTATCGAACTGGCCATGCCGCTTTATCTGTCCCATGAAGAGTTTCTGAAGCAGAGAACGTCGAAATTCAGCAGGCCTTTGCGGCCATGCCTGCACCAGTTTAGTTTCAGTTCTCGCAGAGTCAGCGCACCCCTCCCAGTGCCTGGCAAAGCCAAGAAACGGGTATCTTTTGCGGATCACAAGGGTCTTAATCTGACAGTGGTGAAGGTCTTCTCCGAATACGATGACCCCATAGAAATCCCAAGCGACATTGAGCATTTTTTAACCTCTTCGCTCACTCTTCAAGAAGAAAAGAACAAACGAATCCTCGACTTCGACCAGCCATCCGCAGATTACGTGAAGTTTCGCCAGCGCATTGAAAACGATCACGTCTGCCTTGAGCACTGCATGCTTAAGGAGAAATGTATAGCGGGTACGGTCAAAGTCAAAAACCTTTCCTTCGAAAAGTCTGTGAAACTCCGCATTACGTTTGACACTTGGAAGACCTACACTGACGTAGAATGCCAGTACGTAAAGGACACCTACACCAGCTCAAACCGCGATACTTTTTCGTTCAAAGCAAATTTACCTGATCAAGTGCCACTACATGAATGCATTGAGTTTGCCATCTGCTATGAGGTCAATGGACTCACACTCTGGGACAACAACCAAGGACAGAATTACAAAATCATTCAGTCAACGATGAAAAAGAGTTCGAGTGACACGAGTGATGGCCAGCAGCAGCATGGCGTGAGTGACTGGGACGTTAATTTTGACAGATATGGCAGCCCTCGATGTTCAAATGGAATCGTTCCCAGTTGGCCAAGTTACGCTGGATATGAAGACATTGGTCCATATTACTAAGAGTCGTCATCAATAATGGACTACATTTGCAATGAAATGAGTTATGTTTTTTAAAAAATATGGTTCATGGTGCAATACAAATATGTAATTATGAAGCAAATTGCATTTGTTTTTACATGCTTGTATGATGCATTTATGTTAGTTTTGCAGGGATGTGTTTTTTTTCCGATTTGAGATTTGTATATATTCTGTCCTGCTGCTACTCTCTGTGGACCTTGGAAAAATGTATAGTTAATTTCTTACTTGGTATTGTGCTTAATGACTGGCCAGTATGTATTCTAAACCGTACGTTGTGACTATATACCTTCGGTTTAAAGAATGTGCTGTTTTCTATTGAAAAGCCAAATTGGCAGCTGAAGGCAAAAAGAGATTGACCTAAGCAAAGGGTACGTTTTTTTTTTCTTCTCCATGAATGTAAAACAATGAAATTGGACTTTTCCTGAATGAACCTTGATTGATATATGCTGTTAAATATGCTACATTTCATGTTTTTTAAATGCTATGAAAACTCTAAAGAAAGTCACTGTGTTTTTTATTAGATATGGTGTATTCTCACTGTAATTGTCTACACAACAGGATTATACTAGTTCGCTGTTAGGTTGATGTGTATTTATATATAATTTGTTCTGGATAATGTATGCACTTTAATTTGTTGCAGTGTTTAATTCCTTTTCACCCATTTTAATGTTTATACCTGAACACGGAGTTTTCAGGACCACTTTAAAGACTTTGTTGAAAAGAAGTTTTTTTGGCGGTATTGGGTACATTCAATATGTGCATTTTAATGCAATGTTTTAAATGTTCCCCTATTTGTTGAAAATAGAAATAAAGTATTAGCGTTTGAAGCAGTTGACTTCTGACTTGTGTCTTTTCTGTACAAACATTTACAAACTTAATTATTTGTTGTTTGGAAGCTGTAAAATGCGGTTTCCTGGACGGGGATTAGACCAGTCCTAGACTAAAATAAATGTAAGAGCTGTCCAAACTAAAAAACAACTTGCACTAACATATCAAATACATCATACATTTGTTTTGCCTCAAAATGCAAATAGTAATGTTTGAAGTAAGGCATGTTTGTTAAAACTAGTTATATTTCCTAATTAAACTAAGGCGTAGTCCTGTTTTAGGCTAATCCCTATTCCTGTTTTAGGATAATCCCTAGTCCTGTTTTAGGTTTATCCCTATCCGGGTAACCACCCTTAATTGTTATACTCGATGCTCTATCTTTGTGACTTCCAGCGGCAACTACACTAGTCAACATTTGAAATTGATCAAAACCTTTTATAAAAACTGTCTTAAAACCAATCCCCAATACACATTCTTATCTTAGGACAACTTTGATTAAATTTTTTAATCCACTTCAAAAGTTGACTAGTATATTTTAAAATTTCAAGACTGAGGGGGGCTTTTATTGTGGAAAGTCCTTTTATTTTGTAAATTCTTTTGATGACGTTTTCCTGTAGACGTTCGAACGGGAAGTTGTTTGTGCTTGGCGCACATTTAGGAAAATCGCTTTTCAGTTTGATTATTTGCATCGGTGTTAAATAAAATGTATATATATCCACGAAATAAGCCAACCAGTTAAAATACAAAATTTAGTGTTGTCATATATTCCGTAAGGACCGACTTTCAGGGAGACACCTCGTGTGGACGCGCGAATAACAGATGTGTTTTTGAAATGAAATAGACTGTCAAAGCTCAATGGATTCTCAGAAGGAGTCTGACAAAAATAAAACTGCAGCGTCTGAAAAAGATCAAGAGGACCGGTGTTGCTCTAATGTAAGTATAGTAATACTAAAAGTCTAGTTTTGTGTTTAATGTACGTTAGTTCATTTCGTCTTAGCTCTGAAACCGCTATTATTTATATGAGCTGCGTGCAACGTCATGATTATGAAGGGGTTGTACACTTGCATTTATTATTGAATTTAAGAGAAATCTAAAGCAACTTAGTATTTTATTGTCTCTCTTTTAGACCTCTAATAAAAATGAGGCGCAGGAGCCTTCATCCCAAAATCATGGAGATTTCAGCGATCCGGTATACAAGGAGATCGCAGTGGCAAACGGCACCATTAACCGAATGAACAGAGATGAGCTGCGTGCCAAATGTGCCGAGTTAAAGCTTGACACACGGTACTGTAATAGATCTATGTGTATTATAAATGTACTCTTTACTGTTATGTATAGTTTAAAGCTGTTTCTTATTTCATAACCTCTTGCTTTTCTCAGGGGTGTTAAGGATGTGTTGAAGAAACGCCTTAAAAACTACTACAAAAAGCAAAAACTGATGCATTTGGCTGCAGGGGCAAACGGTGATCAATATTTTGACTTCATCTGTGTGGTGGACTTCGAGGCAACTTGTGAGGAGAGTAACCCACCTGACTATCACCACGAAATAATCGAGTTCCCCATGGTTTTGATTGACACACGCAGCTTGGAGATTGTGAGTTGGTGAGGGAACATACAGATGTTGTAACACATTGATCAGTGCAACAGTAATGTTTCTGGATAGTAGTTTAATGAGATCATCTTATCTTGATCAACAGACTCATCCGAATACTGTCATCTTAAAGGGGACATATCATGAAAATCTGACATTTTTCATGTTTAAGTGCTAAAATTGTGTTCCCAATGCTTTTATCAACCTAGAAAATGTGAAAAAGATCAACCCAGTAACTTAGTTTAGTAAACCATTCTCTGCAATTAAGTTATTGAAATTTGTCTCCCCTTGTGATGTCAGAAGGGGATACCACCCCTTATTCTGCGCTATCAAACTACTGCATTATCATTTAATGCAGAGATCAGCTCATTTGTATTTTAAAGTACACACCCAAAACTGAATATTTTTGCTTACACCTACAAAGTGGAAGTTTTAACATGCTACAACCCCAAATCAGAAAAAGTTGGGACACTCTAGAAATTGTGAGTAAAAAAGTCATGGAATAATTTACAAATCTCATAAACTTATATTTTATTCACAGTAGAATATAGATAACATATCAAATGTTGAAAGTGAGATATTTTGAAATGTCATGCCAAATATTAGCTCATTTTGGATTTTATGAGAGCTACACATTCCAAAAAAAGTTGGGACAGGTAGCAATAAGAGGCCAGAAAATATTAGTGTACATATAAGGAACAATTGAAGGACCAATTTGCAACTTATAAGGTCAATTGGCAACATGATTGGGTATAAAAAAGCCTGTCAAGAATAGCACTGTCTCTCAGAGGTCAAGATGGGCAGAGAATCACCAATTCCCCCAATGCTGCAGCGAAAAAAGTTTTCTAAGTTTCTCTGAGAAAAATTGCAAAGAGTATGAAGTTATCATCATCTACAGTGCATAATATCATTCAAAGATTCAGAGAATCTGGAACAATCTCTGTGCGTAAGGGTCAAAGCTGGAAAGCCATACTGGATGCCCGTGATCTTCGGGCTCTTAGACGGCACTGCATCACATACAGGAATGCTACTGTAATGGAAATCACAACATGGGCTCAGGAATACTTCCAGAAAACATTGTCAGTGAACCCAATCCACCGTGTCTTTCGCCGTTGCCAGCTAAAACTCTATAGGTCAAAAAAAGAAGCCATATCTAAACATGATCCAGAAGCCCAGGCGTTTTCCCTGGGCAAGGCTCATTTAAAATGGACTGTGGCAAAGTGAAAAACTGTTCTGTGATCCAACAAATCAAAATTTGAAGTTCTTTTTGGAAAACTGGGATGCCATTTCATCCGGACTAAAGAGGACAAGGACATCCCAAGTTGTTATTAGCGCTCTTTTCAGAAGCCTGCATCTCTGATGGTTTGGGGTTGCATGAATGCGTGTGGCATGGGCAGCTTACACATCTGGAAAGGCACCATCAATGCTGAAAGGTTTATCCAAGTTCTAGATCCATATGATCCCATTCAGATGTCGTCTCTTTCAGGGAAGACCTTGCATTTTCCAACATGACAATGCCAGACCACATACTGCATCAATTACAACATCATGGCTGCGTAGAAAAAGAGAAAGATGCGACAAAGAAGACCTAAGACCGTTGAGCAACTAGAAGCCTGTTTTAGACAAGAATGGGACAACATTCCTATTCCTAAACATTGGTCCTCCTCCAGCTGTTCCTTATATGTACATTTAAATTTTCTGGCCTCTTATTGCTACCTGTCCCAACTTTTTTTGGAATGTGTAGCTCTCATGAAATCAAAAATGAGCCAATATTTGGCATGACATTTCAAAATATCTCACTTTCAACATTTGATATGTTATCTATATTCTACTGTGAATAAAATATAAGTTTATGAGATTTGTAAATTATTCCATTCCTTTTTTACTCACAATTTCTACAGTGTCACACCTTTTTCTGATTTGGGGTTGTATAATAAATTATCTGTGGGGTATATTGTGCTAGAACTTTACATATGTACTCTACTGTACTGTACAAAAGTCTTGTGAAATGTCCTCTTTAATGTTAAAAAAGCATTTTAATTTTTAAACACTTTAAAAACGTGTTTTTTATTCTGTTACTGTCGTTGCAGGTTGATTCATTTCAAGAGTATGTGAAGCCTGAAGTAAACCCACAACTTTCAGATTTTTGTGTGAAACTTACTGGAATCACACAGGTGAGGTTTCACAGAGTGCTTACTGAATTAAATTATATTTACTTTGATATATATATACATAGTCTAAGTATGTTGTTTTTAAATGAAAATGTTAACACATTTTGTTTTTAGAAATTGGTGGATGAGGCGGGTTCATTTCATGCAGTTCTTAAGCGAGCAGTTTCTTGGCTGCAGGAGAAGGAACTTGGCACAAAGTATAAATATATGTTTTTGACAGATGGGTAAGGATTGAATATCAGTTTTAAGCTTGGCTGTAATAACACATAGGTGCAGTTTCCCAGACAGGGTTTAGGACCTGAAGAGGGCAGCACTCTTTTAACACATTTTTACACCATATATTGTAGCATTGAAATACCCAAATGTCAAAAAAGTTACTCAATCAATGAACAGCACTAATAAAGCCAAATTTTACAGATCATTAACTAAAAAAAGTTGGTTTAGGGTTTAGTTACTCTTTAATATGCTGTCCTCTGCTTCTTTTGTGTCCTTCGATCTGTCTGTGTTTTCGCCTGCTTTTTTAATGTAAAGCTGCTTTAAAACTATTAAAAAATTGTGAAAAGCTCTATATAAATAAATTGAATTGAATAAACCCTTCTTGGCGAAACATCCCCATAATGTGCAATACCATAATATGTCAATACTACGTTGTATAACTTACTCCTCTTCTGTGTAGGTCATGGGACATGGGAAAATTTCTTTATACTCAATGTAAATTGAGTGGCATCAGATACCCACAGTTTGCTAGAAAATGGATCAATATCAGAAAATCCTATGGAAATTTTTATAAGGTTGGTGGTAGTTTTTTATATTTTTACAGTTTTAAATTCTGTAAAAATTTAAGTGAATAATATTTTTTACAAAATCAAATAGCTTTCCTGTTTTTATATTAAATATGTACAAACATACACAGTTTTTACAAGTTTACAAACACCTTGCAGATCATGGAAAATATTCTAAAAATATTAAAGGAATATTTAACTTTCATAAAAAAATTCCCGATAGTTTACTCACACCCATGTCATCCAAGAATTTTATGTCTTTTTTTTGTTTCTCTTTATTGGACCCCAACAGTTCACAGTTTCAATGCAGTTTAAAATTGCATTTCAACACAGCTTCAAAGGGCTCTAAACGATCCCAAACGAGGCATAAGGGTCTTATCTAGCAAAACAATAGTCATTTTCGTCAAGAAATGCAAAAAATTCACTTTTAAACCACAACTTCTCGTCTTGCACTAGCCATGTAAAGGGCCAGCACGACCTTACAAATTGTGTAATCACTCAAAAGGTCAAGCATTACATTTATGAAACGCACATTTGCGGACCAATGTAAACAATAAACTGACACAAAGACATTAATTAGTATTATTCAACATACATGGGACTGGTCTTCTTTCTCCACACTTGTAAACACTGAAGCGGTAGTTCGCATACGTCATGCGTGACCTTTCGACGTGATTACGTAAGGTCACGCTGGTGCTTTACACAGCTAGTGCAAGATGAGAAGTTGTGGTTTGAAAGTGCATGTTTTTTCTTTTTCTTGGTGAAAATGACGATCGTTTTGCTAGATATGACCCTTATTTCTCGTTTACAATTGTTTAGAGTGCTTTGAACTGCATTAAAACTGTAAACTGTTAAAAATCTATTAAATTGAGAAACATTCTGGAATGTTTTCCTAAAAAAAATAAAAAAATTAAATAAAATAGTAATTCTTCTCAACTGAACAAAAAAGACATAAACATTATAAATATTCCTTTAAGGTTTGTTTTTAATTTAGTACTTTTTGTTGTAGTTTTTTTACATAAAAGAATTACCCAGTAATTTTGTGGTAGTTTCTTTTTGGTCGTAAGCTATTATATGATCATTCTAAAATGTTCATACTGGTCTCTTACAGGTTGCTCGTACTCAGACTAAACTTATCTGCATGCTGGAGAATCTCGGCATGCAGTATGAAGGTCGTCCCCACTGTGGTCTAGATGACTCCCGCAACATTGCTAGAATTGCTATTCACATGCTAAAGGACGGCTGTCAGCTCCGGGTCAATGAGTGCTTACATTCTGGGGAACCACGGAGTGTGCCCATTTCTGCCTCTTTTGAAGGAGCACCAGCACCTCAAAATCCCAAGAACAGAGACTGAAATGAAAATCAAAAGGATTCTCCAAAAACAGCATTTTAGTTTCTAGATGTGGCCAAACTCGAAAACATGTTAATGTGTGACCAAACCTCAATGTTGATTTGAAACCTAGTGCATTATTCAGCTTTAGTAAAAACCGCTTTATGTACACCACATAACTGGGGCAGACCAGTAATATACTGCTTTCATTTGTGATAATAATCTTAGCTGTAAAAGTTCATATCATAGCAGCTCAAGGATCAGGAGAGTGGTGCTGTGCTTTCACCCTTACAGTGAGTTATATACTATGTACTGTATACTGAAATTTGCTCTGGAGGAAGTTGAAGTGCGCCGAGGTTGTGGACAAAACAAATGACATAATTCCCCTTTTCAAGCCTGATAGATGGTCAATAATTGCACATTTATTTTCTTCCCTGTTGTATATTCACAGAGAACTAAAAGCTCAATTTGTATTTTATTGTCAATAAACAAAATGTTTATGTCTTTATTTGATTTCCCTGTAAAAGCAGATATATGATGATGCATCTACAAATTAACATTAATAATAAGCAGCCTCTTGAGATTTGATTTTTTGTAAACTACATTTTTGTAGGATGTAAAACTGCTTCATTTGTGCACTTTGCTCCCATGGTCAAGGTAAAGATTGGGTATGGTTATGCAATATTTGGCGAACACAAAGTTCCCTATGTTGAAGGCCACCATATGTCCCTTAATTTGTCAAGGGTATACAGTATAACATATGAAGACAAGGCACATGATATCAACCATTGTTAACATTTAGATTTGATTAGAAACACTATTGCTGTATGGTGGGAAATGCATATGCGCGTCATGCCCAATAGATGGCGACAAACAACACAATGTGATGTAAAATGTAAACAAAGTCATCATGGAGGGAGGTCGAGCTTTGCATGACGATGGTTTGATTAATCCTGCTACATTTAACTTTTTTGTATTTTTACAGGTTGCCATGGCACATATACATAAGTCCAATCCTATCTGAAATTGTTATATTTTAATTTAGATGTTTTTAAAGCCCGTTTTACACTGGGTACTATTATTAGTCCTATATTATATTAGTTAGCCCAAAACAATCGGGACAACAATTAATTAAACACTAAACCTTAGCAAACTACACACGAGCAATATCACGCATATCACATAAAACGCTGCCTTTATAATAAATTACGCGCATGGAATTTCGACGTCACCACCCAGTCGACCAATCACATTCTTTGTTTATGCAAGGCTTGCGTTCTCAGTTCTTTTAATTTTATTTCTTTTTAATCTCAAAATAAGATAAAAAAATGGGGAATACTTTAATTTTCACCTGTAGGAATCACTGTTGTACATATCAATGCTATAAAAATTTAAATAAACATAAGTTGCTCACGTAAAGAAGAAAAGCACAATATTACATTTATATTAAATATTTAAATAAACTTTCATAAAGTAATAAAACAGACGTTTATTATTACTATTATATTACGTTCTCAGTAGAGAAGGTGTGTTCACGGCTGTGACGCAATGCTGCCCTTCTGAACGCTCCGCGCGCGGACTGCATGCGCAGAGAATAGGCGGAGACACACAGGGAAAGACTGAAGCAAACACCGCTGCCCTTCTTTCATTCTCACAGACTGGATATGCCTTAGATATTACCTCTTATGTGGTATCAGAGGACGCGCTGGCGTTACCGCCAGCCACACGCGCTGGACAGATTTGACTTTTGACGCGCGCGTGTGTTTTTTATCCCGTGGTCGATGGCGCAGATGAAGAGGATGCGTGAAACAACGCAGCCCAACCCTGTTTTCTTGAATGCGACTGAAAGGAGCTACGTTTTTTGGGAGTTGTTTACGTGTTGGGTTCTTATGTGGAGTAGTCTAACCCGAATCGATAACGCAAGCGAAAGCAGCACAATGCTTCCAAGGTGATTGATCTCCGTGCTCAATGAAAACAAGGAGGAGAGCTGAGCAGATACGATGGCTGAGGAGAATAACCTGAAGACAGCCAGATTATGGAGGGATGCTGCTCTGCGCTCCAGGAAGCTGCGGAGCAACCTGCGACAGTTGACCCTGAGCTCCAAAAACAGCCAGAAAATCACATTACCCGAGGACATAAAGGAGATCGAGGTCCTCAATCTGGGTAATAACTCCCTTCAGGAGCTCCCAGAGGGGCTGGGCTCGACCCTGACAAAGCTTCACATACTAGTTCTCCGTAGGAACAAGTTTACCACCATTCCCTCTGCAGTATTTCAACTTAGTCAGCTGGTTGAGTTAGACATGAGTCACAATTGCCTGAGCCACGTTTCGGAAGATATTGATCTTTTAAAGGGGCTTAGAAAGTTGTGCATTAGTCATAACAAAATCCAATACCTGCCATCTCAAATTGGGACTTTGCAGTGTCTGGAGGAGCTCGATGTCAGCTTCAACGAGTTACGTGATTTTTCCGGGTCTTGGTCAAAGCTCAGGAGGCTCAGAACACTTGATGTGGATCACAACAAGCTAGAGCGTTTCCCATCTGAAATACTCGCCCTCAGTGACTTGGAAGAGCTCGACTGCTCTGGGAATAAACTCGAGGGTCTTCCGGGGAACATCATGATGCTTCAGTCTCTTAAAATAATGTGGCTCAGTAGCACCCATCTCACCTCCTTACCTGAAACATTTTGTGAGCTCCAGAACTTAGAAAGTTTGATGCTTGATAATAATTTGCTCACGAGACTGCCACAATCATTTGGAAAACTGCAAAAGTTGAAAATGCTTAATCTTTCGTCAAACTCTTTCGAAGATTTTCCTCAGGTTATTATCAAAATCACTAGTTTGGAGGAGTTGTATTTAAGCCGGAACAAACTGACGTTCCTCCCTGAGGAGGTGGGACAGCTGTGTAATCTCGCTAATTTGTGGTTGGACAATAATAGAATAACATTTCTCCCGGACTCCGTTGTAGAGCTTGGGAAATTAGAGGAGTTGGTTTTACAGGGTAACCAAATTGCCATACTCCCGGACAATTTCGGAAAACTTGCCAAAGTCAACATTTGGAAGGTGAAGGATAATCCTCTCATTCAGCCACCGTATGAAGTGTGCATGAAGGGAATCCCCTACATAGCCGCCTATCAGAAGGAGCTTGCACACTCCCAAACTGCAGTAAAACCCAGACTTAAACTTGTTTTGATGGGCCACAAAAATGCAGGGAAAACCACACTCAGGCAGTGCATTATCAGTAAACCATCAGATGCCAAGATGGCAATTGGAGGTAGAGGCATTGATGTTACAAACTGGGTAGCGGATGCTGATCGGAGTCTTACTTTCATCGTATACGATTTGTCGGGTAAACAAAACTATGATCTTATCAAACCATTTTTCCTCTCTCCTGGAGCTCTTTATGTCCTGGTGGTGAATCTGAGATTGTACACATCAAAGAGCTTTTATTCCCAGGTTGGGTATTTTTTGCACCTGCTCAGTGCCAAGGTGCCACATGCGGTGGTGTGCATTGTGGGCACCCATGCTGACCTGTGTGAGGAGTTAGAGATTGAAGAAAAGTGCCTGGATATTCACAGACAAATTTCCATCCAGGAAAAGTTGGACACTGAATGCTTACATGTGCTCACCTTGCAGGTCGACGATGCCCTCGAGCAGGGCTTCGGTGTTCGGACGTGTAGCCCACATGTGCCGTTTTATGGCGTTACGGATAAAAACTTGAGACGTAAAAAGTCCCAGTTGCAATATATGCTGAACAATCGATTACAAATCCTGTCTCCTGTGATTTGTGTCAGCTGTGTGTTGGCACAGAGGAACATTCAGCACTTGAAAGAAAAGCTCATGTCTGTCGCTGATCACAGAGAGATTTTCCCCAACCTTCACAGAGTGCTGCCGAAATCATGGCAGATGCTTGAGGAGCTGCATTTTAAGCCGCAGGATTTATGGCTTTCCTGGTGGGATTCAGCCCGGTTGGGCCTGCAGGCGGGACTGACGGAAGACCGCCTGCAAAGCGCTCTGTCCTACCTACACGAGAGTGGTAAACTTTTGTACTTTGAAGACAGCTTGACACTAAAAGAATACGTCTTCCACAATCTGCCACGATTTATCGCCATCTTAAACGTCTTTTTCCAGAAGGACCTTGCTGCGACGCTTGAGAAGCTGGAGACAGAGGAAGATGATGGAGATGCCCCCAAGGCTACTCAGATGCACAGTCACATTGAAGCGTTTGTTTTGCACGGCGTGCTGCCGTCAAACGTCATTCGCTTGCTGCTTAAACCCCTAGTACAGACACAGCAGGACTTGCACCTGATCATGGAACTGCTGGAAAAAATGGGGGTGTGCTACTGTGTCAACAAACCTCGCAGTAAGC
Organism: Misgurnus anguillicaudatus; assembly: GCF_027580225.2. NCBI lineage: Eukaryota > Metazoa > Chordata > Actinopteri > Cypriniformes > Cobitidae > Misgurnus > Misgurnus anguillicaudatus. The sequence continues at coordinate 22,315,954 of NC_073345.2, forward strand.
CACTTAATGGTGCAACCGTCTGGTATAAATTCCCCAGTCAGGTGAGCACTGAAGAGCCCCACGTCAAGCCCTCGACCGGTGGGAGCTCATCCGTCCCCGGTCAGGTCTTTTCAGTTGAGCAGCTGCAAATTGAATACAGGTTTCCTTTTCTTACCCCTCTTGGACTTTTTGCACGTTATAGCGTGCAAATCAACAGCCACGTGGTGCAACGGTCCGACGGAAAGCATCACATCTTTGCCTACCGGGGTAAAGTGCCCGTGACGGTGAGTTACCGGCTCTCTCGGAGCAGGCTGCAGGGTGAGACCCTCTCCATTTCCAGCCGTGCATCTTTGCCAAATATCTGGACAGCTTGGCAAGCCATTATTCCCCTGGTGGAAGAGTTAAATGTTCTTCTGCAGGAATGGCCTGGCCTTCACTACTCTGTGCATGTCCTGTGTTCCAAGTGCCTAAAGAGAGGATCCCCTAACCCACATTCCTTTCCAGGTTAGTGCTTTTTCTTCTTTGTTTTTTTCTTGATCTTATGATTTTGTTAAATTTGCACTGTGCCAAATCAAATTGAGGATCAAATCCATATTGCCTCGTATACAGAACTGTGCAAAAGTCTTCATTCCACCATTAGATTTGTTGTTTTTGCAATGGTAAAATTACCATATCTAATTATTTCTCATTCTGTTTATTAGAATACAACTGGAAAATACAGAAAATTTGTATGCGGTATTACAAAACAGAATAAAATTATAAGCTAAAGTGTGACCTCCCCTTACACTTTAGCAATAGCAGTACCTGCAGGTTCTCTTGAATATAAATGTAAAGCAACGCTAATCTATTGACTTCAGGATTTCAGTCTTCTTAAAAGAGTGCAAGACGTGTTTAGTGTCAACGGAGGTCATACTAAATATTGACTTTTGCCTAATGAAGCTTTTATGTTTTGAAGGTTGTTTTTTTTATTTTTAGTGTGTGTACACATTCCCATTTTGTTCTGTATGAAAAATGAATATGGTTGGTCATTAAAACTTATTTTGATGGTGGCTGCCTTAGACTATTGCACATGACCCACATTTCTATGCAGGTTAGCGCTTTTCTTTGTTTTCCCTTATGGTTTTGTTTAATTTCTTGCACTTTGCCAGATAAAATTGGGGATACGTGTATAATAACTTTCTTTAATGCATCATGTATTTTCTTTTTATATTCTTGGAGCGTAAATTGAGATTGGATTTCGTATTGGAAAACAAATTGTTGACATTCTTTGCTAGACATGTGGTTCAATTGCACTTTTATGGCTACAGACCTAATGAACTGATATAACTCGTTGCTCATATGCAGCAATTAATCAGCCTTGTGTCTTAGAGTAAATAAAGGGAAAATTGCCCCAAAATAAAAATTCTGTCATTTTGTACTCACTCACTACAAGTTGGTACAAACCTCTATAAAATTTCTTTGTTTTGATGAACATAAAGGAAGATATTTTGAGAAATGTTTGCATCCAAATCGATCAGAGGCCCCATTGACTTCCATAGTATTTTTTTCCTACTATAGAAGTCAATGGGGCCTCGGATCGATTTGGTTACAAAGATTACACAAAAATATCTTCCTTCGTGTTCATCAGAACAAAGTAATGTATATGAGAGTATACAACATGAGATTGACTAAATAATGACACAATATTCGTTTTTTTGGTGAACTATCCCTTTAATACTGCAGTGATAGAAGAGATAATCTTCGCACAATGGCAGTTTATGTCTGCAAATGCTAATACACTAAAGGGTGGATCCATGTGAAATGAAATCTTTTTGGCCTGGATCTATGCTAAACAAAGAATGAGACATGGCGCGCATTGGCAGGAGGCGTTGTCTCGCTGGGCTTGAAGCCACACCTAGTAACACACATTAGCTGGAGCTGCCTGCCGTGCTGCTGAGCACCCAGCTACAGCATTAAAGAGGGTCGCCATGACAACATTATATGCCTCACATCATGGGATGCAGATGAGGCCAGCACAGCGGTCAATGCTGCAGGGCAGATAGCTCAGATTTATTGATGCATTTGGCAGATGCTTTTATCCAAAGTGACACGCAATCCATTACAAGGTAGGTATACATTTATCAGTATGTGTGTTCCTTAGGGATCGAATAATGCAATGTTCCACCAACTGAGCTACAGGAACATTATGCCAATATGTCTTTTCCTTAATAAGGATGTGAACTCCTTATAAGTCTTTGTAAAAAACACCTCACACCTTTTGAACTTTTAAAAGGATTGAGACATGGGGTGAATTATAGTCTTGCAAACTAGTTTTTAGTATCTCACCGAGTGATATTTCTGTATATTGTAATTTGCTATTTTTATATTCAGTGTTGAAACTGGCACAGGAGAGTGTTTTTTAACTTAGTGATGGCTTATGTAAGACACATTTGCTCAGGCTCAACAGGAATTACTTGAGCTTATGTAAGGAAGTGTAGACATACAGTATGAATATGACTTAGGGTTTCACATAGCCTTGAAAGGAGGTGCAATTTTCTTAGCCATTTTGCAGTTTTTAACAACCTGAGGCCCTGAGATAAGTTTTAGAGGATTTATAATGTTGGTTTATCATGATGTGGATTTACATGTGGTCGTGTTGATGATCTATGCAATGCAATGGCAGTCATATGTTTTAAATGTGGCAACATACTTTTTAGGTTCTTTGTATTAAAAAAAATCAATGCATTATGTTGCATGCATTGGTATAATATTAAGATTATGTACATGTATTTGAATATTTTAATAGTAGATTTTTTATGTATGGATAAATAGCTGGACAGGACATCCTTTTTGCAGCCCATTTCCAACATCTTTCCGCTTGACCATTCCCTGTCACATAACCATGAACTCAGGCGGACTGTCTTTGCAATGGTAAAGACTTGTTTGAGTGCATTATCTCTTAAGCAATTAGTTTTAAAGATTCAATTAGTTAAGTCATTATTGTAAACACATATTGATTGCACCCAGATGGACTATGGGGGTGATTCTCACGAAAACTTGGTTTTAAAAATGTCAAGCATGAAAATGTAAAAATTGCTTAAATTTACTTTTTTTCCCACTAGACATTGAAAAACAAAGTCTGGAGTAAATGGGAACATTAATTTAAAAACTTTTACTCATCATTTAACACTTTTTGTAACATAATTTAAAAAATTAGTCCTAAAAAATCTCATTACCGCAACAGTCAGAAAACATCAACACTGACATATTTTCAAAATGACATGACAAACCTGAAAGAACATAATTTGGAGATTCTGCACATGCATTTAAAATCAAAGTATTATGCTTCTATTAATTAAATTAACATTTAATAAGCATCTGTTGCGGTAATGATAATCAAAATGTCGTGTAAGCATTCTGACAAGACAATATTTCAAATTAACTGTAAAAAAATGATCTTACCTGGTAGCCATCTTGAAGTAACTGGTCCATGTGCTTGGTCACTCAAAATCAAACTTTATTAAAATTCTGTATGTGTGCTTTAACTGTTCTCAAAAAGTGTTGCGGAGGATGAGAACATCAGGCATGGACACATAATTTTCCTAATTTTTCTTCATTATTATTATACATGAATTCAGTAAATATTTTTTCTTTCATCTAAAGTAGTCTAGCAAAACATCCATTTATTTTTTTTCTTAATATTTTTGTGTTAATTTGATTAAATTACAACATAACGCATGTTCAAACACAGCCGGACACATTGCGGTAATGAGAATTTCAGCAGAAAATGAGATCAAATTTACAATTATAAATTCTTATTTTGAAATCACACATTGTGCAAGTAAAAACACAGTATTGTGTTAATTCTGATGCTTTTTAATGTTACTATATTACACATTTTAAAGCTAAAATCATTAGTGCCGTGGTGTTTCAATGGTTTCGTGAGAATCACCCATGGACAGACTTTTAGAAATTTAGCAAGGTACTTAATCTTACCATATTTGGGAATTATATTTTTGGCCTGCTTGCATGTTGATTTAGTTTTGAACCTCCATTCTCTGACAGACTAAACACAGTGAAAGTAATTATGGCCATAGAGAGCCAGTTTTACGTTGCAGAGTTGCTGGGGCTTTTGGGTTTATGTAGATGTCGCATAAGCAGATACGAGCAAAAATGCTAATATATTAATTTACATTAGCAATGAAGGCCAACTTTAACGCTTTTATGGTAACAATAACTTTTTACCCTAGCGTGTGAGAGCTTGCCTGGTTGTACAGTGCATAACACGCTTGAGATAAATAAAGCTGGTAGACGTGTTTTGCAGGTGATTTAAACCTGCTGACTTGAACATACACAGTTAGACTTTACCGCCATATTTAGCTAAGCAAAGGTCACTGGTTGCTCCTCCGCACATACTGTATTACAACTGTCAAGCTTGTTTTCAACAACCATATTACAGAAAATTCCTATATTAATGGTTTAATGTTCCAAATAAGGTCCAAATTGAAATCATCATCATGGTTATACTAAGCAAATAAGTTGGATTCAGATTTAGGATGTTTTTGTAATACAGCCCTCGGTTATAATGATGCAACGTTGCTTCTTGGAATAGGATATATATTTGGAGATATATTTATAAAAAACTGTCATTGAGTCCATGAGAGTCTAAATTGAGATGGCAGCAGGTACAGTAACACACGTTGTAGCCAACACTGACCCTCAGTCTTTTGGTTCTTCTTCTTGGTATGAGATGTATGAGAAATGAGAGCTCTATCTTTGTTCCCAGAGTTAAATTGAGTTGCTGCACGTCAGAGCTAGAGTCACATGCACTCCCAGCACCCTATTTTTAAGTCTAAGAAGTTGCTTTTTTATTTATTTACTTGACGTCCATAAGTATACACTTACTTCAAATCTGCTTCATCTCTGTTCCAGGCCATTAAGAAATGCCACTTTGTTGTTAGAATCTGCTAAATGCCACGTCCATTTTTGCACCAAAAAATCATTGTGAATCACATTCAGACACATTCAGTTCCCCTTGTGAGGATTTGGACCTGAATACAACCAGAATGTGACGGCCACATGCATCACAGCGACCCCTAATGTGTGGTTTAGTTTCTTCATTTTTACATTCTGACTTTTATCATTTGCAATGTTGTTTATAGGGATGCATCGATCGATTGGCCGCAGATTGGTATCGGCCAGTAACGGCATTAAATGACTCAAATGGTATTTGCTAAATTTGTCGATCTCATGAGCTGATCTTTCCATTTACTTTTGTCATCATGGGGCTTCTGAATGCGGCTGCAGTTAGAGAGCATTTTTACGCAGTGTGAGCATTTTTATAACCTGTTGCTCATGTGCGAAGTGCAGATTTGGTTTTCTCTCTTTGCCTTTACAGATATATGTGTATTTTCTATGACGACGTGCTTCGGTCCTAATGCTGCGTCTACACCAAACGCGAATAGAGCGTCTGGCGCAAATTATGTCTATGTTAAGTCAATGTAAAGATGCATTTACGTGCGTCTGGAGATCTCACTGCTTGAATGAGGCATTTAGAGCGCCGCGGTAGATGTGAGTTCCCCTCATTCGCTTGTCCAGTTTGCGCTAATGACGGAATTTGTGTCTGACACCCGAGTTGAAAAATGTAAACTTTGGCGTCAATTCGCGTCGCGTTAACCAATCAGGACCCTGCTTGCTGCTGTGGTGGCAGGCCCGCTCTGAGTCACTCCTTGCCCCTTCCACAAAAATCAGATTTCGCCCCGGACGCACAAATGCATTCAAAATGTTCAAGCGGCAAACTAGATGCGGTAGACGCTCTATTTGTGTTTGGTGTGAACGTAGCATAACAGCGTGACGCGTCTTCACATCCCCATCAAACAGCGTATACAACACATATTTATTGCGGACAATTGCATCCTCATGCCAAAAGTTTGTTATTTGAATGCGTTTTAAAGTTTTGACAGTTTAAACTTTTTCATTTTCCTTACTCTGCTGCTCTTGTCTGCATACACCAGACGCATGCACAAACAGCAGCCTGTCATCAGCACACGTGAACAGAGCGATCTCTCTCACATGTCTTAAAGCTACAGTAACCTAATTAATTTCTAAATAAAATCGTAATATGCAATATATAATATACTTCATACGAATGCGTGTATATTTAATTTATACAGTAAAGACTGTGATGTGTTTTTATTTTCATAAAATTTTAACAGACATAAGCCTTTTTAAAGGCATATTAAACTTTTCTTTGCAGAAGAAATATTTGTTGTGCTTATTTAATTCTATATTAAAACAGTAATATACATAATTACTGCAAGTAATATAACAAAGGCAACATCTGTGGTATTACTTTATCTATGAAAAATGTTAACAGTTACAGTCATCAAAGAGCTTTCATATCAGCTTAAAGAATTGGTATCGGGCATTGGTATAGGTCGATCACGAAGATTACAAATCGGTACTCGGCTGCAAAAATCCTGATCGGCGCATCCCTAGTTTTTTAGTTGTATCTTTAGTGATTTTGCAACTGTTTTCTATGTCTTTTTTAAAAGTGGACATTTTTGCCAAAAAAGCTTGCATGTGCTTAGAGGGTTTTGCAGTGAAAGTCAAATTTGTTAAATACCAATGAATTGACTAAAGTGACATTTTGTGAATTTCAGCGACTGACTAATAAAATTTTCATTGCCATTAATGTGAAATTACAGAATCTAAACATAAGTGCCTAATAAAAAGGCTTCATTTACAAGAAAACATGTCAGACACATTTAGATGGTTTTGCATCTGAACTCCTCATACTGTATATTATTGGTGGAGAGTGTCACTGGAGTGCCAGATACTGTAGTGTCCAGCGTGACCCTTACCATTTTAACATGCATTACCCATCACAACTTCTCCTTGATGACCTTTGCTGTTTAAGATATTTTTGTCTTCACAGCATGCCAGTGACAGCCTTATCGTGGCAGTTCTGTAGGGTGGTTAAAATAAGATATAGCTATATTCAAAGTCTTATTAAGTCATTTGATTAATGTTGCAATCTTTTTGGAGGAAGCACATTAAAATGGGCACGTTTACTTAAATCATTTAGTCATGTAGTTTGTCTGAACACCTTCTCTGTCTGTTTGGTTACACAGGGTTAGTCTGATTTCTCCTAGTGATGTTCTTTTGTAATCCCCTTATTGGATTTGACAGAATTATCCTGCAAGTGAAAGGGAAACTTTTGTGTTGGTAAAGATAGTTATCCAATCATGTCTTTGAGTAGACCAGTGTTTCCCCAAGTCTGTTCCTGGACACACCCCAACACTACAGGATTGGAAAACACTGCTGTATTTTTACAAAATGAAATTTACATGTGTTTTCCCAAACCTCCTTCAGGAAAAGAGCGACTAGATAAATTACATGATTTGTCAACTTGCATCCTAGATTGAACATGTTAGAAACATGTATCTAAACCTGAAAATTAAACTGGTATATAAAATAGGTTTTGGCGCAAGATGGATTTATAATGTTTTCAAAAATCTCAATTTATAAGTTGTTGCCAACTTGCCATGTGAATGATTGGGTTGAAACTTGTTTGTCATGGTCACTTGAGGTCAATGAGTAGTTTGGCCAAAGCTTGTAAAAACCTACTTCCCTTTTTCCTCATCCGGAACTCCGGAAATTCGGGCTGTAAAAACATTCCTCTGTCGGAATTCTGTGAAATGATGCTGATTTTGACATTTGGCCATATATATCAGTAACATTCAGCTGGACCATCTGTCTAACCTTTTTTTTGGGTTTCCTCAAGTTTGTTTTACTCTTGGTGCATCACAATGATTTTGGCCCGGCTCAATACAAAGGCAGTTTCATCTCTCCCCATTGAGTTTTTCCCAATACTGAAGAAAAATTACAAGTTCATATCAGGATGATGTGTAAAAATATAATATGTTTAGCAGGTTTGAATTATGATTTTTACAAGTGTTTTCATTGATTTTAAAAAATGTATTCCTTTATTTAGGATACAGCTGAGTTTTCAGGTAGGAAAGATAGCTTAATGTATTTAAAAGTGGAACAGGAAGCCAGTGGGTGTTTCTGTAATAATGGATTGGGTCAGGCATGAAAGTGAAAACGATATGTCTCTTATTTCATGTTTTTGTGATTTTATCCATTACTGCCTACAGCTTATTCCCCAAATGTAACTCTTCCTGTTTTATAGTAAATTGGTTTTATTTTTGCTATTGTGTTTATGCACCGGACTTAAGTCACAAACTTCCATTTATCACTAAAAAGCAGTCTTTCATTACCCCATGTTTCTAATATATATATACAATGAATTTATAAGTATGATTTCATGTTTGCTGATCAAGTCTCAGGATAAAACCCTGTGTTTGATGTCAGAGATGATGTCAATCCTGTTACATTATGAGCTTACAGAATTATCCATGTGACCGGCAGAGTACTAGATGAGTGCAAGGCTGGAGGGTTTGTTGTGATGTGTAGTCCTTTGATCACAAGATGACAACATCAACAGATTTTTTCATGTCAGTTTTGGCTCTTGAATGGGAATTAAATTCAGACTATTCTGAAATATAAAGTTAGCTCCAAAAATATTGTGATAGAGGTACATTTTGTGTCATTTTAGCTGTTTACAAAAATGTATTTCAGTAACAGTCATATAATGACTATTGGCTTAAAGTGCACACTCTTTACTTTACTTAGATGGTATTCATATCCAAATTGTCTGAAAGGTTTAGGAATTACGGCCTTAATATGTAACTCCGCCTTTTAGGCCAAAAGTAATAGGACAGTTGACTCAAAAGCTGTTTTATGGACAATTTTTTTTTTAGAGCTCAGCAACAAAAAAACGCGAACGTCCATATAAGATAACAATGCTGGATGATTGCATTATCCTCTTCATGATAAAGAAAACCCCTTTACAATGTATCAAACCAACCAGATAAGTTAACAATTAAACTTGATACAAAGGGTACAGAAAAATATACGGTTTATGAACTTTAATATATGTTGGATTTGTCCTCTTTGGTCACCATTCCTGGTTGTTTAAGGTAGTATTTTATCAACTATTCTCATGTTAAAGGGACATTCCACTTTTTTTGAAAATATGCTCATTTTCCAGCTCCCCTAGAGTTAAACAGTTGATTCTTACCATTTTGAAATCCATTCGGCTGATCTCCGGGTCTGGCGGTACCACTTTTAGCATAGCTTTGCACAATCCATTGAATCTGATTAGACCATTAGCATTGCGCTAAAAATATTACGTGATATTATATATAAGTGATATTACGCAGCAGCCGAAAATAGTCCCTTTGGTTACTTTCAATAGCAGGGGACTATATCCGGGCAGTGTGTAATATCACTACACCTGCTACAGCCATGTTACATCAGCAAAGTCCTTGATTATTACGCCATAATGAAAGTATAGTCCTAACCATATCTGCCAGAAAATCGCAAATTTTAATTTTCTGCCGGTCTTAGTACACGATGTAACTACAGAAGAGTCAAGTTTTAAATAGGAAAGATATTGAAACACTTTGGTTATTTTTAGCGCGATGCTAATTGTCTACTCAGATTCAATGGATTGTGCTAAGCTATGCTAATAGTGCTAGCGCCAGACCCGGAGATCAACTGAATGGATTCCAAAACGGTAAAAATCAAATGTTTAACTCTAGGGGAGCTGGAAAATGACCATATTTTCAAAAAAAGTGGAGTGTCCCTTTTAAGGGATCTGCCTCTATGACTAAGATAATATTTTGGTCACGTCAGTGCACAGTTTAATCAGTTTCTGTTTTGCTCTGCATCTGCTAGAAGACTTTAAATAGCATACATTGTGAGATATACTTTTAGTTATACTACTTTACGTGTTGCATTGACTGTTTAATTAGTAGATTAGTTGTGTCACTAGTCAACTGATCGAAAATTGAGGATTGAAGTTTGAAGAAGTTGAACTTTTTGTGCTATTTATAAAAGTGAATCTGTCAATGGAGATATACACGCATACCTATCTTTATTCAATGCGTGCACTTAATCTTTGTACAGCGCGTTGTGAATGTGTTAGCATTAAGTCTAGCCTCATTCATTCCTTAGGATCCAAACAGGGATGAATTTAGAAACCACCAAACACTTCCATGTTTCCCTATTTAAAGACTGTTACATGAGTAGTTGCATAAGTAAGTATGGTGGCACAAAATTAAGGGTGGCGATTTTAAAATAAAAATGAGAACTATATTGTTGCAGAAGAGCACTTAGTTTGTAGCACTTCGACCTCTGCATGCAGTAACATCATCACTCCTTACTACTCCCCCTCTTGGTCAAACTTCCGTCAATATTATTGCGTCCGAGGTCTAATGCTGCGTTTACCCCAGCTTGATATTGTCCGTAAGCAGTCACCTGGAGCTATACGACACAAGTTCTTATTTCTATAGAGACAGGGAAAAAAAAGGACCTCGCTTGGAAGAGTGTCAGTGAGGACTTCGGGCAACCTGGTAAGTAGTAAATACACATTTCACTTTTGAGTCACATGACGTTTATCGACCCGCGCTGTTTATTTCCCCCCCTATATTAAGGTAACCAAATACAAACCGTTAACTCTTTCGATAAATGCACAATCAACATCAGGCATCTTGCAAACAGACAAGTGCATAGCACTTGCCCCTCCCACAAGAAGCGGATTTTGCCTCTGACGCGCATCAGATGCATTCAAACTGTTCAAGCGTCAAACTTTTGACGGTTCAAACGCGGTTGGTATAAACCAAACTAAGTGCTCTTTCTCCATCCATTATAGTTCTAGTTTTTAAACTCTTAAAAAATCGCCACGTTTTATATTGCGCCACCATACTTACTTGTGTAACTACTCATGTCTGTAAATAGGGAAACATGGAAGTGTTTGGTGGCTTTTAAATTCATCCCTGTTTGGATCCTAAGGAATGAATGGGGCTAAGCTAAATGCTAACCCATTCATGACGCGCTGTACAAAAATTAAGTGCACGCATTGAATAAAGATAGGTATGTATTAATTAGTCTAAGTTGAGGTAAGAACATAGTAAAATATTGAAAAACAGTGGTGTTTTCCTTTAAAAGGCATTTACCACCGAACATGCTGTTTTTAAGAAAGCAGAGTGGAAATTCAATGCGACTCTGATGTTGTTGGCTGTATGAAATTGTGCGCGACTAAATGGATGGAGAAGAGTGATTGCCATTCCTCACTTAGCATCAAAGCAGCATGTTTCATTTGTTGAGAGTTATATAACTGCAGGACGGCCAGCTGTAACATGTATGTGGACAGATCTGTGTGTGTAGGGAGAAGTAAGGACGGCTTTGACCTTTGGCAGTTTATTCAGTCTGAACATCCTCCAAAAGAAGAGATGCAGCTATTCCGGGAAACCAGCGATCTTCCCTAGGCTGTTCTGTGGTCAGGAAAGGTCCTGTGTTTTTTGAGAACTTCGGCTAAAAAGGAACAACTATTTGATATGCTTGATTTTTAGCATCAGGGTGCATTCTGGGTAAACGGAGCAGTTAAATATTGTGGCATAGTTCCAGATGTAAATAAATGCATATCATTTATACTGCCGGGAATCACACTTGGAGTGTTGGAGTGTTTTCAACATGAATGTCCTTTTGTAAAGCTGCTTTGCAACAGTGTAACTGTGAAAAGCGTTATACATTAGATTGAATGTGCTTTATTGATCAGCTATTCAATAAATCTTTTAAGATTTGCAAATACTTCAAACTTAAAGTGTGTTGGTACAAACGAAATACTTATGTTTCAGAATGTGTTTTCCAAACACTACTGCTCCTTCTATCCCTATTGTTCAAACAAACTGGAAATCCTGTCCCATCGGTTGAGCTTGAAGATGAAGATCAGACCGCTCGAACAAACAAAGCAATGTTTTCATAGGGTAACAGTGTTTGCATTTTTAGAAGTCGCTCTTACATAGTTCGAAAAATTGCACAAGAGAGTACTTCTTATATTTTTTATAAGTAAATCGTATATATTATTTACTATTATAAAATGGCACTACCGTATTATTATCAAACAATGTATAATGGTGTTTTCAGCAATGTATGTTGATGACTGTTGGACATTTTTGGCTGATTTTCAGCTCAGTGTATTTCAGTGCATTTATAATTCCTCCAGCTACCATCAACCGTATCAGTTTAGATCGCTCTGGTCCTCTCTCTGGGGCTTTCTGCATCTCTAAAATCAATGCTGATTCAACAGCGTGTGTGATCTCAGATCGCACATACTGACAGCAGCTTTGCAGACAGCCGTCAAGCGTGTGTGCAGTGATCTTATTACGGACCAGATGTGAACATCTGTCTCGAAAGCCGGGCAGATGATGGATCAGGCTTACAACCGCCCTTTTGCTGTCTGTGTGCTGTGCACTTGTACAGAAGTCTAACCGATAGCTATGTTCAGACTCGAGAACAAGGGTATTTGAGACTGAAGAGCACTAATTAGGGTTAAAGAGAGGTTTTCTCTATTTCTGCACATTTGTTGATGGTCGAAAGAGGAAGAAGGGCCAGCTGTCTTGTATAGTAACATCCCTAAGAGGCTTTATTGCTTTGAAAATGTCATTAAGAGCTGCAGATTGCTTGACCTTTTAGTAGGTCTCTTTGCTCTGTGAAGCAGATGTCATTTGGGGTTTTGCGTTCTTTCAGTCCGTATGTTTAATTAAAATCTTCTGTCTGTGCAACCACAAGATAAGTAAATCTTCATAACCTGCATGTGTGTGTGTGTGTGTGTGTGTGTGTGTGTGTGTTTATTATAACATTTGACAGGCTGCAGGGGTTAACAAACTTTATGATGCCAAGGAAGAACTCATAAAAAATGATGATTCATATGCTAATATGATATTTTTTTATGTGTAATAAAAATTAACTGTGTTGGATAAATAATAATTGTGATATTTATAAGCCTAAACTTAAATAATTGACTTCACTGTCAGAAAAATTGGAAAAAAATGGCCATAAGCTGTCACTGGGGAAGTACCCTTTAAAAAGGTCTTGTATGTATCCTTTAGGTATATACAGTATATGTACACATTTAGTACCAGTATGTACATTTAAGGTACTAATATGCCATGTTTGGTACCAATATGCATCTATAACCGTGGGTTCACCCCAGCTCTGTTTGAGGCGTCAAAATCGCGACTACCTCGCCTAGTTTGACTCTCTTGAATAGTTTGAGTTTAATCACGCGTGAAATTCTAATCATTGAGACATTCACGTGGAAATTTGCGTAACGGGAGGGGCTTCTGCGCTGCCTGTAATCACGTAACTATTAGAGCAAGCTCCTGATTGGTGAACGCAGCGTGTTTTTTCGCCAAAGTTCACATTTTTTAAACTTGCGCGTTTGCCGCGGCAACGCTCAATTCGCGCCACTGAGGCAGAATCGCGTCTACTGCGTCGCGCTAAGCACCTCATTTGCACCGCGAGACCTCCAGACGCGCATCAACGCATCTTTACATTGACTTAAAGGAATAGTCTACTCATTTTCAATATTAAACTATGTTATTACCTTAACTAAGAATTGTTTATAAATCTCTCTATCATCCGTGTGCATGCACGTAAGCGCTGGAGCACACTGCGACACTTCGATAGCATTTAGCTTAGCCCCATTCATTCAATGGTACCAATCAGAGATAAAGTTAGAAGTGACCAAACACGTCAACGTTTTTCCTATTTAAGACGAGTAGTTATACGAGCAAGTTTGGTGGTACAAAATAAAACATAGCGCTTTTCTAAGCCGATTTAAAAGAGGAACTATATTTTATGGCGTAATAGCACTTTTGGGAGTACTTCGACTCGCCTGAAAAGTCCGCTCCCCTTCTCCCTCTCATAATGGGAGAGGGAGGGTGTTACTGTGCCGAGTCGAAGTACTCCCAAAAGTGCTATTACGCCGTAAATTATAGTTCCACTTACGTGCACGCACACAGATGATAGAGGGATGTATCAACAATTCTTAGTTAAGGTAATAACATATTTTAATATTGAAAATGAGTAGACTATTCCTTTAATATTAAAATCCCTCGCCATGATGCTTCTACCGCGGCTGGTCTGAATGCAGCATAAGGTACTACAAAGTACTCTGTAGGTGCAAATGTGTAGTTGTACTGCCCTAGTGACAGCTAAGGACCATTTTTTGATCATTTCTTTTTTACGAGAGAGTACATTAAAAAAGAAAAATTTTTAGTATGCCAAACTGCGTCGACTTTCACAATTAAAGAGCGCCTATTTTTTTGCTTAAAACAACGTTATTTTGTGTATTTGGTATAATATAATTTGTTTGCGTGGTTTATGGTTAAAAAACTCATTTTCCACATGCTGTACATTTTTGTAGTTCTTGATATTCCTGAAACGCACTGATTTTGTACAAAGCTCATCGATCTGATAAGCGATGTGTCTCTAATTGGCCAGCTAATCTGTACGTTGTGATTGGCCTGAATATTTTTGACGTCAGCCGGAAATGTGACGCTCCTTACCATGTTTGAAAGATTCGCTCACAATGCAATGCTAACAGGAGTTAGCTTACAGGCTGTGAGTCCAAGCGGGAGGAATTATGATAATGTCTTGTCTACATCAACAGGCCCAGGAAGTAAACTGTTGCCTACAATCCGTGTGTTTGTTGTAGTCTGAGAAAAGAGATTTACATTGGAGACAATAACTCGCGTCATCGTTTACTTCGAGGTTTGTACCTTTTGCATTGTTAAGTATGGAATAATTGACGACGGGCCATTGAATTATAAGAAAATAGTGCACACCCAAGGTATTATTTTCTTATAATTCAATGGCCTGTCGTCAATTATTCTGCTTATACCACGGCTACCACAAACATTGCTCTGGTGTCTACTTTTAAGACATTTGAAAAGTTAGGTGTGCGGTTATTGAAAAATAATGCCTACCCATGGAACATTTCTCAACCAATCACAATACAGCATTCAACAGACCCATGGTATAACATGTACTAACACACACGTACACACCAAAGGAAATGTACATTTGTGAATCCGAAGATAGATGCTCTTTAATATTGTTTCACAGCAGCTTTACAAAGAATTCTGCTGTACAAAACCTAGTAAGCAAAATAAAGAAGATTGTATGTATGTGAGAAAAAATACTAATCAAAAAGCAAGGAAAGAGAAATAACACTTAAATATAAACATTTATATAAAATAATATTAATAGTATTCAGTAGACTTTTACACTTTATGCCTTACCTTTTTATTTTCACTTTACAGCCTTCTAGGGATCTCAGTCTGGACCTCAGTTTGGCTACACGTTACAAAATAGCAGCAGTTATACTCTATTTCATGTTTATAAAATACGGCAAAGTCTTAGTGCAAGTTCTTTTAGATCTTATTAGGACAACTTTGGCCTTGATGTGTGATTAAATTAACATTGCGTTAGATCTGACTGATGTCTCTCCGTGCGGTTCACAAATAGAAAAGGGGCAATAATGCAAGGCATAAAAGGTTTAGACATCTGGAAAAGGATGAATAAGATATATCGAAATCACATTTGTGCTAGAAGAGAAAGAACAGAGGAAAAAATAAACAATCAGTTCTCAAGAAATGTTTATGAATTCTTTAGTCTTCACTCAGGTCTGTGAAAGGCCGACTGTGAGGTTATAATCAGACTTTGATGGTGTTATTGAGACAGAGCGATACAGGCGGGTCACGGTCACTTCCTCTGTTGATTTCTCTTCTTTGTCTGTGATAAATCAAGTCTGATGGTGCTAAATTTGAGTCATTTTCCATATACAGTCATGATTCATCATCTCACGCACTTCTCATGGCTGTTTTTTAAATGATAAAAAAATGTATGATCCAGAAGGTTCTTTAATAGAAGTCCTGTTTCAGGCAGATAAGATTTTTTTGGGATGAATCTGTATACAAATCTAGAAAGTTAAGACATATTTGTTGAGGTTATACAGAGGCAAAGTGTGTCCATTATGGTAATACTTCCAAGCAGCTTTCTTTGGTGTAAGAATTAAAGCACAGCTCCTCTTTACTTCAGAAATCCCAAAAACTATTTGTCAGGATTACGTTTCAGTAACAGCGGTGGGACCACAAATATTACATTAGTTCAAATCTAAAGTAAGATTTCCTGTAGGGTGGGACTTAATCAACCAGGATTTACACTTACCTAAAGGATTATTAGGAACACCATACTAATACTGTGTTTGGCCCCCTTTCACCTTCAGAACTGCCATAATTCTATGTGGCATTGATTCAACAAGGTGCTGAAAGCATTCTTAAGAAATGTTGGCCCGTATTGATAGGATAGTATCTTGCAGTTGATGGAGATTTGTGGGATGCACATCCAGGGCATGAAACTCCTGTTCCACCACATCCCAAAGATACTCTATTGGGTTGAGATCTGGGGACTGTGTTCCAAGAAAACATCCCCCACACCATTACACCACCATCACCAGCAGCAAGGCATAACAAGGCACGATGGGTCCATGTTCTCATTCTGTTTACGCCAAATTCTGACTACCATCTGAATGTCTCAACAGAAATCGAGATTCATCAGACCAGGCAACATTTTTCCAGTCTTCAACTGTCCAATTTTGGTGAGCTTGTGCAAATTGTAGCCTCTTTTTGTCTTCTGTTGTAGCCCATCCGCGTGTTGTGGCTTCACAAATGCTTTGCTGCATACCTTGGTTTTAACGAGTGGTTATTTCAGTCAAAGTTGCTCTTCTATCAGCTTGAATCAGTCGGCCCATTCTCCTCTGACCTTTAGCATCAACAAGGCATTTTCACCCACAGGACTGCCGCATACTGGACGTTTTTCCCTTTTTACACCATTCTTTGTAAACCCTAGAAATGGTTGTGCATGAAAATTCCAGTAACTCAGCAGATTGTGAAATACTCAGACCGGCCCGTCTGGCACCAACAACCATGCCACGCACAAAATTGCTTAAATCACCTTTCTTTCACATTCTGACATTCAGTTTGTAGTTCAGGAGATTGTCTTGACCAGGACCACACCCCTAAATGGATTCAAGCAACTGCCAATGTGATTGGTTGATTAGATAATTGCATTAATGAGAAATTGAACAGATGTTCCTAATAATCTAATAATCCTTTAGTTGAGTGTAGTTGTATCACTAAAAGTTCAAATTGCATATAAAAAACATCACTTTTTATGAATGCATCTGTTTAAGAATAAACTTTTGTATCAGTGTGACTTTCTTTTTTGTAGCTGCCATGATTTAACTCCCATTGACTCCCATTTTTTTTTAGAAGTCGTCCCCCCACTGTCAATACTGTCTGTCTTATATCAATACTGAGTTCAATAATGGGTAACCAGAGTGGTTAATGGTTACTGATTGTATCTAATTGCCTATATTTGCGGATTCTACTGTAATAAATAACTGCTGCAACAGATATGTAGATTTAAGTGATTCTCTATGGCCTTAAACAGACCTTTGATAGGCTCTTAGTCTTTAGGCTTTTTAGTGAAAGATTTCTTAAAGCATTGAGGGTTAAAGCATCTCGCCCATTCAACAGATCAGACAGCTGCATGGAAATCTCATCAGGCACTGGCTGAGACAGCTGAATCCAGGCGGCTGTTAAAAACCCTGGCCACGTGCCGATAAATGAATGCACGTGCGGCGCATTTGTTTACATGGGGGTTAATTGTTGCGTTCTATTATTATATTTTATTGGATTATGGTTTGGGTGTGAACAAAAAAAATTTCACCACTGGTTCAGAATAAGTCAGTATTTGGATTTCAGTGTATGTCATGTACTAGCACTAAAGTTGCCATTAGTAACCTCTTTTTCTGAAGAAAAAAAATCCATATTATTCCCTGTGTAGTGTAGGATAATATCATAAAAATTCTAGACTTTTTAAGCACACGTGCTAAACTGTTCACTCTAAATGCTTATATCTTATGCGAATGTTGATTCATACAAAAATGTGTTTGACAAATGAAAACGTTTCGGGTTACGTATGTAACTGTTGTTCCCTGAGAAGGGAATGAGGCACTGCGTCTCTCTTGCTATACTTCCCTGTAACGCCGTCTTTGACAATATTTCAGATAGCGATATACTTCCTGTCTCCCGCGTCACCCTTTCTTTGTCGTTAAGTCTCACCATTGGTTGAATTTGATATAAACATTCAGACGCACTTACCCTGGAGGTGTCCCCAAAATGTCACCACAGTGACGCAGCGCTAGTTCCTTCGAAAGGGAACTGCAACAATGTATCTTAAAAAGTAACACGATGTAACCTTGCTCTCACTTGAAATGTGTCCCCACATTTAGTCCTTGATTTTGAGGGACCTGGAAAGTCCTTAAAACGTTCTTGAATTTGAAGTTAATTAAGGTGTGGGAACCCTGTATAAATGTTATTGGTTGTAGCTCAATTGGTAGTGCAAAAGGTTCAGGGCATTAACATACTGATAAAATTGTAATGCATTTTAAGTCTCTTTGGATAAATGCATCAGCCACATGCAAAATGAAAATATGAGAAATTGTACCAGTACTGGGCATAAGGGAGTTAAGTCCATTTGTATGTATCAGGATGATAAGCTATGTGTGTATACGCATGTACATGTGTGTTCGGTTGACCCGGATTCACTCTTTGTGCCTTATCACTCTGGGTAGCAATAATCTGTTGACCGATTTGCTGCATCTTATCCAGATTAACTGACTGCTCGTGTGGGGCTGCCGTACAGACTGCAGTCCTGCCTCATCACCGTTTACCGTCCAACACACTAAGATACAGTATGCTGGGATATGAAGAATGCATCCATTATTCAAAAATAATGCAGACCCAAATGTGGCAGGGAGAGCATTGCCACCTTGGCACAGTCGGACCGAAGTCAATTTTCCCGCTTACCCCACAGATACCACAGACATTGCTTTGGTGGTTATATTAAGACATTTGACAGGTCAGGTGTGCATTTATCGAAATATAATGCATACCCGTGGAGCATTTCTCAACTAATCAGAATAAAGCATTTAGCCAGGTGGTATAAATACATTTAAATGTTTAGCGGTGGCTTTTTGTTTGGCAACATATTTGAAAACAGTCATTTGGTACTTCTAATTGTTCGGAAGTCACACACTTCCCCTTAGAAAAGCTTTATTTTTGGTGCATTGTACTGTAGACACGATGAAAAGCTTAGAAAGGGTCATGACATTGTTTGGTTCTTTTTGGAATGATTAAATAAATCAGGCTGAACTTTTGCATGACAAAATCTCGCTTTATTTCGGTCAATTCCGGGGGCTGTTTGTTTTGGCAGTCCTTTGTATCCACATCCTCTGGACACCCAGGAAAAGGATGAAACATTCCAGGATGTCTTTGACCCAGATTTCAGACTACACAAAAGGTTTGCAAAGCAAGTCACAGCGTGTCGGTTCTAAAGATAAAAGTCTTTAGAAATATCTGAAATGCGAATGAAGAGCTCGACAAGCTTTTGTCTTTTGGATGTGTATTTTGTGGTTAGTGCGTCTGAGGAATGTTAGTAATTTCATTGTAAATAATTTAAGATATATTACAGAGATACACATCCCATTAGAGAATTATGTATTTAAAAGTTATAAACCTTTAAATAGCTGCAAAAAATAATTTAAACATTACACATTTAATTGCATTCTTAATATATATTAATGTCACCATGAATCCAAATGTACTTAAAGGAAAACACCACCGTTTTTCAGTATTTTACTATGTTCTTACTTCAACTTTTCAACATTTCCTGTATCGTATTGTAAAATATTTACCAGCTAACTCTATTCCTACTTATAAACATACCTTTGCAGACTGCACTGTATTGTTGGCTGCTAGACGAAGTGTTAAATGCTCTCTTATTTGTCTCTTCAAAAATGTAAAAAAAAAAAAAATATTCCTTATTGTGAGCATTGTGACACGGATGGAACGCTTTAATAACAAAAAATAAGGAATGGGGCATTGGAATAAAAAACCAAGCAACAGATTGTATACGTAAAGTCAAGGTTAGACATGACGAGTGTGTGTGTTGCAACAGTGTGTTTTGTTATTCATTGTTTCAAACTCATGTGTTGCTTCCTGTCACAAATAGTACAGGATGTTCAACAGCAGTGCTTGGATTGAGCTTTGTCTCTACTGCAGGCATGACTTGAAGTGTGTTTAAAGACTCTGAGTTTGAAGGTTTATTGTTTAAGCAACTCATTCTCTCTAGATTTGGGTCTTTGCCTCCGTGCCTCCAAGGCAAGGAACAGGTTCACGTCTCTTTAATTACTGAGTGAATTGTTTGTATCAGGATTAGCTTTCTTTTTTGTTATTGAAAAGCTGTGGATTTTCTCAAGGTGTTGTGTTTCAGTCTAACCCTGTGTGTCTGTCTGTCTGCATTAGCCCTTTTATTTCAACACATACCGTAAAGACACATGGCGTATTTTCTCCACAGCGTCTAAAGTTTGCTTATAATCCAAGATTTCTCTCTCGAGATACCACGCGCGTGCATTTTAGTTTATGACAAGGTCATAAGGAGCGTGTGATGCGCTGTTCTGTCATGCTGGTGAATGATCTCAGCTTCAGCGCGGATAGTGGCGAGCTCCCTGATCTCTGCTTCAGTCCAGTTTGCAGACATTTCTCATCGTGAATGTTGTTGATCTGCGTTTAAGGTCTTGTTTACAAGGTATTAAGATGCATTTTCATTGATCGGATCACAAGTGGACAAAACTAAAGAAAGGTGTAAACAAGGTGTCTACTTTCGACCACATTCAGATGTAGTTGAGAACACATTCAACCGGATTGTCCTCTTTACAGAAGTGTTTACACAGAAGCCTCTCTGGGAAATGAAGTGCTGTGTGAATTGGGTTTTAGTTACTCTAAATATGGCATTTTTATATACAGTATAATGTTTATGTATACCGTATAGTGGCATTGGATAGTGCCCCATATTTATAGCTACAAAAAGTGCACCAACCAAATACATCAAAAACTAATCCATACAGTTATCAATGGTCCCGTTCTTTCTTTGTTTTTGAAGCTTTGATTGTGTTTACAGGGCGCAATATAACATGTTATCATGTTTCACATGTAAAAAATGCGGTATTTTCCACACAACTTACTTATCTGTATAGCGCTGTTTTCACTGTCCTAAAAATGAGCTGATGTCTTTCTTGTTCTATGAAGTCCTTCCTTCAGAAATACGTAACGAGTTCTGATTGTGTAGTTTGTTTAGTGTGTTGTGATTCGATAGCAGCTTAGCTTGCCGTTAGCTTAGCTGGCGACTGACATATTCCTGTTAATGGAGTTTAGTAAAAAACTGTTCTAGTGACATCATTAAAGCAGGAAGTAGAAGGCTGCAGTCCAAACCGGCCGTTCGCTGTAGGCTTTAAAAGGCGAATTCTTTTAAAGAAAATATATCGCCTGGCAGTGAACTTTGAGCTTTATCATTTTACAGGTATTCTCAATATTACACACTAACTAGGGTTTAAAAAATGGGATCAGAAAGAACGTGACCTTTAATTGTCTTCCAAGATATATTTCCTTAGGTTTTTTGTAAGAAATATTTATATTTTAAACTTAAAAATGGGGCACTATCCAACGCCATTATAAAGCTGAAAAGAGCCAGGATATTATTAAATTTAACTCTGACTGTTCAGCTGAAAGAAGAAAGGTAAATACACCTAAGCTTAAAGGGACATTCCACTTTTTTTTGAAAATATGCTCATTTTCCAGCTCCCCTAGAGTTAAACATTTGTTTTTTACCGTTTTGGAATCCATTCAGCTGATCACTACGCCTGCTGCAGCCATGTTATGTCAACAAAGTCCTTGATTTTTATGCCAGAATGAGAGTATAGTTCCTAGCCTAGAAAATCGCAACTTTTAATTTTATGTCGGTCTTAGTACATGATGTAGGGCCCTATAAAATCCGTTTTATTTTTTCCCAAATTCCGTTTTATTTTTTCCCAAATTCCGTTTTCTCCGTTTTAATTTTTGCTAATTCCGTTTTATCCGTTTTAATTTTTGGCAATTACATTTTTTACCCTTTGTTTTATTTTAGTCATAAAAAGAATGTGCCTTTAATGTTAATGATTAAAATGTAAATGATTTGGGGAAAAACTGGATAACAGGATTACTTAATGACTATAAAAGATGCATTTACACACGCACATACACACCCGCGCGCACACACAACTCAATTCAATGCATTGTTTTTTTTAGTGTTGTTGCAGGAGGCTACAACAAGGTGTTAAAGCAGTGGTGCCTTCAGAAGTGCCTTAAACACATCAATCCAGCGGAACGCGATCCATATTTTATACACAATCGCTTGAAATGCATATAACTTTACAAACATACACAGGATAGTGATATGACTTAGGACAGCATGAGTGCGCAGCTCTTTGCACGTGCGAGTGAAAAAGAGACAGAGAGCGGCGCCATGATGCAGATGATTATATTTTAAATGCGAGGGATAGTTAGTTTGCCTCAGCTCGCTTGAAATGCATAAAACTGAACAAATACATGAGGATTTGTGATCGCACTTCGGACAGATACGCGTGAGCGCGTTCACGTGAGAGAGGTACAGTGAGACAGACGTGGATGAGAGAGTGCATGTATCTTTGCGCTCACCGTGAACAGAGTGTTGACAAAACTTCCAAAATAACAGTTCTCCGGTCACATAAAAGTCATGTGAGACCTGCTCAGAACTAAGTGCTTAGCGTCGAATTTCTTAATTTTTTCGCTGACGAGAGTCGTGGAGAGCCGCTTCACCATGGTTTCAGTGTTTTGGAGGGTGTCTAAAACGACGGGAGGGGGCGTGTCGCCCAGATTTACTTCCCCTGGTCTGCATTTCCCCCAGACATAGGTTCGTCTCCCACACAAAAACATAATTTTATTCAAAATATGTATAATTCCGCGTTAATACTAGATTCCGTGTTAATTAGCCAATTCCGCGATTCCGTCCGCGATTCCGTGATCGTGGAAATTATAGGGCCCTAATGATGTAACTACAGAAGAGTCAAGTTTTAAATAGGAAAAACATTGAAACTCTTTGGTTATTTTTATTAGCGTGATGCTAATGGTCTAATCAGATTCAATGGATTATGCTAAGCTATGCTAAAAGTGCTAGCGCCAGACCCGGAGATCAGGTGAATGGATTTCAAAATGGTAAAAATCAAATGTTTAACTCTAGAGGAGCTGGAAAATGAGCATATTTTCTAAAAAAGTAGAATGTCCCTTTAAGGGTGAATAAAATATTGGCTAATTTTAATTTTGGGGTAAACTATTCCTTTAATGGGCCCTGGACTGCTGATTGAATAACACTGGATTAGTTGATTCCCTACTTTTTAATAAGTTTATCCATTGCATTTTGTTTCAGCTGTGAAAGCAGAAATAGTTGATCCGCTGTCATCCGCACCTCGCCTCACATTAATAAATAACAACTGTGTACTGAAGCGACCCAACTAACCTGAGCTTAACATAACGCCAACACTGTCCCTCTGGATGTTTGGTCAGCGTTTAAAATTCCCATAAGCTTACACCGTCAATCCTCTGACTTTAAATAGCTAACCAGAGGCTTGACCTGTAAACCCCATTTATTTAGGACGCTTTAAGGCTCTGGTGTGTAATGCATTGTGGGGGCAGGGTGTCCCGCAGTGTAATCAGTGGTCTCGACCTCTAGGACCCCGCTGATAATACCTGAGCTGTTTACATCACTCATTATTTCTTTCTTTTAAGCTGGTCACTTGAGTCCTTTTGCTGGGTAGTCTTAAAGTTATTTCCTTGTAAGGACCTTATTACACACCTCAGGGAGTGAGAACAAAGCGTTGAAGTTGAAGAAATGCAGGACCTGGCATAGGAACAAACAGGTCAGAGCGCAAGAATGCACCTGTGAATGTTATTCAAGGCAAAAGTTAAAGACAGATTCTTTAGTATTGATGTCAGAGCTGGATTCAGCCCCGTGTTATGACCCAGACGACAGAGGAAGCAAGTGATGATAATAACCAGCCGGTGAATCATCAAGCATATTCACTGTTTTCCCATAAAGAGACCATTCATGGTGATGATTTCATAATCGCTTTGTACCGTTGAAGCATGTTGATTCAGTGACAAGACCTTTCATAATCACTGTGTGGTTATTGATGACAACTGTTTGCTTATATCAAACAACTTCGGTTTCAGTGGCATTTTGCTCTGGCGTTCATCTTTGAGCTGACTGGTTCAGACTACAGGAATGCCTTCTTTATTTAGACTGGAGAAGAGCAGGAATCAATAGAGCTAATGGCTTAAATGGTGTAGCAGAACATTGTGCTGAGGGCACCGCGGGGCATATGACTCGTTGCCGAGCGGGTGGTTTCACTAAATGTTATTCTAGGCATTTGGTTGTTTTTATTAAGTTATCACAGGACGTTTTCACATTTGCTTAATCTAAAGTCTAATCCTTTGAGCTAATTGTGAATCATTTGTCAGGAAATTGAATCATTAAACAGCTTTATGACATAATTTGCATGTGGTGTGGAAAGCTTCCCTGCTGATGATGTTATCTTGTTTGAGCTCCTCAGAGAGAATATAGTGGCTTTGCTGTTTGCTAAGGCCAGAATAAACCTGCTTTGTTATCAGCGAAATGATAACATTCACAAATGGAAAAATCCAGAAAAGGTTAAAGGAGATTAAATGGAAAAATAAGGCAAAAATAGCAACATTTGAAAGTGTGGCGTATGAATCCAACACATTTTTCTTAGGTCCGCCGTGTGACCCCGCTGTTTTGTTGAATGCGTCACTTTATACACATTTAAGTGCACAAAAGCTGTTACTTGGACGGTACACTTTTAAAAGTTTTCTAATATGTACCACTTAGATACAGAAATGGATACATTTGCTACAAGTATGTACCCTTGAGGTACTAATGTGCACTTCTTTAGATACAAAGGTTTTATTAACATCAAGCTTTTTAAAAGGGTACTGACCCACTGACAGCTGTTGTACCTTAATTTCTGACAGTGTAATAGGATTTTAAAAAGTGTGTAATCTATATACACTCTTATGTTGTTAATATTCTATTAACAACACGGGTCCCTGAAATCCTTGAAAGTTTGTGAATCTGGGGGAAAAAATTCAAAGCCCAGGGAAGTTTTTTAAATATACATAAATAGATACAGGTCATTGAAAGTGCTTGAATCTATTTTATGCAAGAAGTTTTCTGAAAAAAATCCATATTATTTCCTGTCTAGTGTATATCTTCTGTATGCGAATGTTGATTCATACCAAAATGCTTTTTTGCAAAGTTGTGTTGGACACCTGAAAACGTCTCGGAAAAGTAAGGCAAAAATAGTAACTGTTGTTCCCTGAGAAGGGAACGAGATGCTCCGTCTCCCTTGCCATACTTCCTGCGTCCCTGTAACGTCGTCTTTGACAATATTTCAGATAGCGATATACTTCCTGGCTCCCGCGTCACCCTGTCTTTGTCGTTAAGCCTCAAATACTTACTGTATTTGTTGAAGTTGATTTACACATTCAGACGCAATTGCCCTTGGAGGCGTCCCCAAAGTGTCACCGCAGTGACACAGCTCGAGTTCCCTCGAAAGCGAACTGTAACATTGTGGGCCCTATTTTAACGATCTAAGCGTATTGTCTAAAGCGCACAGCGCAACGTCTAAATGGGCATGTCCGAATCAACTTTTGCTAATTTAACGACGGAAAACATGGTTTGTGCGCCGAGCGCATGGTCGAAAAGGGTTTGTAATGGGAGTATTTTGGGCATAACGTGCAATAAACCAATGATAGTCTTAGCTCTCATCCCCTTTAAAAGCCAGTTGCGCTGGCGCTATGTCTAATCCCTATTTAGATGACGGACTTTGTAAACTGAAAAACTAAGCGGAGGAAGACGATCCCCAGGTTAAGATTAATGTTAAATAATTGTGTTGTTTTTTAGTTGTATTGAAATGGTTATTTTTTTATTAAAACCTTTAAAAATCGTTTTCTTTTAGTCATGGAAGTAAAACAGTAGGCTTGTAATTGCTTTAAATGTATGGCTATCCAATATCATCAAAAAATTATTTACAAATATGTAAGATAAGGTTTGTACTCGAAAAATACTTTATTTGTAACAAACAGGATATAAAGAATTTACAAATGGCTCTCTGCACGTTTCAGCACTTGGACAGCGTTTTTTTAAGCAAAGAGTTTTTTTAAGCATTATTTAAAAATGTTTCTAATCTCACCATATCCACAGGTACAGAGTCATCATATACAATAAATCCGTGAGGTAGCATTAAAAAAAACATTTAAAAACAGATGCATTTGTTTAAAGCAAAGCATTTATTTTCTTACCAGGCTACAGGTGATGCAGCTCTTTGCGCCTTTTAACGTCTCATAATTAGTCCTCATTTATGTCCAAGAGACTCAATAATAATCCTTTACATTCAATCCTTTAATCTTTCATATTTAAAAGCGTTTTTGTGCTGCTGCGCATTCATGTACTATGTGATAAGCAAACCCGCGTTGTCCTCCCGTTTATAGGCGCATATTACTACTGCACTCTTTAAATAACATATTGCGCCATTGACTTCAGACTTAAGAGCAGGTTTTTGTTGGTCAATGGCGTAGTCTATTTTAGTTGCCTCAAAATAGCAATGCGCCAACACCTCGTTTTCAGACCAGAACTCCCATGGGCACAAAAGGGGGCGCAAATGCATTTGCTATTTAAACAACGTGGCGCTAAACGTGAAAATTATAATTGCGCAGGGTGGAAACTAGCGAAAGACACTTGCGTCGCGCATTGTGCTGCATTGCGCCGGGTGTAAGATAGAGCCCTGTATCTTAACAGGTAACACAATGTAACCTTGCTCTCACTTGAAATGTGTCCCCACATTTATTCCTTGAATTTGAGGGTATTGGACCTGGAAAGTCTTTGAAAGGTCCTTGAATTTGAAGTTAACTAAGGTGTGGGAACCCCATTACTGTGCAAAAGTCTTAGGCCCCCATGCCAGAATTAGATTTGTTATTTTTGCAATGTTATAGTGATCATATATAATTATTTCTCAGTTTGTTTAATAGAATACATCCAGAAAATACAGGAAATGTGTATATAGTATTAGAAACTGTATTAAAATGTAAACTGATGTGTTAAGTTTTTAGGGTAAACTCCCCTTCCACTTGAGCAATAGCAGGAAACTGCAGGATCTCTTAAACCTAAATTAAATTAAATCCTAATTTCTAATTTTAAGAAATTAGTCTTTTTACTTCATTCTGCTCAACCCTCAAGATGTGTTTAGTGCCAATAGAGGTCACAATAAACACCGACAATGCCTAAAGAAGACATTTAGTCCTGAAATTTTTATATTTTTTTTTATTTCCTGTATTTTCTGTTTGTATCTTAATAAAATAGATTAAAAAATAAATATGGATGGACATTAAAACTTCTAAAACAACAAGTCTGGTGGTGGTGGCCTAAGACTTTTGCACAGTACTGTATACATTTTTATACAGTTGCATCTTCACTGTATCTGTATATTACTGTACACACTCTTAGAATGGATGTGTTAAAAACAACACAATCAGTGTGAGTTTAGGGACGATACACTACATTTGTTGTCTCAGAATACAGACATCTCAGTGTTATTGAAATTTTGTTACTTTTAACACAACTTGTGTTTTATTTTAACACAAATTCGACACAAAATGACACATAATGTGTTAACAGGGGGAAAAAAATGTGTGTAAAAAGTTTACACATCTTTTTTTTGGAGTGTACTCTTTAATTTCTTAATTCGTAAAGTAGCATAAAAAATATAAGAATAGCTTTTTTTTTCCACATCTATGGTCTCATGGATGGATGGCTTGGTTGAGAATAGTAATTGGTGTACAGATGGAGCTCACAGCCGACAGTCTGACTGCTCCTGCGCTCAATAATCTCTGCCACTCACGCATGATGTAATGCTTTGTCTTGCTGCAGTGGGGCTGAACCCACTTATGTACTCACTCTGTGTGCCCATTTGCTTTCTGATTGATCTCTGGAATCCATTATTATAAGTATATTTATAGATGACTATCCTATCAATTTGAACTGCTTGGTTTGGACTTAACACACAGTGCTGTAGAGATATTAGAGTTATGAGTCTTCAGTCTAGTTATACAGTGTTACTATAAAGAATGGGTCATTATTCAGAAATATTTGACTGCTTCATGATTCAATTACGCGTGTGTTTGTGTGTGATACTAAATGATGTTTATTTGTAAATGTTAGAATGCAAAAGTTAAAAGGTTGGGTTAGGGCAGTGGGTGGGCAAACTGTTTTGCTTAACCCCCCCCCCCCCCTCTTCCTTTGTGTAGCGTGCATCCCTTTGCAGCCCGCTAAATGGAATTCAAATCTCAAACTTAGAATTTAAATTAAACAAAACGCACTGAAAAAAATGATTCATTAAATTTACTCAATTTTTAAGGTAAGTGATTGCAATCAATTTATTTATGCTACATTTAAACAAAAGTTTTTTATTTTATTTTACTTTAATCTTTCTTGTTTAAATGTGGCTTAAATAAATTGATTGCAACCACTTACCTTTAAAAAATTGAGTAATTTGAATGAATCATTTTTTCAGTGCATATTAAAGCAACACTATGTAGTTTCCATGTAAAAATGACTTACAGCTCCCCCATGTGGTTGAAAAGCGCAACAGTGGTATCAGTGGTACCTGGTATCAGACACTCTTCTGCAGGCAGGGGGAGGGGCGGGGCTGTGTTTCCTACCCTCCACCGCCACTTTCATGGTGTGCTTGTAGCAGCTAGGAGGCTGCTCAGGTTGCAGCAACAGTACAATTTGTCCAGTTAAAAGTTGTTCTATCACTGAAATAATTTTAGAGACATCATTTAAAGGTAAAAAAACTACATAGTGTTGCTTTAACCCTTGTGCAACCTTCAAATTACTACCCTTTCGTATTGTTCGTAAATGAACACATCCACTAAATTAAATGGCTGAAAATGTATCAGATGAATATATATATATATATTTTTTGCATAAATCTGTTCATCAACCTCAGTACTCAAAACTACCAAATCTTTATAAAAGCTCCATGATTTTAACTCTATAATTGCCAAGTTTATAAGTGATGTCACTGATTTGGGGAAAAAAATGAAAATTCTGATTTTCATTATAAAAAGTGATTGTGGACTGGATTTTTTTTACCTTTTTCACAGTTTTGAGACTTTGATGCATTTTTAGTTTTTGTGCAGCATCAGATTTAAAAAAATTCTCCTTCATTTATTGGTGCAATTGGTAATCAACAGTAAAAATGAAACATTTTACCTCTTAGCAAAATGAAAAACCACCAACAATCAAAAATGCATGATAAGATGATGTCATCATTTCTCTACAATCAAAATTTTTTGTTATGGAAGTCAATTGGGAAGAACATCCAAGAACAATAAATGAAGTAGACAAAAATAAAATCTGCTGCACAAAAAAATAAAAATGCATCAAAGCCAATGTTTTTACTAATCTTTGACATGCCCAAGATTGTGAAAAAGATTTTAAAAAATCCAGTCCACAATAACTTTTTTATTGAAAATCAGTCATCTTGATTTTTCCCCAAATCAGTTACATCACTTATGAAGTTGACAATTAAAGAGTTAAAATCATGAGATTTTTGTAAAGATTTGGTAGTTTTGATCAGTACTGAGGTTGATTAACAGATTAAAAAAAATGTATCTGCTATTTTACAGCCAATTAATTTAGTGGATGTTTTCATCACAAACAACACAAAAGGGTAGTAAATTTGCCCACTGTGTATTGTTCAGTTTTTGAAAAATTTCAAAACATTTAAAAAAAATATTTTTAAATAAAAGAAAAAATCATTCCAGTTGCTGAAACACAGAGAAAGTTATGGCCAAATTAAGGCAAAAAAAACCTATGATGAAAACAACACAACAACACAAACACACATAAGGTTGTTAAACACATAATGTGTTAAATTATACAATGTAGTGCTGTTTAGTAGTCTTATTCTTCTGAGGTTTAATACAAATTGATAATAGGTGTATGCATTTTATAAAATGTCATAACTCTGGCCGAGAACCACTGGGAAAGAGAATAGTATATAGAGTATGTACAGTATAAAAATCATTACGTCTATGGAAAGTCCCAATAAAACCTGTGTTTGTGTGCGTGTCTTTTTTATGTTCTTTGAATTAGGTCTGGGTTTTCAGGTCTTACAGATGGTTACTCTGAAGAACTGAAAGTGTTTTTTAATTTCATTTCCAACAAAACATGTGACTTACTGGTTAAGACTGCACTGCACTGATCAAATGTTCTGTAGTGGTTTTTATTCCCATGACCCATTGGTTATTTTATTTCGACTGCACTTACAACATCTTTGCTCATGCTAGGATAAAAGTTTGTCAGGCAGTGCCACCTTGTGGTGATATTGGTGAACCTTTAGAAACTTGTGCAGTGTATTTATCTCACTGGTTGTATCATCAATCGATATATGTGTTACAACATAGTCAGTTGGTAGCGTATTGTATTAGCAGCACAAAGGTTACTAGTGAACACACATAATGATAAAAAAATGTATAGATTGATTGCACTGTAAATCACTTCAGATAAAAATGTCTGCCAAATTCTTAAATGTAAAATACAGATGAATTAATTTGATTTTTTTTTACATTTTAGTTCTTCTCAAAACTGTTGTTCTCTCTTCTTCTCTCTCTGTAGGTGAGCTGTTAAGCCAGCCTCGACCTGAGGGATTGACTGAGATCATCTGCCCCAAGAATGGCTCGGAGCGGGTCAACGTGGCGCTAGTTTACCCTCCAACCCCAACTGTGATTAGCCCTAGTTACAAATGAGACTTCCTGTTTTTGCAGTTACTTGCCCGTGATTGACCTCCACAGACCAGTACACAGCTTTCCTCTGTATGTTATATTCTCACAAAGTACAGTTCTGCATGCCACATGTGTGGCTTTTAATGTTGCTCTGCCCTCATCTGAGGGAGATGATGGATCACTGTACACTTGATGTACATAGTACATGCAAAGAATGTTCATAATGAATGTTTGTTACTGAGAGATTCATATCAGGACACACTTACATGTAAGTTTGTTTTATTTATTAAAGCAGTCTGTATAGTTAAGTTTGTATTTCATTCTTTAATTTTTGCCCTCTTCTTTTTAAGGTTATCAGCTCCGACTGCCAACACACAACAAACTGACAGTATTTAAAACTGTTGATCTAGTTTTGGTCTGTGTACACGTATTGGTCCACCGGATGTCCATCTGAAAAGCTTATACATGCACCCTGAGCCTGTCTTAGTACCATTTGTGGTACCAGTCAGTTCAATCTTAGATTAGCCATCTCACTGCAAAATATTGGAAATCCTTGTTTGTACCCAAAGGCATCTCTTGGAAATTACATCTGTACTGCTGAGGGGATCTGCATTCATGCAAAAAAAGATGGAGGACACTGTTTTCTCATAAGACTTTGATTAGACGGGATGGATTTTGGACTTTGGAGGATTTTCTGCTTCATATGCATGCCTTTGAAATCCAGGAGAGATAAAATTATGTATGAAATGGATAAATGCACTAGAGGTTTAGTTGTATTCAATGGGCAAGAATAGAAATGTCTTCTTGGGCATACATTTTTGAGATATCTTAATAAAGGGACACTCCACTTTTTCTGAAAGTGTGCTCATTTTCCAGCTCCCCTGGAGTTAAACATTTGATTTTTGCCGTTTTGGAGTCCATTCAGCTGATTTCCGGGGCTGGCGCTACCACTTTTGGCATGGCTTGGCATAGTCCATTGAGTCTGATTGGACCATTGGCATCGCGCTAAGAAATAACCGGGGAGTTTTGATGTTTTTCCTATTTGAAACTTGGCTCTTCTGTAGTTACATCGTGTACTACTAAGACTGGCAGAAACTTAAAAAATGCGATTTTCTGGGCAGATATGGTTAGTAACTGTGCTCCCATTCTGGCGTAATAATCATATTGCGCAGCAGCCGAAAATAGCCCCCTTAGTAACTTTCAATGGCAGGGGACTATTTTCGGGCACTGCGAAATATCATTGCGCCTCCTGCAGCCATGTTACAGCAGCAAAGTCCTTGATTATTGCGCCAGAATGAGAGTATAGTTCCTAGCTATATCTGTCTAGAAAATCGCAACTTTTAACTTTCTGTCGGTCTTATGCTACGTACACACCAAACGCGGGGCATCGCGTTACTCGCTCTAGATTACTCGCGGGATTTAACTTCATGTCATGCAAATTTTTTGCTCGAGTTGAATATTTTCAACTTGAAGACGCGTTTGAGGCGAATAGCGCGCGTTTTCGTGGCAAACTCGCCGCCCATATCGCGTCATCCGCATCACCCCACGCGAGGACGCATTGACTTTGTATGTAATGTACTCGCGCAAATCGTTGAACTCACATCTGGTGTGAACCCACAGTTAGTACACGATGTAACTACAGAAGTCAGGTTTTAAATGGGAGAAGTGTCCAGGCTCTTTGGTTGTTTTTTGGCGCGATGCTGGTGGTCTGGTTAGATTCGGTGGATTGTGCTGGGCTGTGCTGGGGGTGCTGGCGCCAGACCCGGAGATCGGCTGAATGGATTCCAGAAGGGTGGAAATCGGGTGTTTGGCTCTGGGGGAGCTGGAAAATGAGCATGTTTGCAAAAAAGTGGAGTGTCCCTTTAAGGAATGGGTGAAAAGGGATATTTGCAATTATTTAAGTAACATGTAGCCAAAGATATAGAAAATATTTCCCTAAATCATACTGAGACAAAGATTCTTTCTTTCTTTCTTTCTTCTACAATCACATTGTTGAGTGTAATTGAGAATGTCACATTGTTTCTTGCACATGATCACAGTTTGATATATGATGCGGTTTTGAACACGGATGTACAGAAATATCAGTACAATAATTCAGTCAAGGGTGACCTCTCATCCTTCACTCTTAAAGAAATATATGTAAGCATATCTGAACTGACTGATTAATTGATACATATGAAATTTTACTGGACATGTTCTTTAAAGCAGTGTCTGAAGCATATTGTTCATATTTATTAATATGAGAAATTGCAAATTACCAAGGACAAAGAATTAAGACTTTTATATTTAAAATGATTGTGTACCATTTCAATGTTTCTCTTTTGGAGAGGAAAAATTCTGCAATACATGTGATGTGTTTGCGAACAGCTGATAATGTTTTGTACATAATATTTTATTTTTATAAGCTAATGAGCTGTCACCAATGTCCCACTTTATTAACTGTGCATTGTGCATGGCTACTGTGCTTAATGTAAAACCCACAACAGTTTTCTAAGTTATAAGGGTTACCCTTTGTCACTGTAGAACCGCAAAGGCACCAAATATAAAGGCTGGTTTCCATACTGTTGCACTGTTGTTTTTTTCTCCATGTGTGGTTCTGTAGCTCAGTTGGTAAAGCTTTGAGTTAGTAGTGTAGAGGTCATGGGTTTGATCCCAGGAAACATGCAGAGTGTAAAAAATCTATGGCTTAAATGCACTTTATGTTGCTTTAAATTAAAGCATCTGGCAAATGCATTAATGTAAAAGTGTTGTTTTGGATCCGTAGCTGGTACCTTTAACCTAGGATTCCACTAATACAGTGGTTATCAAACTTTTCGGCATGCCGCCCCCTTTTGTACAGTGCACCTCTTTGCATAGTTTACAAGTGTAAATATATTTATTTATATTTTTATATATTCTATATTATATATATAAAACTATATACCGGTATAAATAAAACATTTCTTAAATGTATATATATATATATATGTATGTATCTGTGTGTGTTTAAATATACATAATATTTACACACGGCACAAACTCAATTATTATGCAAAACTTTTGTATGAGATTAATCTTGATTAATCTATGCCCAGCCCTAATTTATACAACATATTGCTGTTGATCAGTAGCCCCACGTCTTTGTGGTTTAATTACAAAGAACCCATGATAAATGAATGTACTCTATAAAATGTCATAAAACTGGGTCCCCTGGCACCATCCCGCAGCCCCCAGCACGAGAACCACTGCACTGATATGTGTATTTACATATATTATATAGGGTTAATTCCTCTAATGTGGGACACTTTGAATTTTTAGATTTCAGAGGAATGTGCTTCCTGTTTGATGATTGCTCCACCCTTATATGCCATTGGACATTTCAGAGGTCATGTTAGTTTTTTTGTGATGTATTTTTGGGGGACCTACAAACACTTCCCACTTGTCCCACAATAGACAGTGTCCCACTTTAGGGCAAAACTAAATTTAAATTTTAATGAAATCGTTACACAAATTGGGGTTTTAAAAATAGTTTAGGGTAAAATGTTGGTGGCAACCACCTTGGAATAACTAAAAGAAAGAAAACAATATTCTGTATATTTCAAAATATACAGAAAATTTAAATGTAGTGCTGAAATATATTTTAAAATATGTTTACCAACTTTTTTTACCAATTAATTTTTGGGCCCTTCTTTTTGAAATATATTTTCAAAATAAAGAATTTATGTTGAAAACCTGTAACATAACAAGGTTAAAAAGGATAAACTGCAAAAATCTATTTATAATTTTATATTTTATAGCATCCATACTTATATATTTTATTATTGTACTTAATGCATTTTATACAAACTTTTATATTTTGGCCAGGAAAAATATATTTTTTGCCTTATTGGTTATTAAATTAAGAAATTAATTTGTTACCCCTAAAAATACATAAAAAACATGTTAATATATGAAAGTTAAAACTTAATATATTTTCAAATTAAAAAATATATTGAATTAAGCTTTACTTTCTGCAAAATGTATTTAGTATATTAAAACATATTTTTGGCCAGAGAAATTTATTTTTTTAAGTTAAGGCTTTTCGCTATGTTTATATTACATTTGTGATGCATATATGTATTAGTCTATCTTACCCTATATGTTTATAGTGCTCTTTGTATTGAGCATAGGGACTCATGTCACTACTGGTCACTACGCACACCCTGTTAAGTGCACTTCGCATGCCACAGTCGATTGGTTGAAACAAATCCACGACACGAGGCAGGAATGGCGCGAAATCAGAGGTAAGGCGATATTATTACCTCAAAAACGATATGAATTTGGTAAAGTTATAAAAATATTGAAGGTAATTACCAACAGAATATTCACGCAAGGGTTTACCACGGTTATGCAAAAGGTAAAACTATTAGAAAGCTACTTTAGTGTTCAATTTCTTAAAAATCGAAGTGAATCAAAAACAACGAAATTATTTTATCAGTTCACACTGAATTTGAAGTAGGTAAAACAACTTTATACATTTATTAGCAAGTAATGAAAACCAAGCAATTTACATTTGTTAGCAAGTAGCCTACAATGAACAATCCAATTGTCTATTTAATATATACAAAACCGTGACAAGCAAATGAAAATAAGCTGGTTACACAATACTGCCTTACATTCAGCTACATAGCCTACATACAGAAATGTATAAATGTGCATCGAGATTAGTTTCAGCTTAACTTTCTCCAAATTATTACAGGAAATATGAATATGAAACATCCCTCTACAAATGGTTTATTTGGCGGAAACAAAACTCATGAAGTGGATTAATGAAAGTTGGCTAATTCGTATTAATTCATAGGACCACTTTCGTAAGTTTTGGTACGATTTGCTTTCACCCTTGTGACGTTGGGGTTAGGGGCGGGGTTAGGATTTCGTTTTTTCCATGAGAGTCGTACATTCTTGCACGATTAACTTCGTATGAATTCATACGAATAATTTGGCCAACTCTAATTCTCGTGAGATCTGAACCAAGGTGACAATTTCAACAGCTATGACATTATGATGACACGTAAGTTGTTCTGTTTATCAAATACTCCAAATGCACATGTTTTTATATAATAAATACATACAATATCAACTATTAAGAAAACAAATAGGGCCAGAAAAAAGGTGCAAGTTCAGATGAAGTGCTGAAGAAATCCTCAGTCATTATCATAGATACAGTCTGCAAAGACATCATTTTTGTGATTTTACATATTAGATGCATTTATTTATTTATCTGTGGATTTTAAATAACATAACATTTATTATTGAATTTTAAATTTGATGAATTGTCTGTACGTACCATCTCCAATGTCATCATAGACTTCCTCACTGTTTAAACAAAAAAGAAATCAGCTTTGGTGCATTTTTATAGGCTGACAAGTAAATCACATAAAACGTTAAGAAATGCTACTTACTCTTCTTGGATGTTGCTGCTTAAGACGTAGCCAACTGAAAGTTAATTTCACAATGTCATTATTTATTTAACATTACTTTGTACCACAATGTGTGGAGTCACAGATAATATCACTTACATTTGCCTTCCTTGTTCCTACAGATGTATTTGTCTGGGTCAGATTTGTTGATGACGTCTACGGTCTCTCCAGCCTGCACAGCCAGGTCTTTCCCACCTCCCTTCTTACTGATCGCAATTGTTGCTTGCTGAAGAACTTGAATCTCTCCCTCATACTGATATAAGTAAATACCAGAAAGTGATGAAAAACATTATAACAATTACATTATAAGTCAACAGGATTTCTATCTTATCCACACCTTAAACTTCTTTCTAAACTCCTTTTCTTCCTTCTCAAACTTTTTTTGCTTTTTCGGGTCCTCATGCACTTTGGTGGCCTTTGACTTCGTTTGAGGAATGCTGTAAAATATCATTATTATCAAACCGTTAAAATGTGCATATGCACTATGCATGTCAAGGTTGAATTCTGGTTATATTACATTATATTTTATATAACATTCATGGCAAAGCACTTATGCTGCATGCACACCGCCAGCGACTTCAATAGACGGAGAGTGGGCGTTTTTTTTTTTTTGCAGTTGTGACCGATTAATTTTTTAGAGGGTGGACGATGCAAAGTTCAACACAACAAGTATGTAGCCCGTCATGTGTGTGGTTAGTAATTTCAAAATATGTGTTCCACGCGCCGAGTGAACCTATGTGCATCACGTGCCTTGTCAAAATAAGTGCCTGCTGCAGACGCGTCTAAAGGATTTATGATAAAAAAAAACGCTTGCGTTTGACAGATACTCGCATAATCATGCGTAATTAGAGTTTACTGTTAGTGTCTTGCGTGTATTTTGTGAACGTGAGCGTCTCTTTTATCATAAATGGTATTGACGCATGTGCAGCAGGCACCCATCCCGACAAAACACGCGATGCACATGGTTTACATAACGCAAAAAACACGTCTTTTGAAAACACGAGCAACACACATGACACTCAGAACGATGATGACACGGAAGCTTCGGCGTCAGCATCACACGTTGCGCAACGTCACCAGCATGCGCTCGTGGTAAACAAATACCGGCTCGCAGGTCGTAGCAGCAAACACACTATGCGGTGATCATGCCGAATTTCTGACACTGTCAGAAAACTATCGTAGGCTATCTTTGGACGCAAGGCCGGGAAAACGGCCGTCTCTGAACCTTTCTCATTGTACGACATAGGACCACCGATGGAGAGCCACGATCACAGAAATCGTGACGATTGTTTCACGATGGCAATCTTTCGTCTGGGACAGCCAATAATCGTGCAGTGTATGCCGGGCTTTACACCCTGTCTACACCTGTATTGAGCGTTGTTCACTTGTGATCCAAACGATCAGAACTCATCTTAATACGGCATATGTCGGACGTCACGTGATTAAAACGGAAAACTGGGTTGATCGCTTCCGGTTGCCAGTATGTGCTATCGTAGCTTGTTATTGTTATTCGTAGTATTATTATTTGTGTTATGTTCTTTTTTATTCTAATATCTGAATGTATGTGAGAAGAAAATGCCTTTGTCAAAAGATATAAAGTATAATTTTTTATTTTTATTTTACTTAGGTTTAAGATACATTGGTTATTCTCATGTTTGTCAGCTCCTAAAGGCTTCATGTATGAAAACAGCACCATGTCAGCGTATAGCATATAAAACCGAAAGCGATCTACTATGTTTAACAGGAATGTGAAAGTAAGTTGCTCGTATACCCTATACTAGGTGTAAAGAGGGCCTTTGTCACATATCTGGAAACGTCCACTTCCTGTCGCCAAAGATAACCATCGCTTGTGTTGACGGAAGTTGTCAAGCTTCCATTAAAGGCAGGGTGCAGAATTTCTGAAAGCCAATGTTGATAATTGAAATCACCGAAACAAACACACCCCTACCCCAATAGAATCTGGACCTTCTTTTAATAGACCCGCCCCACAAATACGCAACCCAGGCAAGAAGTCGGTTAGTAGACACGCCCCTTACTGCTGATTGGCTACAAGTGTGTTTCGGTACTCGGCCCGACTCCCTTTTCCAAAGCATTTCTCAAAAATTGTGCCCCCCGCTTTTAAAATGAAGGAGATTGCGTCGCTCCGCCATATCTAGTCGCTAGGGGTGTGCATGCAGCTTAAATTAAAACCTGCTTACCTGCTAGTAGGTGGCGGGGCAGGGAAGGAATCAACATCATCGTATATTTCACCATCACCGTCTGGAATGTTATTTTTACCTACAGTATGTAGAGTTAGAGCTTAGCGCACAGTTCATTTGAAGGCATAATACACAGATACAAATATTTGTATTACCTTTATTGCCTTCAGGAGTAAACTGTGGAGGAGGAGGAATGCTGGAAAACAGTCAGGAAAAGAGTATGTGAATATTTGATAGTTCATGGGCAATATGTAAATAATAAAATTTTCAAATATTAATATTCATCTGAAGAAAAGTGAAATCAAAAGAGGATGAATCACTGAAAAATGATTGGAATAGGAGAGAGAAATAGGAATCATCATGATTTGAAAAGATTGAGGAAAATCTGAGAAATCTGAGTTTTAACACAGATTGGATTGATTATAAATATGTCAAGTATGATTCAATCAAGCTTGCTTTGTTAATGCAAATATATGCAATTTTACTAGGTAATGATTGTGATGATTGGTTAAGATTAAAAACTTCTGATTCTATCTTACTAATGTAAAAATTACTCATTATTGTGGACTGTAGTTTTTCTTCGTTCAACTGAGCTTTTGAGCATCTCCAAGAAGTTGCGTTTTGAGAAAGACTTTGAGAGATCTGCTGAGCTATAGTTTCAGGGTAATGCACAGTAGTATGGGTGAGATGAATCCATAATGGTGCCCAGTAATACAGTCATGCACATAGAGTATAGGCTGATATTTTTAAACGATTTGTTTTGCTCTTACCTGACTGGATTGGAATCTGGTATATCATCATACACATCGTCTGGTGGTGGGGGTAAAACAACTGTGAACAGCAGAGGGCAGAATTATACATGAATCAGTCCCTAAACTGTAACTTTACAGTTGTGCCTCCATGTTTTGAAACTTCTAGAAAGTAATTCTCTCTTTTGCAACTTACCCCGTTGACCATTCATGTTTCTGAAATACGAATAAACAGAAACATAATATAAATTCTTACAAACTTCACAAGAAAAAAAAACTATTCTATGTCTGTGCATTGTGGCATCCCGTAATGCTCTACAAAAACAACATAGTACTAGTTTTGTTCGAATCATTACCCGTGATCATCCGTAGAGCCCACATCATCGTACACCTCGTCATTTACAGGTATAGAGGGAAGAGACATGCCTTGATTCTTCAGTGCACTGAAGTTGATCTCAACCATATCCGTTTTAACAAACCCAACTGAAATAAAGAGGAAATTGATTATATATTTAGAACGTGAATAAGATATTGTAGATAAGATATTTTTGACACCATTCTTGCATATGAAATTAAAATTTGTTTCAAAACCTGACACATACTTTTACACAAAATAATTAGATGTAAGCTGTAAAATAAATAAACTAGTTTGCATTTCACTGTAAAAAATTTGCTGTAATTTTGCAGCTGGTTGCCAGTAACTTACTGTAGAAGAAAAAGTCTAAAAATGTTTCATGTTCATTTAACTTTGAAAAAAATGTTGCCAGTAAATAACATAAATGTAAAATCTACAGTAAGTTACTGGCAGCTAGTTGCCAGTAATACCCAGTAATACTGCAATTTCTACAGAAATATTTTACAGTGTAACTATTAAAAGGAAACTTTTTTTGAGAAGTCTACCCAGAACAATTCAGTGTGTACTAGTGGTGCTTATTTTTCAACTCTTTAAAGTTTATGCTCTCACCCCAGCAATATGTTTGAATAAATAAATAAAAAAATTGGCAAATGTTTTTCAAAATTAATTCATATTTAGAGGTTGCTCAAGACCTTTAAAGTTTAACACATTTGCGTATTATGTGATACTTTGTGCTAGCATGTATAATATATAGATATATATAGATATTGTAGGAACGATTCAAAATTTTGCACAGTGTGTTTTTATTGATATCCTAACTCATTTAGGGGGTGAAAGTTGAACATTTCGAAAAAATTTTTTACCCATTATAACGACCACCCTAGTGTGTACTATATAGTATTAACACTTACATGACCCATCTTGACCCCTGGCCAACCATTTGCCTTCTGGGTTGTCATTAATTCGAATGATATCAATCGATTCACCCTTCTTCATACAAAGGTCAGTTTTTCCACCCTTGCAGTCAGCTTTAGCTTTGACCTGATGCATAACCCGCAGGGGAGGTGTTAACTGTGAAAAAAACAAACCAGTCAAAAAGGTTAAACAAAAACCCTTATATAAGGGCACATGTTGGTGACAATTATACTGTTTACATACTCATACCAAAAAGATAAAAAGTTGCATTAGTACAGCTTAATTAAATTTAACATTAACAGATTTCTGCATATATTTCTACTGAATAGCAACTGAATTTACCCAGTTATTCAGTTTAATAGTTTGGTAACATCATTAGGGCCCTATAAAATCCATTAATTTTTTTCCCAAATTCCGTTTTATTTATTCTCAGTTTCCGTGTTTTCAGTTTTTTTTCTGGATTCTGATTTGAATGGTTAAATTAAATTTCAGTAATCAAAAAGCATATCTTATCAACTAAAAACATTAAACGAATACAGTTGACTACTCCTGTGTGCACGCTTCATGAGCCTTTATGTCTGAGGAAGATATATGAACTATAGATATACAGATATACACGCTTGTAAACAGATGTCAGGAGTGTTGCGTCCTAGGGTCATACACTTATAAAGTATATCTCTTGCAGCGGTAGACTCGCTACTTTCTTCATCTTTCCTGAATTTGTGAATGTCTTTTAAATATACTTTTAAATATAGTTTAGTTTGGGCTTTAACGAAACCTGCTTGCGCTCTGATAAGGCGCTTGTCATTGTTTGAAATCCAAAAACGTAAAGATACGGACGTACCTTTTTTTACGTCCAACATTACACAAAATGAAAATGTAATTTTTTTGCCGATTAATCAGTTATGATGGAATCTGTTTGCTAAATTCTGTGACATTCCGTATACAGTAAATTCCATTTTTATTCTTCCGTTTACGTTTTTCGCATCGTGGTAATCATAGGGCCTTACATCATGTTTTTTTCATCAAGCATCAATAACTGTTTGCAGCTTTTTGTAATAGTTGTGCATACGTCTCTTGTTTGTCCTGGACAGTGAATTCCTCCCTATGTTTTTGGCTAAATCATCCTGGTACTGCTTTTAATTTTTTCTTTTGCATTCTTCAGTTTTCAGTGTTGCCACTTTAAACAAGACACTAATGGGGGACTCTTTACAAAATTGGAGTAATATTACACATGATATTAAGAACCAAGTGTGTATGTTTTTGAACAGGATAATTTGTGTAATTGTGTATCTTATATTTCTTATTATGCAGTTTCATTTAGGGAAATATTAAATAGAAACATGTTTCATGTTTTTGTTTGCAAAACTTGCAAAAGCATGTGGAAATGTATGTTTTTACAAAGCTTACTTTAAACTTTTTAATGGCATCTTTTTCTTTTTTCTCCCGCTCTTTTTGATTTTTAATATCTTGTTCTTTCTCTTGCTTCTTTTGAGGTTGACTTGACTCGGCAGCAGATCTGTGGAAAACAGGTAAATCATTTTAAGCAGAACATACTCACACAATTTTTACACTAGATGGCCGACTGCATATATAGACGCAACTACTGTTTTTTTAGCTTGACATTCTTAAAGAGATAGGTTACTCAAAATGAAAGTAAGACCACATTTTACTGACCCAAAAATGTCTTCTGAGGTGATGCAATTGATTTTTTTGTAATGTTGAGTAAGAGGTCAGCCTTCCGGCTGATCTGGGTCATTCCACCGAATGAGTAACATTGCTGTCCTCAGAATATTAAAAGTATAAAAATGCATGAAAACTAACTCCAAAATACATTTTATTATTCAGCAAAGTGTCCTGCATGTTAATCTAACACCAAATTTAAACAAAATATTTTAAAACATTAATAAAAACTACACAGAACACTAAAAAAATAGCATTTTTTATCTTTATCTCTATCTCTATACTTTACCTTTAAAGGACAAATTCGGTATTTTACACTTAAAGCCCTGTTTTCAGATTGTTTATGATGAAATAGAACTGTTTTGACTGAAATTTGGACATATGATGCTGCCCCGAGAATTTTCGGGTGTTTGTTGTTTTACCTCCCACCTCTATAATGGGTGTATAGGTGCACTGGAACAATCCCTCCCAAAATGCACCAAACCCCCGTCCACAAAGACGTGAAACCCACCGAGCGGCCAGGGGTGCTCACTGATACCCCCACACAAAAATCGCTGCAAAAGACGCCCTCCAACAGGTGTTTTAGCATTCGTTGTAAACTTGTGGAGCTATTTTTCCAAATGCCTCACATCCGTACATTCTTCCGTTGAGAGCTTGAATAATAGACACTCCAGCCCAGTTGGTGGCGATAATCCACCTCTGCCAATTGCAAGAATACAAACAAGGTTCCTGGTGCGGAGTAATACCGTACCTCACAGCATATCTTATACAAGTCAATGGAGTTGGCAAAAACTACGATAAAACCTGTTGGAATGCGTCTTTTGCAGCGACTTTTGTGTGAGCATATCAGTGAACAGCCCTGACCACTCGGTGAGTTTCACGTCTTTGTAAATGAAAGTTTAATGCATTTTAGGAAGGATTGTTCCTGTGCACCTATACACCCATTGTAGAGGTGGAAGGTGATACAATAAACACCCGAAAATTCTCGGGCCAGCATCATATGTCCAAATTTCAGTCAAAGCGTTCTATTTCATCATAAACAATCTGAAAACAGGGCTTTAAGTGTAAAATACCGAACTTGCCCTTTAAAAATAAATCTACATTTATTTTTTGCATTTTTTGTGTGGGTCCATATCCCTTCTTTGCTTTAAATATTTTTTACCATTGAAAGAGTCATAATATTTTAGATAACATGCTTATTTTAGTCATGTCCCCAGGATTTCACTCAGTCCTGTTACCCAACATGTTCCCCCCTTTGAAAATTTAGAAATATTCCACAAGTCACATTTTCAAGAGGAAGTGACATCATCTGGATCAAAAAGATCAAAAGTCACTTTTCTCATTTTCTTTTCTGTATATTTTATAATATTGATGCTATATGGTCCTGTTACCTATATTATTTCTTTTATGTCGTCGGATTATTTTCAAATAAAACATTTTTAGAAAGTGTTTTTATGCTATTAGCTATATTTCATCTTTTTGCTAAATCTATGCTAAAAACTCAGTCCTATCATTAAAATGCCTCCGTTCTCCATTAAGAATTATGTAAAAAAACTAGTTACCTGAGATGGACCAATACTCATTTTGAAAAGTAAAACATGTGTGTTATTAAATTTAGTGTTAAAAAACAAGAAAACTATCAACTTAAATTTTGACGAGTTACAACATGCAAATGGCACCGATTCGGTGGAATGACCCATCTCAACTTTCTCGTAAACGTGCTTACAGCTGTAGTAAAATAAATATTTTCTTACAAAAACCCATTTATTCACATTGGACGACATTTAATAACTGTATGGATTAGTTTGTGATGGACGGGTGTGTTTTTCATTATAAAGCTGAAAATAGCCAGGATATTATGTAATGTAACGCTGACTGTATTTAGCTTCAAAGAAGGAAGTCAGATACACATAGCCTACAGCTTGAGAGTGAATTTTCGTTTTTGGGTGAACACTGATAGCCGAATGAACCTCAATAATAGACTAGAAAACGACTTACCTACTATCATCAAGATCCTCATATATCTCACCATCACTTCCACTTCCCTGTGTGTAAATAAATGATAAAACATGAGCCACTATACCACAGACTGCCAGTATAATGTCCAATTACAGTTTTTTTTGTAGGTTTCTTACCTCATTTTGCTGACCTGCAATGATAAACATAATAGATATTTAATGATGGAATAATCTGCAGGTGCAAAAATGACATCCTTAAATGACCCGAGTAAAGACCTACCTGCAGATGACCCCCTTAAGCACTCCACGTCATCATAATTTTCATCTTGAATTCTGCAGTCAACAGATAAGGTAATGAATTATCATCACACTTGGAAAATAAATCGTTGCTAGTAAGAAAGTATGGCACTCACATAGGTCCCGAAGGTCGTGGGGGCAGACTGGGAGGATTGGGTTGA
The DNA here is from genome assembly GCF_027580225.2 of Misgurnus anguillicaudatus. NCBI lineage: Eukaryota > Metazoa > Chordata > Actinopteri > Cypriniformes > Cobitidae > Misgurnus > Misgurnus anguillicaudatus. The sequence continues at coordinate 22,360,421 of NC_073345.2, forward strand.
GAGGACGACGGAGGGGGAGGTTGGTTACTGGGGTGGGAAGCCGGTGGAGGAGGGGGGATCACATTCTTCGGTGCAGGAACTGGAAGAAAAAATCAAAACGATTTAAATGAAACGAATGTTGACACAACTATTACACTGTTAGCAACACAATAAGTATTTTTATGCACATGCTAAGTGGCATCTATACCGTATATGTGCATGATACTCAATATCCAGGTGACAAGAAGACGACCTTTTAAATACAATACCAGATGTGAACCATATAAAAACTGAAAGCCTTCTCTAAACTTGGTTCCCATTTTAAATTAGTTTCCTTGTTTTTCACTCACTTCAGCTTCAAGTAAAATGAGAAACATAAATGAGGAAGTTACCAGTGCAGACATTCTTGAATTTCCAATGTGTTGTTATTGCTTTGATACACCTACATTTTTGTCTCATTGCATGTTTCTATACTACCTATATACTATAATATATGGGGAAATGTTTATATATACAAAAGATAGAGTCAAAAGATGTGTCAGTGCAACTAAGCATTTCATTTTATTATGTTATTGTCTTTATTTACAACACATGTGTGCATTCGGCCATTGTTTCTCATCTACATGGTGGTTTTTATATCTTGCATGCTTGCTCTGTCTCAAAGGAATGCAGTGCAGTCACAAGTAAAACCACGGAAACCACTTTAGCCCGAAGACTACCGTTTCACATAGTAGCAGTGGCTGCTTTGCGTACAAAGACTTTGTGGCTTTGATATAACTGATGAAGCGCTCTTTTTTTGTGATACAGTTTCATTACCCGAGATGGTGACTAAATTAAAAACTGATGTCTTAGAGAAAGCCATTTATTTTCATCCTTAAACATGAGGTGCCAGACAGATAGCACTTACCCTCAGTTGGAGCCACTGTGCCTTTTTTGAATTTCTCAATGTCAACTTTGGGCGGCCTGTTGGGTTTAGCAGGGCGGCTTCCCAGGGCATAGGTGTTGGGTAAAGGTTTCTTCTTTGGAGCCGAAGGGTCATCGCTGACTGTTTGTGCAGGGGGTCCAGTAGGTTTTTTTTGAAAGTTTGGTTTTTGAGAGGTCACTGGCTTTGGTACTGACTCATTTGTGCCAAACGCTTTAGCAGCCTCTTTAACGCCTTCCTCGGGTTTGTTGAAATTATTTTTAACCCGGAAGCTTGATGGTTTCATATTAGATATCGAAGAGGATCTAACAGCAGGCTCTGCATTGCCGTCCTCCTCTTGCTGCTGCCGTATCAAAGCCATTGTGCTTTTCGGTTTAGGCGCAGATGGCATTTTCGGAGGGGTGGGAGTAGGGCTACTGCTGTTGTCTTCAGCTTTGGGTGTGACCCAGGGTGGCTTTGCTGTAGGAGTCACTGGCTTTGGACTTATGGTTTTTAAATCGTTCACTATGCCGGTTGGTGAAGGCTTCGGTAGTTGCGTCTTTGGAAAAGGAGCCTTCGGCTCAGCGTCCTGGGTTGATTCTGGTGGTTTGGGTTTTACGGGAACCTTAAAGTTGGGTTTATTATTCTCCTGTGCGTTTTCGAACCTACCAACAAGAGCTTTAGGCTTCGGAGGATTGTGCACGTCCGGAGCGCTTTTAGCTGTGTTGACTGTGTTCTTTATTAAAAAGTTAGGTTTGGGTGCAGATGAGGTAGTAGGACCTCCACCAGAGAGGGTGGATTCAAGAACAGGCTTTTTAGCAGCCACGGTTGGGCCTGAGGACAAGGTGGGCTGAACAGGAGGTTTGGGACGAACCCCCGGACTGCCATCCACAGATGCACCTCCAGTCTGGAAACGAGCCATGATGGCTTTCACATCTGACGACTTGTCCTGCAAGTGGAGATTGAAAGCCAAAGTGTGAGGAACAGAGACAAGGCACAATATCCTATATACATTCATCTTTTGTGTGTGCGTTTGCTTTTGTTATGAAACTTTTATGCTTGTTCTAATAGATTTATTAAGAACTATGAGTCACTGTGTCAAATCATCCCTTTCCACCCCCCCCCAACGAATTATACAATATCTAAATAACATTGCATCATTTTTAAGGATTTTTCTGAGCATAAGCAGAAAAAATAGACTAAATAGCACCACTTTAAACAAGTGTGTGAGCTATACACAGTCGGAAAGAATGATTAAAATGGTCCCAAGCTGTGTCACTGGGGTGGTACATTTTAAATAAAAACCATTTAGATACAGATATGTGCATATTTGGTACCAATATGCACCTTTGATTTACTAATATGCACTCTTTGGTACCAAAATTTACATCTGTAGTACTAAAATAAACTTTTTAGGTGCAAAGCGAGGGGCAACCTTCCGATCTCTCTGATGAAGCCATTACGGAAGTGACTTAAGGGGGTCACACCGGACGCGCAGCTGAGCGCTACACTGTTCTACGTTGTAAAAAATCGAACACATTGTTTTCTATGAGTATACGCACATCGGCTCTGACAGGTGGCGCCTGTCCGCAACGCCCAACTTTGAGTCAGGAAGTTGCTCAAATCACTATTGCGGCACAGAGCGAAACTCACAAAGTTTAACATTAAATAACATCATATTTGTCCCAAATCATTAACGATTTACATTGGCTGCTAACGTATTTTGCATTTTGAAGTAGACGCTCTGACTAAGCTTGCGCTATTTAAAGTGCACTTCCGGTGTACGATACCTCCGAGTTGTCCTAGACGCGTCGCAACGCGTCGCTGAGCTGCACGTCCGGTGTGCGACCCCCTTTACAGTCCCTCTAGAAAAACGCATATGCGTAATCAGCCAAAGTCTGCATATTTATGTGGGGGCCGCATTTTTTAAAATACGCCGCACTTTTGCCGCATAAATTGCAGATTTCTGTGCACAAAATATGCATGATTTCATAATCCCCACATTTTTGTAGCAAAAAGTCACATATATCTTGCACAAGTGCAGCCATGTCTCTTATGAAAATTAACCATGGTTTTATTGTGGTAAAAGTGTAGTAACCATGGTTTTTTGGTGTATTGATTACTATAAGCAAAACCATGGTTTTCCTACACTAACCATGGTTTAACTATGGTTTTTGAAAACCATGGTTGTCAAAACCATGGCTATTTTGTTACCATGGTTTTACTACAGTAAACATTGTTTTTTTGGTTTTAACTGTAGTAAAACCATGGTTAATTTTCGTAAGGGTGTTGCCATGGGAATGTTACGAATTGACGTAATTACGCGATGTGAACATTAATGAAAAGCTGCAAACAGTTTTTGCAAGTTCCGGCAATTTTTGCAAGTTCCCGGAATTTCATTGCATAAAATTGCATAAATATCCCGCATATTCCATCGCATTTTTTAAGAAAACGTGCCGCAAGATTAAGGATTCGTTGTTTTTCTGGAAGGACTGGACTTAAAGCAACACTGTGTAGTTTCCATGTAAAAATGACTTACAGCTCCCCCATGTGGTTGAAAATCGCAACAGTGCTTGGTATCAGACACTCTTCTGCAGACAGGGGGAGGGGCGGGGCTGTGTGCTCTACCCTCCACCGCCACTTTCGGAGTGTGCTTGTAGCAGCTAGGAGGCTGCTCAGGTTGCAGCAACAGTACAATTTGTCCAGTTAAAGGTTGTTCTATCACTGAAATAATTTTAGAGACATTATTTAAAGGTAAAACTACATAGTGTTGCTTTAAACTGCAATTTATCGACGGCCGTTAGAGGCTGGCTTCAAAAGAGAGTCAACTCCCATAAACCCCCATGTTAAAATGCCCAACTTTACAGCAGAAATAAATGTGTTTACTAGGGATGCACCGATAGGATATTTTTGGGGCGATACCGATTTAAACAGACAACTTCTGGCCGATACCGATATAAAAACACTTGTATACAATACTATACAGTTGGTCTATTAGATAGTTTATTTCTTCATCAAATTATTTTTACTGAACATGGATTGGATCTAATTAACATTCAACTGACCAACATAATAAGAGAGGCAAACAAATATAATAAGACAGCATGACAACCTTCAGAGGTGGTTTTTGCTATTCAGCATTTATTTTATTAACAACATTAACTCCTTTTTTACATATAATGGATTTCTTGATGCAGTTAATTAATAAACAATCGGTATCGGCCTTTCTCGTGCTATTGCCGATATGCCGATGGTTTCAAATTCATCAAAAATTGGCCGATATATATCGGCAGCCGATACATCGGTGCATCACAAGTGTTTACAGCCTGATACAAAAAGTGATTTTGGTCTATATAGCTAATTTTTCCCTTCATGACAACTGTGTGTGGGGGGGTGTATTTTTTGTTACTCATCTGTTTAAATCACATTAAGCCTTAAACTTCTGCAAAATTAAGGCCGCGGCAACTTGAGTGACGGGTGAACTGCCACTGCTGTCACTACCATCGAGCTAGGTGGGCGTGGTTTCAGCAACAAGCCACCTCAGCTTCACCCACGTCCAAAAAGCTCTTCACAAACCGTCACGGACACTACGTCCATATTTTTTACAGTTTATGATGCAAAGATGTACTTCTTAAACGGGTATCACCACAAAGACAACAAGAGGTCATTTTTTGACAATTTTTATGACAATGTAGGAACAGATGTAGTTTTTATTGTATTAAGGATATAACCTGCAGTGAAATGTAGGTCTGCTCATGTTTCCTTAACTGTGCAGGTAATAACCCAGTCTCATGGCAAAAAAAATTAGTATATTATTTTCATGTTCATGGACACAAATGTCCACAAATGACTGTATATGACAGTATATTGCAGTATTTGTTTTTTCATGCATGACTATGTGTTAACCACATTTTCTACTGACTAAGAGAGAAAACACTGCACTAGATTGACTTAAACTGCAAAGTTTAGACTTCTTTAACAACTGAACAGCATGCAAAGGCACCTGCATACATAATAATTAAACAAATAAATAGAAAAGGTCTGCAACCTGCATTATTAATACTAATCCTTCAAGTTCAAGCCCAGGTAACTGCACAGTACAACATATTAGCCAAATACAGAATAGTCTTTAAAATTAGACATAGAGATTCCCTAAGCTGATCTTAGGTCAGCAGCTAGCAAATACAATTACTAGGATGTAATTGATTTGTTAAAGCAGAATCTATTTTAGTAAACTACACATACAATAGGTTATATCCAGTCAGTGTTATCCAGTTATCATGTTGTAATGAGTGTTATTGATATATCCATTTTTTTTATTCTTTACACGCTTTCCGTCTTCTATCTAGTTTTCCTGACATGAGCACCTGATATCTGAAACCTTTATTCTCATATGAATGTTTTTGTGTCAATGTATCTCTATATCTCATCTCTGCAATGTCTTATGAATGCCCCCGCGCCTTCTCGTGGTTGACTCTGTGTTTGACTTCCCGCAGGGCTGTGTATATCAGTAGGTGAACTGAGTGCATGGTGACATAAAATAATTAACTCATGCAAATGCAAATGAGCGGTAAAAGCCCGGTGGCACATTCTGTTTTTGTTGCAGGTGCCCCCGTGCTGCCCTACTGTATTTAGCTGCCCACGTCGCCCATGCCTAAATCTGCAACTGCACATGGGTGGGCTCGTGATCTACTCGTCTTTTAATGTGAAATAACATTAAAGAAGGCATTCCAAATTTGCAGATCACACATGTGTGAGTACTTGCAAAAAAGCTCACGCTGTCTGAAAAAGTGGTCACTATCTATAGCCCTTAAGTTACTAGCACATACAGCTGTACACAGTGCAACAGTGTAAAAATATACCCTTCTCAAACGGTGTCCTGCCACACACCGGTATGGGGTATATTAAAAATCAACCCTGTATCACAACATTATATACCTATAGTCACGTAAATTGGTGAGTCTTTTCTGTGACACAGACATGTTTTTGCGCATGTCACGTATTTCTGTTTACGTGTCATTGTCACGTATTTGTTACTTAACTGTTTGTCCTATTTTCAATCCATTGATGCTTCGGTTTAGGGTTAGATTTGGTGTTTGCGTTAGGATGTCACTGTACGTATTGGTTTATACCTCTTTTTCCTGATGTCGCCTGGCATTATGGTTAGAGTTGGGTTTTGGGTAAAAATGTCATTTTATGTAAATCTAACCCTAAACCGAAGCGACAATGGCAAGAAAATAGGACAAAACAGTTGAGTAACAAATACGTGACAATGACACGCAAACAGAAATATGTGACATGTTCACGCAAAAAGGCGGGAAAACGTGTCAGTGTCACGGAAAAGACTCACAAATTTACGTGACTATGGGTACGTAATTTCGTGATACTGGGTTGTAAAAATTCATATTATAACAAAAATAAAAGCCTGTATTGTGTATAAATCAGTAAACCACCTAGCACAAACCGCCTAACACAAACACTTACCCGGACTCAAACCTTTAACAGTGAATACAAAATGACAAACAAAAACAATACAGCATATGTACTCCTGAATGGTAGAAAGGAAATGTGTTGTGGGCATAAAAGTACATTAAAAATACATATGATTAAAAGTTGTGCTAAGTTGCATGAAAAAGAAAGTCGTGCTGAGTAACTCGAACAAAAAAGGAAAACCGTGTCCATTAATACAAATTAATAAAATAATATTTTCCTCACTACTTACAAACTGCCTTGAGATATGGTAGGTAATAAACATAACAGCATAATAATAATAAGAAAATAAAAATAAGAATCTATAATGTAAACAGTTTGTTGTTTCATGCAATGCAGGCAACATGTACAGTACATTAAAACTGGCAGCAGTGTGAAGTTTACACACTGTCCCTTAAAACCTATGTGACCCATTTGAATCCGTCCTAGAATTGAAACAGGTCATGCAGGTTTCTGAGGTTTAACCAAAATTGGTCTGTGCAACGTGTGACTAAAAATGTACACATTAAGAAAGGATGTGATATTTCCTTTATACCACATTATGTGTTATTTTGTGTTAAAATTAAACACAAATTGTGTTAAAAGTAACACAAAATGTGTCGTTCCAATAATAACACGGAGATGTGTGGATTCTGGGACAACACATTAAGTATTAGTCCCTAAACTAACACATCCATTCTAAGAGTGTAGTTTTACAGTTTGGTCAAACTCTTAATGGCCTTGAAAACACTGCATATAAATTCTGTAATGCTTAATCCTTTTTTTGTACGCACACACTTTAGTAATTTACGAGACTGACAATGGGATGAATTAACTCACGCAAAATGCAGCTAGTGACAACCGCATTTACAGAAACTCTGCATAGAATGTACATAACAGAATAACTAGTTGTTGATTAGGTATTTAAATGTGAATCACATGACAGGTCTCTCTCCTGAACAACATGATCTCACAAAGTTCAGTGGTATAGTCACATAATATTTGCACATTTATCCTTGTCATTGTCACGGATCTCCGCATTTTTCTGTCTCCATACCACAGACTTTCTTTTCCATGTCAGTTTCATGTATTGTTTTTCCTAGTTTTAAACCATTTTCGCGTGGGTTTGGGGTTAGATTTGGGGTTTGGGTTAGGATGTCACTTTAACTATTGGTTTATACTGTTTTTTTTTCCGGATTTTTAAACAATTGTCACCTGATGTTAGGGTTCGAGTTGGATTTGGGTTAGGATGTTTTTTTATGTTACAGAAAGTCGTTCTAACCCCAGACCCATGCGAAAATGGTAAGAAAATTTGTGAGATCGGGGAAAAAGTCTTCTTTATGCGCGGTGCAGAAAATCACAGAAGCACGAGCATTTGATGTTGCATGGAAAAAACAGGGAACAAGAAAAATAACCAAAATATTTCCAAATCCTTTACCTCAAAGTCAAATATATATTAGGACCGGCACTTTCACACTTTAATAACACCCAAAACTTGATAGCTTAGTGAGCCAAAAACTATAAACAACTAAGTGTGACAACGGTATTAAGTCCAAAAAGGCGAGGACCTGGCAACACTGCAAGACAGTGCTCTGTATACACACAACACCACAACAGAGTTTTATGGCAAAACATAACGCTGAATGATAACAACATGATCTCACAAATTTTCGTGAAATAGTCACGCATTATTTTGCTTTATAAAATAACTTATATTTTGCACATACGTTTTGTGTGGCATTGTCACGTATTTCCACCATTTTACGTGCCACGCATTTCTTTTTCGTGTCAGTTTATGTATTAGTTACTCCTATTTTTAAACAATTGTCGTTTTGGTTTGGGGTTAGATTTGCTTTTTGCGTTAGGATGCCACTTTAACTATTGGTTTATACTATTTTTCCAGATTTTTAAACAATTGTCGCCTGATGTTATGGTTAGAGTTGGATTTGGGTAAGGATGTTTATTTATGTTACAGAAAGTCATTCTAACCCCAAACCCACACGAAAATGGTAAGAAAATTCGTGAGATCGGGGAAAAAGTCTTCTTTATGCGCGCTGCAGAAAATCACAGAAGCACGAGCATTTGATGTTGAATGGAAAAAACAGGGAACAAGAAAAATAACCAAAATATATCCAAATCCTTTACCTCAAAGATCAATAATATATTTGGACCGGCCCTTTCACACTTTAATAATACCCAAAACTTAATAGCTTAGTAAGCCAAAAGCTATAAACAGCTAAGTGTGACAACGTTATTAAGTCCCAAAAGGCGAGGACCTGGCAACACTGCAAGACAGTGCTCTGTATACACACAACACCACAACAGAGTTTTATGCCAAAACATAACGCTGAATGATAACAACATGATCTCACAAATTTTCGTGAAATAGTCACGCATTATTTTGCTTTATAAAATAACTTATATTTTGCACATACGTGTTGTGTGGCATTGTCACGTATTTCCACCATTTTACGTGCTACGCATTTCTTTTTCGTGTCAGTTTATGTATTAGTTACTCCTATTTTTAAACAATTGTCGTTTTGGTTTGGGGTTAGATTTGCTTTTTGCGTTAGGATGCCACTTTAACTATTGGTTTATACTATTTTCTTTCGGATTTTTAAACAATTGTCACCTGATGTTAGGGTTCGAGTTGGATTTGGGTTAGGATGTTTATTTATGTTACAGAAAGTCGTTCTAACCCCAAACCCATGCGAAAATGGTAAGAAAATGTGTGAGATCGGGGGAAAAAGTCTTCTTTATGCGCGGTGCAGAAAATCACAGAAGCACGAGCATTTGATGTTGCATGGAAAAAACAGGGAACAAGAAAAATAACCAAAATATACCCAAATCCTATACCTCAAAGTCAATAATATATTAGGACCGGCACTTTCACAGTTTAATAACACCCAAAACTTGATAGCTTAGTAAGCCAAAAACTATAAACATCTAAGTGTGACAACGGTATTAAGTCCAAAAAGGCGAGGACTTGGCAATACTGCAAGACTCTGTATACACACAACACCACAACAGAGTTTTATAGCAAAACATAACGCTGAATGATAACAAATGATCTTTCAAATTTCCGTGAAATAGTCATGCATTATTTTGCACGGGTTTGCGTGGCATTGTCACGCATTTCCACCATTTTACATGCCCGTGCCACGCTTTTCTTTCTGTGTCAGTTTCACGTAGTTACTCCTATTTTTAAACAATTGTTGCTTCGGTTTGGGGTTAGATTTGCTGCTTGCGTTAGGATGTCACTTTAATTATTGGTTTATACAATTTTTTCGTATGCTTTTTAAACCATTGTCGCCTGACGTTAGGGTTACAGTTGGGTTTGGGTAAGGATGACAGAAATATTTTGGGTAATTTTATGTAACAGAAAGTTGTTCTAACCCAAAACCTAATCGACAATTGTAAGAAAACAGGAAAAACAGTTGAGTAACCAATACGTGAAACTGACACGGAAAAGAAATGCATGGGACGGGCACGTAAAAGGGTGAAAATATGTGACAATGCCACGCAAAACTGAGCAAAATAATGCGTGACTATTTCACGTATTTTGTTACCTTGTGTCAATCATTGCATTTTCTGTAGTAAGTCTTGTTTCGTACAGACTAGGTACGATAATTTTGAGGTTTTACTGGCGCATTAAATGTTTTTGGTTGTCATTCCCAAATGTTAGCATTTTTTACAAGGCCATTATTGGGGTTCCATGGAAGTACAATTCATAAATAAAACATGCCGTGTGACAACAACGAAAGATAAAAATTAAAGATAATTTGCTTGCAGAAATTTCTTAAACACCCCTGAAATGGAAAATTATTTCTGTACAGCCTCAAAAAAATAACATACTGTGCCCAAGTGCTATAAGTACTTTGAATTTAACACATTAGAAGCTACATCATTAAAGTCAAGCAAACCACAAATAAAACATTACAGATTACGATCATTGTAAACGGTTACCTCTGACTCTGGGTCTGTACTGTGTTGTAGCATTGCTGGTTTTTCTATGAGAGCAGTTTGTTCTCAACTGAACCTGAGATCTATATGTGATCACACAGGAACTGAGAGCATTTATCAAACACAGCTAGCAGGAAGTCACCACACATACAACTTCTCATAGACAAAAGAATGAATAACTGTGTATTTTAACTCTGTATCATTTTTGATGCGTGCATAAATGTCACTTTGACTGAGCTCAGTTCTTTAATCCAGTTTGTCGGTTGGCTTTCATTCAAATTTTACTCAATTGAATGCAAATCTCTTTCTGGCCAAAAAACACTACATGTCTGTAATGTCGAATCAACCATTTTACTTGAATAATGTTTAATACTTCTGTTTTCTACAAAACACACAATGCTCAAGATCTGTGTTAGCATGTTCAGGGATACAAAGATGAACCTGAGAGGCTTTTGGAGAGATGTGTAACGCACCCTTAGTGTTTAAATCAGGATAGACCTCGCACCCGGAAGAGCTGATAAGCATTGGACAAGCATTTTAATGTGACTGACCTGACCCAGACGTACCGTAAACTCTGTGCTGTTGACTTAATGAGTAAAAAAGAGAAACTCTTAGACACAGGAACTAACATTGGTCAACCAAATCCAACGCTATTGACCAACAACGCCAGCATAGTCAGTTCCCACAAGTGGAGTAAGTCTATTTAAAACATGTACAGTGGTTTCTTAATGTACAGTATGGACACATAAGTCAAAAGATATGAAAGTCATACATTTGCAATCGCGGTTATTTTACTAGTGTACTTAAGCAAAACATTTCACAAAAAAGGTTGTAAATTATTAATTGAGACGTATACTATTCAGCCACACGCACAAAATATTTGGTTAATGAGCGGTCACACTGCCCTCTGTTTTTGATTACCTTGGGAAGGCGTTTGGAAACGCTAGCATATGTATAAACATTTCAACTTTTACTGCATATCAAACTTCAAGTTTGGTGAGCTCTAACTTGTTTAGTGAAAAAATGTTTGACCATTAATAGATATGAATGCCACATACAGCCTCTTAGCTCACTGCAAAAAATAGCAGTTCAAGGTAGGCTACAGGAAATTGGAGCAGTGATATTTTGAACGCGAATGTGATCACATTTTCACACATATTTAATATCACACTTGCTTGACCATGGGAGAAAATGATGGCTTCATGTAGACCCTTGACTTCCTAGAGCCATTTTTGAAAGTTATTGCTAAAAAAAAGTAAAGGTAGTACTGAGAAAAGGTCTATAATCCAATCGATTATATAGAAAGTGCATTGTATTACAGTAAATCATATTGGATCTCCATTTAAAATGCTTGCTTTTGTACATGACTATTTTGGCTTGATTATGTTGCATTAGGTGTTCATGAAGTATCATGAACATTTGCCAGTTTTTTAAGATCCAAAATCCTCTGTAAGGCTGTTTACACCTGGTATTAAGATACATTTGGTCAATGTGGTCAAATGTGTTCAAACAGCCACAAAAAACCAACTACTCTCCGCCTGTGGATCGAATGTGGAATTATACAAGCACAACGTTTTTACTTCAGTCCTGACTTTTAGTGTGATCCCACAATGTTCAGCGTTAGACTATCATTAATAAAACTAAAGCAGTTGCTCTTGGCCTCTTTCATTTTTGTTTCATTTTGCGAGCGTGTGAAAGTTATTTTATCAATTGCTCCCACCCCCATGGTCATATTTTCGTCGCTGTGTGGGAAGATTTGCATAACACCGCCCAAATGTATATGCAAAGAAAAGGTGTAACTTTTATTCTCGTTGTAGTATTGTTGCCGCCGACTGCACGTCATGGAGACGCTGTGTTCTGGTAAAGGGCGTAACATTTACGTCACAATCACAACGCACTGAATAGCTGTCCAGTCAGAGCACAATGCACTTTTCAGAACGATGAGCTTTGAAAAAATCTGCGTGTTTCAGAAAAGTGAGGCATAGTGGAGGAGCAATAATGTATGGTATGTGGAAGATAATGTGTTTTTAAAGGAACATGCCCACATTTTGGGAATTTAGCTTATTCACTGTATCCCCCACGAGTTAGATAAGTCCATACATACCTTTTTCATCTCCGTGCGTGCTGTAACTCTGTCTGACGCAGCTCCAGCTAGCATACTGCTCCCAATAAGTGACAAAATAACACAAACATTTTTCTATTCATATGTTTTAATTTGTATACATTGTATACATACTGGGAACTATATTCTCAGAAGACGAAGCACTGCTACTTGGGCGGAGTGATTTGCTCGCAGCACCCGAGAAGCCCCTGGTGAGGAGCAGAGAGTTCGGTCAGAGTTGCGCTAATCACTCGAATATAGTTCCCAGTATGTATACTATGTATACAAATCAAAACATATGAAAATGTTTGTGTTATTTTGTCACTTATTGGGAGCAGTATGCTAGCTGGAGCCATTCACTTCCAGTCTTTGTGCTAAGCTAAGCTAGTGGGGGCTGCGTCAGACAGAGTTACAGCACGCGCGGAGATGAAAAAGGTATGTATGGACTTATCTAACTCTGGGGGATACGGTGAACAAGCTAAATTCCCAAAATGTGGGCATGTTCCTTTAAACCTTAAAAGGACACTCCACTTTTTTTGAAAATATTCTCATTTTCCAGCTCAGCTAGAGTTAAACATTTGATTTTTAACGTTTTGGAATCCATTCAGCCTATCTCCGGCACTTTTAGCATAGCTTAGCATAATCCATTGAATCTGATTAGACCATTAGCATTGCGTTAAAAATTTTTTATATATTAAGTTTCTATATTTTTCCTATTTAAAACTTGACTCTTCTGTGGTTACATCATGTACTAAGACCGACAAAAAATTAAAAGTTGCGATTTTCTAGGCAGATATGGCTAGGAACTATATACTCTCATTCTGGCGTAATAATCAAGGACTTTGTTGCTGTAACATGGCTGCAGGAGGCGCAATGATATTACGCAGCAGCCGAAAATAGTCTCCTTAGTAACTTTTAATGGCAGGGGACAAGTTTTAAATAGGAAAAATATCGAAACTCTTTTTTGTTATTTTTGAGCGTGATGCTAAATGGTCTAATCAGATTCAATAGATTGCGCTAAGCTATGTTAAAAGTGGAAGCGCCAGACCCGGAGATCGTCTGAATGGATTCCCAAAGGTAAAAATCAAATGTTTAACTCTAGGGGAGCTTGAAAATTAGTATATTTTCAAAAAAAGTGGAGTGTCCCTTTAAGGGGCGTGCATACCAAAGCTTTTACGCCCACGGCCGGCGTATGTTTTCGATTGTTTCCAATGGAAGCGCTGCGTTTTTCTAAAAAGCTGGCAGCTAGCGTTTTTGTTCCATGCTGGAAGCCGGCGCTTGCAGAGAGTTGAAAAATATTCAACTTTGGGTGAAAAGCTCAGCTCATCAATGTCAATTCTCACACGGCCGTCCAATCACAGTGGAGGAGGAGCAGGACAAATATCACAAATATCTGTCCTCCTTATTTGTATAACTCTAAAAAACGCTGGGTTATTTTTAACCTAGCTTTTGGTCAAAAGGTGACAAACCCAGCTGTTGGGTTAAATTAACCCAGAAAATTTTATATTTGACCCAACAATGGTTTAAAACAACCCAGCATTTTGGTTTGAAACAACCGTGCATAGGTTGAATTACAATTCAACACGTTGGGTTTTCCCTTTTGGGCGCAATGCTGGGTTGAAAATAACTCAGCATTTTTTATATTGTATTCTTTATCCACATCCAAACATTACCAACATTACTATTTCTATTTAATACATCTGTATCTAATAACAAATCAATATAATCTCGAATTTTTGTAGAAATTACAGTATTACTGGTTATTACTGGCAACTAGCTGCCAGTAACTTACTGTAGATTTTACATTTATGTTATTTACTGGCAACAGTTTGTTCAAAGTTAAATGAACATGAAACATTTTCAGTCTTTATCCTCTACACAGGGCTCAAAATTAACTTTTTTATTTGGTAGCACTGGTGCTCCCAACTTTAAAGAGTTAAGAGCACCAGCAAAAATTTAGGCGCATACATCCAAAAATTAAAAAGCTCCACAACTACAAAGTAAATGTTAATAGATTTATTTTATTGAAAATAAAACACCACCACCGGGCTTTACACGTCCCATGGCCAGCATTTAAAAGTTGGTCTTCTATTTTATTTTATTTTTTGCTGCATAAATTCCTAAATTAATACCCAAATGCTGTTGAAATAGTATAGCAGCAATAATAATTTAACAATTACAGGTAACATGATTAAGATTACATAGAAAATCTAGCAAACACGTAAAACACTGTTAATTGTGACATTACAAAAGTGACCCTAATATAGAAGGCTTATATATTGGTATTGATAACTGATTACCAGGATGCTTTTACTACTAAATAGGCAATGTTTAAAAAAAAAACATACCATCAGCATTGTCGTATTACACAGCAACATGGACCACAAGGATGTTTGTCGAATGTCCATTCACCAGCGCATGCGCACATACACCATCAAACACACTTTGACAGACAGGTCGGTGTCTCCATCAATAATAAACACATTTGTCATGACATGTTTTTGGCACTTTCGCCATGTTTAAGCAAGGTACGTCTGGCGCTTAAAATGTTTTGATTCCGCCATTAACGCCGTTTTACAGGATTTACAGTAAACACATTTAAGTTACATTTTCATAGAAACTCGAAATCTTTAAGCCACTCTCTCTGAAAGGTTTAACGTCAACTCGTATTTTCCGGTGGTGGAGTTACATTTGAATCCGGATCGTCGTCAAAAAATACAGTAATAACCTTGGCTGTAATCGGCTCGCTCTTGTCATGCTCCCGACGCGTTCGTCTTTTCACATTTCCGCGCTTCACGGCAACAAGGAATGACTGACGCTCATATTAGCCAATCTGCGGTCTTCATTAAACGCAAGAACTTTATGGTGAAATTTGATTGGTTATGTATCGTTGGAGAGAACACTGAACCTGGGACAGGCAGCGCCAGCACGCAGGATCACAATCAACTCGCGTCACAACAAAATGGGCAGTCGCACAAATGCTCCCAAATATATTTTAAGGTCGCACAGATAAAATTTCGGTCGCATATGCGACCAAAATGGTCGCAATTTCGAGCCCTGTCTACAGTAAGTTACTGGCAACTAGCTGCATAATTACAGCAATTTTTTACAGTGTATGTCCTAAACAAATAACTGAAAGTATTTAACACGGTACATAAAGAGGAAATGTTTTCTCATGTTCTGCTTTTTTCAGCACTTTATTTTCTCCTATTCGTTTTTTTTACACTAAAAAAATCCTGTGGACACCGGGTTTTCTTAAGAAGTTTTCTTATAAAATTAACAGTAGCTAACGTTAATTTTATTTTAATTATGTGGAACCAGTGTCCATAATTTAATTATGTAGTTTCCAAAAAATCATTTTAAGAAAACTTCAACTTAAGAAAAAAAACAGTGTTTTTTTCAGTATATAATAAATAAGTGGTTCACAGATAAATTTGGAATCTATTTTTATTTATTTACAGTCTGTCCTATAACAACAACCATACTGTACAAGGGATCCAACATGCAAAGCAGCCTCACAGAAAAGTCCACATCACTCTCATTCTGTAGAGGGTTGACTGGCACAATGTTAAATATAACCTGTCATGTGTTAACATGTTAGACGGTTAAATGGGCTTTTTTATGCATTTCTAAGATAGTCCCCAAAACATTAGATGCCAACGAAAAGCTGAATTAGGAGATCCCAAAATGTGTCTGTTATGTAATCTGAAACAGGTGTTCAAAGTTTCACTTTGATAATGTGGTATAAATGAGTACAAGAATGGTTTGTTGTGACCAAAGCGCAAAACCAGATGTAATTTTAGAAAAATGTCTGTTTATGTATTAAAAGAACATTTAGGTCTTGTGTAAGATGCCAAAAAGCTTAAAAAACAAATGTCGAAAGAAAAGTGAAGTGTGTTAAAGATGGAAAGGAACTGAGTTGTGTTGGCGAAGCAAAAACTGATGAAACGTTACACAATCTTTTTACACAACATTGTGTTTCTGATTTTAAATCTTACCATTTAAAATAACTGATGGACGCTTTTAACAAAAACTAACTTGAAATAAAATTACTGGTTAAGCTAGTTGTGAAAGGGAGACACCAACATGTCAATGACCCCAAAAAAGGTTTTTGTATAAAGTAAGTCATTATGTAGAGAGGCTTAGTATTATTGAACCAACAGATTTTTTTTTCGAATCATCTTACTTTAAAAAGCCTGGACTATTGGGTCACCAGCTGTTTTTAGACAGCTTACCAATTTAGACAACTTACTTCTGCATATTTACAATCATTTGTGCCTGGATCATCTCTCAGGTATCCCATAAAAACATCTACAGACTACATACGACCCATTGTCATTTACAATTCAGGGATAATAACACTTACCATAGTAGTAGAGCCAAAATGTCAGAAACGTTCACGTATGGTGACAGCTCACAATCCAAAGTGTGAATGTATTTCTGTTTGCGTCAGTATATGTGTGACTGAAAATGCCTGCCTTCTCCTGGCTACTTCCCCTATCTGCTGACTGACTGTTGCGTTGTCATCACAGGAAGCCGTACAGTATCTCTCTTCTCATCAAATCTATTTGCCTATCCCATACTGAACAACTGCTCTTTCCATACTACTGTATACTTCCTTGCTCTGCAGGATTATAAGGAAATATAAACCCAAAATATTTTTTTTCATTCTGGTAGGGAATAATCATAAAGATGTGTTATTTAAATAGCTAATATATTATCAGCAATGTGTTCGTGTAGCTCAGTGGTAGAGCATTGCACAAAAATTGTGGGTACAATCTAGAGCCCGACCGATAAAGGATTTTGAAGGCAGATACCGATACAAATGTTTGTTGCTTTTAAAATCCGATATTCCGATATATCAACCAATTTTTTTTCTTCAGAAACGCGCAACAAAACATTAACATTAGTTGTTTTGTAGTTATTTATGAGTTTTAAATAAAATAATATGATAATGCATTTTAAAAAGAAACTTGTTCCTTTATTGTCACAACAGAACAGAGGAACTTCAAAATATATTAAAGTTCTGGGGCCGTATTCACAAAGAATTTTAAGGCTAAAAGTAGCTCCTAACTGGCGAATTTAGGAGCAACTCTTAAAAATAATGGGCGTGTCACTCCTAACTTTAGGACTCCTAATTTTTTTCAATAAAAGTAATTCACGAAGCATTTTAGCCCTAAAAGTAGCACCTAAGTCTGGGACAGCTTAAAAGAAGTCGAGAGGACTCCTAACTCAATAAGACCTATTCACAAAGGATCGTAAAATCGCTTAGATAACACATACATGGACAGTTTCACCAACTCAAAAGCATTGCCTAGACTTAAAAGCACACTTTAATGTAAGCATATTTTTATGACATTTGTTTCATAATTCATTACATTCATGACAAGCAGGAAGTTTTTAGAATTACATGAAACAATAATGATATTATATATTTAATATTGTACGCCAACCTGTTGCTGCTTGCCCGTTTAAAGGCTGTAATCTCAACCCTTGACTGCGATTGTAATGCATACCACCGCCTCTCACAGTCGTCCGGGGTCCGCGACACAAGCGGGAATGCTGCATTGATCTGCAAACAAATCCTCTCCCACCAGTAATGCGCGGGTTGATCCGAAATGAGCGTGTGCCTGCAGTTACGAGTCATCCAAAAATGTTTTTTATGATATGCGGGTCGCGCTCGGTCGGGTCGTTTAAAATAAAAATGCCAGTTAACTATTAACAATTACTACTTAAAAAAAATGCGGGCCAGGGAGCGGGTCGGGCATATTTATTTTTTGCGGTCCGAGTTGCGGATGGGTTATTTGAAAACGTTGGTCGGGTGCCGGTTGTTTTGTACATTAACCCGTGCATCACTGTCTCCCACGTCTCACGCTTAGTTTTGCTTGATATCTCAGTGCCGAATTTCCCTTTTATTATGTTTCTTTTTTCCAGCACCAACTGGGACAGCAGCAGTAACTGATCCTGCATCCAGTTGGGCTTTCTTTTCAGTTTTAGCGAGTTCATAATCCACCATCATTTATTTATTACATTAGGCTTCTTCAATATGGGCAACATTTCCTTGCTTTAATTAGTCTATTTAGGCTAATAGGATGTAAATTAATCAAGCAAGTGTTAATGCAATGTCGTTTTTTATTATTAGGCAATTGTCGGTTTTCATTTGGGTATTAGGCTACCTTGATATAATTTAATTTCATTCACGACTTTTCTTTTATATATGCATTTCGATGGCATTACTATTATTATTTTGTGTAGGACACAGACATATTTTGATGTTGTAATTGATTTGGTGCGTCTGTGTTATGTTCCGCATCCCTACTGAAAAATCCAGCTAAAACCAGCATAAGCTGGTAGCTGGTTTTAGTTGGTTTTAGCTGGTTTAAGGTAGATTATGCTGGTCCTCCCAGCCTGACAAAGCTGGTCATGCTGGTGGGCCAGCTGGTATTCCAGCATGACCAGCTAAGTCCAGCTAGACCAGCTTAAAATGTGACCAAAACACACCTAGACCAGCTTGCTACACCAGCAAAACCAGCTTCCTACACCAGCAAAACCAGCTAAAACCAAGCTGGGGACCAGCTTAAACCAGCTCACCAGCTTATGCTGGTCTTAGCTGGATTTTTCAGTAGGGATGACAGCCCTGTCATCTAACAACCAATCACCGTGGTCAATATGATCATTGTGAGTCAGCTCGTGCATGAGAATTGACGTCATCCGTAGCAACGAAGACTCACTCTTAGTTTTAGGAGTAATCATTTTTCCTTACTAAAAGTAGGTCTGAAAGGCGTTGTGAATAACTTTTAAGAGAAAACTCCTAGCTAAAATATTTTAGTGCAATTTAGGAGTACTCTTAGTGGTAAGATAAAATTCTTTGTGAATACGGCCTGATAAATAAATATGAAACGTAATGGCCTTTACACAAAAACACAAAAACAACAACAACCAAATCAAAGATACCAGTTTTAAAAGACTTGGTTCATAAATATAACTTTGAATATGACTGGAGACAAATTCTGTTAAGTTTTGATAAATAACAACAACAGCAAAATATAAATTGCTGATCACTTGACTCAGGCAGTGGCTAGACGCCTAAATCTGGACCCCACCAGCAGCTACTGGTTCAGAGCGCTCTGTCAAAAACACCAACAGTGAGGAAATCTAATGAAGGCTGTTTCGTCCGTTTTATTTTTTAATAAATATTCATTTATCGGCCATTATGAATGCCGATACCGATAGTTTGAAAAATGTCTAATATCGACCGATAATATTGGCCTGCCGATATATCGGTCGGGCTCTACAATCCCAGGGAACACATAATAATAAAATATATACACCTTGAAATGCACTGTAAATTGCTTTGGATAAACAATTAAAAGTAAATACTCTACTGGAAGTATTACCGTATGGTAACCACATGGATATTTTTCTCTTAATTGTTGGCTCTTATTTCATGTCTAAATATTTTCCAACCCAGTCTCACGTAGATGCGTATAAATAGCACGAAGTGTAAAAATCGTGCAATACATATGCCAAATTCCACTTTGGCGTGCATGTGATGCGCGGGTCCTTCCCATTCACTTAAGCGGTGCATCTTTTTTTGTCGTTTTGTTTATTGGTTTCTCAATTTTTTTGCTATTTTTTACCATTTTCGCTTGGGTTTAGGGTTAGAATAACTTTTTGTTATATAAAACTGACATCCTAACCCAAACCCCAACTCTAACCCCAACTCCAAGCGACCATGGCTTAAATATGGACAAAAACATGGAGAAACTTGTATATTAAATAACCTCATTAAGCAAATCTGAATTCTAACCCTAAACCCAAGAGAAAATGGTTTAAAAAACAGAAAAAAATTGAGAAACCAATAAATAAAACGACAAAAAAAGATGCACCGTTTAACTCTTTCCCCGCCATTGACGAGTTACCTCGTCAATCTGCAATCCACCAGGTGGCGCTCTTCCGCAACTTATAAAAACCGGAAGTATTGCCCTAGGGCAAACAGCTGTATGTCCGTGTATGTTTTAAAGATCGCTCTGCATCTGATCTGCGTCCTTCACAAAAATTGAATTATTTCAGCTTTTTGCTCAAAATTTTGTGTTTTTGATGAAACCTACACATATTTGAGAGGTGATAAAAACAGAACACATGAAGGTAGGATAAAACTGATTTTTTTGTTTGAAAGCAGAGGGTCTGTTCTTTTATTTCATATATTGTATGTTTATATATTTAAAAAGGATCATTTT
The DNA here is from genome assembly GCF_027580225.2 of Misgurnus anguillicaudatus. Taxonomy (NCBI): domain Eukaryota; kingdom Metazoa; phylum Chordata; class Actinopteri; order Cypriniformes; family Cobitidae; genus Misgurnus; species Misgurnus anguillicaudatus. Next base: position 22,381,074 of record NC_073345.2, read on the forward strand.
CTGGAAGGCATTAAACTTTTGTGAAAATCATGAAAAATGCTGGCGGGGAAAGAGTTAAGTGATTGGAAGGACTTGCGTATCATATGCACGGCAAAGTGGAATTTGACGTATGTATTGCACGATTTTTACACTTCGTGTTATTTATACGCAACTCCGTGAGACTGGGCTGATATTTTCTCAAATATACGTTACATACATAAAGACATGTAACATATACTCACCTAACACAAGCAATTATTTATGTGGACATAAACAACTTTATTCCTTATGTACAGTGACCAGGGGCCGTATTCACAAAGAATTTTATCTTACCACTAAGAGTACTCCTAAATCGCACTAAAAGATTTTAGCTAGGAGTTTTCTCTTAAAAGTTATTCACAACGCCTTTCAGACCTCGTTGCTACGGATGACGTCAATTCTCATGCACGAGCTGCCTCGCAATGACCATGGTGATTGGTTGTTAGATGACAGGGCTGTCATGCGGAACATAACATGCACCAAATCATGGAATTACATCGAAATATGTCTGTGTCCTTCACAAAATAATAATAGTAATGCCATCGAAATGCATATATAAAAGAAAAGTCGTGAATGAAATTAAATTAAGGTATAATACCCAAATGAAAACCTCCATTTGCCTAATAATAAAAAACGACATTGCATTAACACTTGCTTGATTAATTTACATCCTATTAGCCTAAATAGACTACTTAAAGCAAGATATGTTGCCTATATATTGAAGAAGCCTAATAAATAAATGACGGTGGATTATGAACTCGCCAAAACGGAAAAGAAAGCCCAACTGGATGCAGGATCAGTTATTGCTGCTGTCCCAGTTGGTGCTGGAAAAAAGAAACATAATAAAAGGGAAATTCGGCACTGAGATATCAAGCAAAACTAAGCTTGGGAGACAGTGATGCGCGGGTCAATGTACTGTACAAAACAACCGGCACCCGACCAACGTTTTCAACTAACCCGCCCGCAACTCGGACCACAAAAAATACAAAATAAATATACCGGACCCGCTGCCTGGCCCGCATTTTTTTAAAAGTAGTAATTGTTTAAAATAGTTAACTGGCATTTTTATTTCAAATGACCCGACCGACCGCGACCCGAATATCATTAAAAATATTTTTGGATGACTCATAACCGCAGGCACACGCTCATTTCGGATCAACCCGCGCATCACTGGGAGAGGATTTGTTTGCGGATCAATGCAGCATTCCCGCTTGTGTCGCGGACCCCGGACGACTGCGAGAGGCGGTGGTATGCACTACAATCGCAGTCGAGGGTTGAGATTGCAGCCTTTAAACAGGCAAGCATGGCAACAGGTTGGCATACAATATTAAATATTTAATATCATTATTGTTTCATGTAATTCTAAAAACTTCCTGCTTGTCAAGAATGTAATGAATTATGAAACAAATGTCATAAAAATATGCTTACATTAAAGTGTGCTTTTAAGTCTATAGGCAATGCTTTTGAGTTGGTGAAACTGTCCATGTTAAGGAGGATCAGCACCTAAGGCATTTTAAGATCCTTTGTGAATAGGTCTTAGTGAGTTAGGAGTCCTCTCGACTTCTTTTAAGCTGTCCCAGACTTAGGTGCTACTTTTAGGGCTAAAATGCTTCGTGAATTACTTTTAGTGAGAAAAATTAGGAGTCCTAAAGTTAGGAGTGACACGCCCATTATTTTTAGGAGTTGCTCCTAAATTCGCCCGTTAGGAGCTACTTTTAGCCTTAAAATTCTTTGTGAATACGGCCCCAGATCTAATCATAAAATCATATGTTACTTTAACTCAACAAAATTTGTGTCTTAACATGACATGCTATTCTTGTTTAAACGGGCATCAAAAAGAGGAAATATACTTGATGTGCAATCAAGACCGCAAGCAGTACATTGAAGTGCTTTTTTTCGCTTAAGGATGCTAAACCTTCACCCATATTTTGTGTTGACAAGACTCACATATCAGAGATTCTCTCAAGCTTTTAATTAAATCAACAGCTTTTTACAAAAACAAGCATTAGGCACATTCACTTTTACTTGTGGTGTCCTGCACAATCAGGTGCAGGGAAGTGAAATTTTACAGAAGATAAAACATATTTAAATGCAGGTAAGATAACGGTATGAATTTCATACAATGCGTATTTATATATTAGTGAAGAAGTAAACATTTGCATCACATGATATGAGGATGACATAATGTACAAATGCATGCTGTATTCATTTTATGCATTTCTAATGTCTTTGTCATGTTGGTTTTCTTTCAGTCCTCAGATCTGTGGTACAAGTAGCTGTCCTCTGTTTCTTCTGTGTAACCATGGTAACTACCCGTAGTCTCATCCGAGCAGTGAATTCCGAGAGTTTTCTGCAGTTTCAGTTCCTGTTGCCGTAACTCCAGAGAATCCACAAGGTCATAGATGCTTCCCAAAGACCACATTGGAGATGGAAACCAGGCTTTTACATCTCCATCCTTACCCACCACCACCATACTAAAGTAGTCCTTGTTTATCTTAATCTGATTTCGCAGATTCTCCACCACATCTTGTGTGAGCGTCTCTTTCTCAGGTTGACTTTTCCCTGTATGATAATAAGAAATGCAAAACGTGTTCCTTAAAGCATTATGTGTTATTTAAAGGACAAGTTCGGTATTTCACTTAAAGCCCTGTTTTCAGACTGTTTATAATGAAATACAACGGTTTTGACTGAAATTTGGACACATCATGCTGTCCCGAGAATTTTCAGGTGTTTGTTCTATCACCTCCCACCTCTATAATGGGTGTATAGGTGCACTGGAACAATCCTTCCTAAAATGCATTAAACTTTCGTTTACAAAGACTTGAAACTCACCGAGTGGTCAGGGGTGTTCACTGGTATGCTCACACAAAAATCGCTGCAAAAGATGGTTTCCAACAGGTGTTTCAGCATTCGTTGTAAACTTGTGGACCTATTTTTCCAAACGCCTCACATCCGTACATTCTTCCGTTGAGAGCTTGAATAATAGACACTCCAGCCCAGTTGGTGGCGATAATCCACCTTTGCCAATTGCAAGAATACAAACAAAGTTCCCGGCGCGGAGTAATACTGTGCCTCACAGCACATCTAATACAAGTCAATGGAGTTGGACAAAAACTATGATAAAACCAGTTGGAAAGCATCTTTTGCAGCGATTTTTGTGTGAGCATATCAGTGAACACCCCTGACCACTCTGTGAGTTTCACGTCTTTTGGTGAAACCACAAACACCCAAAAATTCTCGGTCCAGCATCATATGTCGAAATTTCAGTCAAAAGCGTTCTATTTCATCATAAGCAATCTGAAAACAGGGCTTTAAGTGTAAAATACCGAACTTGTCCTTTAAAGTAAATGAAGAAGACAGGTATCTCACCATTCAATGGGAAAAACTCTACTGTTCCCGAAGCTGCCGATCCAGTACCCACTAGTTTCAGCAAGGCAAAATGACGGATACCTATTCAAGTGGATTACATTTTGAATAAGCTTTCCAATGACAAAATGAATCTATCAATATTTATCGTATTCTTTTTGAGGAAATAATGCATACCCATTGGACATTCCTGTCCATTAAATGCTTGAAGCTGCTGATGGAATGAGTAGTCGTCTACACTGGGTGCTGAAATAATCAGAAGTCTTCGTTTTGACATAAACCTGACACGCATACGAGGAAAGACAATAACTAAGAGAGTTATTTAGGACCGTGGTTTATGCTTGTTTGCAAAATGTTAAATGATCGTTTATGCATGAAGTGATCATGGTGTTTATGAGTACCTCAGTAGCGAGTTCTCCTCCTGATTATTTGTTTCGGCTTGAGAACACAGTGAGGGAGACGTTTTCTCCTCCTGCTTCTCAGACTGACGTGAAGGAAAGCTGTCAATGTAATTCAGTAAAACAGAAGGAGCTGTTTGCTTGTTGAAAACCCTGTTGAGCTAAAAAAAGAGAAATTGCTGTGGTGGTCCAATAAAAGTCAAAGTTAAAGGATTACTCCACTTTCATAAACTACATAACTAAATCCTGATAAGTTACTCACACGCATGGCATCTAAGATGCTTATATCGTTTTTCTTCAGGCGAAAATTAATACATTTTTTTTGAGGAAAACATTCCAGGATTTTTCCATATAGTGGACTTTAGTGGACCTCAATGGTCTTCAGTTTCAATACAGTTTAAAATTGCAGTTTCAATGCATCTTTAAATGGCTATGTTTACATGCACAAAATTTTGTCAATCCGACTCAATTCAATACGATTGAAGGTTAGGACAATACAGTTTACATGCACCCTAAACATTGCAATCTGATTTAAATGTTCGTTTACATGTACATTCTACAGAATCCAAAACGAACATCTGCGCAAGCGCACAGTCAGGGTTGCCAGATTTGCGTATCAAAACCATCCCAATGGACATTCAAAACTTGTTGAACGTGTTGTGATTCGATAGGAGCTTAGTTTGCCATTAGCTTAGCTGGCTACTGACGTATTCCTGTGGGCGGAGTTTAGTCAGAAAATCGTTCTACTGATGTCATTAAAGCCACCCTGTTTGCTGTAGGCTTAAAAAGGCGAATTCTGTTAAAGAAAAGATATTAAATTTGAGCTTTGTCATTTTACAGGTATTATTTATGCTATTATAGCAACATTACACACTAACTAGAGTTTAAAAAATGGGATCAGAAAGAACGTGACCTTTAAGTAGCTTAATGTTAAAAAGTGAACTTGAGCACAAATGTTCTGCGCATGTGCATAATGCATTTTTGGAGTACACCACCCCCTTCAATACGATCCAAATTTGCATCCAATCGTCCTCAATTACGTATAATTACAAACGGATTATTTGGTTGCATGTAAATGTATCTAATGATCCCAACGGAGGCATAAGGCTAGTATCTTGCAAATCGATCATGATTTTCGCCAAAATTCATATAAAATATGTACTTTTAAACCATAAATTGTCGTTGTGCACTAGCCATGAGATGCGCCAGCGCGACCCTACGTATAACATATATTCACATAATAAATCGTTACATTTATATAGCGCTTTTCTCAGTGCTCAAAGCGCTTTACATATGAATGGGGGAATCTCCTCAACCACCACAAATGTGCAGCATCCACCTGGATGATGCGACGGCAGCCATATTGCGCCAGAACGCCCACCACACACCAGCTTATTAGTGGAGAGGAGACAGAGTGATATAGCCAATTAGTATGAGGGATGATTAGTAGGCCAATGGGCAAGTTTGGCCAGGATGCCGGGGCACACCCCTACTCTTTTTCGAAGGACATCCTGGGATTTTTAATGACCACAGAGAGTCATTCGAAGGACGGTGTTTTTTTGACAGTATAGTGTCCCCGTCACTATACTGGGGTGTTAGGACCCACACAGACCACAGGGTGAGCACTCCCTGCTGGTCTCACTAACACCTCTACCAGCAGCAACCTGGTTTTCCCAGGTGGTCTCCCATCCAAGTACTGACCAGGCTCAGCCCTGAAAGGTCATGTGTTACATAATGTGATACACACACTTGCAAACCATTTTAAGCAAAAAACTGGCACAAAGACCTTAATTAGTGTCATTCCACATATAACAACTTCTGAACAGTCCACTTGTAAATTTTGGAGCGGTAGTTTTGCATACATCATGCATGATCTTTCAGTGTAATTATATAATACGTATGATCACATTGGCACATCACAAGGATAGTACAAATCGAGAAGTTGTCATAAAAAGTACTTCATTTTTAGGTTTTTATTCGTTTTGCTAGACAAGACCCTTATGCCTCGGTTGGAATCATTTAGAGCCCTTTGAAGCAATGAAACTGCAATTTTAAACTACCTTGAAATTCCAACCTGTTGAGGTCCACTATATGGAAAAAAATCCTGAAATGTTTTCTTTAAAAAACTTTGACTGAACAAAGACAGATATAAACATTTTGGATAACATGGGGGTGAAAAAATGATCAGAATTGTTTAATGAAAGTGGAATAATTCTTTAATAAGAAGGAAAATGATTAGTTTGCTTACATTAGGCCTGAGGTCATAATCAGTCAACACCATTGAGAAGTTTTTGGAGTCGAGTCTATAATCTCTTCGGATATCGGAGATTAACGCTGGGTTTCTGAACTTGTATGGCAAAGATGCTTGTGGAGGCTCGGTATCTGTTTCAAACAGAGCATTGTGCATTTTACATTTATGAAAAGACTGTATCACTTGAAAAACCGCTGGGTTGTTTTCAACCCAACATTTGGTCAAAAACGTGCAAATGTTAATATTTGACCCAACAACCTAACATCTTTTAGTGCGTAAACATTTGTTTAGGAAGTTTATCTTTGTGAATCTATGTAAAATATGCTGACAGAGAAGTCAAGGATTTCACTTCTGTTTTATCTTTTTGGTAGTGTTGAATGTGTAGTGAAGGGCTGTCTGAACCCAGAATGGACAGCACAGAGACCTTTCTAAGGGAAAAGTCACAGCTATGTAGCTCATTTTCATCTCTTTGTTTGACATACTGACTTGAGACATCACTTGGGGAGGAAATTATCTGTTTCAGGAAACACAAGCGAACATTTATTACACGTATCAAACGACAGCTACATTCTAATAAACTCAAACTTACAAGAAGTCTTCTTTGTCCTTTAAGGTTTTCCATGAATTCTTTAAGAGCTGCTTTTTCTTTATCATCTGCTTCTCGTTGGGATTTTCTCCTCCCTCCTTTTCCCTTTGTCTTCTTGCCATCTTTTCCTTTTCCTTTCTTTTTGGAGTTCGAATGGTCAGCGGTTTGTTCTCCTTCGATCTCTTCATTGACAGTGTCAGAATTAGATTTTGCACCAGTGTGCTTTCTATCTGAGTCATGTTTTTTCACATCTGCCACTGGCTCTCTATGTCTATCACTATCTGCAGATTTCCTCAGCTCATCGTGGTTCGGCCTCTTGTTTCCATTAGATCCAGATTTTGTTGACGGTTTGCTTGAATTACCCGATGTTTTACGGATGACAAATCGCAAACGTCCGCTCAAGATATCTTGGACTTTGTTTCTCAGGGTTGCCTTTTTGTCCAGAGGTTTCTTCTGTGTTGGAAAGATGGACGTGCCGTTTCCTTGCTTCTGTGGACTGGAGGTTCTTTGTTTGGTCTGTTTTTTCACCACTAACCTCTTCTTAGTTACCTTGCATTTAATAGGTAACCCCTTCCTGGCAACCTTTTCCAACTTGCGCACAGGCAATTGATCGATGGCCTCCAGAATAGCCTCAACACGTACCGGATAAGGAAATCTCTCACTGATTCTCATGTTCTTCTTCAGAATCAGCATGGAGAAGGTCGGGTCCTGCAGCTCCAGATAATGGAGGAACTTGGTCACCATTTCCGAATCAATGGGCTCCACTGTGGCCTCTCCGTGCATGGATGTGCGCTGGATTTTGCCCTCCATCATGGCATTCTGAATAATAGTGAGAATTAGGGTGTCTCTTTCTGCAAGTCGACAATTCAGTCCCTCTGACTCCTGGATCTGTTTCTCCATCATACGCAAGTAGTTGTCGCTGTGCGATGGTGCCGAAATTACCCACAGGCGTTTTTTTCCTGCAAAATCAGCTAAAAAGTCAGACTCTGACTGCACACCAGATTCCCTGTCACGGGCTGACACAGTGTTTTCTTTAGGAGGTACAAGTTCATCTTGTTTCTTCTCTTTGTGCTTTTTCTTGCCCCCTTTTGCAGACATCGCCGGACTGTTATTCCACAGTGCCAACAGGAACAGGAGTATCCACAGACGAGACATATCGAGACTTGTAGTAAGAAGGGAACCGCTAACCAAGAAGGTAAAGATGCAGGAAGAGGAATTCCAGCTTCTGGTTCACATTAAAGTTCAACCTAGTTACAGGAAATTTCTGGAATTTCTTAACTTCAAAGCAATGGTGAGCTTGGTGGCATGCAGAGTAGCTTCTTGCACCTCACAACACCATGTGTGCATGGAGGCTGAGCTTCTGAAGGGGGGAGGAATGAAAGGGGAGGATTTAAAGACCACCCTCTCCTCACCCTCATCTTCGGCTAAGTTTAAGATGACATGGTGTGGTTGTCAACATGTTATTTTTGTTATAAATATATTTTTAGTATTTCTTTGTCCCAAAATCTTAATATATTATTTGGGGAATTTAAATAAGAGTAGCGGGAATATTTTACGTTGTTAATGAAAGCAAACAAGCACTGCTTTGCAGGCCATTTTGCAGCTGCAAAACAGACATCAAAACTATGATGATTAGGACCAGAACCCCCCAAAATATTTTTGTAGTTTTTCTTGTCAGAAGCTAACCAAGCTTTACAAGTACACTTGTTTGTATATTAAACTAAATATATTTTCTAAATTATACGTAGTTTTTAAGTTTTTTAAATGAAACTACAAGTTTGTTTCTTAAGGCCACTTAGCATGTTCTTGGCCAGCGCATGAGATGTTATCAAGGAGGAAGTGAAAGAAAGCCTGTAGAAAGTGAAGGGGGTAAAATGTCATTGCTTTAGATCATAAAACGTGACAAGAAACTTTAGATAGCAATGTCCAGTTAGACATATAACGAATATAGCCAGTTTAAACCTCTACCTCTTAATTTTATATTTTAGATTATACACATCACACAGAAAGAATCACAAATAATTGGGGACGGCATGATTTTCCAGGTGTTAGAAGAAGCCATTGCATTGTGGATCAGTAAGGAGAGCTAATGGTTAACAGGCCCAGTGCACATACATTCCACAAATGGATTTAGTTGAAAAGAAACATATGAGAGACGAGGGGGAAATGGTAAAGCAGCAACCATATCCAGCAGTGACGGAGGAGATAAAAAAAAGTTCAATGCAAAAGCTATTGAAACATTCATGACTGAAATATGTTGTATTATTGAGATCATTGTTGAAATGTATAAATGAAATAAAACATTCTATTGAATTGTCTAGTTTTAGATGAGAAAAAATGATTCAGCTCTGCCAGTGTTTCTTTTTGATTTGTTTTAATTCACTATGTTAAGTTACATTAAGTTCCACTGTCTTTTATCTGTTTTATTTGTTTCACAAATTAATTTGTGATTATGGTGGCCGGTTTTCTTTTAGAGTATAATTCTTTGGCCGTTTCTCAAACGGAAGGCTGCATCCTCCGGAGGTCGCTTATGCAGACGTCATACGTCATCAAGCCTGGTTTATTTCAATTAATTAAGCATTACATTCAAAAAGCAAAAACATATTACAACAATTTACAATTAACTTAGAATAGTAGTCAACTTTATAATTGTTAATATTCTGAAATAAGTCTTTTTGACGTATTCAGCCTGCAGATGCGCCCTCTCAAGGATGCAGCATGTTTTTGAGAAGTTGCACACGCAAGTTTTTTGGTTTTATCTTTGTGTATACTTCCCCCTGCCGGTGCCGGATGTTACACGACTCATAACTCGTATTTTTTCCCTCATATAGTCAAACTGATGGCATTTTTACAGACAGATTTTCATCTAATAAAAATGTTTTCTAAATGTTTTCAGATTCCATAAAATCACTGTCCGTGTGATTGTGTGTTTTTCCAGTAACTAACAATTCAATTGTGGTAATTTGGTCAACACAAGGAACCAAACACGCGACATATAAACAACAAGTCTAAAACTCTGACTCTGTTTTGAATGAGTTCCCATTTAAGTCCTAAAATAAGTATTGGATGCAATTGTGATAGGACTGCGCAGCCCAATCGGCGTATGACATCAAAGTACCGCGAGAGCGATTTAAAAACAGCTTTTCGAGTCACTCTCGCGGTACGTTGATGATCGTTCAGCACAAAGCCGTATGAAGGTTTGCCTAGATGTAAACCATTACGTATAAATTTCATATACATAAACAAAAATGGGCAAATTTAACAAACATAACATGATATTATTTAGAACAGAGAACTAAGAACTCTTAAAAATATTAGAAATTAAAAAGCAAAACGAATGTATACAATACCTTTATTTTATTGATTTATTGTAATATCCCATGTTGTTGTTATTGTTGAATTTATTCTTTTTTATTCTTCCTTTGATTTGATCCATTTGTAGCTATTTTGAATTTAATAATAAACACATTGTGATCCTCTTTATATGTATGCAATGTTCTTGTTCTATTAAAAAAAGAACTTCGAGTCACATGCGTTGATTGACAGCCTAGCAAAACCACAGAAACTGAGCTCACAGAGGTGAACGCGAGTACTTCCGGGTGGCGGCGGCTTTGAGTTGCGCGTCCCCGCTATCAAAGGTCGCCCATTGATGCTCTGTCTCGACTCGGTGAGAATTTTAATTGTTCATTATTCTTTGCGAACTTGACGGTTAATGGCAGACATGCATATCATATGCATCGCTTTGATTTCTGAATGCAAACGCTTGCTAGCTGTTGTTACTTTCTGTTTAGCTATCATGCTAATGTGTGTTATGGAAAGGAAAGGGAACTGAGCGCTTGTGTCCGCCTTCAGTCGACCGCAAACCTGCATTATTTTTTTTTACTAAAAAGTAGTGCATTTTTATACACTGCATAACAAGTTAAAATAAATAAGACAGACGTGATTATGTCTGAGGATGTGAATGAAAACGCATCAAGTTTATAAATAACTTGCATGCGGAAATTCTCATGCTGTTTGAATGAATGACTTCTGCATTGTCCAATAACAGACACGAGGACGAGCACCGCTATTTTTTGATGTCGGTGCGTTTTCACAGCGAATATTTTATATAACACTTTCAACTTTTATGAATTATAAATTAAAGTTTATTTAATTGTAACGTTAAGTTATCAAAATAGACGTATGTCTGCTGACGTGCTGCTGGATTAAGTTGTAGTTAGCACGATAATCCAATAGATTCAGCGTGCACACGTGTCATTAGAAACTGTGATTTAATTGTTTTATACGCCTTCGTGGTTATGTATAACATCATTTATATGGATTGCATGCATATAAAAGAGGACTTGTGAAAACTGGTAAACTTTGCTTTTCTAATTATATTATTGTATTTCCGTATTTTCCTAGTCAGAAATTGTTTATGGTCTCTATTACCAACCATAAAAAACATAAATGACCTATAAGCCCTACTGTCTGTAAACTGCTACCGTCTGACCCCAGTGAGATTATCGTTATCACCTTCACATGAGATATTCCTAAGCTGAACAAATATAGTTAACTGCACATTTTACTCACTGTTTGCTTGACTGCATGTCCTTGTCTGTTTTTTTTAACCCTGTGGATTAACTGTAAATCTATTTTGTCTATAAATTGACTTGCCAAGGCCCATATCTTGACTTTCTCTTTCTTCCAACAGTATGGCCTCTAGCAGTCATTGAAACTTTGTACAGTACTTCCCATATTATTACTTTATTAGGATGAATTGCTTCATTGAACTCGTTCACACTCCATGTAAATGCGGTTGTCATTCCCAAAAGTTTGTAGTGTGTAGTACAAGGCCAATGTTTACCCTTGTAATTCGCTTTGGATAATAGTATCCACTAAATGACTAAATATAAATGCGTACATAAACATTAAGCTTATTCATTTATATTATTAAATGGTGGTCACATGCTGTCATAGGACACAAGTCTGTCATAGGACACAAATCTTTTAAAATCCCTAAAAAAAAATTTAAATAGAAAGTTTTGTCTACTTGAAAACAAATAAGTGCTGTGAGAGAAGTGAGTAAATGTGAATCTTCATTAATATATTTAAAAAGAGTTTAAGCTGTCAATTATTTTTAGAAGATATTTATTCAACACCCCATCAAAATTCACTTGCACTTTGTGTGTGTGTTTCTTAAAATGTGTGTCACCTTGGTGACAGTTGAAGGGGGTGGGCAGCTGAGCTGCAGTGGTGCATTGTGGGATTTATGCATAGGTTCACACAACTTTTTCTCTCTCTCTCTCCCTCACATGTAGGAGGAGGGTCGATTCAACTTTACAGCTCCTCCTTGTGTCTCCGATGGCGAGTCTTCTGCGCGTGGTAGCCAGCAGCTGTTCTGTCCCCCTGTTCACCGGGGTGGCCTGCGCTAGTCTACCGAGTGTCCGGACAGTGAAGGCACCATGCTTGCGCTACTTTAGGACCCATCAAGCCCTCACTCGCCTTGCCAGTCCAGGTAACAGTGATGAAATAACATATTATTGGGGTCTGTAAATATTTGATTTTCCCTGGCAATAAACTATGGTGGGAAACAAGTAGGATAGGATTGTGTAACAGTACAAAAAAATAACGATTTATAAATGTGCACGTTTGAGTTTACCCCTACCCTTATGACCCTGCATAAATATTTTGTCATTTTAACTTTTGTCGCTTTTATCCAAAGTGACTTACAGTGTATTCAAGCTGTGCCTTTTATCATTATGTGTGTATTCTCTAGGAATCTAACAAATGACCTTAGCGTCATGCTGTAGTAGATGAGCCGTACGAACAATGTTTTTCCACAGTGGCCTTTGTTTACAATGACTCCCAAGGTCATTTTGTTTGGTCACCAAATCCCTCCCTCTGCTTGTCCCACCCCTATTACCTGCACTATAAGAGTGTATGTAGCGTACTGGCTGCCTAGATACAGCAAATGTGTGTTAGAGACCAGCCATTAATGGCAGACATTTTTGTAAGGGGGGAAGAATGGTAATGACAGCTGGCATGAGATATTTTTGGCACAGTATCAGCTAAAGAACTAGGACTGGGGCTTGTGAGACAGAGTGCTTGCTTGGAGAAAATGCATAACTTAAGTGATTGCCAGTGTTTGTATGAATATAAGGTTTTCAGGCCTTGTTTGAAGGATGTCTGTATTATATTCACTATATAATGGTATTGTATTCTGACTGGTTTGTTACAAAACCATCTCTTTTGGTCTTAAATGCCCTTAACCTCCTAAGACCTGGATGTTCACATACGTGGACATCACATTTTTGTTGTTGTTTGCACCATAATACTTAATTCAGTTTAACTGGAACCTGTTGTACACAAAGATGGACAATGACACTACTTCATGTTCAAAGAAAAATATTTGGTTGTTATATTTATTGGTTCTTCCCAACCACAAAATAGCTGGTAGAAATCTGAAAAAAAAGACCAACCGGGTCTTTGGTTACTATACATTGGGGTGATTCTCACGAAATCTAGATTTGGAAGGTGTCCAGCATCAGAATTTTTAAAAAGCCCCTGAAGCCCATTTTTATTGCACATATAAAATTAAGGTCTGAACTTAAAGGAGCATTTCACCCGTGGAAACATTAATCTTTATTAAAAATGGATCATATTTGTAGTCAAAATGTAACATAAATTTCGAATTTGGTGCCTATTTGACCGAGAAAAGGAGTTTTTGTAGTCTCACCCCCTCTACAAAGATATAGGACTTCCTTCCTTCTTTCAATGATGCAAAAAAATCATCAGATTTTTACATCATTGAAAGAAGGAAGTGCAACACTGAAATCCATATTTCTCCTGTCTCAGGGGAAACAGAGGGAATGATGCACGACCATTCAAAAACATGACTGGGTTTCTAACTATACACAGCTTAATGTAAATGGGTGAAGTGTCCCTTTAATATAACCATTATTTATAGAGGATTTAAAAAATATTTTTTATAGAATTTTTTTTAGATTATCATTATCAAAAATTATCATTACCGCAACTTGATATTACATTATATGGGTGATTCTCACGAAAACTTGGTTTTAAAAATGTCAAACAAAGTCTGGAGTAAATGGGAACATTAATTTAATAAACTTTTACTTATCATTTAACACTTTTTGTAACATAATTTAAAAAATTAGTCCTTAAAAATCTCATTACCGCAACAGTAAGAAAACATCAACACTGACATATTTTCAAAATGACATGACAAACCTGAAAGAACATAATTTGAAGATTCTGCACATGCATTTAAAATCAATGTATTATGCTTCTATTAATTAAATTAACATTTAATAAGCATCTGTTGCGGTTATGATAATCAAAATGTCGTGTAAGCATTCTGACAAGACAATATTTCAAATTAACTGTAAAAAATTATCTTACCTGGTAGCCATCTTGAAGTAACTGGTCCATGTGCTTGGTCACTCAAAATCAAACTTTATTAAAATTCTGTATGTGTGCTTAAACTGTTCTCAAAGTGTGTTGCGGAGGATGAGAACATCAGGCATGGACACATCATTTTCCTAATTTTTCTTCATTATTATTATACATGAATATTCAGTAAATATTTTTTCTGTCATCTAAAGTAGTCTAGCAAAACATCCATTTATTTTTTTTTTCTTAATATTTTTGTTTTAATTTGATTAAATTACAACATAACGCATGTTCAAACACAGCCGGACACATTGCGGTAATGAGAATTTCAGCAGAAAATGAGATAAAATTTACAATGATAAATTCTTATGTTGAAATCACACATTGTGCAAGGTAGAACACAGTATTGTGTTAATTCTGATGCTTTTTAATGTTACTATATTACACATTTTAAAGCTAAAATCATTAGTGCCGTGGTGTTTCAATGGTTTCGTGAGAATCACCCATGTGCACTTACAAACTCATGTTTCGGTAATGAGAACTAAAAAGTTGACAAACAAAATTGTAACTTTTATCCGGAGAGAAAAAATAAGAACTGCTTACCTGGTTAGCCATCTTGAGTTTCATTTTTTTTTTTGAAAATGTTAGTTTCCTTGAGAGCTTAAACAGCAATTGAATAATGTTGCGGAGGATGAGAGAATTTTTTTGGAAACATTTATATTCCTTATTATTGTCTCTACATTTACCAATGATCACCAAATATACCACGTGTTTCTGTACTGTAAATGTTTTTAGTATATGCACTGAAGCTTTTTATTTTTTAGATTTTTTAACTATAAATATTTCCATGTCAAAGAACCCAAATCCATTCATGAACACTTTGCGGTAATGAAAATTTTTCCTTTAAATGTGGCAAAAACAACACAATTGGTTTGTATAATGTCATTTGAAATCATGTGCAAAAAAGTACATGAAGAGATGTTTGTAACTGTATGCTTTTTATTACTTTTTTATCAAAATGTTTCATGACACCTCATAAGTCTAATTTCGCGAGAGTCACCCATTGGGAGCTTGTTTTGTAGCCTGTGTCCTGGCTCTAACCACCTCCAGACAGCTCAAGTCTGTGATTCACGTGATTTCAATTGTTGTTATTATCTATAGGTCAGGCACATGGTGGAATTTTCCACAAGGGACCTTCTGGTACCAATAGGAAGACATGGCTTGGATCACATCTCTTAATGCATATTCAAGCTGTCTAGACCACATGTTGTTTGCACATACTTATAGAGCCAAACACATGCTGTGCATAAAAATTCAGTTTGATTTGTTTTTCTCAAAATGCCAAAACTCGTTGTGTTGCTTGTTTTGTCTTTAAGAAAATATGACTGGTATTGGAGCAAAGTCACAAGGTCTTGCTATGCTGTAGTTTAATGCACGCAGCTGTAAAATCAAACTTTTCTTGAACTCCATAAATGTTTTTATGACCTCCCTGATATCAAAGGTCTCAGAGTTTAACTCTTCTTTCAACTGTCTTAAGAATGAAAGATTATAAATGCCTTCCTGTGATTGAATCCCTATGTCTATAAAGTTGGTTTTAAACAGATTAGGGACAGATATGAGACTGTGGGAATTCTCCTAGAGGTTGAATTTTCGCAATATAGTGGTTTTTACTTGTTTTGAGTAACTCAAGATCATTTATTTACAACTCATTTTATTTCTATGATATATCGCTATCTCTAAACTTTGATCATTTTCCATGCCCCGGTTGATTCCATAACCTCTTGTTATTCCTGCAGGTATTCCATACAAACAGCTGACTGTCGGCGTTCCCAAGGAAATCTTTCAGAATGAGCGTCGAGTGGCCCTCTCTCCTGCTGGAGTGGAAGCTCTCATCAAGCAGGGCTTTAATGTGGTGGTGGAGTCGGGCGCCGGGGAATCTGCTAAGTTCTCCGATGACATGTACACAAAAGCCGGAGCCAGCATTAGGGACGTTAAGGATGTCCTTGCGTCTGATGTTCTTGTTAAGGTACAGATTCTTATAATATCTTTATATGAGATGCCACTTGGTAGAAGGTTTAATCATCTTTATATGCTTCTCACAGGTGCGAGCCCCCATGTTAAACTCGGCTTTGGGAGTTCACGAGGCCGAACTCATGAGCGAAGGATCGACTCTTGTCAGCTTCATCTATCCTGCTCAGAACCCTGAGCTGATGGATGTGCTGTCCAAGCGCAAAGCCACTGTCTTGGCCATGGATCAGGTGCCACGTGTCACTATCGCACAGGGTTACGACGCCCTCAGCTCCATGGCGAACATTGCTGGGTCAGTCCTTTTGAAGTAACTTGGAAAAACTGTTATTTGAGCTGAGTTGCACTCAAGTTATACGTTCAGTAACTTTAGATATTACTTATAAATGACATTTATTTATTTTTTATCCCCTGTGAAAAATCCCAAACAAACAGTTAAACTTCAGTGTCCGGAAAGTCTTGGCTACTGTCCCTAGCACGCAACAAACGGGATATTTGTGGCTAAGGTATAATTTCTTGATTTCTTTCCATCAATGCCTGTGACTGATGCACCTCTGTTTCTTTTGGCAGCTACAAAGCCGTGGTCCTGGCAGCAAACAACTTTGGCCGCTTCTTCACCGGTCAGATCACAGCCGCAGGGAAGGTTCCCCCAGCTAAGGTATGCTTGGCATATGTGCACACGCCCAAGTTTTATTTGACTTTGAGCATTGCTGTATATTACTTACATACATTAGCTCTTAGAAGCACTTTACATTAGAACCTTACCTGATTTGATTTTTTCTGTATGTCTCAGTTTGATGTGTGCTTGGTTGTTTAAAATGACCTGTTTATACTGGCAGGTGTTGATCATTGGCGGTGGAGTGGCTGGGTTGGCTGCCGCTGGCAGTGCCCGTGCTATGGGTGCCATTGTCAGGGGCTTTGACACCAGGTATGGTAATAAATAAGTTTACTTTACAGTATGTGCTTTACATACAGTGACCTGTGGCTGTAAAATTTGAATATAGACATAAATGCAATAACTTTAAATGGTTTGTGCTCTGTATTCCGAACCCTCACTATAGATTTGTGTGAGGAATTTGATTTGTATTATTGGAGCACCTATTTTTCTGTAATATTTGCATTCTGAAAAACTGGTCCTAAGCAGTTGGTCTGATTTGACATTTGGCATGTATCATGTATAGATACACCTGTCAGAAAGTTATTGTCTAGCCCATCTAAGCTATTACACCAACTGATTCACCTGCAGGGAACAAACTTGGTATGCATGGTAACAAGGACAATTTGAAGAAACATGACAAATGTAAATCTGGTATGCTGTCGGGGCTTAGTTATGTAGGAACTTGTGCAAAACTAAATTTTTGGGATCAATGAAGTTTAAAGGGGTAGTTCACCCAAAATAAATAAAAATTGTGTCATTTACTCTCGTGTTGTTACAAACCTGTATGTAACTCCTTTGTTCTGATGAACATGAAGGAAGATATTTTGAGAAATGTTTGTAACCAAACCAATCAGAGGCCCCATTGACTTCCATACTATTCTTTATTCCTTCTATGGAAGTCAATGGGGCCTCTGATCGGTTTTGTCACAAACATTCCTCAAAATATCTCACAACAAAAAGAAATTTATACAGATTTGTAACAACATAAGTGAGTAAACGATAACACAATTTTCATTTTTGGGTGAACTATCCCTTTAATTGTTCCCAGGGTTTCCCACAGAAAGTTTCTTAGTTAAGGTGGTAGGGATGGGCGGGGTCGAGGGCGTGGCAATGAAATGAGCGGGGCGTATGAGTCATGATGAAAATTAAAATATTCTAATAAAATAAATAAATAAAATATTTCTTTTTAAAACACTCAAATAAAACTTCATTTAGAAGAAGTTAAGGCGGTAGGGTTTCCAAGCTTAGGCGGGCCGCCTTAACTGAAACCCTGGTACCACAAAAACAACTTTATCCATTGCATCCACATGATCTGTTCAAATTTGTCTGTTGTGGAAATTCTTTGCTTTTCCAGTCTGTCTGGAGCCTTTTGTTTTCATTATTTATGTTCCTTTCTGAAAAGATGCTTTTTATTTCTTAATTTTTTTGTCAGTATTTATAAGTCTGAGATGTGAGTAATTGTTCCTCCCTAGTTTGTTTTGACAGTTGTGCAGTCTTTATTCTTTATTCAAAAACAAGATCACAAAGCTGCTAAAATCAATTACTACTTACCTGCACAGTACACAAGCAGATGTGTGCTTGTTCTTCAAAGTTTTTACCTTTAGTTCCTCAAAACCTCCACTTGGTGGCAGTCCTGCAATAGTCATGAAAGTGAACCATTTATAACAAGAAGTCAAGAAATCCTTGGATACTTGTTTCTTATTGGTTAGTCAAAGCATTAGGTCTAATTTTTTATTATGACCTCTGAACTGTATAACTGCAGTCTGTCACTGTGTCTTTGCATAAACTGCATATGTAATGACTTTAGTTTAGATAATAATTTCACTTAATATGTACATTTGTCAAGGGCCTGATCACACTATCAGGATTTATTCTGCAATAACGTTAATGACATACTGCGCATTATGTAAACATCTGGAGCTTTTCATAAGCCCATTTGTGTAGCTCATCTTGGTATCCTTCAGGCAATTTCTCATCATCTTCTCTCCCTCCAGAGCAGCTGCATTAGAACAGTTTAAATCGCTGGGTGCTGAGCCCCTGGAGGTGGACATTAAGGAGTCTGGGGAAGGACAGGGTGGCTATGCTAAGGAGATGTCCAAAGAGTTCATTGAAGCCGAGATGAAGCTGTTTGCCAAGCAGTGTTTGGATGTTGACATCATTATCACAACTGCGCTTATTCCCGGTATGCATACATGCAAGATTCATTGTCTTACTGTCTAATCTTTATTCATCATTCAACATCTTTGGCATTTACTTCTGCAGATAATTTATGTGTGTGAACTTTGAATTTAGCTCTGTTGTTGACTCTTAAATTGATAGTTCACCCAAAATTGAAAATTGTGTCATAACCTTAATATTGACCTGTATGAATTTCTTTTTTTTGATAAACACGCAAAAATACATTTTGATAAATGATGATCAGCATACATACATGATGACTTTTAAAGTAGAAAAGACAAAGTATTGTGATAAATAATGATAAAGATATTTTGATAAAATATGGTATGCAGAAAGTTGACGGTTCCCATTAAATTCCATAGGATTTGTTTTTCCTATTATGGAAGTCAGTGGTTTCCACCAGCTGTGTGCTTACTAGGGATCGACCGATATGGATTTTTCAGTGCCGATGCCGATACCGATTTTTGTTTCATCAGCCTTAGCCAATGACCGATACAGGCTGCCGATTTTCTTGAGCCGATATTTGGGGCCGATACTGCTTTTGCTCACTCAATTTACATCATAAAAATTATGTAAAAAAATGGCATGTTGTTAAAAAGAGATGTTATTAGTTTGAACAGTTCTTACATTCATTTTAGTCTAGGACTAGTCTAATCCCTGTCCGGGAAACTGCCCCTTAGAGATGAGAAATAAAAACCAGCTTTGTTCAGCTATGATCAGCTGTTAGGCCGAGCTTTCGATGTTGTCATGGAAAGGTTAATTGTTTTTATTCACATGACCTGCAATCGCTTGCGGGTTCCAGCACTTTGTCTGTAAATAATGGCAGAAAAAAATCGGCGAACATGGCAGCCACGTATCGGCCGATGCCGATACACATAAAACTCGCAAATATCGGCCCGATATATCGGCTGGCCGATATATCGGTCTATCACTAGTGCTTACCATTATTTATTAAAATATTTTCTTTGTGTTCATTAGAAAAAAAATCATACAGGTCTAAAACAACATGAGGGTTAGTAAATTATGACAGAATTTTTATTTTTGGTTGAACTAACCCTTTAAAGGGACACTTCACTTTTTTTTAAATATGCTAATTTTCCAGCTCTTCTAGAGTTAAACAACCAATTTTTACCTTTTTGGAATCCATTCAGCTGATTTCCGGGTCTGGCGCTACCACTTTTAGCATAGCTAAGCATAATTCATTACCATTAGCATCGCACTCAAAAATGACCAAAAGGACTTTGCTGCTGTACCATGGTTGCAGCAGGCGTAATGATATTATGCAGCGCCCGAAAATAGTCCCCATGGTAACTTTTATTAGCAGGGGACTATTTTCGGTGGGATTATGCTAATTTTTGCTATAAGTGGTACCGCATGGAGATCTGCTTTAAATATCCAAAACAGTAAAAATCAAATGGGGGAGCTGGAAAATGAGCCTATTTTTTTAAAAATGTGGAGTGTCCCTTTAAGGAGTAATAACTTAAATATCAGCATATAGCTTTAAACAAAATTTAAATGTATGGTGCCTTATTAAAGCTTTATATATGAAGCTATAAGTTGTTTTAAGTGCTTTCTGGTGCTTGACTGCAATTGATAATTAGTTTTTTGTTAAAAGGATAGCTCACCCAAAAATAACAATATTGTGATTACAGAAATGATGACATAATTTTATTTTGATGTGAACTTTAATAAAATCAAACAACAGCTTTGGGTTTGGAAAAACAGGGAGAGTAAATAATGAAAGAATTTAGATTATTTTTTACTGAATCAACGCTTTAACTGTGATCCTGGTTTATCTCAAGATACTTTGGTTAATACTAAAGTGAGAGATTAGCCTGGAAAGCTAAATCGAGTGTAAATCGTAATTGCCAATTTAACAGCTCTGTGGCTGCAGATGTGCTTTGTGTTCATTAAAAGCACGTTTTGTCTTAATCTCTTTGACTAAAAGGTAATAAAAAGAGGCCTGTGTTCATAGCAGGGAATGTTTACCAAGTCACTATGTTTCCCTAGTGTCATAACGCTTGGTTTGGGTCACTCTGTTCTTTGAGTTGGCAGTTTGCTGACTTTCCAATCTTCATTGGCGTTACTTTGTTCCACTGTAAAAAATATGCAGCATGAAGTTAAAACAATCTTGCTTTTACATGTCAGTTTAACCTTCTTTAAGTTTTGGCTGTGAAAAGTTGACATATCTTATAAAATCAGCTTAAAATTGTTTTACTTAATTTTTTAAGTATGCGTTACATAAAAGTATATGTTTATTTGACAAAAAGCTGCATATTTTTTATAGTGCATGACATTTTGCGGACCCCTTCTATAATTTTATCTCCATCCCTGAAGCTACTATGGAGCAACATGACTTTTTGCACATGATGCAGATTAATGTGCAAACCGTGCATCTTGGGTTGGGGAATGCATGCAATCTGTTCTATTCTTATCCAAGTTTCTGTTATTTTTTTCAAAACAAAAATACCGCTAAGCAGCTTATTGGTGTATAAGGTTGCACGGATGAAAGGCACATCAGAGGAGGCTTATTAAATTCATATCAGTCATGGTTCTGGTTTAGCAATCTCACTATGCTGAATTTATTATGCAGGTCGGAAGGCCCCTGTACTGATTACTAAGGAAATGGTGGAGACAATGAAGGACGGGTCAGTGGTTGTGGACCTGGCTGCAGAGGCGGGGGGAAACATCGAGACCACAGTTCCTGGAGAACTATCTGTTCACAAAGTGAGTACACTATGGCCGAGCAGGATCCTAGGGGTCAACTTAAGCATCATTATGCTTTTTGTTTGTCAGGAGGTACAGGCAAGTATGTTTTATGGGTTAATCACATGAAATTTGGTTATAAACACACATTAAATTTGACGTTCCTCACTCTGGTTCAAAATGGTAAAATGTCGTGAACTCTCTAGAAAGGAAAGAGTCTGCATTAAAGCACTTTACAATGCTGGATAGTCGGTTAGACAAATAGACAGTTTGTCTAATAAATTGGTAAAAATGTTGTCAATTATTCACGTTTATTTTAGAAATTGGTTTTTAACCCACTACTTTTCTGGTCTACAGGGTGTGATTCATGTCGGATATTCAGATCTTCCCAGTCGCCTCCCAACTCAGGCCAGCACATTGTACTCCAACAACATCACCAAACTTATCCGTGCCATCAGCCCAGATAAGGAAACCTTTTACTTTAATGTCAAAGAGGATTTTGATTATGGCACAATGGACCA
Organism: Misgurnus anguillicaudatus; assembly: GCF_027580225.2. Lineage (NCBI taxonomy): Eukaryota > Metazoa > Chordata > Actinopteri > Cypriniformes > Cobitidae > Misgurnus > Misgurnus anguillicaudatus. The sequence goes on from NC_073345.2 coordinate 22,403,176, forward strand.
TGTGATTCGAGGTTCAATAGTTATGAAGGTAAATCTAGCAATTTATTGAAAAAAAAATATATAAATATAAAAAAAATTTAAATTTATTTTATAAATAAATAAATAAATATTTAAGCAATATCGCTCGAGTAGGAGTGCGATACAGCTCCACATCATCACGGCCGCGACTAGGCCAGAGGCACGAGGCCGTAGGCAATCACAGCCGTGATGATACAGAGCCACACCACACGACCCCGAGAGCGATATTGCTTTTATACAACAGTTCGACGGCACACGTTTGAAAAACGAAAACTAGAAAACAACAGCGGAGTTATTTTAAAAGCCTCTTTGTTTGAGAACTACTTCTTCCGCCACGGATTTGAGGGCAGCCAGAATGACAGGTAAAACTTTCGGCTGCTTTGAAGCTCATAACAACTCAATGGACGGAAAAGCCGTTACTTTATATTACCGTTTCTTGGTCACAAAGTGTAGTTTTAAGATTAGTTCAGTCGAGAATGTATATGTATTATATTTAAATCTGCAGTCGATTAGTAAAGATAGCGCCTGTTTGAACGTTTGCTTAGTGAGATTCGGTACGAATGAGAACCAAAGCATGAGCGGACATCAGTGTTCACTCGCCCCGCTGACCACCGCCCTCTCTGGGCTACATTTCTGACAGAGATCCCCTGGCTCTCATGTTGGCCTTGTTTGTTTATGATCGTCAAAATGAGATCAAATCAGCAGTATTTGGTGTCATGATCAAACTATTACTTGTTTTTTAATTCATATTTAGTGTCTTTTGTGTTGTTATTGTTTTGGCGCGAGGTAAATGTTAATAAAACTATTTGTATAACGTTACTATTGCTTTCTCATTTATTCTTAACGTGATACGAGCACTCGATTATTATTATTAAACTTTGTTCTTGTCAGTACTATATAAAACTGTTTTTTATAAGTGTCAGAGATATGTTTTTGCATGCTGCTTATAAATATACCAGTGGCGATATCTCATAACATGTTTTAATAGTCAGGTCACGATAAAGTAAATGATCAATGTCCACATTTAAAAGCTGCGGTGCTTACCTGCTGTTTCACGGTGTTTTCGCGTTCTGATAAGAAATATAGCTTCAGAAAAAAAACGAGTGTTTATATTCCTCTTTCCAAGTGTTAATAATCCACACGATGTGACAAGACATTTCACCCATTAACTGTAACGTAACATCCAAGAGCGCCGATCTTTAACTAATAACTTCAGATTGGGGATTCAGACTGATTTATGAGCTAGTAAACTAATGAGACACACACACGGAGAGTGATTCAAACAGCGCGTCTGTGTTTTTCCATTCAGAGATGAGCCTGCTTAGGACCTCCATTCACTAGGTGGCGGAATAATACTAAAGGTGAAGCAGCTACAGTGCTGTTATCAGCACAATATCGTATGGCTCTTAGCCAATCAGATTCGAGAACCAGAAAGAACTGTTGTATAAATATATATAACGTTAAACATATAATATTAAACATATAACGTTAAACATATATGAATAAAGTTAAATGAATAAAGTTAAATGAATAAAGTTAAATGAATAAAGTTAAATGAATAAAGTTAAATGAATAAAGTTAAATGAATAAAGTTAAATGAATAAAGTTAAATGAATAAAGTTAAATGAATAAAGTTAAATGAATAAAGTTAAATGAATAAAGTTAAATGAATAAAGTTAAATGAATAAAGTTAAATATCTAAATATTAATATATTATTATATAAATATCTAAATATTAATATATAAATATAAATATAAATATATAATTTTATATAAACATAGTACCATCATATAAGGTATAAAATAGCAATTTCATTTATTTCTAAGGAAAATTGCAATAGTTATCTAGTGCCACAATATGTACATTATAATTTTTTAAAATATTAATAAAATCATTAAACTTTACATATTACTGTACATATATACAAGTATTTAAACGTTTTTGAAGTTATACATTGTTTCAAAGTTTGAGTCATTCCTGAGCCGTTTGTCTTTCTGTTCATAGTCTGCTCTTAGCAAGACCATTTATAACAGCTAAAGAACATGAGTGGTTATAAATGTATGACTCAATATCTCTCTGGCATTGGTTAAGCTTTCAAAAAGTCAAAAGGTGGTGCATTAATCCTGGCTCTCGCTCTGTCTGTCTGTCTGCAGGATGGGAAAGTTCTTTTCCCCGCACCACAGCCTAAAAACATCCCGGTGGCTGCGCCGCCAAAACCAAAGTCTGTGCAGGAGCTGGCGAAGGAAAAGGCTGCTGCCATCTCACCCTTCAGAGCCACTCTCACCACGGCTGGACTTTACACCGGAGGTAAATCGCAGTCTTTCTGCCCTCCCTGCCTTCCTGTTCCCCCAGATCTATCCCGGTCCCGCAGGGTTAATTTGAAAGCACCATCCCCTGGGTTTTAAGAGGAAGAGCTTGCTGCATTGTTGCTCTCTGAACCGTGTTAATGAGGCTATCATGCATGTTTTTATCAGTGACCCCTTTATTTCTATTTAATTTTCTTATGATGAGTTTATCCACTTTAGTGATCTGCATTGCTCAGAATTCACAAAAATGGCAGCTCTCCTGTTTGGCTTTCGTTCCCGAGATGCGATTAGTCTCAAAAGCACCGCTAAACAAAACTCCATGCAAATGAATTCTATTGGTTGCAGACGGCCCGCCAAACGCTTGTGTGAAAGAAGGCAACCCTGGCTTTAAATCAAAGTGCTCGCTCAGTCGAGCCTCATATGAGTCACGCATAAATAAACACAGGTTCACAAACAAAATGCAAATGAGATCTTCCTGCCCTTTCATGATTGGCCCTATATGTGTGAGCTCAGGTATGGGGAATCCTGACTTGCTCGGAAGACTGAAATCGCTGTCTTTTGAAATGTGTATTGGTCACCTAATTGTTTTAATTTCCCTACCACCATGGCCCATGTTAGGTTCTGAATGCCAGGAAACTTGAATGATGAAGGGGAGGTTATTTTAAAGCTTACCTCCTAATGGGTCTGTGAGGTTGTCATTGGGTGCTTGCTCAACCCCTTAGAAAACAGGGGCTGTGTTCGAAATCACATACTCTTGAGTTGTGATTATTTTACTATATCTTAATACGTGTTCAATTCAAATTAATTAGGCAAAAATATTGACTTTATTCAGTTCTCTATTTCTGATGTCCATAAGGTCTTGAGTCAGCTGGACTCAAATAAGCCTGCAGCCTATTTAAAGTTAGCATCTGACTTTATTGCTGAACCTATGGCTTACTTATTTATCTTTCCATTTCCCAATAGATTTGGAAGACTGCTTATTTTCCTCCTCTTTTAAAAGGGGGTGGATATGTCTCATGGCAGTTGAAAAATTATAGGCCAATATCCAAATTGTGAGTCTGATCTAATCTTTTTAAGAAACGAGTAAATTAATCGGTTTATCGAAGGCTTTTGACACAGTTGATCATGGCAACCTTTTAAAACAACATTATCAGAAAATGCTATTAAATGGTTTGCCAACTACCTTTCAATGAGAACACTGTGTGTGCTTTTAAAGGACTGCACTTCTACTGTTTTATCAGTCTTTAAAGGTGTCCCTCAGGGGGCAGTTTTGGGACCCATTCTGTTTTCTGTGTGAGTTAGTAAGTAAAGTTTATTTATATAGCACATTTATCTCAGCAGAATGTACATAAGTAGTATTTGTGATAATATCCCATATGCATAGATACCTTGTTAGATAACCATCTTTACACAAATGACATATGCTATTTATTGCAACGCTTCATCAGCGTCACAAGCTCTTCATTATTTACAGTCAGCATTTGTTTCTTGTTTCTACCTTCTTGGCCTGATCACTCTTGTAAAAGAGATTAGTTGGTTTTATATTTAAAACAGCATTTATTAAGGTAATTTTATATCAGTAAAATATGATTCAAATGCACATACTTTGTCATGTTTTTGAAAAGCACATTTCTTGTTGTTTCTCCTCAGGTCTGGGTTCAATGATCGGTCTCGGGCTGTGTGCTCCCAATGCTGCATTTACTCAGATCGTTACAACCTTTGGCCTGGCAGGAATTGTGGGATACCACACCGTCTGGGGCGTCACTCCTGCTCTTCACTCGCCACTTATGTCTGTTACAAATGCCATTTCAGGTAAATTATTTTAAATATCTTATGCCTTGTTTCGAATTTGTCTTAAAGACTAAAGCAGTGCTTCTCAAACTTTTTCAGCGTGCAACCCCCTTGTGTATAGTGGCCCCCACTTGTGTCCTTTGTGGCCCTTTCAAAGAAAATTTATGACATAATACATTGTAAAACATAAAATTTGAATTAAATAAAACTTATTAAAATATACAATGGAGTGTTGTTGGTTAGTATCTGAGGTATAATTAGACAGAATTCACGATAAGTTATTATATTTGATAAAATGTCATAAAACTGGGGCCCCCTGACACAAAGTGTGTTGTCTTCCTGTCTCTTTCTTGGAGATTACATTTATAGGTTAGTTCTTTACATCAGCTAGAGTTGAAACGGAAATGGTGAAATGAAAGTCTACTGCATATTACGAATACCTTAGATCATTAAAGTGTTTTGAGTATGAACTTTAGCTACAAGAATGTTTGAAGGTATGAATACCCACTTGATTTAATTTGTAGGTATTTCATTTCTTCTGTCCACCCCTGAGTTAGCGTCTGATGTATCGAATCAGCCCATCCGTTAAGATGAGAATTCGTCTCTTCATTAGTCTAGACGTGAGAAGCCAAGGTTCAGCGGTGGATGTAACCATCAGCAGGGCAGATCGAGGATGCTTCTGTGCTTCGTTAAGCTTTTATTCATTTCTCTCAGCAGGCTGAGAGTCCAGGTCCTTGGTGGTCCGCATTGTGGTCCTTTATGTCGAGAGAGCCCTAAAGTTAAGATTGAGAGAGTAGTGGAATCAACTGAAGCAATTAGCTTTCCACGACCTACTGCACATTTCCTGTGTGTTCCTTTATTGGTTTTGTGCAGATGGCCTTTTCGCTTTATTTATTTGCGTATGAGGTGTTAACCTAACTTATTTGACACTTATTGAGCTGTCTGTTTCGCAGGGCTGGAAATGTGAGCTAGTCGTGGAATTTGCTCATTACGGTGCCAAAAGTAATGAAGCTCGGACACCAAAGTGGCCGAGACGTTAAGGCACAGACGTGGAATTTCTCATTGAAAGTGTTGGTGAACTTTTCCAGTAGCATAAAGTTACTTACTCAAGGTCGAGTAGAATTTCTTGAAGACTCTTTCATCTACCCGAAACTAGTGAATCAGAATGAGCCACTGTCTCCACATCTCTTCACCTGATCCAAGGAATTTCAAGTTGCCCATATTGGTTTTAGGTCCTGTTTAATACCCATGATTGTGTCATTGATCACCTTCCTTCCAAATACCTCATAGCTTTATCTTCTATGATCATAGACCGTAGGAAACAATACCTATCCAAACAGAAATACATTACGTAAGCTCAAACATCTTTCATTTTCATCCAAGGGTTTTATTTTACAGATATATGGACATTTGCAAGCATTTGTCTGGGCGGTGCATGTCTGCGTCGATTTTCGAATCGTCTGTCGTGTTTCCTGCAGTGTTGTGAGCCAAGCGTATGCTACTACAAGCGAGTCTGTGATCAATTGTTTCTTCAGAATTACAAAGTGGGAGGAAATGCTTAGCAACAGTTACACACTTCATTGACTTAAAGAGACCACTAACTAACAGGCCCACCTCAGGTTTGGTCAGTCGAGTCATGGCACAGAAGCATTTGAAAGCGATTAGAGAGGTGATGGTTATCAGATTGCCGCTGGGAAATTTAGCGGTGTCCTGATCGAAATGAGTTCTGCTCTGACAAGGCATGTGGGCGAAATACTCCAAGTAAAGTTGATTAGGGGAGGGGAAATGGTTAAAATGACTCAAATTGTCAGATGTTTTTCTTGTTTGGTTTTTGCATCTGCTGCATTATTTCATGAAACATGGCAAATTGTCAAGATCTTTTTCCCATATGTGCTTTGTTAGTCAACACTTCCAGCAAGTTATTTTAATTTGTGAACGTGGACGGCCTTTATCTAACAGCGAGGGCATGTGTTCGCAGGCTTGACTGCTGTTGGTGGCCTTTCTCTCATGGGTGGTGGATACCTCCCCAGCAGTACGGCCGAGACCCTGGCCGTCCTGGCTGCTTTCATCTCCTCGGTCAACATTGCTGGTAAGTGCACAGAACATGCAATCTCATACCCTTCAAGAGTATAAAGGGATATGCAAAACTACATACATCGGTCTTTAAGGATTAGTCAATTTTCTTAAAAAAATTTGGATAATTTACTCACCACCATGTCATCCAAAATGTTGATGTCTTTCTTTGTTCAGTCGAGAAGAAATTATGTTTTTTGAGGAAAACATTCCAGGATTTTTCTCATTTTAATGGACTTTAATGGACCCCAACACTTCACAGTTTTAATGCAGTTTAAAATTGCAGTTTCAAAGGACTCTAAACGATCTCAAATGAGGCATAAGGGTCTTATCTAGCGAAACGATTGTCATTTTTGACGAGAAAAACAAAAAATATGCACTTTTAAACTACAACTTCTCGTCTTCCTCCGGTCGTGTGACGCAACAGCGCGACCTTACGTAATATGTCATCGCGTCAAGAGGTCATGCGAAACTACGCCCCAGTGTTTCCAAGTGTGGAGAAAGAGGACCGTTCCGACGTTGTTGTATGTGGAATGATACTAATTAATGTCTTTGGGTCAGTTTATTGTTTAAATGGTCCACAAATGCGTGTTTCATATATGTAACACGTGACCTTTCCACGGCATTACGCAATTACACGACCGGAGGAAGACGAGAAGTTGTAGTTTAAAAGTGCATTTTTTTTATTTTATTGCCAAAAATGACAATCGTTTCACTAGATAAGACCATTATGCCTTTTTAAACTGCATTACAATTGTTAAGTGTTGGGGTCCATTAAAGTCCATTAAAATGAGAAAAATCCTGGAATGTTTTCCTCAAAAAGCATAGTTTCTTTTCGACTGAACAAAGAAAGACATTAACATTGTGGATGACATGTTGGTGAGTAAATTATCTGGATTTTTGTTGTTGTTGAGAAAATGGACTAATCCTTTAAGGAAGACACTCTTTTCAAAATCAAACACATAGGGTTCATATACATAAGATACGTTCTTGCAAATTCCCAGATTGGAGTGCAATTGAATGTCTCTTAGATCTCGCTTTAATTTGATGGGATATATTGTCCAGGCTAATTACTTGGCCAGGTAAAATGTCAAGTACAGTTACAGTTGTAAGCGGGTAAGTGCCCACAGGATGCCTTGCATCAGGTTTGTGAGAAAAACACTATATTCGGTTCCCAACAGGTGGAATAGTTTAGTCCGGGGGTAACAGACAAAACTCACACCTAAAACAGGAAATGTCAGCACGCCGGATTTGCTTCAAAGAGCCTCGGCTGTGTCATAAATCAGCCCGAGTCCTTTTCTGCTAAACCCAACCCAAAGGGTTATTAAAGTAAAAAAATGGGCAGGTGGCCAAAATGGCATCCTGAATCCAGTGACCTCTTTATCCTTCTGAACTCTGTGTTTTGAATGCTCGGTCCATTGGACTAAAACACCAGTCTGGATTTTAATGATTTTAATGTTAGACTACTAAGCTTTTACAGGCATTTTTGTTCATGTTTTATAATAACAACTTTTAGATGCGTGTTCCAGCTCACATAAACCGTTTACATTTATTTATTTATTTATCTTCTCAGAAAGCAGGTATTTAATTTCAGTATAAAGTTTGTTACATTTCTCATATGCCGCTTCAACCCAACAGTCCCATTACCCATAAACCTTTAGGAGGTAGTAATATGGACATTCTGGTGAATTTTTCCTTTCCTCTCTACTACGATTTTTATTGTTACAAGTGCATACGGGGAAAAAATAGAAGTTGTTCTTTCCAATTTAATTTCAGTAAAAGACAAGGAATTTAGGTAAACTTGCTCCATTAATGACAGGAATGAAAACATTTTTATTTTTTGGCCCCAACTGTACTGTCTGGATAGCCTTCATGTTAAATTGTGGAAAAACGGAACGTTCTTTTTAATGCCGCGTACGTTGCGTGTTTGAACTGAATCCTCAAGTACGGGTCAGTAAGGTTTGGGAGTAACTGGATATCCGTCTGAGTTTTAAATGAAAAGCTTTGGTTTGGTAGTAGTCCTAGTGAGACGCGTTGGTAGGATGGTTAAAAAAAAAATTAATGCAAATGTAATCGTGGGCTGTGTCACTTTAAAAACACTTCGCTAATAAGCAGCATATGATCGATTCCATTCATTGCAACATTATTGAGTGACTCATTAATTATTTCAATTAACACATACCTTTGACTTGACGTCAATCATGGACTTAAGCGATATACGTGTGACTTTGTCTGTGAAATCCAGGCTCAAGTCTCATAACCTAACATTTCAATCGTGGCCTTAGTCAGTATTCAAAATATCAAGGTTATTTTTTTACACAAAGTTATGTGCTTTACGTTACGTAAAAACTGTTTTATTTTAGCTGGGTTTTTATAGGCTGAGTCACACATTATCAGGTGGTTTATCACATCGAGGAAAATTGTAGCAACTTGCTGATAAGTGTAATAAATGTGTTCTTTCCACCTGTTTGTTTCATCAGGTGGTTTCTTGGTCACTCAGAGGATGTTGGACATGTTCAAGCGGCCCACCGATCCTCCTGAGTACAACTACTTGTATCTCCTGCCTGCTGGTTTGTTTGTTGGAGGCTATGGGGTGGCTCTTCAGAATGGCTACAACATTGAGCAGATGACACTGCATTCATCGTTTATATTGTTACTTGAATATTAAATATACAGTCCTGCGCAAAAGTCTTAGGCCACCATCACCAGCTTTGTTGTTTTAGCAAAGTTATAATATCCAGCCATATTTATTTTTCACTATTTTAAGATACAAACAGAAAATACAGGAAATATGTACACAAAATTAAAAACAAAAATTTTTTAGAACTAAATGTCGTCTTCAGGCATCAGTCAGTATTTAGTGTGACCTCTCTTGGCACTAAACACATCTTGAGCTTTCATTCGATTAGAATTAGAAATTAGGATTTCATTTTGTTTAAGTTTAAGAGATCCTGCATTTACCTGCTATTGCTCAAGTGGAAGGGGAGTTTACCCTAAAAACTTGACACTTCAGCTTATACTTTTATACTGTTTTTAATACTACATACAAGTTTCCTGTATTTTCTGGTTGAATTTTAAAGAGACAGAGATAGAGAGACTGAGAAATTATTATATATGATCACTATAACATCTAATTCTGGCATAGTGGCCTAAGACTTTTGCACAGTACTGTATATATTTTTTATCCTAGATATTAACTTTGGAGTGTAAGTCATCCATACTGTTTGTGGTATGGACTTGAATGCCATCTCAAATGATGTAGCTGGAAAACTCTGCAGACCTGCCAGCGGGTCCAAAACTACATCAAATCAAAAAATAAAGTTGTGGAGCACAAAGTTTTCTGTAAAATAAAACACTTTTTATCAATTTACTCCAAATTATGTGTTTAGATGACTTTTTAAATTCAGGCATGCCCAATTCTGCAAAAATTCGAATTATACAGCAGAGCATCAACACCATGGCATCATTAACCAGGGTGGTGTCACCTAAAGTGCGTTAGCACCAAGTGCCACCATGTCTTTCAAATCTAGTTTTAATGTTGATATAATGCTGGATTCACACCATAAATGGTACTGGCGGGAAAAACGGCGCTATTTGCATGTAGTTGGATGCTTGAACATTTTAAGTTTGCTTCGTTCAGGCATGAAATTCTAGTCATTCACGGCATTGACACGGAAATTCCCGTCATGGGAGGGGCTTCTGCGACGCCGCTTTCTTCCTGTAATCACGTCACTACTAGAACAAGAGGTCTGGAGGTCTCGCAGCAAGAATAAGGCATTTAGGGCTCCGCGGCAACGTTCAATTTGCATCATTCGCAAAATGAGGTGGATTCGCGTCTACCGCGCAGTGCTTAACGCCTCATACGTTCCGCGCTAAACTGCTCATACGTGCCGCGCTAAACGCCCCATACGTGCCGCGCTAAACGCCTCATACGTGCCGCGCTAAACGCCTCATACGTGCCGCGCTAAACGCCTCATACGTGCCGCGCTAAACGCCTCATACGTGCCGCGCTAAACGCCTCATACGTGCCGCGCTAAACGCCTCATACGTGCCGCGCTAAACGCCTCATACGTGCCGCGCTAAACGCCTCATACGTGCCGCGCTAAACGCCTCATACGTGCCGCGCTAAACGCCTCATACGTGCCGCGCTAAACGCCTCATACGTGCCGCGCTAAACGCCTCATACGTGCCGCGCTAAACGCCTCATACGTGCCGCGCTAAACGCCTCATACGTGCCGCGCTAAACGCCTCATACGTGCCGCGCTAAACGCCTCATACGTGCCGCGCTAAACGCCTCATACGTGCCGCGCTAAACGCCTCATACGTGCCGCGCTAAACGCCTCATACGTGCCATTCCAGAAACGCGTAAACGCGTCTTTACATTGACTTAACATTTAAATCATTCGCGCTTGACGCCTCTACCACATCTGGTGCCGCGCTAAACGCCTCATTCCAGAAAAGCGTAAACGTGTCTTTACATTGGCTTAACATTGCAATCATTCGCGCTTGACGCCTCTACCACATCTGGTGCCGCGCTAAACGCCTCATTCCAGAAACGCGTCTTTACATTGGCTTAACATTGCAATCATTCGCGCTTGACGCCTCTACCACATCTGGTGCCGCGCTAAACGCCTCATTCCAGAAACGCGTCTTTACATTGGCTTAACATTGCAATCATTCGCGCTTGACGCCTCTACCACATCTGGTGTGAACGCAGCATAAGAATTAGATTCAGGTGAATATGTGTCTCCACCTCCTGAAACCTTGTTCTCCTTGTGAGCAGATGATGTATTTGGGCTCTGGTTTGTGCTGCGTGGGGGCTCTGGGAGGTCTTTCCAACCAGTCCACAGCCCGTCTTGGTAACGCCCTGGGCATGATTGGAGTAGCTGGTGGCATCGCTGCAACGTTTGGAGCATTAAAACCTTCTCCTGAGCTCATGGCACAGATGACGGCTGCCATGGCAGTGGGTGGCACTGCCGGTGAGTATGTTTGGGTCTACGTGTCTTTCTTTTGTAGTCGAAGGCCTTTGAACCTCAAAGTGCATTCGTGTAAATGGAGAACTGACCTAGCGATTGGCCTGCCCCCCAAACCCAGGTAATGGTCAACAGGTCGTGTGAGTCACGCAGCACGACATCGCTCTTTGTAGCCAGTCATGTCTAATCTAAATTGCTAATTATTCCTGGAAACCTGCTGGAACTTTGTTTAAACCGTCCCGACCAGCCCCGGCTCAAACCAAAAGTCTGCTTGATTCCAGATGCTAACTTTTACCCTGAGGTCTCAGCCCGCCCCAAACATGCCCTCTCACACCCCTCCTCCAACCTGCTATCCAGACTCTGTCAACATACACGCTGCCTCATCGGATATGACCCGTTTACAAGCAGGCCTAATTCTCCTTTGCTTCTCTCTCCAATTTTGCAGGTTTGGCCATCGCCAAGAAGATCCAGATCTCCGACCTGCCACAGCTCGTCGCCGCTTTCCACAGTTTGGTGGGTCTTGCTGCCATGCTCACCTGCGTGGCCGAGTATATGGTGGAGTATCCCCACTTCGCAACTGACCCTGCGGCCAACCTCACCAAGATTGTGGCTTACCTAGGAACCTACATCGGTGGAGTCACCTTCAGCGGTTCTCTGGTGGCTTATGGCAAACTTCAAGGTTGAGTAGCAAAATTCGCCCTTTTCCCTCATATCACTGTCTTGTGTGATCTTGAGAATAACTGCAAATGTATTAAATCCCAGAAATATTTGTGAAGGATCACAATTTTGCTTTTTTCCCCCACAATGCTTTTCCTTTGAGAAAATATGTATTGATGGAAATTTAAATGAAGAACCATGAATTCCAGGCCGAACTAATTGTTACCAATATGTTACCAAATTTTCACTATAACCTCCAAAGACCTGGTGTGTTGTTTGCACCATAATACTAAATTCTGTGTAACTGGAACCTGTTGTACAAAAACGTGGACAATTACACTGCTTCATGTTTAAAGAAAAATATTTGGTTATAATATTTATTGCAGGGTTCCCCACGGGTCCTTGAAATCCTTGAAAGTTTGTGAATCTGGGGGAAAAATTCAAGGCCCTGGGAAGTTTTTATAAATATACATACATAGATACAAGTCATTGAAAGTGCTTGAATCTATTTTATGAAAGAAGTTTGCAGGAAAAAATATTATTCCCTGTGTAGTGTAGGATAATATCATAAAAATTCTAGACTTTTTAAGCACACGTGCTAAACTGTTTGCTTTAAATGTTTATATCTTCTGTATGCGAATGTTGATTCATACCAAAATGCTTTTTTGCATAGTTGTGTTTGAAACATGAAAACGTCTCGGGTTACGTATGTAACTGTTGTTCCCTGAGAAAGGAACGAGACGCTGCGTCTCCCTTGTCATACTTCATGCGTCCCTGTAACGCCGTCTTTGACAATATTTCAGATAGCAAAATACTTTCTGGCTTCCGTGTCACCCTGTCTTTGTCGTTAGGCCTCACCATTTGTTGAATTTGATATACACATTCAGACGCACTTACCCCTGGAGGTGTCCCCAAAGTGTCACCGCAGTGATGCAGTGCGAGTTCCCTCGAAAGGGAACTGTAACAATGTATCTTAAAAGGTAACTCAATGTAACCTTGCTCTCACTTGAAATGCGTGCCCACATTTAGTACTTCAATTTAGGGATATTGGACCTGGAAAGTCCTTGAAAGGTCCTTGAATTTGAAGTTAACTAAGGTGTGGGAACCCTGGTATTGGTTTTTCCTAACCCCAAATAGCTGAAAGAAATCTAAAATGTAAGCCAAACCAAAGCTCGGGTCTTAGGAGGATAAAACAATATCTTCACAAAAACAAAATGCTGTTTATTTGGTTATTTTTGACCATGATGATCAGAAATAATGAGCACTGATACAAGTTATGGTTTAAAATGAGTTTGATGATGATAAGTTTGCTAGCAAACATTCAAACACTTGCTAGCACAATTACCCAGCATCCCACTGTCTTTGCACATTTGAACTGTTTTGTCGGTGCAGTCCAGGTCCTAATTGTCCGCTCCAGCTTTGTTACCTCACCGGCCCACCAGTACCACACATGCCTCATGTTTAAAGCTTGGCCATGCGGAACCTCTCAGAATTTGGCACTAATTAGTCCCTCCGCCCCCCAGTCTTTTTCCACTTGTCCCCCAAAGCTGGAACACATTATCTTCAGGACCTTTCCCATTCCACCAGCACTGCCATTCTGGAGCCTGAAGGCTTTCTCTGATAAAACCGATTACAACTCCCACTTTTATGCTTGTATGCATTTTTCTTTCCAGATTAGCCGTTCGGCGTAAGAGGGGGGGCCGTGGTGGATAATCGTCCCATCCAACTGTATCACAAACTTGTTACGCTGCAGATTGAAAGTTATTGATTCGGCTCCTACCGCGTTTTTCCAGAGTGCATGTGCTTGATGATATGTCTTGTACTTATTATTATAGTTTATGGAGGACTTACAGCTGTTTAAAGTCGTCATTAACGACATGACATGACGTTGTGTACCTTTAAGTGCTAATCAGACAAGCTTTAAAAAGTGTGCCTTCTCATTTCCAGAACTTCTCACCATAATGTAATTTCCCTCCTTTCGTCCATCGTGTTCCCAAACACCACATGGTGTCTGGTGTGTCTGTTCTAACCTCATTTTGATTCACTTTAAGGTTTCTTTTCAACTCCAAATCTTCTCACCACCTTCAGGTCTTTTGAACTCCGCCCCTCTTATGCTTCCCGGCCGTCACGCCCTGAACGCCACCCTGATGGCAGCCAGCGTTGGCGGCATGATCCCTTACATGCTGGATCCCAGCTATACCACTGGCTTGACCTGCTTAGGATCTGTGTCTGCACTGTCTGCTGTCATGGTAAGCGGTTGGCACTGTCTTTCTAAATCTGTTATGTTTGTGTTCAGTCAAAAATTTGTAATGATGATAAGACGTGCCAAATTTTCAATGTGTGACTTCTAAAAGTTAATTTAAATGATCTTTTATTTACACCATAGTTATATTGTGATCAGCATTTTCCATTTCTTCTTTCCACCCCATATTTTATATGAAGCCCAACACCACATCAGCATATGTTGACAGGTAAAAGTAAACACTAGGCATAAATGGCAAGGTACATACTCACAGTCTCGATAAACAATTGCATCACTGAGCTTTTATCATTCGTCAATAATCAGGAAACTGTCAGCCCCTTAAAGATAAACAGTTACCTGCAGTCTGGCTCCTTTTACGGCAATTCGATATTATTTAAGTCTCCGTCTTTTTGTGCTAGCTGGCTTTAAGTTTATTCCCAGAGGAACATGTATTGTTTAATATTACAGGTATGATATCATGGACGAGCGAAACAAATACTGTGTTTTGACAAACACCTCACGCATTATTTGAAGCCCATTGCAACAGGATACCTACAAGGTCCCATTTCCTGTTTGCCTCATCGGCACGTCTGTAAAAGAACCGACTTGTTTGCTTTAAACGAACAGTGTGTGTCATACCCCAGGCTTGCGATTTTCTTCTTAAAACGATAGATTCGAGTTACCATTGTGCTTTGTTAGCTTGTCAGGACCGTAACCTTTGATCTACTCGCTCTTTTCATGTGACCCTGCTCTTTACTTCTTTGTAGGGCTTGACCTTGACAGCAGCTATCGGAGGAGCCGACATGCCCGTTGTGATCACGGTGCTAAACAGTTATTCTGGCTGGGCCCTGTGCGCTGAGGGCTTCCTGCTTAACAACAACCTGCTGACCATAGTGGGTGCCCTCATTGGTTCCTCTGGAGCTATCCTCTCCTACATCATGTGTGTGGTAAGTTCACCCCCTCATCTCCTGGCTTCATGTGAGGTGGTGCCAGGAACGCTTGGTCATCTCTGAAAGCCAAGTCTTGCCAAACTACACCATCCAAAGACGAGATGTTCCTTTTATAATGAATCACATTGGCTTGAATTTTAGGGAATTCAAGACCATGGTTTTCTTTTAGGGTGTGCAAGTGGTCATATTTTATGTGTAGCCTTTTTATATGTTTTTTATTTTCTTTCATGCAAATTCTTCTGGGTCATTTTGCCCGTCTGTTTGCTTGCAGTCTTCTATATTACACTTAAACAAAATGTTGAGATGTATGTTTAGGGAATAATAATTATTGGGTATGATTTTGTAATTCATCAGCTCAAAAATGTATAGGAGTTAAAAAAGAACATGTATAGCTACAATTGTGACCCAGTCTTTGAAAACCCAGCTAAAATCTTTTTTTTTTAATTCATCCTACATGATGTAAAAAACATTTTGTGAAAATATAACCTTGATATCTTTAAAGGGATAGTTCACCCAAAAATGAAAATAATGTTATTAATGACCCTCATGTTTTTCCAAACTCGTAAGACCTCCGTTCATCTTCAGAACACAGTTTAAGATGTTTTATATTTAGCCCGAGAGCTTGTTGACCCTTCATTGAAAATCTACATGTGGTATATTGTCCATGTCCAGAAAAGTAATAAAAACATCATCAAAGTAGTCCATTTGACTTCAGTGGGTCAGTTAGAATGTGTTGAAGCATCGAAAATACATTTTGGTCCAAAAATTATGACTTTATTCCACATTGTCTTCTCTTACGCATCTGTTGCGAAGCGCATGCGTGAGACTTAAGTCACGTGACTACAGTGACGCGGATGACTGCGAAGGTTTTTTTCCAACTTACAGTGTGCAATTCCCTTAGACTGTAAACGAAAGCCCGGGCGCACAAAAAAAACCCAGCTGGGGCGCACCAGATAACACGTCATCCACGTCACTGCAGTCACGTAACATTTGTCATACCCATGCGCTTCACAACAGACGCAAAAGAGAAGACAATGCTGAATAAAGTCGAAATTTTTGTTATTTTTGGACCAAAATGTATTTTTGATGCTTCAACACATTCTTACCTACTGATGTCACATGGACTACTTTGATGATGTTTTTATTACCTTTCTGGACATGGACAGTATACCGTACATAGGTTTTCAATAAAGGGTCAACAAGCTCTCAGACTAAATATAAAACATCTTAAACTGTGTTCCAAAGATGAACGGAGGTCTTACGAGTTTGGAACGACATTAGGGTGAGTCGTTAATGACATTATTTTCATTTTTTGGTCAACTATCCCTATAATATTGATTGGGTAAGGTCAACCTGAAATCAATGAATAAAATCAAACTCCTCATCTCATAGAAAGATTGAAAATTTGGCTTAGATTTCACAGACAGGGTCACAAATATCTCAAACACACCCTATGTTTGTTTGTGCTAGGCCATGAACCGCTCTCTGGCAAACGTCATTCTTGGAGGCTATGGCACTTCATCCACCGGCACAGGCAAACCCATGGAGATCACCGGTACCCACACAGAGGTCAACGTGGACCAGTCAGTGGAGATGATCAAGGAGGCTCAAAATATCATTATTGTTCCAGGTAATAGAGTAGCCATGCACATTTGATCCCCTCCCTCCTTCTACAAACAGCTGGAAAGGTCCTTGGTAAACTGTTGCCAACTTCAAACAGTCTATTATGTTGTGTCTGTTAAACCAGACTTGCTACGCCCCTATGACATCATTGGTAATTTTCTGTCCCCTCCTGTGAGGAAGCCCCCCACAATGTGCCCAAGGCATACTGGGGCTTGTTCTGAGGTGGTCTTCAATTCTGATTAGTTTTTTGTTACATTTTTAAACCTGTGTGCAGTTTTAATCTGTTTGGTCTCAGCTTGCATGTTGTTTGAAGGAATGGTGCGGTTGGCCTCCTGTGGCATTGTTCGTCTGGGCCGACCTGTGGAGGGTGATGTCAGGTTTATCTCCTATGGCTGGCACGTGTAGGTTCTCGTTTGCCCAGATACACCTAACTGATTCAGCGAGATGTTTACATTCAAGCTGGCAAAAATGTAGTTAGGAATGTATGAAATAAGTGACTGCGTTTCTGTGTGGAATCGCTTGTTTTCCCAAAATAATCCTTGCGCCAGTAAAGGCCTCCAGCGATGTCACCGACTCTCACGCTACTTTGTTTTTCATAACAGACTGTTTTACGGTTGCGTTTTATAGCCCGACAGCAGGTCGAGAAGATCAAGACGTTGGAGGCGACAGTACAGTGGAAAAGGGGAGTGATTGGATGTGGGAATATGAACAGAAAGAGAAGCAGAAAAGATAACAAACAGCGCCGTCCAGAGTAAACAAGACAGCGGGGCCAAGCACAACAGAGACGACGGCCCCTTTTATTTAAAACAAATGGCTGTCCAATAGGCTCGGAGGCATCCAGACTTTCCTCTTGACCGTTGAGTGGTTGGCCAATGCCAAGCACGCCAATGCCAAGCTGTGTGTATGTGGACAACTGGGCATAACCGTCCTCAGCTATGTGGTCTGTTGGTGTGAGCCACAAAGTTAGAAGATGTGATGTTAATGTACATTGGGTTTTTGGAGAAAATGGTAGCTTAGTTGATAAACCTTTGGTCTTGTTAAGCGAAAGGTTGTATGTAGGTTACGGCATGTTTTCTTCAGTATATTCTTGAGTATATGCTAGTAGGTTTTTTATACTTAAAATCATGACACAACCATGGAAGAAGTGATTAATAAAATGTTGAATTTTGCTCACCATATTTTTTTTGTCCCTGTAGATATCGTTCTTTAAGTTGCTTTTAAGAGGCGACCTGAATTTTCTGTAATTCGCTGCAAAATTAATTTAGACAGCCCGTCTTTTTTGGCATATTCAGGGTACTCTTGGCTGCTCGGTACTTCGAGTAAGCAGTGACCGTGTTTCTGCATCTGTATAATTGAAGTAGTCGTAGTCATTTCGGTTGATCGACAGCTGTGAAAACATTGAAGCCTTTTCTGTTTAAGGTTGGAGGTTGCCAGTCGTGGTTGTTTTCCCAAAGAGAAATTGCTTTGTTTAAAAAAAGGAGTAGCAGAAAAAAATCATTAGGAGCAGTGAGTTTGTCGACACGCACTATGACATGCTTGTTTAACTGGGGGATTTGAGTCTGTTGTGACAGGCCTGTTCAGAAGTTGTCAGCAGTAACCAAGACATTAAACTGACTCGCATGTGGAGTTTATATTAGTTTTTCTCAATTTAGCACCTAATTTTGCTATTGACGAAAGATCGACAAAGTGTTACACAATGCTAATTCCTTTGTTGTTGCCAACAGTTCAAGTTACTCTGCACTTCTTTCAGTCTTTACCGAAGGTGTTAAATAAATAAAACAGATTGCAGAAAGTTTATGATCACTAGACCAGATGTGTTATTAGCATGTAGTTATTTTCTTTTATTAATCTCAGCTTTGTCCAAACACTTTTCTTTGGTTTGTTCATAATCTTTCAAGTGTCAATTGATTCATCTTTAAATTAGAAAAGACACAGTTGTAGTTCTTTGTTAATACAAATTGGTCATATTTAACATTTTAGTGTTTAGTAAATGTAAATTAATCCATGTGAGATTGTCAAAGTCTATATCACTAACAATATAAGACGCATGCAAAGCTTACATTATTTTTCCCTAAATTTTATATTGTAGTTTGTAGGGGTGGCATGGTTCACAAAGCCCACGGTTCGGTTCGTATCACGGTTTTAGGGTCACGATTTTCGGTTCTGTACGGTTCTTGCTGTTGTTTTTCTTTTAATCGTTAACACTCCAGAAATGTACTTCAGCATATGATATATATATATAGCTAAATTATTCACAATTTGGTGAGTATTAACAAAATTGTTATTATGTATAGGGATGGGACAATTACCGGTTTCATGATTAACCACGATAAAATGTCCTGACGGTTAGTATTATAATTTAAAATTTAATTATCATTACAACCGTGTTTGATTACTGTGATTTTGAAAACTCGCTGTAAATTCTGTTCAGCCAGAATCAGTTTGACGCAGGCGCGCACATGCAACATAGTTTTTTGCACAAGGCATTTAAAGGATAATGTTTTGTATTAATTCACGGTAAACTTTTTAGACAGATTTATTTATTTTTTACCACAGAAATCATTTCAGGCACATGAAATATTAAATTGTGATTTTCAAAAATTAAACTTGTTCAAATGTTTTCAGTGTGTTTATCAGTTTTTTTTTTAACATTTCTATCTCATTTTAACAAAACCATGATAATATTGATAACCGTGATTAACTTTTGTCACTACAATCATGATATGAAATTTCCATACCGTCCCATCCCTAATCATGTAATCATGCGCACACTGAATTAGACTCGACTTTAAGCACATTATTGGGACCATCTCTGAGGAAAGCTATGTGAGATTTTGATACAGCAAGAGTGAAGACATTGATGACATGCTTTTCATTTACTTGGAAAACAATTTGAGAATGTGTATTGCTATCTCTACAGAAACTTATGTGCCTTTTAGCACACAAAGATTGAACTTGAAACACACAAAGATTAAACTGAAGAATTAACTTGCATTTATCAAACTGCCAACTTCAGTGTAGCTTTAAGCCTTTTACTCGACGCGTCCACACAAGCACGAGGGTACTCGTGGCAAAAATGGTGTCAACGTGGAGTGGGCACTAGTGCGCGTTGAGTGCGCGAGACCCCATTTCGCTTGGCGGTGTGCACGTTAAATTTTGTAACCTTGGGCGCGGCTCAGCAAGTTTCAGGCGGAATCTACCCGAGCATGACGTCTTATCACCCCGGCACCCAGTCTGTGCGTCGAACATAAACACTTCCCCAAATGGAGGCTCGCACTGTGGAGCCAGACGAAAGGCTTCAGGTAACATATGGGCACGATGCTACATTGCGCATTCGCCGAACCGTGCGGCACACACAAGCTCCGAACCGTGCGACAAACACAAGCTCCGAACCGGGACAAGCGAACTGAACGTTTCGGATGTTTTTTCATGTACCGTGCCACCCCTAGTAGTTTGTACACTGACCTTTCTAAAATTTATATTGTTCAAAAGTTATTTAACAGTTATTTAGAATTTAATGATATCAAATGACACTGACGAACAGGGTCACACTTATTATGTGTACATATCTAATTTTGAGATTAAGTGCATCAAAGTTTTAATTGTGATTTGGCATTGATTTCAATCTTTGACATGACCTTATGCAGTCAATATTAATGATATCAGGGTCATTCGATTTTTGTTATGTAGGATGATTTTATGTGGAAAACAGTAAATCACAAAAAAGAACTTCACAGACCGAGTCACAGATCTTAATTTAAATTTTAATGAACATTTAATATCAGATTTTTTTTACCTAAAATGTCTTCTAAATGCTTGCCTTTTTAATTGCTGTGTTTTTGTCTTCAGGTTATGGTCTGTGTGCAGCAAAAGCTCAATATCCAATTGCTGATCTTGTGAAGTCATTGACTGATCAGGGCAAGAAAATCAGGTAGGAAACTTATAGGATATATTTTTCATTTTAAGGAAAATGATGCACTTACAATAGGTCTAAATTGGGTCAGGCAGTAAACATTGAAATAAACGCATTGTTTAATAACTCTGATGGAGCTGGTATGCAGCAAGGCCTTTACCCCAAACCACCAATTTCTTATTTTTTGCTGGAACCTGTATCTTTAAATGACACCAAAAGTCCCACCCCTTGTGCCAGCCCGTGTGATTTTTATCCCGTATAACCCTGTGAGTGCCAATTGATTCATTTTTGAATAGCTTGCTATTTTTGCAGCGAACCTCTGAATGGTCCTCTCTCAGCAGTCTGCATGTCGGACGACTCCATTTCAAAGAGTGCTTTTGAATATCGTCATTCAGTTCCTCTATTGTCTGCAGCTTTTGTCGGCTCTCCAGAGTACGTGTAATGTCCTGTGATCTGAGAGCTCAGTGTACCCCAGGCCTCCCAGTGCTGTGAAAGGGTTGGTGAAGAGCAGAGAGACAGGTGCAGGCTACGCAATTACTTATGCGCCTCTGAAGATGCCTCTCAGGTTGCAGGGCGTGGAAAGTCACCATGTCTGACCCTAGAGATGCCTAAGCAACAAAATTACAGTTTTAAAAATATATTTTTTGAGCAGAATTCATGCAGATATAATCTGTTATGCCTTAAAGGTGCCGAAGAATGTAAAACTGTATTTACCTAGGCATAGATAAATAATAAGAGTTCTGTACATGGTAATGACATATCATGTGCCTCAAACACGATTGCTTCCTCTTTGAGGCTGTTTACACTTGGCATTAACATGTGTTTTCGTCGATCGGATCACAAGTGGACGACGTTAATGCCAGGTGTAAACGGTGTTCAAAACGTTTTGAGCTCGTCCACTTTCGACCACTTTCAACCACATCCAGAGGTGGTCGAAACCACTTTCGATCGGATCGCTTTGGAGTTGCGGAACGCGCATGTGGTTGAATGCGTTCGAACAGCCACACGCGACCGCCTTCTCTCCGCCCATTTATCTAATCTGAGGTATTAAACACAAGTTTTACGTCTTTTTTGACTTCTGGCGTGAACATTCGGTGAACAGCGCTATTTTTAGCCTTTCATTGATAAAACTAAGCGGCTGATCTCCGTAGTTTCGTTTTGAAAGCGGGTGAAAGTTGCGCGATCCTATTTCATCAATTGCGGTGACAATTCAAAGAAAGCTCTTACATACTCATGTACAAAACATTGTGCAGTATGTTTACTTGCTAAACAAGCAGTGGACACTGACATTATATTAGATCGCGTCCATATAAACTCATAATTACTCCCGCTCGGGTTTGAATGACAGCAGAGAGACTCGCCCACCGTCTCACAGACAACCCCCTCATAGTATTCAGCACAGAAGCGGTCGAAAGTGGACAAAAGAGACGGATTTAAATACCAGGTGTAAACGTGATGTGTCTCTCTCGTCCACTTGTGATCCGATCGACGAAAACACATGTTAATGCCAAGTGTAAACAGCCTCTTTATGTAAACCTTGTGCATGCAAAAGACATACCACCGTAACACATACCACATACTCAACATAACACCGACTGTGATGTTGCAGTTGTGATGTACGCCCCAACATTAAATTACACATTAAAGAAGTTCTACTATTGACTTTGCTTCAAACAGGTAATTTTTTTCAGATTCAAACGAATCTTACGAACGTGGCAAAATATAATCAATTAATTAATTTTAAGAGCATATTAAAATTTGCCGTGCTTTTCAAATATGTTTTGTGAATCATGGCACTTCACTGATATTGCTTTCAACTTTATTTTTTAAAGGAATAGTCTACTCATTTTCAATATCAAAATATGTTATTACCCCAACTAAGAATTGTTGATACATCCCTCTATCATCTGTGTGCGTGCACGTAAGCGCTGGAGTGCCCTGCGACGCTTCGATAGCATTTAGCTTAGCCCCATTCATTCAATGGTACCATTTAGAGATAAAGTTAGAAGTGACCAAACACATCAACGTTTTTCCTATTTAAGACGAGTAGTTATACGAGCAAGTTTGGTGGTACAAAATAAAACGTAGCGCTTTTCTAAGCGGATTTAAAAGAGGAAGTATATTTTATGGCATAATAGCACTTTTGGGAGTACTTCGACTCACCTGAAAAGTCCGCTCCCCTTCTCACTCTTATAATGGGAGAGGGAGGGTGTTACTGCGCCGAGTCAGAGTGCTCCCGAGGGTGCTGTTGCGCCATAACATGTAGCTCCTCTTTTGAATCCGCTTGGAAAAGCGCTACGTTTTGTTTTGTACCACCAAGCTTGCTCGTATAACTACTCGTCTTAAATAGGAAAAACGTTGATGTGTTTGGTCACTTCTAACTTTGTCTCTAAATGGTACCATTGAATGAATGGGGCTAAGCTAAATGCTATCGAAGCGTCGCAGCGTGCTCCAGCGCTTACGTGCACGCACACAGATGATAGAGGGATGTATCAACAATTCTTAGTTAAGGTAATAACATATTTTAATATTGAAAATGAGTAGACTATTCCTTTAATGTGACCCAAGTATGATCCTTTGTAAGTGGGCTTTGAGTTTAGCTTTGAAAGCGTACTCTTCACATGGCTGTTGCCAATTTAGCTTTTCCTGTATTTTCCTGTTTTCTCACTGGATGGTGTTAATTCTTTTGTTTTCCTATTCCTGCTAGATAGAGACTGTCAGCACTAGTCTGGTCTCACCACACTTTGGCAGGAAGATGAGCTAATTACAGGCTCATCTGTGACTTTAAAGGGTCTCTCGGCATATTACACCAAGACACTCGCACACAACCGCTCTCTCAACTTTTAATCAGTCCCAGGACATCAGGTTGTGCTGCCAGTCCGCCTTTGACCACTACTTCATCCCTTAAGTGTATGCGACTTGAATGATCTCTCTGGTCAAAAAGTGGTCAGCAATCTTTTATTTGCTCTCAGCAAATTCCATCACGTTTGAAAGCACATTGGTGCTTTCTTCAAGCTGCCGATAGAGATCAAGATGACTGCGTACCTTGAGGGCCTTGTTACATCCTGTGCCAGAGTAGCATTCCCTACCACTCTCTCATGAGCTTCAGAAACATTTCCCATAATGCCATTTTTCGGGATAGTTTAGTGATGAGATTTATGAAATGTAACTTTTTACAGCAAATTAAAATGAACAGTCGGTTGTAACATAGTCCTATTGCCTGTATGCACCAGATTTGACGACTAACTACTGTATGCCAGGTTGAACAGACACAGGTTCAACAGATAAGGCTAGTCCCAGACTAAAGTAAACGTTTAAGCTGTCTTAACTGAAAATAACTCTGTCATTGTTTTGTCTTGAGATGCACAGTAATGTTTTTTCTAAGACATTTATTTTAAAAGCGACTTAAATTTTCTAATTTAACCAAGGCATAGTCCTGGCTTAAGCTAAGCCTTGTTTGTGACAGTCAACTGATTAATTTACATTAAGTCTATTTTCATTGTAGTGTTAACATTTACATTTGTATGCATTTGGCAGATGTCCAAAGCGACTTAAAGGGATAGTTCACCCAAAAATGAAAATAATGTCATTAATGACTCACCCTCATGTCGTTTCAAACTTGTAAGACCTCCGTTCATTTTCAGAACACAGTTTAAGATGTTTGTTATTTAGTCCGATAGCTTGTTGACCCTTCATTGAAAATCTATGTTCGGTATACTGTCCATGTCCAGAAAGGTAATAAAAACATCATCAAAGTAGTCCATATGACATCAGTGGGTCAGTTAGAATGTGTTGAAGCATCCAAAATACATTTTGGTCCAAAAATAACAAAAATTATGAGTTTATTCAGCATTGTCTTCTCTCCCGCGTCTGTTGTGAACCGCGTGCATGAGACTAAAGTCACGTGACTGCAGTGACGTGGATGACGCACCAGATAACACGTCATTCGCGTCACTGCAGTCACGTGACTTTAGTCTCGTGCATGCGCTTCACAACAGACACGGAAGAGAAGACAATGCTGAATAGTCATAATTTTTTTAATTTTTGGACCAAAATGTGTTGTTGATGCTTCAACACATTCTAATTTACCGACTGATGTTACATGGACTACTTTGATGATGTTTTTATAACCTTTCTGGACATGGACAGTATACCGTATGTTGATTTTCAATGAAGGGTCAACAAGCTCTCGGACTGAATATAAAACATCGTAGCCCCTTATGGAACGGCTGAAATTCCACAAGGGGGCGTGTTTGTTCCTCAGACGTTGCACAATAAACGTGACATCCGAATATATTCTTTATATATCGTGAATGAAAAGTGAGATTCGAACGAATGTCCAGTAGTGAACTAATTGTATACACTATTTATATCGTAATTCGGTCAGAAATGTCAAGATTGTGAGATGAACAAATCATTTTGGATTAAAAGACTTGGATATTCCATTTTCTTGGACTTTTGGGGATTTATGAACAATTTGTTTTGGACAATTTCACCAAAGCGGATAAAGGGAAGATTCTGAGTAAATATCCTAAATCGGCGCCGCCCGGTTCAGGTAGCTAACAACTAGATTACAGTTTTATGACTGCTAAAAATCATACTATGCTTTGTGTGTGCGCTTAATGGATTCCTTAAAGTCTAAGCTTTTCAACGATGTGCCGCATGACCGTATATTTTGAAGATTTAATGCTTCAAAGTTACAATGACGTAATGCAGCCTCACGTGCAAGGGAGGGGGTGTACCGTGTACGGCACAGTGTTCCTTATCAGGTTAAACTGTGTTCTGAAGATGAACGGAGGTCTTACAAGTTTGAAACGACATGAGGGTGAGTCATTAATGACATTATTTTCATTTTTGGGTCAACTATCCCTTTAAGCCCAGAGTATTTATTGTTTTTCTATGTGCACGATCGCTCAGCCGTGCAAAGTATAGCTTGTTTGACTCGTACGTTCAACGTATGCGCTTTGCAACAAAATGCAATGCATCTTCTAGGCTACATACTACATTCTCCTGTACGTGCATGTTTAACCTATGCATACAAAGTATGTGCGAACTCCTGCGATCCACATATAGTGCACACGTACATTCTGATGATGTGGACCCTCGCGTATGCATAAAAACAGGACTGTACATCTTCCTTTACAGTGCATTTAGCATATACAGTTTTATCAGTACATGTGTTCCCCAAACCCACAACCTTTTCCGCTGCTAACGCAACGCTCTACCAATTGGGCTATAGGAACATCGATCAGTTATCAATATCAGCCCTGAAACTCTATATGTTTGCATCTTCGGTGCGATTGTCTACTTATTTGTTGGCTTGTCTTATGCTGCATGAGATGAATTTCTGTCCTGTCTTTCTCTCTTACACTATCTCTCTAGAGCTGCGGGCACTGTATGATTGTGGAGGAGAAACGTAGACCGGAAGCTTGTGCAATTTTCCTTCATTCGTTTGATCTGAGCGTCTAACAGCTGCTGCCAATTACAGCATTTGCAGTTGATTAGAAGGGGAGATGGGTGGCCAAAGAGTGGACAGATTAGGTAGCATGCCCGCCTCCCCCTCGCTCTCTTTGGGATAATTGGCTAGCGGTGTCGCCCTGTCAAGAGGACCGTGGGTAGAGCCGACACTCTTAACCAACTGCTCCTTCTTATCATTCTGTCTGTCTTTTCCCTTCGCCAGCCCATAAAGATCATTTACATTTGTTTTGCTGGTGGGAAGGTTGGAAAGATTCGGTTCATTGAAAAGAATCGCAAGTTCAGGAAGACGGTCTGAATCTTTTGAATGTGCCATAAGCTGTCGCGGGCAGCACAATTGTTTTTAAATGTGGATGTGTTGGTTAAGCGCGGTGAAATGCAGGCCGATTGGTAATGGGAATACCAGAATGCTTGGGCTGAAGAGCTTGGACTCGCTTTCCTCCAGACTGTTTGTGCGCACACTGCAGCTGCGACTTATGTAAGCCCTCCGGTGTCCATGCTGATTGACAAACCCCATGTCTGGGTGTTTTTTAAGGCCTGTCTGTGAAAACATCTTTCTGTTTGGTTGATCATTAAACTGGGTTTCCTCTTCCTCATTTCCTATCTGACAAATACGTTTACTTAAGTGAATCTGATGAACAGATGTCGGATTTGATGCCAAACAAAAAGATCACATCATGTTAACAGTTGTTTTCCGAATCGACACAGGCAGGTTGCTTTTAGGTCATTTGAATAACTTAAATGTAGCTATTAGATACAAAATCTAATTTGACAATGGTGTCCTTAAACAATTGGAAGGAAGGGATTGCCGTCATGTATTTATTTCATATATAAGAAATAGACAAATATGTTGCCGTGCACGCCTAAAACCAGTTTCAAATTCATCCGCATTTTATTGTCACTGTATGGTCACCGTGCATCACGCAAGAAGATATTAGCATGTCACTTCCTGTGTCTGCATGAAGCCTATTGGCTCTGATGTTCTGTTTTTACGGTGAAGTCATAAAGCTGCTCACATGCCCTGTGGCTCCTCAAGCCATTTCCCCTTAGCTTTTGCCTTTAACTACCTCTGGCATTGAAGAGATACCTTTAGCCTCCACAAATTTCCTTCTCTCTTAACCTTCCACAAACAGCTTGACCTCTACACCAAAACACATCCATTGAAGTCTTTACTGTATAGAAAGTGACACGGCCTCACTGGAGATCCGTGTGTGAATAAGGAGATCAGAGAGGTCACGTGATCTATATTGTCTGTCTGTGTGTGTTCAGGTTTGGAATCCATCCTGTTGCTGGCCGTATGCCCGGTCAGCTGAACGTACTGCTGGCAGAAGCTGGTGTGCCGTATGATGTTGTGCTGGAGATGGATGAGATCAATCATGACTTCCCTGGTATTGTATTATTTGTTTATTATTATATGTTATACAAAATAGGTTTTTGTTAAAGGAATTTACCAGAAAATTAGGCGTGCTCCGATCAGGATTTTTGCAGCTGATACATATATTTTGGTATCGTACTGCCATTCACACCATTCTTGAACTGCAGTACCACCACATTATTTTTTTGTAAAGGTGTTAGTTTGTCATTTTAGTAATAATCTGCTTGTTTCCCTGAAACCGACCTGGTGTTGGTCATTGGAGCAAATGATACGGTGAACTCCGCAGCCCAGGAAGATCCCAACTCTATCATTGCAGGCATGCCTGTACTGGAGGTCTGGAAGTCAAAGCAGGTGAATCACGTATTTCTTTGTTTTCAATTCAGCATTTAGGTCACCTATATGTTGCTTTTCCTAAGTATAAGGGGCTTCCCTTTGCGTTAATGTTTGGATAATACTCTTGCATCTCCTTGCGTAAAAAATAATGCCTATTGCGGTGAATGTGATGCAAGTAAACCTACCAACATTAGTCAACGTGATGTTTCGAATTACTTTGCCAGAGGAAAAACGGTTCGGTCCCATATCATCGGTTAGTGGAAATGCCGTCATTTCGCAATAGTTATAATGCTAAAGTTTTGCGCAAATCTATAAAGGAAACACATCTATTGATTTTAATCTTTGACATGACTTTATTCAGTGAATATTAAAAATGTCTTGGTTATGTTTTTACAGAATGATCTTTACATTATATAGCATGATTTTATATATCACACAAATGATTTTAGCTGTGTTTTCACAAGCAGTGTGACAAATATGTAAGCAATCGGCATGTGTTTTAAATAAAGTCTGCACAATTACAACTTGGGGATTTGCTAGGTTTTAAATGATAAAACAAGATTTGTTAAGAAGTAGATGTTTAAACACTGCAGTTGTCAAACTTGGTTGAGTAATATCCATATCATGGACAGTGCTTGTGTCTGCTCTGCTTGGACACCTGTGTGAACTTAACTGCTTTCATACATCCATTAAAAGACCAGTTAAAAGTCAGTTCAGAGAAAGCCTCAAGCATCAATTGTTTGCAGATGCCATTTTGTTATCTAATGCAATAAAATTCATAATTTCAAGTGTGGCTTAAGTGTCCAAATACTTTCTAGAGGCCACTGTATGTAATAGGCTCTACTTTTATAGCTTGGCTAGAATAAAAGCCAGGTAAGCAGGGATTTCCCTCAGGCACCATCCCTATATTATCCCACCCAGAGTGAAATGAAAATATCCATCCCACCTCATCCCCACAGCTGGTTCCCACTGTAACACAGGTGAATCTTGAGCAAAGACCATCTCATGCTGGTTTCATTAACTTTGACTCACTCGTTCTGGAATGGTGACATTTCGGCACATCCGACCGATACTTTTCCTAAATGTGGAACTGGTGCGGCTCACCACATGACAGGACCATCTTGCCTACACCTTCTCTTGGGAAATCACTTAAAGCACTTTAGCTTGACGTCATACGCGTCAACGTTTTCCCATGAGTCATCGCGTGTAGCTTGTTAACCTGTTCCATGTCTCGTTAAACTTTGTTTGCAAACACGAGTTGTCTTCTTGTATGAAGGAACACCATCTTGTTTCTAGGAAGCTCAACTGATTCCACAGAGACGTTCCTGATGACATGATAGCGTTGTAGATCCTGAAGTTACCCTGACGATCGTCTTTGTTGGTTTTGTTATCCCGATTCTCGTGCAACATCCACCCCTGTTGATTGTTCCCAGCTTGTAGAGACCTTCATGTGTAACCTCAGTCCCAAACGAAACCAGCTGCCCTATGAATAATTTAACAAAGAGAGGGATGTTGTCCTGTCCTGAGGGATGCTGAGCCCGGGTGACTCTTTTTTTTTTTTTAGGAGGGGTGCGTATGAAAGCCGTCCCCATCACCTTGCTGGCGTTAAACAACTGCGGGGCTTTTGAAGGGGGACAGATGATGACTTTAAAGGATTCACCCGCTGATTTGGAGACTCAAGATGAGGGTCATTTTGTTCCAAATATCTGGGTGTATTGAATAACACTAAAGCTAGACCAGCGGCAAGGGCTCTCCTCTCTGGTTTTACTTATTCAATTACAAAGTGTTCCTCTTTCCCAAACAGATGCTCCCAATCTAAGCACCGCTCTCGTTGATTTTCCCAGAAACTGCAAGGCCTAAAAACTGGTGTTTCAGACACTAATGACTCTTAATTTTGCAAATGGCCGATACTTAAATAACCATTACGTGTTGGAAGTGCGGGCACTTTTTGCGCTTCGTCGTACGGATCCCAAAGCTGTCCGCATGCAGGTGCACGCTGTGTTTTTGTAAGAATAAAGTTGCAGAGTTTTGTATTAACTGGATCAACTATACCTTCGTGTCTTTTTCCGTAGTCAGCGAACGGATTTTATTGCTTGTGAATTTTCCTGTGAAGTGCCGGTCTTTGTCCTCGAATAACCTGACGCTAAACGCATCAACCTCTGCTTTCACCCCTCCAGGTCATCGTAATGAAAAGATCTCTCGGAGTTGGCTACGCCGCCGTGGACAACCCTATCTTTTACAAACCGAACACAGCCATGCTTTTGGGAGATGCCAAGAAGACCTGCGACGCTCTGTCTGCCAAGGTCCGTGAGGGTTAGAGAGGGAAGATGCAGACTTTGCTTTGCATCAGATGAAGCACAGAAGATCGCTCGTATCGAATAAACCCCTAGACATAAAAATTAGTATTAATAGGATCAAGCTCTTTTTAAAGCACTAAATGGCCCAGTTATTTCGTTGTAAATGGTAGGCAGTTTATTCAGTATTTCCAAAACTTTTGTTTGTGGTCCAGATGTTCACTTGTTTTTGTTTAGTTGTATTTTTTCCTCTCTCTTTTTCTCCCCATTTCAATCAAATCGAAATGAAAGCATTAAACTATATAATAGCATACTAATAGCTAAAGCTAACCAGTTACCATCTGGTTTTCTATGTATTATAGGTAATTTTTATAACACAACAATCTGTTTTTAAAGAGTTTGGATTTTTGTAGATTCACAAGTTTGTCATCATTTTCTCATCAATTCATTATCATATTACCAACATGTGGTGATGCACATGATAAGTTAAAGGAATGGTCTACTCATTTTCAATATTGAAGTGTGTTGTTGCCTTGGCTGGGAATTGTTGATGCATCCCTCTGTCGTCTGTGTGCGTGCACGTGGGCGCTGGAGCGCGCTGCGACGCTTCGATGGCGTTTGGCTTGGCCCCATTCATTCAATGGTGCCATTTGGGGATGGGGTTGGGGGTGACCGGGCACATCAACGTTTTTCCTGTTTGGGACGGGTAGTTGTACGAGCAGGTTTGGTGGTACAAAATAAAGCGTGGCGCTTTTCTGGGCGGATTTGGAAGAGGAACTATGTTTTGTGGCGTGGTGGCACTTTTGGGAGTACTTTGACTCGGCGCAGTAACACCCTCCCTCTCCCATTATGAGAGTGAGAAGGGGAGCAGACTTTTCAGGCGAGTCGAAGTACTCCCAAAGGTGCTATTACACCATAAAATATAGTTACTCTTTTAAATAAGCTTAGAAAAGCGCTACGTTTTGTTTTGTACCACCAAACTTGCTCGTATAACTACTCGTCTTGAGTGGGAGGAACGTTGATGTGTTTGGTCACTTCTGGCTTTGTCTCTGGGTGGTGCCATTGAATGAATGGGGCTAGGCTGGGTGCTGTCGAGGCGTCGCGGCGCGCTCCGGCGCTTGCGTGCGCGCGCACAGATGGTGGAGGGATGTGTCAACGGTTCTTGGTTGGGGTGGTAACATATTTTGATGTTGAAAATGAGTAGACTATTCCTTTAATGTTACCATGTGCATTTGGAGGAAGGAATTGTTGACCCTTTCGAATGCAGCTTCGCTTGACCTTTTACAAAAATGCGTAATTTCTCACCCTTAAAATCGTAAAGATTGAGAAGATCGCTGCTAAAACAGTATGAAGTACACAAAACAAAAGATTAACGTACACATACACTCCACTTTCGTACCGACTTAACGGTATTCCCCATCCAATTTCCATTCTAAATATAAACATAAAGTTATTATTATAAGTAGTTGTCATATATCTGTGCTACTTTACTCCCAAATTTATTCACATCACAAATCCTCTGTATTATTTGACGGATGTATTTTACCACTGGGACCTAACGGGATACTTTACTGTATATGATATCTAGGAACCATCACAGACCATTACAACAACCCTACCTCTCCACAGTTTTTAACTCGACCAAAACATCCCTTTTTCCAGGGACACGTTTCCAATCTCACACTCCTTTCTTTCTAATATCCACCATAGGCCACATTGGATGTGTAGTTTCTCAGTGTAGATTTTGTGGATGTAGGAGCTCTGATGATTTACATGCACATTGTCCTTCATTCAAAATAAGCTGC
This sequence comes from Misgurnus anguillicaudatus, assembly GCF_027580225.2. Lineage (NCBI taxonomy): Eukaryota > Metazoa > Chordata > Actinopteri > Cypriniformes > Cobitidae > Misgurnus > Misgurnus anguillicaudatus. The sequence continues at coordinate 22,435,005 of NC_073345.2, forward strand.
AATGTAGATTTGTGATTTAGAGGCGTATTAATGTATGGGAAAGAAAAAAATTGTAAGGGATTAAATCGTTGCATAGGATAATTGGTCGGAGGAATATGAAGTTTTGCATTCCCTCCCAATCTTTCAGGACATTTTGTATAGAATGGTTCATGTGTCCAAACTATGATCTGATAAGTGTTTTACCGCAATACATGGGAGGGAAGAGGGGGACAGTCTTGATGTTTTACTGTGTCATGCTGAAGAAATGAAAAATAAAAAATGTCAAACTGTGAAATGTATCATGGAACATCCCTCTTAATAAACATCCTGATAAGAGAGCAGAAGGCACGAAAGCTCAGTCATTTCTCAATATTGCATGACTTTAACATTGCGGGCATCACAATGACTAGATTTGCCGTTTTAAAAGCCACTTGTATTTTCTTTAAGCACGCAGATAAGGAAATCTTTGCACAAGTGACACTTGATTGCCTATTATAATTTCATGGGTACCTGGATTTTTCTCATTTATGTCTGAGGTTCTGAAGAGTGAAGATCTTTGCTTTGATCTTAAGCTGGTGGGATTGTGTATGTGGGCTCTTTCACCTTTGCAACAAGTGGCACTCAAGACATGATAGCATCTCACGCACCTCTCAGTACCTATAAAGGTGCTTCAAACAAGCCTTGGCTGTATTTTTAACCCCTAATGAACTGGAACATTTTAAGAATAGTGCTATTTATTTACTGTTTCCAGCTATTTATTCTTGATTTCACAGTTTGTATTAACCATAAAATTGAATAAGGTGAGGTTATATTATTCTTGGGTAAAGATGGTTTAACTAAAAGTTGTTTACTTGCTTGTAATCATAAGGGGAACCACTTTAAGTGCTATATAGCACCAATGTAGAACCATATGGTATTATAGCACAATTCCTATTATTTTTTAGGACCACTCATGGTTCCACCTGGCACTATTTGGTTCTACATAAGTGACCCTGGACCACAAAACCAGTCATAAGGGTCTATTTTTTAAACAAATATTTTGAAATTGAGATTTTAACATCATCTGAATTGATGTATGGTTTGTTAGGATTGTTGGGCAATATTTGGCCAAGATATAACTATTTGAAAATCTGGAATCTGAGCGTGCAAAAATCTAAATATTGAGCAAATCGTCTTTAAAGTTGTACAAATAAAGTTCTTAGCATTCCAGGACCCCAACACTTAACAGTTTTAATGCAGTTTAAAATTGCAGTTTCAAAGGACTCTAAACAATCCCAAACGAGGCATAAGGGTCTTATCTAGCGAAACGATTGTCATTTTTGGTGAAAAAAAAGAAAAAATATGCACTTTTAAACCACAACTTCTCTTCTTCCTCTGGTTGTGTGATGAGCCAGCGCGACCTCACATAATTGCGTAATGACGTGGAAAGGTCACGTGTTATATATGTGAAACACACATTTGCGGACCATTTTAAACAATAAACTGACACAAAGACGTTAACTAGTATCATTCGACATGCAATAACGTCGGAACGGTCCACTTTCTGCACACTTATAAACACTGGGGCGTAGTTTCACATACGTCATCCGTGACCTCTTGACGTGATGATGTATTACACGAGGTCGTGCTGCCGCGTCGCGGGACCGGAGGAGGAGGAGAAGTTGTGGATTAAAAGTGAATATTTTTGATTTTCTTGCCAAAAATGACAATCGTTTCACTATATAAGACCCTTATGCCTCGTTTGCATCGTTTAGAGTCGTTTGAAACTGCATTAAAACTGTTAAGTGTTGGTGTCCATTAAAATGAGAAAAATTGACTAATCCTTTAATGGTAGGAAATTTACAAAATATCTTCATGGAACAGGACCTTTACTTAATATTCTAATGATTTTCGGCATAAAAATTAATCTTTTTGACCCATGCAATGAATATTTGGCTATTCCTACAAATATACCCGTGCTGCTTATAACTGGTTTTGTGTCACATGTGCTCATTCAAAGGTCAGGTTCTTTCTGATCCCATTTTTTAAACCCTAGTTAGTGTGTAATGTTGCTATAATAGCATAAATAATACCTGTAAAATGATAAAGCTCAAAGTTCATTGCTAGAAAAATTTTCTTTAACAGATTTCCCATTTCAAACAACGGCCGGATTGTACTACAGATCTCTACTTCTCGATTGAATGACGTCAGTTGCCAGCAAAGCTAAAGGCAATCTAAGCTGCTGTCGAATCACAACACACTAAACAAACTACACAATCAGAACTCAATAAGTATTTCTGAAGGAGGCACTTCATAGAACAAGGAAGACATCAGCCTGTTTTGAGGACATTGAAAACAGCGCTATACAGATAAGTAAATTATGAGGAAAATACAGCGTTTTTTTTTACACGTGAAACATGAACACATGTTATATTGCATGCTGTAAACACAATCAAAGCTTCAAAACACAGAAAGAACGGGACCTTTAAAGTGGTTTCCCTGTGATTACATCCCCTATGATATTCATGCATTTTGCAGACACTTTTATCCAAAGCAACTTCTAGTGCATTTGATCTACACTTTTTTTGTATCATTCTGGGAATCAAACCTATAATGCTCTTAATATTGAGCCTGCTGAAAATACAGAAACGCTTAGGATTTGTTCCTATTAATTTATTAGAAGGCAACGTTTGGGATCATTTAGCTTTCTTTCATGTATACATCTGGTCCAGCTATCTGTTCAACATCTCTTTTGATTTCATCTACTCAACTGTCCTGGAGGTCTCTGTAGATGTTTGTGGCTGCTAATCGATGTGCATGATGGTTCTTCTTGGCAGTCGTGATGAAAGCTGTTTTGGTCCTGAGTGTTTCATTACACTGCAGTCTATATCCAGTTCTGTCAAAAGTATTGAAACATACCAGATGAAATGGTTGAATGGATTTGGCCACACTGTGTCCCTTTACCATTAATATGACAATTATAGTGTGGTTCATCTCTGTGATGTCAAAGTCTCTGGTATTTTTCTGATGGACTGTTACTCCCTGATAGGCCTGCACTTTTGAAAGTAAAAAAAAAAAAAAAAATATATATATATATATATATATATATATATATATATATGATGAGTTTGGTTCCAAAACGCGATAAACGCCATTTTTTTAAATGAGTTACTGCCAAAATCAGTATTATATCAGGTCAGTATTTAAAAGTAAATTCTTAATTTTACGCAGAATACAATATCCTCCGTGTTATTCTGTCATCTTTTCTACCTTTTACCCCAAAACACAATAAACTGTGTAATATCATTGCACCTCCTGCAGCCATGTTACGGCAGCAAAGTCCTTGATTATTACGGCAGAATGAGAGTATAGTTCCTAGCCATATCTGCCTAGAAAATTGCAGCTTTTAATTTTCTGTCGGTCTTAGTATACGATGTAACTACAGAAGAGTCAAGTTTTAAATAAGAAGAATATCGAAACTCTTTGATTATTTTTGAACACAATGCTAATGGTCTAATCAGATTCAATGCATTGTGCTAAGCTATGCTAAAAGTGGTACAGCCAGGCTTGGAGATCGGCTGAATGGATTCCAAAACTGTAAAAATCAAATATTTAACTCTAGGGGAGCTGTAAAATGAGAATATTTAAAAAAAAAAAGTAGAGTGTTCCTTTAAGGTACAGTAATATACCCAAAAAGGTACAACATTTTATCTTGTTTAGTATAACGGTAAAGGTACAAAACTGAAGATATCTCCAATACAGAGAAACCCATGAATCCATCAGCTTTGTATTGTGCAAGTTTTCAGCACAGTACTTTGCATTTTTAAGAGTGATACGTTAGCAAGTACCACTTAAGAGATTGTGCAGTCACGAAGCTTTTTATGTCAGTATAGGCGTATCTTAGCATAATCCCCAAAGAAAACTGACTGCAGATAAAAGGGATGTCTGCCAATTGATCATCTCTCTATATGTCCTGAATCGTGCCCACCTGTTCCACCTGTTTGCTTCTTTTAGCAGTTTAAGTACACAGAGCACCAGATGCATTACGTATAAATGTCTTTCATCATCCAGCTCCTCAGAACATTACTCTGATTTAAAACACAGTCACGCACAAACACTATCTCCAAACGTCCTGTTTTAATGCATGCTACAGCACAGACGCTCTTAAAAGCATTCGTCCCAGCGGTTACGCTCTTAAAATAAAGATAAATCGTGAACATCTACAACCCTTCTCTTACCATATCCTGGCTATTAGGCCTGACATTTAAGAAGCATAAACAATTCTGAGTGTCCTTTTAAGATACTTTTATTGACTAAGTTCCCTAAATGCGAAGCTTTGGATAAAAAGAAACGATGTACGGCCTTCTTATTCTTTTGAGGTTTGGCAGAAGAGTTTTTGAGCTTTTAGTAAACGGAGCTCTGAGTTTGGCAATGCTGTTATCAGCAATAGGGTGCATGTGAAATGTTATTCATTATATTGTCTGTTAGGAAGTTGTCATTTACTGTATGTACAATACAATATAAGAGATTATAGTAATACAACGGATCTGTTCCACATTGCACACTCTCAGAAAAAGGTGAAAACGGCACAAAGGGACAGCTACAGTGGCAAGAAAAAGTATGTGAACCCCTGGTTTTCTGCAGTGATTTGCCATAAAATGTGATTTGGTCCTGTTACCTCATCTAGGTCACAAAAATAGACAAACACTATGTGTATAAGGGTGATTCTCACGAAAACTTGGTTTTAAAAATGTCAAGCATGAAAATGTAAAAATTGCTTAAATTTACTTTTTTCCCAGCAGACATTGAAAAACAAAGTCTGGAGTAAATGGGAACATTAATTTAAAAACGTTTACTTATCATTTAACACTTTTTGTAACATAATTTAAAAAATTAGTCCTAAAAATCGTACAGTATTACCGCAACAGTCAGAAAACATCAACACTGACATATTTTCAAAATGACATGACAAACCTGAAAGAACATAATTTGGAGATTCTGCACATGCATTTAAAATCAAAGTATTATGCTACTATTAATTAAATTAAAATTTAATAAGCATCTGTTGCGGTAATGATAATCAAAATGTCGTGTAAGCATTCTGACAAGACAATATTTCAAATTAACTGTAAAAAAATGATCTTACCTGGTAGCCATCTTGAAGTAACTGGTCCATGTGCTTGGTCACTCAAAATCAAACTTTATTAAAATTCTGTATGTGTGCTTAAACTGTTCTCAAAAAGTGTTGCGGAGGATGAGAACATCAGGCATGAACACATAATTTTCCTAATTTTTCTTAATTATTATTATACATGAATATTCAGTAAATATTTTTTCTGTCATCTAAAGTAGTCTAGCAAAACATCCATTATTTTTTTTCTTAATATTTTTGTGTTAATTTGATTAAATTACAACATAACGCATGTTCAAACACAGCCGGACACATTGCGGTAATGAGAATTTCAGCAGAAAATGAGATATAATTTCCAATTATAAATTCTTATGTTGAAATCACACATTGTGCAAGGTAGAACACAGTATTGTGTTAATTCTGATGCTTTTTAATGTAACTATATTACACATTTTAAAGCTAAAATCATTAGTGCCGTGGTGTTTCAATGGTTTCGTGAGAATCACCCATAAGCTCACAACAAACAAATAAATAAAATAAAAATCTTATGAACCATACCTCCCTAAAGATATCTGATCGAGAGATGTTGCACTCCATAAGGCTGAAAAGGGATACAAAACAATCTCAAAATATTTAGACATACAACAGTCTCTAGACAAATTGTCTATAAATTGTCAGTTTAATACTGTAGCTACCCTTCCTAGAAGTGGGCGCACAGCCAAGATGACTCCTGATGTTGCGTTTACACCGGCCGCGGTAGAGGCGGCAAAAACGCGTTATTCGCGCGTAGTTGGATGCTTGAACATTTGAGTTCACTTGTTTCATTCGCAAGTGAAATTCTAGTCATTCGAGAAATTCACGTGGAATTTCGCATCATGGGAGGGGCTTCTGCACCTCCGCTGAGACTCCGCCACTCCGCTCGCTTCCTGTAATCACGTCACTACTACAGCAAGGTCCTGATTGGTTAACGCGGCGTGGAAATCCGCCGAAGTTCAGCTTTTTCAACTCGACTGTTTCCCGCGGCAATGTTCAAGTCGCGCATTCCACGCCATTTTGAGAGAGCACCTTGATATAAACTCCAGTGCTACTGGGAAAATATTTTATGAACTGATGAAACAAATGTTGAATTGTTTGGGGAAGATGCTATGGTGCAAAAAGGGCACCGCTTACTAACATCAAACATCATCCCGACTGTGAAGTATGGTGGAGGGAACATTGTGATTTAGGCATGCTTTGCTGCCTCGGGGCCTGGACCACTTGCCATCATCGAAGGGAAAATGAATTCCCAAGTTTAACAAAATATCCTACAGGATAATATCAGGGTGGCCAGTTATAGCTCAGTAGAAGTTGGATGATGCAGCAGGACAATGACCTTAAGCATTGAAGTTAATCCACCACAGAGACTGGCTTAAGAAAAACAAAATGCACCATTTGGAGTGGCCTAGTCAAAGCCCAGACCTTAATCTCATAGAAATGACCTCAAGAGAGCGGTTCACACCAGACATCCTACAAATGTGTCTGAGTTGAAGCGGTTTTATAAAGGGGAATGGACAAAAATTCCTTCTGAACGATGAGCAGGTCTGATTCAGAACTACTGAAAGCACTTGCTTGAAGTAATTGCTGCCAAAGGACTGTGAATGTTTATTGGTTGTTTTCAAAAAAGACACAAGAAACTAGAATTATTTGTCAGTTTGTGCACGTTGTGTTTGTCTGTTGTTGTGACCTAGATGAGGATCAGATCACATTTTGTGGCGGGTCGCTGCGGAAGACCAGTTTGTTTTTAGGGGTTCACATACTTTTTCATGTCCACTGTATGTATCTTTGAGTTACCATATGCACCCTTTGGGGACAAAGATATACTTTTTGAAAGGGTACCGCCCCAATTACAGCTTTTGTACTTTTGAAAGTGTACATGTATGTAATCCTGTCTGTGAAATCCAGGTTAGTCTCATAATGTAGCATCAAAGTTTGACTTCACTCATTAATTTCACATTGATTTCAAATATTAACACGGTCTTACTCAGTCAGTATTAAAGATATTAAACTTTGTATAAAAATTATATGTAGAAAACTGTAAAGCAAAGAAAATAAACAGGGGGCATAACATTTGCTTATTTAATTGGAGATTGTCCAGAATTTTAGTCTTAAATATTTCTCTCGCATTTTACGACGAATTTTCATTAGATCTGCAATGTTTTGTTTGTAATAAAAGGACTAAAAAGGACTGTAAAGTGTTTTTGTGCAGTTGTTTTAAACTAACATTAATGTGATGTTAACACAGAGGGTCTGAGTGACCCTGACACAAACTGTACTGGATTACCACTTACACGGCTGTGACTAAAAATAGTGTTTGTTTATTAGAAAGTCATGAGAAGAGAATAATCGTATTTCTGAGGATATTCATGTTATTTATTTGACACATTTGTGTGAACTGTTATTTACAGTGTTCACCAGCAGGCAGTGCTGTTTCTGAACGTTACCATTAATACACATTTGCCAAACAACTTGGGTTTCCCACACGTATTTATCTGTCATTTACAGTATGCTGCATAAATTAAGCTGTACATGAATTTGTCCCATAATACTATACTAATGTTACTGTACTGCAGTTTTAAAATGTGTACTGAGTACAGTATACAGATTTTCTCATTAGAATCTTTGGATTTGCCAAAATCTGTAGACAATATACAACACTGCTTACCAAGTACTAAACCTGTGTCCCAATACCTATACCATGCCCTAAAAGTACCTGCTTTTAAATGCCAAGCAAAAGAGTACGCAACATAGACTGTAAAAATATGGACGTAGTGCCCGTGACGTCACCCATAGGTATGTGAAGAGCTTTTTTGAAGCCAAAAGTAGGCGGTGCCTGTCGTCGCCATCTTGGCCGTGCATCACCGCACATCACTCGGGAATAACCGAAAATGGGTAAAGAGGCGGGATGTGGGTAAAGCTAAGGTGGCTTGTTGCTGAAACCACAGCAGTTCAACTGTCATTCAAGTGGCCACACCCTTAATTATGCAAAACTTAAGGCTTAATATAATTTAAACTTCAAATTCAAAAAAATTTACCCCCTCACAGTTGTCATGAAGGGCAAAATTAGCTATGAAGACCAACATTTTCTGAAAGACCATTATTTTCTGCTGTAAAGTTGCCCATTTAAACATGGGGGTCTATAGGAATTGACAAATTGGCAAAAGTGCATCTGACATGTTTTCTTGTAAATTACCTTTTCAGTCCTTCCAGAAAAACGCTGAGTTTTTTTGTGATTGTTGCGGGCAAAAATCCTCAATTTTGCCGCATGTTAAAAAATGCGATGGAATATGCGGGATATTTATGCAATTTATGCGATGGAATTGCGGGAATTTGCGAAAATTGCGGAACTTGCAAAAACTGCGGAAACTTGCAAAAGCTGCAATGATGTTCACATCACAAAATTACGTCACTTCATAACATTCCCAAGGCAACAGAGGACACAGCTGCGCTTGTGTGAAGTAAATGCAACATTTTTCAACTTTCTGCTAATATATATGTGACTTTTTGCTACGAAAATGCGGGGATTATGAAATCATGTAAGCCCCGTATATTTTGTGTGCAAAAATCTGTAATTAATGTGGCGAAAGTGCGTCGTATTTGGAAAAAATGCAGCCCCGCATAAATATGCAGACTTTGGGTGATTATGCAATAAATCGTGTTTTTCTGGAGGGACTGCCTTTTTTTTGTCAGGCTCTTATGTTTAGGTAATTTCACTTTATGGCAATTAGTCAGTAATTTTCACAAATGTCAACTAAAAATCTCCACTGCAAAAAGTCTCCCGTCTCTCTTTACTGTCATGTCTAAATAAAGACAAAAGGCTCAAAAATTCATTTAATATAAATTTTTAATCGGTAAACCTTAAGAACCCGGTAAAAAAAGTCTTGCACCTTGACTTTCGCACGGCTATGTCATCCAGTTCTTCTTCCGTGGACTTTGTTGAAAAAAAACAAATTCTGCCAACAAAACAGTATTTCTGAATGGCCTGAATCTGGGATTAAGCGCATTTGAAGCTAAAGTATAATGAACGTAACGTGCTCAGAGCATTCGGTCAATATCATTCTTATTTTTGATGAAGGTGGCATTTAGTGGCGTTTGCATCTGAGCACTTCATTAAACCATCTGGTGTGAAATAATGTCTAGTTTTTCATTTATGAGGGTCATCTCTTACTGTGGGTTCACACCAGATGCGTTTGAGGCGTCAAATTGGAGTGTACCGCGTGTAGTTGGATGCTTGAGCATTTCGAGTGTACTCGCTTCATTCGTGCGTGAAAGCCGCAAGTGAAATTGTAGTAATCGAGACATTCATGCGGAAATTCGTGTCATGGGAGGGGCTTCAGCGACTCCTCTTGCTTCCTGTAATCCTGTCACTACTAGCGCAAGCTCCTGATTGGTTAACGTGGCATGTTTTTCCGACAAAGTTCAGATTTTTCAACTCGTGCGTTTCCCGCTGCAACGCTCAATTTGCATCATTCACGCGAACTAGACACGCAAACTACATGGAATCGTGTCTACCGTGCCACACTAAACACCTCATTCGCGCTGCGAGACCTCCAGACGTGCGTCAACGCATCTTTACATTGACTTAACATTAAAATCACTCGCACTTGACGCCTCTACTGCGGCTGGTGTGAACGCAGCCTTAGACTCATGAGCCAAAACATCTTAGTTTGACTTTAATGACCTCGTACTACTGTATATTTTAAATAAATTGTAGACAACACACAATGCACCGTGCTCACACCTTGCCACATCCCATGTCTCCTGAGAAGTCCTCTAAACTTCTCAATGTAGATCTATGATTTACTTTAAACATTTAATCAGACTCAGATGAAGTACATGGAGGCAGAGCTTCAAATCTTCTGTAAAACACAACACATCAACTGTGTTGGAGACGACTCATGTGTGTGTTGACAGGAGAAATGCACTCATCCATGTTCTTTGAAAAACGCAATTTCTTATTAAATGTCAGAAGCAATAAACTTGCATTCTCACCAGAAAAGCAATAGGGTAATTCGTGTAGACAACTTCACAGCCGAGCCAGTCTCCTCTTGATGTCTGTGTTTTCAGATTTGTACGGAAGTGGTTAACTGATCAACTCTAACCAGGGTCAATGTGTTTTACACGGTCCATAGCCATCCACACAGCTGCTTGAACCAATGCCAGTCTACTTAAAATCATTGGGTTGAGGATCAATGGAGCTTATTGGGAATTGAGTAAATAATTACTTTAATGTAGATAGCATCTTGTGGTCAGAATAAATTGTGCGTTTCACGCATGTTTAAGATGTGTTGAAGATATTTAAGAAATAAACAATATAGTATTTTTGTTCATATTTCATGTTTAAGTTTGCAGAAAAATTCTTCCTAGCTTCACTGGATTTACATTTCAAATAACGAACAATACACAAACATGGAAAGTTCCCACCAGGTCACAGTCTACTATCTTGAAAAATCGACCAGGTAACTTTTTAATCTTTTCTATTGTACACATCATTAGAAATGTGTTCAAACATCGCAAGAGATGAATTATGACAGACATTCCTTAACAATAGGCTCACTGTGGAAATCAATTGTAAGGCCGGAGTCTTGCGGTTTAAAGAGCTGCTAAGTGTTTAGTTCTTCCCAGTCAATGCCATCACTCAACACTGTCCCTCAACAACATCTCCACAGTCCTTATCTCATCCCGTGACACGACAGCCACTTTGCATTGTCAGGAGAGGTGCCTCTTATCTCCAGAGTTCAGAAGATTTTCGTGAGAATCCCTGAAGAAATGCCTGAAAAGAAGCCGTGGAATGGAGTTGAAATCCCACAGGAATTATCTGCCAGAGGTATCCCGTATCTGGGAGGCCTGGAGAGGCCTTTTTGTGTCATGTGTGCGTTTGTGAAGGGTTGACGATTAAAGTCGGGCGGATGACGTCATTGCCATTTCATGCTGTTTTAGGAAACAACAAATAGGGGAGGGTGGGGTATGATTTGCCAGCAGGTAATCTGTCTGGGATGTACACCTTAAGAAAAAACTGTCAAAATAAATGCCTCAGCTGTCACTGGGGCGGTACTCTTTCAGAAAGTACAGCTTTGGACCTAAAGAGTTCATATTAGTACATTCCTTATAATGGGTCTTTTTTTTTTAAATGTTCAACTCCCTAAATGTGTTAGAATATCAATAAAAACACACTGTGCAAAATTTTGAATTGCTCCTACAATATCTAGAGGTTGCTTAAAGCCTTTGAATATTTCCGAAATCACATTTTTTTGCAAAAACTGTACCATTTAAAAACGCACGACACACATAATGCTTCTTGGAGGGTAACTTTGTTTTAGTTATTTCTCTTCTGGTCCGAGTAATCATATAGCGGACTTGCTTCGTCTTGCTTCAGCCATTGTCTCAGTGTATATTGTCTATGCACATTGAAACTAAAACAGGAAAACAGGAGTTTTAATTGCATGGAGCATGGTCAAATAAGTCCAAGTCCATATTATTAAACAATTATACATGCTAGCACAAAGTATCACATAATACGCGAATGTGTTAAACTTCAAAGATCTTGAGGAACCTCTAAATATTAATTAGTATTGAAAAAATGTCGCCTATTTTTTTATTATTTATTCATTTCATTTCAGGTTTATTTAACAGGGACAATGCACATCAATAATACATTTAAGTAATGTACAATGTGCCGGAATTAGCCAAAAGGCTATTTTACATCTGTTGTCCCTGGACAGATCGCATGATGTCACACCTAAAAAGATAAAAATATTATGACCATACATACAATTTTAATACAATAAAAATGAAAAAGATGAGTGCAAGTATACAAAAAAAAAAAAAAAAAATAGTCAATATAAAAAGTTCAAACATATAGGTGGGGTGAGAGTATGACCTTTTAAAGTTGAAAAATAAGGACCATCCTAAGGTACATATTGGTACCAAATGTATACATCTGTACTTAATGGACCTTTTTAAAAGGTTCTGCCCAAGTGACATCCAACCCAGTTTCATGGAGAAAACTTGTGCAATATACGCCAAATTCCAATTTTGTGTGCATGATACGCCAGTTCTTCGCGTTCACTTAATAAGACAAATATTTTTTGTGTCGTTTTATGTATTGGTTTCTCAATTTTTTTATTTTTTTAACATTGTCTCTTGGGTTATGGGTTAGAACAACTTGTTATATAAAATGACATCCTATCCCAAACTCAAATTATAAAAATTTCCAAAACATGGAGAAACCTTAAATAGCATCCTAAAGCAAATCCCAAATCTAACCCCAAACCCAAGCGAAATTGGTTTAAAAAAAAACAATTGAGAAGCCAATACATAAAACAACACAAAAAGATGCACGGTATTAAATGAACGGGAAGGACTGGCTTATCGTATGCATGCAAAATCGGATTTTGCCGTATGTATTGAACGAGTTTTTACACTTCTTGCTATTTATACGCATCTACATGAGACTGGGTAGGTGACATCTGGCGTACATATTTTGACAATTTTTTCTGACAAAGCAGGAAACATTAAAAACGAGCAAAATTTTTGTCATGTAACTGTTTGAAAAGGACGCATCAAGTAATGGTAAACGTTTTAAAGTATATTTTTGCATATATATTTTTCGTAAAAAAATATATGTCACTCAGTTTGTGAAATACTGAGCCCCTAAGGTGACATTGGAGTAGGAAAAATCTAAAGTTTAGTTTCATGTTCTCACGCGAAACCTTCATGTGCAGAATTTTTTAAAAATGTGCTCACGCGAAACCTTAATGTGCAGAATTTTTTTAAAGTTTAGTTTCGCGTGCGCACAGTAAATTTTTACGTGAGCACGCAAAACTAATTGCGGTAGTTTCACATGCATCCACGAAAGTTTAACGTGCGCACGCAAAACTAACTTTATTTAGTTCGTTTTTGCTCCATGCCCATTCCGTAGTGAAAACCCAGCTAAAGTTATTTTTTTATTGATTCACTTTTTGTACATAAAATTATTGTACATAATGTAAAGAACATTATGTGGAAATACAACCTTAATATAGCTAAATAGCACTAAACGTGGTTCTAATCACAGAGGAACCGATGCATCTGTTTAGCACCTGTGTTGAACCATATTGTGCTATGTAGAACCATATGTGGTGCTATAGTGGTGCTATATGACCCCCATATGGTTCTCCATAGGTGCTATATAGCACTTAAAAGGTTCCTCTATGATTATGAGCCAAGAACCACTTTTAATGCTATTTAGCACCGTTTGTTTTGAGAGTGTACAGGTCATGTCAAAAATCGAAATCAATGTGAAATTAGACTTTGTGCTAAATTAGATTGAGATTTTCGCCTGGATTTTACAGAAAGGGTCACATGAGATGCCTCATCCAGACCAGGGTGATCGAGGAACAAAGCAGCCGAAGCGTCCGACTCTTTGGAGTCAGGTATCAAGAGGATATCCACTGGCGTGTCAAATAGAGCAACCGTTGGCCAAAACAAAAGAGCCAACTGACACCAGAAAAAAAGGGATGGGATTTCAGAGCCTGGCCATGAAAAGAAAAACATCATTCCCTGTATGTCTCGTTCACAGGCAGTGAAAGAGCTCAGCCCCCTCATGCGGGTCGTGGTGTGACACCACTGGAGGAATTTTCACTGATGAGGTCCTTTGAAACGGCCACTATGCTGAGTGATTGGATCCATTTGGGTGGATTTAAATTGAAAGGGGCCGTTTTTTGATGAGTCAAGGGTCAAGGATGAAACGAGGGGGGAGCGGTTAAAAATGAAAATAAAAACAACACTTCTCAGCGCTTTTATCGTCACTTATCCATCTTGGTGTTTTGCGGGTGGCTGAAGCCGCCCAGAGGCAAGCTCAGAATCACGCCGGGCTTGTGTTGCCCCCATCGCGCGCGCCTTTGTGTGCGGGGAGGTTATCTGTCGGCCTCTTTCAAAGGTGGGGGACTGACAATAGCATTTCGTGCCATGGGAAGAGAGCGTAGGGTCCCTCCCTGAGCATGCAAGGTTTGGTTCATGAACACAGCACAAAGGAATGAAATCCCCACCTCATCCAAGACTGGATTAACACAGATGTACACATACACAACACATATACACGAAGATGGGAATCGTAGTAGATTTAATTTGTTTGTTTACGATACTCTGTTGCCAAAGGCTGATTGTAACCACAACACGAGAGCTAAGCAGACACTTACTGCTGAAAGTCATATTATATGCATGATATGGCACTGTCTATTTTATTTTAAATCACATTTGTAACCTTTGCAAATGTGTTAAAAAAAAACCTAGGATACCAAAAATACAGATTTGAGTGTTTTTATTTCAGCAATAAATATTATGTAACCATAAAACTAAACAGATGTTTACATTTACACAATTATGAAACTACATGCATTTGGCAGCCAAAGCAACTTACAGCGCTTTTGTAAAATTTGTACATGGGTAATTCAAGTGTTATGGATGTGACATTTGTAGTCGAAACTTTTCAGAGAATGCATTTATTACCAATATATTAAACCATTGTTTATATTTTCCTAGAGTCAACAGCAAAATATCAAAGTTTTCTTTTGGAGTTGAGGGACACATGCGTGCATTATGGATGTGACAAAAAACAGACACAAATTTTTGGGAGACAACATAGTTTGTAGGAATTTTGTGAATTAAAAGACACAGACCAAAAGCAATAATACCCAACAAATGAAGAAAGGATGGCGCTTCAAAAAACATTTAATTTTTATTTAAGGAAGAAACAACTTTATGGACAGTGGCGGCTCGTGACTGCTCATCGAGGGGCGATAATTCAAGTGTTCGAAGTGTCATGTGTGTTGCTCGTGTCTTCAAAATATGTGTTTGTTGCGTCATGTGAACCATGTGAATCACGTGTTTTGTCAAAAAAAGTGCCTGCTGCACACGCGTCAAAACCGTTTATGATAAAAGAGACGCTCACGTTCACAAAGTACACGCAAGACACTCCCTTAACAGTAAACTCTGATTACGCATGAGATTATGCGCGTGTCTGGCAAACGCAAGTGTCTCTTTTATCATAAACCCTTTAGACGCGTCTGCAGCAGCAGCAGGCACTTATTTTGAAAAGACATGTGATGCACATAGGATGCGCAGAACACACATTTTGAAAAAAGGAACCACACACATGACGGGCTACATACATGTTGTGACGAACTTCACATCAAGCGCCCTCATGGATGTGACATTTCTTCTTTATGGATGTGACAATTACACTTACTTAAATATGAAAAATAGTAATAAAACTTTAACAGAGACTTTGGAGGGGTATTTAAAGCAAACACTATGTCACTATGTCATTTTGTTTTTTTTTACCTTTAAATAAAGTCTCTAAAATTATTTCAGTGATAGAACAACTTTTAACTGGACAAATTGTACTGTTGCTGCAACCTGAGCAGCCCCTCCCCCTGCCTGCAGAAGAGTGTCTGATACCAGGCACTGTTGCGCTTTTCAACCACATGGGGGAGCTGTAAGTCATTTTTACATGGAAACTACATAGTGTTGCTTTAAACCACTAAAATTGACATCTGAGATTTCAATATGGTTTAAAACTTTGAGTAACATTTTTTATTTTTATAATAAGATTGACATTTGCATGGAATTGCCCATATGTATTTTAATTGTACAAAATCCATATAATTATATGAAAACTAACAATAATGATAACCTGTCCTTAAACCCAAAATCAAAGGTCAAATCAAATTATAAAAAATTAAATTTGGTAAAAATGTATATGAATTAGCCACCTCGTTGTAAAATACGTACAAATTGCCATAAGATTGTGTTTGTTTTCTTTACATTTTATCTGTATGTGTGTGTTCCCCACGAACTCTTGGCCTGCTAATGCACTGGTCAGTTAAAGAGCACCTATTGTCTGATTCACACTTTTACATTTCCTTTGGTGTGTAGGTGTGTTTTAGTACATGATAACGATATGCAAAACGTACAAAGTGCAAAGTAAACAATGACGCGAGTTTTCGTCTCCAACGTAAATGTCCTTTTTTTTGGACTACAACAAACACACAGATTGTAGGCAACAGTTTACTTCCTGGGATTGGTGATGTAGTAAAGACTGACATTATTGTAATTCCTCCCACTTCGGACTCAGCCGAATCTTTCAAACATGGTAAGGAGCGTCACATTTCCAGCTGACATCGGAGGTATTAAGGCCAATCACAATGTACAGATTTGCTGGCCAATCAGGGCCACAGTTTTTTTTAATCTGTGCATTTCAGGAAGAGAGTGAAATCTGGAGCTACAAAAATGTACGGTATGTGGAAAATAATGTGTTTTTTTAACCATAAACCATGTGAACACATTGTATTATACCAAATACACAAAATAACATTGTTTTTTGAATAAACCAAATTCCTTTAAAATGTAATTTAGGTTTGAAATCATGCTACAGTATTCTCTGTTCTCTATAGAGCCATTTAAAAAATCTTCTAGTAGGAAACATTTTAATGACCACAATTATGCATCTGCCAGTCAAAACTTTTGCTAACTATGTGCTTAGAAAAGATGACTCACTGACTATTTGTCAGAAAGAGATTTACAGTTGGCCGGAGGCTTAGATG
Organism: Misgurnus anguillicaudatus; assembly: GCF_027580225.2. Lineage (NCBI taxonomy): Eukaryota > Metazoa > Chordata > Actinopteri > Cypriniformes > Cobitidae > Misgurnus > Misgurnus anguillicaudatus. Next base: position 22,451,715 of record NC_073345.2, read on the forward strand.
GTTTAATTCTGATGGTCGAAGCAAAAGCTCCATTAATTTTTAAGATTGAATTGCATTAAGTACATTTGTCTTGGCTGCTCATTGTGAAAAACACAACTCCAAAAGTCATCATCTGAGCCCGCTGTCCATCCAAACATTCGGTCAACCAGCGTTACGCAAAAGTTAGCTCGAACCTGTTTAAAAAACAAACATTTGCACAGTTTGGGTTTGGTAACGGTAGTTTGTTTGGGCACAAATGACACGCTTTGGCATTAATGACCAGCTTTAAGTTATCAACAGCAACTCTGAAAAGGAAAAAAGTGAAGAGTTTTAGGACTGGAGGGGGATTCTCTCATTAGTCCAATTGGCTGAAAACCGCTGGAACAACAGTGCAAATCTAATTTAGATATTCGAGAGAGTAATAGACCCTTCCCACAATGCACTGCAGCAAATGCCAGACCCTCAAAACAATTAATTACAGGTCATAACCTGAGAGGTTCAGCATTCCTGTCGGCTGGAGACAGCATTAGATGTTCCTCAGCTGTGCTGCGGGAGGGGACGCCGAAATACACGAAACCAGACTGAAGTTTCATTCGTACTTGTGGTTTGGAATAACTCCTATTGGAATCCATTCTAACATCACGAACTGTTAAAAGTATCGTGCATTTTTTCCTAAAAAGAGGCCTGCGTATGATCTTACCTAAATTAATCTGACTGACACATTATATCGTTCGGTATTCATATTTAAGCAGGCACTAAGTCAAATCAAACACCAGTGGCCAAAAATACTGAAGATTTATGTTCGCCACTTTGTCCCAAAAATTTATTTCAATGTCAGTTCTTTCAAAGCACAGATGTTTTGATTTCTAATTTGCCATTTTTTTAACATTACAGAATAGCAGATTACTGAATAAACTCTCCAAGCAAAGAACCGTAGGAAATCGTGTGGTTTATGAGTTTATGTCCTAATGTTGTCAATCACCAGACACGATCTGGGCGCAGCAGATGACTGATTTATGAGATCGGATTAATATGAAACCGAATGAAGTTGTTATTTTATTTGATTTGCTCCCTAAATGTTTCAGCATCTTGGAAGCCTGTGCTGATCTAAGTTTTCCTTTTTGATGAATTACTGAATCCAACGTGCCCTAACATGTAACACGAGCAGATACACCAGTAAAAATCACACTTCATCGAACGGACGTAGCTTGAATCAATCAAATGTAAATGTTACATAATTACTTTCACATTTTTAATCAAAGTTAACTGCTTAAATTTTCCCCACATGCCACAGAGGTAAACCACAACATCTGAGCTATTACAGTATAAAATATGCAGACTCCGCAGAGGCCTACCAAATCATTTTTTGACAAGTACATGTACATGTGTATTTGGAAAGCATTATTAAGTAGCTTTTTGTCATACAGTGCCAACACAATCTCAGGGCAATTTGTAAATATTTTACAAGATGGCTAATTGGTGTAAATTCATTTTAATATGATCGGCTTTTAATGATATTGGGTGGGGATTAATTTTTGCATTCCATTTTTGTTTATGCACATTTAAAGGGACATTCCACTTTTTTTGAAAATATGCTCATTTTCCAGCTCCCCTAGAGTTAAACAATTGATTCTTACTGTTATGGAATCCATTCAGCCGATCTCCGGATCTTTTAGCAAAACTTAGCACAATCCATAGAATCTGATTAGACCATTAGCATTGCGCTATTTGAAAATTAACTCTTCTGTAGTTGCATTGTGTACTAAGACCGACTGAAAATTTAAAGTTACGATTTTCTAGACAGATGTAGCTAGGAACTATACTCTCAAACTGGCTTAATAATCAAGGACTTTGCTGATGTAAGATGGCTGCAGCAGACGTAATGATATTACGCAGTGCCCGAAAAGAGTCCCCTGCTATTGAAACTAACCAAAGGGGTCTATTTTCGGGCAGTGCATAATATCACTACGCCTGCTGCAGCCATGTTACAGCAGCAAAATCCTTGATTATTACGCCAGTTTGAGAGTATAGTTCCTAGCCATATCGGATTAGAAAATCACAAACTTTAATTTTCCGTAGGTCTTAGTTCACGATGTAACTAAGTTTTAAATAGGAAAATATCAAAACTCTTTGCTTATTTTTTTAGCGTGATGCTAATGGTCTAATCAGATTCAATGGATTGTGCTAAGCTATGCTAAAAGTGCTAGCGCCAGACCCAGAGATCAGCTGAATGGATTCCAAAATGGTAAAAATCAAATGTTTAATTCTAGGGGAGCTAGAAAATGAACATATTTTTTTAAAAAGTGGAGTGTCCCTTTAAAGTCTCTAAATCCATATCACAAAATATTACAAAAATTGGGATTTTTAAAGAAACCTATCCATATTTGAAAGGTGATAAAAAGAGAACAAATGAAAATAGGATGAAATGAAAATTCTTTGAATTGTTTGTTTATATATAGTACTGTTCAAAAGTAGGCCACCACCACCAGACTTGTTTTTAAGAAGTTTTAATGTCCAATCTATTTTATTAAGATACAAACAAAAAATACAGGAAATATGTACAAATAAATAAAAATTTCAGGACTAAATGTTATTCAGGCATCAGTCAGTATTTAGTGTGATCTCTCTTGGCACGAAACACATCTTGAGCGTTTTTGAGCAGAATGAAGTAAAAAGACTAATTTCTTTAAAATTAGAAAAATTAGGAGTTCATTTTATTTAGGTTTAAATAAACCAAGTGGAAGGGGAGTTTACCCAAAAAACTTGACACAGTTTAAATTTTTATACAGTTTTTATATTATACACTCCCTGACAAAAGTCTTGTCGCTTATCTATTTTGTAGAAACACCTGCTATTAACCTGACTTTTAATTATCAATTGTTGTTAGAAATAGCTCATATAAAAAGCTAAAACCCTCCCAAATGATGTTTAATGCAGTAAAATAAATTAGTTTCACTGAAAAAAGATTTATCATTTAATCAAGACAGAAAGGTCAAAATTTGGCAAGACAAAAGTTTTGTCGTCTATACAGAAATTGAACAATTTTACTGCAAATACAAAAATATGTCAGCAAATTCAGTAGTGGTGCTGTGAGATCCAAATTTAATATCTTGTTTGACTTCCATGAGCTTAAAGGACTGCATCCATGCGGTTTGGCAAGGATTCATACAAATGTGTTGATGAAGTCATCAGAAATAGCAAAGAAAGCAGTCGTGCATGCCTCCCAGAGCTCATCAATATTCTTTGGTTTCGTCTTCCATGCTTCCTCCTCATCCTACCCCACATATGCTCAATGTTGTTCATGTCTGGTGACTGGGCTGGCCAATCCTGGAGCATCTTGATCTTCTTCACCTTGAGGAAATTTGATGTGGAGATGGAAGTATGCGATGGAGCACCATCCTGCTGCAGAATTTGGCCTCTTTTATGGTTGGGAATATAAGAGGTAGCTAAGAGATCTTGGTATTTTAGACTATGGATGTTGCCTTCTGCCACCAAACTTGACTGTTTTCTGGGTGAATCTCGGATCTCGTGCTCTAGTAAGTCTCCTGCAATATTTGAGGCGACTGTGGTGTAATTCAACAGAAGATTAATTTGAAAAATCCACCTTCTGCTTTTCCAGCGTCCATCCTTTAAGCAGGCTGTGGGCATTGGCAAATGCCACACGGTTTTTCAATTGTCTTTTGTTTAGTGCTGGCTTCTGGGCACTGTTTCGACCATGGATGCCATTTTGACAGAAAATTCAACAAACTGTTCTGGTTGACACAGGGATTTCAGGTGACCAGGTCTCGTGGAGGTCTGCTGCAGTGGAAAATGGGCTGACCTTGGATTTTCGAGCCAACAAACGTTCCCCTCGAGCAGTTGTCTTGCGGGGTCTGTTATTTTCTGTTAATGTCTTGAATTTAAGTCTTTTGCACAGCTATAGCTTCGAAGATTCGTATGGATGGCTTTGATCGTGCTTTAATGTGGACCTGTCATTGTGCAGCAAGATCATCAAAATGATTCTTCAAAAATGTCTGCCTTTGTACCTATGAAAAAACATGCACATTTAGGACAACACAAATGTAAAATAACGTCTGTTCCTGCAACACACACTGCTGTATGACATACATGAAAGGCAAAATACAAGGTATGCTGCAAAAATGAAGTTAGTATTTCAACATGTGTTGCTAAGGTCACGAATAGCCTGTCCTCTCTTTGGAGCTGTATTTATTGCCTTGGGTGAAGGTGCTGACCAGGATTGCCTTTGAAACTGAACCCATCTCTCATCATGTGGAGCAACATTATGGATGTTATCCGTTCAAACGGGTCATTTATCAAGAGTGTCATTAAGATTTGCTAAAGTAATAAGCAAACAAGACATTGCTTTTGAGAAAATTAATATGTTGATAAAAAAGGAAGAAAGAGGGGATGAAAACGATCTACAGCATCAGTCATATGTTGGCACCCGTGCGTATTTTAATCTTGATGGCTCTGATTTTTGTATTATACAACTACAGTATTAAAGGATCGTGGTTTTGGTTAATAGACAAGACTGATGACTTTGTTTCATTCCAAGTCACCACCCTTCCTAGGATCGTTTCCTCAATCTTCCTCCAGGTTAAATACATATTATTCATTTTGTGTGTCCTTTTAGTGTGTTGACCGTATAAAGGCAGCTTATACCTTGAAGTGACCCCATCCCTGATTCGGTTGGAAATCCAATACAATTTTACTCTCTCCAGAATGATTAACATTGCACGTATAGGAAATGAATCTAAGGACTTTGAATAATGAGATGGACTCAATGCCAGTTTGTTGTAATCATATTGGTATTAAATGTCTGGATATTGATGTTTTTTTCTGGCTTATAAAATCCAAATATTAAGATTATGATGTTATTCTATTTGGTATGTCAGGGCCAACTTTGCAACCTGGGCAATGTAAGCCAACTTTGTTGGCATCACTTTGGTGTGCCCCTATTGTATGTAACATTACATATTTTTCCCTAACATGATCTTTTAACCAAGGATAAACTGATAGTGAAAGATAATGAAAAACAGGTTTCTTTTTACATATGGTGCTACAAATTACAATTGAATACATACGTATTATTGTAACCCAATAAAGCTGATAAAAAATCTAGTTGAGTCCCGCAGTTTAGTCATAAAACTTTTTGTCTGCATTTTACGAGGTCTTTTTCCAAGAAATCCTGAAAGGTCACAGAGGAAAAAAGCAAAAACTGCCATTTCCAAAAATAGTTGGGCAACACTTAATCCTGTGACACGCTAAAGCCAAATTCTTAAACAAACAAAATTTGAGTTCAAACCCCAACAAGAAACTCACAGATAGAGGAGATGATCAAATAAACTTAACATTCCCATAATTGTTTATATGTCAGAGACGTCTTCAGAATGAGTCATAGGATGATGGTAAATGTACAACAGCAAAGTACTACTGTGTTTACACGTCCGGCCTCTCTGAATTCAAGCTTGCGACCGTCTGCTACTGCTCAAGCTCTTCGGCAGATAAAAGATACATTAGAAGTACATTAAGATACCACATCAGTGTTAAAGGGATTACTAGCTTTGTGTTATTGTTGACACTGCCTGCCAAGCTAGTTATATGATAGCTAAACATCTCAAACCCTCTTCTTGCTGTGGTGGAATAACAATAATACTGTTATGCTTTGTGTTGTTTGTGCCCTACTGTAATATACATGTGTGAAAATGACTTGAATAACAACGAATAGGGGACTTTTACTGCATTTACATTTCATGAAAGAATGGTTGAAATTTGGTTGAAAAATGGTTGAAATCTTACTTAAAATGACTAAAGAAGGCCTCAACACTGGAAAACTGTGGCAAATTATCACTTGAGTTTAATAAAAGTAAATAAAGTGTACTAGAGCAGGAAAAGCTAGAATGAGTCATGGGAAAAGGCATTAATACGAGAGGGGTTGATGGATTCACCTTGAGGATTATGTTTTCTCTTTACCAGGTTGCTTGAGACATTTCACATTTCCCTGGTCTGAGAGTCTGTGGAAAAATGTCCTACATGTTAACATTCTCAGATTCATTCTGCGCTTGCTTGTTCTCAGAGCTCTGGGCCTATTATAAATATTTAAGGGAAACTGTTGACATGAAGATAACACTGACAAATTGAGTTAACATTTCAGCAATAGATTACTACTTGTGTGGGGGAAGAAAGAGCATGAAACGCATAACAAGTCTATGTTAGACGCTAGATCATGCTTAGTTTACGTTTTAATGTATGCAGATAGTTATATATGCATATTAATCACATTTTAATATAATATCAAAGATTGTGAAAGGTATACAATTCGAAACAATAAGACATCAGAGTTTTTTAGCACGGAAGAAATGAAAAGCAAAACTATGGGATCATCCCATCCTTAGTGAGGATTGGCATATCAACTTTTATAATGCTGCTGTGGTTATTCTTCATCAATCATAGATTTTGTTTTTAACAGTCTTGCTTTACCGAATGTGATGCTGATAAATGTTTGCTGGGAATTCGTATTGCGTTAGTCATATCATATCTGTATTTGTCTCATTTTGGAATGGAGATTTGCTGTACACATCGATATAAACCCAGTTCTCTTTCGCTTTCTGTCAAAAACAGAGAGAAAATAAAAAAATACATTTAAACTCTTTGCTCACGTAAGAGCCAGATATTGCACAACACACCTTTTGGTCCACAAACTTCATGAACTTCCAAACTGTGTCACTCATCCAACATTTCACAGACGCAGTGATATGGCATATTAATGAGTGTTTATCCTTATGATGGATAGCGTTGGTGTGTCACACAGGAAAAGCTGTAGTGAGATCATTGTTTTCTTGATGTGTGAGCAGTTCTGTTGTTACTGAGAGTAAATGCAGACCAACTGCACTGGTAATGTTAAACATTATCTCACTGAGGTGTAGTTATGATTGCTGTCACTACTTGTCTCACCTAAGTGATTGATTTAAATGGCTGATTAGGCTATCGAAACCATCACAACAGTATACTGGACATATGCAATGTCTCTATCATATTCTGTACTGTATCTTACAGTACATTTATTCATTTCCATTCATGAATTTTGGCAGAACCAGTCCATTCAAAATACATTTGCGCTGTAATGCTCTTCCAACTGAACTATGAGAACACATCTTAACATGCTGGATAAAATAAGAAATGTAATGTACATGGAAAATCATTGTATATTTGTTTTCCTTTTCACAATTCCTATCACAATTAAGTAAATGTAAAGGGGAACTTTTAAAATTTGGTTTAAATGCAATGTTGGCTATTTGTCCCCCAACTTGCCAGTTTAATATTTTAAGAAATATGTTTTTGTTTATTTTCTTATTTTTTATAATTATCAAATTTACACTACACATGTAGAGACAGAAATAAAGAAAATATTATAGAAAACAGAAAAATGATAAAATACATAGATTAAATACTAGCCTATTATTGCAAAGATGAGCATTTCTGTAAAATAATTGTGTTCTAATCACAGACTTTTAAATAAAGCATTATTTTGGGAACACTGTTTCAAAGGGGTTGTCCTAAATATTACTTTACGACCTGTAATAATGTAACTTAATAATGGAGACAAAAATGTTTGTCCGTTAAGGGCTTCTGTAGAAATGTGGTGGCACAAAATGGTGACTTCCACGTAAGGAGACCCTCGTGCATGTAGATAAAAACATCTCATTCTAAGGTAATGAAAACATAATGATTCATTATAAAATGGTCTTTATACACTCATGATAATGTAGTTTTGTATGTTATTGCAAATTTGACAAGATATCCTTCTAAAAATTACACACTGCACCTTTAATAGACTTAGTTGGACCTCAACAGTTTTCAGTTTAAATGCAGTTTAAACTTGCCGTTTTAATGCAGCTTCAAAAGGCTCTAAACGATCCCAAACGAGGCATCATGGTCTTATCTAGCAAAACATAAAAACACAAAAAATATGTAATTTTGAACCACTACTTTTTGTCCTGCACTAGCTGTGTAATGCGCCAGCGCGACCTCACGTAAAGCGTTATCAAGTCAAAAGGTCACGCATGACATATGCAAAATTACCGCCACAGTTTTTACAAGTGTGGAGAAAGAGGACCTTTCCGACATTGTTGTTTGTGGAATGAAACTAATTAATGTCTTTATGTCAGTTTATTGTTTAAAATGGTCTGCATATATGTAACGCTTGACTTTTTCGACGTCATTACTCATTACGTTAGGGTCGAGCTGGCTGGTGCAAGACAGGAAGTTGTGGTTTAAAAGTGCATATTTTTATTTTTATTGCCAAAAATGATGTTTTGCTAGATAAGACCCTTATGCCTCGTTTGAGAGTTTGGAGCTTTGAAGCTGCGTTGAAACTGCAATTTTAAACTGCATTGAAAATGTAAATTGTTGATGTCCAATAAAGTCAATAAAATTGAAAAAAAAAATCATGAAATGTTTTTCTTAAAAACGTAATTTTTTCTCGACTGAACAAAGAAAGACATCAACATTTTCGATGACGCGTGTAAGTAAATTATGGGAATTTTTTACTTGGAGTAATCTTTTAACGGTTCCAGGAAGTGACATCATTGTGGAGGATTAACAACACACAACTGTACAGTCGGTAAAACCAATGTGAATAATTATGAAATAGCTTGTTGTCACTTTTATTTTGTAATCTTAAAGCTCTTTTTATTTACGTGCCAAGTCATACTTTCACGCAAATTCATGCTTTTAATTCAAACTAACTGATCGCGCGAGTCACTCATGGCAATAATGACAACAAGGACGAAGAAAAGGGTAATATGCCTTTTTAGTAACCACTGAAACGTGTTTGATGTAAATTCATATTCATGTTGTCAAATTTGAACTTCTCACGGTTTTGGATAGCAGTGAAAAATAGATATTTTTTAGGAAGCTATAGTTTTTATATATTTCATATTTTTAGTATACTTTATAGTAGCCTACAAAACGTAATTTATCATATACAGTAACAGGTTTATTCTACGTACCACTTTTTTTCTAAATGTCTTGTTGCTTTCTGCTTTGATAAGAAATCCTTTGTGTGTAAATGATTAAATTCTTATTCATATTTTAGTTATATTGCCACCATAATGCATCAGGTATACAGCAGATTCTGATATACTGGAGCATACATCAAAATATTTAGTCGAGATCAGACAAATTGTAAGAGTTTATTCCATTTTAGCTGCATTTCAGCCTCATTTTCTTTCTTTTGGAAACATGGATATATTTCAAATGGATTGAAATAAGATGAAAACATAATGAATAACGTTCAGTAAACTTAACACATGGAGCGTTTTAGGCTGGGCCCATTTTGAAATGCAGAAGTTTGTTTTAGGGGGCATGTTATAGTTTAAATGTTAGTTTACGCAGTGGTGTTTATTCAGTGAAGTTTGTGTGGTAGGAGTACACTGCCAATTCTACTACACCAAAACAAATGGCAATTTAAAATGTGAACAAAAAGGCCAAAACATAGAAGAAAATAGACAGAACACAGGAAGCACATTAAATGACTGAAGCCTGAAAAGTGACATCACAGGAACATTAATACTGTGTTTTATTGACATCCACTTTCCAGTAAATGCTCCACAGACTTGGGAAAATGGGAAGCACTGTCACAGTTTTGAAGGGTGACAACGCTAACATTTTCATGAAATTGTAAATTGTAATCTTAGCTGTTTGCCTACAGTAGGTTCACACCCTGACATGAATGTTTTTTATATATTTTACACACCCACAATCATGTGTTGTTGCTCAGATGGTTTTATTGAATTGTTCTAGAGTCTTAGTGAAGTCAGGTATCTTTCAGTCAAATCAAATTAGTCTCAAACGGTATTTTTTTCCCCAAAAATCTTTACGAGAATAAAATTTGAAACACTCTAATCGGTCAAGCTTTACCTGTCTGTTGTGATTGGTGACCCAATTTGATTGTTTGTCGGAAAATGTCCTGCCTCTTACCAACCTTAATAACGAGAAGTTGTTGCTATAGTAACAGAATCTCACAACATAAACAAATCAACGCACGCAGCTCAACAGACGGCGAATTTGTGTACAATGAACACATCGCAAATAACAGACTGTAAAGTACCGCATATACAGTATTGTTCAAAATAATAGCAGTACAATGTGACTAACCAGAATAATCAAGGTTTTTAGTATATTTTTTATTGCTACGTGGCAAACAAGCCACCAGCAGGTCCAGCAGACTCCCAGAAAACAAACAAGACCCAGCACCCATGACACGCACGCTCCCAAGGCCGCGCAATTGGGCAATTAGTTGAAAGGGGTGTGTTCAAAAAAATAGCAGTGTCTACCTTTGACTGTACAAACTCAAAACTATTTTGTACAAACATTTTTTTTTCTGGGATTTAGCAATCCTATGAATCACTAAACTAATATTTATTTGTATGACCACAGTTTTTTTAAACTGCTTGACATCTGTGTGGCATGGAGTCAACCAACTTGTGGCACCTCTCAGCTGTTATACCACTCCATGATTCTTTAACAACATTCCACAATTCATTCACATTTCTTGGTTTTGCTTCAGAAACAGCATTTTTGATATCACCCCACAAGTTCTCAATTGGATTAGGGTCTAGAGATTGGGCTGGCCACTCCATAACATTAATTTTGTTGGTTTGGAACCAAGACTTTGCCCGTTTACTAGTGTGTTTTGGGTCATTGTCTTGTTGAAACAACCATTTCAAGGGCATGTCCTCTTCAGCATAGGGCAACATGACCTCTTCAAGTATTTTAACATATGCAAACTGATCCATGATCCCTGGTATGCGATAAATAGGCCCAACACCATAGTAGGAGAAACATGCCCATATCATGATGCTTGCACCTCCATGCTTCACTGTCTTCACTGTGTACTGTGGCTTGAATTCAGAGTTTGGGGGTCGTCTCACAAACTGCCTGTGGCCCTTGGACCCAAAAAGAACAATTTTACTCTCATCAGTCCACAAAATGTTCCTCCATTTCTCTTTAGGCCAGTTGATGTGTTCTTTGGCAAATTGTAACCTCTTCTGCACATGCCTTTTTTTAACAGAGGGACTTTGCGGGGGATTCTTGAAAATAGATTAGCTTCACACAGACGTCTTCTAACTGTCACAGTACTTACAGGTAACTCCAGACTGTCTTTGATCATCCTGGAGGTGATCATTGGCTGAGCATTTGCCATTCTGGTTATTCTTCTATCCATTTTGATGGTTGTCTTCCGTTTTCTTCCACGTCTCTCTGGTTTTGCTCTCCATTTTAAGGCATTGGAGATCATTTTAGCTGAACAGCCTATCATTTTTTGCACCTCTTTGTAGATTTTCCCCTCTCCAATCAACTTTTTAATCAAAGTACGCTGTTCTTCTGAACAATGTCTTGAACGACCCATTTTCCTCAGCTTTCAAATGCATGTTCAACAAGTGTTGGCTTCATCCTTAAATAGGGGCCACCTGATACACACCTGTTTCTTTACAAAATTGATGACCTCAGTGATTGAATGCCACACTGCTATTTTTTTGAACACACCCCTTTCAACTAATTCAACTAATTGCCCAATTGCACAGCCTTAAGAGCGTGCATATCATGAATGCTGGGTCTCATTTGTTTTCTGAGAATCTACTGAACCTACTGATAACTTGTTTGCCACGTAGCAATAAAAAATATACTAAAAACCTTGATTATTCTGGTTAGTCACATTGTACTGCTATTATTTTGAACAATACTGTATAAAACCTCAAAGTTATTTAAACTTGAAGCACTTTGGCATGATTGATTATCAAACCGCTATTTTCCTAATTAATGCACATCACTTTTCTCGAAGGGATTTTTTCGATCGTTAGAAATGCGCATTGATACTAACTTTTCTTAAATAACCATTAAATCAGCCATCGTGTGTGACGTTAAGGGACCCTTAAGTTTTTAAGGGAAAATTAGACTTAAAGACTTTGTAGCAAAGCATAGCAAAACATTTACTTATTGACAGCCTTGGTTCCCTAAGTGAACACTTAAGGGTTTTTCTTGCAACCAATTTTTTATTAAGGGTACCCTTAGCTTTATATTTATAGGAATTTCTTAGCTTAAGGACTTTCATGCAACCGGGCACTGGCCTTGACCCCCTTGCTAAGGAATTATTTAAATTAGCTAAATGATGTCACAATATGGAAAAAAGTATTTGAACACCCTGCTATTTTGCAAGTTCTCCCACTTAGAAATCATGGAGGGGTCTGAAATTGCCATCATAGGTGCATGTCCACTGTGAGAGACATAATCTAAAAAAAATCCAGAAATCACAATATGTGATTTTTAACTAGTAATTTGTATGATACAGCTGCAAATAAGTATTTGAACACCTGTTAGTCTGCCTTTAAAAGTTCCACCTCCACTCCATTTATTAGATGCACCTATTTGAGGTCGTTAGCTGCATAAAGACACCTGTCCACCCCATACAATCAGTTAGAATCCAACTACTAACATGGCCACGACCAAAGAGTTGTCCCAAGACATTAGAGACAAAATTGTACACCTCCACAAGGCTGGAAAGGGCTACGAGGAAATTGCCAAGCAGCTTGGTGAAACGAAGCTCCACTGTTGGAGCAATTATTAGAAAATGGAAGAATCTAAACCTGACTGTCAATCTCCCTCAGACTGGGGCTCAAAGCAAGATCTTACCTTGTGGGGTCTCAATGATCCTAAGAAGGTAAGAAACAGCCCAGAACTACACGGGAGGAGCTGGTCAATGACCTGAAAAGAGCTGGGTCCACCGTTTCCAAGGTTACTGTTGGTAATACACTAAGACGTCATGGTTTGAAATCATGCATGGCACAGAAGGTTCCCCTGCTTAAACCAGCACATGTCCAGGCCCATCTTAAGTTTGCCAATGACCATTTGGATGACCCAGAGGAGTCATGGGAGAAAGTCATGTGGTCAGAAGAGACCAAAATATTATTTTTTGGTCATAATTCCACTAAACGTGTTTGGAGGAAGAAGAATGATGAGTACCATCCCAAGAACACCATCCCTACTGTGAAGCATGGGGGTGGTAGCATCATCCTTTGGGGGTGTTTTTCTGCACATGGGACAGGGAGACTGCACTGTATAAGGAGGGGATGACCGGGCCATGTATTGCGAGATTTTGGGGAACAATCTTCTTCCCTCAGTTAGAGCATTGAAGATGGGTCGAGGCTGGGTCTTCCAACATGACAATGACCGAAACACAAAGCCAGGATAACCAAGGAGTGGCTCTGTAAGAAGCATATCAAGGTTCTGTCTCCAGACCTAAACCCAATAGAGAATCTTTGAAGGGAGCTCAAACTCCGTGTTTGTCAGCGACAGGCCAGAAACCTGACTGATCTAGAGAATACTGTGTGGAGGAGTGGGCCAAAATCCCTCCTGCAGTGTGTGCAAACCTGGTGAAAAATTACAGTAAACGTTTGACCTCTTTAATTGCAAACAAAGGCAACTGTACCAAATATTAACATTGACTTTCTCAGGTGTTCCAAAATTACTTATTTGCAGATGTATCATACAAATAAATAGTTAAAAAAACATCCATAGTGATTTCTGAATTTTTTTTTTAGATTATGTCTCTCACAGTGGACATGCAAAATAGCAGGGTGTTCAAATACTTATTTACCTCACTGCATAGTGAAGAAGCACGTTGTTGTTCGTTGAATTTCTTGAAGTATTTTGAAGACAGTTTCTCCCTTTGGAATGAATTTCACGAGCTTTGTAGATCTTTCTTATGCTGAAACAGCAACATAACTCACACTAACTGAAGTTAAATACAGAATACAGGTCCAAAGGTAGTTTCATCTTGATGCAATATGCAGATGTGATGTAATTACTCGATTCACTTATAATCGTCAATGCATGGCCCAATATAATTAGCTATTTGTAAACAGCAGATAAAATTACATAAAATGTCAATTCTAACAGGCTTGAACATTTTGTTCTCTTTTAGCTTTTTAATGGGCTCTTCACACATTTCTTTGTCACAAAACTTTCTGTACTTTCCCACTTCTGTGATGTATGTTGGTTAGAAAAGTCTATAAAACAATATGAAATAGTTTTCATTACGATATTGGCAAACAACCAGCTTGAGACAGGTGACGTCATTTGGTCATTGCTTTCTTTGTGAATGAAGAATGATTAAATTCAGACGAATGCCTTTTAAAACGCAGTCTAATGATTTGTGGCAGTGTTTGTTTTTATTGTCCTGTCAAAAGATAAAGATCTAGCACTTTCCGGGTAAAATTTGATATTGGTTTGATGCAGCTGTGATTCATTTAACAGCAGTGCACGTAAGTGAGTCAAACAATTGCTCAACGTATTGTCAGAAATGGCAGCGAACGAGATTCCAGTAATGCGGAAAGAAAAGGAGAACCCCTTTTCTGGCCCTTTTGTTTTACACGAAATCACAGAGGACTGGAATCGCCGGTGCTCCTTTACCGAACCTTAATGGTTAGACGAGAAACCAGCTGTCAGTTCCTACTTTTTGCCACATGTGTCAGTAAGCGTGTACCCGTGATCTGGTCCATGGTCAAGGTACAATAAGCGAATTACAAACACGCAGCTGCCGACCAGATGACTGGGGCCACCTGCTCTCTTCATCATTTACACGTCTGACAAATGTACAAACAACAGCAAATTAAAGGAGTCTAGAAGCCTTGACTCTCTGTACGTCTGTTCTCTGCACAGCTTTAGTAACTTGGCAATGCTTAATGTCTGTGTGCTGCTGTGCACATTGCGGTTGTATACGTTTTACTGGAGGGTTCAAAGAGGGACGCAGGGAATTTTGCATTGTGCTGCATCACTTCATTTGGATGCGTGTAGAAAGCTGCTGATGCATATCTTCAAACCCGATTTATTTTCAAAGACTGCTATTGTTATTATTATAAAACTATTAGTTATTAATGACAGCTGCTGCTGATCCCATCAAGCCTGTAGATCAGATTTTTATCTGCTGTGCTAATATTTTAACTTGTCCCACCACAAATAAGAAAATCAAATGTTACGTTTGCTAGACATAACAATATACTGTACATCGCCAATGGACTAAAACTGGTCTAGTATAACTGGCCTCTGTACACTGGCCAGATATATTTTTGGTTTTTAGATATACACTATGAAATGTTTAAAAGAAAGTAACTTTAAATTGTCGGCAATATTAAATCTACAGTACATATTTAGTAAAGGAGTAAGTAGAGAACAAATCATTTTGAACCCACATTCATATTGTTTCATTTAATTTTAATTCCATTTTTTTCTTTTTCTAGGCGGCATTGAGAGAACAGGTTATGACCCTGTTCCAGGTGGGAGGCAGTGGCCAATTTTAGAGGACCAAAGCAAACCAAAGGATAAATTAAGGCTACGGATTTGGCTAATTTCTCCCCGCCTTATTGGAGACAGAAATCAAAACAAATTTGGGTTATAATGTGAGCCTCTGATTCCTTTTCTTCTGGTCCAGGTAATTATGAATGTGCCATGGTGCTCTCATTACTAAGCAACCAGTTCCATTCCCCCCGTTTTGAACATTCCTGCCAAATTGTACCTCCCACATGAGCAGGCAATCAGCCGCCCAGGGCCAACCTCTCATGTTTGTAATAATATTCTAATAACCAGTTACTAGCTCTTTGGAGAGCGCCCCACTCCTACAAGTCACCATAATTAGGTTTCCTAATGAGAGGAAAGCTGGACCACCACGCCATACCCCCCTTTGCTTGGCGGTAAAATGCCACCACTCATTGGCCAAAATTTCACCCACAGCATCTCTTTAGCTGGACCTCTGGTTGGAGTGTCTGGCTATTCAGACTGTGGTCAGGTCTACTACTTTGCCCTTTTCTTGGCTGATTTAAGCTCCTGTACTCCATAGCAGTTGTTAGAATATATTGTGATATTTAATATTAAAGGCCTAATCCATTTTTAATTGCTCCAGTGTCCACCATGTACTGTATATATTGGAATTGGTCTTGAGATCTTGCTTGATTCATTTTTCCGATACTTGATATACATTATACACACAGATCTGTTCATTGCACATGTGCTTTGATTCTATTGCCAGCTTTCTGTTTTTAGGACAATTTTATTTGACTATTGCATGTCATCTCTTAGATCGATTTTGCTACTTGTTCTTGGAGAGAAACTTTCGTTTTTTTCTCCTCTGTGTTACTGGCCTTCACTGTGGAAATGTTGATGGAGTGTTAAATTGTTCTTCTCTGTTAGTTATTATAATAATTTATGATGAAAGGGGTATTTTCAGCCACGTGGAGGGCCACTTACCTAATAAAAATATAAGATTATTAAAAGAAAAACGGCGGTTGATTTTAGCAGAATACATTTTTACAACAAATTTTACAACCAAATATTTTGGATCAGAATCGTAATTCATTAAAGTTATTGTATATTTCATTAAGTAGTCATATATAATATATAATTATTGCGTATTTTTTATTATAGCTGATTGTATTCATAACAATAGTCTAATTGACTTCCCCCCCGAACAAATAAAAAATTACTTGCCTGCTGTAATTACACCATTTAGGGCAAACAGACTGATCTCATGAAGTCGTGTTATAGTCACGAAAAATGTAATTAATTTATTCGTGTCCATGGCACGAAATTCTTGAGCACAAATGTCTTTTTAGTGTCAGTCGCATGAATTTCTATAAATAGTTTTTCGTGTCCGTTGCACAACTTTCTTTTTCTTTTTCGTTTCATTTTATGTATTGTTTTCTTATAATTTTTTCCTATTTTCTTACCATTGTAACTCCAGGCGCGAATAGTTTTAAAAGCTAAAGAAAAACATGTAGAAACCAATACATAAAATTACATCCTAAACCAAACCCTCAAATCTAACCCCAAGCGACAGAGATTAAAAAATAGAAAAAAATTAGAAAGCAGTACATAAAATGACACGAAAAAGAAAGTCGTGCCACGTAAACAAAAAACTAGTTTTATAAAATTAATGCTGAATGACCCGAAATAGACATTCGTTCTCAAGGCACGAAAAAAACTCAAATTCTTGCCATGGACACGAATAAATTTATAAAAAATTTTGTGACTATAACACGACTTTCCATGAGATCGTGTTGGGCAATTTTCTCTATTGAAAGAAAGTAGATGCGTATCTTGCTGAAATAAAGTCTTATGCAAACAACATAATAATCAACACTAATATTAAGGGATATTACATTATAGAAGATGTCACTATTTGGCAGTATGTAATAGATTTATATTTTATGCTTTGTTTTGCCGTTGTAACATATCAGGATAGTTGTCAATGGTGGCAGGACTTCGTAGTAGTCACATGGCATTTACGGCATTTAAATATTAGGTGTGTTCGACTTCATG
This sequence comes from Misgurnus anguillicaudatus, assembly GCF_027580225.2. NCBI lineage: Eukaryota > Metazoa > Chordata > Actinopteri > Cypriniformes > Cobitidae > Misgurnus > Misgurnus anguillicaudatus. Next base: position 22,469,064 of record NC_073345.2, read on the forward strand.
CGGCGCTGCGCAGACCGATCGGCGGCTGACTTGAAGCAGTGCATTCCGGTTAGTATTTTTGTCCAACTTCAGCTGGCGCTGCAGGCACGTGACTGTGTCATATGGTTTTTAAGTACCGCAAGAGTGTTTCGAGAGTAGCCGGCTAGCTCAGCCGGTGCAGCTTCTCCAGAGCGGCTGCCCAGAGTTGTGATGACGTAACAGCTTTACGTGATTGGTCGCCTCATTGATGACAACGATCACGTGCGTTTCAAGTTTAAATTCAACCTTTAGTTCCACTAATAAACATTATAAATTCATGTTTTAAAACAGGAAAAACACTTTAATATGCTTAAATATGTTATATTGTGTCTTGTAATAAAATAAAAAATAAAATAACAAACTCTATTGGTATTTTAATAATATAGGCTTGTTTCCCGTTATTTTCGGGTATACAGTAAGCAGCAATTAAAATATTTGATATAAAATGTTTTTGGTTGCAACTTTTTATTAAAAGTTTTTTTTTTATCAAATTCAGCATCTAATTCACTTCGTTTGCGATTAAAAACAAGGAAACACGGCGCACACGTCACTACGGCAAGCAGCAGATGTCCAGCTTGACGGCTCCGTCTTCAGTTCCTCCCTCGACTGCAAGCGGCAAACCTCGCCGATCGGTCTGCGCAGCGCCAGATGATCTCGAACACACCTAATGTATAGTCACGTAATTTTTGGTTTCTTTTTCGTGACACCGTCACGTTTTTCCGCGTTTTCCTGTGACCGTATCACAAATTTCTGTTTGTGTGTCATTGTCACGTATTGGTTACCCTACTGTTTTGTCCTATTTTCTTACCATTGCGCTTCGGTTAAGGGTTAGAACACCAGGCAACAATGGTTGAAAAAATCAGAAAATATAAAAAAAATCAGAAAAAATAGTATAAACCAAAAGTGACATCCTAACTTAAACACCAAATCTAACCCTAATCTGAAGCGACAATGGTTTGAAAATAGGAAAAAGCAGTTGAGTAAATATGTGACACGTAAACAGAAACGCGTGATACGGTCACGTAAAAACGCAGAAAAACCTGACAGCGTCACGGAAAAGAATCAAAATATTATGTTACTATAGGTACCATGGGCGTCGGAACCATTATAAGTGGGTGGGACAGGACCCACCCACTTTTTAAGACCAATGATAATGGACCCACCCACTTTTTCTCTAATTTAGCGCATTAATTCACTTATCAAGCCGCTGTTAGTCAAAATCCATTCCATTAGAACAGGTATCCTCAACCTTTGCTTTTTACACCGCGGACCCGTTTCAGCTTTTAAAAAAAAATTCGCGGAGGGAGGGATCGCTGAGTTGCTTTTCGAACAAAGTGCTGAAAAACATAATTTGCGAAATGTATAACGTTTTAAACCAGACCCGGATTGGCCATAGGGAGGACCGGGAGGATTGCATGTGGGCCGGTCTGTTTTTTGGCCACGACGAGGGCCGGAGTTGTCATGCAACCGGGTTGAAGGTTGCTGCTGCACTTATTCAGCCCCACTCGCGTAATTTGCCGGCTTTAAAAATGTTAGCGCAAGACGCACGGGTTTCTTCTGCTTTTCAAAGCGTTCGCCTAAGTTTAGATTCAGATGCGTTTATATGTGAGTGCGCTTGCCGCGCGTCTAGATGCTCGACCTGATACAAACAGCCACTTAAAGGAAAATTAGATAAATCGTCATTTTTAAAAATCTAAGTCATACATGCAATAATCATGAATGGTCTATGAATAGTCATTATTATTCGTTATAAAAAACTATTTGATGCAAAACTCATCAGTTTATTTAAAACGTTTCATATGAATATAATGTTTTCTTAAGTAAAACAAGTACATTAAATATGTGTTCTTTTATGACACAAGGTATTTGGCAATGTACATGATCCAAGTCCTAAAAATTAAGATAAGTATTTTTTATTTTTCCACCCGTGACGAGTTTGCCTGCCCAGTCTTAATAATTAACGGTAAACGAACTTAGCTTGCTGTTCTTAAAGGCAGCTCGAACCTTAGGTCGGACTCGAGCCCCAAGTTCAAGAAACAAAATAAAACGGAGGAGATGAGGAGGAGAGATATGAATTTCGTCTGTGCGCGGAGGCACGGAGACGTTTAGCATATGCTTTTAAGGATAAATGAGACCGGTTCCTTTTAAACCTACGTTAAAAGTGTATGCTACTCGTTAAAATATTATAACTGCAGTAAAATAGTTTATTTTAAATATGGTGCCACGATCACTGGATAATTGTAAAGTTTTTTTTACAGAAGCCTGCAATTACTTTTCATGCGACTATTACATAAATGAACATCTTCACGTATTAACATTATTTGCGAGATACATTTGCAAATGATTCATAAAGTCATACCTCTGCAATTGTTTAATCGATTGTGTTTTAGAAGTAGGCTACACATGCTCAAACTCTTATGACAGCATTGTTTCCCGACGGATACCATTAAATAAATTTATCTCATTTCCAGAATCTCACATTTATATTTCTCTAAGAGAAAGAAAGAGAGATTGGGTATAAAAAAGGGTATACAAAAAGTGTACCAGTTTACCTTCATTCGTTTTTCTTATTTCCTCAAAATAAAAAAGAAACATTGCAGCCTACTGTCAGCAGAGTAGAGAAAAAAATGTCACAGAGAAAAATAAATTAAATATGACATCTGTCATTATTTGCAAAATATTCAAAGGGCTATTACCAGAATTGTTATTTTTTTATTTATATCTTTTATTTAGTAAACGCAAATGTTCAGGCTAATTAAAAGGAAACATGAAAATTGCATCTAATGCAGTAAATGTAATTTCGGGGGGGGGGGGGGGGGGGGGTGTAGTGGGGACCCACCCACTTTTCATTTGCTTCCGACGCCCATGATAGGTACATAACTTCGTGATACAGGGTTGATCCTGCATGTAGAATAAGGCAGATGGAGTGCTGTGCATACAGTAGAATTTTGTTTTACAGTATTGTAAATTAGCATCGCAATTTCTATATAGAAATTAATGCAGTGTGTACTTCTATAGTACACACTTCATTAAGTACAATAACAAAGTATACTACATACAGTAGTCAAAATTATATAGACATCCTCTCAGATGCATGTTATCAAACAAACAGCCATGAAATCTGGTTTTCAGTAGTGCTGTAGCCTTTTGTTCTGGCATGACTTTGCCACACTGGCGAAAAGATATCCTTAAAGAAATGGTTCACTGAGTCTGGTGTGGAAAAACTGCACAAACCCCAGACCTGAACCCATTTAAACACCTTTGGGATGAATTGGAATGCCGACTGTGAGCCAGACACCATCACTCTACATCATTGCCTGACCTTACTGATGCTCCAGTGTCTGAATTAAAGCAAAACCCCGCAGTCATGTTCCAACTTCAAGTGGAAAGCTTTCCTAAAAGTGGCCAATCCTCTAATAATGCATATGGATTCTTCAAGCAGTATATGGTTATTGTGTTTCGTATGTAGGGAGGCGTGCAATTAAGTATGCATGCAAACGTATTGTACATGCTTTTGACCACGTAGTGTAGTTTCTGCCTGTATCAGTGGCCAACAGAGATACAGTTAGCAGACCGCAGACCACAGTTAGCAGAAGATGTTTGTCATTGGCAATACACATCACTGAATAAAGCGTAATTTTCCATGACCCTTCTCACCTCACATTTCCCCTCCAGCATTGGTAATTGGTCATTCTATTCGGAGGGAGAAAAGGCTAAACTCTCTAACATGTGTCTTGAATTGATAGTTTTGCTCTGTTTCCTTTTTGAGAACAAGTCGCCCTGTGGCAGTGTAGGTGGCCGGGGTTAAGTACAGAACCAGTGGTGGGGGTTTCAAACAAACCCCCTGTTTGCTACATCTCAATATGAGGCCCAGGATAACCAGAAGGGTGAGGTCAATTGCATGATATTTCAAGAAAATCTACAATAAAAAAACGAAAAAAGGAGATGCTTACATGATAGAGGATCTGTTTTCCTCTGCAGTTCTGGCAGATGTTAAGACTGCAGTGATTGCAAACCCACAATGGGGTTTAGGACCATAAGCACATGCTGCTATGCTCATGGACGTGTTAGGTGGCCGAGATGAGAGCAAGACGATCATGGGTGTGTCGAACTTTATTCGAGACGCATTGTGTGCTTGTTATTACATAATGCTGTTTAGTTATTTTGTGTCTTTGATCTTTGTATGTAAACCGACAGGTGACTCACGTTATTTGGCACTGTAATAGTACAAACAGCCCATCCCTTAAGGCGAATTGTAAATTCTCACCTGCCATATTAACAATGTGTGGGTTATTTCAGAGAACTGTTACGGAGAGAAGGCACAAGAAAACATTAGGGGTTTGTTTATGGAGAAATTGTTATAATATCATTATTTACTCATCCATCGTTCAAACCCTGAAGGCTTTCATTGTTCTTCAGAACCAAAACGCAGATTTAAAAAAATCAAAATACTGAGAAAATCACCTTTAAAGTGCACATATTTAATTTTTTTCATTATTTTGTGTATTTGGTATAATACAATGTGTTTGTTTGGTTTATTGTTAAAAAACCCAAAATATTATTTTCCACATACTGTAAAATTTCGCTACAATGACACTAACATTGTGAAGTCTGAGTTAGCGAACGTACATCAACACCTACTATGTTTACAACATTCCATTTATATCACAACATTAAGTATTTACTAAGTCATAGAGTAAGACTATCTCTTACCATTTGTACATTAGTTGAACTTCATCCACGACGATACCCATTACGTTTGCTTAAAAAATATCGGAGCCTAGCATGTCCCTCCACTTATTCAGCAGCCACGATTCCGGGGTTCCGAAAATCTTGTCCATCTTGTCGTGCACGACTTGCATCGCCGTGATACACATTTCAGTTGCTTCTTTAACTTGGTCCTCCATAAGTGCGACGAACTTTTGCCGAATCCTGTAGAAAGGACACTAAAAACATCTTTCCGATCAACAAATGCCTTGATCGCGTTTCTCTGTTCCTCTTTTAAAATCAATGCTCTGTCGATATCTCTTAGAACAGACTCCACACATGTCAGAATCCACACATCTGAATTCTACCGCGGCAGCCATTTCGTTGTAAATAGATTCAACACACACGCTCTTTGGTGACGTGGTTGATTACGTTACTGTTGATCATCTGTCCATCATCGTATAAAGCCCGCCCTGACAATTTGATTGGTCGACCAGCTTTGGGTCTCGCCATAGTAGTTCCTCAACGGAGAAACCCCAGACCAATCTTCCAGTCTTTTAAAATGTTGTTGGCGGGGCTAAGATCGGCTGGCACCCAGGCTAATGGTCTATTATTACCTTATTTGAATGGGTAAGTAAGGGATAATGTAGAGGCAGCCGGTAGTTATCGGGAAATAAGCTCCGACAGTGTGATCAGGACCCGACGTGAAGCGGAGGGTCTTGTATCACACTGAAGGGGCTTATTTTACCGATAACTACCGGCTGCCTCTACATTATCCCGCTTATTACACGGCTACTTGTCACATAAGAAAAAAAACGGACATGAATATGAATTTGAAAAATTTTATTGGCATATTTGTTTTAAATTAACACTTTAATCCTACCGCGAAACTTTGCACAGATGCATAAAATGATCGTAATACCTTATTAAGATCCTCTGCTTCATACTTGTCTGTCTCCATTTTTTTCTCTTTTAGCCAGTCTTTGAGAAGTTTTAATTCCCTTTCTGTATTTTTTTGTGTGTTGGCTTCGTAGCTGTCATGCTCTATTTTGTCAAGTTCAGTCTCAGTAAGTTCTCTGTGTCTTGTCGTTGTTCGTTCTTCTATCCACTGTTTAAATGTTTTGTTTTTCCGTACATGTTAAAATTAATGTCAAAATTTTCCATTCTTAATTGTGGTTGTCTAGTGTTTGTCACAAGATGGCGCCAAACAGTAATCTTTATTGGTCTTTATTGGCGCGGAGCGGCTATGCGTTATTACTTTGGAGCGGTTATTATTTGAAAAGAACGAACCTGCAAATGTCTCAACTGACCAATCAGAATCAAGCATTCCAGAGAGCCGTGTAATAATGAATAATAAAGTTGAGCTCTGCTCTGATTGGTTGTTTCTCAGAGCAGTTCGGTTCAGTAGCTCTGTGTGTTTGTGTGTGCAAACAGACCTTATGTTTGAACCTGTATCAGACAAAGATACAGATTTTGAGGAAAAATAAATTATTCAGGGATTGGAAATGAATGTTTCTTAGTGGCAAGTTTATGCTATTTCAGTATGGACCTGCAAAATGTAACTAACATCAATGCTAGAACTCTAGCCTAAATGCTAGCATACAGCATTAACTAGCATGTAGCGCTAACTCAGCACTCACAACGTTGTTTTAGCATTGTAACAACATTGTAATTAATTTAATGTGTAATTTAATGTTGGGGCGTACATCTCGACTGTAACGTCACAGTTGGTGTTATGTTGAGATTGGCCTGTTTTCCAGCGCTCTTTTGCATAGAACGAAGGTTTACATAAGAAAGAGGAAACAATCGTGTTTGAGGCTCACGATATGTCATTACCATGTACAGAGCTCTTATTATTCATCTATGCCTAGGTAAATATAGTTTAAATTAAACTCTTATCACCAAGCTAAACTGATTTTTGTTCTTATGTGAATACAGGTAAAAGTATTTGGTCATCCAATATTTTGTCGTTATTTTTTGCTCTTTTTTTCAAAACGCAAAAATTTTTTTAAGGAAACAAATGTGAAGTTTAAAAATGACAAAAAACACAATCGATCCATTAGACTGTTTTCCATGTCTTCTAAAAATCATATGAACATAATGTACTGTAATTGAAGTTTTTATTCATGTAGTCATATGGACTACATTAATGATATTGTGATGGATTTTTATTATATGCGAAAAGGCCAGGATATTGTTGAAATATTGTTCAACATTTATTTTTATAAGATTAAGAATGTGACATGGTTTGAAATGACATGAGGGTGAGTAAACACTGCAATAGTTTTTGTTATTGTGAGAGACAAATCTTAAAGCATTACTTTTATCAGCAGCCGCTGATTTATTAATATTCCAGACATTCAATGCAAATGCGCATCTGTCAGTGCAGTAATAGTGTTGTTTACACCCCGATTCTCTGACGACTAAAGCACCTGGCACTGGAGGAAAAATATGCGTGTAAATCACTCATCATGTGAGGTGTGCTACACCGTAGCATTAACCTGTACCACATCCTAAATCTATTTGCCCTGCACGCTCATGGGAGTGATAGAGCTTACAAAACCAAATAGATGACATAGATGGAAAAAACTAATCCTAATAAAGATAGTAGATTGTATTCTTGCCACCGTTGGAGAGATACAGTGGTGTTAGGCACTCTTAAGAGGTCACAGTATGTCAATTAATGATGAGGTACATTATACTGATCCTGAACCTGCTCCGAGCACAGATGACCAGCTTACACCAGCCCCGTTCTCTCTATAATGCGAAGCAGCTGCGTCTCCTTGCGTGATATACCGAGCCACCAATTAATGGGGGGAGGACATGTTGACCTACAAAACAGAACAGCACAACAAACCCTGTAACTACAAACAGGTTTGCTTCTAGAAAAGTTCCTTTCCGTGGATAGGGAAGAGATTGAATGGAAGAAAAAGTGAAGAGCAATGACCTCTTCCCCTTCACTAGATAATTCTGTCGCAATGCATCCACATCCATGTGCACATAATCCATTTATTTCCTAAAGAGGTGTTTTTGTTTTCTTATTCACATAGTTATGCATATAACAGCCCCTCTCGCTTACTTAAATTTCAGGCAAGCAAAGATGTCAGAAACGTATGCAAGAAAGACATCCAGTTGGTGACACTGCAGACTTGTGAGGACCACAGCCAGCACCTGAAAGGACAGTTTGATCTGGAACGCATACTGGACCTCTTCAGGTATTTCTGGAGGAACATTTAAAATCTTTTTTTAGGATGAGAGCCAGCTTAGAGGATAACTATAATGGCATTTATGCTTGTGAAACGTCAAAAACAATTGTGTGTCTGGTGTGTGTGTGTGTGCTTTCCTAGTGTAACTCATTTAGTTTTATGTTTCTATGTACATTGTAAAATTCATAAAATGTCACATTTTAACCATAGATGAAATTGGCTTGTATGAGTTATTAACAAGCCCTCCTGAAAAAACACTTAACCTCACCTGGGTTATTATTATGGCTCAGCCAGTTCGTAGTTCAACTCAATGTCGACTTCCTCTGATCCTGCCAGTTTCTTGTTAAACTCTTCCAGCCATGTGGATTTTTGTGGCATTGTGGGTTTTCCTAAGGAATGGATGTAGACCAGAAGCAGCACTGTGCTGGCATTTATGATCTGCTGTTAAAGGCACGTCCTGAATCTTAATCCAGCATTTATTTCCTCAAAAAATCTGCATTTGGGGGCTGATAAAACATTTAATACAGACAGTGGTTCAGTGGGTTGTTATTTTTGTGATAAGAAACGACTGCCCCCTACAACTAATAGCAGGACATCTGGACAATTTGCTATATTTTTTACTGCCTTTATGTTTAAATTTGGTGAGTGGGGAAACATGTTCTGTAATAGAAACATTTGACATTTGCCTGCGAGGCTGATAGTCTGTTTTCTATATGAACAGTATATGTTTTTAGATGAGATTACTTGTGCAGTAATTGTATGAAATTAGATTAAACTGCGCTATTGAACTTGCCTCCTCACTAGGATAGTTTTTATTTCTTTTACTGGTGCACTAACCCTTGGCAGTAAATAGGGGTTGACAGCAAACTCATTGTGCCCCCACATAGGTTACAGCCAGGGTAGATGGGAAGAGCAATGAAAACTAACCCTGTTTACCAGACGTCAGTCTTTAAAACATATGCTGCCTGTATGGATGCACATGATTTCTGGGTCCCAGGTACAGATGTCATTCAGAAACCTTTATTTATTTTACATAAGATATGTTAGTGCAAAATGTTTTTAAATTGAGCCAGCTCAAACATGCATTAGTCTGGGACTAGGGTAAGACCTGTTCGGGAAACCGTTCCTTTAAGTGTTACCATTTTAAGTAATTTTTTGAGTAGATCCAACGTCACTTTTTACTGTGTACTGTCAGGATTTACTAAAGACACGCAGTAAATTAGCGCTAAAAGTCCTTTTTCATCACCATAGAGGCTAATGCTTAAAGTCGAGACTGTCCAGTAGTATTTTTTTTGGCATAAATGTGAGTAGGGCTGAGGATGTCCGTTCGACATTGAAAGCCAGCACGGAGGCGCCAGTGACTAACTTAAAATCTGATTGGTTAATGCAATAATTTTGTTGTTATTTATCGTAAGCTGAAGGCGCCTGTCCTGCTCGTTCTGAAGGCCTAGGCAGATTTCTTTGACTCTGGCAACACATGATGTGAGCCACTGGCTGAAATATGATTGGATAAATGCTCTATCATATATGTACAGGACTGGAAGCAGTGCAACTGAAAGAAAAGCTATGAAATAAAAATAATAGACTATCATGGGATTCATTTACTTACACATTCATGGAAAATATATTAAAATAAAACAGTGATTCAGACAGTGTTCAGGCCAGCAGAGAAGGCGTTGCTGGCCCTGATGGCCCACCACTGTATTTTTGTATATTTTGTTTATAGAAATGTCACAGGTCGGGGTGGACCCAGATGTTAATAAGGTCACGCCCCCTTTTTCCACCTCGAGGAGGTACCCAAAGCCATCCCAATGACCAGACACACAAGGTAAGCATAAATTTAAAATGCACTTTATTTAAATTACTTAAAATAATAAATAGGGGAGGGAGGAAGGGGAACTTAAAATAACGGCCTCTTCAGGCTCTCGTTATTTTCACCGGCTGGATTTCGCAGAGTTCCTCTTCGGGTCGCTCATTTTCTCTCCCTTTCCACAGGCAACAGCTGGAAACACAAGGGGCACAGTTACGCTGCTTTGGATGGCTCTCACCTCTTGGCTGGACTCGGCGTACCGTAAGTACGGGTCTCCTCGATTTCTCCTCAGATTATTCACTCTCTCTCCTTTTCCCTCTACAGGTATCAACTGGCAGCAGTGACGGACTTATAGCACTTGACGAGGCGTCTGATGGGGTAAGTAGTTCCTACTTGGCGTCGGGGGCGAACCCTCTCGACTACTCGGTGGTGGCAGAGGGGTGGGATACCTCAACGTCTCACCGGGCCGAGCGCCTCCCTCTCTTCGCTGCCGTCAGGCGTTCGAACTCTGGACAGGGGCGCCCCTTTGTAGAGGCCACGGGACGATGGAATTCCTCCACCTCTCTCTCTGCAACAACAATCTTCATGCAAATGAAAGTATCAATGGTAATGGCCCCAAATCATACTCACACCTCTGCTGTTTCTTCAGCTCCTTACTGCCACCCTTCACATCCGCCCAAGGTCCAAACGGAAAAAGATCGTCCCAAGGCACCGTGCTATTTCCCGAGATCTGAAGCACGCTCACAACATATGCTGTACTGGAATAGGCTAGGACTAGCAGCCTCTTTGTCTTTCCTCAACGAAGTGCGTGAAGGCGGGGGTTTATCTGACAGGACACACACAGCAATACCCAGCAACCCACAGCAAAATATACAGCACCACGTCAAAATTAAAGGTGTTCACCGTACAAGGACTCACCCACCACGCTCAGTGTACAAAAAGGACACTCGTCTTCCTTCCTTCGCTTGGTTCGGATCTGGCGATGAAATATGCGACCTAGCTAGTGATGTCGTCGTTGTGACTGCTTCAATAAATATTCCTTCGGCTCACCCACCACGCTATGCTAGGGGTAGGGCCGCCCTCCTTCTCCTGGAGGAATCCAACATAAAGCCAGGTAAATATACAGGATGCTTTCAACTTGATCTTAGTACTCACATCAATGCCGTTTTCAATCTCCTTTTCCTTTATCTCCGTTTGAAATGTACTCCGTTCACTTCTCAACCTTTAAGGTTTGCGATGTCTTCCACAACCATACGGTTTCAGCCAAAAAGCTCTCTTCGGGGTGCTCCTTTATTCTCTCTTCCCGTCCTGCCTTTCTTTCGCCTCTCGTGGCTCCTGTCCTCTTTCCGCGCGCTTCGTAGCGCAGCCCGGATCAACAGAGCCTGCGGGCTCTTCAAAAGGTGCGGATCATCTTTCTGCCTTAGGCAGAGGAGCATCCCCGTGTCGATCGCCTCTCGTGTCAATCGCTCTTAACTGTGAAATTTGCTGCTTCTAAATACTGCCCTGTTCAGCGTATCCTCCAATCATCGGCCGCTCCCGTTAACTAGGCACAGCTGCGTCCAATTCGCCGATTTTCCAGCTCGCGGCGCTTACCGGAAGTCCGGTGTTCGTCTTTTCCGGTCCGGGCGGAAACACTTCCGGGCGGAACCAAACTTCCATAATTTTGGTTCCGCCCCAAAGAAAAAAAGATCGTCACCTTGTGACAGAAATGTTGTATAAAAGCATTCAGACTCCAAACACTTGCCCAATGCCAATATAGTGACCATGGTTTAAAAAATAATGAAAAAAGAAAAACCAATACATAAAATGACACGAAAAGATGTTTGGTATTAAGTGAATAGGAAGGACTGGCGGTTCCTACCCAGTCTCATGTAGATGCGTATAAATAGCACGTAGTTTGAAAACTCGTGCAACACATATGCCAACTCCCAATTTGGTGTGCATATGATATGCCAGTCCTTCCTGTTCATTTAAAACTGCGCATCTTTTTTTGTCGTTTTATGTATTGTTTTTTCATTTTTTTCTGTTTTTTAAACCATTTTCGCTTGGGTTTGGAGTTAGATTTGGGATTTGCTTTAGGATGTTATTTTATATATAGGTGTTTTTGTCTATTTTTAAGCCATGGTCACTTGGAGTTGGGGTTAGAATTGGGGTTTGGTTAAGCAGAGGCGTCATGCCCTTTCAAACTGAGGGGGCACATGGCCCCTCTGTTTTTTGAGCCAAATGGATTTTGCATGCAACCTCAAAATCAAAGAAGCGTCCATTAATCTGTTACTTGTCTTTTAATCTATTTAATATGCACAATATTATTAATTCAGTGCTGCCTCCTTGTCACTTTTCGGAGATTTTCACAGTTTTGATAGTGTTTTGATTGTGTTACATTACTTTATTCTCGCGGCAGGCGCTGCAGCTTACAAGCTTGTTGCTGCTGCATTTTCCTATCTGAGGAATTAAAACGTGTAAGAAACGCTCACAACATTTCCAAACCCCAGTACGGTAATGTGCAGTTAACCTCCTCTGTTTAAAAAAGTATGGTTTAAAATGTGATCGTCTCAACGTTATATTAGTAGAGATTTCTAGATTCATCTTGAAATTCACGGGGGCGTGGAATCACACGTTCACATGAGGTAAAATTTGATGCAATAATACGTTCTTCTAATAATTTTATCTAAACACATTTTTTTAAATCATTATTGAACATTAAAATAAATCACGTGGCTATAGCTTATGTTATTTTTATTGTTTATATACTTTATGGATTTAAAATTACATTTATTTTGTAGCATAACGCAGTTGGTGTGCAAATGCACTAATGGCACAATTAAGTCATTAAACATAACGTAAATAAACAAAATATGCCTTTTCAGATGTAAATATGATGCCAATATGTCACTATTTCGATTGAATAGTATTTGATATGAAAGTTAGTCAACACTTTTATTTTGGAGGTTTTTAGAAATGTAAGTGCCATGGAAAAGACTGAAAGCATAATATTTCGTTTGATGTCTGTCTATGCACAAATTTCTGTGAACTGTGCACACTGCCCCTTTAAAAAAATGGTGCATGACGCCCCTGTGGGTTAGGATGGCATTTTATGTAACAAAACGTTCTAACCCCGAACCCAAGCGACAGTGGTAAAAAAATAGAAAAAAATTAAGAAACCAATACATAAAACAACAAAAAACATGTGTTGTTTTAAGTGAATGGGAAGGACTGCCGGATCATACAGTATGCACGCCAAAATTGACTTTGGCGTATGTATTGCACAATCTTTCAACTGCGTGCTATTATACGCATTTGATGAGAATGGGTAGTCTCTAGTTACCCCGGGATAGGCATCCTGGGGTAGAGGCAGAACAGTGTGTTGGCTTGTTTGTTTGAAGGGTCGAGGTAATTTCAACCCTGTGTAGTTGTCTTTAGAATATAGGAAAAGATAAACAAATGACCTTCAACTTTCAACCTGTAGGGCCATAGTTGCAAACAACATTATTCCAAACATCCTGAAGTTGCAGATCTTCCGTGACTGAAACTTGCAAGGAAACTACAGAGCAGGCGCTTTTGCTAATTAAACGACATGGCACCCAGCTTCTGTTCCCTTCGTATTGAAGGCTCAAAGTCTGGTCACACATCCCCCCTTTCCCATTCCCCCTGGTTTCCCGTCTTGTTTGATGTTGGATCCTCCGCAGTTATTTAGCTCTTTTAAAGCAAGGTTGAGGACACTGGCTTTTAAGCCTAAACTTCATTTGTATTGTGTACATATGGTTAAAAGTGCCTTTCTTGTAAAAACCAAGGGTGATGCCATGGGCCAATAGGAGTGCGTGTAAATGAGAGCAGCGTACTGAGACGTTGTGTGATGAAGCGTCGCAGCCCTGCTGAGTCCCAGCTGGAGGGCCCTTATCAAGACCCAAATGAGTGGAGGTGAGAAAAGACAGACCAACAGAGCTCGCAGGTCCAAAATTCACAAGGAGAGGGGAAGAAATGAAGGAGGGGCTGTAGGAGACTGCTTGAAAGTTTGTGATAGATCAAAACTTTGTTAAATCTATGCATGTAGATGTGGCACATCAAAGAAGTTAATAAACCTGGTTCTTGGCAGATGATTTTTGTTTAACTTAGGCTATATAAAGTGGGCAATTGGATTTCAATTTTTGATAACTATATCAAATATCAAGACAGGAAAGAGAAAATTTTTGTGATTTTGATACAAGCAAACCAACTTAGGTCTATACATTGAGCTTCTGATGTCACCTGTATCAAAATATGGCTGAAGATTAGCTACGGTATATGTTTAATAAAAGACACATGATGGATGTGATTGGCCTAAACTGTACAATATGGAGGGCTGGAGGGTTTAAAATATGAAGGTTTGAAATCAAACTGATCAATCTGAAATGAGAGGTTACAATTTTGAGACATATGGGATTTGTTACTTTGGCCAGACAGGGAGAAAAGTATGTTGGTTCGAAGTGCCTGTTGCAATGACTTTGAGTGCTGCATAAGAGGCACCATAAAAAAAATGAAAAAGGATATTGGAAAGAAACCAGAGGAGAAGAGATAAGGAAATTGAACCCGATGAGAAAGACGTGAGCGGGCTTAGCGGTCTTTTACTCTCACTCGCCTGTTTTCTTTCAAAACAAACCCATGTTGCAAGTCAGTCTTTAGAAGGCCTTTATGAAACCTTTCTTAACCTTTTACCCATCAAACCATCCTGTCTCCACTGATGGACGAAAACGGCATGCTGGGACATTTTTTACTCCTGGGAAGTCTTCTGTGTGTGGTATATCCATCCAAAAACTTGTCTTATTTACTTACCAGCATGAGCTGAAATATACGGAGCCCCTAAGGGGACATGAAGAAAAAATTAAATAAAGTTTAGTTTCGTGTGCGCACATGATAGCGAAATTTTGATGTAATACTAAACTTTAAAAAAAAATCTGCACATGAAGGTTTCACGTGAGCACGCGAAAGTTTCACGTGAGCACGCGAAAGTTTCACGTGAGCACATGAAACTAAACTTTTGATTTTTTTACTCCAATGCCACCTTAGGGCACCAGTAGTAGTTATACCAGTGATGTGAGAACTTAAAGGCGGAGTCAAATGTTTGAAAGCAAATGTTGATATTTGAAATCACCTAAACAAACATGCCCCTACCCCAATAGAATCTGGACATTCTGTTGATAGACCCGCCTTACACATACGCAACCCGGCAAGGATGTCGGTTAGTAGACACGCTCCTTACTGCTGATTGGCTATAAGTGTGTTTTGGTAGTCGGCCCGCCTCCTTTTCCAAAGCGTTTTTCAAACATCGTGGACTCCGCCTTTAAAACAAACAATATAATATTTTAAGCTTAAAAACAAATATAACAAACATTATAAAATCATTACAAGTATAAAAATGAAACATATTACAAATAATATGTAAATTATGGTTATTATAGGTTAGCAGTGTGCTTTAACGCATGTAAAAGCCAAAGTTTTATGTGCGCATGTGAAAGTTTACGTGTGCACGCGATAGTTTCACGTGCGCATGCGAAACTAAACTTTTAAAAAAAATTCTGCACATGAAGGTTCACGTGAGCACGCGAAAGTTTCGCGTGAGCACGCGAAAGTTTCGCGTGAGCACGCGAAAGTGTCACGTGAGCACGCGAAAGTTTCATGTGAGCATGCGAAAGTTTCACGTGAGCAGGCGAAAGTTTTACGTGAGCAGGCGAAAGTTTCACGTGAGCACATGAAACGAAACTTTAGATTTTTTTTACTCCAATGCCACCTTATGGGCTCGGTAGTAATACCAGTGAGAGAACTTAAAACAAACAATATAATATTTTAAGCTTAAAAACAAATATAACAAACATTATAAAATCATTACAAGTATAAAAAATGAAACATATTACAAATAATATGTAAATTAGGGTTAATATAGATTAGCAGTGTGCTTTAAGTCACCTTAGAAAGCTGTCATTAAACTTTTTTGTTTGAAGAAAACATTTGTGTAATCCTTTAGTAATAATAGAAGCCGAAATTCAGCTAATGATGTTTTTGAAGTCAGTATTGATTCCATAAACGACCAAATAATGAAGACCCACCATGCAAATTGTGCACATATTTTTTAAGTGTGTTTACAGTCCTTTATTGACTGTGCTAAAACAATACACACTTTATGGGCGAATGACCATAGCGGGATCATTCTAGTGAATTCACCCTAGTTTTTACAGTAAGGTTTTCAAGCATACTCTGGTTGATTTCACAATGTCATTGCTGAAAATGCTGAAACAATAAGAATAAGCTGTTTATATCACCCCCTTAAGCCTCTTAACAAGAAAATGTAATAAGTATCAGCTGCTCGTAAGAGATCAATACATGCCACTTGAAAACGTCTCTGACAGTATGACCACACAAAATGAATGCTACTGCTGTTGCAGGACTGGAGACTGACACTGCGGTTTGAAGTTTTCCATTCAAAGGAAATGGGGCCTCTGTCGAACTAGTTGTGAACAAAAGTCTTCCTGCCATAAAAGTGAAAATGCTGTGCCACAGGTGGTGTATTACTATGACAAATACAATTAAGTGCAACTCAAAAGCTTTTTGTAAGTAGGCTAATTGCTTTTTTCTCAATAATATGATAAAATGATGGCTTTTTATTTGTATTCAATATGAATGTGTGATGATACAATTCAGAAAAAACAACCTGGAAAAAAAGAAAGTTGCTTGCAGTGAATGTTTTGGTCACTCTTTAAAGCTATTGTCTACAGTTGTGTGATGGCTGAAATTGGGGACAAAGGGCCAGAGGATGTTTTATTGATTGCATATGCAGGCCGCATGTGTTTTCGTTTGACAAAACGGCTTTTAAAATGTGTACTCTTTGTGTAATTTTAGCACTAAAGTATATTAGGACAAGAAGTTAAATAAAGCCAACACATTTTGTATAATTTGAATACAGATGGTTGTGGTTGCGCTGTATAAGTTACAAAATGTTACGCTGAGAAACATTTAATAAATAAAAAACTAAAAGTATCACCAGTGGTGGCTGGAGACTTTTTTTTTGAGGGTGCTCGATGCGAAATTCGTCACAACATGTATGTAGCCCGTCATGTGTGTGGTTCTTTTTTCAAAATATGTGTTCTGATTGTGTGTTCATCACGTGTCCTGCCAAAATAAGTGCCTGCTGCAGACGCATCTAAAGGGTTTATGATAAAAGAGACGCTCGCGTTTGCCAGATACTCTAATAATCTCATGCGTAATCAGAGTTTAATGTTAAGGAAGTGTCTTGCGTGTATTTTGTGAACATGAGCGTCTCTTTTATCATAAACGGTTTTGACGCGTGTGCAGCAGGCACTTATTTTGACAAAACACGTGATGCACACAGGACACATATTTTCGAAAAGGGAACCACACACACATGATACTCCAAACACTTAATTTGAATTCATATTTTAAGAAGGTTTAGCCTCAAATGTTATTCGTGCAACATATGGTGCAAATTTCTACACTATCTGAAATTCAAATGAAATAGGAACTTTGCTACAGTATGGCTTGTCACTTTGTGCTTAAGCTAAAATAAAAATCAAATAATGTTCCCAGATAGGAAAGGCCAGCTTAATTTTTAGTTAACACATTAAAACGTTTGGCATAATCATTGTAATAACATTTTACTGGACAGGGATAGGCTATTGTGCTGTCATGCTGTATGGGACAGTGCAAATGACATTTCAAAATCTTGATTATTAGCATTTGATGTGTAGGGAGATCAGATTTTTTCATACAACTTTGGAAAAACTTCAGTACTTCAATTTTATGAAGCTTTCAAAATCCTCAGTAGTTAAACTGAGATAATCTTATTGATAAATTAAAGTCTGTGTAAAGTCATTTCACAGAATTGTTTTTAAACACATTATACAGTGACAAGAAAAGTATGTGAACCTTTTGGGATTTTATGGTTTTCTGAATAAATCTGTCATTAAATGTCATATGATATTTATCTAAGTCAACGGTACTGACAAATATTATGTGTCTAAACATAATAACACAAAAAAATCTGATCTTTCACATCTTTATTAAGAAAAATAAAAAACTCATAGTACTTGTGGAAAAAGTATGTGAACCCTTGAGTTAATGACCTAAAAAAAGCTAATTGGAGTCAGGTTTTAGCACACCTAGAGTCTTGATAAGATAATATGTTTGGAGGTGTGGACTACAGCTACTTTGACAAAGTTTTGGAGTTTTCTATGCACAAGAAGAACCATGTTAGCCATGTCCTGCCAAAAAAGAGCTTTCAGAGGAGCTACGATCAAGAATTGTTGCTTTACATTAAGCTGGAAAGGGTTACAAAGGTATTTCAAAGAAATTCACGAGTCTACAGGTAGGCGAACAATCTACAAATGGAGAAGCTTTGGGACTGTTGCTACTCTACCAAGAAGTGGGCGCCCAGTCAAAATTACACCAAGAGCACAACAAAGACTTATCAATGAGGTAAAGAAACAACCCCGAAAGATTTGAAGGCATCATTGGAACTTGCTAACATCTCATAATATGTAAAACACTGAACAAGCAGGGTATCCACGGCAGGACACCATGAAGGAAGCCACTGCTTACTAAAAAGAACATTACTGCAGGCCTGAAGTTTGCAAAAGAGGCACATTGACACTCCACAGCGTATTGGCAAAATGTTTTGTGGACTGATGAAACTACTCTTTGGAATAAACACACAGCGCTACATCTGGCGTAGAAAGGGCACGGCATATCATCATCCCAACTGTAAAGTATGGTGGAGGGAAAATTATGATTTGAGCCTGCTTTGCTGCATCAGGGCCTGGCCAGCTTGCCAGGTCATCAATCATTGAGGGGAAGATGAATTCCCAAGTATATCAGACAATTCTTCAGGATAATTGGAGAATGTCTGTACGTCAGCTGAAACTGTGTAGCAGGTGGATGATGCAACAGGACAACGACCCAAAACACAGGAGCAAGTCCACAACAGAATGGCTTCAGAGTGGTCTGAAGCAATTTTGAGTGGTCAAGTCAGAGCCCAGACCTCAACCCAATAGAGATGCTATGGATTGACTTGAAGAGGGCCAGATGAGACATCCAAAGAATATGACAGAGCTAAAGCAGTTCTGCTAGGAAGAATGGGCTAAAATTACTCAACCATGTGCAGGTCTGATCCACAGCTATAGGAAGTGCCTGGTTGAGGTTTTTGCTGCCAAGGGGGTCAACAGGTAATTCTAAGGGTTCAGTTACTTTTTCCACTGACATTTTAAATGTTGAATCGCTGTGTTCAATAAAGACATGAAAGATCAGAATTTTTTGCGTTATTATTTTTAGACACATTATGTTTGTCAATACCCTTGACTTAGATAAAGATCAGATGAGATTTTATTTATTCAGAAAACCATAAAATTCCAAAATGTTCACATACTTTTTCTTGCCACTGTAAATGTATTGCTGTAACACGTTACAAATAATATAGTAGTGGGGTTACATTTCTCTGTTCAGGACTATTTGGGCTGGGCTAAAACGGTGGCACGATGACGCACTGGAGCCACCGAGCATGGCCCCGCCCCTTACACAATGCGAGCATCCATTCAGATTATTTAAACTAAAGTCACATGCCGTTGTGACTTTTATTTATAAATCTTTTGTTTTAGTGTACTTTGCCAGAACTTTGACTTTCAACACATGTCTGCGGCACACGCAGGGTGGTTAGTAATAATGTTTTGTCAACACAAAGGGCTGTGGGTTTGCTTAATTGTCATGCTTGTGTAATTCCAAAATGCGTATGTTTACAATTAAACTTCACAACTCATCACATGTCAACTGGCAAAACAAATTGACTAATTAAGTAGTCACTGTATTCCCTAGTTAAAAGTCACTTTTCATCTTAAACCGGCTGCTGTCTCTGATTTAGGTGAATAATTCTTCCACACAGTTAGACTTTACTGAAGTATGAACATACAGTATGTCTTTTTGAGAGGAACCAGATTTATTTTTCTGTCCAATAAGCAGGTGATAGAGGGGAAGTTTCGTGTCAAGGTTAGCTAATGATGCAATTCGGCCTTGAAGAGGAGAGCTCCAAGACCTCTCACCACCGAGAGTCCTCCAAAGCCTGCAGACAGAAGCTCTGAGGTTTCTCATCACAGTGGATACACACACAAAACCATGTGTGACAGCACGCCAGGCCACCCAGATATTAGCCACAGGAAAACAAAATAATGCATGCGGATGGAATGTCGAGGATAGAGTGATGAAATGCTGTAATGTTTGGATATGGCAAATTGCCTCACAACCTTGTACTAAAGGCATTCTCTATTTGTTTAAAGCAATTATGTTCTGTTTGTATGTACGTAATAGCTTATTTTTTCTCTTTAAGTAGAAGAGCAGAATCCAATGCAACATTTTAAGAAATGAATGTTAAATAAAAAACATTTGTGTTAAAACCCAAAGATCTGTTACAGTGAAGAATCATCAATTTTGTAAAAAAAATCATATATATAATCTTTTAATCTTACCTTTTTTTATATACAGTACTGTGCAAAAGTCTTATGCTGCATTCACACCAGCTGCGGTAGAGGCGTCAAGCGTGAGTGATTTCAATGTTAAAGGAATAGTCTACTCATTTTCAATATTAAAATATGTTATTACCTTAACTAAGAATTGTTGATACATCCCTCTATCATCTGTGTGCGTGCAAGTAAGCGCTGGGGAGCGCTGCGACGCTTTGATAGCATTTAGCTTAGCCCCATTCATTCAATGGTACCATTTAGAGATAAAGTTAGAAGTGACCAAACACATCAATGTTTTTCCTATTTAAAACGAGTAGTTATACGAGCAAGTTTGGTGGTACAAAATAAAACGTAGCATTTTCTAAGCGGATTTAAAAGAGGAACTATATTTTATGGCGTAATAGCACTTTTGGGAGTACTTCGACTCGCCTGAAAAGTCCGCTCCCCTTCTCCCTCTCATAATGGGAGAGGGAGGGTGTTACTGCGCCGAGTCGAAGTGCTCCCAGGGGTGCTATTGCGCCATGGAATGTAGCTCCTCTTTTGGGTCCGCTTGGAAAAGCGCTGCGTTTTATTTTCACATATACAGTAAATACATTTTTATATGGTTTTCCAAGCGGATTCTGTGCGGGATTCTTTTTGTTTTCGTTTGTATTTGGACTTTATTGGTCTTTTCTCCAACGCACCTACACTGTAAAAAGTGTTTCTGTGCCTTAGTAGATTTAACTAAATAAAATGAGTAAACTGTGTTACAATTTTTTTATTTGTATTTTTTTAATCAAAATATGAGTTAAAATAACAATAATTTGAATAATTTGATTAATTCTAAATGAAAACATCGTTGAGTAAAATCCACTTAAATTTGTAAGAAGGAAATTAACTTAATAATTTTGTGTTGAAACTACGTGATTTTATTATTAAACATAACTAACTAGGCAGTGGACTCATAGTTCCCAGAATGCTTTGCACAGGACTGAATTTGGAGAGTATAATTTGAATTTAAACTCTTTTTTGTGTGTTTTTAACTAAAAAGAAAGACTTGTTAGTTTTTAATGTACAGCTGCCCAAAACATAATCGGGTGGACGCATTGATTGAATAAACAATTCGTGCCCTCATCTCACAGAAATATGAAGTCTAAATCAATGTTTATGGAAAACACAACAAATCATAAAAAACCTGTACCAAGAAAAGTAAATTAAACTAACAGAGTAACACTAGAACTATTAGTTAACTAAACTTAATTTTGTGTTTATTATTTATTACTTAAAAAAGGTTGCAAGTTGACTCAACCTAAACCTTCCCATGCAATCACTTGCCTCACTTTTTATAAGTTAGATCTAGGTATTACTTTTTACAGTGTATATTATCACCTACAGGTGTGCGACGCTTCATTGTAATTGAGGGAAGCATTTTTTAATGTTCGATTTTTTTGTTATTCATTAGTTACGTTTTTGGATGGCAAATGTGATGAATAAGCAGGGTCTTGTGGTCTCTACACACATTTTAAAGATTATCTTTCATGCAACAAATGGAAAGAGTTCACAATCCCGACATATAATTTCATCCAGCGGGTGAAAAGGCGTCATCATTATCAAAATCACACCGTCTGCCAAACTACTTCCACACTGATTTTTTGCACATTTTGCAAATGTGAATCAGTTTATTGTGAAGGCCTTGATTTAGTACAATGTTCAAGAATGCAGAAGTCTTATATATCAACCTAAAGCATCTGGATTACCAAGTACAGTGAGAAGACATGTGATGTTCCAAGGTGTGAGGATAAGAGAAGATCCAGCTGTTCTTTTTGATGGGGTCTACGTCTGACCTCTTGACCTGTTTTCATACTCGCATCTTATACATCTTAGTTATCTAAGATGCTGAATGTTCTGTTTTATGCAACTGTTCTTGTGCACAATCCCTAAAAGCTTTTAAACCAAACCAAAATGTGATCATGGCTAAGCTAAGTGAACAAAGCAAGGGTGGTTGCATCTTATAGATGGAAACTTTCAGTTGGACAACAAAGTCATTGGTCTACTGTACGTACTGTATCTGTCAATTAAAATCAGACTTATTTTTTCTAAAGACAAAAGCAGAGCTGTCCGTGGTTCTGAAGGACTGTTGATCATACAGTGGCATTTACAAATGATGACTCTGAAGGTCAATGGAAAATTTGGGGTGAACGTGGGGAGGAGAGTATTAGCGTGTTGCACTTTCTATTCGAAACAGTTGCTGTGAACTTCGAAAAAGCATGACAAAAAATGAATTATGTTTTTTCCAAGTTATACAGTATAACTTTTTCATCCAACCACTTCAGTAAGTTTATCTATCTCTGAATTATTTATTAAAGTGTAAATATTCAGCACTATTACTGTAATGATACTTTATGATTCATTGTTTTACAGTGAGGTTTCCATTAAACCGAGCAACTCTAAAGCTTCATGTTTATCAAGTCTGAAAACATATCGCAGTTGTCTTTAATCAAGCTCACTTGCCGTTCCAGAAAACAATGTTATTGACTAAAACGCATAAATGTGGTTGACAGATCAAATAAACACCAACTTCATTAGCAGCATGTTTCCCAAACCCAAAGCGTTTCAGCCCTGTAGACTCATTAAACACTGAAAACTTTCGTCTGGGCAAGAAAGGGCTGTCTGTGAAAGATCTTGCTTATCTTTCAATCTCAAGTGAATACTTTCTTGTTTTCAAATCATATTTGACAAGTCAAGTTGGTCTTATCCCAACACTTGAATGAAAAGAAAGAAAAATACAGCCCCACTTTGGCCGTATTAACTTACATTCAAATGCAAAATATTGCTTCGTGATAGTTTGTAAATTCAGTTCTCTGTTCAGCTAACGGCTCGATGTTGCCTGGAGTTGGCAGGGCATCGATATCTCCGTTCTCGCACGAGCTGAATTGATAAACACATGCCTCATCTCAGCCAAAGCCAAGGCAAATGTTTGACACACCTGCTGACCAGAAATTGGAAACCTCAGGAGATCATTACAGATCCAAATTTCAGTCTGAACCGGCCCTGTGTTTAACGCGCGAGTCTGCAAATTCACTATATTTAGCAGTTTCAATCTTTTATGTTAGCTGACACAAGGTTAGATGTTTTTCGAAAACTCGTTGATCGCTAATGATAGTAGAGCACCTCTATTACTGGAACTCCTCAGGCTTGGCTCAACGTCACCACATCCAGCTCCAAAAATACACAAGCTACCCTTGGGGCTATTAAAATCTGCCCTGTCTGTTGCTGCTCTCCAAGCAACCTTTTCTGGAATGAAACGCTCACAGCTGCTCCTGCGGTTTGGTCAACAAGCCACAGATTCCTTTGGGGAAAGAGTAAAGTTGTGAAGCTGTGAAGGTCACAATATATATTTCAGCTAAAACCAACAAATGGGAATTCCTTCAGCTCTGCACATTGAATATGTATGATGCATCTGAATCCGGTTCTCCCCGCAGGAGCCAAATGACTCCGTGGATCTTTCAGAAACCAACAGAAGATCGCAGACTTAGCACAACTGATATTTGTACTTATTTTCCATCTTTGTTTCGTCATTGACGTCTTGATTTAATTTATTCATTAAGTTGAGAGCTGACAGGAAAATCTCGGCACTAACTGGTGAATTGTGAAATTGTGGTCCTGTGCCAGGGTGAGATATATCCCTAGATAGCCAATTTAATATTATTTATATTTTGCAGTCTTGAAGGTGGAACGATGCTTTGAATGCGCACCATTTGCGAATAAAATCCAGCATTGATGCGGTGGTGTCTTGAATCGATTTTGGTGTAATTGTACATGAAAAGATGTTTACAAAGAACATCTAAGCAAACACATCAATATTCGACTTGAAACAATGGGAATTGCCTGGGAAAGTCAAATATGTTTCTGAAGAAATGCCATTGTTCTCATGTGAATGCAAGATACCCACGTTGACCGCAGCAGCTATGAATATTTAGTCCGAACTCGCTGTCATTTCTTACCTTGTTAATTTCTGGCACTAAGTTTAGATGGGGAAACACATTACAAAAGACATAATGAAAATCAGGCCACAAACAACAGCCAATATTTACATACACACCACATGTCCTTGTCAGCAGCTCTTTGAAGCAGATGAGGAAGAAGGACACAGTTTGATAGCTATAAATTGTACAACTCAAAATGATTTGTAGGAATAATACTGAGACAATAAACCCTGGTTATGGATTTGTATAGTTTCAATAAAAGTTTAAAGGCCAGGTTTCACGGACAAGGCTTAGCCAAAGGCAGGACTAGGCCTTACTGTGGGTTCGCACCAGCCGCGTTTGAGGCGGCAAATTCGTGTCTACCGCGCGTAGTTAGGTGCTTGAACATTTTGAGTGTACTCGCTTCATTCCCGCTTGAAATTCTAGTCATCGAGACATTCGCACAGAAATTCGCGCCATGGGAGGGGCTTCTGTGACTCCACTAGCTTCCTGTAATCACGTCACTACAAGAGAAAGCTCCTGATTGGTTAACACAGCGCATTTTTCTGCCAAAGTTCAGATTATTCAACTCGTGTGTTTCCCGCAGCAGCGCTCAATTCACAAACTAAACACACAAATGAGGCGGAATTGCGTCTACCGCGCCACACTAAATGCCTCATTCGCGCCGCTAGACCTTTAGACGTGCGTCAACGCGTCTTTACATTGACTTAACATTGAAATCAATCGCGCTTGACACCTCTACAGCGGCTGATGTGAACGCAGCATTAGTTAGATTAAGATGTTTAATGCTGCGTTTACACCAGCTGCGGTGGAGGCGTCAAGCGCGAGTGATTTCAATGTTAAGTCAATGTGAAGATGCGTTGACGCGTGTCTGAAGGTCTTGCGGCGTGGATGAGGCATTTGGCGCAGCGCGGTAGACGCAATTCCACCTCATTTTTGTGCATTTGACGCGAATTTGCGGTTGACGCTCGAGTTAAAAAATATGAAGGAACGCTTGAAACAGGAATAAAAAGGACCTCGCTTGGAAGAGTGTCAGTGAGGACATTGGGCAACCTAGTAAGTTGTAAATACACATTTTACTTTAGAGTCACATGACGTTCATCGACCCGCGCCGTTTATTTTCCCCCTATAGTAAGGTGACCAATACAAACCGGTAACTCTCTCGATAAATGCACAATCAACATCAACCATCTTGCAAACAGATGAGGCATAGCACTTGCCCCTCCCACAAGAAGCGTATTTTGGCTCTGACGGCGTCAAATGCTTGGTTTGCATGACGCAACAAACACATATTTTGAAAACATGAGCAACACACATGACACTCCAAACACATATTTTGAATTAGCGCCCCTCAGATGAGCAGTCACGAGCCGCCACTGGTATCTAGTTCTTTTGATAAAGCTCGATATTAACAAATTGATTTTTTTCTTCACACAGATGCATTTTACTACTGAGGTAAACAAAAGAAAGTTGCGTTCTTGCACGGACACAAGTCTGCTAGGTAAGGAGAAATATATTTATTTATTCATGTGTAACCAATAGAATAGCTTTTTTTAAAGATGAGCATAAATGATAAAAATGTCCATTTCATGTTTTTTTTTTGCCTTTGTTTTCCTTTAAATATTACATAAAATAAATAATTTATTCAAAAGCAGTCAGGTAAAGAATGGAAATAAGAAATACAGTGGCCTTTGCATGTTAATAATGTTAGATTTGTTTATGCTATGGTGCTAGCTTGACTAAATTCAGATGGAAGGATGCTGAGTCTCCGTCTCGGTCTCTCAGTCTTGCACCTTGGACAAGTGCTTCCAGTAAGTATTTGCAGAACGTTTACTCCACTGTGTCACACAGTTTGAGAGCGTCAGAGTGTTTCGTATGAGTTAGTACAGTATAAATAACTGCATCCGAAGGTCACACACACAATTACACACAGAAGCAGTACAAGGTCTCAGTTCATTCCCGGAGGCGTCCGACTCCTCTCCGTCAACTTTGGTCCAACCTTTTCTTTCGCTAGAAAAGGGTTTGGCATAAAAATGTCCTATAGTTTTTCCCTGGTGCCAATAACTTAAAAACAAATATGTGACAACAGTTTGTTCTTTTAGTTCATTTTCGTAATGCCATCTGCTCCAAACGGCGATATACTGTCGAAAAAATTGCAAGACTTCTCTCAGTGCAGTTAAATGTTCCCACTCGGCTGGGGTTTGTAGCTACATGATAGGAATGGGAAGAAAGTGTGTGGCTGTATTTTTTCTCCGGGTCTTTTTGGCTCTCATCGGCTTCCCGTTGGCGCTCAAACCCACGAACATCGGCTTTTTCTTGTTCCTCCACTCGGCCGAGGCGTATGTGTTGTACCTGTTCTCCTCTATCCTCTCTATCAGCTTGCAGTCGATGCCAAAATCCCTCTGCAGGAAGAAGACAGATGCGAGTTAGACACTATCGACAGAAAGTTTAATTTGCTATTGAGTTAATGTTAATGTGAGTTAATGGTGTCATGCATGTACTGTAGTGTATTAGTGTCTATTTACAAGGCCTGCTGTGTTGGATCCAAGCAGAATATTACAGGATGTTTGTCTTCCTGATTGTCTGTCTGTCAGTTGATTTATTTACAGTAAAAACCTAATGCGAACCATACCAATATCATTGTCGCTACAGTTAGAAACAAAATGCATTTGTTAAATAGTGATTTTATTTTACAAAGTTATCCAATATTAAGGGTATAGCAGAGGATTTTCTTTGTCGAGGTGGATCATCAAGACTATTGGTCATCCGAGTTTTCAATCATTCTGGTGATATGTTTACGTAAGACCGTTGTACGGGCTCATCCCTAGGTTCGCTTCTCCACATGCGCACTTTTAGGTCTATATGGTTAAATAGACTGCATTTATATAACACTTTCATAGACCAATGGCCATCCAAAGCACTTTACATTCACCCATTCACTCACACATTCGTACATCGATGGTGGTGTCAGCCATGCAAGGTGCCATCCAGCTCATCGGGAGCAGCTGGGATTAGGTGTCTTGCTCAAGGACACCTCGACACTTGGTTCGGTGGAGCCGGGGATTGAACCACCAACCTTCCGATTTGTAGACAACCTACATGAACCACTGAGCCACTGCCGCATGTGTGGTGAGCTACGGTTTCAGCAGAGAGAAAAAGTGTCTACGAATTGTATGACAAGAAGAGAAAGGCCTCTGAAGAAAGAAACAAGACCAGAGTGTTTTTTGGGGGAATATTTCTAATATAGAGATGAAAGGATGCTGAGTCCTAAAGCACTCAGGTTGGGCTTCCCACAGCGAAGCTTCTACTCGACAGGTAAAGTTTGGCATGCTATTTGGAGAAATCTATTTAAATTCACTGTTAGTAAAAGTTGATGTAAGCTATGATTAGCGACGCTAGACCTGGCACAAGTCACGAACCGCACAGACACTGTAAACATCTCAATGTATGAGCCATGCCGACAGCAACTTGTAAACAGAGCGTGCATGAGAAGAACTAGGCACGTGCATGCTCTCTCGTGCACACATTTAATAGGCATTCCCTCTCGGGAGCAGGTAGAGTGTTGCGCAATTTTTATAAAAATGTGAAGAGGGCGGTTCTTTTCTAAAATTCGGGGAAATATTTTGCTATACCTTTAAGCGAGTACACAGCAAAACAAGACATCAGACCCGAGGCGAAGGAGTTTGCATTTTGGGACTTTTCCCTTCTTCTCAGTTGATTTCACTGTTGGGAAAAGTCCACCACTATTTTTCCCTGTTTCGGGTAACATGTGCCATTCATGGGAGCGGGTGAATGAAAGGCAATGGGGCAAGAGAGAGCGCAGAACAAAGAGGGAGTGGAGGATTGTATGGCTGGTTTGTGAATGGAGGAGAACGCATGCATGGAGCAGTATTAGAGGAGAAACTACAGTGTAAGGAAGAGGGCCTTCTCGACTTACTTTTTTTTAAAGATGACAGAACTCTTTTGCTAAAGCCGACTTTTGCTGAGGGATTATTTACAGGCAATGGAGTGGAACTGCCCTTTAAAACGACTTTAAGTGCTCAGAGACATGAGAAATAGAGCAGACTCTTTTACATCAAAGACACTGAGAGGAACCAAGAACCGACTGATCTTTCTGGAAGCTTGTAAAAAAGCTGATTTTCTATAAATAGTTTAGAAATACTCCATGTTGTTTAAAAATTCCGATAAGAAGTACGACTTGCCCTTGGATGGGATTATGAAATGTTATCATTATTTGTTGTGGAGTCCATTCATTTGACTTTTTGATTAAAAGAGAATCGAAGAGAAAATGATGCTTACCGCCCCGTAGACCACCCCTTTCTTGTTAATTGCAAGGTAGTAATTGCTTTGAATCCCCTTGATGGCAACGATGCCCACATCCACAGACTTGATTTCGAGTGTACCTACAAAACAAAAGTAAACATGTTATTTACATAAAAGCGTTGTAGTCTGTAAGAGGGAATTCAATTATGCATGCATGCATGAGTATTTCATTTAACGTTTATAATGTGACAAACAAGATGCACTTGATATGATATTGTACATAACATGAAATTGTATCATGTCAGCAGGGTTAGCAGAGGTGAAAGAGCAATCACAAGGTCACAATCATGAAAATAAACTTGCGTTAATGTGTGTTATAATCAGGTGATTTTGTAATCACTGCGACCCTGTATAATAGGTCTGCTACCCACAATCCACCACATCATCCTACTACTAAAATATACAACAGTCTGACTTGATCAGTTTGATCTTTCTCCAGCAGAGATGTAAATCCCAGGCATTATTTAAAAAATTACTTTTTATGTTCATACTGTAAGCGCACAGAAAAGTAACATTTTGCTTTCTTTGTTGGTTTTCAGAGCCAAAAGTCATACTGGCATGGACTAGCAACCATTAGCGTTTCAAGTTGTGGTAAGCATTACTGTTTTACCTTTTGAAGGCAATTATGTAAACCCATAAAGCCATCACGCTTCAGATGGGATTAGTCCGGGCCTAGTAGAAAGCAGGACTAACTGATCTTGTGTTTGTGTGTGGGGTTATAGGAGCTTTTGCCTGCAGCTTCTGGCCTTTGATAAACGCAAGCAGTTCAGTTTACCTTGTTGCTTATGTGAACTATACATTTCTCAATGCCCGTATCTTTGCCATATTTAACAAGCCTTTTAAACTAAGCTTTAAAAGCTCAAAGGCTGCCTACCTGCCCTTCTGTATACACCAGCTGAGAACCGAAATATTGGTTGTAGCTGTTCAAGCAAAATGTAAAGTATGTGCATGGTCAACCAGTCAAATAAACCAGTAGTGAAACTGGCTGACCCAGGAAGATTTGCTGGTTAATTTATATAAAAAACATCCTCATGTCAGCACTGATAGCCCTGCGGTTAGTGTGCCGACATAGCAACAGTGTGCTCACGGCGACCCCAGGTCCATTTCCGTCTCTGAGGTCCTATGGCGATCTCGCTCCCCTATCTCCACCCAACACTTTACACTTTGTTTACTATGCACTATCCTGACTAAATAAAGATAGGACAGTAAAGAGTGCCTTGAGACGTTTTTTAGAAGTGGAGTTTTTTGCATGTACTTAGCAAAACAGTCAAATTTGTTAAGTACAAATGAAATCACTAAAAAGTGACATTTGTAAAAATAAGGCATTTCATTTACTGACTAACAACCCTTTCATTTCCAATAAACTGAAATTACTGAACTAAAAATGCTCATTTACAAGAAAAAAAGGGCGTAAGCAAAAACCAATCGGCACAGGTAGTTTTTTGCTCATTACCCCTATTTTGCGCAGCATGTAAACACCTTAATCGGCTTTCTCAAGGTTTTGTCCATGTGCGCATGTCTCCGTGTGTGAAAGATTAACGTCAAACACACGGAATTAAGTGCAAAGTAACGCATAAAAGTCTCCACTCGACTTAAGCAGTTGGAAGAGAAACTGCGAAAATAAAAACTGATGTTACATTTACAGGTTCTGCAGACACGAAAAGTGATACAATAGTGTAGCTTAAGACAGATATGCCGTCTGCTTTTTGAACGACGATTATGTACTATAGGCGCTGATGTCACTGCCTGCGAGAAACCTGACAAATCTCCAAGTCCCGTGTAAACGCAGTTGTCTGCATATCCGGTTTATTGATTTGCATGTAAACGCATGTAAAAAGTTTTCTTTAATAAGCAGATTTTTGATAGTTATCCACTTATTATGTGCATGTAAACACACTCAATGTCAGATGCACTTAAAGGGTTTTGCATTTGAGCTCTTGAAATGAAAATACAACATCCCCACAAAAGTGAATAAATTATTAATCTTCAGAAGTACACAAACTATCTTGAATCATCTAAAAAGACTAATATTGGTGTCTGCATTGAGCCAGAAGACATGTAGTGCTGGGGAATTAAATCCACACCTGTGGAGCGGCGCACAAGCATAGCTACAACAGAGGGATTAAGTGGATCTCAAAGCAGTTCCTCCACATGAGCTCATGTTTCAGTCACCAGGAGAAGATGTAAGGAGACCTAGACTGCTCTCCTCTATCCTCCCTCGCCTCAGGTTCATGAACAAGGGCCACAGAATAAAGGAAGGGGCGCAGATGGGATCACAGACTCATTAGGATTAGGAGGAATAATAATCCATGATCAAAGGACAATATAGCACTGGAACAACCCCACAAAGACTTCGAAATTCGGATAAAAAATATATTTAAAACATCACAGACACACAGTGTATACACAGATGTACAGTTGCGTGTACACGCACAGGCGCACGCACCCCCATGTGAGTGATGTCATACTGTTCGTGTGCGCATACTGTCATGTCTACACTTCATTTGATGCCTGGTCTTTAAAGTGTGCAATGTCAAAATAAAGCCTGTATCTTCTGGCAGAAAAGCACCTGTTTGCTTTCGAGCGTTTGATGTGGTCTGTCAGACCAAAACACGGCGATTTTTTATGAGTCGCAGGAGTGTTTTTCCTGTCTGCACTGAAGCCGAAATGCAGGTCTGCAACAAAAGACTGGATTTGCACAACCAAAACATCAGCGAGGCATCTAGACGGAGTTCTTCTCTTCATCTTCTCACTGCTTTCTTCTTCTTCCACACCTTAAACATTTAAGAACGGCCTCCCTTTGGTGTCTGCCAAATACTAGTTATTTAATATTACTATTGTGAAATGTGACCTTAAAGTACATTTTATGGCCATTCATTATCTAATCAACATTTTTAAGATATTACCAAGAGGAACACCTGTGCATGTCAGTCCATTACATTTTATGTGGCACATTAAAGTGTGTCTGAGCAGTCATTTAAGTTTTTTAAAATCAACAAAAACCTTTACAGCGATGCCATGACTCAGGAGAGAAGGATTTTTTCCCTGGCAGATGTTAGGTTTTGTTACATCTACAGTGTATTGCGGCGGTCCTGACAAACACAATTTCACTGCGTTATTTAAAGCACCGGCCAAGGCGCTCTTTCAAAATATCACAGACTTTCTAGCGGTGCAACTTAATCCCCCCAAGTACTCTTGTTTAAGTCCCTGTTAGGGCTCAAATAACATTGATTGAAAAGACTTCGAGTTTTAACAAGCCCATCCCCGCCTTAACTCATACGTGACACTGCGCTGTCCTCGGCCATTCGTGGTCCCGTGGTGGTCCAGAGAAGACTTGAGGTGGCCTAGCGTGATCTTCTCTCGGTAGACTTGGCTCTCACCCCGGGCTCTGTTGGTGGCCGCCCCCCTGCTCAACAGCGTTCAATGTTTTCTTGGCAGGATGACAGGACTCAGGTTATCGCATCTTGTGGTAATTACAAAAACCCCGACAGGCTCATATTTGTAGCCTCGTGCAACCTGCATCACGAGCAAAGCTTGCGAGAGAGTGAAAGAGACCCCCATCCACTTCAAACTCTTTTCTCCCCCTATGTGTCCATATGTTTGAAAACAACAAGTTTTAATCTTGCAGAGGGAGCTTTCACTGCACAACAAACCAGGACCTTTCCCTTGCCTCCCTTCAGATCTTTGGATAATATCCAGAGATCAAAATAACAACGTACTATGGATGTATTGCGATACAGTGATGGTACTGAAATGAATGTACCGTAGTATTTATGTTATACCCAAGGTACATATTTTTGTAGGGAACCCTCAGCACACTTCACCCGCCCCGCTCACAGAGATCCTCCACAGTAATGCCCTTACACAGGGTCCTTAATTGTCCTGGGAACCTTGAATTGCCTCTCCTATGACATGCATGTCTTTTCAATTAACCCCCCGCCTTTAGGCCATAAAATAAACGGGGTCCCCATTAAAATACATCTTTTGCAGCTGACCCTGCGTTGCCTTCTGATGACAGTGACTCGCACCTTTGATCTGGGCTCTGCGGGCCCCTGGCTCCTGGGCTTGGGGAGATCAGTGGACTTTTGGGGCCAGACTCATTACCAACCTAACATGCTCAGAAGTGACTTTAGATGAACTCAGAAAGTGCTTCCACAGTTTGTATCCAGCCTTTTGAAGATTTTATCACTTCTGTTCGCTGCTCACGCTATGAGTCGCAGAAATAAATGATGATGCGTCCTGGATCACACCATTAAAAATAAGGGGAAATTGAAAAATAAAATCAAGTAGAAGCAATGAAGGATCTTTTTGTATCTGAATACTGAAACTTACTACTGTTCCTATAACTTGGCAGAGCTTTGCGTTTGCAACTTAAAGGTTGTGGCTTTGGTGTCCAGGGAACACGCATGGGTGATTCTGGCGAATCAAAATAAGAAGCATACAGTTACAAACATCTCTTCATGTACTATTTTGCACATGATTTCAAATGACATCGTACAAACCAATGTTGTTGTTTTTTCCACATTTAAGGGGGAAAATGTCATTACCGCAACGTGTCCATGACTGGATTTAGGTTCTTTGACATGGACATATTTATAATTAAAACATCTAAAAAATAAAAAGCTTCAGTGCATGTTATATTATAAACATTTACAGTAAAGAAACATGTGGTATTTGGTGATCAATGGTAAATGTAGAGACAATAATAAGGAATATAATTGTGTCCAAGACCAATTTTCTCATCCTCCGCAACTGTTTAATCCCTCAAGGAACTAACATTAAAAAACAATTGGTTGGAAGTGACATAATTGACTGTGACACTCAAGATGGCTACCAGGTAAGCAGTTCTTATTTTTTCTCTCCAGATAAAAGTTGAAATTTTGTTTGTCATAGTGCCTAGACAACTTTTTAGTTCTCATTACCGAAACATGAGTTTGTAAATGCATGTATTTAATGTAATTTCATGATGCGGTAATGATTCTTTTTTAAATCCTCTAAAAATAATGGTTATAGTGAGTTCAGACCTTAATCTTATATGTGCAAAAAATGGCTTCAAGGGCTTTTAAAAAATTCTGATGCTGGACACCTTCTAAATCTGGATTTCGTTAGAATCACTCATATACTGATAAAATGAACGCTTTGGATGAATGCATTTGCCAAATGCACACATGTAAATGGACTAATAGTCTATGGCACAGTAAAATGTTGTGCAACTCAGCTCAGTTTGCCTACTGAGAACTTAAAAAATGTGTAATTCTGTTTCCTGTTTATCTTTCTTTAAAGCCCAAGGTGGATTATAATGGATTACGGCAACATAGTAATTCTTTAAAAAAAAGTTTTTTCTTAAAGAGCTGGAATTACGAGCAGTGGAAATATATATCGGTAATAAAATGTATATTTAATTAAGCCCAACCTTTCATTTAAAAAACTACTTGTGTTTTATTACGGTTATATATTTGAATCTCTGTAGCTGTGTTTTACGGATGAGAGACTATCAGGCCAGGCAGAGTTTTATGTTTTTGTTGTTAATTCTCCAGGCTCTCAGTGAACCTTCCTGTACTCTGTCTGGAGTAAACCGCCTTAGCGGAGCAGTCGAGATTTTCCCTCAACTAATTTCCGATGACAGACAAATTTGTTCAATGTTTGGATTGCCTAGCCAATGAAACCACTATAAAAACACGTGCACAACCTCGCACGCAGCATA
This sequence comes from Misgurnus anguillicaudatus, assembly GCF_027580225.2. Classification (NCBI taxonomy): domain Eukaryota; kingdom Metazoa; phylum Chordata; class Actinopteri; order Cypriniformes; family Cobitidae; genus Misgurnus; species Misgurnus anguillicaudatus. The sequence goes on from NC_073345.2 coordinate 22,503,290, forward strand.
CGCAACGCACACACACAACCTCAAGTGGTGACAAACAGACCCCAGCCTCCTCTTGAATGTCAGCGCAAACACCTCTCCTCATCCGCACTAGAGAGGATCTTTGTGAGAATTTGTGGCTTCGGTGACCAGTAAAGCCACGAGGGAATAGAAGTGAGAGAGTTTTGGGGGATGGAGGGGTTGCTGTCTCTCCAACTACCAAATGTCTTACGAGCACTCTTTTGAAATTTGGCATGGTTCTTATAGATTCACTGTATGATCAACTAAGTCACATGGACTGTCGAACAATGTCAGCTATGATTTCTGCATTATTTTGCACAATCATGTCTGTCTCCATTCTGGTGTGGAATGGCCACCTTTCACATTCTTACCTACACTGAAATCCTTTATGGGTTGTAACATTACAGTGGTCTTACATCGACTCTGTTCTCATTTAAATGCTTTGATGCCCCCATCAGGCTCTCACCCGGCACCATCTGTTCAAGCACATTGCGTAGGAATTCCCCTTGGCACTTGTAAGAAGTGTGCGAAGAGAAGTTCAATACGCTTTCGGCTATACATTTGTCCAATGTCATACAGTAGTGTGTCAAACACATGCTTTTACAGGCACGCCGAAACACCTTGCAAAGTTCGGTTCCCCCTTTCTAGCTTGATCAAATAAATGGAGGAAAGGTGAGCTGTGGGTTATCAGCGCTTGGGTTCTGGGGGGTTGCCTGTTTGTTTTAAAAGAGAGAGGAAAACAGGCATTTAGATATCTCTGTTATCTAAACCAGACGTCCTGTACCTGGCTTTAGACTTCATCCCAATACTAAAAGAAGAGCACTTAATTCTTTTGGTTACACCTCTTAACCGAAATGCTTAATGAGCGGCATGTGTTGAAGCTTTGTGAGAGCTGTTGTAGAGTCATTGTTGTCATGACACCACCCAACGGTTTCATCGGTCGATCTGCCGTCAGCCGTCTGCTGTCGGTCGCCGTCTGTTGGCAATCAGACAAACCACAGCAGAAAAGAGACAGCGGTGTTCTCCCCACTACAGGCCTTGGCACAAATGGTGCTCTGCTTTAGGTAATGGGGTCAGAGGTTAGGCACACATCTGGTCTTTCTGCAAGCTGAACTTTCAGCAGGGTGAAATGGACGCATTAACTAGATGAAGACATCGAGTCGGCAACGCGGCGTGGCCTCTTGAATTTACGCATGTGGTGTGCGTTTAATGGACTTGAATGCTTTTGAACATGTGTACATGTATTTTTATTACTTATTATTATTCATGCCTTAATTTCATACTTTATGTAGCATAATATGATAAAATAAATCTACATTACATTGGACACATGCTAAATTAATATTTTTCTCATTTAGTAAACAAGCAATCACGTCAAATTGGGCATTTTGATGTTTTTCAGGTGTGGACTTTTTAGGAATCCTTAAACTGTCTTGTAAAAACAAGCGTTGTTATTTATGAATCAGAATGGAGAAAGTTTGTGTGGACATCAAGGTTAAAGGTAATGAAGAGTAACACTGACACTAACCTTACACACATCGGCTCAATCCTCATAAGTCACTTTTATTACTTGAAAGTTTGGGATTTCCCACGGGAGCTATTAATGGGCACTGGACGCGCATGCACATTGACGCTTAGTGCCATCCATGTACTGTAGCCAGAGCCAAACATGAGTCAATTCACACTAAAAAAATAGATTTTTCTTAATTTTGTGTATTTTTGATGATATAAAGATCTTGATATTGAAAACTGATATTAACAATAATCTAAGTAACTGCACTTCCTGAAATAAATGACAAAGCTATGATCAAATTGATATACCTTGTAATGTAAGTCACTTTGGATAAAAGCGTCTGTCAACCCTGCTGAAAAAAACAATAAAACCATTACAGAAAATTCTAATGGTTTCCATTAAAATACCAATAGGAACCATTAGCTTTTACCATTAAAACCACTACACTGCAGTGTGTTTTGGGACATATTCCATTACATATTCCATTAGAACCAATACATAAAACTACGGATGCACCGATAGGATTATTTTGGGCCGATACCGATACCGATTTAAACAGACAACTTCTGGCCGATACCGATATTAAACACTTGTATACAATACTATACAGTTGGTCTATTAGCTAGTTTTTTTCTGCATCAAATTATTTTTAACTGAACATGGATTGGATCTAATTAACATTCAACTGACCAACATAATAAGAGAGGCACAAATTAAGCTAAAACAAATATAATAAGACAGCATGACAACCTTCAAAGGTGTTTTTTGCTATTCAGCATTTATTTTATTAACAACATTAACTCATTTTTTGCATATAATGGACTTCTTTATGCAGTTAATTAATAAACAATTGATATCGGCCTTTCTTGTGCTATTGCCGATATGCCGATGGTTTCAAATTCATCAAAAATCGGCCGATAAATATCGGCGGCCGATACATCGGTGCAATAGAACCAATACATACCATTAGAGTCCAACAAAAACCAATACACTGTAGTGTGTTTTGGGCCATATTCTATTAGAACCAATAAAATTCCCAATAAAACCATTAGAATGAATTCTGTAATGGTTTTATTGTTTTTTCAGCAGGGAAATGTCATCATACCAGTCTCTGTAATAGGCCCAATTTAATTGTGCTAATAATGCAATGCGATGTTGCCTGAAAAGATAACCACACTTGACTTTTCATCTCTCACCCTCATTAAAATGACAAAGCAACTTTTATATACAGTAAACTAAACCAACAGAAGCTGATAGAAAGCAGGCTTACTTGTATTAACATTCAACTCACAAATTGTTTCTTAAACCTCACTAGATTATTAATCTAACAAGCATTTGTTTGCGCAGTTGATAGGATTCACATACAAAGTGCCTCAACGCCTGAAAAAGACCCCAGTAATGTATATAACTGTTTGTGTAATATAATCAGTGCTCAATGCCCAATGTCAAAACAAATCCCAGAGCACCAAATGCAAAGTTGTGACATGAGCACAACTGTGACCCAGAGCTCTGCCGGTGCAATTGATTTAGATCTGAAAACACGTCATCGAACCAGCAATAATCTGTATTCTTAATTGAATCCTATTAGATTAAACTGACCTCCAAATGGAGTGAGAGGGCTATAATGACCACCGGCCTGACCTCCGTTTGATCTGCTGCCCAAAAGCTGACACAATGATTAGAAAGACCCCTGCACTTTAGACCTTAAAATTCAACCAGTAGTTGAACTCCGATCTAACACATACCCTTCAATCAAAGCTGTCAAAGCCTAATGATCCTCATTAGCAATTTCCTTCGCTTATGGCAGTACCACAGCATTCGAGTCTATACTGACAACGTGATGCAATAGGTTTGTGCGCTCTGAGACTGGGGGGTCACAGTGATCTTGTTGTTAGGCGGTTAGACTCACTGTGCACTGACCGGGTGCCATTTCCAAAAAATGTCTTGGGGGAGATGAGTGTCCCAAACACAATGTGACAAAAGTGATACTGAGCTGATACATTCTGAAAGGAAATCAAACAATATGGGTAGGATAAGATTTCAAGCAGGGCATAGACGGGTCTTTTGTGGACTTGAAAACCGAAGAAGGCCGGACTTGAGAACTCAAACGTAGACAAAGAGACCCTCTGACTGCAAGTTTAAATCTGGGAAATGTAACAATTTATCATACTTAAGCACTCTGCAAATGTTTTTTTAAGTCAATTATGCAAAATAAATATTAGCTGTCTCGTAACTGGCTTTTGATTTACTGCATGGATGAACGGTAGCCTAAATGTATATTTTGACGTGCATTACCGGTACAAATTTTTTTATAAAAGCAGCATAAATTGCTTCGCTTGTCAGAAGTTTGTTTGGTAAATAAAATGCAACAACGAATCATGCATGTTAATTACCTTGCTGTATAAATATTTTCTGATTTATTTTTTCTATATTCTGGCTGAAGCTATGCTCATCTAAAACAGAAAAGGCTGTAACACATGCATTTGACTTGCATTGGTTTTTAGGTTCACCCAAACAATGCCAACGTTCATTCCCATTCAAATCTTTGAACACAGAGACAATCAGTAACGTCACGCAGTGCTGGTCGTGGGAATATTCGCTGCTTCAACTTGAGAGAAATATTGCACTGTGTGTGGACTGGTTTCTTTTAAAATGGCAGTGGTTCTAACTACAAGAAAATCATTTGAGGATGTTTTGAGTGAATACGATACATTACATACCAGGCCACAAATTTCTGCCTCTTCATGGGCATTTGTGGCAACAACAATGGTTTCTGATTACAGAATAAATCAACCGAACCCGTCTATCGCAGCATACTGACTTGCCGTCGGCGCTTTTTTTAACGTGGGGGACATGGAGAGCACTGCTGCTACCTTGTGGGCACCAGAGGCCCTTTGAATTCAATTACAGTGTCCATGAGAAAAGCACGGAGAAAGCATAGGAATGGCAGAGGTCCAATCAGTTTTGGAGAAACGATCCATTCACCACCAAGTGGTTTCCTTTTGCTATGCCTCCCGCAGACATTCCAGCCCATATCCACACTTTAGATATATCAGCGCTGAGACGAGATGAGAATCCGCTCTGAAACTCACTGCATCTGGCCTGAACATTATTACCAGTTTGTTTCATGCCTTGAGGTCAATGTGGGAGTGAACCGCGACGACAAAATGTTCACATGTGGTAGACGAGTGGCAGGAACTTTTTTTACATGTACACAGATTACCGACACAGGATAACTACAAAAACATTGTTGTACATGATAGAGGTTATATAAATCATGATATATATATATATATATATAAAAAAATATAACTCTTTCTACTTACATTTACATATGTATTTAATTAAAATATACATAAATAAATACATATATACATACATATATAGATGCATGCATATATACATATATATATATTTGTATCTATATATGTATGCATATATTATGCACTTCCAAGTTTTTTGGATACACCAAGGGGTTTAACATACTGTATGTCTAACATTGTCCAGCTTTCTGGACAAACTCTTTGATGGTAGTTGAAAGGTTTCCAAAATCTTTAAGCCTGGCCTTGGATTTATTAAGAGCCTTTCTGCGCAACACATTTAAGAGGCAGTTCGGCTAATTGAAATACCCACAGCCATGTCTTGCGGAGTTCCAGCACACCCTTGTCTAAAAAAACGTAGCGGCGTGCACATGGGCCCCATATGTCAAAGCCTGTTTTATTAGCGCCAACGTGTGTGCAACCCACTTTGGAAAGAGTGCAGAGGGAGTGTGGTGGCCAGGTGCTTGCCGCCGGCTGTCTGAACTCAACACGAACGGTGGCGAGCCCAGATTCAAGTATAAATGATTTTGCTTATTAAAGATTAGTTATTACCGAACAGGATGACACTTTGAATAGAGAAAAAAAGATGTGGTTACAATTTATACAATAAAAATATTGGATGTATTTGGGCTGAGTTATGGCAGCAGTTGTAAAGATAACTTATATAGTTAGCGATGTTTGGGAGGACCTTTTGACAGTTTGCATACTTTACAGAAACGAAAGCTCCCCTGGCAATTTCAGATTGGTTCCAGGAAACCTGCTCCGAATAAATGTACGGTCTGAAACCTAAGGACAAACATGCTGAGCTGACTACCAACCAGCCTTCTGTAGCACAACTCCGAGCACAGCAGCGAGAGCCCACCATGCAGCATCAGGTAAGGTTTACATTATCTAGTGGATGTTTGACTGGAAAATCAAAGGAGGCAGGAAATAAGCAGTGCCGTTTCTTGGGCAAGCAGTTTTCTTTGTATGGGACCCACATGTGAGTAAAGGGGTGCAACTTACTGTACGGATCGTCCTTGCTTTTGGTGCCGTTGACTTTTCCGTTTTTATCGATCCTGAGAAAGAACTTCTTGTAGGAGAAGAGTTTCCTCTTGCGCACGTCGCCCGTGAGGTGATTGTAGCTGCGCACGTGCCGCCCCACCACGGCCGGGGACGAGAAGTTGGTGTCACGCGCGGCCCTGTGGGTGTCATGGCAGGCCACGGGCAGAGACGAACACAGGACCAGAAGCAGCAGTAGCAGGGAGAAGAAGGACAGATGAAACCAGGCTGAGGAACCCTTAGTCACTTTCCATCTGCACATTGTACTGGAGCTCGTTGGACTGGGAAAAGCCTCACAGAAGAGTACATGCTGAAGAAGTGGAAGGGAGAAAGGTTGATGGCAGGAGGTGAAGCCCCAAAGGTCTGTGGCAAACACCGCGGTCGCTTCCTTCGCTGCTCGGGCTGGATCTGGTTCCCCTCGTGTCCGAAAGGAATGTGTCAACATCCATAACTCAAAACACCTCTACGGGGATCTGCCTTACTCCTCCTCTCCCACATACGATCCAGTGGAGAGCTCAAGGAACCCCTTTTTTTGGATGGTGGAAATGAGGACAGCAGAAAACAAGAGTGTTCTCGTGAAGAACGTCAAAACAACCCGCGGCAAATCTGTTCTTGATGAAGCTACAGGAATCCACAGTAGGAAAAAAACGTGTAATCCCTGCTGTGTCCAGCTCTCTTCTGTGTCTCTCTGGAGCGCTTCAATCTGTAACAGAGCCTATGAGCGTCTCTCTCCCCCTCTCTGATTGAAAGTGTGTTCCCTTTCCACTGAAGTGCTGAGAAGATCCCGAGGTGGAGCAGATCTGCCCCTCTGAAATAAATGAGCGTGGACACTCCTCTCAACTTATTTATTTGGTTCAGGGCCCCAGATGTAATCTCTTTAGCTAATAGGGAGACTATGAAAGGCGGTTGGCTTTGAAGATCCGAGCGTGCGCGTGTGTGTTTTGCCTCTTCGAGTGCGTCAGAATGAGAGGCAACGAGGGGCATATTTCCTCACCCCTCTCCTATCTGTCTCACTCTTTCTACCAATTGCCTCACCCTCTCTCTCTCCCTCTCTCTGCCCCTCCCACCCAGTTCCCTCCCATTTGGGCTGGGAGCCCCATGCGTTGCCCAGTACAGGTCTCCTCCAGCTAACTGTTGCAGCCCCCCGTGGCATGTGAATCTTATCAGAGACACCTGGAGATGATTGCTGCTTTTCCCTCATTCATCCGCAGCCTGTCCTTCACCACTGTCAACATCAGTCGAATGTCCTACCCGTGCTTTTGTGCTTTTATGCTTTTTAAGTTCAAAGATTGTATTGTTTGTAGCAACAATACGAATGTCCTGGCAATTATGTTGCATTTGGAGGTCACTCATAACAACAGAAAGAGAAATCCACCCAGAAAGGAATCCCTGTCTCATGTTTGCTTTCTCTCAGGTTTAATTTCCTTTTCATATTGTCCGACAAAATCCATATCTCCGCTTGTTTGACATCTTTCTCTGGTTTGGAAGAAAAGCAAAGTCGAATTCCAATCGCTGCCAGGTAAATGCCATTCGTATCACATTTGGGAATTGACGCTGGTTCAAAATTGTACAGTTGAGTAAAATGTAAATTACAAAAGGTGTGAAAAGGATCTGGGGATTATGTGCGTGCATCTGGTTGAACCTTTTGCGAAATTCCCAGGTCATGTTACATAACAGTTTCATCTTTGTGAAGTGCTGGACACTTTACTGTATGTCTTGCACCAAAAAGTTGAATTCTCTATTGTGCACATACACTAGAAATTTAAGCACTAACTTTCGGAGACATTTGCGTATTATTGGCAAGGGGGATGGGCCACCAAAGTACAGAGAAAAGAAACATATGTTACTTTAACAAAACTGTGCTCGGTGTATTTAAATGCACTGACAAGATGGTTTACTGCCAATATAATATCTAGACATCTGGGTCTTGATACAGTTAATAAACACAAAAATGCAAAAAATGAATGATTTAATGTGTAAAATTAAGCTTTGTGGTTTACTAAGTCTCTCAAATCGGATGGCTTGGCAAATCATTGTCATTATTTTCTATAGCACGAAGTTCAAAGTGTAGTTTGTCACATGCTTCTTTGGCATATTGACAGAGAAATGGCTTCAAAAGAAAACTTCACTGGGTCCCTCTAGTGAAGCAAATTTTAACAACAGGAGAAAAGGTGAAACCTTAAACTAATCCTCTCAAAACCTCTTGTTTGAGAAAGAATAGCTGTGTTTAATAAAAGGTGTATTTGCTGTTCCTGTGAAGTCTGCGCTGTCCCGCACGAGTAGCAGTTACCTGTCACCGGTCTAACGTTGTGCCCGGGCCTTCAGAAGTGTTGGGTCAGCGCTTAATCTCACGTCCCACCGAACACCTCAGTCTTATCACACTTTTCCTCTGTCAGACATTTCCTGCCGACACTACAGACAAGGAACCAATCAGGAGAATGGGAACTCTGGGAACTCTGGTTATTAAGTCACACATGATTGATTTCAAAGTGGTAGTGAACATGAGCTTCTTGTTTCTAGTGAATGTGAGGCCACCCTGGAATAATGTGATGGAAGACCAAAGTACATGGATGACATTATGTCCATTTACTTCTTAGCTTCCTTATAATATTTGCTGATAAATTAGCCTACTGATACGTCCAAGTGCAAACACTTTTCACATATAGGCATACAAAAAATGTCTGAATAAAATGTCTACTGTGGAAAATCTTTTTTCCGTCTGCTACCATAATTAAGGATGTTTACAGCTAAGAACTGCAACTTTTTATGAACAAAGCCATAAACAAACAGCAATTAACATTAAATAAACATTAACATTTTAATAGTAGACATTTAATGTTTTCATTTAAATGATGGAAAAAAAGAGAAAGTAATAAAATAAGTTATCAAAATTTAGGAAATATGTGCTCTCAAACGTTGGGGGCGTTTCCGCTGTCAGCACTGAAGCCACGCCCACTCATGGTAAGCTGCCATCTCTCTTACCTTCCAAATACCATTGCAACCTGAATGGATGCTCGTGATCGTGTTAGGGGCGGGGCCATGCATGGTAGCTAAAGTGCATCATCGAACCACTGTTTTAGGCCTGCCTTAACAATCCGCACGCAGCATTGTACATTGGTGTCTAAATAACTCCGTAAGGGTTATAGCAAGAATTAACAGAAATTCATGTACAGCTTTAAAGATTTTTCAAAACAAGGTATATCTTTCACTATTTTGACTATTTTATTTTTTATTTGTAAACTTTCTATGGTTAAACTTTCGGTAACACTTTATTTGAAGGGGTGTTTCAAAAATATGATATGACACCTTCATAATCATGACATGATACGTGTCATGAACATGAAGGAGATTTTATGCACATTTATGACAACTGTCATTGAGTGCCATTTGTTCAGTGATGTCATTTTTAAGATGACATTGTTTGAAATTTCTTTGTGATGACAACTTGACATAAACCAATACATTATAACCTGTCATAAATATTTCATAAACATGAAATAACAGAATAATTATCAAACTTAAGGAACTAGCTTTATGGGTTAAAATTACATTAAACTGTTATTTAAATGTAAATAAGTTTTAATACTATGTAAAATAATTTTAAATACCTTAACAAAATGCAACAGACACATCAAAATAGTATACTTAACTTTATGTATGTGCACAAAAAACTGACAACTTACAGAACGTGTTCTTCCTCACACAGAGGATTCTGAAATTTTCTGACATAGAACAAAAAAACGAATAAAACATTTAATGAATTTAATGTAATTAACTGTTTTTTTTTCAGCCATTTTTGTACTGTTTTCATTTAATTTTAGGTGAATCCAAATGCAATAAAATATAATTTTATCAATTTTAATTATTATTTTTATTGGATGATTGTTTTTATTTTTCTAACACCTGAAGGAAACTTAAAAAAAAAATTTAAACTGAAGAATAAACATGACACTGTTATAAAACTATTTGACAGATTATTAACACTTATTGACATTTTAATGACAAGTTCAATTTGTACCACTGTAGTTGAGGTCAAGAAAAATATTCATGACGCTGTTATAAAACTATATGACAGAGTATTAACACTTAATGACATTTTAATGACAAATTTAATTTGTATCACTGGTAGAAAGTGGTAAGTTATGTTGTCTTGGTAATGTTAAGTTGTCATAATAAAGACAATTTAAACAATGTCATCTTTGCATTAAAAATGACATAATTGAACGAATGACGGTTAATGACATAAACGTGCATAAAATCTCCTTTATGTTCATGACACGTCGTGTCATGTCATGATTATGAAGGTGTCATTTCAGTCTTACGAACACCCCTTCAAGTAAAGTGTTACCAAACTTTCTTACTTGATTCATAACTTTTTATATTTTAGCAAAGTGGCTGCTACTGTATAAGTTCATACAAAAAAAAACATGGGCCCTAACTGTCACTGGGCATCAGTACTCCTTTATAAATGACACCTCTGTACTTAAAGACTTCATATTAGTACCTCAAACGTACATATTAGTACCAAAGGCATACACAGGGTCCTGCCTATTGACAGCTTGGGACCAGATGTGAGGTTAGGTGTGGACCTTGATACATTTTTTTCCCCAAAAAAATGCACATTGTACAAAGTCATACAAAATTGCCCCTTGTAAAATAGTTACTTTTCCTGTAAGATCAGGTGGGGTTATCCCATAAATATGTCACTATTCGATTTGGTATGGCCAGCTAATAAACTGTCAATGTAAAACGTGCTGACCAGGTTTCTCTTTTCTTCTGCTCTCAAATAATCATTATCATTTTAAGTAGAGACTCAGAGGCTACAGACCGCCATTCACAGAGATAACCTATCTATGGAGGGATTTGTGAAAGGAGAGAATCTGAGACAGCCAGAGGATTTCCCCAGCCAGCCTCTGCCACTGAATGTCCTGCAGTGTTTCTCATTGTTTGCCGCCTCATAAGAGATAGCCAAGAGAGCCTGAGAAAACGAAAAAACAGCACTATTTAACGGAATTCAATCTGTCCCAATAGATTCGAATCGCTAACTTACATGTCTGTGTGTAGATTGTATCTGGCTAATAAGGGGCCTGAATCCTTCTCTGTTACTTCAAAAGGGGGTGAAATTCAACCTTTTTGCAGTGGGGACCTTTGCCTGGACTCTCTCTCTCTCTCTCTCTCTCTCAGGTGTGTCACCGTGCAAGCTTCAAGAGAGGGTTTTAGGCAGCAGACTTCCAAAGGACTGTTTGTTCATAAGTTCAATGTTGAAAGCTAAATATGGGTAAATATACTGGCCACTTTCAAAGCCTACATTTATCTTGCTCTCATTTAATCCAAGATTTTCTTAATGATTAATTTACGAGCCAACCACAATATTTAAGAGGAAACTCCAATACTTTGCCTGCATTTCTATGCAGGAATTGCATCGGGCCTCTAAGCTTAGTACCCAAGCAACTAAATCTTCTTTTTGGTTTAACATAGGCACTTCAAAATGGCAGTATGAAACATGGAAAATGAAACTTTTATATTACTTTTAAAACTTGTTTTTTTATGTACAGAGTTTTACACAGCTGTCAGTCTTCAAAGTTCAAATTGTGAGACTTTTTAATATGCAAATTGCATGCATCTGTTTTTACTAAAAATACAACAATACAATTTCTGCAAATACTTAACACATGACAGATCCTTAATTTAAGTCATTGTTCTTACTGTATGTGCATGGCATTCACCTTTGCGTATCTGAACCTGTGACCTGCCACAATCCCCAAGCTCATTCAATAGCACTAAGTGATCAGCACCTCAAAGACAAAGTCTCCAGCTGCCCGCTGTTGAAATATGCATAAGGTACGTGTTCACTAATAGTAAATAATACATTGGCTAGATTAGTTTTAATTTCAGGGAAAGCGAAGCTGAATAAATAAATGATCACACAGTCCATCTGGATCTATCAGCAAATTATTAGTGTGAGGTCATAAAATCGTTTCATTATAATGATAATAGTATGAGAAAAATACAATGATCTACAATTGAAGAGTTTCGTTGCAAAACGAGATAACCACCGTTTTGTTAATTGTTCAGAAATCTCGTTTTTTGGTTGTGCATTCCAATTAATTTCAATTCAACTGCAGTTGGTTTGTTTTGATTTAAACCTTCATAGCTTAAAAAATACAGCTAAGTAGCACCATAAAACAAAATAATAACACGATAAAATAATAAACATGTTTTGACAAAAATGTTAAAAATGGATTTATCTCGTTTTGCAACGAAACTCTTCAATTGTCATGCACACAAGTGAATAAAAACGTACATTTGCACACTTTTATAAAAGTGACTTACTTTGCATTTAATCTTTTTTTTTCAGTAGGCTATGTGTGCTCCTTGGGTATCGAATGCATGACATTTGCAATAACCCCCTACCGAATAATATAAAGAAATTATAAAATGATGTAGATGTTAATTACAAAAGTTAGCAGTTGTCCTAATACATTCTCATGAAATTTTGTTATATAGTCACGCAACATTTTGATTCTTTTTTCGTGATATAGTCACAAATTTCCGCATTTTTTCGTGATCGTATCACAAATTTCTGTTTATGTGTAATTGTCACGTATTGGTTACTTAAAGGCTCTCTAAGCGAATCTGCGAGACGTTAGTTATTGTTGACATTTGAAACTGTTTTCAAACAGACGGAGCGTAGCTAACTCCTCCCCCTCCCCATCCCTTCCGTGCTTTCATGAACGCGCCCAATCCCCACCCCCAAATCCTTTTTGTCGTTTATTGGCTGGAATACTTTGTTTTGTTTTGTGAAGCTAGGTTTGGCCACTTGTTGATATTGCCGTTTGTGAAGCCTGGGCTGTCTACAGAGATCGCGTTTTTTTACAGTTTGATCAGCGGACAGGCAGCAAGCAGATAGTGAGGAGATGTTTCCGGTATGTAACAAAAAATGTTTTATGGTCTAAAACGCTTCAATTCGCTTAGAGCGCCTTTAATTGTTTTGTCCTATTTTCTTATCATTGTCGCTTCAGTTTAAGGTTAGATTTAAACAAAATTACATCCTTACCCAAACCCAACTCTAATCCTAACGCCAGGCGACAATGGTTTAAAAATCAGAAAATATAAAAAAAGATTCAAATTTTTTTTATAAACCAATACTTAAAGTGACATCCTAACACAAACACCAAATCTAACCCTAAACCAAAGCGACAATGGTTTGAACATAGGAAAAAGCAGTTGAGTAACCAATACGTGACAATTACACGTAAACATAAATTCGTGATACAGTCGCGAAAAAACGCAAAAAGTTACGTGACTACATCATGAAATTTCACGAGACTAATATGTATTCATAACTTATGTAAGAAAATCTTTCTTAGCATTACAGGCCTTTAATTAAGAAATTAATCTTTCGGTTAGCCTTGCGTTTTATCAGGTGTTTCAATTCTCAGTGAAACATATGAAGTGTAAGGAGAGGAAGTGAGGAAATGAGTGCCAGGTGTCTTTTACCGGGAGGTGACTGCAGACGGTTACAAAAATATTCCCATGGCCTTATAGGACAAACAAGTGTGTAAATCCTGTCAAACTGACATATTCACTGACGTACGCTGATAACATCACAAGTGTCTCCTGTTTTGTTACATTTAAATCACTGGAAAAACTTTAAGAGGTGTTCTGGTTTTATACTAAAATTATATATTTATATATTAGGATTAATTATATTAATCTGTATTCTGATACAGTAAAATCAAAAATAGGTATATAAAATTGACTAATGTGCGATATTGACTACATAAAAGATCCTTGTATAAAATTGTCTTTGCTCCCCTTAAAGCACACAAAATGCTTTTTGGAAAATTCTCAGATCATGCTGGGATGCATCATCAGGTTTTGCACAAACTTCTGGAGTTTTTGCAAGCTCGAATGAATGCTGTCAGTAAAGCAAATATGCAAACCAAATAATAAATACTCTGAATCAAATAGCATTTTATTTTGTTATTCGTTTATTTTGTATCTTTTAACAAATTTTGAAACCCACTGTAAAGCTGATACTCTCACAAGTGAAGGTTTGTGAGGGTGAGAAGGCCACAAACTAAGTCATCCAAAGGTCACAAAAACTAGAGTCAAGTAATGACATGGCCGGGCCAACTAATCGACAGAATGACACCAGAAGTACCTTTGCCCTCCCCAAGCAAGAGGTTGAATGTCACACTTGAACTGGTGTCAATATGTGCAGGATCACTCTATCAATGACTGCCTCAGGTTACTACAGACAGAAACATATGTTCTTTCCCTTGACCTAAACCAAACACACAGTAGGGTAGTGTTTACCATCTGCAATTTAAACAACAGGTGAGATATATTTAATTTATTTAATAAATAATAAAAAACATATATGATCATTTAAGCTCTAATTAAATGCTGCTGACTTCAAATGTATATAACACATGTATGAAGACATTACAAAAGGCAAGGATAATGAAAAACAAAACTTTATTTAAACTAATGGACTAACTGCACCGTGATGACAAAGCTGAGAACATGGTCAGAGTATCTGTCCTCCATATGCACTGTCTGACAAACAGGAACAAACAGACTATCCTTTACCATGGGGACCAGAGCAGGATACCCAACATTGCATGAGAGATTATTGGCTGGTTTTCTTTGATTTTGTGGTTTGAGATTTCTAAGAATATAAACAGTTGAGACTCAAATGTAATAAAAAATTAATACAGCGGTTCTCTTTCCTTTCCAAACTGTTATTTAATTATTTGTAAATGTCCACAATATAAACTATGTATAAGGATGAGTTATATTTATTAGCAATAATTGTAAAGGTTCCATGTTTTTCCTAAATAATAAAGTGATTATTTTATAATAACTCTAATAACAGTATTAGTCACACAACATTCACATAGTGCATCACTTCAAAAACATCAAACATCGGTTCAGACTCGGCTGCGTTCGCAAACACATTCTTTCCAAAAATACACTTTGTTTTCCCCTTTACGTCACAGAGTATTTGCAGTAAAACAATATTTAAAGAATTTGGTTCAAAAACGAGATAACACCGTTTTTAACATTTTTGTCAAACATGTTTATTATTATGTTATCATGTTTTTATTGTGTTACTTAGCTGCATTTTATTCGTTATGAAGGCTTAAATTAAAACAAACCAACTGCAGTCTGATTGATATTAATTGGAATGCACAATCAAAAAATGAAATTTGTTGAAAAATCTCATTTTGGAACCAAACTCATTTGCAAAAATTGGAAACTCTTACTTCCTTTTGATCGAAAGTTACATTGTGATGATGCAAAAAAACGACTCTCATCAGTTCATGTGCTCATTTCATTGAGGCAAAGATGCTGTGCTATATGAATCACACTGAGAGCACAACAGAGGGAGGTCGTGTGTCCAGTTTTCCCTTCAGGCTACAGTGAAATGCAATACTCTGTTATATGCTGTTACCAATAGTTCAGTTTTTTCAATTACTTAAAACGGTCCCGATGAGGTTAAAGGTGACCCTGTGGTTATAGCTGACTGTCTTGTTCAGATGTGCGTGTGTGTATTTGTAAAGTATGCACATCTATTTGAGATTAGCTTCTTAATAATTAAGTGATGATGTGACCGAAGCCTAACCCTAACCCTATTTTTTTAGTATTATTGTTGAATTTATTTATTTATTCATTATGCCATTCCATTATCATGGCGAGAACCAGTTTTATACACAAGCTGACTCAGGTGAAAGTACTTTAAGTGCTCTATTTTCACATACTATTTTTCTACTTAACATACTAAAAATTCTCCTTTAGTACTTCAGATAATCTTAAAATAATCTTAAAAACATCTAAGTGTACTCTGTGCTATTTTAAGACACCATGAATATGAACTAAAATATATCCTTTGCTAAACATATATTTAAAACATGTATTTAGGATACAGTTTAATACAGCGATAATGTTTTTAGTTTATATTCATGGTGTCTCAAAATAGCAGAGATAAGTACATAAGGTGTTGTGCACACCAACGCTGCTGAAAATGCCAGGCGGACGCTGACTGTCAGCTTTTTTAGCCGACTGCCAGCTTTTTTTTAGCTGAGTGCTTTGGTTGCAGTAATAATTATGCTTTGTTTATCAGTCATTGAACGATGCGCCGGTTGGTTGTTGGTTGTGTTTATCGCACTGCTCCTCCACTGTGATTGGACGGCCGTGTGAGAACTGACATTGACGAGCTGAGCTTTTCACCCAAAGTTGAATATTTTTCAACTCTCCGCGCTTAGCGCTGAGCGCAGAAAAAACAACTGCTGTTGGCTTTTTCGAAAGCTTTGGTGTGCACGCTACCAAATAAGAATATTTAGTATATTAAGTACAAAATTAGTGCATGAAAATGGAACATTATGGTACATTATGGAAGTGTACTTCTTTTTCACCTGGGAATCCACAAAAGTTGGGGAAATGGCAATTTGACATGTCCAATTCAGCCTGAGATATTTTATGAGTTGGCTAATTCGTATGAATTCATACAAAATTAATTGTGCAAAAACATATGATTCTCATGAAACAAACAACAACAAAACCAAATCCCGCACCTAACCCTAACGTCACAGGGGTCAAGGCAAATTGTACAAAAACTTACGAATGTGGTCGTATGAACTCATACAAATTAGCCAACTCATAAAATATCTACGAATTCTCGTGAGATAGCGTTGGCCCATTTCACCTAACCTGCATGTTTTTGGCCTGTGGGAGGATCCTGGGGCCAGATTTATAAATTGCTGCGTAGAAACATCCTACACTGTGTGATTCATAAACTGAATGTACACACAGAAAAGGCGCGTACCCCTTTCTTTCAAATGTGAAATCTATAAATCGCAAATGAGCTTGAACTTTATTGAGCAGTTTCAGATTTCTGCCTTTAAATGCTGGCTAATTAATGTCATAGACATATAAAAGAGCGCTTGTCAATGTTCAAATCCTTTGCGAGCAGCAATAATGATATATATTTTCAAAAGCCTGCAGCAATTGGACAAGCAAAATTGCGTTCTTCTGGTCAGACCCTGACGTGGCGCTAAGCACTTTTCCACGTCAAAGACAGTTTTATTAATATGGACTTTGTCGTGGATTTTTGTGTATGCAGACTTTACGATCAAATCTGTGCGTACGCACCCTTTATAAATGAGGCCCCTGGAGTAAATCCAGGCTGACACATGCAGGAGAACATGCAAACAGTATGTGCAGCCTATGTGCATGCCCTAAATCTGTATGGGCACCAAAAACGATATTTCACAAAATCCGTGGGGTATAGCTCAAAATCCCACTCTTAAAAATAAAGGTACCAAACCAGTGGCGGCCGGTGACTTATTTTTTCGAGGGCGCTCGAAACATGTCACATGTATGTAGCCTGTCATGTGTGTGGTTTGTAATTTCAAAATCTACAAAAATATTTGATCAAAAACCTTTGTCATTTCATCAGTGTAATATTCTCGGAAAATATAATATGCTCAATTTTGAAAATTTTATTAAAATGTTTAATTTCTAAAGTTGTTTTATGGACTTGCTCCACTATCACTTTCTACATACATTAAACCAAGGTCTTACAGAGGTTATTGTACCAGAGCATTACTCAGAGGAGATATAGAGATCCCGAATAGAAAAACTACCTAAACTGTACTGTTTATCAGAGGAGGTCAATTTTGGAACAGTATCCCAACAAACATTAGAGAATATCCAACCTATTGTACATTTAAAAACCATCTTAAACAATTTCTTAAAAGTTCCCAGCTCTGTCATCATTTTAACTAGTCTTACTGAAGTAATATAATCTGTCTGAATGTGTGTTAATGTGATTCTTGTTTGATTGTATATTGTTATATCCTGTCATGATGCACTATTTTGTATTTTGTTGTTTTCCTGCCTCGGGACTACAGGTTAAAATTAGCATTTATGCTATAACCTGGTTCATTTACAGTAATGTTAGACTGTTCATTACTGTGCACTGTCCCGACTAAATAAATAAATAAATAATATAAATAAAATAAAATGTGTGTTCTGCGCGTCGAGTGATTCTATGTGCATTACGCGTCTTGTCAAAATAAGTGCCTGCTGCAGACGCATCTAAAGGGTTTATGATAAAAGAGACGCTCGCGTTTGCCAGATACTCACATAATCTCATGCGTAATCAGAGTTTACTGTCTTGCGTGTATTTTGTGAACGTGAGCGTCTCTTTTATCATAAACGGTTTTGACACGTGTCCACTTATTTTGACAAAACACGTGATCCACATAGGATAACTCGACGCGCAGAACACATATTTTGAAAACACAAGCAACACACATGACACTCCGAACACTTATTTTGAATTTGCGCCCCTCGGATGAGCAGTCGCGAAGGCCACTGTATTAAACAATTAAAAGGTAAGTAAGAAATGCTTCTTTTATGAACCTTTATGTAAATGTATCTTTGGGGAACTAAACATGGTTCAATGGTATCATTGTGAAGAACTTTTGTAGCACCTTTTTTTATTTTGTGCACACAGACACAAACCCAACAATGTGGTGCAAATGTAAATTTTTTCATAATAACTTAACATTTTCTTTAAGAATCTAAACTCTTTCATCTGAGCACTTCCTCTGAGTATGATATCCAAAGTTCACAAAAAATAGCACACATTGTCACCAGATCATATTGGGACATATAACTAATTAAATTAAATTGTACTTTAACTTAAAAAAAAAACTATGCAACTGTAAAAAATGTAATGATCAAGCCAACTTAAACCACAGCATCCACTGCTCCCTTTAACTGGCAGCCATTTTCATTTTTTTCCAGTCTGCTTGGAACCTAATGATCAATGATTATATTTTAATATTGATTTAGACCATATAACACACATATCCTTCCCTAAATATATCTTCTGATGATGAGAGAGATAAGAAGACAATGATTTCTCCATATGGCACAAAATATCCTTTGATGGTCATACGCAAGCCACATGTCACCCCAATGAACCGACAGACACGCACCAAACAAGACCAGAGCTGTGAATTTAACACGGGCTGGTTCTGCGAAACCATAATGAGAGTGATGGAGTTATCGACACGTGTTAATTACACAAGCAAATTGCTCCTCTCTAATGTGGGAAGAGGGGCGAGTGTGCCAAACCACTGAAAACAATAGACCTATGCAGTTAGTCATTAAACTGACAACCTCCTCATGAAACTAATATACAATGTGTTAACTGTAAAAGAACAGGCACAAGCAGGTTAGGTATCACATTAAAAGTTATTCATAATGCATCACATCCGCAATAAAGTCAAATTTCTTGAAAGAACCGCTGGTACAGTTTAAATTAAATGAGTAATTGTGACAAAGCAGAAATAATAAGATTGAGTCAGCAGGTGATCTCTCACAAAACTGTGAAGGTAAGAGAGATGCATGACTACAACTCTTACCGTTCTCCAATTAAAATCTGTATCTGACTGTAGCTGTTTTCTCATGTTTTTGGTTAAGGTCATGGGTTCAAAACCAGGGAACACACATACTGACAGCTTAAATGTACTGTAAGTGAAGTGTCTGGAAATGCATAAAATTAAAACAAAGATAAACACTCTTACACACATGTAAACAGTAAAAATATTACTATAAAAAGGGCAGTTGTGGTCCTTCATTCATATTGGTTGAAACGCATTCCAAGCTGTGATAAAATACCACGGTAACCCCGCGGTTCAGACCGCATTACCTAACTGCGCCACTGTTGCTACGTACTGATTTATGAAAATAAACACCACAGTCTTTAATCACATTTTAATTTTTTTCTACAATTGCACAATTAATGGTGATAATCCAGATAAATGTCAATAATTATTGTTGAGTCATCTCGTCAATAAACAGAAAACGTTCCCTGAGGAGTTTCAACCTCAAATCCATATTTCCGCGTTTATCAACTAGGTAGCGATCCTACCCAACTTACCCCACTCAACACTAAAAACACCTTGTAAGTTCTGAATCTGTTCTCTTACTGTGGGTTTAAACCAGATGCGAGTTCAACAATTTGCGCAAGTAGATTACATACAAAGTCAATGCAAAGACGCGAGCAGACGCGTCCTCGCATAGGGCGATGCGAATGACGCACAAAAACACACGCTATTCGCCTAAAACGTTTTTTTTCGCCCCACGAGTAATCTAGAGCAAGTAACGCGATGCTCCGCATTTTGTGTGTACGTAGCATTATGCTGCATTCAGACCAGCCGCAGTAGAGGCGTCAAGTGCGAGTGATTTCAATGTTAAGTCAATGTGAAGATGCGTTGATGCGTGTCTGGAGGTCTCGCGGTGCAAATGAGGCATTTAGTGCGGCACGGTAGACGCGATGCCGCCTCATTCGCACGTCTAGTTCGTGCGAATGGTGCGAATTGAGCGTTGCCATGGCATACGTGCGAGCGAAAAAACGCATCGCGTTACCCAATCAGGAGCTTGCTCTGGTAGTGATGTGATTACAGAAAGCAAGTGGAGTAGCAGAAGCCCCTCCCATGACACGAATTTCGCGTGAATGCCTCGATGACTAGAATTTCACGTGCGGCTTTCATGCGCGAATGAAGCGAGTAAACTCAAAATGTTCAAGCGGCAAACTAGACGTGTTAGACGCGACTTTGACGCCTCAAACGCGTCTGGTGTGAACCCACGGTTACAAAGTTCTTCACAAAAATTGAATTATCTCAGCTTTTAGCTTAAATTTGAGAGGTGATAAGAGAACAAATAAAGGTAGAATGAAACGTTTTGTTGTTGTTGTTGTTGTTGTTGTTTGAAAGCAGAGGGTCTGTTCTTTCATTTGATATATTTTATGCTTATTTAAAGAGGATAATTTTTCTGGAAGGCATTAATCTAAAACTGACACTGACGGGGAAAGAGTTTAAGTTAAGCATGCTTCCACACATCACTTCAACAGTTGCACGATATAAATGTTAATATATAAATTAGATGTTAATTTATAAAATTAATGTAAAATAAATGTTGATTTATAAAAATAAACACCACATTTTTTAATCATATTTTCATTGTTTCTTTGCTGCGTCTGTGTTGCGCTCTGTTGCAGCCACACTTGATTCTAAGGAACTACTTTGTTTGGCGGAAGAGCAATATTTGTACTAATATAATTACAACTTACTTGTGTTTTATTTTATGAAATCCTGCTATGCAAACGAAGTAACAGTTTTATAAAAGCAATAAGCCCCGCGAAGCAGTGGTGTTACAGTGCATTTTATGCTGCATACAAAAAGTTGAACTTTGATTTCCACAAATTCACAGGAGATCATCTTCTGACAGGAAGAGAGAAAGACCAAAAGCACAGATTGCTCGGCCTTCTGTAAATATGTAAAGTAGCCGTGTTACAATCAACATTGTATATGATCTAAAGCAATGACAAAGACCCGACACTGAACCGAGAAAACATGTTTAAGGTTATGACATATTACTGTACATTATAATACACGACTCAATAACCATCTTTCTACAGCTGTCGGGTAAACCACACATGGCTGCCTACATACCTATAAATGGTGTGGATGCCAGCTGCTTCAACCTACGAATGTTTTGTGCCTTAAAACACAGACCTCTGTTTCTGGAAGAAAACAGAAATCTGGCTGTTGATAGAGAAGACTCCTGGACTGTCTCAGAAAGACAGGACTGTTAGTCATTTAGACAGGTCTCCACTCCTCTACCAATGTGAACATTACTTTAGAGAGGTCCGCTCAATCCCATCTCTCTCCATTGTTGACATTCTCTGCCTGGTACTGTCAGTGAAGACCACATAGAGCCATCATAACTATTCACTTATGGGGTGAGGTATCTTAAACCATTGTGTCCGAGTTACTTTATAGTGGGATCGACTATAGAAAGATGGATGCAGGAGGCTTCATGTGCTGCACTACAAGCCACTTTGGATAAAAGCACGCCAAATGCATAAATGTAATGTAATGTAAACTGACAGGTTCCTCTGTGTGATGAGAGATCTTGGCACACATCTCACTAAACATTTGCTCTGGCACTTTACAATGGTAGGCGACCACACATGTATAATATTGTGCGCTGATGTACTTTCGCTTGCTGTAATTTAAAAAGAAAAAACTGCGCTCGGCATTAAAGGATCTATACAATATGTACCAGATGTAGGTAGTTTTAGTGTTTTTCTTTGGTAGACTTCACAACATTGCTTCAATATCAAGACATTGTTATAAACATACAATAATAAAGTATGTAAAGGTGAAGTATGTACTGTAATTTCTGCACCACTTATGACACACATAATTGCAAAAATAACAGTGTCTATTTTCAAACTATTTCCCCAAGCACCTCCTTGGTTAAAATAGACATCCATGTCCCATATTCACACCATTGCTGAGCCAATGTTGGTATGCTCAAATGTTGTGATAGCTCGCCATTAGTATGAATGTTTAAAGTTACATGTGGAAAAGTTTGAGTTGCTTTAAAATCAAACTAAATGTCATCGCTGCCGATTTCTCACATGGCAAATAAGCACCAAATTGTGCCCATTAAAGTGAGGTTATAAGGAGACACATACGAGAAAACCAGTGACCTTAAAACCTCAGTGTAACACAAAACAGCATGGCTGTCATTCACAGACGAGTGCTGGGAAAAATTGACCTGCAGACAATCACAGTGCATCTCAATGCTAAATCTCAATGCATTTAATTTCCAAATCCCTAAATAGCAAAAAAATTCAAAAAGTTCAGCTACCTCACTGAAGAACTGATGGACTGTTTACTAATGGAAATTAAAACAGCATGGATGGAGCATGCTCACAGTGTGGAAAGATGATGAGGATCAGTATCAATATTTCAGGTTGGATTTTGACAGGGTGGGTCAGAAAGCATTAACTGAGCACAGCATGAGAGACAAATCCTCTAATAAAATACAGGCATATTGCAATCATATGCATTATAATGATATAACCAGCTTTCAGATGTTATATATGAGGAGCTCAGATGCAAAAGCCGCTAAACTTCCGTCAAAAAGTTAGATAATGATATTAACTAATGCGCTCGTCGTGTATGTTCATCAAATACTTTTGCTTCAAATCCGCTTAATCCCAGTCAGACCAGGCTATTCAGTTATATCGGTTTGTTGTCAGAATCCATTAAACTTTTAGAATTTTCAGCAAAGTCCTCTAAGTGCAGGAAAGAAGAATTAGTTGATCAACGGCATGTTAAAAGAGGTAGTGACCTGTTGGTAACATAAACATTTATTCAGTATCATGTTGTGTTGGTTACATGATTGACAAATAATGCCTAAATTTGGTGCTTTTTCTAATGGACATTTTTTTCACAGCGATAATGTAATTGTCCTTTCGCTAAGCCCCGCCCTCCTTAGTTACTGTTGCTACGCCTGTCAAGCTTTTGTAATGATTACGTTCTCCCGCTTATAGAACTAACCTTGTGAGAGTTGCAATCAGATTGGGGTACTCAGAGGTAGGTCATCTATTAAAAAAATTGTAAAATATTTTTTTACAGTCAGCCTCCGTCTTACCTTTAATCGTCTTATTTTACGTTTAAATATATGCATTATGAACAAAGAACCGTCATTATTTGCAAGCAATGATGTAATGAGTTAGCTAGCCAGCTAACATTATCTTGCTCTTACATTGGAGCAAACGTATGTGTTTTGTTAATCCTGTCGATATTTAGTTGTGAATTGCAGACTGCTTGATCCACATCCAACATTTAAATTCCGGGATGGGAACAAAATCCACGACCCCATCCAAACTTTTAAGATACTGGGTATCAGATTTACACAATCCATATTCACAAAGCTTCAGCATTTTGCCCTTGCTCAAAAGCTTGTCAGACATCCGCGCCTAGTTACGGTTGCTAAACCACTATTGGCCTGTGGCGGTTTTCAGGCATGGCCTAGCGAAGGGTCAATTGCCATCATAAATGGTTGATATTATCTTGATTCATATCCTACACACCTTCAGACAAAATTATCAAAACATTTCCCACACTGTCACTGGGGCAACTTTAAAAGTCTTAAATGTGCCAAAGAATGCATTGAAATAATATCTTAAATTGTTCTTTGATATTTACATAGAAGTTATGTAACTTTATTAAGTGCCAGAAACGTTTTTACATGTCCATTTACAATTTGTCCTTTGAATGAAATGGTTTATTTTTACCCTATTTAGAAGATTCATAAATAATAATGTTGAGCTCTGCGCTGATTGGCTCTGCTTTGCTCTGAGGCTCATGCCATAAGCTCACGTTAGTAAACATGTTGGGGCGTACATCTCGACTGTTACAACAGTCGGTGTTATGTTGAGATTGGCAGTTTTTTGCATGCACATGGTTTACATAAGGATGAGGAAACAAACGCGTTTGAGGCTCACAATATGTGATTACCATGTACAGAGCTCATATTATTCATCTATGCCTAGGTAAATACAGTTTTTTATTCTATGGCACCTTTAATATGTGCTATTAAGGCCCAGACATGTATACATTTGGTACCTATACTTTTGCGATACTAATTTGAAAGGTGTACTTTTTAAAAGGGTACCACCCTAATGATAGCTAAAACACATTTTAACAATATTTCTGACAATGTAATGTAGTAAGGGCCCAGATTTAATTCACATTTTGACATATTTCAACTGACAGGCTGGCATGTGATTTTGGACCATTATTGTGTTTTTTGCCCCATATGTTTTTTATACATGTATAAAACTTTGCAATATTCTCTACCGATACAAATGATGTAAAACTGTCTGTTATTAATAGCATTAGACATTAAAAGACTAAAAGCTTAAGTAAGTGCGTTTCTCTAAACCATTCTCTCTGGTTTATCTCTTTTAAGTGTTTAAAGCTGCATTCTATTCATGACATCTTTCTGTGACCAGACCTCTGAGAAGGTCATTTATTGGACACTGATCTTTATCTTTAACTTTTAAACACTTTTCAAGCACTATCTTCATCCCTGGAAGTTTGGCTGTATAACCATTTACAAGGATAGTGGGCACAATCTGCTTTGAAGTGTTCGGTCTGCTTCCTCGCATCTCGGCACTCATAAACCCATCCAGATTCATTTATTGCCGGAAACCTCCAGAATTCTCAGAAATAAAGCATTTTTTTCTATGCATTTGTCAATTCTCTGTGGTCAAAGTATGAGATTTTAATGCTGTGGGTGGCAAAGAGTGAAATATGCCGGAAAGGTTAGCAGAGTCACAAGTATCGGTTTTCTGTGGGAGAGATAGAGATGCATCCTGTCTGGAAAGATATAAGTCATGGATTTGTTCTGGGATAACTCAAACACATTCTTGTTTTAATCTAGCCTCTCTTAGTCAACTTGTCAACATACTGGACGTATCTAGACTTAAGCAAATACACCTTAGACATTTTAAATGAGATGTGACAACCACATGGTGGAATTTCTTTCTTTAGTGATGCAAAAAAACCTTAATGACAAAAACACATGTAGCACTTAGACAACATTAGGAAACGTCATTAAAATATCATCTCACATTTTGTTGTGTCTATCTTCTACCCAGACTTTACCCAGGTCTTCACCTCTCTGATGGATACTAAGGTAAAACCTGAGCACTTGTAGGAAACTCTCAAGTGTAATAAAAGCTCGGGATGATCCGTTTACATGACCAGCTGTGTAAATGATGTCAAGATTTTCCAGGAAACCGCTCCGGGTCGTATTTGCGAAATTTTCGACCTGATTCATCATTTACTAACGAGACTTGACGTTGCTTAATTTCATTTATCTTTTTGTAAAAACATCCAAGGGCCACAGATTAGTCATCTTGCGGAGAGTTCTCTTCGTCCTGACTTTCTAAAACAGACATCACATCCAAACTACATTATTACTGGCGGTCGGCATGTCAAACATCCTGGGTTATTAAAGTATTTTTGCGGTGCCTAGCATGTTTAATTTTTAGCACGGTTCAATGGATCTGGAATTGTCGGCTGATTACATTTAATTGCTCGGGATTCAGTACTAGAGATTTCACTCTTTAGTGTTAATGTGCAGCCCGTACCTGTTAATGTGAAAAACAGGGCTTATCTTATGTTATAAACAGGACTTTTTGTAAGTTGCTTTTTGTAAGAAAGTCCCTGCCAAGTAAATAAACGTAAAACTCTGCAGTGTGAGAGAGGGATTTGGACCCATAAATCAAAGGTGAAGACTGAATAGCCATTGCTTTGAAATGCACAGAGACTGCCAATAACTAGCGCAGCAGTATCAGCAGCCCAAATTTGAAGAGAAACTTAATACTCAGGCAAATATTTAGCATTCAGAAAGCCAGCTTCTTGTCTACTGCCACAGTGCAGCAGGGCTCTTTGACATGTTGAGCCTTAGTGCTCATGTGAGTGACAGGTTTAAGTCCAGTCAATGTAAATACTGTTTATGATTCATCAATGTGTTTAATCAGGCTCTTCTGTTAAAGACAAACCCCACAGTTTTTCAATATTTTACTATGTTCCAGGGACGTAGTCACGAGGGGGCCTGGGTGGGCCTTGGCCCCGTCATTTACATGTCCGCCCCCTCAGATTTCTAATTGCTTAAAATAAAATAAATAAAATAAGAAAAAGTTGATTTCTTAGTCTGATAGATCGACCAATCAAACTGCTGCACGGTAAATTGCAGCTGTTTTCAAACTTGATTGGATTAGCTCATGCCACATGTTGTTGTGCGTAACTTACGCTGTCATCTTCGCATAAGAGTTCATTAATAATTGGTGACAATGGCAGCTGGTGCGTAAAGTACACTATTACGCTATTTCTAGAAAGCACGGAAAGATGAGCGAGAAGGAGAAAATGTGCCATCTACATCATCTACTTCATGTCTACTTCATGTTCTGCTGAAACGGTGAAGTAAATATGCTTTTTTTAAATGTGTACAGGTGTTAAGCTGTTTTATTTTATATATATATATATGAGTTGCCCCCTCATTTTAAGATGGGACCCCCCAAAAATAAAATTCTACCTACGTCCCTGCTATGTTCTTACCTCAACTTAGATGAATTAATACATACCTAACTTTATTCAATGCGTACACTTAATCTTGGTACAGCGTGTCGTGAATGTGTTAGCATTTAGCTTAGCCACATTCATTCCTTAGGATCCAAACAGAAATGAATTTAGAAGCCACAAAACACTTCCGTGTTTTCCCTATTTGGAGACTGTTGCATGAGTAGTTACATAAGTAAGTATGGTGGCACAAAATTAAACGAAGCCATTTTTAAGCGGATAAAAATGAGAACTGTATTGTATGGCGGAAGAGCACTTAGTTTGCAGCACTTCGACCTTGGGCGCAGTAATATTATATAATATTATAATATAATAATATAATACACCGAGGTCGAATCCACTTCTTTGAACAAGGCATAGCAAACAGTTGCAAAATCACTAAATATACATCTAGAAAAATTGCAAATGATTAAGCGTTAATCGGCTTTTGCATCTGAGCTCTACTTTTAAACTTTTTACAACACATACATGGTTTACTTCCATTGTATTACTATTAGTGCATTAGCAGCATTTTTTTGTGGTGTTCAACATTATGCAGCAAAAGCTTTAAAGCAACACCAAAGAGTTTTCTTACCTTAAAATAACGTTTCCAAAAAAGTTTCAGTCATTCATCCACTCGAAACATGGTGAACGGCACTTTCACATTCGCTTTGCAGCCCTCTATCGGCCATAACCGCACTAAAGAAGTTTCCAACCGTCGGGTCACGGTCCTGTAGTTCGAGTGAAAACTAAAAAACTTGCTTTATGGCAGACCTACAATCCAGTCAGAGCCAGCTATGCTGCAGTATTTACGACAGTGGTAATGGACAATTACGCTTCTAACCTGTAGGGGGAGCAAAGAGCAAAAACTCTTTACTGTTGCTTTAAAGGGGACATTTTTACAAGACTTTTTTAAGGTTTGAAATAAATCTTTGGTATTCTCAGAGTACATATGTGAAGTTTTAGCTCAAATACCATATAGATAATTTATTATAGCATGTTACAATTGACACTTTGTAGGAGTGTGAAAATGTGCAATTTTTGGGTGTCCTTTAAAATGCAAATGAGCTGGTCTCTGCACTAAATGGCAGTGTCGTGGTTGGATAGTCCAGATTAAGAGGCGACATTATCCCCTTCTGACATCACAGCGGGAGCCACATTTCAATTAACTATTTTTTCACATGCTTGCAGAGAATGGTTTACCAAAACTAAGTTACTGGGTTGTTCCTTTTCACATTTTCTAGGTTGATAGCAGGACTGGGGACCCGATTATAGCACTTAAACATGAAAAAAGTCAGATTTTCATGATAGCACTTGACTTGTATCTGACATTGCTTTAATGATTCCCCACATGAATAATGTTGTGGATTAGAAGGCATGTGTTATGTACTGTGTGCTTCTGTGAACACATCAGGGGTTCACTTACCTTTGTCTTGCATGAAGCAGTTTTTCCTACTGAAATCATTGGCTGCTCATAAACACCTAGCCGCACCTGTTTTGAAAAGTGTGGGAATGGACCGGTTCATACGTGCTTAACTGATCATTCAAGAAAGCGGTGAAGGAGGGAAAAAATAGTAATTGCTATTAACAATTATCAAGCGGAATGCATGGCATGACATATAACTGCAAAAATAAAGACCAAGTAAATAGCTCTGCTATGCTGTGGGATAAATTTTTTGGCATGGTTTAACCTTCTGAACCCTTTAAAGAGCCAAGTATAAATACACAGCAATTATGGTACAAGCTGTTTCTGTCCTGATGAAAGCACTCCCTCACAGGATGACAATGCATATGTTACTAGTTTTAAGTTTTAGAGAAACAAGTATAACAAAAAAAAAGTAATTGAAATTTGGCAATGTCAGAAGGGCATAATACCGCCCCTTAATCCGCACTATCCAACCACGACACTGCCAATTAGTGCAGAGATCAGCTCATTTGCATTTTAGAGGACACGCCTAAAAATGCCACATTTTTTCTCACACCTATAAAGTGGCAATTTTAACATGTTATAATAAATTATCTATATGATCTTTTTGAGCTAGAACTTCACATACGTACTCTGGGGACACCAAAGATTTATATGACATCTTAAAAATATTGTGAAATGTCCTCTTTAAAAGTCTACTCAACTGTATCTCATCCTCACATTGACTCCTATTGTACATCCACCACAACATTTCCCATAGTCCTTCTTTCTGTAGGCCATAAAGTCAATGTGGTGTACAGGAATTTGACGCAAACCACAATTAATGATACACTCTCACAATTTCAATCTACTTAGTTGATTAAAAAATATTACTGTACAATTAGTGCATTCGTTTTCCTTATTGTAAAGTGCTACCATGATAATTGGTCTATAAGAAATAAAAGCAAGGCAAACTGCAGCCGAAGGAAAGAAACACGCATCTGGGACTCCAGTTTCTAAATAACTTATACACTCTCATGAGAAACACATGGGCCTGGTGCATGAATCCTGTTTCACAAAAATACTAGAAAGTCCCCCTTTTAAAGTAAGCAAAATATGCTAACATGCATATTTGTTAACGTGCCTTGACATTTGGAAAGTCAGTGAAGGTGTATCAGTTTTAGATGATGTAGCTGGTGAAATTTGAGTTAATGGCAATTTACCGTTTTTTTTTTTTTAAAGAAACCATAAAAATACTGCTTTAACATCAATGTGATGAGGAGAAATGAATGACGTTTGCCACCGAAATGTATAATGTTTAACATGATGTATAATGTGTTTATTTTGGTTTACCATTTGGTGTAAGAGCTTTAGCTCAGAAGGTTGCTAAATACTAACATGCTAAAAAGCACCATTCATTTTTTTCTCTAATCATTGTCAGATCCCTGTCAAAGAGTCAAGAACTCAATTAATACAAATTTAAAAACCTTTAGATGTTGAATTAGTAGCAGTAAAACTGACCATGACTTGGCCGCTTGAGTAAGTCTGTGAAGTAATAAGTCTCATCTATGATGAGGTGCTAAGTAAGGATTTGTAATCAATCTCTGAAGATCTCTCTGAAGAATACAAGCGCTTCCAGAGAGTTACTAAAGCTCCAAACGAATGGAGATTATAAACCCTACATATTGTGCCCTTAAGATAGCATGTGTTCTTAATGTGCTTTACATGTGTGACCGCCACATTATTTCACATAATCAAAAACTAGCATGAGGATAACATTTTTAATCATTTTTTAACAATTTCTGAAAGGTAAGTTACCTGGTTGCCTTAAAATTTTGAGTTAATTCAACTTAATTAAAAATATTAGTTATTTTTACACTGAAAAAAAATGATTCATTGAATTTAATAAAAAAAAAATTAAGGAAAGTGGTTGCAATCAATTTATTTAAGCTACATTTAAACAAAAAATATTAGTAGCGTAAAATAAAATATAAAACTTTTGTTTAAATGTAGCTTAAATAAATTAATTGCAACCACTTACCTTAAAAAAATTGATTAAATTCAATGAATCATTTTTTTCAGTACCCTAACGAATATATTTAAGTAGAATTAACTCAAAATTATAAGGCAACCAGGGGCCTCATTTATAAATGCTGCGAAGAAAACGTCCTAAATTTGATCTTAGGATCATTTCTCAAAAGTGCGTACGTGCGATTCATAAAACAAACGTGAGCACAGAAAACGTGGGTATAGATGTGAAATCTATAAATTGCAAATGATCTTAAAATTGTGTGCAGCTAAGTAGTTTCAAATCCATGCATTTAAACAATGCCTAATTAATGTCATTGACTTAAAAATGCACCAATGTTACTCAGATATTATTTTAACACAGTTTGTGCTAAATACGATATTATGTGATATTAGCCATTAATATGTTTAAAGCAACTGAAAAAAGACCAAATGTAAGAGCATGTCAGAACCTCTGCCAGTGTCCCAAAATAGTCGGACCCAAGAGGGTTCAATCCTTTTCGAGCAATAAGAATGGCTTATATTTACACAGCAATCAGACAAGCAAAAGTGTGTCTACTCAGACCCTGATGTGATGCTAAGCACTTTTCAACATCAAATAAAGTTTTTATAAATATGGACTTTGACGTGGATTTTTGCTTATGCACACTTTACGATCAAATGTGCATATGCACGCTTTATAATTGAGGCCCCTGGTAACTTAAAAAAATTATTTAACCAACAAATATTTTTTTAAACACTAC
The DNA here is from genome assembly GCF_027580225.2 of Misgurnus anguillicaudatus. Taxonomy (NCBI): domain Eukaryota; kingdom Metazoa; phylum Chordata; class Actinopteri; order Cypriniformes; family Cobitidae; genus Misgurnus; species Misgurnus anguillicaudatus. Next base: position 22,534,348 of record NC_073345.2, read on the forward strand.
AGGGTGCATTAAAGAAGCTGCATGTAACATTGACCTCTAAACTTGGTATTGCAGTCTAAATTCTGAAAATTGGAGATGGTTTACTCTCCGCCCCCCTCTTGGGTTGCCAGACACATGCAGAAGTGCAACTGATTCTGTAAAATTTTATATTTGCAATGTTTTTGTTGATTGCAAATTACAAAACTGCTTGTGTGGATAATTATACCTCTATCTGTGGCTCATTTTGGAGGTTGTGTCCACTGGAGGTCACATTTATGATCGGTCATTTGTGGTCTTATTTAAAGGGACATTCCACTTTTTTTGAAAATATGCTAATTTTTAAACATTTGATTTTTACCATTTTGGAATCCATTCAGCCGTTTTCCGAGTCTGGCGGTACAACTTTTAGCATAGCTTAGCATAATCCAGTGGTTTCAAACTGGGGGCCGCGAGATGGTGCCAGGGGGCCCCAGTTTTATGACATTTTATGAAATACATTAATTTATCATGAATTCTGTGTAATTAAACCTAAAAAATAGGCTACTAACCAAAAGCACTACTTTTTGTATAATTAATTTTTTTTAAAAAATTAAAATGTTGAGTTTTAGAACAGTTTTTTGTCACACAAAAAAGGGGGGCCTCGAAGGAATGCACTGTACACAAGGGGGGCTGCACGCTGGGAACCACTGGCATAATCCATTGAATCTGATTAGACCATTAACATTGTGCTAAAAAATGACCAAAGAGTTTGGATATTTTTCCTATTTAAAACTTGACTCTTCTGTAGTTACATTGTGTACCACGACAGACGGAAATTAAAATTGCGATTTTTTTAGTTTTTAGGATCTATACTCTCATTCCGGCATAAATAATAAAGGACTTTGCTGCCGTATCATGGCTGCAGGAGGTGCAATGATATTACCCTGCGCCTGAAATTAGTCCCCTGCTATTGAAAGTAACCAAGGGGACTATTTTCAAACAGTGCGAAATATCACTACGCCTGCTGCAGCCATGTTACGTCAGCAAAGTCCTTTATTATTACGCCAGAATGAGAGTATAGTCCTAGCTATATCGGCCTAGAAAATCACAACTTTTAATTTTCTGTCGGTCTTAGTACACAATGTAACTACAGAAGAGTCAAGTTTTAAATACAGTAGGAAAAATGTCTAGCATTTTTGAGCGTGATGCTAAATGGTCTAATTAGATTCAATGGATTATGCTAAGCTATGCTAAAAGTGGTAGCGCCAGACCCAGAGATCAGCTGAATGGATTTTAAAATGATAAAAATCAAATATTTAACTCTAGGGAGCTGGAAAATGAGTATATTTTCAAAAAAGTGGAGTGTCCTTTTAAGCAACCGTGATAACTGGCAACTGAGCTGTCGAAATACACTATTGGCTAAATTGGCAGTGAGCGGATCAAAACGGACAAGTACCATTTCAAAAAGAGAATAAAGAATGAGAAAAGAGAATGTTTCTCTGATAAACAGATACGTGAACATGTTTCCTAAATATCTACAAATATATTATAGTATTTTTCTCGATTTAGTAAAGTGTAGTTGCCGAGATAAATCCACTTACTGTAGGTGCCTTGTGTAAATAAACAGGCCTAAAAATTGATTTAGTGTATTATCAAGATAAATCTGTTACAGAAGCCTTCCAGAAGATCTCTTTGCTCATACAATAGTTAACATTTATCTCTTTTGTTTACGGCAACCTCAGAAACACGGATGAGATGTCGGCAAAACTACAAACAGTACTAGATCTGTATCTCATGTTGTGTCCTATTGAACACAGCTGGAGTTGTTGCTTTCACAGTATACGCAACAGTGGCCAAAATCCAGTGAGATTTCCGTAATAAAACCCCCACACTTAGTTTTGTAATCCTCCAATGGAGATTTCTAAGCCACTGAATCTACAACAACATTTTTATAATGCCATGAATAAACTTCCAATCCCCATTGCAACAGAGAAGGAAGATTTGGTTGTTCGCCAACTTCTGCGCAACAGACCTCACAGGATCTTCTACTGTAATAAGTGAAATTGTGTATTCACCCACAGAGGTCTACTAGAAAGTATTTCTGGTAACAGCCCACCACACATTACCATAAGACTCTAATATTGTCTAAAATAGATTTACAGCTGGTAAATATTATCGTATTTCTTTTACTGTGACGACTGGGATATACTTGAACAAACTGGTATTGATCATGCCTTTTAACAAAGACAAATCTAAGACAAATACATTTTCTTTACTTTTGTAAGCCGTTCTGGATTCCTTAAGTTTAATCAACTTAAATTTAAAATGTATTTAAACTTTTTTACTAGTGATGAGTTGCCATAAATACATTTTAAAAAGTTGAATTAGCTTAAGTTATTTTTACTTTATTTTTATAATTTATAGTGGCTCCTCACTAATTAAGAAAGCTGAAATTAATTGATTTTCAAGTTGATTAAACTTAAAAATTTAAGTGTAACAAATAATTTTTACAGTGTACATGTAAGAACCAATGCTATCCCATGGCAATTTGTACGCATTTTACAAAATGGCTAATTCGTACGACCACATTCGTACGATTTGCCTTGACCCCTGTGGCGCTGGGGTTTCGTTATTGTTTTTTTATTTGTATGTTTTTGCACGATTAACTTCATACAAATTCATATGAATCAACCACAGGGTTCCCACACCTTATTTACTTCAAATTCAACGGCCTTTCAAGGACTTTCCAGGTCCAATACCCTCAAATTCAAGGACTTAATTTGGGGACAAGGTTACATTGTGTTACCTTTTAAGATACATTGTTACAGTTCCCTTTTGAGGGAACTCACGCTGCGTCACTGCGGTGACACTTTGGGGACGCCCCCAGGGGTAAGCGCGTCTGAATGTGTATATCAAATTCAACCAATGGTGAAGCTTAACTACAAAGACAGAGTGATGCGAGAGCCAGGAAGTATATCGCTATCTGAAATATTGCCAAAGACAGCGTTACAGGGACGCAGGAATTATGGCAAGGGAGACGCAGCGTCTCGTTCCCTTCTCAGGGAACAACAGTTACATACGTAACCCGAGACGTTTTCATGTTTCAAACACAACTATTAAAAAAAGCATTTTGGTATGAATCAATATTCGCATACAGAAGATATAAGCATTTAAAGCGAACAGTTTAGCACGTGTGCTTAAAGTCTAGAAGTTTTATGATATTATCCTACACTACACAGGGAATAATATGGATTCACAAACTTTCAAGGATTTCAAGGACCCGTGGGAACCCTGTAACCAACTTGTAAAATATGTACGAATTCTCGTATGATCAGGTTGTAAGAAGACATTGATTGATATTACAAGCATTATGGATTCTTGCAAACCATGAGTGGTCGCAGGGCGAATAAGTGGGACACACTCAGAAAAAAGTCCAAATATATACCCTAGCTGTCACTGAGGTGGTACTGTACCCTCTTAAAAATTTACACATTTGTATTCAAACAGTCCATATCTCCAAGGTACATGTTGGTACACATATCTGTACCTAATTGTACATATTAGGAACGTTTTAAAGGGTACTGCCCCAGTGACAGCTGAGGAACACATTTTGACAATTTTTTTCTAATGGTGTACAATTTAACAAAATTTACTGCACACTGTAGTAGCTGGCAAAACTTTTTACAGTCAATGACGTTTGTTGATAAAGTTACTTAATAGTTTTACAGTTTGCGGCCCCTTTAACATCAATGACTCACAGACCACTTTGTGTAACATATGAAACTAGTTTGAGTTTTGGATGTATGACTAATAAAAATAGCAACCCTAACCTATAGATTATTTTGCAATTAACCATATACATCACAATGAAACAACATCAGGGAGACAAATGTGTTTCAGAAGCTCCACAAACAGGGATGAACAGGAGGACATATGGTGTCTGCCGTTCCTCCGCCCCAGTCAGTTTGATCCACCACATGCCGATAGCGAGGCAAGCTCTCACAAGCCATTTCCTTTCAGGGTTTCCTTCACATGTCCCTAACGGTTTTCCACCGACATGACTGGCCTTTTGAAGTTACTTTTAAGAGCACAATTATTCCCCATTCCAGACAGTACACTCACTTCTCACCTTTTTAATAAGCCACTCATAGACGAGTGTTCACCTCTTTTACTCGTGCTCCATTTCTTACCTATAAATGCTCCCATAAATTCTCTGTCACTTAGACGCAAACATGGTCGCCCTCCTCCCAGGTTGCTAGTTTCTGAGTCACTTGTGAAAGGTGCCTTCACTCTTTGATTTCCAATGAGTCAGGTGTGACTGAATATAAAAGAAGCCATTAGAGTCGAGGAGACCTGAGAGGTTCACGAGTCCCCAAGCTGCTTTAAGTTTCACATCGGCTCATTGTGACCAGCTTTGTCCTATAAAGAGAAGAACATGGGGAGGACTCGGAGGTCCAGATTTGAAGTATGATGTCATTAATACTGTTATCCTCGTCTGTTTTGATATACAATTACTACATCTGGATTCATTTAGGTTAGGGAGGCTGTCAGGGAGGTTTGCCGTATGCTTGTGGCTGTCTGTAGGGAAAGTGTCCTACAGACACACTTGCTTATAGTGTATGATGTATTCAAATTTGATTTCAGGTATCTTAACTGCAATGTCTTTTGATCATTTTCTGTATATTACTATATGGATGAGTTGATCTGCTTGTACAGTATGTATAGTTATTTTACAATTTTATAAAATTACATTTTTAATAATAAGGTGCTACACAATGTCATAGAAAAAAAGGTTTCAGGTTTTCCTTTCTGTTTCACAAAAAATTATTTAGAAAGACATAAAAAAACGAAATTTTTTCTACTATTTAGACATATACTACTATGACTCTGAAAACAGTTTTGGTGGTCTAAACATTTATGTGCAAACATCAATATTAAGAAGTTTGATCCTAGCATCTAAAGCTTAATATTCAAGACAGTTTAAATGTGGACAGAGGTTTGTAAAACAAGTCTACAGGTTAATATCAATATATTAGTGTGCCTCTAAGCCTATTTGGTTATGTATCATTCAGTTGTGCATATCAAGAACTGTTCTCAAGAATATTGATCCACAGCACCATCTAGTGGACAAAAAAGCAATTGCCTTACTAAACTGCAGTAACAACCTGAGCCTATACATTGTAAAAAATTATTTTGTGGCTTAGGAAATTTATCTAAATAAAATGAGTAAATTCTATTAAAAAAATCTTAGTTTAGTAAAAAATAACCCAAAAAGGTGAGTAATTCTAAATGAACAAATTATTTAGTAAATTCAACTAAATTATATTATGTAAAATTTGTAAAAAGGAAATTAAATTAATCATTTTTGGTTGAAACTACTTTAATTATTTTAGTAAATGTAACTTAATAGGCAGTGGACTAAAAATAAATTTAGTGCATCATTTTTGCATGCATTTTTTAAAGTACATTTTACATGGACTTTTAAGCAATTGCTTAAAATACAATGTAAAACTTACTTTTAAAAAATGCATGCAGAACTGATGCACTAAATTTTTTATTAAATACAGCCTATTATGTTTAGTCCACTGCCTATTTAGTTATATTTACTAAAATAATTCAAGTAGTTTCAACCAAAAATTATTCATTTAATTTCCTTTTTTCAAATTTTACATAATAAAATTTAGTTGAATTTACTAAATTCATTGCTTAAAATTCCATGTAAATTTTACTTAAAAAATTGCAATTGCATAAATTGCTTAAAATTCCATGTAAAACTTACTATAAAAAATTGCAATTGCTTAAATTCCATGTAAAACTTACTTAAAGGCAGAGTCCACAAAGTTTGAACAACGCTTTGGAAAAGGAGACGGGCCGACTACCAAAACACACTGATAGCCAATCAGCAGTAAGGAGCGTTTCTACTAACCGACATCTTTGCCGGGTTGGGTATGTGTGGGGCGGGTCTATCAACAGAAGGTCCAGATTCTTTTGGGGTAGGGGCGTGTTTGTTTAGGTGATTTCAAATATCAACATTGGCTTTCAAACATCGTGGACTCCGCCTTTAAAAGAAATCGCAATTGCATAAATTGCTCAAAATTCCATGTAAAACTTACTTTAAAAAGTGGATGCAAAAATGATGCATTTATTATTTATTTATTTACTTATTATGCAGCGTATTTATATATTTATTATGCAGCATATTATTTTTTTCAGTGTAATAAAGGGACATGCAATTATTATTTTTTTTAACCTCTGCCATATTTGGGATATGAAGAAACTCTATCATAGCGAGTGGTCCTACTCGTATCAAATAAATATTTCTCAGCAGTTTATAACCACACATTATAAACAAACAAAAAACTACTGAATTTCAATGTGGTGTCCATTTGGCTGAATGGCACAATATGCCCTGTGGACAAAGAAAGAGCCAGAAAGGATTTTAAGGGACATGGCATAGTAGACATTACCCAGAATTCAGCTGGCATCACATCTATGACCACAGCAAACCAAGCATTCCTGTCTCTGGGACACTGCTACTACAAGCTTTGTTTACCTTTGAAGAACATCAAAAACATTTTGGTAACAACTTATCCCAACAAAAAAGCATGTAATAAAAGTGCTTTTCTGTGATGTGTTTAAACTTTTTGCTGCTTTAATTAAAGACAAAATAAGAACCAATTAATAACAACTTTAATTACTAAGCAAAAATACTTGGCCAACAATTTAATGTGTGACTTAATAACAAATACATACATAGAAAACACAAAAAATACAACAAAACAAACAAACAAAATATCTAACTATGAACTGATGAGAAAGTTTTAGCTCAGGATGTACAGAAACTATTATGGAGCAGGCAGCATTTTTTTGTATTTATTATCTCAAGACATTAAGCATGTTTTGGGTGTTTGATCTCTTTTTTATTCTCCAATCTAGTGTCTCTCTAATCTGTAAATCATAACAAATGCGCACTTAAATTGGCACTTAGTGTGTTTGTTAGAGGGAGTGCTTTCACACAATGTGTAAATTAAAAAGTAACACACTTAATGAACAAGTGAGTCACATGGCTACTGAATATATCCTAATACTGAGAAGGCATGCTTTTTACTCTCAGAAATCCTATTTATGGAACATAATTGTGTACCTTCTGATTTAGGGGAGTGTTTAGCATAAAACAGTACATTTAATTTTTTATTTTCACATTAAATACTTAGTAAAGCACCATCTCATATTTTTCAATATCGTATGTGTTGCAAAACCACAACTACACTGTAGTGCTGAGGTTTTATGCCATCTATAAAAGTGTTGTTTAGACTACTACTAAAGTAAGTGCACTAATTGTTTACAGTATGTGCTGTGACGGAAGAAGCAAATACAACCTCACAACTCATATTTTTTACTATACTGTGCAGTAATCTGGTTCTTTCAATTATAATGCAAAAGAAATATACTGTAGTGCAGCTTTAAATCCTACGTACTTCAAGGCACATGAACACAACCCAGCAGGTGTCCAGAATATGGCAGGTAAATGCTGTAATCGACAAAGGCTGATCTAAAGAAAGTGCATTTGTCAAAGCCTATAGCGTGAAACAGTGGAGTTTAAAAACAAAAGGTCACAATGTCCTAAAACAAACATCGACCTCTTCACAGCATCTAGATACTTTAAGAATCCACTGCAGGTGCATTTAAGTAAACAGTCGTTATAGGTGCACGGTCATTATTTGCCTTATACTGACACAGGATGAATTGTGTATTCATTTCTTTGACTGGCATAATAACTCGGTGGAACTAACAAAATAAATTTGGCTACATTGTAGCATAATCAAATACTGATCATATTTTTTGACCGCATACAAAAATAGCACTGTTTCAAAACAGATTTCAGATGGACTGTGTTTCTTTGTGTATGACCAAGGATTTGTTTTACAATATTTATCCAAAATACCTGGAACAGGCCAATGTCAATTACAATTGCACTGCATAAAAATGTGTCGCTTTGAAAGATGAATCCTTGACTCGAACTTCCTTAGATCCCAGTTATTCACTCCTTTACTTGGCCTCTGCTGGCATTTTGCACATTACAAGTATCTGTTTCAGTGCCTTTTGCACATCTTCATCCATCTGACCCTGAAAAAAAAAAGGATTTCAGTTTGTATGTGCTGTTCTAATAGGCAGAGTAAATTGAAATACATTTAAAAAAAATACATACCTGGACAGCATAGAGTAGATGCATTCGGTAGACAGAGACGATTTCATGATGACGCTTCTTGGACTCCTATAAATGATAAAAAGTGCATTATTTTAATATGCAGGTGCGAGATGGTGCCATTTTATAAAATACATACATTTATCATAAATTCTATGTAATTAAACATCAGAAAAATAAGCCTATTACTAACCAACAGCACTACATTGTTTCTTTAATATGTTTTTAATAATTTTAATATTTCTTATTTCTAAATTTGATATTGTTTTACGTCATTCATTTTCTTTGGGGGGCTGCAAAGGGATGCACCCAACACGGTGGGGAACAGCTTAAAAAGTTTGAGAACCACTTCCTTAGTATATGCTTAATGAATCTCTCACTAATGTAAAATTCAACAATATAACTTTATGGAAGAGGTCAATGTTGCTGCCTTGAATAGAAATTGGTCTACATCAGTGGTTCTCAAACTTTTTACCGCGTGCCGCCCCCTTGCTTACATTACATCATTAAATAATCGTCTCATCGCGATTATTTGACCTCATTGCGATGATTTCAGATCACCGAAATGATTGCACATCTCTTTAAAAAACACAAGGGGGAGCTGCAGCGCCTACATCAATGAGACAGTATCAGATGGCGCTCCTTAACTGACAACTAAGTGTAACGCTATGCATTGCAAAGCCATAGCCATTCAATACAGTGGGGGAAAAAACAGCAGGTAAAGAAATACTGCAAAACTTTGATACTTAGTATGAACTGCCAGGTAAAACATACATTTCTAAAACAGCAATTCCAAATTTAGGGAAGTGAAGGATTAGGAATTGTAAGGAATTGTTTTTTTTAAGCCACTACAGACATGTGGCCTAGTACTAAAATGACCTTAGTTGGATTGGCTGCTATTTAAGGCCTGTTCTAGTATTGTCGGTTTATTTTGATTGCATTTTTATTTTTAGAATTTTTTCAGACACTTTAATGGAGTAATTTCTTAGGAAGAATATTCAGTTTTTGAAAGAAAAATTTGTGTGGAAATTATTTCATGAACAAACAAAATAATATATGATAATTAAATGTCAAAGCAATAAAACAGGCTATTAATCGCCATAATCGTCAAAGTCCTAAAACAGGCAATTCGCTATAATCGTCACAATTTATTAGGCAATTAACCGTCAGCCAAATTTTATAATTGTGACAGCCCTAGTACAGTGGATCCATTAGCAAAGAAAAACTCCACCATTTTTCAATATTTTACTATGTTCTTACCCCAAATCAGACAAAATACATAAAAATATGCTGGATTTACTCAAACATATAGTGCATAATTTTTGCATAAATTTTTTAAAGTAAATCCAGTATTTATTTTTTTCAGTGTACCCATCTTTTTTCAATGCGTGTCCTTTATCTTTGTACAGCGCATTGTGAATGTGTTAGCATTTAGCCAAGCCCCATTTATTACTTAACGTGGGTTTACACCAGCCGCATTTGAGGCGTCAAATTCGCGTCTACCGCGTCTAGTTTGCCACTTGAACATTTTGAGGTTACTCGTTTCATTCGCGTGTGAAATTCTAGTCATCGAGACATTCACGTGGAAATTCACGTCATGGGAGGGGCTTCTGTGACTTCGCTTCCTGTAAGTACGTCACTACTAGAGCAAGCTCCTGATGGGTAAACGCGGCGCGTTTTTCAGCCAAAGTTAAAAATTTTCAACTCGTTTGCATCTACCTCGGCTGGTCTAAATGCAGAATTAGGATCCAAACAAGGATAGACGGAAGAGCACTAGCTCAGTGCGCAATAACATCATTGACTATTACCCTTCTCGCTCAACTTCCGTCAATATTCTGGCAAACTAAGTCCTCTTCCGCCAATACAATATAGTTCTTATTTTTTATCTGCTTAAAAAAAATCGCTACATTTTATTTTGTGCCACCATACTTACTCGTGTAACACCTCATGTAACCGTCTTTAAATAGGGAAAACATGGAAGTGTTTGGTGGCCTATAAATTCATCCCTGCCTGGATCCCAAGGAATGAATGGGGCTAGGCCAAATGCCAACACAGTCAAGACGCGCTGCACAAAGATCAAGTGCACGCATCGAAAAAAGAAAGGTATGTATTAATTTTTCAAGTTGAGGTAAGAACATAGTAAAATATTGAAAACGGTGGTGTTTTCCTTTAAAATTCTTATTAACCAAAAAACATTAAATTATACAACGTAGTGCTGTTGGTTAGTAGCCTTTTATCTGAGGTGTAAATAAACAAATCATGAGAAATAATGTAGTTTATAAAATGTCATAAAACTGTGGCCCCTTACACCATCTTGCAACCCCCCGTTTGAAAACCACTGCTCTACATAACTAGGTTATTAAATAGTTTAGGCGAATAAATTAAAACAGTTCCACATATAAGCAAATAATGACTTAAATATAATGACTTAGAGAATAAATTTAGATAATCAACATTCCTAACTTTTTTTGAGAAACTCTTGACCAGATTATGGCACTTATTCCTATAGACCATTTCAAAAGGTGTAAACAACACTGGTCCAGAAGCACTTCCTGTTTCCATTTTTTAACACTAGATAAATGTTGGGATAAAATAAACCAACAGAACATATAAACCTGAATTAACTGAAGTTAAACAAACATCTTAAAGATAATGATATATGTGAAATAAAAAAATAACTGTCACAAACTGTAACAGGAAGTGTTTCTGGACCAGTGTTGTTTACATCATTTGAAATGGTCTATAGAAAAGCAAAGATAGAGGCCAAGCGTGTGACGTACAGCAAGTTGATACTGTAGTTGTTTGATCTGCTGTTGGAGTGAATCCACCTGTTGGCTCTGTTGTCTCTTAGGGGTGCTAGTGGTGTATGACAGCTGTGAAAGGCTGTTTAGAGCTTCCTTCAACTTGAGAACCTCCTTTGAAAGCTCATCAATCTATAAAAGTATTCAACAAAATAAGAATCGTTAATATAACCAGCATCAATTCACGAGACAGAACGTAGTGTTTAGTGAGCGAAACCTTTACCTTTTTATTTTTATCTCTCTCGGAGACCACATGGTTCTCCACTTGTTTCTTCATCTGAACTATAATATCTTGGGCCTCTCTGCACCTGTTGTGTAAGACACTACATTCCTGTTCTCTGCCGACAGCCAGCTCCTGTGCCGCTTCTTTTTCATTCTTGCTTTTCTTCACCTCCTGCCAAGCTGTGGTCACCTCCAATGCCATCTCATCCTGTTTCCTAAGAGCATCTTTTAGCATGCGGTTGAGGTCACTTATCTCCCTCTCCAGTTTCTCCCTCATCTGCTCGTATTCCAGTCGGGATAACGTATCTCTAGCGACATTCTTCTCAGCCGTCGCCCTATTTTGCAAATCCACCACCTGCGAGTTTTTCTGGACAAGCTGCTGTTGAAGAACTTCAACTTCAGACTCTAGGTTCTTTATGGCGTTTCCCAGGGATGCGACGACCTGGGTGTGGTCCGCAATGGCTACGGTTGACTGTGCCTGGTTTTCAGCGTCTCGCTTAAGCTGGGCAATTTCTTTAAGTGCCGCTTGGAGCTTTGCCTCGGTGTCCTTTGAAATATTCTGCACGTCCTTCATCTTGAATGTCAGCTGTTGAATTTTCTGCTCATGCTCCTCCTTGGTGACACAAGCGACGCCAGGCTCGTCCACAGGCTGCAATGGTTTGGCCTGCAGCTGGTTGCGGGCAGCGCTGAGCTCACTTTTGGCCTCGCTGTATGATTTCGAAAGCTCCAAAAGTCGCCTCTGCAACCCATCAATAATCTCACCGAGCTCTGCCTTCATCTCCTCGAAGTCCTTGGCGGCGGCTTCGACGGGCACAGTGCCTCGGAGAGCCTCATGGAGCATCTTGATCTCCTCTTGAGCCTCTTTGTACTTTTCAATCAATAGTGTCTTTTCTTGGTTCATATTCTCCACTAAAGTATTATAGGTATTTTTTATTTTAAGACTCTCATCTCCGGACAAATGACTTCTCTGGATCTGAGCCTGAAGCTCTTGTATCAAACAAGCATCGCGCTTTTGTTCCTCCTGTGACTTGAGCAATTTTACTTTCAGTTCTTTCACCTCTTGCTCCAGGCAGCCTTTTAAATACTGAAACTTCTGCAGCACATTGTCTTCCTGTCCATTTGTTGTATCTTCTCTCACCGACTGCAAAGCTTCTTGTTGGCCACGTTGTAGTTCAGTCATGGCTTTTGACGCAGCTTCGGTTTTCTCTGTCTGAGAGTCTGTGTTGAGTCTGGCCTGAAGGGAACGGTTCTCGGTTTTGGACTCCAGAAGTTTGCCCTGCAGGTTCTCCAGTGCTTCCCGTAGCAGTCTTATTTCTTCATCAGTGTTCGTCTTTGCAGTCTCATCTACCTCGTGTGTGATTGAGGATCCGCTGGGCTTCACAGCAGAAACCTCATCCTCATCATCACCTGCATGAATGTGCGCGTCGCTGGAGAGCTCAAAATCAGCACGGGTGGAGTGGTATGAGGCATTGGATTCGAAGCTGTTTGGACGGGATCCTTCCTGGCCTTCTTGTCCTTGTGGAGCTGGACGTTTCTAATCAGTGAGAAACAGCAAATGTTTAGAAAACCAACTCTTTGTCTATATACTCATTACGGTTATACAAGGCCATACAAACAAACAGAGGGATGTTTAAAGGATTAATCCATTTTCTTTAAAAAAATCTAGATGGTTTGCTCACCACCATGTCATCCGGGGTGGTGGTGTCTTTCTTTGTTCATTCGAGAAGAAATTATGTTTTTTAAGGAAAACATTCCAGACCTTTCTCATTTTAATGGACTTTAATGGACCCCAACACTTAACAGCCCCAATGCAGTCCAAAATTGCAGCCTCAAAGGACTCCAAACAATCCCAAACGAGGCACAAGGGTCTTAGATAGCAAAATGATTGTCATTTTTGACATGAAAAATAAAAAATATGCACTTTTAAACCACAACTTCTCTTCTTTCTCCGGCTGTGTGACGCGCCAGCGCGACCTCACGTAATTGCGTAATGCCGTAGAAAGGTCACATGTTACAAATATGAAACGCACATTTGAGGACAATTTTAAACAATAAATTGACACAAAGACATTAATTAGTATCATTCGACATTCAACAACGTCGGAACGGTCCTCTTTCTCCACACTTGTAAACATTGGGGCGTAGTTTTGATACGTCATCCGTGACTTCTTGACGTAAGACCCTTATGCCTCGTTTGGGATCGTTTAGAGTCCTTTGTAACTCCGTTGAAACTGCAATTTTAAACTGCATTAAAACTGTTAAGTGTTGGGGTCCATTAAAGTCCATTAAAATGAGAAAAATCCTGGAATGTTTTCCTCAAAAAACATAATTTCTTCTCGACTTAACAAAAAAGAAATCAAAATTTTGGATGACATGGTGGCGAGTAAATTATCTGGATTCTTTTCAAGAGGTAGGCTTATAGTTGATTCTGCACATTACTCTAGGACAGGAGAAAGCATATTAACACTGAAAAAAAAGACAAACAGTACCTTTATTATTTGGGCGAGCTGCTGGTTTTCCAGGGAGAGAGAGTTTATCTTTGCCTGAAGGGCTGTGATCAACGTTGCATCTGCGTTTCCTGCGTGCTGTGTCTGTTTCAAAAACAGAAGTACAACAGGAGATTGTTTTATAACATATCGCTTTATTGGGTCTTATAAACTCACTGATTCCCTTGTGATTTGTTACTACACAGAGAGAAACCATGCATGCAACCGCAGCATTCCCCCAACATAAGTGCCTGTTTGAAGAAGATCATTACCGAACACAAAACACAGCGACTTTGGTCTTTGAGGTTTTAGAAGTGTACTCAAGACTCTGTAAGGTCACGTAAAAAAAGACCCATGGGTTTGAGTCACCGGCTGAAATTCAAACATGATGGGCAAACTTAAACAACCGCACAATCGAGGCAAAGACCGGTGGTGTGGATGAGGTCTGCTTTCGTGTCCCCTAAAGCAAGGTCCTTCACCTGGCCAATGCCAGTAAATATGCAGCTGTTAAAATGGGTTCCAGAGAGCAAAAGTGTCTGAAGATCAAAGGCGCTGCCACATGAAGGAATATTAAAGGGCTGTGGAGTACTTGCCCTGGGCTCAGTCTGCTCCACAATCTGCTTTAGATCTTCGATGGTCTCGAGCAGCATGCTCTTTTCCTCGTGCAGTTTTTCAATCTCTTCTTTCAGTTCAGCATTCTTTAGCTCCTCCTCCTTAATAAACAGCAAGGTGGTTTGTCAAACTTAGAACACCTAGTAAAGAGGTAGGCAGCTCACTAGGTTTAAAAGACAGCTGATACTGTATGAATTGCACTGCACTCTCAAAAGCTGTCACTGGGGTCGTACCCTTTTAAAAGTAAATTTTTGTACATAAATGGTGCACATTACTAGGCCTCAAAAGTGTATACTGGTACTTCAAAGGAGCATATCTATACGTAAATCGTACATATTAGGACCTTTTAAAGGGTCCTGTCCCAGTGACAGCTTCTGTACCTTTTTGTACTTTTCTGTGTTTTCTATGTAAGCTGCTTTGAAACAATTAACTCTTTCCCCGCCATTGAAGAGATATCTCGTCACTTAAGAAAAAACATTTGCAAAAAAATGTTACTGAGTAGGTCTTAGGGTTATCTGTAATACCGCAATTATCCACTAGATGGCGGACCCTAATTTATAAAAACTGAAGCAAAAAATGTTTTATTAATTTTACACTTCGTTTATGTTTTGATAATCATTCTGAATTTGATCTTAACAAAGTTCCTTTACAAAAATGCAATTATTTCAGCTTTTTGCTAAAAAAAATATTTTTTAAAGAAAAATACCCATATTTAAGTACCGAGCTCCCGAGTACGTGAAAACTTCATGTGCTCACGCGAAACCTTCATGTGCAGAATTTTTTTTAAAAGTGTAGTTTTGCATGCGTACATGAAACCATCGCGTGTGTACGTGAAACCATCGCGTGCGTACGTGAAACCTTCTTGTGCGTACGTGAAACCATCGCATGCGCATGTGAATCTATCTATATTTTTTCTCTGCTTATAAACTCTTAAATATGGAGCCCCCAAGGGCACATGGAGCAAAAATTAAATAAAGTTTAGTTTTGGGTGCGCACGTGAAAGTTTCGCGTGCGCACGTGAAAGTTTCGCGTTCAATTAAATTTTGAACGAAACTAAATGCGATAGTTTCACGTGCACACGCGATAGTTTCACATGCACAAGCAAAAATAAACTTTATTTAATTCCCGCTCCATGTCCCCTTAGGGGCTCCACATTTCGTTTTTCATAAATTTATCAGTTTATAAGCAAAAAAAATATAGATAGGATGAAACGTTTTTTTCCAGTTTTGTTTGTTTGTTTGTTTATTGTCTGTTTGAAAGCAGAGGGTCTGCTCTTTTTGATTTAATATATTTGTATGTTTATATATTTGTAGAAGAACATTTTCCTATAAGGTTTTTTTGGACACTTTTGTGAAAATCACAAAAAATGCTGGCGGGCAACAAAAAAAAAAAAGATGGTGGCAAATGAGTTAAACAATTGTGAAAAGCGCTATATAAATAAAATGTAATTGAATTATTTGTTGTTGACTTATTAAGTGTGCAATGTGAAATTAAGCCGACTTGAAACTTAGTTATTAATGTTTTACAGGTACTACAGCTTTTAAACTACTCTTCAATACTTTACCTTATAATTGAACCTCCTGGATGAATCACTTTTACTTGACAAAGGAGTTGAAGTTGGAGTAAAATAAGGTGGAGAGAGAATGCCAGACGACTGAAAAGCAAGTAAAACGTTAAAGCCTAACCCCTATACAGTATACAGGAAAATAACATAAATATAAGTCATTTGCATACTGACATGCAATGATTTCAAATCACTAAAGATTAAGATTACACCGTCAAAGATCATCAGATTAATCACTGCATGGCTTTACCTGGTTTGGGCTAATGGGAGGAGGAGGGGCTTTTCTCTTTTTGGGGGTGGAGCTTCTGTCCTCATTTAACTTAGCCATTTGACCATGCTGATATTGTGTGCGTGATAAGGAGAGAGGCAAAGCAAGGTGTTCAAGTGGTTAGTAAAATAAACACTGTATATACTTAGTTGGGGAAAAGGAAGAATTTATCACTACAAGGTGAAGCACGTGTCAGCGCATGTTTCTACTGGTGCATTGTGGGTATTTTAATCAATTGTGAAAGTAAATAAAAGTACCACAAACATCTGTGCTTTTCTCAAAAGAGCTGGGTAATGTAAGGAGTGACCTAAGCGTTCTGTTAAATTGTGAATTTTAAGCTTCTACTGATAAAACAACTGTTTGCAGGTTTCGGGAATTAAAAAACAGACAACGTCTGAGGGTATGAAGATAAATGAAAGAAAAATTAATTTGCTTACCTGAGGGCTTTTTGGGCTGTTCGTATCTGTTTGTAAAAAGATTAAAAAGAGGGAAAACATGAGAGTGAGGTTATGCAAAAAATTTAAATGTGATGTCATTGGCGTGTGCTAGCATTCGTTACGCTGTGCTAATCTTTAATTTCTTCATTTTTCCACAAACACATCTGAGAAATTACTTTTTTAATTCATTGCAAGTTCACTTGCAAACAAGTAAACTTTCTACTAATAACACTAGATGGCAATGTTGAGCTAATAAACTGTAAACGTAAAATACAGTTTGACACCAGAAAACATAGACATTGTGTGTGTGTTTGTTTTGCAGGAGTTACTTGTAAAGAAAAGTAAGAAAAAGAAGCTCAATAATTAACTGAAGGTGTGTCTCTTACTTACAACAGATTGACACATAACAAAAAAATGAGGGCTAATTCAGGTGGGTAGGTGAGGTATAAAGATTTTTATTGATCCAGGTATTTTGAGTCACAGAACCAGTTCAGTTGTTTTTCAATGGATTTAACCCTACTGTGATGACTGTGTTTCCCATTATGATCCACAATACTCTACAATTACAGTTTCTATGCCACACACGTTCAATGTTGAATCATAAGCAACTATGTTATGTGAATGTAGTTCATTCGTACTAACTTGCGTAAATATAAACAACGACCAATAGGACTTTAGCAATAACAATCTAAAATGTCACCACACAGCAAAATGACGTCAACTAGCATTTTACTGAAGTTCATTTGAGATTACCTGACTCAGACTGCTGTCTTTGGAGGGTCATGCTGATGGTGTTTTGCACCTCGCTGCTTCCTGCCAGTTTAGCGTAATACAGCACGTCATGGCCCAGTGAGTCCACCATCTGCAGGTCAGCTCCGCTGTGCACAAGCAGCTCGACAGCAGCAGGACAGCTGCTCTCGCTGGCCAACATCACTGCCGTTCTGCAAAGGTCATTTATTTTCTGCATTAGATAGGTTACACATCTACACCAAACTTTATTTACGTCAACGTCAGCACATTTGTGCTATTTATAGGTTAGGATTTTATGCATTAGGCAGACACTTTTGTACAAAGTGACTTTACAAGGTATACATTTTTATCAGTATGTGTGTGTTGCCTGGGTTAAAGATTTTGTGTATTGGTACAATACAATGTGTTCGCGTGGTTTATGGTAAAAAAAACACATTATTTTCCACATACCGTATATTTTTGTTGCTCCAGATTTCACTCTCTTTCTGAAATACACGGATTTGAAAAGCTCTGTGTCCCTGATTGGCCAGCTAATCTGTATGTTGTAATTGGCCTGAATATCTCTGACATCCGCCGGAAATGTGACGCTCCTTACCATGTTTGAAAGATTCGGTCACAATGCAGTGCTAACAGGAGTTAAGTTACAGGCTGTGAGTCAAAGCGGGAGGAATTATGATAATGTCGGTCTTTACTACATCACCAATCCCAGGAAGTAAACTGTTGCCTACAATCCGTATGTTTGTTGTAGTCCAAGAAAAGAGATTTACGTTGGGCACGATAACTCGCGTTATCGTTTACTTTGGGGTATGTACCTTTTGCATATCATTAACATGTACAAATACACACTTACACACCAAAGGTAATGTAAAATCGTGAATCGGACCATTGGTGTGTTTTAAACCCATGACCTTTTGCGCTGCTAACGCGATGCTCTATTATTGAGCTACACTGGGGCTCAGTCAAACATTTGGGATATTGTGAATCTGAGGATGATCCGTGTGGCTTAAAACATCATTATGAACAGGGACTAAATATTTTTTGGGAAAGCCAGCCAAATTTGTGACAGCTTTATGCTTTTGTGATTCACTTCATTCTGTATTTTATGATACATGTCAAGTTCGAAATGAGAAACTACTGCTTAGCATTCGGGTGACCAAAGACATACCTGCCATTTTTGTCAGTGGCATTAACATCAGCTCCCCAGTTGACCAAGCACTGGCAGACCTCTGCGTTTGCATTTCTGGCCGACAGAAGCAGGGGTGTGACTCCATCCTAAATGAAAAAGACCTACAAGTCAGCACTGTCTGCCCGTAAATGCCATTATTTGCATATTAAGAGGCTGTACTAGTAAATCGAATAGAAAGTACATGACTGGTGGAACACTACAGCCACTGCAGTTATCTGTGGCTGTAGGTGTACCTGATGTGTTGAACTTTAAATGATGTTCATGCCCAAATTGTTTGGCATTTTTTTTCACTTTCTGTCAAAGCAAAAAATATTGCCGCCTGCAACGACCCCAGAGGTCACAGACAGATCTGCCAATTATTTCAGCTTAAGATAAACTGACACCTTACCCTAGACGGGGTTGAATTTGAGTTTCAACCTGACAATTAAAGGCTGATTTTGTGCATTTCAACAGGGCTTTTGTAGATTCTCTCGTGAATTAAAACTAACAACAAAAGATACATTTAGAGCTACTGAAACAGCTATATGTCATGGAAAATTGCTTTTAAAGAAGTATGTAATGCTTTACAAGGGGGCAGATCTCTGTGTGTGAATTCACAATATGGTGTGGTTTTTCCCTATGATGGGTGAATAAATCAAGACTTTGTTAACCCCTTTTCACACAGAAATTCCTGGAAGATACACAAAAAAATGTGTTTGATTTTGGTTTATTCACATTAATTTTTTCTTGATTCGAACATGTCGCACATTGCATACAATTTCATTAAAGGGGCAGTGAATCAAAAAATGAATTTTAACTTGATATTCTGTTATATAAGAGGTCATCATATTTAAATGAACATCCTGCAAGCTTGAGAACTGAAAACGTCCTCTTTACTGAAATATAACAGTTTTTGCACCAAGCAATGAAAACAGTCAATTCAGGAATGTGCTGAAATATGATGTCAGATTAGAATTTAAACACCTGCTCCATACAACGACCAGTTTTGTAGGCCCGCCCACAGCTTTGCGTGACACACGTGTGGGCCAGGGGCAAAACAAACCAAGCAGTGTCTCAACAATCAGTAAACATGTATTTAAAAATGGCCAAATGTAACCAAAATGACTTTTAAATACATTTTTCCTGAGAGACTTTTATTTTGACGCGGTTATCTGTTATGAGTACACATGGAAATGGTGTGTTCGGTTGTGGAAGAACCATCTGGAAAGAACACAGACGCTGTATAACCTTAACTCAGAAGATCAGAACATAACATTAGGAATGCGTGGTTAATGTTTGTTTTTGAAGAAGTTCCAGCTTGCGTGGGGAATGTTTGTTTACTTTGTGTACCGCAGATTCATTTGTAAAGAAGCCATAAGTCGATGCACCACTAATATTGGATGTGACAAAATGACACAGCAGTAAACACAGTAAGTAAAACATTTTACTTTATTTAAGCTACTGCGTTTCACTATTGCTTTGTAAGAGATCGCTTGATATGTCCTGTTGTAACATCCGTGTTTTAATTAACTAAAAACATTAAAAGATACGATTGCAACACTTAATACGATTGTAATTTAATGGTAGAAATGTACAAAGTTAGTGTTAAGGATTGACTTACCAGCCGTAATTTAGATTCTGATGCACGCTTACTGTGTTGTATACGGTAATTAAGGCGAGTTGCGTTTGAAAGGTCCAACACTCAACAAAGCTTTTTTATCGTATAACTGTGGTATGTAACATTATGTGTATCTAAGAGCAAACTCACAAGCACAATAGAAATATACAAAGTTAGTGATAAGGACTTACCAACCGCAGTTAAGATTCTGATGCGCGCTTACTGTGTTGTATGCGGTAATTTAGTCACCTCGAGTTAAAAGTTTTGTTTATACTTTACTATACGCATTGTCATTTATGTGTATCATTTATGTGGCTCTCTGGAGAACCATTTCTCCAGAGAGCCACTAATCCATGTTACAAAATAGCCTATTACTTATTGCTTTTGATGTTTTGAATGTAAAAACCACACGAACATCATAAGTAGACCTCTGACAACAGTATAAACAATAAAATCGACAAATTCACCGCCCCTTTAAGCTGGCAAACGATTTCAAATTCAGCATGAATAGTTTCCCTGTTTATTACAATTTGCAGACATGTTTTGTTTGTGAATGCTAGTTTGCATTTAAAACACCTGGTCAAAGAGTTGAAAAAAACATGCTTTGTAAAAAAAACCTAAAGATTAACTTTATAAAATAAAAAAGAACAAAACACTCGTTTGCTAGTGGCAGTCTGTTCTCTTTCTGTCATGCCTTACTTCAGTGTCCCTTTTATAGTTGATCATTAATGAGACGCAGGTGCCCAAAGGCGAACCTAGGAAACAAGCTGAACAGAGTAGCTATTAGAAACATAAAAGCATGACGTCACAGTCAAGGCATCAACCGTAACAGTAACTATGACATTGCGACAACATGCGCCTCACTACAATACACCCCTTTATGGCACGGTTCCTGCCTTTTGTTCACCCAAGGGCGCATTCCGGAAATGTTACGCCAATGTTACCAAGTCCACATTGCAGGATCAATACCGGGATCAATTCCATGACGTGTTTGCATTCACACAAAAAGCACTCAGACAATTTAATGTCAATTTACTGGGATCAACGCTGTGTGAAAGGGGTTTTAGTGTCACGCTGAGGAACAGACACAACCACTCCACACATCTTAAATATTTAAGATCTTCCATCCTGTGTGTTTGAGACATATGCAAAAGGTTCAAAGTCCTTTGCAAGCTTTTAGTGCTTAGTCATGGAATCCAGGAGATAATTTCAGCTCAGATGGCATCAAGTATAGAACATGAATCGATAAAGCACAATAATCGGAAAGCATTAGTGGTTTATAGACTGGCAAGTATTCAAAAAGCAAGGAAATTTACATTTAACATTTTAAACAAGAAATATCAGAGAACATGTTAACTTCGGATTAAAGGAAAAATGTGTTAATGTTTTTATGAGATAATGGGTTACTTTAAGGCTATTGTTGCATGTTAAATAATGGTGTTAGGGGCATTGTGAAGTCAATTACGATTTTGCAGGGAAATGTTTTCTGTGAAACTATTATTTAAGGCAGGGATGGTCAACTTCAGTCCTGGAGGGCCGGTGTCCTGCAGAGTTTAGCTCCAACCATAATTAAACACACCTGAAGCAGCCAATAAAGGTCTTACTAGGCATACTAGAAACCTTTAGGCAGGTGTGCTGAGACAAGTTGGAGCTAAACTCTGCAGGACACCGGCCCCCCAGGACCGAAGTTGCCCATTCCTGACTTAAGGGAAATGTTCTGTCATTATTTACTCACCCTTAAGTTACAAACCTGTATAAATTCCTTTGAAATTTGTAATCATGCATGAAACAGGAGCACCATTGACTTCCATAGTAGGAAAAAATACTATGGAAGTCAATGTTGCTTCCTTAGAACAAATAAATGTATACATGTTTAAAACAATTTGAGGGCGAGTAAATAATGACCTAATTAGTGAACTTTAACATTACCTTTAACATTACCGTTTCATGCTTACTTAATATTTTATTGTACAGGGACTTTGGCTTCTCCTTCAAGTGGACGGCGTGCAATTTTCCCACAGCAAAAACATCAATCAAAATTAATGAGTTTATAACCACATCAAAACACAGCTTCTGCCGAAAGTGTGCTTACAACATAAACCCGATAGGCATGTACAATCATGCCAACATTGAAATGGCTGAGTAATACTAATGAAACAAGTTTAACTGAAGCAGCAAAGACTGGATTTGCTTACATCATGGGCACAGATTGGGGGGGTCGAAGTGTCACCCGTACATATGAGAACTCAGATGCAAAAGCCTCTAAATGCCACCTCCACCTAGGCCTGTCACGATTAATGACTATATCGACTAATTTGAACAATCAGTATTAGCTGTTTAAAATTTAAATGCATATTTTTAACATTTATTTATGTTTTAAATATTTGTACTTACATTCCAATTTAATATTAATATTTCATATTTTTATCTTATATAATTATATAAGATTATATTATTTAAGATTATATAATAATATCTTAATATTCTTAAAAATCAAAGTTGTTTTCTTAGAAAGGATGTACTTGACTTATTTTATTGTCATATCTAATCATTGACATAAAATGGTCTTAAAAAGACAATACTATCGACTATCGCCATTATTGTAACCAACCTATGAAAAGTAGCTACCGTGACAGGCCTAGATGATAAACCGAATGTTCAACATGTATTATACATTCATCAAATTCAATCGCTTAAAATCCCCTTAATCCCGGCTTCAGGTCATTCAGATTGTTGGCAAAATCCATTAAAGGAACAGTCCATTTTCTTTACAAAAATCCAGATAATCTACTCACCACCACGCCATCCAAAATGTTGATGTCTTTCTTTGATCAGTTGAGAAGAAATTATGTTTTTTGGCGAAAACTTTCCAGGATTTTTCTCATTTTAATGGACTTTAATGGACCCCAACACTTAACAGTTTTAATGCAGTTTAAAATTGCAGTTTCAACGCAGCTTCAAAGGTCTCTAAACGATCCCAAACGAGGCATAAGGGTCTTATCTAGCGAAACGATTGTCATGTTTGACAAGAAAAATAAAAAATATGCACTTTTAAACCACAACTTCTCTTCTTCCTCCGGCTGTGTGATGCGACCTCACGTAATTGCGTAATGCTGTGGAAAAGTCACGTGTTAAATATATGAAACGCACATTTGCGGACCATTTTAAACAATAAACTGACACAAAGACATTAATTAGTATCATTCCACATACAACAACGTCGGAACGGTCCTCTTTCTCCACACTTGTAAACACTGGGGCATAGTTTCGCATACGTCATCCATCACCTCTTGACATGATGACATATTGTGTCAGGTCGCGCTGGCGCATCAGGATCGGAGATAGACGAGAAGCTGTGGTTTAAAAGTGCATATTTTTTATTTTTCTTGCCAAATATGACATTCGTTTCGCTAGATAAGACCCTAATGCCTCGTTTGTGATCATTTAGAGTCCTTTGAAACTGCAATTCTAAACTGCATTAAAACTGTTACATTTTGGGGTCCATTAAAGTCCATTAAAAAGGAGAAAAATCCTGGAATGTTTTCCTCAAAAAACATTATTTCTTATCGACTGAACAAAGACATAAACATTTTGGATGACATGGTGGTGAGTAAATTATCTGGTTTTTTTTTGTTGTTTTTTTTTAAGAAAATGGACTAATCCTTTAAGGGTCTGATAAAAATAAAATGCTCATTTGCAAGAAAACACAGACGCAGGTTTTGCATCTGAGCTCTTCATACGTTTTCATTAAACACTGTTTACATAATGGTGGGTTTGTAATTGCTTGGTTTACCTACCTTATCCCTCCAAAAACTACATCCAGCTCAAGTATATAATAATCTCGATCAGAAAGATTCTATGAAAACCCTGTAAATATTAACGACATATATCTATATCTACAAGAGCTAAAAAAGCCATACAAGGTCTGTAATGACAAAAGGGCAAATAAATAGGTCTCTTCACATTTGGGTGCACTACCCCTTTAAAGCAGGGGCTCTGGCTATACTGTGGGTGGATGAAAGAAATTCCATTCATTTTCTGTCTGAATAGAAAACTCCGAGATGAAATTTAAATGGTCAAAAGCAAAGACAGGACACGCTGTCCAATATTAGCCTCAGAGTCATGATTTTTTGCACTAGAAGTCACATCACTGGAGTTTACAATGTCAACCGGGAAGCAGGTATGCGTTCAAAGAAACAGGCTGAGTGGGCGAGAGTCATGAATTTGCTAAGCCTGCCTTTGAGGATGAGGATGGCGAATAATCAGTGAGTAAAAGCAGCAGCCTCTTACTTACATCTACTCTCTGACTCAATCTCTCTAACTCTCTGCTGAAGCCCCTTCAGTCATGGCTGACTAAATGTGAGAGCCACAGCTCGAGGGCACGATGCTTCCCACACAAACCCTCTGCTTCAGAGTCTACAGCTTTAGACTAAATAAATGGTTCATGTCATCGGGGCTGCTGACATTACGACCATTAAAATAGTCAATTATTAAGATGGATAATAGAAAAGTAAGAACATGACCACAAAGAAAGAAAAGATAGTAGGATCTAGTTAGCTGTAAACTACAGGTTAAATGTAAATTCATGTGATAAAACATTATTTTTAAACTTTTTTGTCAGCCAATCCCCCTTGACCTACTGTAAATCAGATGTTCTCACAGTGTGCTATGTGGGCTACCAAATAGTGCTACCCAGAGGAATGACTGAATTAAATGTAAACTCACAAGTTTGTCTGCCCATTCAGTCTTAACAATTAAATGGTAAACAAACTTGACTTGCTGCCCTCAAACCCGAGACCCAAGTTCAACCCACCCTTCACGTTGTAACAGCACAGAGGAAAGAAGAGCAGTGAAGGAAGAGATAATGAGAAGGAAGAGATAATGAGAAGGAAGGATGCCACAAAGCGTGTATGCATTGTATGCATGTGTGAAATGAGGGGCTGTGACTGATGCTTTTTCAAAACAAGTACTATATGCAAAAGACAAACAAACCTCTTTACTTTCTTTCGAGACATTAGGGATTGTGAAGGCAGTAACTTTAAAGTATCCACTTCAAATTCAAGGAGCAAAGGTTGTTGTGTGAAGTTTAGTAATCAATAATAAATCGATATGAAATGCTTAAACTACTGATACTGATTTTTTAAAACCGTTAACGATACCAAATATTTGGATGCTTATTTGCCCGATAACCAATATGCTTAACCGATTTGTATTTACTGTTATACTACTGATTTTGATACAATTACTACAACACTACTGAACTGAACAAACCCTTATAATAATAACAATCACTCCCTCTTTGCATACAAAGTAATAAATAGAGGGGTCTAAAAGAGTGAAGAATATATTGTCAGGAAGGTAACAAACAAAACAGCGTATGTCATAGAATTTCTCAACGATGTGGTGCGTAATTTTTGAAAGACACTCTACCAAAACACACTTGTAGCCAATCAGCAGTAAGGGGCGTGTCTACTAAGCGACATCATTGCCTGGGTTGCGTATGTGTGGGGCGGGTCTATCACATGAAAAGGTCCAAATTCTATTGGGGTAGGGGCGTGTTTGTTTAGGTGATTTCAAATGTCAACATTGGCTTTCAGAGATCATGGACCTCACCTTTAACTGTTATTTTTGTCAGTATAATTAATATTTTGTTGTTATAGCTTATGAAATGGATGTTTACTCACGCATTAACTGTAAAAATACTTAATTAATATCCACAGACATTTATTTAAATCTTTTTAGCAAAATAACCATTATCTGGTAAATGTTAAAGGAATAGTCTACTCATTTTCAATATTAAAATATGTTATTACCTTAACTAAGAATTGTTGATACATCCCTCTATCATCTATGTGCGTGCACGTAAGCGCTGGAGCGCGCTGCGACGCTTCGATATCATTTAGCTTAGCCCCATTCATTCAATGGTACCATTTAGAGATAAACTTAGAAGTGACCAAACACATCAACGTTTTTCCTATTTAAGACGAGTAGTTATACGAGCAAGTTTGGTGGTACAAAATAAAACGTAGCGCTTTTCTAAGCGGATTTAAAAGAGGAGCTACATTTTATGGCGTAATAGCACTTTTGGTAGTACTTCGACTCGGCGCAGTAACACCCTCCCTCTCCCATTATAAGAGGGAGAAGGGGAGCGGACTTTTCAGGCGAGTCGAAGGCGAGTGTAATTATATAAAGTAAGACTAAAAAAGTGTTTAAAATTCATTTTACCTAAAAATCTTAGAACAATGTTTGGATTCCCCTGAGATTTTAATAATTTAATAGCACATTTGCAGTTAGCACATAAGTGTAACTTGCAACTATTTTTTTTACCCGTTTTAAAGTTTTTATTAGTGGTATTTTACATAGTTATTGTTATTATTACCCGTTAGTGGACCTTCATCTGGTCATTTCATTTATTGGTACATTAAACATGTGTCTATTTTGCAGAAAGTTTTTCACAGTTTTTTGATATATTGTAGTAATGGTCACATGAAATCCAGAATAAACAAATAAAATATTTATTGTTTTATTTTGATTTTACATTATATGTTATTACATTTGATAATTTTATTATAATGAAATAATCTTCTTTGTCAACTCCCTTTGCAATTCCCACCAGGGTTCGCAAAACGCAATTTAAAAAACTTTGTTTCAGTGTATTATTTAGTTGGCATTGAAAAAATGTATTACCTAGAAGGCATAATATAATATAATATAATATAATATAATATAATATAATATAATATAATATAATATAATATAATATAATATAATATAATATAATATAAATATATATATTAATATAATATTTCTTAGGGAAAATTATAAGAAATAATTAATATTTTAGAAAAACCTGTGTAACGTCTGAAGAATTGTGAACAGTAAAGAGCAATCAGGAGCATGAATGGGGTCAATTCGAATTTCACTGCATCAATAAAGGACAGTCAAATAGTTTCAAATTGGTTATATCCAAGTTTGGGGGGGGGGGTGACAGGTAGTTTAGCTGTTGCATCTTACTTCCAGTCATATACCCTGACATGCGCATTACAACAAAATATTTGATGCATTCAGTAAAGATTTCTCTACAGTTGCATCATGGAGCTTTAAACTGTCACCACTGTCAGAAGCCAAATTTCTGAAAATTACCCTTTTGGTCACGACAAGTAAACAAGACTATTAAAGGATTGTGGAGAATAATTGTGGATTATTTCTGCATTAAAATAGGAACCGTGGGGAAGGCTTCAAAAACTCAATGCAAGTTAAATATATCTGTCGTCTTCCTTAGATCTACATGATCGGATTAAAGAGGTAAATAGGGTCAGTGTGATATATTTATACAAAATTATTCTGGTATTTATTATGGTGTAAACTGTATAAAAGTATTAGCTAAATTTCAGGGATTTAGGGTAAACTCTCCTTCCACTAGAGCAATAGCATGCAGGCAGCTGCAGGATCTCATAACCTAAATAAAATTAAATCCTAATTTCTAAATCGAATCGAATGACTTCTGGACTTCAGTCTCCTCAAAAAAGCGCACGACGTGTTTCGTGCCAAAAGAGGTCACACTAAATACTGACTGATGCCTAAAGAAGACATTTAGTTCGGAAAATTGTTTAGTTTTTAATTTTGTGTACAAAATTCATGTTTTTTCTTTTTTTATCTTAAAAAAAAATGAAAAATAAATATTGATGGACATTAAAACTTTGCTAAAACACAAAGCTGGTGATGGTGGCCTAAGACTTTTGCACAGTACTGTATGTTTTTTTTCAATATGTCAATATTTTGTGCATGATTTTGTGCAAGAGACACTAGGTTTTACAAAATATACTGTAAAAAAAAAGTCTTATATTAGTAGTACAGTGCACTTATACAGGAGCCATTTTAAAAACAATACTGTGAAAGCTTTAAAAGAATAAAAGAAAGTGTAGAAGCAAACAAAAATGCGGTACAAGAGAAAATACAATCTTAGAAGTAGCCTCCCTGTCACAGTGTCCTAAAATGGTTTTTTAGTCAATTCAGCCAAACACCAAACACAAATTCGGACTTCCAGAGAACAGAGTCAAAGAGAAACTATGTGTCTGTCATTGCACATGTTTGAGGTAGACCACAGGCAGCTTGAAGATGCAGAGAGAGATTAGGAAGGCCAGAAGATATTTTCACAGCACAGTTCGAATAACTCTTATGTAAAGAGAAATCTTAGACTCATACATACCAAGTCCTTGAGATTGACGTGACACTTGTGCTCACACAGAAGTTGAACTATCGCGACGTTTCCGTTGGCAGCTATGAGACAGACAGAGCAGATAATAAGAAACAGACGCTCATCCCCGCAGAGACACAAACAAGAGTATAACATCTGGCCAACAAATTTCTTAAAGATAAATTAATGTGAACATTGTTCAAGCATTCCCACAAAGACCAAATCAGGCTATAAGTGTTCTCAAACAATCATTAGTGCCCCCTTAAAAAAAGACGCCTTGTCTAAGTCTCAACCAATTACAAAAGCAATCATTCTCAGTTGGGTGATTCTCACGAAATTAGACTTATGAGGTGTCATGAAACATTTTGATTAAAAAGTAGATGCTATCAAAATAAGAAGCAGTTACAAACATCTCTTCATGTATTATTTTGCACATGATTTCAAATGACATCATGCAAACCAATTTTGTTGTTTTTCCACATTTAAGGGGAAATTTTTCATTACCGCAACGTGTTCATGACTGGATTTAGGTTCTTTGACATAGAAAAATGTATAATAAAAAAATACAAAAAATAAAAATCTTCAGTGCATGTTATACAAAATATTTACAGTAAACAAACATGTGCTATTTGGTGATCATTGGTAAATGTAGAGACTATAATTAGGAATATAAATGTGTCCAAGGCCAATTTTCTCATCCTCCGCAACAATTTTCAATCATTGTTTAAGCCCTCAAGGAACTAATATTTCCCCCCCAAAAAAATAATTGACTGTGACACTCAAGATGGCTACCAGGTAAGCAGTTCTTATTTTTTCTCTTCAGATAAAAGTTAAAATTTTGTTTGTCATAGTACTTAGACAACTTTTTAGTTCTCATTACCAAAACATTAGTTTGTAAATGCATATATTTAATTTAATATCATGTTGCGGTAATGATAATTTTTGATAATGATAATCTACAAAATGTAAATAATTCTATAGGAATTTTTTTATTTATTTAAATAATGGTTACAGTAAGTTTAGACCTTAATCTTATATGTGCAAAAAATGGCTTCAAGGGCTTTTTAAAAATTCTGATTCTGGACACCTTTCTAAATCTAGATTTCGTGAGAATCACCCAGTTGTGGATGGGTATAAATACATCCTATCCACAGGTTAAAGGATTTTTTTACTCTGTAGTCAGCATGAAACCATGTTTTGGCCCTAGGTTTTCTTTGGGGAATAAATGATATCCTACCAGCATGCTTTTGACCCGCAGGTGGTTAAAATCTCTTTGGCTCTGCTTTACTTCTCACCCTCGTTCAATCCCGAAGGACGGGAAAGCACTAACAGCTGTCACTTTTCACACCTCACTATTTCTACATAAAGCACAATGGGCTTGCTAGGGAGCAATTTTTCAAATGAACACTCTTCATGAATAAAAACATGATGTGTGACTTTGCCCTCTGTCTTTCAATTTTGTAAAAATGGCCTGCAATAACATGTCATTCTGTGAGGGCAGAAGCAGCTGAATAGTCGTGGGGTTAATGTTCGGGAGAGTGCATCTGCATGGGGACACCAATCATTGTAAACATTAAAATCAAAGAGAAATCTATTAATGTAAAATATATTCAGTGATTCACAGTATTCACATATGATTTTAACCTCCAGCAGGATATAATTTTTTGTAATTTTTAAAATTGGCAGCCATAGTCCTCTTTCATTTTATAATATATAAAAGAGTAAGCAGCAAAGAATAAAACTAAACATCTTTTGTGTCATGTGGGAGAAAGTCAGTCAACATCATGGTAATAAAAAAGACAGAATTTTTTTTCAGATGAACCATTCCTTTAAAGGGGACATATCATGAAAATCTGACTTTTTCCATGTTTACGTGCTATAATTGAGTCCCCACTGCTTCTATTAAGCTAGAAAATGTGAAAAAGATCAATCCAGGTCAATTCTCTGCAAGCATGTGAACAAATAGGTCATTGAAATTGGGCTCCCCTTGTGATGTCAGAAGGGGATCTTATTATAATAATACCACCCCTAATCTGCACTATCCAACCACAACGCTGCCATTTAGTGCTGAGATCAGCTCATTTAAAGGAATAGTCTACTCATTTTCAATATTAAAATATGTTATTACCTTAACTAAGAATTGTTGATACATCCCTCTATCATCTGTGTGCGTGCGCGTGGGCGCTGGAGCGTGCTGCGACGCTGTGATGGCATTTGGCTTGGCCCCATTCATTCAATGGTACCATTTAGAGAGAAAGTTAGAAGTGACCAAACACATCAACGTTTTTCCTATTTAAGACGAGTAGTTATACGAGCAAGTTTGGTGGTACAAAATAAAACGTAGCGCTTTTCTAAGCGGATTTATAAGAGGAGCTACATGTTATGGCGTAATAGCACTTTTGGGAGTACTTGGTACCATTGAATGAATGGGGCTAAGCTAAATGCTATCGAAGCGTCGCAGCGCGCTCCAGCGCTTACGTGCACGCACACAGATGATAGAGGGATGTATCAACAATTCTTAGTTAAGGTAATAACATATTTTAATATTGAAAATGAGTAGATAATAATAAATTATCTATACTTTGGACACCAAAAGATTTATTTGACATCTTATAAAAGTCTTGTGAAATGTCCCCTTTAAGGAAGCCGATTCAATTTCTTTTTGGATTTCCTTTACAACCAAGGAGATTATAAACCCTCACCTGTGTGATGAAGAGCCGACCACCCCAAATTGTCCACAGCATCCACCGCACACTTACTCTACAAAGGAAAGCACAATAAAGTATTGCTTTAAACAAATCATCCATTATCCAAGTTTCATCCACAACCACTGTGACATGTACCATCCAGGATGTGCCTATTTTACATCAATTACAACATTTCAATTAAGCAGCTTCACTTAGTTTGCACATAGCCGTTTAATGATGCTCATTTCTGTTAAGCATTTAACAGCATGTCGGGCCACTGTTCATGGATGAAGAGACACAAGGCACATTAATCTGACAGGCATTATCACAGTAGAAGGGTAATGTATTAAATCTGACTGCAGCAACCAAACTCCAAAATGGGCCCAGTGGACATCCCATTATCTGTAATTACTGCATGCCAGTGCTCAAGTTCAAACTGCAATGGTTTTACATTGTAAAAAATGTCCTTTTTAGTTTTTAGAAACCATTACATCTTAAATTACCAGTAAAGACCAAATGGCGCCTTATTGTCATTCCAAATTACGATCTGTCATACTACAGGCAAAATTAGCCTAGCAAGCATTTTTTCAGCATCAAATCACATAAACAATCCCAAAGCACTGAGGGCATGAGAGTATTTGTTGTGTTTGGGAAGTCGAGCAAGGAGTCTATGACTGCTGGATTCAACAAAATTGCTACTGTCAGCCCCTTTCATTAGTGAAAAGCTAATTCTTCTGTTTCACTGGGTCTCCAGGGGAAAGGCTAATGAATTTAACACGGGCTGGGCATGAGAAACATATATCGATGATATAAGACTTGTTTGATGGAAAAAAACATGATTCAAAGCTGTTCATTGTTACCTAGTGGTGCCTAAAAAATATAATGTGTACTTTGGCGAAATAAACAACATTTTTAAGCATACAGAAGTTACAATGCCTGCACAATTAAGTCACTTTTAAAACTGTATGCATGTCATTGCATTATAATAAAAAAATTATTATTTACAACCAAAACAATTTACAAACATGACCTTGAAACCAACTGGTTAACAATAAGTGAAAAACTAGCTAGTAATTTAATACAGTGGTTCCCAAACTTTTTCAGCGTGCGGCCCCCTTATACGGTGCATTCCTTCGCGGCCCCCCAAAGAAAATTTGTGACAAAAAACTATTCTAAAACTCAACATTTTAATAAAAAAAAAAAACATAAAATTATACAAAAAAGTAGTGCTTTTGGTTAGTAGTCTTTTTTTTAGGTTTAATTACACAGAATTCATGATAAATTACCATCTAGCGGCCCCCAGTTTGAAAAACACTGATATAATACATAATTTGTTTGCAGATGCCACTTAGTACAATATATATCTATTTCAACAAATATTTATTTTCAAGTGTACTTTGTGTCTAAATACTTTTGAGCCCCTGTATGACGATTACATTTACATAAGTATCTCTATTGGGCAAAATAAAACCTGCCTGGGAGCTGCCTGTAAAAGGTTTTAGATTTCATTTAGTTTGTTGTGGGCTAACATATTCATGAATATTCACCAACTGACAAGCCTTAAAATCTATATTAGCAACCATTGGTGATCAGAGCTGACAGTTTGTAGAAACATCAGTGAAATATGTGCAGCTTTCCTAGAATCAGATGAAGCCAAACATGAGCCACCCACAATAAAGCCTATAGAAGGCAACAGGTGCATCAGGAGACCCTGGGGTCTTCAAACGCCCCAACCTGCCTACACACATATTCAAACATGAAACACTTGCCGTGCTCAGGAGGCACGCTGTGCAATTGTTGGTTTATGAAAAACCTGACACACATAACATGGAGATGCACATGGCTGTTGCTTTCATTAGCATTCAGTCCATCTGTGTGCATACAACTAATGCTTGTCGCTTCATCGTTTGGAGAAATAAGAGTCCTGGAAACACAACTGAATGCCTGAAACGCATTACCTGCATCAACTTTTTGGCACACTCAGGATGGTTGTTTTTGGCAGCATGGTGTAAAGCAGTAAAACCTAAAGTGAAGTGGGAAAAACATGAGTTTCTCTCATTAAGATTCACTGACGTAATGCAAGAAAAAATGTTTACCATAATTGTACTGTTTAAACAAACCTGAAGCATCCTGCAGAGAAACATCAGCTCCGTGAGCAAGAATGACTGCGAGACACTCGGCTTGACCTCGAGCAGCGGCAACATGTAGACTGAGAAGAGAAGACAAACTGTGGTAAACACTTTCCCTGGTGGTTCTTTATAAATGATAAAACTTTGGTAGGTTTTATACCGTAAATAGCTAAAAGACAAGTGGAGGCCAACAACATGCTGCAAGTAGGGCTGTTTGTCCTATAGCAATAGTAAAGCAATGGGGTGTAAAGAAGTTACACTACACTGTTTCTTTTCCATTCTTCGTAATGACCGAAGCACAAAGCAAGAATGAAGCATTCAAAATATAGTATAGAATACAGAATTGTTAATACTGAACTGGCTCAGACCTATGAATATATAAAAAAAGTAACTGTGAATAATATCTGTCACCTAGGAAACTGTCTAAATTTACAGTGATGAAACAATACTATTCTTAATCTGTAGGAAAGCTATGTGGAATTGAAAATACCATGGTGAGTAAATGAAAACTTATTTTCGTTGTTTAAGATGCCTGCAATATGGAACTTTTCCCTCTATAACAAAATTCTTCAAAAATCTTTATGTTGGTTAAAATCAAATAAAGTCAATTTGTACCTGACAGTTTAACTTATCAATTATTATTTTTATTTAGTAGTAGTAGTAGTGGGAGTGGTAGTGGTAGTGGTAGTGGTAGTGGTTGTGGTAGTAGGAGTTGTAGTAGTAGTAGTAGTAGTA
This sequence comes from Misgurnus anguillicaudatus, assembly GCF_027580225.2. Lineage (NCBI taxonomy): Eukaryota > Metazoa > Chordata > Actinopteri > Cypriniformes > Cobitidae > Misgurnus > Misgurnus anguillicaudatus. The sequence goes on from NC_073345.2 coordinate 22,568,183, forward strand.
GTAGTAGTAGTAGTAGTAGTAGTAGTAGTAGTAGTAGTAAACTCAGTTTTAACACCCCAGTAGTCCTAAACTTCTAGAGCACCCAAAAAGGGAAAAATGTTTTGGAACATTCCCTATTATTATATAGTTTAGCAGTTAACAGCAGTTAACAGGTTTAAATGTTGATGTTAAAGGGACACTCCACTTTTTTGGAAAATATGCTAATTTTCCAGCTCCCCCAGGGTTAAACATTTGATGTTTACTGTTTTGGAATCCATTCAGCCGATCTCCGGGTCTGTCTGTACCACTTTCAGCATAGCTTAGCATAATCCATTGAATCTGATTAAACCATTAGCATCACCCTAAAAAAATATCCAAAGAGTTTCGATACTTTTGATATTACGCAGCACCTGAAAATAGTCCCCTGCTATTGAAAGTAACCAAGGGGACTATTTTCGGGCACTGCGTAATATCACTACGCCTGCTGCAGCCATGTTACAGCAGCAAAGTCCTTGATTATTACGCCAGTATGAGAGTATAGTTCCTAGCCATATTGCCTAGAAAATTGCAACTTTTAATTTTCCGACTTAGTACACAATGTAACTACAGAAGAGTCAAGTTTTAAATAGGAAAAATATTGAAACTCTTTGGTTATTTATTAGCGCGATGCTAATGGTCTAATCAGATTCAATGGATTATGCTAACCTATGCTAAAAGTGGTAACGTCAAACCCGGAGATCAGCTGAATGGATTCCAAAATGGCAAAAAACAAATGTCCAACTCTAGGGCAGCTGGAAAACGAGCATACCCTCCAAAAATGTGGAGTGTCCCCTTAATACTTCTGTTAATGGTGACTGTGGCTGCCTAACATCTTTTGTGCTGCATGCATGGAATAAAGAAAGCCATGTGGATTGGAAATGACATGAGGACAGAGTGTTTTGATTTAGGAGATGTATCCTATAAAGCTACATGAAATTTTTTTACTAAATATGTGACCCCACCCGTGAAACCCCGGCTAAAGTCGTGTTCACTTTAGATACAGAAACACATGATTCTTAGGCCTATATCATTCGTTTCATGAATCTTTCATTAGAAAGTGAAAACAGACCATAAAATTAAATCACATAAGTGACAATCGGGTCAGTGGAAGGCAAGGCAAAATATTGCGACTTTAGCCCGGTTCTTATTTCAGTTCACATATTTTTCACGTCATCTCCAAAATTCCAGGAACAGCTCAACTTCAGAAAACATAACCATCATATTTCCAATACATTTTAAAGCTGCTGCATGACATGTTGAAAAAAATGCATTTTTTGGATGCTGGTTCATTATGAATTCCGAGTCTGAATATGACACTGAAGCGAGTATTCAGTGTGCGACCTGGTACAATGATTTTAATGTTTTTCTGCTTTTTAGACATTTTGGAGAATCTCAGCTTTCACAAGGTAAATGACCGGGAAAAAATGGTTAAATTGTGCCTCAGTGTTAAATATTTTAGTTGTTTTTAATTGGAAAATTCTCAAAAACATAATTTTCGAGAACGAAATTAATTAAATCTCATCAAATGGCCTTACTCAGTCAGTATTAAAGATATCAAGGTGAACTTTTCACCAAATCTTTTTTTCTTATACATTTATGTAAAAAATAACCGTTTCACAGGCGGGGTCACATACGTAACTTATGAATTTCTATGATAATAATATGATGATGCTCTCACAATACTTCACAAGGTAAATGACATGGTCATCAGAGCATGTGATTACCAAATCACATGAGGTTTGGGAAATACTGAGCTTCTGTGTTCTATGTGCGCCTCTCTGGCTCGTGGACCCTCTGGAGAACAAGCACTCCAGTACAATGAACTCCTCAAATGAGCAGATAAGGATTTATTGTAAGCCTATGAGAACGTTTCCGCTCAAGTCATCCTCATACAGAACACTGGAGACTCATTCAGGTCATCAGCTTTGGAGTTCATTATTTACATAGTACAGAGATCAAGCTCATTGCTCTCCATTCACTGGAGCTCATTTATAACGATTCATCTCTAATGTGTGGCTCATGGGAACGTTCCTGTTTGTCTGTCATAGCTGATGCGGTGCAGGATTGCATAAAAAACTAGTGGGTATTGCTATGACTATTGCTATTGCTCATACCTTAAAGGAATAGTCCATTTTCTTAAAAGAAAAATCCAGATAATTTACTCACCACCATGTCATCCAAAATGTTGATATCTTTGTCTGTTCAGTCGAGAAGAAACTATGTTTTTTGAGGAAAACATTGTAGGATTTTTCTAATTTTAATGGACTTTAATAGACCCCAACACTTAATACTTAACTCAACACTTAACAGTTTTTTTCAACGGAGTTTCAAGGGACTATAAACGATCCCAAAAGAGGCATAAGGGTCTTATCTAGCGAAACGATTGTCATTTTTGACAATAAAAATAAAAAATATAAACTTTTAAACCACAATTTCTCGTCTAGGTCCGGTCCTGAAAGCGCCAGCTACCTCACGCAATACATCATGACGTCAAGAGGTCACAGAGGACGAACGCGAAACTCTGCCCCAGTGTTTACAAGTGTGGAGAAAGAGGACCGTTCCTACATTGTTGTATGTCAAATGATACAAATTAATGTCTTTGTGTCAGTTTATTGTTTAAAATGGTCCGCAAATGTGCGTTTCATATATATGTAACACGTGACCTCCTTACGTCACTACGCACTTACGTGAGGTCGCGCTGGACCGGACCTAGACGAAAAGTTGTGGTTTAAAACTGAATATTTTTTATTTTTATTGTCAAAAATGACAATCGTTTCGCTAGATAAGACCCTTATGCCTCGTTTGGGATCGTTTAGAGACCTTTGAAACTCCGTTGAAAAAAACTGTTAAGTGTTAAGTGTTGGGCTCTATTAAAGTCCATTAAAATGAGAAAATCCTGCAATGTTTTCCTCAAAAAACATAATTTCTTCTTGACTGAACAAAGAAAGACATCAACATTTTGGATGACATGGTGGTGAGTAAATTATCTGGATTTTTCTTTTAAGAAAATTGACTATTCCTTTAACAGACAAATTAAGATTGAAAGATGAACCCAAGCCATAATATCCATGTATACAAATATCATAGAGACTAGGGGTGTACCTTTTAAATTTAAGCTTATAAGGAATTATCTACAACAATCTAGCAATCACCTAACAATAAAAGATGGGCATCAAAATTGCATCTTACATCAAAATCCAGTTAAAGGATATTGCATTAAGTTATTCAATTCTGAACAAGGGAAAGAAAAACACATAACTCACAACAAAGCAAACTAAACATTCCTTCTGGCAAACTAAATCTGGTGAATTCATTTTACAACATATTTTTTAAACATGCAGACATAAAGTTGTAATTATTCAGGTTCAGGCTGCAATAAAACATAATCCTATTTGTCTTTGCCAAGACAAAGAAACACAGCAGACAAACTGCTTTGAACTACTAAAACATATAATTAGGAACACTTTCTACATTTTCTGAGCAAACGTCACACCAACACAAAGTTGGTGAATAAAAACAATAAAACCAGCTTTCGTGTTTAGATCCCAAAAATTTGCATTGCACATTATAATTGGTTCCTGCAGCTCAACTGGTAGACCATGGCACTAGGAATTCCAAAACTATGGTTTAGATTCCCGACGAGCATACAAACCAATTAAATGCAACTTAAATGCACTGCAAATGGATTTGGAAAAAAAGCTAAATGCATAAATGTAAATGTTTAAACTGGATGACCAGCATAAACAAATTGAAGCATTCAAATCTAAACATCTGTGCGCCTATAATTATAAAAGGGGAAATTAATGCTGAAATAACTGTAATGTAACAAAAAGCTGACATGCGAACGATGGATGACTGGTTTGGTTAACATTTAATTTCCGCTGCTACATAAACACACTGATGAAAGAATGAAAAAACACAATCCCCTTCTTTTCTTCTTTACTCTAAACACTTATAAACACATTTTATGCACATCACAAATAGACTGCAGAAAATAGAGGTCAATGTTTAGATCAATAGGAAAGAGAGCGTGTAATGTAACCTCTGCAATACACAGTTCCCGGTACTCACGCAGATTTGCCTTCGCTGTCAAACTTAGTTGGACAGGCTCCTTTCTTCGAGAGGAGGGAAGTGACTTTGTCAGCCTCCCCATGCTCCACTGCAGTGAGGAGTCGCTCATCATTCTTGTTCCATTCATGGGTCTATAAAGAAAAAAGTTTACATTATTATTATTACATCATTCATAAATAACAGAAAAATGCTGAAAAGTATTATCACTAGTATTGCAAGTCAAACAAGACCTCATGTTTTTGTTTAAGTCACATGTTGTGCCCATACAGTACTTTGTAGTTATATACATAAAAATGAGTATGGAATCTGGTACGTTAAAGGGACACTCCACTTATTTTTTCCATTCAGCCGATTTCAGGGTCTGGCGCTACCACTTTTAGCATAGCTTAGCATAATCCATTGAATCTGATAAGACCATTAGCATCACGCTAAAAAATAACCAAAGTGTTTTGATATTTTTCCTCTTCTATAGTTACATTGTGTACAAAAAAAATGGAAAAACTATAGAACTATACTCTCATTCTGGCGTAACAATCAAGGACTTTGCTGCCGTACCATGGCTGCAGGAAGCACAATGATATTACGCAGTTCCCAAAAACCTCCTGCCATTGAAAGATACTAAGGGGACTACTTTCGGGCACTGCATTATATCATTGCGCCTCCTGCGGCCATGGTACGGCAGCAAAGCCCTTGTTTATTACGCCAGAATGAGAGTACAGTTCCTGGCCATATCTTCCTAAAAAAAATCACAACTTTTAATTTTCTGTCGGTTTTAGTACACAATGTAACTACAGAAGAGTCAAGATTTAAATAAGAAAAATATCGAAACTTTGATTATTTTTAGGGCAATGCTAATGGTCTAATCAGATTCAATGGATTATGCTAAGCTATGCTAAAAGTGGTAGCGCCAGACCACGAGATCAGCTGAATGGATTCCAAAACGGTAAGATTCAAATGTTTAACTCTAGGGTACCTGAAGAAATAAGCATATTTTCTAAAAAAGTGGAGTGTCCCTTTAACATTCTTTAATATGAAACTCCTTTCTGTAATATATAGAATCTGGTTTTGTAACTTTTTGTAAAAATACACCAGTTTAAAGTCATGTAATATTATTTGTTGTTTTATTAAAATTTCAAGTTCACGGTTGCAACATCCTCAGCTTGTGAACCAACCATAATGCAACCATACAGTCCTGTCCTTAACCCGCTTTCACATTTGTCTTTACCGGCAAGTTTTGAAAAATGAGCACTTACAAAAAGCTAAACTCAAAGAACAATACTTGTCAGAAAATGAAAGTGAAATGAAAAGATAATGCAATTACATCACAGCAACACACCTATGGCTGCAAAAAGTAAGAAAAGATTCACCCTACAAACTTTAAAGGAACAGTTTGTAGGATTGTGGCCAAAACTGGTATTGCAATCGCAAAACTTGTGGCTAAAACTGGTACTGCAATCACACAACTGGTGGCCAATACAGAAAATGACAACATAAACATCAGTTGAGGGCTGCAACTCCACTTTTTAAATGACAATATCCTGGCCGGACAACTGTTGTCAGTGATATAAGTATTTGAAATGAAAATGATTTCTTAATATCTAGTGACATATCAGGGCCATTTTATGATTAATTGATATACATTTCTTACATACTGTTCCTTTAAGAATGAAACCTGACCCAATGGCACCATAAGCCACTTGATCAGCATCTAAAGCAAGTATGAGGTGGTAAATATTATTGCAAAGTTTTTAATGTGTTTTTTTAAGCATCTCATGTTGACCCCACATATCCACACAAAAGAACAAGCTGGTCAAAGGCAGCATATGTAACAACTAATAAAAGCAACTGAATTTCACCTAAAATTTACAGCCCTACCAGAGGGAATAAAATGCCTGTGGCATGAATCGTTCTTCCAGTTCTTTTGTACCTCACAGGCAATACAGGAACTTAAGAACTACTTTCCTTAAAAGGGCTTATTCACAGCTAAAACAAAGCTTACCAAAATGAAAACATAAAAAAAATGTGTCACTGAGCTGTGCATTATTACAGAAAAGTACAGAACATACTTTTGCTTTTGACTGAAAACCTCTTTGAAAGTTCTTGACAATGCAACAAACACACTTTTAAAAATCAGAAGTACTGAAAAGGCTGATAGATTTCAATAAAAACCTACACGGTAATTGCTTTCAATCGAGTTAAGCAAAAGCGAGGCACTGAGGCAGCCAGCTAAGGTCAGTCGACAAAAACACAGAGGCTGTTACTACTTTTAAAATGCAGTGTATGTAATACTACACGACCCAGAATAAACCAAGCACTATTTCTAGTAACTGTTTGACTTTGGCCTACTATCTGCAATCAGCTAATGCCATATAAAATCAAACCGCAAAACAAAAAAAAAAACGTTTGTAAAAGACAGGCATTTGTAAAGAAGCAGAGTTTGATTGAGCCTCCATGCCACCCAATTTAAGGGCACTCAAACAGCATTAGCAGTGATTTTCTAAAAAAAATGTATTGACTGATACTCCATTTTCAACACAGAGGAGTCTAGAAAATCAATATGCCTCTGTGAAATTCCCTCTGATGACTAAATCTAGATAATTGTTTCATTTTGCAAGTCAAGTATTATTTGTAGACGAGATGATGGGCTTGCTGAACTTGCATGCAAAGACACACAGCTAGATAGTTACAAGCATGCCAAAAGTTACTGCCATGCCTTTAAAACAGCTCCAGTAAAATCCAAGTACATTATTGTTCTACATTTAACATTTTAGCGATTCATTTTTAGAATTACTATAAACTATACCTAACTTTATTAGTTTGCACATTTGTAGCCTCTAATGGAACGGCTGAAATTCCACAAGGGGGCGTATTTGTTCCTCAGACGTTGCACAATAAATGTGACATCTGAATATATTCATTATAAATCGTGAATGAAAAGTGAAATTCGAACGAATGTCCGTTAGTGAACTAATTGTATACACTATTTATGTCGTAATTCAGTCAGAAGCTTCAAGATTGTGAGATGAAGAAATCGTTTTTGGATTAAAAGGCTTGGATATTCTATTTTCTTGGACTTTTGGGGATTTATGAACAATTTGTTTTGGACAATTTCACCGAAGCGGATAAAGGGAAGATTTTGAAGGTAAGTAAATATCCTAAATCAGCGCCGCCCGGTTCAGGTAACTAACAACTAGATTACAGTTTTATGACTGCTATAAATCATATGATGCATTGTGTGTGCGCTTAATGGAATCCCGAAAGTCTAAGCTTTCAAACGATGTGCCGCATGACTGTATATTTTGAAGATTTAATGCTTCAAATTTACAATGACATTTATGCAGCCTCACGTGCAAGGGAGGGGGTGTGCCATGTACGGCACAGTGTTCCTAATCAGGTTAAAAAAACGATTAAATATCGTCTCAGTTTTATAAAGTATAAACAAAAATTATCATTATTGACCACACAGATTTGCATATTATTGGTTGTGGGAATACTGCCATGATGTGACATTTGTAACACATTAAAAACTTGGAACATATTGAGAACTTACATTAAACCTTCTAAAGAAACTATGCAAGATTCAGCCATAAGCCAGAGATTTTCTTTTTGTCATGGTGGGTCTTTGCACAAACAGGAAACACTTAACATTATCTCAAAAGAGCCTGTAGGAGTAAATAACCACTGGAAAACAGACACACATGGCACAAACACTACCTCCGCCCATCATTCAGAGTAAGCATTTTAATCTGATAAAAAGTCAACTTCAGTCAAGCAATATAGGGCTAGAAGCAAAACAAGTGGTTTACATCAAACAGTTTTCATTTTAATTTGTGTTATCTATTCATAAACATATGCAGTTAACTAACCAGGACAGAACAAGGCTATTTAAATATTTTGATGTTGAGAGTTAATACATATAAGACAATCATAATTTAATCAAAGGGGCTTTTATGTACTGCACTGTTTAATTGCTTTATCTAAGCATACACGTCTGCTTAACATCCCACAAATAAAATAAATATTTAGATAACGTTTCTTCAAAGATTGCAAGACAATGTAGGTGTGTTGCAAAGTTGTGACCTTTGTACTTGATATGTCATGCCTAATGTTTTCATTATACCGGGCCCTAATGCTAAATCAAACTTGAGGCCTTTCTTTGGATTTCATGTACAAGACGTGTGCCAAATGCGCAGAACAGAAAACTTACTTGTGATGAATGGGTTTGCATTGCCTGTTCCTGTACATAAGCCAATTGGATCAAATACTCATATACCACATTAGACCATGTGAACTAGCTGTTTGAATGCTTGGCTTAGAAACTAATGGCTTCTCGAATTCGAAAGCTGAGGCAGAACACCTTGAGAAAAGACTGGACTATGACCTCTTATCACACGCCTGTCTGTTCAAGCTTGGCTCTTACAATGTTCTGCATCTCAGCCATTACATTTCGTTGTACCGATGAAACTTGGTTCACTTCTCTTTGTTTTTTATTCCTAGGATGACAAATTACATTGTCACTTTAGTGTGACAAATCCTTGGAAAAGAACATCCCTTTGTAAGAAAAACATTTGGAACTCTAAAAATTACTTTATTATTACAACATAAAAGATAATGACATAACTAAATGAAATGCTTAATTAAGAAAGAAAGATTTTAGTAACTTTACATGACATTATTAAATGAAAAAAGCTACTTTAGGCTTTAAATTTTCAAACCCCTTTCAAAATGTACTCCTATCCTAAATCTTAACCTAATTTGTCCAAACTGTATTTGTCCATCCAACCATGCCAGTTCAGGAGGGTGAAAGTACACTAAAGACTTAATCCTCCTCTTAATCTTATTATTAGATTTTCAGACATATGGCATATTGATAAACCCCCAGTGAACAGGGAAGAGCGTGCTTGTAACAGAAGGCTCTGGATATCCATTCAGTGTTTTACCATTAGCATGGTCTGAATGCTCAGCTCGAAACTGTGGAGAGCGGTTTGAGAGATATGAAACCTGAGAAATTCTTCAGTTCAGATTCACGTCTATGGTTTTGGTAAAATAACAACAGCTGTTAAAGTCACTTTGCAGCTCCCAAAGTATGGGGCATTTATCATGTTTTCACACAACATTAAGAACCATTGTACACCTCCCACGCTATAAATGCACACTACAGTCATATAACCAACAAACCACCTTCTTCATACAAAACCTGGATATTTTAGTGAGTCTCCATGGTGTTAAAAAAGTTAAGAAATGGGCACACCATATAAGTTCAAATCTCTGTGCAATAACTATTCTGCCACAATTTGCTGGACCAGCGGTCCAACTAAATCACAAAGATGTTGTCTAAGCCCACAATATAGCAGATCTGAATAATATATGGGGAAGTATCTCTGGCGCTGGGAAATAACTGAGTAGTTACAACACCAGGATCTTCTAATGTCAACCATATGAACCTTGTATGAAACAATGCATCTTTTCACCTAAACTACAGCTGAAACTGCCTGAAGTATTCCGGTGTAGAGTATTGCATAGTCTTACTAGATAAAAACCCAAAAACCACATGGCTTGTTAAAGGAATTTTCCATTTTCTTAAAAGAAGAATCCAGATGGTTTGCTCACCACCATGTCATCCAAAATGTTGATGTCTTTCTTTGTTCAGTCGAGAAGAAATTATGTTTTTTGAAGAAAACATTGCAGGATTTTTCTCATTTTAATGGACTTTAATAGACACCAACAATTAATACTTAACTCATCACTTTTTTTTACAGTTTTTTTCAACGGAGTTTCAAAGGACTATAAACGATCCCAAACGAGGCATAAGGGTCTTATCTAGCAAAACGATTCTCATTTTTGACAAGAAAAATAAGAAATATGCTCTTTTAAACCACAACGTTTCGTCTAGGTCCGGTCCAGCGCGACCTAACATAAATGCGTAGTGACGTAGGGAGGTCACGTGTTACATATATAAAAAGCACATTTGCTTACCATTGATAAACAATAAACTTACACAAAAACATTAATTAGTATCAGTTGACATACAACAACGTAGGAACAGTCCTCTTTCTTCAACACATGTAAACACTGGGGCGGAGTTTCGCGTTCGTCCTCTGTGACCTCTTGACGTCATGACGTATTGCGTGGGGTCACGCTAGCGCATCACGACCGGATTTAGACGAGAAGTTGTGCTTTAAAAGTGCACATTTGTTATTTTAATTGTGAAAAATGACAATCGTTTTGCTAGACAAGACCCTTATGCCTCGTTTGGGATCATTTATAGTCCTTTGAAACTCTGTTGAAAAAAACTGTTAAGTGTTGAGTTAAGTATTAATTGTTGGTGTCTATTAAAGTCTATTAAAATGGGAAAAATTCTGCAATGTTTTCCTCAAAAAACATAATTTCTCCTCGACTGAACAAAGAAAGACATCAACATTTTGGATGACATTGTGGTGAGTAAATTATCTGGATTTTTCTTTTAAGAAAATGGAATATTCCTTTAAAGGTTCTGCAAACAAACATACATAGATCTGCCATACATAGATTAAGTTGTTAAGTCTGAAAATTATCATATTTGACTAAATTCATCCTTAAAAAAAATAATGCTAAATTTTTGCATTTAAACTTGAATTCTGAAAATCAAATTTCTCATTTTATCTCATGTCTTTGTGGTTTTTCTACTCTTACAGTATATGATGCTTCAGCATAGGGCTGGGTATCGATTCAGATGTTCCAGATCAATTCGGTTTCCATTCACAATCTATCAAATTAATTCGGTTTCGATTCACAAGCTATCAAATAGATGAGGTTTTGATTTACAAGCTATCAAGTCGATTCGGTTTCAATCCACAGGCTATCAAGTCGATTCGATTTCTATTTGGATTCTTGAGTTGATTTTTATACTCTATTCTCAATTCAACTCAATGAATATAGATTTAATACAAATACTATATTTATAAAAAAGAACAGTGAACAGCAGTTTACAAGTGGGTAATTAATAAAAAAAATCAAAAGCCACAAAACTGTCGTCGTCTTGCTTGCGAAATCTAAAATGCTTCCATACCTCTGACTTTGTATGTGAAGATGGCATCAATGTCGACGAAGCACCTGAAACCGCCATTTTAAACACCGAATGAATGAATGACATGCACGCCTCTCGCTCCTTGGTAACATCGCGCAAGGCAAAAAAGAGGGTGACACTAGTGGAGAAGACTAGTAGTTAGATTAACGTTAATCTTATGTTCAATGTTTGCAGTAAATAAATATGAAAAAAACATTGATTAGTGGCCTTTAAGTATCGATTTTGAATCAACCACGTAAAAAAAATGATTAATTGAAAAATAATTTTTTTTGCCCATCCCTACTACAGCAACTGACATTGTTTGTCGCAAGTATGCAAGTTCAGTGAGAAATATTTATGGCAAGTACATTTTCTCAACTCACTTTGAAAAACATTTTCATTTTCGTAAAACATGACACACAAACACTTATCTAACAGCAGTTTCTTAGAGTGCACCTTATCCAAGGTTAGCAGACTGAGTGCACCAGTTTAAGGACACATGTGTGTGCTGTTCAGCAATTGCAACTAATGTCAACTCCGTCTCTGAGGTTAAGAGGAGAGATGTGTTGGGGCTGGCGTTAGTTAATCTCTAGAAGCTGGGCAGCTGGGTCTAGGCTAATACAGAAACCCTCTTCTTAGTAAGTATACACGCTGTGCCCATTCTCATCCGCTTTACCACACTGCTGCCAGATTGCCTTTGATTGGTTGTCTGGGGCATTTTCTGGGATTATCTGCTTAGCTGTGATTGGTACTTGACATAATGAATGATACTGCTGTAAACAAACTGAGTACACAGAGGGTTTGTAAAATGTGATATGAATTTTTCAATCTGATAAAATCTTGCAACTTGTTTCGAACAGACAGTTCACTTTCAGCTATATTATTTTTAGTAATTATTTTGATGTTGGCACAACCAAACATATGCAACCTAATAAACACTTGGCACTGTCAATAAAAGGTGCTATTTATAAGGCAGCCTACTTTAGGAAATGGTACTAGACAGTAACCCGTGATCAGGGTAGACCATGATACAGTCCTGTTAAGGTTTAAATTAAGCAGCGATCGACTGTACGTATGAAAGGTGTCAGTCTATGACAAAGGATAAAGAGATTAGCATTAAGGCAGTTTAATACAGTAAGTTGGCGAGGGGGAAGGGGTCATCCTTGTGTTTTTATAGTGGCATTTTACATTAGAGCTGCACGATAAATCGCATGCGATATCACACGCATCTCGTTGGTAATGCCGGTTCCCTGATTAGTAGTAAATCTCCATCACCTGCTTTCAGATAGAGCGGCATTTTATATACAAAGCCGTAGTTCACTGACAAGCTGTGCCATATCGCATACATATCGCGGGCAATACGTCCGCGATAATTAATGCGAAATTGTCCCGATTGTCAGTGAACTACGCATGACAATCACATGCGATTTATCGTGCAGCCCTATTTTACATGACCACGTTTCAATTAAAAAACAGGAAACAATGCGTTTTAGCTGTTCGCTTACACAACAAGTGTTTTGGGGTCCGGCAAACTTTTGAAAACATGTTTCAAAGTGCATGTTTTTTAAAACAATTCTGTTATTTTTTGTGTAAATGACCATGCATCCAAAAATGGATCTTCTATGGCATTATGAAGCACCTTTATTTTTAAGAGTGTACCTCATTGTCCATCGAAATTGCTAAATGTTTTCGTCATCTTTGTATTTATCACTCTAAAGGCCAAAGTATATACTGTATTTTCCGGACTATAAGTCGCACTTTCATAGTTTGGCTGGCTCTGAGTCAGGCGTGAATTGTAAATCAGTATGAATTAATTTTGACATATATGAACCAAGAGACTGATTTAGCCTATTCAGCCTTCCAGGTATGTTTTGTATGCTATTGTGTATCTTTTAAATAAAAAAACGTGTAAATAAATCTTGTAAATAAATAACTTGTCTTTCCAGATTAAATGCGTTTTCTTCGGCTTAGATTTTGTGAAATAATTTTCTAAATAAATGCGACGTGTAGTCCATTGCAAATTATGTTTTTTATCTTCATTAAGCATTTTTGTTCGAAGCGACTTATAGTCCTGAAAATACGGTAGGCTATTATAGTTAGGGCTGTGCTGATAAATAGTGCAAATGCGCGTTTTCTCAATTAATGAATTTAAATGAATTACGGTGAAATGCCCCCACATCCAAAAGCCAGAGGGCGCTCTCGTTTAGAAACGCCATTTGTGCCACAGAAGAAGTAGCATACCAAACACTATTCCATGAAATGTCTAAAGGAATATTTATATCGCTGTTCTTCAGATTGTTTCAGGTATTTTCATGATAATAAAAATATTTTGAATTATTCTGTTTGGCGAGTGTTGCTTTTTTAAATGCACGTTATAAACGACTCAAACTCAGTGATTTTAGATTGATAAGGACTTCCTACTGATCACAGAGCCGTAGTACATGCAACAAGCTGCGCATGATGAAACACAGAATCGGAGCCTTGCGATTCAGAATCGATTTCAGACAGGTCTTTTTAATGGGGAACGCTATGTATTGGCACAGCCCTAATTATAGTCTAGTACAGTGGTTCTCAAACTTTTTCAGCATGCGGCCCCCCTTGTGTACGGTGAATTCCTTCACGGCCCCCCCCAAAGAAAATTTATGACAAAAACAGTTCTAAAACGTAACATTTTCATTAAACAAAACATGAAATTATACAACGTAGTGCTGTTGGTTAGTAGCCTTATTTTTTTTTATTACACAGAATTCATGATAAATTCATGTATTTTATAAAATGTCATAAAACTGGGGCCCCCCTGGCACCATCTCGCGGCCCCCCTGGGGGCCCCGACCCCCAGTTTGAGAACCACTGGTCTAGTATAGTCACATGTGCGCGAGGATCCACGTACAGTGTGTGTGTGACACAATTTTCTAGGGCTGGGTAAAAATATCGATTCATCAATGCATTGCAATTATGTGTTCCTCAATTCAATATCGATTCATCAAATCCTATGAATCGATTCAGCCTACCGGCCAGTGGCGGCGCTGTGGGTGGGCAACACTCTAGCGCCCGCTCCCCGAGGTAATTTGATCCGGCCCATTATGTAGTCTGTGAAAAAGACATCTCTAGAATAAATAAATGTAGAATTTAAATAAATGTAGTTGGACAACGGGCCCTACAGTTACGAGTTGATGAGCGTGCATCTGTTACGGCATGAGATGCAGAGCGCGCGTCACGTGGCTGGCGCGAGCAGCTGTGTCACGTGTATATATTCGCGCTTTGGTCTACCGCGAGCCGCTCGCGCCCGCATATCAAGACGCGACAGTGGTGAGACCACGGACTCTATGGCTGTTTTAACTCCTTGTATTTCCATATACATTGATATGTCGGCTCAATGATGACTTGCTTATCCACAATGACATTAGATGTCTTAATAAAGGAAACGCATTGAAACGGTTAGTAACAGTTAATCACCCATCGCGCCCAACACCTGCACCACTGAACGCGTATCTACTGACAAACATACACCTGATTTTACTGCTCAAGCGAAATCTAAAAGTATAATTTCTCTTATTAGAAGCTAGACTAATGTTTGCCAATTATTAAGATGGCTGTTGTAGTTTAAATAGAGGTAGTGAAATAATTAGCTTTGACAAAAACAGCATAAAACAATGTTATGTTACATAATGTAAACTATTTTGTTATGTGTACTAAAGTGAGTAAATAAGTTAAATTCTAAATGAGTGTGATATGGCTCTTATTTACCTTTTTATATGTAAATTAAAGCATCTTACAGTGCACTTATGTTGTTATGCAGTTTTAAAATACAACATATGAACATGTCTGGATGTAGAAAAAGCCTACTTTGACATCTTACAATGCACTAATTTTGTTGTATGCTGTTTGAAAATACATGTTTGTAGAAAAAGCCTATTGTACAATGCACTGATTTTGTTGTTATGCAGTTTAAATATAAATGTAGTCATAATCACTGATATATCTTCGGCCCCTTATTTGAGATGCTTTTCATGAACTGGCCCCCATGACAAACTAACTGAATAGCCCTGCTCTAGTGAGAGCGTTCAGCGTTGTACAAGACACACTTTACCAAAACACGCTTTACCAAAACAGCAAGATGGCAAACAGCAGCTGCACTCCGTTCAAGTTTGCACTAAAAGCTAAAATTAAAATATAGGCTACTCAGGTACTTAATTACTTGTGTAGGTACTTAATTACTTGTGTATGTACTTATTATTGAATCGATATTGAAGCAAACAAATCAATATCGAATTGAATCGAATCCAATTGAATCGAAGCCACAAGAATCGGAATCGAATCGAATTGTGAAATTCCTAACAATACCCAGCCCTACAATTTTCATCATCAGAAAAGTGAAGAGTATACGCACTGTCAGATTTTTTTAATTTCACATACAGCATGCACCTACAGGGAAGTGTAGTATGTAGCCCAGGAGGAGATGCATTGCATTTTGTCGCAATGCGAATGCATGGTACGTCTTTGTACACATACGGAGTGTACAGTGTACATAAACTATACTTTGCAAGGCTGTGCGTTCAACCACATACGTTGCACATACGTTTGCGTACAAGTAAACAACTGACTATACTCTGTGCTTAAAGAAGAATGTGTATGTGCGCAGGCGCATAGTACTTCTTTACAACGTAACTGCTGGCCTGGCACCCATAATACAGAGTTTAGTTGCTTTAATAGTTCTGCGTTTCTGTGTAGTTCTAGTTCTTTTCCGTTTTTTTGTACAATTGTTGTCATGCAAAAGTAACCTCACTTTAGCACACATGCCTGTGAACATTTCTACAAGGCCTGTGAAATAGCATAGACTCTGATTCAACCCACAAAATAAATAACGCGAAGGAGACATTAGCCTCTACCATTTGAGGTCATACAGTGTGAGAAAGGTTTCTGTGTTTTACCCTCACATGGCAGAGACCCTGTTTTTAATCCCCTGGCAGTCATATCTTACTGATGAGGTAATTCAACAAGGTTTTCAAAGCACCGAGAGGACTGCTAACCTTATCACCATCCAGACAACCGTACCTCCCTCCTCCGCAAGTAACTTTTTCCCAGAATAGATAAACTGACCCAAGGTGAAACTAAAACACTATTAACAAAACCTTGATGCCCTTAAGTTTTCATGCAGTCTCAAGTTCTCTGTGAGGAGTAAAATCACTTCTTATCTTCCTTGACAGCTCGAGATAAATTTCAGAGAGGGTTTCATCATGCTGAAGGTTGTAGTTAATGCACAAAAGGGCTGGAGTAGGGACACTAATTAAGTGCTGTGGACATGACTGCATTCCAGATAAGATCAATCCAGTCTGCTGGGAGCCTTGCAGTGAATTGACTTTTGGCAGTAGAAAAGGTTTGGCAGTAAAGAAACCATTTGTTTCATAATAGGTTTTACTTCACATTAACATTGCAAATTGGAATTAATATTCAATTTAAGTGTTACATATAATAGCCAGAAGTGGGCTAAATTATGCCTTCTCTCAACACTAGTCAACAATTATCTATTAACCCTGCCAAGGAAAACCACAGAAGGGAAAATGACACAACTAACAAACACAACTCAAGACTTATCAAGGTCATTTTTATTTCCCTTTTCATTATTATCAACTTCCTACATATAACCAACTACAAATGTGGAGTGGACAACTAGCAACATCTTTGTTTAGTAAACTGAAGAATATACCGCTGGTACACTTTCACTTCTCTATTTTGTCTTGATAAAATGCAATATGTAATCCCTTGCTATAAGGAAACAATGCATGCAGCCAAGTTTCACTACATACATAAAAAAACAATATTTATTTTGCATTTTTTGTAAGGGTGCTCTGATAAATCCAGATATACACTAATAATACACGGCCGATAACTTTTCTGAATCGCACAGCCTATATTATTCACAGCTATTTCATGTAATATGGTTTTTGATCAGTAAGTCCTTATCAATCGGAAATCACTGTTAGTTTAAGTCGTATATAACATGCATTTGAAAAAGCATCAAACATAATCATTATAAATATTCTTTATTATCAAGCAAATACCTGAAAAGGTTTGAAGAACAGCAAATATAAATATATCCTTAAGCCATTTCCTGGCTGCGTGTGTATGGTTCTTCGTCTACAGCGCATATTGAGTTGCTGCATGAGAGCGCCCCCTGGCTTTTGGATGTAGCGGCATTTCACCGTATTTCATTGAGAAGCACAGCAAGCATCATCGGCAGATATATCAGTGCACCCCTAATTTGTTGCATTGTATTCAATTTACTGTAACTATTTAATAAGTTAAGACAATAAGAAATAGGGCTGTAACAATATATCGCACGTCCCATTAAAAAGGCCTGTCTAAAATCGAATCTGCATCACTGCATCACGATTCTGTGTTTCATGTGCAGCTTGTGCGTGTACTATGGCGTTTTGGTCAGTAAGAAGTCCATTATCAATGTGGATGTGGCGGCATTTCACCGTAAATCATTCAAATTCATTCATCGAGAAAACGCGCATTTGCACGGTAAATCGTTACAGCCCTAATAAGAAACCCTATTAACAATAATGTAAATGTAAGCCTTTAGTACATTGTTGGCTAACATCTATAGTCTTATGTGAGCATAAACTTAAAAACTTTGGGCAGTAGTAGTGCAGCTTTTCCAAATGTTTTCTCAATGACTTAAGCAGACCCTGCAGTAAAATATGCCCAACTCTCAAGTGAGTCCATGAGCAGATAAAAGCCAGTTCTCGTCATGTTAACATAACAAAATTAGCTATGTGTCTGCAATTGGTTTGTTTGCATAAAAGGTCTATTCTTGGTCCCCTTAAGTGGATGAAAGAAGTCCAATAATATTGCTATCCCACTAAGATAAAACACATCTGTTCTACAGCAAGCTGTTCTTGATGTAACTTTAAACTTACACATGAGAGGAATTTTATGCCACCCTGAATAAAAGGCCTAAAAAAGGGATTTTATGATACTTTTGACTTGAACATGCCACGAATGCCAACATGCAAATAGCACTCTCTCTGTCTCTGTTGTGCATTGCTCTGTTGCCGGTACGCCATGAATGTTCAAATACGGTAACAACACACTGTTGATAGAGTAATATCACTATAACAAGAACTTGGCAATGAGCTAGTCTTATAAGTATTTATCCTGGCAGCTCTGATCCCCTGTTCTGCTCAAGAATGAAAGTCTGGCCTTACATGAAAATTCCTGTCCAGTTGTGAACTGACACACAAAACCTAAAATAGAATCAAGAGGATATTTTTCGCTTGTTCTGTAATCACCTCTTCTTCCACAGAACACCCTTTATGGCCAAGTACTGAAACAAGATGCTTGATTGGTGATGATATGGGTTACAAGTAACACTACAAGCAGAAGTGATGATAAAAGGCAGCTAAAAGCAACAAAAACAAACACTGGCGAAGGGTGTTTAGAGTTTCTTGTTTACCCAAATCAAACAAACTGAATAACAACTAAACAAACGACTCGATTACTTTTACAACAGTACAACACAATCCTCTGGTGTAGTTTCATTTACAACATCTTAAATAAGTGTGCACACAAAGACAGCTTTGCAATGCTTCAGCAAATGCCAGGCATTGCGATTTGATATCTTTATACAATTATGGCAAAGCATTGTTCCTAGGCAACCAAATGATTGTGCAACCTACACCACCATTTACTAAACATTAAAAACATTGCAACCTCCATACAAGAAGAAAAATCATCATTATAATGAGCTGTGAATGTGGCTATGTGAGATTGGTTTTAACATGTACATTGCTGAAAATGCCATCGTGACCATAGGTTGGCAGAAAGTATAAAACACCCTGCTTAGTGCGGTGGTTTGATGATCACACAAAATTTCACAATTATTATTATCTGCTTACTCAGCGTAAGCAGTAGTGATTTAGCAAGCCAAAACATGCAATTAAATACAATAACGTCTCATTTGAGCACATTCCTATACTGTAGACTGGAACTGATGTTGTACTATTGGTTTAGAAATGACTGCTGAATCACATCTGGTGGAAGGAAGTTCCTGGGTTTTTTTCCTTTATTTGGCAGTGAGGCAATTCGCAGTTTTAAGATTATACTCCCAGTCATGAGTCAGTCATAAAACTAAAGTTTCAGACATTGTGACTGATTGTGAGTCATTCACTTGCCATGTCCTCAAAAAACTCAACAAAGTATCACCTTACATTTCAAATAAATGAACACAGAGGAATCCAAAACATAGTTCTCATAAAAAACATGTGAAGATACGGTGTGGCTCATATTAGATTATATCTATTATATATCTATATCTAGTGTTAGGACCAACACTATTCACTTCTCAAATCTCTTTCATCATCAGAAGGACACTAGGTCAAGTTATATTTGTACTTACGTCACTCTTCCTAAACTTTGCCTTCAGGCTCTTCATATTAGTCCATTCAGATTTCAGCTGATCCCAAAAGTCCTGGATAAAATCAAACTTTGGTAAGTCTCACACACAGACATACACTCCAAAGCAAACTGTAGCTTAATACAGCGGAAACTAGAATCAGCACTGCACTGTTATTAATGGCAAAAAACTCGGACGAAATCTTTGGAGGCAAAACACAGAGATGGATCAAGTTACAGTAGCTGTGTTATTGCCATTCACTATGCTTGAATCAGATGTGTAGACTACTGTGTGACTATTACAGTATTAACGCATTTCGTGTTTAAAGTTGTACAAAATGTTGAAGAGGGTGTGAGAAGTCCATACTCTTACTGATATCCAAAAATACACATAATCAGTGCTCACTGGTATTCCTGGATCTTCTTGGGAAGTCTCAGGAAACCGAAATGTTTAGATGGAGCGAAGCCTCCAACAAGATAAGAAAAGCAAACAGGACAGAAGCGCGCGCTTCAATGAGAAACAATAGCAACACTGTGTCCAGTTATAGCTGACAGGAATGATGATTGTAAACAAAACTGGCACGTAAATGTAGCGAAAATACACTTTATTATGTAGCGTAGAAAAATTATCAACGTTACACCGCTGCATGACACGTTTCTACTAAGTTTTCATGTAAAAATGAAAACTATGTTAAAATGTGTAAGAAAAGATAAAAGCTTTCTGCACTTACCCACTTTGCAAAAGTTAAGCCGCACAGACAAACAGACCTCAGGGGATTGTTGCTAACAGACTTTTCCCAGTTGCATTTAGTGTTTCAGACACATTTAAGTGACTGTTGGATATAACAACAAAACGGTTGTAAATGTGAAAAGTGGGCTAATGAAAAGAAACCAGCAGCAAAGTTATTCACCGACAAAATCCATTCAAGCGGGGCTCGCCTCGCGCTGCCTCTGATTGTTCCCCGGGCAGATAGAGTGACGTCACCATCGAGGTGTCCTCGTGACTGCCGAGTTTACTGTATCATATCTGTGGATTATTTTATTGTGAATCTTATGAATTTATATGGTACATTAAAGATACATAAAATAAAGTGAGACACTTTAAACTATTAAAAGGTCTTCATGGCTGATGTTTTGTTTTAAATTTATTTTATTATTTATAATCTAGTATTCTTACGTGTTTAAACTTCCAACAAGTTGAATATATGGGCATACACTAGACGTGCTTTATTTACCTCACACTTTTTTCAATGCTATGCATAGTGTTCGCCAACAATTTTACAGATTCCGATTACAGATATTTTGGATGCTTCCCACACAGAACATGTTATGACAGAAATTGTCACCATGGTTACGTAATGGCATGTTAAATACACAAGTTTTATCATATCAGGATTAACAAACATCCGCGATTGCCCAAGAGCAAATATCTGTATGATCCTGTAGCTACTGTATGCTGTTTATAGAAGTGGTGACATACTGATATGCAGTAGCCTAATTTCACTGGGGACCATGAGTGTCCTCAGGGTTTAAAGCCAAACGTGAGGACAAACTCGATAGTGACCTACAACCCAATGCAGCTGTGCTCGAGTGAGAGCGCCGCGTGGCGGTCAAGTTTAACCTTATAACCTCTACCACATAGCCTGCAGCCCTGAAAACATACAACAGAGGCCAAAAGTGATGCTCTTAATGCGACGTAAACCAAACCTCCCATAATTAAGCATAGGCTTAAATTTGCTAGAGTTCTCTCATGGCCTCGACTCAGCTTTGTGCATGTTTTTTGTGTAATTTTTCTTCCAAGCCTCCTCATATTTTCCACTGAACTGAGCTTTAGTTCCCTCTCAAAGCATTACACAGCATGCATACAAAATCTTTCATTCATCATATTTATTAATCTTTTTTATTCACAGTCTATAGATGTATCCCAGATGATTTACATTTCACTACAGGTTGTATATGCAATGCATGCAGTATAACTGTGTATGTGACAAATAAAATTTCGAATTTCTCTTAAAAAAGGAATTTGCTACTGAAAGAATGCAGATTCTTCCAAAACTTCCCATTAGGGCAAATAAAGGTTTGTTTTAAGATCACTGTCTTAATCTAAAAAAGCATTGTTACTTTTTTGTTTAATTGTGGCTTTCATTTTACAATTCTCTGTGGTGATACTACAGTATAAAGTACTAGGCTGACCAGCAGCACGGCATATAGCTTGTGGTCACACAAAACCAAAAGAAAAACCATCCTACGCTTCTTTGATGTGGTGGGTCTTTGCTTTGGTGGTCTATATTGCCTCAAGTGACAGAGAAATGAGAATAACAATACATTTTTACAGAGTGTATTTAGATAACTCAAATGCATTGTTATGAATAGATTATTTAAAATGAAGAACATATTACAATCAACACAGCCCCAAGGAAAAAAAAACTTCAGCCTACACAATACTGAATAATTAGCATCTGATTCTGCATATTTATTTAGTTCTCCAAGAAAGAAGAACAAGGAAAACAGTTTTCTTTGTTTCATATTGTTTGTTCCAAACACATCACCATTTACCAATATACTGGTTTTTACTTATTAATGGTTTGTTATAAATAGGGTAAAGTTGACAGAAACCAACACCACACTTCAATAACTATAGTTGCATGGGCAGTAGATTCCACTGAGCTGGCAATAATGCACCAACGCCAATATGTATGTCACAAACCAGTGGGATGAGGGTCAGCTTTTCATCATAAGATTTCCTAGGCTCAAAAAATCTCATTAAAGAGCCCAAAGGTTTGCACAGTTCACCATGTTCCTTCATTAAATGCTGCATCTGCACCATACGCATGATTTCTATGATTTCCAATTTCACCATATTGACAGATATGGAGATGATTGGCAGGTGTTTCTTTAATGATGCTTATCTGCTGAGATTTGCACTTGCAGAAATATTTGTAGAAGGGAATGCTAGAGGGGCAACCTGCAATTTTTGCCTTAAGTATCTTTTTCTTATCTAGCCTAATCCTTAAGTTGGTGTAACCTAAAAATAGTCATGTTGATTCCGTCATGTTCATTACTATTATTCTCTTTAAGGAAACACAATTAAACCCCATTAAGTACATTTTGCTTTGGCCTGGCTATACCTGACACAAATTATACATGCCACCACAGGCCATAATAGACTATGCATCCTCTAGATGTGTACTGTATGACAAGATGATCGCACTTTAGAAATTAATTATAAAAAAGTGCCCTCTATAAGTATTGGGACAATAAAGGCAAAATTAGTTTTTTTACTGTGGACTCAAGAAGTGTCTAAACAATAAAGGGTGAATATGAGGAAAAAAGAACACAATGTCACATGACATAACAGAGAAATTTTGTCTTTACAGTGCCAATACCTATGGAGGACACACTGCATGAAGATGCATTAATAAACTTTGAAGAAAATGCATATTAGTGCAATAATTGTTTAAAATATAATAATTCCAGGGTCACAGCTTCTAATTTTTTAGGTTTACTCTTAAAAATAAAGGTGATTCAAAGGTTCTTCACAGCGATGTCATAGAAAAAACATTTTTGGTTCCTCAAAGAATTATTCAGTCAAAGGTTTTTTAAAGAACATTTTCTTTCTTACCTTTTTATAATCTGAAGAACCTTTTTTAAAGAACAGAAAGGTTCTTTGGATGTTGAAGGTTCTTTATGGAACCATTAGACAAAAAGGTTCTTCTATTGCATTGTGAAGCACTTTCATTTTTAAGAGTGTTATTCTGTAAGTATTACTGAGGAAACTGATACACTAAATTAAAAATGTAAAAAATAGTAGGTGTCAGTCAAGGGCCACTGGGTTAAGATTAATATCTCTATGGCTCAAAGAGAATCTTCACTGAAATTACTTAAAGTAAATGCTTGAAAAATAAAGTTGTCTGTCCAGGAGGGGGTAGTATTTTACTATTGACTATTGGATCATATTTGGTCATCTCTACTCCTGTTAAGAACAGATTTTAATTTGTTGGCCTTGCATCATACACATTTAATTTAGTTTAACTGAATTTGATTCTGTCTACTTTGAGACATTAAACTGCCACATAATTCAACAATAGCCTACAGAATTTAGATTGTGTTGACTGAAGACTCATCTCTCCACTTACACTGATTAAAGTCCTTACAAATTGTTACAATAAGAGCAATAGAGCACAAACAGCAAAAAAATATTTAAACAACTCTCAACATAAAAGAAAATAAATAAATATACCCTTTTATTCCATTTTTTTTGCATACTATGAAATTTTAGTATTTTGTATTAAATTTGTGATTACTATAATATTTACTTGCTAACATGACAATATTTGTAATTTATTAAGCATACACTGAAGTTTTGTGAAAATAATATGCAATAACTTTGTGACACTGTGCCGTTGATAGACAAATGCACGCCTCAAAAGTTCGGTTTGTGTCGTTCTGTCCTCAGCTTTGATGTCTTTGCTTGTTATGACACTTTGAATTATGCAGGGGAAGTGTCTGAGTGTGTTTTGAGTATTAAGCCATCACAAAAAAATAATGGAAACTTTCTTGTTGTGTTTGGCGTTAAATGCATTTAATGTAAGAAAAGACAAATAATTAAGAACAAATTTTTTCAGTAATCCACTACATATCAAGAGACCATATCAATCAAAAGCAAAGCACAATAACTTAATATTAGATACTCAGTCATATTTGTTAAACTGCATTCTTGAATTAATTTTTTTTAAATCAGCATACGCTTTGTAAATAAACACTTATGGATTACAATCTAATATGATGATGATATCATATAAAGTATGTTCCTAATAGGTTGTTCTGTTAAATTGTTTTTTTAGCATGTTGTTGATCCAGAAGATGTGCTTTTTAGAAAGAAAAGTGTACACAGTTGGTTTCCCAGGAACACCACATCCCCTCGATCCTGAAACGACTCCAACAAGGTTTTTTTTACATTCCAGTGGTCCACCGGTATCTCCCTAAAAAAAGAGTTTGACAGTTTTCTTAAAATAGCTTGCAACTAGCCAAACAATGAAAGACCAACATATAACATACCTGACAAGGGCCTCTGTTTTTCTCCGTGTTTCTTGTACACAGCATATCATTTGTAATGACAAGCTCATCCTTGTAAAAGCATTCGCACAGTTCTTTGTCCACAATAGTCACATCTAACATTTGCAGTTTATCAGAAGCCTGCAAAACTTTTGAATTCTTAGTTCCCCAACCTGTTACAACACATTTTGTTCCAGGTCGAAAGTCTTGCTCCTTTTTGGGGAGTTTTTTGGGCTTTGCTTTCACTTTTTTGTTTAACTACAGAAATAAGACAGCGTTAAAATGCATACTGTGGGAAATGGTCAACATGTTTAAATGACACTCATTCATACCTTAATGAGCATAATGTCATCCCTTTTGGTTTGATTATTGTATGCTTTGGGGTGCTCAAAACTGAGAATGCCAACTCGCTGAGAGCCTTTAGTTTTACTCAGAGACAGAGTTCCAATGAGAACTGTCACAGATTTTATGGGCTCACTGAAAAGAAATATAGGAATGTAAATAAGATGCAAAACACATGGGGAAAGAATCAGGTTTTAATTATTGTTTATATGTTTATATTGTTTATATTTAATAAGTTTTAAAGAGCACCTATTTTGTGTAATTGGTACAATACAATGTGTTCACATGGTTTATGGTTAAAAAACACATTATTTTCCACATACCGTACATTTTTGTTGCTCCAGATTTCACTCTCTTCCTGAAACGCCTGATTTGAAAAGCTCTGTTTCCCTGATTGGCCAGCTAATCTGTACGTTGGGATTGGCCTGAATATCTCTGACGTCAGCAGAAAATGTGACACTCCTAACCATGTTTGAAAGATTTGCTCACAATGCAATCCTAACAGGAGTTAACTTACAGGCTGAGTCCAAAGCAGGAGAAATTATGATAATGTTGGTCTTGTCTACATCACCAATCCCAGGAAGTAAACTGTTGCCTATAATCTGTGTGTTTGTTGTAGTCCAAGAAAAGAGATTTACATTGGAGACAATAACTTGCGGCATCATTTAAAAACGTGAATCGGACAATAGGTGCTCTTTAAGACAAGCCATCTTCAAAATCATCATTCATTGCAGAGTATTTTATCCATAAAATTGGAGACATTCCTGCAGCTTGGTTTCCAAGGTCACAAACATGTAACTTCTTCCACCCTGAAGCTATTTTGGGGATTTTCGCCTGGACTTGGCCTACCCAATTTCAAAAGCTTCCCATACCCACATGCAGAGGTTTACATACAAATGTTTGTTATCATTTTACAGGAAACCCTTTGAAATTACATAAAACACTGTTGAAAGTGCTAAACTTGGTTGTATGTGATGTCAGTCCTCTAATAAACACAAAAATAAATAGGCGCTTTTTGATGTTTTTTTTCTAAAGTTTTTATTTGAAAGTGTATAACTCTGGCCCTTGGTGCCTCAGCTCCCTGCAGTTTTGTTTGATTCCAGGAATTGCCAGCTTACAGAGGAAATAGGAATTTTTTCTCTATCATAATCTATACAAAAGTTATTTTACTCCAACTGAAGGGAGGAATAATACCCTTTTTGTATTTAATTTCCATCTAAAAATATTTGAAGTGCTCCCATAAGCACATACAGTGGAATAAATGCAATTGCTTTATATCATTTTAAAGAAAACACTTTGAAGTTACATAAAAAGCTGCTGTTTGTGAAAAATATTGTTATTTATGTTGTTTTTCATACAATGAAACACCAAATTTTCTTTTTTTATGTTGTAAATACTGTATCTGATAGTGTATAACTCTGGTTCTGGGTGCTCTAGCAGACTGCAAACAGTTCTGGTTGTTAACAGCAGCAGACAGTAGACACCCAAAAAAAGAATGAACTCTTTAGCATGTTGCATTCAAAAGTTATTCTTATTTTACTGAAGTGTGCGAAAATACATTTTTCATATAAATATTAATTTTTTGTTTTGCACATATAATAAATAACAAGGGATTAATTATGCACACAACCAAAGAAAATGTTGTGAATGGACTCATTTTTTAGAGTAGGACCTAAGAGAAAAGATGGTGTATCATTTGTGGCTATATGTGCTATCTGAGGCAGTTCATGCTCAAGTTTCACATACGTTTACAAAAGACGATTTTTTACCTTATTATTCATTCAACTATTGTTGGATATGTGTTAATAATAGAACAAAAATAACGCTGTAGCCTTATTCCTGAGAATGAGAGCTTTCATTTGATATAAGACTTGCCCATGTTTGTCATATTTTAAAAATATGAAATATGTGAATATTAAATCATATACAAATTTATGGGGGGGGGTTTATAGTGTAAATTAAATGTAAATAACTTTCTTACAGTAAAAGATTTCTCAAATTGATGCATATCTGCAGAAAGTAGAGACTTTCAAACAGTATCTCATATGTGTTACTGGGGTCCATGACAGACCATTAACAATTAAAAGAATATTTTATATTAAGTCAAAATGAGAAATTTTGGACCCGGGACAGGGTCCTAGGGTTGAACCTATTTTTTTCTGCCAATTTTAAATAAATAAATAAAATAATAAAAATCACAAAAATGTCCCAACATTGAAAATTACATGCTAAAACAAAAATTAAAACATTTAATTAAATTTTTTAATTTTTAGGGTGATAATGCATATTTTCCCCACCAAATTGAAAAATAAAATGCAATTACATAATTAAAAATAAATGATTTGACATTTCATTTTCACTACATTTGTGAGGCAAGACATTTCGAGCAAAAAATACTTTTTTTAAAAGCATTGTATTAATGCTCAGGCAATAACAGTGACATAAACCTAATTAAAATAAAAAGGTTTTATTGAATGGTTTTCATTTTCAACTTGTATGCAAATTCTATGTTAATCAGTGGGTGGGGTTTACTTGGAGATTGTCTGAAGCAGTGTTGCCAACTTAGCGACTTTTAGACTGGTTTAGACAAAACTAGGAAGGGTTTGGATGAACCTTAGCTTCATATCTTTACAGATAGGCTACTGTGTCACTTGCAGGAGTGCCAGCAGGTCTTGCTGTCCCACTGAAATGCATGTCTCTT
Source organism: Misgurnus anguillicaudatus (assembly GCF_027580225.2). Classification (NCBI taxonomy): domain Eukaryota; kingdom Metazoa; phylum Chordata; class Actinopteri; order Cypriniformes; family Cobitidae; genus Misgurnus; species Misgurnus anguillicaudatus. Next base: position 22,595,815 of record NC_073345.2, read on the forward strand.
TCGGCATATACGCTCTGTGCATTGAGCTGAACGAGCTGACGCATGGATGATGCACAAAAAAAGTATTGTTTACATTTCAAAGGAGGAACCAACATTGGTCCGCTGTTATGTATGTTCGTAAACCAAATGTAGCAGTTGAAACTAGCGAATGTAGCTTCTATTTACACATATCTATGGTCCGAGATGGTATGAAAGAGTAGAGGCGGGGACTAATCCCTATATACTGCAGTATATAAGGCAATGGATTAGAATTACATTTAATCTGTTTTAAAGCAGAAGAAATTACTGTGACAGGTAAAACTTTAACATACGCTATTATGATGCTCAAAGATGAGATTTAACCTATAAAATTCTTGACTACAGGGAGACTTTAATAAATACATAAAGCCTTTATTATTATCCACATACGGTAAAAAGATGCCCTCATACAAAACAAAATCCACACAATGTTCATGCTTCAGCAGGATTTAAGGCTGCAAATGAAAATTTATAGATTATATTTCTTGGAAAAAATACTTACTGTTTGCAGTGAGCAGCAGTTAAAACCCACTGGTCTTTAATGAGAATTCCCCCACACACATGATTCTCGTCTTTCTGAATCGACACCATCCATGGTTCAAGTTTTTTCACATCTTTTCCTCCAACAATAGACACTTCAGAGCAATCTGGAAAAAGATATAGCATGCTATTACAAATGTAACAAATACTGATGAATTTAATATGCAAATGTTTTTTCACAAAACATACACAGCAGATAAATAAGCATTACCTGACACTTTGAAAAAGGCGACCAACAGAAAAGGATAAATAATCAAATAGCTGTGAACATCCATTGTGTTGTCTCTCTCACAAAACTCTGTGTGTCTTTACAATGTAAGAAAGTCAAATGTAACAACAGGAAGGAAATAACTGCAGTTTAATCATAAGAAGACACTATTTTGTGGTCAGAACAATCTAAAGGTGTGGAAGTGTTGGTGTGTTTGTCACTTGTTATGCATGCAATGTGTTGCATCTGTTTTTGCACATTGTCACAAGTTCTTTTCATGCCTGTTAAAACAAATCACAAACTATTATTGTATACTATTTTCCTTCACATTTTTTTTTGTAGAAGTCAGGCGTTGTCTGAAGTCATTACAGGGCCGAAGTGTGGTAATTTAATAGAGACAGGGTGCAGACTGGGGCTGCTGTAATTGTCAACTATATATACAGCATTTATATACACTCATCTAAAGGATTATTAGGAACACCTGTTCAATTTCTCATTAATGCAATTATCTAATCAACCAATCACATGGCAGTTGCTTCAATGCATTTAGAGGTGAGGTAAGGGTCAAGACAATCTCCTGAACTCCAAACTGAAAGTCAGAATGGGAAAGAAAGGTGATTTAAGCAATTTTGAGTGTGGCATGGTTGTTGGTGCCAGACGCTCAGTAACTTAGATTTTCATGCACAATCATTTCTGTGGGGGAAAATGCCTTGTTGATGCTAAAGGTCAGAGGAGAATGGGACGACTGATTCAAGCTGATAGAAGAGCAACTTTGACTGATATAACCCCACGTTACAACCGAGGTATGCAGCAAAGCATTTGTGAAGCCACAACACGCACAACCTTGAGGCGGATGGGCTACAACAGCAGAAGACCCCACCAGGTACCACTCACCTCCAGTAAAAATAGGAAAAAGAGGCTACAATTTGCACAAGCTCACCAAAATTGGACAGTTGAAGACTGGAAAAATGTTGCCTGGTCTGATGAGTCTCGATTTCTGTTGAGACATTCAGATGGTAGAGTCAGAATTTGGCGTAAACAGAATGAGAACATGGATCCATCATTGTTACCACTGTGCAGGCTGGTGGTGGTGTAATAGGGTGGGGGATGTTTTCTTGGCACACTTTAGGCCCCTTAGTGCCAATTGGGCATCGGTTAAATGCCACGGCCGACCTGAGCATTGTTTCTGACCATTTCTAAAGAATGCTTTCAGCATTGAATCAATGGCACGTAGAATTAAGGCAGTTTTGAAGGCGAAAGGGGGTCAAACACAGTATTTGTATGGTGTTGTGAGTGTGTGTATATATATATATATATATATATATATATATATATATATATATATATATATATATATATATATATATATATATATATATATATATGAAGAGTTTGGTTCCAAAACGCAAGACCCGCCAATTTTGAAAAAAATGAGTTACTGCCAGAATCAGTATTATATCAGGTCAGTATTATAAAGTAAATTCTTAATTTTATGCAAAATCCAATTTCCGCAGTGTTATTCTGTCATCTTTTCTCTCTTTTTTCCCAAAATGCAATAAACGCCACTCCCCCTTTTCTACAGAATGCCATAAATCCACTCCTCCACAGATTACAGCGCACCTCACGCAATGTAAACAAAGAATGGCGGCGCGCTGAGTACACAGAGTCCTAGTTTTCCTCATCTACTTTGTACTTCGTGATCACCAAACAAACAAAAACAAAATAATACTTTAATAGCATTGATAAACCTGTGATGGTTTTCTGTGACGGGAAAGAAACGAAAGCCATCAACATGTAATAATTTACGCAGAGGAACTCGGGAGACCGGTGCTTGTTTGGCCGGGCTGACAGCATCAAGTTTCTGTCATGCTAACACATTGACCCCAGGGGATCTTATGAAAAACTTTCCATAATTTTACTCAAAGTCAACGAAAATCGAGCAGGACCAAAACATTTGCTGATACAGCTGATCGCTTTGAAAAACGTTAAGCCAGGAGTGAGGACGTCAAGTATAACCGATGACTTCTTAATATCACAAAGTAAGTGTTTTGATTAATGACAATAATGTTTATATTTTTAATTAGTGTGTACAACTAGTCAACTAAATGAATATAACATGGCAAAGATTAATGCACATTTATATAGGCGATTGATTCAAAAGATTTATAGCATTTTTAATAAAAACTTGTCATGGATTTATTGCATTTTGTGGAAAAAATAATCCCTTTTTATAATAAATCTTTGAAAATCAAGTTATGGATTTGAATTTTTTATGTTTTTATAACCTAGAGATGCTATGTGAAAGTTTGTAACAGAAAATAGTGGTTTTCATCTTGTCACTTTCTTGGTATAGAAAACACGTTTTTACCGAAATTTGTCAAAATGGATTTATTGCGTTTTGGAACCAAACTCTTCATATATATATATATACACTGTTAGACATTTCTGTAATTTTTACAGTTATTTACTGTATATCACCCAGTATAATACTGTAAACTATTTATGCAGTACATAACTGTAATTCGCGTTGCATTTTGGGAATTTTCTGTGACATCATACATCATATACAGTAATTTACTGTATTTTTGAAAATTGCTGTATGCTACTGTATATTTTCTAACAGTCTTTTGGCAGTATTTTCCTTATTCACACAAATCCTTATTTTATTTTTCTCGAAATCATCATTTTTGACAATTGTATACACACAGCCGTTGACTTATTCTAGCTAAGGAACCATGTAGCAGCACAGGTGTTCAGAGGACCGATTTCAGGTGTGCACATAAACTGAAGAGTTTTCAAACAAGACTTTCCCTGGGACAGCACAGCGGCGCTTTTCAGTTGAAGATACACGAGAGGAGAGAATGAAAAAAGACCAGCAAGGTAAATAATCTATATAAGTTATTTATTATCAGACCCGCGGTTGTTGTTTACCCGAACGGGACATTTTAAAACCATTAACCGGACGCGCTGCTTAACGTATAACGGTAATATTAGTTTACCAAAGTCAGTATAAACCTAATTAATAAATCATACTATGTGTATGCAAACCTACGAGCACGTGCGGTGCGTTAAATTACACGCTAGTGTTTTCCTTTTATAAAACTATTATGAAGAAATGCTTAACGTAGCCTAATGTATACGTCAATGATATGAAAAGATCAGATTTAGTATATAACGTTACCTGAGAGAATAATTTATTAATAAAAAGCATATTTAACAAAGTACCCTAAATTACATGAAGCTGGGAGGAAAACTCTTAATGTGTAAGTTACGTTGTGTTTATATTCTCATCCGCTTGGCTTTACCTGTTACATAAATTATGCGTTATTAATAAAGTGTATAACTAAATTTTATCTTTCAAATTCGTTAAACTACGTTAAGCATTTTAGAAAGTCCCATGTGAACATAATAAGAGTTTGTTTAACAGTTTTACAAACGACTTCAACGTATGAGCGTATGTTGTTTGTGTGTTGTGGCCAATCGGAAAAACATTATATATTAAATGTAAATATGTTTAAACATAAAGGCTGAAAACTAATTTGCATAAAATCAAGTTTTAAAATGTGTTTTTGTTTTGTATTAAATTGCTTTTGAGGCCAATGTAGCTGTACAGTAAATATTCAGCCTCGATCAGAAAACCATGTCCCAGTGTCCTAACACACAGACCTGTGCTGTGGCCATGGTGCAGTGATTCGAGTACAGTACATCTACTCTGGTTATCATTTCAAAACAGTATTTACTGAAAAATATGAGTGTTTAGCATCATGTATTAAATGTGTTAAATATGTCCTTTTTTCCCTGCATTAATTCTGCTGTCTAATTTCTTTGGGAGGATAAATTAAGGAGGATATAACAAAATACACTGCAAGAACTGGAATGAGAGACAAGTGAGGATGAAGAGGACAACAGAATATCCATCCTTTCTTCACCACCTCACAGAGTTTGAGTGAAACAACTTGTATTAGGTCAGACACTTCTCAATAAGATACAGTATGTGCTGCATATATGGGTTAGTTAGGTCTCCCTTCTTAACTAACAGCTGTAACAAACAGTACTGTAAAAAACTGTGGTTCAAAATAATTATGACCATCTTTCTTTTGCTTACAGGACTCACAGGATTATTTTATAACAAGACTGAGTATCTTATACCAGAAGTTTGGTATTTTTTGAAGCTACTGTATTATTTCTTATGACAATTCATTTTGATGTGGATTCAGAACTGTAAGTTGGTAAGTACATTTACTGTATTTACTGTAAGTAAAGGCTAAAGAGTATATCTCCTCTAGTTCTAAGTTCTAACAACGTTCCCAAAGGTCCCAAAAGTGTCTAGTTTTTAAATTGTTTAGGAATGTTTCTTGATTGTCCGAATGTTAGAGGAATGTTACATTTTATTTTCAGACAATGTCATGTTTAAATATACTCACAATGTTTAAAACACATGTTTAGTATATTTTATGAATGTGTTTTACAACAGTTTGTAAATAATAGAATGTAATGTTTTTTTATCATTACAAGCAAAAACATTCATAACGTTATTGGGATCTTTGGGAACTTTCAAGGAACGTTCTTAGAACCTTTCTCTGTGGTTGAGCATTGTGTTAGCATCATAAAACGCCATGGGTTCAAACAAGGGAATGCACATGCTGAAAAAAAATGTATACTTTGCATTGCACTGTATGTTATTTGCATTTTTCTGTAAATGTGAAGATAAATGTAAAGACAGACAGTCATTGTTTCATGTTAAACCAGTTCTATATTAAGAGAACTTAACTAGACTAAATAGAAGGGTCACAAAAGTTTTAATTTTGCTATTATGATGCTGATTTTGTGGTGTTATGGGTTTTCTGGTTACAGTGGTAGTGGATCATGATCACCTCTCTAGCTTCAAAAGTAGGATGCAAAATGTATAACACCAAATCATTATAGCATAACCATGTAATCCATGTAACTTGACATAATTTAAAGTCGTCTAAAGGCAGACATGATTGCGTGTAAGTCCTATGCCAAAGACTCCAAATACTGCATCTACACATTCTTCCTGATGTGTATATTTTGTTGGTATATCCTGGTTGTTGCAGGCCTGACAGTAAACTTGACTGTGAGCATCCTATCCATCAGGTATAGCTGTTTACTTGCATTACTTATTTAGAGAAATGACGGGTCAAAATTGATTATATGGATTATATTTTCATCACCCCTTTTTGTATGTCTTTGGGACACTTGAAATATATAGCATGTATAATGTGGAGCCATTTTATAATGCGGTCACAGACTACTCCCATTGTAACTAGAAAACCAAAGAAAATCATTGTTTAAATTATAAAATTATAATTTTTGGATTAACTAAACCTGTAATCAGTGTTATACGTATGTATGTTTATAATTTGTGTTATTTTAAATGTATTACTGCAAATGATTTGAAATGTGTATGTTTTAAATGTAATTTCACACAACTTCTTAAAGTATTTGTATTGTTTTAAATAAAGGTTTCAATATTTAAAGTTGTCTCTTTGAATTAAATGTTAGCAGTATCTGTAGGTTAAAATGTAAAAAAATTATTTTATCTAAAAATTTAAATATAATAATTTAAATATAATAAAAATGAATGTATAAAAAAAGAATAGCAGTATAGTATACAGTAGTATACTTTAAACCTGGGTTTTTTACGGTAGCACACTGTATTACATATTTACAGTAGCATTTAAATACTGTAAAATGGAAATACAGTTTAGAACTGTAAATCTTATTTACAGTAGCCTACTGGCAACAGTGTTGCCAGTAGGTTACTGTAAAAATCCTTGAAAATGTCTAACAGTGTATATATATATATATATATATATAATGTCACAATCCAGTGGGATGAGGGTCACTTTTCATTGTAAGATTTAGGCTAAAAATATCTCATAAAAAAGCCTAAAGGTTTGCACAGTTCACCATGTTCCTTCTTTAAGCATACTCATGATTTCCATGATTTTCAAATTGCCCTCTTCAAAGATCATCATATGGACAGTTAAAGAGATGATTGGGAGATGTTTCTTTAATGACCCTTATCTGCTGAGATTTTGTACTTGCAGAAACCTTAGTAGGAGAAGTGGTTGTAGGTTTTAAAATGCACTGTAAAAAGTGGCAGCCAGCATTTTTTGGGGATCTTTAAGGATCTTTTTCTTATCTAATTCTAAATTAAAGTACTTAAGTTGGTGTAACCTAAAAGTAGTCAGGTTGGTTTAATCATATTAATAAATATTATCCACTTAATCCACAAAAAACACACAATGAAACGAAATGTATGCAGTGCATTGTGGATAAGAAAGTATGCGCAAACCAATATGCACTAGCATTTTCACCTTGCCATAGACTATGCAACCTCTAGAGGTGTACTGTGTAACTGGATGATCACACTTTAGAAATTAAACATGAAATAGAGTGCCCCCAATAAGTATTAGGATGAAAAGGGCAAAATTTCTCTTTTTGCTGTGGAGTGGAGAAATGTCTAAACATTGAAATGTGAATATGAGACAAAAATGGCACATTTTATTTTTTCACCTGTTTAAACATAATTTACCAACTCAAGGAACAACACATTTGGATTTTAATACTTCTATCTTATGTGTTCATATTGAGAACATTAGCTCACAAGTGTTAAGTGATGAGCTGGGTCCTGATGCATTAATTGTTCACGCATGAAAAGCAGAGAATGTGTACAGTTTCAGTTTGATCCATTGCTTCTGCATTCTGAGTCATGCACAACTTAGGATGAAAGGTTGTTTCTCTTTTTTGAAACAGTCAAATGTTAATAAAATGTCGTTGATAGATCTGCATGCCTGAAAGGTGGTGTGTGTGTGTAAATTTTAGCGGCATCTAGTGGTGAGATTGTGAATTGCAACCAACAGCTCACCCCTCAATTTCAAGACGCATGGTGGCCGCCACAGGACAAACATGTCATCGTCTGAGACCACATAGTGACGAAACGCACTCTGTAGAGCAGTTTGTCCATTTATGGCTACTGTAGAAACATGATGGCGACTATCATGTAAGGAGACCCGCGGTGTATAGATAAAAAGGCTCATCTCATTCTAAGGTAATAAAAACAATACAGTTCTTTATGTAAAGTCTTTTTACACCAATGATAATAAAGTTATGTATATTATATTGCATTTCTGCATAATGCACCTTTAAAAGTTCAATTTGAAGACTTTGGTCCAAAAACGCAATAAATCCATTTTGACAAATTTCGGTAAAAACGTGTTTTCTTTACCAAGAAAGTGACAAGATGAAAACCACTATTTTCTGTTACAAACTTTCACATAGCATCTTTAGGTTATAAAAACATAAAAAATTCAAATCCATAACTTGATTTTCAATGATTTATTATAAAAACTAATTATTTTTTCCACAAAATGCAATAAATCCATGACAGTTTTTTATTTCAAAATGCTATAAATCTATTAAATCAATGTATAAATGTGCATTCATCTTTACCATTTTATATTTATTTAGTTGACTAGTGGTATACAATGATTAAAAAATAAACATTAATGGCATTAACCAAAACACTTACTTTGTTATATTAAGAACACAATGTTTTAGCATGAGAAGCTTGATGCTGTCTGGAAAACAAGCACCCGAGTGCCTCTCGCGGAAATTATTAGCTGTTGATGGCTTACGTTTCTTTCCCGTCACAGAAAACCATCACAGGTTTGGCAATGCTATTAAAGTATTTTGTTTTGTTTGTTGATCACGAAGTACAAAGTAGATGAGGAAAACTAGGACTCCGTGTACTCAGCGCGCCGCCATGTTTGTTTACATTGCATGAATGGTCCGCTGTAATATCAGAAATGGATTTATTGCGTTCTGTAAAAAAGGAGGAGTGGCGTTTGTCGCATTTTGGGAAAAAAGGGAGAAAAGATGACAGAATATCACGGCGGGTATTGGATTTTGCGTAAAATTAATTATATACTTTTAACTACTGACCTGATATAATACTGATTTTGGCAGTAACTCATTTTTTTCAAAAATGGCGTTTATCGCGTTTTGGAACCAAACTCTTCATTTGTCCTCAGCATTGATGAGGTTATTATGTGTTTGCTTGTTTTGACACTTTGAATTAATGAAAGCTATCACACACAAAAAACAATGGCAACTTTCTTCTTGGTGTGAAATGCGTTTAATGTAATGAACAAAATTTCCAGTTATTAACAACATATCAAGGGAAGATATCAATAAAAAATAAAGCACAATGTATTACTTTAATATCAGATACTTGTATTTGTTAAACAAAAAATTAGCAGACACTTTGTAAATACAAACTTATCAATAATCTCATACTTATTGCAAAAATATCCTGACTGCTTACAGCTAATGAGATATTATACTATCCCCTATGTTCCTAATAAGTTGTGGTGTTGAATTGTTTTTTTAGTACGCCGTTGATCCAGAAGATGTGCTTTTTAGAAAGAAAAGTGTACACAGTTGGTTTCCCAGGAACACCACATCCCCTCGACCCTGAAACGACTCCAACAAGGTTTTTCTTACATTGCAGTGGTCCACCGGTATCTCCCTAAAAAAACACAAACACACAAAAAAACAGTTTTTCCTCTTTCAGACAGTTTAAAGAACTTGCAATCAGCCATAAGATGAAAGATTAAAATATAACATACGTGACAAGTGCCTCGGTTTTTCTCTGTGTTTCCTGCACACAGCATATCATTTGTAATGACAAGTTCATCCTTGTAATAACGGTTGCACAGTTTTTGGTCCACAATGGTGACATCTAACATTTGGAGTTTATCAGAAGCCAGAGAAACTTTTGCGTCCTTAGTTCCCCAACCTGTTACAACACATTTTGTTCCTGGTTGAAAGTCTTGCTCCTTTTTGGGGAGTTTTTTGGGCTTTGCTTTCACTTTTTTCTTTAACTACAGCAATAAAGACAGCGTTAAAATGCAAACTGTGGGAAATAATCAACATGTCTAAAAGACAAGCTCTTCAAACTTATTCATACCTTAATGAGCATAATGTCATCCTGTTTAGTTTGATCATTGTATGTTTTGGGGTGCTCATAACTGAGAATGCCAACTCGCTGAGAGCCTTTAGTTTTACTCAGAGACAGAGTCCCAATGAGAACTGTCACAGATTCTATGGGCTCTCTGAAAAGAAATATAGGAATGTAAATAAGCAGCCAAAGATGCAGTGTTTCCCATATATTCATTTATCTGTGGCGGGCCGCCACAGAATCAACAGTGGCCGCCACAAATAGATTTTTCATGATTCCCATTAACATTTTAATTGTACTATTTAGAACGGCTTAATTCATTGCAGCGAGCGCTCAGCGTATTGTTTGCGCTTTTTGCGATATACAATAAAACTACCACTCGTATTTCAAATAAAAAAGTGCTCATAATACAACAACACTGATGAGAAGAGCAACATCAGTACAGCCTCAATGTAAACGTATGATGATTTTTTTCAGACAATGTCGCATTTTTAGCAGCAGTTAAAGAAAGAGCTGATTGGATTAAACATCGTCGTGGGTCGTTACTGGGTCCTGTTTAGTCACTATTTTATAGACAACAAAACAGAAACTATGTAAAAATAGCATTCAGTTGTGTTAAAATGCAATATAATGTGACGGATCAAAGAGTAAAAACTGACGCAATGACGTATAATCAGCGTGTGACGTCATCACCGCCACAGTATCTCAAAATCCTGTGGGAAACACTGAGATGAATAAATTTTTGTATTAAAAACAGTTTTTAGACAGTTCTGTCACTCGTCACTCATATAGCCTATATAGACGGTTTTATCAGACGCACGTGTGGTGACGCGATACGCGTCTTGTCCGAACTTTATTTCCGGTTTCAGTTTTTTAACGGTCTGACTAGTTGCGAAACTGAACCCTTTGTTCAAATACCTCGTTGAAAATAACAAATGTTTTGATTTCCTAGGTAATCTACATGTTATTTATTTTGCTTGTTATATAAATAAACTACGTTTAAAGTACTTTGTTGTTATTTATTCTTAGCAGAGTTTACCGGAAGTTATGTGTGGACATCAAAAGCCGCTTGTTTATGTTGTTACTGCTGAAACCGTCTATATTATTATTAGCCAATGAACAACATAAAAGATGCACAGCGAACACAAATTTCATGCTTCAGCAAGATTTAAAATTGCTGGTGATCATTAATAGATCATATTTCTTGAAAAATTGATTGACTTACTCTTTGCAGTGAGCAGCAGTCAAAACCCACTGGTCTTTAATAAGAATTCCTCCACACACATGAAGCTCATCCTTCTGAATCGACACCATCCATGGATCAAGTTTTTTCACATCTTTTCCTCCAACAATAGACACTTCAGAGCAATCTAGAACAAAGGATATAACATGCTATTACAGATTTAACAAATACAAACTGATCAATTTGATATATGAATGTTTGATATGAATATATACATTTGATTGCAGCAGATAAATAAGCATTACCTGAAACTTTGAAACATGCGACCAACAGAAAAGGATAAATAGTCAAATAGCTGTGAACATCCATTGTGTTGTCTCACAAAAACTGTGTCTTCGAGATCTAACAAAGTCAAATGTAACAGCAAGGAGGAAATAACGGCAGTTTAATGCTCATAAGAAGACACTGTTACTTTGTGGTCATACAGTCTAAAGGTGTGTGAGCGTGGGTGTGTTTTGTCTCACTTGTTATGCGTGTTATGTGTTATGTGTGCAATGTGCATCTGTTTTTGCACTTTGTCACAAGTTAATTTCACAAGTTAATTTAATTTCATGTCTGTAGAATAATCACAAACTATTATGATATAATATTTTTAGAACCTATTTTATTACAGACATAAAAAATGCTTTTAATGTTTGTTTAAAAATGCTGTCTCTCTGGTGCTAATTCAAAATTGTTTTCCTTATGGTCCTTGAGAATCTTTTTTACACCTTGCAATGATTGATTTATAATTTGTTTGATTACTTTCTAAAGTATTTCTCTATTAAAATAGTAAAAATTCCTCAGATTTTTCTGTGTTTTCTCTTGTTTTTATTAAAGCTCACGTAACACGCGCTGTTTCTGCATTTCTGATGTTAATCTGGAGTACCTATAGAGTAGTATGACATCCTTTATATCTCTGAAGAGTCTTTAGTTTAATCAGATTTATAAAAGAAAGATTAGCTTTACCGAATCTTTCCGATAACGTACGAAAAAATGAAGAAGGAGGAGTTATAACACGGGAGGAGCGAGTACGAGTCATGCAACACTATACAACACTTTTTTAACTTATGATTCACTACATGTTCGTGTCATTTATATAATATACACGCGCCTATTTCCAACATAAGACAGAAGTCTCACGTGTAACTCGTCATGACCCGGTTCTGAAAATCCACCGCATCAAACACACACGCAAAACTCCGCTGCTAATCCGGATAATAAACTATATCCATTGTTTCCATGAGGCTGGATGTCTTCTCCTTACATCCAAAAACACACTTCTTGTTGTGCCATTGTTGACTTTTGAAATTAAACAAAGCTGAGTGGCGTGATAAGCTGTTAGCAAGCTCTAGCGTCTCCCGCTGACTGACGGCTGGGCGGGGTTTTCCGGGGGAAGTTTTCCGGCGGAAGCCCATATAAAGAAGTGATACGTATGGAAAACCCCTGAAACGTCAGTTAGAACCGTAATCGAAAAAATTTGCCGAAACTTGTACGAACCCTGGCGAAGTGCATTCGGCACAGAAATACTCTGAAACACGCCCAACTGCATTTTTGACACTTTGCCTACGTTTAGCATGAGGAAACAACTCTATAACTGTGTTAATAAGTCAGAATGCTTGAAATACCATTAAACCCCCCCTTTAATGTAAAGCTGCATTGGAACAATTAAACAATTGTGAAAAGCGCTATATAATTAATATTGAATTTATTTGAAATCTAAAAAGAGATTCGTTGGGAGATTTGAGTTCAGACAGGAAGTTGAACACAAGTCTCATCAGGGGAGATGTTTCCCCTCATAGTGAAGCTAAAGCAACCGTGCAGCTGCAGTTTTTCACACCTTCAAAAGCAAAGCAGAAATATCAAAGCAGAACATATACACTCAGGCGTTGAGCTAACCTTACAAATGTGTGAATCAGAGCTGGAGATTGAAATGAAGACTCTGAGGTTTAACTATATGTGAAAACCGAATAAAAAAAAGGAAAAATGACATGTTTTTCAATTGATTTAAATATGAGTCACTATAGTTGCAAATAAGAACATTCATACAGAAACTGATGATCCATCAATGTTACCTTTGCGGGGTCACAGGTGGGCTGGAGCTTTTCTGGAAAAATAGACAGTCCATCACAGGGGAAATTCTGATAATTTAAAGCATTTTAAACTTCTACAAAAAGAAACAGAAATGTAGTGCCATTGTTTATTAATTATATGATGTTCACACCATATAAAGTTATTTTTTATCTCAGAATACAAAGCACATGCACCTATATCAGGCATTCTGTCACGTGATGTTGCCCAAAAAGCCCAAATTATATTTTTGAGTAGCGTTTGAACATCTGCTTTAAAGGGAACATTTAACTTTTTAAAAATGTCAAATAAATCTTTGGTGTCCCCAGAGTACGTATGTGAAGTTTTAGCTCAAAATATTATATAGATCATTTATTATAGCATATTAAATTTGCCACTTTGGGTGAGTCCCTTAAAATGCAAATGAGCTGATCTCTGCTCTAAATGGCAGTGCTGTGGTTGAATAGTGCAGATTAAGGGTAAGTAAGATCCCCTTCTGACATCACAAGGGGAGCCACCGTTCAATGACCTATTTTTTACAAGCTTGAAGAGAACGGTTTACTAAAACTAAACTAAAAGTTACTGGGTTGTTCTTTTTCACATTTTCTAGGTTGACAGAAGCACTGAGACCCAATTTAGCACTTAAACATGGAAAATATTATGGAAAGATTATGGAAAGATTTTCATAATACATTTGAGAAATGCATTGTTTAAATATCCCATTCACTTGTTTAGTTACACTTTTGCCATATTTAAAATGTTTAAGTTTACAGTACACTATAACAAGTGAAAATTATCAACTTAAAAATTTACATCAATTGGTAAAACCTACAAAATTATAAATTAACAATTAATTTTTCACCTGAAGTAAACATAAAGTAAAATTTTAAGTTGATCCAACTTAAATATACAATGCAATAAAGCAGATGAGAGGTGCCTCTGCCAGAGAAAAGATCCTTTCAAACATTTATTATAATGTAGAACATCTAAGTTATTTACTTGGTGCACTTGATATACACTAACTTAAAGGATTATTAGGAACACCTGTTCAATTTCTCATTAATGCAGTGGTGTAATGGTGTGGGGGATGTTTTCTTGGCACACTTTAGGCCCCTTAGTGCCAATTGGGCATCGTTTAAATGTCACAGCCTACCTGAGCATTGTTTCTGACCACGTTCATCCTTTTATGACCATCATGTACCCATCCTCTGATGGCTACTTCCAGCAGGATAATGCACCATGTCACAAAGCTCAAATAATTTTAAATTGGTTTCTAGAACATGACAATGAATTCACTGTACTAAATTGGCCCCCACAATCATCAGATCTCAACCCAATAGAGCATCTTTGCACCTGGATGTGCATCCCACAAATCAACTGCAAGAGCTATCCTATTAGTATGAGCCAACATTTCTAAAGAATGCTTTCAGCACCTTGTTGAATCAATGCCACATGGAATCAAGGCAGTTCTGAAGGCGAAAGGGGGTCAAACACAGTATTAGTATGGTGTTCCTAATAATCCTTTAGGTGAGTGTACGACAGCAATACATTTTGAGAGCTTATACGTTCCAAAGTTGCCTTTACTGTAGGTCTAGAAATATCCTATGATTTGACCAGTATATTATAATTAGGCTACATTACCTTCATTATTTTAAATTGTGATAATTAAGTATAATAATAAGAGGATCAGCGGGAGCAGAAACGCCAACACTTCAGGCAAGATGATTGAATTTTTCAAGGAGAAAGAGCAGCCAACGAGGAAAAGAAAGCCTGTTAGCTTGCTCTACAATGCAACGAGACTGAAAGTTGACCTAGATAGACAGCTGAAAATTCCAACACACATCACCCAGACCACACTAAGACCAGACATTATCTGAGTCTATGAAGCGGTTTATCTTACTACAGCTAAGTGTGCCTTGGGAGGAGAGGATGGAAAAGGCAAAGGAGGGGCCTGCCGCTTGAATGGGTGGAAAACCAGGTTCATGCCTGTGAAGATGGGTTGCTGAGGATTCGTAGGCCATTCTCTCAGGCTTACAGATTGCTTGGAATAATTGATGCATGCTGGAGAAGAGCCATCAGTAACAGCATGGAGGCTGCAGAACGGGCATCATCGCTGAAAAGAGGTGACGTCTGGGGCTGCAGTGCAAAATGCCACTTGGAAACAGGCCAAGGCTTGATCAACCTCGGTCAGGTCGCCGGGAAGAGGGTGTCTGTTAAAAGACCCGAAACACCCAATGATGCCAGGAAACAACACAGATGACGAGTCCATGTTTTAGTATATCAACATGAGAACAAGATTTTTAATTTTGGGCCTGGTCACGTCATCTGATTACAATTGGCCACAAAAATGCGTCTTGGCAAAAGGGATATGAATCCGATCTTCTACTCCCGTGCAAAATGCAAATACACTATTCATTACTCCGCCTTAACTTAAGACGATGTTTATACAACAAAAGGCAGCACTTACTGTATGTTATGCAGTAACTGCGTAGTCTCCTTGCTTGGCATGAGCTGGGAGCAGCAGGAGAGTGACGGCGCGATGATACAGGGTAAAGCGGTCACAAAACTTACTCTCAAAGTTTTATTTCTTTGTTTATATGTCATTCGAGTTTGTCATTGGACTCTTTTATTGGTTCTTTTTCACCCACTGTCGTCACTCCATAAAGCAACAAGCATGTCGTCTTTGGGTACATTCACATTATAACCCCTCACGCCCCATTCAGACAGCCAGCGACCAGCAGTAGCATAGTGACGCAATGTCATTCATTTCAATGGAAACCTGGCGACTTCCGGCCGCACAAGCGAAAGTGACCGTTTGCAGCCGTATGACGTGAGAAAGTTAAGAAAACGCGAAAAAGTTAATAAAAGTTTAACTTCATGCAAATGCTGAGCGATGCGACAAAGCGACTGCCAATCGGAGTGAAGGGGCAGCATGACAATAATTCAAAATGGCGGATAATGCATATTTCTGTATATATCTGATAAGTTTGTCATTTTATTTAATATATTT
Organism: Misgurnus anguillicaudatus; assembly: GCF_027580225.2. Taxonomy (NCBI): domain Eukaryota; kingdom Metazoa; phylum Chordata; class Actinopteri; order Cypriniformes; family Cobitidae; genus Misgurnus; species Misgurnus anguillicaudatus. The sequence continues at coordinate 22,611,872 of NC_073345.2, forward strand.
TGTTACTTTTATTGAGAAATAAATACTTTTAAATCCAAAAACATTGTTCTTGTAACTTAACAATACCTTTGAAGTGACTTTTGATACCGCTTTTAGATTATACTAGCCAAGGAACACCCATCAAGCAAGTGCCTGTCGCTCGGTGTTGCTCACTTTTCTAGCTAATGTGACTCTAGGGTAAGGGGGCGTGCACATCAAAGCTTTTATGCCAGTGGCCAGCGCATGTCTTCAATTGTTTTCAATGGAAGCTCAGGGTTTTTCAAATAAGCCAGTAGCTAGCGGTTTTCTTTCCCGCTGAAAACCAGCGCTCGGTGGCTTTTCAGCGCTGAGCACCTAGAGTTGAAAAATATTCAACTTCGGGTGAAAGGCTCAGCTCGTCAATGTCAGTTTTCACCCGGCCGTCCAATCACAGTGGAGGAGGGGCGGGACATTACCACAGCAACTAACCGGCTCGTAGTTAAAGGTGTTTTTAGCCGCGTTTAAATGTTTTGGTGTGCTCAACCCCTAAGCGTCTTTGTCGCTATGTGTCGCTCGTCTCTTTCAAAAGAGGCGTTTCTGAATCATGGTTGTCATAAACAAACATCCACTCTAGTAACTGGCGAGAGACAAATGACGTAACTCCACTGCTTCGTTCTCATTGGTAGTCACTCCCAAAAGTTGCTCATAATTTTCATAAAATTAAAAATTTCTCAACTTTGTGGCGCGACTCGACACACCCTATCCAGTCGCCAACGGTCACTGTCATTTGTGTCACCGGATGCCGCCGAGCTTCCATTAAAATGAATGAGATTGCGTCGCTCTGCTAATGCTAGTCGCTGCTAATGTGAATGCGGCTTTTGTTTGTTTGTCTCTTTGCCGACTAACTTCCAGGTTGCTAAGTTGACATAAGTTACAAAAAGAGTTTAAATTGTTTAACCTAATTTGTCAAGTTAAAGTAACATAAAATATATGTTGATTTGACATCCTTTTTACAGTGTACTAGAGCAACTGTTTAGACATTTGCTTATCATTTTAGTTCAGAGCGTTCAGAAGAGAAACTGAACAAAGACGCAGGACAGTAATAAAATATTTAATACAAAACAAGAATTTAATTTTATATTACGCTACACTGTCAAAATTATTTGCTGCCTTAAATGTTTTGCTTTAATCAACTAAAGTTTCAATTTAATATTATTCATCTTGACTTGAGATGAGTTGTTTTAACTTATAATATAGTTAAAATATGTCAAATTTATTTTATAATTTGTAATAACTCATCTCTTGTCAAGGTAATTGACTTGTAAATCTAAGTTGATTAAATAAAAGATTTTAAGGCAGCAACACATTTTTTACAGTGTATCAAACATTGGCATACTGGATTGCACACGTTTAAACTTTCCTTTAGATCAAATAGTTTCCTTTTTTCTAGAATAACAAAACTAAACGGCATATCCACATCATCTGATCTTAAAAAGCAGGTAAAGGTTTTAGAAACTGGCTGTTGCATACCAGGATTGTAATTTAATATAAACGGAACTGATTTTTAGTAGCACTCTTACAGAGCCGGTAACAAAGAAAATCACACAATGAATGTGTGAAAGTAAGATATTCAGCCACTTATATACTCTCCATTTAATCACAACTTGTTCCATATAGTGAAAGCCTTGACTCAGTGTATATCTATTTTGGGGATTTTTTTATTCAGAGTGACCAAGGTATGACAGTAATTGTACCTGTTGTGTGTTTCAGGGGCATAGCTTGAGATGAGGCATAATCAGTGCAAGAGGTTTTGGAACAATCGCTAGACCTTACAAATAAGACTATGATTGAACATAATCTGACAGGAAGCACCACCCATGCATATTTTTTGGTGAAAAGATATGCAAATAAAAATCTCAAATCACAGACTTAAAACATAATAAAAGCTGCTTTTCCATGATGTAATAGTTACCTTTCAAGCTATTTAATCAATCAAAGATGAGGCCATGAAGAAATTAAGTTAGACATAAAAGTTTTCTATCTCATCATAAAATCATTCATAAAAATCCCTGTTGTGGGCTTATATGTGGAGCTTAATCATGGGAGGAGGGATTGCTGTGGTTGTTCATAGCAGATCATGAAGTGTTGCAGGACAGTTCAGGATTTAGTCCTTGAATTAGTTTTATGGTTTCCCATACAGGGTTAATTTAGGACTAGGACTAAGTTATATAAGGACATTATGTAGCGTTTATAAACATATCTTAAAGCAAAGCTGGTGTGCATCATGAGACAAAACAATAACACTGATATATGTTAAAATATGTCAGTGGCAGATGTTTTTTAATTAAGGCAGCTCACACATGCATTTAGTCTGGAACTACGATAAGCCCTGTCTGGGAAACCACCCCAAAGTAAATGGACCGCTTGCAATTCTCCAAGGATTGTGATGGAAATAAGCCCTCAGAGAGTTTATTACATTATGTAAATTGTTTTCCTACACGGTTGTAAATTAGATTTTCATGGAATTCTTGAGGGGTTACATATTTATAAGAAGGTAAAAAATGAGTGCCTTTCAAATGTTTTTCCTAATTATTACAGTTTAAGACACACAATGCTTATTAAAGAGCATCAATTATCCGATTCATGGTTTACATTTCCTTTGGTGTGTAAGTGTGTATTAGTACATGTTAATAGGTACAAATTCCAAAGTATTGATGACGCGAGTTATTGTTTCCAACTTAAATCTCTTTTCTTGGACAACAACAACCACACGAATTGTAGCAATAGTTTACTTCCTGGGCCGGTTGACAAGTACGTGGCGGTCATTATTATAATTCCACCCGCTTTTGACAACCAGTCTGTAAGTATGCAGAGTAGCGCTTTTTGTTTCTATGATCACAAATGCAGACATGGTTTTAATATTTTAGTAATGCTTACCTTACGTCCAGCTCAAGCTGTGGACTCGTCGTGGCAAAGTTGATCAATCACAAAATATTACATTGATTTATTTATTTTATTGTGTTAAAGGTGCTCTAAGCGAATTCACGCGTTTTAAACCATAAAACATTTTCTTTTACATACAGCAAACATCTCCTCACTATCTGCTTGCTGCCTGTCCGCTGATCAAACTGTAAAAAACGCGATCTCTGTAGACAGCCTAGGCTCCACAAACTGCAATAAAAACAAAGTGGCCAAACCTAGCACCAGAAACGTTAACAAAGTGTTCCAGCCAATAAACGACAAGAAGGACTTGGGGGTGAGGGTTTGGGGCATTCATGAAAGCACGGAAGGGAGGGGGAGGAGTTAGCTACGCTCCGTTTGATTGAAAACAGTTCAATCATCAACAAAAAGTAACGTCACACAGATTCGCTTAGAGCGCCTTTAACACGATTTTCTGCTTTTTTGTGTCATTGAGCATGAATGTCTTTTTTGTGTCATTTATTATTATAAATATTTTTGTGTCCATAGCAAAACTTTCTTTTTCGTGTCATTTTAGGTATTGTTTTCTAAAAAAATTCTATTTTTACCATTGTTGCTTGGGGCAGGGGATAGAACGGCTTTTTGTTACATTTCAGACATCCTAACCCAAACCATAACTCTAACCCAAACTCCAAGCTATACCAGGGGCCTATACCATCAGTGGTGAAGGCCTGAAAAGGCTGAAAAACCACGGTGGGCATCACACGTCATGTCTCTCTTTGGTCTCACTGATCTAGAAAAATTAGAACGTGCCAGTGCCAAAACAAGATTATTTAATCCGTTTTATTATTTAAAAAAAATAATCCCTTTCTCTTACCTTCATATAACCCCAACTACAAGCGAGATTAGTTTAAAAATCAGAAAAAAAAAACATGTATGAAACCAATACATAAAACTACATCCTTATCAAAATACAGGCTGATGGTCGACCTGCTGGGCATTGCTGCCTGACGCACCTCCACCGGTGCCTTTGTGCAGTTGTGCTCCACCTCTTTAGGGCATGAAACGGGTCATCAGCTGGGGACCACCAGTCATGGATGTTTCGCTCCTTTAACCCCAGTACATCTCCTGGTGGCGGAGCGATGGCAGGGATCACTCCCTGCCACCCCCTGCTGATGCCCTAGGTGTCACTTGGCCCCCAACTCCTATGCTTCCTCCTTAACCACAGCCAAAAGCTGCCCCTTTCTGCCTCCTCTGCCAGTTCTTTAATGGCTTTTCGACACCCTACTCCTGTACATCCCATCTCGCGGAGCAGGCGAACCGTTGAGGACCCTACAAAGCCCCTGCATCCCACTTCAACAGGATACGTGGTGGCTTTCCACCCAGCCTCTCTGCAGTCTTCTACCAGGTCTGCATACTTGGCACGTTTCCGCTCATTAGCAGCCTCCATTCCCTCCTCCCATGGGACGGTGAGCTCCACCAACAAGATAGTTTTAGTTGGCTCTGACCACAGGATGAGGTCTGGCCGGAGCAAAGTTTCTGTGATCTCTCTGGGGAATTGAAGCTGCCTCCCCAGATCAACCCTCATGTTCCACTCCCTGCCAGATAAGAGAACTCCAAATGTTGCTCTCTGGTAAGGTTGGTTGATTCTTTCTCCGGCCCTTGCGAACTGGATGGATCTACTTGTTGACACGGAAGGTCTCCTATTGGCCTCCTGTCTGCATGACTCTGCCACCTCTGCTAATTTGTTCAACACAAGATCGTGTCGCCACCTGTAGCGGCCTTGAGACAATGCCGTCTTGCAGCCCGACAGGATGTGTTGGAGGCTTGCATTGCTGGTGCTGCAAAGGGGACAAAGTTCCTCGGTGCCGAACCATTGGTGGAGGTTTCTGGGACAAGGTAGGGTGTCATAGGTGGATCTAATCAGGAAACTGAGCCTGGCTTGGGGGATCTTCCACAGATCAGACCATGACAAATGCCTATCCATGACGCCTTCCCATGACATCCAACGTGCCTGCCGACTCTGAGACACCGCCTTGATGTTAAGGCGCTCCTGCTCGGTCCTTGTCACTTCTGCCACCACCATGGCTCTCCGCTCTTCCTTGGATGCCTTTGACCAGAAGAGGGGGGTCTTGCTCCTTCCAAGGCCTGCTCGTCCCTCCTGGACTCTGCCAACTACTTCACAATGTTTCAGCCTGCTAATTGCCATGTCCACTTCTTTCTGGGCTTTCCACTTCCTCCCTGTTTGTATGGTAGGGCCAGCTGCTCTCACTAGATGGTCAGTGGATTCCCTCAGCTCCAGTACCATCCTAGCCTTCTCCTGCTTATATCCTAGGCTAATGGATCGCAGTGGCAGCTGTAGTGTGTTCCTGCCAAAGAGGCCTACATCTGATAGGCATCTCGGCAGACCCAACCACTTCCTGATGAATGAATTCACCAGCCCATCCATCTTGTCTGCCACCGAGGAGGGAACTTCGCTCATCTTCAGAGGCCACATCACCCTTGGGTACAGTATGAACTGGTAGCTCCACACTTTATACTTGCCGGGGAGCTGGCTCTGATTGATCCTGGCGAGGCCATCTGCGAGCTGCTTCCTCACTGTCTCCCCCATCTGCCTATCAGAGAGGTCTGCTGTATAAGTGCGGCCCAGGCTACGAACGGGCTGGTTTGCCAGCAAGGGGATTTCTTCCCCACCTGCGACAAAGACAGTCTGGTCACTTCTAACCCCTTTCCTCAGGGACAGGCTGCGTGATTTGGAGGGTTTGATCTTCATCCTCGCCCACCCCACAAGCTCGTCAATCCTCTTCAGCAGTCTTCTTGTACATGCTGCTGTCTGTAGTATGGTGGTAATGTCATCCATATAGCCTCTCACTGGTGGTAGCTTTTGGCCTGATGGTAGCTTCATGCCTCCAACCATCACCCTTGCTCCAATCAGGATGATCTCAAAGGCTGCTACAAACAGGATGGGAGAGATTGAACATCCCATGGCAATGCCCACTTCCAGCTTTTGCCAGCCTGTTGTGAAGTCCTGATGGGTGCAGCACATCTTCATGTCCTCAAAGTACTTAGCCACAAGGTCACGAATCCTGACAGGGATGTAGAAAAAATCCAAGGCATACTCGATGAGTTGGTGGGGGACGGACCCGTATGCATTGGCCAGATCCAGCCATACCACATGAAGGTCACCTTTGTCTCTTTTTGCTCTTTGGATCTGATCCCATATGACTGCGGAGTGTTCCACGCATCCTGGGAAGCCTGGTACACCTGCCTTCTGGCAGCTTGTGTCGATGTACCCATTGCTTATGAGGTAGGTGGTCAACCTCTTAGCCATGACGGAGAAGAAAACCTTGCCTTCAACATTCAAGAGTGCAATGCTCCTAAACTGGCTAATGGTGGTCGAATTTGTTTCCTTTGGGATGAACACTGTAACAGCTCGTTGCCACTCTGAAGGGATGACTTTGTTCTTCCAGGCCACTCTCAGGAGATTCCACAGATATTTCTGGACCCCTGGGCAGTACTTGTACAGCTTGTACGATACCCCATTGGGGCCTGGAGCTGAGGCTGCTCTTGCTTTCCTTACAACTTCTGCTACCTCACTGAGCTTGGGGGGATCTTCGTTGAACAGGAAGGATGGAGGGGCTGGACGAGGAACATAACCTGGTGATCCCAGCGGCGATGACTTTTCTGGGTCACTGTACTGCTTCCTTATGAAACTCTCCAGTTGTAATTGTGTTATTTCCAGCTTCCCATTTCTTTTGTCCTCCAGTAGCTGTCTCGCATGCTTGAAGGGGTTTTTGAAGAAGTTGCTCCTCTCCTTCTCCTTCCGCCTTCTTCGTTTGCGGATGCGCTCTGCCCTCCGAAGGCTGGCTAAGTTTTCCTTCACCTCCTCCCACAGTGGCTTCAGGCCCTCCTTCTCCTCTTTGCTTGCCTTTCTCCACTGCTTTCGGAGATGGCGACGCCTTTTCACAAGTTGCTCGATCTCTCTCTCTCTCCTCCCCTTTTGCTTTGAGCCCTTTTGTTTCCCAGCCACTACTCCAAACCTGCTTCTGCATTCCTCGTACAGGATGTCTCCAATGCGATTCAGCTTTGTTTCCACCTGGCCACGCAGTGACTGCTCCAGAATAATGCTGAGGTCATCATCGAGCTGCTGCCACACTGCTACTTCATTTGCCTTTGGCCATTTGATTAGCTGCCTCCGCCCGGGTTCTTTCTCTGTCCTCTGGTCTGGCTCCTGGTTGCTGGGGTTAATTGCTAATGGTGTCCTAAGGGTGTTTTCTCCTGTTCCACCCTCAGAGGAATATGTATTGGCCAAGGACTCTCCTGTGTTCTCCACCTGCCTTCCTTCAGCAATGCTGGAACCCTCAGCACTGTGGTTAGCGACCTGGCTTTGGGCTCCACTTGTCTGACCTGCGGTTGCAGAGCAATGTTGCTGCTTTTCCCCCTCCTGACACTTCTTCTTCCCTTGGTGAATCCTTAAACCTCTGAAGGTAGTGACTTTCTCCCATCCGCACCTGCATCTTCTCAAAATCTTTAAATCATTGTCTTTATCCGTTCCGGTCATTACCATAAAGTCCGTCAAGTTTGGCCCTTCTTCCACCCCGCCTCTCGGAGGGCCACCGGGTTGTTTCCCTTTCTTCATCTTCGTAGTTTGTTTAAGGTGTCCCCTAAAGGACTGGTGGATAAGGTAACTAGCCTGCCACCCCTGGTGCAGACTTTCCTGCTGTCATCCAGTCTCTCCTGGCTGTCCTCCAGTCTTCCCTGGACGCCAACTGCCCTTTCACAGTAGTCACTGGATGCCTCCAGATTAAACTTATCAAAATACAGGCTGATGGTCGACCTGCTGGGCATTGCTGCCTGACGCACCTCCACCGGTGCCTTTGTGCAGTTGTGCTCCACCTCTTTAGGGCATGAAACGGGTCATCAGCTGGGGACCACCAGTCATGGATGTTTCGCTCCTTTAACCCCAGTACATCTCCTGGTGGCGGAGCGATGGCAGGGATCACTCCCTGCCACCCCCTGCTGATGCCCTAGGTGTCACTTGGCCCCCAACTCCTATGCTTCCTCCTTAACCACAGCCAAATGCTGCCCCTTTCTGCCTCCTCTGCCAGTTCTTTAATGGCTTTTCGACACCCTGCTCCTGTACATCCCATCTCGCGGAGCAGGCGAACCGTTGAGGACCCTACAAAGCCCCTGCATCCCACTTCAACAGGATACGTGGTGGCTTTCCACCCAGCCTCTCTGCAGTCTTCTACCAGGTCTGCATACTTGGCACGTTTCCGCTCATTAGCAGCCTCCATTCCCTCCTCCCATGGGACGGTGAGCTCCACCAACAAGATAGTTTTAGTTGGCTCTGACCACAGGATGAGGTCTGGCCGGAGCAAAGTTTCTGTGATCTCTCTGGGGAATTGAAGCTGCCTCCCCAGATCAACCCTCATGTTCCACTCCCTGCCAGATAAGAGAACTCCAAATGTTGCTCTCTGGTAAGGTTGGTTGATTCTTTCTCCGGCCCTTGCGAACTGGATGGATCTACTTGTTGACACGGAAGGTCTCCTATTGGCCTCCTGTCTGCATGACTCTGCCACCTCTGCTAATTTGTTCAACACAAGATCGTGTCGCCACCTGTAGCGGCCTTGAGACAATGCCGTCTTGCAGCCCGACAGGATGTGTTGGAGGCTTGCATTGCTGGTGCTGCAAAGGGGACAAAGTTCCTCGGTGCCGAACCATTGGTGGAGGTTTCTGGGACAAGGTAGGGTGTCATAGGTGGATCTAATCAGGAAACTGAGCCTGGCTTGGGGGATCTTCCACAGATCAGACCATGACAGATGCCTATCCATGACGCCTTCCCATGACATCCAACGTGCCTGCCGACTCTGAGACACCGCCTTGATGTTAAGGCGCTCCTGCTCGGTCCTTGTCACTTCTGCCACCACCATGGCTCTCCGCTCTTCCTTGGATGCCTTTGACCAGAAGAGGGGGGTCTTGCTCCTTCCAAGGCCTGCTCGTCCCTCCTGGACTCTGCCAACTACTTCACAATGTTTCAGCCTGCTAATTGCCATGTCCACTTCTTTCTGGGCTTTCCACTTCCTCCCTGTTTGTATGGTAGGGCCAGCTGCTCTCACTATATGGTTAGTGGATTCCCTCAGCTCCAGTACCATCCTAGCCTTCTCCTGCTTATATCCTAGGCTAATGGATCGCAGTGGCAGCTGTAGTGTGTTCCTGCCAAAGAGGCCTACATCTGATAGGCATCTCGGCAGACCCAACCACTTCCTGATGAATGAATTCACCAGCCCATCCATCTTGTCTGCCACCGAGGAGGGAACTTCGCTCATCTTCAGAGGCCACATCACCCTTGGGTACAGTATGAACTGGTAGCTCCACACTTTATACTTGCCGGGGAGCTGGCTCCAAGTCCAAATCTAACCCCAACCCCAAGCGACAATGATTTAAAAATAGAAAAAAAGGAAAAGACAATGGATAAAATGTAGGGCTGGGTATTGTTAGGAATTTCACAATTCGATTCAATTTCGATTCTTGAGGCTTCGATTCAATTCGATATTGATTCGTTTGCTTCGATATCGATTCAATAATAAGTAAATAGCAATTAAGTACCTGAGTATATTTTTAAATAATGTGTGTAGTAGTACTAATGTTTGATCACGTTGATGGTGCAGGCTTGAAAGAAGTGCTGCTGTTTGCCATCTTTGATCTTTCTGTTTTGATAAAGCACGTCTTGTACAACGCTGAACGCTCTCACTAGAGTGTTGCCCACAGCGCCGCCACTGGCCGGGGGGGCTGAATCGATTTATAGGATTTGATAAATCGATATTGAATTGAGAAACAAATAATTGCAATGCATTGATGAATCGATATATTTACCCAGCACTAATAAAATGACACGAAAAAAGTTGTGCCAGGTACACCAAAAAGACATTCATGCTCAATGACACAAAAAAGGAAAATCGTGTCTATGAACACAAATAAATAAATCAAATATTTTATGACTATACCACGAAATGCCTTGAGGTATGGTTGGCATTTTCTGGATCAGATTCGGCTCGTATTTATAAGGTAGTAAAGACGATATTAACTCCTATAAGCATTGTATTGTGAGCTAATCTTCCAAACATGGCAAAGAGCGTCAAATTTCCGGCTGGTATTCAGGCCAAACACAACATACCAGTTAGCTGGCCAATCGGAGGACACTGCGCTTCAAAACAATGCGCTTTGTACAAAACAACGCATTTCAGGGAGGCAGAGCATAGAGAAGCAACAATATGGAAAATAATGTGTTTTTTAAACCACAAACCACGTGAACAAATTGTATTACACCAAATACACAAAATAACGTTGTTTTTAGCTATGTAATAGGTGCTCTTCAAGAAAAGAATGATGAAATCAACATTTGTCAGTCAAGTGCTCAATCAGGGATTTTGAAATGTACTAATGTCCATGATCAAAAACCATGTAGGCACTTTTTATGAATACATTGTTCAACCACCTGTGATGTGTATTTATTTTTTGTGTGTCATTCCTTTAATGTAACAGAATTTTTGTAGTTCACTCTAAAATATAAACTTTAAATGGGGTCTCGTTCACCTTAAAAATAAAAGTTTGTGGTATTTACTCACCCTCGGGCTATCCAAGATTAGGGTGACTTTTTTCCTTAGTAGAACATGAAGATTTTTATTTAAAAAATTGCTCATTTACAAAATCGGAAATAATAATAATACAAGTCTTAAGGTGCCAGTACTTTAAATGTTCAAAAAGCAAAAGCAAGCCAAAGTAATACTTTCAACTTTTGATGATATGCTGACGTCTCATTGAGCAAACTGATCAGTCTGTGCAAGAGACAGATCAATTGAATTTCTTGAGGTAAATATAAATTTATAGAACCATAACTCAGAACATAGTTATTGGGACAAGAGGCATAATAAGTCGCTGTTTTTGTCTGTGTTGTAGCAATGTAAACAGACCAAATCTTACAATGACACAGCGTCAATCTCCGCCCCACTATTACTAGCACTGTCATTTCACATTGCTATTCGACATGTTATTAATTCTTATTTCAAAAATGGATCAGGTTTTTCTAAAAACTCTATCTCAGCAAATGAAATATGTAACACAAATGAAATGACACAGAGCAGTCTCTCTGGCGGAGAAAGGTGAGGTATCACCCGTAATAAAAACAGACATTTTCAGTTTCAGTACATTAGATTTAGTTTCTCTTCTGGGTGCTTACAGTAGAATCAGTTTGTGGTGATGAATAACAATTAGAGACCACGTGCCAATCCAGAGCCACCAATGCCTTATTTCAAATGGAAATTGATTTCCTTGAGGAAATAAATGGATTGAACTGGATATCAATCGAATAAATGAAAACTAGATCTTGCACAGAGGGGGCAGCTACCTGTGAAAACAATTGTGACTCATCCATCACTCAGCCAACAAAGCCAATTACTCCTCAAAATGATGCATGAAACTCAACTGCAACCAAAAACTGGAAGGTTTCCGTCAGAAAAACCTGCCCACACATAGACAAACAAATTAGTTTTCACTTAATTGTTGGATCAGCAAAACGTCAACAACTTAGATGCATGTGCTAAAATGTATAATTCAGTTACATAGTTAGGAAAGAGTTAAAAAATGCATACTGTTTATCTACAGCTCTGTAGCAAACACCATTCATTCACATGTTTAAATGTATTCACCCTTATTGAGTCTTTCACAGATCATTTGCTTCAAACTTGAAAATTCTGTCTGCATCTACTTCATATTACTCCAGACTTGTCGAACTTTCCCCCTAAGGAACACGAAAGCTATTATCAAAGTGTCAAAGCTATTCTATGAAAAAGCATGACCATCGCTGGCTGTCAAGTTCAGTTACAAACAGCAACCTGTGCAACGTGACCATCTTGTGGCACAAGTTACATTTGTCTGCTCTTTTAGTCTTCCACGCTGGACTTGACAGAAGATGAATTGTTAAAACATACTGTTTATACCGTCCATGCCAGTTGCTGAATGTGCAGTATAAGCTATAAAAAATGCATCAAGACTTTTACATATGTGACCCTGTCTGTGATATCTAGGCTAAAGTCCTACAGATTAGCATCAAAGTTTGATTTTAATTATTGATTTCACTTTAATTTCAATATTTGACATGACTTTAAATTTATCAAGACATCAAGATTATATTTTTTTACATTATGTAAGAAAAAGTTTTGTAGAAAAAAGTAAAGTACAAAGTGACGTTAGCTGACTGAGTCACATTTACAATTCCAGTCCAATCCAGAAATCATTCAAACTCATTTTCATCAGATTGTGGCTTTGTGGAAGTGCTGGGTTTGTGGATTCGCTCAAAAAAAACAAGGAATTCTGTTCTCCTGGATACCATGGGATCTGTTAAATAATTATTATAAATACAAAAACCAAGCTGATGTAGATGATTGATTGGGCTTTTAATTTATGCATATCATTTTAAATAATACAGTGAGGAAAATAAGTATTTGAACACCCTGCTATTTTGCAAGTTCTCCCACTTAGAAATCCTGTAGGGGTCTGAAATTGTCAATATGATACAGCTGTAAATGAGTATTTGAACACCTGTCAGCTAGAATTCTGACCCTCAAAGACCTATTAGTCTTCCTTTAAAATGTCCTAAATTATCCTTAATTAGATGCATCTGTTTGAGGTTGTTAGCTGCATAAAGACACCTGTCCACACCATACAATCAGTAAGAATCCAACTAACATGGCCAAGACCAAAGAGCTGTCCAAAGACTCTAGAGACAAATTGTACACCTCCACAAGGCTGGAAAGGGCTACGGGGAAATTGCCAAGCAGCTTGGTGAAAAAGGTCCACTGTTGGAGCAATCATTAGAAAATGGAAGCTAAACATTAAACATTAAACTCCCTCGGACTGGGGCTCCATGCAAGATCTCATCTCGTGGGGTCTCAATGATCATAAGAAAGATGTAGATGTGGATTGCTTGAGTAAATATAATAACAACTTCCCCACAATGAGCATCATTACAAAATTCGTATTGATCTCTTGTTAGTGGACAGAGAGACTATGGCTATACCTGTAAGCTTTTAATTAGACAATAAGCCCCCGGTTACAATGTAATTGGCCACCTACTACACTTCAGTATTGTGCCTCAAAGGAATGATGTTATATAGAGTCTGATTATACCAAACACCTTTGACGTTGTGACTTACTGTAATCTGGTTGCTACAGTATGTCGGTTTCTTTCCACATTACTAGAGATGAGACAAAATCCTAAATGGCAAAAGATAGAGCCTCTGCACTGTAAGTGTTAATAGGAACATCTCAGTACTCTATGCCACTTTTTCATGTATGATACTGATGTCGATAACACAACCTTGAGTATCTGTCGATACCAATACTGATCTAATAACATATCTATCCCCCTTTTAATCAATTAAGCTGCAAATAACACATTTGTTAGCCCCACAAAAGCTTAAACAGAACTCAAACGTTCTACGTAAGCAATAAGGTACGAGAGGCTGTGCTGTATCGTGAATAAGTAACGGCTGAAGGGCGTTGTTAGAAACGACGCGAAGCGGAGTGCCTGCAACCCCTTCAGCCGTTACTTATTCACGATACAGCACTTGCCTCGAGTACCTTATTGCTTTTATAAAACGGTTACCACACAATATTAAACTAAAAAAAATATATTAGTGCAACTTTCATGAAGTTAAATGAATAAAAGCATTCCTTCCGCTAGAAAAAATAGTCCCTGACTGCGAACAACAACATGAAAGCTCAAATAAAAACAAAAAACTGTTCTCAGACTTTGTCTCATTATATGTTTATGTGTTGCTAAGGGTGTTGCTAAGGGTGCAGTGATATTAAATAGAACCGTTGGGTGAAGCGGTCATAGCAGTGTTTTATCGGGAATAAAGCACACCTATTGACCAATCAGAATCAAGGATTGGAACTAACCGTTTTATAATGTGTAACAAATGACTGTGCAAATTCAAGACTCAATGAAACATTGTGCAATACTGCTGCTTCATTTTTATTTAAATGTTTCATGCAGACTAGTAGCAACATCACCACAAAAATTCTAAATGAAATTTAAGGTGTAACTTTAGACAATTTAAAGTGCAACTTTGTGCAAATTCATGTTGCTCAGCAAGTCGCACTTTACCCCAAGTTGCCATGACAAGGTCTATGTTGGTATTGGATCGGATTGTACTCCCAGACTTCTACAATATTCGAATTGGCCATTTTCGGCAATATCTGCAAAATTAAAGCATTATCACAAACACATTTACAGCATATATTTTATTGTATTACTATGTGTTTAAAGCCAACAGGCACCAGACCCACAAGCTAATGATGACCTTTCTTAGATCTGATCTGATCTGATACATCAACTGATATGCAAAACAAGCCTCAAGCAGACTCACTAATGAATTATTTAATAAGCAGAGGGCAACAAGATAAAGCATTTGGTGTCTAGTGCTATAGATCTATCTCAGAAACCTTAGGTCAAAGGCTATCTGTTGCTAGTCTGGTCACATATTGTTTTGTTAGTGTAATATCTTAAGATCAATTATTATTATTATTATTATTATTATTATTATTATTATTATTATTATTATATTGTTATCCTTTTAAGCGTCACCCCACCCTATTGAGTTAAATCTACACTCTTGGAGCTTTCAAACAATATACAGTTTGTCATGATTAGTTAATAATTCACATGCAAACATTGAAGTAAAGGTAGTCGTCCTGCTGGTGGGACAGTGACATTTAGCAGAAAATAAATGTTTTGAGGCAAACTCCCCAGATAGCAAAATTTTTCAGGGCCAGAAATGGCTGAGTTCAGGCTGTTCTTTTGGCACACATGCCGCCACGGCTTACGGTCCTTGATTGGTCCCAGAGCTGCTTGCCTTAAGTAATCCAGAATCTAGCCGAAAGCAGACCAAAACTTAGCCACAACCCTTTCACACCTCGAGAAATCAGCCACAGCTCTCCCGGAATCTCCAGATAACAACCAAAAAAGAGCCCAAATGACCACATTAATCCCCAAACTTACCCACAACTTTTCCAGAAACCCCAAATGTAACCCAGAAAATAACCAAAATTACCATATTTACCCCAGAACCCACCCACAACTTATCCAGATGCCCCAGAAAATAGCCATAAAGTGACCAAAATATATTTATATCCCGTAAAATGTGTAATTGAAAAACACAGATATAAAGCAAATATAGAGTTTTATTGATGGTGACAAGGATAATTTCAGATAACAGCAAAATAAATGAAATGTCAAATGTTCTGCCAAATAAACAAATAACAGTAGAAGGATCAAATAAAAGCAAAGAAATAGCCAAAGTAACATAAAAGCTAACAGAGAAACATTAACTTAATTGTTTTAAACAATAAACAGGCAAAAAAAAAACAGATGCAATAACAGAAAGCAATATACAACAACTGGTTAAATATAAAAAACATCCTATATAAAATGAATGTTTACAGATGTGCAAATGTGTATTAGATAAATACATTTGAAAATAATATCATGTTATGTCACCAGCTAGAAAAAAGCAACATTTAGTAACTTTAATCTCCAGTCATGTCTGTACACACAAAGGACTTCTTACAGCCTACAGAAAAAAATCATAAAATACAGTTAGAAAATACATTTACATAAAATGAATAAGATGATATAGTACACACTGCCAGTCCAAGAACTGATACTTTTAACATTCAATTCAAGACATGGGAAAAAATATGTTTGCAGATTTCAGAGTTCCAGAAGGATTTCTAAATTACCAATTAAATAAAGCACTTACCAAGTACAAAAATTGTTTTAGTCAAGCATTTTAATTTCCTGCTTCATTATTTGTCAGCGTTCACTCCAAACAATCCATGATAAAGTACCTGGAACATTTTTAAAATGTTTTAAGCCAAAACTTGTGCTTTTGTAACTTATATGAATATTAGACAAATTACCCTAATAAGAGAATTAACAAATTAGATATAGACAATAATATAATTCATCAAATCAAACTGCACAAAGATAAATAATGAACATTATATACATCATCTTACTTAATTTTCTGTTTTGATGTCCATGTCTTTGTCTCTGTCTGGAGAATGGTTTGCTGTTCTCCAAGAGGCAGTAATGTCTATCAAATACAGAAGTCAAAAATCAAATCACACACATTTGTTTACTCTGTTAAACTGATACATTTTTTAACGAAGTTAAACTCACATCAGTCTTTACCCAGACAGCTGGAACAACATAGTCTGGTATAGAACTTCTGCAAACAAAAAACAAGTATAAGTAAACTTTATATTGTAAAAAGGTAAAATAAAAGATTAAGACAAGCAATAAAGACAACATTTATAACTCTTAGGTATAAAATTCCTTTACAAAAGCAATGGATGTCCTCATGTCTTTGTCTCTGTCTGGAGTACAGTCTGCTTTTTCCCAAGAGGCAGTAATATCTATTAAATAGAGAAGTCAAACATCTGATCAGATACACATTTGTTTAATATTTAAACTATTACATTTTAAATGAAGTATTAAACTCAAATTATTCTTCATCCAGATTGCAGGAACAACATGTTTTGTTGACAAAGTGTGGTACATGACTTCTACAAACAAAAAACAAATATAAAAACAAGTATAAGTAAACTTTATATTGTTAAATGTCAAATAAAGGATTAAGACAAACAATAAAGACAACATTTATAACTCTTGGGTATAAAATTCCTTTACAAAAGCAATAGATGTCCTCAAGTCTTTGTCTCTGTCTGGAGTACGGCCGGCTGTTCTCCAAGAGGCAGTAATATCTATTAAATAGAGGAGTCAAACACAAACATCTTAACACATACACATTTGTTTATTATTTAAACGGTTAGGTTTATTAACCTCCTTATTATTCTTTACTCACATTATTCTTTATCCAGATTGCAGAAACAACATTTATTGTTGACAAAGTGTGGTACATGACTTCTGCAAACAAAATGCAAATATAATTAAACTTTATACTGTAAAATAAAAGATTAAAACAAACACATACAAAATGCATGACTCTTGCATATTAAATTCTTTACAAAAGCATGTGGTTATTCTTCAAGTGGGGTTGGTTATGTTACACCATAAAATAAAGCAAATAAATCTGGCCTTTTAACAACACAATCTTGTAAACTGCACTGACCAGGACTGAAGAGAATAAGAGATCATAGTAAACCATTTTTATTAAGCTAAAACTTGAATACATGCCTTTCTAGAATATCAAAAACATTGTTTTACTAAGATATAAATAGTTGGAATGAATGAGTCACTTTGTAACTGTTATGATTACCAGCAAATGCTGATTTGTGGTTTGGTACAGAAAACATCTAATCTTCGTTTGGCTTCTTTGGGGTTCAGCATTCATTTAAAGATTCAAACTTCTTATTGATTATTTTATCATCCTTGTCATGCATGTTGCGTCTCTTAATGTAAAAACATGCATGTTTAACGTTATCTACGTTAAATGGCGACTGATGATAAAATACTTGCACTTACACGAAAATACATCACAGAAAACAATAACAAACAAAAACGAAAACCAACTAGGTATCGCGCTGTAGAACAATAAGTGCAGTCTACGTGGATTTAAAAGAAAAGTATCTTAATAACTTACCTTACTGTGTTATATAAAACTCCACAAGACAAAAGATCGCGTGTCCTTCGTCCAGTACACAGTGGGGGTTTGAATTTCGCGGAAGTTCCTGATCATGACCAGTTGCATTATGGGAAAGGTAGTCCATTTTCCACGGCGGATTGAACGCTGTTGAGGTTAAAGGACTACTACTTCCAAGATGCCTTGCAATATATGTCATTGTTTTAGAAACCAAAGTGCACCAATAAATATTAGTATTAGTTAGTCGTATTTTTTAATTGTAAACACAATTTAATGTAAAGTCTTATTTATTTATAAAAAATAAAATACAAAATTAAAAAGACTTAAACAAGCACACATACTTAAAATACTTTTGTTTGATGTATATTAGTGCAGACTGAATTATTAATTTATCTGTTTATTGCATTGTTTGTAAATTGCACATTGACACCTTTGGATTAACTGCCCAAAATAACATTTTCTACATTTCGTCTTTTAATAAGGATAAACATATTTATTATTGCCTTAAATATTAACTGTGATGTTTTTATCAATTGTAAATATGATTTTATTTGGTGTTTTTTTTTACTCTTTGGCCAACCAAACCTTAGCCAGAACTCTGCCATATATTTACTATTTTCTGGCAGACCACACTTAAGCCAGGACTCAGCCAAAAATGTACCTTTTGCTTTTGGCTGGCTAGCCTCACCCCACAACTCCCCCGAAAGCTGTTTCACACAAAGGTGTGAACAAAGGAGAGCCTAAATTTAGCCATAAATGCCCAATGTAAGCCAGATTTGTGCCAGAAACTTTGCTATCTGGGTCTCTTCATAAATTAATCAATTACTCTCCCTACATAATTTATTTTATAGAACACTGTTGAAAAATCTATTCTGGAGGCTTAGACCTTTCCAACGATATATAGTTTGTAGCGATAGATTAAAATTTACATCAACAATATTAATGCAAACTTAGTTTTTGTTTATTTTTTTTGTTTATTAATTTGTTTAAACTTAAATAGAATAATGTTTTAATACATATGTTATGTGCAAAAATATTTCAAATATAGTTTAAAACACGACAGAAACCTGACTGTAAAGGTTTCTACAATTCACTTACTGTAGCTGTTCAGAGCTATTTAAACGCAGCACCGTTGCCATGCGTAAAGCGCACGCCGTCCAATCCATTGAGACTCAGCTCTATAAAAACGCTGTCTGCTGTCAGTGTGCGTAAACCTACTCATGAACGACAGACCAGATGCTTAGTTATGTCAACGAATCGTTTCACTGTTTAACTGAACCTTGTGTTTAAAATATCGTATGCGCAAACTTGGTCAACCTAAAAGTTTGTTTGGAAGAAAAGGCTGTGCACAGAGTTGGACAGCTATGGATTGCTTTTCCAGTCTCACATATTTAGCACCCAATTTAAACAAGATGGAAAGATTTGACTATAAACTATAGCAATGCAGAAGACTTTTGAGATGCAGGACGCGCGCACCGAGTACGCATCTGGAAGTATCCTGTATAACGCGAGCTTTATAGTTAACAAGACCAATCTATCGTGGAGTGACTTCCAGGATCTCGCCGATTTGGATAAAACCGATTTCGTTGGAGACGGGTCTGCGGTGCTGAGGATAATCATCTCCATCATTTACTCGGTGGTGTGCGCGCTGGGTTTAATCGGAAACATCCTCGTGCTGTATCTTATGAAGTCCAAGCAAGCGTGGAAGAAGTCGTCTATCAATCTCTTCGTGACCAGTCTGGCAGTCACCGACTTTCAGTTTGTTTTGACACTTCCGTTCTGGGCTGTGGAAAACGCAATGGATTTTACGTGGCTCTTTGGAAAAGCGATGTGTAAGATAGTTTCGTATGTCACGGCCACGAACATGTACGCCAGCGTGTTTTTCCTTACGGCAATGAGCGTGGCGCGATACTGCTCCGTGGCATCAGCGCTGAAAAGCAGAAGGCGCCGGGTGCATGTATCCGCGCGCTGGATGAGCGTCGTCATTTGGATAGCCGCGATCGGCGCCGCGCTACCAAACGCGATCTTTTCAACGACCGCCACGGTGTCCAACGAGCAACTGTGCCTCGTGAAGTTTCCCGATAGGAGCGGAGACGCGCAGTTTTGGCTGGGTTTATATCACGCGCAAAAAGTACTTCTGGGATTTCTAATTCCTCTCGGAATAATAACGATCTGCTACCTGCTGCTTTTACGCTTCATAACCAACAAAAACGTGAATACCTCCAGCGCAAAGAGGCGATCCAAAGTGACCAAATCTGTGACTATTGTCGTTTTGTCCTTTTTCCTCTGCTGGTTGCCCAATCAGGCGTTAACCGCTTGGGGAATCTTAAAGAGCACCTATTATGAGATACACGTTTTTAAACATCCTTTTGTGTGTAAGTGTGTATTAGTACATGCTAACGATATTCAAAAAGTACATACCTCAAAGAAAACGATGACGCGAGTTATCGTCTCTAACGTTCGAGGACTACAAAAAACACTCGGATTGTAGGCAACAGTTTACTTCCTGGGATTAGTGACGTAGAGAAGACCAACATTATCATAGTTCAGCCCTCTCTGCTTCGCTTGGGTACGCCCTCAAAGACGGGGGTGGAGAGCGCTGAGTCAGAAGAGAGCTAAAATGGCGGAGGTTGGGAGTCCCTGCTTTGACCCTGTTTGCAAACTCTTGTTTCATCATTGAGCGATTAAATCTCTCGAGTAGACGCTGTCTCTTTAAATGCAAGGGCAAAATAGCACTTTATGGACTTACACAGAGGACATCATGTTTAATACGGTTCCGGAAAAATCCAGTCAGAAGTTGTTCACGGAGTTTTCACAATAACTGCTTCTCATGAACCGAAGCTGCGCAACGTCTCCTCCTGAAAGTTGGATTACCGTGCACTTCTGGATCACAGGCTGTAAGTATTCATGTTTATTATTTGCCTTTACTGTAAGTTACGTTACCGGTAACCGGAGCTTAACATTATGTGGTTGTAGAGCTCAGATATAGATCTATATGTAACTTAGAGCTAAGCTTGCAAGCTAATTGTTTTGTGTTGTAATAATGTATTTCATAAACATATTTCGTACCATATTTACACACGTGTATGTTGAATTATGCAGACTATCGTTTTTATCGATGTTTATTTAGACATGTTTACAAACTTGCTAAGCTGTTCCAGCTAAACTGTTACCGGTAAAGTTTGTTCTCATGATAAAACTCAAGAAACTCAAAGTACAGATGATTTGTTTAACGTTATATGTATTTTACTGTTGTTTTTACTTGAAGCTTTCTTAGATTTTGAAACGAAGTAAACACATAATGTGTGTTGCTAATGTTGGGCCATGTAATACATTAACGTTTTAATGAATAGTCTAACGATTTATAATCGTTGTACTCTATTGTTATAATATGTCTTTTTGACTGAATACATGTTTGTTTTATTTGTGTATATCCTAGATTCGCAGCTGGACACATCCTTCTACACTGTATGCAAACATGCAACATCATTACACACAGTACAAGGCATATGAGGAGCAAAGGTGTGTAACACATATGATGTATTTAGCTAGTGAAACCACTACCAGTCTTAAATGTATAACTGATGATGACAAAGTTTTTTTCTCTGCATAATCATAGGAACCCAGGCAGTAGCATCGTTTCACAATGTTTACATCACCATCATCAGTGGATGCCTTTGCCGTCCGTAGCCTGAGATTTCAGATTTGCAGCAAAAAATGTGACTTTCCCATTTATTGGAATGCTGTGCAGGTATTTAAGTATTTTAGTAACTGTGTTAAAATAAAGTACGGTAGTGTTTACTTTTAAAATAAATGTATTGCTTATTTATATTTTTACAGGTTATACCTTACAGCCGTCCATTACAATGTCACCAAGCCGTAACAAAAGCAGGAGAGGGAAAGTACAAGGCTATGTTCCCAAAACACACAAGTGACATACTGTAAGCAGTAATGTTTTATTTCAAATACATTCATAATTAAAAACTTACTGTATGAAGCAGGGAAATAAATGATCAAAACAAAAGATTTATTGACTGCAATATTTGTACAGTTATGTGGATGATGTGATCAGGCTTGTGTTTGCTGAGGTATTTGAAGATAAGCTGAAGGAAACCCCGATTCCAATGGACCTGGCATCACAGTTTGAGAGACCTTCAAAGGAGGACGTGATTGCATGCCATTTTCAGTGCAGGGGTCGTCAGAAGCCAACATTCCTATCAGGAAGCTCCAAGCATATCTGGAGAACAACACACGACAGGATGATAACCCTAAAGTGTCGTCTTAGATAGCACCAGCTGACAAAGCTTTGATATGCCATTTATCTGAATAGATAGCTGTAAGAAGTGAATTGAACAATTTTTGAGAGAAGAGCACAATATGGTTACTAAAGTATGTTTATTTGTATATTGTTTAACATTTAAATAAATATTTGTAATAAATAAAAAAACTTTTGACTGACTACTATATTTTCTTTAAAGTCACATCTTTTGTTCTTTTGGGTACTTTGTTACTATAATAATACTTTAGTGTTATTGGTTTAAAAATGTAATAAAACTTACTCTAGTCCTGAACCTCAAAGGCTTATAGTCGGTACAATAAATGTTCTATGTGTAGGGATTTAGACAATTTGTGCAAAACCTGGATGATGAATCACGCAGGTAAGAGGCCCTGGAACCTGTTGCATTCTCCTTAAAACCTAATAAGTAAAAACATAGCACTTATAAGTAAGCTCTTTCATAATAAAGTTTACCATAGTAAAATAATGTAGAACTAACATTCATTGCAATGAATACTTTTTTGTGCTACATTTGGTGTTTCCATATAGTTTGCACAATAAAATAGTATGTAAGCAGTCTTATAATAAAGTTTACTATAGTAAAATAATGTAGAAATTACCAAGTGAAATCGTTTAATAATCATTTCAACAAATACTTTCTATGTGCTACATTTGGTGTTTCCATATAGTTTGCACAGTAATATAGTATGTAAGCAGTCTTATAATACATTTTACTATAGTAAAATAATGTAGAAATTACCAAGTGAAATAGTTTTATAATCATTTCAACAAATACTTTCTATGTGCTACATTTGGTGTTTCCACATAGTTATGTAGTACGTTATAATTACCTTTTGGATGTCTTTGCAACACATTTTCGTCTTCGTTTAGCATTCTGGCAGAGCTAAGGACACCTAAAAAGGTTAAATCCAATCGCATTCATTGACGGAGATCGTTTATATCGTAACGGCCTTCTGAACTCTCTGGATCGAGCTCGAAGTGGTAAGGCAGTACAGACACCATTGTTTATAGAGAAATATAACGCTTGTTTACGTTGCCTCTGAGGCTGTGACTCTGTCAGAACCGTGTGTCAACCCACACGTAGTCAGGGGCGTAACCTTTCAAACACACGACGAACCCAGCTGACCAATAACAGTTGAGTAGTCATCTGACCAATCCGATTACACTAGACATTTTGGGAGGCGGAGACAGGAACTAAACCGAGCGTTTTTCAGACAGTGGGAAATCGGTGAGGTATGTAAGCAATTTATAAGACTCACAGTGCATTAGTTCAAGTTTTAATAACATGTATGTACTATGGGATATTGCAATAACGTGCTAACGTGCCAATTTATTAGCATAATTGGTGCTCTTTAATAAAACTCAACGTGGTTCACTTTACTTACGAGTATTACGCCACGCAGGTGTATGTTTTCCCGGTGACTGTGTGTTTGGCGCACTCAAACAGCTGTCTCAATCCCATCCTGTACTGTTTGATGAGGAGGGAGTTCAGAAAGGCTTTAAAGAAACTGTTTTGGCAGATAACATCGCCTTCAGTGACGAACATGAGACCGTTAACCGCCACTACCAAGCCCGAGCAGGAGGATCGGGGTCCGGCACTCGTTCCGCTCGTTCCTGCGGAGCCCGCGCTTATTTTCTATCCTCCGGGGGTCGTCATGTATAACAGCAGGAATGACCTTCTGCCTAACAGCACATAAATGCACTATATACCCTTTTACGGGACTAAAAATTGCACAAAACTTCTTTGTAGCGAGAAAGGTTCTTCAGACTATAAAAACGGTATAATGGTTATTTAAGGAACCTTTGACTTGAAAGGGTCTTCTTTAAGGAAACTACAATGGTTCTGCTATGACATGGCTGCAAACAGTCTTAATTTTTAAGAGTATATAGGGGCAAAACAATCATTATGAAACTTTTGGGAATATGTGCATCTGTACCCACATTTAACATCCAGGAATATCTAAGTGTTAATGTTTCACAACAGAGGTCTTTTACTTTTAGCCAAGGGACCCCTTATGGAGAAAGAGATGCATGGGACCACCTGGTACATATTGTAAAAAATGATGAGTATAGCTTTACTTTGTTATGCTGCTAACAGAGATATTAAAATAATACTGATTTGCAAAGTCATACTGTAAAATACATAACATATTATTTATTATATTTATTTATTATTAACTTATTATTGCATTTTTGTTGCCTAATTTCATTTTTTTAAATAATGTTTAAGATACATTGTTCAAACAATAACTGGAGCACCCTTGTTTTACATCATAAGTCATACACAATTTATAATATGGGTCATAAAGAAATATTAACTTATAGTGTACTGACTCTATAAATTATAAATTTTCTGAATTTTGGACAATGATAAAGCGGAAAACTAAAGTGTTTTATCATCATATATGTAGGCTACAATGTTATTCAGCATTTGAATTTATAGTTTGTCAGATTGAAGACGATTAACCCTTGGATAAAAATGTTTGCCATTATATAACAAAAGTTTTTCCATCTGAAGTATAGCCCTGCAACAACTCATTGCTCACCACTGTAATAAAAAAAATGTATCATTTAAAATGTATGCATTTCATTTTTTACAGTATCAGAAATGTTTGTTTTTATAAAAAATATAAAACAAGTAATAAAGGCATATAACCAAAGAACTGGGAAAAGTGTAATAACTTTAATGCATACATTACATAAAGACAGCAATAAAAATGCAGCCGAATAGAGACACTGTTGAAGCAGAGAGCACCACTACAATGACACTGCCTGCCAGGTTGACCAGTGCTCCGAGTCCAGCTCCCACTATGACCTGAGCCAACTGTACCATACAGGTAAGAGCTGCACAATCCATGCCAGTACCACGGCTCTCCAAAGCTGTGTCCTCACCAGTCAATTTCCTTTGCTCCTATAACAGCAAAAAAGGGGCATAAATATGAAAGAAAAGCTTTAATCTTTGATCAGACTTGCAAATCAAAGGGTCCATTGCATACGCCCTACTACCGGCTTCATCATTTTACTCATGCACCTGAAATAATATGCTGTGTAATACCAGAGAACCAACAACCCCAAATCATTACACCAGGAAAATGCTGAAGAAGATTTCATCATCTCAAGTCATTTAGAATGAACTGATGAAGTATAAAACATCCCATAATATCACAGTGCAGTGTACTGAAAATGTTTCAATGTCTTAATTGATCAAAAGAGGACAATCTGTTTGTCAATGACGTTTTAAAGCTAATTTACATCTGTGTCAAGGGAGGGTGACAACAACTTTAAAGGTGGGGTGGATGAACTCCGAAAGCCAATGTTGATATTTGAAATCACATACAAACAAACCCCTATCCCAATAGAATCTGGACCTTCTTTTGATAGACCCACCCACACTTATGCAACCCAGGCAACGATGTCAGTTAGTAGACACGCACCTTACCGCTGATTGGCTACAAGTGTGTTTTGGTACTTGACACGGATTTTCAAAAATCCTGCACCCTGCCTTCTTTTCTGAGGCCACTAAATTTGCATCTCAATTTTCTTTTTGCTTGCATCTGAATTGATGCTTCAGACAGGCAAAGATTCTTAGATAGTGGCTAACTTTATCCAATATGTAATTTAAAGGTGCAGTGTGTAATTTTTAGTAGGATCTCTTGACAGAAATGCAAAATTATATACAAAACTATATTATCAGGGATGTATAAAAACCTTTCATAATGAACCGTTATTGGTTTATTACCTTGAATGAGATGTTTTTATCTACATACACAGAGGGTCCCCTTACATGGAAGTCGCCATTATGTGCCAACAAGAAGCCCTTTACAGATAAACTTTCTTTACTAAGTTGTCTCCGACCATGACATGTTTGTCCGGTGGTGGCTACTGTAGCTTCTGTATGCATTTTAAAAGCAAGGGGTGAGTAGTGAACTGAGCCATTGGTTGCCATTTGCAACCTCACCACTAGATGCCGCTAAAATTTACACACTGCACCTTTAAGGAAAGTGCAAAATTGATTTGCAAACCTATGATGCACACTTATCTTGAATTGAGAGAAGTTCTAAGTAAACCGCCCCGTTAAGATAGTAATGATTTTATCCTCAAAATGTTTTTACGAAAGAAACTACAGTGCATGCACATTGTAAAAGCACACCTCTCCAAATTCAGCTGTTTTTTCATAAGGTAAAAATTAGGGCTGTCAAAAGATTAATCGCGATTAATCGAATCCAAAATAAAAGTTTGTGTTAACTTTACATATGTGTGTGTGCGGTGTATAATTATTATTTATATATAAAAACACACTCAATTATGTATATATTTAAGAAAAATTTGTTATATTTATATAAAATATTTATATTCATCTATAATATAAATTATATAAATGTATATACAGTATTTAAATGCAAATATTTCTTAAATATATACCTGAATGTGTGTGTATTTATATATACATAATATTTACACACAGTACACACACATTAGGTAAACACAAACTTTTATTTTGGATGCGATTAATCGTGATTAATCTTTTGACAGCCCTAGTAAAAATTGTACACACACACTGCATATAGAAAACTATATCATCATTCAAACAGCCCTGCCACTTAGATTTATATTCGTTAATGTGAACCCATTTTTGTGATGAAATACATTTTAAAGTGTGGTTTATTTTTTCACATACCCTTGGGGGAGGCATTGTAGATGTGTTTAATTTAACGGGAAAGTGTGAGCAAATACAGAAAAGATTTATTCAAATGTCCATATGAGTATATTTTATGCCCTTCATTTATTTTTGACATTTTGGACAACTGACCTCTTCCCGTTTGTGGTACTCCGAGATGAGGTTGTATGGGATGGTGTAGAGTGTGCTGGACATTACACCAAACACGGTGCACAGCGACAGGGTGGCTACGATATTTGGAAACAGCCCGATCAGACCGGTTCCCAAACCGAACATAAAGTAGCCAAGGAAGTACAGACCCTTCAGACCAATGTATGGCAGGAGCAACCTCTGCACGTCTGGAGAGACACATATGGAGATCATTTCTGTAACAATGGACTTTAATAAAAAACAAGTGTAGAGAATAACGTCTTGAATGAATAGCACAGACAGATTAACCAATCGGGCGTATTTTTAATCACTGATGAAACAGCCTCACTGATAAATCCCTCTCAAATGCTCTTTTCAGCAATATATGACTCTCAGACCAAATTATAATAGCAGAATGTTAAAAAAAATTCTCTCATCAAAACAGACTAATAACTTTAAAGAAGCAAGGATAAAAGTATATTATCCAATTTCGGATATGAATGAAGGGTTATGTATTATATCCAAGTGTAATTGAAGTCTTTTCTTGGCTGGATACATTAAAAGACTGAATATTTAATAATATCAGTTGAGTGACGGTTCATATCACTCACATGAATAAAGTGCAGAGGAGACGGCGTTGATGCACAAACCCCAGCAGCCCACCTCAACTCCTCTCTCGTAAGTCATATAGGAGGTTGAATTATGCTCGGCATATGGGTTCCCCTTATACACGATCTACAGGTGACAGGTTGCATAAGATTTTCAAAGCGTTATGCATTTGTTAAACAGATTGAGCAGGAAAACAACTTCACGGGTATCCTTGCTTTCGTTGTGTAACCAAGGTGAACCTGCAGGGACATCACAAGGTTCTTTTATTCAGATTCCAAGTGGTGGATAAAAAGAGAAAGTGGAAAAATAGCATCTAAAATCCCCATTTTGCACCGCTGGGCCTTTGATAGTGTCGAAATGCACGATGCTAAATCATCAAAAATGAACACTTTTGGTTTACTCAATTTAAAGTCAAGCCGAGTTTTATTTGTTTAGTCTGAGTTTCTGTTGAGAAGTTGAGTAATCTCTAATGCCTTCTTGTTTTAACCCCTGGTGAGCAAGCCAAGGGCCAAAAAACCTTGGAAGAAACCAGACTCAGCAGGGGTGAGGTTGTTCTCCTCTGGCTATACCTGGAACGTACCTTCAATATTATTTAGCTCGTGTAACTAAAACAAAGTTTTAAAAGTTGAAGTTAAAAAGTAAAGTTCAGAGAGATTTGTTAATAGCCCACATATCTTCAGCCAGGCTGAAGGTTTAAAATTCTGCAAGTGAAAACCGCATATCTGTTTCACTTAATCCAGTCCTTTTCCATTCAATGCACCTGCCATGAAATGGCCAGTCAATGCCCAGAACGGGTTTCACTTCGATACAGGATGACTCATTCATTTATCTTCATTGAACTTCGGTCAAGCTGGTTATGCAAGATAAAACAAGAGAAATAAACAACGAATTTAAAACCAATAGTAAAAGTGATTTCTCTTGTAGTATGCCTCTTCTTATGGATGCTAATTTAAAGGTGCAGTGTGTATTTTTTAGATGGATCTCTTGACAGAAATGCAGTATAATATACAAAACTACATTATCATGGGTGTATAAAGACCTTTTTATAATAAATCGTTATGTTTTACCTTAGAATGAGATGTTTTTATCTACATGCATGATGGTCCCCTTCACGTGGAAGTCGGCATTTTGTGCCACCATGTTTCTACAGAAGCCCTTAACGGACAACATTTTTGTCTCCGACGATGACATGTTTTCCCGGTGGCGGCTACTGTTGCTTCTCTATGCGTATCAAAAGCGAGGGGTGAGCAGTGGACTGAGCTGGTGGTTGCAATTCGCAATCTCACCACTAGATGCTGCTAAAATTTACACACTGCACCTTTAAAGTCTTCACTGTAAAAAAAAAGATTTGTTGGTTCAATCTAAAAAGTAAGTAACTTGAGTTAATTCAACTTAAAAATATTAGTTGACTTAAATAAAATTATATATAAAGGCAACCAGGTAACTTACTTTCATAAGTGTAAATAAAAAGCGAGATTTTTGATAGATCTTTAGAATTAGATTTTTTAGGATCTCCACATAGGCCTGCCATATACAGGTGCTGGTCATATAATTAGAATATCATCAACAAGTTTATTTATTTCACTAATTTCATTCAAAAAGTGAAACCTACACACGGACTGATATATTTCAAGTGTTTATTTATTTTACTTTTGATGACCACAACTGACAAGTAAGGAAAACCCCAAACTCAGCATCCCAGAAAATCCGAACATTCTTTTTAGAAAAGTATGAACTTGAAAAGTATGAGCATCTACAGCACTCAATACAAAAGGTCTCCTTTTGCCTGAATTACTGCAGCAATGCGGTTTGGCATGGAGTTGATCAATCAGTGGCACTGCTCAGGTGTTATGGGAGACCAGGTTGCTTTGATAGTGGCCTTCAGCTCGTCTGCATTGTTGGGTCTGGCATATCGTATCTTCTTCTTCACAATACCCCATAGATTTTTTATCGGGTTAAGATCAGGCGAGTTTGCTGGCCAATTATGAACAGGGATACTATGGTCTTTAAACCAGGTACTGGTAACTTTGGCACTGTGTGCAGGTGCCAAGTCCTGTTGGAAAATGAAATCTGCATCTCCATAAAGTTGATCAGCAGCAGGAAACTCTAAACTTGCTCTAAAACTTCCTGGTATACGGCTGCGTTGAGCTTGGACCTCAGAAAACACAGTGGACCAACACCAGCAGATGACATGGCCCCCCAAACCATCACTGACTGTGGAAAGTTTACACTGGACCTCAAGCAACATGGATTGTGTGTCTCTCTTCTCTTCCTCCAGACTCTGATTTCCAAAGGAAATGCAAAATTTACTTTCATCAGAGAACATAACTTTGGACCACTCAGCAGCAGTCCAGTCCTTTTTGTCTTTAGCCATTTTGCTTCTGACGCTGTCTGTTGTTCAAGAGTGGCTTAATGTGACAGGTCTTGCATACATCTGTGAGTAGTGGTTCTTAAAGCACTGACTACAGCTGCAGTCCACTCTTTGTGAATTTCCCCCACATTTTTGAATGGATTTTGTTTGACAATCCTCTCCAGTGTGCGATTATCCCTATTGCTTGTACACTTTTTTCGACCACATCTTTTCCTTCCCTTCGCCTCTCTATTAATGTGCTTGGACACAGAGCTCTGTGAACAGCCAGCCTCTTTTGCAATGAACTTTTGTGTCTTGCCCTCCTTGTGCAAGGTGTCAATGGTCGTCTTTTGGACAACTGTCAAGTCAGCAGTCTTCCCCAATATTGAACCTTTCAAAATATTCTAATTTTCTGAGATACTGATTTGGGGATTTTCCTTAATTGTCAGTTATAATCATCAAAATAAAATACATCAGTCTGTGTGTAATGAATGAATATAATATACAAGTTTCACTTTTTAAATGGAAATAGTGAAATACTGTAAACCAACCTTATGATTATTTTGATTCTAATTATATGACCAGCAATAAATACATGCAGTAAATACACGTCACTGTGCATTATAAACATGGTACACAATTTAAACAAAATACACAATTTCAATACACAAACAAAAATAGACATTAACATTATGGGGCGGTTTCCCGGACAGGGTTTAGATTAATCCAGTACTAAGACTTTTAAGTAGTATTTACAAACCTACCATACAAAAAATACTGGTGAGCATCTGACAAAACAATGGCACTGATATATCTTAAGATATGTCAACGCAAGTTGTTTTTAAATTAAGGCCAATCAAATATGCAAAGTCTGAGACTATGATAAACTCTGTCTGGTATCGCCCCAGTGATAGTAACATGCTCATAAGTTAAGCGATAGGAACCCATTAAATATTAAGAAGTGGTAGAAGTTTAGTTGTATGACTGACTCAGGAATTGAAGTCAGCAACAGCGTTGACCATTCTGATTTGACTTCATGTTAGTAGTATATACAATAAATACGTGCAAACTAAGCACAACTGTACATTTCAG
This sequence comes from Misgurnus anguillicaudatus, assembly GCF_027580225.2. Classification (NCBI taxonomy): domain Eukaryota; kingdom Metazoa; phylum Chordata; class Actinopteri; order Cypriniformes; family Cobitidae; genus Misgurnus; species Misgurnus anguillicaudatus. The sequence goes on from NC_073345.2 coordinate 22,642,573, forward strand.
ACTATTGCTCAAAAAGAGCTTACCTGTCCCATGAAGTCAGTAAAGAAAAGCATGTTGCACAGGAAGGCCGTCCAGCCCAGCAAATGACTCATGCACAAACAGCGATAATGGCTGGGCATGCTAATCATGGCTGACAGCAAAGATTTCAGGGTCATCCTTTTCTGCACCTGAAGCACAATTATAGACACACACAGGTTAATGATCTGTTCGAAATGGTTTGCAAGCTCAAAGCAACGAACAGAGATTCAGTCAGATTGAAATAATGCATTAAATCAAGAGTTCATACCATTACAAACCTGCAAGATATAAAATGCACAGTGCCTCATCGCACCTCATCGCAGTGCTGCCAAAAGTGAAATACAATTGTTGTATCCCATCATGTTAATGCAATTCCCACCACGTATACTTCACAACTCATCCTGTTTCAATAATGACTTACCAGTACTGAAATGAACCCAGTGTTATGGCCTGCCTATGTCTCTAAACTCCCTTCCCTCACAACAGTGTGTTTACAATGCCTATGAACATGAATATTAATGAATATTTGTCTCCTTGAGAGAGGTTTAGAGGATTTGGGACAGATGGGAGATTATGTGATCGTTGAAGGTTAATGTATAGGAGACCAAGACTGATAGGATTATTAAGAGCTACATTTTCTTTCACCTGGAGACACAATTAACATCGTACAGACAATATTAAAAATCATTTTGATAAAAATGATTACCTACATTGTTATAGACATGAAACTACAGTGCTTAGTAAAAAAATACCTTTTGCTTGTACACTCACCTAGACTTTCATCAAATACACCTTTATACATAAAGGGTGCATATTAATAGTAACTCAAAGTACATATCTGTACCTAAAGATTACATATTACTATTTAATTAAAGGGTAGGCCTATCCTCCCAGTGATAGCGGTTATATCTTCATTTCTAACAGGTGACAGTTTAAAGGTGCAGTGTGAATTTTTAGAAGGATCTCTTGACAGAAATGCAAAATAATATACAAAACTATAATATCAGGGGTGTATAATGACCTTTCATAATGAACCGTCATGTGTTTATTACCTTAAAATGAGACATTTATCATCTACATACCCCGAGGGTCCTCTAACTCCTCTTACATGGAAGTTGCCATTTTGGGCCGCCGTGTTTCTACAGAAGCCCTTAAATGAAAAAATTTTTTTACTAAGTTGTCTCCGACGATGACATGTTTGTCCGGTGGCGGCTACTGTAGCTTCTTTGTGTTTCAAAAGCGAGGGGTGAGCAGTGGACTGAGCCGTTAGTTGCAATTCACAACCTCACCACTAGATGCCGCTAAAATGTACACACTGCACCTTTAAGCAAAATAAGGTCTTATAGCAAAATGACAAACCAGAATTTTTTTTTCCGTTTTTTAGGGGTGCACGGGACAAACCCTAACGCGGGGTTATAGTTGTAATACGGACAGTTCACATTGTTGCACAGGGTTGAACTTTTTTTTTTCCGTATTGTTTCACGCTGCCAAAAGACGGTCTCCTGCAAATGTATGGAAATGTATTATGTTTTTCCATAGAGCTATTGATGAAAGAGTGTTTTGGTGGCATGTAAGTACATTTTTTTATCATGTTTTTTTTTTCGGTTTCTGAGTTGGGTAAGATACAAAAACCAATGCTATGTTATAGCAGTGTTTTGTTGACTAAAACATAGCATCATTTTGAAATCTGTCTGCAGCTCTTAGCAACTTTTTTGGTACGCTTGATAATATTTTCACCAAGCGGGGTTAATTGTAACAGTGTGTTACAACTAACCCCTCAGCACTAACCATATGAAAACAGCTAACGTTAGCGTAATTCTTGCCGTTGTTTTAAATCGGCTACACACGAATGATTGCTGGCTGCCAAGGAAATAAATGTGCCTGTCTTATCAAAAAGTTTCAAAATTTATTTTTGTTCATATCTTTAATATAGATTGAATAAGATCACGTCAAAGATTAAAATCATAATAAAATTAATATCTAAAATCAGACTTTGATTTTCATTATATCAGATTTTAGTTTGGTTTTTACAGACTGGGTCACATATAATTTTTTTGTCATAATTGTACTGCTTTTTCTCACATATTTAGACATTTGTATCCATTTATAATTGAACTATGTTTAGATGAGGGATGAATAGTGCAGATGCCTGTCTGTTATAGATGGATATATAAACAATATCCACTTCAAGTATATAGACAAAATAATATTGAAATATTTGCCTACAAGCTTAATTTTTAGCAAGTGTTAACTTACAACTATCCCCCTGCCTGTTACAATTAACCCCACCTATGGGGTAAGTTGTAACGTTTGCACTTCTGTCACGTTTGGTGTAATTGTCCAAGAATGGTAAGTACTAGAAACAAACTTCAAAAGGTCATTTGTAGCAGAGATGTGTGTGTTGCTTGTGTAAAAATATAATTAATCAAACTCAAATATTTTTGAATGATTGAGCCAAAATCAAAAAAGCATTAACTTGTGCCCCGCTCTCCCCTACACTATGCGAAGAAAGCTTTTAAAAGCAAGATGCTTTAAAGGAGCATTTGGTGTGACTCACTGGCATAACAAATTATTACAAGGTGAGATAAGGACCATAGTGATAGTTTCACAGAGCAACAGAGCATTTCCAGTGTTGTTTATGATTCACAGTTTGAATTCTTATAATGGAGATCCACCATTATATCTATGCATTGACGTCTGTCACTGTATGCAAGGCCATGGTTAATATTAGTATATACAGTTCATCTATAATGCACATTGACTGCTCTAAAATCTATCCAACATTTATGTCTATAGTAAAGTTTCTTGAGAAAATGGTTGCTAGAATATAAGGGGTGTACTAACGTTTGTGAGAAACTATATATATGGGAGAGACATATACTATAGCCATCCTCATTATAGACCAGAAAGGCCTTCAAGCTTCAAAACAGGTAGTTTAAAATGATAGGAAAACTGACCGAGCTATAAATAAAACCATTTAATTCAAAGGATCAGGTAACACAAGTGACCAACCTCGCTGTTAGGCTGCTTGGCACTGGGCGTAACCGCATTCGCTTCACTGAGAGCAGAGAAGGAACGCTGTCTTATTTCAGGCTCAGGCGGCAGCTCTTTGGATACAGAGCCGTAGCCGTCGTTATAAGAAACTTCCAGGAGGAGAGCGCTGGGTGAGTCTGAACCGTGGTCTTTGCTCAGTGGTATCTCCGGGATGCTGAAAAGATGCATAGTGAGAAAAAAGCCCCAGGTCAAGGATGAGAAAAAATAGATGACTTGGTACTCCGAACCGAGCACGAGACCCAATGCAGAGTGACCCCAGTCCATCGCTCCGATCAGGTATCCAAAAGCTCCACCTAAACCTGCAAACAACACAACAGATTGTTGAATTAAAATCATTGAAAGATGTTCAGAAATGTTATTAATCATTTCGTAAATGTCTTGACAATTTGGGTTGACCTAATATAATGATTGTGACACAGAAATTATATTGAAAATGCTTAAAAGGATGCATCTATAATGATGATATTTGAACTGAAAATATGAAAAGTAGAACATCCAGGCTCATGATCTAATTATGAGATTATGAGCATCAAAGTTTAATTTCAATCTTCAACATGACCTTACTCAAGTCAATGTTAAAGATATCAAGGTTATTTTCCCACAGAATGTTCTTTACAGTATGTATGATGATTTTATGTAGAAACCACAGGAAAATCTATTTAGCTGGGTTTTTAAAGACAGGATGAGATTTAATAGAGATGTGAATCCTTGTAATGCTAAGCCTCCTATTACTTATTCTGATAGGAAATTCTGCACATTTCTGTCTTCTTGAATAGAGGGTATGCACATGATGTCACCGACGGTGAGAGGGACTGCGCTTACGCCCACTGAGTGGCAAAAGACAGAGCGGCAGCATTTGAGTACAGCGTGACATCGACGAAAACACGGTGAAAATGCGTCGAAATGGGAAAAAGCTGTACTAACAGATTAACAAGAATTCGAAGCTATCGTTTTACAGACTGCCAAAAAACACCGAAAGGAGAAATAAATTGATCGTTCATGCCAACGTCCACAGACAACAGGTGGGTTGAGAAGTTGCTACATTCCAAAGCATATTATCTTAATTTTTACTCTATTACATTTCATAAATAATACGTTTTTGTTTTACATTTAATATTTAAGTACATTAACGTACTTTTATTCAAGTAAAAGTACACAATTTAAATGTAATTAGGTATTAAATAAATTTTAATATCCAATATAAAAGAATACACAATATGATTCAAAATAAAACGTAGCGATTTTCTAAGCGGATTTAAAAGAGGAACTATATTTTATGGCGTAATAGCACTTTTGGGAGTACTTCGACTCGGCGCAGTAACACCCTCCCTCTCCCATTATGAGAGGGAGAAGGGGAGCGGACTTTTCAGGCGAGTCAAAGTACTCCCAAAAGTGCTATGGCGCCGTAAAATATAGTTCCTCTTTTAAATCCGCCCAGAAAAGCGCTACGTTTTATTTTGTACCACCAAACTTGCTCGCACAACCACTCGTCCTAAATAGGAAAAACGTTGATGTATTTGGTCACTTCTAACTTTATCTCTAAATGGTACCATTGAATGAATGGGGCTAAGCTAAATGCTATCGAAGTGTCGCAGCGCGCTCCAGCGCTTACGTGCACGCACACAGATGATAGAGGGATGTATCAACAATTCTTAGTTAAGGTAATAACATATTTTATTATTGAAAATGAGTAGACTATTCCTTTAAGTAATGTTTTTCCTAATACAAACAACCTAATAAAGCACAGATGCTTGGAAAATGTAACTAATGTAAGTATTGTCCACCTCTGCTATCAAGTCCAACTAAATTCAATTTAAGCTGATAATAGTCCATTTTACTGGCATTTTTGCAGCCACCGCTATGAAAACCAGCCATTTTGTTGAATGTTTGCCACTCAACAGGGTGTGGTCACGTTGAAAAGTGACGTCAATGCATACCTTCTATAATCAGTGAATCCAGAACGCTAAGGGTTAAGCAGCTTATACACTATAACACGAACACACACAACCCAGCATCCCTGATCTAGTCATGTGCTTCTGGTGCTCTCAGCTCAAACACATGATCTCAGCACATGACGAGACTGTGTTGGATTAGTACACACCGAGTACACTCGCAGTCCACTAATATTCAAAACAACACACAAACCTGCATTAGGTAATAAACCTCAGAAACATCTTACAAACATTAGTTTTTACAGTACTAAGTGCACTGTCAGAAAAAATGTACCATTTCTGTCGCTTAAAGGTTTATTTTTGGACCTTTATGAAATATTGTACACTATTAGAAAGGACATGTTAATTTTTTACACATTTTTGTGCATTAGAATTTTTACACATTATGTGTAATTTTAACACATTATGTGTCATTTTGTGTTGATTTTGTGTTAAAATATAACACAAGTTGTGTTAAAAGTAACACAAAATGTGTTGTTTTAATAATAACACAGTGATGGGTGAATTCTGGGACAACGCATTTAGTGTGTTGTCCCAGAATCAACAAAAATGTGTTATTTTTAACACATTCGTTCTAAGAGTGTACCTTTGGGGGTACCGTATTATACCCTAAGGACCTATTGTGTACCTTAAGGAGCAATTTTGTACCAGTTAAATTTTAGGGATACAACATAGTTAATTGTACCTTAAGGTACAGTAATGTACCCCAAAAGGTAAAACACTGTGTTATGTTTAGTATACATGTAAAGGTACAAAATGGAATCTACCACCCCAGCAATAGAAAATGTACAGTTTTGTACCTTTTTTCTAAAAGTGTGTAATGTGATTGCAATATTATAACTTTTAAACCAAACACTTTAATGTCTTTAATATAATTTTATTGGGTTTTCTTAATTACTTGTTCCTACAGTAATTTGTAAGACTTGACATTTGTCGAAATGTCACTGTTGTACCCTTGACAACATCCTTTACCTCTTTATAATGAAGAAAATGCACCCCTGGACCTACAGGACTTTAAAAATAATTCAATTCATTATATTTTATGTGCAATTTGTCATTTATTTAAAAAACAAATGAATCAATGTGCTTAAAAACACTGACATTACCAGCACGACAAACATTTTAAAAAACAAATACATTTTTTTATTTGATTGAGAGGTGAGCATATCTCTAAGGACAGCATGGTGACAACTAGAATAAACTTAACACAAATGGATACTGTTTGAAAAACAAATCAAATGTTTTTTGTTTGTTTTTTGTTAAAAACAGCATATTCAACATTTCTTCAGGAAGTGTCATTATTATCACATGTCAGTATCACACCTTACACCAAAATTCATTTAAATATTAATTAAAGCCATGCTTAAATATTTAACCCTAATAAGTCCCTTGGGGTCAATCCTGCCCCCAAGCCAACTTTGTTTAGTTTAAAAACATGGTTCCTTTCATCTCATTGGAATAAGATTTTGTGACTTTCCAGATTATCTGTCAAGATTCATATAAAAAACTTGATTCGGTCGTTCTAAAGAGGTGTAAAAAATACCAAAAGAGGCCCTTTGGGGGTAAAAATTACCCCAATTGAAATGAATGGGAAATGCAAAAAATATTGTTGTCACACACACGCACACACAAAAAGACACACACACGAACGGACGGACACACACACACATTTTTTATGTCCTTTCTAATGTTTATATAAACATAAATTCACAAAATGTATGACTAAAGTAGTGATGTTGAGCAGTTGGCCGCATCCAGTAAAATGAATGGGTCTCTATGGGCATCTGCTGGTCGTAATGATTTCCTAAACTTTAATTCTTTTATGTTTTTTTCTAAACACCAAATGGCCGAATTCAACACCTAACATCAATATCTAAAAACATTTTTCAAATTTAAATCAAATTTAGATCATAATTTATGTGAATTTTTCATAAAAATTTGATATTTTACAGATAAGCTAATGGTGCAGTTGAGGAATTGAGTGGTAAACGGGTACAAAAGTACTTCATATCTCCCAAAACACAGCATTAATTTATAGATGGGAAGTAAACAATAAATGATATATTATTTGTATGATTAAAAATTTATATATTTTTTGTATTCACTCTTTTAATTTCTGGGGTCATTTTTACCCCCCAAGGAACTCTAACGTATACAGGAAAATAGGGGCTTATGAGGGTTAACCCAAAACATAAAATAACCAGTTTAGCATAGATGGAAGCACATGACACATATAGAGACGCAAATGTCTGTGTGGCTGTAAAAAGTCTGCTTACGGAATCTGACATAATGCAGAAAACAAGGATACTTTGGGTTTCACATCAAGTAAAGGTTTCAAGCAGTAAACGCAGAGTTTGGGAAGATTTTAGAGAAGACAGGAAGGCAGGTGTTTCTGCTACCAAAACAATATCCCTCAGAGGTCTTAGTTCTGCTTTACAGACAGCAGGATGTTGAGTTTCATCAGCAGCACAAGAGCAGAACCCCACAGACCATCTTACAGATGGTGAAACAGGACACAGCCTGTTGCTACCATGCCAACCAATTTTACACAAGGACATGGATTTCAGTCAAAATAATCTGCTGCAAGCCCCCAATAGGCTCAAATGATGAATAGTTTAAAACAGCCGGCTTCACATTAAAAAATATTATTATTATTTGAATGCTTGAAAATGTACAATAAGACAATAAATCAGAAATTAAATTGTTCCAATGTGGCGAAGCGATAATGTGATGATGTACACTTCTGGTTATGCTACCATGCCAGTGCAATTAACCTTGGGAAGGGGTAATAAGTAATTGCAGGATGACTAACAAAAGATAGATGAGTTCTGAGTGTACGTGCCGCAGATGCACAAGTAAGGAATGTAGACCTAACAAAAGATAGTGCCCTTTTTCATGACAGCACTCGCTGGGTTAACAGTACTACATAATGAACATTTCCACAGCAACAGAACAGAAAGGTGCAGTGCATGTCGCTTTTAATTACAGATGTGTCAAGTTGGGCTGCGTCCAAATACCTCCACTTGCAGTCTTGGCCACTTGAGAGCGCATGCATGCGACAGGAAGTAAGTGTGCAAGACTGTCCCATGTCTTAAAACTGAAAAAGTGCAGTGCCCTTAACCCACACTTTCTCGAATACCACTTCGAAGCGTTATTCAAGGCGAAGCGTATCCTGTCATGCATCACGTTCAGGATGTTAATCATGAGACTTTTGCCCAAATTATGCGAGATGTCGTGGAAACTTTTAATTGTAAGTTAATAAATCGATTTGACATATTTTGGTAGTAAAACGGAAAGTGTTCCACATTTCATTGGTGTTGTATTTTGTTATGTATTTTGTAAAACATCTGTAACTACTTTTTTAACATTAAACAACATTAATGGTGATGTTTATTTAGGGACTACTATATAAACAATAAACTTAAATAATAATAAAACTATAAAACTTATAATAAAGCTACATGCACAAAATGAAGAGTTTTAGGTGCAAAGAATTCTGCGTCTGAAAGTTTAAGATAAGTGTAGATAATATTCTTTAAATGTTCATTTATTTATTCATTTGTTTATGTGTTCATTTTATTTACTTAAAACCTTATATATATATATATATATTTTAAGTAGCCTAAATTAAAAATGAATACATTTTGGTGTAAATTGCTACCATTACCTGGATTGACAGTTTTACACTTGCTAAGTGTGACCCATCAAATGAATAATTTTTATATGCAGGCTTGGGATCTTCACGCCCACTAGAACATTTGGGTAAAATACAGGAAATACGTCATGTAAGTATTCAAGTGGTAAAGTGCAAAGACCGCAACTGTGGTTATTTGGACGCAACCTCAATCTCAAAAAATATATATAAAATCTTTCTTTTGTTTTGAAATCACAGTTTCTCCAAATTTAGCGCTTTAGTGTGAACTTTTGTCTTGTCTTAAAAGAAATGCTCACCTGTGAGTAAGGCGTGATAATGCAGACCTCTTTCTTTATCTCGATGAGAACACACATCAAACAAATAGGCTTTGATGGGTCCGTCAATAAAGTCTGCAGAGAAATCAAACATCACCACTCCAAACATGTCTACAACTTTTGACCACGTCCTTTTAACATCTTTGTCCTGTATCGTAGCTGAAAGACAAAGAAAACAGAATTTGCTTTCAATAAAAGCATGTACTGTAAAGCATAAAAGTGAGTGAAAGAGAAATGGTACTTAATATTTACATTCTTTTATGAAAATTTGGAGATCACCGTTCAGAGGTGTACGGTAAGAGTTAAACTGTGTTAATAAATGTGTGTTATTGGTCAAATAAGTGTGTGTCCAATTCCTAATTAAAATTCCAGACATGACATTATGATTATGGAAAAATAATATTGGCTAAAAATGCAAAGCCGAGCTGAAAGTTAATTGAACGACAGTTCAAGTTGAGCCAATTCTGAATTAAATACATAAACAGACCCGTAATGCTGTACAAATTCAGTGCAGTATCTAGCTATGTTATTTTCTTGGGTCTAATTCTACTGTATAATCCCTAAATAATATTAAGTCTCATTTACTTTATTTAAAAACGTAAATATACTGTATAAAGTATATTTTTTTTTACTTACATTTTTTTACAAAGTATTTTTCACTTAAACACTGCAAAAAATGATTTAAGAAAAAATTTTCTTAGTATTTTTGTCTTGTTTTCGGTAAAAATATCTAAAAGTTCTTACATTTAGATGCTTTTTCTTGATGAGCAAATTGGCCCAAGAAAAAAAGATATAAAATTTAAGTGATTTTGTGCATAAAACAAGCAAAAATACTGCCAATGGGGTAAGCAAAAAAATCTTGAACATTTTTCTAAAACACTAAATTCAATAAAAATTCAAGAAATATTTTCTTACCCCATTGGCAGATTTTTTTTGCTCGTTTTATGCACAAAATCACTCAAATTTGATATTTTTGGTTTAAAAACAAGCCTTTTTCTTGGGTTGTTTTGCTCATCAAGAAAAAGCATCTTAATTTAAGAACTTTTAGATATTTTTACTGAAAACGAGACAAAAATACTACAAATATTTTTCTTAAAAATAGTTTTTTGCAGTGTATAAGTTGGATTTTTTAACTTTTTTTAGATGTAACCAAATGAAAGATTTTTTAAGTTGATCCAACTTTTCACTTTTTACATGTAAATGTTTACAATGTATCAACCTTTTTATCAGTTAAAGAGATCACGGTTACAAATCCTTCAACTACACAGTACTGCACATAAATTACAATATTTAGTCAAAATATTAGTTAAATCAAAATGTAACCGTCATGTATCTCAAATCCAAGGCAATTCCGCTACACTTACCTGATGTCACCGCATCTCCATTTAGAAATAAACTTAACCCCACCAACATCATAATTGCCAGCAACAATATGTATGGTCGCCTGCGGCCCCATCGGGACCTACAGTAGTCGCTTGCCGAGCCAATAACGGGTTGCAGGATGAAGCCCAAAATAGGACTTATGAGCCACACCAAGCTGTACAATCGTTTTGGGAGTCCAACGCTCAGCAACACCGGCGTAACAAATGCCGCCTCGACGGCGTAGCAGAATTCCCTTCCGAACATAACCAAGGCGTGCATGATAAGCCTTCCTCTGGACCTCTTTGGAGGTTCGACAACTCCGAACACAGCTGGTTCCATAGTGTCCACATAGTCCTCTTTCAACCCCAAGTCCTGTGGGTAGTGCTCTATAGATGCAACTGGGCTCTCCAGTGCAGAAAACCTGCAAGGCTGGTCCTCGGTTAGGAGAGTCATGGTTCTCCAAAAGCCTGCTAGATTGCTTGGATCTTCTGATTTCTACTGCATAGCTGAGCAATAATGAACACAAGTCAATTTACAGCGTGAACTGAAAAAGAGGCGGTGGTCTAGTTTGGTTTAAGAAAGTTTTCTCCCTGCTGCCAAAGGCCTCTGATGGAGTCAAGCACGAGACCCAGATTACAAGTCGTGGCTATTTTCCTTCTTACTGGATTTAAAGTAAGAACAGGTTAGAAGTTCAAGACCAAGCATCACCAATTCAGAGTTAACTCAACAGCAAAGAGCGACCAAACAAAAAAGGAAAACTTGTGTTTGGGGGAAGATGTTATATGGCTAAATCCGCCTCAGCCATGTGACTTCAAAAGCATTCTTTTGTGGCCTTTACGTTTTGAGATTGCCATTTAGTGAATCAAGTGACGTACCATGTGATTCATCCCCACTGTGCTTTAAGGGGGCTGGCAGACAAACCCAATCTATTTACAGTTGAGTCAAAGACTCAAAAGGCGCCTGTGATGAAGCCTTTCCCAGCCTGTGTTACGTTCTCTCCATACACATGACTAACCTTTTCTGCAATGTTTGACATGAGGCATTCAAAAAGTCTGTTAAAAGATCATGTGAGCTGCAGTTAGGCCATTCTATTGAACTTAAGATCAAAGAAACTTTCTAGAAACCAAACTATAGATCACAAAGTACCAGTCAGCTGAGCATTGCCTGTACTGGACTTTTAAATGCATTTAAAACAAGCATTTTACATTATTTAAGTCATCAGTTTGTCTCTCTTGAAGTGATAGTTTATTCAAAAATGAAAACGTTGTCCTTATTTACACACCCTCATGTCGCTTGAACCTCTAGTGTCTTTCTTTGCTCTTCAGAACCCAAATGGAGAGCTTTTAAAAAGTGTTGTGGTTCTCCGGCTACTATAGGAGTGGATGGTGACAGAGGCAGACCAGTAAAGCCTTTAAGCTTCAAACGAGACAAGAAATATTAAATAAATAAGTAATTTTGAAGTCATTTATTTTAAGTGTCTTGACATTTATTCAAATTATTTCAAAGCAAACATCCTTAATGTGCATTGATAGATAGGCATTCATCAAATAATAAATTATATTTTAGCTTGTTTTTCACAAAACCCTTTCATATGCCTTCAGGGCACTTAAAACGATTGGCTTCATTGGCATTTCGAATGAAGTTACTCGTTTAACACTTTGTGACTTTTTAAAATTTTAAAATATGTTACCATCCACTCCCACAGTAACCAGAACACCCTAAACAACACTTTAAAAAATCTTTTTAGATTCCAAAAAACAAAGAAACAAAGACTTTTGGGTAATCAAACAATATGATAAAGTTTACATTTTTGGGTGAACTATCCCTTTAACTCCTTAAGTGGCGCAAATACTCTTTGAGTGGGGGGGGGTAAAAATGTGATGTACACCTTTAAATTATTATAACTCTGGCATTTTTTGTCTAGAAGCCTAATCTTGGTCTTGTTTTAAAGAAAACATATTGAGGGGTATTAAATAAATAAATTGTTGTAGCAGTTTACACTTATTTTAATAAATAAAAATAATGCAATAACATATTAATTTAAATTAAAATAAAATTATAAAAATTTAAATATTTTACAAAAGTAATAATGCAAACATGAAGCCATAAGTCTCAAGTAGTTCTGAACCAAATTTCAAGTAAAAATGAGGTTTGTGTCACACTTTTAGTGATTTTACCAACAACGGCCACTAGGTGTCAACGGTTTTGCTGCATACTCTGGTCACAAATTAATAAATTACTGTCACTGCATTATTATTACTGCCAAAAGGTTTTTGAAATATGAAAAATACATTCTTAGAGCTTTCCAACAACATATCGTTTATTGTGATAGACATAAACTTTAGATGGAAAATATTGTAGTGAACGTAGCTCCACTAAAGGGGTAAAATTATGCACCAAGCAATGGATCACAGAGATCCTGTCAGGTGGTGTCACATGGATTAAATTGTCACATTCCACACATTGCTTCATGAATGAGATCAGATTTTAAGCTAGAGTAGTCATGAACTATTTTTATCTAACGCATTCCTCTGTTTCGCTAATAGGATTTGTATCCAACGAAAGAAGAAAATGGTTGCAGAACGTTATGATGAGAAAACAAAAGTATTGTTTTAATGTAAATAGATTCTCAAAGTTTTAATTACATATATTCCTGCACTACAAAATGACTTTCTTACTTAGTATTTTTGTCTTGTTTTCAGTACAAATATTATATAAAAAAACTTAAATCAGGATGCATTTTCTTAATGGGCAAAATGACCCAAAAAAATAAGTAGTTTTCAGACAAAACAAAATACAATTTAAGCGAATTTAAGTAAAATAATTTGTGCTTAAAACATGCAAAAATATCTGCCAATAGAGTGAGAATTTTTTTCTTGAATTAAGTGGTTAAACTTATTTCAAGATTTTTTTTCTTACTCCCATTGGCAGATTTTTTTGCTTGTTTTAAGCACAAATGTATTTACATTTTATATTTTTGGTCTAAAAACTAAAAATTTTTCTTAGTTTATTTTGCTCATCAGGAAAATGAATACTAAAATATGCAGTGTAGTACAAATTCACTTAAATCTTCAAATATAAGAAAATACAACATTTATTTTCAAAATATCAGATACTTACAATAAAATCTACACAAAAACAGTCAGAGCTGTATCATAAAGACTGTCTAAAGTGTCTATATACACTGTCAAGAAAAAAAATTCAAAAAACTTCCACTGGGGCGGTAACATTTTAAAAAGTACACCTTTGCACCTAAAGCGTTTATATTAGTACCTCAGAAAAACATGCTGGTACCAAATGTACACATCTGTCCCTAAATGGTACATATTAGGACATTTTTAAAGGTACTGCACCAGCTTGGGACTATTTCTTGATCATTTTTTTCTGACAGTGTATGGAGAATGTACCAAGAGATACATTCAAACCATTTGACAGCTTTCTGTGCTTTAAACCAGGTCCTATAATCAATAATATTCAATAATAACAAATAAAGAAATGTCTTACTCCGACCCATAAATTGGTTCTTCTCGCACCAATATCTTACATCACCAGTGCTGCCCAACTTTTGGAAAGGATGATTGAAAGGCGAATAATACACGCATTAATTTACCCACCCACACCAATTAGTCTGTGACTCATAGTCGGCATTTCCTGCTAACAGCGCTTATTAATCAGGATTTTTCATTCACAACCTAAATACAGCCTTTGATCAAATTAAATAAAATGCTCTTACATTTTAGTATGAATTAATAATTCAAAAACATTTTAAAGATTGCCATTATTGAATTTCCCTGATAAAAGCTTTTCAGTCATACATAAAACTCTGGTGATGGGTCTGCTGACATAAAGAGTGATATTGAAATTTAAATTCCACTTGACTTTCAATCTCAAATAAGGCACCAGTGGTTCCAAAGTCGTAATTTTGCTCCTAAATGCCCTTGTGTGGTAGATACTGGTTGCAAATCTTAATACATAACCTGCCAGGTTCAACTTACAGTCGTGCTTTAGCTTCATTACACTCAATGATACCAGCAGACTGCAACTGTTCAATCTGATCCTTCTCGAACCCATACTGCTGGAGTACAGGGCGAGTGTGCTCTCCGATGAAGGGATCACGAGAGAGCGAGGGCTCGGCAGGCGACCGGGATAGAACAGGAGCGGGTCTGGGACTTATTTCCCCCTGAGCGTCCTTCAAGAATGATCCCCTCGCCTTGTTGTGAGGGTGCGATAGCACCTCGTCTGGTGAAAGCACTGGGGTGACACACGCATCCGTCCCGTCAAAAATCCGACACCACTCCGTCTGCGTCTTGGTGGCAAAGACGCGGGTGAACGTCTGCCGGAGTTTCGGCCAATCAGATACGCTCATTTGTGCAGGCAAGTCAGCCGGATCCAAATCCAGACCTAAGGCCAAAGAGAATTCGTTAGCGAATAAGAGATAAAAAGGAGGGGGGAAAAATCAATGAAGGAGCTTTTGAGGATGAAGATATTATGGCTGACTACTAATCTGAAAGCTATCAGCGACCAGTATGCAATCTTTTAAGGGGTGTTCTTTATCTCAGGGCTAAAGATAACAATATAGCAATCGACTTATTAAGGTTTTAAAGCAAGATTAAATATGCTGTCTTGTATGGGATGATCAGGGAGAAAAAATATTGAAGGGTCCTGTGGTTTCTTCCTAATCTATGAATGTCTGCTTAAAATGAACAACACAGCAGCAAGAGCAACATGACCCTGAAAATCTTGCGGTTAAACATGTCAGTTGTATTTAGATGTCCTTTATGTAGGTTTATTTCAGTTGTATTATGCTTTAAGAAATAAGGAAAACCAAAAATGACACAAAATACAGAAAATCGACATCCACTGTATTAGAGCTGCATGACAACTAATTGCAACTAATCGTTTGCAGAATAAAAGTTTTTGTTTACATCATATATGTGTGTGTATAATAATTATGTATTTTACCCTTAAAGCCCTGTTTTCAGATTGTTTATGATGAAATAAAACGGTTTTGACTGAAATTTGGACATATGAGAATTTTCGGATGTTTGTTGTATCACCTCCCACCGCTAAAATGGGTTTATAGGTGCACTGGAACAATCCTTCCTAAAATGCATTAAACTTTCGTTTACAAAGACGTGAAACTCACCGAGTGGTCAGGGGTGTTCACTGATATGCTCACACAAAAATCGCTGCAAAAGACAAATTCCAACAGGTTTTATCGTAGTTTTGTCCAACTGCTTTGACTTGTATTAGATGTGCTGTGAGGTACGGTATTACTCCGCTCCGGGACTTTTTTTGTATCCTTGCAATTGGCAAAGGTGGATTATCGCCACCAACTGGTCTGGAGTGTTTATTATTCAAGCTCTCAATGGAAGAATGTACGGATGTGAGGCGTTTGGAAAAATAGGTCCACAAGTTTACAACGAATGCTAAAACCCCTGTTGGAAAGCATCTTTTGCAGCGATTTTTGTGTGAGCATATCAGTGAACACCCCTGACCACTCGGTGAGTTTCCGTCTTTGTAAACAAAAGTTTAATGCATTTTAGGAAGGATTGTTCCAGTGCACCTATACAGCCATTGTAGAGGTAGGAGGTGATACAATAAACACCCAAAAATTCTCGGGGCAGCCGCATATGTCGAAATTTCAGTCAAAACCGTTCTATTTCATAATAAACAGGGCTTTAAGTGTAAAATACCAAACTTGTCCTTTAAGGAGCTCTTATTATTATCAGCCTTCGAACTAGGACATATTAACAATGACATCACACAAACACCAATTTTCAATTGACAATCTGCACAAATGTAGTCCATCGTGTGTAGAACATGACAGCACATAATGAGTGACTGTAATACAATGACCTTGAAGAAGCTGTTGGTAGAACTGCGGCTCTATTGCTCCCACTGCCACATATTTTTCATCAGAAGTACGGTACGTATCATAGAACGGAGCTCCACCATCCAGCAAGTTCTCACCGCGTGGATGGTTCCACAGACCGAGGCTACGGGACTTCCACATGAAGGAGCCGACATAAGCTGCACCTTCCACCATGCAGAACAACCAGGAGGACATTCATAAATAACATCTATGTCATCATTTTCAAACAATTACTTTGCATAGTATATCACACTATATCAAAAATCACATATTTATCTTTTAAAATAGTCCATTATTGATAGTCAAGTTTAGATCCCCTGGTCTAGAGTTGTACACTGTGGAGTCAAATGTGTCTTTTCTCTTTGCTAGAATCACCAACAGGTTTTTTATCAAACTATCCGTACTGTTTGACAGGCATTGGTTGAGCCAGTGACACTAGAGACGGTTCTTAAAGAAAGTGCTGAATGCAGAAAAGCAGGGGCAAATGCTATCTGTATCATTATTCATATAACAAGCAGTGTAAGCAGCTCAAAAAAAAATATTGTTGTTTAACACAGCCGTGCAATGCTGATGTAATGATAAAAAACGTGTCTAAGAAACGTTTCTTTGATTTGTATGGTCTGAGGGTTAATAACATTGTTTGTTATAAATATAAAATTGCTGAAAGTATTTGAGTACAGGGTTCCCACACTTTAGTTAACTTCAAATTCAAGGACCTTTCAAGGACTTTCCAGGTCCAATACCCTCAAATTCAAGGACTAAATGTGGGGACACATTTCAAAATCATGTGACCTTTTAAGATACATTGTTACAGTTCCCATTGCGGGAACTCGCTCTGAGTCACTGCGGTGACACTTTGGGGACGCCTCCAAGGGTAAGTGCGTCTGAATGTGTATCAAATTCAATAAATGGTAAGGCTAAAGACAAAGACAGGGTGACGCGGGAGACAGGAAGTATATAGCTATCTAAAATATAGCCGAAGACAGCGTTACAAGGACGCAGGAATTATAGCAAGGGAGACGCAGCGTCCAACAGTTACATACGTTACAACACAACTATGCAAAAAAGCATTTTGGTATGAATCAACATTCACATACAGTAGATATAAACATTTAAAAAGAACAGTTTAGCACGTGTGCTTAAAAAGTCTAAAATGTTTATGATATTATCCTACAATTTTTTTCCAGAAAATGTCTTGCATAAAATAGATTCAAGCACTTTCAATGACCTTTAAATGACATAGCTTAACTTGTGCAGGGCTATCAAGAACATCACTTTATTAACACGTCTCTCAACTAGGTGTGAATATCTAATGACATATAGAGATTGTATAAGATACTATTAATTTACTAAAGGACTAAGACTGTGTTGAATGAATAACTTGGCCTCAAAGCGGAGGTTTATTGTCTGGCACTTCTATCACAAAAAAGAATGTGAAAGATCTTTAATTAATGAGCAAAAAATAGCGATTGCTAATTGCCATTATATTTCAGCTGTGAAAACTATGACGCATAAAATGGAGCACTTTGATGAACCAAAATATGCCAGCGACACTTCATTGAGTTGAGTACTGGAAGACTTACCACAAAAAGTCAATAACTTATGTAAAAGAATAAATAACATCTATGCATTTATCAGACACTTTCATCTAAAGTGGCTTAAAAAAACACTGTCAATTACAAGGTATACATTTTATAAGTATACTACAACTAATTGCAAATCAAAGTTTTTGTTTAGATTATATATGTGTGTCTATTGTGTATAATATTTATGTATGAATAAATACTCACACATGCGTGTATATTTTTTATATATACATATATATATATATATATATATATATATACATATATATATATATATATATATATATATATATATATATATATATATATATATATATGAATACTTATATATTTTCTTTTCTTAAAATTATACATGCATGTGTATTTATACACATAATTATACACAATACACAGACACATACACTCACAGGCCACTTTATTAGGTACACCTTACTAGTACTGGGTTGGACCACCTTTTGCCTTCAGAACTGCCTTAATCCTTCGTGCCATAGATTCAACAAGGTACTGGAAACATTCCTCTGAGATTTTGGTCCGTATTGACATGATAGCATCATGCAGTTGGTGCAGATTTGTAGGTAGCATATCCATGATGCGAATCTCCCGTTCCACCACATCCCAAAGATGCTCCATTGGGTTGAGATCTGGTGACTGTGGAGGCCATTTGAGTACAGTGAACTTACTGTCGTGTTCAAGAAACCAGTCTGAGATGATTTATCCTGCTGGAAGTAGCCATCAGAAGGGTACAGTGTGGTCATAAAGGGATGAACATGGTCAGACACAATGCTCAGGTAGGCTGTGGCGTTGAAACGATGCTCAATTGGTACTAATGGGCCCAAAGTGTGCCAAGAAAATATCCCCCAAACCATTACACCACCACCAGCTCGAACCATTGAAACAAGGCAGGATGGATCCATGCTTTCATGTTGTTGACGTCAAATTCTGACCCTACCATCCGAATGTCGCAGCAGAAATCGAGACTCATCAGACCAGGCAATGTTTTTCCGATCTTCAATTTTCTTGTGCGAATTGTAGCCTCGGTTTCCTATTCTTTGCTGTCAGGAGTGGCACCTGGTTGGGTCTTCTGCTGCTGTAGCCCATCCGCCTCAAGGTTCGACGTGTTGTGTGTTCAGAGATGCTCTTCTGCATACCTCGGTTGTAACGAGTGGTTATTTGAGTTACTGTTGCCTTTCTATCAGCTCGAACCAGTCTGGCCATTCTCCTCTGACCTCTGGCATCAACTAGGCATTTGCGCCCACAGAACTGCCGCTCACTGGATATTTTCTCTTTTTCTGACCATTCTCTGTAAACCCTACAGATGGTTGTGCGTGAAAATCCCAGTAGATCTGCAGTTTTTGAAATACTCAGACCAGCCCGTCTGGCACCAACAACCATGCCACGCTCAAAGTCACTTAAATCACATTTCTTCCCCATTCTGACGCTCGGTTTGAATTGCAGCAGATCGTCTTGACCATGTCTACATGCCTAAATGCATTGAGTTGCTGATTGGCTGATTAGAAATTTGGGTTAACAAGCAGTGGGAATGGTGTACCTAATAAAGTGGCCGGTAAGTAATGTATGAAATGTATATTGTATAAAACTTTTGCCACCCTAGATCAAACCCCTGACCTTTTGTGCTGCTAATGCAATGCAAACACAAAAGTTTTTTAATTGTACAGTAACTAATAGGGAGAAAAAGCACTATTTTGGTGAACAAATGCATTTAGAAAAAAATTTGAAATGCAATTTGTCCAACTGTGTCCTCTTTCAATATATTACAATCCTGTGTGCTTTTATTATTTCTTATATAATTTAATCAACTTTATAATAATATATATATATAATTTTTTATAAGCTATAGTATATAATATGCTTTTCTTGCTAGCTGGTTAGATATAAAGCTGGACTTATACAAAACTCACCAATAATCTTTACAAAAATGCAAAAAAACTCGTAGCACCCTGAGCAAACGCTTGCATCAATCCATGAGAAAATGTCAGATACTAATAATACAAGCACATAATATTCAAATTCTCCATGGATGAGCAACCTACTGCCTAATAGCCTTAATTTTCATATTTTACAGTAAACCAATGTCACCACTAGGGGCTGGCTGTGTTTGGCTAAAGCCACGCCCCTTCTCAACTCCCACCTCGAGGAGGTCCCCAAAGCCGACCCAATGACCAGACAAACACGGAAACAGGTAAGTAAAATTTAAAACAAGCTTTATTGAAATCTTAAATACTTAAAAGGATGGGGGGGAAATTTCGGGGAAGGGGAATTTTAAAACTAATGGCTTCTTCTACTCCCTCCAGGGAGACTACAGCCACGGGTGACAGGGATGGGAAAACGGGGGTGCCAACCACCATCAACGGGGGAAAAAGGAGACGTCAGGCTCCCGCCTGGACCCTGCTGGCCGTGGCGCCCTCCTTCTTCTCTTCCTGGAGGCAGACAACTTCTGGTGTGGCTGTTAGGGGTTTCTCCACTGTCCGTGCCCAATGGCTTACTCTCGCCTTCTTCTCTTTCCACAGGCGGCCACTAGGACAACAAAGACACTGTTACTGACTTTGAAAGGGGTCTCACCGGCTCCCTGCTTACAGCTTCCTGGGTAAGTATCACGTTCACCGTCGATTCCTCAATGACTCACTCTTGTCTTCTTCTCTCTCTCCACAGGTGATCGCTAGGACACAGAAACACTGTTATTGGCCTTTGAATGGTTCTCACCAGCTCCGCTGCTTAAAGCTCTCTGGGTACGTATCACGTTCACCGTCGGCTCTTTACTGGCTCTCTCTCGTTTTCCTTTCTCTCTCCACAGGTGATCGCTAGGACACAGAAACACTGTTATTGGTCTTTGAATGGTTCTCACCAGCTCCGCTGCTTACAGCTCTCGGGGTAAGTTTCACGTTCACAGTCGACTCTTTACTGACTCTCTCTCGTCTTCCTTTCTCTCTCCACAGGTGGTCGCTAGGACACAGAAACACTGTTATTGGTCTTTGAATGGTTCTCACCAGCTCCGCTGCTTACAGCTCTCGGGGTAAGTTTCACGTTCACAGTCGGCTCTTTACTGACTCTCTCTCGTTTTCCTTTCTCTCTCCACAGGTGATCGCTAGGACACAGAAACACTGTTATTGGTCTTTGAATGGTTCTCACCAGCTCCGCTGCTTACAGCTCTCGGGGTAAGTATCACGTTCACAGTCGGCTCTTTACTGACTCTCTCTCGTTTCCTTTCTCTCTCCACAGGTGATCGCTAGGACACAGAAACACTGTTATTGGTCTTTGAATGGTTCTCACCAGCTCCGCTGCTTACAGCTCTCGGGGTAAGTATCACGTTCACAGTCGGCTCTTTACTGTTGGTCAGCAGGGGGGCGAAGGCCACACACCACCTCGCCGGGTCGAGCGCCGCCCTATCCCCACGGTCCGTGGGCCGATCGAATTCCGGATAGGGGCGCCCTTTCGTAGAGACCACGGGGGTAGCGGACCCGTTCGCCTCCGACTCTGCGATGATACAAACACAGGTAAGCTTATACCACAATTGCTTTTACTATGTTACTCACGGTCGTTCCTTCGGTAGGTCAGCAGGGGGGCGAAGGTCACACACCACCTCGCCGGGTCGAGCGCTGCCTTATCGCCACTGTCCGTAGGCTGATCAAATCCCAGATAAGGGCGCCCTTTCGTAGGGACCCGGGGGCAGCGGACCCGTTCGCCTCCGACTCTGCGATGACACACACACAGGTAAGTTTACACCACAATTGCTTTCACTATAATACTCACAGTCCTCCACAGTACTTGGCCTGCGTCTCTTCACTCTCTTGAACAGCACACCACGTATGATGGCAATAAGGTCTACGGTCGTTGGCCCCGGCGTCCTCCTTCCAAGGGAGAGAATGGATGGTGCGGGGTTCCTCTGACAAGACACACGGCAACCCACGGCAAGTACACAGCACCACTCTATCGTGAAAAAGCTTATAATATGTAAAATCTCACTCACCACACTGCAAGTGCAACACCACGAGGGGAAACGCCCGATCTCTTCCACTGTGCTTGGGGCTAACGTAGAGGCGGTGGCAGAAACGACCAGACCAGAGTCGCGTTGCGGTGGCTGTATGAAATATATATGCTGCTGGCGGCTCGCCCACCACGCTACTGATAGGGGTAGGGCCGCCTTCCTACTCCTGGAGGACTCCAACGAATCACAACATGCAAGTTTCCGCTAGTTACACTACACCATGGGCATACTCACAGCGGATAGCCTTTGTGTACGTTGTGCAGTGCGATCAAATCGCTTCTCGTTTTTCTCCGTTCAAATTACTAGTTGGACTGTAGTTCCTTTTTCACCCATAGGGTTGTTCCTTAAATCCAGCCGGTCCACCGTAACTGCAACGAGAGAAGGGGGAAAGAGAGAGAAATATATCCAGCCACCACGTCTAGCAATGAGCACAGCTCCGTTCCTCAGCACACACTTCGCTTCCCAACTGTCCTCTAACTGTGCTTTTTGTACTTCTCCTTACGCTCCCATTATCCAATTACCCGGCGATCTCGTTAACTAGCCACAGCTGTGCTCAATCCGCTGATTACAGCCTTCGCAACGCTGCCGGATGTCCGGTGTTTCCATTTTTCCGGTCGGGGCGGAAACATCCGGGCGGAACCAACTTCCTCAATTTTTGGTTCCGCCCTGACAAGTCGTCACCCTGTGACACCAACACACATTAGGTATGAGCTTGGCAGCTAAATCATTACGTTTTATTTTGAATCCACTACATTAAAATGCCTATGAATAAGCAGCTACAACATTTATTAGTTTGTCACTTGGTTTTTGGCATTCAACATTCATTTGATACATTGCTTGAATAATAGATCCAAAAGAGACAAGACTGATAGCATCAGTTATTTTCTAGTTTCCAGGTCATCTTTCCTAGAAAAGACCTAATACTACAGAATGGTAACTGTGGTAATGGAAATGTTTTTAAATTGGCTGGAAAAGCCAATTATACAGGTACATCAACACTTCAGATTGCAGAAACTATGCTTTTTCCTCCAAAAATAGTATGGATAATGGTTTGGCATTGACGATAATGGTTTAGCTTTAATGATATGGGATGAACTTGTTATTTCAAAGAAGCAGCTCAGCTCGAGCTAACCTTCACACAAAACAATTACATTAAAAGTCTCAGGAAACAGCAAATTGTTCTCCTGCTATTTTAAAGAAAAGGAAACAACGTGTTTAAGGCAAGGTGGAATGTCTCACCATGCTGGCATCAATGATCTGACCCTGTCCAGACCTGCTTCTCTCCAGTAGAGCCAAAACAATCCCAAACGCACACATGAGACCTCCTCCTGCAAAGTCTGCCATCAAATTTAGTGGCGCGTGAGGTTTCTTCGAACTACGACCAAGCATAGATAAAAGTCCTATGAAGAAAGAAAGAATAAATCATTAGGCTCAATAAGAAGAACTGAAGATCAAGACATGATAAACATTTTCAAATGGTTGAGTAACTAATGTAACAGATATTATTTATTTATTCATTCATTATTTATTTCAATTACAGATTAGCAGTGCATCTACCAATATTTAGATTCAACACAACCATACACGTTTTGGAGGCCAAGATAGACCCAGAAAGGTTGTTACAGATAATTGGGTGATTCTCGTGAAATTAGACTTATGAGGTGTCATGAAACATTTTGATAAAAAAGTAAATGCTATCAAAATAAGAAGCATACAGTTACATCTCTTCATGTACTATTTTGCACATGATTTCAAATGACATCATACAAACCAATTTTGTTGTTTTTTCCACATTTCATTACCGCAATGTGTCCATGACTGGATTTGGGTTCTTTGACATGGAAATATTTATAATTAAAAAATCTAAAAGTTTTAAAGCTTCAGTGCATGTTATACTATAAACATTTACAGTAAAGAAACATGTGGTATTTGGTGATCATTGATAAATGTAGAGACAATAATAAGGAATATAAATGTGTCCAAGACCAATTTTCTCATTCTCCGCAACATTGTTTAAGCCCTCAGGGAACTAACATTTTCAAAAAATAAATTTGTTGGAAGGGACATAATTGACTGTGACACTCAAGATGGCTACCAGGTAAGCAGTTCTTATTTTTTCTTATTTTTTACAACTTTTTAGTTCTCATTACCGAAACATGAGTTTGTAAATGCATACATTTAATGTAATACCATGTTGCGGTAATGATAAATTTTTTTAAATAATTTTATAGGAAATAGGGCTTTTTAAAATTCTGATGCTGGACACCTTCTAAATCTGGATTTCATGAGAATCACCCAATTAAGTAAAAATGCTTATCGTACTGTAGACATACAAGTAAGGTCAAAGCCAATGACCCGCAAACCAGATCAAACTATGCAATAACAAGGTCTTTTATTGTGCTACCCAAACATAACCACAGCCATAGCATCAATTCAGCAAAACTTGACCTTCAACTCATCAACAACACTCAAATGAAAAGACAACACGGTGTACAGTAGCTTGTGTAAATCGAGCACAATCTGAATGTGGTTCACAGTATAATACTTAGTCTGAGTTTCTCAATCATGTCAATAATACCCATAGTTTAATAAATTCTATTATTATTCACTGCAGACTAAATAAAAAAATCTGAAATCCAGCTGCCAAGATGACCTACATCGGCCAAAAACATAGATTTGAGTACTTCGTACAGAGTGTTGAGACACTTCATTCAAGTGTGATACTTGACTGTTTCAAGACGTGTTCTTGCATTCAAAAACAGCAGAATGAAGTGTAACATAACAAAATACAGAAAAATATTGCAAATGGGTTGTAAGGACATGTCTTGTAAACAGCTCCAAGTCTATCCTCAAACTACTTAACTCATTTACAATGGACTTGTGACAAATGTTTAATGATATGGAAATAAACACAGTGACTTCGAAAGACTCTTTTGTAATAATGTGTATTTAATGGTTAAATCCATTACAAAAATATCACATTATCCTCATTTGGGGCTTTTCTCATCAAATATTCATATTTAAATAATTGAACTTATTCCAAAGAAAACCAATCTGTTTGAACAATTAACAGAAAGTTTTTCTGCAATAAAGTTTCAACCTTCACATGAGATTTACCCTACTTTCAAATAGCTATGTGCATGGGCTTAAAGCCATTTCGGATGGTATTATTAGCCACCATCACCTGGTTAAAGCTCATAGTGTGCCTTACCTGACATGGCCAGATAATTAATATCATGCCCGGCAGCCTTGGCATAAGATCCGCTCTGACCGTAGCCGGTGAGTCGAGCGTAGATCAGCCGTGGGTTTTCTTTCATTAGGTTTTCAGGACCTAAACCCATCTTCTCCATAACACCTTAATAATGCCAGAGAAAATAACATCGTAAAGGCGCACAAAAACTTAAATACAACTAAAAACAACAAGAAGTTTAGAGAAAATTATTCTTGTTGCATTTAAAATCAGGAAAGAAATGCCAATCACTTCACCAAATCAAGAACAAATGTTTTTAAATCAACAAGCTTTGTCATTAATCAACAATGACTAAATGAACACAAAATTAATCAAAACACAATACAGTTTAATGGTTTGTCATAACAAAAATAATTTACGAACAAATAAACTAATTGCTATAGAATATGCTTTACAGAACTTATTTTATAAGAACTTGATTTTAGTTTTGACGTGATTTAATGTTTTATCATTATACTTTATTTATTTATGCTTTCATAACCACTGTGTCAAGAGAAAACAACTAGTTTATCAGGGACACGAGACCTGCCATAATATCATAAACGACACCACTAAAGTACTTAAAAATGCACAGCATGGTAAATGCATTGCAATTTCATCTGAAAAAATAAGTTATAGCATGGGACAAATTCAGTGGCTCCTCCTCCTTTAAAAGTCCACATGAAATCAAATGACCCTTAACTTCCTTGGCACATATACGCCTTATTCATGTTGATTCCAAAACTAGGCTGTGAGGGATCTCAACTCTTTATTTATATAGCACCAATAAAAGCAACAGTTGTTGACCAAGGTGCTGCACAATATAACAAACAAAACCATATACAACATAAAACTAAATAGCAGAACAAACACAGACTTGGTGCAGCCACAGCAAAGGCTTGGTCTTCTCTTGACTTCAGTCTAGCCGAGGAATGTTTAACCTCAACGTCTCTGGTTGGAGGATCTAAGATACCTTTCGGGTTACTTGCACATTTTGGCTCACCTCACGCTCATTTTAACATGCTATAATAAATGATCTATATGGTATTTTGAGCTAAAACTTCACGTATGTACTCTAGGGCAGTGGTTTTCAATCTTGTCCTAGGGGACCCACAGCTCTGCACATTTTGTATGTCTCCCTTAACTGTCACACCCAGTTCTGTTCATGGATCTCTCCATTAATGAGCTGATGATCTGAATCAGGTGTGTTAGATAAGGAAGACATGCAAAATGTGCAGGGCAGTGGGTCCCCTAGGACAAGATTGAAAACCACTGCTCTAGGGACACAAAAGATTTATTTATCATATAAAAAAAATTGTGAAATGTCCCCTTTAAAGTTTTAAGATTGGCCCGTTTATGTTTAACAGCTAACAAATTTAAAGTTACTAAACTTTTAAGGGGTCTAAAATAAGGAAAAGAGACTTTTAAGACACTGTATTTAACTGAAAGTCCTGTGTAGCACATTTTTTTTTACTTTGTTAAAAAAGAATCGTTTGAGAAAATCGTGATATCCTTTCCTATAGACGGTTTCAGCAGTAACAGCATAAACAAGCGGCTTTCGTTGTCATCACGTAACTTCCGGTAAACTCGAAGAATAAATAAAAGTCCTTTTAAAGTAGTTTATTTATATAACAAGCAAAATAAGATTACATAGGAACCCAAAACATTTATTATTTTCTACAAGGTATTTGTTTAAGAGTTCAGTTTCAGCAACTAGTCAGACCATTAAACAAACAAAAACTGGAAGTAAAGTTCGGACCAGACGCTTTTCGTGTCACAGCACGTGCGCCCAATGAAACCATCTATAGAGAAAAACTGTGATTCACATTTTAGCCAGAATCATGCAGCCCAGGTAAAACCCCATATGAACCTCCAAAGTTGTGTATAAATGTTATTTAGTTAGAAATGAATCTTGCTTCTGTTGATTCTGGCCAATGTGCTTATTGGAGAAAGGTTGGAACGATCCAAAAGAAAACCTAGAAAATCGCATTCATGACGATTTATGGTGATTTTATTTCAGTTACACAATTGCCTAGAATGACGCTGATGCAGGGCTCTCCTGTTTCAAGATGGTGGCTCTATTTGACGCATTTGTTCCAATGAACTGCCGTAGCCAAGGCGACATCTAGTGTACATATCTATGACATGAATGTAGAAGTGTTTTAAAGAAAGGTAAGCAACATGCAACATTAGAAATTAGTAATTAGCCAACAGGATAATAACATAACAGATTTTATGCACTGTATGTACAGGTTAACATGGGGTCATATGTCCCTTCTAATTTTAACAATTCATGATTTTTTTTGTCCTGTGGAAATGTATGTATTTTCTGTGTTTTGATGGCTGAACAAACGATACAAAACAATACATTTTCAAGCACGCTCTGGATGTCCATCCCTCACAGCCTCGTTTTTGCATCAACATGGTGGAAGGCTAAATAAGGCGTACTACTAGTTTTGTGGTGAACAATTCACATAAAATTATCATCATAATCTTAAACCCATTGCTTTGCCTCAAAAGACATTTAATAACTGTATGGATTAGTTTTTGATGGATGGATGCACTTTCTTAAACTTTAAACATGGGGCACTAATACTATGCCATTATAATGTTAAAAAGATAGTGCATCTCTGACTGTGTTTGACTGAAAGAAGTCTTATACGCCTCGGATGGCTTGAGGGTGAGTAAAATATGGGCTAGTTTTCATTTTTGAGTGAACTATTCATATGTTAAAAAAGCCAGAAGTCGTTAATAAAAGCAGGTTTGTATTCATAAACAAACAAAAATCATCACAGGAAAGAGTTATAAATAATAGGACTTACTATTCAAGAAGGCAAAAAATGTACCTTGTCATCAAACAGCTAAACAGAAAGTGTTATTCCTAAGCATTGATGGGCAAGACAAAAAATGTAATGCACTGACCTTTACGATAGGGCTCCAGGACGACATCTGACTGGACACAAAGTTTTTTTAAAACAGCGACTCCTTTGGGACTCTTCAGGTTCAATGCCACCGACTGTTTACCTCTTGCTTGTGTGTCTACAGTCATTGCCATCTTTGTCCGATCTACCCGGATTACTCGTGCGCCGAAGTCCGCCAGTATCATCCCGCAAAAGGGCGCTGGTGCCAGTCCTGCCAACTCAATCACGCGCACTCCTGACAGAGCCATTATACGGTCTAATCACTGAAAAAAAGTCAATTATATTGTAGTACAGTACAGTACAGAGTCAGACAGACTGCACGATAGTACTTTCCTAATCAACAATCATTATTTAACAAGTCTCATTATTTTATTGTCTATCTATTTATATTGGTTAAAATGGTGACAGTGGTCTGTGTATTAAAACGATTTCATCTCAATAGGGGAAAGTCAAAAAATAAAAAGCTGTGAACATCAACAAATACATCGCCGTGCACAATTTTACAAGACAGCTGCTTACTTAACGTTATTTGGGTCGTAGTTCATATACAAATAAACTGCAAAACAAACATTAAGACAAAATAGTCACAACTACAATTATTACCAATAGTTATAAAAATAGTTATTTAAGCATGTATCTCCTTATAAAAACTAACGGCAGCGACTAAAATGCACGGATTCATACCTTTTAAACTTTGCACTTGACCGAACGACTCGGCGCGTGCAGATGACGTTGGCGCAATGGATTATGGGATTTGTAGTTTTGGTGACTAAAATATCTTTCTCTCTCTTATTCATTTGTAATATTCGATTTAATTATTTAATTTCATGATGTGTGTTAGAACATTCATAGTCCAAAGAAAACAAAGCAAAAACAAACCAAAAAAGCTACATTTAAAGAGAAAAGAGCTTGTCTAGTTAATTGTATGAGAAATGGTACAGTCAGTGGATGGAAACAGCACATGCAAATACAAATGCAAATAGTAGCAGTAGTAGTAGTAGTAGTAGTAGTAGTAGTAGTAGTAGAAGTAGTAGAAGTAGTAGTAGAAGTAGTAGTAGTAGTGGTGGTAGTAGTGGTTGTAGTTGTGGTGGTGGTGTAGTAGTGGCAGCAGCAGCCGCAGCCTAGTAGTTGTTGCTTGTTGTATTTTAATAGACCGCTAGAACCCCACTATTGGTTCTTTAGATTTTTTACCTTTCAGTGGCTAGCTCTAAATGATATTGTAGGCCAGGGGTTCCCAAACTTTTGATTTGGAACCCACTTAAATAAGTAAAATCCTTTAGAAAAAAAGATTTTTTTCCTCTTTAATAATTGAGTAGTTTGTTACATTTTGAAATGTAAGTGTTATTGGAATAACAAAATACCTTAGGTATATCATATCAAAATCATTGTCATTGCTCATCAATAACTGGACCCAGAGCGACCCACGTTATCCCACTCTGTGACCCACAAGTGGGTCCTGACCCACAGTTTGAAAACCCCTGCTGTAGGCCAAAAACTGCTCAATAATTAAAGAGGAAAAAATCTTTCTCCATTTAAAATATGTTGGTGGGTCCCATGTAAGATTTTACCCATTTAAGAGGGTCACCAAATCAAAAGTTTGGGAACCCCTGCTGTAGGCTACCATTTTTGGCATAGGGGCAGTTTCTCGGACAGGGCTTATAGTCCCAGACTAAAATGCATGTTTGTGCTGCCTTGCACTGTAATATCTTTACATACACTCGCCTAAAGGATTATTAGGAACACCTGTTCAATTTCTCATTAATGCAATTATCTAATCAACCAATCACATGGCAGTTGCTTCAATGCATTTAGGGGTGTGGTCCTGTTCAAGATAATCTCCTGAACTCCAAACTGAATGTCAGAATGGAAAAGAAAGGTTATTTAAGCAATTTTAAGCGTGGCATGGTTGTTGGTGCCAGACGGACCGGTCTGAGTATTTCACAATCTGCTCACTTACTGGGATTTTCACGCAAACCATTTCTAGGGTTTACAAAGAATGGTGTGAAAAGGGAAAAAACATCCAGTATGCGGCAGTCCTATGGGCGAAAATGCCTTGTTGATGCTAGAGGTCAGAGGAGAATGGGCAGAGTGATTCAAGCTGATAGAAGAGCAACTTTGACTAAAATAACCACTCGTTACAACCGAGGTATGCAGCAAAGCATTTGTGAAGCCACAACACGCACAACCTTGAGGCGGATGGGCTACAACAGCAGAAGACCCCACTGGGTACCACTCATCTCCACTACAAATAGGAAAAAGAGACTACAATTTGCACAAGCTCACCAAAATTGGACAGTTGAAGACTGAAAAAATTTTGCCTGGTCTGATGAGTCGATTTCTGTTGAGACATTCAGATGGTAGAGTCAGAATTTGGCGTAAACAGAATGAAAATATTGATCCATCATGCCTTGTTACCACTGTGCAGGCTGCTGGTGGTGGTGGTGTGGGGGATGTTTTCTTGGCACACTTTAGGCCCCTTAGTGCCAATTGGGCATTGTTTAAATGCTACAGCCTACCTGAGCATTGTTTCTGACCATGTCCATCCCTTTATGACCACCATGTACCCATCTTCTGATGGCTACTTCCAGCAGGATAATGCACCATGTCACAACATGACAATGAGTTCACTGTACTAAAATAGCCCCCACAGTCACCAGGTCTCAACCCAATAGAGCATTTTTGGGATGTGGTGGAACGGGAGCTTCGTGCCCTGGATGTGCATCCCATAAATCTCCATCAACTGCAGGACGCTATCCTATCAATATGGGCCAACATTCAAAGTATGGGCCGTGTTCAAAGTTCTTCTGGGTTTAAATTAATTCGAAAAAAAGTTGTCACAATTAACAACGCCATTTAATCACAAAGTATCAAATCAACACATTCTGAAATGACAGCAAAAGCAGCACAACTGTTGTTTTACAGAATCATTTCATATTCATTGTCAGACTTCCAACAGTGTCAGGGCAATTAAAATCAACCATATTCACACTGAGAAACCCTGGTCTTTCTTTTATTTTCTTGTCGGTTCATGAAAGAAATGTGATTGCTCTATAGATGAAAGGGGGTTGACATGACTTTTCTCTCCTTGATGAACTGAAGAAAACACATAATGATCTCTTTGAGGGCAGAAGAACAGACTCCAGTCTTCTTACTGATGTCAGCTTTATTTGAGTCTGCAAAGTCAAGGGCTTTGGCTGACAAATGCATCTATGGTGTTTGACATCTCTAATGTTCTGAATGAAATGATTCAATTAGCATAAAGATAAAAACACCTTTGCAAAGCTTCATATTATCTTAGATTTTTTTCATTTTGTCTCCTGCGGTCTAATAGTGATAATGTTCTGTATAATATAGTATTCATATGTGTTTGAGATACTGTCTTCTCTTGTCACAGATTTTCCCCCTTCTACTTAAAAGACGGGCATTGTGATGGTTACATAGAAACAATAATATTACTTAAAAACCCAAAAGAACAAAGTTAAATATTGAAAGAATATTCTCTATGACTTTATAAGAAACTGACATTTTTGACGTAATCCTTAAGGATTCTCACATCTCCGGTTTATGAAGCCTGACATTTAAATCAATAAGTTTTCTCTGTAGTCAAATTAAAATCAAAGGCTATCATATAATAATAATGCAAGGCTTGGAACATATTGAAATGAAAACTTAAACAATGGCAGAAGGAATGTCAATGTCATCAAGTTAAGCAATTCTCATATTTATCTCAGTAAAATCATTTGGATTGGCATTAGATTACCTTTAAATGAACAAAAAAATCTTATTTCATAAGAGTCTTAGTTTTATTAACTGCATGTGTCCATTACATCTGAGTGGGAACATGTTTAACTTCCACTGGACATTTTATACATTTCAGCTTTTAAATTTCATACTGTATGTGTTAAAAATTACTCAGTAAGAAAATATGCTAGAATTGCTTTCTCTCTTTTTATGTGTATACATTTATCCAAACTGATCCAATATTTAGAGCAAGCATTTGGGAACACTTTTTATAATATTAACATTATTGTAAAGCATTATCAATCTTTTAGTGTAAAGGTCAAATACATAATAGCAGTAGAAGCAAAGAATAAATGCTCGTAAGATTAAAAAAATATTTTTTTTATATTGGATACACAGTACATCAGTTAAAGAGGATATTTCACAAGATATTTTTAAGATGCCAATTAAATCTTTGGTGTCCCCATAGTACATATGTGAAGTTCTAGCTCAAAATAGCATACAGATAATTTATTATAGCATGTTAAAATGGCCACTTTGTAGGTGTGAGCAAAAATTTGCCATTTTTGGGTGTGTCCTTTAAAATGCAAATGAGTTGATCTCTTCGCTAAATGGCAGTGATGGTTGGATAGAGCAGATTAAGTGGCGGAATTATTACAATAAGATCCCCTTCTGTCATCACAAGGGGAGAAAATTTTCAATGACCTATTTTTTCACATGCTTACAGAGAATGGTTTAAACATTTTTCTAGGTTGATAAAAGCACTAGGGACCCAATTATAGCACTTAAACATAGAAAAAGTCAGATTTTCATTATATGTCACCTTTAAGGTTTTAATTTAGCAGTTATGAGTGTTTGTGATATTTACACATTCGTTGGTCTGTCATGAAATGCAGGCTGCACGTGTATTGAAATGATAAAGAAGACATTCAAAAGAACATGCACTTAAAAAAATCTTTTTGCACTTAAATTTCAATCAACTTGAATTTACAAGTCATTTTAACTGTACTAACTATGTTGCTGTAACTTATAAAAAATGCAACTGTAACTTAATAAGTTACAGCAACTCATCACTTGTCCTGTTAAAATGACTTAATCCTAGTTGATTAAACTTAAAAATGTAAGTGTAAAAAGATTTTTTACTGTGGGAGGTGGAAGAGGGGTATTTTGTATTCTGTAAACATGTCAGCATGATCAGACCCTTTTATTGATCGGTTTAGGAGATTTTATTTGGGAATAAGACCATTGAGGTATAGGGAACCTTTAATCTTTTCAGATCCTCTATGCATTTATTAGAGACCTGAGCTAAAAAATATGCTGTATGGACAAACAGTTCCCCATTAGCAGCAGAATCTTAGCACATAGAGTCTGTAGCAATAAAATGCTTTCAGCTATTCTCATTTATACTTATTTTCATCAAAAAAAAAATATATATATATATGCATGGCACGACCATTACATTGGATATTTCTTATGTATTAAAGTATCTGGGGAGATAATAGTTTTCTTTTATGAAGGACCTTTTCAAGAGCTTCTTATGAGTTATGCTCAAGAGGTTTAGGACAAATTGCTACTTTAATGTAATATGGTTACTGGAGTAATGAATGAAAGCTCTCAAGTGTTCAGGTAATATACAAAGTGTCAATTTATACGTGTTTTATGTGATTTCTGTACTATCTCCACTCTGTCTGTTGTTACTATAATGTTCTTTATTATTATGCTGATTATTATTATTAGGAAGAAAACCTTTTTAACATTTTCCATTTTCAAAAGATGATTAACTGGGTTGCATAATCTCTGTTTATGAAATGAAAATGTAAGTGGTGCAAACATGATACATCTTGTGAACAAGGTCTGTATATACTTTTTTTTTAAACTGCATTACTAATAAAACCACTAAGGAGGGGGAAGGTATAATTTTACAGGCCCACGCACTAATGGGACCCCCCAAAATTGCTAGTGGGGCTCTTGCTTTCCAGTCATTTGTTGTCATTCATCAACTGTGTTAAAAAGTGTTTGAATTTTTCAAGCAATATTAGAATAGTTGATGTTTAACCTTACTCTGTTATTATTAGCCTACAGAAGTCTGGCTTATACAGAGCTGTTTGATTGACCTGCTCGTAATGAGATTTTCACATCACTACGTCAGTGACACATTATAATGATATGTTTTCTTTTCCTCTTTTCCATTAGTGCGTGTCGAGACTCATCAGACCAGGCAACTTTTTTCCAGTTTTCAACTGTCCAATTTTGGTTAGCTCGTGCAAATTATAGAATCTTTTTCCTATTTGTAGTGGAGATGAGTGGTCCCCGGTGGGGTCTTCTGCTGTTGTAGCCCATCCGCCTCAAGGTTGTGCGTGTTGTGGCTTCACAAATGCTTTGCTGCATACCTCGGTTGTAACAAGTGGTTATTTCAGTCAAAGTTGCTCTTCTATCAGCTTGAATCAGTCGGCCTATTCTCCTCTAACCTCTAGCATCAACAAGGCATTTTTGCCCACAGCACTGCCGCATACTGGATGTTTTTCCCTTTTCACACCATTCTTTAAATGGTTGTGCGTGAAAATCCCAGAAACTGAGCAGATACTCACACCGGCCGTCTGGCACCAACAACAATGCCACGCTCAAAATTGCTTAAATCACCTTTCTTTCCCATTCTGACATTCAGTTTGGAGTTTAGGAGATTGTCTTGACCAGGACCACATCCCTAAATGCATTGAAGCAACTTGGTTGATTAGATAATTGCATTAATGAGAAATTGAACAGATGTTCCTAATAATCCTTTAGGTAAGTGTATAAACCTAAGAAAATTCAGACTTTTGTTTTATCAGGTTACAAAAGCAATATTTATCACATCAAAGAATCAATGAATTAACCTTGGCTTAATTAAAAATAGCTCAGTGACGTATAAGCAAAATGGCAGTGTGCAGAGTAAAATGTGTTATTTATATCTGAATATAACTGCTCAAGACTTGAGCAGCAAACTAAAATACATCCCGGTCCGATGCAATGCCACTTCTGATGCTGACAGCCTTTTAATTAAGTGACAGTATGATGGATGGGGCGGTTTGAATGTGTAAAAACATATTTTTCTTGTTCCCTGTGCCAATATTCAATATAAATTGCAACCCTGCTATTGTTTTTGTTGTTTGACAAGTCAAGCAAAAACAGAATGTCCAAAAATGTATAACTATTTTCACAAGTGTACTTCTCATTTTCCCTTCAAGGACACATTTAAATAATGGACAATCCATCCATTTTCTGAACCTGCTTGTCCTCTGCACGGTCACACAGGGGCCGGAGCTCATCACAGCATCCTGGGCCATAGAGAGGGTACATGGCCAGTCCCCCAAAAGTCCCTTTAGACCATTATGGACAAACACATGAAACACAGAGAAAAGTATATACAGTAAATAAAGTATTTTGGACACTTCAGTTACTCACATTGCTGATTTGTGATAATATCAGACCTGCTGCCTGGAGAGCACTCGGTGTATACAAGGTGACAATTGTTCAGATATAACATTTGATATTTTCATTTTATGAAACAAGGCTCCCTAAACATTAGAACTAGAACAGTGCATCTCAATTTTTTTACTTCAAGGCCCCCCACTGTCCACAAAAATATGTGATGGCCACCCGCTCACAATGTCCAACCAACTATATATTTGGTTGTGCATCATACTTTTTTCCAAGTGAATTTTTTTAGACAATTTCTTCATAAATATATTTATTTTTTTGGTAGTACATCACAGGAGAACAAACACACAGGTCACGTGACAATGAAAACACAGTTGATGTATTAATTCATAATAAGACAAATGCAATGAGTGTAAAGAAGAGTAAACAAATGTAGGGAATGAATATATGCTACGGGATTTCCATGGAGATATAGACACAGCTCAAACCCTGGTATTCCTCTCCGACAAACAGATGGATTCACAGGTGTTTCATGATAACATGTTAATGAGTTGTGCAAAACCATGGCACTGTATCAGGTTCTGTAGAGATGAGGGACAGACATTTGATTTCTATTTCATAGACCAACAGGAAAAATATGAAGTAATACAAATATGTTAGGCAGAATGTTTGAATAATCAAAAACATCATTATTATCCATTGGCTATTGATACAAGAAGACTTCTCATGTTGTACTGTAGATGGCAGTATATTCTCTTTTAAGAATAAGTAAACAAGTGCATCCAAACTTTGC
This sequence comes from Misgurnus anguillicaudatus, assembly GCF_027580225.2. Taxonomy (NCBI): domain Eukaryota; kingdom Metazoa; phylum Chordata; class Actinopteri; order Cypriniformes; family Cobitidae; genus Misgurnus; species Misgurnus anguillicaudatus. The sequence continues at coordinate 22,678,493 of NC_073345.2, forward strand.
CCCAAACCAAACATTTGTGATGTTTTAACATGTTAATACATTCTTAAGCAAATACGTATTAGTATCAGTTTCATATTTTTTTGTTTTTAACCAGAACATAACATCAGAGTTCCTATCAGCATGACACCTTGAAAGCCCTTATCTTCAGATGAAAGTGTTATATGGCTACCCATTTCATTCTTGAGACACACCCAATGCGTTTCATTTTATGCCGCTGTCAAGAAGGAGTTGTTACCACAATAGGACTGAGTCAGGACACAACCTCAACAGGGCCTCATCTCCATATACGATCCAAGATATCTCAGCTGTTATATGTCAGAAAATAGCTTTAAAATGATTGAAAATAATTGATATCAATGCATATAGCTGTTTGGTAATGCGACAGTATGTTGGAATAAATACCATAGTTCTGGTTAATAAAAACATCGGCCTCACCAGATCCCACTAAGGTGCTGGATTCCTCTCGTTCTTCAGTAACTGACACCAAGCCAAATCTATTTATGGCTGCGATGAAACACGAGGTCTGGCCGTGCTGGTCATACCAGCTAGTTTCTATTGGCATCAGCAAACACCGAGACCTCAAACATTTATGAGTAATAAAAATTCTTAAGACACAGTGGCTCTTCAAAGCTTTATCTATAACGACAAAGGTTCAATGATCCTACAGACTGGATTTTTGAGAACGGCATAACTTAACTAGGACACAAACACAATAGGATTCAGAAGGATTCAGGACCTTTGTACATACCTTCCACTTCTGAGGAAATTGTTTGTTTATGGAACAAAACCTTATTTAAAGGGATAGTTCACTTTAATAGAAAATTGTGTCATTTACTCATCCTCATGTTGTTCCAAACCTTCATGTATTTTTTATGAACACAAAAGAAGATATTTTGAGAAATAATGGTAAACACACAGCAGATGACCATTGACTTCAATAGTATAGGAAAAAATATTTTGGAAGTATTGTGATAAATGATGAAGAAAATATTTTGATAAATGATGGTAAGCAAACAGTTGACATACCCATTAAATTCCATCTTATTTTTTGATGGAAGTCAATAGTCACTATCTGCTGTGGGTTTACCATCATTTCTCAAAATATCTTCTTTTGTGTTCATCAGAAAAAAGAAATTCATACAGGTTTAGAACAACATAAGGGTGAGTAAATAAATGACATAATTTTCATTTTAAAGTGAACTATCCCTTTAAGAGAGCAAAAAATATATATATTTTTACATATGACACAATGCATTGGTTACCCAATACACTGTATAAAAATGTTGGTTCAGTTCCCTGGTTGCTTGAAAATGTTGAGTTCGTTCAATTTTAAAATATTACACAATGTTTCTGAGTCAACTAATATTTTTTATGTTAAATGAATTTGAATGAACTCAAGGCACAATAAATATAATTATTGTATAATTATATTTCTAAAATATAATTATTATAATTAAATTAGATTATAATGAATAATTTTTGTAAACATTAATAAGAAAACTGAAATGAGTATTCATTTTATGTCTGTTGTGAAATGTTGCTTTGCATTCAAATCATCAATAAAAATTGTGTAGCAAACATTAAACTTTACCTGCAAATAAAGCCATTTCATAAAGTAACAAAGCTGGTTTTCTTAATTAAAAGAAGAACATTTTCTTTTGTATTCCCTTAAAGTCGCCATGAAACAGATTGCCTTATTTTCTATGTGGTGACGTATATCAGAGTAAAACCACCTTCTGAAATGAAATAAGGCAGTGCTGGATTTCAATTTGTCAGTCGAGATCTGACTGGATCAATTGAGGTTGGGTCGTGTTGCTAATTGGTAATCACTGGCCCTGTCCCAAATGGCGCACTTCATGTGGACTTTCGATCTCGTGGCCTTAAATTGCGCGTTCTCGCTTAGTCTACGAGTCTGTAGGGTGTCCCATCTGTCATTTTTGCAGCAGGCTTCGCGCACTTTACCAACCTAGAAGTCCTTGCGAAAGGGCAATCAGACCAATCAGACGACGGAAGGGTGAAGTTCACACTGACGGTTAACTTCTCTACCTATTTCCGGTGTGATGCTCGAGTCTGTCCCAAAATACGACTCCGGTGCACCCACGTGGACGCGCATCAAGGGTCCCTAAAGTATGGACTACGTGATGTCATCAAAGTGTGGACTCTGAGAAGGACCACAAATCCGGAGTGTGCCATTTGGGACAGGGCCACAGCGATCTTCTCCTGGACCCCGCCCACATACCATATGACCGAAAGTAAAGAGAGATCGTTTTGAGGATGGGAAGAGATTTGCGTTTTTGGTTAAAGATTATGAGGGCACATGAATTTTTAGAAATGAATGAACAATATTACAAACCAAATTAGTTTTTTATTTTATTTTCATGGCGACTTTAAACAAATAATTATGAACAACGTACTGTATGAAATTACAAAAACTTTTAATTTTTATTGGTTAATACTTCTCTCTGAACAAAGCAAACAGCACAACAAATACACTTTTTTACAACATTGGTAACGTTTTAAACAATTAAAAATATCAGCTTGAAAAAACTCCTTTAGTAAACAAAATGAAACAGGTTCTGTGTACATGTTTCAATAATAAATAAAGCAAATATTGGTTCAGGGATTTTAAGACATTTTCCTTAGAATTACAAATTAAATCTTTTAGCATGTCATAAACACGTATCAAACAATCATCAGTTTACAGTAGGTAACTGCCTTTCAACCAATGTTGAGAGAACTTTTCCAAAAAATATTGTAAATATGACTGTTTTATATTTGATTACATTTTCACTCATAAGCAACATCAATATAACTAGCCCAGTGTCTAAACCAGCATTGATAGTGCTGGGCTTTGTTACATTGTGAATAGTGAACATATAGGAACAGCTGTTCATATATTTGAATTATAAACCATCCTACTCATCACACACATTCCAAGTCCAATTCAGTTTCTCTCCATCTTTTCCTCTGAAATGCTTTGTTGTTTAACCAGCAAGGCAACTGTGGTGTGATGAATGGGGTACACGGCAGCACACAGAACGGCAAAGGCTGGATTACTGTAAAGCACTGCTTTCATCCTTTCCAGAGCTTATTTTCACACTACAGTCAAGAAAATCACCAACCCTGGCAGGTGCTCTTCAATGATTGACTGAAATAAATCACACTCATATACATTATGTTCAAAACTTGGTCATTTATTATACAAAGTTCAGAGCAAGTGAAATCAAGCTAATGTTTAAAGAAATTTGACAACGAAAGAGATGGAAAGTTTGTTTAATAAAAAACAACTGGTTTTCCATCGCAAGGGTGTAGATAATTTAACAATAATAGGCCCTGATAGAGACAGAGCGCACCAGGTCATAACCTGAAAACCACGCCCACCGTGGGAGAGACAATCCATCCGTCTCCATTGACTTTGTATTGCGAGAGGCCGCCCTCCTGTCATTTCTGGCTATTAACAAAAACAGAACAATGCCCAAAAGCTGCTGTGTGACAGGGTGTACAGCCAACAAGCCAAAAACCCAGAAACAAGTTTTTCGATCCCAAAAAAACACGAGCGTTTAAAGACACAAAAGTGGAAAACAGGCAACTTTTCATAGAACTACTATTAGTAGAACTGCGCGCCCTAGAGGGAAATGTAGTCGGCGATCCACTTTTTTCTCCTTAAAGGCTGGGTTTTACGGGCTCCACAGCTTATAAAAACTTATTTCTGGGTTTTTTGGCTTGCTAGCTGTACACACCGCCACACAGCACCCCCCAGGCATCATTCTGTTTATTGCTATAAGCCAGAAATGACAAGGAGGCGGCCTCCCGCAACACAAAGTCATTTGAAAACCCCCGTTGGCCGTGGTTTTCAAATTAGCATAACTGCGCTCTGTCTCTATGCACCACATGCACTGTAAAAATTATATCAAATCTATATTTCTATGTTACTTTAATTAAGTCAAACAATTTCAACTTGTTTTTCTAAGTTATGTCAACTTAGTCAAAACTTTGAAAAGTAGGTTGAATTAAAGGTGCAGTGTGTACATTTTAGCGGCATCTAGCGGTGAGGTTGCGAATTGCAACCAACAGCTTAGTCCACTGCTCACCCCTCGCTTTTGAAACACATAGAGAAGCTACGGTGGCCGCCACCGGACAAACATGTCATCGTCGGAGACAACTTAGTAAAAAAATGTGTCCGTTAAGGGCTTCAGTAGAAAAATGGCGGCACAAAATGGCGACTTCCACGTAAGGGGGCCCTCGGTGTATGTAGATAAAAATGTCTCGTTCTAAGGTAATAAACACATAATGGTTCATTATGAAAGGTCTTTATACACCTCTGATGTAGTTTTGTATATTGTTTTGCATTTCCTGTCAAGAGATCCTTCTAAAAATTACACACTGCACCTTTAACTTGCATAATTTAGTTGATGCTGTATTTTTTTGTGTATACTGATAAAGGCAATGGAGGAATTTACTGACAAACAAATGTTTAATACTCACTTCATACAACATTTGTGTCACGTGTGTCTGCAGCAGCAGCAGCAGCTTCATTTGAGCTTAAAGAGCTGAGCTTTTCAATTTCATCTGCTGTTTTATTTTTTCTCTTCTTTTTCCTACAGGGGTTATATCGTTTACTGCGAAACAAAACAAAACAAGACAAATGAAGGCCTTGAGCTTTAATATGTCTATGGATGTGCAGTACATTTGATAATATCAAATGATAGTGTTGTATATCACTTACTTTGTACAGATGCATATGAAGACAATGAACAGAATCAGAATCACCAGTCCTGCGACTGCACATGCAATGACTATTTTCTCTTTTTCCCCTATATGAGGATCGATTTCATGATATTCACACCTAGTGCCGATAAATCCACTTTTACATCTGTTTAAAAATGCAAATGAAACAAATGTCACAACATTGCTTAAAACACATTTTCCTGAGCTCTGATGGGCAGGTCCACTATTGATCAAAGTCTCACCTGCACGAAGGAGTGTTTTGCTCTTTTACAAAACGGCAATCACCATTAATACAGTAATGCATGTAATCCGTAGGACACTCGGAAAAGTGGCCACTCCAGCTGTGGTCATCTTTAACATCTGTCCAGAATAAAAGTGACATTATTATTGCCTCTAAGTTTATGATGTTGACAACATACCAAATCATAAACATTACCGAAGCGGCCATGCAATATATACAGCCTAGCAAAACAAATGTAACCATGGCGAAACAACAACAACACATATTACTTTGCTATTGTCTATTTAGTCTTTTACAATATCTTTTTTTCCATAATAAAAACAACCAGTAAGGGCCAAACTCAGTTCACAGGACTGAATTGAAAACAATAGTAGGCTATAAAGACCGCCCTCTTGAAATCTGAGCTTCGACTTTGAATAAACTAAAAGATGAATGGAAACAGGTCTGATTACCATTCCTGGCTACTCATTCAGTAACCTGACCTCAGTTCAGCAAGAGATGACGACACTGTTACACAGCTAAACTTGAGCTTGTGAGTGAAAAACCACAAACGTGGGGCTATAAAGATAAGATGATCCAATAATTACATTTCCATTGACGATACATTGAACAACCAAAAAATAATGATAATAATGCCATTGACTGAATTAATTTTGTGGTGGTCAAATAACACAAATGAAACTTTTACAACCCATGGGGAAAAACTACTTAATTCAATATCTTGTGTATCTCTTTAGTAGGTGGGCAAGCTTGCTGGATTCAGTTTTTAAAACACAGTAGAGACAAACATTGTCATGTCATCACCAAAACTGAGAAAAGACCCAAAGTCAGTTGTTCACAATTTGTTGTGTCTCCTGCACAAGTGTAGCATGAAATGTCAGTCTTGAGTTAATTTAGTGAAAACTGGGGCAAGCAATGAATGGTTTGAAAACTGTGTACCTGTGCAGTTGCTGCTGTTGTCATGGTGATTGCAAGACACAGTGATGTTCCCTGATACCCGTGTGGTATTCCATTCAGCACGTGAGTATTTGCATAGGGCAAAAGCTGAGGGCAGAGAGCAAACAAATCACAGGTGGAACGATGAAGGTCTCCGAAACAAATATACAACACTGGTCATACAGTAGATTGCTATTTGGGGAAAAGGTTATTCAGGAGATGGATAGAAGCAGTCAGGCTTTTCATTGTAGTTACTCTTTAAAATCCCTACCTTCATGATTAACCAAAAGAAGGTCACCTAAAAGGTTAAACTGACTTTCAGAACTTTAAATAGACACTGTTCAAAAGTCAGACACTCAACTAAAGTAAACACCCACATGCTTTAGATGTTATAAACACCATGTAAATAAAGAGCTATTGAAAGAATGAAAAGCTGGCAAACGGGAAACTTTAGACAATATACAGCACTATACAATAGGTGTGTTCAACTTCATGTTTCGCTGCGCGGAAACATGACATGTAAATACCGCGAGAGCGATTCGAAAAGATCAGCTGAGGAATAACTCTCGCGGTACTGTGATGTCATGTACGAGGCGCCGCATGTAGTCACACACAATGTCAGAAGAAAACGCGTTGACAGGTGAGCTGCACCTCCTTTTCAAGACATAACTATAAGCTCTACAAATGACACCATTAAAACAACTGAACAATGCCAGCGGATACCGATTTACCTCAAAATAAGCCAGTAATGGTGAATCTTACCTGTGACGATTCCCAGTATAAACGTGTAGGTCTTGTCCATTTCGCAGTGTCGTGTCAAATGGTCAAATTCATTCCCAGTGTCAGCGGTTCACATTCAGACGCCTTGCCCGATTGGTGTCGATCATTTTAAATCGATTATTTGCTTTATCGATTACATTTAAAATACAAGTTGCTGGTGACGTTTTTAGCAGCCTTCCCAAACTTCCCTTCGAGTTTTCTCAAGTTAGAGGAGACAGGCAGCGATTACAGAACCACATGTGGGAGGTGCAAGTGAGTTTTCTCCGCCCTACATCGTTGAATGAACATTTACTCGAGCATTACAAGTGGTTCTCAGTGGGGGCCACAGTTTACATTCAGTGACATTTTGTTATATTTTTGTTATATAAGGAAGAATGGTTAGTCTTAATTTCATTTAGTGTATGCAAATACATGCAAAAAACAGACTCATCAAAATTCAGCCAAATTCAGACAAATATAATGTCTTATTTACTTTTATTCTCTCAATGTGAGTGAGTATGACACTTTTTTCTTTTTTAAGTAGTATTATACAACAACATGAAGCTGATTTACCTGAGTTCTTGCAAGGCTCTCTGGAATACTTGATTCTGATTGGTCAGTGGCGACAGTCCGAGATCATCTGTAATATCCTGATAACAATCACTAAAGTGATAACACACCGCTCATCGTGTACTGCGAGTCAACTGGTAGTACTTTTATATGTCACTCCTCTGTCTTCTCTCACCATGACAACATAATGTGTGACTAATAAAATATAACTCATTTAAAATCAAATTCATATTTCATGTTTAACTAATTACTTAGGTGGCATGTAGCCGTTTAATAGTTGGAAAATGTACATCTGTAATCGCAAAATAAGCAGTGATATATTCTGCATGATTCTCTAAAAAGTGATCAGGACCACGACGCGAAGCGTACATTATCCCTTACTAACGTTACATCCAACAAACCCTGATCAGAATGTTTAAAGGGACACTTCACTTTTAAAAAAAAAACTCTCTTTCCAGCTCCCATAAAGCCAAACCGTTGATCTTTACCGTTTTGGAATCCATTCAGCCGATCCCCGGGTCTGGCACTACCACTTTTAGCATAGCTTAGCATAATCCATTGAATCTGATTAGACCATTAGCATCACGCTAAAAAAAAACCAGAGAGTTTCGATATTTTTCCTATTCAAAACTTGACTCTTCTATAGTTACATTGTGTACTAAAACAACGGAAAAATAAAAAAGTTGCGATTTTTTAAGCAGATATGGCTAGGAACTATACTCTCATTCTGGCGTAATAATCAAGGACTTTGCTGCTGTACCATGGCTGCAGGAAGCGCAATGATATTACGCAGTGCCCAAAATAGTCCCCTGCCATTGAAAGATACTAAGGGGACTACTTTCAGGCGCTGCATAACATCATTGCCATGGCACGGCAGCAAAGTCCCCGACCACCACGCCAGAAAGAGAGTACAGTTCCCAGCCATATGTGCCCAAAGAAATCACAACCTTAAATTCTCCGTCAGTCCTAGCACACAATGCAACCATAGAAGAGTTTTAAAATAGGAAAAATATCGAAACTCTTTGGTTATTTTTAGGGCAATGCTACTGGTCTAATCAGATTCAATTGATTATGCTAAGCTATGCTAAAAGTGGTACCTCCAGACCCGGAGATTAGCTGAATGGATTCCAAAACAATAAATATAAATTGTTTAACTCTAGGGGAGCTGGAAAATTAGCATATTTTCAAAAAAAGTGGAGTGTCCCTTTAAAGAATATCAATTCAGAGCTGCTCTGCTGCTGTTTGGAAATGTCTACAGAGACATCAAGAGTTCAGTTGCTAATTACTACAGAGGTGTTAAACAATGAGGCACGGTAACAATCTGCTGTTGAACTAAATTTACCTCTCACGTACTGTATCTAGGCGGCTCTAATGAAGTTGAACGGCGCTACGTGAGACTGTCGAGTGTGCTCTTGTGTTCATTGGCCCTGAGATTACCCTCGGGAGACAAACAAGATGTGTGGTAAAGGCTGCTGGAGTCTGCTTTCCTACTCGCACACAAGCTGCGTATTATCACGGGCAACTGCAAACAACGATCCCTTCAGCCATGCCTGAGTGCGCTGACACAACGGGGCGCCGGTGCAGAGCTTGTAAATATCGCGAGATGATGGAACAGATTTTTAAAGTGCAGAACGTGCATTCGTTTAAAAAAGTAATGTATAAGACATTATGGGGCGGTTTCCCGGACAGGGATTAGATCCTAGACTAAAACATTTTTAAGAGCTGTCCAAACTGAAAACAACTTGCACTGACATATCTTAAAAATACATCAGGGCCCTTTGTTCTGCCTCAAAATGCATACAAGTAATGTTTTTAGTAAGGCATGTTTGTTAAAACTAGTTATATTTCCTAATTAAACTAAGGCCTAGTCCTGGATTAGGCTAATCCCTGTCCGGGAAACCGCCCCTATATCTATAATAATGAAATTTAGTTTCAGACACAAAAATAAAAGCATGCGTTCCTACTTATATAATTGCATGAAAATTAAAGTGAATAAATAGACTAATACCCATTATATTGGTATTTATGTTCTCATCAATTTATTTTCTACAAGTAGTGTATTTAAGATTAAGCTACTGTTTATATGTTTAGTAGATAAATTAAACTTATTGATTTTAGAGTATTTCGAGGTCCACAAAATCCAATACATATGGATGCCTTTAAAAAGACCCCAACATTTTTTGCCGATTGTGCCTTCGAGAGGTAAACATCGCCCCCTGGCGGATTTTAGTCTGGTATATCAAGTCACTCAAAAGCCCTTGAAAAATCCTTTCAGCAAACTGACAGTGATTTAAATTGTTGTCATTAGTTTGTAAAATAGCTTCCCTCTGGAGGACAATTATTGTCCTGGTAGTTTATTTTAAACTGTGGTCCTGGCATGCTCCCACTCTTCAACTGCTTTAAATGTTAAAATACTCAGTATTGTGAAAAAATGAAATGAATGTCATATTTAACACTTTGTTCTCACTACATTTTTGTTATGAAAAAATAACAAATTTAAAAGTACAAAATCACATTTTTAAATACAAACCCTTCTCTATGGTTACTGTAAAAAATAAAATGTTGGGTTATTTTCAATCTAACGTTGGGTCAAAAAGGACGAACTTAAGCTGCTGTTGGGTTATAATTTAACCTATACAGAGTTGTTTTAACCCAAAATGCTTGGTTGTTTGGTCAAATATATACATTATATCCTGATTTTTAGTGAAAAGAAGATAGAATAGTTTTTCAAGATATAGTTGTTACCAGCGTCAGTAGAGCCGTGGTCTTGCCAAGAAGCTTGCCCATTAATGGAGAAGTCAAGCCTAACAGAAGGTCCTGTTAAATCAGATCTGTTCTCAGTGGAGAAATACTGTTCGAGCTTCCTCCCTCATACTGACATCTGCCCCATTTAAGCTCTGAACCGCATTAGTCTGACATATTCGGATCGCAGCAACACAAAGAAATAAAGTAGGTTATTCAATCCACTTTCAGGTTTTGATAAACATAAAAAAAAAAATTGTGGATATTTCTAAAATTTGGATCTACTTCATTTAAACCATTAGCAGTGAATTAAAGAAAGTGAAAAGGTATATAATGTATCACTGGAACCTCAAGCTATTGATTTCTGCAATAACATGCTTACACTTCCAGGCCAAAGGAAGACCAAGAAGGTGGTAGTGTTAACTGTCCACCGAGGTTTTCTTCCAATGTTCTTTATGTTTAAACAAATAAAGGAGTTCAAAAAAGTTACCATTAAACTTTGTAGACACCGACTGATTTTGAGAAAGCCTGTTGTAGCAGCAAATATATGCAAATTAAATACTAACGCTTTTTTCAAATAGGCATTTCACACTTATTGATCAAAACAGAGATGGATTCATTGACAAGCAGTATCTAAAAGACAATTATGCATTGCTTACTACAGTAGTTCCTCTCTAACAGATATATTGATGAATTACTTGCTGCTATGCATAGCCATCACACACACGAGACATCACGTGTTTTGTCAAAATAAGTGCCTGCTGCTGCTGCACATGCGTCAAAACCGTTTATGACAAAAGAGACGCTCACGTTCACAAAATACACGCAAGACACTCCCTTAACAGTAAACTCTGATTATGCATGAAATTACGAGAGTATCTGGCAAACAAGCGTCTCTTAGACGCGTCTGCAGCAGGCACTTATTTTGACAAGACACATGATGCACATAGGATGACTCGACACGCAAACACATATTTTGAAATGACGAACCACACACATGACGGGCTACATACATGTTGTGACGAACTTCGCATCATGCACCCTCGAAAAAATTAGTCACCAGCCGCCACTGGTTAAAGTTAAGCTGTATGTTTGAAGGAGTCAGGTGGCCCAATAGATTTCACTGTTTTATAACCTATTTAGAGTTAAACTACATGGTGTGGACTTCAGTAAAGTTCACCATCTTTGTTCACCACGTTGATAACTTATATTCAGTGTTGTTTATTCTTTTAAAGAAAAAGTGCAGTTAAAGCAACACTAAAGACTTATGGCTCTTTGCTCCCCCTACAGGTTAGAAGCGTAATTGTTCATTACCACTGTCGTAAATACTGCAGCATAGCTGGCTCTGATTGGATTGTAGGTCTGCCGTAAAGCAAGTTTTTGTAGTTTTCACTCGAACTACAGGACCACTACCCGACGGTTGGAAACTTCTTTAGTGCGGTTTTGGCCGATAGAGGGCTGCAAAGCGAATGTGAAAGTGCCATTCACCCTGTTTTGAGTGGATGAACCACTGAAACTTTTTTGGAAACGTTATTTTAAGGTAAAAAAAACTGTTTGGTGTTGCTTTAACTTCTGTTTTCTTCACACAGACCCCAAAGACACCATACTGAAGCCTTTAAGCTGTTTGATCCAGAGGGAATTTGCTTTGTACATTAAGACGAGTAAATACAATTCTTCCCTTAAAAAACTGATGGATAAAAAGTGCATTGCTATTTTTGGGTAAACTTTATCCCTGTAAATACTGTTTAAATAGCATTAAACACTACAGTATAATCATGTAAATGATATTATTTAACTATAGTAGTACATACACTTTTAGATAATCTTAACGCAATGTAATAAACCATAAACCAGTATTGGAAACACTTACATTGAAATGTGAATGTTTATGCAGATTCCAATAACAAAACAAGCGAGTAATTTCTTAAAATCTGTTTTTATTTAAAATTTAAAAACTAAATTGTTGTCAAAATTAGTCAAGTAGTTTCCATCTCTTTGATAAAAAATGTGTAAGACATTAAATTAAGCTGGTATGTTAGTGGAAATAAATATCACAAATAACATTTCTGATTTCTATGTTCTATTATAAAAATCCATTTAGTTTCTTCATACAGCATATTGCCACAAAATATTTAATTCCTGATTCAGTGAAAGCAGCCTTCACAAGAGAGCTCATCTACATACTGAAGCTTGTGCTTCAGTTATAACATAGAACGCAAGTGAGAACCCAGGCAGCCTGATGGGTTCTCCAGGAGGTAGCACAAATCCCTTTATAGCGGGAAGTGTATGGTCATCAGCCATCTTTAGCACTTCTCCATTCAGTTTAACAGACCTACAGAAAGAACAGCACAAGTGATTCAGTCTCAATGCTGGTTTAAATCACTGTAAAGACAAGACTGGTTTAGTTTCAAGATGGCTCATGCATTTTGGATTTAAACCGTTAAATATGTTGTAAGGCAATGCCACACTACCTGGAATCAAGGTTCTTTTTACCAGGCTCAGGTGCTTGTAGAACAAAGGCTTCAATGGTGCTATTGGCCATTTGGGTGGGCAGGGTAACGGTCACTTGACCTTTATTCAGGTTTAAAGCAAATAAGGTCACAGCACCCTGTTTGTAATGCGTACTGGAAATAAAAAATACCAATATATTTCAAACTCAGAAATGCTTAATTCTCCAAAAAATTTAACCAGACAAAACAAGTACCTTTTTCTGTTAGTGCAGTGAAGGTATACCCGGATTTGTTTCTTTGTCCTTACATTTGCAAGAACTTTTGCGTTTAAGACCTCTGGACCAACAAGTTTTTTGTATAGCAATGACAGCCAGTAATCCTACCACAAAGTAAAGGAAAAAGAATACAATGTCAGACAGCATCATGATAGATTGGTCTGCATTCCTAAACTAATGCATGATTACAAGAGAAATGTTTTAACACAAAAACACAAACCGGTAGCGGATCAAGGTTATCATCAACCAAATGGTACGTGCCAGAGCCAATCAAAACCTGTCTGATAATGACGTCCAGACCTAGCTTGGCACCAAGCCCCAGTTTGTCCAGCCACCTTAAAAAGAAAAACTGACGCTGAACAATTTGATCTAATTAGAATGAATGGGAACTTATCCACCAAAAATGTCAAACTTGTGCGAGTTAAAAATCCTCATTGCTGTTATAATTTGGACTCACATGAAACCAGCTGCAAATGTGTCAGAGAGGCCAACGGCACCACCACCATAAGCAGAACTGGTCTCTCCCAGCCAGACCTTCTTCCCTGGAGAAACTGACTCAACCGTCTAAATAGAGTTTATCGGTTGACCTCAGTTTAGTTATCAGAAATGTTCACAGTTGAATGTTTGTACAACATTTGCTAAAGTTACTCATCATGTTATGAAGTTAATCTGAATATCCCATATCCCTTTAAATGTCTTGAGACAGTTCTTCCTTAAATACATTATGCAGAATGACTCTACCTTAAAGACCTCATTAATTTTTGTTGCCAGGCTATCAAGCACTACAGGATCAAGGAAATCCTCCAAAGTTGTGTCTCGACCATTCACGTAATAGCTGTTAGTAAAATGCAAAGCAAATATCACAGAAGGGCGTCACGATTTATGCTTATTGGTCTACTTCTACCTCATGGAGGATTAACTTATTGATTGATGATGCTGAATATTACAGATAATTTCCCAACTGAAATTAAAATACATGCAGGAGATCTCAAGAACAGAACAGCTGCACATTATGGATGGGAATTATAACTTACTGGTGCCAGGTGCATGCAGTAATGGCCTCTGCTCCAGCTTCCAAAAACCTATAAAAAAATAATGATCATCCAAGTAAGCTGAAACTCACTCCCTATGTTTTAGTTTGACCAATGTTCTGTTATTAATATGCCAATGGATCAGTTATGTTTTATTCAGTCATGATTTAGGCAAGACGGCAACACAAAATGTACTGAAGCATACATTAATCTCATACCCAGTTAACAAATCTTTGCGGTGTTCGCGTGGTTGACTAACATCAGGTCCATACAGTCCTGTTGAGTTGTACAGTGAGGATTTCTGAAGGATCTGTTGCAAATGGACAAAGTCTTTACCAAGCTGGTACCCATCCACTCTGATCCCAGCTTTCTTCTCATAGCTATTGGGTTCTAAAACAAGACATTTATTATGCCGTGCCATTGTCTCAAGTGGGCGACATCATCAAACATGAATGAATGAAAATATTATATTAATTAATATAAAATATTACTTAGACAGTTCAAACATCTCAGAGGATCAGCATCCTACCATTTCCCAGCTCCCAGGACATAACATACTGCCTTGATCCACAGTACTTCAACAACAATTCTGCATTTGTGCTGTCCCATGTGTTTTCTGATGTTCGAAGCAAAGCATTTAAACCAAAGATGAGGTCCAAACCAGAGCAGTTGGCAAAGGTGTAGAGCAGGTCAATGGCATATTCTGCAAAAAAGAAAGACTTTTAACATAATAATTTTGGAGCATATGGTCATAAGGGTATGTTTCTGATAAAATTGCTTTGTTGTACACACCCACACCAAATAAACTACCTATTAGTTCCCCTTAAGGGAAATGAACTCACCAGAGAATTTCGCTTTTTGGAATTTCCCCCTAGCTTCCTCTTGAAGTAAAATCTTTGATTGAAGGACCCATTCTTGCTTTAATTTATTTTCCAGCAATGGAGGTAACTCAAGTTTCTCACACAGATCTGCAGAAAATCACAAGATTCGCCTGATGAAATGCAAAAGCTTATATTGTTTGTACAGTTATAGGCTGTATGCGTAGTTCCTTATAATAAGACATTTTCAATTTTAACTGTACAAAACAAGCAAAATATAAAAGATAAATAAATAATAAAAATAACTAAAAATCTAAATATTTCTTAGTGTTTGGTTATTTGTATAAGAAATACACATTATTGTTCAAAAGTTTAGAAACTAGGCTGAAATTTTTCTTTTGATCTTAAAAAAAGTGAGTTTAAAAAAAAAAAAAAATACTTTTGTAGAAAAAATAACTGTTTTTAGATATGAATGAATTAATATCAATTTAATTGGAAAAGAAACATTTTATAAAATAAAATTGGACCATTATTTTGTCTTGGACCAGAAAATGAAAAAAAAGCATAAAAATAAGATCCTATAATACTTATGAGCTCTTTCACTACGGCTTAAAATATTGCATGGTGAGACCTCAAGGTGTTGCTTGATAAATTTAGCAAATTCTAGGCATGGTGTGACTAAACTAAAGATGCTGAAATATAAGTTTTGATTCATTTAGTCACAACATAACTCCTGTAGTTACAAGCGTGCAATCCATATTAGTTAGTATTATTATAAAAGGTGGAAAGATATAAATAAAGAATAAGTGTTTCTAAATGTTTGAACGGTAGTTTAGTTTCTAGTGATGGTAACCTCTAAAATATTTTATTGGGTAGAAGTGAGGGGGGCTTTAAATATTATTGTGGACAGGACAATGGGGAGGGGGCGGGGACTTAAAGTTAAAAAGATTGAGATCCACAGAGACAGTGAGCATTGTAGTAGAAAACAGTCTATGCTGTAAAGTCAGATGACAGACTGCATTATAAGCAAGTATATTGACGGATGTGGCTTACCACTTGTCATGTACTGAAGCATGCGAAGTAAAACAAGTGTTACCTTTATAAGGAAGAGAGTTATTACTGTTATCTCTGGCGTGCAAATATTTCCCTTGTGGTTTGAATTTAATAAAATCTTGTTTGGTTCCTCCAAATCGCAGGAAGGCTGGAATCAAGGCTTTGGCAAGTGTCCTTAACTTTGGTGAACTGTAAAAAAAACAGCGCGTGATTTCTGTTATGCGAACATATTCATATTGATCATTACTTATAATGTAGGCATCGTTTTACTTACTTCAGTAGATTCATAAACTTCTCCTCGGCTATTAAACTCGCATCTATAGCCACCGACAGAAACCTTTCATTCACCACACGGGACACATGGGACAGATCCAGATTAACGCGTATGGCTTCATCATCAATAGACTTTACTTTGTATCCCCCGACACACAACGCACTAAACACAACAAAAGCGACAAGCGAGGAAATCGCTGCTAAACACATCTTCTGTTCAATTTACCGCGAAACTTTTCTATTCGACTACATTAGTTACAAACTACACAACAACTATTTTTAAGTAAATAATAAACACGAGACACCGTTTATGTACTTCCTTATTCCTGTCAAATTGTACTATTCACCTTATTCCGCCACGCCCCTTTTTAGTTCTTCGCTCTTCCGCATTTTGTCAACCGACTTCCGCTGCTAATATGGCACAGTGCATTCGGTGGTTAGTTTGGTGGTTAGAAGATTGTTTGTAGTTCACTATAACTTTAGCGAAATGACAAATATCGCTACTGCTGTAAATGTTTTAAATTAGGAGCACGGTTAAAACTTCATACGACGCTCGGATAGTCTTATATTGTCCCATCAATCGTCTCGTGGTTAGACGATATGAAGCGGCCGCGGCAAGTAACCTGGCATATTTAATTACCTCGTCCTGTCAGGAGTCGATGGAGCAACACTGAAAATTATTAAAAGTATGTCTACCAATATTTACACAGTGATTTCGTCTTTTTTATAGCAAATGTGCACCTTAGCCAGTCCAATAACTATTTCGTTTTTATGTGGTACCATGATAGAATTCATTTGCAAACTTGCCAACACTTATTCCTTCAAATCAGGAGACTTAAATCCTTTTAAGTGGAATCTACAAAGCTCACATATGGTTTAAGAAATTCCTTACAGATAATATCTGATCACACTGTAAAGGTTTAATATAAA
Organism: Misgurnus anguillicaudatus; assembly: GCF_027580225.2. NCBI lineage: Eukaryota > Metazoa > Chordata > Actinopteri > Cypriniformes > Cobitidae > Misgurnus > Misgurnus anguillicaudatus. Next base: position 22,695,299 of record NC_073345.2, read on the forward strand.
TGCACAACATCTGATCACACTGTAAAGGTTTAATATAAATGCACAACATCTGATCACATTGTAAAGGTTTAATATAAATGCACAACATCTGATCACACTGTAAATGTTTAATATCACTGCATGACATCTGATCACATATGAAGGTTTAATGTAACTTTACAACAGGAAAAGCAAAACCACCCTGCAATAAATTAAGACACAGCTTTATCGGAGTCATCAGGAGCTGATCCCAAGTGTTTATCTGGAAGCTGTTGGTGTATGTACTGGTAAAGTGCTTGGTGACTGTGTAATGGATGCAATATCAACCCTGTATAAAGCTGACACAAAGATGGTTGTTTCTCAGTAGAGATTTGTACATTTGTGCCAGCTCAACACATTGAAGCAGTTTCTCGGACAGGGTTTACAGGACTAGGATTTAATTATATTAGGACATTTTAGTTTTTACAAACAAACCCTACAAATAAAAACAAGAGTGGTGCGCATCTTGTGACAACAATGGCACTCATATATGTTGAGGTATGTCAGTAAAAGGTGTTTTTAAATTATTGTAGCTCAAATATGCATTTTAGCTTGGGACCAGGATAAGCCCTGTCAGGGAAACTGCACCATTGTTTTCCCATATCAGATGTAGGTTGCTTCAGGTTGAGTTGTGATTTTAAAGTGTAGTTGTGGTCAGAGACGGATGGATCCTCCCATTGTGTTTCTGCATCACAGTTTAGGAACATGTTGATTGTATCATCCTCACAGTTGTCCACTGCATCACTACACATCAATGCATCTGTGAAAACAATATAACCATAAACATTTTTATGTTAGTATTTAAAATAAACTTGCATCATGAGAATTAATATATAAATGGCACCCATACTTAAACAGAACAGTGTGTAAGAGAGAGATGCATTAAATAGAGACAGTAACATTATACACACAACCTTTAACTTCAGTGTTAAATAATACGTTGTTTAATAGGTCATTATCATTCTGAATGAGAAATGAACTGACATTCTAGCATCTGAAATCTCAGTAACTTGTAGGAATCACGTCACGTGGGCTACTGTAAGAATGCAATGTACTATATATCTCGTTGTACTATCGTAAATATAAAAATATAGGTGGACAATTAAAACCATTCAAATAGTTGCATTTTATAAACTAACGTTACTGATCTTAAGTGTATTTGTAGAACGGACTTCACAAATCTAACTTTAGGCGAACGAGCACAAACTTAGCTAAGATAGCTTACCTGAAACTGGCCACCTTTTCAACACCCGGCGTGGTTTAAAGTTACCGGAACATCGTAGTCGAACCTTGGGATAAGGGTATTCCTCAGTTGGCTTAAAATTGGTAAGAAAGAAACATAAAGGCGCTCGGGTGAGCTTTTTAAGCTTTAACACGTCGCATACAGTCACTGCCTCAGCTGCTCATCGTCTATGCGGCCGGAAGAACGTTGACAAAATGAGCGAAATGGCGCCGCCCTTGTTGTCGTGAAAAATAAGGTGAATAGAAACTAAAATATTGTTTGAAATGCGCCGGCGGCTGCAGGGCGGGACTTGTGATTCGTTATTTGCATACGTTACCTGATTGGATGGAAATCAGAACGTCACAGACAAACCTGTTTACCTCAGTACTGTTTTTGTTTTGGTTGTAAAACGTTTATGACACAAAATAAAACGCAATCATGCCATTGAAAACGAGGTTACTTTCACTTTTATTTTAGCCAAACAAATAGGCAAAAATATTTTACATAATGCCAGTAAAAATAAATATACATATTATTTTACATCAAATAAATACTAATAAACATTTATAATGATGGGAGATCAGACGGGAACATAAGCAAATCGTCCACTTCCTCCTGCAAGGCTTCTGCTTTCTCTTTTATTAACATCTAAAAATGAAAAATGAGAATGTCAACATTAATACAAAAGTGTTGTCTTGAAATGAAAATATAATGTGTGTGGCTGTAGTGTAGCTTACTTTTGCTGATGCAATAATTTGGTTGGCTTGCCTCTTGAAGAGGTTTTCAATAGTTTGAGCCAGAATCTGTGGGTCGGCGTTGGCGAGATGCGACAGTGTCTTGTAACCAGCATTATAGAGCTGCTTAGCACGATGCTGAATTGGGAATAAAAGGAAATAGAAAATAATACACACAACTCTCAATGTTTAGCTTGTCTGACACCCTACCGGTTGAGAACTTCTATGTTATAGCATAGTTATAAACAGAGGCGACTTGTGAGTTATGACAGCAAATAAAGACATAATAAACACACCTCCATGACTCCAGCCACTTCCATCAATGGAATGAGCTCAGCCTGTACACAATATGTCAGTCTGCGTGTGAGCTCAAAAAGAAGAGCCTTATAGGGCCAAAACTCCTCTAACTCCTGAAATGGACAGACCATCTTATCGTTGGTTCATACGGACTCTGATCTAGTCATGAAAATAAGGATTTTTATGTGTCTTAATTGAACCTCAGTAAAGTGCATCACAGATGAGCCAAAAGCTGAGGCTGAGCTCAGGAGAGTCTGTACGAAGCCTCTGGTCAGCTGGAATCTATCGGACACATTCCACAGGTTTGTCTCCTTTAGTAGAGAGTATAACACCAATGCCAAGTACAGCCTGTTTACCACCACAGTGTCCACAGACTGAGAGACAGGTGAGAAAAAAACGGAAAAAAAACATAATTGTGAAATACAGTTTTACTTTAGAGGCGGGGTCCATGATCTCTGAAAGCCAATGTTAACATTTGAAATCACCTAAACAAACACGCCCCTACCACAATAGAATCTGGAACTTCTTTTAAAAGACCAGCCACAGGCAACGATGTCGGTTAGTAGACACGGCCCTTAATGCTGATTGGCTACAAGTGTGTTTTGGTACTCGGCCCAACTCACTTTACCAAATTGTTCTTCAAAATCATGCACCCCGCCTTTAAAGGGACACACCACTTTTTTTGAAATATGCTGATTTTCTGCTCCCCTAAAGTTAAACATTTGATTCTTACGTTTTGAAATCCATTCAGCCGATCTCCGGGTCTGGCGCTAGCACCCCCAGCATAGCTCAGCACAATCCACAGAATCTGATTAGTCCATTAGCATCACGCTAAAAAAATAACCGAAGAGTTTTGATATTGTTCCTATTTAAAACTTGACTCTTTGTAATTACATCCTGTACTAAGACTGACAGAAAATTAAAAGATAATTCTCGGCAGATATGGCATTTATTTCGAAAATTATAATTCTTTTGGGGGACATTTGTTTGTTAAGTCTTTCTCTGTTGTCTTTAAGTTAATGTTTCAGTTAACAGTTTTTTTCAGGGGTAGGCTACAGGAGCAACATATAGCACCCTTTCATGGCTGTAGACAGTAATGTTTTCCTTTGGTTCATGTTAGTCAGTATGAATTAGTTTTGACATATAAGTCGCACCTGACTATAAGTCGCAGGACCAACCAAACTATGAAAAAAAGTGTGACTTATAGTCCGAAAAATACGGTATCTTGGATATCTTAGATGCATAAGAAGTCATTTCAGAAAAAAGCATCTGTCAATTGTATTATATCTATTGCATAAATATAAATAATCATCATATTTGCTTGTCAATTTAAGTTTAGCATTAACACTCAAATCCTTTTGATATCGTTCATATGGGTCTCTGGATTGTCTTAAAGAGTGTTTAATCATATGTAAAAAAGGGATGTAAAGCTTGAGAGGATTGTTGTTTCTTTTTACCTTTCTCACGCTCTGTCCTGCTGCTTTCCTGGCCACAAAACTTTCAGCCACTCCGACTGCAGTGGCCATCTTCTGTTCAGCAGCAGACAGATTTGTAAACTGTAAGGGAGCAACATTTATATTTAATAGAAATACACATTAAGGCTGAGGAAGATAGATATTCAAAATACATAATGTAACATTTATCCAGCTTTTACAGGAATTATATAAACTTTATTACAGGCTCTAGGCCCAACATCATGACATACAACATAACAGAGGGAATAAATACATACACACATAAAAACATACTTTGATTCATGAGAGTCTTCTTAACAGGCACCCATACCAATATTACCAATTACCAATAATGTAGAGGTGATCTACAATATGTCATGATGAGTTTGGGTGGCACTAGCAATTACACACTTCACATTTTAAAAATTGTTTAGTGTGTAATAATGCACATCATTTATGCAATTAAACAGGTTTAAACAATGACATCATCCTACCTGCCTGAAGTAGATCATCCAGTCTGGCTTGCATTGATGCACCAGGTCATAGGGAGTAACCAGATACACCAAATGAAGAAAACTATTCAGCAGTAAACCCTCCAGCCCTTTAGATAGATCTCGGTATAAGAGATCACAGTAGCTTAGTTCTACTGCACCTGCAAAGACAAGTTACGTTTGAAAATGGAAAGATTGGGCAAGAGAAAAACACCCAAACAGGTTAGGACACTCTCTAAACAGGGTCATGTTGCCACCAAGTGGTAAATAAGTATACACATGGCTAACAAACTAAGAGCCAATAATACCTCACAGTGACCATCTCCGTCCTATGCTTTACCTTTAAAAGTTGCTCTGCCGAGCCTGGTGATTTGCAGTGTGTTTTCATCAGCAGACGCTTCGATGAGACTCTTCTGCTTCAGGGTTTCTATGGACTCCACCGTAAGGTCCAACAAACTTTTCTCTGGAGTCACTTGAGCTTCTTGCACACTAATGAGAGTGCCTTTCATGAAATCCCTCACTTGTTCTACAGTTGTACTTATCTGAAAATAAAGGACAGCATTTGGCGTACTTTTCATTAATACATTGTGCTGCTGATGCTTTTATATAAAGCACTTTTGGCTTGATTGCTGGGACCATAAATTCAAAAGAATTAGGCATTAATGAAGTTTCACTTAACTGCAAAACTCAAACAATTAAGTTAAAGTGCTATACAAATAAATCACTTTACTACAAGTAATTCAATGTTTCCTGGAAATCATGCTAGCGTCTTATAAAATATTATTCTATCATTTGAAACCCATCATTAGGGTAGAAAGTTTCACTCACCTTCAGGCCAATGAGAGACAAAATAAGGCTGAGGAGGCCCCGTCCCCCATCATGCAGCAGGTTGCTGTAACATTTTTCCATTGGTGCAGACACTAGGTTTTTAGCCTTGATCAAAACGGAAACAAATACAAAATTCCATAAATAATCTCATATTAACAAACAGTATCTAATAATGTATACACATACAGTACTGTGCAAAAGTCTGACTGTGGGTTCACACGAGATGCGAGTTCAACGATTTGCGCGAGTAGATTACATACAAAGTCAACGCAAAGACGCGATCAGACGCGTCCTCGCGTGGGGCCATGCGAATGACGCGATATGGGCGGCACGTTTGCTGCGAAAAGTTAAATCCCGCGAGTAATCTAGAGAGAGTAACGTGATGCTCCGCATTTGGTGTATACGTAGAATAACTGTGGGTTCACACCAGACGCGAGTTCAACGATTTGCGCAAGTAGATTACATACAAAGTCAATGCAAAGACACGATCAGACGCTTCCTCGCGTGGGGCCATGCGAATGACGCGATATGGGCAGCACGTTTGCTGCGAAAAGTTAAATCCCGCGAGTAATCTAGAGTGAGTAACGCGATGCCCCGCATTTGGTGTATACGTAGAATAACTGTGGGTTCACACCAGATGATGTGGGGCGATGCGAATGACACGATATGGGCGGCGCGTTTGCAGCGAAAACACGCGTCATTCGCCTAAAACGCGTCTCCGGCAAGTTGAAAATATTCAACTCGAGCAAAAAATTTGCATGACACGAAGTTAAATCCCACGAGTAATCTAGAGCGAGTAACACGATGCCCCGCATTTGGTGTATACGTAGAATAACTGTGGGTTCACACCAGACGCGAGTTTAACGTTTTGCGCAAGTAGATTACATACAAAGTCAATGCAAAGACACGATCAGACGCTTCCTCGCGTGGGGCGATGCGAATGACGCAATATGGGCGGTGCGTTTGCCGCGGAAACATGTGCCATTCACCTAAAATGCGTCTTCGCCCAAGTTGAAAATATTCAACTCGAGCGAAACATTTGCATGACACGAAGTTAAATCCCGCGAGTAATCTAGAGCGAGTAACACGATGCCCCGCATTTGGTGTGTACGTAGCATAACTGTGGGTTCACACCAGATGCGAGTTCAACGACTTGCGCGAGTAGATTACATACAAAGTCAATGTAAAGACGCGATCAGGCGCGTCCTCTCATGGGGCAATGCGAATAACGCGATATGGGCGGCGCTTTTGTCGCAAAAAAACACGCGCTATTTGCCTTAAACGCGTCTTTGCCCAAGTTGAAAATATTCAACTCAAGCGAAAAATTTGACACAAAGTTAATTCCCGCGAGTAATCTAGAGTGAGTAATGCCACATACACATGCAAATTTTTCGCTCAAGTTCAATTTATTTTTTAGGACTAAATGTCTTCTTTAGGCATCATCAGTGTTTAGTGTAACCTCTCTTGGCACTAAAAACATCTTGAGCGTTTTTTTAGCTGGATTAAGTAAAAAGACTAATTTCTTTAAAATTAGTATTTAATTTTATTTAGGTTTTGCAGTTTGCTGCTATTGCTTAAGTGGAAGGGGAGTTTACCCTAAAAACTTGACGCATCCGTTTACATTTTTATAGTTTTGAATACTATATACACATTTCCTGTATTTTCGTGGATTTATTCTGTAAAAGACACTGAGAAATTATATATGATCGCTCTAACATTGCAAAAACAACGAATTTAATTTTGGCATGGTGGCTTTAGACTTTTGCACAGTACTGTATATGTTCAACAAATCTTTAAAATTCAGCCTTCTTTACCATTGGTATATCTTTGTCCTGCAGGATTAGGATACTCTCACCCATAGCATCAATACCTGCTCGTCCGGCTCTTCCCACCATCTGTTTGTACTGACTTCTCTTTATGAAGTCTGCAGCTACATATGGAGACCGCAAAATCACCCTGACAAGTTACATGAGTTATTAAATACCCACAATGAGTTCTGTGTCCTACTAAAAATGGCTTTTATCAAAGAACATAATAAGGTACACAGTTCAAAAGACAGTGCACAAAGAAATATAAAGATGATAGACAGACCTGCGTGCAGGTAGGTTGATCCCATCAGCGAGGGTGGAGGTGCATGTTAGGAGGCAGAGCACTCCTGAGGAATAGGCTTCCTCCACCAGTTTCCTTTCATCACTGGTGAGACCGCTGTGGTGGTAGGCCAGACCGTAGGGTACGGTCTTCTGCAGGACGGGACACAGGGATCCATTACCACTGTTCTTTAGTTCACCCAGCAGTGTGGCTTTTTCGGCTTTCTTGTGCTTTAAAAATTCTCTGAAATGAATGAACATTCATTTAAATGACCCTCCAGCAATGAAAAGTCCACTTCCAGATCAACGTCCTGACAACCCTTTAAGAGTTTATTGTGTCAAAGACTGATTGTAGACTATCCTCCTTTTGCATGAAAGCTTACCAAATAAAGGAATAAATCAACATAAAATACTGTTTGATTTATTTTATAAAGTAGAAAATGGGATTTACGCACTTATTTAAATACTTGCAGATCATTCCAGCCAGATTCTCACAGTTTTTCTTGGTGGCACAGAATATCAGGCAAGATTGCTGAGGAATCACTTCAGTAGCCAGAGCTATGATGTGGTCAGGATCCATCTTCTGCATTCCACTGGAGTACTGAAAAAGTCCATTGCACAAAACTTCAATCATGTGAAATTGATGGAGCTCAGCAGGTTGATATCTTATTGAGGTAAAAATTGATTAACTGTTTTGGTCCCGAGTGAGCTTCCGTACCTTAAAATTCAAAAGCCGTGAAAATCTGAAGCATTCCTCTTCTCTTGGGTCAACTTCATATATGCTATCTTTGATTTTCACATACTCTTTCAGTTCAACCTACAGAATCATCAATCATTAAATGGAAGGCAACAATTCACAAAGGTCTCAAACAGATGACAATCTTAAGACTGTACTAAATAATCCAGCGTTTCATAGATTCACTGGATTTAAAATAGTGAGGTTATTCTTACCGGCCTAAAGTCATTCGTGTAGTTTTCAGCCTTCAGAAAAGTTTGAAGGTCTCCCACGTTGCCTAAAGTTGCACTCATTCCAATAATGTGCGTTGATTCTGCAAAAATAACAACATGGCTTTTAGAATCTCAAAAAAAATAACCATCAAAAAGTCAGACCAAGAGTCACATTTTAAAACTACTCACTGCTCATGTACAGAATTTTCGACAAAGTCATTTCAAGAATTGCCCCTCTGCTGCCATCACCGAGCATATGGAGCTGAAATAACAAAAATAATTTATTTAAAAAGCCTGTCAAATACCAAACTTTTAGTGCTGCCTCACGATTAGTCGCGACTAATCGTTTGCAGAATAAAAGTGTATAATAATTATGTATATATAAATACACACACACACACGTACAATTTTAAGAAAAAAATATATTTATATAATAAATATTTATATTTATTTATAACATAAATTATATAAACATATACACATGTAAATGTTTCTTAATTATATACATGCGTGTGTTTGTGTGTGTGTATTTATATATAGTTATTATACACAGTACACCCACATATATTATGTAAACAAAAACTTTTATTCTGCAAATGATTAGTCGCGACTAATCGTGAGGCAGCACTACAACCTTTAAAGGAAAACACCACCGTTTTTCAATATTTTACTATGTTCTTACCTAAACTTAGATGAATTAATGCATTTAGCCTAGCCCCATTCATTCCTATGGCTCCAAACAGGGATGAATTTAGAAGCCACCAAACACTTCCATGTTTTTCCTATTTAAAGACATGAGTAGTTACACGAGTAAGTATGGTGGCACAAAATAAAACTTTTGTTTGGAGCCATAGGAATGAATGGGGCTAGCCTAAATGCGAACATATTCAAGAAGCGCTGTACAAAGATTAAAAGTGCACGCATTGAAAAAAGATAGGTATGTATTCATTCATCTAAGTTGAGGTAAGAACATAGTAAAATATTAAAAACTGTGGTGTTTTCCTTTAAGTTAATAGTGTTTAAAAATGACATTATTTGTGACTTAAAAAAAGAGGGCAAAAATAAACATTAGGATTAAATTAACGTATAGTCCATTTACACACCTCATCTACAACAACCAGACCGATATTGTCAAGACGGTCAGTCTCTATTAGTGAGTTCACAAGACTGTGTCCTTTCTCAATGGTGGTGATGTACAGAGAGTTCTTGTTTCTTCTTTTCACCGGAGGAAACCTTCCCTTACTTCCAGCATATTCCTCCACCATGAAGTCCAACTCAATTCCAAAGCTGGACAACCCACGAACCTAAAACCACATCACTGCATGTATCATACGGCAGTGATGTATTTACTATCACATTACACCTGATATTATTTAGCAATAATACATAAATTAATAATGAAGTACCTTTTCCTGAACCAGGGATACATATGGTAAAATGAGCAATGCATCCTTCCTCCTACATAAGAGCTCTTTAAATATAAGGATCTCTGCCACTAGAGTCTTTCCTCCACTTGTTGGTAAAGAATAAATGAGATTTCTTCTTTGCTGCACTGAATCCAGGCTTAAACAGGTCTTCTGCCACTCTGAAATATAAAGAAAAATGACCATAAAACAACTAGTTTCACTGGCACAAGTGAATTATTGAATAAAGTAGTATTAATATTATTTACCATACAAATCCTGAATTCCCTTTAATCTCAAGATAAGATCCTTGACTTTGGATGGGAGACCAAAGAAAGGGCCCAGGTCGCCCTCTGTGGAGATGGTTTCTATGGCCTTCATGGCAGCACTCATCTCTTCAGTCATCACAGCTTCCTTTTGTTGAACTGTTTTGGAGACTGTGCTAGATGTTGCTGCATTATCAATCAGTACTTTCTTTAAATGGTCCTTCATGCTTCTTCTGGTCCTTGGGGGTGGCTTGTTTGCACCGATGTCTGCATGATTGACAGTCAGTCTGTGTTCAGGTGTGGAGGTGTTATGCGTGCCCATGTTAGTGCTTTTTTGTGGCGTTGAGACTTCTTGCTGAAATGCAAGTTGCGAGCTTGGCAAAGCTCTCAGTGGTGAATCTGTGAGGTCCTCTGCTAAGATGGAGTCTGTAAGTTGATGCTCACAGAACTGTGGAGTCTCCTGGTCTATGTGAGGGTGCCTCATTTGGAGCTCCACATCTTCAAGTTTGGCCAGAAAGGAGCTGTCACCCACAATGCTGTCATAACCTTCGAATAAATCCTCATTGTCACTGCAACACTAGATGAGATACAAAAACAAACAGAACTTTAAAACACCATATACATGACTCAAACCAAACTAATAAAAAGTATGAAGAAACTGCTTACCAGCTCTGTGTTTTTACTTTCAGTCATGTCTGATGTGACACTGGACCTTTTCTTAGCTGGAGTGATGTGACTTCTTACACCATCTCTTGATCTTTTTCTTGAAGACGAAGTGTTACGTTTTACCACAATCTCGTGTATGTGGTTGTCAGTATACATTACTGCTGTTTAAATACTAAAGCTATAGCATTATGATATATTATATTATCAATGTAAAGTCAGAAACCGACAACAGAGACAACAAACTCCATTGTCTCTGGCTAACGGAACATAGTAGGCTAAATTATCAAAACAAAACACAAACGATGTTTTTAAACAAACGAGCGGATATATATTATTTTACAAAATAATACTAAACAGTGACCTAAAATGTAATGTTTACTAACCACGAGCCTTTCGAAAATAAACGAGGAATTTTGAAAACACGAATGCTAGCAATGACGGCCAATGAGAGTTTAGTGTTTGCACCACGTGACAGTTAAAGACCGAAGTGTCAGACGAGGAATAAAGACAAAAGTCCCTTGGCTTCGAGCGTATTTTTAAGTCTTAAAAATTGCTAAAAAAAAATAATGATAAAATCGTTTATTAAATTAAACTTAAAACAATGATAGAATTTTAATGAAAAAATTAATTTAAAATAAGCACCAATATATATTTTTTAATGTTTTAAATGCATGTCAATGGCAATTAAAATTTATATTTAGCGTTATATTTCTATATTACGGTCCATTTGCTTCATTTACACGTTTTAGTTTTTACATTATGTATATGCACAAACGTTTGGTTCGAAATGCTTTTTAAATTCCCTTTTTTCCACAACATTTGCGTTCTCCGATCCTGTAGGTGGCAGTGAATTTTAAGAAACACATTCAAAATCGCACTAAAATACGCGGCCGAAAAAGCAGTCAGAAAACTGTCATGGTGGCCTCTATGCACAGATAGAGAAATGTTTGCCCTTTCTAACTGCCGCCTATTATTACAGGCTCTTTCCAGACAACAAGTTACTCCAAGTGTTAGAGGTATCTCTTTAACATTATAATTGTATATAAATATTTGTATGCAATGCGTTTCATCGTACAGCTAGTTGTCTTATCCAATCGACTTCCCGCACGCTTTTACGTCTGTCACAGATATTCGTTTATATGAAAACCGACAAATAATTTATTTTTATTTACAGACACTATCCCGTGCTTATCTTGTTCTGTCTTATGTAATATGAATGAATGACAGATTTACGCAGTATGTTTGCTATAATCCACTTAAAATAACCTTTATCATTTAAATTTTCATTTCCCTCAACCTTACATTTGTTTTATAGCGGTACAGTGCACCAGAAGCCTGACATCATCTCAGCAAGAGCCACCGAAAAAAGATGATATGGTAAGCGTTTTAACTTCTTGTTTGATAATTTAATACGTAAAAAATAGTTCACTGTAAAAATAACGTTGTTAACATGTCTTAACCAGCCCATCAAATTAGAAAACCCATACAAGCAACCCAAGAAAACGTGCATTCTGTGCAATATAACCGTAGACTTCAAAAACGTTCAGGTTGGTAAAATCTATATCAGACATAAATTAAATTAAACATAATAATGGTGTTGTTGAGTAAACATTTGCAACAAGTTTTTGATTTCTTTACAGCTGTTGTCTCAGTTCATTTCACCACACACAGGCAGAGTATATGGCAGGCATATAACAGGTGCATTTTTAGTTTAATTGTTGACTTAATGTATTGTTGTATAATGTGATAACTAGCAATAATTAATCACACTAACTTTATACAGGCTTGTGTGGTCAGAAGCAGAGGGAGGTATCAAAGGCAATAAAGAAAGCTCGCTCAATGGGTAAGAATTTGTAGTTGTTACTTATGGAGAAATGTCACTTGTTTGCTAGTAAGTTTCAATCTAGTGCATGTAGGACTGTGTGTAGTAATGAAAGTTTTTGTCCTACCCACAGGTTTTATGTCAGTCACACTGAAGGATCCACAGTTTATCAAAGACCCCGACATTTGTGGCAACACACTTTGAATAAGATGCATTGGATCAAAATGTTGCAAATAATCAATAACTTAAAGCCAGGATTGGTAAAATTGTCTCAATATAAAATGACTTTGTGTTTTTGTTTCTACAAGCGTGTTTTTAAAAATACAAAATGGTTGTGAAAATAAACTGGAATATTCATTAATCAGAAAATCATGTAGTGTGTTGTATTATAATACCGTAACATGAGATCATGGATAAATTCCAAGTAAACAACAACCGCCACAAACATTCATTCATATTACTTTTAATTTTGTGGTAAATTATTATTTTTTTATAAAAAAAAATCTAAAAATATTTTAACAAAATAGCACAACCCACACTCAGTAGGTATGAAAAGATAAAGGCAAATCCCCATGTATAAAATCTGTAATGCCTTCCAATCACAGGTAGATTTTTCAATTAAAAAGTCATTCTTTAAAAGGTAGGAGAATTACTTCTGCTCTCTCCATTCATCTCAATCTCTGTATCTGAGCCACTCTCAGAGGCTGCATCATTGGTGTTCCTCTTCCTTTTAAGTCTCTCAGAAAAACCAGTCACAAGGGATTTTTTCCTGAGTCTGGGGGCCTGATCCACATTCATAGTTTTTAGAACTAGGGGCAGTTTGGTGGGAATATCAACATTATGGTCTGTATTGCAGCACCTTTTCAATACAGGAAAGCCCTGAACAGTAAGAGTTTGTGTCCGTAATGAGGGTGCATCAGGGAAAAGCGTTCTCAGAGCTGAGCACAGAAGAACGTTCTCTTTGGGTTCATCTGGAGAGGCACATTTTTGGCCTGAAATAAAAGGTATTATAATATTAAGATAAGAGATAATAATGGACTTGCTACTGCTAATATTTGTATAAAGTTATGTGTACAGTTAGGGATGGGCAGTATATAGTTTTAGTAATATTTCTTTCTTTACAACAATATCAGGTCTGCCAAATAAAGTACACTAAGGTTAAACATAAGCGTTTTGACCAGCTTGCATGTTGTGCAAAATCTTATCCACGTATTTTATTTTCATCATGTATGCCGTTGAAAATTGAAGGTGGTCATGACCTGCATGTACACGTGTATTCCACTTGGTTGGAAATTCCGAAATATTAACTGTATACTGACATTCATCCCAAAATTTAAGAGATATGATATCTTACTTTCATTATTCTCTGAATGTTTTTGTTTTCTGAGATCCTCATTGAGTCGACTGATGTCTTTCTGAAGCTTCTCCACTGCTCTTTCACTCTTCTCCACGTCCGTGCACATTTTCTGTAAATAAAGATATGAAAGTTGCTAATATACAATTTGCAGCTATTCATTTATAACAAAAGGCTTGTTAAATTACTAACCTGCATTTCAGCCAATAAGGCATCATTCATGTCACTGACATTTCTGACCTCATTTAAATCATCCCCTGAGTAGAAAAAATTGCTCCTGACAAAAAAAAAGTGAATTAGCAGCTTAAAAACAACACTAGATCACAGGTTATCATATATAATTTAAAGGGCTCACTTTTTTGGAAAATATGCTAATTTTCCAGCTACCCTAGAGTTAAACAATTTATATTTACAGTTTTGGAATCCATTCAGCTGATCTCCGGGTCTGTCGCTACCACTTTTTGCATAGCTTAGCATAATCCATTGAATCTGATTAGACCATTAGCATTGCGCTAAAAAAATAACCAAAGGGTTTCGATATTTTTCCTATTTGAAGCTTGGCTCTTCTGTGGTTTCATCGCGTACTGGGACCAACAGAGAATTGGGGGTTGCGATTTTCTGGGCAGATATGGCTGGGAACTGTACTCTAGTTCTGGCGCACCATGGCTGCAGGAGGCCCAATGCAGAATTAGTATCTTTCAATGGCAGGGGACTATTTTTGGGCAGTGCGTAATATCACTACGCCTGCTGCAGCCATGTTACATCAGCAAAGTCCTTGATTATTACGCCAGTCTGAGAGTACAGTTCCTAACCATATCTGCCTAGAAAATCACCTTTAATTTTCCGTCGGTCCTAGTACACAACGCAACTACAGAAGAGTCAAGCTTCAAACAGGAAAAACACCGAAACTCCTTGGTTACTTAGCGCGATGCTAATGGTCCAATCCGATTCAATGGATTATGCTAAGCTATGCTAAAAGTGGTACAGTCAGACCCGGAGATCGGCTGAATGGATTCCAAAACTGTAAAAATCAAATGTTTAACTCTAGGGGAGCTGGAAAATGAGAATAAAAAAGTGGAATGTCCCTTCAATAGACAATAATAATAATAATGCCAATTGCAAACACTAATAGAAACGTATGTTTATGTACAACTTATAACCTTTATGTACCTGTGTTGATTAACCGCTTGGCTCTGTCCTAAAGATGGACAAACAGTTGACACACTCCAGTAGTCCTGTTGTTCAAGGTTTCCCAGATTGCTTACCGAGACGGGGATATTTAGAAATTGGCTATACAGAGATAATAAATATTGTTGATTCTTTTACTCAACATGCTTTAAAACTTTGCATGAACTTTGCATCCAGTTCATTGTACAGTCTCACCTGCTGTGCCATATGAAAGCTGAGAACTCAAGGCGATGGGTGGACCCTGATGATGTTGCCTGAGAAGGTGTGAGCAATAAGAAAACAAGTTCCTGATTGGACAGAATTTTTCTCATGTTCTGATGAATCACTCGTTCCATGAAGCTCATTTGCTGACTGGTGTTTCTTCTTTCTCTGTACCAACCAATTACATTCTCCTTAAGATAAGTGAATGTAAAGGTGTGAGCAGGCAACTCTTTGATTGATTCATGTTTGGTTATTTTCATGGTTAATATTTTATTATATGATGTATTAGTTATAAGCGAATACCTCTTTGTAATCAGACAGTATGTGTCGTATTTTCTCCTCGCTCACAGCGCCAACATTACTGTAGAAACTTTCAGGAGGATTGTGGCAGCAAGTTAAACGCTTTAATAAATTGAAAAACTATATATAGACATCAGAATCTTTAATGATGCAGATGTGTGGAAAATAAAGACTTTGCTCACCTGTGAAGTTTACGACAAGGGACGTGTTTTTGAATGTCTGAAAACGACAAACATTATGACTCTGGTGTTTTCTTGTTACCATCTGACAGCTGTATTGCCACAAATAAATTTAGCGTGTTTTGCACTGTACTAAAAAGCAAATCGAGTGAACTTACTTATAGTGTGCTCAACCTGTATTTGATCAATCTGTGAATCTGTGATTCTACAGTTCTCCTCTCCGACACTTTCTCCAAGAACAAGACCTTCCTTTAAACAAACACAATCACAATTTAGCGGACTAATAAAATGCTTATCTGACATTTGACCTTATTTAGTCTGAAATTTAACGCAGAAACCAAGTATCAAAAGGTTAAACTAGCCACACTTTTGCAACTTACCACATCCGCATCACTATTCAAATGATGAAACATCATCGAACTCAATACGAAACCCGACATACGAACAGTTGTGTTGTATCCCTCCATGCTTTTTGGACTAAACTGTGTGTTAACTATCACATTTTTTAAGTTAAAGCTAGCGAGCGAGGTTAGTAAGCTACATATGCAAACTTTCTGCGCTTGAGCGTTTCGTGTTCTTCTTCTCGATACAGTAGATAAACAGCCCTATGTGTGCCTATACTGCCACCACGTGTTGTGGAATCATTAGTACTACAACACAGAAGTTTTTATTACAACACTAAAGTAGTGACTAAAATGTTGCCCGGAGGGCATTTTGCTACAGTTTTTTTTGCTACCCTTAATGTAGATTAAACCATCGAAATGTGATGGGTATGGTACAAAATGAAAAAAATAAACACTAAACTTCTTTAGGTTTTTTTATATTAATTATTCGGCATAAAGGCAATATCAGGTTTTATTTTAAAATATGCACAGAAAACAAAAACCTCACATGTTTGCCCTCCAAGCACATCTACACAACACGCACAAACAGTTTTATTTATTTAGTAATTAATGTGCAAAATATGCACAGAAAAAAGCTCACGTTTGCCCTCCAAGCACATCTACACAACACGCACAAACAGTTATATTTATTTATTTATTAGTTCTAAATGAAGGTCGAAAGCATTTATTTTCCAAAGCTGGGCATAATTTTGCAACTTCTATAGCTTAGAAATTTGTGACATATGCAAGCAAATCCTATTTGAACTTAAATTGTATTTCTTAGACAATATGTCACCGTTTGCTGTGTTGTATTATTTATCCCACATGAAAGAATATGATCATTTACTATAGTACAATATACTCTGGTAAAATTCCTAGATAATGTAGTTTTTTTAACCATAAGATCTAGGTCATATTCTTTAAATAATGGAGAAAAGTTTAGTGGCATTTTTATTCTGTATAATAGTAAGGGCTTTAGTAAAGAAAACAAAATCATTGTGAAATGCCTGAAATGTAGGTTTAACATTCATATATTTTGATTTGTGTATGTAGAATTTTACCATGTGTAAACCTATGGTCTAAACACGATTAAACAATGTGTCACCATTATGAAATATGACACCATTAAGTTGACCACAAGGAGGCGCGCTTGCATCATTTATAATCATACGCGTCACCCAACACACGCAAAGTCTTTTTTACACAAATTCTGGACTTATCTTCAGGAATAAGAAATGTATGTTGTCCCGGTGTTGTACAGGTATGTGTGTAATGTGTATTTATCCCTGTTTGGTGGTGATTGTTTGTTGTTTGAGTAGCCTACAGTTATCGTGATAATGTTGTTACAGTGGCACAGCGGTTTCTTATAACGGAAAAACAAAGACCGCGAGCCGCAAAAGTTTTCGCGAATTTAAAGTCTCTTTACAAGTATGTTATTATTTACTACACTTATAACAAGAACCCATGTCAGTTCAAAGTTAAAGTTTCGTTAGTTTGTCTCTACCAATGCATTTAAAGTATGGGACACTAACGTTACTGTACATGAACCGCAGTCTAGTTTCCGCTGTTACCACAGCGGTTACTACAGTATGAAGTAAATGGGTATTTGCAACTGTCATATAAAAGATTATTAATTTATTTTAAATAACATGTATTTTAAAATATCTCAAAAACTATGATAGTAATGAATCTAAAAAATCGTATGAGTGGTCATGAGCTGTACCGATACAGAAATGACAGCATACAGCAGCATGTTGATTACGAAATTGCGTTTTTAAATATTCACCACTTCTGTTTCGGCTTAACCCATTTAAGCAGATGGCCCAGAGCCTAGTCCCATAGACTGACAGAGCAGCACAGAGATGGATGGTGCTTGGGATATTGCATGTGTGCTCTTCCACGTGTGGCTGTTTATTGTGGTGGGGCTCATCGTGTTACCTGCCATGTTTGGTGTGTCCCTGGGGTTCACGGATCTTTATATCAAGGTGCTGGTTAAAACATTGGAGGTAAGTACTTTAAAATCACATCTTATTTGTAAAGAGTGCTTCTCTACATATCTGACATTAGGTGCAAACTTGCAAAGAGAGTCAAAATGCATAAACTTTTTTAGTTTCTCCTTAAGATCAGCAGCACAGACTGTGCTGTGCTTTGACAGTTAAGCGATGCTTTGTATACATAAACCACTATGTCAAAGGTAACCTGAAAATAAACTTTTGTGGGCAGTGGGCCACACTCCGAATCCAAAGAGGGCAGAAGGAACAGACCACGTTGCCTTCACAGTCTGCCAATGGTGAGTGGAATGAGTGCATCTGTCAATGGCAAAATACTTGCAAGACATCTTCTTGTGCATATACTGTATATTAACAACCGTTTAAAATACAACTGATACCTTTCAAGAGAAGGTTCTGTAATATAAAGATTACTTATAGCGTTGGTATTTTTGCATGTAATATGAGTTGCTTTAAGTCTCTTAGTGTCTGAAACGTTTTGGCTAGTATACAGTCCATGAAATCAAATCTAAAGTGGAGTCCCCCTTTTATTTTTACATAAGCTTGTAATGTAACATGTATTTTAAATAACTTTATTATTGGCCTCCTGTTTTAGTCAGCTGTACTGTAAGCACTATTGCAACAAGGGACGGGTTTCATAATTTTAATTGATTCTGTTTATGAACTTTACCCAGTTTGAAACAGAGACGCTGGAAGCCACATTTACATCAGACTATCCTAGAAAATAAAGCAAATAAAGTAGTCATCTACTTTGTTATTTTTATTACTTATTTAATGTTTCAGCATAGTAATGTCATGAAAACAGGAAAATAATGCAAGTAGGATGTTTTTAAAGGGATAATACACCCAAAAATGAAATATCTGTCATTATTTTAAGTTTCTTTATTCTGTTGAACACAAAAGAAGATATTTAAATAAATTATAGTAACCACACATACAGATAATGGTACCCATTGACCTCCATAGTAGAGAAATACTGTGTACGTCAACCGTGTGCTTATCATCTATGATTAAAATATCTTCTTCTGTGTTTAACAAAATAAAGAAACTTATGGAGGTTTAGAACGGCATAAGGTTAAGTAAATAATGACAAAATTTTCATTTTGGAGTGAACTATCCCTTTAAATAAGCACACTTGATCTACATTACAGCTCTAGGTATTCTCTCATTAAACAAACTTCATGAGGTGGCATGATTTACATGTATTTATTAGACAGTTATTCAAAGCAACATTCAAATGAGGAAGTAATTTATCATATAACTGCTAAAGACAGCAGGTTTCACAACATGTAAACAATATTGAAGGAGTTCCCATGAGTAATTAGGCGTTTCCTTCTCTATCCTTTACAACTTATCCACTACAAAACTTATTTTTTGTCTAAAATTTCAGTTTTTCAAAAACAGGAAGTCAGTGTACATGAAGGTAATTGTGACACAAAAGTGGTTTACTTACATTATTATTATTATTTTAGGAATTTGTTTTACATTATCATCAAGACTTGAAACAAGTGATTGTTCAGATCTCATAGCTTAAGAGGAAGGAAACGTACAAAATTACGACACATTACAACGAAATACTGCATGTGGATTGCGCAGTTATCCTGAGTTTGCCATGTGACGTACTCTCAAGCAAAGAAGTCACTTGAATTTTTTTCTTAGGGATCATCGAGAAGGACGACGGCTCTATGGAGGAGGAGATCGGGGAACTGCGGCGGTCCCATCCCAAATCTGTGGCAGGAGATTTTACCCTGTGTGACGTCTTCTACTTCTGTAAGAAAGGCATTGAGAACATCGTGGAGGATCAGGTGACTCAGCGCTTCACGTCAGAGGAACTGGCTTCCTGGAATCTCCTCACCAGAACCAACAACAACTTCCGTTACATCAGCGTGCGGGTGACCATCATATGGGGCCTGGGAGTTTTTATACGCTACTGTATACTGCTGCCTCTCAGGTGAGATTGACGTAATCTCTTTTTTCCCACAGATGATCAATGTGACTAAAATCAGTCAGTAGCTCATTTCTGACCCTGGACCGCAAAACCATTCATAAGTCACATGGGTATATTTGTAGCAGTAGCCAACAATACATTGTATGAGTCAAAATTAAAGTAGTTTTTTATGCCAAAATTTAACTGGATATTAAGTAAATATCACTTTCCATGAAGATATTTATATTTTTGGGTCAGTGACAAAACTCTCACAAATCTTTTTTAAAATCTTGTTTTAAAAGCACGCATCAGGTTTATTTCAATGCACATAGTGTTTTTATGTTGATTTTATGCAATAAAAAATTACATTTGCATAATTTTTATGAAAGTTAACACTGAATGGACCTGAAAATGTCAAATGGTGTAAACGGCAATTACGCCAAAGAATGATGTTAAATATTAAATATTTTATCCACCTTGATGGCATGTAAGCGTAATCATAAAAAAAAAAAGTAAATATCAGTTAGTTATTTCTAAATGCGTTTTTGTAATATTTGTCCTGACATATGCTGAACACAGCTCGGTTGTCTAATTAATCTTTGACAAATTATGTAAAAATGTATGTAAAAAAATTATATTACACAAAACTAAATGTTATAAAATTATATTTTATTCCACATTTTGTATGAATATATTTTTACTTTCATTTAAAAAAAATACTAGTTACACCAATTGACACAAACCGCCCGGTAACACCACATTGACATTTTTCCATTTTCCCCCAAATATTCTTTCAAAATGAAATAAAACCAGAAATTTTATACTTGGTCCTCAAAAAGGAGAATGTTACAAGTAATCTGCAAATTTATTTTGAAATTTTAACCCTTTTACATTTAATTGAACCACACGGACACAAAATAATTAACGTTACATCATTGACCCTTTTAATTATTTATCATTCATAATATGTGTTGCTACATACTTAATTTGGAAAACTTTAAAGGCGATTTTCTCAATATTTAAATTTTTTGCACCCTCAAATTCCAGATTTTTATATAGTTGTGTCTCAGCTAAATATTGTACAGCAATGGAAATTTTAGTTATTCAGCTTTCAGACAAGCAGGCTATTTTATGCAAATGATGAGTGATGCGACAAAGCGACGGAGTGAAGGGGCACCGTGACGTAGGTCTGTGGCCAAGTCAGAGAAAATAATTCAAGATGGCGTAAAATGCGTATTTCTGTATATATCTGATAAGTTTGGCGTTTTATCTCATACATTTTGTTAGTTTTATCGAGAAATAAATACTTTTAAATCCAAAAACACCGTTCTTGTAACTTAACAATACCTCTAAAATGACTTTTGATAACGCTTTTAGAGACTAGCCAAGAAACGCCCATCAAGCGAGTGCGTGTCGCTCGGTGACGCTCACTTTTGTAGCTAATGTGACTGTAGGGTTATGATAAAAGAGACACTTGCGTTTGCGCATAATTTCATGTGTAATCAGAGTTTACTGTTAAGGGAGTGTCTTGCGTGTATTTTGTGACGTGAGCGTCTCTTTTATCATAAACGGTTTTGACGCATGTGCAGCATGCACTTATTTTGACAAAACACGTGATGCACATGGTTCACATGACGCAACAAACACATATTTTGAAAACACAAGGAACACACATGACACTCCGAACACATATTTTGAATTTGCAACTCTCGCATGAGCAGTCACGTGCCGCCACTGACAAAGAACCCCAAGTTGAATTGGGAGGTGGTCTTAAAATATACAGCAGGCCTAAAATATGATTTCATTTATATGTAGATTTAATCCATCAATATATTGTATTTGCCACAGGATCACTTTGGCTGCTATTGGATTAAGTTGGTTGGTGATAGGAACTACTCTTGTTGGATCGCTCCCTAACAGCAAGTAAAGATCAAATGTGTTTTATCGAATCTGTTTGTGAGTCATGGATGAAATGCTGATATTCCAACGCTATCTCACGAGAATTCGTACATATTTTACGAGTTGGCTAATTCGTATTAATTCATACGACCACATTCGTACGTTTTTGTACGATTTGCCTTGACCCCTGTGATGTTTTTTTTTAATGAGAATCATACGTTTTTGCACGATTAACTTTGTATAAATTCATACGAATTAGCCAATTCGTAAAATATGTAAGAATTCTCGTGAGATCAGGCTGGATATCTCTATAGGAGATTCTCTAGCCTTTCCTAACAACAGGTCTGCATCTCTTTTTAGTGTGAAGAACTACCTCAGTGATCTGGTTCATATTACCTGCTACAGAATATGTGCCAGAGGCCTGTCAGCCACTATCCGCTATCACAACAAGTGAGCCATGGCTTCTTCTTTAATCTCAGCCTTTCCTGTTCAGTGTCTGTCATACTGACTACATAATTTAATACATTTCATTATTTCCTTCACTTTTATTTGACCCGGGCACACATAGACATGCAAGTTTGTTTGATTTAACGCAAACTGGCCACTTTTTTGAGCCTTTTTTACTTTGCATTGACTTTCACAATGAAAGCACAACCTGACCTGACCCCCAACCTGCCTTTTTTGTCGCTTTTTACAACACTCCCTAATATAGTCAGATGACTAAAACTTCTTATGTTTTATGGGATGCATAACAGAGAGAATCGCCCCAAAAAAGGAGGTATCTGTGTTGCCAACCACACCTCCCCCATTGACATAGTCATTTTGGCAAACGATGGATGTTATGCTATGGTGAGTCGTGTTGACTATATCAGATGTGTTGAGGGTTTGTAGCAGGTGTCATGCGCATTAACTCACTTCCACTGTCCTCAGGTGGGCCAGGTTCACGGAGGGCTGCTGGGGGTCATCCAGAGATCAATCGTGAGATCTTGTCCCCACGTGTGGTTTGAGAGATCAGAAATGAAAGATCGCCACGCGGTTGCCAAAAGGTGACAGATATGTAACAGTTTGTGTGAATATAAGCGTGTTGTGGAGTACAAAGTTAAATCATCGCTATTGCTGTTTCTACAGGTTAAAAGATCACATCGCAGATAAAACCAAATTGCCAATCCTGATCTTCCCAGAGGGTATGATTTTTACATGCCCACATACCAAATATTAGTATTAATGAGCCGTATTATGCCAACTATTGCCTTATTCTTATAGGAATAGTTCAGCGGAATTTACTCAATGACATGCATTCCTAAATGTATATAAATGTATATAAATGCTCCAAAAAGCACAAATGTCTATAATTAAAGTAATCCAAATGACTCCAGTGCTTTAATGTCTCACGAAGCAAAGCAAGCCATATCGTCTGTCTCTGTGTTGTTTTAGGAACTTGCATTAATAATACATCAGTCATGATGTTTAAGAAGGGAAGCTTTGAAATTGGTGGAACAATATACCCAGTAGCGATTAAGGTATTGTGTATAAAGAAACCCTGAATCTTTTCTCCAGTGTTATTAAAGGCCACACACCTCATTGACTTCTCTCTTGTCAGTATGACCCTCAGTTTGGAGATGCCTTCTGGAACAGTGCCAAGTACAACATGGTGAGCTACCTTCTCCGAATGATGACAAGCTGGGCCATCGTGTGCAACGTCTGGTATCTCCCACCTATGACTCGACAGGTACGCGTAACTTAATTGAGGTGTAATGTTTTACTTGTAAATGATGCCTAAAAGCAGACAAACACAAGTTTCTGTTAAAGTTTTAGATTGTACAACATTTCACAATCTTACAGTTTTATTCATTATTATTTGATTTGTATCTAATTAGGATGGGGAGGATGCTGTTCATTTTGCAAACAGGGTAAAATCTGCCATAGCAAATCAAGGAGGACTGGTGGATCTGTCCTGGTAAGAATATAAGCATTCCTAAACACATATCAGACAGTGTTTACATAGCATAATGTTACATAGCACATCCTAAATTGGTGATTCTAACGAAATCCAGATTTAGAAGGTGTCCAGCATCAGAATTTTTAAAAAGCCCTTGAAGCCAATATTTTTTATTTATTTTTTGCACATATAAGATTAAGGTCTGAACTTATTATAACCTTTATTTTTATAGGATTTAAAAATATTTCCTATAGAATTATTTACATTTTTTAAATATATGCATTTACAAACTCATGTTTTGGTAGTGAGAACTAAAAAGTTGTCTAGGTACTATGACAAACAAAAATTCAACTTTTATCTGGAGAGAAAAATAAGAACTGCTTACCTGGTAGCCATCTTGAGTGTCACAGTCAGTTATGTCCCTTCCAACAATTTTTTTTAAAAATGTTCGTTCCTTGAGGGATTAAACAATGATTGAAAATTGTTGCGGAGAATGAGAAAATTGGTCTTGGACACATTAATATTCCTTATTATTGTCTCTACATTTACCAATGATCACCAAACACCACATGTTTCTTTACTGTAAATGTTTATAGTATAACATGCACTGAAGCTTTTTATTTTTTAGATTTTTTCATTTTAAATATTTCCATGTCAAAGAACCCAAATCTAGTCATGGACACGTTGCGGTAATGAAAATTGTCCCCTTTAATGTGGAAAAAACAACACAATTGGTTTGTATGATGTCATTTGAAATCATGTGCAAAATAGTACATGAAGAGATGTTTGTATGCTGCTTATTTTGATATCATTTACTTTTTTTATCAAAATGTTTCATGACACCAAGTCTAATTTCGCGAGAATCACCCAAATGTATAACTTGAATGCACTGTTGGGTCAATGACATGACGTTATTTTGTGTCCGTATGGTTCAATTAAATGTAAAAGAGTTACAATTTTAAAATAAATTTGCAGATTACTTGCATACATTCTCTTTTTTGAGGAACAAGTCTAACATTTCTGGTTTTATTTCATTTTGAAAGAATATTTGGAGGATAATTGCAAAAATGCCAATGTGGTGTAACCGGTCTGTGTTAGTTGGTGTAACTAGTATTTTTTTAAATGAAAATATAAATGTATTAAAAAAACGAGCTGTTTATAAATATTAAAAATATAATAAAATTAAATTTAAATTTTTTTTTTTCATGATTACGTTTACATGCCATCAGGGTGGATAAAAACGTTATATTTCTTATTCTTTGGCGCAATTGGCCTTTCATTTCAAAATAGTGCAAATTTAAATTTTTATTGCATAAAATTAACATAAATACACCATGTGCATTGAAATAAACTTGATGCATGCTTTAAATTTCTCATCTTGCCAAACCGTTTTTGTCACTAACCCAGTTGCTTTGGATTAAAACATCTGTCAAATGCATTAATGCACACGTAAAATATTATCTTGGCTCATTTATCAGTTTATCATGTTTAATGTGTACGAATACTGTCTTGCTGCAGGGACGGAGGATTGAAGAGAGCAAAAGTAAAAGACTCATATAAGGAGGAGCAGCAGAAGATATACAGCAGTATTATCGTGGGCTCAGACTGTCACGAGACCTCTGTGGGTCCCGAATAAACACCAATTCACAGTATTTATGAACTTAATTTAAAAGTGAGAAACGCGTTCTGTCTTCCACCGGACAACATCACTCAGAATCTACCTGCTGTTTTGATACAATGATATTATATTTTTTAACTGGAAACTTTAAGCTGTTTTCTTTTGATATAAATGTGCATTTTGGTGTTTTATATTTTAAATGGTCTTAAATCTATAATTGTAATATGAAGACAATTCAACACTTTGATGATACCTGGTTACACTATAGACTCATCATTTGACACTATAGACTCAAATGTTAGGTGCTGGTATGTTTTTCATACAATACACTGTATAGTACTGCATGTTATGGTATTAACGTTTGTGCATGCTTAGATTTCTGTTACATGATTTTTTTAAAGACTACTTAAGATAAAGCTCTTACAGAAGTGAGCTGCACGCTGTTAAAGGTACACTCTAAAAACAAACAGTGCTAAATAGCACTAAAAGTGGTTCACTTGCTCATAATCATAGGGGAACCATTTTAATTGCCATATAGCACCTATGTAGCACCTGTGTAGAACCATTTTGTGCTATGGTGGTGCTATATTAACCTGTATGGTTCTTCATAGGCGCTTTATATGTATACCGTTGCACTAAAAACGGTTCCCCTAAGTTTTAGTGCTATTTAGCACCAATTTTTTAGAGTGATAGTTCACCCAAAAATGAAAGTTTTTACAAACCTTTATAAATGTCTTTGCTCAATATATCTCTTCTTTATGTTGAGCACCATTGACTTCCATAGTATTTTCTTTCCTACTATTGAACTAAGTGGTGCTCCTTTACAGCAAAAGAAAAAAGAAATGTATACAGGTTTGTAACAACACGAGAGTGAGTAAACAATGACAAAATTTTCATTTTTGGGTGAACTATCCCTTTAAGGGCTTACTGTGGTTCTATAATCCTGTGGACTGCTCTGGTGTGGACACTAGAGGTCACTCTTGCGAAGCTAATGAAAATGTGATGGGCATATAGCTCAAATCACTATTATCTTTCCCAATAAAGGAATATTCTCTTCCTTTGGTATCTCTTCAAACTATTAATACATTTGTGATATTAAGAAGTACATTTCTGATAAACCTTTCAATTCAAAGCGTGTGAGTTAAAAAAAAAAATAGTTCCTAAAGGTTGGGTTGTATGTATGGTTCCATAAAGAACATTTAACTTTCTGTTGAACTAAAGGCCCTACAGACTGTAAACAGATAAGAATGAAATGAGGAGCTCAAATTCAAAAGGCGCTAAATGCCACCTCAAAAATGAGATAATGATATTAACTGAATGCTATTTATCAAATACTTTCGCTTCAAATCTGCTTAATCCTGCTCTCAGGCCATTCAGAAATAGCGGTTTTTGGCAGAATACATTATGAGTCTGAAAAAATTTAATTTACAAAAAACATGCACTTAGAGGGTTTTGCTTCAAATTATTCTTTTGAGAACTTTTGACTGTGGGGAACCAAAAATGTGTCCCCTTACCAAAACAATTATATTAAATGAAGGTAAGGAGTACTTTTCAGTGCTCTATGAAGAGACAAATGAATCTCATGTCTGTCAATTAGTGATGGGTGATGCACAAAGCGCCATTGAGTTCTAGATTGCAGGAGCACAAGATCATTTTACTTAGAGCTCCAATGAAACGTCTGCCATTATAAAGTCATTAGACACTAACATTTTGCAGCAGAAACTCAAAGTTTCCCAGTATTGAAAAGCGGAGGGTGCAGTCATGGTAAATTCAAACAGCGAAGTGTGAGCAATGTGTGCTTACTGTGATGGCAGTTTAATAAAGAAAGCTTCAAGTGTGAAATAGAACACAGTTATTCTCTGGCACAGAGGGCTTAGCTCTCTCTCTCTCTCTCTCTCTCTCTCTGACTGCAGCATCTCTAGCCGATCTTCCAGGTCCTGTGAAAGGCTACACTGGGCTTTAATAACAGTCCAGCAACTTAAATTGCTTGAACAGAAATGTTTGTTCTCCCCTAACAGGATTGTAAATTATTAATCGGATCTGAAGCCGATTTTATAACCTGATTGTTGAGGTGGGATTCTCCACGAGCAGTGCTCTGGCACACCATTTACTGTGATGTATGTGTCTGCACATCTTTATATCCAATTTAATGTGATTCGGATAGATTTCAAAGCGACATCATAAAAAGCATAGAAGTGACCCCGGCAGAGCCTCCAATGTAGAGTCCATACGATATAGTGTCTCGGTATTTTGATTTGATTTCCCCGATTTCTGTTTTTACCCAGATCTGATCTATACAAATGTAATGCCAGTACACTCAGTAAATATGAATAAATGGCTAAATTAGATCATTTTCCAGGAGAATGTAGTTCAAGCTGGACATCATTTTAAATCACAGTTTGCCTGGAACTGAGTGGTTTACCTAATCAGAAGAGTAAATGACCTCAGGCTCTGCCGTGGACCTACCATTAGTTAGAGGGAAATGTTTTTTAAATACATTGTTCTACAATCCTTTCTGTGATTCGAATGGACCTCCTACATTAATGCATTCGATGATCTTGAGGTACAATACGTCTCTTAGGGGAAAATCAATAGAGGGATACTGGACTCTCTCTTTTTTCTCTAAAAGCTCGGCACCTTGGGGAGAGTTTTAGTGCTCGAATATTCCCAAAAGCAGCCCTATTAAATTTAGTCAGGTTTTATGATAATGACTTGATAAATGTTACTGAGACCTAGCTGAAATAGCACCTGCTAATCTATAACTCTATTCATTACATTTAATTGAACGATTTACTATGTTTAAGCAATAAAAAGCCTAGGACATTGGTTTTAAACCTCCCCATCTCCGTGTAGGATCCTACCCCTTTGGGCCCCCCCCAAAAAAAAAAAAAAATCATTACAGATAAAAAACAAAAACATTCAGTTCTGTTGGATGGTAGTCTTTTTATCTTAAAGGGGAACATTTCACAAGACTTTTTTAAGATGTAAAAAAATCTTTGGTGTCTCCAGAGTATGTATGTGAAGTTGTATAGCTCAAATACCATATAGATAATTTATTATATCGTGTTAAAATTGACACTTTGTAGTTGTGAACAAAAATGTGCTGTTTTAGATGTGTCCTTTAAAATGCAAATGAGCTGATCTCTGCACTGAATGGCAGTGTCGTGGTTGGATAGTGCAGATTAAGGGGCGGTCCCCTTCTGACATCACAAGGGGAGCCAAATTTTAATTACCTATTTTTTCCAGCCCAGTCTCACAAAATGTATTTTTATTTTTATTCTTTTTTTGTGATATTATCACGAATTTCCAATTTTTTTTGTGATTGTATAACGAATTCCTGTTTTCGTGTGATTATCACTTATTGGTTACTCAACTGTTTTCCTGTTTTCAGAACCACAAGTTTTGTGATTGCAATACCAGTTTTGGCCACAATCCTACATAATGTTCCTTTAAGTGTAAAATACCAAACTTGTCCTTAAATTTAAAGTTTGATTTTCAGAATTTATGATTAATTAATAATGGGTCGGTTACCTGGACAGGGTTTACCTTAGTCCCAGATTAAAATGCATGTTTGAGCTCCCTTAATTTAAAAACACCTATAGACGGTTTCAGCAGTAACAACATAAACAAGCGGCTGTCGTGGTCCGCACGTAACTTCCGGTAAACTCCGCTAACAATAGATAACAACAAAGTTCTTTAAACGTAGTTTAAACGAGGCATTTGTTCAAGAAATCAGTTTAGCAGCTAGTCAGACAATTAAAAAAACGAAACCGGAAGTAAAGTTCGGATCCAGACGTGTATCTCGTCAGCGCATGTGCGTACAATGAAACCGTCTATAGCACTGACATATCTTATATACCAATGCCTTGTCTCAAGACGCACACCTGTTGTTTTTTTTGTAAGGTTTGTTTGTAAAAACTTCTTAAATGCCCTAATATAACTAAGGTAAAGTCCTGGATTAATCTAAACCCTGTAATGGAAACTGCCCCAATATGTCATAAAATTTGGGCCCCCTGTCACCTGAGGTGTAGATTTATAATCATGAGGTGTAGATTTATATGGTGTCAATAAAACTAGCGTTTATACATTTATATGTTTGCATTTCATATTCTGTATGTGAAGAGATTAAGCTCCACAACTAACCCTTCTGTGTTTGTTTACAGAGCGACCGAAATAAATGGATTACCAGGAATGTACACGGTCCAGATGAAAAGGGTGAGTGTCTGAAAGGAAAATTAATACAAAGGAAGTGGTGCTCAGCTTTTGTTATGGTGCTAAAACATCTCCAGGACCAAATAATGTGCATGATGCTGTAACATACTCATGTCAGAGTCTCAGATCAAACTACTGTGGGTTTGTAAACACAATATTTAATATATTAAATATTTGATTTAAATGTTAAAATAAGACAGATTAGCTGTAGGAAAGCAACATGTTCTTTCAACAGGTGGGTTTTGGTACAGTTAATCCGTCCACTAGTTTTCAAAATGCATGTAATGCTTCCTCAAGAGTGTCTACTGTATATTGGCAGGGCGTAAGAGGAGAAATGATGGCGGCAAGCTCATTTGCTATTCTATCTGATTAACATACCTTAATGAAACTGGCTATAATTAGACCACATTGATTTTTTTCCCCTTTTTGATTGAGCTAAAATGGAGTGGGAACTTCTTTGAGTTGAGTGTAGATTGATCTGCGGTGAGATTCAAGACCGTTAACGTTGAAAAATAATTATGTTCTTATATAATCAGCTGAAGTTTGCAGCATCTTTGGGCAAAATTTATAAGCTATTGCACTTCAAATTTGTAGGTTCACAACGCTGTATTTAGTAAAAAGACTCAAAGGCCAGCAAAACAGAAGCTAAGGCAAAACATGACCCTGTAATCCAGGCTAAAGTCTCATAATCTAATTTTGAGATTAGGAGGATCAAAGTTTGATTTGAATTATTGATTTCACATTGATTTCAATCTTTACTCAGTCAATATTAAAGACATCAAGATTATATTCTCACAGAATGTTCTTTAAAAGCACAAAAATGATTTTAGCTGCAGGTTTTCACAAATTAAAGAGCAGGATTTTACCGTATTGCAAGTGAGTAAGGCTCAAGAATATATAAAGGATAGGTTTAATACCTTAAGAAGAAATAGGGCAGTGGTAAATAATTCAATTCATGTAACAAGATCATAAATTGTTGCTTTTCGTGTGCATGTTTGTTTGTCTTTTTATGGACCCGGTGGCAGAATTTCACCTTGAATCCGAGAGCTGTCTCGGTTCCCCGTTCCAGGCGTTTTCTCCTTACTGTGATTGCTTTTGTTTTTTGGGTCAGATCTCATCTTTCCCCGCAACTTTTCCAATTTATCAGGACTTGTTATATGAAGACAAAAGCTACGGTCAGACGGCGGAGCAGGGAAGCGGCTCGAGCGGATTGTACACGGAGCCGTGTAAGAAACGGCAACAAAGCAACATATCCGGCTGTGGCACGTTTTCATGCTTTATGAGCCACAGTTATTATCACACCTCCGTGAAACACACTGTGCAAGTTCATCAAATGAATAATGAAATAATGGTTGTGGTCCATTAATAGAAAATGATCTTGCCTCATGATTAATTGCATTAAACTTATGAAAGTGTGTTTTTTTGTACAAATCAAGAGGAGGAAATGATGGATGATGAAGACGCATGATGAATGAAGAAAGGCTGTGAACTAAATTGAAAGTGTACTCATCCGTTTTCTCCTCAAAACTAATGATGAATTGACCGTGTCAGATTGAACAATACACACTGAGCTTTAAACATAATCCCCATTTGAAAGCAAGCAGGGCCACAGCAGGTACTTCTGCCTTAGGCACATTTCCAATCAAAGTTATACTGAAGAGCATGCAGAATGAGATGTTTTTCAGTTTTCGGTTTATTGATGTCATTGCTCTTCGATTCATTAGAAAGAAATCCCATATAAAACCTATCTATAATAAGTTTATCAGTTCAACACTTAGGTTATATGTTTTTTAAAAATATGAACCCATTAAAGTTCCAATGTACCGTGAGAGGAACTACATTATTTGACAAAAAACTTCATGACAACTCAAAAAAAGCTAAACATGTCACATATCTTTGGAAAGCTGACATTCTTGTGATTCAATGATGTAAACCCTTTTGAGATACAATTAACGCAGTACAATTAGTGTGCTTTTTAGGTGTTTTTTTAGCCCTTTTTAGAAATGCTAAGGGGTTAATAAAGTTTTGTTTCAAACTTTCACACTGGTTTTCAGTGGCGGCTCGAGACTGCTCTTCCAAGAGGCGCATATTCAAAATATGTGTTCGAAATGTCATGTGTGTCGCTCATGTTTTCAAAATATGTGTTTGTTGCGTCGTGTGAACCATGTGCTTCACGTGTTTTGTCAAAATAAGTGCCTGCTGCACACGTGTCAAAACCATTAATGATAAAAGAGACACGGCTCACGTTCACAAAATACACGACAAAAAACCCAAACGTTTTGGTGTAATATTATATATTAGATTAACTCTCATAATTTCTACATAATAATATTAACATTTATTGAGAACTACATTTTCCTAAGTAAATCATGATAAATTCACAATTAATTCATGTAGAAAATTAACTTTGTGGAAGTCGTATTAGATATTTTCTTGTATTATTTAATTGTTTTATAGTCACTGCACATAGTCCTAAAATAATTAAGTAAATTTTAATCAAAAACTTTGGCACATTTAAGTAAAAAAATCTTAGTTCATTTAACTTAAGAATATAAAATCCATTTAACTAAAACATTCAAGAAAAATTAACTTTATTTGCACATGTTGTAAGGAATACCCATAATCCTTTGCGCATGATTTTTTTATAAGCTTTAGAACAGAATAATAACTTATAAGAACTTTACCTACTTAAATATTTGTTAATAAAATGTCATAAAGGTTTAAGCTCTTATATTTTTGATGTTGTTTTGTTGTAAATTATAATTTTGTGAAGTCACCATTCAGGTGATCAGTGTTTCTTTACATGAACCCTGTTTGGAACATTATATTGTATTTCTCTCCATAGTTTGTGTGCGTTTCTGTTCAGAATCAAGTTTATTCAATGACTGAATAGTCAGTCATGAATTTTGTGTTATAATGCCATTTATAACACTAAAAATAACGAATACAAGCAAAAAAATCTGCCAATGGGCTAAGCAACTTTTTCTTGAATTTTTCTTGACTTTAGTGTTAAAGAAAAATTTTCAAGATTTTTTGCTTTCCCCATTGGCAGATTTTTTTGCTTGTTTTATGCACAAAATCACTTAAATTCGATATTTTTGGTCTAAAAACTAGACTGATTTACTTGGGTCGTTTTGTTTATCAAGAAAAACCATCTTAATGTAAGAATTTTTAGATATTTTTACTGAAAACAAGACAAAAAACAAATATTTTTTTCTTGAAAATCATAAGTTGTACTTAAAAAAGCAGTAAATTTTACTTTTTTAAAAATATTTGTGCAAATTGTTACGAGGAATTTTTAAAGTAAATTTTAACTTAACGCCAAACTCTGATTACGCATGAGATTATGCGAGTATCTGGCAAATGCGATCTTCTCTTTTATCATAAACCCTTTGGACGCGTCTGCAGCAGGCACTTATTTTGACAAGACACGTGATGCACACAGGTTCACTTGATGTGCCGAAAACATATTTTGAAATTACAAACCACACATGACGGGCTACATACATGTTGTGACAAACTTTGCATCGTGCGCCCTCGAAAAAAGAAGTCACTGGCCGCCACTGCTGGTTTTTTCATGCTTTTGTGTTCTGACTACATATTTGGTTTTTTATCTTTTTGTTGGATTACAAAGAAACACAAGACAAGGCAAAGAAATAAATGAACAGACTTTTTTTTTCTTTTTGCAACATTGGACTAATTGACAAACTGCCAAAGTTACAGATGATCAAATCCATATTAAGTCGGCATCTGGCCGAGCTCCAAGCAACATTGTGTGTTGCGAATAATATTGCCATCTGTGAGATGATGACAGTTGGGAATTAAGAAATTACTTGTTTAGAAAATTAAAGACGTAGAGCCTGCAAAAAAGTTCCTCTTCTGACCGTCATGCGACCAATCCAATGTCATTCTCAAAGTTTGAACAACTATGCAATATGTTTACAATAACTGGCATTAAAATCGAGCTGAAAACTTTCAAAGAATGGGCAAGCTCTTCATCTCTACCATGAATCAATGCTCCTGGAGAGCATTAGAAGTGGAAAAGGTCATGAGTTTCAACCCAAGGAATACACATGCTGATAAAAATGTAATGCACTGTAAGTCGCTTTGGATAAAAGCATTTGCCAAATGCATGAATGTATATTTAAATAATCAGAAAATGCTGAAATCTGTGCAATACAGAAACATTTTATTTGAACAACTACTGTATGTAAGTTCACCAATATGATATTGTTTACAGAATTTATTTAAATTACACTAATGCACTGATTTGCTTTATCAAACGCAAACATTATATATTATAGCAGTCACTTCTATCAGCAACACTAGAAGAGCTGCAGTGATATTGAAATGCACTGCTTCAATTTCATTTGTTTCAAAAAGAGAAAAAAGCAAACAGAGGTCGGAGACAATATCAGTCCAGTGAAGCTGCACACTTCAAGTTCACACAGAAATGAATATTCTCTTTAATTTGTCGAGCTGCGATGGGTTTGGAGCCCCCAAGACAATGTTGATGGATGATGTTTTAATGCTGCTGAATGTTATTTTTACCGAACAGGGAAAACGATGAATTTTTACTTCATTGGCAATGATCGTGCCCTATGCATAAAAGTGTGGCAGGCGCGCGTTGCCCATGAATAACCGCCTCTCGGAGCAGATGTTACTTTGCTGAAACCAATTCTTCAGATAAGATTTGCGGAAGATTAATTGTGTACAGCTGTTTCATGGCCCGGTGCAATCTTAATACATTTATGATAAGTTTAAAAGCTCACTAGACGCAGCAGACGCTCCCGAGTGAGACTGCACGGAGAAAGGCGAGCTTTATTCTCACATCTGGATTCATATCCTCCATCACATTCATTATTGCCTTTGTGCCAGCCGACGAGCGGAGTGCGGCTTATTATTGTGCAAAGTGCAACAGCGCTCAAGTCTTCTACGCAATTCCTTTATCGTCTCTTTTTTTCTTCAAGCCCTATATTTTCTTTCTCTCTCTCTCTCCTTCTTTTTTGTGGGGGCAAATTATTCAAATCTGTGCAAATGAGTTGTTTCCATTTCTCGCCCCTCTGGGTGGAAATTGAAAGTGACCCGGGTTGACCCTCCTCCATTAATCGCGGCAAATTGCGGCAAGTGCACAATCCGGATCGCAGTAATGTAACAGCGGCCCCCAATGACTCATTAATGAGGGAGATATGACCCATCTGGAATCTCTCACTTGCACTACTTAAGAACAATCGTGGTGTTACGACCCAAACCAGGGGTCTTATAAAGTAGCTTTACATATTTCCAAGGACGAATAATGGCTGTGCTTGGCCTGGTCACACAGTATGCCAAATGTTCAACGTATGAAGCCAGTTACTCAATCGGTTGCTGAGGCAGAAAGCAAGCAGTGGTGAAGAGAGTGGGTTGGCAAATGTGTTACCTGAAAAACATGGCAGATGACACTGAGGAGTCCAGGGATTTTTTTAATCAACTTACATAATAAAGGTTGAAAAACAACCAATGTCTTTTATTTACATTTTATGTGCTGCCCAATTACAGTATAACACTGTCACATCATTTAACTTAATAACTATTTTCCTTAACTTCACAATAACGTCTCAATCATTAACATTAGTTAATGCAATTCATATTTTCATGCAGCATTTATTCATATTTGTTTATGTTAATACTAAGGCTGTCAAAAGATTAATCACATACAAAATAAAAGTTTGTTTTTGCATACTATAAATGGGTGAATTTCACGAAACCATTGAAACACCACGGCACTAATGATTTTAGCTTTAAAATGTGTAATATAGTAACATTAAAAAGCATCAGAATTAACACAATACTGTGTTCTACCTTGCACAATGTGTGATTTCAACATAAGAATTTATAATTGTAAATTTTATCTCATTTTCTGCTGAAATTCTCATTACCGCAATGTGTCCGGCTGTGTTTGAACATGCGTTATGTTGTAATTTAATCAAATTAACACAAAAATATTAAGAAAAAAAAATAAATGGATGTTTTGCTAGACTACTTTAGATGACAGAAAAAATATTTACTGAATATTCATGTATAATAAGAATGAAGAAAAATTAGGAAAATTATGTGTCCATGCCTGATGTTCTCATCCTCCGCAACACTTTTTGAGAACAGTTTAAGCACACATACAGAATTTTAATAAAGTTTGATTTTGAGTGACCAAGCACATGGACCAGTTACTTCAAGATGGCTACCAGGGAAGATCATTTTTTTACAGTTAATTTGAAATATTGTCTTGTCAGAATGCTTACACAACATTTTGATTATCATTACCGCAACAGATGCTTATTAAATGTTAATTTAATTAATAGAAGCATAATACTTTGATTTTAAATGCATGTGCAGAATCTCCAAATTATGTTCTTTCAGGTTTGTCATGTCATTTTGAAAATATGTCAGTGTTGATGTTTTCTGACTGTTGCGGTAATGAGATTTTTTAGGACTAATTTTTTAAATTATGTTACAAAAAGTGTTAAATGATAAGTAAAAGTTTTTAAATGAATGTTCCCATTTACTCCAGACTTTGTTTTCAATGTGTGGTGGAAAAAAAAGTACATTTAAGCAATTTTTACATTTTCATGCTTGACATTTTTAAAACCAAGTTTTCGTGAGAATCACCCATATATGCATGTATGCACTGTATCTAATTATTTTGTATATATAAATACATACACATGCATTAATGTATTTAAGAAACATTTACATGTATATAAATATTTATTTAGATTGTAATATATTTTATACTATAACATTTTTCTTAAATGTATACATGTGTATATTTATAAATAGATGATAATTACACACAATACACACACAAATAACAACAACAAACTTTTTGAATGCGATTAATTGCGATTAATCTTTTGACAGCCTTAGTTAATACCAATTCAATGTTTTATATTATACTACTATTATACTTTATTTTACACAGTATTGTCCAAAAGTGATGTCTGTGAAGGAAAATGTGTACTTATTTGCTTTTCATACCCCTTCAGGTTAGATTAAACCATCAAAATCTGAGGTGTGGACAAATACTAAACTTAGTCTATTCATTAGACAAAATATTTGGCAAAAAGCAAACATATTAGTGAATATATTTTATTCAGTCATCCAAAAAAAAATGCATATAAAACAAAAAGCTCACATATAATAAAGCTAAAAGCTTGATGTTGGTTGATACTGTTTTGTGGTAATATTATGTAGTCATTGTCCTGGGCTATGTCTTTATAAATTTTGCATGTGTTGTCGTGTGCAATTTTTTTGATTGCAATTAAATTAATCTCAAAGCTGAGCTTCAGTTTGGTAAAACAAATGGAACCGTATTGTAAAGTGTTGCCTGTTTTTCTAATGGTTTATTTGAAAGCACCTGTAATTGGACAGTAGTTTTTACTAGAACACATGAATAATAAATCATTTAAAGTCACGAAATGTACGATTATTGGGTAACACTTAACTTGAAGAGGCGTTCATTAGACTGACATGACACCTTCTTAATCATGACATGACATGTGTCATGAACATGAAAGAGATTTTATGCACATTTATGACAACTGTCATTAAGTGTCATTCGTTCAATTATGTCATTTTTAAAGGGGCCATGGCATGAAAATCTGACTTTTTCCATGTTTTCCAAGTGCTATGATTGGGTCCCCAGTGCTTCTATCAATCTAGAAAATGTGAAAAAGATCAACCCAGTAACTTAGTTTTGGTAAACCATTCTCCTCAAGCACATGAAAAAATAGGTAGTTGAAATTTGGCTCTCTTTATGATGTCAAGGAGCTCTTATTATAATAATACCACCCCTTAATCTGCATTATCCAACCAAAGCACTGCTATTTAGTGCAGAGAAAAGCACAATTGAGTTTTAATTGCACCATAACCACCATCATTGTGATCAGTGTTTAAATTTCATCAGCTCATTTGCATTTTAAAGGACACACCCAAAACGGCACATTTTTACAAAGTGGCAATTTTAACATGCTATAATAAATTATTTACGTTATTTTGAGCTTAAACTTCACATATGTGCTCTGGGGACACCAAAGATTTATTTGACATCTTTAAAAAGTCTTGTGACATGGCCCCTTTAATGCAAAGATGACATTGTTTGAGATGTCTTTGTTATGACATTAAACAATACATCATAGCTTGTCACGACAACTTAACTGACCACTTTTTACTAGTGATACAAATTGAATTTGTCATTAAAATGTCATTAAGTGTTAATACTCTTTCAAATAGTTTTATAACAACATCATGAATATTTTTCTTGACCTCAACTACAGTGGTACAAATATAATTTGTCATTAAAATGTCATTAAGTGTTAATACTCTGTCATATAGTTTTATAACAGCGTCATTAATATTTTTCTTGACTTTAACTACAGTGATACAAATTGAACTTGTCATTAAAATGTCATTAAGTGTTAATACTCTGTCATTAGTTTCATAACAGTGTCATGAATATTCTTTAGTTCATAATGTTTTTTTAAGTTTTCTTCATGTGTTTAACAAATGAAATCAATAATTCAATAACAATAATAATAATAATAATAATAATAATAATAATAAAAATAATAACAATTAAAATGTATAAAATTATATTTTATTGCAATTGGAGAACAATTCAACTAAAATTAAATGAAATCAGCACAATAATGGGTTAAGGCATGCAGGTTGCTTCCATATCGCTGGAGAAACAGTTAATTACTTTAAATAAATGGAAAAAAAATTATTAAATGTTTGTTCGTTTTTTATGTCAGAAAATTTTAGAAACCTCTGTGTGAGGAAGAATAAGTTCTGTTAGTCATCCGTTTTTAATGTATTGTGCACATACGTAAAGTTAAGTATAATATTTTGACGTTGCATTTTGTTAAGGTATTTAAAATTATTTGACAGAGTATTAACACTTAATGACATTTAAATGACAGTTTAATGTAATGTTAACCCATAAAGCTATAATTTCTTAAGTTTGATAATTATTCTGCTATGCCATGTTTATGACACATTTATGATGTATTGGTTTATGTTAAGTTGTCATAACAAAGAAATTTCAAACATTAGCCTCTTTCACACAGTAATTCTGGTAAATTACCATGAATTTACCAGAATGAATTTACCAGTAAATACAAAAATGTGCTGTTCACACACGCAGTGGCGTTCCGTTATTTTACCAGTAAGACATCATTCACACATCAGTATCAAAATACCGGTAAATTTGTTGAGAAAGCGGAAGTACCTGTAGCACGCGGCAAGCTCAGTGTTGTATTTGTAAACAATCCACGTCGTTCATATCCACGGTCCGTATTTTGCTGTTTTCACGTCTGTGGTAAACAGTCGCGAAATTGCTCATGACCAAACAACATTGAATGAGACGACGTCAAACCGAAAATGCGTTTTTAACAACACTACTGTTTGCACGTTGGCTTCACAGAGGGCGTGCTAAGGACGTCGGCAATTCGGCGGTAAGCTGTTTTAAACAACTTTGGTGAAGAAATGTGGACGTAAACTTCAGGTGTGCTCAACTTTCAAGCAGCATGTGTGTGGAAACGTCCGTAAACAGTCCGGGGGTAAACACGTCATCTGTATTAAAACGCTATGATTGGCCCGAAGCTGTCAGCACGGTCTGACGTCGTCCGTTCTAAATGCCGGTAATCCTATAATTTTCGTTCACACATAGCGCTTACCGATAAATTACTGATAATCTTACAACCTGTCTTACTGGTAAATTGGGAGCACTGATTTACCGGAAAGGTTCTGTTCACACATGACATGTTAACTGCAATTTACCAGTAAATTACCAGTACTGTATGTGTGAAAGGGACTAATGTCATCTTTGCATTAAAAATTACATCAATAAACAAATGGCACTTAATGACAGTTGTCATAAATGTGCATAAAATCTCCTTCATGTTCATGACACGTGTCATGTCATGATTATGAAGGTGTCATGTCAGTCTTATGAACATCCGTTCAAGTAAAGTGTTTCCGATTTTTGTAATAAAATACCCAAAAAACACTTAGAGAGTGTGATATACGTCATGAAGTTGTGACATTATCTCAAAAGGTCGACCTCTAGTGGTGAAATTCTACATA
This sequence comes from Misgurnus anguillicaudatus, assembly GCF_027580225.2. NCBI lineage: Eukaryota > Metazoa > Chordata > Actinopteri > Cypriniformes > Cobitidae > Misgurnus > Misgurnus anguillicaudatus. Next base: position 22,734,866 of record NC_073345.2, read on the forward strand.
TTGGGCCTTTAAATACAAATCATTTTAACCTTCCTAATCTTTCTATGTTACATTAAGTTTGTTCAATTTCATGCTAAACATATTTGATTTACCTGCACAGCACACGCACTAACTTATAACTAATATGCATGGATCAGAGACTGATCAGCCTCGGATCTCATTGGCCCTCCTGTCTAACACATCTGTGCCATCATCACCGTCATTACTGCGCTTCATATTATTACTTCCTCACACATTAAAGTGCAATAAAAGCCAGCTGAGTATTAACTGACAGATAAGTCATAAATAATACGGACTAACCTTGAGTAATGTCTCACTTCACAGCCACCTTGTGCATCGAACATGACTTAATATGGTGTAATAAAACGAAACCTTCACTTCATAAATTTGCATGATTTATATGGGAGGTATTAAATTAATTTAACGCTATGAATATGCAACAACACGAAACTGATGTAGCTGTATAATGTTCATTTTTTCCCAATACGATGATGAGAGGACTTAATTATTGCTTGCTATTTCTTTCTCCTCTTGCTCTGGAGGAATAAAATAATTAACTTTATTAACTTAATTACTCTGCCCCCCCAACCAATTCAGTTTGCATCTCATTACACTTCCTGCCAAAAATTTGTTTTTTATGAATATGCTAAATTATTCAATCCAGATGCATGACTTACTAAGTTTTTATTGTGACCCAAGATGTATGGCCATGGAGCCAGAACACATTCAGCAAGATATTAGCTGCGTACATCTGCCTATATATATATATATATATACACATCATCGTTTTAAATGACGGTCCAGTTGTGCCAGACTGCATTTCGAGCAACCAGGCACCAAATAAATTATCATTCCTCTATAAATACACAGGCAACATGATGATACGCATCCGCTTTCCTTAATCTGACATCATCACTTGAACTCCGCCTCTCGTCCCACCTGCACACCTTTCATCCGGGCCGGGCGTGCACACAGATAACTGTCACATATGAAAAATTGGATGCCTCCCTAGCAAATGCCTCATTCTCTGCAGATTATTTACTTTTAATGGGCGGGGAATGAGAAAAGCACTTAATATGTGGTCACTAAAGATGTGATTTATGGGGTCATCGGAGCGATAGTGGCACCCTCGGTTTTTGGTCTTTTGTTATAAATCTATCAGGGCCCAGGGATTTTTGTAAGGGCTATAACAAATTGTGTTATGAACATCCCTATATCTTTTACAGACAAATTGCTCTGTGCCACAAGAGAACATTAGATTATCTATTTCTTTTGCTACTATTTGGACCTACAGATAGGATAGACCTGCTTTAAATAAAATTATTTAAAATGGATAGCGGACATTTCCTGTAATGTGCTATTAAAAGGAAGCGTATAGAAATCAAATGGATTTTTGTCTACTATTTGACAGTATTGTTTTTCATACTGTCCGGTTTGAGGGAAAATGCTGCACATGTAGCATTTTAAAGGTTACAATGACAACCAAAATTATACTTATATTTGTATAAATCATCTAAATTGAGCTCTAGGGTGCAAGCCTAAATTTACATTTACCCTGTCACCCTTTTATGACGTACTGTATATTTCAGATAAAAAAAACACAGAGAAAACCTAAATGCACTGATATTATAGAAGTTCAATTAAATGTTAGTTTTCTGTCTCTTCTCGTTGGTTAATGGTTGTTCTTGCTTTTTCTCTTGCAATGTCTTGTAAAATTCACTCTCATGAGACAGTGTCCCGATAAGAGTCACTTTAGCCGAAAAGGACAGCTTGTAAACTGACACTCACATCAGAACTTTGATCAAGCCAAGGTTTAAATCATCTGCAGTCGAGTGCTATCTGACAAGAGCAGGGATGTCATAAGATAGAGAATGCTTTCAAAAGTCTTGTTAAGATGGTTTCTGTCTCTGTGTATTTGATAGTCGCAGATTGAATTTTGTTGCATCCTGCTATAACCTTCCTAAAGCTCATCAACTCTAATGCATCTATGTTTTGTTGTTGCTACTTTACACCCCAAAAAATGGCCAGCGTTGGGTCAAAAAAGGACAAATCCAGCCATTGGGTTAGATTAACCTACAAAATGTTTATGTGTATTAATTTATAGCATTTTTAGAGTGTATGCTTATTATTTACAAATCCTTGTAGGCCAGAATGGAGTTGTTGGCTACATCCAAAATGACTTGATGTGGCCAGGGCCGGATTTTCCATAGATGGGATTGGCATGTGCCCTGGGGCACCAGGCAATATGGGCGCACTAATGGATCCAGACTGCAACCAAATGGATCTAGTTAGATCTTAATTGGCGCATTTGACCCCCAAAGCCTGGTTAGTTTGACAAGTGTGATCGCTATGTACCGTGACTGGGCACGGTTTGGTTAATCGCTCCCTGGCTGGCCTCAAAAGCAGGGACGTCAATTGCACGACCACTCACCTTCATAAGCAGGGTTACGTAAACATCTGAGCTGCACACGTGACAGACCAACTAAGCAATATGATAGACATGTGAGAGGGCTGTGTGTCATCGCGCACCAAATGACTTCGAATTAAAAAACAGACTTAACATTGTCTCACAAAATTATGTACCTATAGTCACGTAATTTTTTTATTCTTTTCGTGATACTGTCACAAATTTCCGCGTTTTTCATGATCGTATAATTTCTGTTTATGTGTCATTGTCGCGTGTTGGTTGCTCAACTGCTTTTTCCTATTTTCAAACCATTTTCGCTTCGGTTTAGGGTTAGATTTGGTGTTTGTGTTGGGATGTCAAGTATTGGTTTATACTATTTTTTTCTGATTTATTTTTTTATATTTTAAACCATTGTCGCCTGACATTAGAGTTAGAGTTGGGTTTGGGTAAGGATGTCATTTTATGTAAATCTGGCCCTAAGCCGGAGCGACAATGGTGAGAGGATGGGACAAAGCAGTTGAGTGACCGGTGCGTGGCAGTGACACATAAACAGAAATTCGTGATACGATCACGAAAAAATGCGGAAATTCGTGACAGTATCACGAAAAAGAACCAAAAGGTTACGTGACTATAGGTACGTAATTTCGTGATTCTCGGTAGCACATTACGATGGGCTCCAGTGTTAAGAGAGCGTTTTACTTCCTGCTAATGATGAAAGCGCGACCGGGCTCGGATCAGTAAAACTAAAGTGTGAAAGCGTGCTTCTGGGGGAGTAGGGAGGGGGGACAATCGCGCTGAGGCACATTTTGGTTTGGATAGTGTGAGGGCGCCCTTAAAGAACACCAATTATCCGATTCACAATTTTACATTACCTTTGGTGTGTAAGTGTGTATTTGTACATGTTATGCAAAAAGTGCATACCCCAATGTAAACGATGACGCAAGTTATCGGTTCCAACGTAAATCTTTTCAGGAGATTTCCTGATTTCTTTTCAGGAAGAGAGGGAAATCTGGAGCTACAAAAATTTATGGTATGTGGAAAATAATGTGTTTTTTTTAACCATAAACCATGCAAACACATTGTATTATACCAAATACACAAAATAATGTTGTTTTTTAGCAATGAAATAGGTGCTCTTTAAAAAGTTTAAAGGAACAGTATGTAAGAAATTTATATCAATTAATCATAAAATGGCCCTGATATGTCACTAGACATTAAGAAATCATTTTCATTTCAAATACTTGGGCCCTATCTTGCACCCAGCGCAATTGACTTTGTCAGTGACGCATGTATCATTCATATTTTGCACAGGCGCACAGCGGGTTTTTCTCTCCAGAGGGGCACGTCGGCAAACTAGGAAATGAACTTGCGCTACCTGGGCGGTTCAGCGCAAAAAAGGAGGCATGTTCTGGCGCAAACCATCCTGATGCTATTTTGCAGTTTCAAAAACAATTGCGGCACTGACCAAAAAAAACTAATCTGAAGTCAGTGGCGCGTTGCGCGTTGTTCATTATGCTATTTTAAGGGCTCATGCTTGACCATAATGTATAGCGTGCACAACACGCACACACTTTGTTTATCTAATCTACACAGATGCAACAGTTATTTTTGCAAATCATAAATTGTTACAATAAAAAATATTAACACATGAGATAAGGAAAATCATTGTGGTGAGCATTGTGGTGATAGTTTTTATTTATTGTGTGGCTGCGTTAAAAAATTCTCATGCAAATAACGATTAAAATATTTTCATAAGTTTGTTGTGTGTCTGTATTACGTTTATTTTTTTGTAAATAATAATTCAAATGTTTTCATAAGAAACCTTAATGTATGTGAACTTGATTTGTAAGTGTACCTTGGGGTTGGACCTTGCTTGCGTTTCTTGGGTGCCAATTTCAAAGCCCCCAAACCCTTTCAGCGGTGAGGGTGGACGCAGCGATGTCCTCTGCTGGTGTCAGGTCCTGTGTAGAGGCAGATCCACCTCCCGTTACACGACGTGCCCGATTTATGCTGACAAGCTTGGACTTCCCCCGTCTCCTGACATCATTGTAGCGCTTGCGGCACAACGTCCTGGGGATACCAGCTGATGAGACAATTGTGGCTATTTCCTCTCACGCCTGTTTAACCGACACTGATTTGGGCGGGTTTCTCCCATCCCCATACAAAACAACTTCTCTGTCTTTTACTGCTCTTACAAGAACGTCGGTCTCCTCGGCTGTGAACCGCTCCTGGTATGCGCTTGGTAAATCCGGCATAATAATAGCAACCCGCCATGGAACTTGCGCACTTGCGTTTAAAGGGAATGTTGGATAGCGTTCTGATTGGTTTTATTTGACGTTACGCCCAAACTACACCTATGAATAATGAACCTACTTCAGACCAACCCCTTATAAATTTGCGCCTGGCGCAAGAGTTATTTCTCTCGCCGGGAAAATAGCAACAGCGCCCAAGATCACCCCACAAAGTCACTTGCGCTTTGCGCTTGACACTTGCGTTTCAGATCATTAAAATAAGGCCCCTTATATCACTCACAACAGTGGTCTGGCCAGGATGTTGTCATTTAAAAAGTGGAGTTGCAGCCCTCAACTGATGTTTATGTTGTCGTCATGTGTATTGGCCACCAGTTGTGTGGTTGCAGTACCAATTTTAGACACAAGTTTTGGCCACAATCCTACATACTGTTTCTTTAAAACACCTTAAAGTTGTTCTGTATTTTTTAACTATTTAAATTAGGGGGCTCCTCAGCTCCCATGGCATTATGAGAAAAAAATATGTGACCCTGTCTATGACACCCAGCTAAAGTAAGTTTTTGTGATTTACTGCTTTTTTACATAAAATCATCCTACCTCCTAAAGAAAACTCTATGATATAAATAAAATATTACCTTGATATCTTACATATTGACTGAGTAAGGCCATGTCAAAGATTAAATTCAAAGAATGAAATCCAACTTTGATGCTCTTAATCTCATAATTAGATTGAGACTTTGGCCTGGATGTCACAGACAGGTTCACAAATGTCAATTTTGGCATTTCTCATCTACTATTTAATTAGGGCATTACTTGCTACTCATTGACATATTCACGTGTATTTGAGAAGTAGGCATAAGACACCAGGATTATGTGGCTAATGTCTATGTTTAGAAGGTAAAATGCAGCTCATTATTGTGACTTGAGCTCACTGCCACTTGTTGATGTGCGGGGCGAAGATAAATCACAAGATTACGCCGAGGCTATCCGAAGATGAGAAAAAGGGCATCTGCCAGACCATGCGGCCGCATTCTCATCATCCTTTTAATAACCTGTAATATTGTAGCGGGACATTTTCTCACCATTTATGTGATGGATGGCCTTTAATCGTAAAACATCAAAGCGGCAAAGTAAATTGACCAAACAGCTAAACATACAAATGATTAAAAAAGGCGGGGGTCCGCATCAGACCTTTGTGGAGAGAGAAAAGCAAACAGCCTTTATTTAAGATCACGCCATTTCCAGCAGCAATTTATAGTCTATTGACTTGTAACAGTTTCTTTTCATGTGCGGAAATTGTCTTACATTGCAGATGAGCAGGGCCGCCTTAACCTAATGTGAGGCCCCGGGGCTAAGAGGTTTTGTAGGCCCCCCTTCCCATCGATTTATAGTCTCTTTTTTTAAGTGTAATATCTAGGTAATCTACATCACAAAATGCATTAGTTTCTTTCGAGACATGCAACAGTGAGTTTTCTCTCTCTGAGCCAGAAAACACCATAATATTGTTATTAACATATCACTGAGCCTACTTGAGCATAAACACAAGACACTTTATTTAACAACCACACACAGCAACTTGTGGTGATAATAAAACCAAAATGTGTGAAAGTTTATATGTTTATAAGCTTTATGTTTATATAGTTTTTGGAATATAATTTGCAGAAAATTGCCACTCACTAACTAAATGCTCACCACAATTTAAAAAATATAATAAGTTAAAGTTAGTTTTAAAGTGAAAATGCATTAATGATAACAAAAGATAAGTCTTTATAGACCGAATCTTGTTAAATGCATTAATGATAACAAAAGCTAAGTCTTTATAGACAGAATCTTGTTTTTTAATCATTTATTTATTTTGTAGGCTATTGAAGATATAGTATACATTGTATTTAGTATTTATGCATACATAAGCATGTAAAACGAACAAGTATGAATATGCACAAGACAGACAGGGAACATACCTGTATATAACATCTTTAGATAGTGAGATTATAATGGTGCTATCAGGGGATGATCATTTGAGATGGTTTTGTCGCTCTTTACTTTCTTAGACTTGCACCTTTACCGTTGCGTCTCTTTCTCGTCTTTCTACCAACAGATGTGTGTACTGTGAGCTAACGTCGCGTCAAACTACATCGCTCCAGCTGCGCACGCGTCACCGATATAAACGCGAGTAAACTTAAACTTTATAACAACTAACAGCATTATGTGCGGGAACTCCTTTCTTAATTTAGCGGCACAGTTTCTTGTGCACGGGTCAGAGACTTCTGCATGCCAGAGAGCTGAACCAGCACAGAGAGAGCGAACGAGCGAGCGCGCGCACGAAAGAGAGAGAGAGCTGCACCTCACTAGTGCATTATGAAATTTTAGAAATTACTCTTTCATTTGTTGGTGGATTATTTCCCGTTTCTCTGTCACACTCAGTCTAACGTGCAGGAATGTCAAGTTGACAACGCGCACCTAATTACATTACGCAGAATAAAAAATATGTTACGTCTGACATTTTATTTCACGTTAAGTTACAACGGACCAATCAGCAGCCATGTAACGTGCAATTAGAGTGATTGACAGAAAACCCGACAAGTTACAAAACAATATGACATTTTCAGCTCGTCATGTACGCAAACTTGGGAGGCCCTTGAGCTTGGGAGGCCCCTGGGCTTCAGCCCAGGTAAGCCCGTGCATTAAGGCGGCCTTGCAGATGAGATACTGATGCTAGAACGAGAGGACATTACGAGAGCAAACATCACATTAAATATACAGGAAGGAGTGAGATGATATCTGGCCAAAAGTGTTGTACGGGTCACACCGCAGACCATATTCGCCCCTCGGCAAACAAATCTCACTGATCCCGCGGCCTAGATGATTTGAGAGGCGTTCGGTTTTAAAGCCAATTCAGTCAACGTCAACCGAGGAACATTTTCAAGTGCCGTTTCTCATTATCTTCCAGTCACTGATGTCTTGACAGCGAGAGATTCTTCACTGCCACTCAAGTCTATCAACGTCAGAAAAAGGCTTAGCAACAGACTCATACATTTGGATTAAACAGTCAAAGTCATTATACAGAATGTAATTGACCTTTTAAGATACAGCCTTAGCAGCTCTCTTTTTTTCTGCCTTGTCGTCTTAAATGGCAGTTTTCTTATGGAGTCCCAGCAGGATTGCCGCAAATGAGAATCAGAACGGTTTGATTTTCACATCTTCTCGACTGAGGTTGTCACCGCTACACAAACATAGATGACAATTAGGATTACGAGAAAGGTCTCTAATTTTACGGTGGCTTGCTGTGTTTGGTGAAACATACCTCTTGGCGGTTGTGTTAGTTTCCGCTAGGGTAACGCGGTATGAGCGATCCGCTCAGGTGGAAAATCAAAAAAGAGATGATTTGACAGGGCGCCGCCAGCGCTAGAGCATTATTTACCACATATTTTCGTGAAGAAGGTATCATGTTTTTATAACCGAGTTGGTTTGGGTGTCAACACTCTGTATTTTCCAAATCTTCAAAGACCTCTCCGAACCAATATTCAGTACCATTCTTTAAGTTTTGGGACTTCACTGTTTTGCTCTCTCAAGAAAGCAGGTCTCCCGAGGCCGACGGGCCCGCGGGTCGGGTTGCCTGCGATTGCTGGAGACTCTCTCACCTGTCTGCTATCAAAGCCAACCCAGTTATTCACCATCTCATCAGCACTCGCCTTTTTTCAATTTCAGGCCCAAGGAAGCTACAGCTCTTTGTACAAGCGGCTGGCGTAATTGAATTTGCCGCAGAAATGGCAGGCTAGAAAATTTCATTTTCTTCTCCCATCGCTTGTGTATGAGTGCCGGGGAGGCCCGAGCAGACGGACGGCCCCTCTCTCTAAACTTCTCTCGCCCATCCCTCCATTATGTTCCTCAGTAGACTGAATTGTGACACGGGTTGTGTTTTTCTCTCGCTCACCTTCCCACAATCCCTCTCTCTGTCTGCCGGGCACGTTATTCCTCCGAGGGACAGACTGGATCCCCGATTCTCATCCTTCTTTCTGTCTGTGACCAAATCCTTGTCCTCTGATAATCTCTGCGAGTGAGGGGGCTTGTCACTGTTGCAATTGCCTTCCACAAATAATGGTTTTCAGAATGAGCATTAACAGGTTTGATTACACGAAATGGCCCTTTTAATTTACAGCGGGATTCTATTGATCACAAGAGTGCAGATTAAAGCGTTCAATGAAGCCCGTGATGAGGTATTAAGCACCTGAAGCCCCTCAGGGGAGCCGGGAGGAGCAGGAGGCAGACGGGCAGCCCGGCCTGTATACAGTTATTCCCCTGTAATGAAGTACCTCTATGCGGAGGCATGAAGCACGGGCGGGAAAAATAGATTGGAGATGATGAGCTCTTCAAAGTCATTTCTCGCTCTCTCATTCCGACGCATGCCCGCTCGGCCCGGCATTCCGCCGCGACACTCTTTCGCCAAAATGCAGCGGATTTACTTTGCTGGACCGATGCAAGTTTTATGACCTTATTGCTTTTTTACCATGGTAATAGTTTTGAATCAATTTATCAATCTGCAGGAACCATCAAGCATGTTGACCTCAAAGATCAAGTCCAGGTCATTCCATCAATTCACTGAGGAGCACCGAGATGGAAAGAGAGAAAGAGAGAAAAAAACCCTCTCTATACCGCAACCACGGCAACGTATAAAAGAAGCAGACACTCAAATGGCTCAGAAAACAAGCTACACACGGGAAAAAAAAGCTTTTAATTGTTGGGTTTGTGGAGTAACACGGCATAAAAAATCTTGCAGGACTCTACAATCGCTCTTCGTGTTAGTTTAGCCAGGGCTGTGTTTGCCTTTGAATTATAAATGTAATCCTTGCCGTATGCACTTTCATGAACCACTTGTTTTAAAAACATTTTCTAGTGCATTTGGTCATTTTTTGAAACCGCGTTAGTCCTTCGAGATTTATTCTCTGCGTTTGAAAGTCTTTTAATTTGGTAATATTCCCTTGGTGTCCTTTGTTTGGCTTGAACAAATGCCAATTAATGTTCCATTTCCCCAGTCAAATGGGATCTGAGCTGCCTAATGCAATTGAATTGAATTATCTGAACTGTCTACTGTACACCAAGTAATGGTAATGCAATAATGTGATAATGACAAAATAGCTTTTAAGACCTGCCTTTTAAAATGAGCTGCATTTATCAGTAATTACAAAAGCGTGCGTTGGAAAAAATCGCATTTCAAGCATATCACTCCATTCTCTCTCTCCTCATTTTAGTGTACAGATAATTTCTAAGCTAAAAGCTGAAAGAGAGGATTTCATCGCAGATAATGGCACTGCATTTGTGCTGCCGTACGAACAGACACCGTCGCGACTTTCAATCTCTCTATTTTTATAGCTGAGCCATGTGAACAAATTGTCCATCATGAGGATCTGCCCTTCACTGCTCCGCCTGGCCTTTTCTCTTACACCACAATGGGGCAATAAGTCTCTGCGAGCCCCAGCAAATCAGATCCTAATGAGCCTCTTTAAGGCCGTTTGAATTTTAATGAATAACTCGGTGCATAAAAATAAACATGTTGCTATTGATCATGCCATAAAGATTTAGGCTAATCTAATAACCGCGGTCAGTATTTGGCTGAAGTCTACGAGCTGTGTCTTATCCGTAGGGAGCTGTTGTCTCTGCTCTGTTAGTACTGTACGGATCATCTGACTAGATCAAAACCAAGATTTGATATTCAAAACCCCCTCTCTACGTGAAACGGCCTCAGTGGAATATTTATTTGCAGTCACTATGTTCCATTTAGTAGTTCTGGGAAAAGCAGAATTTACTGAATCTAAGTATGTGTGTTTCATACGTACATATTTATAGAGATTACATCGCTTGAGTATATCTATGTTTTTTCAGTGAGAGAAAATAAATGATAAGTCTTTTAAATTAAACGAATACCTTGTTTTGGGGAAGTACCAGATGGAATGCAAAAGAAATGTATGATTCTCTGTCATGGGCTTTGACAGTGCTCTCCTAACAGAAATATACATTAGTGTATTGCTTTTGGCTAAGATTCAGGATGAGATGTGAACTTAAAGGAAATTGTTATTCAGTTGGTATGCAGAACCAGAAGAATTTTTGAACCTTAATTTTTTTCATATACAAATAATATTGATATATAATAACAGTACATTAGAGTTAGAAAATAAATATCTAACAATTTAAGTGCTGTTGTGTACACTGAAATTAGTTTAAAAATATTGTTTAAAAATATTATCCTTGGGTTAATTTCTAGATAAATTTCTATTTGTACACAGAAAAAAATTATTCATTCAATTTACTAATTTTTTTAAGGTAAGTGGTTGCAATAAATTTATTTAAGCTACATTTAAACAAAAGTTTTTTATTTTATTTTATTTTTCAACTTTTTTAAATGTGGCTTAAATAAATTGATTGCAAGCACTTACCTTAAAAAAAATGAGTAAATTGAATGAATATTTTTTAAGTGTACTTTAACTAACAAAATAATGTGACCCTGTCTGTAAAATCCAAGCTAAAGTCTCATATAAATAATCTAATTTTGAGAAAAGTTTGATTTCAATCATTGATTTCAAATTGATTTTAATCTTTAACATCCTTACTCATTCAATAGAGTAAAGATATTCACATTATGTGGGACGAGTTTATGTAGAAAACGGTAAATCATAAAAAATGACTTTAGCTGGGTTTTCACAGACAGGGTGACATATGTTAATATTGGTTAATACATGACCAAATGTAAACTAGCAACACTGAAAAAAATGATTCATTCAATTTACTCAATTTTTTAAGGTAAGTGGTTGCAATTTATTTATTTAATCTACATTTAAACAAAAGTTTTTTATTTCATTATTTTTGTTTAAATGTAGCTTAAATAAATTGATTCCAACCACTAACCTTAAAAAATTAAGTAAATTGAATGAATCATTGTTTCAGTGCTTTAACAGTTTAACAAAATAATGTGACCTTGTCTGTAAAATCCAAACTAAAGTCTCATATAAATAATCCAATTTTGAGAAAAGTTTGATTTCAATGATTGATTTCACATTGATTTGAATCTTTAACATCCTTACTCAGTCAATAGTAAAGATATCAAGGCTATATTTGCACAGAATGTTCTTTACATTATGTGGGATGAATTTATGTAGTAAACATAAATCATAAAAAAATGACTTTAGCTGGGTTTTAACATTTAAATCATTAATAAATTAAAATATCCCATGAATAAATGCTATAATAATACTGTTCATTGCCAGTTAATAAACTAATGTTAATAAATAAAACCTTATTGTAAAGTGTTACCAATTCATTTCAGCAAAGTGATTCACAAATATCACTCACCAGGGACATGTATGTACTTTCACGTAAATAAATATATGAGCATGTACATTAATAATTAAGCAAATACATAAATAAGCACAGTACACAATATATATTGAGTTAGGTAAAGAAAAACATAATTAAGTAGGATGCCCTTATCTTTTGTTTTGCAGCTTAATGTATTGAAATGTTATGCAACATGTTTTAGTAATAAATGACTGCAATCATGGGCTAAGTTCTATGATTGATTATTGGCTGACACAATCCTGTAGTTTTTAACTGATCCTTGCGAAGCAGTACTGTCTTGTCCCTGGGGTAAAGCATGACGGTGGCTCTTTAAGGCCTGTTGTAATGAATATTTAAAATCTATCCTCCATGCAGCTGTGTGAAGGGCACTCAGTGGAATACAGTGTGTAGAGCCACTCATACAACCAATAGAGGTAAATATCCATTGTATGGGAATGACAATTTTTTATCTGCCCTATGCATAACTAAAATCCAAATTATTATCTAATATTAAGACAGAGGCCAAATAAAACATGCTGTATATAGACCATATGTAACATCAAAATCATCCAGAGAGGGAAAAACATCTAATCAGGGCTAAATTTAAAGCCAGACATCTCCAGGACCTCGGATCATGCCTGGTGCGGCATCTGATGTTTACTGTGAAATTGAATAGGTGGGAAATCAATCTCTCTGTGTGATGGCCGTGCCCCGATGCTCTTTTAAAGCACAGAGAGTTTGTGTGCTCTGATAGAGAGGTCACAGTGATGGGTGTTTTATTCAGCAAAGAGAAGCTCTGTATCCCGAGACCTCCCCCTGCCCCGACCTACAGCATTCCCAGAAAGAAGTTCAGTGTACAATGACTATTATTAGACTAATACTGCTATCTCTCTCCCGTTAGAGGTCAGCCTTTAAATTGAGCATTAAGCAAATAGCTAATGGAATTTAGAGGTATAATAATACAGGGATATGGTGAGACAATTCTATTAACAAGATATAAATCATGTTGAGTGTGAGGTAAGTGTTTTTTAATTGATTGATGGAAAAGACAATCCATTGGTTTTCTGAAGACTAACAGCCATTTACCGTTTCCTCCGCAGTAAAAGAGGCAAAAAAGGGAAAGATAAGGAAATTACTCTGTGCAAGGGGATAAATTATTCAGAGAAGATAATCATTTTGTGCTGACATTACTAATGTGAAGAAGCATTTAATCTCCCTCTGTGAACCCCACTCTTGCGGGACAGGGAAGTTTGGGTGAAGTTTTTTTTTTAAACATTAAAGCTGCAGTCTCACAGGTACAGACTACTGTTATAGACTACTACACAATCATAGTATATAGTTACTGTACCTAACTTTACCTGTGTCATAATCTATATGTGTGATGGGATAATGAGGAAAGTGTGCAAATGTAAGTTATAACCACAAACAGGTAACACGTCAAAACAAAATGGATGCAGTGCACTGTAAAGAAATGCAATTCAACCTACTATTATATGTTTTGGCTTTTGAAAAGTTGACGTAACTGTTAAAATCAAGTTGAAATTGTAATTTGCAGCGTGAGGTTAAAACAACTTGGTTTTGCAAGTCAATTCAACCTACTATTATATGTTTTGGCTTTTAAAAAGTTGACATAACTGTTAAAATCAAGTTGAAATTGTAATTTGCAGGGTAACGTTAAAATAGAACATTTTAAAGTTAAAGTAAAATAAAAATATATGGTAACACTTTACAATACGGTTCATTAGTTAACATTAGTTAATGTACTAACTAACATGAACAAACCATGAGCAATACATTTGCTCCTATATTAATTAATCTTTTATAATGTTAGTTAATAGAAATAAAACTTTTAATTGTTTGTTCATGTTAGTTCACAGTGCATTAACGTTAACAAGATTTAAATAAAGTTTTAGTAATTGTTGGAATTAACATAAACAAAGATTAATGCTGCATACGTGCAGTTACATTATAAGTTCATGTTAACTAATTTAGTTAACTAATGTTAACTAATGAACCTTATTGTAAAGTGATACCAAATATATGTTGATTTGAAAAGAATGCTGCATATTTTTTACAGCATGAGAAATTGAAAAATGTAATTTTCTAAATAAAAATGATTAATTCGAAATTAATTGAAAATTTATAACATTTCAGAATTATTACGTATAACTTTTCATTGCTGACACAGTAACATGAATTATTATAAAATGTAAAAGCAGCTATCAGCAAGAGGCATGAGGCAACCAATCGACCCCCCAATAGACTGAGTAGGGGAGAGCGGGGTAAGTTGTCACACGGGTAAGTTGTCACACTGTTAATAACTCCAACACTAGAGGCTCTATCTCAAAAATCAAATAGCCACTTTATGTGACTTCTTCTTCTATAGTGAACTTCCTGTTCACATGTGGTCAAGATCACTGTAATCTGAGGTTAGCACAATTTTCTTATTTTTCTGCTTAAAAAGTAAAAAAAAATCACTTTACATTTTATGCAATACAACTTTGTTAGGTGTGAATGTTTAAAATGATTATTTTGCACAAAATAGAGGAGACCGTAAAGTGTCTTTTGATACTTTAGCTAAAGTGATATGATGAGCTAAACTTGAGATTTAGACAACATTAGCACACAAGTAAGTATGGGGCAAGTTGTCTCAATGACTTTGGGGCAAGTCGTCACATCTGACAACTTGCCCCTGTACAAACAAACACATCGAACATGCTCAGAAAACATGATATAGAAAAGAATAAGCCTCAATCTAGCAAAAAGCTGTTTCAAAAGAAAGGGAAGCAGAAATCTGGACCTATGAAAAACAAGGCAGCTAAAAGAAGAAAAATCATGCAAGAGTCATCATCAGATGATGAAGAGTGCTTCTGCCTCGTCTGTGTAGAGCCATTTTCAAAGAGTCGTCCAAAGGAGACCTGGGTAAAATGTGTAAAATGCAACAATTGGGCCCATGATGCTTGCACCTCAGGCCAGGCAATTTATGTGTGTCAGAATTGTGATTCTGGAGATGAGTCCTATTAGTCATACAGGGCATCTGTTTTGTTCAGAGGTTAAACATGTTAAGTTAAGCAAGTTATCTGCAGCGTTCCATTCAGTTATCTGGTTTTATGTGAAAGCCATAGAACATTTGAACCAAAGTTCAAAGTAAAGTGGTCTTGCCACTTAATTGAAATGTGCATTATTTGGATTGAAATAATTGTTTTTCCAGATTCTCCAGGCACGGATGTTTATATTTCCAGTTTGGTTTGAGTTTAAAAATTAAAATCAATATTCACAATTAAGTAGTTGTGTTCTTATTTTTAGATAATCTAGTGTGACAACTTACCCGCCCTAGTGTGACAACTTACCCTCCGATGGGGCAAATTGTCACAAGTGCACAGTCACTATTCAACAGTCTACAACTCTGTAATGAGATAAGATATAAAGATGTTATGAATACAACATATGTGCCCAAGACTTCCTTCTTTCATTTGGTATGAGATTTATACCATTTTGATGTATGGTGCTCAGTAAATGTTAGACAGTGTGAAAAGTGTGACAACATACCCCGCTCTCCCCTACATTGGTATAGTGTCAATATGGTCACTATAGTAAAAAGTTTGACCATAGACTGTAAATTTGACGATTTTAATTTGCTGTCGTTAATTAAATTGGCTGAAAAAGTAATTTAAACTTACTATTTCAAATCTTGCTGTGAGGTAATGTAATGCTTTTTACTCATTGTCATGACTTATTGATCATATAATTTTTTATGAAAGTTTATGAAATATTCTTTGATATAACAAGATATTAAAGTACAAATTAGTTTAAAACTTAACATTTACCTAATTCAAGATGAATACATGTTGTAAAAATATCATTAATTGTTGGATCATCATACCTCATAT
Source organism: Misgurnus anguillicaudatus (assembly GCF_027580225.2). Lineage (NCBI taxonomy): Eukaryota > Metazoa > Chordata > Actinopteri > Cypriniformes > Cobitidae > Misgurnus > Misgurnus anguillicaudatus. The sequence goes on from NC_073345.2 coordinate 22,750,741, forward strand.
TATTAACCCATATTATATATAACGAACAGCAATAAACCTTATTGTGAAGTGTTACCAAGCAAGTTCTCCATGGTTGTCTTTCTTTCAAAATATTTGTGAAGTTTGAGCTTCAAGACTTTGAGATCCTGTAACAGACAAACAGTCTGTGACACCACCCATGGGAAGGTCAACCAACCAAAATACTCCACACAATCTAAAGTAAGAAGAAGAAATTCACTCCATGTCAAGACAAATATTCACTTATATGTTTTGAAAAATGGCCAATAAGTTCTTCCCGATATTAAGATTTCTTTTGTCCTAGGTGTAAACATCTCATATCTACCAAATCAACAAATGTCTCCTATTAGCATCCTCATACACACTCACACACACATGCATACGCAAATCTGCAATGTATACACACATCGATCTCGGCACAGATCCATGGTGTCAGGATGATGTACATTATTTACAAGTGGCTGTTCTCTTTCTGTGCTATTTTTCACCTCCCCTCTCTTCATAGGGCAAATAAAAGGAGGAAAGAAAAAAGAGCTCTCCGATAACCATCTAGCGTGACGAATTATGAGTGTTACAAAATCAAAAGACAAACGGGCCTGCTAGACTGGAAGTTAACAAGGCACTGATCAGCCAGGATCGCTGTTATCTTCTCTTCATGTTTATTGCAGTGAGGATTCTTATTGCCCCTGCCGTGACATTGATCGACAGCTTCTATTAAGCGTCCTTCCCCGAGCAGCTGCCAGGAGCAGATACATTAAATAAAACAGTTATTGCTTTTCATTGGCTGTCCCATAAAATATTGCCACTAAATAGCTCCTGCCATCAGATGCAGTTTTGCTACAAGGTTTTAATTTGAGAGACTGCGTATAACGCCGGCGCAATTGACACCAGCCTTTGTTTCCTCGCTGTAATGATTGTGTACATATCGTTGAATTGATGGTCTGTCGCCTTCGGGGCTTTGTTCGGCTTTAATGTGTGGCCCCGTTTGTCAGTCGGGACCTGATGCCTGAACACGGATTTTTATCTTGCTTTCTCCTCCCCTCTGTGTCTGATCTCTCCTCTATTCCCCTTGTCGCACACTGTCTCTTATCAGGGGCTGGTGCACTGTGGTAGACTTATGCACTCGTCTAGAGACAAGATAAGGCGAATTTCACTGGCAGTTAGGCAACAACAACTGCCTTGTGGTGCAAGGCATATCAAAAGTATCTTTTGTCCATGCAAAAGTATATATATATATATATATATATATATATATATATATATATATATATATATATATATATATATATATATATACTGTATATATTTAATTTTCCTAATTTTCCTATTTTTTAATATTGCATGGAGGACCAAGCAAGAAATAATTATATAAAACCTAAAAAATTATAAATTCCAATATAAAGCTATAAGTCTGAATGTATTATTTTATATCTTAATATAAAGTTTAGTGCTGGGCAAAGATTAATCCCGATTTATTGTATACAAAATAAAAGTATTTTTGTTGCATAAAATATGAGTGTGTGCTATGTGTATTATTATGTATATATAAATACACACACACACATTCATGTATGTATTTAAGAAATATTTAAATGTGCACATATATATATTTTTATTTATTTATTTATTTATTTATTTATTTATATTTTTATATATTCTATTTGATGAATACATTTTTTAAAAATTATATATAAAAAAAAATCTGAAATGTAAAATATATGTATGTGTGTGTGTGGTTAAATATACATAATAATTACACACAGTACACATACATATATTATGCAAAAAAATCACTTTTATTTTGTATACGATTAATCGCGATTAATCTTTGCCCAGCACTAAAGTTATAAGCCTAAAAATATATTTGTAAAATCAAATACAGTATTAAAAGTTTAAATATCTGAATACATTTGAATATACAAATCAGAATGTTTAATATAAATCCTAAATATATAAATGTCAATCTAAATATAGCTTTAAGTCTTAATTTATATATTTAAGTCAAAATATATAGGCAAGTCTAAATATATAAATGTAAAATCAAAACAGTTACAAGTTTGAATATACTGCATAAATAAGTTTGAATACATAAATCAAAATATATAATATAAATTCTAAATATACTGTTAAAAGTCTGTATATAAATGTAAATCCGAATATATAGTTATACATCTAAATATAAACATAAATCCAACCCGTTACAAGTTTGAGTATAAATAAGTTTAATACATAAACCAAAATATATAATATAAAGCCTAAATATAATGTTATATGTAAATCTGAAAATACAGTTTAAGTCTGAACATATAAACGTAAATCAGAATATATAGTTTTAAGTCTGAACATATAGTTGTAATACTATATATATATAGTACCCTTTAATATACAAGGGTGTTTGTTGAGCCCTCTTTCTGTCCAGCATGAATAATAGGTGTGAAATAGGCCTCAGATGTTTGTATAACAAAGATATATTTGAACCCCTCCCCTTCCTGCACTGTTATTGTGGTGACAGCAGCACAGCTGTGCTTTGCAGCATGGATGTCGAGTCTCTGTTTTGTGCGCTGCATATTAAAAGCTTTATGGAAGTAATTAAATGCACACTTAATGGCAAGGAGTTGGCAGAATGAATGTACAATTGAATTAGCAGTTATGATGGGGCACATTCCAAGATGAAGTAAATGGAATTACCACAGGCATTTTTTACTCCACATCAGGTTTGGCAGAACGACACCACTTAATTACCCCTTTGTCACGTACATGCGTTCTCATTGATCAAATTTTCACACAGCCGGAAGCCAAAAGCCACGGTTTGCACCCTCTCTCTGGATATAAACCGATATTCTCTATGGATTTTAGCAATGCGATATATTGGAGCTGACTCATCCCAATAATAATTAGCCTGCTAAGTGGCCTCAGCAGAGAGCGAGAGACCAAAACAGCTTGACCAAATTCAATTATGTGAATGCCCTCACACCATACATACAGCAGCTGTTTTCAGAGCTAGAGTTTAACGGATATGGCTAAGGAAGATGTGGTATTCTAATAAATGTAAATGCGTGGCTTGTCAAAGATAACCATTTGAAATATTGCAGGGAAAATGACTGTGAGAATATAATACTTGAGAGAACAACAGGAAGGGCTTGGAAAAAGAGAAAGATGTTGTCACAAACAGGTGTTATTTGCGCCCCAGAGGTCACCTTCAGATGAGGAAGAGTATTGAAATAATGTATCACAGCGGCTCATCTCTGTCAAGCCGTGGACAGTGAAAAGTGATGTGTATATTTATACAGTTCTTCAATGTGTAGGACTTTGAAGAATAAAGTTCAATTTTTGCAACATAGTCTTGTACAATACACTAAAGGTATATGAAATATTCTCAAAAATCTGCCATCTTTCAAACTATTTTGTTATCAGCATGTCGATATATTAATTTAAATAATTTGCATCTCTCTTCATTGTATCAACTAAATGAAAAAAAACTAACATGTGACCCAGTCTGTGAAAGTCCAGCTAAAGCAATTTTTTGTGATTTGCTCTTTTAAACATAAAATCATCCTACATAATGTAAAGAACATTCTGTGAAAATACCACCTTGATATCTTTATTATTGACTCGAGTAAGACCATGTCAAAGATTAAAATCAATGATTAAAGGGGACATACCATGAAAATCTGACTTTTCCCATGTTTCAAGAAACAGAATGTATGAAATGTATATCAATTAATCACAAAATGGCCCTGATATGTCATTAGACATTAAAAAATCATTTTCATTTCGAATACTTATATCACTGACAACAGCGGTCTGGCCAGGATATTGTCATTTAAAAAGTGGAGTTGGAGCCCTAAACTGATGTTCATGTTGTCATTTAGTGTATTGGCCACCAGTTGTGTGATTGCAGTACCAGTTTTAGCCACAAGTTTTATGATTGCAATACCAGTTTTGGCCACAATCCTACATACTGTTCCTTTAAGTTAGCCTGGCTAACACCAGACCAGTCTCAGAGAATTTTCTCGTATTTGAGGCGTGGTTTACGAATGCCAAGAGCCATTTAATGGGTGCTACGAATGTATATCAAATGCATCTGTACATAGCTAATAGCCAATAGGTGTGTTGCATAGACGTTGTCTTCATCTTGCTGCCCCTCCCCATTCTGTGATTGGTTCCCTATGCCGTTTATTTGGGTGCTACGAATGTCTATCAAATGCGTCTATACGTACTCATAGCAAATGGTGTGTCGCATAGACGTCGTTATCGTCTTGCTGCCCCCTCCCCGTTCTGTGATTGGTTCCCTATTTCTGGGGCAAAAAAGGTCCATAGTTTCCATGCTAAACTTGCAGCATAAATAAACTTGCAGCGTAAATAAATTTGCGCGCAAGGCAGCATGAGGAAACCCAGGCTATGTTTAAGTGCTATAATTAAGTGCTTCTATCAACCTAGAAAATGTGAAAAAGATCAACCCAGTAACTTAGTTTTGGTAAACCATTCTCTGCAAGCATGTAAATATAGCTAATTGAAATTTGGCTCCCCTTGTGATGTCAAAAGGGGATCTTATTATAATAATACCGCCCAGTGATCTGAATCCAACCCCGGCACTGCCATTAAGTGCAGAGAGAGAAAGAAAAAAATTACAGCACAATTGAGTTTCAATTTCAACAAACCACCATTATGGAGATCAGTGTTTGCATTTCATCAGCTCATTTGTGTTAAAAGGACACACCCAAAAATGGCACATTTTTTACAAGGTGGCAATTTCAACATGCTATAATAAATTATATGTGGGGTATTTTGAGCTAAAACTTAGATTCAACTCCTAGATAACACATACAGATAAAACACATTTTGAATGTACTGTCACTTCAGATAAAAACATCTGGCAACACAAACCTAATAAATACAATAAGGATAAATGAAAAAATTTAACGGAAATTATATTAAATTCACGAAAAATTGAAAAGAACTTCAATGAACTTCATCTTAACATGCAAAATTGTTCACTCCGATGAGACCTGGCAGTGGAAGTATGACGGCATCCGCATCTCTCTTTAGAAACCATGCAATGACTGGCACGAGTTCTCAAGTCTGGTCATCACGCAGTAAAACAATGCTGCTGAATATGACGTCCTTGCAGATTAAGTGGTCACTTGTTCAACTTTCGCCATTAACCTGAGTGCACTGGGCAGTTTGCACTCCCCACTGGGCTGCATTGGCACATTTATTGTCCGAGCGGAGACTAATGGATCCCAGTTAACGTGTGTTAACAATTTTTCTATCGATTAAATGAAGGGGAATCATAGCCAGACGAACTTAGCCCACAAGATTTAGTGGCTTTTAAGGTAGTAGGGATGAATATAATGCTTTAGAAAGAGCTACTGTACATTATATATAAGACACCTGCTACATTAAGTTACATTAAGGTTTAATACATCTTCATTACTGGCAGGACGCCCAACCCCTTCAAGGTTGAAATAGAGATCCAGCTTTCATTATGCCACTTCTCATTGCTCTGCAGAGAGATATCAAATAATAATGGAACTATTGAGACAGTTCTGCCTGAGCTGTTAATGCTAATCGATGTATTAAATATTGAGCATTTCCATAACAGAACTTTGAACAGCTGCCACATTCCTCTATGGATGCTGCAAGAGGCCTTACTTTTCATTTTCGCTTAATTAAACAAAGTAGACCGTGATAACAGCCCTTTGACCTTTGAACTCCGCCCTGTGGTAAAGTAAGTAGCTATGTACTTTGACATGATGAATGATGCACCTTAACCGGTTTAGCATTGATGCTAGCAACGCCAAGTTCATGGGTTCAATTCTCAGGGAATACCAGCCCAGTCACACAAAATAACGTAGTCACATAATTTTTTGATTCTTTTTCGTGACACTGTCATGAATTTTCGTGTTTTTTCGTGATCGTATCACGAATTTCTGTTTATGTGTCATTGTCACGTATTGGTTACTTAACTGTTTTGTCCTATTTTCTTACCATTGTCGCTTCTGTTAAGGGTTAGATTTACATAAAATTACATCCTTACCCAAACCCAACTCTAACCCTAACGCCAGGTAATGTTTTAAAATGTAGAAAATATAAAAAATGTATCTGAAAAAATAGTATAAACCAATACTTAAAGTGACATCCTAATGCAAACACCAAATCTAACCCTAAACCGAAGCGTGGTTTGAAAATAGGAAAAAGCAGTTGAGCAACCAATCCGTGAGTCGTGACAATGACACATAAACAGTCATTTGTGATACGATCAAAAAAAAATGCGGAAATTCATGACAGTATCACGAAAAAAATAAATAAAAAAATTATGTGACTATAGGTACATAATTTTGTGAGACTGGGTAGGGAATACACATACTGATGAAGTGTGTAGCCTAAGCACAGCAAAATATAAATTAGGCTTAAATATCAAAGACTTTATTTACAAATCTCAGTGATATTTACTATTAATGCATACAAAATGCCCAAAAATAGTCCCCTGCTATTGAAAGTTACCAAGGGGACTATTTTTGGGCAGTGCGTAATATAATTACACCTCCTACATCCATGTTACGGCAGCAAAGTCCTTGATTATTACGCCAGAATGAGAGTATAGTTCCTAGACATATTGGACTAGAAAATCCCAACTTTTAATTTTCCGTTGGTCTTAATACACGATGTCACTACAGAAGTTTTAAATAGGAAAAATATCGAAACTCTTTGGTTATTTTTGAGCGCGATGCTAATGGTCTAATCAGATTCAATGGGTTATGCTAAGCTATGATAAAAGTGATACCGCCAGACCCGAAGATCAGCTGAATGCGTTCCAAACGGTAAGAATCAATGTTTAACTCTAGGGGAGCTGGAAAATTAGCATATTTTCAAAAAAGTGGAGTGTCCCTTTAAACTCAATGCAAATATCATTATACCAGCATGCAGTCATCAACAATAATTAATACTTTTGTGCATTTGGCAGACGCTTTGATCCAAAGCAACTTCCAGTGCATTCGAGCTATACATTACTTATCAGTATGTGGGTTCCCTGAGAATCAAACCCATGACCTTTGTATTGCTAGAGCAATGCTCTACCAATTGAGCTGTAAACATGAACCAAAAACAAATTTCTTCAAAGTATATCCAGTTTTTGCAGTGCACAACTGCTTGAACATTTGCAGCGGATATTGTACATTAGGTGGTACACAACAGATTTGCTTAGCTGGTGAAGTACATTGAGCATAGCTTTTTGCGATAAGCATTGTGATTGTATCAGTGTTGTCAGATCGCAATAAATACAAAGGCTCCCATATTTCTCCGCAATCTATAATATCACACAGTTCACTCTTATCTTACACTAACCAAACAATCTCACGTGTTTTGCAAAGCCACCCTAGATATCCAAACTCCACACGTCCTCCATTTACACTGCAAGCGCACAAACACGACAAACGTCAAACAAACACTCAGTAGGCGCGCTCGGATCGCAAGCAGCCCACGTCGGACCTCAAACAGAACGTCTCGGGGCAGAGAGCAAGCAAGGGTGGCCATGTCAGATTCCTGCATGCCGCACACGATGCAGCTCAAATAAACCCTGCACAGTGAGCCGGGGTCAGGACGCCTTTGCTCAGGGAAGCACTGCAGTGCCAGTTGTATAGAAAGAAAATAGGGTACCCAGCAGGACGTCCCCATTCGGGGCCCAGTCGGCCAGATATTCAAGCCTGCTCCCTGTTTCTCTTTCCTTCAGAGTGTCCAAAAAGTTAGTCATGTTTGCCTTGCTGGTCTTTGATGACAGTAAATGTCTTTTTGTCTCAGACACTTTGATTCTGTCAAAAAAGCAGCAAATCAACAATGGTTTTCAGTTCTCAGGAATGCAACACTCCATTCAAAGGGTTTTCAGCAAGCACAAAAAACTGGTAGACCCTGAAGTTATTGTTCCTTTAGAAATATTAAAAGTACACCATTAAAAAACATAGTATAATCTGTTTAAAATGATATACAATTACATGAAGCTCTGGGTTGCTTTGTGGCAGCCGGCATGATGGCTGGGTACACAATGTGCATTTCTATGATCACATCAGTAACCATTCGTTTTTCATGTTGCTACATCATGTCTCAATAATGCCTCAATACAAAAAATAAGTGCATCCTACGAACAAAGGGTGTTAACAAAACTGCAAATAGTATTAATGTAAAAAGTCTCGTTCTGTTGCACATTTGCAATCTGTGCCATTGTGGAACTGTTGCCAGTAGCTTATAGTGGGCAGATGGGCAAGCCAGAGAGATGGATCAGACGCCTCATAAATTTCTGTCTGCCACCAAAAACTGATAAGAGATACAGCAATCTATGCTTTATTACCAGGGACACAGGGTGGGCCTTCCAAAAGCAACAGTTTAAGCTGTCTATCCAAATTATTCCCAATTCAACATAGTGAGATTCATATCGGTTTCATGAGTGCTGCTTTGTAAACATCACAGTGGATCTTTCAACTACAGTATGCAATAAGCTGCCTCTGTATTCTCATATTTCAACTCTATTCTATTTGCCAACAAACCGCATTCTTTTCCCTAGCTGCTATAAACAGCAATTGAATCGTAATGCTTAAAATAGCTGCAGTTTAAGGTGAAATCTGAATGTTTGTATTTCCATGTCATTTATGTACATAAATGGTTGATAGAGTCCTGGAGTTTTATATGGCAAACAGATGTCAGGCTGAGCACAGAGCATTTTGTAGCACCTGCTTGAGTAAACAGAGGCCTGCTGAAGCTTGGAGATCACTGATTTTCATTTGCTGCAGCGTCTATGGAACGAAAAGTGTCCAGACACTTTGGTTTGGTTAAAATAAGTCAAAACTATTTGCCAGTTTATCGTCTTCCTATTGTATTACTGTACAGCTGCAATACGTAACTTTTGTATCTCTAACGCCATCTCTGTTTGAAACATAAAATTGCAGGTTACATTACGTACTTATTACGTGTTTTGACATTTCCTGTGAAATCCACTCCAACAGATCAACCTATGAATTATTATTATTATTAGGGATGCACCGATATATCGGCCTATAATCGGTATCGGCAAATAAAAGAATTTTCCTCACTATAGAAAAAAAACAGCCGATTATCAGGGAAAATTATATCTTGGCAAATCAAAAGGGGCGGAAAACATATCAGAACTCATGCTGTTTGATTATTTTGACTTGTTTTGAGCATGAACCAAAAACTTTAGATTTGTGTATTATATGTCATTTTGGAATATAAAGAAATAGGGCTGTCAAAAAAATAATCGCGATTAATCGTTAATTAAAAGTTTGTGTTTGCATAATATATTTTTATATATATACATATATACACACACACACATGTAAGTGTTTCTTAAGTACATACATGCATGTGTTTGTATTTATATATGCAAAATAAATACACACCGTGCACACACATATATTATGCAAAAACAAACTTTTATTTTGTATGCTATTAATCGCGATTAAGCTTTTGACAGCCCTAAAAAAAATCATTTTAAAAGTAATTCTTAACCTTTTATATTATATCTCAGCAACAATAATAATTTTATCATTTGAACAATGAGACTATTTCCTTAAAACTAAAAATGTGCTTATGGGTCAAAGTGACTCTAAATGACAGAGCGGGTCACATTTTATCTCACTACACTGTGATGGAAACATCAGCTCCATTTGGCAACAGCACTTAAAGTGTATCTCTGCAAGCAGACATGGCGCCTGATCACTGCTTTATTCTGTGTCCTCCTGTACCACAATTGACTTGTCATGTATTTCACAGCTAATTAGGCCTTTACAAATGAGCCCCATGCCCACTGATAAGGGCGCTGTTAAATTGACCGTAAATGCTACCATTCAATCTCACACAATGACCACCCCTGCAGCAATAATCGGGATTAATTAATGCTGCTGTTTTGTGCACAGACGCAATGGGAAAACCACAAGAGCTTTGACAATAGCAACATAAAATTGTGTTGTCAAAGGTGAACTGATTATAGAAGAGGGATTTTAGCTGCATTCATTGACCTATCTGGATTTTTACTCATACATCCATAAACAAACATGTGGTTAAAATTAAGCCAGAATCACATTTTCTCCTCCGTTTAATATAATTTAACATTCTGTTTGTATGAAAACTTGTATTTTTTAAGGTTTCTAGAAGGTTTGTTATCAGGCAGTATGGTGTAAGCATTTAATGTAAAATTACAGAAAAAAATATTTTTGTATTACGGAAAATTGTGTCATTTATTGTGCCCGTTATTATACTGTATTTTTCCGGCACCCCAGCTGACGGAATTTTACTGTTTTTTTACGATTTTTTTACAGTGTTAATGTAAAATTACCGGGAAAATACTGTATTTTGTTTTACAAAAAAATTCTGTGATTTATTGTGCCCGATATTTTTCCGGCACCCTAGCAGCCAGAATTTTATTGTTTTTTTACAGATTTTTACAGTGTTAATGGAAATTACAGAAAAAAAAATATTTTTGTATTGCAGAAAATTTCTGTAATTTATTGTGCCCATTATTTTACGATATTTTTCCGACACCCCAGCAGCCGGAATTTTTTATTTTTTATTTTTACAACTTTTTTTACAGTGTTAATGTAAAATTACAGAAAAAACAGTATTTTGTGTTACAGAAAATTTCTGTATTTTATTGTGCCAGTTATTTTACAATATTTTCCCGGCACCACAGCAGCCGGAATTGTATTGTTTTTTTTTACATATTTTTTACAGTGTTAATGCAAAATTACAGAAAAAATGTACTTTTGTATTGCAGAAAATTTCTGTAATTTATTTTTCCCATTATTTTACAATATTTTTCCGGCACCCCAGCAGCCGGAATTTTATTGTTTTTTTACGATTTTTTTTACAGTTTTAATGTAAAATTACAGGGGAAAAAACTGTATTTTTTATTACAGAAAATGTCTGTATTTTATTATGCCAGTTATTTTACAATATTTTTCCGGCAGCCGGAATTTTAAATTTTTTACGGATTTTTTTTACAGTAGAATCCCCTTAAATAAATTAAATAAAAAAAAGCAACAACATTAGCAGTTTTTTTAAGAATAAGATTTCTTTATCCAAAAACAATCCAAGCTTTCACACACGATATGATGTCAAGATATGCTGTGTCTGCAAAATAATACAAAATGTGTAATTAAACAAAGGGAGAAAATACAAGTGCCTTGGTCAATCATAAAAATAAAAAATAAAAAAAATATTTTAAAAGTGAAATCTAGTTCTGTTTAAGTACATTGCAATATCTGTTCAACTTTAATGTTAATGGGTTAACCATGTTTTTTAATCACCGTAAAATCAGATTTTATCCTAATCTTATCTAAGTGCTAATCTCATTCCCTTAATACAGGGGGATCGGCTACTGTTCCTGCTTTGTTTTCAAGTGGGAATGACAAATTAAGTGATCTTTTCCTTTCCCCCATGTTCTTTTTCTGTCAGCGGCTTCGTCCTTCATTCCCTCAGTGACAGGGAGTGGTGAAGGACGCCTCGACTAGCTGACACTGCATTTCCGTCCGCTGCCGGGCTGCCAGGAGAGCTCACACTGCCTTGCAGGCACTTGATGAAGAAAAGGAATCGATGGAGTGAAGAATGATGAAGAAATGAAACTAGGAGACAGACAAGCTGCAAAAACGAGTCTGCCACTTTTGCTGTGTCAAAAACTGCTAATTAGACCGAATGGGAAAATGGTAATAGATTTCAAAACGATCTGCAGCTTTAAATGCCTTTAAAATCTAAGTACGAAATAAAATCAATGCATTGCACAAAAATGATGGAAATGTTCACTGTCCGTTTAATTTCCGAAGAACGGATGCATTTTCTTTCTGGGTGAAAATAATGAATAGTTTTAAAAAGAGACTAATTATTTAACACAGCGACTTTGGCACAATCACTAAAAGTCACGATTTAGTTTTCTTCATGATGAAGTGTCTGTTTCTGCCCATTAGGAGTTTTTTCTTAGTACTCTTTTAGCAAAAGGACAATAGACCTTGTCAAGCACAACAATTTTGCCATTAGTCATTAAATATTACATTTGCTTAATGCAGGATAATATGATATCTATCTCAACTAGTGTAGTAAAAATGGCATTTTAATGTTTGCTGCACTGTTTGGATTTCTAGATTATTTGAGTGGTGCTACAATTCATATAACAGGTCCCATTCATTTTGATAGTCCACCTCAACAATCATTACCGTAATTATCCTGTGATGCACTCGCAAAATGACTGATGAATGAACAGAGGTTTTGCCTGCCTTCGGGCGGGCCGCCAGGCAGACGTGGCATATTCGTCTTCATTTTACCCGAGTGTTTGATCATAGCCTGTCCCTGAGAAAACCATTTCTGTGGGTAAATGCCAGTAATTCAAAGCAAACACAAAACATTACCCTCAGAATCTACTCATTTCACAGATGTTTTCCACGTACTGTCTCAAAAGTTACTCACTTTAGGCCATTTCATAATTTACGGTAAACCCAAGGAATGAGTGATGGATTGGGCAGATCTCAATCCCGTTTGTAAGCCAATGTCCTTCAATGTTTTCCAGTTAATAAAGCTCACATTTTATTCATATTTCAAGAAAAATATTACTTTTAGTCCTAATAAAGGATTGTCGCATTTGGCATTCAAAGCAGAGATCGGGTTCGCAGGACCAGACACGGTTTCATATCCACACCAACATATGTCATAAATGTCACTGTGAATAGTTTGCACATTGAATCTTTAACGCAAGCGGATACCGCACCAGTACACATGTTCAAGCGATGGGACAAAATGACCCCGCTACAGGGATTCCTTTATTTCCTGCACAATTGATTTATTTCACATTATTAATGAACTTTGCTGCAGCTCCACTTGTCAGGGCTGCTGTGCAGAGGTCAATAACCAGAAGAAACTTGATGTTAGTAGATCCAGCTTAAGTGATTCTGTCGCGCTAACGATTCAATATATCAGGACAAATGTCAGGCGCTTTTAATATGTTGATTCACCACCTCTAATATGCATAAGCGCTGTGCTTGGAGGGATCCAGAACCGTGCCGAGCAGGAGATTTACAATGCCTTGCTGAAGTTCCCTTTAGTTTCAGTAAATATTTGAGGTAGAATGTAGAGGAGGCCAAACAGTGAAGAATTTTAAGAATTTATCCCATCTGTCTAAGGCTACCACATTTAGGATTAGTAGAGAAATGTTGGTTATTTGTTCTCTTTTATGATCATAAAGTGTTCCTGCAGATCAGTTGAAGGTCATGGGTTTAATTCCTACAATAGGGAACACACATATTGATCAAATGTATTGAATGCACTGGATAAAGTGTCTACCAAATCACATATTAACAATCAGGACTGTAAGCCAGTTATGATTTTTTGAATGCCTTTAAAATTTTATCTGCAATTGAGTTCGCAAACAGGATGCAGAATTAAAGTGGTTTGGTTTATGAGCAGATAGGATTAAGCGACCAAACTACATTTCCCATGATTCTTTGTGGCAGCACAAAAATTATCAGTTGAACACCTAGGGCAGTTTCCAGACAGGAATTAGACTAGTCCTAGACTAAAATTAATGTAAAAGATGTCCAAACTGAAAACAACTGGCACTGATATATCTCATCATACATCAGTCCCTTTAGTTTTGCCTCAAAATGCACAGAAGTAATGTTTTTAGTAAGGCATGTTTGTTAAAAATAGTTATATTTCCTAATTAAACTAAGGCCTAGTCCTGACTTAAGCTAATCCCTGTCCGGGAACAGGGCCGCATTAACCATAGGGCTAGGCGGGGCTAAAGCCCCGGGGCCCGAACAAGTAGGGGGCCCGTGATTGGCTGTGAAGCAGATTGATTGCTACTAGACATCTGATTGCCAAAGCCTTACCACGCCCCCTACAAATTAGGTTTTTGCCGCCAGCCGCAGCACGCGCTTTTGAAGAAGCGCTGAGAGCGGAGAAGCGCCCGACGTCATTCGCGTCGGGCGCATTGTCCAATCGAATGAGGGGAGAGGCGGGCCTTACGTTGTGGTAAGGGAAGTTTACAAGGGCTTTGAAGAACCGGACTCCAGTCGCTCACATTCTCCTGCGTCTTTGTGCACCTCTCACCCTCAAACAAGGTCAGAGCAAGCGTCCTATTTTTAAAGTTTCTGCTAATATGACAGTTAACAGTAAAAGAACGCTCACGCGTCAATATTTGATTGACAAGACAGCTTACTCGGTGGTTGCTTAGCAATATAAAAAGCCGCGCCGCACTGTATAGTCGCAAAACGTAGAACAATATTTGGTCAGACATCACTTTAAAATGGCATAAAATGGTGGAATGCTTTACCATCAGAAATTAAAACACTGAAAGGACTCAAGGTTTTTAATACACATTTAAAGCAATGGCTAAAACTGAAACAACTTTGTGAACGCTGATTATACAGGCTACAACTTATAAGTATAAATTATACAAATAATGTTAAATTAGCTTAACTCCTCACTAGTCAATAAAATGTAAATTAATTGTAAGAATAAACTTGATTAAACTTAATAATTTAAGTGCAACAAGAAATGTATACAGTGTTCAAACATTTCTATATGTGCAAAAGTCTTATGCTGCGTTTACACCAGCCGCGTTCGAGGCGTCAAAATTGCGTCTATCGTGCCTAGTTTGCCGCTTGAACAGTTTGAATGCATTCTAGAGAGACCTGCGGAAAAAGCAAGCATTTGACGTGCATCAGAGGCAAAATCCGCTTCTTGTGGAAGGGGCAAGTGCATTTATCGAGAGAGTTACCGGTTTGTATTTGGTCATCTTACTACAATATAGGGGGAAAATAAACGACGGGGGTTGATAAACGTCACGTGACTCAAAAGTGGAATGTGTATTTACAATTTACCAGGTTGCCCAATGTCCTCACTGACACTCTTCCAAGCGAGGTCCTTTTTATTCCTGTCTCTTTAGAAATAAGAACTTGTGTGGTATAGCTCCGGGTGACTGCTTACGGACAATATCAATGTTGAATGAGTGACTCCGGGAGGAGCTGCCGCCACAGCAGCAAGCAGGCTCCTGATTGGTTAACGTGGGGCGAATATCCGTCAAAGTTCCAATTTTTCAACTCGGGCCTCAGCCGCAAATTTGCACAAAAAGCACCATTCGCGCGTACCGCGCCAGACGCTAAATTTGCGCGAACTAGATGCACGAATGAGATTCAACTGTGTCTACCGTGCTGCGCCCAATGCCTCATCCGCACCGTGAGACCTCCAGACGTGCGTCAACGCATCTTCACATTGACTTAACGTTGAAATCACTCGCGTTTGACGCCTCTACCGCGGCTGGTGTGAACGCAGCATTAGGCCACCACCACCAGACTTGTTGTTTTAAAAGTTTTAATGTGCATCCATATTTATTTTTCATTCTATTTTATTAAGATACAGACAGAAAACAGGAAATATGTACAATAAAATAAATAATTACATTTTCAGACTAAATGTCTTCTTTAGGCATCGTCAGTGACCTCTCTTGGCACTAAACACATCTTGAGCGTTTTTTTAGCAGAATTTTTTTCTTTAAAATTAGAAATTACGATTTAATTTTATTTAGGTTTCAGAGATCCTGCAGTTTTCTGCTATTGATCAAGTGGAAGGGGAGTTTACACTAAAAACTTGACACATCAGTTTACATTTGTATAATCAGCAGCCATATCACCCTGTAGTAGCCCAAGACAGCATGCCCACTGAAGCTAAGCAGGGCTGAGCCTGGTCAGTACTTGGATGGGAGACCACCTGGGAAAACCAGGTTGCTGCTGGTAGTGGTGTTAGTGAGACCAGCAGGGGGTGCTCACCCTGTGGTCTGTGTGGGTCCTAACACCCCAGTATAGTGATGGGGACCCTATACTGTCAAAAAAGCACCGTCCTTCGGATGAGACATTAAACCGAGGTCCTGACTCTCTGTGGTCATTAAAAATCCCAGGATGTCCTTCGAAAAGAGTAGGGGTGTGCCCCGGCATCCTGGCCAAACTAGCCCATTGGCCTACTAATCATCCCTCATACTAATTGGCTATATCACTCTGTCTCCTCTCCACTAATAAGCTGGTGTGTGGTGAGCGGTCTGGCGCAATATGGCTGCCGTCGCATCATCCAGGTGGATGCTGCACATTGGTGGTGGTTGAGGAGATTCCCTCGTTCATATGTAAAGCGCTTTGAGTACTGAGAAAAGCGCTATATAAATGTAAGGTATTATACAGTTTTTAATACTACATGCACACTTTCTGTATTTTCTGGATGTATTCTATTAAAGAGACTGAGAAACAATTATATATGATCACTATAACATTACAAAAACAATTAATCTAAATGTGGCATGGTACTATATATATATATATATATATATATATATATATATATATATATATATATATATATATATATATATATGCTTACATTAAATAACTGTAAAATAACTATAAAGTCATTGAAGCGATCAGATGAAGAAAGTCTCACTTTGCAGAGATTTTCTTAAAAAGTCTGTGAGGCAGCCACGTTAACACTAAAGGTGACTAAACTGCTGGCTGCAGTTTTCTGGTCGGTTGCAGAAATCAGTGCAATGGATTGGCAGCGAGAGATTTAGTTGCGCGTGGCAGAGGTCAGTGTATTGTGTATTCTGTGCAGTCAATAATAAAGTAAGGACTTATGCCTGCTGAAAGTTAATGAGCAATCACAAGGACCTTGGAAAGTCATTTGCATCCCTACATTGGCTGCTCACTTTGGCTCTGAAAGGACCCAGGGGATCCAGAGTCATCGGAATGCCATTGCGGTCAGGAAGGAGAAGATAGACTTGCTGCAATGATCCTGAATGGCTCTTAAAGCACAGGGATTATGTCAAAAATCAGACAATATTGCTTTATTGGAAGCTTCGTCGCACAGAACGTTCAATGCTAATCTCTGCATAACATTCAGTACAAGTGAGGTAGACCTCAAAAGACAATTAGGAGTTGGCTACTTTTTATATACTTTCATTCACACATATAAGAAAGCCACATGGGATGTTTTTTAATAATTTTGTCAATTTGCACAAGCAATTGCTGACAATCTTTAAATTAACTGGGCATTTTTTAAAAGTTTTTCAACGAAAGGTAGGATAAAACCACAAAAGCTGGTTAAAAAATGAAAAATATCAGCCACCTCTTTGAAAAAATATCTAAAATACCCAGAGTGCTGGTTTTTCAAGGGTCTCAGCTGTCATACAGGGTCTAAAGAAACAATCGGCAGGTTGGTGGAGGGTGAGCAGTCAATTGAAATATTCAGCATGCCCTTGAAGTCAACAGCCATCACTGTGCATGCATGATGGATTCACTTTATCAAAGGGTCGCACCCTGCCATGCCACACTGGTCATGTAATCAACATTTCTGCTTTCACGTCAACGGCATATGGATGTAATCTGGAGCTGTACAAAATGGATGTCTGTATGTCTGTCCGTCGGTCTGTCTGGTCTCAGGTTTCTCTAATCTTCAACCTAGTCAGTTAATGACAGCATGGCCTATGACCAAAACTACCAACTTATAGGGCAAATGCCATACCACTACACAACAAATATATTTATCATAAAAAAATTTAAGTCACTTGTACAAAGTACTAAACTAATAGCAATTTTAAATCTAATAAAGAACCAGAATCGCTGTCACATGTAATTTCCTGATCATCTAAAAAATTGTATACCACTACGATATTTGTATTTCAAGGTGCTTTAGGTCTCTAAAATGCAAAACGATATGAGTAGGAGAGGAAAACAAATCTCATTACTTTGCCTGGTGCTATTTTTTCAAAACAGTAATGGAATATCATGGTAAGAAACGGATTGTTTTCCAGCCCACAACCTACAAGCCCTATTCTAATGTGCCAAGGCCAGGCAGTCTCCAGCTTTGTAACAGTCGAGTGCGTCGCGTTCCTCCCCTCCTATTTTTAATATATCTGTATAGAGAGCGTAGATCCTACACTGTTCTGACAAGAGACAAATGTTTCATTCAAATGTGGCTTTCGCATATTGTGGAAGAAGTAATGAATTCCTGTGCTCCAGCGGGCCCAGTTCACCGTGTCAAGTCTGCGCAAGGTGGAACCCGGCTGCTACAGCAAAATTAAATTTAATGTTCCAGCCGCCACTAGAAAGGTGCATAAATCAAGGCTTTTGATTTGCATGGACTGTTGTGTACAACCCCATTCCACGCAAAAATAAACCAAGCCTGGAATATGATGTCAGGCCGAGAACAAAGCAATCTTAGGATTCCTAATAAAAGTGAGCAAGAGACAGAAGAGCTTTAATTTGCACGGGTATTATGCTGCTCTGATGTCAAGTACATAAACATCCAGCTCCTATTCTCTTTTCATTTCTAAACGAAACCTATCACTTAAGTGTTTTACTGTTATTTTCAGGTTTTGGGAAAACAATCATGATTAATAAAGTTAGTCAGAAGTGTTCATACATTTACATTTATGCATTTGGCAGATGCTTTTATCCAAACTTACAGTGCATTACGAGATATACATTTTTTTAATGCTCTACCATTGAGCTACACAGGAGCACAATTTTTAAACAATTCAGAAAATTAGGCCTTTGTATTATTGACATGCATATGATGAATATATATACAAAGACAGAATTTGTGTGTACTCACACTCTAAAAAATGCTGGGTTATTTTCAACCTAGTGTTGGGTCAAAAATGGACATGTCCAGCCGTTGCGTTAAATTAGCCCAGAAAATGTTTGACCCAACAATGGCTTAAAGAGCACCTATTGTCTGATTCACATTTTTACATTTCTTTTGGTGTGTAAGTGTGTATTAGTACATGTCAAAGATATGTAAAATGTACATACCCCAAAGTAACATTGACGCGTATTATCATCTCCAACGTAAATTTCTTTTCTTGCACTACAACAAACACACTGATTGTAGGCAACAGTTTACTTCATGGGATTGGTGATGTAAACAAGACCGACATTATCATAATTTCTCCCGCTTGGACTCACAGCCTGTAAGTTAACTCCTGTTAGCATTGCCTTGTGGCCCAATCTTTTAAACATGGTAAGGAGCGTCACATTTCCGACTGATGTCAGAGGGGTGATGAAACATTTTGATAAAAAAAAGTAAATGCAAAGTAAGAGTATCAAAATAAGAAGCATACAGTTATAAACATCTCTTCATGTACTATTTTGCACATGATTTCAAATGACATCATGCAAACTAATTATTTTTTTCCAAATTTAAGGGGAAATTATTTTCATTACCGCAACGTGTCCATGACTGGATTTGGGTTCTTTGACATGGAAGTATATAAAATTAAAAAATCTAAAAAATAAAAAGCTTCAGTGCATGTTATGCTATAAACATTTACAGTAAAGAAACATGTGGTATTTGGTGATCATTGGTAAATGTAGAGACAATAATAAGTCATATAAATGTGTCCAAGAAAAATGTTCTCATCCTCCACAACAATTTTCAATCATTGTTTAAGTGCTCAGTGAACTAACATTAAAACAAATTGTTGGAAGGGACATAATTGACTGTAACACTCAAGATGGCTGCCAGGTAAGCATTTCTTATTTTTTCTCTCCAGATAAAAGTTGAAATTTTGTTTGTCATCATAGTACCTAGACAATTTTTTAGTTCTCATGACTGAAACATACGTTTGTAAATGCATATATTTAATGTAATATCATGTTGCGGTAATGATAATTTTTGATAATGATAATCTAAAAAATGTATATAATTCTATAGGAAATATTTTTTACAATTCTCTAAAAATAATGGTTATAGTAAGCTCAGACCCTAATCTTATATGTGCAAAAACTGGGCTTTTTTAAAAAAAAAATCTGATGCTGGACATTTTCTAAGTCTGGATTTCGTGAGAATCACCCAGAGGTATTCAGGCCAATCACAACGTACAGATTAGCTGGCCAATCAGGAACACAGAGTTTTCAAATCCATGCATTTCAGGAAGAGAGTGAAATCTGGAGCTACAAAAATGTACGGTATGTGGAAAATATATGTTTTTTAACCATAAACCACACAAACACATTTTATTATACCAAATACACAAAATAACATTGTTTTTTAGCAATTAAATAGGTGCCTTTGAAACAACCCAGCATTTTGGGTTGAAACAACCCAGCATAGGTAAAACTACAACCCAGTGGCTGGGCTCGTCCCTTTATTGACCCAAAGCAGGATCATGAGTTCAATTCCCAGAGACTACACATAGTCATAAAAAGTATAGATTGAATGCACTGTAAATCGCTTTAGATAAAAGCATCTTGTAAGTGTGTAAATCTATATTGTATGGAAACACACACACATACACAGCAGGTAAGGAATGCAGTTCATGGATCTATAGCTAAGTTCATTGTCAGCCTGTCATTAGTATTCAAGCATCAGTTGGCTTACTGTAATTTAAAACAGGTCTGTATTCAAATGATTTTTTTGGATGAGAAAATATCTTAATTTCTGTCTATAGTGTCTTTTTTAAAAAAGGAACCAAACTATCTTAACTATCTATTTGGGGCAGTTGTGGTTTGATGGTTACAAAGTCAGGCTTGATGTTGAGCATGGGCTACCATACTAGACAATCACATTCACTGTCACTTTCACGTTTGATATGGCTTGACAAGGTAGTCAACCATGATTTTCCAATAAAAATATTGCCAATAAAATTCCACTGTGTAAAATAAATAATGCAGATATACCTCTGTATAACTGTATGTTTTCTAAATCTTGATAAACACAGCTTTAGTCGCTGATAAACATCAGACTTTCCAGTGTAGGCTGTATAGAAGGCGGGATGCACATTACCAAAATGTGCATTTTTTTTTCTCATGCTTGCTATCTGAAACTGTTGCTGAACCATACATAGGCATGTGTGTATATATGAAGGGATAGGTAGTGCTGTGCTCCCAAAGAATTATGGGATTAGCGTCCACAGCACCGGATAAAGAAGTTCAGGTGTAGCGTCTCAACCCTACAGTTAAAGAGATTATCAACAATAAAAATAATCTAAAAAAATACTTGAAGTCATGATGAAAAGTCTTTCCATTTTTGAACAATTTCCCAGAAAAGGCTTTTTATTGTATAAGTGGTCAGGAGCCAAACGTCCCCGTGGCCATCCTCTTAGCCCCTGATCCCTGCCCACGTCCACCCGATCTGTAAACTCAATAAATGCGATAGGAAGGATGATTGGCTTTTACATTAAAAGCCATATATTCTGATGAATTTGTCTTTTTTGTATAGTTGATGTGCGTTTACCACGATAGCATAAAGACTCTGAGCGCATCAAGGTACAAAAGAGGATACAATAGCGAGGTAAGAGAGTGAAAAGTGATCTGCAAAATAAAAAAGTCATGCTTTGTCAATGTCAGCTAAGGAATAGAAATAAAAATGCAACACAAAAAGCATTTGATAATGACATAGATACCAAAGAATTCAAAGGGGTTTTGCATTGCTTACACTGCATCCAAAAGTAAAGTATCATTTGTAACAAAGAAAGTCTTTGCCAATTTAGACATGAGGTTTTTACTGAATACCTCTTTAGTGAAATCTTTTTGTTGAATGAAAAAAAAAAACTGTGTATGTATCTGAAATCCTACAGACACCTAACTTATCTGCGTATATCTTAATTAGCCCTATAAGCTTTTGTCATGGTAAAGTGAACAGATGCCACTTTGAAGCTGTGTTCTCAATTAACGGCGAGTCTTAATTTGCAATGTACAGCTATAAACAAACAAATTTATGCTGTTGTCTTTATTGTTCAACAGAGAACTGCAGTTCAGAGTTATTTTATGAAGAACGCTGGATGGGAGAACGTGGCGAATGTCGTGAAACCGCGAGCACATCTGCGTGTGCGGTCACAATGCAAAACAGTAACTATTCATGGCCATATGTCCAAACACAGAGTGCCATCTCAGAGTGACTGAGCTGTTTAATGGCATTGGTAAATGACTCACTGAAGTGAATGCATTAAATGGTTTACTGTTGTGGTATCAAATGTGGGTTTTGTAATGATCTTAGGCCTCCTTAGGCCGATGAAGTCTTTTGTAGGTCTCTTCCTTGTAGTTCTGCTATCAAGAAATTGCTATAGATCGTATAGGACAACAATCTCTGGATTTGGGTAAATTTGATTTTTCTTTCTTTTCTTCTTGTTGGGGATTGGGGTATGTTATTTAACCTATTCTGGGTTGTTTTAACCCATTGGGTTGTTTTAACCCAACAAGAAGAAAAGAAAGAAAATCAAATTTACCCAAACCAGAGATTGTTATCCTTACCTATACAAGACCTAGTCTCAGCCTCATACGTCACGCCCACAGAATGTTGGCTAAACGTCTGATGTTTATCTTACACTTTTCTGGAAACCCTGTGAGAATGTCGAAGTCGTCTTTGATTGGTTGAAGTATATCGGATTTCCAGGAGACGCAAGCGTTGCGATTAGTTTTGGTCCATGGAAAACAAAGCTCTGACGTTCCATTGAGGAAGAGAATCAGTCTTGTTCACGTAGATAATAATAATGAGCAGTTATCATGATCAGCTAAACATTGGATTCTCAAAAATATGCAAAGTTTGCAGCATAAACTCTCTAAAAGACGTCCAAGAGTTTTGCTTGAGGCAGTTAGTTGAGTCAAAAAGTTTGGTTCTCCTGATATGCCTGTATGTGTTAAAAAGTTGAGAGATATGCTTGAAACAGACGTTTACCGGGATTGTCTCATTGGTGTGGCTGTTGATGAAGTGCACAACGTTGTTCTATGGTGAGAAATGTTGTTTATTGAGATGCTATTCGGTTGTGGCTGGTTATTTCAATAACTGACTTGTTGCCAGCCGGCTCATTATTGTGGGGAGTCCGAAACGTGATGCTAGACGAAACAAACTGTGATTGGTTGTTTGACATGTCGGTCAAACAGCCTCATGGGCGGGCTTTGTCCAGAAAAAGCAGCGAAAAATACCAGACCTTCGGTGGGTCAGTTAGAATGTGTTGAAGCATTGAAAATAATGGTCCAAAAATAACAAAAATTGCGACTTTTTTCAGCATTGTCTTCTCTTCTGGTTTTGTTGTGTAGTGCATGCACAAGACTAAAGTCACATGACTGCAGGCTGATGTGTTATCCTCAGACATGTTTGCAACCTCAGGTGCACAAAAAAAATACGCTGGAGCAGTCACATGACTTCAATCTCGCGCATGCGCTTCACAAAAGACGCGGATGCTGAATAAAGTCGTAATTTTTTTATTTTTTTAGACCAAAATGTATTTTCAATGCTTCAACGCATTCCAACTGGCCCACTGATGTCACATGGACTACTTTGATGATGTTTTTATTACCTTTCTGGACATGGACGGTAAACCGTACATTAAACTTTGTTTCTGAAGATGAACGGAGGTCTTACGAGTTTGAAACGACATGAGGGTGAATCATTTATGAAATTATTTTCATTTTTGGGTGAACTATCCCTTTAACTCTTATATGTGCTCAAAAACATACACATATTTTATATCAAAGTGCACCCCATGTACACACAAACTAACCTTAACCATCCTTTGAAAGAAAACTTTTCCAAGTTGTACCTTAGTGTGCCCAAAGGAAGGTTGAATTTTATTTGAGCTCTCTTCTAGAGCAAATTTGTCCCCAAACTATAGCTAAGTTAACCTTCATGCACCATACACACACACACAAACCTGTACTTGTGAGTCTAGGGCAAAGTCAGGACAAGAGCTCTTGTGGGAAAAACACACAAACTTCTTCCTGCAGTGACTCAAATCAGTCGTACTATAAAGCAAGTGCTGCCACACATTCCTGTATCAATGAGCCCGGGTCCCAAGAACACCGGGAAGTATAAACGAAAGAAAGAGAAAGAAAAATAAGATGTGGATAGAAATAAAGAAACCAAAAGAAAGAAAACAGCTAGTCTTGGTTTTTCAGCTTGCAAATAAAACAGAAAAGTAATCAATCATGCTCCAGGCATTTAATTCCTGGGCTGCTGTTCTTAGCAGGGAAAGAATGAAATGAAACAAGACCAGAATATGCAAAGTTGTGCGCTCTTTCACACGAGCTGCTGGGAAAGGATACGACTTAAGAAGAGACAAATTGTCATTCTAGGGGAAAACATAAAGGCCTGGTAGACGTGTACTGTCACAAACACTAATTAATCACATTGCCAGCTACTATTTATCATATATTAATGAGATTGTCTCTTTGCTTTGGCTGATCCAGGATCCCTCCTCAGCAGGACAGGCTTTGAAAGCCAGACTAAGGAGACAAATTCAGGACTCAATTAATCTTACAGCACCTCTGCTCTTACAAGACAAAGTTTTTATTGAAAGAAAGCAAACATACGTTAAACCGTCCATATCTCACAATGCAATTTCAGAACACTTTATCACCCAAACTACACCATATACTGTAGAAGATGTGAGGATAATAAGGATAATAAGACCACTGTATCGTTAAAATTTATACCTTTTAGAATTTTGATGATTTTTTTTCAATGGCGAGCAAGAAGTCCAGCAAGAAGATATCACGCTGCCTTGTGGTGATCAAGGTTGTATACATTGTCAGAAATGGTTAAAATGGTCCCTACGTGTCACTGGGGTGGTACCTTTTCAAAAAGTACACATATGTACCTAAAGATTTTGTAATAGCACCTCAGAGATACATACTGGTAGCAAAGAGTGCATATAAGTATCTCAGAAGTGGAACAAAATCTGTACCTAAATGGTGCATTTTACATTTTTAAAGGGTACTGCCTGGGATTAAATGTTCGGTCTGGGATTAAATGTAAAAACAGAAGTCTAATTCAATAAAACATCTTCAAGATGATTGTGATCCTGGACTTCATACCAAAAATTTGGAAATCTACATTGATTTTTGAGACTGACACACTACACAAATAGATTTTGGATGAACCATCTAATGTGCCTAACTTTTGCACAGTATTGTATATTTATCTGTGTGGAGATGAATAGCCCACCAAAATCTTCACATATCTTCAACCAGTAGATTTCGGCATGGGAGCTTTAACAAGAGACATTGACATATTTAGCACAAAAAGATTTATTGGCAGCATCAATCAAGCCAAGTTTGAAAATAAGAAAGTAGGACATAGTTGCTATGAAGATGTCTTTAGACTGTCTTTCAGTTTCCAGGGAGCTTATGTCTTGGCCCCTGGGCTGCGACAGGACTGTGGCTGGTTTTACTTAAATTAAGGCTCATCTGTCAACTGTCAAGGCCTTTACAATGTAGATATCCCATAATGCATCATTCTTTGCTATTTCTTATTACCATTGCCTCATCTCAAGTTTCCATCGTTTTGAATTTTCTTATTTTTAGCAGGTCTAGAATGCTTTGGGATCCTTGATTGCTTAAAATATTCAATGTTAAGTAAGAACTCCTGAAAACATAGTTTACATGTCCTTCACAAAAACTCGTGATTTTCTAAGACCCCAGATATACAGAATGACCTAAGACTACAATAATGAAATTAATGAATGCATTTTCAAACTGTGTCAACTGTGTCGAAATTTTAGTTCAGATTGTAAGGAAAATTTAGAGGTAAATAACAGATTCTGACATAAAAACTGCAAACATCCTAAAACAATACTCAGTAAGCAATAGGCACCATTTCAACATCTAGGTTAACTATAGACCCAAAATTTGACCACCAAACCAGTCATTAGCATACATTTTTTAAAATTAAGATTTATACATAATTTGAAAACTAAATAAATAATGATGTATTGTTTGTTATGATAGGACTATTTTTGGCCTAAAATCTGGAATCTGAGGGTGCAAAAAAATCTAAATATTGAAAAAAATCACCTTTAAAGTTGTCCTCATGAAGTCCTTAGAAACACATATTAGTAATGATAAATAAATGTTTAATATATTTACAGTAGAAAATTAAAAAAAATATCAACAGGGAACATGATCTTTAGTTTTTGGCATAAAAAAATCGCAACCTGATCTTACAAATTTCCTTGGTATAGTAACAGAATATTTGGCTCATTTATCCGTATCATTCTTACGGATCTCCGCATTTTTCTGTGTCGGTACCACAGACTTTCTTTTCTGTGTCAGTTTCATGTATTGGTTACTCAAATGTTTTTCCTATTTTTAAACCATTGTCGCTTGGGTTTGGGGATAGATTTGGGTTAGGATGTCACTTTAACCATTTTTTTGTACTATATTTCCGGATTTTTAAACAATCGTCGCCTGACATTAGGGTTAGACTTGGGTTTTGATGTCATTTTATGTTACAGAAAGTTTTTCTAACCCCAAACCCAAGCGACAACGGTAAGAAAATAGTAAAAACAAGTAATAAGTAACCAATACGTGAAACTGACATGGAAAAGAAAGTCTGTGGTACGGACACAGAAAAATGCGGAGATCCGTGAGAATGACACGGATAAATGAGCTAAATATTCCGTGACTATAACACAGAAATTTGTGAGATCAGGCTGAAAAATCTATAATTTTGACCCATACATTTTATTGTTAGCTATTGCTACAAATATACCCGTGCAACGTATGCCTGGATTTGTGGTCCAGGCTTATGAGTAACCCACTTCTAGCTAAATAAACTTGAATTTGGTTACATTTCTTTTTTTGCCAAAATAACTTTTATTATACTCCATTATTATATATTATTATATTATATTCCATCATGTAAACAAAGTCAATAGTGATTACAAGATATTTGGTTTCATTCATGTCTATTAAATTTTCAGTGACAGCCCAATTGCCTTGTTTTAGCCCACGTCTGGTCTGTATTTGAATGGCTATTAGACGTCTTTTGAATTCCAAAGTCTGTAGCAGTCCCCATGCAAGTTGTTACATTTAACAATTCTTATAATGTTTGGCCCTTTAACTCTCTACAGACTAAAATGTCTGCATCCTCCTTTCCAACGGTTATCTGTAGAGGCCAAACCTGTGCATTGGTTCGGCAGAAATGTTTATCACACTTTGGGCATTTATAAACTGAAGGAGTGCATTAAGCAGAGGTGGCTGTCACTGCATGCTGATGGAAGAAGCTGCTTTGCTTTCGAGGCTGTATGTAGATCAGTGTTGGGGTCAGCCAGCCCATACACTCCCCCTAACACTTAGTACATACTAATACAGGGAACAACATGGAGCAGTACACATGCCCTGTTAAACAGGCTAGTATGGCTGGTCACAGCAGTATACGTATATATGTTTTTCATTATAGGATACTGGTTTCTCAACTAACTTAACCAATTGTTGCTAAACCTTCTTTGTCATAAAGACCATCATACACTCAAACTAAAAATGCTGGATGGTTGAGTCACATACAGTATAGCCAAGTTTCACTTATTGGTTAACAACAGAAAAGCAGTGCTGACCAGAATGAACCAGCGTGTGCATGTATGGAAATTGATGCCAGGCTTTTTTAAAATATGTGCTGAGATATGCATTTCAACATGCATAGCATGCTTTGTTGCTGCTTAAAATTGCTGTAATATACATTTCTTGAGAGACATTGGTATGACAAAAAATCATTTTATGTTCAGTGATTTTAATCTGCTGCACATTTGAGATTAAACCACCCAAGATCGCGACGACTGATGCGCATCGTTGGCAGGATCTTGCCTGCATGAGGTAGTCGGGAATTTGTTTTCACAATAATTTCTCTATACCGTTCCAAACGTGATATTTTCATATCAAACACGTGTCTTTATTTTCAGTGGCCTGCACCGTTTATTGTTATATTTCAAATAAAAATCATTAATCAGTCTATGAATAACAAATAACTGAGGTTTGTGGATGACCGTTTTTTATTTTCTCCAAAGAGCAGCCAGAGACCTTCATACACGGCAGTACATAATTCCATAATTGTGTAGCACAAAGAGTTAATATACACAGTGATGCTAATGAAGCGCAACTCATCGCCCCCTTGGCAGAGGAGACCTGCTGTTTAATTACCTTTTAAAAAGTCGTTTCATAGTTACACGTAGGGAACTGCTTTTTCGAAGAAACAATGACAGGCCTGTTGAGAGCAAAGGGTTTGTCTTTCAAATCAAACTTCAGTTGACGTCTTTTGGGACCGAGGAAAACACATGTAAAGACTTTCCCGAGCAGCATGAGCCGGGTCTGTCATAACCTCTTGTTCTTCGTCTCTTGGTGATCCTTACAGGTCAGGCTTAATGCTTTCCATTAAACGGACAAACTCCAGACTGGAATTAAATATGAATCTATGAGGAATGATCATAATGAAGCACTTAGAGGGCCATTGGCATAATCAGACATCAAGCAAAAAAACAGATCCCATTTCCATCCGTGACCTCCGGACGCAGACACTTATTTAAAATAATGGCACCCACGTGGGGTGATGACATAATAAACCTGTGACCTCGCGGCCAGCTTTGTCACAGACATGTCCTTTAACGGCAAATATACTCTCTAATTGGTTTTCCTATGTCTTGGAAAGAGCGGCCCTGCCCGTAATAGCTCCCCAAAAGAGACGGTGAGACACTACTTGCGCCTTTGCAGGTCTACACTGATAGGTGCACTCAAGTCCTTTCCTGCATTACAGTGTAGGAATCCTGGGACGGTGACAGAGATATATCTTCCTCATGCGCCCCATGGGGGTGTCTGCTTAAAAGCAAGGTACAAACACAAGAACCCCATCGACCTCTGGACAGGAGACGGGAGCGTATGTGATGGGGCTCAGAGGAGGTACGGAGGAGAAACGAGTAATGGATGGGGAATGGGGTAGGTGAGGAGCGCAGAGCTGTCCCAACAGTCCTGACAGCTGATCTCTGAGGGCTTGTTCGCAACGACTGTTGCTTTAATTAAGGACACTGCAAAGAGAGCTTCTCTTCTATCTTGAGCTTCGGATAAACCGTGCTACGTGCTTGTCCGCGGTCACGTGCGTGTTTGTATTCGTGATGAAGCATGCGGAGACGAAGCACAGCGTTGCAGCGGTACGATGTTTGCTTCAGCGCTAGCTCCCTCGCTGTGGAGGAATGACTCAGACGGTTCAGGCATGTTTGTGGAGCGTTCAAAAGAAGCTTGTAGCTGTGTGGTAATGTCAACGTTAATGTTATGATTACTTGGGCCGGGGGCCTTTGATGACACGGTTAATGAGAAGTCTCGGGGTCCGGCCCAGCGGGGTGAAGTTAAGACCTCCCACATCAAACAGTCAAACTGCTGGCCGGCCATCCACCCACATCTTACATCTCAGTGGATCGCTCTGGAAAATCACATTTCTCTGGAGAAACTCCCTCCCTCCTTAAGTCATTATGGGGGCTTCATACGGCTGGAGTATTCGGAGGTCTACAACCAAAACTGAAAGTTCATGGCTGGTTCTGTACGCCACATACTTTAGCAGTTATCATGTTAAACGACAGATAATAAGTTGAGTTTTTGTGGTCTGCGAATTGAAAGGTCACACAAGAGTACATTGATTTTCTGACTTGGAAAATTCACTGATGTATAGATATAAAGGGGGTAGTATTTTGTAACCGGCTTGCAAGTTTACACTGTATTAGTGATCCTTTTTCTATTACAAATAATTTTTGTGAAACAGAAATCGGATGTTAAGGGGGCGTGTATACAAAAATCTGTGTGGATGCCGACTATAGGCGCTTGCAAGCTTTTTTTCAGCTAAGCGGTATGGTTGTTTTGATATTTCTGCTTTGTTTATCAGTCGTTAAACGACCAATGAGCCAGTTGGTTGTTGTGATATTTGTCCCGCCCCTCCTCCACTGTGATTGGATGATCAAGTGAGAATTGACGAGCTGAACTTTTTCACACAAAGTTGAAAACTTTGAGCGCCGCGCGTTCAGCTCAGACAAAACCCGCCAGCTGCTGGCATTTTGGAAAAGCACCGCACTTCTATTGGAAACAATTAAAAACATATACCGGCGTAAATGCTTTGGTGTGGGATACCTAAGGATTCTTTATGGACCTAAACAGCCAATAATGGTTCTTCTATGGCATTGTTTAGTACCTTTATTTTTTAAGAGTACTTTAACTAAATGTTGGCGCATTTCCATTGCATAGTACCCCATGGGTTGGTTTGGGTCAGGGCAGGTTGGGTCAGCTCACCTCACTTTTGGCTTGATTAGCTTTTCCATCGAGTTTAGTAGCACTTCGTAGTGGGAGGGATTATAGGCGTGTTGTTATATCTGCGTTATATGTGCCACCACAAACGGTCTGGAAAAAAATGGTGTTCCTGATTCTCAACCGTGACCCTAAAAAGGGAGTTTGGGAACTTAGAGTAAAGCACAGAACAGGTTTACTCGAGACAGCACAAGCTAGCATGGAGATAAAGCTAATCTTTACATTAAAGCGATGATGCTGGTAGTGACCAATCAGTGATCTACAGTGTTTTCGCATCACGTTTTGGTATCAGCTCGGGTTGCTTGGAACCCCAATTGAGGTGGTACTAAAAAAAGTATCCAGTGGAAAAGCCCCCAAAAGTAAGCTGACCCGACCCAAACCGTGGGGTACTATGCAATAGAAAAGCGCCATAAGTAAAAACTTGCCATGTAAGGCACACCAGATTTACTCTATATTGTACAACCTTGTGAACAGCATCCCCCTCCTATCATTCGTTTACATTATTTCAATACATTCTATAATAACAAGATCATGTTATTAATTGAACCCATAATTGCATTTAACTAGCAACCATCTTTGCCGATAAGACACCATATCTCTTGGGACCAGTTAGGAGAGACAGAACGTGTCCGTCTTGTCACTCTGATCTGTCTCACGTGTCCTCTCATGGAGCAGTTCACCTCCTGGGATGCACTAAGCTCCACATAGGGATTCATGCCACCAAAGGCTAGAAAGTCAAGGAGCGCAAATAATGAGAAAGGACGTGGGGGAACAGGAGGAGGTGCTGGCAAAAGAAAGCGTCCCGGCCTAACCGTGATATAAGCCCCGGGATGAGCCTCGGCAGATAAGCGTGCCATGTCACTCCTGCAACACAGGCAAGAGTGTCTCATCCGTAGCCTAAGCTCTCTCTCTCGAACACACGCATGTACGTTCACACACACTCTGACGGAGATCGTGCCCTTTTGTTATGTCTTTTGTTTTTTTCCAGACTCCCCTATAAAAGTTTGTTCAGCTTTGGAATCACATCTCGCAGATGGTCACTCCGTGCAGGAAAAAGCCATCATCAAGCAGAGAAAATATTATTGCAGGCCTGACCTCTGTTTGAAAGCGCTCCCATTGAGTGTTTTTATGATTCCCGGAGAACTACACCCCCCCTGAGAAATTATCGTCCTCATCAAAGTCTATGATCTTCAATGGGCACGCCGAGTAAACATCTTTTGTACAATTAAAATGATTCAAATAACAAAAAATGAACAAACAAGTGTGGCTATTGTCTTGTGCTGCTTTTGGACAGCTATGCGGTTCTCTCTGGGGTATGTATACAGTAAATATACTGAATGCAACCATAACATTTAAGCAAGATATTTTCGATTCAGTTCTGCCATGTGTCTTGGGATTCAAAAATGACTCTGTTCTGACACTTGCAAATAAATGAACTGCTCTATTTAAGGTCATAAAGGGGCTGTAATGTTTGCATAGAGAGGAAAATGTCTTTTCTTGTTTGCTTTAGAATACGTTCAAGTAATGAACATTAGTCTACAAATTAACATCAAAGTGAATTCTCAATTGGAGGGGCTTGGGAAGTCTATTTGAATACTCAGTATGACAACCCTTTCTCCCATAAAACTAAACCTCACAGGGAAGCGTCTGTGTTTGTTGCCCATGACCCTAATTGGACCTTTTTCACTCTTTATTTCTTAAATCTGCTCCATGTGAATGACTAAAACCAGACAGAGACAGAACAAATGTATGATTTTCTCTGTAGTGTGGAATAGGAACCGCTGGCTAAGATTATACGACTGCTCTGTCTTTGTGTTATGTCTCTTTTTTGGTGGGAGCAGCAAATATCCTTGAATGGCCTGAGGTGATGTGAACCTTGTCAGCTGTTATGTAATGGCTGAAGGAAGTGCTCAGTAGATCTCATTAATGGTTAGCAGCATTAACTGATCAATAACTGTTACCACAGTTAATTTTGTCCGGCACACCTGGGTTTAGTCTGGTACAGAATGAATGAATGAATGATTGCTCTGAATGGAGGTAATTGTTATAGCAGAAATGTGTGCATTTACAAGACCCTTTATCCAAAGTGACTTACAGTGCATTCAATATTTACATTTTATCATCAGTATGTGTGCACCATGGGATTCAAACCCATGACCTTTGCACTGCTAACATAATGCTCTACCATTTTAGCTACAGGGAAAAAATTATGAATATAAATCAATCAAACTTGTAGCAGTACCAGTATCAAGGTCACTATACATATATAAATAATTACAGAATAAGTAAATAAATAAAATAATAATTCCTGAATACAAATAATAATAGTAATAATAATAATAACAACGATAATATTATTATTATTAGTAGTAGTAGTAATAGTATTATTATTATAAATAAAATAATAATACATAAATACAAATAATAATAGTAATAATAATAATAACAATAATGTATTAATTAGTATTAACCTATTAATAATTTGAATAATAATAATAATAATAATAATTATTATTATTATTATTATTATTGTTATTATTAATAGTTGTAGTATTAATAATAATAATAATAATAATAATAATAATAAGAGCCCTGATATGCCAGATTCCACAACAATTTTAATATGCTTTCACAATGCGTGCACAACACAAAAATGTCATGTGACAGTCAATATGTTAATTCCTTGAGTGACTCCATAGACACAGTCTGCATGCTCTGTAAGAACTGCTTTCAAAGACAACACTGGCTAATGGCCTGACCTGCCCTTCCAGGAGCAATTGATTTACATGATCAAACCTAAATCATGCAATTTAGTCTGGTGTCACATGACGTAAACATATGACATTATGAATGAAAAGCACATCACTAAGGAAGGTAAATGAAATTTCCTCTGTTATACATAGATTTGTTGCTTAAATAGACAACCTGAATAATGTTTGATTTACCGTAAGTGGTCACAGTGAAACCAGAATGATTCTATTGTTTATGCTATTGTGTTGAAAAATACTCTTATTTTTATTGTTAAAATGTTGTTATTATTATTGCGTTGTTGCTGACAGAATTTTGAATAAAATATTATCACTTAATTTGTTAACAAATTTATATTATTTTTTAGTCTGTATAATTACATTATTCAATATTAAGTGAACTACAGTACCTTTAGGATTTAAAGTGTTTAAATGTGACTTTAACAAAATATTGTGAAACATTAATAATTTTGCCATTTTTATGAATTTGTGGTTGGATTACTATTCGTGTGAATCTAGTCACTTGTGTGCTTGGTAGATCTTTAAATCTGAACTTTTTATGCTGTTTTACCTGAAGGAATAAACCTCATTCGCTCCTGCTGGGAAATCAACATTCATTTAACCTGCACTGACCCTGATACAGGTTGGCATATCTTAGAAATTAAGTGTAAAAGCATTGCACATGACACAACTAAATATCCTTGCAGTTTCTTTTGTAAGCTATAGGTGGCAGTGTAATAAACTGAAACGGACTTAAATTCAGAATGTATATGGCGCCACAACCAAAAGACTGATGTGATTGTACTGGGTCCATATTATTTAATTTGGCACAATGTTATGATATATGCATAACTGAGAATGCCATTACAAAACCACTATAGCAAATTATCTCAAATTTTATTTATTGACACACATACCTTTATGTTGACTCATAATGTTCCATCAGTAAAGTAAAAATATGAAAATAGTCACATTTATGGACTTTAAAATTAATAATTTATTCTTAAGAGAAGATATAATTAAATAAGAAAATAGTAAATAAATGAATGAGAAAGAGCATTAAAAAATGTATTTTATACGGTCAACATTATACAGTAAATCCTACTCTTGAGTAATGTTAATTATTATTATTATTATTATTATTATTATTACATTGAACAAAATGCCATTTTACAATTCAGATTTACACTACACTACATATAGTACGCATGTTTTAAACATTTGTTTTTTAAGTTTTGACCAGAGTTACATAACAGCCTCTACTAAGAGATGGACTCACTGACTAAACAGAGACACTCTGCCAGTCTAAAAGTGGAAAGTGTGCGTCAGACAATTATTTTAAATATGTAACAAATTACATTATGTGTCTGGGCAAACTGAATGTCTGAACATTTCACTTCTTAATATTTACCTATAAATACCATCCAGCTCTTTATTTATTTACTTAAACCACATTTAATTCCCTGTTAAACAACCTGCAATTGTAGACTGCTGCACACACATTTTGCGGGGGCCTATTAACCTCCATTTAAATTCTTTCTGCCCTCCCCTTTGAAAAGCTCCATGCAATTGATTTAACTTCCATGCATGCAGTGCTCGTCCCCCTGGTTAAATAAATGGCAAACAATTTAAGTCCTAATTGATTTTTCTCTTTTTCGCCTTACACTGGCGAGCTGGCACTGTATGTAAAGCCTGTTTCAGAAAACATAATAAATTAATTTATCGCGCAAGGTGACTTATAAGATTTTAAGTGTCTGACTAAAATGAGACTTGCTATATAATTAGTTGAATGTTTAGGCTAATGATATTAGGGACAATCCATCAGAAGGACATGAAGGGAGTTACTGAGGGAGGGGCTGTATGAATGGGCAAAAGGGAGTTATGTATGGGGAGGGTAAGCAGCTGCCATGCCATGGGTTGACTTAACCTCTGTCACTTTGATGGCCTTTGTGTTCACTGCCACGCCAAAGGAAGAGCAGATGTCCCTGAGCCCCCTCTACACCCCTCCAACTGTGACACGCCCACCCATACAGACACACCCTCCAACCTTTCTCTCTGATTTCATAATAAAATTAAAGTGAGTGGCCCAAGCATACGCCATCACACATGCTCTGCAGTAAAGAAACCTACATGCAGCATGATCAAGGAGAAACTAAATTGCGAGAGGTATACCGCTACCACCATTTAAAAATTATGTCTGTGCGTCTGGTGCCCACAGATGCCGTGTGTTATTTCTTTGGCTGAATTAAGACAGTGCAATAAATAGGACACATTAAACAGCTCTCCCTCCTCTACGCCCCTCTGCCCTCCCCCTCCCCTTTACCCATCAATGAAAAAGAAATCCTGTGGTAATGAATGTTAACCAGTCATGAAATTATAGTATCTAAACAGTGGCTGTAACAAAAGCCAGGGCTGGAACGTGGGGGATCCACTCAGGCGAGCTTAATTTGACTAAAAGAATTTTTAATAGCCCATTGGATCGGCTTCGTAAATAAAATGCATGTGCCAATTTCCTCTCTGTGTGGCGATCTGTTGAATGCAATAAGTTAAAAATATTTAAACCTGCCTTTGAAAACCCAGCCAAAGTCAACTGTTGCGATTTACTATATAAAAATTTGTACGTATAAAGAACATTGTTTGAAAATATAATCTATATAATGATAAGGTCATGTCAAAGATTTAAATCAATGTGAAAACAAACTTTAATGCTCATAATCTCAAAATTAAATTAAAGGGACACTCTGCTTTTTTTGAAAATAGGTTTATTTTCCAGCTCCCCTAGAGTTAAGTATTACATTTTTACCGTTTTGGAATCCATTCAGCTGATCTCCGGGTCTGGCGGTAGCAATTTTAGCATAGCTTAATCCATTGATTGATTAGACCATTAGCATTGCGCTCAAAAATAACCAAAGAGTTCCGATATTTTTCCTATTTAAAATTAGACACTTCTGTAGTTACATCGTGTACTAAGACCTACAGAAAATTAAAAGTTGCAATTTTCTAGTCCAATATGTCTAGGAACTATACTTTCATTCCGGCGTAATAATCAAGGACTTTGCTGCCGTAACCTGGCTGCAATGATATTACGCAGTGCCTGAAAATAGTCCCCTTGGTAACTTTCAATAGCAGGGGACTATTTTCGGGCACTGCGTAACTTTTCATTTTCCATCCGTCTTAGTACACGATGTAACTACAGAAAAGTAAAGTTTTAAATAGGAAAAATATAAAAAACTCTTTGGTTATTTTTGAGCGCGATGCTAATGGTCTAATCAGATTCAATGGATTATGCTAAGCTATGCTAAAAGTGGTACCGCCAGTATCTGCTAATTGAATAAATACAAATGCATCATTCCCTTAAAAAATATATATATATATATATATGGTTCCAAAACGCAATAAATCCATTTTGACAAATTTCGGTAAAAACGTGTTTTCTATACCAAGAAAGTGACAATATGAAAACCACTATTTTCTGTTACAAACTTTCACATAGGATATTTAGGATATAAAAACATAAAAAATTCAAATCCATAACTTGATTTTCAAAGATTTATTATAAAAATGAATTATTTTTTCCACAAAATGCAATAAATCCATGAAGTTTTTTTTTCAAAATGCTATAAATCTATTCAATCAATGTATAAATGTGCATTCATCTTTGCCATGATATATTTATTTAGTTGAACAGTGGTATACACTGATAAAAAATAAACATTAATGGCATTAATCAAAACACTTACTTTGTCATTAAGAACACTGTCATTGCAGCGGTTATACTTGAAGCCTTCGCTTAACATGTTTCAAAGCGATCCGCTGTAAAATGTTTTGGTCCTGCTCGATTCTCGTTGACTTTGAGTAAAATAATGGAAAGTTTTTCATAAGATCTTCTGGGGTCAATGTGTTAATCACATAAACTTCACAGATGCTATCGGGAGAACAAGCACCCGTCTCCCGAGTGCCTCTCGCTTAAGTTATTGGATCTTGATGACTTACAATCTTTCCCGTCACAGAAAACAACCACAGGTTTATCAATGCCATTAAAGTATTATTTTGCTTTTGTTTGTTTGTTGATCACGAAGTACAAAGTAGATGAGGAAAACTAGGATTCTGTGTACTCAGTGCGCCGCCATTGTTTGTTTACATTGCGTGAAATGGTGCGCTGTAATATGTGGAGCAGATTTATTGCGTCCTGTAGAAAAGGGGGAGTGGCGTATATCGCATTTTGGGAAAAAAGGGAGAAAAGATGACAGAATAACACTGCGGATATTGGATTTTGCGTAAAATTAAGAATTTACTTTTACTGACCTGATATAATACTGATTTTGGCAGTAACTCATTTTTTTTCCAAAATTGGCGTTTATCGCGTTTTAGAACCAAACTCTTCATATATTCATGAAGTGTTTACTATAAGGTTTGCATTTATTCTACAACATTGCAGCCAGGAGTACGTGATAAATATTCCACCGAAGAAGAAAAACGCTAAATTAAACGTTTCAATGTACTCAGTCTGACTCCCTTCAGACTGAAAAGACAAAATGGTCCTCAAAAGCAGCTCAAGCTACGGCTTTTAACCGTAAGGGTCGTCCAAATAAAACACCTCTCGCCAAACTCTGGCAGAGCTTCAGAAGTCAATTTTGATTCAACTGGAGGAAGGATGAGCTGACTTAATGGAATATGTTAATACTTCTGATAGTGGGTCACAAGTGCCTCTCTTATTATTCTAAGCTAGACAACAATGATCGTCCCAGAATCCAGTCAAGCAGCTCACAGATAGTGTGAACTTCTGAACCCCAGACAATGCCACTGTACCTGCCTCTGAGGCCATCTTGGGTGGTCCACAAACAAGGCAAGAGAGTGGGGAGGGCACATGGGGCGGGGGCTGTCCCCTAGACAAAAAAAGAGGAGAGCATTCATTAAGTAAATTAGCCTTACAGTGCAGACATTTGAAGAGATCCTCAAATTCTTTCTCTCTTTGCCATACAAACTCACTCTCGGTTGAATTGTTGTGTTTTCTCATTGCAGTCATATAGTTTCCTGTATGGCTTTGGTCATTCCACTCACTCCTGGCCGGGCTCAATGCGCTCTCTCTCTATTCTCCCTGGTGACATCTCCTAGCTTTCACAGTTAGGCATGCTGCACTGTGGATTGAGTGCGCTGCTTGGCCATTGGCTTGTAAATGATTTCTCCTGAAGAGAGAGAGAGAGAGAGAGCAATGATAATTTGTAACTCTGAGTGCTATAATGGATTCAATTGTGTGGTATAATGCCTTGTACTTGCTTTTCGAATCCTAGGAAATCATGCTCTTTAGGAGCTCACACTCGTAACTAATACATGACAGTCAAAGGTCTTAACGGTTAATTCTGACATACCAGTAGGTTTATTTGGTCTTATGTCTTATTTAAATTCTATTTTGGAAATACTTATGCAGGCAAATATTGTGCCTGCAGGTGAAACTTTCACAGCCGCCACACTGGGTAAACTATGTACATATACCATTATGTGTTCAACTGAGCATGGATGTGTTTACGGCCATAAGGTTCAACGTGCGTGACAGAGCTAAATGCCCATCGCTGAATGTCTTAAACCTTCTGGATTACTGCCAGCAATGCCCATGAAAATTTATAGTATTGTGGTGTGGACTGGACCATATAAAACATGTGTCCCAGTCATGTATTTATGTATTAGTAAAGGGATCATGTAAAACCCACGCTATTATAATACCTCAAGCATGGACAAAACATGTGATGCTGTATATTTATACAGTATAAAGAGCATGAGTTGCAATCCTAATATATTACGACAGTATTGTTCGAACCTTGTGGCCATTAAATAAACACAATAAATTGCAACCCACCCTACTGCACTCCGGCCTTGAATTGAGCATGTGACAAAATTAAATAATAAATTACAACGCTGCCACGTTTGATTAATTGCAGTTTTAACATACATGTTAAATGCAATAATAAAAGAGGTCATTATTCACTTTTCTTATGGAACCCTCATAAAACCAGCCAGCGTATAAATCCTCATAGGAAACCCATTTGAATTGAAATCAATTTCCTTGCTGGGACAGGGCCCTTAGATGCCCACACACAGAAACAGCTGATCCATAGAGTTTAACACAAGAGTCGTGTCAAAACGTATCTCCGATATGAATCTTTGTCAGACGCTGTTTTATTGACCTACACCCCCACCCTCGCCCACCTTGTGAAAAGCTAAAGTAAATGACAGCATTTTAAATAATCTACGAAATTGCTGCATTAAGATAATTGAAGCCTTTATAAGAGTTTATCCAGCTTTAAATGTCTGGAGAGGACCTTGCTGTTTGCAGAGGAAAGTTGGCAGGGCATTATGCCGAAGGCCCTATTAAAATTATCATTAAAAAGGAATAAAAAATCTTGATCGGAAGGAAGTAAATTGATTCCTTTATTGTGGGTCCTGATGATATTTTTTTACTTGAATTACAAAATATTTCATTTTTGAATTTGAATCATAACTAATTAAAAAATAACTTTTCATGCTTTTAAAGAATGAAGATTTACTCACACAATACAAAGTCTCACAGTGCTAATATGGGTTTCCTCTGCTAGTCTTATCAAAACAGAGAGCTGGGCTGTTTGGTTGTGAACTAGTGAAATACATTGAGCTGCACCTCATTAAAATTCCAAACACTCTCACAATTATAAACTCTCAAGTTTGTGTTAGCTGATAAGACTCAATAGGTTGTAATAGCACCTCTTACATACTTAAACCAATATTATTGTAATATGGCATGTTTTTTCTAAAAGATAAAAATGATCTCCAGTTGAAGCCTAAATCAACAATGACAAATGTTTCAATTATAAAGATGGCATGTATGTTTATTATTGTTATTACTAAAACAGATGTTATTTTCTTCAGGGGCGTCATGCACCAATATTTTTTTAAGGGGGCAAACTGTGCACAGCTCACAGAAATTTGTGCATTCACAGACATCAAACAAAATATTAAAGAGCTTTCAGTCTTTTCCAGGGCACTTACATTTTTAACAATCTGAACACCCCTGCATTTATGCAAAAACCGCCAAAATAAAAGTGTTGACTAACTTTCATATCAAATACTATTTCATCGGAATAATTACATATTGGTATCATATTTATATCTGAAACAGAATGTTTTATTTATTTAAGTTTTAATAAAATACTTGTTTAAGTGTGCCATTTATGCATTTTGCACAACAACTGCGTTATCCTATAAAATTAACGTAGTTTTGAATCCATAAAGTATATAAACAACAAAAATGACATAAGCTGAAGCCACGTGATTGATTTTAATTTTAATAATGATTTTATAAATTTGTAGATATACACTCCAAAAACAAACGGTGCCACAGCACCAAAAGTGGTTCTTTGCTCGTAATCAGAGAAGAACCGTTTTTAGTGCCATATAGCACCGTTGAAGCACCAGTGAAGCACCTGTGTAGAACCACACAGGGGCCATACAGCACCACATATGGTTCTACATAGCACTACATGGTTCTACACAGGTGCCTCACCGGTGCTTCACCGGTGCTATATGGCACTAAAAATGGTTCTTCTATGATTACGAGCAAAGAACCACTTTTGGTGCTATATAGCACCGTTTGTTTTTAGAGTGAAACTATTAGAGTAACGCATTATTGCATCAAATTTTACCTCATATGTGAGCATGTGTGATCCCGCACCCCCGTGTACTCTAGATAACTTTGGCGTTGTACCAAGAAGATGAATCTAGAAATCTACTAATATAACGTCGAGACTGTCACATTTAAACCATACATTTTCTAAACAGAGGAGGTTAACTGCACATTGCCGTACTGGGGTTTGGAAATGTTGTGAGCGTTTCTTACACGTTTTAATTCCTCAGATAGGAAAATGCAGCAGCAACAGCGCTCAGATGCTAATGACGTCTGCGACTGCGCTGCCTGCAGCGCCTGCCGCCAGAATAAAGGCATGTTACATAACACAATCAAAACACTATCAAAACGCAAAAATCTCTGAAAAGTGACAAGGAGGCAGCACAGAATTGATAATATCGTGCAAATTAAACAGATTAAAAGACAAATAACAGATTAATGGATGCTTCTTTGATTTTGAGGTTGCATGCAAAATCAATTTGGCTCAAAAAACCAAGTTGGCAGGTGCCCCCTCAGTTTGAATGGGGCATGCACCTGATGTCAAGGTGCCTTTATTTCAGACTGATCTCATGAAAAGTCATGTTATAGTTATGCAGTTATTTTATTAATTTATTCGTGTCCATGGCACAAAATTCTGCTTTTTTCGTGCCTTGAGGACGAATGTATTTTTCGTGACACTCGCACGAATTTCTATAAATACACTGAAAAAAATGATTAATTGAATTTAATAAATTTTTTTAAGGTAAGTGGTTGCAATCAATTTATTTAAGCTACATTTAAACAAAAAAGATAAGTAACGTAAAATAAAATATAAAACTTTTGTTTAAATGTAGCTTAAATAAATTGATTGCAACCACTTACCTTAAAAAAATGTATTAAATTCAATGAATCATTTTTTCAGTGTAGTTTCTCGTGTCCGTGGCACGACTTTCTTTTTCGTTTCATTTTATGTATTGTTTTCTCATTGCTTTTTCCTATTTTCTTACCATTGTCGCTTGGGGTTAGAATCAATTTCTGTTACATTTTTAGACATCCTAAACCAAACTCTAAACCCAACTCCAGGCAAGAATAGTTTAAAAAGAGGAAGAAAAACACGTAGAAACCAATAACTAAAAGTACACCCTCCTAACCTCAAATCTAACCCCAACCCGAAGCGACAATGGTCAGAAAACAGGAAAAAAAAAAAACAATACGTAAAATGACACGAAAAAAGGCGTGCCACGGACACGAGAAACTATTTATGGAAATTTGTGCAAGTGTCACGAGAAGGACATTCATGCTAAAGTCATGAAAAAAAGCTGAATTTCGTGCCATGGACACAAATAAATTAATAAAATTTTGCGTGACTATAACACAACTTTCCGTGAGATCATGTTGATTTGTTTATATATAAGCAATTTTTACAGGGTCCCTTTAAGTCAGACAAACATGATCCACTGCCGTCAATGTGAAATTACACTCTCTGATATCATTTGTAAAAGGATGTGCTAAAGTGAAATGACTCAATTAGGTTACAATATACAGATTTCAGCAGCTGGGGAATTAATTGCCTAAGTGCTCATTAGGCATTCAGTTTGGGCAATTAGATTCCTTTTAGTCTGGCAGAATAAATGACTTTCCAGTAATTGGACTTGCAGACAGCTAGCACCTGAAATGAACTGTATTGCAAAGTCTCATTAAAATAAATACATTAAATAAAAATTAAATGGAAAATGAACGAGCCGCGCGTGTGCTACTGTTATTGTGTATCCGAACTGTGCTTTGTTTTTCACCTCTCTTGGTAAAATATTTATCACTTTTATCCTCTTCTAAACGCAAAACCTGCCTTGACCTCTAGCAGATTAAGCGAGTAATAAAACTTCTTTCTTTTACAAATGCATGCATAAACACACTTTGCTAAATTGTTTTACAAACAGGTTTTCTAAACACTTTGTGGCAATGTTGATGTGTTGGTTGAGATGCTCAAACGAAAAGATTAACATTTTAATACCACTGTGTTTAACCGACAAATTAAGTTCTTATAATTGTTTGGGCATATTAAGCTAGGAGAAATTATATTACAAGAAACATTAAAGAAAGTGTAAAACAAATAACAGACAGCTTTAACTTTTTTGTATGTATGGATGGACATACAGATTAATTGTACACTTCTAAAGACCGTTTGATGGAAGGTTATAGTCCTCCATGTTTTACCTTGAACTATGTAGAGAATGTGTGCTTGAAACATTTTTCAAGGAATTGGTAGTGAACTGATTTATGGCCCGTATGGTTCAGTATAATTAATTTTATGCATATGACTTCTGTTACATGGATTCATCACTGTGGGGTTTCTTATCGTCTGGTTGAAGAAAGATAAAATCCTCTCTCT
The DNA here is from genome assembly GCF_027580225.2 of Misgurnus anguillicaudatus. Lineage (NCBI taxonomy): Eukaryota > Metazoa > Chordata > Actinopteri > Cypriniformes > Cobitidae > Misgurnus > Misgurnus anguillicaudatus. Next base: position 22,793,596 of record NC_073345.2, read on the forward strand.
GGAAAGGAAAATATCTCTTAAAGGGCAATCGTCTCTTAATGAACTGAAAATCCTTAGAATCTAAAAGACATCTTAAAGGGATAGTTCACCTAAAAATTCTGTCATTATTTACCCTCATGTTGTTATAAATCTGTATAAGTTTCTTACTTCTGCTGAACACAAAATAAGATATTTGAAGAAAATGATGGTAAGCATGCAGTTGATAGTACCCATTGATTTCCATAGTATTTCTTTATCCTACTATGGAAGTCAATAGGTAGGGGAGAGCAGGGGCAAAAGTAAATTTTTTAAGAAAAACGTAATTTTAAAAGATAGTGTCATAGACAGAGATATATTTTTAGGGCTGTCAAAAGATTAATCGCGATTAATCGCATACAAAATAAAAGTTTGTTTTTGCAAAATATATACTGTGTGTAATTATTTTGTATATATAAATACACACACATGCATATGAAACATTTACATGCATATAAATATTTATTTAGATTTTAATATATTTTAAATTATATATAAATAAAAAATGTATACATAAATAACATTTTTCTTTAATGTATACATGTATGTGTGTGTATTTCTATGTAGATGATAATTATACACAACACACACACAAATATATTATGTGCAAACAATTTATTTTGTATGCGATTAATCGCGATTAATCTTTTGTCAGCCCTAATATTTTTGCTGTGGTCAATAACTCACAAGTGTGGCCAATCAATACCAGGTGAAAATTACGACTTCAGTATAATTTCACTTTGTACATAAGTAGCGAATTGTTACTTTTGACCCGGTCATCTGGGACGAAAGTAACACACAGGTGTGTCAAAAGTAACACAACAGAACAAGATACATCTTGTTTTTAGTAAATATACATGACTATGACATTGTTAATATGTAACTGCAAACTTATTTTTTCATTTTTCTTTGCTAAAAATAATTAAATTACATTTTAAATTTCAGTTTCATTAAATGTTTCAAAACCAACCCGACAGTACAAACTTGAATTGTTGAGAATAAAACACTTTTAACAGTATTAACACAGTTAAATCAAATTAGAATAATATAAGTTTTCAACATGCAACAGTAGCAGCGGGACAAAGAAAACAAGTGTTTCGTTTCGTCCCGACAGGAACTCCTGACATTTAAACCCAATTTACTTTTATTTAAAAAAAAATTCTGTAAAGGCAAACTTCAGGATGTGTTACAGCACTAAATAACATGTAGATTGATCAGTATTTTAACACATGAAACGAGAAACACAACGCGTTATAAGAAAAAAATTAACGCTTTAGGAATTTACTTATCATGGTCAAATGCAAAATTATGACAAAGTAGCACAATATTTTTCAGCTCTGTCAAGGGTTGCTTGCTAAAAATGCTGTCATAGTTCGGAATAGTCAGGGTTCTGAGAAAATCACTTTGTTACTTTCGTCCCGCGTTACTTTCGCCCCGGTTCTCCCCTACCGTGAACCAGAGGTGTCAAGTAACGAAGTACAAATACTTCGTTACATTACTTAAGTAGATATTTTGGGTATCTATACTTTACTTGAGTAATTATTTTTCAGACGACTTTTTAATTCTACTCCTTACATTTTTACGCAATTATCTGTACTTTCTACTCCTTACATTTTAAAAATCGCCTCGTTACTTCTATTAATTTCAACTTGTTTTCTTTTTTACATTTCGGCTTGTCATCGTTAAAAAAACCTATCTTGATAAATTGCATCATCCAGATGAATCTGATTGTGGTTGGATGAGAAGTATAAACATACACCATTCCGACACCCTATTGGTTTGTACGCAATCCCCGCCCCCCAGCTGACTGCAGATGATCAAAAGTTTGTTCGATAGCGCTGCACAGAGAAACATAAAAGAACCGCGAGAGCGATTAGAAAGCATGCGGAGCAGTTGGAGCAGTTTGCTCTCGCGATGCTTTGATATCATCCGCCATCCGTTTGTACAGTAACAGAACGCGGCATTCTGTCTTCAAATGGAAAAGTACAAAATAAAACTCGCGCATCACTTTCAGGTCAGTTCACATTCACAAGCCTGTGTAAATGTATAGCTGGCTGCTGACACCACCTCATCTGTGTGATTTACATAGTGTAACAATACCAATTTATATCATGTAACTTCAGTTGTTCAACTTAAATGACATTGTGCTGCGTTGCATTTTGAAGCATGGCAAAGATATCTATGCTAAAGACATTGTTGTTTTGTATATGCTAATAACTACCCTAAATTTTATTTGCATTAACAAAACCTACTTAGCTGAATGCTTGAGTGTTAAATCAATCAAACAAATAATCATACATACCAACTTTTGCTTTTGTTAATAGACATCAGCTGTTTCCTTAAACCTGACTTTTAATTTACTTACAATAAAGACATTTAGTAATTCTCCAAAATTGCTTGGATTTATACTGACTAAAGTATACAAAAGTCCATTAGCTACACAAGTACAGATGCAGAAATATAGGCTATAATATATAATTGCATATTTGTAGTTTGTGTTGCTGTCAAAATACATATATAAATGATAACAATAGCATATTTGTATTCTCACACATACTATAGTTGTGTGTGATTTTGTTGTTTTTTAACTAAAGAGGGCACCACTGTAAAAGTTTGGCCACCAGCGGCACTGCTCTGAAGATTGACTTTTTACACCATTAAAATATTTATAGGCAACTAGTCATCATATCTTCCTCTCTATGGAACACATGTTAATGCTCAGTAGTACACATATATGGTTCTTTAATGCAGTGGTTATCAAACCTTTTTTGCGGCCTCCCTTGTGTACAGTGGATTGACATAAACATTCTAAAACTTAAAATTTGAATTAAAGAAAACATTTTAAATTATACAATTTATTGCTTTTGTTTAGTAGCCTTATTTTTCTGAGGTTTAATTACACAGAATTTATAATAAAGTAATGTATTTCATAAAATATTATAAAACTGGGGCCCCTGGCACCATCTGGCAACATCCAGTTTGAGAACCACTGCTTTAATGTATTTGTTTGCATTGTATTGAAATGCGTTCATTTTTAATGGGCCACCGTATGTGGTTGAAACAGATAGCCTAGTGCAGGGGTAGGCAACATGGAGTGCCGATGTCCTGCAGTGTTTAGCTCCAGGTCTAATCAAGCAGACCTGAACAAACTAATAAAGGTTAAAGTCACCTGAAACTACAGGTAACCAAGGTTTTATAAGGGTTGGAGCTAATCTGCAGGACATCGACACTCCAGGACTGACGTTGCCTACCACTGGCCCTAGTGCATCCCACATTTTTTAACATTAACATTTTAATAACACTATAGTTATTATGGCCTTTAGAAACATTTTTTAGAGAAGATAGGGTAGTGCCCAAAAGGCCCCTGTGGTGCGGCTTAGGCTTTTTTCTTTAATGACATTTTTTTCCTTACATTACTTTTACTTTTATAATTTAAGTAGTTTTGAAACCAGTACTTTTTCACTTTTACTTGAGTAAAAAGCTTGAGTTGATACTTCAACTTCTACAAAAGTCTTTTTAAACCCTAGTATCTATACTTCTACTTGAGTAATGAATATGAATACTTTTGACACCACTGCCGTGAACTGTGTGCTTGCCACCTTTAATCAAAATTTCTTCTTTTGTGTTCATCAGAATAAAGAAACTCGTGTTTAGAAGAACATACTGTTAAGGGTGAGTAAATGATGACAAAATATAATTAAAATATATATTTTTGGGTAAACAATCACTTTAAGAATAGGTTTAGGATACAGAAATGAACCTGCACTTTTATATATCTTTATTTGTTATGAACATCCCAAGGTCATCCATTTGTTATCTGTGAAACTGTGACAGTCTCCTACATTTTACTGCCGGAATTTTACCAGATTGAAGTGTCATTTTTTTGTAAATAAACTCAAACATTTCACTGCGAAATCAATGCAGGCTAGGCCCTTTTCTTTAAAAAAAATAATGAAAAAACATTGCATTGTGGGATATTTTTGTAAATAGTTTTAGTTTAAAGTCAAAATTATAAGAATCAGTTTTTTGATTAGGCTTGGGTCTAAATCAAATAACAAGAACACAAAAAACTAAGGTTTTTGATAGACATCTGATGGAAGAACTAAAAGGTCTACTATCCAAAAATGATTTTGATAGGACCACAATTTCTATATAGATATTTAAATTCAAACTAATATATTTGTTAATTTACTTGTATGTTTATTAAATTGTAGATGTTATCAAGTAGGGGATTTTAGGCTGATAAAATGAAATACTTTTACACGTTTGGTCTTTAAATGTCAACGTTACTACAGACTACAATTGAATCCATTTCACCCCACACTTTTAAAAGACAAAACGACACCTCTGATTGCACGAGAAAAGGCTATGGGTCCCACAGGAAGGAAAGAGAGAGAGAAAGACAGACAGAACAACTCACTCAGTGGACAGGTGAGACTGATACTCTGAGTTTCTCCCTTCAGGTGTCTGTCATGCTCATGGGGCAGATAATTGGATGTGAAACACATCACACAGAGAGCTGAAGGAGCAGAGTCAGGACCAATTTTGGGCTTGTTTTACTAAGTGACTGATGACCAAACTGGGGTCAGGAGTAATGAAGACTACAGACGTTGCTGGAGATCTCAGGGACAATCGGTCAGCAGGGAGGGAGCGGCTCAGGGAGAGGTGGTCCTGGGGGTGTGTGAGTGGTACAGTCCATAGGGAGATAAATTCCACAAAAACGCAGAGGACAAAGAGATGACAGAAGCCTACTGTGACACCCGGAGTAGATTCAAGGAGATCTATTAAGCTCAGGGGCACAGGGCTGGAGGATGTGAATGACGCACATGTGAAGCCAAACTGGCAAGTCAGAAAACACATTTGCCTTCCACCCGTTAACACTATAATGTTGTAATCTATTTCCTTTTTAGAAATTTATAGTCCCCAGTTATTTTCTCACAAGGTAAAAATCTAGGTGTCAACCAAAGAGTTTATTCCCCTACAGAAACATCTTGATCTCCACTGGAATGTCAACGGCTATATTTATGCCGTAATGAAGATAAGGAATTATGGCGTACTGCCCGGGATTTATGTCTGCTATCTTTGCCTTTAAAAGTCCTAATCAATTCTACCAGAGAGGGAGAGAATATTCCCTTTAGTGAAAGAAAGCAAGGGGTATATACTCGAGAGAAAAAATAAACTACCCATGCACTAATACAAATTTTCAAAGTAACCAGAAGGAAAACAAATATCACAAATAAGATCTCTGTAGCATCTCACTTGTTTCTGTTAGACAGCAATGAGATTACACGGAGAGCAAATGGAGACTTAATTGGAGGCTTAAGTGTCTTGCTTCTCAGATTTTTCTTCTGAGAAACTGGCCATAGTAATGTCACATGTCAAGACAAATTAAGATAGGCCAAGCTATCCACATGCATCGTCTTGTCTATATTGTTGCAGAATTGAAACAGTTGTCTCATGTGAGTCCATTTTAAATTCTGCTGAGGAATTTTAACAGAAGCATCTCATACAAATTGATACTGAAACATTGCAATACTAAAAAATTGTTAGTTTAACTTAAAAAAATAAGTTATCTAGTTGCCTTAAAATGAGTTAATTCAATGTAAAAAAAAATTGTTGACAATGGGTCTCATTCACTAAGCATGCATACGCACAAATTTGTGCGTGAGATTTGCGTACGGATGTTTTCACGAACAAATCGTGATTCAACAAAAACTTTCGTATCAAAATGTCTTCTAGATGTACGCAAAAATTCAAGAAAACCTAAAACCACTCGTATGCAATAATCACGTACACTATAATCAAATACTAGGCTATAATTATAATGTGTATGATAATCTTGATATATAAAATTTACATGATTATATTTTATATTATAATATATATTGTATTATATATTATTACATCCCAGTCTCACGGCAAGTCACATTTATTTATTAATTTATTTGTGTTTGCTGACACAAATTTCCACGGTTTTCCGGACTCTGGAAACGAATGTCTTTTTCGTCCTTCCCAGCACAAATTTCTATCAATGGCTTTTCATGTTTGTGCCAAGACTTTCTTCATCGTGTCATTTTATATTTTGTTTTCTCGTTGTTTCCTATTTTTTGACCATTGTCGCTTAGGGTTTGGGTTAGAATCACTTTCTGCGACTTACTAACCCAAACCCCAACTCCAGACGAAAATACTTTTAAAAGCAGATGCAAAACATGTAGAAACCAATGCATAAAATTACATCCTAACGCAAACCTGGAATCTAACCCCAAGTGAGAATGATTTGAAGATGGAAAGGAACGATGAGAGGGAAAATAAAATGACAACGATAAAGACAGTCATGGCACAGACTAGGGATGCATATCAATTAATCGCGATTAATCTATAGCAGAATAAATTTTTTTTTTACATCATATATGTGTGTGTACTGTGTATAATAACTTTGTATAGTTAAATGCACACACATGCATGTATATATTTAAGCAATGTTTACATGTGTATATACATTTGTATATTTGTGTATAATTTATATTATATATAAAAATAAATACTTAATATATAAATATATTTTTTTCTTAAAATTATACATGCATGTGTGCATATTTATATTTACATAATTATTATACACAGTTCACACACATATATGATGTAAACAAAAACTTTTATTCTGCTATAGATTAATCGCGATTAATTGATATGCATCCCTAGCACAGACACAAAAACCCATTGATAGAAATTCGTGCTGGGAAGGACAAAAAAGACATTCGTCTCCAGAGTCACGAAAAACAGCGAAAATTCGTGTCAGCAAACATGAATAAATAATCAAAATTTTCGTTACTATAACATGACTTGCGTGAGACTGTGTTGATTATTATACATGATCTATATTATTATTATATACATTATATTATACATATTATATTATACATATTACATACAGAAGTTCAAGGGTGTGTACACTCTAAAAATGGCTGGGTTATTTTTGACCCATAATGGGTAAATATTGGACAGTACACATGCTGGGTTAAAAATAACCCAATGTTGGGTTGTTGTTATGCAACCATGGATTATAATAACCCAACAGTTGGGTTATAACAACCCAGCATTGGGTCATTTTTAACCCAGCTGTGTGTTCTGTCCAATATATACCCATTATTATGTGTCTAAAATAACCCAGCCATTTTTAGAGTGTATAAATACGTACGCAATTATTAGTGAGACCCAATGTTTCTACACAGTAAACTATTTAGTCAAATCAACTTAAAATTTTAAGGGAAGCAGATTTTTTTTTTTTTTTTTAAGTTGAACAAACAAATCATTTTTTTACAGTGAACTCTCAGTAAAGACACCTTATAGGTACAAAAGAGCCATAGAGTATTAACATTTGCCTCGCTTATGCAACAGAATTGGTATTTTATACTGCAATTATATTTAAATGGCAAAACAGGATGACTCAAGCTCTTTTACTATTTCCAGTTACATTTAACTCACTCATAGGTTAACCAACAACCTTATATTATGCCACATTTAAACGTTTCACCCCATTACACATCATCTCTTTGCAAATAAGTCCACTGCCTGACGGCTCTCATTCATGTCTATCAAATGTTATTGAAAACACTTAAGGTCCCTTCTCTGCTCCACAACCGTCACCTTGTGTGTTTGCAAAACAAAGAAGTATGCAGCAAACCCGCATATTGATGTCAACACAGCCGCAGGTCATTTAGAAACAGCTCCGCTCGCGCACGCCGCTGATCTGCGGGATCTGTATTACAGTGAGATGAAGGTAGAGAAAAACCCTGTTAGATGCACGACCTCCGTCACAGAACACATTTTGACTGAATTGATCTGGATGATATGAATAATTTAGGAGACACCAAAGGAGGCAATATAAATGCACACATATATTCTAATCGCTCAAGCAGCTGTTCCGTAAACGCTGTTTTTTGCTGTCTTGGTGCAATGGAGAACCTTCGCCTGCTCCCGGGCTAAATTAATCCGGAAATATATCCTCCTCTTCTATTCCGCATTCAAAGGTATTCATACACAGGTGCATAATAATTATTTTGAGATTAAACCCAGGCTGGAATTTGTCTCTCTATATGAGGTGCAATGAAAAAAAACATTTATTGTCATCTGACCTTTAACTTGCTTGTAAGCACATTTTTCGAATAAGGCAAAGTAACATATATCCTCAAGCTTTATCTGTTTCTAATCCAACTGACACCACAAACTTGTCTAACGTGTGTTACTGTAAATAATGCTAAAAATATGATTGCTCTCAAGAGCCACGATAGACTCCAAGATACATCCTTTAAAATGGGTGCCTAAATTGTTTCCTATGAGTAATGCATATATAATGAAAAGCTGTTGTTGTCCTTTCAAGTAATGCATGACTATTTTATAAATCCAAAAAATCTTTTATTAGATGAGGACGATCCTAAGTGTCAACCTGTACTGTAGATACCTGACTATGAAAAAAATTACATTTATGTGGAAAACCCCCATTAAATAATCTAAGCAACTTGTAGGCTTGCAACATTGCAGCAATGTTAGCTTACATTTATGCATTTGGCTGTCCAAAGCAACTTACAGTGCATTACAAGGTATAGCCTACATTTAACCAGTATGTGTATTCCCTGGGGTTCACTGTCTGAAGAGATAATTAAATCCCAGCATGCATTAAAATATATTGTTTTAAAACACACAAATTATGAACACTTAACACTACAAAGTCACCTTATCAAGCAGAAAAAGCACCCATTTCACCACTGGTCTACTAGTTAAAAGAAGGGATTCTTTCCATGTTTATACCGAAGGGGTTTGTTTCTGTGAATCTATTTACGCCGACGATAACACGGCACATCTTGCGCCAATCACAACTGTACGTTTAGTAAACTATTAACAGCACGGCATGGTCTAGAGAACATTAAATTTGTAATGACTCTATGGTGATGAGGAGATGGGGCCAAGCTGTGCATGGTTCAGCAGTTTCAGCAGTCTGAGGAGAAAATAGATAGGATGCAAGTAACAGATGGCCTATAGAAAATTGTTCATCTGGACACAAACAAAGACCCTAGGAATGATTTAATGAGCATTTTGGACCCCGGTAATGATTTAATGATCATTCTGGCCTCACCTATTATTTATATGGACATATAATCAACTGAAAAACCATATTTTACCACTGAACAACGAATGTCAAATGCAGACCTCGTCAGTCATGAAGACAATCCGTCAACAACAATCCTCACCCATCATACATTCCCACCGAGGCGGTTGCTTTGTTTATTGTGGCCCTGGTCCCATATTTATAATGCATCTGTTCTACTGATACAATATTCATGATATCTATATAGCGGGAAATGGTCTCTTAATTGAAAACTTCAACGTAAATGTTTTGTATTATGTCAATTTTGTCTTGTGACAGGGAGCTGCTGTCATACGAATTGCATGCGTCATACAGCTTTTAATAAATATTAGCCTCTTGGTATTTTTGCGCATGAACGCTGTTAATAAAAATTGTTTACGCTTATGTCTAGTAAACAAGAAGAAGATGACGAACGTTAAATTAGAACTTAATGACTGGCATGTGTGTCACACGCGCAGCGTGTCGCGGCGCATAACGGGATCCCGGGGTCAACCGGAGGCACAGGTTAATTAATGGACTGAACCACGCGTAGATTGAAAAGCACAAGGCTCAAGTTTAACTAGAGCTGCAGGGTATAACACTGACAGATGCCCTATTTCAATGTTAATGATACCAGAACCCTGGACGAATAATTACATTCAAAGCTTTCCCTTGTAAAATGACAATAAGCGGGACGCCAAAAATGACTTTCTTGATGAGAGGGCAACGCAGCTGGGGACATGTGGCACGAGTCAGGGGAATCCCTCAGCAACACCTAAAGAGCCATTGTCTCACTTACGGCGTGCGCTCAGGGCCGCTGTGCCTCATGAAGAGACTGATTTAGGCCCTGATAAGGGAGAGACTGCTCCATTTAGCTGTTCGCTGTGTGCCATGTGGTCTCATCAAAGGATCATTGCAAGCGTTTTAATTTACCTCTGGCCCTGATGGTGCTGCTCCTCCCATTGTTCTGTATTGGATAGGCTTCCCTTGCTCTGCTGGTAACAGGTGCTGTGTTGACACCAGCCAGGCATGCCATTGTACAGGCATTTAGATGGAAAGCATCACTGTCATTTATTGCCGTTGGAAGATAGCATTAGATATCACAGCGTTGTGGAAAGGCCTTGTAAGGTACAGTTGAAAGAATCATTAAACAAAATCTGGCATTTACTCAATCTTACATTTCTCCAAACCTGTTCATCATTATTTGTTTTGTAAAGCAGACAATTAAAAATACATTCTGTAGCTTTTGCAATTCATGCTCAATACAGCTTTGTGTGAGGAGCTTAGTTTAAGTTGCATCCACAGATAAGGAGTATATTCCTGTCTGTATATTCCTGCCAGGCAACCTATGCTTATAATGTGTGCAGAGTTTAAAAAACCTGGCTGTGCAGGTACGATACATGTGCACTCTTCGACGAAAATTGCATCACGCGTACACGTAAAAAAATTACTATACTTCAGCCTTAAAGCAACATGCTAAAAACAAAAGCCGCTAAATGCCACCTCCATCAAAAATAAGATAATTAAATTAACCAAATGCTCTCGGTACGTACTATGTTTATCAAATGCTTTTTCTTCAAATCCACATAATGGGACACTCCACTTTCTTTGAAAATAGGCGGATTTTTCAGCTCTTCTAAAGTTAAACATTTGATTTTTACCGCTTTGGACTCCATTCAGCCAATCTCCGGGTCTGGCGGTACCACTTTTAGCATAGCTTAGCATAATCCATTGAATCTGATTAGACCATTAGCATTGCGCTCAAAAATGACAAAAGAGTTTCAATATGTTTCCTATTTAAAGCGTGACTATGATATTACGGAGTGTCCGAAAATAGTCCCCTTGGTTACTTTCACTAGCATGAGACTATTTTCGTGCACTGCATAATATCTATGCGCCTACTGCAGCCATGTTACGGCAGCAAAGTCTTTGATTATTACGCTAAAATGAAAGTATAGTTCCTAGGCATATCGTCCTAGAAAATTGCAATTTTTAACTTTCCATTGGTTTTGGTACACAGTGTAACTCCAGAAAAGTCAAGTTTTAAATAGGAAAAAAATTGAAACTCTTTGGTTATTTTTGAGCGTGATGCTAATGGTCTAATCGGATTCAATGGATTATGCTAAGCTATGCTAAAAGTGCTACCACCAGACCCGGAGATCAGCTGAATGGATTCCAAAACGGTAAAAATTAGGTGTTTAACTCTTGGAGAGCTGGAAAATGAGCCTTTTGTTTCTTTCAATGGCAGGGGACTATTTCCGGGCACTGGGTAATATTATTGCGGCTACTGCAGCCATGTTACGGCAGCAAAGTCCTTGATTATTACGCCAGAATGAAAGTATAGTTCCTAGGCATATCGGCCTAGAAAATGGCAACTTTTAATTTTCCTTCGGTCTTAGTACACGATGCAACTCCAGAAAAGTCAAGTTTTAAATAGGAAAAAAATCAAACACTCTGTGGTTATTTTTTAGTGCGATGCTAATGGTCTAATCTGATTCAATGGATTGTGCTAAGCTATGCTAAAAGTGCTACCGCCAGACCCGAAGATCGATTGAATGGATTCCAAAACTGTAAAAATTAGGTGTTTAACTTTTGGAGAGCTGGAAAATGAGCTTATTTAAAAAAAGTGGAAAAAGTCCCTTCAATCCTCGTCTCAGGTCATTCAGAAATACAAGTTGTTGGCACAATCCAATACGCCATGTCTCTTTTTCAGCAAGTGCCCATATGAGTCCCGGGAATTAAACCTATAGCCTTTGAGCTGTTTACAAAATTCCCTACCAAATGAGCTACAGGATCACTAATCACTAACAAAGAATCATCACGAAGGAAGTATCATAAAAACATCCATGCTATTGTGACATGCAATAGCAGCTCTGTCACCTACACCTGTCATAAAATCAGTGGCTTTCATCAAGTCACAGAGACAGTGATTGGTAATGTTATAACAGGAATAATTTCACTTCATCACACCTGACCCATAATGTCTGATGTAGAAATATCAGCATCACAACACCATCAGGAGCCTGTATGGACAGAAAACCGTTCACATGTAGATCACAAGATCTGCGCTTGGGGTCACCTTTGAAAGGCTGCCGTCATAACTCATCTGACCTCCACGTACCGTCGCTTCGCATCCTGCACGAACTAATCAACAAAAGGTAAAGAATGGGGTGGGGAGGCCAATGGCCCAAGATGGGGAAAAATGAAGAGCGCAGACAAAACCAAAGAGCCAGAACATGAGGGAAATTTATTTTTTAACCCCTGTCCTTACGGCGTATTAATCTTCTCGTGACCTCCTGTTCAGTGAAGTGTCGTAGAGTGATTTTCTCCATCTCGGGTCTCCCACTCTCCACCCTCTTCCAAAACATTAAATATCACCTGCTGTGATTAATCCGAACTTAATTTAATCAATCAGCGAAACAATGGCAAGGCAATGAGGTATGTAATCATTGAAATAGTAAATTAAATGATGTAAGGGGCCGCTGTTTGCCTTATTGACAGTGATGGAGAGGAAGTTGGGGTCCTGGGGAAGCTGAGCCTGGCTGTTCCGGCTGACCACATTGGCCCGGCCCCCATCGGCACGCTGGGGAACTTTCCTGCCGGACATATTTGAATTAATCAGAGCCCTCTCCCGGCCCTCCCCAATGGCTCCTGGTTTCTTATGGATGACTTCCATTTAAAAGCTGTTATTACTAGCGTGTGAAGAGCATATCTGTGTCACTGAGCTACACACATGGATGCTGTTCACATGCACCACAGATGCTTTTCAACATTGGGATTTAATGTGCAACGGTATGAGTTTATGAGATGAACACCACAACAAGTTGATTTTATACATAATTAGTGCAAAAAAAATATATTTTTTCCAATTCATTACTATATACTGTAGTCAGCAATTATGCAACATACCTTAACAACGAACGCACTATCGCTTCAAAAGGCAAGCCTCACAAGTCTATGGGAAACTTTTAAAGGTGACACGTTCAGAAAAGTATTGAGTTAAAAATCCAAAAAATAGTTATGTTTGTAAACAATTAACAATGAAATTTGGAGCCCTTATGGGATCGGTATCCAACTTGGCCTATAGGCCTGGAAACACAAGAGTGAACAGATGTTTAAGGGTGAGTTGTCCTTTCCTGATCATCTAGCAGGTGATGCAATCAAACGCTTGAGAGGATTGTGTGTGCACTTCCTATTACGACAAATGCAAGTACAAACATTTTGTCATAATGGGCAAACATCAGCCACAGCTGGGATGTTAATGCTGGCAAATAGGATTATCACCAGAAAGCGTTTCTCGTCTAAGCATTTGCCCCTAATTAGATTTCTTCATCTCAGGAATGAATTGCCTTTTAGCAATGAAAGCTGTCACAGAGGAAGCAGTTAGCTCCTTATAACTGAATTAAACAAATAATTAGTAATACAATTACAATTGCAGGGGTCCTTCGTGTGAGAGATGAGGGAGGGGGCATGAATCTAAAATGAGGAAGGAATTATGGGTAACTGGTTGATCTGAGACACTGTCAGAGTCAGCGGCTATAATTTCTTAACACTGATGTGTCCTAAGAGAAAAGGTCATCAGGAAGAAGAGAAATATCATTGCTTTCAGAAAGACAGTGTCAGGAAGGAGAAATAATGGGCCTAAAATGTATGTGCAGATGTTTTAGGATAAACCCAACAACCAGCTGGTTTACCTAATCAGGGTTAAGCCAAGAAGAGCCATGCAGAGCCCACACAGGCCTCAGCTGGCACAGGGACGTCTTAGAGAAGGACGAGCGAGACGTGGATGAGTATGGATCTTGCGACTCTTCCATTGCCGTGCCTCCCTGGTCCATTCATCACCCGACTGCCGCTGACAGTGACGGATGGGTCAGACCCAGGACTGGCACCGCACCAGCGCCAGAATCATACGGCCCACGGGCCCACTGACAGCTGGAGCACTGTGTCAAGTGGCAGAGAGACGTTGGCCATTAATAATCCCAGTCACATGATCCGAGTCGCGCACGGACGGGAGAAGGGCCGCGAGTCAGACGGCGGCCCGGAAGGGAGATGTCACGTCGGGTAGGGTGACAGTCATGGAGGCCTGCTCTTTAATCAAGTGTGTGGAGATTGGATAATAGCTATATCTCCACCAAATTGCAGGAGGGCAAGGGATGAGGTTTTTAAACAGGAGCTGTTTTAAATAGCTCAGGTTTGGTAAGTAAGGCTCAAGGTGGTGAGAAATAGCATATGTATGGGATGTGGATTCAGGCGTTATCAAGGATAAAAACGTGTCATGAATTTTATCAATGACACAATGCTAATCAAAAATTTTAAAAATAGATATTGCCACTCCCAGCATGTGCACTCCCAACATGCATTGCAGAATTATTAAATTATGTACACAAAAATGCTGAGTTATTTTAAACCAGTGTTGGGTCAAAAACTGACAAACCCAGATGCAGGGGTTAAATTAACCCAGCAGCAATATTTGACCCAACAATGGGTTAAACAACCTAGCATTATGGGTTAAATTGACCCAGCATAGGTTCAACTGGAATCCAGACCTGGTCTGTCATTTATTAAGGTATGTGGGCCAAGTCGTGTGGGCCAGAGCTGGACCACAAAAAAATTAGATCACGCTCAGGTGTGGCTCAGTTTTTGGCTTTCGGGTTAAAAGCTAGTGTTGATATGGTTTATGGTTATGTTTCGGTTCCAATGTTACATTTTGATCTAGCCCAATTCAGGGCAAGTTATGGCCCATGTGTGGGCCTTGTCTGGAATCCAGACCTGGCCCATACTAGGTCCGTCATTCATGCTTGGTATGTCGGCCAAGCAAAAACTGGTTGTGTGGGCCAGAGCTGGGCCAGAGAAAATTTTAGTTATTTTAAAACCAGCATTGGGTCAAAAACTGACAAAACAAGCTGCAGGGGTAAATTAACCCAGCAGCTATATTTGACCCAACAATGGGTTAAACAACCTAGCATTATGGGTTAAAACGACCAAGTATGGGTTCAACTGGAATCCAGACCTGGCCCACACTAGGTCCGTCATTCATTGCGGTATGTGGGCCAAGCAAAAACTGGTTGTGTGGGCCGGAGCTGAGCCAGAGAAAAATTTAGTTATTTTAAAACCAGCGTTGGGTCAAAAACTGACAAACCCAGCTGCAGGGGTTAAATTAACCCAGCAGCTATATTTGACCCAACAATGGGTTAAACAACCTAGCATTATGGGTTAAAACGACCCAGCATAGGTTCAACTGGAATCCAGACCTGGCCCACACTTGGTCCGTCATTCATTGTGGTATGTGGGCCAAGTCGTGTGGGCCAGAGCTGGGCCACAGAAAACTGGATCAGGCTCAGGTGTGGCTCAGTTTTGGGCTTTCTGGTTAAAAACTGGTGTTGATATTTATGTTTTTGTTTGGTTCCAATGTTACATTTTGATCTGGCCCAATTCAGGGCCAGTTATGGTTAATTAACTTGAGGGTTGAGACTTGGGCAAGTTATGGCCCATGTGTGGGCCTTGTCTGGAATCCACACCTGGCCCACACTAGGTCCGTCATTCATTGCAGTATGTGGGCCAAGCAAAAACTGGTTGTGTGGGCCGGAGCTGGGCCAGAAAAAAATTGCTATGTGGGTACCAAGCAAGACAACATGGTGACAGCGGTCAAGAGGTAAAAAAGACTTAGGGCTTACCCGGGAGAGCCAGTTCTCATTTGACACGTGTTACGTCCCTTAAGATTTTACTGGGGTATGACAAAGGACGTGTAGCATATTAAAAATATTTATCAAATAATTTTTGTTTCCTTCTTTTTTGCCTACAAAACTTAGTTAGTTTGTACAACATTTGGGGAATATTTTTGCTAACCTTTTTGTATGTGTTTTCATTGCATATTTTAAGTTCCACTCAAAGCTAGAAAAGTCAAAAGCTAAAAGAAACATTCGTTATACAGAGACAGTTATACATATATCACACTTTGCATTACATCACAAAGTGAGAAAAGCAATAAAAAATAGTGTAAACATTTGCGTTAACATTGTCTTTCAAGTCTCCTTGCCCAGAAGCATGTAGACCATGAAGAAATGTTGCATATACTTAAGCCATTTACTTCAATGCTTCCTTTAGGAACCAAGAAGATCCTTTAATCCAATTCACCACTGCAATCAAAAAGCCACGTTTAATGCATATAATAATCAAAGCTGCAACGCTGCCAACCATTTTGCATGTCATTACCGAGAGTTTTGGGGTAATGAGGTCGCTTTTAATGGGATTCAAAAAAGGCCTTCATATCAAGCCATGCGTCGAAGTATGCACACTAATTTGGTTTAAAAATCATTTCAACCAAAGACAATCACACCCTAGAAGTGAACTAGGTTTGTCCTCCAAGAACAAGGTCCCTAATTTCAACCTTGAGCTGTGGGTCCATATTTGAGTGGGGAGGAAAATATCATTACCTATTTCAGTGTTATTAAGGCAAAATGCCACCCAGCCAAATGCAAAGTGATTAACTTCAACGTCCTCTACAGGCTAATAAATGCAAATTTTGGCAGGTGTTGGTAGGGACCTACAGTCACTCTAGTAGAATTACAGTAGTCACTGTAAGAAATTTGCTATAGTGCCAGATCTACTCATTACTTTTCTCTTAATATACAGTATAAGTGTAAATATTACCAGTCTGGAATATGTATATAGCTTTTCCTCTAATTGATTTACAATTAAATACAATTAAACACCTCCAAGTTTCTGGCCCCTATTCTATAAGATTATAAATGTATTTTAACGTGGTGCATTTCTGTATATTAATCTTCCATTTTTTTAAGCCGACAAAACAAATACTCTCCTACTCTTGATGAAAAAACTATTCATCAACCGCAGGAGGTTTCACTGGCCGTAAAGGTTGTTTAACATTTTTATAAAGAAATTGCAAATCTATACGATTCCCCAGATCTACGGCTATAATTGCAGAGGAATGGTGGGTTGATAGATTGGGTTCATCAATCTAGAGAGAGAGCAAGAACGTGCACAAGATGGATGCATAAATTGCACTTGATGGACCAAGTTCTTAATCCATTAGTTATGATTATGAGATTGCAAATTAGGTTCTCAGTTATAAAAGTGAAATACATACGACATTTTGATTTGAAAGCTGTAAATTGTGCCTGTATACATTAATATTCTGCAGGCAAATAAAATGTATAAGCAAACATGGGTTGCGGAAAGCAGAGGAACATTTGTAAGAACTTTAGAAAATAAATCTAGCTCAGGAAGAGCAATAAGTGACTGAAATATAAGTCCACAACAACATTTACATGGTATCAAGATAATAGAAACTAATTTCTGAATGAACAGTCTTCACAAAGTCCTTCCATCTCGCATGAAAAAAAAACACAACAGGAGTCTCAACAGGCAAAAAGTCCCTCCAAATCACTTAAACACAGCATGTGTATGAGATTAACTCTCCGATTATGTGGGACATTACATATTATGCATTTGGCAGACACTAATCCACTAACGGTCCATTTAAGCTATACATTTTATGACCAAGTAATTGAACTAATGACTGCAGCATTGCTAGCACTATGCGGTACCAGCTAAGCAATCCAGGAAAACAGCCAGTTGTTGCTGTTGACAACTGGTTTAAATAACCAACAATCCTGTAGACTGTTTACATCAAAACTTTCCAAATAAATCACCATAATTTGGTTGAACACTCCTAATTCCCAAAAGTAGTACAACGGTTGTTGTTTGTAAAAAATAAAAATACAAAATGCCTTGATCACTACCAACAAAACCAAGTTGAATAAACCAACTTTCTCATTTTACTCCATTTTATTGTGCCACAGGACACCTGCAGGGGCAGACAGCCAAATCGGTGGGATGGTTGAAGGGATTTGGGGGCGGAATTCTCCTTAGCTAAGGAACACTGAGCTCTTTTTCCCTATGACTCCCATCTGTTGAGTGGTCATTGTCCGTAAAGTGTTACAGCTGCAAAAGACCAGTCCTACATTCTCCCCTGAAAGGCCTTTTTAACATATTCAAAACCTCCACAACCCATTATGCCTGTACTGTTACCAAGCCTTAAATTTATTCATTGACATTGCTTTAAAACCAGGCATTTGCACCCCGTCTAAAAACTTCACCCCCTATCCCTCCGACAGATTGGCTCCGCCTTTGGCCACTATCACAATGACATTTACTATTCTCTATCTCCTGCCTTTCTCTCTCTTTTTCTTTCTTTCCAACAACCTCATAAGAGAGTCTTAAACACAGCCCTTTCCAGGTAGAGCAGACGTATGTTTTTTCCAGCCACCCCGCTATTCTGTGATCACATCCTGCTTGGAAATTGTTCATCCGATCATTCGCCTTTTGTGGCCGATTTCATGCCATGTACGATTCTGTGTTCCTGTCTCTCATGAAGCTGTCAGCCGCACAAAGTGTCCCAACTGGGGTCATGCCACTAGTGGTGGGAATGGACCATCACCGTGGCTTCTTGGAGGAAGCCCACCCACAGTCCTTTGCTCCGCGGGGCTTTAATTTGACTTCAACTTTTATTATGCAGGCCCCCTGAGGAGAGAACACTTTTACAAGCCTCCATAAAGCCCTTTTTAATAATGGGCTGAAGGGCCAAATAATGGGCCTGCCACTGCTGTTTGACCACTCATGGCATGCTCCAATAAAGTGGGCTATTCATCTGTGCTCCCTTTCACTGGTTCACTATGGGGGGAATTTAGGCTGGGTGCTTATGTATGGAGTACCAGGAAAGCCGATGAAATAGATTTAATGGATCTCTACGATTCATGCACACATAGACTAAAGGTGGCCCTTTTTCTCCTAACTTCCTTTGCCTTCCAGCTTTTTGCTTTTGTAAAGGATCCAGAGCTGTTGAAGCTTATAAGGGAAACAAGAGTCTAATTTCAAGTGAAGTGCAAGAGAGAAACAGAGGAACAACACAAGTACATCAAAGATTGAGTGAGGAAATTAGTTTAGTCTGAATTGAGACAGTTTTGAATAATTGCTATACGGTGGTGGAGAACGTTTCTGGTTTGCCTTCTAAAAAGCAGTAAAACATTACAGATTAATGTCAAAGTCATTTTAATATTAGATTAAATGAAATAATATGATCTGAAACTTGTGCACACACACACACTAGATTAATTTGAATTAGGCTCTACAGATCAGTGTGCCTACCCAATAAATTCTAGGTAAAATCAGCCTGGTCTCACTGTTAATAATATGTAGTATTAATACATAACATTCAAAAACACACTACATATTTTTGGATACTTAAATAGACGCTGCGAAACATTTGCAAATCTTTTATTCAACAAAGACTGCTGTATAATTTTACTTTAACCATTTTATCGATAATGTTACCACCCTAACCCTACCCAAACCTTAAGCCCGATTTATAGTCGTGCGTAGGTTCTACGCCGTAGGTTATCCATAGCCTGCGCGTAGCTCTGCGTAGCCTGACGTGCACCTCGCAAAATTTTTAACAGCGCGTCAGTTCTACGCGGACCGCGGGTGATTGGTCCACCAGAACCCCTCCCATCAGGTAAAAAAATTGCGTCATAGGTATTTCCGTTTGCGACGGTGAAAACAAAGATGAGCCAAGCTGAGGAGTGATTTAAAAGATGGCAGACGGCAATGTCGCAAATCTGTGACATAGCATGCAATAGCCAATGAGTGTTTGATATCACTGTCCTAAAGCAATGTGTTGTAAAGCTTCTTGAGGCGCAATATTTGAATGAATTTGAATTCATAAGGAATGTGAGATTTGACATTTACGGTCACTGCTGAGAATTGAAATCAAGATCGTTGGATAAAGGATTGAATTTGGATTTGTTCCTCGCAATCGTTTGACTTTTTAAGATGTGGATTACAGCGAATGAATAAAATTACCATCTTTTGTAAATGTATGTAATTATTGTTGCATGGGAAAAAACTTTTTTGTTTCATGGGAATTATAGCAATATCTGAAAGTATATGAAAGTTATGAACATTTCATTAGGTAAATGAGTAAACTGTCTTAAATAAACAAGTCGAAAATATGACTGAAAACACACTCACATTGGTGAAAAACTGAACACTTCAACCTCTGTTGTCATTTTGACTTCACATGCTATTATCAGAGCAATATGCTACACTTATTACAGGCTTACCTGGAGGTAAATGCCTTGCTCAAGGGTACAATTGTGTTTTGGGAATATCTCTGCAAGATTTGTACAACTTCCTCCATCCTCTTCCTCTTTGGACTTTCTGTTCTGGGTTGAAAAAATGGCAAAATGGGTTATTAATAGAATGTCCAAGTTGCTCTCTTTCCATGCAATTAGAGGGAAAGATGAACATTACAGTTTAACAAGATTCAAGACTTATAATTAAAGGGGTCATATTATGTGATTTCATATTTTCCTTTGTCTTTTGAGTTTTAAAAGCTGTTTGTACATATAGAAGATCCGTAAAGTCGCAAAGATTAAAGCTTCAAACCCAAAGAGATATTTTTTTTAAGTGAAGGCTCATCCACAATTTCCTAAAACGCATTACTCAAACATGCCCCCAAATATCTACACCCCTGTGTGGGAAGATTGGCATAACACCGCCCAAATGTATACACAAAGAAAGAAGGTGTAACTTTTATTCTTGATGTGCTTCGGGAGCTGATATTCCAAATATGGCAAAGAGCATAACATTTCCGTCACACGCTTGAGGTATTCGACCAATCATAACGCACTGGATAGCTGGCCAATCAGAGCACACCGCACTTTTCAAAATGATGAGCTTTGTAAAAATCTATGTGTTTCAATAAAGTGGGGCATAAAGAAGTAACAATAATAAGCATTATGTGGAAAATTATGTGTTTACCTTAAACCGCGTAAAACCATTGCATTACACCTAATGCACAACATAATGTTTTTTTTTTTGCAATGTCATATGACTCTTTAATAAAAAATACATTGCAACATATAAAACATGTTTGATACAACATATGGTAAATGAGTAAATGATTACACAATTGTAATTTCCAGTGGAACTAACACTATAACTACATCACTATGTCTCTAGTACACTCTCAGAAGTAGGGGTACAAAAGTTGTCACTGGGACAGTACCCTTTCAAAAAGGTACACCTTTGTACCCAAAGAGTGCATATTAGTACTTTGAACTGCCAAAATGTACCTTTAAAGGAACATATTTGTACCTAAATGGTACATATTAGGACCTTTTTTAAAGGGTACTGCCCCAGTGACAGCTTCGAACCTTTATTTTTGACAGTATAATAACTGGTTAATTATTCATCGCTTATAGTTTGACTATATTCGAGTCCTCGTCTCCAGTATAATAACTGGTTAATTATTCATCGCTTATAGTTTGACTATATTCGAGTCCTCGTCTCCATGTTTTGAAAATTAAGTGACTTTTCTCTGGCATATCAAAAGGCACTTATGCATCATCAACCCAGTCTAATGCCTCTTTGATTGTATTCCGCATCGGATTTTAAATAATGACAAATGACGCACTTTTACAAACTGCCTGAGGAGCGTTTTTAAAGCAACGAGCCCAACTTAATGCCACGAGGTGTTAACGGATTGATTCTCCTAATCTGTTCAGCTACACCGCTTGTCAGTGTAGGCCAGCCGAATTGTCTTAAGACAGCCTGGTGTGCTGTGTGTTAACCAATTTCACGGCCATCTGTCACGCACAGTTAAACTTTGCGTTGCCGTGTTGAGGGGAGGGAAAACCCCACAGAAACAGGAGGAGGAGAGGAAGGAAAAGGAACACTGGACGACGGGGAGAAATGGGAGGCTCTGTTGCCGCGGCCGGACAGAATGGATCATACAGCAAGCTGTGTAGCCGTCCTCAAGTTCATTCAGACCGCACTGCAACCAGACCACTGACTTTTCTTCCCAGCTAATTATGTGGAAACTG
This sequence comes from Misgurnus anguillicaudatus, assembly GCF_027580225.2. Lineage (NCBI taxonomy): Eukaryota > Metazoa > Chordata > Actinopteri > Cypriniformes > Cobitidae > Misgurnus > Misgurnus anguillicaudatus. The sequence goes on from NC_073345.2 coordinate 22,815,640, forward strand.
CAAAGACAATGAAGCATCTGGTGGTCTTTCTTCCTGGCTTCAATTTTTCTCAATATTGTGACAGGCTAATGTATTGTGTCTGACTCAGCCATCCCAGCAGGGGACTCGGTGAAAGGCAGGGTCAGAAGAGAGCAAATAGATGAATTTATAACTTTGCCTTTTCACATTAAAGTAGCGAGATTGTTTCGCTGGGTCCCACTCCGCCCCCTCTTGCTGTCACTCCACAGAGACCAGGACTCCCTCTGAAAACATGTTTTGTCTGTGCCACCCAAACAGAATCTGGCCTTCTCCTTTCTGAGTGGCCTGGGTCACTACTGTTGGCCAACCTCCCCTATTCCTGCTAAACCTCCTAACACAGACAGTGAAAAGGACAGAGACCAAGTCAGACGAAAAAGAGACGGCTCATCTGAATTTTCCTAAAAGTAGATAATAATAATAGACAGAAATAGAATAGAAACAGACATTTATGAGCAGCATATCGATAAATCTGAGCATTGTGATATTTTATTTGGCAATAGTGTATCGATTCTCAAAAATGTAATATCGATATTTTTTTAAAGCGCACCTATTATGCAAAATCTACTTTTAGAAGGCGTTTGGACAAAATGTGTGTTGGCAGTGTGTGAAAACAACCACCCTACGAAGAAAACAATCCCCCCACTCCTTGTTTTTTAATCTTCATTAAACCAAAGCAGTCTCATTAGACATGCCATTTTGATTCTCTTATCAATGTGAGGTCACATTGATAAAGCCCCGCACAATCCTGCATTACAATAGTTTCCACCCTAAGTGAGTTGTACTCTGTCCACTAGATACTGTTGTCTCAGATCTATTTTAACTGAAAGCACTCACTGTCTGTTTGTATGGAAGTGAAGAGCTGTAGCTCATTTGCATTTAAAGGTACAGACATTACAATAGCGTGTTTTTGCTCCCACCCAAATTTTGGACGTGTTATATAAATGACCTGTGGGGTATTTTGAGCTGAAACTTTACAGACACATTCTGGGCACACATGAGACTTATATTACATCTTGCAGTGGTGGTAAGTAACGAAGTAAAAATACTTCGTTACTTTACTTAAGTACTTTTTTCGGGGATCTGTACTTTACTTGAGTATGTTTTATTTGCATCTACTTTTACTCTTACTCCACTACAATATTAAAGAAAACGTTTACTTTTTACTCCGATACATTTCCCCATGCCCGCTCCAAGTATTTATTACACTGGCTTTCCAAACCAATGAAAACTGGGTTTTCTTTTGAAACAAAAAAAGAACGCGCACGAGCTCTTTGCCAGCATATGCTCAGCAGTCAGTTCGGCACGCATTGCGAAGTGGAAGATGACCGCAGAAACAGGTGAAGGTTCAGCTCTCGCTGCCGTTCCCCTAACCAAATATTTTGATATGCCTCAATGCAAATAATTAGACTAAAAATCATGTAAACAGTGTTTATTGTTCAGAAAACATGAACTGGAGCTTGTTTTTAATAATAAAAAAACTCAGCATCACATATTGTTTTTAGATTACATTCATTGTATTTTATCAAATATATAAATAATAACTTCAACACAATATAGAGGACTTAAAACAGATATTTATTCACAGATAAATAAATACTTTACAGATCTTACCACTGCAGTTAGTCGCCAATCCGTTTTTAGATAAAATGTTCAAAGCTTTTCCTTAACATCATATTCTCTTTATAATACGTGTCAAATCAATTGGAAATATATTTTTGTCCACACTTATTTAAGTTAACGTCACTAAATGAAGAAAAAGATAAAATAATTAGCTGAAATAATGTATTCTGAGATAAAAAGATTTCATTCACTTTAACAAATCTTACCACAGTTTATCTGCCTAACTTTAGCTATCCCCGTTTCACATCAATCAAAAGGTTCTTTTAACATCATATTCTCCTCATATATAGACGTTACGATCGAAAACCACTAAAATATATATTTGTTCTCTCATATTTAAGTTACTAAATGATGAAAGAAAGAAAAGAAATCAGTAAAATAATGTTTGTTTCTGAGGTAAAATTAAACTATGTTCGCAAGCGCATGCTGGAGGAATAGAGAAGCGCGTGCTGGAGTAGTGGAGCCTGCACGACTTACGCACTAATAAAGAATACAATGGATTTAATGATGTTTTCACTTAATTTCCAAAAAATGGGTGGATAGCAGCAGTAGTGAATACATACGGAGCAATGGGACTTCTGTCTAGGTTATAAAAATAAAAAATAAAAATAGCATACAGGGAACGTTCTCTCTAGGTTATAAAAAATAAAAATAACCTACAGGAAATGTTTTGGGAAGGTTCTCTTTAAACCTAAAAATAACCTACAGGGAATGAGCGTTCTCTATAGGTTATAAAATTAAACCTAAAAATAACCTGCAGGGACTGGAAACGTTCTTATTTGGTTCCCATAAATAACCAAATGGGAACCATATTTGAACATTAGGGGAACGGTATGTGTTTGCTTGGAGGCTAGTAAGCACAACTGGTTCTCCCTGCATGCTGCCAAAACAATTGATCTGCCTAATTATTGCTATACATTTTTTATAATATTTACTTTTTACTTTCGGTACTTAAGTACGTTTTAAATTGGATACTTTTGTACTTTTACTCAAGTGATGTTTGATTGGAGGACTTTCTACTTTTACTGGAGTTATTTTTTATTTGGGTATAAATACTTTTACTCGAGTATAACTTTTGAGTACTTTTACCACCCCTGACATCTTGTAAAAAGGCCAAAATAGGTGTCCTTTAAATAAAAATCATACAACATTCATTGCAGTTGTTTTTTGTGTGTTTATATCCCAACCACGTAATCATAGAAGAACCATTTTTAGTGCCATATAGCACCGTTGAAGCACCCGTGTAGAACCATATAGGGGCCATATAGCACCACTATAGCACCACATATGGTTCTACATAGCACTATATGGTTCTACACGGGTGCTTCACTGGTGCTATATGGCACTTCTATGATTACGAGCAAAGAACCACTTTTGGTGCTATATAGCACCGTTTGTTTTTAGAGTGTAGACAGCATTTTTCTCATCTCGGAACTTAAACAGTGACAAGAAGTACTAGCATAAGAGCGCATCTACATTTTTTTGTTAAGCTTCACATATGGGGTTCTCAATGACAGCTTTTCTAAAATGATATACTGTTATTCTCCTAAAATAGGAAATAGCCCAATATATTGTTGCGCTTTACAGTATCAGACCTACCAACCTTGGATTATTTTTTTTTGAGTAGCAGCAGCCGAAAGGACAGAACACATTTACGTGGAAATTCGCGTAATGGGCTTCTGCGACTCCGCTTGCTTTCTGTAATCACGTCACTACTAGAGCAAGCTCTTGATTGGTTAACACGGCGCGTTTTTTCCACCAAAGTTCAAATTTTTCAACTCACGTGTTTTCCGCAATGCTCAATTCGCGCCATTAGCGCAAACTAGATGCGCGTCAACACGTCTTCACATTGCCTTAACATTGAAATCACTCGCACTTTACCACGGCTGGTCTGAATGCTGTATGATGACGCAAGAGTTGCAACTATGGCAGCTGAGAAGGCCATTCTTTGTGTTCTTTTTTATATGCTTCCGGAGTCCGATTAAATTTTTATAAATACGTGTTTAATACTGTAAAATACCCTTGATGTTATAGTCACTGCCCTTGCCATCCAGAATGAAAGACAACATTCCATCTTAAACCCATTGAGTGCGCTGTCTCTTTAGTACCGCGTGGTTTATTTACCTTTTGCGGCTGATTGGACTGCAGTTCTGACACACTCACCAAACAAGACAAAACGTATCTCAAACATCGAACGTGCCCCTGGTTTTTGCGTAGTTTCGAGTGACAAATCGTACCAGCATACTTTGAGGTCAAAATGATTACCTGCCTACAGGTTGGCAGGTCTGCAGTATCGCGTGTGTATTGCAATGTAACCCATCTACCCTGATACGTATCATATTGCAAGATTCTAGCCGAAACACAGTCCTGCTTGTTACCCTCAAAGTGAGTTTGTTTTTGACTACTGGGAACATCAGCATTGCAAAATGTTGTAATGTTACTTTAAAAGAGACTAAAACTATTCACTATAACAACTTTGCTTTGTGCTGGGTAACACATTAAATACTTTTTCCACTGACCAGAAAAAAACTAGTTTAAAGTCAGTGGCGCGTTGCGCTTTGTTCATTATGCTATTTTAAGGGCGCATGCTTGACCATAATGTATAGCGTGCACAATGCGCACACACTTTGCTTATCTAATCTACACAGATGCAACAGTTATTTTTGCAAATCATAAATTGTTACAATGAAAAATATTAACATATGAGATAAGGGAAATCATTGTGGTGAGCATTGTGGTGATAGTTTTGATTTATTGTGTGGCTGCGTTAAAAAATTCTCATGCAAATAACGATTAAAATATTTTTTGACAAGCTTGGAATTCCCCCGTCTCCTGACATCATTGTAGCGCTTGCGGTGCAACGTCCTGGGGATGCCAGATGATGAGACAATTGAGGCTATTTCCTACCACGCCTGTTTAACCGACGCTGATTTGGGCGGGTTTCTCCCATCCCCATACAAAACAACTTCTCTGTCTTTGACTGCACTTACAGGAACGTCGGTCTCCTCGGCTGTGAACCGCTCCTGGCGTGCGCTTGGTAAATCCGCCATAATAATAGCAACCCGCCATGGAACTTGCGCACTTGCGCTTAAAGTGAATGTTGGATGACGTTCTGATTTGTTTATTTGACGTTACGCCCAAACCACACTTATGAATAATGAACCTACTTCAGACCAACCCCTTATAGATTTGCACCTGGCGCAAGAGTTATTTCTCCCGCCGGGAAAATAGCAACAGCGCCCAAGATCCGCCCACAAAGTCACTTGCACTTTGCGCTTGACACTTGCGTTTCAGGTCGTTAAAATAGGGCCCATTGTGTTCAAGTATAATCAAAAAATATATTACTTCAAAAAAATGTACAGTGCACAGTGTAACACAGTACCACAACATTAGCCAAGAGTTGTATAAAACAAAAATCATGAAATTCAGCAAAACAGGTGGTGTTCATTTGCCAAACTTTATCAGTGGCCCAACAAGTAAGGACACCCATCTTCCTCTCCTGCACACCCGATCATACTCGAGTCAGTGCTGATCTTCAAGAACCCTCCATTCCCCCTCTTTTCCTCCTTAATTAAATGTGCACTTCATTAATGTAAATTGAGGGGCTTTAATGCCCTTGTTGAAATTCTGAAGAAAGTGCTGTGGCCTTGCGAAATGCTCAGGCATCATTGCAAATTAGATTAGGGACCAAGAAAGGCAGTAAAATTAGAATGATAATGGTTGATATGGGTGCCTGACAGGCATGACTATTCAAGGATCAATGGGATGTAGAATGCCGAGCGAAAGCCCGCTCTCAAAGGCTTGGACCCACGTCAGCCTACAGATGTGCCTTTTGGAAGCACTTTAAATTAGTTTAATTTGGTAAATGGTAGGGATTTAGAAGCTCTTAGCCTGCCTGTAACAAGACAAGAATACATTGAAATGTTTTGCTATTATTTTATTAGCATAAAATGGGATAGAGGATGATTTGCATTCCCAACAAGTCTGCTTTTTTTGTTAATTTACTTTTTTCACTTAAAATAGCATTTATCCATTTCATCCCTGGTCTTAAAACGAACCCTTTTCCCAAGCTGCTTTTCATTCTGTTTAATCCTGTTAAGTACGGGAATGGGGGTTGATTTTATTCCAGCTAATCTTATCAAACACACCAATTACAAGATAATTTTGATTAAAAACCAATGGCTGAAAAAGGCTAAGGGCATTTCATTGCAACTTAAGATTCATAGCTGTTTTTGTTCAGGACAATCTTAGCCTGTGCCTGTCAAAAGCTGTTAAAGCATTACGACCAACCTGAAGTTCATGGTTTGGACGTACGGACAGCGGCACAAAACCAGTAACACTTAAAAAACAAACTGTCACTGGTTCAATGAAAAATCCCTGGATGCAGGCCATATTTGGCTAGCCGTGGGCTGCCCTGTGCATACTGACTGCTGCTTTTAATTTGACCACTATTCTTTTGCGTAATCTGACATCAGTGACTTAGCCTCTTGGTAAACAACAGCAGTGTCGCTGAAAAGGGAGAAGCCATGCATGGGGTGATGGGGGCTGGGTCAAAGGAAGTGACTTTTAACTAGTTTGCTTTTTAGCCACTTAGGAAATGCAAAGAGAAGGATTACATAAAGATCCGCTGCATTGTAAGGGGGTGGAAAATGTGCACTTTGCCTAAAGAGTCATTACACTGCACTGACTTAAAATCATGCCGAGCTGTTCCAAACAATTAATGCAGTCCATGAAGTCAAGTAGATTTAATTATATCACAAATGTGATCTCATTAGCATTTGTGAGTGAAAGTATAACCATCTTTGTTTCACCAATATTCCCTACCTGTTGAGCTTTGATAATAATTAAATTCAGCCATGCAAATAGTACAAAATGCTTTTAATAGTAGCATCAGGATTGGTCTCAAAAAAGATCTAGACTGTACAACAGTGATCAATGAAATCTTAATTAATGCAGGAAACAACCCCCATTATTATTACTACCAGAGACTCTCCATAGAGGAAAGTCTTCATGAACTTCTCATCTAAACAGTTTCAGTTCAGTAAATAATGAGAGAAGCAAAAGCAATTCTCTAGAAGAGGTTAAAATAAACACAGGTGTCAAGTCAGCTGTAGATAACCCCGAAAATAGGTGGACTGGCCATCTGGCCACTGAGCTATTTGGGCCGACAGTCCCGAGTTCGTCACTTTTTTAATCTATATATTATTGTTTCTGATGAGCCCATAAATCCAGACAGTTGATCAGCGGCCCGATTGACATTGGGCTGGTCCAATCGACATCGGGCTGGCCCAATCACATAGTTAAGCACCAACCCCTTTCACTTTGGTCCTGCCGGCGTAATGCATAAAAAATAGCGCAAGAGTAACCACTGGCCTTTGACCTTAACACACAGTCTGCGGCCCATAGGCTATTTTCTTCATTGATGTAGTTACAGTGTCAAAATGTTGACAAATCACAATGAGTTTCTGTTCACAAAAGTCATTATAAACGACTCCCAACCAATGGAATTACACGCCTGAGCAAGATTTTTTAACCAATCAAATGAAAGAAATCGAGTTTTTGTTAAAACAAACGTGAATTCCTGCCAATCACATTACAGAGCAAAGCAGAATTTTAACCAATTAAATGAAAGAAGGCGGGAGTCTCTGTTCACTAAGGTTGAGCGTTTGTATAGTGCTTAAAGGTGCAGTGTGTAATTTTTAAAAGGATCTTAGAAATGCAAAATAATATACAAAACTATATTTTTAGGGGTGTATAAAGACCTTTTTATAATGAATCGTTATGTTTTTATTACCTTAGATTGAGATGTTTTATATACATACACACTGAAAAAAATGATTCATTGAATTTAATCAATTTTTTTAAGGTAAGTGCAATCAATTTATTTAAGCTACATTTAACCAAAAAAGATTAGTAAAGTAAAGTAAAATATAAAACTTTTGGTTAAATGTAGCTTAAATAAATTGATTGCAACCACTTACCTTAAAAAATTGATTAAATTCAATTAATCATTTTTTCAGTGCACTGAAGGTCCCCTTACGTGGAAGTCGCCATTTTGTTCTGCCGTGTTTCTACAGAAGCCCTTAACGGACAAACCTTTTTACTAAGTTGTCTCCAATGATGACATTTTTCCGGTGGTGGCTATCGCAGCTTCTCTATGCGTTGGCAAAAAGGCTATTTCTAAAGCTATGGGTGAGCAGTGAACTGAGCCATTCGCAACCTCACCACTAGATGCCGCTAAAATTTACACACTGCACCTTTAACACATGAATGCATATTGTTTCAAAGCTGAATTACAAAAAACGCATCCTTATATTAAAAAATACAGACAGTTAGCAAATCAAGAAATGCAAACTACTTAACTTTGGGTCAATTTTGCAATTTTAATTTAAAAGTGTCATTAAGATTATTTGCTATGTAACACTTGCTGCAGTGACTGTCAGTCAAGCAAATAAACACAATAAATGTTTATAGTACACGGTATAAGATAAAGTAAGAATGTGTGTAAATTGTGGATTAAATTATAATGGAAGAATTCATGAGAAGGCACAACTGCTATCACAAGTAATTAAATTACATTGAGTTTAAAAAATCTTACTAAATCTAATATCATTTTTAGTTAGATGTTTTATTTTTTTTATTTATTTATTTTTTTTTTTGAGAAAGAGATTTTGTGAGTACGTTTCATTTGTTCCCTATTGACAAAATTAGCCTTGATTTTGGACAGTATATCCAAAAACAGTGTATCCATAAAGAAACCTGTGTTTCATTCTCATGTTAACAAAGTCTGTCCACACCTTTGGTTACACTTTTTGGCTGTTCTGGTAGCTTTCAGTAAATGAATTTGTTCTCGATAATGATTTATAAAACTTATTGAGAGATCTTCACCCTCAGATCTGACAAACAGAACAAAGAGTCAAAGCCTCAGGTTTAACCTTGTTTTATGTTATGGTTGGTTTACACATTCAAGAGACCAAAAAGACCGAAACTGTGTGCGTTATCGAATGAGGTGCCGGTCTGGTCCAAAATGACAGGGCCGATTTTTTTTCCCAGTCTGCCCATGACCCCGAAATACCAAATACACAACAAAAATAACTAAGTAAATGCTGATTAAAAACCACCCTATGTTTCAAACAAACAAAGTTTGTAAGCAAACATACAAATTTCAAATTCACAATCTTTTATATTTATAACACAAAAAATACAGAAAGTCAAAACTGTGCTTATTGCGCGATGGGGCTGAAGAAGCTATTTATACCTGATCTTATTTTTGAAAAAAACTGGTGCAACCCAATATAGGTTAATAAGTATGACTTAAACCAGTAAATGTATACCAAATAAAGGTAATATAAATACAATATATAAATGGTTCTTATTTGTATTTCTTGGACCATAAAGAAATTTATAAAAATGCAATGAAAAGATTTTAACAATTCCATTAGGTGAAATGATTTTACAGCGTGACTGCTCTTAAAGGGCAGCAGAAAGCTAATGAGACCCCTATAGGAAGAGGATCCTCTGTAATTAATCAGCTTCCTATCTGATTATGGTGTCCATCAACAAGAGACACGCTGCTGTTTGCTTTAACAGGCAAAGGCTTCAAATTAGACACTTTCAGCATTGAAAGGTTTGAATAATAGCAGGTAAAAACAGCTCTTTTAAAGTGCAACTTTGTTCTGAAAAAATGGTTTAAACGAAACAATAAAAAATGTAACATTGATTTTTCCATGCCAATCTAATTTTCAAAGCTTCAGTTTAACTATACAGTTACCTTTCTTCCTTTATTTCATCTTAATCACAGACCCCCAACCCCCTCGGATACCTCTTAGCAAGGATACATGTCCTCCGTGGGTCGGGATCAATGTTAAAAAGTGGAATTAGTCATTCTAAATCATGCGGCGGTGGTCGAAGGGATGGCCTCCGAAAATCATTAGACAATCATGTATTCCTATTGATTTATTCAAAGTACCTGGACTGAAAGCAGATTAAACAGAAAGCAAAAGGAAGCTAATGCTGATTAAATGGCAGAGGAATGGGAGGTCCTTGGGGTATGTTTTTGTCCTAATCAGTAAGAAACAATACTGCGGCAATCACTGCTCCAAACAGGTCTATTAAGGGCCCTTTACTTGACATATTTATGTATTTCAAATACTGGGTAGCGCATTAAATTGAGTTTACTCACAGCACCTTTGCATCTGAGTTGTGGGCGTCTGACATGCAAAGCACTACCCCACGCCTGCCTCACTGATGGATGTGTGTTACAGCTTGTAATGTATACTGTATCTAATATCCTGAAAAAACAGGAAAGAAAAAGGTAAATGTTAATTAAAAATATAATAATAAACAATAAATAAACTGTCAGCTAAAATACAGATATAAAAGACGGAAAAAATGCAATGGTAAAAGCTGGAAAATTAATTTTATACACAAACTAGAGGGATAAAAAATTAAGAAATATAAAATAATAATAAAAATATTAATAAATAACAGTAAAATGTACACATTAACAATGTTAAAAAAAATCGCAGATCAGAGCACTGTACACTGTAAAAATTCCTTATTACATTTAAATTTTCAAGATTAATCCATTTGAATTTACAACTTAACTAGTGAGGAGTGCTATAAATTATAACAAACATTATAAAATAATAACTTTCTAAACTAACTAATTTAAATTCATTTTTATAATTTATAGCAACTCCTCACTACTTAAGAAAGTTGAAATGAATTGTAAATTCAAGTTGATTAAAAACTATGAAGTATGGTTACAACAGTATCAACTTACTATCACTTACTGTCAACTTTGGTCTATTAAAGCTGTAACTACAGTAAAAAATGTCTGTAGAAATTACAGTATTACTGCACTGTAAAAAAAATCTGTAGAAATTACAGTATTACTGGGTATTACTGGCAACTATCTGCCAGTAACTTAATGTAGATTTTACATTTATGTTATTTACTGGCAAAAGTTTGTTCAAAGTTAAATGAACATGAAACATTTACAGTCTTATCTTCTACAGTAGGTTACTGGCAATCAGCTGCATAAATACAGCAATTTTTTACAGTGTTGGTATTACTGGCAACTAGCTGCCAGTAACTTACTCTAGATTTTACAGTTATGTTATTTACTGGCAACAGTTTGTTCAAAGACAACATGTTCAGTCTTTATCTTCTACAGTAAGTTACTGGCAACCAGCTGCATAATTCCAGCAATTTTTAGCTGCCAGTAACTAGCTGCCAGTAACTTACTCTAGATTTTACATTTATTTAGCTGCATAACAGTAAAATATGCATGGCTTTCCTATCCCTCTAACACCTCCATTTGATTGCTAATCATTTTAAGGTAAAATGTACTGTCCATGGACTTGGCCATTTAAATTCTTTTGAAAATATTATGACTTTATGACAGCACTGCATTGGGTGAAAGTTAACAACATAATGTAACTCTCCTACAATGAAAAACCACAATGACATATTTAAACAGCTGTGAGTCAATAGTGCCTACTCTCTAGTATGGGCTCTTCAACAATGTTTGACAACAGCCAAGCCACACATCTTTGTCTATAAGCCAAACAGAGGAACTGTGGTCTTTTTTTCTCTGCACATCTTTATTGAACTGACGTTTTTGGTAGCTGGGTTGACTTTTACAGTATATCGGTTTGTTCTATGGATTTTTAATTTAATTCATAGTTTTTTTTTTGGGGGGGGGGGCTGATATGGGCAAGATTAATATAGCCATATGTCAATACTGCATCAATAACAAACTAATAAAGATGCCATAATGGCTCTAACACAAATACCAATTTACAATGTTTAAAACATTGAAATTAATAAGAAAGTCATTAATTTTGCATTTTCAGTTTAATAATGTGAAAAAATAGTTCAATTAATTTGACAAAGGTTGTAAGGCAATAAAGTTGCATATTCAATTGATTTGTATTCTGTGACAAAAGATAATTTTTCATATTTTTTAGACTGAAGTTGTGACACAAAGTCCACATTCGGGCAATTTAGTGCAGCGTTGAACCCAGGTAAAGTCATAGGTTTGAAAAGCCATTTGTCCGTTTTCCTGCACTTCACTGCAAACAGATCTGTACAGTCGAGTCGACCATGATGAAACCAGAACAAAGCAGAAAGTCAATTCAGATTGAATGAAACCAGGGGTAGCAAAGAAAAATCATGCAATTTTGTGAGAAGGAGAGAGAGATAGATATAGTACGAAGAGGGGCTATATCAAGATTTGATATAGCATGGTTATGCTTGAGATCAACTCTGAAGCATGGCCTGCTTGTGTCAAGCCATTGCACAAAAATCAATACTTGTTCAGTACAAACATACAAAATAAAAGCCTGTTCATGGGCCGGCATCTCTCGTGCCTTGAGGATCTACATTGACAGCAGAAGGAAGCACTGGGTGGGCTTCACAAGGAGGGTAATCAATGAGGCAAAGGGTTGAGATCTACTGATTTACTCCTCCTGTGGGTTGATTAGGCTTTGGGGACATTTGAAGCAAGCAGAAATCACTACAGCAGAATGCATAATCCATATCAACATCAGCTCTGAAATAGTTTGGATGTGATTCGCTAGTGCATGTGCATAAATCACAATACAAGTTGAAAAAAATGATTTTGTATTAAAAATTTTGCTAAATTAAGAGGAACGTATTGTATTATAATTTGACTTTTATAACACAATGGGTTCCAAAAGTCTGAGACCATTAATGAAAATATTGCAACCTGACATTGTGTAATCTTCTTGTAACCTGACACATTTTTAAAATTATATTAACAACATAATAATAATAAGAATAATAAAAAGCTTTAAAATAAATTTCAGAATTTCTGGAATGGACTCCATGAGCAAAACATGATGATCCACATTATCCCAGCATGAATGGCATACTGTATGCTTCAATAAAACTACAAATAGTGCAGGGTCTTAAATATTTTAAAATATTAAAAATCCAACAACTTTTTGTTCCAAGTTTAAATAACATTAAAATTAACATTAAACATTTTTCAATAAGATCTTAAACTTTTGGACTCCACTGTACATTTAATGGCTAAAGTACGCTAAAGTAAATTTCATCATTACGGCTCAAATTAAAAGCATTTAAAGCAGCTAATCTTTAATCCAGGTTGTTTTCTCTTCTCTGTTTTTAATTTGCCTTCGGTGCCCTTTTGTTGACAAAGGTAAACCGATGACGGTTTAGAAAAGCCAGCGTTCAGCCATGTGGAAAAGAAAAAAAGGGATGTGTTGACCCTTCCTAGATTGAATTTAGCACAAGGCTGGATAGCGGCAGTTCTAGGCATGATGGATTATTGTAATGACCACCTTTACGGCCTTTTTGTCATGTTTAAATGGCAATAAATTTAAGCAGAAAGCACAAACCACGTGTTTGAGGCGTAAGTAAAATGTACCTCATCAGCGATGCGCATGTTAAAGCGTCGCAAAATTGGGTAGGCTTATGTTTAGCTTATCAAAAGATTTATTGAGATGCTTTGTCTCTATGTAATTTCCTGTGTTGTGTGAAAAAGTGTCACATCAGGTTGCTTTTACCCATCGGTACACAGGTAGGTAGTCTTTCATACCACTAATGAATTTAGAAAGGGCTCCAAGAGATAACCAAAGTATGAGGAAGAAATGAACCTCGCCTAAAAATGTCTGACTGCTTTAGTTTGGCTTTAACACACTGTTGGCTAATGGATGATTTTTGATGAATGAGTTTTGTGGGCGAGGAGCTGATACCAAACATCTTGCTGTGAGAGCCACTGCAGTTGCTGTCGTTTAAGAATCTCCTGGTCGATATGTTTGGAGCGCAGAGGTATGAGTCTCTGTTGGCCTTATCTCTAGCCCTCCTCCCTCTTAACACCAGTGATTGAGTGCTGGATATTAGACCCTCAGGCCACAACATATACACACATCACACACACACATCACACATATTACTCGGGTTGAGAGGAATGGCCAGTTCCCACATAACTCATGAGGAACAGAAATGAAAAAAGAAGATAATGCTCTCAACAATCACGACACAAAATCACACGTTATACAGAACCTAATCCGACCTAAAACCCATTTTTCTGCTTATATTTTCAACACAGTTTTTTTTCTTCAAAAAATGCAAATCTAGTTACAATCAAAATTAAATATTTATTGGCCTACTATTTACATATATAGATATTAAGCCCTGGATATAGTCTGTTTTTAAGCCTATGCACACAGTCGAATGCACAGCCTTGCAAAGCATAGTTCATTTGACTCATACACATACGTTGATGTTCGAGGCATTTTGCAATACCTCTCGTGGCATATACTACAAACTTGTGTAGAGACGCATGGGTGATTCTCACGAAATCCAAACATAGAAGGTGTCCAGCATCAGATTTTTTTTTAAAAGCCCTTGAAGCCAATTTTTTTTTACTTTTAGAGGATTTAAAAAATATTTCCTATAGAATTATTTAAATTTTTTAGTTTATAATTATCAAAAATTATCATTACCGCAAACATGATATTACATATGCATTTACAAACTCGTGTTTCGGTAATGAGAACTAAAAAGTTGTCTAGGTACTATGACAAACAAAATTTTAACTTTTATCTGGAGAGAAAAAATAAGAACTGCTTACCTGGCAGCCATCTTGAGTGTCACAGTCAATTATGTCCCTTCCAACAAATGTTTTTTGAAAATGTTAGTTCAATGAGGGCTAAAACAATGATTGAAAATTGTTGCGGAGGATAAGACAATTTTTCTTGAACACATTTATATTCCTTATTATTGTCTCTACATTTACCAATGATCACCAAATACCACATGTTTCTTTACTGTAAATGTTTATAGTATAACATGCACTGAAGCTTTTAATTTTTTTGATTTTTTTAAATTATAAATTTTCCATGTCAAAGAACCCAAATCCAGTCATGGACATGTTGCGGTAATGAAAATGTTCCCCTTAAATGTGGAAAAAACAACAAAATTGGTTTGTATGATGTCATTTGAAATCATGTGCAAAATAGTATGTTAAGAGATGTTTATAACTGTATGCTTCTTATTTTGATACTCTTACTTTGCATTTACTTTTTTTTATCAAAATGTTTCGTGACACCTCATAAGTCTAATTTCACGAACTACGCATACAGTGTACATGGGGTTTCAAAAATCCGGCGGTTTGCGTACAGTATGCACGCACCCTTCTGATGATGAAAACTGCTTAACACGCACAGTTCACGGACCTCACGTATGCGAGAAAAATAGACCATCTCGGTCCTTTAAATATTCAGCTACTTTACTGGTTTTCTGGTTTTACACTGGCTGAAATTTAAATTGTTTATATGCGGCACCATCCTGCCAACCATTAAATCACTTATAAATAAATAAAACAATACATTACATATTTATCTAATAAATAATGTAAGGTTTATAAATGCATTCAAATTTAAATAAAAAAATAATCACGTGTAAATACACTTTGAGTCATTCTGCTGTACAAAAGCCAGATGACAGGGGAACAGAACAAAAGAGACAAGTTCATCTATTTGGTGATGGACAGAGTGCCCAGGCCGGGACAAACAGTCTATAACAGCATGTAAATGAAGTAGCCTGTGCCAACACACCAATGCTGTCTCTTTATCATGAATAAATATTGGTGGTTCTCACCATCCAACTTAGGTGCTTGCTGTCGGAAAAAGCCTTGTGCAACACCACATTCCATGCATCCTGTTGCTACACTGGATGTCTTTATAAAGGCGGAAAAACCCTGGAGGGCCTGGGATCACTTTATCAAAGAACAGGTTAGGTGGTAAACATAAAGTCATTAACCTTTAACCCTAATGAATTTTAGGCCAGGAGAACATCACCTGACCATCTTGTTGTTTGGGAAAGGGATTCCCAGGAGCTTTGGTCCTGTCAAACAAAAATGGTCTCATTTAATAGGCTTTATCTTTCCACCAACACAGACAGTTGTTAACCTACATAAATCTCCATTCACTATTCTTATATCCGGGAAGCTTCTTTCACAAACACAAAACTGGAAGCAAAAGGCAATAGAAACTACAGTAAAATTATTATAAACAAGAAGATTACAAGTAAATTTTCATTTTCTACATTGCTGTGAATTTTAAGCAAATAATCAAAGCAATTTTGGGCAGAAAATATCCCAAAAAGCATGCTTTAGTTATGCGACAGCCATGAACTTGCAACCTGCTATTCAACTACAAGTGGTATTAGGGGAAGAGAGGTCACTCTATTTGCAAAAGAAAATCACTGTTAAGGGCTCGTTATAGTTGTGCGTAGGTCTTACAGCGTATGTTCCGCGTCGGTTTTCATTTATACTTTTGCATCATCTTCCGCGTCGACGTGCAAACACGCGCGCAGACCGCTGGTAGGCAGTATCCACGCGTGTAATCACAGTAGCAGCACGACCATCAAAGAAGAAGAAGCTTGGCAAGTTAACCCACAAACAAAGAAGAAACAGCAACTAGTTGTGTATGATTTGAGAAGACCAGCAATGATGGAAGTAAATAAACAGCGACTTTTGTTGCAGTTTGAGTTAAATTACTCCTCAACTTGGCCATTCTTTGTTTTCACCGTCGCAAACAGAAATACCTATGACGCAGTTTTTTTTACCTGACGGGAGGGGTTCTGGTGGACCAATCACAGCGTTTGCAGTCCGCGTAGAACTGACGCGCTGTTAAAAATTTTGCGAGGTGCACGTCAGGCTACGCAGAGCTACACACAGGCTACGGATAGCCTACGCGAACTTACGCACGACTATAAATCGGGCTTTAGACTTAACTGTAATTTCTACAGTTACTTACCACAAAATGCCCAGTAAAATACCATCAATTTCTTTTCCAGTTCATTACTGTAATATGCATTGCAATATGGGTATTAACCACTGATCTATATAAATAACTGGATTGCGCATGACGTCACAACTGTGAAGCCCCCGCGCCGCCATGTTGGTATACCCAAAAGTTCTATTAAATCAATGGACGCGATCAGATTTTAATGATAAAACATCATTTTACTAGTCTTCGTTTTTATATCTGAAGTTACCCTGCACATTATTACAACACAAACGTCCTAAGCATGTACATAGTTATTTACTGAAAGTTGTACATTTTAGTTTTTAATCAGTAATTATACATTCATCTTCATTACAGTATCAGATCAGCAGACAGACCGCAACAAATTTAGGATTAATGACAAACGTGCTCATTCTGAAATATAAATAAATAATCATACTTTGTACCGTATGGGCATGCAATAATTTGTTGGTTTTATGTTATCTAAACTTACAAGTTACCTAAACTTATTTAGAGAAATAACGCTGACCGTGCTGAATGTTAAAAAAAAAACTTTATTTATACCCGTGTCATTAACAGAATGCAGCAGACACACTCACCTTAACGGTTTTTATAAATCCATTTTCCTGCCCGATTAAAGCATAAACATTGAAAATAACACTAGAATTAACAGTTAATTTACGTACACATATCCTAAAAATAATATTGCGTGACTGATACGCTGTAAAGCAGGTGAATTAAAACATGATTTTGAATGGAAGTCAATGACGCTGTCTGCCGGTTGGGTATACCAAGATGGCGGCTCGAACTCTGCGCTGGCTTCACATCACGCTGTTACGTTAAGCGTTCTATGCGCAATCCAGTTATTTATATAGATCAGTGGTATTAACATTTAATTTACAGTGGTTTACTGTATGTTTTGAATTTGCGGTAGACTGCTGTAAAACAACAGCAGTAGTACTACGGTATTTGAATAAAACAGTGTTATAAAAGCATATAAAATGGAAAAATAAAATATATCTATGAAATGAAATTTCATTTTATTTGTTATGCTTTTAGCACGTTGCCAATGAGTTACAGCATATATATACAATAAAAAGTTGATCAGTGTTCGATTAGACTAAAATCTGAGTAGTGCAAGATAAGTCATCAATATTTTTGATCCCTTTTCCCAGAAGAAAAAACTAAATGTTGTCAGTGTATTGCCGTACACTAAAATATACATGACTTCAAAGCTAATACAAATTGACTAAAAGCCACAAAATTTTATTTTTATAGGGCCTTTAAAATAAAGAGGCAATAGGCAAGTGCAGCCTATTGAGGAGTAGCAAGATTGCTAAATGTGACCTAAACAGGCAGCCATCTCAAGACCTGATTTGAAGTAGTGTCTCCAGTGACTCCAAGCGCTGTCTCCTCCATGCTCTGCTATAAATGGGTGGAATAAACTTCACTCTCCAATCCCCAGGCCCATTTAAACAGCAGATGAAAAGGTGGAGGGACAGGCAATACATGTTACTCCTCTTTCATTCGGCGCACAGCAGCTGATAAACAAAGCAGCGAATATCCAGTGCATTTTTAGACAGGGGCTTTTCACCTGTCACTCCACATAAAAAGACAAGCAGGGATTTTCAGCCTTCGCTCTGTCATTGCTGTCATTCAAACAAGAGCCTCGCAAATGAGGCAGTATTTATCATCATGCAAGGCCTCTGTCTCTCTCCCTCTCTCTCTCTCTCTCTTTCTATCTCTCCAATGGCATAGTGACAGAAGATTAATTTCTGTCAGCTGCTGAAAATAATTATTGCATTATGGGAACAGTGATCATTATTTAGAACATGATTAAATATGTCTGCATCTATTGACTCGGGGCCCTGTGATTTATGTATTTATTTAGTCAATAGTGTAATGTAAATGATGTAATTAATTATAGATAGTGGTGTCGGGTCGTTGGTGAGAACCAGGCGTGCCGCCTCGTGCCGCTCACTTTGACAGATGTAAGAGGAAATATCAGAGAAGCTCTGGGAATTTCTTCGCCCCAGACCTATTTCTTCATCTGTTCTACTTCCTCGGCCCTGTATATATGCTCCACATCTTTCTCTCTCTCTCTCTTTCTCATGGCTGCCACGACATCTGATATACTTCTGACAATACACTTGTTCCTCATTCATTCTTCAAACTGAAATTAGTAATGGGCACAGTTTAGCTCCCTGAACAGTGTAAAAAGACAGGACTGTGGGATAAAGAGACGAGCCTTGAGTAAAAAGGGACATGTTTTCATTTTTTTTCAAGCTGGGTTAATTTTTTTTAAATAAAGCTAGGTGAGATCAGGATGACAGATTGGCTTGATGTATAAAAAGTAGGCCTAGGGCTAGAAACATATATATCTCTCATGGCATAATGACAGATGATGAATTTCTGTCAGCTGCTGAAAATAATTACTGCATTATAGGTACAGTGATCAATATTTTTCTAGTATAAACTATGGGAGTTACGAATTTGTGAGTTCATACAATTTCAAACGGTTTTAGCGTACTGTGCGTTACGAGGCTCGCGCACGAGGGTTGGTTTAAGCTAAAAACTGACTTTACTTAGCAATATATGA
This sequence comes from Misgurnus anguillicaudatus, assembly GCF_027580225.2. Lineage (NCBI taxonomy): Eukaryota > Metazoa > Chordata > Actinopteri > Cypriniformes > Cobitidae > Misgurnus > Misgurnus anguillicaudatus. The sequence continues at coordinate 22,834,684 of NC_073345.2, forward strand.
ATTTGATGACGAACGAATTGTTTATAAATTGAAACAAAGTGTAGGCTATTTAATGTCATAACTGTCAGTGGAAGTAAATAAATAGACGTTAACTTTTTACTTCAAAAAAGTCCTCGTAAATTTATATTTGGTATTATATTCACAAGTCCCTTCGGATTGAACATTATTTCCTGGAGATTAGGCTACTAAATTAACGACGCCTGCTAGTGTTATTTAGTATATCGTGCTACAGTACCAAGACACTTTTAACAACTTTTACACTTACCTTTATTCCATGTTAACATGATGCCAAACGAACTGCCATCCTCACGCAAAGAACTGAATGTGTTTGACTTCAGGCGATCGCTGCGCAGACTGTTTGGCGTATGACATCAAAGTACCGCGAGAACAATACGAAAGCACAGGATGCGCATTTGCTTATGAATACAAACTACATCCAGGTCTAGGTGCGCTTTTTGTATTTATTGAATTGCCCTTTGTAATCAAATTTGTCACATTTTATGAATGATTTCAAAATAGGCTATACATTCTCCCTTTGGTACAACTAAACAAAACCCTAATATCTTAAAAGTATTTTATCTTATTTTATGTAAACCGTTTTTTTCCTGTCAAAAAATATGATTAATACTTTTTGTTCATGTGGCATTGAACAAAATAAAGATTATTGAAAAAATATTTTTAAAATAAATAAATAAATAAATAACATTAAAAATACTGGTGCTTTTTGTAGTGTGTTGTACAATACATTTCATTGAATTAAAGCTGTACTACTCAGAAGGTTTTTCCACATACAGACACACATAACCTGAGCATTTAAGTCATATTTTCTAAAAGCTATTTTATAGACCGCTTTATCGGACGCACATGCGTTGTTGGAGTCACGCGTCTGGACGAAACTTAACTTCCGGTCTGTTTGTTTAATAGTCTGGCATGTGGCTATGGAACAAATACCTTGTCGAAAATAACATATTTTGGTTTCCTAAAGACAAGGGAAACGGCTATGTGAAGGGTTTGGCAGTCGATCTGTAGTTACATTATATACGTTATATAGTACACAGTTTACACAGTAATGTAGCTCAATGTAGTTTTTAATACGCTTTTGGCAATGATTTAAACTTACTTTTGCTTGTTATCAGAAATAAACTACTCTAAAATGACTCTATTGTTATTGATTCTTTAGTTTACCGGAAGTTACACGAAAGCCGTTTGTTTGTGTTGCTACTGCTAAAACCGTCTATTTTACAAAAAGCAAGTCATCTCATTAGGGTCAACATGTTGAGATCACGTGACCAGCAAAATACTGTTTACTCTATATTTAAAAGTACCCATGAAATAACAGTGAAGATTTTTGGCTTTTGGTATGAATGTGTTAGCCTTAAGGATAAACTAGAGTACAGTGACAATATTTGCATTTAGATAATAAAAGCATTCAATATTTAGTCTCTCACGTCACCAATACAAACCAACAATTTTATGATGTCATTCTGTACTTCAGCTTCTTATAAGATTCAAGGCTGTGATGTAAACTAAACTATTAAATATTTTAAACAGGGAAGGTCCACACAATATGTCATTGTCCAACTTCTTGTTTACGTCAACGTAGACAATCCTGAGACTCATCTTGCAGAACACATGAAAATTTTTTCAACATAAACAAAAAATTACAGTGTGTACCTGTTTATAGCTCCTGCTTACAATATTCTCAATAGCTATTGCTTGGTGATTAAAGAGAAATATCCACAGAGATATCTTTAAAACAGTTTGCTTCCAGCGAACAGAAGGATGACATTTGTTTAATCTTCCCCCTAAAGAAAATCTTCTTTTTATCTCCCTCTATTTTCCTTCTCCCCGTGGAGCGGTACATGACTACCTCCTTCCCAGAAGGATCATTCTGCGAGTCTCCCGTCTCACTGGGATGTCGAGGGTCACGCAGTGTCCCTTGTCATGCCTGAGAGAAGTGATTTCCATTTTAATGTCACACTTCTAATCTCTCAAAGATGCAATGTACAAGACACAAAGGCTTTAAGTGGTCTTCATATATCACTGATTCCCTGTGCTTTCACTCAGGTAATCATCACGATTGCTCTCCATATCTCAATATCTGTTGCCCGAGGTGCCATAACAGTCCTGCCGGGCCATGGCTTACAGGCTCTGAGGAGGCTGCAATTTGTAAGACATCTTCCAGTCCCTTGCCGCACGTGGATCACGCCACCGAGGGATTGAAATAAGTGATCCCCATCCATTTAGCTTTGTGTCAATATTCCATTCATTTGGGATTCCTTTAATGGATCTATATCCTGGTAAAATGTTATTCACTGACCCTAATGATAATGGCACTCTGACTGCTATAATCATAAAAAGTTTGGCCATAAAAATGCAAGATCATTCACATCATTTTTCACTTTAACAGCACTTGACTCACGTCTGTAGAAAAGAAAGCAGCGTTATACCTACAATTGATGGATTCTGTGTATGTAAACAAAAAATAATCGACCCCTTCGACATGCATCTTCATGTATTTTCTCCTATCGTATGAAAAACCCATCTAAGATTATATGCAGAGTATATGTTTGCAGTAAAGCCAGCGTAGTAGAAAACCACCACGAACCCATCTGGAGTATGATCAAGCTGTGGGGCTTTACACACCGTGTCTGGGTGACTGCTCATCTGGCACACGGCACACCATCATTTTTCCCTGTCACACACGGAGGGGGAAGGAATCTGTGGAGGAACCCCACCGTGGAATGTTTATATTTCATAAACAAAATTATGTTTTCACCATTGGCTGGGACGGGTTGTTCCAGTTGCTGAATTTCTCCTATGCCTGACGCAGATTATTAATGCGCTCGAGTAACTGTTAATTTCACTTTGGGGGAATGATTTATGGGCAGGCTAAGAAGAGAGGCATAATCTAATTGAGATCAGAATAGCTGTTTCTCCTGTAGTCACGGCAGTCCCATCCAGATGGGGCACTATGATTAATGCCTAATGAGCAAATAATCCATGAAATTAATATAAAACCATTTTTTAACAACTCGGCTCACTTTAGAGGGAATATATAAATAAATTGAAATAGAAGTGTTTTTGTGCTTGCGTGTGTGTGTGTGTGTGTGTGGTTGTAATGAAACCAGGCAAAAGGTTTTCATTCGCTTAAGAGATTGGATTGTTTGCTCGCTTGGTTTACGAAAAGACAAGAAAAGTGAGATTTGATGGTGGGGTGTACGCAAAATGTGACGGCTGGAACAATTACATACACATTTAAATATCAAAATGCCAAACATTATCAGAGCCGACTAGAAAATAATCAAAACAAAATTACTGGTGGTGAAACAAATCATTTTGTGAGAACGCCTGCCAATGGCTGCGTGTGAATTAAAAAAGGCAATTGACATGGTACCGAGGGTTTTACACACAGGCCTCCAAAATAAATGTTTTATGGAACTGCACGGATTTGAAAATGAATCCAATTACATTACACACCTTAACAGAGGTTTCAGATTAAAAACATGAGTGATAATGTAATATATGCAATAAAGAAGATATCAAGTTTATTGAAATGTTGAATACATTATGCAAAATTAAACCTAATGCCAAGTCTCATTTAATCTCACTTTTAAAAGATTTATGTTTAGTGAAAAGGGGTGTTATAATAAAGGAATAGTACCTGCATCACAAAGTTACATATTAAGATATTTGATGCTTATGTCCGAAAGATCCATATTAATAAATGCTGACACCTTTGTCTGTATTGATTTTTATGATGGTTTCATCTATGACTGAGCACTATAACAGTACATTTTGCCATGGCAGGTTGACCAAAAATCATTGAAAGTCCTTTTTTAATGCTTCATTACTGAAATGGGCTGCTCGCATCATTCAACTGAGCTGCTAATGAGGTGAGGTGTGGATTTAGCTTCACAAAAAACCACCTTATGCAATTACATCGTTATTTATTTGCCTTAAAGCAGTTTAACCCATGCTGGCTGGCATAGCTTACATTACATATACAGTTTTCCCCCATTTGTACAGCTGGAGTTTTGCTGTTTAGGAACTGTGGGGTGTTAGACGCTGCCATTAAGCAGTTTTCAAAGCTCGTTTCTGAACAGTGCCAATTTTTGCTTTGAAGATTTGAAAAATTGCTATTTTTTCCAAGATTTCCATTTTGTGGTTCAGGTTGAGTTGTTTCCTTTAAATGAAAAGACACTTTGCTGAGTTTGACTCACAAGTTAAACAATCGCAATGATGAAATTATGTGACATTAATTATTGCACAATATAATACAATACAAAAACCTTATGTATAAGAAGAGCTAGATTTTAATGTCTGTCTTTACCTGTATAACCTGTAAACGGTTTTGTACCCAGTATAATATTAGTCAGGTAAGCAGCATTTGGGGAGTAGAAAAAAGTCAATTCACTTTGAGAGCAGGGCTGCACTTTCTACACCATAAATACCTATGAATTAGATTGGACACACTTTAAGTCATTGGCTGTAAATTGGTGAGACTTTGAGGTCACCAGACTTTATAGACCTGCTATAGTCGACTAAAGCAACTGCATTTTATTGTTGAGGGTGAGATACTGTATAGGACATTTGTCCACAATAGATTGAGATAATGATAATATTCATCATCGCATTATTTAATCGTTTTGGGAACAATTATTCTTAGCTTGCCAGGATAAGTGTGTGTAAAGGATCGGCCTGCCAATTTTATACACGTACCTTGGGAGTTTGGCATGCTTGGCAGGATTTGATAACCGTATATGTAACATAAACATTGGCTAAAAGTCTGAGACTAGTGAAATAAATATATTTCACATGAAATATATAAAGAGTTTTGTTCCAAACTGTACTCTAAAAATGGCTAGGTTATTTTTGACCCATAATGGATAAATATTGGACAGAACACATGGTGGGTTAAAAATTACCCAATGATGGGTTGTTGTTATGCAACCATGAGGTATAAATAATAACCCAGCAGTTAGGTTAAAACAACCCAACATTGGGTCAATTTTAACCCAGCAGTTTGTTCTGTCCAATATTTACCCATAATGGATCAAAAATGACCCAGCCATTTTTAGAGAGTGCAGTTTGATTGATATTAATTAGAATAAAAAAAGTTAAAAAAGTTATATCGTTTTGGAACCAAACTCTTTATATTTACAAGATGAATTACAAAAACTGTTGGAAAAAAATGTATATAAAGATTAGATGAATTAAAAACTTTACAAGTTTGTTAAAAATCATAACATCAAAATGTTTAAAAGCATTGTGTGTGTTTCAAAGGAAGCAATAAAATCAACAGTGTCAATGTCTCAAATTAGCATTTATGTAATAAGGCTTTACATTGTAAAATCTTCATATTCATCGTCTCTTAATATTTAATTTTATGTCTTAAAAATTACTATGTTTATTTATTTATTTATCTAAAATCTAATATTATTTTGGAGTTCTTCGAACAACTTGTAATAGATTAAAGATAATGTTGTAATAAACATTTGTAAATGCATTAATTAACATGAACAACCAATGAAAAATATTATTTTTCAGCATGTATTCATTTGTGTTAATGCTAGTTAATGTGAAAGTTATTCATGTTAGTTCATGGTGCATTGATTTATGTTAACAGTTATAACGCGTGATTTTATAAATTTATTAGTAAGTGCTAAAATTAACATGAACTAAGACTAGTAAATGCTGTTTTGTTCATTGTTAGTTCATGTTAGCTTAGACATTAGCTAATTGATAATAAATACAACATTATTGCAAAATGTTATCCATTCGAAGTTAATTTTACCCAACAGTTACGTTTGTCTATATTTGGCTAAACCATGCTTTAAAACAACCAAACATTTTTTGTGTGTTAGATTTCGAAAAAAGTTAAAATAACGTTTTTGGCCCTAATTTTAAGGATTTGTTGCAGTACTAGATGCCATGGCTTCCACTTGTTTGTAATTTGTTTTAAATTACATTCTATATTCTTCTTATGTGTTTTAGCTGACATGGTAACCTCATTACTGATCTTCAGTCTCCAACCCAATACATCAGCACTGCTTTCCAGACTCTACAATTTATTTCAGTCTTGGAAATTAAGTTTAAAGCCATGGAGTTAAGTGCCATGAAAGAGGTAGATCAAATAAAAGCAGATCTGCTTGTTTCCAAGAAAATAATGCAAATGTAATTTTTACAGCACTCTTAAAAATGTTAAGTTGTTTTAAACCATGGTTGAGTAAAATATGAACAAACCCAACCCTTGGTTTAAATTAAGCTGTAAATGGCCACATATGACTCAAGCATGCTTTGAAAAAACCCACCATTTTATAGGAGTGTGTGTTTGACAAGATTTTTTAGGATTATGTTGATTTTAATGTTTCATTTCAATGTTTATTTTTATTCTCATTTCATTTAGATAATGCTATAAATAATTTGACTAGAATTTATCTATTGTCCAAAAGCTACTTGGGTGGGAAGTAGATGCAGGTTGCTGTGAGACAAATTGGTACAAATTGTAAATTTTCCGTTTTGGAGGATTACAAAGGAGCCCCACTGAGTTGCTCTCCACAGCACACACACAAGAGCAGCAGGCAACCAGAGAAAAGTGTAATGAACAAAGAAGCTGAGGGAATTATCTGACTGACAGTCAGTGTCTTTAAAACATGAGATCTCCTGCAAACTCTTTCTTGAGTTACTGATCCTCCTCAAAAGAAACGTTTTTAAGAATCTATGTATTTTTCAAAATTATATAATTGTTGCATTTGAGTTGGGGTTTATTTTGCATTTAAATAAAAATAATTTATTAAGAAATAAAGAATTAAACAAATCATTTGAAAATATTCTTAAGGTCCCTAATTTAAGGTGTAATTTAAATTTTGTTGTTGTATTTCAAACGTTTTTGATATTCTTAAAGCCGCATTTCTCAATTGACATTTAGACTTCTATGTGGTTTCTCAGCTAAAGTCTAAACCTGCAACAGCAAATAAATTAATAACTTACCAACCAACCAAAATCATGATTTATGAACCACCTCTGGCTGACAAACAAAGTCTGGTTTTCAAATATGTTTGTGCTGCGCTCCAGAGAAGGTTAATATTTACTCTCGCAGTTGTCCTACAAGCCTGCAAGACTTGGCCTTGCTTAAGAACAGACACAACTTGTGTTGTCTACAAGTGAGAGGTGAGAGAGCGGCAAGACCCTGGAGAGCTTGATTTATGGCTGTGCTCACCAGAAAATGCTCTTTTATGTACCTAATGCTGCCTGGGAAAGTTAGTATACATGATAGAAAGTTGTCGATTGGCTGCAGATAAGGTGAGCAAAACAAGGCTCAGCTTGTGGTTTTTCCTCTCTTGTTGGTTTGCTCCCATGCTTGCCAAGGCCCTGACGTTTGCTTAGCGATGTCACAACTGGCCGTTAATGCTTCTTTAGTTATGTCACCCCTGTCTGTTGAGAAGCAGAAGAGGTGTCCCAGTCTTTTCTCTCTCAATCCGGGACTGTTTCACTGAAGGGAAATTGAGACAGTGTTACTGTGAGGTCATGAAGGAACAGCTTAGGAATCTCTTGCTCTTTGTGAATGGGAGGCATCTGCTCAACCCTGTATGACAACAAAGCATTGTTGGACCATGGTGGCAAGTTCCATCATTACCAGCATAGTTTAATGATTTGGGCTGCGTTCTCCGAAACTACCTTAACGCTACGTCGTTCTTAAGTTGTACCTTAAGCTGTACCTTATCGCTAATACCTGTTTTCCGAAACGTTCTTAGTTACGTATCACTTCTGTAAGTCGTTCGTTCGGAAGGTTGGTCTGGAGCACTCTTAGCTATACCTTATCCCACATGATCTCCACTAGGGGCCATCACTTACATAAAAGCTTACATTGTAGTCTGTATAACTAAATATTTGTAAAAAAAATGCAATACACTCCGTGTTTAATTAGGCAAATATTTTTATATTTAAATAATAAAACATTTACATAATTAGACATCATTACATTGATGGTTGTTAGATTTTTAATTATGATTTCCAAAGGGACATCAACTGCGAACTATTACATGCTACATGATTAAGAAACTATTTAAAAAATATATTTTGGGTGATGGAGTTGGTGAAACTGGCAGCTATACAGCGAATCCTACTATTTCATTTGTGCATTTCATATCCGTTAAATCTTAGTCTAACGGCTAGTATTTTAGCTGCATAAATAAATCAGGTAAAATTACAAAAACTAATTATGATTATTAATTTTAATTGGACTTTGCATCGAAGTTTTTTAATGTTTTATAACTTTGAGGCAACTGCATGCCATATTCTTTATAAACATTCAAAATAAACTGTGCACTTGATTACTGCTTGTATAGTCTAAGGTCGACAAAATTTCCATATTAAAACTAATCAAAGCTAAAATCTAAAGCAATCATACTATATATTTATAGGCTATTAATATTATATAATATTTGATATGTTATATTTAGACAGACAGGCTCCAGAAATGCGTCCATTAAGCTTTATCCGCATTGTTAACGCGCTGCTTGTGCATACAGTGTCCAAGCACAATAAACGCGTGAACTAATGAACAACAGCAGTTTGTTTTTATATACTTTAAGTGTAATGCACAGCCAAGTACTTGCACAACCCACTGTATTCCCCTGTGCAACGCACTTATTGGGAACCCCTAATATAAATGATCCTTTCAAGGCATAGCGGATGAATTGGAGCAGTTTAAACATGATACGTTTGGAAATAAAGTTGCGGGTTTTGCACGGGTTTGATATAAAATATAGAAGGTTGAATTTAGTTGTTTGCAATTTGAAATATTTTTACCAGATATTCCTAATAAATTGAACTTGAACTATTTCTAAAATGTTTATTTAATAAAGAACACCGCTATCTCATAACGCAGCGAAACCTATTACATAAAGTGAATAATTGATTGTCGAGCAATCGATATCAACCTATTCAGCACCTCCACCATGGACAGCACCCGCTAAGGTCGAACTTAAGAAGGTTTACCTTAAGCAACATCCTAAGGTATAGTTCGGAGAACACACGTAGGAAAGGTATACCTGTAGTTAAGGTTTAACTTAAGAGTCTTCGTAGCGCGCTAAGGGAGAACGTTATCGGAGAACGCACCCTTGATGTTTCCCATGACCACACTGTAAAAAGCAACATAAAGTTAAAATAACTCGTCAATTTAACCTACTATTTTAAGTTTTGACCTGTGATAGGTTGACATAACAACTACACTGTAAAAAAATCCGTAGAAATTGCAGCTGAGTTGCCGGTAATTTACCGTAGATTTAAATTTATGTTATTTACTGGCAATATTTTGTTCAAAGTTAAATGAACATTTAACATTTACAAGTCTTTGTCTTTACAGAGTAAAACTAAAAAACAGCATCAAGCAAAACATTCTGGGAAACAAAATCTGAAGCAAAAAACAGAAAAAGGTTGGTGATGATTTCTGGTTCCCAGAATGCTTTGCATGAGGCTGTTATTATATAGTTTTATTCTGTACAGATAAAGACTTGTTAATATTTAAAATTTATTTAACTTTGAACAAACTCTTGCCAGTAAATACCATAAATGTAAATCTACGGTAAATTACCGGCAACCCAGCTGCAATAGCAATGAAATTTTTACTGACTTTTTTTACAGTGTATGAAAACAAGTTGAAATGGTTTAACTTGATTTGTGTGGTTAAAGTAAAATAAAAATATATGTTGATTTGACAAAAATGCAGCATTTTTTACAGTGCACAAGTAAAATAGTACCACTTAAGGTTTTATTAAATGCATAAGCTAACATTAACTAACAATGAGCAATATTTTTAGCATTTATTATGCTTCGTTAATAGTAGTTAATGCCAATAGAATTGTACGTGTTAATTCATTGTGTTTGAACTATGTTAAAAGTAGTTTAATTTTAAAAATGTATTAGAAATGCTGGAATTAACATTTTTGCTTGTTTTATGCACAAAATCACTTAAATTTGATATTTTTGGTCTAAAACTAGAACTATTTTCTTGGGTCGTTTTGTTTATCAAGAATCCTAATTTAAAAATTTTCAGATATTTTTACTGAAAACAAGACAAAAATACAAAGAATTTTTTTCTTGAAGATAATTTTTTGCAGTGTAATGTTGAGAATAGTAGCATCAAATTTGATTTCAATCATTGATTTCATGTTGATTTCAATATGTAACATGACCTTAATCAGTAAAAGGTACCAAAGTTTTCACATAATGTTCTTAACATTATATAAAAGTTTGTATGTATAAAACAGTAAATCACGAATAAAGAACTTTAGATTTGATCAGAAAGGGTCACTTCTTTCTGGACAATTGTTCATTCTGAACATAGTTCAGACTGATCTCATGGAAAGTCATGTTATAGTCATGAAAAATGTGAGGCTGCTAAGTCTCACAAGGTTTCGTGATATAGTCACGTACATTTTTGAATCTTTTTTCGTGATATTATCACGAATTTCCAAGTTTTTTCGTGATCGTATAATGAATTTCTGTTTTCGTGTGATTATCACGCATTGGTTACTCAACTGATTTTTCCTATTTTCAAACCATTGTCGCTTCGGTTTAGGGTTAGATTTGGTGCTTGCATTAGAATTTCACTTTATGTATTGGTTTATACTATTTTTTCTGATTTATTTTTATATGTCGCCTGACGTTAGGGTTAGAGTTGGGTTTGGGTAGGGATGCCATTTTATGTAAATCTAACCCTAAACCGAAGCGACAATGGTAAGAAAATAGGACAAAACAGTTGAGTAACCAATACGTGATAATCACATGAAAACAGGAATTCGCTATACGATCACGAAAAAACACGGAAATTCGTGATAATATCAGGAAAAAAGGAACAAAAAATTTACGTGACTATATAATGAAATTTTGTGAGACTGGGATTAATTTATTTGTGTCCATGGCACGAAATTCACCTTTTTTTGTTCCTTGAGCACGAATGTCTTTTTCGTGTCACTCACACAAATTTCTATAAATAGTTTTTCTTGTCCGTTGTACGACTTTCTTTTTCGTGTCATTTTATGTATTGTTTTGGGTTAGAATCATATTCTGTTACATTTTTAGACATCCTAACCCAAATCCCAACTCCAGGCGAGAATAGTTTTAAAAGCGGAAGAAAAACACGTAGAGACCAATACATAAAAGTACATCCTAACTCAAACCCCAAATCTAACCCCAACCCCAAGTGACAATGATTTAAAATAGAAAAAAAGAGAAAACAATACATAAAATAACACGAAAAGAAAGTCGTGCCACGGACACGAAAATCTATTTATAGAAATTTGTGCGAGTGACACGAAAAAAGACATTTGTGTTCAATGCACGAAATAAAGCTGAATTTTGTGCCATGGACACGAATAAAAAAAATGTTATTTTCATGATTAACATGACTTGCCATGAGATCATGTTGTTATACACTGTAAAAAAAATTCTGTAGAAATTACAGTATTACTGGCAGCTGGTTGTCAGTAACTTACTGTAGATTTTACATTTATGTTATTGGCAACAGTTTGTTTAGAGTTAAATGAACATTGAACATTTTCAGTCTTTATCTTCTACAGTAAGTTACTGCCAACCAGCTGCATAATTACAGCTAATCATATTTCTTTTTATATCGTTCATGTCAAAAAGTGTGTGCATGCACCATATTAAGTGATCCAGTGGAATATGGCATAAGAGGACAATATCTAATGCATTATCTAAAAAGGACAACAAACGCTTTGAAATATATAAAGTGAAATAAGATCATGTTTCAGACCAAAAACTTGTCACTATTACGGATTAATATGAATGTCTACCTTTGTGCTCTAGATTTGTGGATAAGTGTGACAGAAAGAGACTTTTATATCTAAAATATATCTTGTGCTTGTTCAGAAGCACTAACACAGCCTTCTGAGGCTAAACTTTTGACCCTGGGTCACTGTGATACTGCTGATAGGTGTTTGAGAGCAACGTAATAGGCCTCATTTCAAATGGAATGGTTCCAAGTGTAAACAATGATCCTGATGCCTCATCCAGATTCTCCTCACACACTCTGAGGTAGGAGATCCTGGCCTCATTATTGCAGCCGGTGTGATGATCATGTCCAAAGCCTGAGAGACTTGACATTTTGCCCTCTTCCACGAGGAGAACTTTTTATTATTGTGTTTGATATAGAAGTCATTCCGCCAACATTTTGTCATTCTCACATTATAACCGTTTTGCGTCGTACAGTAGATTGTGTCATTTGCGCATGTATCACAGTATATTCTCCCCTTTTCCCAGATGGTGTTCTTGTTTATTTAACTTTAAGAAATATAAAAGACATAAAACTTTGTAGATGTGTTTATCTAGGTTGATTTTATTATGCAAAGAACAATAAATGTTACCCAGTACAAACAGTGGATTTTACTGAAACGTGTCGAAATAAAAGAATTCTTTTCGTCTTGTAAGAATCGTCTGTTTGACCTTGCATTCTCCATTGCAAACCAGCAATGTCTGTTTCAACAATAGCTCACGGTTTGTGTTTGTTTTATTGACTGGCCACCGACCAGAGTTGCACCTCCTTAGAGTTAAATGGGTTTTCATTTTTTATTGGCAGGCCACTGACAGAGGTGTTTTATTGAAGCTCTTTAGAGTTTAACAGCTTGGGCATCAATGTGTGCTAAAGGGATGCCCGTAAAAAAATAATAATGAGATGAGAAACACCACAAACTTATTGGGAATTAAAAAATTAAAGGCATTAACCTTTGGAGATTAAATGGTGGCAATGGCCTGCTTAGTTTTATTACATTCATGATGCTGTTAAAAATTGTCGGCTTCATGGCGAATCAACACACGGCGACTAGATGTGCACTCTCTTGGTCTCACTCCTAAACATTTGATATTGACAACAACACAAAACCTATAAAGCCACCAAAAACGTTATACAATTTCAAGACGACATACCGTAGAGAAGCATTTATGTACGGCTTTCAACGTTCCAATGTGACAGCAATAGTGACAAATATCTCTATGAAAATAAAAGAGGCAGGAATAGGATCATAGCCTGCTGAACTTGAGGTCTCGTCGTTATTGATTATGGAAATATATCTGGCTATGACCTAGGGATGTTATGAGCTTCAAACATTGATTAAATATACACCAAAACATCTTTGGCAGTAAAATCAGGAGTCCATTCAATTAGCGGGACCCCTGTCTTAAATTTGTCCTTTTAAAAGGATTTTATTCTTTTATGTATATCCTCTATTGTCCAAATATTAAATTAAGCTCTGACCATGCTGATGCCAAATGACCCCTCGTGGAACATTTGACCTCCGACTTTCGACAGAGGGGAGCGTCTGGGGTTTTGGTCATGTGGTGAATCAGAGAGATGAGAGAGAGAGGCAAGAGGTCAGAGCAATGCACTTAAGTCCATCCCTGTCTGTTGTCTTCCGTCCCTTTGCATGAGCCTACCTACCAAGATTTAGCATTCAGATCAATAGATCCTCAAAGATTGACTTCATAAGTAGGTCATAAGAAGCGTTTTAGATATTAGCGCCGGTCAGTGAGAGGCTGCGAAGAGTTCATGCTCTGGTCTTTCACTTAAGCTCTCACCCTAGCAATAAAACACAGAAACACATATACGTGAATCATCTAAATTCAATAGGCAGGAGAAAGACAAAGTCTGGATGATAGTCGGCTTCAGCTAGTTAAACAATTCAGTCTTTTGTTTTGTGTGTAAACGCTTGCTTTAAAATTTCATTGCGGTCATTGGCCAGTACTTTACTGAATTATGCCTTAAAGGATTAGTCCATTTTCTTAAAAAAATCCAGATAATTTACTCACTACCATGTCATCCAAAATGTTAATGTCTTTCTTTGTTCAGTCAAGAAGAAATTATGTTTTTTTGTGGAAAACACTCCAGGATTTTTCTAATTTTAATGGACTTTAATGGACCCCAACACTTAACAGTTTTATTGTAGTTTAAAATTGCAGTTTCAAAGGACTCTAAACGATCTCAAACGAGGTATTAGGATCTTATCTAGCAAAATGATTGTCATTTTTGGCAATAAAAATAAAAATTATGCACTTTTAAACCACAACTTCTCGTCTTCCTCTGGTCGTGTGACGCGCCAGCGCGACCTCACGTAATACGTCATCACGTCAAGAGGTCACGGATGACGTATGCGAAACTACGCCCCAGTGTTTACAAACGTGGAGTAAGAGGACTGTTCCGACGTTGTTTGTATGTGGAATGATACTAATTAATGCCTTTGTGTCAGTTTATTGTTTAAAATGGTCTGCAAATGTGCGTTTCATATATGTAACATGTGACCTTTCGATGCCATTACGCAATTACGTGAGGTTGCGCTGGCGCGCCACAGGACCGGTGGAAGATGAGAAGTTGTGGTTTAAAAGTGTTGGGTCCATTAAAGTCCAGTAAAATGAGAAAAATCCTGGAATGTTTTCCTCAAAAAACATAATTTCTTCTCAACTAAACAAAGAAAGACTTCAACATTTTGGATGACATGGTGGTGAGTAAATTAACTGGATTTTATTTTAAGAAAATGGACTAAATCCTAAATTATTGTTGCTGGTTCCATTGAACCTTTTGACCTGGAGTGCAATGCCAAACAGCATATATACTGTATATTTAATATAGACGTGAACATTATTTTCTTTATTGTACTGTCAAATTACAGCTAGAAGGAGGGGGAAGAAACCATGCTACCTGTTTTACGATTGGGAGTTTTTGCAATATAGAAGCATCATAACATGATCAAGTATATTTCGTTTTGAGTCAGCAGCAAAAATATGAAAGACATCAGGCAAATGACAGAAAGATAAGGCCGAGCTCATCAATGAAATTCACACCGTGATTTCGTTTAAAATACCATATTTCAAAAGCACGCACGGGGCAGGAGAATACCACCCAGAGCCAGAGCCTAATATCATTTCCATGTTCACTTTTTCATCATTTTTCATCAGACCCAATATTTAATGCTGTTAGCCAGAACGCATCAGCGGTCACAATGAAAGGCTTGTCAGTGGCCGCATGTGTCAGACACACAGCTATTGAGTGAGCTGTCTCTGTAATGGAGAGAGACACCCCCTGAAACACATTTGGGTAATATGCCAGGGTAGTTCCTGTTTATCATGTGATACATTCATAGGCGGGCGCGGTACATTATGTACATAATTCACTGCTTGCATTTGTCAAAACACGGGTTTGTATGAGGGCTAATGATCCGCATTAAATTAATGATACCATAAAGGAGAAAAATCCACTGTTCATGAAGGCATGACAGGATCCACTGGCCCTGCTATTGCATTAAACTTATAAGGGGGTAATCAGGGCCTGAAAACACAACATACAGCCAAACACAACACAGCAAACAGTGAGGTGAATGTACCGTACTAACATTGCTATGTATGGTTCATAAAACATTTTTCCTATAAATATTAGGAGTAACTTAGCCTAGTAGTTATTAGTAGGAACTCATTTTGTGTCAGTTTCCCCAGCTCAGTATTTAATTAAAATAAAAAAGTAAAACTAACTGTCAAAAGTAAAAGTAAGGACACTTTACTTGAAGGGGTGTTCATAAGACTGACATGCCACCTTCATAATCATGACATGACACGTGTCATAAACATATAGGAGATTTATGCATGTTTATGACAACATAAACACATTTTTAATGAAAAGATGACATTGTTTGAGATGTCTTTGTTTTGACAACTTGACATAAACTAATACATCATAGCTTGTCATAAATGTGTCATAAACATGACATAGCAGAATAATTATCAAACACTGCCTAAAAATAGTCCCCTGCTATTGAAAGTAACCAAGGGGACTATTTTCGGGCAGTGCGTCACTACGCCTGCTGCAGCCATGTCACAGAAGCAAAGTCCTTGATTATTACGCCAGTTTGAGAGTATAGTTCCTAGCCATATCTGACTAGACAATCGCAACTTTTAATTTTCTGTCGGTCTTAGTACACAATTTAACTACAGAAGAGTCAAGTTTTAATTAGGAAAAATATCAAAACTCTTTGGGTTTTTTTTTCTGCACGAT
Source organism: Misgurnus anguillicaudatus (assembly GCF_027580225.2). Lineage (NCBI taxonomy): Eukaryota > Metazoa > Chordata > Actinopteri > Cypriniformes > Cobitidae > Misgurnus > Misgurnus anguillicaudatus. The sequence continues at coordinate 22,850,747 of NC_073345.2, forward strand.
GCTAATGGTCTAATCAGATTCAATGGATGTTGCTAAGCTATGCTAAAAGTGATACCACCAGACCCGGAGATCAGCTGAATAGATTCCAAAACGGTAAGACTCTGTTTAACTCTAGGAGAGCTGGAAAATGAGCATATTTTCAAAAAAAGTGGAGTGTCCCTTTAAGACACTATAGCTTTATGGGTTACCATTAAATTAAACTGTCATTTAAATGTTGCGAATTGCAACCAACGGCTTAGTCCGCAGCTCACCCCTCGCTTTTGAAACACATAGAAAAGCTACGGTAGCTGCCACCGGACAAACATGTCAGCGTCGGAGACAACTTAGTAAAAAAAATTGTCCTTTAAGGGCTTCTGTAGAAAAATGGCATCACAAAATGGCGACTTCCATGTAAGGGGACCCTCGGTGTATGTAGATAAAACGGTCTCGTTCTAAGGTAATAAACACATAACTGTTCATTATGAAAGGTCTTTATACACCCCTGATAATATAGTTTTGTAAATTATTTGGCATTTCTGTCAATGGATCCTTCTAAAAATTACACACTGCACCTTTAATATGTCAAATATTTTTAAATATGCAAAACGCAACAGACACGTCAAAATGTTAATGCCAGGTTGTCATAACAAAGACATCTCAAACTATTTCATGAAAAAAGAAAAAGGAATGCTTCTCTGGGTCAAAATATATATATAAATAATGTATAAACAATCCAGGGTGCTCTTCAAAAAAGGGCCTAACATTAAGAAATAGAAAAATGAGGTACTTCTGATAAATGTTAAAAAGCCTTTAATCAAAAATGGCTACATACCAACGCGTTTCAAGATTATGAAGGTATCATGTAAGTCTTATGAACACCCCTTCAAGTAAAGTGCTACCAAGTAATGTATTAATTTACTTACATTACTTACATGCATTTTTCCCAAAAGGTGTTGATGTTCAGAAGGGAATTAATTCTATTTAACTAAACAATAAATGTTATTATGAAGTTGATGATGCAGCCTGATGTCACGGGAATTCGTGCATATTTTATGAGTTGGCTAATTCATATGATTTTGTACGAAGTGAATTGTAAAAAACATACAAAAAACAATAATGAAACCCCACCCCTAACCCCATCATCACAGGGTTAATCCGAAAATAATTAACAGTCAATGGAGCAGTCCAATTTAAAAGGTCCTAATAAGGAACATTACAAGTTAGTATCTTAATATGCACTTTTTGTTACCTAAATGTACCTCTAATGTAGCCTGATATTAACCCTTTAGGTCCAAAGGTTTACTTTTTGAAAGGGTACCACCCCAGTGAGAGCTAGGAACCATTTCTGACCATTTTCTCTGGCAGTGTACAAATGTGGTTGTACGAATTAGCCACCTCATATAATACATATGGATTGCCATGAGATTGTGTTGGTTGATCAAACCATTGGAGCTGGGCAACACTTGGCTCTCCATTCTCCAACCCTACCCATAATTCCCTTCTCTCCCGCTCGATGTCACTATAGCTTAATGATAAGGGAGGTGACAAAGAGTCTTCACTACTCTAATTTCATTAAAAGATTTAATACATTCAGGGTGCACTTTATCACCTTTTTATTGTCTTTTAAATTCGTCGCACTGTTCCTTTTTGGGTCGCTCATAACTTTTCTTTCCGGTGAGTGAGAGATACGCATCCTGCCACACAATACAGCCCTAAATGCATGTATAATAAGGCTTTGATTTCACTGGCGTGCTGGGTCTCCTCAACCAGTCAGGGAGAAATCTATTACTCCACTGCCATTTTCCTAAGTGTTTGTACCCTACCATGACCCTGCTACTTTATCTGTTGGTTTTTATTTTCAGAGTGCATGCTGTCCATATGTTACTCTAATAGTTGCTATAATTCTTGGGCAATAGGGCTCATGTTTTATTGGGAGCGAGTAAAAAAAAAAGAAAAAGGACAAGAATGCATTTTAATAAAAAACCTCTTTAGCAATATACTAATGGGCTGACATTGATGTATTTGCATAGAGATGAATTACTGGCCTGGCTTGACGTGACTTTTAAAATATGATTGAGGAGGTTATTATTGTTGCACTGTGCTACGTGTTATCAGGTTATTTTAGCTTGCCTAGTGCTAATAAAATGCAGAACTCAGGACTCGGCCAATGAGGGCAGTTTATTCATAGCTTCAGCCATCTATTGAAGGTGCTCATTTTGTCATTACTTCCCCCCCTCACACACACTCCCATTACACTTTCATACACATATACTGCTGCAAGCTTCAATCTGTCCACTGTACAATAGCAAATATAAATATTTTATAAATATAATTATTTTTGTAGTTTTTGAAAAATTGAGTCACTACACAACAGATCCCATTAGCCAAAAACCTTTTCCACAGGAACAGGTCTTATCATCAGATTTAAGTGTTTAAATGTGCTTATCTTTGCTTGTTTACCACCATCTGATTGTGCATCCAGATTTGTTTGTAAGCCACTGCGACTGGAGGCTTCGACAGATTATGAGAGCATCATTAGACAAGATTACAGGAGATTATAAACACTAGAGTGTGTTCATACCACCCAGGGTGCCCTAAAAACCTCAGCTCCTGGAGAACAATCCAAATATACTCAAGAGACCACACATCAACCTCAAGCCTACAAAATCACCTGCATCTCACCTATAGCAAGCAATACATCCTGACAACAGCACTGATTGACCAAGAGATTCATCTGCTTATTTAATTAGACTGAAATTACTTTTGTGCATGCATACAACACTAAAGAATTATATTTTACATTATTAATTGCATTGTGTTTGAGGGAAGTGGCCATAACAGCTATTAATTGGGTTAGCCGAGCCAGACCAAGAATGAAGGTTTATGAGAACTGTAAACACGATTTATTTCAGTAACACTATTTGTTAACTTTAGTTAATTAACAATACTATTTCAACATTTACAACATATATCTAACTTACGATTCGAGTTTACTTACAAATTTGTTTTATAGCCTCATATACCATGTTTCATTTAGGTAGAATGAACATGATTAGATTGCTATTGAAATAACTCACTTGACTCATTATTATTGAGCTGATTCTAACACACACACACACACACACACACACACACACACACACACACACACACACACACACAGGTTTCCATGTTTTCTAGGGACTTTCCATAGACATAATGACATTATACTGTACAAACGGTATATTCTAAATTCCGTAGAAATTACAGTGTTACTTGCAGCTGGTTGCCGGTAACTTACCGTAGATTCAAATGTGTTATTTACTGGCAAGAGTTTGTTCAAAGTTAAATAAATTTTAAATATTAACAAGTCTTTATCTTTACAGAATAAAACTATACAATACCAGCCTCATGCAAAGCATTCTGGGAACCAGAAATCATCATCAACCTTTTTCTGTTTTTTTGCTTCAGATTTTGTTTCGCAGAATGTTTTGCTTGATGCTTTTTTTAGTTTTACTCTGTAAAGATAAAGACTTGTAAATGTTAAATGTTCATTTAACTTTGAACGGAATGTTGCCAGTAAATAACATACATTTTAAAGGAACAGTTTGTAAGAATTTTATATCAATTAATCATAAAATGGCCCTGATATGTCACTAGACATTAAGAAATCATTTTCATTTCAAATACTTATATCACTCACAACAGTGGTCTGGCCCGAATATTGTCATTTAAAAAGTGGAGTTGCAGCCCTCAACTGATGTTTATGTTGTCATTTTGTGTATTGGCCACCTCTTGTGTGATTGCAGTACCAGTTTTAGCCACAAGTTTTGTGATTGCAATACCAGTTTTGGCCACAATTCTACATACTGTTCCTTTAAATCTACGGTAAGTTACCGGCAACCCAGCTGCAATTTCTACGTATTTTTTACAGTGTATCCCCTAACCCAACCCCTAAACCAGGGGTAGGCAATGTCAGCTTTGGAGTACCGATGTCCTGCAGATTTTTGCATCAACCCTGAAAAAACCTTGCCTACCTGTGGTTCACACTGTAAAAAATGTCTGTAGAAATTACAGTATTAATGGGTATTACTGGCAACTAGCTGCCAGTAACTTACTGTAGATTTTACATTTATGTTATTTACTGGCAACATTTTGTTCAAAGTTAAATAAACATGAAACATTTTTTGACTTTATCTTCTACAGTAAGTTACTGGCAACCAGCTGCAAAATTACAGCAAATTTTTTAGAGTGCAGGTGACTCTTTAATACTTGATTTGCCAATTCAGGTGTGCTTGATAATAGTTGCAGCAAAACTCTGCAGGACATCGGCACTCCAGGACTGATGTTGCCTGTCTACCCCTTCCCTAAACCCTAAAAAAAAACTCTGAATTTTTATTTTCAAATATATAATTTTGTTTGATTTATAAGCTGTTTTTCTCATTGGGCCAAAAAAGATTTTTTATAGTTAAATACTAAAATAAAAAAAAACGACTTTGTTGTGTATTATGTAACACGAGATTCAAATGTATTGTTATGAACAATATAAATTGTCCTTTCTAAGTAATCATTATGGAGGGGATTCAAATAAAAATAAGAAAATGCATTGAATGTCCCATAAAGCTCATTGAACTGTGACAACCAATGAGAAGGTTGCCGGGGCATTCATAATAGAGGATCCCAAGGTGCTCTTTATCAGGGCTCTCCAAATGGTTGAGACAGAGATAAGGCCTTAGGCACATGTAAGCTAGCATTCATTCTTTGCGACAGCAGCCTCTTGTGACATAGTCTTATATGTAATCTCTTGTAGTACATGTTCAACTGAGAGCACATCAATGGGGTTCTTTATCCAAAACACACAATATTAGTGAATTAGTCACATCACTAAATGTCAAATGATATCATACCAAGTGCCATTTACGAAGATATGTAGTACTGGGAAAAAACATTGTCAGCGCTCATTGGAACGGCATTAAATATGAGATCCGTTGGTGGTATTATTTATCCTATTTATCCTACCTTTTATGTAGCCATAAAACGTATAACCAGCAAGCAATTTTGCATAAAAAAAAATTTTAATAGTTGTCAAAAAACAGCCTAGATGTCTAGGCTAAAACATGGCACATTTTGGGCTGTTAGTGAAAATTTAATAGATGTCAAACCATAGCCCAAAATTTAATGATATAAAATAAATAAATGAAACTAAACACTCTTGACTTTGCTTACATGATGGAATATCATAGTACATCTTGCAAGCTATTCTGGCAAAAAACGACATGTACCCAAACTCTTGTTTATTTTGGCCATAAGTGAGTTGTCATAGCCAGGCTATATTAGGTCTAGTTAACCTAAACTGTGAAATGATGGCCACTGCTTGCTGGGTTATCTTTAATTATAAGCGTTTGCATGTGTTTAAATGTGTTTATGCTTTCACAGGTATTTAAATAACTGTGATAAACCACCCAGCCCATGCATGTCATCTAAGTGTTATTTCTCAACTAATTAACCTCACTTCCAACAAGTGTCTGATGAAAGAGTAACACTGACCCAGGATCATGTGGCCAGCTGCAGCCACAACACTGTTCCTGGAACAGTGCAGTTACAACACGAGATCAGCAGGCACACAGCAGATGCTAACATTTCTCCCTTGAGAAATAGACGTCATGTTCACCACACCTGGACCTTGGTGATGGATCATAATTCTACCCAGATCAGGAAACAAGCAAGCTTGGAGAGCCAGGTCTATCTATTTCTAGTTTAGCTGCTCTCTACTGTGTGGCGAATGCAAATGGCTGAATTTAATATAGCCCATAATAAAAACTGGTCTACAGGTGGAATGGTTTTTGTTCACTTAATCATTGTATCCATTGAGCTCCCCCACAGCATTCATGCATAATCAGCTGACCATATTGACTTCTTATTGAATTTTAGGTTAATCTTGGGAAAGATGAATACGGAAAATCTGCTACATTTCTTAACATCATAAAGTAAATTTGCAGTGTTTTTTGTACTTCATTTAATGCTTAAAAAATATTTTGTTTGTATAACCTCAAAGTCAAATTAATTTAGTCATGTTAAATACAATTGTTGACCTTAACTCCATGTTACCACATAAAGTAAAGTTATTTTTTGTAAGTTCAGCATTTATATAGTGCATGTTATATAATGATACTGTCTTTTAGGCATTAGAATATAAATATATGTTGGTATAATATTATTGCCCTATGTCTAAGGAATCCATGCATGTTGTGGTATTGCTGAAACTGTGAAGTTTTAAGACTTCTTTTCTTTTATAAATAAATGTTGATATGTTCACTTTTACTAATTGTCAGTCTCATGAGCATTGGTATTTCTTTGTATTAGCTCATATCATGATGCTCTCATATGAAATGGCTTTGTACAGTAACAGAGTTAATGAGCATATTCATGAATGTATTTTAATTTGAAGCAATCAAAGATTAATTATTGCAGATGACTTCATTAAGCTCTCACTCAACAGTAATTTGATACCTTATTGACATCAGGTCGTTGGCCTACATATGTAGCCAAATAAGGAGAGATTCATTAGAGTTTGACAAGCTGAAGAAAATCGTCAGTGATTGAGCCCAAGATAATAATAAGAAATGCAATAAAAACAAAACCTGCTGGATTTGTAAAACGGGACGAACCATTGAACTGATATATAAAATAAGTCAAATAAATAATGAATTTCTCTCTTGGAAAACGTCTCTTCTTTCTGTTATGATTAAATTGAAAAGCCAAAATCCCGCTGGGAAACGCCGTTTCATAGACGCAACCACTGACGAATAAAAAATCAAAAATACAACTGCATGTGCAGTCAGGTGGAAACATGTGCCAATATAAATGATTACTCACAATTTGAAAGGATGTTTCAATCATCACGTTATTAATATTGTACAAATTGTACAATATCAACGGAAAACGTATGTACGGGTGACTGACCTTGGTTGATATTTAAAATATACATTTTTAATATTTAAAAAAAAAACTTATAAAATGTTGATCTAATGGATAGATATTAATTCGAAATACAACGTAAAACAAAATGGATTGCATATCCTACTGGATTATCATTTTCAAAATGTGACCACTCATAAACGAGCATTTTACTAATTGCATGTGTGTTCCCAGATTTGTTAATGTACACGTCACAAAAACTATTATGACTTAACAGCAATTCTGTTTTTATATGCTCAGAATTCGAATTCAAAATAACGTATAACTAAATAAACGGATAACGTAATTAATCACATCGAATTCTATTGCGCACTAAATTATTACCCATTCTACTATTTAGTAAAATACCTTACAATTATAATAATGTTCAATATTATTACCAGGCTGTAAGCTAATTGTATCGTACCATAACCAAATTCAGCCCCAAATACGTATTTCAGTCGCAAATATTTTTGTATGCTTTAAGCCACACTATAGGCACAACAGCGTCCAGTGCACGAAAGAGGTTTATCGCTTTTTTCAATTCGATAATATTAAAATAGAGTAAAAAAAACTGCAAAGCTAAGGATTGCCCTACCTCATGATTATTTCTATTATTTTAGTTATTTTGGCAAACACATATTAATTTCTTCACTTCTGCATCAAAACCTTCTTATTTTAATGAAAAAATAAAAACATTTCAGAATGTGTTGAATTGATATAGACCGTAGAGATAAGAATGTAATTTGTATAAAAGAAATGTATATAAAATATGAAAAAGTGTAGCTTTATTTTTTATGTATACGCTTATCCTCAAAGATGAATGTAACCTATAATGTTGTTGGTCACCAAAAATCACAGTTCGTTTAGGTAAGGCAACCTGTGGAGAAGCCATGTGGTTTCGGTGCCCTTCAAAAACATCTATTTCAGCAACACGTTATGTTTTCTGAAAGTTCATACTATGAGCATGATTTGTCCTCTCCACTCTCACCTTATAAATTAAATTTTCTGTCCGCTTGTTGAGAACAAATCGGTTGAGTGATTTCCAAAGAACACAGTGATCTAATCGCGCAAATCAGCTGACACATTGAAGCTGTGACGCGTTTTGCTTATTCCTAAAATCAACTTAAGACCACCGAAACGATTTTCCTCATTCATGATCCTGTCCGTTATTCCAATATGACCTTTTCACCGGCCGCGTGTCTCAGTGATCGAATGAGAGCAACTTTGAAAGTTCACAGCTTATAGAGAGAGTGAAATTGTCCAAGTTAAGGGGATCTTTAACATAAAATTGAGTAAAATGTGTTCACATGGATACTTTTAAATATTATAGAACATGCTTAAATTGAGTCATTATTAAATTGTTAATAAAATTAAAGTATAAGATGGTGTTATTATGCATAATATTAAAAACAACTATAGGTCAGATAATAATAAAAAATAATAATGACACACACAAAATAAATATTTTGGATAATATGAATAATTGCTGTCGAACTCTAACTGTATTATAGATTAAAGTAAACTTCCTACTGAAGCTTCTAACTGATTGATTAATAATCAGTAAGTATATGTATTATTGCCTGACAGCTTTGTAAAAATTTACAAAATATATAAGCCACTTAATGAATAACAAAATGGGAAAAAATATTTCATACGTTTAACATTTTATTAAATAAAAGTGCAATACACAGGAACCTGCAAGGCGCATTTTGCAGGATTCAAACACTGTTACAAACGTAAAATATCATAAATTAATCGTGAAAAAATTAAAGGAACATCCTAACATTGGGAGACGAACACTGCATTATATTACAATATATGGTTAGGTGTTTATTTACACTTGTTATGGCCAGATCAATTCTTTGAGCCTAAAATTAGGCTGTACATGACGCTCGGATGTCTTTTCCTATTAATGGTAAATTCTGAAATTATTCTATATTTTCGTGGTTGATTATTTTAAGGGCCAATGAGGCTTACGTCCATCCTAAATTTAGCTCAGGATGATAAGCAACTTAAACAAATTAATTATATGAGAATACAAATTACAAAGCCTGAACCAAAATTAAACTGAAGCAGTGTGAACGAATTTTGCCATGTTTGCTATTCAAAATATTTTACACATAAATATTCACAGTTATATAATTCCTATGAGATACAACTCACGCAGTTAATTTACAAAAAAGTACCGTTGTCTTTATGATGAAACGTGTCTGTTCCAGACACTGATGCACGTTCAGCTCCACCGATAGTGCATATTCCTCTGATTCACATCCTTCCATTCAAACCAGAGCTCAAACTTAGTGAAAAACAGTAGCCTACATCATTTTGACACCTCTTGAGAAATTTCGTCTCAAATGACAACCCATTTCCCGTTTCCATTTTACGAGCTTTCGTTTTCCGACGTGTGAATTATAAGAGCTGAGTTTGGCTTGTGTTTTTTCAGTAACTGAGTTATTTTCTCATCGTCTGAGTTTGGGTCTAAAGGTTTGTTGTAATCGTCGTCGTCTTCTTCATTTTCCGAGGCCCCTTTAAGCCTTTCGGTCTCTGAATCTTGTTTTTTCTTCGCCGTTGCCATTTCAGCCGCGTGCCGCTTTCTCCATTTTGTTCTTCGATTTTGAAACCAAACCTTTACATTTGAAAATGAGACACAACTTAGTTTAATTCACAAAGAAAAAAAGAAACTGATCAAACATAATTAAATTAGGTATATGGAAGGCCTGTATTAGTCTACAATAAACGTAATAAAAAATAGTGCTTAAAAACATTGTCAGCTATAGTATTTTTCCTGGCCAAATGTTATGTCAAAATAATAAAGAAAGCTTCAAGTGATTGCTTAGCAACATCAATTAACCTCCACATGGGAGAATAAAATAGATAGGCTACGATATAAAATTCCACATGCTTATATCATAATTTTTGTAGAACTAAAAATCTACGTGTTTCGTGAAATGTAAGATTTTATTTTGAGACAGAAATTACATCTTAAGTTACAAGAAGTTACAGTTTAGAAATTACAATTAAACTTTGAATACCGAAATATAGGCCTATAATAAAAAGAAATTTACTAAAATGAACGAATTTAACGTGCATTTAAGTAAATTAAGTAAAAAAGAATTAAGTAAATTGTTTATTAAATAAATAACTGTAATAATTAAACATTTACCATGCATTAGCTTTTTTTTCACCAATTAACTTTTGCTGCAGTACATAAATTAATAGACGTCCAACATTTTTTCCCTCTCGTAGTCAATTGTAATAAATTGAATACAATTGAAGTGACGTCTTACCTTCACTTGGCTCTCTGTCATTCCTAAAGAGTAGGCCAAGCGCGCTCTTTCTGGTCCAGCTAAATATTTCGTTTGCTCAAATGTTTTTTCCAGAGCGAAAATTTGCTGCCCGGAAAACGTTGGTCGTGTGTGTTTCCTTTTCCCATCTTTGTCCAACAGCACTGAGTTTTGATCTGTGGGAGCAAGGTTGATTTTTTTTATTAACGTTATTACACCGTAATTTGTTGTTGCCATTGTTAGCCTTCTGTTATAATAATTAGGTAATATCTGGGGTGGATAATCAATGCACAAGCATAAAGTAATTATTCAAGCTTTCATAAAGTTATTTAATAAAATCAAAATGAAATTGTTTACTTACGTGGGGAGCATGCAAATCTGGCGTCTCTCCAGTGTGGGCTCTGCATAACTCCAGGCCAGAATATTGGGGTTCTGCCCGGAAGATCTGTCAGAGGTTTCGGATAGCGAGCTACCGCCACTGCCGCGGCACCAGGGCTGAAATACAGCCCCGGAGGAGGTGGGGGACTCAGGCTGCTGAAACGGGTCAGTCCAGACAAGATCCCAGCGGGTGAGGATGCTGCGACGGCAGTCGCCGCTCCGGAGGCGACCACCGCGGGTCTGCTCAGGATGTCGTTTATTCCGTGAGGTGTGGCGACCGCACATTGGTGATGAGGCGATACGAAAGTTGAAAGTCCACTTGACGATTTGATTCCCGGGGAAGAAACTGGGATTCCACCTGGATTAGGGGAGGTAGCAGTCGGTGAGGTGGATGATGGTGCAGTGGAAGATAACGGGTAGGCTGGGTAAAGTGGTGTCTTCATTTCGGTCATACTGTGTAAAGCGGCTAAAGGTGGGGTGTTGAGTAGGAAAGCGCTCTGGCGAGACCCGTCCATTTGACCCACCGCTAACATAACCAAAACACTACAACTTTAAATATTTCGCAAATAAATTGAAGCCAACCAAAATCTAAATAAACACGCTTGTTTCGTTAGCGTGAAAATAAGCGCAAAAAATTAAAGAAAAATGGATAAGCAGTTTAAAAAATACAGTGCAACCTCAAGCCTTAAGAGAATAAAGGCTATTTTTTCTAAAAATTCCCAGTCAGTTGTGCTGAAGCTTCATGCCCATTTCCTCTCGCAAAATCCATTCCCTTCTTTAAGATCTTGGAAAGCATAAAAATATTGCATGATCTTACAGAGCACCGTCCCTTCAAAGCCAGAAAATAAAGCTGCCTATTCAGTGTTTGGAAATCTATAAATAAAAAGACAGTCTTTCCGGGTAGTTCACGTGAAGATCTGGAAGATAATAAAACATTTTCATCAACCTGCTGTCTTTTGCAGCAAAAAGTCAAAACTTTGAGAGTGTGTCCGCGAAAGTAGAGGGGCTCATTCCGATGTGATTGGGTAAACCCAGCGGTGACGTAGCCTGTGTCAGCTGAGTGTCTGAACTGAATTTAGGAGTCTGTCCTCATTGGTTCTCTATCACCGCTTTAATTTGCACATTAAAAGAGCTGCCATCCGACCCACTATTAAATACAAAAAGGGGACAAAATCAATCTAGTCAATTTGAGATCTATTTCTTAAATAAAGGGACATCTGCATGAGCTGCTGTTCATGTGAGGTGGCCAGAAATCGAGCTTAAAGCTTCATAGTTAGAATTTATGCACAATGAACAGCGGAGTTTAAGAAAGAAAAGTAAATACGATCATAGAATGATTAAGTTTAAACAAATATTTTTATTTTACGTCAACAGTTATAGCCTACCTAGTACAGGCGTAAGGCGCGCCGCATTTCTTTTTTTTTTTAGAAATAAAACAATGTCCATTTAAACTTTCCTCTCTTTTTATTTTTTTTAACCGGTTTACAAGTTAAGATTTGGCGAAATATTTACTTTAGCTATTGTTTATAAAGTGTGGGTTAAAGCAGTGGTGTAGTGCAGGGTATATATTTCTTAATTTAATGGAATGGGGTATAGGCTACCCACTTACTTAAAAAAATTGGGGCATAAAGTACTATTTACCTCCTTTACAAAACCGATTAAACAATCAATAACTTAAGTCTGAGAAAAAATCATGGGCTACAAGTGCAAGACAACCATAGGAAAACAATAGCCGTGTCTTAATGTCCTACAGTCAATTTAAAAGGAAACCAGCTGCTTGCAGCCAAATTAAAACTGTTGTAGCACCTTGTGGTCAAAGATTGAAATAGCTAATATCGACCTAACATCTTAACTGGTATCTGATAAACGTTTTCACGCACAAAATGTGCATAAAATGTCATTCTCCACGCATATATCGTAATTTATAAAAACTAAAATATATAGGCAGGCCTATATCATGTAAGAAAAAATAAATGTGCACAGCGTGCGCACAGAATAAAATCTACCAAGTTTTATACACAAGGCCATTTGTATCTTTGTAAATTACTTCAATATGAATCGTTTATGATCTCACATCTTTACAACACATTATATATATTTTTTAATTATATGAAATAAGTATGTCATTTTATATTTGTTTACCCATACGTGTATAACTTACAAAAAAATAACCTGTTCTAAGAAATAAGGCACTTGTCGACTTCAATGACCCAATTTATTTTACGTGTTCGCACAGAAAGATTGATAGTACTACATTGCCCTCTAGTGGCAATTCTAGCGTATGCTTAAAGTACGCCAGTGCACTTCATAGTAAGCACACTTAAAGGGAAAGTTCACTTTAAAATGAAAACTCTGTCATCATTTACTCATCCTCATTCCGTTCCAAACCCGCATAAATTTATTTTTTCTGATGAACACAAAAGAAGATACTTCGAGAAATGATGGTAAACACAGCAGATAGTGACCATAGACGTCCATAGTAAGTATAAAAAATATGATGGAATTTAATGGGAACCGTCAACTGTGTGCTTATCATCATTTATCACAATACTTCCAAAATATGTTTTTCCTACTATGGAAGTCAATGGTCACTATCTGCCTTGTGTTACCTGGTAAACTTTACAATTTCTCAAAATATCTTCTTTTGTGTTCATCAGAAAAAAATTCATACAGGTTTAGAACATGAGGATGAGCAAATGACGACAGAATTTTCATTTTAAAGTGAACCATCCATTAAAACTAAGCATTATTACAAGTTTTAGCACTAATTTATTTTCCGTTTGCTTAAAGAACACCGCGAGGATTGTAAAAGTGTTAACACTTTAAAGTTGTATTTGTTAACAATTAGTTAATGCATTAGCCAACATGAACTAACGATGAACAATACTTTTGCAGATTTTTTTTTAATCTTAGTACATATTAATTTCGGCATTTACTAATACATTTATAAAATTAAGCGTTGTAACAATTAACATTAATGAAACATGAATTAACATAAATAACTTGAGTACAACTAACAAACAAGAATAAACATGTTAAAAAATATTGTTTGTTTCTCTTGTTAATGTATTTACTAATGTTTACCAATACAACCTTACTGTAAAGTGTTCACATAAAATTTAATTTAATGCATTATATTATTGTCCCTGTTTAATTTGGTGAGAGTTTTAGCAATGACATGAATGCTTTTTATATTTTGATCTCCCCAAGGTCACCTTTAAGTGCAAAAACTTGGTGACATAGCATGATTACCATCAAAACTTTTTACATTTACGCATTTTGTAGATGCGTTTATCCAAAGCGACTTAAACTGAAATGTACCTTTTATCAGCATATTTTTGTGTCACAAATCAGAAAAAAAAATCACATTTTTTGCTAAATAAGTCTGGTGTACCAACCAAACTATCCAACTAATAACAAGATGTTTTATAATTGCAACAACTTAGCAATTGATTATTAAAAGCATCAACAATTTAATTTCAAACATGCTGTTCAAAGACCACATCTTTAATAATCTTGCAATATTTCTTTTTTACCACAACGTTTAAGAATAGTTCAACAAAAATGAACTACCACCATTTTGGGGGGTCCTGTCATCCTTTACAAATCTTCAAGTTGTTCTAAACCTGTAAAAATGTCTATTCTGCCAAACACAATTAAGGTATTTTGAAAAATGTAAATAACCAAAGTTCCAAACAGATCTGGGGCACCACAGACTTCAATCGTTTTTCTAAAGGTGCCCCAGATCTGCTTGGTCACAGTCTTCAAAATATCTTCATCAATTTGAAAAAACAAAAAACATGAAAATTAGTAAATGACAGACTTTTCCGTTTTTTCTGTGAACTATCCCTTTATGGCACAGGCTTATAATAGAGTTTGAATTTGAAAACTGAATAAAACTAAATTGTCCTTAAATTTGGCACTGTGCATTATACTTATTAGTAAACCATTTTTGAGCAAATGCTTCAGGTTGTAGTGCTGCGTTCTGTATCAGAAGCAACTATTAAATGATCTTGTGTACTTTACTAACATTACCTACAAACATATAAACTTATGTTTGAGAGATACTGAAATCATTTCAGACCAATTTTCTATTTAAAGAACAAGCTTACTCAAGTATTATGCCTAAAGACAAGACATGCCTTAAGGTCTATAAGAACTGAAAATACAAAAAGGAGCAGAGTCATTGTGTAGTACGAATGATGGACTTTATTTACATTTACTCCCGAGCCATAAGCTTCTGCTTCTTCAGTTTCTTCTGGGAAACCTGCAAAGAGGCCAAGCACAACCAATGGTTATTGTGCTCACCAAAAACAATTATTGTGACAAAAACTTCAATATGAACTAAAGCACATCAGCTGCTCAGTTAACATTCAATTCTTTTCATCATTAATCCAAAGGTGTCCTAAGTAGTCATCATTACAGCCAAGTAAATCGAAACAGCTTTCATTGGGTGGTCATGTGCAAACGTACCTTTTTCTTCTGAGAAACCTCCTCCTCTGGTTTGGGAACGATCTGTTCTTTCTCAGTGAGGATCATTTCGATGTGGCATGGGGAGCTCATGTAAGGGTTGATGCGTCCGTGCGCACGATATGTACGCCTGCGCATCTTTGGGGCCTTGTTCACCTGGATGTGCTCAATCACCAGAGAGTCCACATCCAAACCCTACAAAATATCAATATGGGGGGAAAAAATCAGGACCGTACAACAGTCAGACTGTACTTGTGCTAGTTTATTTAGGGCATATATTAGGTAGGTAATGATAAGAACGTGCATATCCAAAACAAAAAAGGGACAGATAGAAAAAAAGTTGACAAGTTGAAATGGTGCTGATTTGTAATTTATTTTTAAGCTTCAAGATTAGTGCGCGGACCAGCAAAGTTCAGTTGACGTGGACATACCTTGAGCTCAGCATTGCTTTCTGCATTCTTCAGCATGTGAAGCAGGAACTCTGCACTTTTCTTGGGCCAGCGTCCCTGGGTCCAGCCATGCTGCTTGGCCTAAAAGCAAAAATTTTACATTGATTGTGAGCCGTAGAGCCTAAATGAATCTGACCCTTGTATTGCATCTGCACATTGCTCAGACCAAGTAGTATTTTCATGTTAAATTCCAAAGGTGTCCTAAGAAAGTCATCATAGCAACACAGACGAACTGCTTTAAATGAGTCGTTTTATAATGAATTACTCACTTGAGCACAACGGCCAACGCCACCATTGTAACGGCGAAAAGGAACGCACTGGTGCTGGACCATAACATCCTTCAGGTACTTGTTAGCCTTGCGGATGTGCATGCCTTTGATGGCCTGAGCTGTCTCGCGGGTGTTCTTAAGAGACAAAGCATACAATATTTAGATGAAGGCATAACATCTACATAAGAAACAGTCTACAAAACATTAACTATGTAACTATGACTGCTCAGAAAATATTTAATTATTTTCATTATTTATCCAAAGGTGTCCTAAGAAGTCATCATAGCAGTCACAGTGTACATGTTGCAGGTCATAAAATGAAACCCTTGCACACGTCACCTATCCTTCAATAAAATATATATTTTCAAATTATATGAGCACATGGGATCTAACCCCCACTTCTTTAGAGAAGCATCACATGTTTCAAATGTTACCCATCTACCATGACAGTGGCATGAGCAATGCGTCTTACCTTAAAGTGAACACGAAGGTTGGAGCCTCTCGACTTGCATGCTGTTAAGAGAAATTAAAAATTTACTACAGTTTTAACATCAACATCGTAATGTTAAAAACAGACATGATAACTTACATTTAGTCGGGTTCTCTGGATCGAGTGAGTAGCGGACCATTTTGAGAGATCTGCAGAGTACGTCGACAAGTGGTTAGAACGCTTTGAAAACAAGCCCATTCTCGGCAAAGTGTTAGTAAACTCCATTCAAAACTCCCCATTAACAGTTCCAATAAACAGTTACAAGTTCTTGAACATATGTAGCAAACACAGAAGCACTGCAATGCCGTGACTAGAAAATGGCAGCGCACGGGCTATCACTGAACATCTAACAAAATATAGCGATTCTGCCCAGATTGACGAACCATATTTTAGGAGAGTATTAAAAACATTTCAAATAAACATATCGATGTGATTTTAAAACATAAATTGTTATGATGAAAGAGATTCAAAGGGGATTATTTTGAGCACAGACTGTGGGATTCATATGGACACTTACGTTCTCAGGCCGCGGAAGGGAAGAGGAAGTGCAAAGCATTCTGGGAGATCAAATCAGCTCGGGCTTCTTCGCGGCCTGCCGTCTGCAGCAACAAGCATACAGAGAAAGTGATAGCGCCGCCAAATGGTTTGACTATTTTATAGGCAAACAAAAATGCACTACAAAACAAAACAAATATAAATGGCAATAACAGAAAGAGAACCGAAAAATTAAAACAACTTAGTTTACAGCTCTGATTATTCGAGCCACCTACTGCAACAAACACAACAATATAAATATACAAATAAAAATGTAATTTTACACTCAACTGACTCTTTACCTCATTAAATAAATATTTAACATGTTTTTAAAAATTCTGAGCAAACAGTGATTACTGAAATTTGAAAAGATAATCGTGAAATTGTACATGGATCTATGGTTCATGGTTTAAGTAAGTTAATTTTGATAATCATGATACAATATGATAAACGTTAACTTGGCGTTTATATTATATTTACATCTAATTTAACGTCCATTAAAATAGCATAACCAGCACACAAAACATGTGAGTACATTTATTTAAAACAACACAGTTTGCCGTTCTCAATCCGAAGGCTGCAGCCTCCAGAGGTCGCATTTCCAGGCTGCATACGTCATCAAGACTGTCTTATTTCAAAATATTAACAATTATGACGTTGAGTATTATTCTTAGTTAAGCGTACATAGTTGTAATATACTTATGACTTGCTAATGCAATGCTCAGTTAACTTAAATAAACCAGGCTTGATGACGTATTGCAGCCCGTATGCGATCTCGGCTGGTTGCCGACCTCGGATTGACAAACGGCCAGTGTCAAAGCAAAGAAAGTTGTTATCATCGTTTGGACCGCTAGATGGCAGCTCAAGATAAAATACCGAAAGCAGTCTCCGATAAAGTTAATAAAATGTTTTGTCATTTTGTTTTACCCAGAAACTACATTATTTCAGCGAATTAATTTTCAGAAAATTATTTTATCTTTCTCTTCATAACGTTAACAATATGTGAGCAAAAAATATATTTTAATGATTTCCGATCCATTTTACACGTATTTGAGAATATGACGTAAGGAAGCTTTTTGATATTGTTGTATCTGTGGTAAGATCTGTAAAGTATTTATTAATCTGTCAATAAATATCTGTTTTAAGTCATCTATATTGTGTTGAAGTCATTATTTCTATATGAAATACAATGTTATCTAACGTTAAATACAATATGTGAAGCTGAAGTATTTTTTTTTATTTATAAAAATAAGCTCCAGTTCATGATCTCTGGAAAATAAACACTGTTTAAAATATGCTTTTTAGTCTGATTATTTACACTCAGGCATATCAATATGAGGTAAGGGGAACGTTATCAAAACGTTAAGGCAACTTGCAGACTGTTAGCGCAACGTTTTCCAAACATTCGCATTCAAGGTTATGAGGAGGACGTCCTTTAAATCTATTGACATCAAGAAAACTTTCCTGGGGAACCAGCAGGGAACGTTAGAGAATCTGTTAAACGTTCTGGGAACCAAACGCTAACGTTCCCAGGACGTTCTGGAAACCAACAATTGTTGGCTGGGATGGCCGTTTCTCAAACGTCAAGTTGCATCCTTCGGAGGTTGCATATGTAGGCTGCATACGTCACATTCTTATTTCAGAATATTAACAATTATAAAGTTTTCTATTATACTTAGTCAGTCATAAATTGTTGTAATATGCTTATAATATAACATGCGGATGTAATACTCAGTTAACTGAAATAAACCAGGATTGATGACGTATGCAGCCTGCATATGCGACCTCCAGAGGATGCAGCCTGAGAAACGTCCAATATTCACAAATATGGCTCAGTCAATGTTTCAAATATCCATCAGAGAGTCCGAGTAGTTATTTGGCACAAGGCCTTGTTGTAGGAACTCAAAAATTCTTAGAGAAGCCAGAATAAAAATCTCAATATTGCAGCTACGTTTTCTGTCAAGATGAAAAATGCTCTCTCTTTCTGTGTGTATGTGTGTGAAAAGAAATGCTGAAATTCTGCTGAAATGAATACAGGATGCTTTAATGCAGCAAGACTCAGACACTTGACTCAATGCAGCTCTTTTGCTTTTATTGGGAAGGATAGTGGATATTTCAAAAATTGAAAAAGCACACTGCAGAATGTCACGTTGTTCCCATTAAATTGCATTTGTGCCTACAAAGACGCAGCATATCCAATGGGACAATGTGCATTTTATCGAACTGATTCTCTTGTATCCTGCCCGGAAATCTGCTGAAGTTCACAGGTTGAATTACAACACCCCTTGAGAACAACACCAGAGCACTTCAGATCTGATTTTGGTGCTATGACTGGTCAACGAGCACCAAGCATTACATTACAGCAGATTTGTTAGCCTTGCACATACTTGTTCTGTGCGACAACAATGTATTGATCCAAACCTGACTAGACTATATTAATCCTTTCATTCAGTTGTAGAAATGCTGATCTAATAGTTTATTTTGCTGTGCTATACAGTCTTACAAAGTAAGGCTATATACTTCATATTGGATATCTTAATATTGTTGACATTTCATAAAAAAGTGGTCTTGCCCATATCCTCAGGACATTGTGTCCTTACATGCCAAAGCATTTTTGTGACATGCTTCAGTTCTTAGAATTCTTAGATAGGGCATCTCAGTAATCTAATATCTTTGTTGGGAGTTTCTAAGAACTGAACAATCTTTCCTAATCATATCTCCATTAGGATTTTTCCACCACTGATGGCTCTCTATCATTTAGGTTGATTCAATTTAGTTCTCAGATATTCTGTTTACTAATTACATTATGCAAGACAAAGCTGTGACAAGAATTGTGCTGAACACATTATGCACCCCGCAAGTCATTATGAATTTGGTCCGCCTCTTAAATTGGGTTCACAGGTTCTTAAAAGGTTATTTTCCGGGTGTGCGATTTGATAAAGAATCATTAACATCCACAGAACCATTCTGATAAAAAAAAAGGTACGTTGTGAAGAAAGGTTTTACTGACTATGTTATTTCTGTGAAGAACCCTTAATGGCCTTATCCCAAATGGCACCCTTAACACTCGCGCCGGTTCTTACTACGAGTCCGCACTTTCGTGACGTAACACCGCTTTGACTGTCGGAAAGAAGTCTGCTGCAAAGCTCGCGCAGGTGCAGGCTTAGATTTAGTGTGCATCAAGGGCACATATCGACCAATAAGGGCATCCATGAGCATATTAAATGAGAAATGGGACACTCTAAAGCAAGGGTTCCCAAACTTTTTATTTCGCAACCCACTTAAAGGAAAACACCACCGTTTTTCAATATTTTACCATGTTCTTACCTCAACTTAGATGAATTTATACATACTTATCTTTTTCAATGCGTGCACTTTTAATCTTTGTACAGTGCTTTTTGAATGTGTTAGCATTTAGCCTAGCCTCATTCATTCCTATGGCTCCAAAAAAAGTTTTGTTTTGTGCCACCATACTTACTCGTGTAACTCCTCATGTAGTCTCAGCCTCAGACGTCACGCCCACAAACGGTTGGCTGAACGTCTGATGTTTTTCGTACACTTTTCTGGAAACCCTGTGAGAATGTTAAAGTCGTCTTTGATTGGTTGGAAAAAAACGGATTTCCAGGAGACGTGAGTGTCGCGATTAGTTTCAGTCCCTGGAAAACAAAGCTCTGACGTTCCATTGAGGAAGAGAATCAGTCGTGTTCACGTGGATAATAATGAGCAGTTATCATGATCAGCTAAACATTGGATTCTCAAAAATATGCATAGTTCGCGGCATCGACTCTCTAAAAGACGTCCAAGAGTTTTCTTTAAAGCAGTTAGTGGAGTTTAAAAGTTTGGTTCTCCTGAATTGCTTGTATGTGTTAAAAAGTGGAGAGATATGCTTCAAACAGACGTTTAACAGGATCGTCTCATTGGTGTGGCTGTTGATGAAGTGCTCAACGTTGTCCTATGGTGAGTAATGTTGTTTATTTAGATACTATTTGGTTGCGGCTGGTTATTTCAATAACTGACTTGTTGCAAGCCGGCTCGTTATGGTGGGGAGTCCGAAACGTGACGCTAGATGAAACAAACTGTGATTGGTTGTTTGACATGTCGGTCAAACAGCTCATGGGCGGGCTTTGTCCAGAAAAAGCAACAAAAAACACCAGACCTTCAGTATTGAAGGTCTGGCTACGCGAGACTACTCCTCATGTAACAGTCTTTAAATAGGGAAAACATGGAAGTGTTTGGTGGCTTCTAAATTCATCCCTGTTTGGATCCTAAGGAATGAATGGGGCTAGGCTAAATGCTAACACATTCACGAGGCGCTGCACAAAGACCAAAAGTGCACACATTGAGAAAAGATATGTATTAATTTGTCTAAGTTGAGGTAAGAACATAGTAAAATATTGAAAAACTGTGTTGTTTTCCTTTAAAAAGGTGTAATTTTCCCCAACATTTTAAAATGGAAACACACCATTATTTCTCTTTAATAAGCGAGTAGTTTTTTATTTTCCTTGTCATTTTATTAATGAAATATAAGTTTAATTGCCCCCCCATTTGGGACACAGCTGATAGAGACCTTATTTTAAAGAATGTAGGACCCCAATGGCTTAAAGAACTTTAAATAGGTACTAACATTCTCTGCCTGATTAGAAATTCTAGAGTGATTATTAGTTAGATAATGAGGTAACACTTTACAATAAGGTTCATTAGTTAACATTAGTTAATGTATTAACTAACATGAACAAACCATGAGCAATACATTTGTTACATTATTTATTAATCTTTGTTAATGTTAGTTAATAGAAAAAGCTTCTAATTGTTTGTTCATGTTAGTTCACATTGCATTTACTAACGTTAACAAGATTTTAATAAAGTATAAGTAATTGTTGAAATTAACATTAATAAAGATTAGTAAATGCAGTACAAGTAGTTAATTATTAGTTCATCTTAACTAATGTAGTTAACTAATGAACCTTATTGTAAAGTGTTACCGATAATGATAATAATTACTTTTATTGAACTAAAGTCAATCTTTCAAAAGAAAGTTCTGGCTGAGTTACAGCCACAAAATGACTTCATAAAATAATAAATCAAATAGGTTTAAACAAAAACCAATAGTGCAATAAAATTAGTGACAAACATGACAAGGGGAATCTATAATAAACATAGTTTGTTAGAAGTATAAAAACAAGTTTTCACTAAGAGGACAATTGATACAACAATTAGCCTATTTGAACTCGTATTGAACAGGCAGTTCCACCGAACTGGATGATTAGTGAAAAATGGATTATTGCTTTCAAAACTCGCTTTCTGTGAAATTGCCCTAAGTATGAACATTAGAAATAGAGCGGTCGTGAATGTCACTGACTGAGTGAGTGCAAATGTTGTAAATTAGGTTCCAGTGTAAATGTTTCAAGTACCTTTCCAAGTGTCTGTAACCGAAATGAATTGTGATGGACTACAGGCCCGTCAGCCTGCAGGGTGTGTTGCAGCAGCGAGAGAGTGAGGTGTGCTCTTCCTCACATCACCTCTCTCTCTCTCTCTCTCTCCTTCTCTCTCTTTCCCTCCTCCTCACTGCAGATAACTAGAGAGTGATCAAAAGGAGGGGTGAGAGTTTGGGTGATGGAGAGACTGCAGTGCTGCAGAAGATGGGCGTTGGCTATGAGTTAGAGGGGAAGGATTCTTATAAGAGACAGTGAACAAATGTGCATGCATGGCCCACTGGAGCAACAGAGGATCAAAAATGATAGATTAAATGATAGATCTGTAAACACTTCAGTTCTGCTGTGGGAAGGCACCAAATTACAATCAACACAGTTATTACGCATTTAATTGTTTGTTGACCTCTTTCACCTTTGTGGATCTTCTATATGGGACAAAACACTTATGCACAAGAGATTACAATAGCAAAATTGTATTAATAATAAATAAAGCATTTATTAGGAAAACGTTTGATTGGTAATGTTTTTTCTGTCCTTCAAAGTCTGGTATAAAACTCGAAAGGCATGCTGTTATGAAACACCCTTTAAATGGGAAACCATGAAGCCAGGAAAACTTATTTAAAGCGTTGTAATGTCTTGCTGCTCAGTTTGAAAATGTTGCATCATCATCTATTTCCAAGATTAAAGTATGTGGGAGGAGTCAAAGAAAAGAGAAATGCCTTCGGTTGAAGTACGAAAGAGGCTTACACATGGTAATGGCCACGATTAAGCATGAAACATAAAATGTGTGACTGTTATTTCAATTATGTCTGTCATTATTACACATTTAAACCAAACTCAATAACTTTTTTTACAACAGGGGGTTTGGTTCAAGAAAACAGGAACTTTTGTTTAGCCTATGTAGATTCCTAATGGCTGAGCTTAGAGTATTAACCTTGTAAGACTTGGTGTATCCACATACGTAGACATCACATTTTTTGTTGTGTGCACCAAATCTGTGTAACCTGTTGTGCACAAACGTGGACATTTACACTGCTTCGTGTTCAAAGAAAACTTTTATATATTTATTGGTTCTTCCTAACCCCAAATAGCTGGAAGAAATCTAAAATGCAAGCCAAACCAAAGCTCGGGTCTTATGAGGTTAAATATTTAATGAGAAAAAATCCACATAGACACAGTAACGGTAAACTGCATTCTTCATGCAGGAACCACTTGGGGACTTTATCAAGGGCATTTCATTAAGGCCGATCTCACGAGGTTCAGGGAAATACGCAGTTTTTTTACTACCACAGCGCATGTGAAATGCATTTAGAGGTGGAGCTCAAAACTCAGATCTCTCCAGGGACAGATGAGCTCTAATACAGTAAAAGTATGGATGACAGAAATTAGTATTTTTTATTATTGGTTATTTATTTTTTGAATGTTTATGGAGCAATTTCATGGTGCCGAATACTTCAAGTGAATGACTGAAGGTTAAATAAATGCAGTAAGCTCAAAAACATCTCTGTTAGTGTTATTTCAACTCAAATGACTGCATCAACAATACTAAAAATACTGCATTCTGCATTCTGACTTATTGATTGTACTGTACGGTGTGTAGTCTCAACATATTTTCTGTCATTAATCATTGGTAATTATTTTTTTTAAATTCCACATGGCAAATTAAGTAAACTCTAAAAAAATTTGGGTTGGTTTAATCCATGACAGTGTAAATATTGGACAAAATCAACTATATTTGTAATAAGTAAACAAGCAATCCAGCATTTTGGTTGAAACAGTTCAGCATCAGTTTATTTGTAACCCAACAATTGGTTCTGTCAAATATTTACCCAACCATGCGTTAAACCAGCACAACATTATTTAGAGTGTTGTGTAAGCGTTAAGGTACAAGACACTGTGCTGTATCATGAAAAAGTCACGGCTGTAGGGCGTTGTTAGTCACGACACAAAGTGGAGTGCCTGCAACCCCTTCAGCTGTAACTTATTCATAATACAGCACTAGCCTTGAGTACCTTATTACTTTTTTTAAATGGTTACCGCACAAAACAAATATTGCAGCAAAAATATATCAACGCAATTTTGATGATAAAAACATTTAGAGCCTTTCCTCCACTGAAAAAAAACCCTGACCAACTGTGAACAGCAACAGAAAGTTTCACATATGTTTACATTGCTAAGGGTGGTTGCTAAGTGTCCTAGCGCAGTGATAACTGTGGTTTATTGTAAATAAAACACAGCTATTGGCCAATCACAATTAGGGCTGGGCCAATACCACTTTTTCATGTCTGATACCGATGTCGATACTGATACCGATCCAATACCATCTAGACTCTAAAAATGGCTGGGTTATTTTTGACCCATAATGGGTAAATATTGGACAGAACACGTGCTGGGTTAAAAATTGACCCAATGCTGGGTTATTTTAACCCAACTGCTGGGTTGTTATACCCCATGGTTGCATAACAACAACCCAACATTGGGTCATTTTTGACCCAGCATGTGTTCTGTCCAATATTTACCCATTTTTAGAGTGTATATCACATTTGTTAGCCATGCAAAAAGCTTAAACTGAGCTACAGAACTCAAAAATTTTACTGTGCAACAAATGACAAGACTTAATGAAACATTGTGCAATACTGCTGCTTCCTTTTTATTTAAATGTTTCAAACAGACTATGAACAACATTTTTAGTTAGTAAGCACAAAAAAACTTTAAAATATTTAAGATGTAACTTCGGACAATTTAAAGTTGCCATAACAAGGTCCGTGTTGGTATTCGATCCGGCCATTTTCGTCAATATCAGGCTAATACCGATACTGAATATCGTATCGGCCCACCCCTTATCACAATCAAGGACTGGAACTAACCACTTTATAATATCAGATAAATCACAGTTAAAAAATATAGGGCGGTTTTCTGGACAGGGATTAGACTAAACTAAAATAAATGTAAGAGCTGTCCCAACTGAAAGCAACTTGCACTGACATATCTTAAAATAAACCAGTGCTTTTGTTTTGCCTCAAAATGCACAGAAGTAATATTTTAAGTAAGGCATGTTTATTAAAACTAGTTATATTTCCTAATTAAACTAAGGCCTAGTCCTGCACTGCAAAAAATTATTTTTAAGAAAAAATGTTCTTAGTATTTTTGTCTTGTTTTCAGTAAAAATATCAAAAAATTCTTAAATTAAGATCTAATTTTCTTGGGAGCAAAACGACACAAGAAAATAAGTCTAGTTTTTAGACCAAAAATATCAAATTTAAGTGATTTTGTGAATAAAACAAGCAAAAAAATCTGCTTTAACGCTGTTTAAGAAAAATGTTCAAGATTTTTCACTGGCACATTTTTTTGATTGTTTTATGCACAAAATCACTTAAATTTGATTTTTTGGTCTAAAAACTAGACTTATTTTCTTGGGTCGTTTTGCTCCCAAGAAAATTAGATCTTAATTTAAGAATTTTTAGATATTTACAGGACAAAAATAAGAATTTTTTTCTTGAAAATATTTTTTTGCAGTGTGGCTAAAGATAATTCCTGTCCCGGAAACTGCCCCTATGTGTATGGCAAAAAAATGACTTTCTTAACTAGTATTTTTGTCTTGATTTTAATAGAAATATTTAAAAAAATCTAAAATCAAGATGCATTTTCTTGATGAGAAAATAAATCTCGTTTTTAGACCAAAATATCAAATTTAAGTAAATTTGAAGCAAAAAATCTGCCAATGGGGTAAGAAAAAAATCTTGTAAGTTTACTTTTTTCTTAAGCACCTAATTCAAGAAAGAAAGAAAATCTCACCCCATTGGCAGATATTTTTACTTGTTTCAAGCACAAATTCACTTAAATTGTATATTTTTTGTCTAAAATCTAGACTTATTTTCTTAGGTAATTTTGCTTATCAAGAAAATGCACCTTAATTTAAGAATTTATATATATTTCTACTGACAAAAATACTAAGTAAAAAAGTCATTTTTTGCAGTGTGACTGTAAAAACAAACTGATTTATCGCATGACACAAAGCCAAATTTATAAATGTACTGTAAATGTATGTTTACAAACCAGATCAAATTCTTCTGTTTGATTTAAAAGCTCAAAAAAAGGCACAAAGTCTTTGCTCGGTTAAACAAGAAGTAACATCACAAACAACAATGTTCAATAATCATTTAGTCGATACCTTTTCTTATTCTATTTCTCTCTCTCTCTCTCTCTCTCTCTCTCTCTCTCTCTCTCTCTCTCTCTCTCTCTCTCTCTCTCTCTCTCTCTCTCTCTCTCTCTCTCTCTCTCTCTCTCTCTCTCTCTCTCTCTCTCTCTCTCTCTCTCTCTCTCTCATCATCTCAATTTTTCCTTCACACAGACTTTTTTCATATACATTGCCTGTCCCATACGTTCACAATCAGCACACATTTCCCAAGTTCACCTCAGATCATCTCACAGCCCACTGAACGCTGCAGAGTTGTGGTTCTTGTCAGAAAAATGCAGCTATGCATTGAGAATCAATGTTGGCAGTGTAGCCGTGCGGCTGCATCAGCAGAATTTTTCCTCCCTGCAAGTCAGCATTCTGCATTCTGGCTGCCCAACAGAGGGCAGCACTATCTGGAGCTGTATGTAACAGTGCACCTCCAAAACAAAAGCTTATCTGACACACACACAAACACACGCTCAGATGAACACACAGGAAGGGGAAAGTAAAGCAGCTCTGCAGTGCAGAAAAGAGGCTGCACCATTATCAATTACACCTTACATCGGATATCAGCTATAGCTGCCCTGCAGACGCAGCACATTTCCCCAGGCCAGACCGGTCCGGTCCAGTTCAGAGCAAACGGCAGCAGAATCTATAAGTGCTAGGGACCATTGAATTGTGGGTAAAATGGGCAGGTTATATATATATGCAGTATAAATTATAATGAGACTTGGTTTAATGTAGCTGCAGGTTGTGTGACATAAAACACTCTGTGCTTTAACACAGCTGTGCACATGCAGGCATACATTGATGCATAGCTCTAATGGAGGGACACAAATCATGGATGCTCTTAAAAAGTGACTGCAGTTTAACCTGCACATTGTGCATTCAGTTTTATGACCTTATATTAATTAAGACGCTACAGTGAATGTTGGTATGTGACAACACAATACATCTTAAAATGAACTGGCGAAGGCAAACATTCATCCTAATAATTCGAGTACTTACTATAAAATACACGTTTTCCTATGCATTTTAAGATTAAACCGGCTGATGAAAATACCATTAACAGACATGTTATATGTTTACTCCTCGCATGCATCAGTTTACACACCTAATGTCTACGCCACATATTTAAGCATGAGGCTGCCAAATTAATCGCTGGTTCTTTATTGTCATCCTCATATTAAGTTTCTCTGATTCGGTTTGCTTTGCAGACTGTGTAATGTGCTGGCCGATGCTTTTGGGTGTGACTTTAAGGTGCACTGAGACAGGCTGGCTGCCCCTATCTGCCATAAAACTAATCAAATCCATATATCTCCCCCACCCTGCGAGGTGAGACAGCATTGCATTACAGCCTTTGATTAAATATCACATTCTGCGCCTGTAGGTAGGAGACAGAGAATGTAAATTTCTGAAAGTCAGTCAAGTACCTTTCTCAGCTCTCTAAATGTATCCAGCATTGTCATTATCCCTCTCAAACCGCAGTTGTTTTAGCAGTGAGTTCCAGCAGTAAACACCACCATTGTTGCTCACCAGCATAGGATGGCTAGCTTGGATGTGTTTATGTGCTTCTAGCAGGGGCTTCTCTTTCTGAATCTACTATATTAAAAATGCTGCATTGAGGCAAAATACAGTATATAGATTAATTAACCCAGAACATGTTTATATTTGACCCAATAATGAGTTAAAACAACCCAGCACTTTGAGTTGAAACCTAGTTTAACTTATAACCCAACCCACATACAGTATTCTGTCTTTATCTGATGGAATACAGCAAAATGATAAACCCTAAACAGGTATGATTACTTTTCAATACTAATAATAATTTTTACGTAATAAAGGCAAACTATAAATTAGAGTCAAAAATATATTTTAGGGGGTTAAACGTTTAAGGAAACTTTACAAAAACTTATATAAGCATACACACAACTACATTAATTAATAATAATCTCAAATGCAGTGGAGGCTGGTGACTGCTCTTCCGAGGGGCGCAAATTCAAAATATGTGTTCGGAGTGTCATGTGTGTTGCTCTTGTTTTCAAAATATGTGTTTGTTGTGTCATGTGAACCATGTGCATCACGTGTTTTGTCAAAATAAGTAAATAAGTGCCTGCTGCACACACGTCCAAACCGTTCATGACAAAAGATACGCTCACGTTCACAAATACACGCAAGACACTCCCTTAACACTAAACTCTGATTATGCATGAGATTATGCGAGTATCTGGCAAACCTGAGCGTCTCTTCCATCATCAACCCTCTAAAAGCGTCTGCAGCAGGTAGTTATTTTGACAAGATACGTGATGCACATAGCAGGGGCGTAGCCTCAGATTTCCAATAAAATAAGAAAATGTTGATTTCTTAGTCTGATTGAAAGATTGACCAATCAAAATGCTGCGCGGTAAAATGCAGCTATTTTCTAACTTGATTGGATTAGCTCATGTCACACGTTGTTGTGCGTAACTTACGCTGTCATCTTCGCATGAGAGTTCATTAATATTCAGTGACAATGTGCCATCTACATCATATATATATATATATATATATATATATATATATATATATATATATATAGAGAGAGAGAGAGAGAGAGAGAGAGAGAGAGAGAGAGAGAGAGAGAGAGAGAGAGAGAGAGAGAGAGAGAGAGAGAGAGAGAGAGAGAGTTGCCCCTTCATTTTAAAGGAGGACCCCCCAAACATAAAATTCTGGTTACGCACCTGGCACATAGGTTCACTCCACGCACCGAACACATATTTTGAAATGACGAACCACACACATGACGGGCTACACACATGTTGTCACGACCTTCGCATCATGCGCCCTCGAAAAAGAAGTCACCGGCGGCCACCGCTCAAATGTACATCAACATATGGAAAATTGAACCCACCTCTTCAACAAATGCAATACTGTATAAGGCAAGCACCGTCGAGCACAGCACAATACAATGCATAGAGAAAGTGCAACACAGCTTGATATAGTTTAGGGCAGCGCTTCCCAATCCTGGTCCTCGAGGACCCCCTCCCAAAAAGTTTTAAATGTCTCCTTATTTTACACACCTGATTTAGCTCATCAGCTTGTTAGGGAGACATGTTTACCATTTTGGAAGGAGGCTGATTAGTTAATTCAGGTGTTTTAAATAAGGAAACATCTCAAACTTTTTGGAAGGGGGTCCTTGAGGACCAGGATTGGGAAGCACTGGTCTAGGGCATCTTAAAACTGTGCACACAGGGAATGTTTTTATTTAAATATGTGTACCTGTTTTAAGCAAATTTGATCAACTTCAAATTGCAAACAGATTTTTGGACATTAGTAAACAGATGGGCTCAAAGCAGAAATCTGGACATGTGGGCAGTGTAATGTCTATGGGGTGCCACTCTGCATGCTTTATCACTCTTTTACAGATGACGGGAACCAGTAAGATGTCACGTTTACAGAAAGAAAGATGGACCTTTGATCAGATTGGTGCTTTAATCCAGATTAAAATATTATTGTAATCCTGACTACATGATCATTTCTGGATTTATACTTCTCTTTGGTTAAATTAAATTTAGATTTCAGGAATATTTAATTCTGATTGGTGAACAATCACTCAATTCCATAACTTGTTATTTCCTTTCCCTAACATTCACCGGAGTCAGTGACAATGCTGTATATAAGACAGTTTTTTGGGTGAAGTCAGCATTGCTTTAATGCCTCTTCTTAATGCCAATTACCATAATTTTGCGTTTCAGCTATCAATTGTAAACATTATGGGACGGTTTCCCGGACAGGGATTAAACTAGTCCAAGACTAAAATAAATGTAAGAGCTGTCCAAACTCAAAACAACTTGCACTGACATATCTTAAAATACATTTGTTTTGCCTCAAAATGCACACAAGTAATGTTTTTATAGTAAGGCATGTTTGTTAAACTAGTTATGTTGTAATTTTACAGTCCATAATTACCAATTGACCGATTTTGTTAGATGTTCATATTTGCATTCTTCTAAGGGTTAAAAAAATATATAAATCCAGCATTATAGGAATTATATGTTGATCCCAGTGGTAAATCTTACAAAATAGACATGAGATCAGGGTTGAAAAGTGAAGGCGATCCATGATGAAGAGGGTTGCATCAAATTGGTTGTGGTTTTTAATGTAACAGCCCTATTTTAGCAAAGGCTTTTTCATTTATTATGCCACACAAGTGCTTCAGACAGACTGCTTCATAATTAATTATAATCATTATTAATTAAAAGAGAGAACAGTTATAAATACGTCTGTGCGACTCGGGGTTTCAGATCCAGGCGGTAGGGATTAGATGAATTTAAGTCCTGTGATTTTTATTTTAATACATTTGAATTTGTTTGGCTTTGGCTTTAGTATAATGATAACTAATAATTACTAATTAACGTAAAATTACTGCTCGTGTTCAATGAAATGTATGGTAAAATAATAAACAACATACTGTTGGCCCTTAGATATTAATTCAGCTCTGGAAGAATTATAAACCTTACAAGTTTTCACATAGCCTCAAGGTTTTTGATGAAGCTACACGATGAATGATTTGATCAGATAATGGTGCATGCGGTAAGTCAAGAAAGTCAGCCAAAAGATATTTGTTCTCAGAAGGATGCAGATCTAATTATTGATTTTGTTTTTATAATGATTATTTTGCAACTGGATGAAAGAATTAAAAGAAAAACTTGTCTCATGAGAACCAACATTTTTAGACTTTTGCAAGGGAAAGTAACGAAATGCATTTGACATTACAAATTGACTACCAATGATTATATAATCAATAGTTAGAGGAGATTGAGGGCCCATCTAGCCCATGTTTGGAAGGCATAAAGAGTATTAAGTCAGTTAGCATGGATACAGCTCAACGCAGCAATTTTCAAAGTGTAAAAAAATCTGTACTATTTCCTACTATGTATTGGGTTAGAACAAATCGAATCCAGCCATTAAAGTAAATTTACCTAGAATGTTTATAGTTGACCTAACAATGCGACAACCCAACATTTTTTGGTTCACTGTCAAAAATAAAGGTACAAAGCTGTCACTGGAGCAGTACCCTTTAAAAAGGTCATAATATGTACCATTTAGGTACAAATATGTACCTTTAAAGGCAACATTTTGGCAGCTCAAAGTACTAATATGCACTCTTTGGGTACTGTCCCAGTGACAACTTTTGGGCTGTTATTTCTGAGAGTGTTGAAATAATCCACCATACATTCAATTTTAACCCAAAGGACTGGGCTTGTTCCCTTTTGAGTTGAAAATAAACCAGCATTTTTTTAAGTGAATGCACCATATCCCCAATTGCTCCCTGGGCACTGCAGGGATAGATGCCTACTTAATGCAGAGGTCACATTTCAAGTGTGGATTACCATATTGACAAAACATGTCACACTTAAATAAATTATTTTTTTTTTCTTTGATCTAAAATGTTCTTTGAGGAGTCAGTGGTTTTTTTATGGCATTCCTTGAAAGAACCCTTCAATAACCTTCATTTTTTAAAGTGTCGTAATTCTGTTTTTCTCACACATTTGATGTTCTCAAAAAAGTGGATTTCATCATCTAAGTATAACGGCTTAGCATGGCTGGAGGAGATATGAGGGTGTGACAATGCATGCTGTGGCAATCAGTAGGAGTGGGCAAATGGTTGTCCTATAGGTGTCAGCAATCTTAGCAATGGCTGTGTTGTGTTTTAATTTGACAGCAGCTCTCACCACACTGCAGGTACTTGCTATTTTCGGAGCTTCTCTAGTTGCACTATTTCACGCGTTATTTGATGCAAACTAAATCAAAACATGGCCTCACATTACAGTAACTGTAAATACTACACTGCATGCTACTTTAGAATCGCACGTTCAGCTCTTCCTCATAATTTGTAAACGGTTGTAAAATCATACACGGTTACTTAATAAAGCTGCAGTGCGTAATCTTTTTGCCATCAGAGACCCAAAATAGAATTGCAAAACCAATGCTCTTGCAAAAAGATTTCTCTAAAGGTTCTTGTGTGTCATTATGTTAATCAAACAGAAGCCCCGCCCCTAAACTCACATCATTGGTTTTGTCAGATAATGCAGCATGCTATGTCGAGCACTCATGATGCAGAAACCACGATGGTAGTGAACCAATGACTAAAGAGATGTCGGTAATGACTGAACACAAGTGAAGAATATTAAGATGAAAGACTGCAGGCTTTTATCTCTAGGGGATGCAATTCCTAGGATGCATTCTGTATTACAGGTATGAATTCTTTAAATGCACAGTGCTGTGTCTTCATTGACTCATAGGTAAAACATAATAAGGTTGCAACTTAAAATTGAAAAAAAAGTGAAAAAATCAGCAAATCCAACTTTAATGGATGTATGTTTATTTTTAACCTTGGGAATTAGTGTTGCATAATACAACACACTTAGATTGTTTCACAAAGAATAACTATACAAACACACAACAACAGAAACGGAAATCTCTCAGTTATGAGTTATTGCTGTCATTTATTTTTGTCTACTGGGTAAAGTTGTTTTTTTCAGTATAGCAAAGATTCTGTTGCCTTCAAACATAATATAGAGGTATTGAAAACATAGTCACAATTATAAACAATCATAAAGAATGATTATATATTACAGTGAAAAAATAAGTTTGTTTCCAAGTGTCCTGAAATATAAATGGGTGTGCATGTGAGTGGATGGGTGTGTGCATGTGCGCATGCACTGTATCTTGGTCCTTTCTGCTGAAAGTCATCTTTTGTTGGCTAATCTCATCTATGAAGGGTAAATGCTCTCCTTTGCTGTCCCCTGAGAGGGGCAATTTGTTGACACAGACATTGCTGATGTAGTGACATGCATAGAGCACTCTCACCTGATGAAGGACTAAAGTTTGGATTGGTCCGTTTAATCACATGACTAAAGAGATCCACCCAAAAAGGAATGTAACTTGTATATAGGACACAAATAATGAGATCCCTCTGGTTTCAAAAATTGTATATGTAATAAAACTATGATGAATGTCTTAGGAATCATTTTAATATTGGTTTTGGTTGCAATATTCATATCTGGAGGTTGAAAA
Source organism: Misgurnus anguillicaudatus (assembly GCF_027580225.2). Classification (NCBI taxonomy): domain Eukaryota; kingdom Metazoa; phylum Chordata; class Actinopteri; order Cypriniformes; family Cobitidae; genus Misgurnus; species Misgurnus anguillicaudatus. Next base: position 22,884,207 of record NC_073345.2, read on the forward strand.
CCAGAGAGAGAGAGAGAGAGAGCTGCTGATGCATTGCAGATAAACTGCGTATACTGGGCAACCCCTCCCTTTCTTATCCATATACTCCCCTCACCAGACCTTCCCTATGACATCACTTCTCCATCCTCCAACCTGAAGAAGCCCCTGTGAGGGAGACATGACTCAGCCACCTCCTCTGCACCCACATATGAAATGATGCTCCATGCAGGCTATTTTTGTGCCTACCAAAAAAAAATAGAATGAGAGCTAATTCATTTATAATCTAAAATGCAAGTCATTCAACAGCTGTTGTAATCTAACAAACATTATTGTCTGTCTTGTTACAGTTTTTCCGCTCTCCACACCCCCGCATTGCCCTTGGAGTTGCAGAGATTTGATAGATGTGTCTCCTGCAGGCGTAGGGTCAGAGAGTGCATTCAATAACTGTGAGGAAAAACTGCATCTCGTCATTTACACTCCTGAGGGAGAGTTAAACTGCTCCACAGCTTTTGATGTCATTATTTTAACCTGGTCCTTTAAAAGATACCACCTGGATGGAAAGTGTCGGCAAACATTAAGATGCAAAGTTAAAAATCTGCTTGGCTTTGTGATGCCCAAGTGTCTTTCAGTATAAGGTGATAATGATAGCTGTCAGAAACATATGCTATCTTATATGCTATCACAGGCTGTTTAGATTAAAGGTAAAGTTCACAAAAAATAAACAAATTCTGTAGCTTGCAGAACAAAGTGCAGAAAAAAATTGGTACCTCAATGGACATGTACCATTACACACCGATATACTTTTGGTACATATATGAACTCTTTAGGTCCAGAGCGTTATTTTTTTAAAGGGTACCACCCCAGTGAGGGCTGGGGTACATATTTTAACTTTTTTCTGACAGTATATTTGTACTCTGTCAACTCAAAAGCCTATTGATTACACAATAGTATACACATGTTGTAGCTGTGTTACGCCAATTGGATTTTGTCCATGACACAGATCGTCACTGTTCTTTTGTTCCACATCGATACGCTGACTAGCAACATCTCTCTCTAGTAACCCTCTCCAAGGTGGTAAGGGGGCGTGCTGAATCATGGCTATAAATCACATCTAAAGAGAGACCACCAGAGGTCTCACTATCTATTACACATCCAAACCTTTCCTTACTCCAGTACATGTGCCTTAAAGTGAAAGGGTTCACTTTAAAATGAAAATTCTGTCATTATTTACTCATCCTCATGTTGTTCTAAACCTGTATGAATTTCTTTTTTCTGATGAACACAAAAGAAGATATTTTGATAAATGAACACACAGCAGATAGTGACCATTGACTTCCATAGTAGGAATAAAAATATATAATATAAGATGGAATTTATTGGGGACCGTCAACTGTGTGCTTACCATCATTTATCAAAATATTTTCTTTATCATTTATCACAATACTTGCAAAATATTTTTTCCTACTATGGAAGTCAATGGTCACTTTCTGCTGTGTGTTTATCATCATTTCTCAAAATATCTTTTTTTTCATCAGAAAAAAGAAATTCATACAAGTTTAGAACAACATGAGGATGAGTAAATGATGACAGAATTTTACATTTTAAAGTGAACTATACCTATAACCCTTTCTCTAACTAGTTCTTTCTCATGAATAAATCAGGGCTGGTAGGCAAAACACAAAGTGAAAAATGTTTTTCCTAATGTCAGTCGGGGCCTTGAATAAGTCATAAGCTAAAGAACTACACGGATCGATGTGTTTCTGTGTGCTCTCAGATAAATTTCTGCTATTCTTATTGTCTGATGGTTAATGCTGAGTCATTAGGATTTATTGGAGGAAGAAGCAACTGAGAAAACAGACATCTTCAGGGTTGATTGAACAGCATTAACCTCTAGAGATTTAAATCAGCATCAACTCTATTTCATGCACCGCTGCCCTGTGTTCAAACCAAAGAGCTTATCGTTCAACCCAAATTTCCTGAAGGTATAATTGGAAAAGTTTTCATTTACTGTTCCTTTGTATCCTTTAGCTAATAACTGACCTTGTCAATAAAATCCCTATCGGCATGCTCAAGCTCATTTAAATGCATTTGCATATAACTTTACAGTGCGGTACTTACAATGCAATGGTTTTTATCAAATGTGTGCCTTTTAAATGTTTCACTTGCACTGGTAGTGCAGTTCTCTACCAGTTGAGCGACAGTAAGACTTCACCTCTATATGATTTCTTAATCACATTTGATTTCATACATTTACATTTCTGCTCCTGTCATAAACCTGCATCCACTAATGCATATACCCCCAATAATAGTTTATTAATAAACCAAAGGCTTCCATCCCTCCGTATGAGATTGGACCCATATGCCCTTAGTATACTCATAATAGCTGGATCACCAATAATGGATCACTGTAGGCTGCTACTGTAAGGGCGTACTCTGCAGCATTATTGCAGGACTGCATTGAATTTTAACCGCACTTATCTGCGTGCCCACATAATCACCTTAAGCGACAAATGCCTTGTTCCTCGGGGATGATTTGCACAATTATATGAGCTGATCTTCAGACAGACAGTATCTAGGGGAGGAAGACAGGTCACTGAGTTCAGGAGCACTACTTCTGCTGCACTGCATGAGTGCACATGGAAGCTAAAAGTGGATGCACACTCCAGCGGTCAGACATGGCAAATTCAATGACAAAAGCTAATGGAACGAGAACTATAATTCAATGGAAATCTCTAATTCCTCTTAGAGAACAAATCGTTTTTAGATGTAAATTAAAGAATCAATTTGATAAATTTCTTGTGACATGATAGGAAATAATAAGAAATTAGCAGAACATTATGCTAACTGTTTAATGTAGGTTACAGTAATAAAAGATTTACAGTAAATACATTAAGGCACCATGCCTGTTTGTTACATTATGTAAATGATCAAAACTTGTAAGGGAAACAAGGTTAAAATGCAGGGTCGTTTCTGTTTATAGCACCCAATGCCATTCACAACATGAATACTTAATCTGTTTTGCAAAAGCATGGTTCTGGCTGCTTAAAAAATTAAATTTAAGAAAAGCATCAACCAGCACACACACCCTTGGTTCGAATCCAGTAAAATTTTATATATCATTAATTCCATATCATTCGAAAGCTGCAATATTTTGAGAAATTATATTTCAAATTAAAATATACATTACCAAATGTTTAAGGTAACTTACTTATTTTTTATTAATATTATTTTAGAATTAAAGTATACTCATCAAAACTATTTCATGAAAAAGGCATGGGAATTTTGTTGTGATAACAAACAATTTATTACGTTTTAGAAATTTGCATTTTATCAGCCAGCTTTTTGTTAGTTTCATCCTAAGATGGACATATAAACAGTATTGAAACGTCCTTGTTTAAGTCCATTTCATAAACAATTTTTGAATACTAATTTTTTGTAATAAATGGAATAATGTTTGCAGAATTATTATTTTGTCTACCAAATCGGTTTAAAAACATTAAAGCATATGCACCTTTCGATCAAAAGTTTTTCTACTCTAAAGCTTACATTTTTTTTTAAGTTTAATTAAATTGGCTGTGCAAGTCATTTCAACTTACTATTTTCAACCAGGACCACACCCTAATCTATCAGATCAGCTTAAGCAATTTCAGCCTGTTTTATAAGATGTAGCAATAAAAACAAGTTGAAATTGCTTAACCTAATCTGATAAAGCAAGGTGTAGTTAAATTAAAAACAGTAAGTTAAAAAATGACTTGCACAGCAAATCTGATTAAACTTAAAACTTTAAGGAAACAAAAAAGTGCAATAATTTCAGTCAAGTGAAAACTTTTGAAGGTACAGTTTAAAATGCTGGTTGTTTTTAACCTATTGTTTGGTCAAATATAAAAATGTTCTGGGTTAATTTAACCCAATATTTCATCTCTTTTTGACCTATAACACTGTGTTAAAAATAACTCGTGATTTTTTTTTTAGTGTTGCTATACATTGCAGGACATGTCTGGGGGGTTTCTTCTTTGTTTTTCAATTTACAATCGATACCCATTTACACAATGCAGATTGTTTAAAAGAAATTACATTTCATACTTAGGTTAGCACACTACACTCGAGCTACACGCCCTTCAGTGTCTGATAAGAGCCGCTGTCCTTGGTGCTGATAGTTGAAACACTGTCCACATTACCAATGATGTCATATTCTCCTCATAATAATAGTGAGCACATGACAGGAATTTTAAATAATTTACTTGACATTTTTTAATCATTTAAACGTCTTAAGGATTGTTTTCTTAACGTGTCCCTCGTCACCCTCTATTTCCTTCGTAAGATTTCCCTCGTCACGTTTAACCAGGAAGCCACTGATACAGATAATAGCGATCAGGACCCTCCCACAACGCCGGATCAATGGTCCAGTCAAAATAAACCCGAGCCTTTTCGCAACAGCGCCTCGACTATATAAAGTCGGGTAGCCCGACTGTCCTGCGCTGAGAGAGCCGCACACCCTACACCTATCCACAACTCTTCTTTACTTCACGCACTTTCTTTCCATCTGCCCGTTCACACGACCCGTCCGGATGAGTTACTCGATAGACACTATAGGGAGTCCCTACCGGAGGGTGATGGAGACCAGGACCACCTATAGCCGTAGCAGCGGCAGCCCCTCGAGCGGCTTTCGCTCCCAGACCTGGTCCAGGGCGAGCCCGAGCTCGACCTCATACAAGAGGAGCTTCAACGCTCCCGTGGCGCGAGCTTACGGCTCCACAGTCCTGAGTTCAGCCGACAGCCTCGATTACAGCCAGACCTCCATCCTCAACGGAGACTACAAGCGATCCAACGAGAAAGAGCAGCTGCAGGGACTCAACGACCGGTTCGCCGGGTACATCGACAAGGTTCACTATTTGGAGCAGCAGAACAAGCAGATTGAGGCGGAGATCCAAGCACTGCGGCAGAAACAGGTGTCGCAGTCCCAGCTGGGCGATCTTTACGACCAGGAGCTGCAGGAGTTGCGCTCCATGCTGGAGCAGGTCCATCATGACAAGGCGCAGATCCAACTGGACACGGATCACATTGAAGAAGACATCCAGCGCCTTCGGGATCGCTTCGACGAGGAGGCGCGCATCAGGGAGGAGACGGAAGCCATCGTCCGCGCGCTGAAGAAAGACATGGGAGACTCCGCGCTAGTTAAATCCGAGTTGGAAAAGAAAGTTCAGTCCCTGCAGGATGAGATCGCCTTCATCCGCAACAACCACCAGGAGGAGGTCAACGATCTGCTGGCGCAGGTGCAAGCGTCGCAGATCACCGTCGAGAAGAGGGACTACCAAAAGGCGGAGATCACCGAAGCGCTCCGCGAGATCCGCACGCAGCTGGAGGGTCACTCCACGCAAAACCTCCAGCAGGTTGAAGACTGGTTCATGTGCCGCTATTCGAAACTCACGGAGACTGCCGAGCAGAATAAAGGCGCCATTAAATCGGCACGGGATGAGATCGCGGACTACCGGCGCCAGTTGCAGTCCAAAACCATTGAGCTCGAGTCCGTCCGAGGTACCAAAGAATCGCTGGAGAGGCAACTGAACGACATAGAGGACCGACACAACAGTGACCTTGCAAGTCTCCAGGTACATCATGACTATGCATATTATTAAGTAAGAATTTTTGGTATTTTTACAAATGATTTTCTTTTAAAAGTGCTTCTTCGAATGCGTTAGATGTGTTTTTCATATAAACTACTACATTAAAAAAAATTATCATCACATTTAAACTCTATTGTAGTTAACACTTTGCTTGTCTAATGATGTAATTTATGCATTTGTAAACATGCCTGTAACTGTATCATAAATTGGATTTGCAAAATTTGTTGCACCACTTTAAAATATTGCAGTTTAGATTATGTTCTTGTTCAATGCTATGTTTTAAGTGCGTTATTGCAAAGTGCAGCAAAGCTAGACTGGTTATATTATGTTACATTACAGTATATTATAGCATAATATTATATATTATATTTGTATTTAGCATATAGGATCTATAATTACATCATCGGCATTCCTCTGCATGAGGTTGGAAAGGGTTAAAGAGAGGCAGACATTCAGAATGCGTCTCTCCCTGCTGTTTTGCTGAGTCAGAGCAGAGGCAGGCTTTACTTATTGGCTGTTTCCTGCCATCACCTCATACTGATTAGTGGATGCCCTTGAAGTTTTTAAATAATATAAAGAATCATGTATTTACATTTTTGGTCATAATAAGATAATATTACTGCACCACAAAGAATAGATATGTATTAAGGTATGTATGCATCCTAAAGAGGAATCATTTTATTTCATCTGCATTTTTACATTATTGACTAGAGAATCATAATTCTTTATATCATTTTAATTTTTCCTCTCATCAGCAAAATGTTTCTTTTCTAAATAGGGATTTTACTCAATTTTCCCAATATTTTGTTTGTCTAACTAGGAAACCATCCACCAGTTGGAGAATGAACTCAAGAGCACGAAGTGGGAGATGGCTCGTCATCTCCGTGAATATCAGGACCTCCTGAATGTCAAAATGGCACTCGATATAGAAATTGCTGCATATAGGTAAGATCACAGTATATCGTATTGACTCCATAAAAAGAAGTTCCTCTAAACATTATAATTGCTGGAAAATAAAAAATGAATTATATGCATTTGCAGTTTTTCTCTAATTATTGTCTAAATCACATTTATACATATACTTTGATGCCTTTTTGTGTTTATATAGAAAACTTCTTGAAGGTGAAGAGAGCCACTTTAGCACTTTCCCATATCGCCAGACTGTCACCAAAGGCCCCAAGGTCAAAAGTGAACCCCCCAAGCTTAAAGTTCAACACAAGTTTGTAGAGGAGATCATTGAGGAAACTAGGGTCGAAGATGAGAAGTCAGAAATGGATGAGGTCTTGGCTGAGATGGCAGAAGAGTTGTCAGCTGCCAAAGCAGAAGATGAGGGAGAGGATGAGGGAGAAGCTGAGGATGAGGCTGAAGAAGGTGGTGAAGAAGAAGGAGAGAAAGAAGAAGAAGGTGAGGAGGAAGGAGATGAGGTGATTGCATCTACCCAAGCCAAGGTGGCGTCCAGTGCCCCTGCTGAGGCTGAAGAGGAGGGAGAGCAGGAGGAGGAAGGTGGTGAGGAAGAGGAGGCTGGAAAGGATGAAGGAGAGGAGGAAGAGGAAAAGAAAGAGGAAGAAGCAGAGGAAGCAGCAGAGGAAGAAGAGCAGGAAGTCGAGGAGACGGTCCAGAGCTCTAAGGCACCTGAAACAAAAGCCTCTCCTGATAAAGAAAAAGCGGAGGAGAAAGCGAGCAGTGGAGGAGAGGAGGAGGCAGAGGAGGAAGGTGATGAGAAAGAAGAGGCAGATGCAGGTAGCGATAAAGGATCTGCAGATGAAAAAGAAGAAGATGACAAGGAGGAGCCTAAAGTAGCAGAAACAGAAGCAAAGGAAGAAATAAAGGGAAAAGATGATAAGGAGGAACCCAAACCTGAAAAAGAAGATGCAGCTTCGACCAAGGCTGAGACGCCATCTCCAAAGGCTGAATCTCCAGTGGCTACATCACCAAAAACGGAGAGCCCGAAGGCTAAAAGCCCAAAAGAGAAGGAGGCACCAAAGCCAGAAGCCCCAAAGAAGGAAACCCCCAAAATTGATTCTCCAAAAAGTCCTATGAAAGAGACACCCAAGACAGAAGAGACAAAGAAAGATGCCCCAAAGCCAGAGTCACCTAAAGATGATTCCCCAAAGCCAGCGGATGACAAACCCAGTAAAAAGAGTGAACCGGAGAAAGAGGCTGAAGAAAAGAAAGAGGCTACTGTGAACGGAGACACGGGAAAAAATGACAAGAAGGAGGAAAAGAAGGACGTGATCTCCAATGGAGTAGATGAGAGTCCTACCAAAGATGAAACAAGCCAGAGGGTGGTCATCACCAAAACAGTGGAGACCATTACCACTGGAGAGGGCGGAGTCAAACAAGTTACAAAAACTGTTACCGTAACTGAGCAGGCGGAGGAGAAGGAGGTCAAAGAGGTCAAGGAGAAGACGATCACCAAAACCGCTGAGAAACAGGTAGTGAAGGCCACCGAAGCAGATTAAACCCAAACATAGCTATAACCGACAGAAGAGGAACCGGCGTGCATATCAAGCAATCGACACAAAACTCACGTAATAAATCATAAAGCTCAACAGATATACTTAATTACATTAACCACACTGAAAGACTAAACAAAACAAAAAAGCAAGCTTAGAGAGACGCCATATGACGCGGCAAGCTAAAATTTAAAATGCATGTTGAGTGACAGCTTTAAATGGGTTCTGCTGCATATCCGGTCAGGGACGTCAGGATTCCTTTCACTTTCTTTCAAACTGCAATACCTGGGGTGGGGGGCGGTCACTTGAATGTGGCATCTGCATGCCAGCTCAGGGGGGAGCACGCTCCTCATTCTTTGAGATAGAAAATTACCACTGGTATGTATGACAGTAATATAAAAATACTCACAGTATGATGGGAAATGACTTTTGCTTTGAGTTAGAGCAACATTGGACGCGGGGCTGTAGAATAAACTGTGGAAAACGTGTTCCAACAAAATAGCCTTACGAATACTTAGAGCGAGGAGATCAACTGAGCCAAAAATGAAACTTATTTATGAACGGAGGAGACGGTGGTGAGAATAGACCATAGTCATATACACTCTAAAGCAACTAAGAAAGTCCTAGCCTTAAACATGCTTTTTACCGTTGTCAGTTATGTTTACCTATTGAGTGCATTTGAAAACAAACCGGTCAATGCGCACATACATTCTTGTATGCATAGGATTGACTTGAACTACTTACCGTTAATGAGGTGCTAATGTTTGCAGGCCCATGTCTTTATTCATCTGAATGAATTTCTCAGCAGCATTTGCTCAATAAACATCATACTAAAATAAACTATACACGTTGTGTCATCATTTCTCTCATGTAAAACACAAGTATGATTTACACAGTATTCAAAAGTTGTGTACACATTTTTTAGACCACCACCCAAATGTAAGGGTTGTGCCACAGCTGCCTAAACTAACAGTGGGTTTTTTATGTCTAAGCTCTTTAGTCACATTTCTAATGGTAAAATATAGCTGTTGTTATGCATCATTTTACTGTTTTACAAGAATGTAAAGCATTATTTTTTTTATTTAAATGCCCAAATACAGCTATTTACTTGAATTCCTCAATAGAAAAATAAATTTTAATGGTTGAATGTTACTTTCTGACTTCTGAGAGAAGTTGAACGTGCCTCTTAAATATGGGTATATAAATATGGCTAATTTGTTTTGAAATTCCTCACTGTTTTAAATGGTAAAACATCAAAAACTTGCAGAAAAGGAAAGAGTCTGCATTGGTGGTATAATATGCACTGTAATATAAATGTGGGTCTTTAAATGATATTACAAAATGCCAGCAATGCCAAAATTTTGAATATATAAACCATCTACAAGCCTCATTATGCTTCATCCAAACATTCATGTAAGAATATGTGATTTCTTAAGTGAATATGTGAGTCTTGCTGCTGCATACACTTTAAGCAAATAGAGGAAGTGTCACAAGACCTCACAGGACACCTGCTTCAACTTCTGGACCGACCAGGTTATTAAAATGTAACAGTAATGATCATGGCTCATGAAACAACTTGTGCATAATAGGTTTTCCTATAGTTAAGTTGCAGATAACAACTTGCAAATATTCATCAAAAAGTAATAAATCTAAAATAGTATTAAGATATTCTATTAAGTTTTATTGAATGTAATTCTGGTGACTTGTAAATTTCTGAAGATGGCTATTAAATTACATATCTGGAAAATTGGTGTAAGACTTTTATGAGAATATGTTGCTGCAGTGCAGACTGAAAATGCACCATCACAGATTAATGAAATATACGGTAAAAGTGACATTCATAATGCACTGCTCAATCAATCAATCATTTTAATTAACAATTTTCCATTAAACATATGTAATTATAAAGGACGTTATGTGATTCATTTTTCTGTCTATACACAGTTACTTTTATTATTCACAAACTCATCACAGGGTCTGGTTACTTGATACTATTTTAAATCACAGAAATTAGCACACAGCAGTACTGTGATCTACTACACAGTACTGTGACCTGGCCCATTGACTGTAATACTTTTTCCTGCAGATATGTTTTGAGAGTCTAGACTTTTAGCAGTTAGAAAATTTAGCAGGAGGCTATTTCAGAAATGTACAATAATTTTGACCCTTTCGAAACACAGCTTTTATTTACTTATGGCATATGCTGAAAAGTTTTTGAATAAAATGATTTGTAACATTTTACAATAACTAACATGAACCAACAATAAGGAATATAGTTATCAGCATTTATTAATCTTTGTTAATGTTAATTATTGTTCATGTTCATTGTGCATTAACTAGGTCAACAAATAAGACCCAATTGTAAAGTGCTACCAAATAACATTAGTTAAAAGAAAGCCACACCCAGATTAGAGAATAAGGAATATGGTGCAATACATTTGCCTAAAATGCTGGATAATCTGTAAAATGTTTGTAGATGCAGAATCTCCGGATGCAAAGCAGAACAGACCCGTTAACAGCCCAACATGATCGAAATAGTTGCGTGCGCATTTTGGCAACTTAAGTGGTGTTCCAGTTCTAACGTATTAGTAACTCAAAAAAGTTTATCAAAACGGTTTCCCGGCATCAAAATGTCTGGTTGTTGCGTTTACGGTTGCACTAATATTTGTATATTTTTATTATATATTTATATTATACATTTGGCCATCTGTTAACGTCTTCTATCCACTCCACTATAGTATACGGATCTGGTAGCCCGATACCATTTGATAAAGTCAACTTTTTAAAATAACTTTCTGTATTTGTGTTGCATCCGCTTGCGTTGTTTGACACGCTGCTGTTTCTCGACATACTTCCTGCCAAAATGCGCGTGCAAACGTTGCTACGTCATCATTGTGTACAAACATGTGTCTTCAAGAAGTGAGAATGCAACATCAAATATGTAATTTAAAACTTTAATAGCACACTATGGTGAAAATGAAATTCAAAACAAAAATGAATGAAAAAAATGTACAAAAAACTCAAATGACAAAAACACGGAATTGAGATGAATGCAATTTATACAATTTTTGCAATGTTATTACCACCCCAACACTTAATTAAAAAAAAAGTTCCCAGAACTGCTCTGATGTAAATAATGATGTATGTAGCTAATAAACAATTACCGTGTTGTCTATTTCTTTGGTTTCTATATTCATAAACAGTTATATATTGCAGTTATTTTTCTAACTTATTCCACACAAAACAAAATCAATACAAGATTTTACCCAAAACTGTTAAGCAGAAATATTATACGTTTCACTGCCCAACAAACACGTCAGTATGGCTAAATGCCTACTTCTATTTTCATTCTAAGAGCTCACGACAGCTCCCTGGTGGTCTAGTGGTTAGGATTCGGCGCTCTCACCGCCGCGGCCCGGGTTCGATTCCCGGTCAGGGAACATACTTTTTAGGGCGGTTGTATAATTATTATTATAGATCTTGTGTCCCGAAGATCCCACGGCCGGCAGGTTGCGATTGAGGTGCCCTTGAGCAAGACTCCTTTATCCCCAATTCCTAAACAGGCGCTGGAGTGATACTGACAGCCGCCTACTGCTGGGTGTACGTGGGTGTGTTCACTACTCACTGCGATGCAATGTCGCATTCAGCGGCCCCAACCCTACCACCACTTCTTTAAATATATTTTTACAAACACAAATAAATTTCAAACAAACAACACTTTAAACTCAAAACACACCAAATATTTAACATTTAACAACTTTGCACGTTCTCTAAGAATCTACGGTAATCCATTAATTTATCCAAAAATTACCGGTTTAAATAACTGAGGCCAGTTGCATAAATATAGCCGTGAAGTTAAGACTGTGTCTTAAGAAGTGTCCAACTAGCAATTAGTTAGAGCTAATCAGTCTCAAAATTTGAATTTAAATTAAACCAGCATAACATACTTTAACAACCTTCAAACATTATTTTTCAGGTGTTTAATCAGTGTGCCTTATTTTGATTTGGTTGATCAGCATTTTTATTGGTTTGAATCACAAAACATGTGATGTCCATTCCAATGTTCACAGGGTCTGAAGGGTTAAACAGGTATGATCAGTCAAAAGTAGATGACTAACTTTTAAGAGTCTAAGAAGTTTATGTTACCAGGCACAGTTTTACAGGAATAATCATCTTCAGTAAAGTTATGCTAATTTTAAAATACAAATTCTTGACATTAGATGTTAGATGATCAGATTTACTGTTTATCCATGAATTATTTGACTTGGTTTGTATGTCTAAAGCATATTGTAAATATCAGTAGATATTAGATAACTAACTATTACACTAAGAAGCATAATGTCATCGAAATAACAAAGTGCTTTGATCATCAAGACGTTTGTTTTTATTGCACTGGAAGCATGATTTCATGTTTGGAAATCTATCACAAGAAAGTTGCTTCATTCAAAAATATATCGACTTCACAAGCATTCATTGACATGTAAAGCATCTCAGAAACATGAAACAAACATTATCTCATTTTAAAGCTGATACATTTCAAACATTGTATTGCTATTTGCACTGAGCACCATTTATCAAAGCATTGATAAGTAACAGACTCAGGTAAGACTAGAGAAGCAGGTCAGGCTACTGGTATTTGTGCTGTTATACAGTAGGTTTAATTCCTTATTTCTTTCCTTTTGGTTTCTCAGTTTCCTCTTTTCCCTTTTCCTGCTTTACACTTTCCTTTTTCTCACTCTTGGCCTTCTTGCCTTCATCTTTCCCCTTGGCTTTTTCTGGCTCAACCTTATCCTTTGGTTTGGGTTTCTCTGCCTCCTCTTTGACTTTATCTTTGACTGACTCTGGTTCAGGCACAGCTTTAGTTTTTTCCTCAGCTTTCTCTTTGGCCGGTTCGGGTTTTACCTCATCTTTGGCTTTTTCAGTCTTTGGCTTACTTTTGTCTTTCTCTGCTTCATCTCCCTTTCCTTTAGCTGTCTCAGTGTCCTTTTTGTCCTTTTCAGCACTTGTGTCAGCTTTTCCCTCACTTTTTCCTGTCTCAGTCTTAATATCCTCTTTGTCAGCCCCTTTCTCATCAGCTTTCTCCCCTTCCTCCTCCTTTTCTCCTTCTTTCTGTTCCCCTTCTCCCTCTTTTTCATCTTCTTTCTCTACATCTTCCCCTTCTCCTTCTTTTTCCTCTGCTTTCTCTTCATCTTTCCCTTCTCCCTCTTTATCTTCGACTTTCTCATCATCTTCTCCTTTAACTTCCTCCTTTTCTTCAACCTCATCTTCTACTTTACTTTCCTCCTTTTCTTCAACCTCCTCTTCTCCTTTAACTTCCTCCTTTTCTTCAACCTCCTCTTCTTCTTTTACTTCTTGCTCTGCACCATCTTCTTTTTCTTCTTCTTGCTCACCTGCAGTTTAAACATGACCTTAGTGTGGTACATTGTTTTTAAAGTACAAGTTTTAATTCAATCATTCAAGTTAATCAATATAATGTCATGAGACACCTAAACCTCACCTTCCTCTTCTTCTTTTGTAGCTTCTTCCTCGTCTTTTTCCTCTTCCTCCTCTTCTTTTTTCTCTTCTTCCTTCACTTCTTCCTCTTCCTTCTCTTCTTCCTCTTCCTTCTCTTCTTCCTCTTCCTTCACTTCTTCCTCTTTCTCCTCTTCTTCTTCCTGTGTTGGGCTGGCTTCAGCTTGTTTTGCTTGACTGGATGTAACGGCCTCATCGGCTGAGAAAGACATGCTGACCAGACGAGATCCAAGCAGATAGGGGGCACCAGAGCTCATGCTGGACAGTGAGAGCATGGGCCGGGAGTAGACGGGACCACTGGTGTATGAGCCAACCAAACCTGCCATGCCCACATTAAAGCGAGACTCCTCCCCCTCAAGTAACTTCCTGCAACAGGTAAAAATAATACGGACAAATCAGAAGCATTGAGAGTAATACGTGTGTGTGTGTGTGTGTGTGTGTGTGTGTGTGTGTACCTGGTGGAATACCAGTGTTTTTGTGACCTTGTGGGGACATTTTGATGTCCCCATGAGGAAACAAGCTTATAAATCAAACAGAATGATGTATCTTGAAAACATGAGGTATCAGAAAGGTTTCAGTGATGGTTGGGGTTAGGGAATGGGGTAGGTTAGGGGAATAGAATATACAGTTTGTACAGTATAAAATGCATTACGCCTATGGAATGTCCCCACAAAACATGGAAACCAGAATGTGTGTGTGTGTGTGTGTGTGTGTGTGTGTGTGTGTGTGTGTAAACATACCTGTAAGCAGCTATCTCAATATCAAGGGCCATCTTGACATTTAGAAGATCCTGGTACTCTTTAAGATATCTTGCCATCTCACCCTTAGTTGCTCTAAGTTCATCCTCAAGATCACTAATGGTATCCTGCAAAGAAGGACGGGTGTTAGATTTCTACTTAGATTAAACACTTTTTAATTTATTACCAACTCAGTATTTGTTATCTAGTACTTACCTGCATGGCAGCAATCTCTGTGCTCTGCTTGTCTTCCACGTCTCTGAGTTGCTTTTCAAGAGACTCATTCAGGCCCTTGCAGGCATCAATCTCAAGGACACATGCTTGCAGCTGACGGCGATACTCTCCTGCTTCATCCTTTGAGTTCCTCATCGCATCGGTGCGATGGGCTACAGTCTCTGTCAAATGGCCCATCTTTCCCCGGAACCATTCTTCGGCTGATTGGATGTTCTTGGCTGCCAGCTTCTCATATTGAGCTCTGATGTCCCGTAGGGCACTTGACAGATCGGGTTTGATGGCTTCAGCTTCAACCGCAATCTGTGCTCCATACTGAATTTGGGCCTGTAGCTCTGAGATCTCCCCCTCATGGACCTTCTTTATGAAAGTCAGCTCACTGAGCAACAAGTCTACTTTTTTCTCCAGCTCCACCTGGGCCAAAGCGCTATCATCCGCCTCCTTCCGGGCTTCCATCAGCTTGTTTTCAGTGTCCTCTCTTGCTTCCACCTCTTCCTCATAGGCGGCCTGCAGGCTGCGGAGAGCATCTTCCATCCTCTCCCTCTGGCTCAGAGCGGCCTGTGTTTCCATACGGGCATCCTCCACGGCAGCTCTCAGATTTCGGACTTCCTGATCATACAGGGCCCTAGAACGGGAAGGCTGTCTCTGCCTCAACATGAGCAGCTCAGCTTCCAGGGCACGGTTTTGCTGCTCCAGTTCATGGACTCGCTCGATGTAACCGGCGAAGCGGTCATTGAGGTCCTGCAGCTGGGCCTTTTCCTGTGTTCGGACTGCCCGGAATTCTGCGCTTACCTGAACAGCATGGCCGAGGTCCAGGTCCGTGGATCGTCCGGGGCTGCTCAGCAGATAGGAGGTCCGGCCGGGTGAGGCATAGTGGAGTCGGGTTGAAGAGAGAGAGGGGGTGTGGGCAGAGAAGGTGGTGCGGGATCGACCACGCTGGGGTACCCGAGGGCTGCTCTCCACATACCATCGTTTGTAGGAGGAGGAGAAGTAGGGGTCAAACCCGACGGCGCTCATGGCTCCAAGTACAAGCTGAACCGCGGTCAGCTTGATCAGCCTCCTAAACACTGATCTGGTGCTTCTGCTGCAATCGCTTCAGCTTATATAGCCAGAAAGAAGCTCTGACGCAAGTGATTTTCTAAACTCTGACAATGCAGTATTAGAAGCAGAGAGAGAGAGAGAGAGAAAGAGAGAGAGAGAGAGAAGGGGGGGCTATGTGCGAAGTAAATGTAAAGATGCAATAAATGACACTTTTCCTCAGAAAATACTATATTATAAAATGCTAACACTACTATATATCATGTTTTAACGTACTGCAACTGCTATCAAGGTCATTATTTGCATAAATATAAGGATGAAGAAAATGAATCATTGGCATGCACAGCATCAATGTAACATTTAATGTAATAATAGATAAAAATTCTTCAGAGATTACAAGTATATATATAAATACCACATGTAGTTGCCAATGCAGATACAGAACTGAGAGCTGGTGCATGGTAAGCAGGGGGTGTGGGGGGGAGTGCGGTGCAAAAGAAAGGGACAATGTTACAACTCTATTTTCAGTGCTTTACCTGCAGAAAAGAACACAACACTGCCTCTACTGGTTAAAAGAGGTAGTACACCCAGAAACCTCAATACGGGAGTCCACTCGTCTACCTTAAAAATGCATAAAAATATTGAATTGATCTCCATGCAGAATTTCAGCTGTCATGCCAAAGTGCAGCTACAACAACAGCTGGACTAAGTGGACAACAAAACCACCACTAAACATTGAAATGTATGCATTTCTCAGATTATTATTATTTGCATTCAAGGTTTACATGATTTATCAGTTTCTGCGTTCCCTGGAAATCTGAACCCACATCCTTTTGCACTCTTACTGCAATGCTCTAAGCTATAGATATACAATACATAGAGGAACAATGCTACACATGCAAACACAGAGTACATTGGATGCAATGGCATTTCATAAATAAAGTATCTAAAACAAGACTACATTATCTTTCGTCACTTTTGCGATCAGGCAATATCGATTGCTGGGGCCCAATTTTAAGTAACCCCTATTTTGTGCATTATTGAGCGTCTTTATGAGCTACAACTTGATGGTTTCTTCTCTAAGCTCCTCATAGGCTAACACTGATCTTTGCACTTTTATTCCACACCTCTCAGTTTAAAAGTCATGTTGCTATTTTGAATTTGCTCATGACCTCTGCCCTTCCAACAGCGCTCTGCCTCTTAACACCTAAGAGTTCATAGGTAAACTCATGTGTCAATCCTATGGTGAAACGTCATGATTGGTCCAAAGCAGGAGCGATATGACATTCATGACGGGCCACATTCCAGAATGCTATAAAAAGGGCAGAGCTTTGGCAAGCAGGGCTCACTGTCTGTCACAGAGTGTGTGCACAATATCAAGGTGGGCTGTGTTTTGTGGGTTTAGTTTGGATATATTGTAGTAAAGCCCGATCTCATCATGACTGCCGTTCATCGTCTAGTTATTGTACGCCATGGTGAGAGCTCGTGGAACCAGGAGAACCGTTTCTGTGGCTGGTTCGATGCCGACCTCAGCGAGAAGGGTTTGGAGGAAGCAAAGCGCGGCGCGCAGGCCATTAAAGATGCCGGAATGAAGTTTGATGTGTGCTACACCTCCGTTTTGAAGCGTGCTATCAAGACACTGTGGCTCATCATGGAGGGCACAGACCAGATGTGGTTGCCCGTAGTGCGTTCTTGGCGTCTGAATGAACGCCATTATGGGGGTCTGACTGGTCTGAATAAGGCAGAGACAGCAGCCAAGCACGGAGAGGAGCAAGTGAAGATCTGGCGCAGGTCTTTTGATATTCCTCCTCCTCCTATGGATAAAGATCATGCTTACCACAAGATTATCAGTGAGTCAAGAGGGACTAGGTTTCATCTGTTGTTTGTCAACTTGATGAAATCATTGTAGGGCATTTTTAAATTTTTAAGGTAATACTTTAAACCTAAAAGTTTCCAACAGGATTCCCAAAAACCCATATTTATTGATGACATTGGATATGCATCACAATGTTTACAGTTGCCATGGCTTTAAACAAACTATAAATGCATATGAAGCTGAAATAAAGACAATATTTTAACATTGAAACAATTTTGACATGATTTGTAATAAATGTCAGTAAGATAAATCATGCTACTTAAGACCTATGGTAGTTTGCAATGGTCTTCTCTTTCTCTCTTTATACCAGTCAAGACGTTACAAGGGTTTAAAAGAGGGTGAACTTCCCACTTGTGAGAGTTTGAAGGACACCATCGCCCGTGCTCTGCCTTTCTGGAATGATGTCATTGCACCTGAGATCAAGGCCGGCAAAAATGTCATAATTGCCGCCCATGGCAACAGTCTGCGTGGCATTGTCAAGCACTTAGAGGGTGAGTATCCCCTCTTCATGAAACCGGACCCCTTACGTAAAAAAATATGCATTGTGTTTTTTCAATATGTTATAAAGTAATTACTCACTAATCCTATAAAATATAAGAATAAAATGTTTTTAGAAGTTAGATGTTATTTGAAAGGACATGCAACATTCAGACGCACAGGACGTGTCTGACCACCAGGCTTCAATGGTCCCAGATGAAACGGAGCCTATATATAGCCCTCATTCATACATAGGCATGGGTTAGGTTCTTGTTACAGGCACAACCTTTTAGCAGAAAGGTCCTGCGTTCTTACTGGAAAGAGGTGAACTGTAAGTAGTAAAGGTCACAGGGGTCAAGGAAAGGTCAAAGCTACTTTAGCCTTTCCTCTCTTATGTAAATGTACTGTAGTACAATGTTACAGTAACTGATATATACCATGTACTGAAATTTATGTAACATGGTTAATGCATTTGGAAAATGCTGTCATCCAATGCAGCTTACAGTAGTGCATTCAAGGTATACATTTTTCCACTATGCGTGTCTCCAGGAAAATAATTCTCTACCAATTGAGCTACAGTAACACATGGCACTCCAAGGTAGTAAAACACAACTGTAGTATCATTACATTCACCTAAAATGTATAAAAATGATCCTTTATAAGCAGGTGTAAATTCATATTAAAGGCACATTCCACTTTTTTTTTAAATTCTCATTTTCCAGCTCCTTAATCCATTCAGCTGATCTCCGGGTATGGCGCTGCCAATTTTGGCATGGCTTGGCGCGTTCCATTGAATCTGATTGGACAATTGGCATCGCGCTCAAAAATAACCAAGGAGTTTCGATATTTTTCCTATTTGAAATTTGACTCTTCTGTAGTTACATTGTACCGACGGAAAATTGAGAGTTGCTATTTTCCAGGCAGATATGACTATGCTCTCATTCTGGCGTGATGGTCAGGGGCTTTGCTGCCGTGGCATGGCTGCAGGAGGCGCAATAATGTTACGCAGCAGCCGAAAATAGTCCCATGCTATTGAAAGATACTAAGGGGACTATTTTCGGCTGCTGCGTGTCATCGTTGTGCCTCCTGCAGCCATGTTGCGGCAGCGGGGTCACTGATTATTGCGCCAGAATGAGAGAATAGTTCCTAGCCATATCTGCCTAGAAAATCACAACTTTTGGTTTTCTGTCGGTCTTGGTGCACGATGTAACTACAGAGGAGTCGGGATTTGGAGAGGAAAAATATCCAAACTCTTTGGTTGTCTTTTAGCGCGATGCTGGTGGTCTGGTCGGATTCGGTGGATTGTGCTGAGCTATGCTGGGAGTGGCACCGTCAGACCCGGAGATTGGCCGTATGGATTCCAAAACGGTAAAAATCAAATATTTAACTCTAAGGGAGCTGGAAAATGAGAATATTTTTGTCCCTTTAAAAGATGATTATCATCACAAAAATGTGATACGCTGTTACCTGCCTTCACAGGCATGACAGACGCAGCCATCATGGAGCTGAACCTGCCCACCGGCATTCCTATTGTTTACGAGCTGGACAAGGACCTGAAGCCCACCAAACCCATGCAGTTCCTGGGAGATGAAGAAACAGTACGCAAAGCCATGGAGGCTGTGGCCGCCCAGGGCAAGGTCAAAAAATGAAAAGCCTACAAAGACCCAGAGACTGAAACACACGCAAACTGCTTATCTTTACCTTTTTCCTTAAAGATGAAGTGTGTAATCTCAGTGTCACTGTTGTCACCAAATGAAGTTGCAAACAGATTTTAAACAAAACCATTGTGCCATTGGTCAGACAAACATAAATCATCCTATCAGTGTTTTACTTGTATTACGATGGGATGTTTTATGATAAAAAAAAATACACACTTCACCTTTAATATCATCCCACACCCAAAGCATGGCAGAGCAGGGGTGCATCTATTGATGTAAGCCCCAACATCTCATATAAAGAGAAATAAGAGTGATTACATGACATGGATATCACTGCCCACCATCCGCAATCATTCTCACATAACGTCACGAAGCACAGCCCGCTCTTGATTTGTAAACCTTGTGTTGGACTGCCCCACTCTGATACAGCAAATAAAAGTGACCACCATTTTGTGTACCTCCATTTTTGCTTGAGTTATTCCACCCCTCATCCTCTCCACCCCCTCCCCATCCTCTCTGCATTAATTCACGGATTTCAGCAGAACTGTGCGCTGCTGTGTAAGCCGACCTAAAGGGCACACCAAAGAGGTTGCTGATTTCGGTTTGGCAGCCGGCCCGCACTGTGGTGCAGTGGAATCTCATCTAGCTGTAGTTCTCAATAAAAGCTTGCTCACAGACAGCCCATTACAGCTATGGCAAACTGCCAGCACCACAATTAGAAGCAGCTCAAGTTTTCTGGTGACAAAAGGACGACGGTATGTGCATGAGCGATGTTTGGGGAAGGACAAAGTATAGGAACCAGACAGTCACGAGATCCCCAAAATTGTTCAGGGTCTTATTATGTTGGGAGGCTAATATTAGCCTGTACATCCCAGGCTTAGCACACAACATGGTGTAATCTATACTAAGCATCTATATAGCTAAAATACAATTTTGGCTATAATTAAATATTGCACAAAAGTCATTGCAATTATTTAGTTATTATTAGATTACAGCAGATTATTGATCATTATAGACGATCATGCTGTGAGCTATAAAACTTTAAAAGGGCAAATTATAGTAACTACATTGTGAAGTAGTAAAAAAATTCCAATATATAGTTTACATTTAAAAGTTTAAAGCAGTAAAAACAATCAATACAATACTGCCATCTAGTGTTTAACACAAGGTATTGTATCTCACAAATGAAAAGCATAGTATAAGGTCCTTTCTCTAAATTTAGTCAAATCAAATGATTTATAAAGTGAGTCATGTACTTGGATGTCAAAACAAACACTCACTGCTATGATTATCTCCACGATATTTTAAAATACATTTCTTATCTGGGTGATTCTCACGAAATTAGACTTATGAGGTGTCATGAAACATTTTGATAAAAAAAGTAAAAGCAAAGTAAGAGTATCAAAATATGAAAGCATACAGTTACAAACATCTCTTCGTGTATTATTTTGCACATGATTTCAAATGGCATCATACAAACCAATTTTGTTGTTTTTTCCACATAAAAGGGGAAAATTTTCATCACCGCAACGTGTCCATGACTGAATTTGGGTTCTTTGACATGGAAATATTTATAATTAAAAAATCTAAAAAATAAAAAGCTTCAGTGCATGTTATACTAAACATTTACAGTAAAAAAAACATGTATTTGGTGATCACTAGTAAATGTAGAGAAAATAATAAGGAATATAAATGTGTCCAAGACCAATTTTCTCATCCTCCGCAACAATTTTCAATCATTGTTTAAGCCCCCAATGAACTAACATTTAAATAAACATGCACTCTAAAAACAAACGGTGCTATATAGCACCAAAAGTGGTTCTTTGCTCGTAATCGTAGAAGAACCGTTTTTAGTGCCATATAGCACCGGTGAAGCACCAGTGAAGCACCTGTGTAGAACCATATAGTGCTATGTAGAACCATATGTGGTGCTATATGGCCCCTATTTGGTTCTACACAGGTGCTACACTGGTGCTTCACCGGTGCTATATGGCACCAAAAACGGCTCTTCCATGACCACGAGCAAAGAACCACCCCCGGTGCTATATAGCACCGTTTGTTTTTAGAGTGTGTTGGAAGGACATAATTGACTGTGACACTCAAGATGGCTACCCGGTAACCAGTTCTTATTTTTTCTCTCCAGATAAAAGGTGAAAATTTTGTTTGTCATAGTAGCTAGACAACTTTTTTAGTTCTCATTACCGAAACACGAGTTTGTAAATGCATATATTTAATGTAATATGTGAAAAAATGTAAATAATTCTATAGGAAATATTTTATTTTTTTAAATCCTTTAAAAATAATGGTTATAGTAAGTTCAGACCTTAATCTTATATATGCAAAAAAATTGGCTTCAAGGGCTTTTTTAAAAATCTGATGCTGGACACCTTAAGTCTGGATTTCGTGAGGATCACCCATCCCTGTTTATGGGTAGAAGGTTTTAAGCTATATTGGTAAATATATCAAGTGGATCTACTGGCTTGTGTTAACTCATGTATGTATATGACTTATGCACAGTAGTGGTTTTCTCTTCTTTTCTTTTTTTTTAAAGGCTTTTTATTCATTCCCAAGCAATAATATAGGGACAAAATTAAAATGTAAAGTTTAGTTTTAATTTTATGTTCTATTTTTCTTTTTCATTTTCGTGTTCTTTTTTTTAATAAGTGCAAAACATACAACAGATAGTTAAGTAGTAAACAACAAAAACAAAACAGACAACAAAAACAACAATTGTGACAATGATTTGTTCTGCTCAATGATATAAAAAATAAAAGAATAATAAATTAAACGGATAATAATACGGATGATAATATTGTTATGAAGCAATGATAATAAGCAAAAGAATAATAATAAGACAAAATAATAATAAGTTAAACAGATAATAATACATACTTGGGTAGAATTAATAATAATAATTATTATTATTATTATATCATGTATATTATGCAATAATAGTATTTACAATAATAATGGTAATACCAATGATAATTCTAGGGATTGTTATGGTTTTAGGATAGTTTTTTTTCTAATCCCATTATAATAACTTAATAATAATAAATAATAAACAATGATTATTATTAATAGTAATGATTATTATTAATAGTAATAATAGTAACAATACTGACAACAATCAATATAATATTATATAAAATGATGGTGAGGATATTAATATTTTGTAAAAAAACAACGACAGTATTAGTATTAATAATAATAATAATAATAATAATAATAATAATAATAATACCAACAACTACATCAACAACATCAATAGCACACATACCCAACACATAACACACCAATCCAGACTTCTGTATCAGTGTTGGTTTCTTTTACTTCTTTTTGATTCATTATAAAATGATTAATTATATATGTAAATATGTCTAAGACGGTTTTCTCTCCTTAAAGGGATAGTTCAACCAAAAAGGAAAAATTAAACAAAAATCATTACCTTACATGTATGCAGTCAATCCGTATGACTTTACAAACCCACAATAGATAGAAACTAGGCTGAATTTTATAGATTGACAGCTCCAGTCACTATACTTGCTTAAATTGCATGTTTTACCACATTTACATTTTAAAAAGAATGGTGACTCTACCTGTCACTCACAAACATTCTGCCATAACAACTCATTTTGTGCATTGTTAAAACAAAGTCATGTGTTTTTAAAAACAACATAAGGCTGGGATAATTAGGGATAGTTAAGCCAAGAATGAAAATTCAGTCATTATTTTATACCGAATGATGGTAAACACACAGCTGACCGTAACCATTGACTTCCATAGTAGAAAAAACAAATACAATGGAATTCAATGGATAACATCAACTGTGTGCTTTCCATCATTTATCACGAAACTTCCATCATATTTGTTTTGGAGATCAATGGTTATGGCAGCTGTGTGCTTACCATCATTTATCAACTTAGTAAATGTACTATTCTGTGCACTAATTTTGTAATATGCCAAAAATTAGTCTTTACTACTTCTTAAGATGAACCTTAAAACATCATTTTGAGAAACCATTAAGTATTACTTGTATTGTATACTTTCCAGGTGCATTGAAGTACTACTTAAGTAGAACTATACTTTTCATTAGTATATTTAGTGCTTGACAACATACTTATTTAACTGTATTTTTTAGTACATTCAAGTAGGCCTATATACTTTATTTTCATCTCTTATGTATTTTGTCTTAAACTTTTGGCCATTTTACACTTTGGATACACACTCTGTCTATATGTTTTGGAGGTTGACATTGTTATTGTATCCCCTATTATTAGATCACAATCTGTTAACAATTTACTGTTGATTTAGGGTGGATCATTTATATATTTTCATGCAACACTGCCTATTATAGAATTATATTAATCATTTTAATTAGCAGTATTGTGTTCTAGATCTTTGTATCCGTGTTATTTTCTACAGATTTTTAGTGTTGAAGGTGTTTCTTACATACATAACCATAATGATTATTGCGTGTGTCTTACCATGTGTAGTATTATGTCAACAATAACCTGCCCGAGCTGAATGATGTGCCATTTGATAACTGTTCTGGTCACCCCGTGTTGCCGAATATTAGTAAAAAAAATTAGACCACAAAGAAAAAAAATAAAGAAATAAATTAGAGACATTGCTAACATTTTATAAGTGTCACGCTGTTGCTAAATCTTTTCACAATGGGATCTGGCAGCTTTACAGCAGACTGTCCAAATTTAATTATATAACCTGATGCCAATGTTAGACATTTTAAATGACTAATTAGTCATTCAGGGAACTTTAAATTGTATTTTTATATGAAAAGAATTTACTTGTCTGTCAGGCTTTTCTAATCTAAACCATAGGGAGTGTAAGTGGTCTGGCATGGTTAAAAATGCCTCATAGCTGGCTTGCACTCAGCAAGTACAGTTAATGAATTCTAGACAAACAATTCTGTTAATAAAAATATAACTTACCTGATTAGAGAAAATTGAGAAAGCAGCAAGAGAAAATGGGAAAACTTTAGCCTAACAAATTGTAACGCTTATTTTCAGAGTTTGCTCAATTATACAAAAGCGTTTTTGTGGCTCTAGTAAACACATAATAACCATATATCTCTTCACCAACCATGTTCGTGGTTGTTGAATTCTAATATTCCAAACAACTTATATTTAGCACATCATATTGTATGTTTTTTTATATAATTGTAATCCTAAGTGAAGGTCGAAGGCGTAGAAAGTGTTCCACTCTAGCCGTTTCTCAATGTCAAGGAAGGATCCTCGGAAGCTAGAATTTCGAGGATGCTACGTCATCGTCGTCCGTCGAAGGACTGTTCCAATGTCGAGGATCCTTGAAATTTCAGCCAAGGACTGAGTCCTTCGTTCGAGAAATATCCCATATACAGGAAAGGATGCAAATTTGTATCATTCGCGCTCTTCACGCGCTGAAATCACCCATAATCCTATGCGCGCAGCACCGAAAGCACACCTTTCAATCACGCAATGACGTAATGACGTGCACTTGCTAGCCTGTTCCATTTAACGTGTTCTCCGAATGCTTAAAAGGAGCCTCGCCTAGCATCTGAAGGAAGTGACTTGTAAGGACTAGTCCTGCCAAGGAAGTATCCTTGACATTGAGAAACGGCTAGTATGTTGATAACTTTCCTTTTTGAAAATTTGATGGAGATTTGTTAATTTACCGGTAGGTGGCGATAACGCTTAGGCGATGAAATCTCGCGAGAATTAAACGAGACTAAGCTTCAAAATACGACAAATTGAAGTCATAACATGCCAATTATTTTTTTATAATAATAATAATAATAATATGCTCTTTACCTCTTAATGAAATAAGTTAGTTTTACAAAGTCAGTTTTTCTTTAGTTCTTGATGCATTGTGCTATAAGTAATGGAAACGGTGCTTCAAATTAGTAAAGTAAGGTTTCTTAATAAGTAAAAACAGATTAGAGAGAGATAAAGAGATAAGCAAGCGCTCTAGGGATTGAATCAAGTTCTGCTTCTGACTCTATATCTGACCCATATCCCCCACAGAGAGCTGATGAGAATCACAATAACTCAACATGGCCTCATTTCCACAGCAGAAGGCACCAGCGTATGTCCTGTAAATGTTTTATTGTCAGGACTCCCAAATAGGTGAAGATTCTCCAAAGGCTCAGGATTGATACAGACACTGAGCCACAAGTGCAAAGACAACATTCTTTAATACTGACCCTCCAATAGAAGCAATAAAAATATATGAGTTAGTCTCATATTTGTTATCTGATGACTGTGTTTAATGTAACGTGATTAGAGAACATAGCCGGTCCTTAGTTGATGTTCATTTGACTTTCCATATGCCCTTTTATACATGTAGCCTCCAAGCTGATATTGAGGACATCATTTTAAGTGCAAGCCAGCCCTTCATTACAGTAAAGTTCAATCTATAGCAGCAAAATTAGCCTTGGGACAGGCTGTTAATGTGCTAAAATGGTCCAGCATCGACCTCAGTTTCAGTAGCCCAATGACTGTCCTCAAAAATAATCCATTTCCATCAATCCCATTGAGTGGAATACCACATTTCATTGTGCAAATGTACCCTTGCTAAAAGTTAAGAGATGTGTAGGCAACAGAAAATTAAAGTAGGACTAATGTCATTGTCAGGCTTTTCTAAACCAAAGTGAATGTAAGTTGGCTGGCATGGTTAGTTAGTTATGTATTGTCCTGCAGCAACATAAGCATTTTTATACTTAAGTAAAATGCATCTGGTGCAAATAAAAAAAATCCACACTCTTTATATTTTGGTACCTGCCGTTTTAAGGGACACATGATGATAATCTTTAAATTGACTCATGCTTTTAAATGGTGTCAACTCAGCAGTGTTAGGAGATATTCATGAAAGTTTTGTTTGTAGCATTGCCTGCTTTGAATTTAAACGTGCACACTGCCAAATCTTGAATGTATACTAATTTTCTTCTATAGTTTATAAAAGGAAATATGAAAATGTATTATTGTTTCTTTTCACCCCTCCCCAGGCCACAGTGTACTTGTGTACTAATTTTTATTACATTACATTTCTCCAGCTCACTAAAAGTATCAAAGCTCAGCAACAATTGCACAATTTGTATTATTTTTAGCCTCACCACTGTGGTTTCTGTCAAGCTGCCAAGGTGTGAAAAGCGTAACAGTTGGACAAAAGCTTTGAGGGTGTCGCACTTTAGTCTACATTGGTTTGAAATCAACATAAAACCAACACACCCATCCAAGCATATGTAAAATGTAATAATTAGCTGATAATTGGATCCAATTAAGTTTTCATGGACAAAACAAAGATAAATGTGGAATTTGCATATGCATTGCAGTGTTAGCCTACAACAAGCAATACAAGAAACAAATAATAATGCTTCACGTGTAAAACCTAACCAAGATTGTTGAAATTACATAGTTTATATTGAAATGTTATTTTGAGGGATTCATAAGTCTACAGACTGCTGAATATTCCCTTGTCAGTGGTTGCTATAGAGCGCTTGATAGTTAGGGCAAACTGCCATGACGTATCTATGCCAGCGGACGAGGAAACAAGCACAGCCTTGAATCCAGAATTTTCTCTTTCAAACTTGCAAATACTTGCACATCACTATCCAAACCTGTGCAATGGAAAACCTTTAACTTTGATGCTCTAAGCAGTGAAATGTCTATGTCAACATCCACTTTTTCTAGGCCTTTAAGCCAAACAACTAAAAGAAGGGATCCTGATTTACCGAACAAAAAAGCAAAGCTTGACCTTTATAACTTTCTGTAGGTCATCATAGCACCAGTTTCTTTTTTTAAACACTTCATTAAAACTCTTTAATTATCTTCTCTCTCTAGGGCACTGCCACAATCACAACTGCTGCTAATAAAAATTCAAGTGAGATTGAGTAACCAACCCCCTGTTCCAGATACAGAACACCGTCTCTCTAAACAGACTGTTATGTCACCAATTTGGTGGACAAAACGTCTGTAGAAACAGGGGTTTGATTTAGCCCACCTTCGGAAATGGAAGTTTCCAAAACAAGAGATTCAAAGCAAAGTGTACAGTTCCCATAAAGTTAAACATGCATGCACAAAGAAGTAGACATACATTTTATTTACTCGTTCTGTACATTATGGATAATACCAGCACGGGTGTTAACCATGGGAAATATTATTAACACATGTAAATGATGTAAGAAAATAAAAGGCACAAAGTTTCATTTTGGACCAATGAGAGCACATGGATATTTCGCAATGTGAAAAATAACACGGTAATACTGTTAAAGCCTTACAAAATAAAGTACACAGTTGAAATCTTAAATTATTTGATTAAATCTAAAATATAAGGGTTGGTCTATTGCTTAACATGAATGTTTAATCTTATTTGATGCTGGAGAAGGAAACCACACAACAGAGGAATTCATTTCAAAGGAAAATCAACAGGCAAAAAAGACGTCATAAAGCAGCATTTAACCTAAGAGGAAATAACCTCTCGGCCAGGAGGTCATGCACATAGGCCACCAGCAGGTTTTTTACATCCCTTTTTAGAAAATGTCACCTCCATTCAAAGATTTCACACCGTTTTATTTAAACACACAGTAAATGCTTTGATTTAACAGCTGGCAAAAATAAAAAAAATAAAGAAATGGATGGAAAAAAATAAAGTTGGTCTTTTGTGTGTGTAATTCTTTACTGAACATAATGCAGAAACTAAGTATCTAGACTTTGTGATGTACAGTAACTGTCAAGAAATAGAGACACCCAGACTTTACTGCCATGAGAATGACACAAAGATGGGGTAGAGTCAGACACTAAATCCAGTTCTCAAGAGATCAGCTCATGATAGCACAGGGGATATTTCCAGCTTGTCCAATGGTACAGAAAGGGGTTTGTTTTCCATCTAACCCTCTCACATCATAAAGGCATCACATCTGGATGCTCCACAGACAAGCCCTTTACCATTTAAAAGTTAAATTCTGTGATAGTCTAGCCACAACCATCTAGCTACACTATTACTGCAATTTACTTCAAGTTATAGCACATATAAAACGGCTACAGTAGACTAATCCCACATTCTACTCGTTGAGAAAAAGACCTGCAAATCTGTTTTTAAAGTTCAATCAGAAGTGATGTAGTTGTTTCTAGTCTAAGGACCCGTCACTGAAATACTCCACCCTTATTCAGATCAGGCCTGTTACCAAGTTTCAGACCACTATTACTGTATTATGCTCAACTGCAACAAGACAAAAAAATGTGAATAATGTATGTTACCAAACAGTTGGCAATTAAACCAGAAGGTACGATCTACAGTTCCAGACCCTCTGAAGAATTCCACTTCCCTTTAACATAAACATATTTAGCCTGCAAAAGTCAAAGCTAAAGGCAGAAAACTATTTGGGGCTCATCTCACGTCGGCACAGGTACTGATGGCATTAAAATAAAAGAACAATAAGGGCAGACACAAAAATACTGATTCTCCTGTAACCGGGTGAGGGGATTCAGAACCCACTGATTTCGGAGCTGTAAACAGTCAGAAGCCGCACAAATGGTTTGCTCGAGTCCCAAGGCAGGCAAGCGCAATACCGATGGTGACTTGATGGGACAGCCAGCAAGTCGGTAGGGTGTGGACAGAGCAAGGCCCAGATCATTCGCTCTCATCTGGATTTTGGGGGTCCAATATTTTCACATGGGTGAAGGGAAATAAACCTCTCCGTCCGTTTACTTCACCTTCCCACTGACCGCTGATGTTCATCCTAGTCACTTTCACAATGTCTCCCACCTATGAGATGGTAAGAAAACAAACAATGTTGAGTAAAACAAATACCAAAATTCTTCAGAATTTAAAAAAGCATTGTGGGTGCACATTTAGTCTTTCAACAGAAATGGCAAAAGACATTTAACTCTTCCCCCGCCATTGACGAGTTATCCCATCAATCCGCAATACCGCTATTATCCAGGTGGCGCACTTCCGCAACTTATAAAACCTGGAAGTATCGCCCTAGGGCAAACAGCTGAGCTAAGTTTTGAGGATCATTCTGCAACTGATCTTTATCAAAAGTCCTTTACAAAAATTTAATTATTTCAGTTTTTTGCTAAAAAAATGTTTTGTTTTTAAAGAACCTACCCATATTTGAGAGGTGATAAAAAGAGAAATAATAAAATTAAGATGAAACTGTTTTTTTTTGTTTGAAAGCAGATGGTCTGTCATTTCATTTAATATATAGCAGGGTTTCCCGCAGCACATTTCAGTTCAGGCGGCCCACCTAAGCTTGGAAACCCTACAGTCTCAACTAGGTCGTCAAAAAAAAAAAAAAAAAAAAAACATTTCGCTGCACGAAAGGCAATCAAGTGCATCTCGGAGAATTCACACCGCGAGCGGGGACGTGCGCCACACGGCCGAAATAAGAAAGACGTGGTTCGTCATGTCTGGAGGATAGCCAGTTGATAAAACGCGTGTCGGTGAGAACTGTAAGTGGACTTATGTTTTGGGGTTATTTAAGCCTGTTATTGTATTAGTCTATAGTTCTTGAAAATTTAAAGTAAGTTAGCTGGCGATTTTGTTGTTTGAGCAACCTGCCAGCTAGGTTTCACGTGACGGTTGATTAGATATAATTATTGAGCGCTCTTGCTCACTTTAGTTATGTGCATTATTTACATCCTACAGTAGTTACACTCCTTTAAGATAATGCAATTAATAGTGGGAAATAATCAGTTTTTACCATTTTTTACCAACGTTCGCCTGACGTTCTACAACATCTGCTTTAGTTTTTAGTGTTTATTAACCCTTTACTTCATCACGCAGCTATTCCCATTAGAGGTATCTGTTAAAAACATTTAATTCATTAATAATCTAGTATGTGTTCATTTTCTGTCATAGTTTCTTCAAAATTAAGTTTTATTTGAGTGTTTTAAATAACAATATTTAAATTTTCATCATGACGCATACGCCCCGCCCCTTTGATTGTCACGCCTCTGCCCTGCCCACTCGCCCATCCCTACCACCTTAACTAACAAATTTTCTGCGGGAAACCCTGTATAGTATGTTTATATATTTAAAGAAGAGCATTTTCTGGGAGGCATTAAACTTTGTGAAAATCATGAAAAATGCTGGCAGGGAAAGAGTTAATTGATCCCTAACATATGAAAATGAGGGAAAATCAAAAATGTGCATTAAAAGGGATATATATGTATAATGTTCTCCTTTTTAGGTCCAAATGTGTAGTGAAAGTAAAACTATTTGGATAGGAAAACACATTCAGGAAAATCAAGTATTACAAAACTTTTAAATACTTTCAGTTTAAGGCATACACAAACAGCAAACAATGCAAAATAAAAGAAACAAGGCTAGATAAGAAACCAACTTGGCATTTGATCCAATATTTGAGTTTCTCCGACTGTTGCTTCTAGCTGAATCAATGGGCACATTTACGGGGTGACTAAGACATAGGTTAGGTAATTGTTTTTACAAATGAACAAGGCCTTGCATGTAGACACAGATGAAGGAGTGTTGGAACTTGCCAGATGGGATGACTTTACGCATGAAATTCCATTCTAGACCCTGAACAAACCAATTCATATTAGGAAGGGCACTGTTTTGAAGAACAAATGTGTGTTTTTTAATGTATAATTCAAAGTTATCTTAAAAGAACCATAAAAGGAGAAGCGAAAGTGTCTGTGATTATTAAGTATTTGTCATTATCCAGTGTCACTTCAATGCATAAAACATTAATTTTTTAATGAGGATTTTGCAACTGTTTCAAGAGAGGTGGTGCCCCTGAAGGAACTTACTTCACAGTCACCTTAAAAACATGCAGGAAGTAATAAACTTTTATTTGACAGCCATGTATAACATCTATTCTGACATGCATACACTCACCAAGTTCAAAATTGAGCATTTTTTCTTTATTACTCATTCCCATGCATTTTTGCAACTGAATAGAGTTCATAGGTTTGCTTTAAGTAAAGTCCCTTAGGAATGTAGAAGTAAGCAGTATGGACATGAGCTGACGTGCGTCATCAGTAGAAAATATTTGTCATTATATATATGCACTATCAGCACCATCTGACCATATGTAAAGAACAGAAATGCAGTGCACTTCATGACTAAAATCTTATGAACTCAAATAATGATTTATTAGGCATCGAGAGCAGCCAGTGCAAATTAACCTAGCCAGCAAAAGAGCTACACATTTGCCTTGTGCACTAGCAAATGAATACAATAAAAGGAACAAAATATGCACCTCTTTAAATACCACGTCAACCAAATATTAAGAATTCAGACATTCAAGATAACTGTTCTGCTTGAGCAGCCAACCAGCAACAAGAACAACTTAGTTTTTAAGTTGGTAAAGAGACATTTCATCATGTCTTTTGCCATTATTAATTGGTAAAGTATACATCTCAAAATCAAAGATCAAAATAAAGGACCTACCTCCAGTGCAAGAGCAGTCTTGTCATATGCACAGGGTACCCTTTTCTGGATAGCCTTTGCCATTACTGGTCCATTCTGCATGGAAGGCAGCGGGTTGATGACAGCGCCGGGTGTGACAGGCGGAAGAGGCGATGGAGTCTGAGGCTGGGCATAGGCGTGTGCTGGCTCAGGGATACCATAGCTATTCGAATTGCGTGAACCATGGACCGAATGACCAGGGTGAGGCGAACCCCTTACCAGCTTTTCTACATAGGGAACAGGAATCATCCCGGATCTGCCTTCTTTGTTCTTGGCACTCCACCATTGCTCTTCGGGTTTGTCTAGAATAATCAGGATTTCACCCTTCTTGAAGGGAAGGTCTTCGGCATCACTACCAGTGAAGTCATAAAGAGTCCGCACATACTCCAGGTTCTCATCTCCGATTCCTCCGGCCGTTTGAATAGGACCACTGTTCA
Organism: Misgurnus anguillicaudatus; assembly: GCF_027580225.2. Classification (NCBI taxonomy): domain Eukaryota; kingdom Metazoa; phylum Chordata; class Actinopteri; order Cypriniformes; family Cobitidae; genus Misgurnus; species Misgurnus anguillicaudatus. The sequence continues at coordinate 22,916,663 of NC_073345.2, forward strand.
GAGTACTGGAGTACCTGTTGTATAAAGTTCAAACAAATATATAATAAAAAATATTGAACATTAATGGAAATGCTTACATGCATTTTACTAGCCCAATGATTTTCTTAATACTACTGAATCCACCACTTAACATGCACTTTCACAAGACCAGTTAACTTCCTGATCTTTCATGGAAATGGCTGAATTTCTGTGTAATGCAAATACAGGAAGTTCATCAAGATGAATTACATTATAGTTTACCTGACCAGTCAAGACAGTATCTTAGGCATGCAAGTATACATGTGATCCAAAACCAGCAATAGGAAACGGAAATGGACATAACCTCACAATTTGAAGAGGACAAGTATGTGGATTAATGTAGTGTCAAACTATTTAGATCACTTACCTTGGTGCAGGCTCTATCAAGGTGGTCGTATCCAGATAATGTATTTTATAAAACTCCAAAAGGGCAGGTAGATTATCAAACTCTTGATCGCCTATCTTGAATCTCTTGCTTGGCAAAGAGTTAATTATATAGTGAGACACTTTTGAGTTTTCGGACACCGACAGCACAAAATCACCAGGACAGGTGGACGAATCTCGAACCAAAAACATCCCGTGTCTCTGTCCCTGTAATCTATTCTGCGCCTCCTGTCTCGAGACCTGGCCGAAATACCAGCTGGCTCGGTCCGAGGAGTCGAACCGTGCAGACGACATGTTTGTTCTGCAATAAATATACCCGCACTAATAAGAAATAATGCTTTAAAGTAAATAACAAGTGATAAATTAAATCGTCGAATATATATATTATTCTTCAAGCTGGCAAAGGTTTTTGAACTTGTCAAATCCACGGCAAATCGTTTTACTGAACTGCAACCTGACGTCTCACCAGACAGGCTGCGACTGGCGTCAACCAACTTTGATGCATCGCTAAAATTTTCCGCCGACACAAGAACCAAGGCAGGTTTAGAAGCGGTTAAACAACTAAAAAATCAGCTACAATCACATAAAACGCGAATTTTAAGTTAAAGTTCCCCTTTCTTTTCACTCTTCCGTGCTAGCTGCAGCTTATGAAACAATATAGCGCGTTAGCCAGCTAGCCGTCTCTAGTAACCGTCCGCTCAAGATGCTAAAAATATCGCCATATTAAGATAATAAATCGCTCTGCATGACGATTTTAGGCGACATATGGTAGATGCGTCCTCGTCCCTCTGTTACACAAAGCACGGAGGAGTTTTGCCTCTTATTTAGACTCCCAACAGACTTCGAATGCTGTAACAAAAATGGCGGCCCGCAACACGTCTTCACACAAAACGAACTGAAGTGAATAGTGAAAAATCTCACAACACGAAAGTTTTCCGCTTCATACGCAGGTCTCCTTTATTACGCACGACTTCACGGCTCGATAGGGTGACCGAAAAGAGTTCTGTTTATCCTTGTATTTTCTTTCTCTGTGTTGGTGTGAAAGCTACTTCGGCTCCCCACACCGTCCGAGAAATGGCGTCTGGAGGGCGGATCTGCGCGCGCTCCCGGTCTGCCTGATCACCCGTCACGAACGCCTTGAGCGTCTTTTACTAAAAAGGAAGAATAAACCGAGTGGCGCGCAAAGGCGCGGCATTTTAAATGTTCTGAAGCGTAAAAACTTTATGCAGGAGATTATTTTGGGGGCCAGGGTGAGTATTATTGTGAACGTTTAATGGTAATTTAACTGTTTGCTCGTTTCACATCACACGTGTGTTTTGTATGTCAAGTAAGTTCCCCCACACTACTAACTATGTCCACAACTAAAAGCATTGGCTGCGTTCAGAGAGTTTTAGCAGAGATTGAACCCCAAATACTGCACTTTACTGCCACCTATTACTAGTATAGATTATCAACACTACACCAATTTATGCATTCCCTACTGAAAAATCCAGCTAAGACCAGCATAAGCTGATAGCTGGTTTAAGGTGGCAGTAGCTGGTCTGAGCTGGTCCTCCCAGCCTGGCAAAGCTGGTGAAGGTGGGTGAGCTGGTCTTTAAGCCTGACCAGCAAAGTCCAGCTAGACCAGCTTAAAATGTGACCAAAACACAACTAGACCAGCTTGCTACACCAGCAATACCAGCTAAAACCAAGCTGGGAGACCGGCTAAAACCAGCTTATGCTGGTCTTAGCTGGATTTTTCAGCAGGGTTTCCTCGCTCATGGGTTAATGGAATTTAAAACTCACAGATGAAAGGATCTCAAATGTCTGCAAAAATATACCTGACTTGCAATTCATTGGCCTAAACATACAGCTTTTGAAAGCTGCTATGATAAGGACGTAATGCTTATGCTTTCCACATCAGTCACACTACAACTGCGAGTATTACGTTACATCTTGTATTTTATATTTGTATAGCCCTTTTGGCTTTTTAACATGAACTAAAGAGTGACGTAATTTCAAAGAGTGTTGCATTATTTTTTATTATTATGTAATCTACTAAAATTAAATTCATTACCATTAAATAATGCAGATTTTATATATAATAATATTGTTTTAATAATGTATAGCATCCGTTATTTGTTTAAGACAGATCACCCCAAACTAACTGAATCAGTTTACTTTATTCTACCTATATATTCAACCCACACTGGGTCCCATGATCCCACCCTCCATTCAAATCGCCATCCAAAGTCACGCTTCTTTCAAAACACACAAACAAGCAAAGATCAGACGGTCACATCTTATGTCTCATTCACCAGTGACAAAACTTTGCAGTACAAAGTGAATAACATTACCAACATTAACGACTGGTTTACATCAGAATTAGTGAAAGCACTCTTTCGGTTGTGTAGACGCAGTAACTATATTGTTGCGCTAATCCATAAACGAACACAAATTTCATAATGTTTCATCAAAGTAGAATTTCTGAATCCATCTCAATACAAACATATCGCATACCTACCTTACCAAAATAAACAGTGCAACGACCCTTTTAGACCCTTTGCCTCCTGCAGCTGTTTACATCACGTGGTAAGCAGTAAAGTTTTCTATTTTAATTTGGGTTTTTGCTCTTTGCAGATCCAGGCAGTATTTGCTGTTGTTGTTGTTATAAAACATGTCTTTCGTTTTGTGGCTCCTGTGCAGGTTGTCAATTCAGCAGAAAAGTTTGCCATTCTCCCTCTGTTTACAGACATGAGGTGAGGGCACGTAAACGCGTTGATAACGTATGGTGTCTGCGTGACTAGTTCTAATGGTTTCCATTAAAATACCAATAGGAACCATTAGCTTTTACCATTAAAACCACTACACTGTAGTGTGTTTTGGGCCATATTCCATTAGAACCAATACATATTCCATTAGAACCAATACATAGAACCAATACATACCATTAGAGACCAACAAAAACCAATGAACTGTAATGTGTTTTGGGCCATACTCCATTAGAACCAATAAAATTCCCAATAAAACCAATAACCATGGGTTTGGTTTCTGGCAAATTAATCATCTTTGGCTTGCTCACTGTTTACATTGCTAAAATTATGCTTTGGTTCAGGGTTTTATACTCTATTAGTTCTAAAATGCCAGCCAAGAAATCAGCTAAAGCACAAATTTTGTGTAAATAAAGTTTTATTTTCACTGTTTACAGTTTTTAATAGCATTTCTAGCGAGAAATCATTATTGTGGTTTTCAAATTAGTGATCTTAAAGGTCAGGGCTCAACATAAAGGACTGAAAAGTTGGGAGCCTTTGTTCAAACATGTCTGTTGTATATGTATACAATTATATTTGACTTTTAATTATTATTTTAAATATGTGACAGACACTGAAATTTTTTATTGGGGCCAGTGAAAATTTTGGCAGGGCAAGTGAAAACCTGAACCAGACCAGGCCAGTATCATTTTTTTTTTTGCGTTGAGCCCTGAAGGTGCTCTCTGTTTTTATTTCAGACTTTACGCTGCCTACAGTATGAAGGCTGTCCAAATGCGTTTCCCAGCTGCCTTTGTGCCGCCGATATCATTAGGTGTGTTTGAGTTTATGTCTCGCTTCGCCAATCCTTTGAAGTTTGCTTTTTGCAGTCGAGGGATGAGTTTAGCCGTCAAGTTGGACACCTGCTGCTTGCCATGGTGACGTGTGCACAGTGTTTTCTTTATTTTTATCGTAAATGAAGTGAATTAGATTGTGACTTTGCCAAAGAACAAACCTTTTAATAAAAGTTGCATCCAGAAACCCTTTATATGTAATATTTTAGTTGCTGTTTGTATGCCTGAAACATACAACGCTTAAAAGCTGCTAGTAACAGCGATTGTAATACATTTCCACATCAGTCACACTACAACTATGGGAATAACGTAACAGCTTGTATTTTATATTTATATAGCATTTTGGCTTTTTTAATATTAGGTAAAGAGTGATGTAATTGCCAAGAAGAATCGTGTCCCTACTGAAAAATCCAGCTAAGACCAGCATACTGGTTTAAGGTGAGTCAGCTGGTCTTCCAGCCTGATCAGCTAAGTCCAGCTAGACCAGCTTGCTACACCAGCAAAACCAACTAAAACCAAGCTGGGAGACCAGCTAAAACCAGCTCACAAGCTTATGCTGGTCTTAGCTGGATTTTTCAGTAGGGCTGTGTTGCAATTATTTTCACTATTATGTAATTTACTGAATTTAATTAACAATGCCATTAAATAAAATGCGGATATTATGTGTTTTATGTTACGTAATGTATAGCATCCGTTTTATTTAGACAGATCAGACCAAACCACCTAAATCAGTTTACTTTATTCAACCTACATTATACACATTCAACCCACACTGAAATCTGAATACATTTCACATAACAGAAAAGGTGCTGTTACGCCCCTCTCTTTCCGTAGACAGACGCTGTTGGAGAGACTTGACTGATTCGAAACAAATGATTCCTAAATGATTCAAAGCTTCACGAATCAGTGTTCCGAACGCGTCCATCATTACCTGAAACTTAAAAACGGCTTGTTCAACGTTATTCAACGTTATCTGTAATGGATGTCCCAGGTTCTGACAGCGACTGGAGGAGCACAGCCTTCAGACAGAAAGTAGTGGCTCAAATGTAAGTCTTTTCCATTAAATTATATTTGTTTGGATGCGTTTCTGCGGCGATTACGGTCACGCGCACGGGAACAGTGGTGCTAGCTAGGTAGCCGCTAACTAACGTTAGCTGATGCTCAACAGACCAACATAGTATGTAAAACACTGTAAACTTTGGTTTTTCAGTGGAAGTAGATAATCTGGTATCTAGTAAAAGTAAATTGTGATGTTCACTGAGTGAAATACTTTCGCGTATGGTACTTATTGAGCTGTGTCGTTAGCTAAAATAAAGCTAGCATCATTAAACATGAGCCCATGAGTGAAGAAATAATACTCACTGGCGTTAAAATAAAACAAACTCGGTTTAATAGGTCACACTTGTGATTTTTAGTTTATTATAAGACCCTCTAATAATACTTTGTTTTCAGTAACCTGCACACGATTGTTTGATTGACAGTTACAACAGAACAGCGTTAACGTTAGATACATAATTTTTATCTAACGTTAGAATATTATTTTTATTAAAGGGCAATTGTTTTGTCACTTGGAATGTATATCAAGCGACATTTATGTTCTTTTTTTTAAAGAGAACGTTAATATATGACAAATAATATAAAGGTATATCATCATTCGTAAATAAAGCACACGAGGATATAACACAGTAAACAAATGGATGAAATATGTTTGAAATAAGTGCCTGACCTATATGTTTACTTTATTAGCTGTTGGTATACCATCACATACATAGATTGAAATATAATAACTGTATCAGGTTTTGAAGTTGGGTGTTAAGAGCTCATTTTATTCATTAATATTTCATATTAGTTGCAAATATAACAGCACCCATGTGGGGCTTTGCAATATAGCCCAGTTTATAAAACTACTCATATTTGGCAGTTTGTTTGATAAATCTTAGCCTATTCTGGCCGTGTTTTTAAGTGCTATTACATTCAGGTGGGACACATAAGCGAAAGTGAAACATGAAAGTGACGTGTGTATATAAGAACATGATCATAAGGAATCATGAACTCATTATGTCATAGAGATGAGCTTTTTCTGTCATCTATATTCATCAAACCTGCACTTCTGTTTTGTGGTGTTTTAGAGAGGAAGCCATGAGAAAAGCAGGAACTGCTCATAATAAGTCCAGTTCTGACATGGAAAATCATGTATATATCAAGGCAAAGACCAGAGTAAGTACTGGTTGCGATGTTGTCTTCCAAAGTTACTGTTTTGTTCATCTGATTTTTAAAAGCAATGACAGTAATAAATAAATTAACAAGATGCAAATGGCCGCTTTTGACAGGAGGAGTATTTGTCTTTGGTTGCGAGGCTGATAATTCATTTCAGAGATGTTCGTAAGTTGACAGTCCACTATGTTTTGATATAGAATTAAATTTTACATGCTGTTTTTCTTCGATGTTGAACTGTGTTTTGATCACATTTCTTTCTATTGCAGATAAAAAGGCACAAGGGGGTCCTGGTAAGTCAAATCTCGCTTGCTTACAGCAAAAACAGTAGTATAATAAATTAATCCCTAAATATAGTTCTTGCATTAAAGTATCAAGGTATCATCAATCAAGTATCATTTTCTGCTTCAAAAAAAAAAAAAGTATCATTTTCTGCTAATTTATAAAATTATTTTAACAGATCATGTTTTATATTTTAGATCCCATGAATGCCCTCCAGAATTTGACAGGAGTGAGTGGAGGTGGACCAGGTGTCATTGGCATTGGACCACGTCCAACTGGTATGGGGCCCATGGGGCAAATGCAGATGGGTCAGCATGCCATGCAGGGAGTAGCAGGCGGCCAGCAGTCCGGTATGTTTAATATCTGTTGCCTTGGTGTTGCTAGTCCCACACTGTAGCAGTTGAGCCATAGGAAGTTGGGAACTGATGCAATGTTAACCCCAGCAGGGTCTGCTGGACCGATGCAGATGATGCAGCAGTCCATTCAGTTTCAGCAGTTTCAGCCACAGCAGCAAGCAACCATGCAGCCTTCGCAGCAAGCAGCTATGCAGCAGAATACTATGCAGCAGAATATGCAGCAGTTACATCAAATGAAGCAACTCCAGCAACTCCAACAGCAACAGCAACAGCAGCACCATCAGAATCAACAACTGCAACATCCTAATCAGCAACAGCAGCAGGCTCAGACTCAGCAGCAACAGAACCAGGTAACAGTAATGGAAATGTTAATACTGAATAATAATAATAATAATAATAATAATAATAAAAAACACACCGGGCACCTTTAAGAGAACATTCAAGATTAAGACAGAGCCTGGCTGCTAATATTAACATTGAGTATTTGTTTTGATGGATTTATTTACAGTTGCACCAAAGCAGAATCCAACAGCAGCAGTTAGTACAATTGCAGCAGCAACTGCAGCAACAGCAACAACAACAGCAACAACAACAACAACAACAGGCTCAGGCCCAAGCGCAGGCCCAAGCACAGGCTCAAGCCCAAGCACAGGCCCAAGCACAGGCCCAGGCTCAAGCTCAGGCCCAGCATTTGCAACAACAACAACAACAGCAGCAGCAGCAGCAGCTTCAAGCCCAAGTTCAGGCTCAAGCACAAGGTCAAGCCCAAGCACAGGCCCAAGCACTGGCCCAAGCTCAAGCAGGTCAGATGCCGCCTCACTCGCAGCAGCAGGTTTTGGTGCAGCAGTCTTTAGGACAAATGCCCCAAGGACAGCATCAATCAATCAACTCGCTGCAGCAGCAACAACAGTTAAAGATCCAACAAGCGCTCCAGGTAAAGAACAACTGCCCGAACAGAACACAGTTAAAGGCATTAAAATATTCAAAAACCAGTATCGCAGTTTTACATATTTTGTTCATACATGTACTTGCATTATCCAAGATGTTTTTTAACAAATCCAGAGAATTTGCTGTTTTAACCAGTGCTCCACAGAAAGTCAAGCACACTTGCTTTTAAATGTACTTTTACCATAAATTGGATGTTTTGAGTGAAATGAATTTGAACAAAATCTGTATCAAATGCCTGTTGATGTCATGCAAAGCCAAGATATGGGCACTTTTTAAAGTTGACTCTTTTTAGCACAATGATTGATTGACAGGTGAGCATACACTCTTTCGGTATTGTCTAGGGTGGGTTATTTACACTACAAAAGCAGTGTCTCTAAATGCATCTTTGATGAAACATTATTTATTCCGTTTACAGCTGTATTTAATGCCGAACGCTAATCGGGTCACCAAGATGGAAATTAACAGGTATTTAGTTGCTTATAGATGTTCCTGTTTGTGTGTGTATCTAATTTAATCAGGCAAGAGGTTTGCAGCAGCAGCACCATCAACAACATCAACAGCAACTGCAACAGCAACTGCAGCAACAGCAGCAGCAGCAACAACAACAACAGCAGCAGCAGCAGATCCAGCAGGCGGCCCAGCTCTCCGCTGTTCCCGGTCAGGTAAGCACAGAGCAAACTGTGTTGAGAACTGAGATGAGCAACTTGGCTTGGAGTGAATGCATGCTACCAAAACAACACTTGTTGATGTGAGTTTTTTTGTGAATGTCAAAACTACTTATTCCTTGCCTGTTGAACGTAATGTTATGCACAAAGACCAAATAACAAAAAAGGATTATACTTTTTCTACAATGTTTTTTTGTGTGCCACAGCGGCAGACCTCGCTTGTTTTAAAAAATTATAATGTCTACGCTAGTGTTGCCAAAAGCAATTTTTATTTAAAAGTATGACTGTCTCATAAACTGTGTACTCCAGTGTACTTTTTTACTTAAACAAGATGGTTAATACCACCCTGAACACTGTAACAACTACCTTGTAACACACAGAACTAGTCTGGTATGTTTAGTATCTCAGTCATGTAGCTATACCCTGGCTACCAGCTGGAACTCACAAAGTGGCTCCTCCACTTTAAAAATAGCCAATAGCATTACGGACTGGAATCTGATGAGAAAAATTATTAATCCATATTGGCAGAAGTTTGAGTCTGTACTTTTGAATGCCTATGTCTTTTAAACCCGAAAACGTGCACACTAATTTATAGATATACTTGCGGTACGTTCACACAGGGCGTAAGCGTTGACGCTTCCCATTCACTTTTAATGAGTGACGTCATGCGTTGCCAAACTGAATTGCGTCACTGCTGTTGTTCGCGGCAGAAGTTGAACATTTCTCAACTTTTCAAGCGGCAACGCGTGGTCAGCCAATCAGATCGCCTTATGCAAATAACCTAGGCAGAGCCAGACAATTATGTTTATGAAAGACCGACACATGTGTTGCGGCCACTGTGATTGGCTGTTGGCCACGCTTCAGACAAGCCTTCCGTTAAGCATGAAAGCTTCCGTCCCGTGTGAATGTACTGTTAAGGCTTCAAAATAAAAGCCCCCAAAAATGCATTTTAATTTTTTACTGTGATTTAAAAAAAAAGATAAAAATCTTGTCAATGGCAGGGAAAGAGTAATCTACTTCAAACAAGTTAACTCGTCAATTAAGAGGAAACGCTTTCCTGCCAATGACTAGTTTTTCCGGCAATCTGTATTTCCACCATTATCCACCAGGTGGCACTTTTACCAAACGTATAAAACCAGGAAGTATCCCTTTCAGGCAAACTCCATAGCCATTTCTCAATGTCAAGGAAGGATCCTCGGAAGCCAGAATTTCAAGGATGCTACGTCATCGACGTCCGTTCGAGAAATATCCCATATACAAGAAAGGATGCACATGTGGATTTTTCGCGTTCTTTGCGGGCTGAAATCACCCACAATCGTATGCGCACAGCGCTGAAAGCACACCTTTCATTGACGCAATGACGTGCACTTGCTAGCCTGTTCCATTTACGTGTTCTCTGAATGCTTAAGAGCAGCCTCGCCTAGCCTCTGAAGGAAGTGACTTCTAAGGACTAGTCCTGCCAAGGAAGTGTCCTTGACATTGAGAAACGGCCCATGTATGTTTTGAGAATCTCTCTGAATCTGGTCTCTATTAAAAGTCCTTTACACAAATAAAATTATCTCAGCGTTTGCTCAAAATTTGGTATTTTTGAGAGGTGATAAAAAGAGAACAAATAAAGGTAGGATAATTTTTTTTTTTTTTTAAACCAGAGTGTCTGTTCTTTTATTTGATATATTGTATGTTTATATATTTAAAGAAAAAACTGGAAGGCATTGAACTTTTGTGAAAAAAAAAAAATGCTGGCGCTGGCTGGCAAAATACTGTCGGGGAAAGAGTTATTTAAACAAGTTACAAGATATACTTAAGGCTTCATAATAAAAGCCCCCCAATTTTTTATGGCGATGTAAAAAAAATAAAAATCTTGTTTAAAGTAGTTTAGCAAACTCTATTCAAGCTAACCTTTAAAAAATTGTTACTAACAAAGAGTATCGGGAGGCCCTAATATAGATTTGTAAATAATAGCATTTCTTTTGTTATTATATTCAATTTCAAATATTGTCTTTTTTACAAACCATACTAGTTTTATTGGGAACAAAATGTCAAGGTCATGCTGTATTCATGATTTTCTTACTTAATTTTTTTTTAAAATCGTTTTCCCCATCAGTTCAATGATATAAACCGACATACAATTATATATACCGATTATCTAAAATATAGTATAGAGAACATGACCCTGCTAAAAAGTGTAGTGAAGTTACCTTTACCTCCAGTTTTCCAACAGTGGTTGCTTCTGTTTTATTTGCGTTGTAGTACTAGTACATCCTGTTTATGATAAAGATAGATTAGAGTATACGATAAGCTTGTACTATATGTCCTGTTTAAGCAAAGATCTGTCCCCCCAAAATGGCCCTCCCATCTACGAGTATTCGCTGGATAACATTTTGCTTCATGTTGCTTTCATTCACCTTGTCCCATACATGTGGCCCTGGTTTACACTACACCAGAGATGGTATGGTGTTAATAGGGTTAACTCTTTGCTAATGCTGTAGTATACAATTGAACGGAAAGTTTGAATAGTGTTACTTTCAATCTCATTTGCATTATGCCTGTTTGTGCAGCTAACAGCGTGACTGCATGCTTGCTGATTTAAAACCCACATGCCCTTTCTGCATGCACCTGACCAGAAGAGCTCAGAAATGCATTTCTTTTTAGGTTAGAAAATAAATGGAGCATAGTCTGTGTGCATTTTAGATGTTTTCTCAAAAAACATTTTGCAGGGAGGGGTTTACGGTCTCTTGATAAAAAAGTCATTCCCCTCCCCTCTGGAAAACCATTTATAGTTTTACTTGAGCGGAAAGGCTTTTTGGAGACACAGATACACCCATTGCATCTCTCCTTGGCTTGCATGGTTCTGGTACATGAAAACATTAAGCATGAAATCCATTGTGTACTTCATCTTGACAACTAGTGTTGTTAAGTGCTCTTAGAATGGCAGTAGAGGATCATTACACTGCCACGTCATTTTGTTTTTATTTTCCCCCCGTTTTGCATAATTGAATGCGAGTGTATGTGTCAGGCATCAGTGCTTGCAGATGAGTCGTATCTGTTTCTGTTTGCATTGTTGCATGTGCTTCCTCTCATGTCTGCTAATGCACTGCATTTATTGTTTTGCTTGTGACATGTCTGTTGTCCCCTCTGTCCTCCTCAAAGATGATGCCCCGTCCTGGGATGCAAATTCCACCCCGGTTGCCCCGCGCCACCCCGAACCCTGCCGCTCCTCAAAACCCCGTTGCCATGGGAGGACAGCAAATGCCACAGGTATTTACCGCAGGGCTGAGCGCTGGGTCGCCACACTGCAACCTAGCGGGTGCAAACGTCTGTGGCTTTACACTAGAGCTCTCCCACACGAAGACCGTCGGTAATTCAGCCTCAGCTGCCTCCCTTTACCACTAACCACCCCCAACCAGTTTCACAATGAGTAACATTTATTTAAAAATTATCATAAGCATCTAGGGCATCGTAAATTATGACACGGGTTGCATTTCATCTGAAATTAAACTTCTTGTTTAAATGGACAATATTTGAGCCACTGAATGCTACAATGGAGCAACTTTCTGTTGGTTACATAGCGCCATCTACTGGCACTGTACACTCAAAGCAGGCTGATCTTTACCACTATATCTCCTTTTCAGATATGGTCACGTTGAATCTATTTTAATTTCTCATCTCTCCTGTCATTTTTAAAGGGTCAGCAAATGATGTCCTCACCATCACCAGTTCAGGTGCAGACGCCCCAGTCTATGCCGCCTCCTCCCCAGCCTCAGCCGTCCCCCCAGCCTCCCTCCTCTCAACCGAACTCTGTCAGGTAGAAATGGCTGCAAAGGCATAGATGATGTAATGTATTCCAAATTTAGTACTAATATTTTGATTGCAGAAACAGGCCGATTTTAATAAAGCCCAGATGGGAGTGAACATTTCTGCGGGTGTTTTACTGACATGACCAATGCAATCAACCAAGATGAGCGTAGGGAATAAGACATGCTTTTTCAGGTGTTAAATACTCTCCCAAAAATGTAAAGGGGAACTCCTACAAATGCAATGTTAGTTGATTTGAATAAAAGCATCTGCCAAATGTATAAATGTAAATGAAGTCATCTGTTATTCCCTCCAGCTCTGGTCCAACACCTTCCCCTGGAGGATTCCAACCCAGTCCCTCTCCTCAACCATCCCAGAGTCCAGCTTCTGCTCGCACCCCACAGAGTTACCCCCTCCAGGTACCTTCACCTGGACCACTCAACACCCCAGGTACAATAAATATTATTACTATTATTAATTCTATTTATTTAGTGAGAAAAAACTAATTTGGGATGGGATGTGGGAATTACATAATGACAGAGGCCATTTATCTGAGTACAGGACAGCGTTTATGTTGTTTTTATACATATAGAAGAGATTGTGTCTCGATTCAATAACATTTTCGAGTCTAAGGTCACGATTCGATTTGATTCTCGGTTTTTACTTTTTTTTTTTTTGAAGCAAAAAAATGCTATGCCATTTTTAGCCTAGACTTTTATGAAATATAATATCTGACTTGAACCTGGAGATAACTGCCATGTTAGTCGTGCTGCCAGTGCAAAAATATGGTACACGCACATACCTGATAAAACGATGAACATCCCTGTCATTACTTGGCACCTTAAAAACGCGCTTTTATTACCGTCAGACGAGATTGTGAGACTATCCACCTGTTTCTCGACCGCAGAAGTAAGTGATGTGACGTATTTCCGTTCCGGTCCGAGACTTTCGGTTCAATAGCCAGCCGGTAGAAAACAGTGTAGTGGGAGCACGCATAAAACCAGTGTGAGAATGAAATTAAGAAGTGGCTTGATATATGAAGATATATTTAATAATTTCGTTTTGTTGATCGGAGGTGACACGTCTTCAATGCGCAAATATAAGAGCACAGAGACATACCAGTATCTTTACAATAGGAAAGTCAGTCGAGTGTTTGTACATGGAATTTACCAAGACTTCGTGTTTTTAACTTTTCAGGGTCTGGTTTAAAATGGCATAACTGTCCCTCTGGTGTGAGTTTTTTTTTAAACAACAATTTTTAATAGACTTGTTTATATGGCGACAAGTCAAGCTTCACACGGTCCGACACAGCAGTATCTGTCTAATTCAACCAATTGTAAGTTATTTGAACAAAACATAGTAAACATATTAAACTACTACATGTATTGAGTATTGTTTTCGTTTTACGAAATTATTATTACATCACTTCTTACGCACTAGGTGGAGACATGAAGGTGGAGCTTATGAAATGATTTGCTTACTTTTTAAAGTATATTTGCTTTTCCATTTAAAACATAACAAACAAGGTGCAAACACAACACTATTATAAAAATTAACTAAGCAGATTATGTCATATATATTCTGTACTGTAATCGCATTTTTGTAATAATAGAAAGTAGCAGAATAAATAAATCCGCTAAATCAGCATATTTTTATCAGCATAATATTAGTTGTTTTTAAACAATTAGTTGTTTTTAAACAATTATTGTATTGATTGTTTACTGGCAATTTCTATGAAAGGTTTTACTGGATGGATTTGTAAATACAGATCATGAGTGCATGTGCGCCACATACACATTCAGTTCTTGTGCATGGATTATGGTTAAAACAAATGTTTTGTAGAGATTTAATGCGTTTGTATTAGCTATTATGGCAACCCCTAACTGCATAAATTATGTCGATCTTCCTGCATTTCATAATAAACATTAAACAGCCAGTCAAACGGCACACTTGTGTCCTTCGCAATAGACTACCATTAGCTTTAGTGCCTCACCGGAAGTCATAAACAGGAAACCTCAAAGATGGCGGTGCCCATATTTACGTCAAGAAACAGGTGGATGCCACAATAAGTCATGTATAAATGCTGTTTTCATAACTCTTAAGCTGTTGTGAAACTTAAACAGATCTCAGTTCAGAGAAATGACCGCTCCTGTCACAGACGACGTTCTGCTGAGTTCAGCTGAAGGCGGGAGGTGCTTGCTGTTTTTTGTTTCCCATGTAAACTGCAGCTCACGTGGTGTCTCCTGCATCTGTCATGCTATCTTTTGACTGGCTGTAGCTAGCGAAGTTAAAGGAGGTTGACTCGCAGCACTCAAAACTTGTTTTTTTCCCCGCTTGGCAAGCCAACCGATGTGACATGGGAGCGTGGCAGCATCGACGATTCCATTTTTTTATTCAAAGTTCGAGGTTGTGACTTCATTTCGATTGATTTCTATTTAAAACTGAAATCGTGACACCATTAGTTACAGTTAATATCAACACAAATAATTAAGAGATGATCAAATGCTGTTTACTTCGTTCTTAATGGTAACATCTGTAGGGCTTAGTCAAGTAACTTCTAAAAAATTTATAATTCAAAGCTGTTTTATAAATACTACAGGCAATCCAGGCTCAGTAATGAGTCCAGCAGGCACCTCTCAATCTGAAGATCAACTATACATGGACAAACTAAAGCAGTTGTCAAAATATATTGAGCCACTGCGCAGAATGATCAACAAAATAGACAAAAATGAAGGTATATGAAATTTGTCTTCTGGTGTTCTTGCTGTCACTAGACCGCGGTTTTAACTCACATTTGTGTTTTTTTACAGATAGGAAAAAGGATCTGAGCAAAATGAAAAGTTTACTTAATATCCTGACTGATCCCAACACACGGTAGGAAAACGGGTTTATTTAACACAGACCATGTGTTGCATTTTCGCCTTTGCTTTGGTTTATTTTGTATTCCTGTTGCTTACCACTAGGTGTCCTCTTAAGACCCTACAAAAGTGTGAAATCGCTTTAGAAAAGCTGAAGAATGATATGGCTGTGGTGAGTTTACACAAACTTCAAACTTGGGATTTGTGTTGCTTGTTTTTATTAACTTTTTTGAAAATGGTCACATTGTGATTTTCCAGCCGACTCCGCCCCCTCCATCAGTGCCCTGTACTAAAAAGCAGTACCTGTGCCAGCCTCTTCTGGATGCCGTCATGGCCAATATTCGATCCCCCGTTTTCAACCATTCACTTTACCGCACATTTGCTCCTGCTATGACGGCAATTCATGGACCGCCGATCACGTAAGATCAACTGCTGGGTTGGCAATGTTTTTCATCCAACCCAGTAACTTTAAGTAGCAATACATTTGAATGCTCAATAAAATGCCGGTGGTATGATCTCTTGCATATTAATAATGAGATGTTTACTCATCACAGGCCCTTCAATTCCGTCCCGTAAACGGAAACTTGAGGATGACGACCGGCAGACGATCCCTAACATACTTCAAGGGGAGGTGGCTCGGCTCAATTCGAAATTCCTGGTCAATCTGGATCCATCCTACTGTAGTAACAATGGAACGGTGCATCTCATTTGCAAACTAGGTAGGTTACCTGTGGATATACAGTACTGTGCAAAAGTCTCAGTCTCTTTAATAGAATACATCCAGAAAATACAGGAAATGTGTATTGTCAAGTTTTTTCTGTCGGTCTTTGTACACGATGTAACTACAGAAGAGTCAAGTTATAAATAGGAAAAATATCAAAGCTCATTTTTTTAGCATGATGCTAACGGTCTGATCAGATTCAATGGATTGTGCTAGGCTATGCTAAAAGTGCTAGCGCCAGACCCGGAGATCAGCTGAACTCTAGGGGAGCTAGAAAATGAGCATATTTTCAAAGAAAGTGGAGTGTCCCTTTAAGTCAGTGCTGTTGTTTTGTCTCAAGATGCACACCTGTAATGTTTTTTAAATGTCTAATCTTGGTAAATGTCCTCATATACCTAGGGCCTATTTATGAGATTAAGAGCATCAAAATTTGATTTTACAATTAAGCACAAAGGTTTGGTGTTTGAATTCATTTTTCAGTTTTTCATTTGGGCACCATCGTATAGGTATAAATGAACTGTTCACTTTGGTATTCTCTTTCAATCTAGATGATAAAAATCTTCCCAGTGTTCCTCCTCTTCAGTTGAGCATTCCAGCAGATTACCCCGATCAGAGCCCACACTGGGAAGATGATGGTCAGCAGTATGGTGAGTCAAAGCCTGCTTAGAAACTATTTTAACTGTCTGGTAAAATGCAGATACTTAGAATCCAAATTCGTAGGTTGAGAAACATTAACTCAACAGTTTCCTACCTCCCTCCTCTTGTTGTCAGATGCCAACCCTTTCCTGCAGACTGTACATAAGAACATGACATCCAAACTCCTTCAGCTTCCTGACAAGCACTCGGTGACGGCGCTGCTGAACACATGGGCCCAAAGCGTGAGACAGGCTTGCCTCTCGGCCGCTTAAGAGGTCCCCGACAGCAAACCATTAAAATCTTTGCACCTCCATAGCACAATGGCAATATATGTATGACGACTTGCTTTGCGTTTCTTTGTCTTTTTTTATTTACGTCCACATCTTGTGTATTACACAGAAGCCTTAACAGTTTGTGTATTGCTAGATGAATAAAATACACTCTGTACAATACTACTGCATCCTGGTTTCTTTAGTGCATAGTCCTCTGTAACCGACGTCTTTGCACAGCCTGAGTCCTCCTGTGTCTTTCTGCTATATTGTTGCTCAGGCTGCGTGTGAGGGCGGGGAGGATCACTTTCTCTGCTTTGCTAGCCTGACATGCAGGCCTGTTTATACTGGAACAGAGAAAAAGGTAGCATCTCCGAAACCATCCAATTTTTGGCATTTATGTCAAAAAAATATATCAGGCGTTTAACTTACAGTCCTCTAGGCAATGTTTGGAGAGGAAGCTTGGGAAGTTTATCTGACTTGTCAGTTCTGCCAGGGTTAAAAGATATCTTGGGTGAATTGCAGGAAATGTCCGGGGCTTATTTTAACATTTAAAGTCATTCAAATATGAAATTGTAGTACAAACAATTAGTAATAGAGGAATAGTAGTTTATGTCTCGAACGTGTACACAGACGCTTGACACATGCGCATTGCGACAAAATCCAATGCATCTCGGTGGCTACATACTATATTCTCCTGTAGGTGCATGCGCGACCTACGCGTACAAGGTACGAAGAAGTTTCAAAAAATCCGACAGTGCACATGGAGTACCTGTGCACTCTTCTAATGACGAAACACCGCATAGACACACAAAATGGACTACAGCCTTAAAGGACCTGTCCCAAATGGCACACTCCGGACTTCTGGACTTCCTCATAGTCCACACTTCGATGACATCATGTAGTGCAGACCTTGGGGACCCTTGACGCGAGTCCACGAGGGTGCACTGGAATCGTAGGCCCTGTCCCAAATGGCGCACTTCATGTGGACTTTCGGTCTCGTGGCCTTAAATTGCACGTGCTTGCCGAGTCTACAAGTCCGTAGGTTGTCCCATCTGTCATTTTTACGCTCCGAAGGGTGCTCATCAGCGCCCCGTTTGCACCCTTGTTGTAGTCTTTGGTGAAGGCCACACTGCTTCACGCACTTTACCAACCCAGAAGTCCTTGTGAAAGAGCAATCAGACCAATCAGATGACGGAAGGGAGGAGTACACACTGATGGGAGCAACTTACCTTCCTATTTCCGGCATGATGCTGGAGTCCGTCCCAAAATACACCACCGGTGCTCCCTCGTGGACTTGCTTCAAGGGTCACTAAGGTCTGCACTACATGTCATCAAAGTGTGGACTCTGAGGAAGTCCATAAGTCCGGAGTGTGCCATTTGAGACAGGGGCGTATTTTGGGACAGACTCGAGCGTCACGCCGGAAATAGGAAGAGAAGTTGCCCATCAGTGTGAACTCCTTCCTTCCGTCGTCTGATTGCTTTAATTGATCCTTTCGCAAGGACATCTGGGTTGGTAATAGGGCTGCACGATTAATTGAAAAAGAATCACAATCTCGATTCATACATATATGCGATCTTCATTTTAAATTACGGCGATTCACTTGCATATACAGTATTTCCCTGTATTCAGATTCTGCGTTCACGTGTTCACGACACGTATTTACGTTACAATCCAAGAATAGCAGTCAAACTTGCTAACACACACTCATACAGGGTAAACCCAAACCCTATTCATTCTCCAATCAGACCCGATCGTTTTTCTTCTCTCTCATCTCATTTGCGGCATTCCGCTGTCACTCGCATGACATAACAAGGCGGCAGACCTAAACACAGTCGTTTACTTGGTGGATTTGGGGCGGCAATTTTCACAAAAAAGAGAGGATAAACGAGCGTCATTGTGGAAAATCCTGGTGGCGACAAAGAAAGTGAAGATGCAGCAACATTGGTTCCGAAAGAAGGCAAGGAAATTATTTAGGCGTTTCTAAATCAGAAGGCTGCAACCTCCGGAGGTCGCATATGCAGGCTGTATACGTCATCAAGCCTGGTTAATTTGAGTTAACGGAGCATTACATTCGCAAGTCATGAACATACTTCAACAATTTATTATTTACTAAAAATATTAGTCATCTTTATAACGTTAATTGTTAATATTCTGAAGTAAGACAGTATTTATGATGCGCAGTTTAGAAATGCGACCTCCAGAGAGGCTGCAGCCTTCAGATTGAGAAACGGACTCTGTGTCACCGCCACAAGTTCCCCATTAGAAAGGGTTTTTAGCACGAGGGGAACATGTCTGCGTTTCTCTCTGATGCCTCAAAATGTTGATCGTTTAGTCTTTTAAGGGTTTAACGTTAGTGTTTTTAAAGTTTTAAGGTTGGCCAGTTTGATAACTGTTAAATTGCACCTGTGCTTTTTGTACTAACAAATTTTAAATTACTCCTAAATTTTAAGGGGTCTAAAATAAGAAAAAGAGACTTTTAAGACATGTTATTATAACTGAAAGTCCTGTAGCACATTTTTTTTAGTTAAGTGCATAATAAATGTTTTTGTAAAAAAAGCAAATTTTTTTAGTTAAGTGCATAATAAATGTTTTTGTAAAAAAAGCTAATCAGGTGAGAGAATCGGAATCTCAAAAATCGTGATTCACATTCTAGCTTGAATCGTGCAGCCCTAAGGTGCATAAAGCCTGCTGCAGTGCGGGCTTCGCTGAAGACCGCATGAAGGGTTCAAAGGGGGCGCTGATGAGCACACTTCGAAGCGTAAAAATGACAGATGGGACACCCTACGGACTCGTAGACTAAGCGAGCATGCGCAATTTAAGGCCATGAGACCGAAAGTCCACATGAAGTGCGCCATTTGGGACAGGGCCATACTATATTCTCCTGTAGGCGCATATGCGACTTACGTGTACAAGTTATGCAGGGTTTGAAAAATCCAGCGGTGCGCACTTTTCTGATGACGAAAATTGTGTTGCGCGTGGTCGGCGTACACACAAAAAATGGACTACGGCCTTAAAGGCCCTGTCCCACATGGCACACTCCAGACTTGTGGACTTCCTCAGAGTCCACACTTTGATGACATCATGTAGTGCAGACCCTAAGGACCCTTGACGCGAGTCCACGAGGGCGCACCCGAGTCGTTTTTTGGGACAAACTCGAGCGTCACGCCGGAAATAGAAAGAGAAGTTGCCCATCAGTGTGAACTCCTCCCTTCTGTCATCTGATTGCTCTTTCGCAAGGACTTCTGGGTTGGTAAAGTGCGTGAAGCCTGCTGCAGTACAGATCAAGGGAGCAAAGGGGGCGCTGATGAGCACACTTCGGACAGATGGGACACCCTACGTACTCGTAGACTAAGCGAGCACGCGCAATTTAAGGCCACGAAACCGAAAGTCCACATGAAGTGCGCCATTTGGGACAGGGCCAAATTCGCCATGAAACGGAAGTAGCGATTTTCTTATTTTTCCTGTGGTGACGTATATCTGAGTGAAACGGTTTCTGTAATGAAAAAAGGCAGGGCTGGACTTAAATTCATTCATTGAGAATTGATTGGAATGTTTGAAGTTGGGTCATGTTGCTAATTACTAATCACTGCGATCTTTTCCCGGACCCCGCCCACCTGCCATACCATATGACCAGAAGTAAAGAGTGGTCTGAAAACTCCTACTTCCATACTATATAGTAGGCGAATACCATATAGTATGAAGTATACGGTTTCAAGCGCAGCGATCATTTCGAGGAGGGAAGGAAATTTGTGTTTTTGATTAAATATTATGAGGCCACATAAAAAAAAAATAAGCTCAGTCATTTGTAAAAAATATCACAATATTCCAAAACAATGACAGTTTTTCATTTCGAAGTGAGATGCTCATTTTTGTGAACCTGATAATAATGTCACAAAGTTTTATTTTTTTCTTTTGATTTTTACATTAAATATTAGTAGGACATTTTCTTGAAAAGTTCAACAGCCGTTACCTTTTACCATCTGCAAGATAAGCCTTGGTCAAAATGTAATTCTCTGCTGTGATTTTCTTGTTGAAAACAAAGTCTTTGAGAAGAGCTTTCACACGCAGGATCTGAGAACACACTTCAAATAAAATATTTATCATTTAAAAAAACATATATTGTATATTAACAAATTGTTTGATCTCACCTCCTGAGACTGCAGACTGTTAGCATTATACAACTGTCGTATGATGACCTCACACTCCGTTAGGGTGGGAGGTTGAGGGGGCTCCGATTGGCTATACTGGATCATTAAGGGCTGCAGAGAAGTGATGAACCCTGCTTCAGCTTCTGAAGGACCTTCTATCTTGTCTGGTGTGGGGGCAGCCGAGGAATTTGATCTGGCTTCTCTACATTTATTATGATTGCTGGGGGTGTAGGAGAATGTAACATTTAAATACGAGCTGAGAGGAAATATATAAGCCATAGGCCTTAACAAACGTGGCAATAACAGATGTGGTTAATATCTTTCCGAGAACCTGAGGTATGGGCCTTGTGGAAAAAGGTTCTCCTCCAGGGTCTGCTCCGGATAGTTTCCTCTGTCTGTTTGAAATGTGTGGTTCTCTGTTTGACGCCTCTGGATTTTTCGTCTGGACCCTGGGAAGTAACAGAATGATGGTGTATGTCAGGATAATGTTGTGTAGTTTTAATATAAACAATGTGAATGAGAACAGGGACCTAACACTTACTGCTCGACTTTGAAGACTCCATGATCAGCCTAAACTGCAGCTCTGTACCACAGTATTTGAAGAAAAAGTATTAAATGAAGCATTATGTTAACTTGCATATTGCTATCAATATGTACATTTGGATACTAATATGAACTTTTGAGGTGTACATTTAAAGGTCATGTTCTTTCTGATCGCATTTTTAAACTCTAGTTAGTGTGTAATGTTGCTATAATAGCATAAATAATACCTGATAAATGATAAAGCTCAAAGTTCACTGCCAGGCAATACATTTTATTTAACAGAATTCGCCTTTTAAAGCCTACAGCGAACGGCCGGTTTGGACTACAGTCCTCTACTTCCTGCTTTAATGACGTCACTAGAACAGTTTTTTTCTAAACTACGCCCACAGGAATACGTCAGTCGCCAGCTAAGCTAACGGCAAGCTACACATTCAAAACTCAATGCTTATTTCTGAAGGAGGGACTTTATAGAACAAGGAAGACATCAGCCCGTTTTAAAGTAAACTGTGTGAAAATTAAAATACCGCGTTTTTTTAAAAGTGAAACAATAACACGTTATATTGCGCACTGTAAACTTAATCAAAGCTTCAAAAACACAGAAAGAAACGGACCTTTAATATATTACAACATTTTAGAATAACAGGAAACTCATCTAAACTATGAAATGACACAAACATAACTCCAGGAATTATGCTGTGACTAAACAAATCACCATAAATCAAAACTATATTATTTTCAGTGTAGTCACCCTTTGCCTAGAATTTGCATACATTTTCTTTTGGTTCCATTTGACAAGTTTCTATAAAGACACAAATAAGGTGTTGACTGTAAAAAGCTAATAAACATTTCTGGTTTATTGTACAGAAAAAAAATGTTTCTATTGTATCTTGTAAGACTTCTTTTTTTTAACATCTAATCAAACAAATCTCATTTGACAGTCAGAAACAATACACTGAAACCTTTGTCTGCTGTAAAGTGAAACCATACCACCCACAGAGGTTACATGTGCCCATCTATCATTTTCTTCATTCAGCAACTCTCGGTCACCAGGTAACCTCTACTATAGAGTATCACCCCTGATACACCTGTTAACAGGTGCACCTCAGTAACAAACATTAATGCACGTACAGAAAGTGTATTTGCTACATATACACTCTGTCCAGTCACATCTAATACAAAATAAATAAAAACTGTGGTTATAAGCGGTTGCAAAAATCTGTAAAGCTTGAATCACACATTCTATCCCCTCTAATACCGCCTTAATTAAATGTGGTACACTACAGTGTACTTTATAGCACTTTATCGGCATAAGACAAAGTAGGGTATTTATATTTTGAGGAAGTGTGAGATTTATTTACCTTTATTTTCCCGATTTAAAGACTCTATTTCATCATGTAATTTCCTCAGGGTTTCACTGTGCTGCTCTCGCAAAAAGTCAACATTTCTTTGCAGCGACGCGACACGCGAATCCATGTCGCTGTGAAACATGTTGCTCACTTCGACGTCATGTACATGCATGCTCGAGCGCCTGACTTTCAATGGCCGTATCTCAATCCGAGAGTGCAAGCCTGCTGAGGTCGCATATGCAGGCTGCATACGCCATCAAGTCTGGCTTATTTAAGTTAACAAAGAATTACAGCATATTACTACAATTTACGATTAACTAAGAATAATATTTAATTTTATAATTGTTAATATCCTGAAATAAGACGAAGTCTTGATGACGTATGCAGCCTGGAAATGCGACCTCCGGAGGTTGCAGCCTTCTGATTGAGAAACGACCAATGGCTGTGCTTGTTTCATGGGACCGCGCCGAACAGTAAGGGTGTGACATCAAAGTACCGCGAGAGTATTGCTTTCGAAGCAGTCTCGCGATACTTTGATGTCATACGCTAACGGGCTGCGCAGCGTCGCACAAACACTCATTATTTTTACACGCTCACCATAAAAATCGCCAAACGGAGGATCACAGATTTTAGATTATTGACAGAACTTTCTATAGAGATGGAGGAATTTGTTTATGATTGTCGTCTAACTGTAACTTTTAATCGTGCATGGATTGCTATGGTAACGTGAACTACTTCCGTCAAAGAGTATAGAAGCTTCTATACTCTTTGCTTCCGTCAAACTAACATACTGCTATAAATACAACAGATTTAGAAAACAAAAACTGACAAAACTTCTGTTTGAAATTAACAGCACAGACATCTACGTCAGTGGTTCTCAAACTTTTTCAGCGTGCGGCCCCCTTTGTGTACGGTGCATTCCTTCGCGGCCCCCCAAAAGAAAATTTATGACAAAAAACTGTTCTAAAACTTCACATTTTAATTAAACAAACCATTAAATTATACAAAGTATTGCTGCCTTATTTGTTTTAGGTTTAATTTCACAGAATTCATGATAAATTAATATATTTTATAAAATGTCATAAAACTGCGGACCCCCTGGGGGCCCCGGACCCCAGTTTGAGAACCACTGATCTACGTTATGCTTCTGTAATAAAAACAACAATCACAAAGGTCACATTCAATGTGTCTGTTTAATGAAATGCAGTCAGTTAAGTGCAAACTCTGGAGTTGCTTCAGAAAAAATACTATTAGAATTGTACTTAATGAGCAAAAAGTTAGTTAGTTAACCACCTCATTAAGTTTAAAAATATACTTCATACATATTAACTGATGTGCATCTAATTTTGAAGTCCCTGCTCAATTGTTGTCATTAAAATGTACCAACACACTCGCAGTGTAAATACTGTATAAAAACAGTGAACACATTAGACAAAAGAATTCAAAACATTTGTACAATTTAAAAATAAAGGCAGCAAAACACTTCTCATACTACTGAGTCTTTAGTTTTTTGGTGAGCAAAGTCAACAGGAGCTCATAGAGACAGCTGATAACAAGAATGAGTCCAGTGGTGGACAGGAGCCCGAAAGAGAAAAGCGCAAACAGCACGTAGAGCAGGAGGAGAATTAAAAGGGTGCGATAGCTGGCCAGGACCCGCAGGCTGAGACGGGCTCGCTGCGGACGTTCCCTCATCTGCCGCGTCACAGGGCTCTTTCGCCGTTGCTCCACCGCGACTGAGGAACTCTTCAGGTAGTGTCTTCCTACACTGCCCAGGACATCCTGCCGAGAGCACAGTGCCTCCATGTGGTCTCCTAGCTGCATAAAACACAGGACAATACAGTAGCACGGGTACATTATAACTGAAATAAAAACACTGTAGGTGATATACGCTTACCCTTGCATTGATAAAGGCAGAGATTTGGAACAGCAATCGAACCAAAAAAGCACTTTCATAGCTCCTAATAGGCTGAAGCTCTGGATCTCCTTGATACTCAATTTCGAATCTGCGAAGGCCGTTGATGATCTGCAAAACAAGAGGATAAATCATAATAATCATAACAACTGCAAAATGAATACCGCCAACTAAAACTCACCTGCAACCTCCCGAGGTCTGTTAACACAAGGCCATTCTCACTCGAGATGCAGTCTGGTAGTTGTTTAGATCCACCGTTGTCTTCTGCCGATACCACATTTTCCATTAGCTGAGACAGCTGCGCTGCATTCAGCTATAAAAAAAATGAAGACATTAAAATCTATAGGGCTACATAAAAACCCAAATTAAAAGTATTGTGCATTTGGTAGACAGTTATATACAAAGTGACTTATAGTGCATTCAAGATATTGAATACATTTATGAATATGTATGTGTAAATATTCACCATGAGTCTACTAACTAAGCCAAAAGATTCTCTTAAAGGGGACATATCGTGAAAATATGACTTTTTCATGTTTAAGTGCTATAATTGAGTCCCCAGTGCTTCTATCAATCTATAAAATGTGAACCTTAAAACAAACCACCATCATGGCAATCAGTGTTTGCATTTCATCTGCTCATTTGCATTTATAAAGGACACACCCAAAAAATAGCAGATTTTTGCTCACACCTACAAAGTGGCAATATTAACATGTTATAATAAATTATCTGTGGGGTATTTTGAGTTAAAACTTCACATATGTACTCTGGGGACACCAAAGATTTATTTTACATCTTAAAGGATTAGTCAATTTTCTTAAAAAAAAATCCAGATAATTTACTCACCACCATGTCATCCAAAATGTTGATGTCTTTCTATGTTCAGTCGAGAAGAAATAATGTTTTTTTGAGGAAAACATTCCATGATTTTTCTCATTTTAATGGACTTTAATGGACCCCAACACTTACAGTTTTAATGCAGTTTAAAATTGCAGTTTCAAAGGACTCTAAACAATCCCAAACGAGGCATAAGGGTCTTATCTAGCGAAACGATTGTCATTTTTGGCAAGAAAAATAAAAAATATGCACTTATAAACCACAACTTCTCTTATTCCTCAGGTCGTGTGACGAGCCAGCACGACCTCACGTAATTGCGTAATGACGTCGAAAGGCCACGTGTTACATATATAAAACTCACATTTGTGGACCATTTAAAAAAATAAACTGACACAAAGACATTAATTAGTATCATTCCACATACAACAACGTCGGAACGGTCCCCTTTCTCCACACGTGTTAACACTGGGGCACAGTTTCGATACGTCATCCATGACCTCTTGACGTGATGACGTATTACGTGAGGTCGCACTGGTGCGTCACAGGACCGGAGGAAGACGAGAAGTTGTAGTTTAAAAGTGCATATTTCTTATTTTTCTTGCCTAAAATGACAATCGTTTTGCTAGATAAGACCCTTATGCCTCATTTGAGATAATTTAGAGTCCTTTGAAACTGCAATTTTAAACTGCATTAAAACTGTTAAGTATTGGGGTCCGTTAAAGTCCATTAAAATGAGAAAAATCCTGAAATGTTTTCCTCAAAAATGTAATTTCATTCTTCTGAACAAAGAAAGACATCAACATTTTGGATGACATGGTGGTGAGTAAATTATCTGGATTTTTTTTTAAGAAAATTGACTAATCCTTTAAAAAAGGTCTTGTGAAATGTCAATATATACTGGGTTCCTTAACATCAAATTTAAATGTAAATATATGCATTTAAATATTTATTTACACCAACCCGGAATATCCGACAGAGGTAGTCCAGGGCTTTGTCCAAAAACTCATGAGTCTTTTTCACGCCCTCTCCCAAGTCATCCATCTCTCCTCCAGTAAAGGTATTATTAAGATCTGTGGAGCCGACGCTGAACCACGAGAGAAAAGAGTTGTTCGCAGCCATCTCTGTAGAGTGATCTGAGATCCGTTTAGCTGTCTGTCGGGCTTGGGCGATAATCTGGATCAGCTTTAACACCTAGAATTGATTTTAAAAGCATTAGCGATTCTTGCAAAATCAAGCAAAATGCAACGCCTATCCAGAATAAACTTACGATTGTACGTAGATCAGGACCAAACATTAGCTTGTATTGGCAGTCTTGCCCCTCTAAGCTGTACACATGACTTTTGACTTTGAAGACGCTGTCGGTGCCCATGGGCTGGCGGGAGGAGAGGAAGCTGCCACCGTGTGAAGGTGTAAGAAAGACACGGTTTTGCCGCTGCAGAATGGCATGTTCGGGCTCCAAAAACAGCTGCTCTCCTAGAGACATTAAGTGAAGAGACAATTACTTTTTTATTCAGATTTCACTGTTAACGGTTACACTTTAAAGGATTAGTCAATTTTCTAAAAAAATCCAGATAATTTACTCGCCACCATGTCATCCAAAATGTTGATGTCTTTCTTTGTTTAGTCGAGAAGAAATTATGTTTTTTGAGGAAAACATTCCAGAATTTTTCTCATTTTAATGGACTTTAATAGACCCCAACACTCAACAGTTTTTTCAATGGCGTTTCAAAGGACTCTAAACAATCCCGAATGAAGCATAACGGTCTTATCTAACGAAACGATTGTCATTTTTGACAAGAAAAATAAAAAATATGCACTTTTAAAACACAACTTCTCGTCTTCCTCTGGTCCTGTGACGCGCCAGCGGGACCTCACGTAATTGCGTAATGCCGTGGAAAGGTCACGTGTTGCATATATGAAACCCACATTTGCGGACCATTTTAAACAATAAACTGACACAAAGACATTAATCGGTATCATTCGACATACAACAACGTCGAAACGGTCCTCTTTCTCCACACTTGTAAACACTGGGGCATAGTATTGATACGTCATCCGTGACCTCTTGACGTGATGACGTATTGCGTGAGGTCGCGCTGGCGCATCACAGGACTGGAGATAGACGAGAGATTGTGGTTTAAAAGTGCATATTTTTTATTTTTCTTACCAAAAATGACAATCGTTTGGCTAGATAAGACCCTTATGCCTCATTTGGGATCGTTTAGAGTCCTTAAAGCTCCGTTGAAAAAAAAACTGTTAGGTGTTGAGTTAAGTGTTGGTGTCCATTAAAATTAGAAAAATCCTGGAATGTTTTCCTTAAACTTCCTAAAATTTCTTCTCAACTGAACAAAGAAAGACATCAACATTTTGGATGACATGGTGGTGAGTAAATTATCTGGATTTTTTTTAAGAAAATGGACTAATCCTTTAAGAAAGCCCTGAAGAGAAAAATCTACAAAATGTATTTTTAATCTTTGTGAGAATAAAGAATAAATGATGTTTTTCTCACATACCTTTCTGGATCATCTCTGCTAGGTTTGGCTGAACAAAAACTTTGGCAACCCTGAAGACCATCAAGGCGTTTTTAGCGTTGACCAAGTCTGTGCGCATGGCTCGATTCAAAAAACCCTGAAAAAGCTTTGTGTACATGAGAAGATTCTCCTGGACAAATGAGGCCCTGTGAATGACAAATACTCCATTGGCACATGTTGATTTAAAGGTCATAAAACATCCAACTACTCAAGGTGCTCCGTAAAGCATTTGATTTGTTTATGTCCCCAAACACCCAATATATGAAATACCATTTATCAGGAACGGTTTTATTCTGGCCATCTGCTTGCGTATTGTTTTTCTCTCCAGTATATCTCCAGGGTTGGATGTAACTAAGCCACGTCTCTAATACCTAAAATGACAAAATAATCAAGAACATATGGTTAGATTAAAAGATTTACACTGCTAACTACAAAAAAGTACAGCACATCCTATTCATGTCCAACTCTATATCCAAGTCACTATGGGCTGATGTTCGCCAATAACAGTCGAGGACATTTACCGCTCTGAATGATGCATCCAAAGGCCAGTGACCGAAGCAGTGTTGTAAGAAGACGTACAGCTTCTGCTGGACAAACCTCTGCACCACCACACTGTGGGAGAAAAAGGCATATTGACAAAGCAGTAAAAAAGAAGACAGCTCAATCACCAGTCACCACCAGTGCCCGATCGGGTGAAACGCTCCCCTTTTACGACTTGCCACCTTAGATTTACAGATGTGTTTTAATAATATAGCATGATTTGCTGGATGGGTTGATGGATGTGTGCGGGGTGTTGTAAAAACCTACCGTTTGAGTTCCTCCAGAGGGCTGCTGTGGGAGTGAGCGGAGGGTGAGGAGGGAATTATCTCCTGCTTTAGGCTGTTGGAGAAGGCATGTAGATGTTTGACCAGGAGGCGGGCGACGAGGACGTGCTCTTCGGAGGGCATGAAGGGCTCCTGAGACATTGTTATAATACCACAAACACAAAGTCAGATGGCGCTCTACATTCTTATCATCGTCTGTGTGACCCAGTTTACAAAAGGTATTAACATATATTAGCATAACATTGCCTAAGGTAATCCAATATCAGGTGGGTGCTTAATACAGATAAATGGGGCCTAAAATGTTTGGTGTTTAAGGCATTCACGTCTCAAACTTTCCCAAACTGTATGTGTCAGTTGCATATTTAGTTAAATTCATTTGGTCCGGACCAAAAGCAAAAAATTATACATTGTAGCTTTTTAGCAGTTTTGGTTCCTTTTCACATCACACTGATTGCTCTGGTCCGCACCATTTGAAATTAACCAAAATTTGGTCATGTGATAACATCCACATCACTCATTGGCCACATGTCTTTTAACGTATTTCCTAAACTGCTTCTCGACTGGTCAGAATCAACGTGCGCGAAATTCCAACGGAACCCCGGAAGTAAACAAAAAGAAGGAAAATACAGCAGACACCATGGACAGACGACAGTAATTATGTCCGTGATTGTTATACATAGTTTGTATACAGCACTCTAACCGTTCATTTCCAGAATGAATTGCGGATGCTGCTTGAAAACAACATTTTAATGCATTACAGACGGCGAAGCCACCAAATTTCTGAGGATCTGCCCGCACCTGCTTGCAACTCCCGGTATGTCCGCGATTTGCCATTGGGCTAATATTGCTAATAGAAACTGTCAACAAACACTTCCTCATCCGATAATGCACTGCGCAGCTGACTATGGCAGCTGGTTTAGTCCAAAATGCGCAGTACTTTTGCAGTTGGGTCAGTTCGAACTCGGATCGTGTTCTCACCACAAACAAACCGCTCTAGAGTTCGTTTTAAAGCCAACCGAGACCACCTCTTCAAGGAGGTCTCAGTCTGCTTGTTTGGCTTTTTTTTCTGTGCGCACAAGAGTTCGATTGCTGCATTCTCACATGCCCAAACGAACCACACCAAGTGACTCTGGTACGATTCAATCTAACTAAATGAGGCAGGTGTGAAAGCACCCTTAGTGTGGGACCGCCTCCTCACCTGTCCATCATCATGCAATGACACAAAATTTAGTTAATGGGTCAATGACGTGACGTTAATTATTTTGTGACAGTATGGATAAATTAAATGTAAATGGGTCAAAATTTCAAAATAAATTTGCAGGTTACTTGCATACATTCTCTTTTTAAGGACCAAGTCTAAAATTTTGGGTTTTATTTAATTTTGAAAGAATATTTGGGGAATAATTGCAAAAATGTCAATGTGGTGTAACCAGTCTGTGTCAATTGGTGTAAATTAAAATTAAAATATAATCATCTAGTTTAGTGTAATATGATTTTATTTGTCAAAAATTATTTAGAAAACAGAGCAGTTTTCAGCACATGTCAGGACAAATATTATTAATACATTTTTTTTTATAAAAAAAAACACATAAAAATTTACATTTAGAAATAACTATAATTTTTTATGATTACGCTTACATGCCATCAAGGTGGATAAAATATTTTATATTTTTCATTCTTTGGCACAAAAACCGGTTACACCATTTGACATTTCAGGTCCGTAAAGTCTTAACTTTTAAAAAATGGTGCAAATGTAATTTTTATTGCATAAAATGAACATAAATACACTGTGCATTAGGGATGCTCCGATCAATGCCAATCTCCACTAAAAATACGTCGCCGATCACTATTCTGAATCGGACAGCCGATCTTATTCACAGCTATTTCATGTACTACGGCTTTTGATCAGTAAGTCCTTATCGATCTAAAATCACTGTTAGTTTGAGTCGTTTTTAACATTCATTTGAAAAAGTTGTTAAACCATCACAACTGAGGATTTTAATGTAAAGCTTTAAAACACATTCGTCTTTCACAAAAAAGCATAAAGACGTCTGGCCAATTTGGTCTGGATAGTATGTGTAGCGTAGCGTTGGGTGCACCGAAAAATCTGAGAAATTACACACACAAAAAAACCATCACGTAGACATGCTTTTTAACACAAAAAGCTTCATACATATAGACATGGTTTTACAGACAAAGCTTAGCTAAGGCCAGGACTAGCATCTTTTATAAAAATGCCTTATAAAAAAAGATCTGACTGGTGTGTATATTGAGACAAATTAATGGCACTAGTAAATTTTAAAGATATTTTCGGTTGAGACACCTTGAACATGTGTTTTAGTCCAGGACTACCATTAAGCCTCATCTGTGAAACCGGAGGATGAAGTACAAGATCTAAGCATTCTCTCTAACAAATTTTAAATCAAAAAAGACAAATTTTAAATCACAACACAAATTATTAGTCATATTAATTTAAGATCACACATTATAATCAGACCAAATCTCCCAATCATGGAACAACCTAAAGGCTAACCTAAAAGATTAGTGTTATAACCAACCCCTAATCTAACCCCTATCTAAACTCAGGTTACCTCCAGGAAGCCCGTGGAACTGAATGAAAGGTAAAAGTACTTGGTATGTGTGGAGGGTCCCAGAGCCTGGTGGGGCGGGGGGTTGGCACAGCATGCTGGACATACTGAGGCGGTACTGCAACAACGCCAGCTGAAGGACCCATCACAAAGGGGTGGGGTGGAGGGGTGGGGAAGAGAAGGAGAAAAGGAACACAGTGGGAGGGGTTGGAAAAGAAGAAAAAAGGGGACAGGAGCAGGGCAGTGAACATGAGAAGAGAAAGAAAAGGACAAAGTGCCATCCAAGAAAAACAGTTCGGGACAGAAATGGGAGTGCACAAAAGAAAAAAAACACGATATTGACCACAAAGACACAAATGCAATGAACATGAAGGTGATGCAGTTGTCCTTTTCACATGTGTGATTGAAGGTTACGAGTTCGACACCCATACAATATATACTGACAAAACCTTAAATGCACTTAGATATAAAGGTCTGGTGAGTGCATAAATGTAGTTAAAAAAAAATCTAAATACGGCTACATGTATACAGCAAATACTTCTGACTGAGAAAATAGTGTTTAACTGCTTTGGATTACTATCACCTACTTTTGCGACCATCATTTTTCCACAAGCCAAAACAAGTTTGGGAATGATGCTGGTAACTTACAAAAGTATGTTCAATTTATATTGTTTGCCCCAGGATGGCTGGCAAATTGAGTCAAGGGAAGCAAGTAACATTTGTTATGTGGGCCTTGATTCTAAATAGAAGTGTCTGTTTAACAAAGTAGGTTAAATTGCCTCGGGCTTTAGAGTTCCTCTATATTTTTTCTAAATTAAACCGAAAATATTTCAAAAGCTTATTAGAGAAAAGGAGCCACTGCATGTTTACCATGAAACATACTGACAGGAGTCACCAATTTACTCTTATTTTCATCTAAAGTATTTATCATGGTATCTTGATTTACAAGGTGGATATTCATCACCAGAATGAAAATGGGTAAACTGGTGACTCCCAGCTTATAAACTGAAGCACACAGCAAGATATATGAATGAATGGCCATACTTAAGATGCTCAGGGCTGACTGGAGGGAAACTTGCACTGATATGCTAACTGTAAATAACACACGAACAAAGAAAAGAGGAGACGCCAAAAGCTTCCATACACCCCACAGCCAAATAACAAAGAGCCAGCAGACTGCATCATTAATGAAGCTAAAGCACGGCTTCAACTACATGCCAAACTTGTGCAATTATGCGTTTGTCCATCTTGCACCAAATAACAGATATTGCAGTGCTAACATTAGTTATAAGGTTTATCTTTCCCTTTCTTCCTTTATTTTTGCTAGCAGTCAACTGAATTGAGCTTGATTATGCATGAGCTTGATCATTAAGCACAAAAGAATAAAGCAGTTTAAGGGAAATGCTTGGTCTGCAGAAACAAAGGGTGACATTAGATGATCGGAATATAAGAAAATTATCATCACTGGATCAAGAGACAAAGCACTCACAGCCAAATACAAAAGAAAAAAAGTGCAGTTCAGCTAACACCTAAAATATTTGAAGACAATCGTTGCATTCGAAGCCACCTACTTTCATACTATATATAGTAAGCGAAAATCAGTAGGTGAGGGGTGTAGTATGTCTGAATCGAGGAGAAACCTTCCGATCTCTCGAATGAAGCCAATACGGAAGTGATTTAAACTGCAATTCATCGACTGTACGCTTGAGGCTGGCTCCAAAAGGGAGTCAATTCCCATAGAGCCCCATGTTAAAATGCCCAACTTTACAGTAGAAAATAATGTGTTTACAGCCTGGCACAAAATTTGTTTAGAGTCTGTATAGCTAATTTTGCCCTTTATGACAACTGTGAGAGGGGTGAATTTTTTTGTAACTCATCCGTTTAAATTATATTAAGCCTTAAAGTTCTGCATAATTAAGGGCGTGGCCACTTGAGTGACGGTTGAACTGCCACTGCTGTCACTAGAGTCGAGCTAGAGGGGCGTGGTTTCAGCAACCAGCCACCTCAGCTTCACCCACGTTCCGCCTCTTTACCCATTTTCGGATATCCGCGAATGCGCAACCAAGCTGGCGACGGCAGGCCCCGCCTACTTTAAGCTTCAAAAACGATCTTCAGAAACCTACAAGTGACGTCATGGACACTACGTCCATCTTTGTTACAGTCTATGGTCTGAATTCATAATATTTGAAAAACAGGAGGCGAAAAGTCCAGCAAGATCATGAAGTGTTCATTCCATGGACATTTTCCTATCTCGCGAGCCCCTGGGTGAGGAGTTATCCAATGAAGAAGAAGGGAGGCGTTGTTTTATTCAAAAATGTCTGAAAGCGGACATGGCTCTATAGAGACATAGCGCAACGCGTCATAACCTGAAAACCACACCCGTCAGGGGGGGAACAATCCTTCCGTCAGCTAACAAACCAAAAAACCCAGAAATACGTCTCTATAAGCTGTAAAACCCAGCCTTTAAGGAGAAAAAAATGGATCGCCAACTATGTTTCCCTCTAGTGGGCGCAGTTCTATTAATAGTAGTACTATGAAAAGTTGCCTGTTTCCACTTTTGTGTCTTTAAACGCTTGTTTTTTTTTGGGTCGACAGCTTATAAAAACTTATTTCTGGGTTTTTTGGCTTCTTAGCTGTACACCTTGTCACACAGCAGCTTTTAGGCATTATTCTATGACAAGGAAGCGACCTCTCGCAATACAAATCAATGGAGGCGGTTGGATTGTTCCCCCCCGGTGGACGTGGCTTTCAAATTAGCGTAGCTGCGCTCTGTCTCGATTCAAATGCAAATACATATTGAAACAGCTATACCATGTGGTTAAATATTGTACTCGTTTACTCCTTCCAGTTAACGACTAACTTGATGCATCAACATGGCAGATGTAGTACGTCTGAATACATTCATACTATACAGTTTTAACTGTTGATGAGTAGGTTCTTCATCTGATTCAGTACCTACTGTCACAGTATGCCATATCAAACGCAGGGTTTCAGTTGTGTAGTAGGTTGGGGGGAAAAAAATCTAAGAAAAGTCAAAGTAACAACCAATGCCCTAGTATAACCTACCAGTTAAACGATTTGTCAAAAATTTCTCCTTTCATGTAAATAAATAAATAAAAGTTTAATATTATTTAAAGCTAGCCACTAAAACAACGAAAACTAATAACTGCATAATTATTACAAAAAAATGTGCTGCAATTAAAAATGTATTGTACTGAATAAAAAAAATACAATATCTCAGAAATGCCAATCGCATTACCTTCCAAGCGATAAAAAATTCTATGGATATTATGTTGTATAAACAATAATTGCAGTGTAACACAACTAACAAATACATATACAGTAGACCAGTTCAGATTTAATCCTATAGAGCTCGACAATAATCAACAATGCATTTACTTCTAACATGTACATTTTATCAATAAAAGCCAAAGAAGAAAGTGTAAACAAAGCACGATGCATGTGTGTCATTCACAGAGAAAGAGAGAGAGGGGGCATGAGTCAGGGTGAAGGTCGTGCGGCAGCCCCTACGCAGCACAGAATTGAGAGGGTGGTAGTGTTCAGCCAGCCGTGCAGTGGAGGAAGAGGTTAGGCTCGAAAGACCCGCAGCAAGTACTTACCTTCACCTGAGGAGACTGCAGCTTCTGGTACATCTCCAGCGAGTAGTGATGGAGCCACATTTCCACAAAGACCTTCAGATAAACACACAACCATGTAGTTAATGCACGTGTCCCTGTCTTGGGCTTTACTTGCAGTGAGAAGAGCTTTCACAATGATTAAATAGGCGTCTCATTGCAATTATTTGACCTCATCGTGATGATTTCAAATACGGCTGGGTTTCGATTCAAATTTTAAGGATCGATTCGATTCCGATTCTCAAGATCTTGAATCGATTATCATTATTCGATTCGATCCGATCTTTGAGATTTAGATTAGTGCTTTTGAAAAAAGCATTTTTCCAGCTGTAACCTGAATTACAGGACTGTAGTTATGCAACATATTGATACTATTTGCATTTCTGGAGTTTTAAAAACAACCGCTTGCTTAACGTTACTGAACGGCATGTTCATTGTTTTAACGTCCTTCCACCTCGCGCGCATGCGTGAATTCAATCTAGGGTTGCTGCGGTGACAGAATTTTCCCACCGGTGGGCTTATAAATGTGCATGCAGACGTGCGCATTTTACTTTCACTTTTGAATTACGTTCTAAAAAAATCGAACACATTGTTTTCTATGAGTATACGCACACCGGGGCCGCCAGGTGGCGCCTGTCCGTGCCGCCCAGCTGTGACTCAGGAAGTTGCTCAAATCCCTGTCGCACCACTCACATAGTTTAACATTACATAACATCATATGTGTCCCAAATCATTAACAATTAACA
The DNA here is from genome assembly GCF_027580225.2 of Misgurnus anguillicaudatus. Lineage (NCBI taxonomy): Eukaryota > Metazoa > Chordata > Actinopteri > Cypriniformes > Cobitidae > Misgurnus > Misgurnus anguillicaudatus. Next base: position 22,952,503 of record NC_073345.2, read on the forward strand.
TTGGCTGCTAACGTATATTTTGCATTCTGAAGTAGATTCTATCTGACGAAGCTCGCGCCATTTAATGTGCACTTCCGGTTTACAATACCTCCGAGTTGTCCTAGGCGCGACGCGGCGCGACGGTGAGCTGTGCGGCCGGTGTGCGATCCCTTTCATGATGCTTCAAACTCAAGTTTTTGCTGCTTTATTGCTCTTTATTTTTTACCCACGCAATAAAGGAAATGAGGACAGAGGACTGAATAGGAAGACTCTGCCTAATTTCCCTTTTTTTCCATAGAAGAAAGTCACATAGGTTTGAAACAAAATGAGAGTAAATGATGATAGATAGATTTTTGGTTAATCTAAGAACAATTATTACCTGCAGGAGAGTCTCTGACCTCCAGATCTCTTGAGCTGTGGGGTCTGCATTGACTGAGGGCTGATGGGTAATATGACGCTTCAAAAGACTAGTGCTGTGACCGCCATATCCAACATAAGGCACATTGGAAGATCTGGGAAGGAAGCATATGAGATCACGTAACATTGTATTCTTCGATTAAATTTAGTTTATTAAAACTTAAAATGACTTTTTTAAATCACATTATGATACAATACCTCGCAGCAGGAGAGGCCACGGAGCCCCTGTTGTCTGAGTAAGGAGATGGAGGCACATTGCCTTCTGTCGGCAGGAAGTACTTCAGGTAGGCGTCAACAAGCACAAAGTACGCACTCTCCGAGTAACTCACATGCTGAGCTGGGGGGTAGTTCTGAAAAGATGATTAAACATTTCAACAAAGGGCTAATAAAATCCGATAAGGCTTAAATAACTGGCAGGGTTCGAAAATCGAATAACTGCATTATTTGTTCTTGAAAACAAATTCCCCTTTGACATACTCTTACCTTTGGTGCAATGAGACTGGAAGCAAAATAGAAGAGATAATATTCAAAAGGATCTGAGGAAGATAAAGAACAGATAATTATGTAAGAAAGATGTATGAAGTGATGAAACAAGCTTGTAACAGTAATAATATGTTATATAATACATGAAGAAGTGACTAATTTTGAGGGTGCAGAGAGCCAAGAGACGTACTCAGTAACAAAAGGCCTGACATGGGAAACTGGATCTTATTATGAAACAAAGGGCAATCCGGCAAAACTCCTGCCTGAATGGATAGCTTTATAGGACCCTGTGTGGGACAGTAAACAATTAATGTCAGACATGAGTAATAGCTATTCAACTAGAGTAAATTCCTATGCATTTCCTCCAATCCAAGTAGGTCAGTTCAATAGTTAGCAACAACTTTTACATTTCTACTACACTGATTTAATACATGACTTTGTCAACATAGTAAGTTAGAGCCAATGAGATCTGACAGATGACAATTTAACAGATTCAACCATCCTGTATTCTTCAATATTGTCCTTAATGTGACTGTTAGACTTGACAAAACATGACAGCACCCACTGCTTTGCATTTTACAGCGAGAACAAATTATTACTTACCGGCAAATAACTGACTGGAAACTCATACTTGTACTCCTCAGCTTGAAGTTTGTACACTAATTTCATCATTGGACCACTGTTAAGAAAGTACAACTTGTCACAAAAGAGCAAAAACTGTATGAGCCCTCAGCCCTACACCGCTGTTACTTTGTGATTGGTCGGTTGCTGTTTTTCAGTAGGTGGTCAAGATTGCAGATGAAGTTGAAAACGGTATAATAAACCAGTCCCTCCAGAAAAACATGATTATGCGATTGCATGATTCAATGCATAATCAGCCAAAGTCCGCATATTAATGCGGGGGCCGCATTTTTTAAATACACCACACTTTTGCTGCATAAATTGCATGATTTTATAACCCCCGCATTTTCGTAGCAAAAAGTCATATATGTCTTAGCAGAAAGTCGAAAATGTTGCATTTACTTAAAGGTGCAGTTTGTAACTTTTAGTAAAATCTCTTGACAGAAATGCAATATAATATACATAACGATATTATCAAGGGTGTTTAAAGACCTTACATAATGAACCATTATGTTTTTATTACCTTAGAATAAGACATTTTATCTACATACACTGCGGGCTGGGTCCCCTTACATGGAAGTCGCTATTTTGTTTCGCCATGTTTTTACAGAAGCCCTTAACGGACAAACTTTGTTTGATGAGTTGTCTCCAATGATCATAGATATGTACACCAGATGTCGCCTTGGCTACAGCAGTTTATTGGACCGAATGCGTCAAACAGAGCCGGCATCTTGAAACAGGGGAATCCCGCATCAGCGTCATTGTAGGCATTGGTGTAACGGAAACCATAAATGTGATTTTCTTGGTTTTCTTTTGGTTCGTTTCAATCGTCAGACATGTATTTAGCATTGAGTCCAGAAAAAAATAAAAGTTAAAAAATTTTGAAAATCTACTTTATCTAACCATAATGCATAGTGCTAGTAGCCCTAACATCCATACGCAGCATAAAAGTCCGGCATCGTCCATGAATTCGAAGTACAGGTGGAGATAGCAGCGTTACCTAGCTACTTCCAATGACAAGACCCCTGTTCTAAGATGGCGGCAGTTTTGATGCATGCTTAGAACCCCAAGGTGACATCTAGTGTATATATCTATGTCCGATGATGACATGTTTGTCCTGTGACAGCTACCGTAACTTCTCTATGTGTTTCAAAAGATAGGTGTGAGCCGTAGATGAGCCTTTGGTTGCAGATGCGGCTAAAATTTACACACTGCACCTTTAACACATATGCGCAGCCATGTCCACTGTTGTCATGGGAATGTTAGGAAGTGACGTAATTACGCGACATGAACGTCAATGAGAGCTGCAAAAGTTGCAAACAGTTTTTGCAAGTTCACGCAGTTTTTGCAAGTTCACGTAATTTTGGCAAGTTCCCGCAATTTAATAAATATCCTGCATATTCAATCACATTTTTTAAGAAAATGTGCCGCAAGATCAAGGATTTTTGCCTGCAACAATCACAAAAAAAGCGTTTTTCTGGAAGGACTGATAAACGTTACCTACATTGCCTTGTTAATTCTTGCCATATTTGTTGCATACATTACAAGCTGACTTCATAGCATGACAGCAGGGAAAAAGAAACCATAACTATGCTAACTAGCCCAGACTGGCATGGTTTCGCAACTTAAATTATGGGAAAAATTTTAATGTGCCCCATTATCTTAGGGCAGTGGTTCCCAAACTTTTTCAGCGTGCGGCCCCCCTTGTGTACGGTGCATTCCTTCACAGCCCCCCAAAGAAAATTTGTGTTCTAAAACTCAACATTGTAATAAAAAAGCATTAAAATATACAAAAAAAGTATTGCTTTTTGGTTAGTAACCTTATTTTTTTAGGTTTAATTACACAGAATTCATGATAAATTAATGTAATTCATAAAGTTTCATAAAACTGGGGCCCCCCTGGCACCATCTCGCGGCCCCCAGTTTGAAAACCACTGTCTTAGGGCGAAGGAATGCACCGTACACAAGGGGGGCCGCACGCTGAAAAAGTTTGGGAACCACTGTCTTAGGGTATAGCATTGCGTTACCAGCACAAAAAGCCACAGGTTCTAACCCAGGAAACACACATACTGATAAAAAAATGTATACTTTGTAATGCACGTCATTTTGTATAAAAGCATTTGCCTTTTACATAAATGTGGCAAGACTTTATCAGATGCAACTACACATTGACAAACTGACCATTGCATTCACAAATACACACAAACCTTGGGTGCAGGATGTCCATGACAATGTTGTAATCATTTGAGCGCGCCTGCAAAAATCGAAGGTTCCAGCCTGCAAGGATTCCATCCGGGCTACCAAACACACTTTCCACCAACCAGGGAAAGATGGCATGCAGCTCCTAATACATAACATAAAAAACACAATTTCACATAAGCACCAACACAATTTTATTTATCTCCTTTTACGACATGAATGATACAAACAGCAGGATCAAAGTCACACAAAGCCAGCCTCAACTACCAATCCAAATAAAACTTGGGCCTAAAAAGTGAGCAACCCACACAAATGGTCAGATGAATCTAAAAGCAGGGTCACAGATTTTAAAACTAAACAATACATCAGCCATTCTGGCTGCACACAGTTCATGGACACCAACAGGACAGCAGCTGGCCTGTGAACTTAAATATGGGCTCAACAGTGCAGCTGCCTCAATAGATTTCTCTTCATTCAGTCTAAAAAAAAGCTCTTGTGTGTAAAGTGAAGTATTTGATAAATATTAGTTTAATCTTTTGTCTTAGGCTAACATTATGCACGACTTTGTACTATAGTACTAACTGTAAAAGAGCATGAGTGATATGAAATCACAGAACTTTACCTTAGCAGGATAATCATCTATAATTTTCACCAACTCATGACATCTTTGTTGAAGAGTTTTATTGCTCCAGTCTGTCTTTAAATTGGACTGCATGAACACAAAGAGACGGCAATTAGAAGAAATTAAACACAACATCATAAGTCGTGTTTACAAGACTTAAAACTTACCAAGAGGTAACTGGGCTGTTGTAAAGCAGGTGCAGCCATGAAAACCCCTCTGCTCTCAAACGGCAGATCTGAAAAGTCCACAAAAACAAATTTAAGAGCATTAGACTAAGTTAAATGTGAGAGACCCTGATGCATAAACATTTCGTTGCAGCATAGCTGTTACATAAGTAACGTTTTATTAGAAAAGCCATTTAAGCTATGAATGAACAACACTGTAATTTCAGACTGGTTTGTTTATCTGTGTTTAATTCAGTAGTTTAACTGGACTAGTTATATTTTCTCTAATACAGCATGTTTATGTTAGCCTGCTAGCTTCGGTCTCAGCTAACGTTAACTATGCAGCCAGCACGTTACAGAGAGTTTACTAGACTGACGGTTTTAGCCGTAAAACGTTTAAATAAGACACGTTTGAACAAACAAAGGCATGTTAGGAACATAATACCTCAGATGAAAGAAAAATAAATACAATTTCTCATATATTCCAATAAACCGCGCTGACATCCAACAGTCAAACACAGCAACTGTAAGATCATTTCCGCCGACCAATGTAACAGCGCCGTCTATAGGCTGAGAGCAGGGGTGACGTCATGGCGCCAACGGATTAAGACCAAAGTCTACTTTTCAAGGTTTATTTTTTTTTCTAAATTTTATAATCATAAATGTAAACTCAGTAAAGACAAACCTTTGTTTTTGGTTATTGTAAAAGACATTCAAATATATATATATATATGGGGTGGTTTCCCGGACAGGGATTAGACTAGTCCTAGACTAAAATAAATGTAAGAGCTGTCAACACTGAAAACAACTTGCACTGACTTATCTTAAAATACATCAGTGCCCTTTGTTTTGCCTCAAAATGCACACAAGTACTGTTTTCAGTAAGGCATGTTTGTTAAAACTAGTTATATTTCCTAATTAAACTAAGACCTAGTCCTGGTTTAAGCTAATCCCTGTCCGGGACACCACCCCTACATGTCTGTTTTGTTGAAGTTTAATTTAAACTTTTTCACTGTCTAGTTTAACACTGAAAGATGTTATTTACCTAAATCAGCTAGCTTAATTTCTATGCAAATAAAAGAAAACTTAACATTATGTTTTATAAAATCGTACGATTTTGCATGATTAACTTCGTATGAATTAATACGAATTATCCAACTCGTTAAATATGTATGATTTCTTGTGAGATCAGGCTTGTATTTCTGAGGCCGGGATTAAGCAAATTTGAAGCAAACGTATTTGTACGTATAATACGTGCTGAGAGCATTCAATCAATCCCATTTTCTAATGACAAAGGTGCCGTTTACCATAGACATTATATACGTAGATGCCTCATGACGTACTAAAACGTAATCCAGTGTCGCCGCCATATTGGTTCGGTCTCTTCACTTTACGCTAGCACTAAAGTCAATAGGAGTCAACGGAGAGAGAGAGCAACTATGCACGTATTTTGTGCAGTTTACGGTGGCAAGAATCGGCGCAGTATTGATGCCAGATCGCAAGGGATTACCATTCACAAGATTGAAAAATAATTTAGGTTATTTTGCTATTTATAATATTATGTCATCGTAACTAACATTACTTACGTGTGAAAATCAGGTAAAAATTTGTGGAGTTATGATTATTGTAATTGGGGATACACCTTCCCAAGTAGAAATAAATGCGGGGGGCGCATTGGGGACCCATCCAAGATGGCGGATGCACTGATACTAACGCTGCGTCCGAAAACTCAAGGCAGTGACTCGTTGCCTCGCTGCCTCATGAGGAAATGACTTCGGAGGCATGAAGGCAGCTCAGAGAAAGACTTTCGGACACACTTCAAAGGCAGCGTGTTTGAAATTTAAACAGAGAACGCCTTTGTGATAACTAATCACATATTTGAAAACTACAATACTAATTTTTGCAATTAAAAGGTGTAAAAAGTGAAAATCTACCTTTATTTACACTAAATTGGTGGTCCAGTCGCGTCCTTGGCCGCCATTTTATTTTTTCAACCTCGACTGGGCTCGACCAATCACATTCTTAATGTACGTCCACGCATAGGTATCTCAGGAGACAGGAAGTAAACCAAACATTGAATTCGGACATGCCTTGATGCCTTCCTGCCTTGGAAAGCTTTTTGGAAAGAGTTTTCGGACGCAGCCTACATTAGACTTTGTATGATTTCTCTAATCGTTCTTGCAGCACTTTGACGTCTTCTGGCGGTCGGTTCTTGCGGCGCCGCATGAAGTTGAATAAGTTTATGTCTATGGCATTTAGCGGCTTTTGCATTTGAGCTCTTTTTATGTTCCCTTTTACAAAACTTCTGGCCACACCCCTTTGATTTAGAACTGATTTATTCTGTGCAAAACCTCAAACATTCTCTACAAATATTTTGTAAGGCTAGAAGTATTATATACTTTAAAAGACAAAATGCCCAAGGTATATCTGGATATGAATTAATATCTAATCTACGTGATATGATATGATATTCAAAGAGCATTTGTCAACATAGATGGAATTCAAAAAGTGCCTGAGGGAGTATAGCACTGATAAAACAAACAAAACAACTGCATAATGTAATAAGAGTGCATCAAGTCCAGCAGCTTTGACGATTGGTGTAGATATTTCTTAAGTACCCCTTGGCCTAATGTCTTCACTTATTTAGTTTATGTATGATTTTTTCCACTTAGCATATATAAAGGCAATCCGGATAAGTAACAGCAATGTTAGGAAAACAGTAATCCGTCATTTTCTTTAATCTGTATAAATTTTATTATAAAACTCTCAAATTTATTCTATTGTTGGAATAATGTTAATCACACGTCTGCAAAACCCAGAAATAACAAAGAGCCATGAACTTCCTCTCATGTCTAATACAGAGAGAACAGCATGTTTGTAACATAGTGTGGTAATTGCTTTTATATAAAGCTCCTCTTGCAACTGTAATAAATGAGGTCGGTATTGAAACAAAGGGAATGAAAAATGTGGGGAAATGAGCAGCATTTTACTTGACTTTTATTTTTATTGTTTGAACTGACCAAATTTTGTATATTAAAATATGAAAGACACCAAAGACAGAGGCTATTTCTGATTTCTCTTCTGTCATACTCAATCAACTCATTCAACATTACAAAGGAAACATCAAGTGCAATTTAAAAAACTGTCTCAATTGCCTTTCTCCATGTTTATTTGAGAAATTTTAGAAAACCCCTCAATGCAATGATGGATGGAGATGATCTTTCATTCCCGTAAGGTTCCATTAGCAAGAAATAACTTGCCTGATTGCCTGAGAATTGACATCCTGCGGACACCATTGAGAATCATTGCTCTACCCTCACCTTGCACTGTTATTTGTGTGTTCTTGAAGTGCTGTTCTGAAGAAAGTCTTGGCCAACAAGACACATGACAGCTCTGTCTTAAATGACAATAAAAATACTGCTCTCTTCATTGACTATTTACATTATTTTTCTCCCTTTCTCCTCTTTTTCCTCATTCTAAATTGTGGAGGAGACAAAGGAAGGCAACTACTGCAGTTTCATCACCATTGGCCCTAAGGTAAATTGGCCCTTTATCAGAGGCAGGCCTCATCTATCAGTTCAAAGACGGGTATTGAAATTGCTCTGCTGGCCACAAATCAGGCCAATGGATCGGGCTCCTTATCTGGAACAAGGCCGTCATCACTCTCCAGCGAGAAGGAGAGGAAAAACCTGGCATGAGAACCTTTTCGTCACTGGTCTGATGGATATGACCCCCCTTGACCCTTGGATGACCAGATCACCCAGTGTAAAGTCACATTACGGGCTGGTAATCAGGACTATTTTCTGTCACTTTCGACTTCGTCTGCGGGTCAATTCAAAAAGATAAAGAAACCATTTAAAATGGCAAGCTCTGCTACAATGAATGTAGGATATTAATGGCTAATACTTTAAAGGATTAGTAAATTTTCTTAAAAAAAAATCCAGATAATTAATTACTCACCACCATGTCATTTAAAATGTTGATGTCTTTCTTTGTTCAGTCGAGAAGAAATTATGTTTTTTGAGGAAAACATTCCAGGATTTTTCTCATTTTAATGGACTTTAATGGACCCCAACACTAAACGATCCCAAACGAGGCATAAGGGTCTTATCTAGCGAAATGATTGTCATTCTTGGCAAGAAAAATAAAAATTATCCACCTTTAAACCACAACTTCTCTTCTTCCTCCCGCTATGAGCCAGCGCGACCTCACGTAACTGCATAATGACGCCAAAAGGTCACGTGTTACATACATGAAATGCACATTTGCGGACCATTTTACACTATAAACTGACACAAAGACATTAATTAGTATCATTCGACATACAACAACGTCGGAACGGTCCTCTTTCTCAACACTTGAAAACACTGGGGCGTAATTTCAATACGTCATCCGTGACCTCTTGACGTGATGACATATTACATGAGGTCCACGCCGGCACGTCACACGGCCGAAGGAAGATGAGAAGTTGTGGCTTAAAAGTGCATATTTTAAATTTTTCCTGCCAAAAATGACAATCGCCTCGCTAGACAAGACCCTTATGCCTCGTTTGAGATCGTTTAGAGTCCTTTGAAACTGCAATTTTAAACTGCATTAAAACTGTTAAGTGTTGGGATCCATTAAAGTCCATTAAAATGAGAAAAAATCCTGGAATGTTTTCCTCAAAACACATTATTTCTTGTCGACTGAACAAAGAAAGACATCAACATTTTGGATGACATGGTGGTGAGTAAATTATATGCATTTTTTTTAAGAACATTAAATAATCCTTTAATAAAACTGGATCCTAATATAATTGTTGGTTTATGCTGATTTTTTTAAATAGAGATTTGATACCATCATATAACATATATATATATAAGCTAGGAAATGATCTTCCCCCATGGCATTAGATTTTTGATAAAGTGTCAGGATTGATGATGCTATTGATCATGCAATGAGAAATGCCTTTAAAAACACTACACAAACCAAGTCAATCTATACAGCACAGAAAAGATCTCTCATGTTTGCATTTTTTATCATCATCATTTCCTAAAACCCATTGAATGACCTCTAATGTAAAGTAAGGCGTAATGTATTTAATGGTACTTTTCCTATCGCAGTTCAATTTATGATAAAAAAGCAATATTGATTACCCCAAAAACACTATAGCTCTATGGTGCTTTGTTTGCATGACAATTTTTCCTTTGTATTGATGGAAACCACCCAGGTGTATGAGGACTCTTTGACTTTTTGAAATAGCTCTATTCAGCAATGTGAGCTTAACCAGTGACTTGGTTTTGAAACAGAACTCTCTTTTGTTTGATCAATGGCATCTACAGTAACAGTAAACAATCATAATCCACAACCATTACACCTAAGCCTTAAAATTTCAGTTCAGTTTGAATACATCGAGCATTTAGTTTCTACAAATATAGACTTTTCTTCCTTCTTTACTTTAGGTAATCTTCTCTAACAAGTACGTTTTAAAAAAGCCATTGAGATGGGCTACAGAAGCACTTTTCATTTTCATTGTATGTTCTTGATATGCTTTCAAACCACTGTTTTCAAAAGTCTTACTTATTTCAAACAGCAGTTCAAATAACAGCGTGTTCATATAGCTCACCCATAGAGAGCTACAAAATTACCAAGTACAAAAAGGCAATTTTATGAAGCTGTAGCCGTTTGCTCCCTTTGTGTCATTCAAAATTGAAGAAGGAATTTTACTGAATGCAGCTGGAATTGGCAGTGGATGCCCGCAGAGAGTAAACAGTGAATTGACTCAGAGTAAGAGCTCGTAAATGAGAACACAGACCAAAATATATATATTTTATTCTCTTATCAGAGCTAGCCGGATGCTGTTAAAATAATCTGGAGAGAGTTTGAAAAACTGCCCTAAGTTCTCACGTTTAAAAAAAATATGATAAAAAGTGGTAGAAGGGCAAAAAGTTAAACAATTCTGATAGTGTATGTGGCAACGGGAAAATAAAAAACTGATCTGATATGTATTGAATTTCAAGTATTGTATAATTTAGTTTAGGACAGTAAATGATAGTAAAGAACAATGTATTTGTGTTCGATATATTCTGGTATCTATAAATTGTATTCCCCTTGTTTAGTCACCTGCATTCTCTTATGCATTTGAAATTGATCAATAATTCATGAAACGCTGGTTTGATAAAAGACCTGTCGAGCATATTTATCTGTCCGATCATACTTCACTGCAATAACTGTATCAGAATGTGATGCCACAACAATCTTTTCTCAACAGTCATGACATCAATTGAAAAGCATGTTTTACTGCATTTGGCTGAGTTGGGATAACTGTCTCTATTATAGTTATTAAATGCTATATGGGAAGGTTATTTTACCAACAAAAAAATGAATCAAATCAAGCAGTAAGTAAAAGCATAATGTATATTTGACACTGAAAATTATAAATCATAACAGATATCAATTAATACCGTAGATCATTTCACTTTACGAAAGACATTTATTTTTTGTTCCTCTCGGTTTCTTATTTATAGGGGTGGGAGGCTGATGATACTGGACTTCGTCTGGGACAGAGGTCTGGGACAGAGCAGGCAGTCCATCTTCTTTTCTAATGATTACTTTAGCTGAGTGCTAGAATGGGGTTGGACATCACAGTGTGTTTGATTTGTGTCTTTGGCCCGTGGCTGGGTGAGGGCAGGACTGTAAGATGAAAACCAACTTCAGTCGAGTGTCCAAGTATGACGGTTAAACCAAGAGCAGAAGAATGTTGAAGATTTTTGTATAAAGTTCAAAGACAATATAGTTTTAAATAGATTATTTGTCATAACTCATTCATACACAAAAATATCCTGGGTTATTTTCAGCCCAGCATTGGGTCAAAAAGAGACGAACACAACTCATGGAGTTTTAATTTAACCTATGCTGGGTTGTTTTAAACCTTTGTTGGGTCAAATATACAAGCTTTTTTTGTTTTTGGCATCTTGTGAGCAGTGGTTAATTTCAAAGGGTCAGTATGAACCAATAAGCATTAAAGGTGCAGTGTGTAATTTTTAGAAGGAGCTCTTGACAGAAATGCAAAATAATATACAAAACTATATTATCAGGGGTGTATAAAAACCTTTGATAATGAACCGTTATGTGTTTATTACCTTAGAACGAGACCTTTTTATCTACATACACTGAGGGTCCCCTTACATGGAAGTCGCCATTTTGTGCCCCCATTTTTCTACAGGAGCCCTTAATGGACAATTTTTTTTTACTAAGTTGTCTCCGACGATGACATGTTTGTGCGATGGCAGCTACCATAGCTTCTCTACTATGGTAATTGGTTGGACTAAGCCATTGGTTGCAATTCGCAACCTCACCACTAGATGCCGCGAAAATTTACACACTGCACCTTTAAATTTAGACTGATCAGGGTTTTATTTAGACCTCAGTTTCTAATTTCAGTATCCTCAGACTGCCTTAAACCCAACAGGTTGGGTTTGACAATTTTTGACCCAACGCTGGGTTAAAAATAACCCAGCATTTTTTAGTGTGTATCATTACATTTACGCATTTGGTAGACCTGTGTTATATATTAAATTTACAGTGCATTCAACACCAGTGGCGGCCGGTGACTTCATTTTTCGAGGGTGCACGATGCAAAGTTTGTCACAACATGTATATAGTCCAAAATATGTGTTCTGCGCGTTGAGTGATCATATGTGCATCACGTGTCTTGTCAAAATAAGTGCCCGCTGCAGACGCGTCTAAAGGGCTTATTATAAAAGAGACGCTCGCGTTTGCCATATACTCACATAATCTCATGTGTAATCAGAGTTTACTGTTAAGGGAGTGTCTTGCGTGTATTTTGTGAACGTGAGCGTCTCATTTATCATAAACGGTTTTGACGCGTGTGCAGCAGGCGCTTATTTTGACAAAATACGTTATGCATATGGTTCACATGACATAACAAACACATAATTCAAAACACGAGCAACACACGACACTCCGAACACATATTTTGAATTTGCGCCCCTCGGAAGAGCAGTCACGAGCCCCCACTGTTCAACACTCATTCATCACCCTTTCAAAAAGTACATCTTTGTATATCTAAATGGTACATATTACTCAAATTGTTACCTCAAAGGTGCATGTATCTGTACGTAAATGCTCCTGTCCAAGTGACAGCTTTGTACCTTTATTTCTGAAAGTGAAGCTAAGTAAATTATGACAGATTTTTATATCAGGTAGAGTATTAATATAAAAAATTAAAACAATATGCTCATTTTTTTATGATGACCCCAAAAGTACTCTTTTGCTAATAAATGTTGATAAAATAAGGGACCCACTGACACTGAGTGAGTAAATGAACTTTTGAAGTTTTAGAAGGTCATCTCATCACCTTTGGATCTCTGGACAGGCAAACAAAGCATGGCCAGACCTGAGGGACATTATGAGTAAACAGCCTCTGTAATGGGCTCTTAATCGGGCCGGGCAATCTGGAGAGGGGGGCCCGGGGCTGTGACAGAATGACAGCGAGCTGGAGATGACTATGTGGCAGTTATTATTAGTGCTATCATTGATCAGAAAGGGAGTGTGCTGCAGATGAAGTGGAATGATGGATTTAATGGCTCCAGCCCTCCGCTCCCCACTCTCAATGCCAGCGCTGCAAACGGGTGAAGAGCGAAAATATAAAGATGCCAGGAACAGGCCACAGAGACAATTCTCTCCTTGGGCAATTATGGTGGGGAAAATGGATTTGCAGAGGTTTCAAGCTCATTAATTTAACTTTTAGTTATTCTTATGTTTTAAACAGCATGCACAATAGCTAAAATCAATTAAAATGTAAAACTTTTTATTTGTTTTGACTGTTCATTAGCACAACGATGGTGTTTTTGGGGGCCTGAAAATGAAAGCTTGGAAACTGGTTTGAACGTATATAATTGTTTAATATTCATAATGTTTAATATTCCTATATAGCATATTTTGTGACACATTGTGTTTTCAGTGGAAAGTTTGTGGGTTTCTACAGTACATGCTGAAAATTAAAACCACTAAAATGATACTTGTTATAATTTACTAAAAGGTTTGAAACAGATGCTAAATATAAACTTATTTAAAACCCAGATGACTCGAGAATCACTGCAATTGGATCATGATGTTAAATCTGGATCGCTATGATGCAAGAATGAATAATTCAGACTACTTTGGTGAGCCAAATCAACCAATTTATTATAAATATTAAACAATAACAGAATTTTCATGCTTGGATTTTTAATATTCAAATGCTCCCTTACGCTCCGTTTCTGTTGTTGTGTCTTTACGAAAAGCCTCATCTGTGCCATTAATAAAGACCCAGACAGAATAATGGCATGATGAGATGCTTCTTTATCATGTCGGAGACTCAGCATTGAGAGAGGCCTATTAAAGGAAATGCCTCACTCACTCTGCCTTTAAATGTCAGAGCAAATTCCCTTCAGAGGATTACACTGTAAAAACATGACTGAGGCAGTCTAATACTAATAAGACATCAGCAATGTATGACACAAGCTGTATATTCAGTTCTGAATATGCATAGTATTTTTCCTTTATGAGTAAAATCAACTAACTTTGAAGAGCATAGAGAACACCATCAGTTTTGTAAGTCACTTTGGATAAAGCCGTCTGCTAAAATGTGAATGTTAAATTAAAACATTAATGCAAAGGAATACAGGTTCTATCAATGCATAATGCAGTATAATTACAGATATTCAAATGAAAAAAGAAGCTGTATTAGCATATGAACATGCTGACTCAACCTGGTACTGTAGTGGAATCAATATGAAGAGCTCAGATGCAAAACCCTCTAAGTGCATCTGACCTGTTTTCTTGTAAATGAGCATTTTTATTAGGCTTTTATGTTTAGGTTAAAGGCGGGGTCTGTGAACTCTCAAAGCCAATGTTGACATTTGAAATCACCTAAACAAACACGCCCCTACCCCAACAGAATCTGGACCTTCATTTGATAGACCCACCCTACACATACGCAACCCAGGCAACAATGTTGGTTAGTAGACACGCCCCTACTGCTGATTGGCTATAAGTTTGTTTTGGTAGTCGACTCACTTTAATGGCAACGAAAATAGTCAGTAATTGAAATGACTTAGCTCAAAAATGTTACTTAAAGCTGCAGTGTGTAATTTTTAGAAGGATCTCTTGACAGAAATGCTAAATAATATACAAAACTATATTATCAGGGGTGTATAAAGACCTTTCATAATGAATCGTTATGTGTTTATTATCTCAGAATAAGACGTTTTTATCTACATACACCAAGGGTCCTCTTACATTGGAAGTCGCCATTTTGTGCCGCCATGTTTTTACAGAAGCTCTTAACGGACAAACTTTTTTACTAAGTTGTCTCTGGCAATGACATTTTTGTCCGGTGGCTGCTACCGTGGCTTCTCTATGTTTCAAAAGCAAGAGGAGAGCAGTGGACTGAGCCTTTGGTTACTATTCGCAACTAGGGCTGTCACTTTTCGTTCGAAAATCGATTGCACAATCGATCGGACCAACCAAAAAAAGTTTCGAAAACGAAAATAGGTAATCGATTTTACCAAATATGTACACTATTAATTTTTAAAGAATTAAACAATAAAAAATATAGACGTAATAAAACTCACAAACAAGCAGAAAAATAAAATGAAGAATTCCGAAAGTGCAGTAGGCGTTGCGAAAGCTAGACAGAAAATACCCAGCAATTTTACGCACCTATAGTTTCACGCTTTCAATCCCTGCATCTAGTGTTTTTCAAAGAAAATGGCGGACAACATCAATGAACCTGCGCAACACGAGAGAGCGACGAAACAGACCTTACATGAGCCACCATTGCCAGCTGACAGCGAACCGCTTTTGTGGTGGAAGATTGACAGTACGACATGCCCCCACCTTGCGCAGCTGGCAACGAAGTACCCGAGTTTCCCTGGGACATCAGTGCGGTCGGAGCGCGTCTTCTCAACAGATGGGCATATAGTGAATAAAAAACGCTCTGGACCCCGAAAATGTTCATGATCAACTTGTTTTCCTGACCAATAATTTGTAATGGCCCCAGCCTTTTTGCGCATTTCATTATGCCTGCCTATAGTGCCGCCTAAGTGTCGGTTACGTTTAATAAAAAAACACACAGCCTGTTCTCAACTTCAAGTAAGTCTATTTAAAGTTTTGTTTTTGAACAATTGTTTGAAATGGATTGAATCATTATTTAAAATAATTTTTGAATTGCCTAAATCATAAATGCAGCCGGTTTGAAGCCTGCAGTAATGTTTTTTATTTATGTTATGGCAGCAGTCCACTCTGCATATTTTTTTCGAGAATGTTGCACTACTGTTGCTGTTTGTTATTCTGCACGAAACTTAATGACAAAAAATAAGAAATATTGCTGACTCCAGCGCTCTCTTCACGTTTGTCCATTATTTGGCGTTGAAAATGGAAACGTCTTTTTAGACATGGAAAATCGATTTTACAATCGATTCAATGAACACTTATATATTAAAAATCGAAAATGATTTTTTCACAAAAGTGACAGCCCTATTCGCAACCTTGCCACTAGATGCCGCTAAAATTTACAAACTGCACCTTTAACAAATCTGCCTTTCACGGCAAAACCCTCTAAGTGCGTGCAAGCTTTTTTGGTAAGAACCTCCTTTTCTTTGGGAAAAAAATCCTCTTCTTTTGGAAATATATACCAAAAAAGTTGCAAAATCACTTAAAGGGCAAGTTCGGTATTTTACACTTAAAGCCCTGTTTTCAAATTGTTTATAATGAAATAGAACGGTTTTGACAGAAATTTCGACATATGATGATGGCCCGAGAATTTTCGGGTGTTTCTTGTATCACCTCCCACCTCTACAATGGCTTTATAGGTGCACAGAAACAATCCTTCCTAAAATGCATTAAACTTTCATTTACAAAGACGTGAAACTCACCGAGTGGTCAGGGGTGTTCACTGATATGCTCACACAAAAATCGCTGCAAAAGACACTTTCCAACAGGTTTTATCGTAGTTTTTGCCAACTCCATTGACTTGTATAAGATGTGCTGTGAGGTACGGTATTACTCCGCACCAGGAACGTTGTTTCTATTCTTGCAATTGGCAAAGGATGATTATCGCCACCAACTGGGCTGGAGTATCTATTTTTCAAGCTCTCGACGGAAGAATATACGGGTGTGAGGCGTTAAAAATAAGTCCACAAGTTTACAACGAATGCTAAAACACCTGTTGGAAAGCATCTTTTGCAGCGATTTTTGTGTGAGCATAACAGTGAACACCCCTGACCACTCGGTGAGTTTCACGTCTTTGTAAACAAAAGTTTAATGCATTTTAGGAAGGATTGTTCCTGTGCACCTATACACCCATTGTAGAGGTGGGAGGTGAAACAACAAACCTGAAAATTCTCAGGGCAGCCGCATATGTCGAAATATCAGTCAAACCGTTCTATTTCATCATAAACAATCTGAAAACAGGGCTTTAAGTGTAAAATACCGAACTTGTCCTTTAAGATACAACTAGAAACACTGCAAATTATGAAAATCAGAATTTAAAAAGTGTAAATGAAGAAACTGAGCCACACATTAGGGGGCGCTGTGATGCATGTGCCAGTCATTGTATTTAGGTCCACAAGTGACCAAAGTTTAAATGTTATCTAAGATTATTTTACACTTTAAAAATGGCTGGATTATTTTGACCCAATGTTGAGTTGATGTTATGCAACCATAGTGTATAATAACACAGCATTGGGTAAATTTTAACCCAGCCGTGTATTCTGTCCAATATTTATTCATTATTGGGTCAAAAATAACCCAGCCATTTTTAGAGTATACAAATGTCCTCTGAGCACTTTGAGGACTTTTCTGAAAAACTGACGTGGCGTTTAATGGATTCTGCTAACGAACGGGTATTTTTAAATGATTAAGTGTATATTTGAGTAGAAAATATTTGATGAATGTATACTACATGCCAAGAGCATTCGGTCAATATCATTATCTCATTCTGAGCTCTTCTAAACGCAAAAGCTTTCAGTAATGAACCTGTTATATCCTTTATATCCATTAGCAGAATCAAAGGCTTTCTTTTATCACCTTTAATCCTTGCTTTAAAGTGTGTCAAAAAGAGGCCAGATAAAGTCAGTTTCTGTCCATTTAACATTTATGAGTTAAAATGGCTAAATCAGACTGAAGCCACAGGCATGGATTAATTCATATTAGCTCAGTAATCTGAAACAGTAGCACTGGATATGGTTTTAATAGGATGTATTATAGGACGATTTGGTTCTTCAAATTACTGGAATCCTGATCATTTGTGCTTTTCATAAATTTAATAAAACATGAACACAATTTTCAGAAAATTGATCTGAACTTATGATATGATTCAAGATGCCCGAGGCACAGCAGTTTGCATCTCTGTTAAATAACTGGCCAGATCTTTAAACTAATAATCCTTCTTTAGCAATATTGTTTGGGGATTCATAAAAGGCTTTTTTTAATAGGAAGAGGATATCCTCTGGAAACAACCAGGTTCATTGACACTAATGCAGGCAGAGACTTCAAAGTAAAATCGAAACACAATCGAGCACGCCAATGTAAAAATAAAGAGATGATTTTATTTGCATGCATCTCCATTCTCAAGGATGCATTATTTAATTTTTTGTTAAAGGCCACAGTGTTGTTATTTAGACCCAGGGATGTTCCTTGTGATAAATTAAAACTTTAATTACACACGAATGTAATGAAGCAAATTAATCATAAGACGCACTAAATCATGCATTGAGTGGACATCTGCGAACACTTGAACAATCGGAGCGATGACCTCACAGTTCACCAAAGTGATAAGGCCATTATTGGTGCATACGAACATGATGGAAGATGTAATCAAAACTTTGTGTATGCCGTGGGGAGAGGACATTAACATGTTACGAGCTGAAAGATATACAAAACAAAAAATAGCTTATCTGTTAATTATCACATATTTATTTACCATTTGTCATTTATAGGCTTAAAAATCTGAGAAACAGTAACATCACCACATTATCCTATTCAACACAATTGCACACCAGGGAAATGTGAGAGCAATCTATTAAACTCTGCTAAACTGTTTGGAAAAGCAGGTGAATTGCGTTGTGCAATAACTCTCGCTGAGGAAAAAAACACATCTTTGTTTCTTGAAGACTTGAAGGATGGTATTTTCTATGTGAATTTGATTAGCCAGGCATGAGTTTATTACCCTCTGTAAAACATTCAGTCGCCTAATGTGCAATAGACTTCCTGCTATATGCTCTCCAGCAGTTTTCTCTACTCATTACAAACATGCAAACCCTGCATTTCAACACCCGATGGGTTCACCGCAGTTCCCTCAGCTCACAGGGGTTAAGCACTTTCATATTTCACACTGACAGTGGCCAGGACCGATGGGTAAACATTTCATTTATACAGTGCTGCCTATTTAGCATACGTAGTTCAAAAGGGTTGTGTGTTTGTTTCCTCAGGGATTCTCAGGGATGCGTTAATATTCAGAGTAAAAACAGCAAAATAACAACGAAATTAGAGTTGCATTATGCTCTGAACTGTTCAATCCTATAAGAAATTGAAATCGTAACCATAATTTTATTAATTGTAGTGAATACACCAAATGGTGCAATGGTGCTAAATAGCCCCTAAAGTTGTCAGTGGGGTGGTACCTTTTTCAAAAAGTAAAAGGTGCATGGTACCTCAAAGGTACACCCTGGTACTCCAAAGGTAAATATCTGTACCAAAATAGTACATATTTGGGCCTTTTAAAAGGTACCGTCCCAGTGACAACTTTTGCACCTTGAAGACCCATATGGTGCTATGTAGAACCTTAAGTGGTGATAAAGTCGTGCCACTTAGGTTCTATACAGGTAGGTGCTATAAAGAAGTTAAAGTGGTTTCCCTATGATTACAAGGCAGTAAACCACTTTTAGTGCTATTAATCACCATTTTTTAGAGTATATAATAGAGTATTTAACACACATTACATTAAGCTTTTACCAGACATTTATCATTTAAGCATACCACAGATGTGATTTAGTGGCATGCATGTATTAATGCATGTATTAATAATTACGAATATGACTGTCTTATCTTCTTGTGCATTTACAGTCTCTGCATTTTTAGCTGCTGGTTTCTAGTAAGCAGTCTTCTCTTGTTTTTTAGTTCAGGGTACTGATGATTAGGGCAATGATCAGAGACTCAGACATTTTAACTCTTTCCCCGCCATTGACGAGTTATCTCGTCAATTAAGAGAAAACCCTTTTGCTGCAAATGATGCTTCCGTAACAAGTTTTTATGGTAATCTGTAATCTGCTATTATCCACTAGATGGCGTTGTTACCCAATTTATAAAAAAACCGGATGCAAAAACTAATTGAATCAATTTTAAACTCTGTGCATGTTTTGATCTTTATTCTGAATCTGATCTCTAACAAAATTAATTTACAAAAATGCAATTATTTAAAGGGATAGTTCACCCAAAAATAAAAATAATGTCATTAATGAGTCGCCCTCATGTTGTTCCAAACTCGTAAGACCTCCGTTCATCTTCGGAACACAATTTAAGATGTTTTATGTTTAAGTCCGAGAGCTTGTGGACCCTTTATTGAAAATCTATGTACGGTATACTGTCCATGTCCAGAAAGGTATAAAAACATCATCAAAGTAGTCCATGTGACATCAGTGGGTCAGTTAGAATGTGTTGAAGCATCGACAATAAATTATTCCAAAAATAACTAAAATTATGACTTTATTAAGCGCATGCGCGAGACTAAAGTCACGTGACTGCAGTGACGCGGATGACGTGTTATCCTCAGACATGTTTGCGAAGTTTTTTTTATTTTTTCAAACTTACAAACTTATTTTTTGAAGTCTCCCTGAGACTGTAAACGAAGCCCGGGCGCACAAAAAAAAACAGCTGGGGCGCACCAGATAACATGTCAGCCGCGACGTACGTCATCCTGCAGTCACGCATGCGCTTCACAACAGACGCAGAGGAGAGAAGACAATGCTGAATAAAGTCATCATTTTTGGACCAAAATGTATTTTCGATGCTTCAACACATTTTGACTGACCCACATATTTCACATGGTCTACTTTGATGATGTTTTTATTATCTTTCTGGACATGGACAGTATACCGTACATAGATTTTCAATGAAGGGTCAGAAAGCTCTTGTACTAAACATCTTAAACTGTGTTCTGAAGATGAACGGAGGTCTTACGAGTTTGGAACGACATGAGGGTGAGTCATTAATGAAATTATTTAAATTTTTGGGTGAACTATCCCTTCAAGCTTTTTGCTCAAAATTTTTTATTTTTTAAGAAATCTACCCATATTTATAAAAAGAGAACAAATGAGGATAGGATTAAAGGTGGAATATGTAGAATTTTTACCACTAGATGGCGCCAAAATACAATAACATCAAATGGCGTTGTTTAATGACGCTCTGAAGCAGGGTGGAATTATGGGATTTGTAGTCTTTAACTCAACCGCTGATGGCCATCAATCAGACGCGAACGAGAAATCACGTTGACAGATAAGGTAATCAAGTCTTTTAAATGTTGCGTTTGATGACATCGTTTATTTCATTATGTAAGTTTATATGTGATGTTGAAAACAAAATTGTTAGTCATAGATGTTACAGTATTAGTCCAAATTCGATGGTTAACACAGCACAGAATTAAGTTTTCAACTTACAATCTACAATGATTTTTCACATAATGTATTGACAGTACAAATCTTATTGTGAAGTGTCTTAAAATGACCATTTATATAGCTGTACAATACCTTTTGATGAGCATATCGTCTGCGGGAGAACGTGCTGATTACAGTCTACACACTAATGTTGTGATCAATATAATAGCATACGTTTTTTGAAGGGTTACGAATCAAAACAACTCACCCATCGCGTAAAACACAAGCAGGATCAGAATCTCGGCCTAGTTAAATGTTGTCGCGAAGCTCTCTCGATCCAGATAATGCAACACCAAATTGATCCTCATTCTTTCTCTTGTTTTGTTCCAAACTCTTCTTGGGTCGTTTGGTTGGCCCGTACGCTTACTGGAGCTGTCTTTGCTGACACAACCAGCGGCAGACGATAAAGAGTAATCCACAAGTCCATAAGCAAGTGCGTAGCCCGACAGGCGCTAACGCATAGTTCCGCATTTGTCCACGACACTGGCTGCGTCCGAAAACTCAAGGCAGTGACTTGTTGCCTCGCTGCCCCATGAGGCAATGACTTCAGAGGCATGAAGGCAGCTCAAAGAAAGGCAGCTTGTTTGAAATATAAACAGAGAGCTCCTTTGTGATAACTAATCACATATTTGAAAACTACAATACTAATTTCTCGCTAGAAATGCAATTAAAATGTGTAAAAAGTGAAAATATACGTTTATTTACACAAAATTTGTGCTCCAGTCGCTTCCTTGGTCGCCATTTTATTTTTTCAAACTCGACCACTGTTGTCATGTGGTTTTAACGTCAGTAAAGGCGGTGACAAAGGGTCACGTGGATATTAACGTCATTGACAGGAGACTGCACTGCCCCGTGTCAATGTTTTGAATGGAAATTTTCTCACGATTTACAAGTAGTTGAAAACATTACAGATATTGATAGTAATCAGCTGGACAAAATATATAACACTGGCCTAGTGGTTTTTGGACATTTTACTGCAAATATCTTACAAATTGCACCTTTAAACTTTTTTCCCCCGTTTTGTTTGTTTGTTTGTTTGTTTAAAAAGCAGATGGTCTGTTCTTTCAATTGATAAATTTGTATGTTTATATATTTATATAAAAAAAAAAATTCTGGAAGGCATTTTGTGAAACTTTTGTGAAAATCACCAAAAAAATGCTGGCTGGCAACTTTAAAAAAAAAGGCTGGCAGGGAATGAGTTAAGGGCTGATTCAGTAAAAAACTCTTACTTACATTTATGCATTTTGGCAAATGCTTTTATCCAAAGCGACTTACAGTGCATTACAATTTTTTTATCATTATGTATGTTCCCTGGGTTCAAACCCATTACCTTTTGCGCTGCTAAAGCAATGCTTTACCACTAAGCTACAGGAACATTTTTCACTTTCAAGTTTCCAAAATCATCTTATATAATGTAAAGAACATTCTGTGAAAATATAACCTTGATATCTTTAATATTGACTGAGTAAGGCCACATTAAAGATTGAAATCAATGTGAAATTAAACTTGGGTGCTCCTCATCTCATAGTTAGATTATAAGACTTTAACCTGGATTTCACCGGCAGAGTTGCATATTGCAACATAAGCATAATACACATTGCTAGTATGCACACAATCTAACATCTAAAATGAACATTCGCCTGAAATGTTGCGATATGCAACAAAATGTATCAAAGTATTTTTCATAATGTATTAAGCCCTTACACTAATTCCCCAAGGCAACACTTGCTGCTTTGAATATGCATGCGCATTCCCCTTAATGTTATTCACCAATTATTAGTGACAATTAATAGTTCTGTAGCTCAGCTGGAAGAGCATTATGGTAGCAGTGCAAAGATTATGAGTTTGATATATTTGAAGCATAAATGTAAATGCGGTTTTAAAAATGTCCTATTGGCAAAATTGCAAAGTATATGTACCTCAGATTCCTTTATTCCAAATCCGGAACTGTCTTCCTCCCTTACGTACCATTGATTAGGATAGAAAGCCGGGAATGTAGATCTAGGCCAGAGGAACACAAGGCACAAAGCAATCTATTTGTGTTCGTCTTGGTTACTTTTGAAATGGTCTGTGTATTTCGTGAAAGAAAGCTTTTATGGCTCATAGTGTCCATATAGTTCACATAGGTGAGTGGTAATCCATTTCTTTACCTTTTAACACAGCAATGAAAAGACTGTCTGATGTTCACTCTGCAGGAGAAGAGAAACAAAGGTCATATCCATTGTGTCAGTCAAGAGCAATAAAAGCTTCTCTTTCTTGTGATAAACAATTGTATATGGTGTGCAGAAGAAAAAGTGAACCTTACATCAATCTGGTGAAGTAGAAAACACACGGGCATACTGTGGCAAACTCTACTAAGCTAAAAATCAAAGCCGAAAGCAAATGATATCGTATGACATTGTACTCCAGTTCGGGATGGTTTGTTTTCACCAATTTCTATGATCTTTAAAGGGATTGTTCACCCAAACATTTTAATTCTGTCATCATTTACTCACCCTCATGTTGTTAAAAACCTGTATGAGTTTTTTATTTTTATTTTGACGAACACAAAAGATGATACTTTGATGGTAAGCACACAGCTGCTGCCACCACTGACTTCCATAGTAGGAAAAACAAATATTACGTTTAAGTGTCTTAAATGATGAAGATGATATTTTGATTAATGATAGTAAGCACACAGATGACGGTACCTATTAAATTCGATCGTATTTGTTTTTCCTACTATGGAAGTCAATGGTTACAATCAGCTGTGTGCTTACCAAAATATCTTCTTTTGTGTTCATCAGAGAAAAGAAAATCTTATTACGATGAGTAAATAATCACAGAATGTTCCTTTTCGGGCAAACTATTTTACCAAAAGACACTGGGTATCTGCATTGTTGACATGCCTTAAAATGTAACCTAATAAACAGGGAACATAAACTCCCCCGAACTGTTAATTATTATAGTACTGTGTACGTGTCTTGTAATTTGGGTCTTAAACTGTTCCCAGAGGCATCACTTTAATTGGCTCGTACAACTTCTTAGACAAAATGAGGGTCTTTAGGCAGTCATGTGTGTATTAAACCTTGAATAAACTGCTGCATTCATTAGCTTCTGTCATTAAGGTTATCTATTTTACATGACACTAATAAAATAAGCAGTTTTAAATGCAGTGATCTCAATTAATTCCTCGAGCTACATTCCATCAAAATTAACTGACGCCCAGGGGAAATCTGACCGATGGGCTGTCGCAGTTAAAATTGGTGGCTAATGCATGACAAGAAACAACTGTTATAATAATAATAATAATAATGATATCACAATATGACACACATGTTTATTTTAATCCTATTGCAGGTGGACTGTATGATAAAAAAGACTCCTCCTACAGTTTTCGGCAGATCGTCATTATATTTGGTGAGCGTCATCTTAAAGGTCCCGTTCTTTCTGTGTTTTTGAAACTTTGTGTTTACAGTGCGCAATATAACATGTGTTCATGTTCCATGTGTAAGAAAAACGCTGTATTTTTCACACAGTTTACTTATCTCTATAGCGCTGTTTTCACTGTCCTAAAAACGGGCTGATGTCTTCCTTGAAATATTAAGTCCCTCCTTCAGAAATACGTAACAAGTTCTAATTGTGTATAGTTTGTTTAGTGTGTTGTGATTCGATAGCAGCTTAGCTAAGCAGAGAAGTTTGAGTCAAAGCTGGCGACTGACGCATTCCTGTGGGCGGAGTTTTGTCAAAAAACTGTTCTAGTGACGTCATTAAAGCAGGAAGTAGAGGGCTGTAGTCCAAACCGCCCGTTCGCTGTAGGTTTTGAAAGGCGAATTCTGTTAAAGAAAATATATCGCCTGGCAGTAAACTTTGAGCTTTATTATTTTGCAGGTATTATTTATGCTATTATAGCAACATTACACACTAACTAGGGTTTAAAAATGGGATCAGAAAGAATGACCTTTAAGGCCTTTGTGATGCTAAATCCACGTAAAAGTTTGATGTTTTGCCATGAAACAGGAAGTTGCTGGAACTCAAGCATACAGTGTCTTATCTGTCCCAAACTTCACATGATTGATAAGAGTCCTGTCCTGAACACATCTACATGCCAATACTACATGTCAGTTATAGTCAAAGCGCCACCAGCTGGCAACCTAAAGGGACATGTTTTAGCACCACTTTCAAATATTCAACAAAGCAGCCCTTAGACTGTGTTTGATGTACAAATTTCAGTATTCCAATGTGTTATTGCAAGTCCTACAAAAAAGTATCTTGGAGCGACGCTCTAAACCAAACAGGAAGTAAGCTATTTGGAATTATTTCTCAGTTTATCTCTCAGTTTTTGTCATTCCCAGGCGTCAAACTTTAACGAGCATGAGTTATCTCATCCATTAAGAGAAAACGGTCCCCTGCCAATGACGAGAATTTCCGTCTTTCCGCAATACCACTTTTATTCACCAGGTGATTCCGCAACTTTTACAACCCAAAAGTTACGCCTCACGTGAAAGAGAAAGAACTCTGTGTATGTTTTAAATATCGCTCTTAATCTGACCTCTATGAAAAGTCCTTCACAAAAATGCAATTATCTCAGCTTTTTGCTCTTTTGTGTTTTTGAAGAAACCCATATTTGAGAGATGATAAAAAGATAGGATGAAACCTTTTTTTTTTGGAAAGCAGAGGGTCTATTCTTTCATTTAATATATTGTATGTTTATATATTTAAAGAAGAACATTTTCTGGAAGGCATTAAACTTTTGTGAAAATCATGAAAAATGCTGGCGCTGCTGGCAACTTTTTTTAAAAACGCTGACAGGGAGAGAGTTAATAAGAGTCTTGTCCTGAACACAATATTCAGTTACAGTCATAGCGCCACCTACTGGCATCATAAACAGGCATGTTTTACATTAGCTTCAGCATACAGTGTTCAATCTGTGCTCTAATTAATGTTTAATAAGACTCTAGGACTGAAGGCATTTATGTGCACTATTCAGTTTTAATTATTGCGCTACCTGCTGCCAACAGGAGGTGTGGCACATCAAAATACCATTGCCACATTCCTCCTATATTTACCCACTGTTGTTCACTGCTTTCCTAAGGCCATTGGCTGGCGGTGGCCATGGGTGCGAGTGCCCTTTTATTGCTGCTTGTAGCTTTTATATCTTTTTGGAATTGACTGGATCACCTGGAGTCAGACCTAAAAAGTGAGTTTGCTGTTATAGAGAGGATCAAATTATTTCCCCGGGAATCATATTTATACTGGGATGTGGAGGCTGAAGGTCAAGTTTACTCTCAAGTAGAGATGCACAGATAGGTGATACCGATGTCGACAATTTCGTGGTTATTAACTTGCATTAAATTCTGAAGATTCAATTTTCTGAATGTTTTTTATTCATATAATGACAATATTAAGCATTAAACTTGTGACGGTTTTTTACATGTTCTACACAGAGCCCAAATTCATTGCATTTTCCTGTTCACTTTTGATTGACAGGATATGTCGGCTGTTTTTTGAGTATTGGCTGATAGCCGATGGTGTTAAAGGTGCAGTGTGTAATTTTTAGAAGGATCTCTTGAAAGAAATGCAAAATAATTTACAAAACTATATTATCAGTGGTGTATAAAGACCTTTTAAAATTAACCGTTATGTTTTTATAACCTTAGAATGAGACATTTTTATCTACATACACAGAGGGTCCCCTTACATGGAAGTCGCCATTTTGTGCCACCATGTTTCTACAGAAGCCCTTAACGGACAAACTTTTTAACTAAGTTGTCTCCGATGATGAAATGTTTGTCCGGTGGTGGCCATCGTAGCTTCTTTATACATTTCAAAAGCGAGGGTTGGGCAGTGGACTGAGTCGTTGGTTGCAATTCGCAACCTCACCACTAGATGCCGCTAAATTTACACACTGCACCTTTTATCGGCCGATACCGATTATTGGCCAATATCATTGCATCTCTACTCTCAAAAGCATTTTAATGTATCACAGTAGGATCTTTTCAAATGATGTGAATTATGAAAACTATTATTTACAGTAAAACATACTTTTACATGTATGCTTTAATCTAAAGCATTTTACAGTGCAAGGTAGACATTTTATCAGTATGTGTTCACCGGGATTTAACACTTAATCTATAATTCCTATAATAACCTCTACTACATTAACATCATCCAGCATTATCTACTATAGCAGCTTTTGGCAACTTTTTAAAAGGCTGCATCCATCTATCGCCTAGCCAAAGCAATGTTTAAACAGAAATTTGGTTTCATGTTTGCTTTACCCTCATACAGCTGGTAATCAGCATGAAGTTATGTATAGCTCCTATTACAGCAGAAAACATACTATTGTTTACTCGAATAATAAGCTACAGCAGGCGTCAGAGACAAAATCACCCTGTCATCTAATTTCTTTAATATGTGCACGAGTCAGTTACATGTGCATGCTTTCCTCAGCAGGACTGAGACCATTAATGAGAGAGACATTGTCAGGGGCTGCTAGAAAAGAGCAGGCCAGTTGAACCATCTCCTGAGGAGACAGGTCTCGCCCAGAGACTGATAAATGTTAATCACCTGACATTAGCAGTAAGAAGCAGGTCACAGCAATCAACCTAGTGAATACGCCAAGATGACGGCCAAGATATGGCGTTGCGTGCAAATGGAGATAGGCTAAGAAAATGTCTGAGTGTAAATGGGGTCAATATTAACTTCATTTCTCAACAAAAGTACTTCATAAACGCTCTGTTAGTGTGAGTCCCGTTTGCTTCAATGAGCATGGGCTTTTATTTACTGCAGGCATCTAACCGCAGCAAATTACGAAAGCTTTTTTCTGTGAGCATGGTTGGAAAACTCCCGACACCCTACTTAGAATTTGGTTAAGCAATTAATGTGTTTGCTAATAGGATGGTGTAGCATGGGTCTAAATGCCTCTTTCTTCCCAAATCAACACACTTCTTCCCTCTGTCCCCTTTAACTGACAGTAATTGCTGACATTAGCGGTAGGAGAGTCATCAGCTACTGATTCTGTCAATATCTGTATTCAGCATGTTGTGCGTTAGTACAAGGTTAAAGCCGTGTTTAACAGAACCATGCTGTGGGTATATCTAACACCCAAACTGTAACACCATTTTACATCGGTCATATAAAGAAAAGATTGTGACAGTGAGAGTTATTTTTATTTTATGTGTGTTTTGGAGGAAAATATGCTAATAAAGAGAATAGATTTCAATCTTTTTCAAGAGAATAACGTTTTTCATGCAATAAAGAGATCTTATACCCAGGAGCTAAGATACCTTACAATCATTTTCATGCTCCATTACAGTATCTTACATTACAGCTCTAAAGATGAACTCTTATTGGTTACAGAATATTCTTTACATTATGTAGGATGATTTTAGTTATAAAACAGTGAATCACAAAAAATTATTTTAGCTGAGGTTTAACCGACTGGGTCACATTTAATATATTTTTCCTTTACAGTTTTTGGCTTCTATTTTCATTAAACAAACTTTTGTGATATCCCAAATGTCCCCTTTTTTAAGATTAGGCTTAAAGAAGCATGACTGTATGGTGGATATTGAGTGGGTCGTGTCATTGCAAAGATAAGTGGAAGATCAATTGTGTTTTTCAACGACTGATTCTTACAGTTACATTACATATGTTCACCACACTTTTAAATATTTTATATTAGTATTTCAATGTAATCATTTTAATGGATTTAGTGCTAGGGAACCCCTTTAAAAGTTTAATTTAATAATAAATATTTTGCTTTGTTTTAAACAGGTTGTTGACGCCCTTCAACTTTATCAGTGCTGCTGACCAATGGCAAACCTGTGTTGAGTCAACGTGATGAACCTGACACGCGCCCAACTGGTGAGTAGATTTTACAGTTTTTAAGCAAAGTTTTGCAAGTTTTTTTTTGTTATAAGCACACTACTTAGAGAAACATATGTGTTTATTAAAACTATGTTCAATTGGAAGTATCGTCGCTTAGGTTTAATAAGCAAACATCGTGGTCGTATTTGGAAATAAATTATTTAGTTTCCTTAGTTCGCTCTATTTAAATGGTGTTAAACGCGACGTGGACATCTTTTAGTCAAATCTCGAAAAAAACTAGTTAGTTTTGCATCATAAACTGTTACCTTCAGTCCTCGTGAGGAAAACGTCTCGGTGAGTTTTTTTTTTTACCACTAGAGGGCACTGTCGACTCTTCCTGTCTGCGCTGGGTGATGCAAAAACATTATAAAAGTCCCCAAAATTAACTCATTATAATTTATATAACCATACTAAATCATTTGAATGGGATCGTATAATTTGTCAAATTTATTAAAAAACCACTTACCCTGGCTTCATGTATAGAGCCAAAAGCGTACGCGCGTAGTATAAACAAACAATTAATGCACATTTAATTGATCAAATACGACCTTCGTACTTCGATACTCCATCAGGGGAACTTTTTCCTTCCAGCATAATTTCTGCTGTGCATTGCATTATAGGATTAGTTTACATGAATAATACTTGTTTGCAATGCATGCTATCAAATGCACATCGCTGGCGAACTCATCATATCAGGAAAGTATACACTTACCACTGTAGCGTAGCCTACTGTTTCTTCTACAAGCCCCAGTGTGCTTCCTCCCAGTTCAGCATTTGAGAGAGAGAGAGAGAGAGAGAGAGAGAGAGAGAGAGAGAGAGAGAGAGAGAGAGAGAGAGAGAGAGAGACCGTGTGTCTCAATTCGTTTCCTAGCTCCCGAGGTCGTGAATCACTATATCGTGTACACAGGTTCGTGCACTGGTAAGGACCCTAGCTCACTTCACATTGGGACGATGTTCACTTATTTTTCTGTCACGGCGCGTTGTAATCACTCACAGCTGTTACTCATCAACAACCGGCAAAACCAACATCTTTCTGACTTAATTTTAAAAACGGTACATTGTGAAAAATGATGTCATTATTCTCTTACATATATGTGCATAAAATTGGAGGCATATAATTACATTTTAAATGTAATAAATATATTTACAATTTTAAATAAATATTATTCTTTTAAATATTGAGTATATTGTGGTCCCTTACTGTGTAGCAATGTGTGTTTATATTTACAACTAAAACAAACGTTTGTCTTTATAAAAGTTTCATAAAGTTTATTGAGTTGGATCACGTGATGTTCGGTTGGCGAGCTTCAGAAAAGGTCACGTGATTTCCGGTTAGGGAACATAGGGATCATCGATGCTCACTGGTTTTTGCGTTGCATTGTGGGAATTTTTAGGGAACGAACGTTCCAGTGCACTGAACGGATTTTGCGATTGAGACAGCCCTTAAAATGGCCGACTCCCTGATCAGTGCCCTGACTACTGAACAAGGGAGCTGATTGAGACACACGGAGAGAGAGACCCAGTATCATGAGTCACTGTGTCTGTCGTTGCGGAATCCAGAGACTATAGAAAAGCATGAGGATTATTCACTGTGGACTTCGTGGACGAGAGAGGGAAGAACAAATTAGATGTATACTTTTTCTTTATACTTATAAAGTTTATGGACGTTCTTGAGCATCAAAACTGTGATGGGGATAGGCTACACACCGCGTGCTGGACTACAGTTTTTTACTAAAGTGTGCTGAATAACTAGGCTAAGTCAGGGGTAATGAGCTTTTCTATCGTATCGTTTTTTGTTTTTTTTTTACAAATGATCTGAATTGTTGGCTACTAACATAACTATTACACCCCTGATATTTTCTTTATTATTGCCACTTTTTTTGTAAGAATGTTTACTCACCTTATGGAATTATAACGGATTGTAAATCATAACGATGACTCGTTATGTTTTACCTGGTGCTTATTTTGCGACATCGTTGTTGCCGCACACCAAGAGAGATTTTCAACTTTAATATTCTTCACACAGCATTTTGAACTGGGGCTTATTTAATTATCGCACATCAACTCCCATCAGACAAATTTTGCAACAGACAGACACTTGTGGCTTTGGACTTAAAAACGTCTGGTGTGAAGGATCGTACGGCTGTTAATGCATTAAAACGCGGCTTATATTTATGAACGACTTTTTTGGCTTTTATGTTTCTTCGTCCTGTTTGTTCACACCACGTTTTCACTTCAGAAGACACTGCAAATCAGTGAAACATATCATGGCGATAGATATTATATCATTTAATAATCCCACGGCAGGAGAGACTCGTTTTGCAATGTTGTGAGAGGAAATCGTCCTTAACTGGGCTCTCCTAAAGTAATCGATACTCTGTTCTTGCTTACGAAGAGATGAAAGCTGCCCGTATCATCTCGTAGATGATTTGTCGATGGGAGTTGCGATCATCGGATCCCACTGAGGTCTTACGTTGTCTTCTTCATCCTCGAGCAACTTCAGAGAAGTGAAGATGATGATGCTCCTCAGCCCAGCTGGGCTTGTGTTATTTATGCTTTGCAGAGGTGAGTGTGTCAGGTGCATGTGTCTCCTGAATTATTGGGTCAGTGCCGGTTTTCCTTTTGTTCATTTTTTCATTTGGATATGTGTGATCCAGTTTAAATCTTCATTACGTTTAAAGTATACGTTAACTGGGGATGTGTGGCTACAGATTGCCAAATGTGCTCTTGAATTTTTTTCTTGTAGTTTACAGTTTTGGAAAGCTATTAAAAGTGGAGTCTGAAGGACCATACCCTACTGAAAAATCCAGCTAAGACCAGCATGAGCTTTAGCTGGTATTGCTGGTGTAGCAAGCTGGTCTAGCTGTGTTTTGGTCAATTTTTATGCTGATCTAGCTGTGTTTTGGTCATTTTTTTAAGATGGTCTAACTGGATTTTGCTGGTCAGGCTGGAAGACCAGCTGACCCACCAGCTTGACCAGCTTTGCCAGGCTAAAAGGACCAGCTTAGACCAGCTCCTGCCACCTTAAACCAGCTACCAGCTTATGCTGGTCTTTGCTGAATTTTTCAGTAGGGTAGTTATTGCAAAATATACAATTTAGTTAAGTTTTAAAGTGCTTTAAATTCTTAATCTTTAAGTGTTTAAAAACAAACTGAAGTGCTTAAAATGAATGTCAGTAGCATGCTGTGTTGTATGAATCCTCAAGGCACACATCGGTTCATCCACAGTGCGTCAAATTTTTTTATACATTTACACCTTTGTTTGTTAGTAAGCATTTCACAATAACTTGGGCATGTGTCCAAGTAAAGTGGCATCTGGTGTAAAATGGTCACTAGTTGTCACCCTTTCAAAAAGTACACCTTTGCACCTAGATATCATATCATTATAGCACCTCAGAGGAGGTACATATTAGTATCATATATACACATATAGGAACTTTCAAAAGGGAACTGCCCCAGTGACATCTTGGGACCATTTTTGACCATTTTATTCTGACAGTGGTGTGAGATTGTCAAATAGACCCAATTGCTTTAATAATCGATTTCTACTAAACTCAGTTCCCCAAAAGCCGAAGAGAAAGGTTTAGAGCAAAATGGAAAAAAATCGTATTTTATGACATGGATTTCCTTGGACATCATCATTGCCCTAACTACAAAAATAAAATGGTGAATCATTTTTGTCCAGGCATGAATCACGCTCACTTTATTGACTGTGTTTTTCCTTAACACTCAGTGGTCGGATTTGATTTGTCCTCCACGCCAAACTGGATTAAGATCAACAGCATTTACTCTGCTAACATCACTCAAATGAGCAGCTGTGTGCTTTAGTAGATGCTTAGTTTAAGGGAGACTTGTTAGTGGGAATTAAATGTGCAACAACAATACGATGAAAGAACAAGAGTTCAAATCATTAATTTGCCATACAGCGTTTTGTGCACTCAGGAGAAAGTTTATGAGCATCATAATATAAATATATAAGCTATAAACAGTGAATCCTCAGAAAGGTTAAGTACATTACAGTAATGGGTCCTCTATTTATAAGATCATTAGATGCTGCATTTTCTGTTGGCGTGACTAAGCAGCAATGATTTATTACAAACAATATGTTAAACTAAATAAGAAATACATCGCCTATAGATAAAACACTTTATTGTGTTAAGTGTCGGGAAAAATCGCAGATGCACCTGTTGTGGTGTCTTTGGAAAGCCATTGAGACGACGAAACAATACTGGGTCCCCTGTGAACCCCTGCTGAAGTGCCAGCATCATTACCAAACACACTCACACAAACAACAGGACTATTAAGAGTGATTACAAGAGCTGTCTTTCTCAGTCTCGCTGATCTTTGGCTATGAAAAGAGCGAGAGAGAGGCTATAATCACCTCCCTCATAATTCAGGGTGTCTGCCAGAAACCGTACGATGCTTCAATAAAAATAAACGCGGGGACGCTGTTTTATTGCACGTGGTCCAAATAAATAAGTGCCAATCTGACAATCGCAGGTCGAGTATGGTGATGTAGACCTAAGAAATGAGCTTTATAATCATTATCATGAAAGTAGGGTGTTGATATATTGTCAGAGAAATATATATTTTTTAAACAAGATTTAGTGAGTGGTCTATGTAAGCAACATTGTAAAGCATACTTCTTTTGCTTAAATTTGTGTTGTGCATTGCATGTATTCTTGGCTTAGAATGCAATCCCATAATGCAACGTTACGTGCTCGGAGGGAAAATGATGATTAAGTGAATGAAATGTACACCCACAGGGTCATAGGTATTCAAATGTTTGCTAAAGTACTATTAAAATTGATTTGTGTGAAATGCACAAGCACTGTTTGTATAATACGCACTTATTGCCTCCATGAAACATTTTAAATGAGTTACTTGTGAGGTTCATTTGAGACTTGTAATGTAGGCAGCTCACTAGCATTTGGAACAGAGCCATCGTAAACTCGCTTTAATGCAGACTGCAAAAATCTCAGAGCTGTAGTAGTCAGTACTACGCATTGCAATGCTTGATAGTAATCTGTTTCTATTTGACTTTGCCTCCACGATTTCCCACAGCCAACTAAAAAAATGGCATTACATTTTAATCTCTGGAGATACAACAGGACACAATATGCATTTCTTCAGGGTACAATTTGCATCTTGCCTCATATTACATCAGAGCTTTGCTTTGTTCCAAAATTCCAATTTGACTAAGACAAACATTTGTTGCAACCTTGCAAAAAATATCAGACTCCCAAATGAACTGAAAAGCGACGCCTTGCATCTGGCAGTGTAAACCAGCAGAGAAATGCATATATTATCATGAAAGCTTGCGCAGACTCCCACCAGCTTGCTGTTACCAGCGGGAGCATCATACACATCTCGGCAGGGTAACGGCTGAGAGTGCTGGGCTCATGAGCTGAGCACACGGCACTCATACTAGACATCATCAGAGCCAGATAGACGGGTGCTGCTCGGTGGGTGTTCTGGACACATTAGCTAACGGAGCATTAGTCAAACAACTCACCAGTGTCGCCACCCATCTCTCTCTCTCTCTTTCTCCAAACTTGGCGGTGTGGAAGTGGGATCACATCACACCTCTCTCTACCCTTGACAGTTTTATTTTCTTCCTGTTTTCTAGCGCAAATCGCACTTATTTTTGCAGCATTCGCCGCGAGGGTCCTGCTGGTCATTGTGCTGGTGATGGAATGACAAACAGCTATCTGTGCATCTTCAGACTAGAGTGCAAAATGACTTAAGGCAGCGTCCCGCTATACCAGTGATTTCCAACCAGGGCTACTACAGCAGGGGTTTTTGATTGTGCTGTTGTTAAATCTATAAGATGGTGATTTATTTCAGTTTATTTGTTTTAAGTGTGCAAGTTTTATGACTCTTGTGGCAGAATACTTCTTGAGTCTGTTTTTCACCCACACTTTAAGGAAAAGAAGGTACAAGCTGTCACCGCATAGTGGTAACCTTTCAAAAAGTACACCTTTGTGTAGAGTGCATATTAGTACCTCAAAGGCAGATATTGGTAACAAATGTTTACATATCTGTACCTAAATTGTACCTTTATAGGGTCCTACACTCTCCAATTTTTTTTTATAAAAGTTGTCACTGGGACAGTTCTTTTTAAAAAGCCAGTATGAACCAGCTTTAAGGTACCTTTGAGGTACAAAAATGCACCTTTTAGGTACTAAAGTGTACTTTTTGAAAAGGTACCACATTAGTGACACCTTTTGTACGTTTTATATCTTATATATAACTGTATAAATGAATAAACTAAACGCTTGCGGTGTGAAGCACGTCCGCGCTATTATCCAAGATGTTTTATCATCTGGCTTCTAGTTATCCTCGAGACAGTGATAGAACACATCTTCCTCTCATTTGGCCGTGTGGCGCATCCCCGCTCGCGGTGTGAAGCGCATCCGCTCTATTCTCCGAGATGCACTTGATGGCCTTTTGTGCAGCAAATTTTTTTGTTTTATTGGACGACCTAGTTAAGGCGGTAGGGTTTCCCAGCTTAGGTGGGCCGCCCGAACTGCAAAGTGTTGTGGGAAACCCTGCCTTATTTTGTCAGTCTGTAAAACGATAGCTCTGAATTCTTGTTAAATTTGTTAGTACAGTCTATCGCACAACAGCTTTTTCCCATTTAGACGTGTTTTCCCCGTGTTTTCGCTGATTTCACACTGTACACAAATTCTGACTTTTTGCCACTCAGTGGGCGTAACCCCAGTCACTTTTGCAGAAGGTGACGTCACGTGCATACCCTCTATTGTGCACATTTTTTTATATAAATGTCTTATCCATGAGCTTTATTATTTAAAAAAAATGTATGTGCCCAAGACGGACAAGTAGCCCCAAGATAAAATTATCATAAAATAGCGATATTAAAATCAATGGAGTAATAGGGTCATCTCATATAATTTTGTGATAAATCCTAGCTTAAAATTTTATATAGATGTTGAAAATGCATGTAGTTTTCTTTTGGGAACTAGGCAAAGATCTTTTAAAACGATGTTCTCGTTCTCAGTCAGAGGCTAATCAAAAAATCCACCAGACGATATAATTTAAAAGAACAGACAGCTTTTAAAGTTTTGTAGCAATTATATGTCTAGCCATATGTCAACAATATTCAGTATGACTTATACAAAGATAATGGTGAATGCAGCCAAAGTCTGAATGATTCAACGCATCTAAGATTTTTTCCGTGTTCTAAAGCCATCTCCCAATTTTCAGCTACGCTGCTTTTGGGAAATAAATTGTGCCTAAAGCTTCTCCATTTTCTGCTATAGAACTGGAATTTTCTCTCTGAAATCATACAAATATATTTTAGAAGTCATTTACTCTGAAAATGGATTATTTTGCAAACTGAATTCAGGAACAAAATGTTTAGACCCTTTTAGAGACATCAGTTGCTGTCAATGGTTATAATTTTTACAGTCCATTTCATATGGTAATAGCAACAGGGGGATATTGGATATTTTATAATGCACGTTGAATACTTTTTAAACCGAATGCTAATGCTATTTCGACATCAGTTTTAAATTTCATAAATTGCAAAGTTATTTGTGAATTATTTTTGCAGTTCATTTTGATATTTCAAGCTGTACAATTTAATAAATAATCACATTATGACTCTGAACCTGATCTGCATAATTATAAATTAATTTCATATGACAGCCAGATTGTAATTTTAAAGTATAATCAGAGTAACCAAATATTTAGATGTATAGAAAATATAGTTTTACTTTTACATAATGTGTTTGTTGTTATAATTCACATATGCTGTTATTATTCCCACCATATGGATAAAATATTTGCTTTGTGAGTTTATTCAACGGCAGGTGTATGTGTGTGCATTTATAACAGCATCTGCATTTTTAAAGTCTCATCAAGTGCAGCTCGAGCTCTGAATTTATGATCGAACACAAAAAACTAGAGTCTAGTAATTATCTTTACACCGTTATTTCCTTCCCCCCGCTGCTGTTTAGTAAAGTTACCGCTCGTGCCAGCAGGAGGGCCGCAGGCATTGTAAAACTTGCTGACCTCTGCTTTATTTACATTATTCTTTGCCCCAGTAAGGGCTGATAAGATCACAAAATCGGCATCCCCTGCTCTCAGCTGCTTCCTTCTCTGACCCTCCTTTTTGCCCTTCACCCCACTCTCAAATTTAATTAACAGCGGTAAGCAGAGTTCAGCTGGGTTTAGGCAGCCTAAATCTAAATGAAAGTGAATTGCTTCTCTACCTCTTCGCTTCTTCCACCTTTTTCTCCTATATTACAACCCACAGATAATGCAACACCCTCCACGCTCATTTCAAATGGCACCAACCAGGCAATTACCTTTCCCAGCTGCTCCCCTTTGGGTTTCCCATGGTCAGTGCACCATGGCTCCTCTGTGCCATCAACCTGCAACCGCCAGAAATGTAACCACCAGATCAGAGCTTTACTCAGATATCACTGAAGATTTATTCTGGTGTTAAGGAAGCTTTTTTAACTACCAGCAAAACTGTAGTTAAAATACAGTCAGTCTGTTCTTCCGATCTCAGCGTGCACACTGTAAGCAGCTACCAACGGCAAGCGACACGTTATGTTCATTTCAATAAAAGCTTGCCGACTTCCGACGACACGAGCGGCAGTGACTGTTGGCGACAGAAAGTGGGTGTGTCCGGCTACAAATTGAGAAAATGTATGTTCATTTTTGACGGAGGTGGCGTTTAGCGACAAACGGCGACAAATGAACATTAAAGGTTAAATGTGTTTTTGGCGGCATCTACTGGTGAGATTGCAAATTGCCACCAACCTCAATTTCGAAACACAATAGCTGTGTCCCAATTCGAAGGCTGCGACCTGCTGAGGACGTATTTTAAGACAGATTGCGTCACAGCAGCGTGACTTGAGGCTAGTAAGGCCATCCCAATTCAAAGGGTGCTTAGAATGAAGCCTCAAAATGCGTTCTTATTTCTCCGCATTGTGATAGAACGAATGGATCCTTAACAGCCGAGGCTATCCCAAGATTCATTGCGCAACATCTGCATATAATGGCTGGATATTTTTTAATAAACAATTAAAACCTTTATAAAATAAAAGTGTGTATTTAGCACAAAAATTTGTAGTATTATGAGTTATGTTTTGTGTCAATATTATGTTGCGTATATTTCTAAGGCTGATTAATTTGATATACCATTAAATAATTTAATCTACATGAACGTGTCATATTTTCTAAAATAAATTAATATTTTTCTGATTCCATTTTTATCTTAGTATGTCAGAAACGTCTCCGCTGTGTTCCGCTGACAGGCGCGGTGGGCGCGTGCAGCAGGTGACACAAATTATGGGTCCTCCGAAGGTTAGACCGTCTCATTTCAGTTATCTTACCGGACCCCTGAGGCTGGCACCTTAAAAGACTGAGTGCACGCCTTTTAAGGTTGCATGCTTAAAAGGTCACAGTCCTTGAATTGGGACACAGCTAATGAGAAGCTACGGTACCTGCCACAGGACAAACATGTCGTTGTCTGAGATGACGTAGTGACGAAACTCGCTCTGCAGAACAGTTTAGGGCTACTGTAGAAATGCGGTGTATGCAGATAAAAGCGACTTATTCTAATGCTGCGTTCACACCAGCCACGGTAGAGGCGTCAAGCGCGAGTGATTTCAATGTTAAGTCAATGTAAAGACACGGGTTTGTCTGGAGGTCTCGCCGCACGAATGAGTTTGCGCGAATGACGCGAATTGAGCATGGCCGTGGGAAATGTGCAAGTTGAAAAATCTGAACTTTGGTGGAAAATCGCGCAGGTTAACCAATCAGGAGCTTGCTCTGGTAGTGACGTGATCCCAGAAGCCCCTCCCATGACACGAATTTCCAAGTAAATGTCTCGAATGACTAGAACTTTCACCCGCGAATGAAGCGAGTAAACTCTAAATGTTCAAGCAGCAAACTAGTCGCGGTAGACGCGAATTTGACGCTCTATTCACATTTGGTGTGATCCAACAGTAAGGTAATAAAAACAATACATTTCATTATGTAAATCCTTCTAAATGTTACACATTGCACCTTTAAAGCTTTGACTATTTTGTGTGAATACGATGTGGCATTTTTATATTGATTGGTACAATGTGAATAGAATAAAAATAAACAACACTGTTAAAAATTTGCTGTAATTTTGCAGCTGGTTGCCAGTAACTTACTGTATAAGATAAAGTCTGAAAATGTTTCATGTTCATTTAACTTTGAACAAAATGTTGCCAGTAAATAACATAAATATAAAATCTACAGTAAGTTACTGGCAGCTAGTTACCCATTAATACTGTAATTTCTACAGACATTTTTTACAGTGAATCTAAAAAAAAGTATGAAGCCCCACTCCTATCCACACCCCTAAATCCATTGCCACTGGGGGAAAGCAAATCGTACTAAAACATACAAATGAGGTCATACAAATTCATCCAAATTAGCCCCTCATAAAGTAATTATGAATATGCGATTGTGTTAAAACTGTGCACAGTATGACATGAAAAACAGCGATCGAACCATTTGCTTCTCATTGGTTAACAAAGTAGCTTGTGAAGTTTGTAGCTTAACTTTTAGTAACTCGCAAACAGTGATAAATTCAATATTTCCCCTGTGCTTGCACTGATACAAAGGTTTCAGTTCCTGTGAACCTTCTGATGTTTGATCCATCAAACTTTATACGCTCCCCATTTATCTGATTCATGCACCCTCTGAAAATTGGCATTTCCGTGGAGCGCCATTTCTGTATTCAGAGCGTCTCATTAAACCCTACACGAGTATCAGGGAAGCCTCAGAAGCATCACTAAGCATCGGGGCTGGTGCTGCCACCGCCACCGGTCTGCTCTAAAGTGTAAAGATAAATCAGATTATAAAAGGCCCACATGGGGGACCCGGGTCCAGGCCGAAGCCTACAGATTAAAATTAAGCTGTAAAATCACTTTTGTTTCGCGGTGGGCTGCGGTGGGTTTTGGACCCATGCAGTACATTTGCTTTTGGTAATTGGGCGCACGCCACATCTGTATGTAATCTCCATAAATGCGTCACTCCGGCCCCCTGAGGATGAACACGGGTCTTTTCGGTGCTGAAGAATAGACGGTGTCACATCTCTATGCATGCTAATGTGGAGGACACCTTTGTCTCGCGTGATTGTCGTTTGTCCTTGATTGCGAGGTATGAAGTGGCTTTTTGGCTTATTTTGGCAGTAATTGCTATATAGTAAGTTTAACACTCATATACGTGTGACACTTTCTTTGACTGTTACGGCTTAGATTTCTTAAATTGATTTGTGATTTGCTTGCTGCTATGAGAGTTACAATTTAAGAAATGATGAGTTATACACAGTTTAAGGCATTCAACACTCTACAGATAAAAAGAGGCTGAATTCAATCTCGAAATGATCTTATTACGGTTGCAAGCGAGAAAAACTCACTAAATTCCATTTGTAATAAATGGAAAGCTGAAACCTCTTACAAGAAGTGTATTTTTACAGGTGATTACATGAAATTGGCATACTACTGTGTGCACAGCCCCAAGAATAATTGCCTTCTATTTTAATGTTATTGTTATAGATTTTCCAACCTCTTTTGCACAGTAATCGGATTTATTTTTACGAAGTTCATCTAATGAAATTTTTTTCTAAGCCGGATTGACCATCCATGTTATGAACCTCTTTATACACATGAGTGTGATAACAACACATCTAATGAGCTCATAAATTGAGTTTGACATGTGTGTTAATCAAAACACAGAGCTTGTGTTATCTTCCACTTGTTGGTGTTATCGTGCTGTGGCATGCACCCACGCAAACCACAATTTTTTGTTTGGAAATCTAAACAACGATGTCAGAAACCCTTTCTTTGCTTGCAAACCTTTGAAGGCAGTGCCCTATAGTGAAATAAAGGGGCAGTTTTCCAGACAGGGTTCATCTTAGTCCCAGATTAAAATCCAAGTTTAATTTAAAGGGACATTCCACTTTTTTTTGAAAATATGCTCATTTTCCTGCTCCCATAGAGTTAAACATTTGATTTTTACCATTTTGGAATCCATTCAGCTGATCTGTGGGTCTGGCGCTAGCACTTTTAGCATAGCTTAGCACAATCCATAGAATCTGATTAGACCATTAGCATCGGGCTAAAAAGTAACCTGATGTAACATTGCTGATGTAACATGGCTGCAGCAGGCGTATTGATATTACGCACTGCCCGAAAATAGTCCCCTTGGTTACTTTCAATAGCAGGGGACTATTTTCGGGCAGTGCGTAATATCACTACGCCTGCTGCAGCCATGTAACATCAGCAAAGTCCTTGATTATTACGCCAGTTTGAGAGTATAGTTCCTAGCCATATCTGCCTAGAAAATTGCAACTTTAGATTTTCCATCGGTCTTAGTACACGATGTAACTACAAAAGAGTCAAGTTTTAAATAGGAAAAATATTGAAACTCTTTGGTTATTTTTTAGCGCGACGCTAATGGTCTAATAAGATTCAATGGATTGTGCTTAGCTATGCTAAAAGTGGTACAGCCAGACTCAGAGATCAGCTGAATGGATTCCAAAACGGTAAAAATCAAATGTTTAACTCTAGGAAAGCTGAAAAATTAGCATATTTTCAAAAAAAGTGAAATGTCTCTTTAAAAAAAACACCTTACAATGACATATCTGAAAAAATACCCGTGCCATTGTTTTGCCTCGAGATGCACACCAGTTTTGGATTTTTTGTAAGGCATGTTTATAAAAGATGTCCTAATCTAACTCAGACCTAGTCGTGGATTAATCTAAACCATGTCTGGGAAACTCCCCCAAAGAGATACGATTAGTCTTAGTTTTGTCCTAAAAATATGTTGTGATGGTTCAAGAAGTACTAGACCAAAAAATACTTTATAAAAGTTCATTGCATGTTTACAGTGAGCAACATATGGATGCTTACTAGCTTTGAGTTCCTAGTGTGAGCCTTTCATAAAACAACTTATTAATTTATATATGATTGTTCGGTGTTGTAAAGATTAATTGGAGACAGCTATAGACAGATGAATCATCCACTGGTATTTACCGTTTGTATGTAACATTGAAGAAACCGTGAAGCATCCTCGTCATGATGAATGGTGATAGCTGACATACCGCTGACATTTAGATTCGACAGAGGCATTGAACATGTGTCTGTTTTGTTCATGAAGGCATCTACGCTGACTCTGTTAGCAGAGAAAAGGCCAAGAAAGGAACTGAATTGGATCAGAGAGGAGGACGAGGAGTGAGGAGAAGCTCAAAGCCCATCCCTAAGGGACCGGGGCCCATTCAGTCGCCTCCAAAGTGAAAGAAGACATGAAGGAGCCCAACAATCTGTGACTCAAGTTGAATGTACTGTTCAGGAAAATAGAGAGGCATGGATTACAAAGTCTCATAGTATGAGACACGTGGTAATAAGGGCTTAGCAAATAACAGTGCATTATTATCATTGATTACAGTTTTTATTCTGACAGGAAATTATTGCCGGTTTTGCGAGTAGTAAGAAAAGTCAGTAAGTTGTTAATGGTGCAGAGCAACGGCTGTCAACGCGTGAGAAAGAACAGCCGCGAGGTGCCATTAGAGGTTTCTGACATATTGACAGAGAACATCTATTTTTCTCATTGTTCCTCAGCTCGTATGTGTTATTTGTGTCTCGGATTTCTCCGCAGAGGATTCGGCAGCAGACTTACACATTTCCTCTGCAGGAATAATATTAAGTATTTTGTCTGCTGCGAACGGCCGTGTCACCTCAAGTGTGCGGATAGTTCGAGAAGTTTTTTTGTTTTGTGTGAGGTTGAGTTAACAGATGGGCTTTTATATGTGGAAAAAAACTATCTTGTCCGTATTCACTCACCCCGAGATCGATCTCGCTGATATTCGGATGAAAACAAGCGTGAAGACAAACAAAAAACAAACAGCAGAAACAATTAAAGACAATTGTAACACCAAACAAAACACAGGCATTTTTTCATCTGGCTGTAATTATATTTCAATCATGCAAATGAGTCAGTTTTGGTAGTTAGGGGGTCGTTCGTGTGTGTAATTGAAAACGGGAATATTGTCTCGCATCAAAATCTCCGCAAATACATTTTCTGGCTCCTAATCAGAGCAACCTCCATGAGCAGCTTGGGCTCAATCGCAACTCAATCTTTGCTGAATTGAATCGTTTTATCTTAATTAACTGCGTAAAATCCATCCAGGTCTCCTAGCATGCCAATTTGAAACCCCAAGCGTACGGCAAATTCCACATCCTCCCCCCATCTCTTTAATAAACACGTCTCAGACTCTCTGGGATATCGACTGGAAGCAGTGATCGACTGATGGACAGCAGGACGGTCCAGTGTATGCTCTATCTAAAATACATTATCTTCCCCTGTCAGCCGACAGCAATGTTTTTCTTTACCGCACGGTGTGCCTTTCAAAAACGCTGTACACCTGAATTCCTTTCAAGCTGAAAATATCGCCCTGCTTTCACTCCAGATACCGGTTCCCCAATCTGCACAGGTGCACAAGTTTGTTTTCAAACTTGGAATAAAATAACCTGAATATTTCTTTACTTTTAAACTAGTTGAAAACTTTGCCATGTTCCTGTTTACCCTTTAGACAAAACACTTTTTCTTGTTACTTTTTATTTTGTTTGCTATACCATTTTCCATGGCCTTCTGGCTGTTTAATTCCCTCTCCGATATTGGAAACTTTAAATCGACCAATAGAATCAGACATTTTTTAAAAGCCATTTTTGACCAAGGACAAAACCAAGCATGAAAAATACAACTGTGTGATGATTTAACTTTAGCACATTTCCCATCC
This sequence comes from Misgurnus anguillicaudatus, assembly GCF_027580225.2. Classification (NCBI taxonomy): domain Eukaryota; kingdom Metazoa; phylum Chordata; class Actinopteri; order Cypriniformes; family Cobitidae; genus Misgurnus; species Misgurnus anguillicaudatus. Next base: position 22,996,347 of record NC_073345.2, read on the forward strand.
ACCCCGCTATATCACTGCCAAAAATTATTTTCCTGATAATGAAGGTCAATTACAATAATCATGTTTATGTAATTATGCTAGTCTGTTCACTAACTGTCACTGATCTATTCAAATTGATTTAAACCCAGTTAGATTTTTACATGTTTAATAATAATAATTTAACAGTGTGACCGATCAGATGATATTAATCTTTATCTGTATGATGTATTTGTTAGTTCATTATTAAATAATTTATTTGTTTATGTAGACAAATGACCACAAGTGTTGTCAGTGTCTGCCAGATTGCATTGACTCAGCGTAACAGTGCCTGTCCTTGGTTTCAGGTTTCCTTGGTCTTAAAGAATGAAAAATTATAGCTTTCTAATACCTAGATTAAGAGAAAAAATATTTAATATGAGCTATAATACCAGTGCAGCATGGCAAATGAGGTGTTATTGTTTTAATTAGGTGTTGATTTTAAGTATAGTAACAAATATATTTCAAGTTGATTGCAACATGTAAGTATCTAATTGGTTTGAGACTAAAGGGGAATTTATTTCCAGTGTTTTAAAGGAGTGGGCAGTTGCTGCAGTTCATCTGATGAATTTGGTTTGTGTTTCAGACACTCAAAAAAAAAAAAAAAAATTTAAATGTTAATAATATTCAATACTGTGCAAAAGACTCGTTTTTTTTTTTTTAATAGTTTAGTGAACATATAACATTTTTCTCAGGCTCTTTTTTTAATACAATCGAAAAATACAGGAAATCTGTAGAATTCAAAATAAGTGTTCGGAGTGTCAAGTGTGTTGCTTGCGTTTTCAAAATATGTGTTTGTTGGGTCATGTGAACCATGTGCATCACGTGTTTTGTCAAAATAAATGCCTGCTGCACACGCGTCAAAACCGTTTATGATAAAAGAGACGCTCACGTTTATGAAATACACGCAAGACAGTCCCTTAACAGTAAACTCTGATTACGCATGAGATTATGCGAGTATCTGGCAAACGCGAGCGTCTCTTTTATCATAAACCCTTTAGACGCATCTACAGCAGGCACTTATTTTGACAAGACACATGATGCACACAGGATCTCTCAAAGCGCCGAACACATATTTTGAGATAAGGAATGGCACACATGATGGGCTACATACATGTTGTGACGAACTTCGCATCGAGCGCCCACGAATAAGTCACCGGCTGTCACTGAGCATTAAAAGCTTATACATGATTAATAGCAGCTCTCTTAAACCTAAATGAAATGAAGGCCTAATTTCTATTTCTAATCTAATGACTTCAGGACGTCTGAAAAGAGTTCAATGTGTTTAGTGCCAAGAGAGGTCACACTAAATACTGAAGAAGTGAAATGCACCAATATAAAATGTTTCCACCATTATATCTGCCGATACCGATAGTTTGGTGGTTATATTAACCTGCATTAACTAAATTCTGAAGATTAAATTTTCTAAATATTATTTATTCATATAATGACCATTAATATTGAACATTACACTAGCGATGTTTCTTTAAAATTTCTGTACATAGAGCTCAAATTTATTGCATTTTCTTGTTCTCTTTTGATTTACAGGATATATCGGACATAACTATCGGCTGTTTTCAAACTATCGTTTTTTTTTACCATTATCGGCAAATCTCTATAAAGAAGCCATTTTGTTCTGAAAATTTGGGTTTGTGTCTTAAAGGGGCAATAAGTAGGATCTACCCCCATCTAGTGGTGGAATTGTATTTTGCATTCAAACGAACAGTGCTCTCTAGCGCCTCCCCTTTCCAAATGCGTGTTGCAACTACGGTAACCGTTATGTAATCGCTGATCTCCTTGTCCGTTTCAGCTAGTTCACGTGTTCTGAATGAAAACGCGTTGTGGAAACGCATTGGTAGGCAAGTGCTTTTTGTCCCTCTCTGCTGTTATAGTTTATCAATACAGCGGAATGACATGGATGCCTCCTTGGACTTACCCGTTCAATGTAAGTAAATAGGAGAAATTCTAAGCTTACAAAGAAAAGTCAGATCACTGGCAGAGATCATTTGACACCAACGAGGACATATTTATGAATAAAGACATTGATTTTGATTAATAAAACACTTCAAACCCTACTTATGGTGTTTTCACATATACACTGTTTAGGTTGGCCCAAATGACGTGTCGCTCCGAGTACGGTTCGTTTGGGTCAGTGTGAACACAACAGCCGCACTCGGGTGCGCACTAAACGACCGCTCTAAACAGGTGGTCTCGGAGCAGCTGCCGCCGAACTCTGGGGCGACCCACCTGTGGTGTGAACACTGCTGGACCTCGGGCCGAACCAAATACATGCATATACATGTATATTGTGCAAACAGATAATTTAAAGTTAGCTCTTAAGAGTTTGGAAAATTAGTGAAGTTACTGATTAATCATTACTTCTCTATAAAACTGTGAACCTGCCATCCTCTCCCGCACACGCTCCAAGGCTCTTGTCTTTGCTCCAAAGAGCATTTCTAACCGAAATTTACGCTTAACGTGTTACTCAGCGTCTTAGTTAGAAGTGCATCTGAGAGCATGTGAACAACAACGTCCAGGTTCTCCGACATAGGAATCATTTAACCCAACTTGTCTCAAGTGCACCCCCAAGTACACCAGCAGGCTTCTTTCATTTTAAATGGTCTCAGATCAGCCGGCGAGAGTGTGAGGAAAAAGAGCTTCAGAACATCTTAAGAATCAAAAGCTGCTGGCTCTGGAGACTTGCTCGCCTCTCCACACTGGCGCAGTAACTTCACTGATGAAGCTCAGTCTGGCTGCCTGGATCCGTTCCTCTGCTTCAATCGCCCATAAATGAAAGACAATGTACCCAATTAGCCAAGCAGCCGGTACTTGCAAATAGTTGATCTTGGCTTCTGGCTCGCTCTTCTGGCCATCCTGTAAATATTGACTGTAGCTTATTAAAGAAGTATGATGGTGAGGATTTAGCTTTTCTATTCAAAGCATGAGTTTTACCAAAACATCAGTTTTTATACACTGTCAGAAAATTGCTCAACATTTTTACCCCATTTGTGCTTTTTCAAAAAGTACAGCTTTGCACCTGAAGAGTTCATAATAGTCAGAAATGCATATTGGTACCATACTGGTATACATTTCTGTACCTAATGGTACATATTAGGACTTTTTAAAGGGTACTGCACCAATGACAGCTGGGGTACATTGACTTTTTTTCTAACAGTTTATATAGATTTTTTAAAGAATAGAGATACCAGAGGACACAGGGAGGTGTTTCCCTTAAAGCCACTGAGCGAAGGAAAGTGAGGTGGGCTGTTTCAAGGTGATGGGTGTTAGATTTGTGGCAGTAAAACATTTTGATGGTGATGTGAATCACTGCAGCAGTGCGAAATGCAGTAGTTTTGTGGTCTTCGCTGTCTTGCAGTAGTTGTTTAGGAAACAAGCATACGGTATGACATGCATCTACCCACACAAAGAAAGTGGGAGGTCATATTTGTATGTATATGCCAACACTTATCTTCGAAACAGCATGGTTCCTGTAGCGATCGTACAGTATGTGCGTCGTACGTCGATAATGTGTGCATGATGTATTTGCATTCAATAAACTCTGTGTTTCTGTATAAAAGATACATTCACACTTTCACTGCAATGTTTTCTGCTGTTGAACTCTGCAATAGGGCATGTCATAATATAATATTTTACGATAGACAGCAAATTATTTTAGTGATCAATAACTAAGCACGTAAATCAATCCAATGCATTCGATTTCTGTTCACAAATCTTTTAAAAATTACGATAATAGCTTTATCAACAGTACATTAAAGGGATAGTTCACCCAAAAATGAAAATAATGTCATTAATGACTCACCTTCATGTTGTTCCAAACTCGTAAGACGTCCGTTCATTTTCAGAACACAGTTTAAGATGTTTTATATTTAGTCCGATAGCTTGTTGACCCTTCATTGAAAATCTATGTACGGTATACTGTCCATGTCCAGAAAGGTAATAAAAACATCATCAAAGTAGTCCATGTGACATCAGTGGGTCAGTTAGAATGTGTTGAAGCATCAAAAATATATTTTGGTCCAAAAATTAAAAAAATACAACTTTATTCAGCTTTGTCTTCTCTTCCGCGGTTGTGAAGCGCATGCGCGAGACTAAAGTCAGGTGACGCGGATGACGTGTTATCCTCAGACATGTTTACAAAGTTTTTTTTTTCAAACTTACAGCGTGCATCTTCCTCAGACTGTAAACAAAAAAAACAACTGGGGCGCACCAGATAACACGTCAGCTGCGTCACTGCAGTCACATAACTTTAGTCTCGCGCATGCGCTTCACAACAGGCGCGGAAGAGAAGACGGTGCTGAATGGAGTCGTAATTTTTGTTGTTTTTGGACCAAAATGTATTTTCGATGCTTCAAAATATTCTAACTGTCCCACTGATGTCACATGGACTACTTAGATGATGTTTTATTACCTTTCTGGACATGGACAGTATACCGTACATAGATTTTCAATAAAGGGTCAACAAGCTTTAGGACTAAATATAAAACATCTTAAACTGTGTTTGAAGATGAACAGAGGTCTTACAAGTTTGGAACGACATGAGGGTGAGCTAATAATGACATTATTTTCATTTTTGGGTGAACTATCTCTTTAACATTATGACAGCTAGGGTAGCATAAAGTGGCACAAAAACAATATGTTGATGGCACTGATAGGGAAGGGTTTAGCAATCTCAGCCTCTCTTAAGTATTTAGCAATGTTTAAGAATGCATGAGAAGAAAATAAAACACAAAATATGGGATGACAGCACAGGTGCTTTCAGTGGGGGCAGGCAGCTTCACTATATATTATATAGTATATAATGTGTTTCATTTTATACTAACTTTTTAAGACTTAATTTATTTCTGAATGAAGTGCAGATATATCCTATAAAGGCCATTTGCATGGATGAATAAAATGATTAGCAAATCTTAACAAGCAAAAAATAGAAATGAAACCTTGCTGATGTTTCACTGTAGCACATTTTCACTCATTCATTTATTTGTATGTATGTGTGTGCCTCGCCAATTGCTTCTGATTTCTAACCATTATAATTAGGGATGCACCGATCGGATTTTTTTGGGCCGATACCGATTTAAACAGACAACTTCTGACCGATGCCGATACCGATATCAAACACTTGTATACAATACTATACAGTTGGTTTATTAGGTAGTTTATTTCTGCATCAAATTATTTTTACTGAACATGGATTGGATCTAATTAACATTCAACTGACCAACATAATAAGAGAGGCAAACAAATATAATAAGACAGCATGACAACCTTCAGAGGTGGTTTTTGCTATTCAGCATTTATTTTATTAACAACATTAACTCATTTTTTACATATTATGGATTTCTTGATGCAGTTAATTAATAAACAATCTGTATCGGCCTTTCTCGTGCTATTGCCGATATGCCGATGGTTTCAAATTCATCAAATATCGGCTGATTAATATCGGCGGCTGATACATCGGTGCATCACTAATTATAATGCCAAATTATGTGTTAAATGCATTAAATATGGATGTTAAACATATTTAATAAAAAAACAATAAAATCAACATCTAAATTGCATCCCTGAACATTGATCTGTAAAGATTTGCACAAACGCGTCTATTATCTAAATGCTGTCCACTTAATGATATTGTACTTTTCAATGTCTATTCAAATGTGCAAAGTTGCATACGTTAAAAAGCCACATATCTGTGGATGTTTGTGCGGCTTTACATACAAATACTAATGAGATCATGTTGGCACTTCTTGTCTGTGGACATGTCGAGTTGAGCGAGACCACATGCTCTAAGCATTGTGCTGTTTGCAGCATTTGAAGGGGGAACAGTTAGAGCTGTCATTGTGCCTGGAAGGCTGTGGAGAGGCATCGCACAAATCTTCTGTTGCATGGGCCCTGCAGCTCACTCCAGGAGGGTCGGGTTTGCACACAGATTTGCATGCTGTTCACACTGTGTTTGTGACAACAAACCGCAGCCACGGCGGCACACGCCCCTTCAAACCTATTACATCCCTCCTGGAGCTGCTTGGTGGAGAGGCTGAGAAGAGAAGCTAAAAAAACGAATGCAAAAAAAGAGGAGCCAGATGAACTGGTGAAGTCTCTCCTGAAACACGCTTCCAAGCGGAAAACAAAGGGGTCCCATTGGAGACCAGTGGGGTCTCCTTCGGTGAAATCTAACTTAGTTTGGGATGCGAGCACATCTGCAGCTGAGCAAACTGTTACGCTACATTCATATTACATTCCTTTTTGTTTATTTATTAGGGTTGTGCGCAAATTGAACTGAAATTGAATTTGAATTGATTTTTTAAAAAGTATTAAGGAAAGCTGTACTGCTGCTTGAGTATCAATTTGATGCATTCACTTCGCTCTAAAAAATACTGAGTTAATTCCAACCCATAGTTTGGTCAAAAAGGGACAAACCCAACAGTTGTGTTATAAATGAACCTTTGCTGGGTGGGTTTCAGATATGGACATTTTTATTTTAAATTCTAATTTAAGGTGTGAACAATTCTACCCAAACCTGCGTTTTAGCTACCCTGTTAAAACCAAATCAATGCGGTCTTTGTATTCGGATACTGTAGAAACTATTATCTAGTGTTTGACACTTTCAAATGGATTTGTTGGGGCTAGACCTTTCTTTTGGTCGGATCGATGTAAGCATAAACACAAAGAGCTTTATGTGAGGTGTTATTTAGAACCGCTCATTAAATCTGAGTGGAGAGATTAATTGTGTTGTGTTTGGGTTGAGATGATAAGAGGCTTAGGTATTGATCCAGTTCTTCAGGCCCTTAAAGGATGAGTTGAGCCCAAGTCCCACGGTTGGAGTCCAGGGCAGAGAATATACTGGCTGAGTATCTTATAGCCAGTGGAAAGAGAAAGACAATAAAGTTAAAGTGACTCAATACTTTTTGACAATTGCTACTGTTTAGTCAATTACCTTTACTGTCATGTTGCTTATACTCTCATCCAAAGCAGTTTCAAAATCAACTTTTTACCTCAGCTTTCAATGGCTGATAAATTAAGTATATCGCTGCAATATTTTTTATATATTTATTTTAAAAGCATGTGTGACCTTGATGTTAAATTCAGGCTGAAGTGTTATAATCTGATTATGAGATTAGGAGCATCAAAGTTTGATTTCACTCATTGATTTTACATTGACTTTAATTTTAGCTGATATTAAAGATATCAAGGTTGTATTTTCACAGAATCTTCTTTACATTATGTAGGAATATTTTGTAACACTTTGTAATAGAGGTAGACCGATTAATCGGTTTTGCCGAAAGTTCATGCCTATAGTTAATTGGTGGAACAGTCGGCTATTGGCAAAAATCCATGTCGATAGTTTTTCCGAGTTGCGTCCATTGCTTCATATCATTATGAAAAAATTATTATGCTGACTACAGTAGACGCTGAATTAACGGCTACATTAACACATCTAACAAATAAAACTTTTTTTGTTAATTTTTATCTTTTTTATTATAACTGCAATACCATGCAATACGTAAGGAATAATTGACGACGGGCCGTTGAATTATTCGAAATAATGCGCACCCAAGGTGATAATGTGGCACGATGCGAAACGGAGTTACAAACTTTTGTAATAAATTGATTTTACATTGATTTCAATTTTTGACATGACCTTAGTCCATATTAAAGATATTAAGGTTATATTTTCACAGAGTCTTCTTAACATTATGTAGGATGATTTTTTGTAACACTTTATAATAGAGGTCGACCGATTAATCGGTTTTGCAGGTATTTCATGTCGATAGTTCATTGGTGGAACAATCCGCTATTGGCAAAAATCCATGCCGATAGTTTTTCCGAGTTGCTTCCATTGCTAAATATTATTATAAAAAAAATATTGTGCTAACTAGATGCTGAATTCACGGCTTTATTAACATGTATAAAAATATTTTTTTTGTTAATTTTACAACAAAAAACGGGCCATTGAATTATTTGAAAATAATGCGCACCCAACGTGATAATGCGGCCCGATGCGAAACGGAGTTACAATGCGGGTGTGCATTGTTTTCAAACTTTTGTAATAAATTGATTTTACAATGATTTCAATTTTTGACATGACCTTAGTCTATATTAAAAATATCAAGGTTATTTTTTCACAGAATCTTCTTTACATTATGTAGGATGATTTTTGTAACACTTTATAATACACTTTATAAATTTTGCCGATAGTTCATGCCTATAGTTCTTTGGTGGAACAACTGGCTATTGGCTTTTATCCATCCCGATAGTTTTTCAGATTTGCGTCCATTGCTTCATATCATTATGAAAAAATTATTATGCTGACTAGATGCTGAATTAACGGCTACATTAACATATCTAACAAATAAAACTTTTTTTATTATAACTGCAATACCATGTACACCAATACATAAGGAATAATTGACGACGGGCCGTTGAATTATTCGAAAATAATGCGCACCCAAGGTGGTAATGCGGCACGACGTGAAACGGAGTTACAACGTGGGTGTGCATTGTTTTCAAACTTTTGTAATTTTTCAAACTTGTGCATTGTTTTATAACTTTTTTAATAAATTACGGCACTGTTTCACTTTGAGTGTTACACCGGTTTCACACCGCAAGCGTGAGCAGCGCGTAAGCGGTGTGTTTTTTTTCGGCGCCCATGTTAACAAGTTAAAACATGCACACCGCACACGTGTGCTCGCTTGACAGGAGAGTCGCTGAAGCAGCAGTGCTGCGATCATTTCGGCGTCAGCTCTATTTTTGCTGCGCTACTCAATTAAAGTGACAGTGCATTGTCGTTTAAATAGTCGTGGATTGAAGCGAAAAAGTGTCATTTTACCATAAAATCCTGAATGTGACACCATGTGTGTTTCAAACAGTTATGACTTTGAGCAATTTAAAAGAAAGCAATGAAATATTTAAAAAAAATGTGTGAAAGCACAATGGCCATGCGCGGCAAACGCTTGTGGTGTGAAACCGGAGTTATGTGTTGTGTTTTATCAATGAATCGGTCGATTAATCGATTATCGCAAGTACGGACCAACCTAGTCAATAGTATCAGTAAAATCCACTATCAGTCGACCTCTACTTTATAATAAGGGTCGATGAATCATCATGTACTAATACTTAAATTAACTCTTACTTACTTAAATATGAAGTAATGCTTGGTTAAGGCTTGTACTAATCATAAACTAATGAAGAGTCATCATGAATTACAACATGACTCATGACTCAACACATAAATTCGTTGTTAATTAATACATTAACAACTAAAAATATGTTATGTGGTATTTTATGATGACTCTTCAGAATTTAGTACTTGCATTAACTCAGCATTAGTTCATGCTGAAGTAAAAATAAATGTATGTCTTAGTTCATTATGATACCTGGACCTTTATTATAAAGTGTAACCATGATTTTATGTTATCACCAACTGAATTAGGCTGAGCTCAGTTCTCAAGCCGTGATTAAATCACATGATCTGATGATCTCATCACTGTCACACTGACACAGGTTTATATCTTATCATCTTTCTGTCTCCAGCTCTCTTGTCACTGAGATGATCTCAGCTTGTCACTCTGACATTTCAACTTGATGGCTACACGTCACCTCAGGCTCAGCCTCGTCAAGACTGAATACCTCCCTCTTTCCGAGACCTCCCACACTTAATCTACCTCAGTTTTGGCAGAAATTCACACAATAGTCACCTCCTTGTGCTTAAAAACCTGGCAGTTGTCCAAAATGATCAATTGATTTTCACTCATCACATTCTAGATTCTTCATACTCTGCAACACTGTATACTACATGTATAGTACACTCACCTAAAGAATTATTAGGAACACCATACTAATACTGTGTTTGACCCCCTTTTGCCTTTAGAACTGCCCTAATTCTCAGTGGCATTGATTCAACAAGGTGCTGAAAGCATTCTTTAGAAATGTTGGCCCATATTGATAGGATAGCATCTTGCAGTTAATGGAGATTTGTGGGATGCACATGCAGGGCACGAAGCTCCCGTTCCACCACATTCCAAAGATGCTCTATTGGGTTGAGATCTGGTGACTGTGGGGGCCTTTTTAGTACAGTGTACTCATTATCATGATAAAGAAACCAATTTGAAATGATTCAAGCTTTGTGACATGGTGCATTATCCTGCTGAAAGTAGCCATCAGAGGATGGGTACATGGTGGTCATAAAGGGATGGACATGGTCAGAAACAATGCTCAGGTAGGCCATGGCATTTAAACGATGCCCATTTGGCACTAAGGGGCCTAAAGTGTGCCATTACACCACCAGCAGCAGCCTGCACAGTGGTAACAAGGTATGATGTATCCATGTTCTCATTTTGTTTACGCCAAATTCTGACTCTACCATCTGAATGTCTCAACAGAAATTGAGACTCATCAGATCAGGCAAAATTTTTCCAGTTTTCAACTGTCCAATTTTGGTGAGCTCGTGCAAATTGTAGCCTCTTTTTCCTATATGTAGTGGAGATGTGTGGTACCCGGTGGGGTCTTCTGCTGTTGTAGTCCATCCGCCTCAAGGTTGTGCGTGTTGTGGCTCCACAAATGCTTTGCTGCATACCACGGTTGTAACAAGTGGTTATTTCAGTCAAAGTTGCTTTTCTATCAGCTTGAATCAGTCGGCCCATTCTTCTCTAACCTCTAGCATCATCAAGGCATTTTCGCCCACAGGACTGCCGAATACTGGATGTTTTTCCCTTTTCACACCATTCTTTGTAAACCCTAGAAATGGTTGTGCGTGAAAATCCCAGTAGCTGAGAAGATTGTGAAATACTCTGACTTCAGTTTGGAGTTCAGGAGATTGTCTTGACCAGGACCACACCCCTAAATGCATTGAAGCAACTGCCATGTGATTGGTTGATTAGATAATTGCATTAATGAGAAATTGAACACGTGTTCCTAATAATCCTTTAGATGAGTGTGTATGTATATATATATATATATATATATATATTACACACATTATTAATATTTTATCACTCCTTTCACACATACAGTTTTTACTGGTAATTTACTGGTAAATTGCTGTTAACAGATCATGTGTGAACAGAACCTTTCTGGTAAATCATTGCTGCCAATTTACCAGTAAGAAAGGTTGTAAGATGTGTGAACTGAGAATAAGGGTTGCCATTACAACAGACGACTTCAGAACACCCTGACAGCTTCGGGCCAGTAATAATGATAAAGATAAATAATGATTTCCTATTTAAGACGAGTAGTTATACGAGCAAGTTCGGTGGTACAAAATAAAACATAGCGCTTTTCTAAGTGGATTTAAAAGAGTAACTATATTTTATGGCGTAATAGCACTTTTGGGAGTACTTCGACTTGCCTGAAAAGTCCGCTCCCCTTCTCACTCTCATAATGGGAGAGGGAGGGTGTTACTGCGCCGAGTCGAAGTACTACCAAAAGTGCTATTACGCCATAAAATATAGTTCCTCTTTTAAATCCGCTAAGAAAAGCGCTATGTTTTATTTTGTACCACCAAACTTGCTCATATAACTACTCGTCTTAAATAGGAAAAACGTTGATGTGTTTGGTCACTTCTAACTTTATCTCTAAATGGCAGCATTGAATGAATGGGGCTAAGCTAAATGCTATCGTAGCGTCGCAGCGCGCTCCAGCGCTTACGTGCACACACACAGATGATAGAGGGATGATTCAACAGTTCTTAGTTAAGGTAATAACATATTTTAATATTGAAAATGAGTAGACTATTCCTTTAACGTCCACATCTCTTCACCAAAGTTGTTAAAAACAGCTTACCATCTACCGATTTGTCCACCTCTTTCGCACAGTCTTTGTGAAGCCTATGTTTAAACATTACTGCTGTTCAAGATTTTAAAATTATAAAAACCTTATTTAAAGATAAAAATAACTCTACCGGTAGTACCGTGATACATATCGTTATTATGATACAAAATGAATCTTATCATGATATAAGACTTGAAGCCTATTGCCCACGGCACATGAATTACCTCAAAATTTAAGGCAGCACGAACACTTACTTACTTTTTTAAAGTTGAACCAAAAAAATCTCTTTTTTTTTTACAGTAAAACATCTTTCGCCAAAAAGTAAATGCATTTTGTATTAACCACAAACCCATTTGTCCATAATTGACAGCTTCTTGTTTGACTCATGACTGGCTGTCTTAACTGTGGCCACTCTTTCTGAATCTGTCCAGTGGTCTTGCCTTATTTCTGAGTGTGAGGTAGACACATTTAGCTCTAATGCAGCTTTCCGTCTCTCTGCTCCTGGCAGAAACAGAAAAAAGGAAGCCTATTGTGAGTTGAGCTATTACCTGATAACAGGCTGTCATTTTCAAACCATTTTGAAGTCATTTGCCGCTCTTTGTAGTGCCCCTGTAGTAGCACTTGCGTTTCCACTCAACCCACCCTTGGTTTCGACGATGCAGTCTTTTTCTGCTCTCATGTATGAAGACAACTCCTTACATAACTGATCATACAACTGATTGAGCAAGCACATATAGAGTCTCTCTCACAGTACAACCGCATGGACCTACATTTGCATTTACCAGACACAACATCCAGAGCAGCTTACACATGACAAGGCAAAAGTCATTTATCATACGAGAACCAAGAGTATGAGCAGTAGGGGAGAGCAAGGTAAGTTGTCACACTTTTCACACTGTCTAACATATGTTAAATTTATTACATTGAGTATGTTTACATGCACAGAATAAGTGGATAACTATCAAAAATCTGCTTATTATAGAAACCTGTTTTCATGTGTTAACATACAAATCAATAAACGGGCTATGCTGACACCTGCGTTAACATAGGATTTGGAGATTTGTCAGGTTTCTCGCAGGCAGTGACATCATCGCCTGTAGTACAAAATAGTCGATCAAAAGCCGACGGCATATCTGTCTTAAGCTATATTGTTTTATCTCTTTTCGTGTCTCCAGAACCTGTAAATGAATTGTTTCGTTGCAAAACGAGATAACCACCGTTTTTTTAATTGTTCAGAAATCTCGTTTTTTGGTTGTGCATTCCAATTAATTTCAATTTAACTGCAGTTGGTTTGTTTTGATTTAAACCTTCATAACTTAAAAAATACAGCTAAGTAGCACCATAAAACAAAAATGTTTTGACAAAAATGTTAAATGGATTTATCTCGTTTTGCAACGAAACTCTTCAAATATAACATCAGTTTTTATTTTCCCAGTTTCTCTACCAACTGCTTTAGTAGAGCAGAGACTTTTATGTGTACTTTGCGCTTACTTCCGTGTCTGACATTTATCTTTCACATGCGCACATGGACAAAACCGTGAGAAAGCCGGTTAAGGTGTTTACATGTCGTGCAAAATCGGGGTAATGAGCAAAATACTACCTGTGCCGATCGGTTTTTGCTTATGTCGTTTATGGGCTTTCCCAGATTAAAGAAAAACGTTTTACGCGTTTACATGAGCCCACGTGTTATCAGTTTATTAAGCATAATCGGCGTAAGACTGTGCATGTAAACGCACTCATTGTTGGTCTTGTCTACATCAACAATAACAAGAACTACTAAACTGTAGCCTACAATCCGATTTACGTTGAAGACGATGCCTCGCGTCATTGTTTACTTTGGGGTATATACCTTTTGACCTACTTGCACTTCAAAGAAAATGTAAAAACGTGAATTGGACAATAGGTGCTCTTTAACATTCATACCTAACAAAGTTGTATGCATAAAATATAAAGTGCCACTTTTTTTCTGTCCTAACTTCAGATTAGAGCGATCTTAACCACATGTGAACACGAATTGACTAGAAGTCGTCGTCACACTAAGTGGCTATTTGATTTTTGAGATAAAGGGCCCTATCTTGCACCCAGCGCAATTGACTTTGTCAGTGACGCATGTATCATTCGTATTTTGCACCGGCGCACAGTGGGTTTTTCCCTCCACAGACGCACGTCGGCAAACTAGGGAATGAACTTGCGCTCCCTGGGCGGTTCAGCGCAAAAAAAGGAGGCGTGTTCCGGCCCAAACCATCCCTGATGCTATTTTGCAGTTTCAAAAAACAATTGCGCCACTGACCAAAAAAAACTAGTCTAAAGTCAGTGGCGGGTTGCACGTGGTTCATTATGCGTCTGTGGAGGGAAAAACCCGCTGTGCGCCGGTGCAAAATACGCATGATACATGCGTCACTGACCAAGTCAATTGCGCTGGGTGCAAGATAGGGCCCAAGATGTGTCTCTATGAACAAGTAAACAAGAGAAAGTAGGGTATTTTACAGGAAATACCTTTTTTAACAGAAAGTGCCTTTTTACAAGCAACTGTCTTTTTAGTAGTAAGTATCTTTTACCAGGAAGTGCCTTTTTTAAAAGGATATGCCTGTTTTAGAGCTTCATAATAATGAATGACTGATACAATGACAAAAAATGTAATCTAACTTTACACTGAACATATATACAGAAAAATTATTTCACACAAACTTAACTATCATGTACAAAAATAAACACGTGGGCTCATTGTCATGACAACGGCAAACTTTAATGTGGCTCTGATCCCATCTGCTTTGAATCTAGTTTGTTTATCTACCTGTACATTTCACTGCAAGTTGTATCATGTGTATAACTGTGACAAATAAACACTTGTTTTAAGTTCATATATAAGTTCAGATGCAAAACCCTCTTAGTGCATCTGACACATTTTCTTTTAAATTAGTTTTTTTTATCAGACTCCTAATGGATTCTGCCAACAAACCGGTGTTTCTGAATAGCCTGAGGCTGGGATTAAGTGGATTTGAAGCAAAAATAGAGCATTCGGTTAGGTATCATTATCTCATTTTTGACTGAGATTTCGTTTAGTGGCTTTTGCATTTGGGCTCATCACATAAACACTCCAGATTCACTATATATTGACTTTGGTATAATGTGATTTATAAAACCCTTTAGTCTATTTTTTATTTGTATTTAAATTAAGTATACATTTGAGCATTTGCATAAATATCAGTATTTAAAGGAGCAGTGTGTAACTTTTAATCTAATGACAGAAATGCACTATTATATACATAACTATATTATCAGTAGTGTATAAGACCTTACATAATGAACTGTTATGTGTTTATTACCTTAGAACGAGACGTTTTTATCTACATACACCGCGGGTCCACACATGGAAGTCGCCATTTTGTGCCGCCATGTTTCTACAGTAGCCCTAAATTGACAAACTGCTCTACAGATCGTGTTTTGTCACTACTATATTTTGTCTTAGACAACAATATGTTTGTCCTGTGGCGGCTACCGTAGCTTCTCTATGCGTTTCTGTGAACTGAGCCATTGGTTGCAATTCACAATCTTACTGTTAGATGGAGCTGAAATCTACACACTGCACCTTTAAAGCATTGATATGCAGAATATGCCAAAGAGGTACAACGATCTGTGCCAATGTGTCAATCAAGGTGATGATCCCTGGATGACTTTATGGCTGGCTTATGATTCATGTACTGAAGCTTTACTGTTAAGAACATTTTAGGACAAGAGATGTTGTCCTCTGGACAAGTAAACATCAATCAGCTTTACTTTTGTGGAAAACAAATACCTGGAAACGCTACATGCATAATGTATGAATCTGCGTGACCAGGTGGTCGCTGTGATGTGTAGCTGAAGTCACGGATGTTGTTGAACCCAACTTTAATTTGAATGTGAGGGGTTTGACAGCCCTTACAGCTAAAGCTTCATTGAAATGAGATTTGTACTGCAGAGGAACAATTTATTGCTGAAATATCCTGCAGAGGTGCTGACACATGACTCTTCGTTGTAGGATCTGTTTGAGTTCACGAAAACAAATGTTTGCCAAGAGACTTTTGTTTTTGAAAGAACATTAAGGGTATAAGTAAAATAAACTTAAAATAAAGCCCCAAGCTTCTTTTTATGCACGTTGTAGGTGTTGCATTTGATGTTTCAGTAAGCCTTCACCTTCCTTAAAGATTTTTGTTTGACTTTGTAAACATTTTAGGAAAACATCTCATTAAAAAAGAAAAAGACGTTAACGTCGAATTTTTGCTGGTTCCAATTGCCCATCAGCCACTCGGCGCGACAAATAAAACTCACTGTTTGTGTGCCGTGATGTTTTCCTAATCTTTCCCTGAGGTAAACTTCCGTGTAGCAAACACAGATAAATCCTACAATAATCCGTTGCAATTGGACTGCACATCAACACGTTCTGACAATTCTATACACCAGTGACCGCAAACAATTTCTTTCCCCCTAACCAAATTGGGCTCCACTCCAGACTGTGTTTTGGTCAGTTAAAAAGATATTTTCCCAATTCCCCAAACCATTCAGGCAGGTTTGCAATACAGTCCTGGAGAGGAAGCCATCATTGCTAAACTCTTGGGTAAATTTATCAGCTGCTGATCAGCCCATTGACCTTGGGTAGGTGCCCCTGTATTTCAGGGCCCGATGTCCCATGAAAAAACGGGTTTTTAAAGAATGCAGCGGTGATATAGAGTCATTTTACGAGGCGGCGCCTTACTTTATGACTGGCAATAAAGAACGAAGAAACCCGCTGGAAAGCTTTTTCTCAGCAAAATCTGGAGGCAGAGGGAGGTAATTATCTGCCTGAACTTTTTTGCTTTTACTTACAATGTCTTTGGGGCTTGGGGAACTGATAGATATCTCTATACACTGTGTCGAGTGAAAATGACGGGGGGACATTTTACTCCGGAACAAAGGGAGCTTCAATTCACTCGGGAGTGTCTGATAGGGTGGCGTTAGTCCATGTGTCTGGAAACGTGGAGTTCATTTCATTTCTGCCCAGCGTTCTCCTCTTCCTGAGGGCTAACAGCACTGTGGCTGATTGTTCTCTGTGGCACAAGCATAAATTTCATACACGTACTTCTGATGATCACCTCTTTAATGTTGGGGAGAAGTTCTAAATCACAGCAGTCAAAGTGTTCTTGATGTGCTCAAGCATGTAGGCCGTTGGATCTCGGATAGAATCACATGTTTGTGAAAGAAGATTGTTGTCAAGGTTTTTATTAGATGTTCCCTGTAGATGCACTCAGCCTGTAGCCTGATTTTTTTTTATTGAAATACATGATAACATTAAATTTATATGAGAAGCTCAGATGCAAAAGCCGCTAAACAACACCTCCATCAAAAATGAGATGATGATATTAACCAAATGATCTCTGCATTTATTATCAGTGGCGGCCGGTGATTTCTTTTTTTGAGGGTGCACGATGTGAAGCTCATCACAATATGTATGTAGCCCATCATGTGTGTGGCTCGTCATGTCAAAATATGTGTTCGGC
Organism: Misgurnus anguillicaudatus; assembly: GCF_027580225.2. Lineage (NCBI taxonomy): Eukaryota > Metazoa > Chordata > Actinopteri > Cypriniformes > Cobitidae > Misgurnus > Misgurnus anguillicaudatus. The sequence continues at coordinate 23,013,656 of NC_073345.2, forward strand.
TTGTCTTGTGAGCTTATGTGCATCATGCGACATGTCAATATACGTGCCTGCTGCAGACGCTTCAAAGAGGTTTATGCTAAAAGAGACGCTCGCGTTTGCCAGATACTCACTCAATCTCATGTGTAATCAGAGTTTAGTGTAATGCTGAGTTTACACCAAATGCGTTTTGGGCGTCAAAATCGCGTCTACCGCGCCTAGTTTGCCGCTTGAACACTTTGAATGCATTCGCGCGTGTAGAGCGGAGTAGACGCGCGGAAAAAGCAAGCATTTGACGTGCGTCCGAAGGAAAATCCGCTTCTTGTGGGAGGGGCAACTGCTGTGCGAGTGTCTGTTTGCAAGATGACTGTTGTTACTTGTGCATTTATCAAGAAAGTTACCAGTTTGTATTTGGTAACCTTACTATAGGGGGAAAATAAACGGCGCGGGTCGATAAACGTCACATGACTCAAAAGTGAAGTGTGTATTACAACTTACCAGGTTGCCCAAGGTCCTTTTTATTCCTGTCTCCTTTTTAGAAATAACAACTTGTGTCATATAGCTTCGAGTTACTGCTTGAGTGAGTGACTCCGGGCAGGGCTGCCACCACAGCAGCAGGCAGGCTCCTGATTGGTTAACGCGGCGCGAAATTCCACCAAAGTTCAAATTTTTCAACTCGAGCGTCAGCTGCAAATTCGCGTGAACCGCAAAATGCACAAAAGCACCATTCGCGCGTACCGCGCACAACGCTCAATTTGCACCTTTCGCGCGAGCTTCACGCGCGAATGAGGCGGAAACGCGTCTTCCGCTCCGCGGGACCTCCTGACGCGCGTCAACGCGTCTGCACATTGACTTAACATTGAAATCACTCGCGCTTCACGCCTCTACCGCGGTTGGTTCAAACGCACCATTAAGGAAGTGTTTTGCGAGTGTTTCGTGAGCGCCTCTTTTTATCATAAACCCTTTCGACTAGTGGTGTGAAGGATCGCAGTTGATCTGTGATCCATTTGACTCGTATCATGCGATTCGAGGATTAAATTTAAATAGGGAAACTTCATCATTTGTTAACATTCAAGTGATTTTAAACAATTTAACCACAAAAAGTCGCTAAAGTGAGCAGCTTTCTGTACGCACGCACATGTGGTTAAATTTGTCCGGTCCAGCTCCAGTCAGACGTGATCAACCCCTTAGCCTTTCAAAGATCAGAACTCTTGATGTTTAGACTATAGGGAGAATTGCGCTACTGTGTCTCATATTGTGGTCGATTAAAATACATTTGGAGAATAGAGCAAAGAAAAACAACGTAATATTTTTATTTGGAGCTACTGTTTATGCTGCGCCATTTGGAATTCGCCCTCCGTCTGTGCGCCCGCGCGTTTAAGTGCATTCAGTAGTGCATACACAGAGAGACATGTTTCAAAAAGCATGCAAACATAAAATCTTTTTGTTCTTGACAGGGCACATACAAACAAAATGATCTCCACAGTATTCTTTTTCTAAAATAACAATATAAAACAGTTGTTTATTTTTTAAGTTTATGTATAGATTAGGCAGAAGCCAGTTCATGCTTATCTTAAAGAGACAGTGACCTCAATTAACCTACTTAAGTCTGTGTCATTAATGTTAATCAAACAACCCAAGACAAAGAAAAATCACTTCTGTAGCTCTAAAAAATAATAATTATATTTAATTTGTACAATAAATACAGTGTTATTATTCATTAAATTTGATTTCTGTACCTAATGCTAAAACTTTGTCCTTTTTATATGTTTGGCATTTTTTATTTTATTAAGATTTTTCCCACCCCTTTTTTCTGATTCAAAAAATGATCCGATCCGTGCCTCAAACACTGTAACATGATCCTAACAGTGAGTTTTGTGATCCGTCACACCCCTTCTTTTGATGCTTATGCAGCAGTCAGGTATTTTTAAAGATGCAAGATGCACATGGTTCACATGACGCAACCAACACATATTTTGACATAACAAGCAACACACACAACACATATTTTGAATTCACGCCCCTCAGAAGATAAGTCACCAGCCACCACTATTTATTATATGTTTATGAAATACCTTCACTTCAAATGCCCTTAATCCCGGCCTCAGGCCATTCAAAAATACCACTTTGTTGGCAGAATCCACTAAAACGCTACATATATTTTTCAATTAATTTCAAATATTTTTTTTTATTTCAACACACCGTGCAAAACGACCATGGATCACATTCAAACCTGGGTCCCTTATGAGTACTTGAGCTGCAATACAACCCCATTGTGGCAGTCAAATGTATCACAGCACCCCCTAATGTGTGGATCAGTTTTTATATTTTGACTTTAATTATTTGCAGTTTTTCTAATTGCATCTTTAGTTATTTTGCAACTCTTTACTATGTCTTGTCCAAAGAAGTGGATTTTTGCCAAAAAGCTTGCATGCACTTAGAGGGTTTTGCATGAAAAGACAGTCAAATTTGTGAAATACCAATAAAATGACTAAAGTGACCATTGTGAAGATATAGCATTTCAGTTACTAATACATTTTTCATTGCCATTAAATTGAAATTACTGAAACTATACATGATAAAAAAGCTAATTTACAAGAAAACATGTCAGGCACACTCCAAGGTGCATCTAATCTCTTCGTACAGGATACACATATACATACATATATCAACAAGATTGTTTGAAAAAATGAAAACAGCCCCCATGCTATGTGTACTGTATATAAATCACCCTTTTTAGAATGAACATTCTTTATACTTTCTTTACTTTCTTTAGTTTAGGCTTATTTCTTTGAAATTACAGACTTGAAACTGGTCTGCAGCTACTAAAACCAATTCAATAAACGGCATCTAAAAAACTACAGAAGATTAACTTACTATAAATTAGAGGTCAGATTCAACTAACCTGTCATGCTGATCACAAATAAAGCATTTTCAATTAGATGCTCTAAAAACCCATGTGGCTTCCCCATTCAGATCAAAAACCGTTCAGCGCAATTAAAAGCCATCTTGCCATGCATGAATCCGAGTTGTGGTTTTATCAGTGTTAAATAGCCACAGTGTGTTCTGCATGCATTCAAAGCCTCATAATCATTTAAAACAGCAACAGTGCCGTCTTAGAGATTTTCTGTAGACTCTCTGCCACATGCCCACTAACTGGAATCTGGCCAATAGAGTGGAAAGCTTTCATTATAAAAGTGTTTTATTTATTTATTAGTTTTATATTCAGCATCACGTCTGATTAATTAGCATCCTGATTTCTGTAAAGTAACTTTTAACTTTTATGAACCCCATGTAATTAAAATTAGAGTTGTTTAGTTATTAGTGCGTACTTTATGCTGGCTTCTACTGTATATGCTTGTGCACTGAACTTATAAGATACTTACTGGAAGCGGATTTGCAAGTTTTATTTACATGTTGCCTTTTAAATTACATCTCTATTGAAATTTTAAAGATGTCCTCTCCTCTTCAGGCATGCACATTTTTCACAAATAAAATGCTCTTGTTTCCTTTCCTGATAACATCTGCCACCAAGAAAGAAAAATTTGTCATTATCCTCAAAAATACATACAAAAAAACATGTTTCTCAATTTCAACAGATTTTATTAGATTCGCTTTTTTGAATTTGGCGACCCCTAAGCTCACATGGCCTCATGGGATATAAAGTGTAAACGGTATGCACACTTAGCAGTGGCGGCCGGTGACTTTTATTTCAAGGGTGCACGATGCGAAATTCTGCGCATCGAGTGAATCTATGTGGATCACGTGTCTTGTCAAAATAAGTGCCTGATGCAGACACGTCTAAAGAGTTTATGATAAAAAAAGACGCTCGCGTTTGCCACATACTCACATAATCTCATGCATAATCAGAGTTTACTGTTAAAGATGCAATTTGTATAATCTACGCCGCTAGAGGGCGCCAGATCAAATCGATAACAATGACGTAGATTAATGATGTTCTGAAGCAGCTTGGACTGATGGGATTTGTTGTCTTTAACTCAAATGCTGATGCCCATCAATCAGACGGGAACGAGAAATCATGTTACACATGAGGTAAAGTAATCACGTTTTATAAATGTTGTGTTTGATGACATCATTTTTTTCATTATGTAAGGTTTCATGTAATGTTCAAAACGCAATTGTTAGTTGTTAGTCATAGATGTTACAGTATAAGTCCAATACGATGGTTTGTTAACACAGCACAGAATTAAGTGTTCAGATGAACAAACTTACCATAAAAAGCGAGTGGCCCGACAGACGCTATTACTTCCGCATTTGTCCACGACACTGTTGTCATGTGGTTTTTACGTCAGTAAAGGCGGTAACAAAGGGTTACAGGCGACTGCACTGCCCCATGTCACTGTTTAGGGCAGCAATTTACAAGTAGTTGAAAACATTATAGATATTGTTAGTAATCATCTGGACAAAATATATAACACCAGACTAGTGGTTTTTGGATATTTTACTGCAAATATTTTACAAATTGTACCTTTAACGGAGTGTCTTGCGTGTATTTTGTGAACGTGAGCGTCTCTTTAATCATAAACGGTTTGGGCGCGTGTGCAGCAGGCACTTATTTCGACAAAACACGTGATGCACATGGTTCACATATTTTGAAAACACAAGCAACACACAACACTCCGAACACATATTTTAAACTTGCGCCCCTCAGAAGAGCAGTCACCAGCCGCAACTGACATTTAGTATGTAATGTATATTTAAAATAAGGACGGTTTGTATTTTGTTCGTAGCAATTTGCATATATGCATTATGTTCAGCAGTTCTCCAGTGTGCTTTTGCATTGTACTTTTATCAAGCAGTTGCAATTAAGCAGCTCCTTTCAACGAAGCCCTCATTATGTTTACTTTCGACTCCAACCTGCCGACTGCCTCGCTAACATTAGCCAAACAAAGCAAAGCCTCGATACATCGCTGTAACTTCATCCTAAGCTCGAAAAACAAACCCCAGCCTGTTGTTTCCCAGACAACAATTTGTATAAAAAGTAAACACTAAAGCAGAGGAGTTCAAACATCTCTGTAGGGTGAACGATACCCAAATGTGCATATTTAAATCGAGCTCATATATTTTCGTGCTTCTCGTCTTGTCATTTTTTTTTTACTGTTGAAGGCTTTGTATTCTAATAATCCGAGCTATCGCTCATACTTTCATTTGACTGCCTCCCACAAGCCTCTGTTCTCACTTATTTTTTCATTTGTCTAGGAGATGTGGAACCCTGGAGGTATGACTCTAAATGAGAGCATACCTGCATATTATTACATCATTCCCAAACCGTCCAATGACAGAGGCCTCGCTTCCATTTTAAGCACCCGCTCCAAAAATTAATCAGTGCCGGGCTCAGCATTCGTCTGGATCCGTTAGTGTATGGAGCCAAGCTGAGATTAGGCAGGTTGCAATAGTAATTGTTACCGGGAAAGTATCAGAATGGCTAAAAACTGGCCAGAGAGACCGATCCTCCAAGCCTGTTACCTCAAAAAAACAGAAATAAAGGCTCAGCACTCCCGGAGTGCAAACATAGCCGTTGTGGGTAGTATTACAACTCCTCGAATCAGCAATTTTCCCCCCCCTTCTGTCTTGGTTTAGATTCAGTGAACCACCAGTCTCCCAGAGTCAATTTACTTTTTCAGTTCCAGCCCCGACCACGGTACATTCAAGCTCAACAAGCAATAGATAGCAATATTGTAATCATAAAAACACTCTGGACGCTCTGTGCTCACTGTATATTTTTGGCTACTATCATTTCAGTCCTTATTTTATTTAGATGTCTCACCAGAGACGCAAGCTCCCTACAAGCCTTGGTGCATAATTGTGAGCCAGTTTTTTGTGTTATTTAATAAATGAAGTTTATTTAAGTAAGTTCGGGAGGAGCATGGTCACGTAATCCAACCAATCAGCATTCCTCCTCCACCCCATCATCACCTCACACTCTGTTTGTACATCCAGGAGGGGGGAGTACTCTGGGTTCGGGCTAATATACCGAGCTCGGAGCCCTACCCTTGGACAGCAAGCCAAATGTGCTTTATCTCATTAACCTATTGATTACATGTTAATGCGAACTCGTGAAATCATCACATTCTGCGAAAATATAATCTTGATAATATATTTCATATTGACCGAGTAGGGCCATGTCAGAATTTAAAATTAATGTGAAATCAATGAGTGAAGTCAAACCTTGCTCTTAATTTTATAATTAGGTTATGAGACTTTAGCCTAAATTTCACAGGAAGGATGACAATTGCTTACGTTTTGATAAAGTGATGCTGAGTAGCTACGTGAAAGATGTTTCTGCAGCCGGGCGTGACAAATGCCGACCAAGAGTTTTCCTCTATTAGAGGGTGTACCAAAATTTCGACATTATCATTATGCAAAATAGCAAGGTTTCATGCATCATATTTACGAGGGAAGATGGATTTCCAGAATCTCCTGGAAAGCAATTATTTCTGGAGCTTGATTGATCACAACAAGCAAACGCCCAAATGTCGCAAGAGAAATTGAGGTAAATTTATTCTGTATCCACAAGAAATGTTATGGAGCGCTAGATCTTTCCACTAAGGATCCACAGATATCCAAGATATCCAAAGTAGAGTTTTTGAATAGATTTATTTTGGTCAACTGAGTGTGTTTTTCTGCAGCAGACATTTCATTACTCATGCAAGTTGTGTAATGGTGATAAAGCACTTGCCACGTTGTTTGTTGCTTTGGATTAAACAAAGCATCTGGTAAATGCATAAATGTAAAGTGACAGCACTGGGTTCCTATAGTAATAAAAAGTTGGCACTAGAGCAGTACCATTTTAAAAAGTACTCTTTTGTACCTACAAATTACATACTGGTACCTCAAAGGTTCATATCTGTACCTAAATGGTACATACTTTTTAAAAGGTACCATCCCAGTGACAAAAAGGTATAACTTTACTAACGCTCAGTGGTTGAGCATTGCATTAGCAGCGCAAAAGGTTGTGGGTTCAATACCAGACAACACACATGCTAAGAAAATATATACCTGTACATTGTAATGCACTGTAAGGGGCAGTTCACGTTTTGTGTCTAAAACAAACGTTGAAACTATGGTGCGCTCCCCCTCCTTTCTAACTGTGCGTTCACACCAGACGCGGAAGAGGTGGCAAGCGCGAGTGATTTACATGTTAAGTCAATGCAAAGACGCGAATAGGCATCCTACGACGTGGTATGCGCGAATGTCATGGCGCATTTGGTGCGGAACGCGCTGCCTGGATGGTGCCGCCGCATCAATTGGGCGTTGCCACGGGAAATGCGCAAGTTGAAAAATCTGAATTTTGCCAGATAGTCGCGCCGCGTTTACCAATCAGGAGCTTGCTCTAGTAGGGACGTGTTTACAGGAAGCGAGCGGAATCGCAGGATCCCCTCCCATGATGCAAATGTTTGCGTGCATGTCTTGAATGACTAGAATTTCAAGCACGGCTTTCACGCGCGAATGAACCCAGTAAACTCAAAATGTTCAAGTGTCCATCTACGTTACTCGCTCTAGATTACTCGCGGGATTTAACTTCGTGTCATGCAAATTTTTCGCTCGAGTTGAATATTTTCAACTTGGGTTTTCGCGGCAAACACGCCACCCATATTGCGTCATTCGCATCGCCACGCGAGGACGCGTCTGATCGCATCTTTGCATTGACTTTGTATGTAATCTACTCGTGAATTGTGAACTCGCGTCCGGTGTGAACCCACAGTAACGCTTTCGCTGTGGCATTCTGCATGTGCGTCGCTCTCTATTTGAGCGCATTTCCCGTGCGGCTACATTTAAAATAACGCAATTGCGCACTCAAACACGCGAAATGTGAGTCCGTTCGGATAGAATTGTCTGTCAAATGCATAAATATAAATAACATAATGACTTTGTATGTAATCTACTCGTGAATCGTGAACTCGCGTCTGGTGTGAACCCACAGTAACGCTTTCGCTGTGGCATTCTGCATGTGCGTCGCTCTCTATTTGAGCGCATTTCCCGCGTGGCTACATTTAAAATAACGCAATTGCGCACGCAAACACGCGAAATGTGAGTCCATTCGGATATAATTGTCTGTCAAATGCATAAATGTAAATAACATAATGACTGTTAATTTATCACCAAGAAATAGATGCATTAGTTACAAAAGTAGAGAATATAATAGACACTACAAACCACTAATATGTCTTTTTCATAAGTTGTAAGAAAGGTTTGTTACATAAAGTGTAAATTGATGAGCTAAAAGATACTCTTTGTACTTATTTATCTAAATATAAAACAGAAGCGTTTTGTGATATGTCTTTCATTGGCTTCCCTTCTGTATTTTCAGGGTTTTCATTTTGCCCTCTTGTCTGTTTTACGTCTCCCAACATTTAAAATCAGCTTAATATTCTCGCCTGTGCTCGTCTCAGACGCAGCTCACGTGCTCGGGTTACTGCCACACAATACTGATGCAATCAAAGATGTGTTTGATGCCCAGAAGTTATGGGCTGTCGTATCTGTGCTCATTCCCTTCAGTATCTCAATGCCTTTTTTCTCTCTTCGTGGGATTGTATGTAAAATGAGTGATGAAAACATTCCTGTAGTACATTTTACGTGATCAAATGTTGCGCCTTTGAGTTGAACTTTTGGATGTTAACTTATCTTTCATGAATTAATAATAACTGGTTGTGATATGTGTTCTTGGTGTTTTGAACAATGTGTTTTCTTTCGGCTACTAACCTCATGTTTGGGGGGATGGCCCAGACTTTTATTCCTAAATATTTAATTATGCTGCCCGAGGCAAGGACTAGGAGGCTTAAATGGATAGTAATAATTATTGTTGGTTGTTAATATTATGCATTATTGTTTTGTTTACAGTTATGTTTAATATGCAGTTTTTTGGTTGTTTTTATGATGTTTATAATGTTTTATTAAAAGAGGAAATATTGGGCCCTATTTTAATGATCTAAGCACATTGTATAAATCACACGGCGCACGGCCTAAATGGGCGTGTCCTATGCCACTTTTGCTAATTTAATGACGGGAAAAATGGTTATTCATATTTTCCTAATGAGTTATTGGTTTGTTTTGAGCGAAACGTGCAATAAACCAATGAGAGTCTTATCTCTCACCCCCTTTAAAAGCCAGTTGCGCTGGCGCTATGTCTAATCCCTGTTTAGATGACGGACTTTGTAAACTGAAAAACTAAGCGGAGGAAGAAGACCACCAGTTTAAGAATAATGTTAAAAAAGTGTGTTGTTATCATTTTTATTGAAATTTTTTTTGTTTATTAAAACCTTTAAAAACCCTTTTCTTTCAGTCATAGAGGTACAAATAGCAGGCTTTTAATTGCTGTAAATGTATTAATATCCTACATAATCATTGTAATCTCAAAATAATTTGCAAATATGCAAGAAAAGGTTTGTACTCTAAAAATACAAACAAGAGGTAAAAAATTTACAACGTACGGAGAGCCAAAGCGTTTCAGCACTCGGACAGCGCGATGGGATTTTTAAAAAGTATTACTTAAAATGTTTCGCATCTCACCATATTCACAGAGTCATTATATACAATGAATGCGTATGGTAGCATTTAAAAAACATTTAAAATAGATGCATTTGTTTAAAGCAAGGCATTTATTTATTTACCAGGCTACAGGTGAAGCAGCTCTTTACGCCTTCTAACGTCTCATAATCAGTCCTCATTTATGTTCCAGAGACTAAATAATAATCTTTTACATTTCAATCCTTTAATTTTTCAATTTTTCATATTTTAAAGTGTTTTTGTGCTGCTGCACATTCATGTATTTGATAAGCAAACCTGCGTTGTCGTCCCGTTTATAGGCGCATATTGCTAAAGCGCTCTTTAAATAACAAAAAAACATATTGCGCCATTGACTTCAGACTTCAGTCTCTTTTAGTTGCCTCACAATAGCAACGCGCCAACATTGCGCCTGAACAAACCTCGTTTTCAGACCAGAATGCCCATGGGCGCAAAATTGGGCGCATATGTATTTGCTATTTAAACAACGTGGCGCTAAACGTGAAATGATAATTGCGCCGGGTTGAAACTAGCAAAAGACACTTGCGTAGCGCATTGCGCTGCATTGCACCGGGTGTATGATAGAGCCCATTGTCCGATTCACGTTTTTACATTTCTTTGGTGTGTAAGTGTGTATTAGTTTATGTTAACGATATTCAAAAGGTTACATACCCCAAAGTAAACCATGATGCGAGTAATCGTCTCCAACATAAATCTCTTTTATTTGACTACAAAAAAAACACGGATTGTAGGCAACAGTTTACTTCCTGTGATTGGTATGTAGACAAGATCGACATTCTCATAATTCCTCCCGCTTCGATTCACAGCCTGTAAGTTAACTCCTGTTAGCAGCCGAATCTTTCAAACATGGTAAAGAGAGTCACATTTCCGGCTGACGTCAGAGGTATTCAGGCCAATCACAACGTACAGATTAGCTGGCCAATCAGGGACACAGAGCTTTTCAAATCTATGCGTTTCAGGAAGAGAGTGAAATCTGGAGCTACAAAAATATACGGTATGTGAACAATAATGTGTTTTTTTAACCATAAACATTCGAACACATTGCATTATACCAAATACATAAAATAACGCTGTTTTAGCAATGAAATAGGTGCTCTTTAAAGTCTCTGTAATGACAATTCACACCTTGTTTACACCGAGTTATATTAGATTCTGATTCATGATTTTATGATGAGTCATGATGAAAAGAAGCATTTCCAATTATATATATACATTTATTCAACAGTTCTTTCTGGTTCTCGAATCTGATTGGCTAAGACCTATGCGATATTGTGCTGATATCGGCACTGTAACCGCTTCACCTTTCGTATCATTCCGCCACCTAGTGAATGCCTGGAGGTCCTAAGCAGGCTCATCTCTGAATGGAAAAACACAGACGCCCTGTTTTGAATCACTCTCCGTTTGTCTCATTAGTTTACTAGCTCATAAATCAGTCTGTGAATCCCCAATCGGAAGTTATTCCGTCAAAGATCAGCGCTCTTGGATGTTACGTTACAGTTAATGGGAGAAATGTCTTGTCACATCGTGTGGACGATTAACACTTGGAAAGAGGAATATAAACACTCGTTTTTTTTCTGGAGCTATATTTCTTATCAGAACGCGAAAACACCGTGAAACTGCAGGTAAGCCCCGCAGCTTTTAAATGTAGACATTGATCATTTACTTTATCGTGACGTGACTATTAAAACATGTTATGAGATATCGCCACTGGTATATTTATAAGCAGCATGCAAAAAACATCTCTCTGACACTTATAAAAAAACGTTTTGTATAGTACTGACAAGAACAAAGTTTAATAATAATAATTGAGTGCTCGTATCACGTTAAGAATAAATGAGAAAGCAATAGTAACGTTATACAAGTAGTTTTATTAACTTTTACCTCGCGCCAAAACAATAGCAACACAAAAGACACTAAATATGAATTAAAAAACAAGTAATAGTTTGATCATGACACCAAATACTGCTGATTTGATCTCATTTTGACGATCATAAACAAACAAGGCCAACATGAGAGCCAGGGTATCTCTGTCAGAGATGTAGCCCAGAGAGGGCGGTGGTCAGCGGGGCGAGTGAACACTGATGTCCGCTCATGCTTTGGTTCTCATTCGTACCGAATCTCACTAAGCAAACGTTCAAACAGGCGCTATCTTTACTAATCGACTGCAGATTTAAATATAATACATATACATTCTCGACTGAACTAATCTTAAAACTACACTTTGTGACCAAGAAACGGTAATATAAAGTAACGGCTTTTCCGTCCATTGAGTTGTTATGAGCTTCAAAGCAGCCGAAAGTTTTACCTGTCATTCTGGCCGCCCTCAAATCCGTGGGGGAAGAAGTAGTTCTCAAACAAAGAGGCTTTTAAAATAACTCCGTTGTTGTTTTCTAGTTTTCGTTTTTCAAACATGTGCCGTCGAACTGTTGTATAAAAGCAATATCGCTCTCGGAGTCGTGTGATATAGCTCTATATCATCACGGCTGTGATTGCCTCCGGCACTCTGCCTGCGGCCTCATGCCTCTGGCCTAATCACAGCCGTGATGATATAGAGCTATATCACACTCCTACTCGAGCGATATTGCTTAAATATCTGGCAAAAAAGTGAAGTATAGCTATATTATTTAATGCTAAAGTATTATGTCTGTTTTAGTGCTATTCACAGACTAAGTCATTTTAATGCTGTTGATTCTGTTTCTCAAAGTGAACATATGTGCAGCATTCGAGAGCAGATGTGCAGTACACATTTCATCTAGAATGATTGAAATGAAGATTAGATAAGGTTGATTTTACCCACTTTTCTCAGTGTAAAGTAAATTTAATTTGCGTATCTAAAATGTAGATAAATCAATTTCCAGAAACCACTTACCATAATTTCAGTCAGTAAAATCAAAAGCCATTGTTGTCTTTTTGTGAAGTGTGAAAACTGTAACAGAATGATATAAAAACAGTAAGTCATACTTTGGAAAAAGCCCATCTGGAGATTTATTGCTCATGTTATAGATACTGTGTGTCCCATCCATCTTTATGCAGTCATAACGCCTCGTTTTCCCTCATTTTTCAAGTGGGCTAAGATATGATTTAGTTTATTGATTGCCTTTCTATTAGGTGGCTACAAATGGAAGATATGTGGGATGCTGCTACGAGCCTTAAAGTGATGATATTAACTCAATACACTGAATGATACTTACTCATTTAATGTATGCAGCGCAGGCACTCTGAACTATTACCATTATTAATGTTATCTATCAGCTCAGCAGTTGGCCACGATCCCATGAAACTCCTATTTTACTTACAGTAACATTATACAGATTTTATATATAGGCAGCTGAGGAAATGGCCCAGGGGCAATCCAATTACGATGGCCCAAAATCTTGCTATGTTAACTTTCCCTGCAGGCCGAAATTTGAAGCCGGGGCAGCTTTCCATAGTGGAGTATATTTTAAATTAGTTAACAGTTCCCCTATTGCCACTTACCGTGAGCTTGAGTGCCGTCGTCAGCACATATTTAGTTACTTGTTACTCTGAATCTCATCTAAGCTGTCAAACTGTGCATTAAGACAGTCATTAAAGGGATAGTTCAGACTGAAGAATTTGATGGGACAAGCCGCGTTCTAAGCTGTTGTAAAATGCAAATGAAGGCACACCTGTGACCGAACATTTTATATTAATACACCAAGATGCTCTGTTGCAACTGCAAACAACTTACAGTTAGGATAATAAACTAATTTGCTTGGTGGAAGGACTGTTTAGTTTGATAATAATTATTAAGACACTTAACTATTTATTGGAAATTAGTGACTTGTCATAAAATGCTTTTGCTACCGTATTAAAAGCAATAAAGCCATACGAGTGTTTACATAACATAACTTTATCAGTAAATGGGTTTGAGGTATTCTGCTTTGAATCGCAGTGGCTCTTATGGCTTATCGCTTTAATAAATAATATCCTTCCCATTAAAGGAAAACACCACAGTTTTTCAATATTTTACTATGTTATTACCTCAACTTAGATGAATTGATACATACCTGTCCTTTTTTTAATGCGTGCACTTAATCTTGGTACAGCGCGTCGTGAATGTGTTAGCATTTAGTCTAGCCCCATTCATTTCTTAGGATCCAAACAGGGATGAATTTAGAAGCCACCAAACACTTCCATGTTTTCCCTATTTAAATACATGAGTAGTTACACAAGTAAGTATGGTGGCACAAAATAAATTATTTGAGAGTGTGCAACTGAATTTTACATCCAGTCGCACATGTGCGACCAGTAAATTTGCCTCCCCCACCATCCGTATTTTTTATACATTAAACGTGGAAGGGGCACGTCAATGATCAATGAAATGAGCGATGAAATAATCAATGAGACGCGAGCGCACACGCACGCAAACACACACACATACTCATGAGAATGCTGGTGTCATACAAAATGCATTCACAATTACTTTTTTTGCCAGTTTTGTTAGTCTGGAGCCCTGGCTTTGAATTATTAGGAATTTGTACCTACCTGAGAAAATAACTGGCTAATAGATAGCACACTAGTGAAACTGAAGAACTAAAGCCTATGTTTAAAGGCTCTCTAAGCGAATAATGTGCGACGTCACTTCCTGTTGATGTTTGAACGGTTTTCAAACAAACGGAGCGTAGCTAACGCCTCCCCCTCCCTCTCCCGTCCGTGCTTTCATGAACGCGCCCAACCCCCACCCCCAAAACCTTGTTGTCGTTTATTGGCTGAAACACTTTGTTATGTTTTGTTGTGATATTGCCATTTGTCGAGCCTGAGCTGTCTACAGAGATCGCGTTTTTTTACAGTTTGATCAGCGGACAGGCACAAGCAGATAGTGAGGAGATGTTTGCTGTATGTAACAAAAAAATTTTATGGTCTAAAACGCGTCAATTCGCTTAGAGCGCCTTTAATGCTCTTATCCAGTCTTTTCAGTGTCTGTGAATATAACTGTTGGGTAGGATGAGCTAAATATACATTTTGAACTAACAGACACTCTATAGTCACCCGTAAAGACTTTTTCTTCCACTGTTTTCACTGTTTACTATTTGTAGTGTCATGACAGCGATAGTTCTGTCAGTTCACCTTGTTGCATCTTCAAAAGTGTAGAATAAAATGTGACACTGAATTTGAAACAGTTTATTGTAATTTCTGCATCCATTATTAAAGCAATTATTAGTAATACAGTGGAAATTAGTAGATTTGGTTAGCATGTTGATTTACGTTGTGCGCCCCTAAATTTTCTGGTTGTGCTCCTAAAATTTTCAGTTGGGGGCCACTTTGCTCCTAGTGAAAAAAGTTAGTCTGGAGCCCTGATTTATATTTATTTTTTGTGTAATATTAAATTGTATCTGTCAAAATGATTTGCAGCATCCGGGTTACTGTGTGTTTATCTGGGATTAACAAACATGCAAATGTTGCAACTGGCCAATCAGAATCAAGCATTTCAACGTGCCGTGTAATAATCTTTGTTAAAGGTATTGCGGAGGATTTTCTTTTTCTGGGTGGATCATCAAGACTATTGGTCCTCCTAGATGGCAATCAGGAGTGTTGTGCAATTGCATTTTTTAAAAAAGTGGAGAAGGCGGTTCTTTTCTAAAATTCGAGAAAATCCTCCGCTATACCTTTAATGTTCATGTTAGTTAGTGTACGTTACCTATTGTAAATAATTATAACTTTTGATTTTAATGTATGAGTGAATGACCAAATTACATGAACTAAGATTAATAAATGCTGTAGAAGTACTGTCCCTTGTTTGTTGATGTCAGCTATGCATTATTTTAAATACAACTTTATTGTTTTTAAGCTTTAACAAATTATTTTAAAAAATCATAAAAACAAAAAAAAAATTTGTTTGTTTGTTTTGATAGTTTCAGCTTTAATAAAAGAATTACTGACAGTATTTTATGATATAAAATAAAGTCTTAATAGTTTACTTACATGGGTATTATTGCCATATTTTATTAGGTCCACAAATTATCCAAATTTTCGAGTGTTGTTCTTGGTATCAAGTGAAATTTCTTGTTAACTTTTTCAGTAGGGAGCAGCCCATGTGTATAAAAAGAGTTTATAAAACGAAATAATTGCAAACAATCAATAAAGAAGTATTTTGTTGATTAAGAAGTGACATGCTTTGGTTGAAATTAACCATTTTAAAGCACTCTCAAAGGTTAGGAGGGAAATTAAAATTTCTACTGAACAACAATAATGTTTTTGACTTTACCATGAATAACACAAAATACTGTATTTTTGGTATGAATTCAATGAAAATTTTCTTGGCAACCAGGACCTGCTTTACATGCATTTCAATTTATGCATTGTATATGATCTGGTACTCAATCTAGATAAATGTATTTTGACAGTTTAAGAAAAATGCTAAACTATATTAACACTGTATGCACATTCAATTTTTACTTCGTAAAATTTTTACATCACCTGCTCATTGTTGAATAGACTGAACATATGCTTATTTCTAAGACTGACTGAAGCACTGTAACTGATCTAGCAGAGATGAAGCAATCTAACACATTTTTTTATCACGCAGCCGTGAATGGATTAAGAAGTTATTTTAGTGACTGCATATCTGCTTCGAGCTCCCAGGTTTTAATTTCTCTGCAAGATTTTTTATTTGTACATGAGTAATTTGTGTGTGTTTGTGCGCTCTGTGCGTGGGTCTTTGTATCGAGGTAGGCTTGAGAAACATTGCTGTGAAGTGATTAGATGTCACTACAAGCTAGTGCTCTCACTTGTAATTGGGTCTATAGATAAGGAGGGGATCTGTGATCTCTCTCTCTCTCTCTCTCTCTCGTACCTTTCCACATGGCTGTACGAATGTGACAGAATATACAGTGGTGTCCTGTAAAGTCCATCCATCCTTTCTTCTTTCCTTCTATTTTTTACCTCTGTGATCCAGTATAATATATAATAATTTTCTTGAAATGATTTCATACTGTAACTGAATGTTCATCTGAATCTTCTGAATGCATAATTGTCCTTGGACACACTGTTCTTTCTAACAATTGTAAAATGAATCTGTTACACATTTAAGGTGCATTTTGAAAAAAAATCTGAATCTTTACATCAAAAATCAGGCTTTGGTGCTTTTTATGCGGGCAGTAATTTTATTTGTTTTCTTCTGCTTTGCTCTTTCTCTCTTTACCAAAGAAGAAGAATATATCTTTTAAGTAAACAACCTTTTCCAAATTTCCTTTACAGATATTTACCATTTACCCTTTTTTCTATTTTGTAAGTAAAATTCATCTGATTCAATCCATTTGCTCAGGACAGACTCCTAAACAAATCATGAAATACTTCAGTTTGAGCACAATGGTACATAACTCTAGTCTCACTGTGCTGGAGTGTTCACGTAAGCGCCAGTAGCATTTGTCTGCCACCAGCTGTCACAAATCTCTAGCATCTCTTTCTTTCACACTAGTGCTGTGACGCAAAATCAATGAAGCCCCCTGGGTCCTTCTATCACCCCAAATATCTGCAGCGAACTGCTGGTTAAAGGCATTCAGTTACTGGGGATGGGATTGTAGAATGGGGCGGTGTTACACAGAGACATTACTCTCAGGGTCCAGTTATTGTAGATGGGCTTTCAATCAGGGGCCTGGGGGCAACTAAGGGCCTTTAGCAGAATGCCGAAGGAGAAACAAGATGGCTTCAAATAATTTTCGATAAGTTATAATAAAAAATCTTAAATCTTAGAATGATCTTAAAACATTTACATCAGAGGAAAGTGTAGCCCCTGCATGTGATAGTGTAGCCCCTGCATGTGATATAAAAGTGACACTATGACTTTCTGCTCTGAATGTTTTTTTCTAGATGTGTGTACAAACTGGCGGTGTATCTCACTTTTACAAGTCTTATTTTATACCTGCCAACTAGTGTGAATACGCACTACGTCTTCAAATCAATTTGTTCTGTCACAGTTCTGCCTAATTTAATCTTGACAGATGTAAGCCAACATTTTATTTTTCCCAATGAGCATAAACTAAATAAATTATCAAGTGCTAACAAAGCATTTTGTTTCTTTAAATATAATGTTTGAAACAGTGGCATTTAGTCATCTTTATTGTACACCTAAAAATAATGGGACATACACAATCCCATATAATAACTATTTTTAGCTGTGTAGTCTTATAAATCTTTAACATCCGAATAACCTTTTTGTTTTACACAGAAATGTTTTTTGAAGTGAAAATAAGTTTTTTAGAGTATGAAAATATAAAAAAATAGTTTGAATGGTAAACCAAAAAAGTTTTTTCTATGGCATCTCACTTAAGAACATTTATAGCATCTTTATTTCTAAGAGTCTATGCTAAATTCCATTCATTTAAAGCCATAAATAAAACACACGGATGGGTGCACACTTGCACCAAAGCATGCTGGTAATTTTCAAACCCTTGTTTAAATGTGCAGTGTGTAATTTTTAGAAGGATCTCTTGACAGAAATGCAAAATAATATACAAAACTATATTATCAGGGGTGTATAAAGACCTTTCATAATGAACCGTTATGTGTTTATTAACTTAGAATGAGACCTTTTTATTTACATACACAGAGGGTCCCCTTGGAAGTGGAAGTCGTCATTTTGTGCCGCCATTTTTCTACAGAAGCCCTTAATGGACACATTTTTTTACTAAGTTGTCTCCGACGATGACATGTTTGTCCGGTTGCGGCTACTGTAGCTTTTCTATGTTTTTCAAAAGCTAGGGGTGGACTGAGTCGTTGGTTGCAATTCGCAACCTCACCACTAGATGCCGCTAAAATGTACACACTGCACCTTTAAAGGGACAGTTCACCCAAAAATTTAATTTCTGTCATCATTTACTCACCCTCATGTTTTTACAAACCTGTATGAACAAGAAGGAAGATATTTTGAGGAATGTTTGTAACCAAACCGTTCTTAATCTAGTGTTGGGTGATATGCCCCATTTTGCGATCGTCCTATCGTCAGCCTGTGAGATCGCCGATACATGATAGTATCGAGAGGTGAGGCAGTAGTTTACTCATTCATTTATTTGTTTATTTTTTACTTATTTATGACAAGTCACTTGATTGGTGGATAAATACGAAGCAAGGGCAACACTGTCATGACCGCAACCTTCTTAAAACTGATGCCATTAATACGAGTGCATCATTAAAGTACAGGCACTCGAAAATTTCCTGCGTGCCAGGGAGTGGGAACAACACGCTCGCTGGTTTTAAACCCCTGCGTGCCAACCTCTCCAGTGCAAGCAAATGTCAGAGCCGCGTGTATTACAAGCTCATGTGCGAGGAAAGGATATCATGCCGTGCATTCAGGTCCGAGCAAGAGTCCAAGATGCACACATTAAGTCCAGGTGCGTGCGAGAAGGAATACGCGCGGGTTACAAGCTCTTTTGCGCAAAGTGAAGCCCACAAACCCTCTCATGCGAGGAAAAGCATGCAATGGGCATGTTAATGTGAAACTATAATGATAATAATAATAACCATTGCCAACTATCGTCATGAAAGCCTGCTATTGGTGATATGTCTGACGATCGTCGATACACGATACTATCATCTATCGGCACAACCGAACCCCATTCACTTCCATAGTATTTTTTTATCCTATTATGGGGCTCACAAACGGTTTGGCTACAAACATTTCTCAAATTATCTTACAAAGATGGTTTCAATGGATGCATGCACATCGCCATGGTTACGTGCCTGAAGTTAACTTGCGATCTGTGTTTGTTTTATCCGTCTGGCTTTTCCTTTGTCGAAAAGAAAAATTTTTCATTTTCCTAAAGATGAGGGGAGACTGTGTGCATGTATCACCTGTGTGTGAAGAGAGGTTTAGCAGCCTGGCAAGGTTTGGGGGCAAAAGCTGTTTGTTTATGTTGTTTACGCTGAAACCATCTTTTCGGTACATGTTAAAACCAAACTTTTTGCAGGGAAATGTGTGAGGTTAAAACTTGAAAATTAAACTTCTCTTCTCTGTTTTTCCGATTTTTGTCAGTTGTCGACAGCAGGATGCTGCTGGACGGATTGCAGAGATTTGGCACCAGTCCTACGTACCTTCCAGTCCGATACCAGGTACTGAACGCAGAGTCAGCCTTCTTCCTAAAGGAGGCCAACCAGGACATTATGAGAAACTCCAGCCTGCAGGCTCGTACAGAACTTTTCTTCATCCAGCAGGCCCGAAAGACTCCTTCTGTAAACGCCAGTTACGGACCTTTGTTTGTGGAACAGCCGGTGCCCGTTGAGCTTCTGGGGCCGGGACTTTTCAACAACCCTGCATCTACATCCTCGTCATCTTCATCCTCCCCCCTTTTTAGTTTTAACTGGAAAGTCCAGACTTTCATTATCAGCGAGCGAATACACCCCAGCTGGCCGAAGGTGCAAGTCCTCTTCTACGTAGTGGGCCGAGACTGGGATGACTACAGTGCCGTCGACAGACTGCCCTGCGTCAGGATGTTTGCTTTCCACGAGACCCAAGAAGTAAGAGGAACTTGCCGTTTGAAAGGGGAACTCGGACTGTGTGTGGCAGAGCTGGAGCCGTTGGCGAGCTGGTTCAGTCCGCCTAGCATCATACCGGGTCGACAGAAAACACCTGAACAGGTGGAAGGCACCCCGGTGGAGTTGTATTATATGTTACAGTCCACAGATACCGGCGAATGTAGCTCAGAGGACTCCCGCAAGACCAATTCTATCCGCCCTGGGCAGATGGGCCCGGCTGGTTACTTCTCAGGACCTACACCCATGCGCAGGATCGGCAGCATACGGCTGTTTCAGCCCCTCTCTGAGTTTCGTCTGGACAATAACTTTGTGGTGATGGTGCCCTCCAGACCCATCAGGCAGAGAGAGACAGTGTCGGCTTTCCTTGCGGTCTCCACTCTTTCTTCTGTCGAGATCTTCACTTTGAAGTAAGTGACACGTTCTTGTAGTCCATTCTTGCTTTCTTCTGAAGTGTGTAAGTGTCTTAGTGGCACTAAGCAGAATTGAAAAACATGAAACCAATGGTTGAGCTTTTAGTTTACTAGGCTGGAACTGGATAGTGTTTTTAACATCCAAAAAAGTACACACATCATCTTTAAGCATAAACACTTATACCTATGGTAAAATTTTATATTTTAGTAACTTTCTCATATTAATTTTGATTATTTTTTTAATTTGTGTTTTAGAGTAATTAAATAAGTGAATCTACTTTCCTAGCAAGCAATAGCCACCATCTAGCTTAACTATAGATCAGATATACATGTAGCTAGGATTAACCCACTTCTAGCCAAAATAAACTTGAATTTGGTTACATGTTGTTTTTTCCAAAATAACATGCGAGTTTATTATATTTCATCATGTAGGCAAAAGTCAACAGTCATTATGAGATAATAGGTTTCATTTATTTATTTATTTTATTTTATTTATTTTGGGCTATGGTAAGATGCCTATTAAATTTTCACTGACAGCCCAAATTTTGCCTTTGTCTGGTTTTAGCCTAGACGTCTGGGCTGTGTTGGGATTGCTGTATTAAAGGTCTTTTCAATGCAGAATTGTTTGCTGGGATTTACTTCAATAAAAAGCATGATTTTGACTGTTTTGTGAAAAACACAGAACAAAAATCTAGTGACCCCTTTACATTGCGTAAACATTGCTTGAGGTGATAAAAGAAATTGGTTTTGCTTTGTTGCGATTGTCTTCTTGCACACCTTGCAAATTATGATATTATGTTATCTGTTTTCAGAAGACCAAACATTTACATATCGCAGGTGCAATCTTTTTAGGTACTAATTTATCTTCCACTCCCATGTCTCTTTCCCACACCTGTTTCTGTTTCCATTTTGATAATGATGAGTACGTTTTGTGCTACCCATGAGAGCTAGCGGTAAAAAGTGCTTTTAGCACATTGATCAAAATGTATTGCCTACCATAATAAACACATAGGGGCAGTTTCCCAGACATGGTTTGGATTAGGGCTGCATAACGATTAACCGCGACTAATCGTTTGCAGAATAAAAGTTTTTATTTACATTATATAAATGTGTGTACTGTGTATAATAATTACGTATATATAAATACACACACATTTATGTATAACTTTAAGAAAAATATATATTTATATGTTAGGTATTAATATTAATTATATATTAAATATATACATGCATGTGTATGTATTTATATATTCATAATTATTATACACAGTACACACATTTATATAATGTAAATAAAAACTTTTATTCTGCAAATGATTAGTCGCGATTAATCATTATGCAGCCCTAGTTTGGATTATTCCAGGACTAGGCCCTAGTTATAATTGGATATTCAGTAGTTTTTATAAACATACCTTACAAAAACAATACTGGTGTGCACCTTGAGACAAAACAATGGCACTGATATATGTTAAGATATTTCAGTGCAAGATGTTGACACCTCAAACATGCATTTTAGTCTGGGACTTGCATAAGCCCTGCCCGCGAAACCACCCCATAATGTTTCTCTTATGTTTTTTTAAATACCATATTAGTTTTCTTGATCAGTTTTCTTTGGTTTAAACATTAGTCTTTAACCCTATTAAACCGATTGTGCCATCGCAGACACATTTTACCAAGCTCTATTCATTATACTGTAACTATTAAACCATTTGTGCTATCAAAAAATTTGAATTTATCCTAAAAGTAGACAAATAGCACTTTTTGACCATATATGGTTTATTACGGTAATTTCTTGCTTCCCGTCAGCCAATCGGTGGTGTTTTTGCAAAAGTGAGAGGGGCGGATTTAAACAGTAAGTTACGGTACACGTTAGGTTAGAGAGCACCAGATTTGAGTAAATGTGGTAAAAAAAAACCTGGAGAACTTGGATAAAAAGCCTCCTAAATGAAAACTGTGTACATCACACTAAACGACTTGTATGTATGTACTACAGTATATTTTTCAAGTCTAAAATGATTATTTTGTTCACTAGTTCTATAAGTATTTCTAAATAAAAATATTACATTTTGTCAAACAATTAATGGTGGTTAATCGCATACAAAATAAAAGTTTGTGTTTGCATAAAATATCTGTGTGTCCTGTGTATAATAATTATTTTAATATAAATACACACATTTATATATTTATGTTAGAAACATGTACATGTGTGTATATGTATATATGTGTATATATGCATGTAGATATCTATATGTATATTATATTTATTTGATTATATTTTTATATATATGTGTGTGTGTGTGTGTGTGTGTGTGTGTGTGTGTGTGTGTGTGTGTGTGTGTGTGTGTGTGTGTGTGTGTGTGTGTGTGTGTGTGTGTGTGTGTGTGTGTGTGTGTGTGTGTGTGTGTGTGTGTGTGTGTGTGTGTGTTTATATACACAACAATTACTGACACATATAATGCAAACACAAACTCTTATTTTGCATGCAGCTAATCATGAATAATTGTTTGACAGCATTAATTGAAAGCCATTGGTTTACTAAAAAAAAATGGTACCTTGCACTTGATGATAGCACATTGTGTTTCTTGACAGTCATTGCTTCAGGTTCTAAAGGGTTAAAGAGGAGTACGCTATTATAAAAATAATGGTCCTACTTTCAAGAAGATGAAGCTTAGTGGATGACACTTAAAAAGCCCATAGGCAATTAACAGCATTACCCTTCCAAAAAAATAACCAATTCATTCTCAATTAGTAGAATTAACTCTTAATTAGTAGAATGCAACTGAATGCAAATGAATTCTTCAGCGATGAGCTTTATGTAATACACAATGTGGTCAGAGATGGATATTAATTTTCCACCCAACCCAGTGTGCAAAAGTGAAAAAATCCTTATTGATTCGTTGAGTGTTGAGCTCTAATTAGAACTAGCGGATTTGATGAAGCGACTAAAGACATTCTGTGCAAGTGAGTAAGAGCGTTAGAGAATTGAATGTTCAGTCCTGTTTGTGTTCTCTCAGGCCTGATATCTAAATCATGCCGAATGCAAACACCCGTGTGCTTTAAGCTGTACATTGACGGGCTTGTCAAGCCCAGTTAGCTGAAGCTGTCTTGTGTGATTGACAAACCTTAAAGGTGCCAAAGAATGCATTTGAAATAATATGTTAAATTGTTCTCTGATATCTACATAGAAAGTATGTAACTTTATTAAGTGCAAAAATTATTCAGAGATAACTTTACATGTCCATTTAGGATTTGCCTTTATGAAATGGTCTATTAATACCTTATTTAAAAGGGTCATGAATAATAAAATTGAGCTCTGCTCTGATTGGCTGTTTCACAGAGCAGCTCCTTTCAGTAGCTCTGTGTGTGAGTGCAAACAGACCTTATGTTTAAGCCTGTATCAGACAAAGATACGGAATTTGAGGAATAATCAATTGTTTGGAGATTGTTTATGGATGTTTCTGATTTTTTTAAGTATGGACCTGCAAAACATAACTGTAACGTCCGAAACCGCCTACTTCCATACTATATAGGAAGTATTCCAAAAACAGTAGGCGAAAAGAACCCGGATGACTTCCTACTTCCGGCAAGATTCCGAAGTGTTCATTCGATAGACACTTTGCTATCCCATGAGCCCCCAGGAGAGGAGTTATCCAACGAAGAAGACGACGAAGGGGCGTTGTTTTATTCAAAAATGTCCAAAAGCAGTAAAGCATCTCTATTCGAATGTGCCATTTTGATACATATACATATGAAACAGCTGTCACTTGTGGTGAAGTCGCGCTAGTTTAACGTCATTCCAGTTAATGCCTTATTTGTTGTTATGACGACGTATGTCACGGATCTTTCAACATGGCGAATGTAGTACGTGCGAATTTATTCATGTGTGTGTTATTCATGGAGAATGTTCGTGTGGTGCGCATGCACGCTCGCGGTGTGAAGCGCGTCTGCGCTGTTTTATCAACTGTTTTATCAACATTGTTTTATCAACTGACTAGTTATCCTCCACACAGTGACGGTCCGAACCACGTCTTTCTCATTTCGGCCGTGTGGCGCGCGTCCCCGCTTGTGGTGTGATGCGCGTACGCGCTATTCTCCGAGATGCAATTGACAACATTTTGTGCAGTGAATTATTATTATTATTTTTTTTGGACGAGCTAGTTAAGGCGGTAGGGTTTCCAAGCTTAGGAGGGCCGCCTTAACTGAAATATGCTGCGGGAAACCCTACTGTTTTTACTGTCGATGAGGTAATTCATCTACTTCAGTACCTACTGTCACAGTATGCCATTTTTGACACAGCCTAGAACTTAAGGCTAAACGCTAGCATTATAGCATTAACTAGCATATAGCGCTAACTCAACAGTCACTGCATTGTTTTTAGCATAGTAACAACATTGTAATTCATTTAATATGTAATTTAATGTTGGGGCGTACATCACAGTTGGTGTTATGTTGAGATTGCTCTGTTTTCCAGAGCTCTTTTGCATGCACGAGGTTTACATAAGAAGACGAAACAATCATGTTAGAGGCTCACGATATGTCATTACCATGTACAGAACTCTTATTATTCATCTAGTAAATACAGTTTTACATTCTATGGCCATGTTCTGGGTAGGATTGAATCAGTCATTTGAATCAGTACGATCTTGATTTAATCAGGACGTAAAGTTCACGCTAGGGGCTTAGTAACCATTTGCTAGTTTGTGTTTAATTTAGTTTTAAAGTAGGTCATGAGCAGTCTGTAAAGTAATGTGTTCTCATATAATGTGGTGTTTAATAATCTAAAAAGCCTCCAACAATTTGGTAAACAAAATCTTCCAGTTTTATCTTGTTATAGTTCTTTTCAAAGTGCCTTTTACCCATTATAATGTCATAGCTAAATATTTATTTGGGTTAATTTACAAGAACAAAATTATAATGTAACATAATACATTTTATTTACGTATTTTATTTTCTTTGAAAAGTTACTATTGAAAAGTTTGTAATAAAATATCAGGGCGATACATTTTGGAGATCTCTTTATGAGACAAAAGTGAGGTTTTTTTACAAATGTTTTTTTCTTGGGAGAAAGCTGGGTTATTTTTTAACCCAGAACTGGGTAAAAATCTGAGAAATTAAACCAAAAAAAGAGACCAAAGGTTCTTCACTTTTTGACCTGATGCTGGGTTGAAAATAACCCAGTTTAGGAAAATTTGAAAGACATTAAACCTCTGTAATATCTCATTTACGAGTTTTCTTCTGTCTCCTCTGGGCTGTAATTTAATACCATTTATGCCACAGTTAAGCTTAGCTGTAACTTTCCCACTGCTGATGAAACCAGCCCCTGGTCTCAATTTGAACCTTTGTGCTCCCATCTTATTCATTTGCTCAGAGAGGGTGTTAACTAATGAATTACTGTACAATGAATGATGAATCATTTCTTTAGCATGCAAAAATCAAATACTTGGACATGAATTTCCTTTGATGTCGACAGAAATATAAAGCGTCCTGGCATTGTTTCTGGAAATGTTCTCCAAGGCTATTCTATCATTAGAAATTGCACCAAGTTACCAAGCCTTTTTAAAATTAATGCAGAAATAAAAGTTAAGTCTTTAAATGTCTTGTGGTGTTCTTGTGTTCAGACAGACTGGTGATAAGATCATATAAAAGGGTTTTTCTTTTTTTCTTTCCTCTACTTGATGGCTAAATGTCTTTGTGATGGCTCCAAGTGCCCTCAACCCCTTGAGATAGGCACAGCTCTGTTCTCGGCTTGGGCTCTGCTTCGAGCTCCGTTTTATTTATTTTTTTAAATAGTGACCGGCTGAGGGCTGCTGATAGGGATTTTTCTCTTGGGTCCTTGACTGTTGATTTGTTGTGTGTAGCTTGGGGTTACGTTTGAGGGGATGGCAGCAGGTTCAAATTGGTCACGTCATCGGCGCATTCGGGGCCAGATCTCTTCTATCGTCAGCCTGGGGATAAAAATGCCCCCTGATCAGCTTTTGGCAGGCCAACACATGGTAAAGCAGATTTGCTCCTGAACATTGCATATGTCCACCAGACACACCATGCAGATAAATACGAAACATATGTACAGCTAAATAGGGTGCTAAATTCTAACACCTGCCAATAATGAATACATTTAGGAAAATTTACAATGCATTAATGTTTCATTCCAACTATACATTTCCTACAATATACACTCACCTAAAGGATTATTAGGAACAGCATATTAATACTGTGTATGACCCCCCTTTTGCCTTCAGAACTGCCTTAATTCTACGTTGCATTGATTCAACAAGGTGCTGAAAGCATTCTTTAGAAATGTTGGCCCATATTGATAGGATAGCATCTTGCAGTTGATGGAGATTTGTGGGATGCACATCCAGGGCACGAAGCTCCCGTTCCACTACATCCCAAAGATGCTCTATTGGGTTGAGATCTGGTGACTGTGGGAGCCATTTCAGTACTGTGAACGTCTCGGTTACGAATGTAACCCTCGTTCCCTGAAGGAGGGAACGGAGACGTCACGTCGTGACCGACGAATTGGGAGCTCGCTTAGAGAGACCAATCTGCTTCGAATACTACTAAAACGCCAATGAACTTGGCATTGAGATATTTGCATAATGCTGGCGCCGCCCCGCCAGGTGCGTATATAAGGCGCACGTGCAAATAGGGAAATCAGCTTCTGTTCGCTGAGAAAGCCGGAAGGTGACCGGCCTAAACAGCAGGTGGCAGCACCTGTGGCGACGGGACGTGACGTCTCCGTTCCCTCCTTCAGGGAACGAGGGTTACATCCGTAACCGAGACGTTCCCTTTCAGTCGGTCACGACGACGTCACGTCGTGACCGACGAATTGGGAAACCCTACTAAAACGCCACTAGGGGCTGACCTCTTCCAGTGTCTGCTTAAAGCCCTCCGGTTCCACTTAAGGATAGGAGAATTAGGTTTCAAGGCAGAAGGCCGGGCACTAGATGTTCCTTTAACCCACAGTAGTGCCAGCGACTGGGAAGCGCCCTATCTGAGCGGTATAGGGACGCTGCGGAAGCCACCGCCCCGTTAAGGGCTAATGGTGGACGAAAGTCAACCGTAGTTGAGGTATAAATGACAGCCGTGGCTGTGTAAGCAAAGCAGTGCTCTGCTAAGGGAAACGTGGGCTGGTAGGATTAACCCCACGGAATAATACTCACAAAGGAACCCGTTGGGACACAATGTGGGGCCCTGGCCAAACACGTAGGTTCGTAAGAATACAGCTAGTGAAAGGCTGACAGCCAATGCTCCGCAACAAAGGCTGTCAAGGCAGTGGAGAGAGCAAATCAAACCATTACGCATTTTTGCTCTGTTAGCCTTCCATACTGAAACTCAATTTGGAGCCTCAGTCGGAGGCTGCAAGCCGACTTGCGAGTCTGCTCTCCGTGTCCTCCCTGGTGAGGACAGAACACGAGAGGATACAGGCTCGATACGAACATTGTAGAATCTAATGAACGTATTAGGTGTCGCCCAACCAGCAGCTCTACAGATGTCTGTTAGCGAGGAACCACGAGCTAATGCCCAAGATGAGGCAACACTCCGAGTGGAGTGCACTCTCAAATTAAAGGGGCAAGGAATGCCCTGCAAATTGTTAGCCAGGGCGATAGTATCAACTATCCAATGAGACATCCTCTGCTTAGTGACAGCTTTCCCTTTCTGCTGGCCACCATAACAAACAAAGAGCTGGTCTGAGGTCCTGAAGCTTTGCGTGCGGTCCACGTAGAATCGCAGTGCGCGTACGGGGCACAACAAAGCCTCGGTTGGGTTTGCCTGCTCCAAAGGCAATGCTTGCAAGCTCACCACTTGATCTCTGAAAGGAGTAGTGGGAACTTTGGGCACGTAGCCTGGTCTGGGTCTCAAGGTCACGCTCAAGACAGAAGGACCAAACTGAAGGCACGAATCGTCAACAGAGAATGCATGTAAATCCCCTATTCTCTTCACCGAGGCCAATGCTAGTAGGGTCAGAGCCTTCATGGATAGAAGCTTCAGACTCGCAGACTGCAAAGGCTCGAACGGAGGACTCTGTAGCGCTTTCAGCACCATGGACAGGTCCCAGGGAGGAATAGAAGGAGGGCGCGAGGGGTTTAGCCTGCGAGCGCCTCTCAGGAATCTAACAACCAAATCATGCTGGCCCACTGATCTGCCGTTAATAAGTGAGTGATGCGCAGATATAGCGGCGATATCAACTTTAATAGTGGACGGTGACAGCCTACCATCTAACCTATGTTGAAGATATAAAAGCACAATGTTAATAGGGCATTCTCTGGGGTCCTCGCGTTGCGAAGAGCACCAGGTGACGAAAAGGTTCCATTTTAACGCGTAAGCCCGTCTCGTAGACGGAGCTCGTGCCGCGTCAATAGTGTTAGATACCGTTTGGGGCAAATCACTTAAACCTTGCGCGCGCTCAACGACCAAACGTGGAGATTCCACAGGTCGGGGCGCGGGTGCCATAATGTGCCCCCTCCCTGAGAAAGAAGGTCCTTCCTCAGGGGAATCCGCCAGGGAGGGGCTGTCGCGAGGAGCATTAGTTCCGGAAACCAATTCCTGGTCGTCCAATATGGGGCGATCATTAAAAGGCTCTCCTCGTCCTGCCTGACTTTGCACAGTATCTGTGCTATTAAACTCACTGGGGGGAACGCATATTTGCGCAGGCCCCGCGGCCAGCTGTGTGCCAACGCATCCACGCCGAGGCTGCCCTCGGTTAGTGAATAAAACAGGCGACAATGGGTATTGTTCGGTGACGCAAATAGGTCTATCTGCGCTCGACCGAATTTCCTCCAAATCAGCTGGACCGTCTGGGGGTGGAGTCGCCATTCGCCGGGGCGCGCTGCTCGGGAAAGCGCGTCTGCTGCTGTATTGAGCGAGCCCGGTATGTAAATGGCACGAAGGGACCTCAGATGCTTCTGACTCCAAAGGAGGAGATGACGAGCGAGATGCGACAGGTGACGAGAGCGCAAACCGCCTTGACGGTTGATATACGCTACGGTCGCAGTGTTGTCTGAGCGTACTAGCACATCCTTCCCTCGCAGCTCCTGAGCGAAGCGTACGAGTCCCAGATATACTGCCCATAACTCGCGGCAATTGATATGCCAATGCAACTGGGGTGCTGTCCACACCCCCGAAGCCGTGAGCTCGTCGTACGTGGCTCCCCAGCCCGTGTCGGAGGCATCTGTATGCACAACAGCATGCCGGGAGACCTGTCTCATGGACACGCCGGCCCTGAGAAACGCGGGGTCTGACCACGGGGGGAATGTTAGGCGACACGCAGGTGTAATGGTTACACGATGGATGCCAGCGCGCCACGCTCTCCTCGGGACTCGATCGTGAAGCCAACGCTGAAGCGGTCTCATATGGAGCAGCCCGAGCGGTGTCACGGCCGCTGCTGCTGCCATACGCCCCAGGAGTCTCTGAAATTGTTTCAGAGGGACCGCATTCTTCCCTCGGAATGAACCGAGGCAAGTCAGAATTGATTGGACGCGCTCTTCTGTTAAACGCGCCGATAAATCGATCGAGTCCAGTTCCATACCGAGAAAAGAGATCCTCTGCGTGGGGCAGAGTTTGCTCTTTTCCCAGTTGACCCGAAGACCCAAACGGGCGAGATGTTGAAGTGTTAGATCTCTGTGTTCGCACAGCGTCCGCCGAGAATGCGCTATTATAAGCCAATCGTCGAGGTAAGCCAGAATGCGAACACCGCTCTCTCTGAGGGGCTTTAACGCCGCCTCTACCACTTTCGTGAACACACGGGGAGAGAGAGACAGCCCGAACGGTAGTACTTTGTATTGATATGCCCGCCCCTCGAACGCAAACCGGAGAAACGGTCGGTGACGAGGGAGAATGGACACATGAAAGTACGCGTCTTTCAGGTCTATCGCTGCAAACCAATCTTGGGGGCGTATTGCACTGAAAATTTGTTTCGGTGTAATCATCCTGAAAGACCTCTTCTGAAGAGATTTGTTCAGGACACGCAAATCCAAAATCGGTCGTAACCCGCCGCCTTTCTTGGGTACTATGAAATACGGGCTGTAGAAACCCGATCTCATCTCGGTAAGAGTGATCGGCTCGATCGCGTCCTTCGCCAGCAGGACTTCGACCTCTGCACGCAGTACATGTGCAACGGACGCTTTCACCGTGGTGAAACGTATGCCCGCAAATTTGGGAGTGTGCCGATTGAATTGAATTTCGTAACCGAGGCGGATCGTGCGTAAAACCCAACGAGACGGACTGGGAAGCTGAAGCCAAGCCCCCAGGGACCGTACGAGAGGAATTAACGGCACTACCGGTGTACCCGCGGCGGGGCAGCGAGGCGGGACAGGCGGGACTGCCGGTGCGTCTGCCGTGACAGCATAAGCATCTACAGTATGTGTGTGTGTGACACTGACCTGAGCCCGCTGAGGTAAACGGTCGTCCGGTCTCCTCAGCTGAGGACGCAGACTCCGAAGGGGTTGCTGGTGGTCCGGTCTCCGAAGGGGAGAGCTCGAACTCCTCAGAACACCCACTGGCGACAGAGGAGAGGGAGGAAGAGCATCTGACTGCCCGCTCACATCTCTCTCGATCCTCTGGAGACCTGGAGAAGGAATAGGAATGCACTCTTTTTGTGGTTTTGTGGGTGCCGGCTGAGAAGCCGGCGGAACAGAAACAAAACGAAACAAAAGATTTTCCACCCGGCCCTCTACCGGTGGAAGGAGCGGTGCCGTCACCGTCTCCCGTAGAGTGATCCCATCCAACTCCAGGTCGCCCGTCTCAGGGCCGCTTCGATTTCCGTTTGCCACGGGAAGCGGGTGGTGCGGGCGGGGCGGGCTGCCGACGGCTGTTCCCTCTCCGTGGTCTAGAAGACGTTCTAGCGAGGAGGGCGCCCTCGGCGAGGAGCAGACGGGGCCGCCGGCGCTGGGGGGCGAGATGCAGGTCGCTTGCGCCGGGGCATGATCTGAGCGATCGCTTCCGTCTGCTTCTGGGCGGCGGAGAACTGCTGGGCAAACGACTCCACCGACTCGCCGAACAGGCCTGCCTGGGATACGGGCGCATCCAAGAACTTGTTCTTTTCTGCATCCGTCATGTCGGCCAGACAGAGCCACAGATGGCGTTCCTGGACCACCATCGTGGACATCGCACGACCGATCGCCTGTGCCGTGACCTTCGTAGCACGGAGGGCCAGATCCGTAGCTGCCCGGAGCTCCGAAAGCACAGGCGAGTCGTGTCCTCCCTCGTGCAGATCTCTCAAGGCCTTGGCCTGGTGGACCTGCAGCAACGCCATAGCGTGCAGGGCTGAAGCCGCCTCTCCACATGCATGATAGGCAGCCCCCGTTAAACCGGAAGACTGTCTGCAAGCACGGGAGGGGAGGGCTGGGCGATCCTTCCAGGTGGAAGCGGTGGCCGGACACAATTGCATCACAACCGCACGCTCCACGGGGGGGATTCCCGTATAGCCCTTAGCGGCTCCATCGGTGAGGGAGGTGAGGGGGGAGGGCTGAAACGGCCGTAAACGGGTAGAATACGGCGACCTCCAGGTCCTGGTCAGCTCCTCGTGCACCTCGGGGAAGAAAGGTACCGGCGGAGAGGGTTGTGAAACCCGGGCAGCTCCAAAGAACCAATCATCCAGGCGGGACGGTTCGGGCTGTGGGGGGTGAACCCACTCCAACCCGACAGTCTCCGCCGCTCGAGAGAGCACGGCCACCATCTCTGGATCGAAATCCGGCGTCACGACCCGTCCGGAAGGGGGGAGGACATCCAGATCCTCAGAGGTAGAGGGCCCACCCTCGGATGCTGCGGTCTCCGTGGACCCGGAGGGAGGCACGACAGATCCAACAGACATCGTAGAACACGACTCTGAAGTATCCATCGGCGCATCAACCGGCTGTGGATGAGGAGGCTGAGAGGCAGAGGACGAATCCCCTGCCCGGTTCAGCACAGTGATGCGGAGATCATCCTTCGAGAGCTTCACAGCCGCACCGTGGCGGCGATCAGAGCTCGTCGGACGTGGGTTGCGTTTTTCCCGGAGGAAAGACAACCGTCTCCGCAAATCCACAAGGGACATGTTCTCGCAGTGAGAACACTTACCCCCAGCGAACGCTGCCTCAGCGTGCTCGATGCCCAAGCACGAAAGACAACGCTCGTGACCGTCCTTCGGACCCATATACTTCCCGCATCCAAGATCGCACGGACGAAAAGCCATCCTGAAAAGGACGCTAATGTCCGGATATACGAGAGAGTGGCTGCCTTTAACAAGGCACAAAGCTCTCTCGTATCACTCTTTTAGGGAAATTCACTCAGATGCTCAGTTGATGATGCGCACAGGGAAGGCAACGCACACACTAAACTCAAAACAAAAAAGATGCAGAGCCTGTGGAATACTGCGAAGCGTCCGCTGTGGTACTGCCAGTCCAACCAACTTCCGCAATCGATCCCAACAGAGTGAAGTAGCTTCTCAGTAGCAGATACTGCCGGCTTTCGAAGCGATAAAAAGCTGATTTCCCTATTTGCACGTGCGCCTTATATACGCACCTGGCGGGGCGGCGCCAGCATTATGCAAATATCTCAATGCCAAGTTCATTGGCGTTTTAGTAGTATTCGAAGCAGATTGGTCTCTCTAAGCGAGCTCCCAATTCGTCGGTCACGACGTGACGTCGTAGTGACCGACTGAAAGGGAACTCATTGTCATGTTCAAGAAACCAATTTGAAATGATTCGAGCTTTGTGATATGGTGAATTATTCTGCTGGGAGTAGCCATCAAAGGATGGGTACATGGTGCTCATAAAGGGGTGAACATGGCCAGAAACAATGCTCAGGTAGGCCGGAGGCATTTAAATGATGCCCAATTGACACTAAGGGGCCTAAAGTGTGCCAAGAAAACATTCCAACACCATTACACCACCACCACCAGCCTGCACAGTGGTAACAAGGCATGATGGGTTCATGTTCTCATTCTGTTTACGCAAAATTCTGACTCTACCATCTGAATGTCTTAACAGAAATCGAGACTCGTCAGACCAGGCAACATTTTTCCAGTCTTTCACCGTCCAATTTTGGTGAGCCCGTGCAAATTGTAGCCTCTTTTTCCTATTTGTAGTGGAGATAAGTGGTATAAGCTAATTTATATTTGCATTTCATGTTTGGCCAGTGTTCAGTTCACTGGACTGAGATATAGAGTTTTTAAAGATACAGAGATCATCATTGTACTGTAGGGTTTAAAACATAGTGTTTAATGAGCATGAATAAACTACAAATGCAGACTTCGAAGAAGGATTCTCTTCACTGTACCCCTAACTTTAATCTTAAATTTTTAAATGATATTGTATATTACAACCATCCTCAAAATTCTTCTGGCGCACGAAGAGCATCAGCAAACCGTCTTTAATCTTTCTGTGAGAGGAGAGCTTACGACTGTGGGCTCATAATGTTTATTGATGAAGAAAACACTCCTGCATTTATGATTGTAATTCTCAGGCCAGAGCTTCTCGCAGGAGCGTGCGGATCCTCGCCTCTTGCCTCATTAGTGGTTTGGAGAGCAGTAACATGTTGAGATGGATTTTACACCTGATTCATAATGCAAATGAAAACACACTTCCCTCATGAACAAATTAACAACCTCTGAAAAGATAAATAGCCCCTGCTGTATTGTAATTTCGCCTGAACAATCTTACACGTTTCTGCAAGTCCCAGTGGAATATATGCTAATATATGCAAATGAATCAACTTTCCTTATAGACCATTTTCTTATTTCGCCGTTTCAGAGATATATTTCCTCATCTGGTTTAATCTAATTTGCATTTACATATTTTGATAAGTAGAAGTGTTTTGCTCGGCGATGACAGGTTCACAAAACATAAACTGTCTTAAATTTAAAATTGTGTCATTTAAAGAATACTCTCTAATTAGCATTTTATGTGATACTTGCACTTCACACTATTAACCCTGTGGTCACTTGAATAGATAAACAAAAGAGTAATGTTTAAAGGCAGGGTGCATGATCTCTGAAAGCCAATGTTGACATTTAAAATCACCTAAACAAACACACCCCTACCCCAATAGAATCTGGACCTTCTTTTGATAGACTCGCCCCACACATACGCAACCCAGAAAACAATGTCGGGTAGTAGACCCACCCCTTGATTGGCTACAAGTTTATTTTGGTAGTTAGCCTAACTCCCTTTTCCAAAGCGTTTTTCAGAAATCGTGCACTCCGCCTTTAAAGCTACAACTTTTGTTTCTGTATCACCATCTGTCTAAAACATAAAGTTGCAGGTTATTTACGTACTTATCTTTGCAGAATGTGGGTTGAAATCAGATATATTATAAATCAAATCATTATAACACGGCACTGTGGAATACTTGATTCTGAGTCACAACACTGGGACAATGGAAAAATACTTAAAAGTGAAAACTTGAAAGTGAGTAACTTCTAAACTTTTTTTAGGTGTTACCAATTAAAGTAATTTTTTAAGTTAATCCAACTTTTCCCTTTTACAGTGAAGTTTTACAACTTATTAAACCAAATGCAAATGTTTGTCTTGTTTAGACTTTGAACTTCAATGCGCCTTGGCTTTAATCCATTAGGTTTTGCATTTTCCTAGCGAAAGGTTTGCATTTCTTACAAATGAGCAAATAAAATACACTGTAAAAAGTAATCATCACCACAGAAGCGGTCGAAAGTGGACAAAAGAGACAGCTTTAGATACCAGGTGTAAACAGAATGTGTCTCTCTCGTCCACTTGTGATCCGATCGCCGAAAACACATCTTAATACCAAGTGTAAACAGCCCCATAGTGACATCATATATCCGGGAAGTAGCTGTAGTACAAACCGGACGTTTTCTGTAGTCTTTGAAAAGTGAATTTTATTGAAGAAAATTGATCCAA
This sequence comes from Misgurnus anguillicaudatus, assembly GCF_027580225.2. Taxonomy (NCBI): domain Eukaryota; kingdom Metazoa; phylum Chordata; class Actinopteri; order Cypriniformes; family Cobitidae; genus Misgurnus; species Misgurnus anguillicaudatus. Next base: position 23,048,934 of record NC_073345.2, read on the forward strand.
CTATTACTTTTTACAGTGTATTAAATTATTATTTTGTGTCTACTTTATCCTGCTTATTACATATTACATGTGCCAAACGAGTAAATAAATAATGTACAGTACAGCCAGTCGTGTTGTTATATATGTTACATATGATGCTGACCCGAGAATTTTCGGGTGTTTGTGTTTCACCTCCCACCTCTACAATGACTGCATAGGTGCACTGGAACAATTCTTCCTAAAATGCATTAAACTTTCGTTTACAAAGACGTGAAACTCACCGAGAGGTCAGGGGTGTTCACTGATATGCTCACACAAAAATCGCTGCAAAAGATGCTTTCCAGCAGGTTTTATCGTAGTTTTTGTCCAACTCCATTGACTTGTATTAGATGTGCTGTGAGGTACGATATTACTCCGCTCCGGGAACTTTGTTTGTATTCTTGCAAATGGCAAAGGTGGATTATCGCCACCAACTTGGCTGGAGTGTCTATTATTCAAGCTCTCAACGGAAGAATTTACGGGTGTGAGGCGTTTGGAAAAGTAGGTCCACAAGTTTACAACGAATGCTAAAACACCTGTTGGAAAGCATCTTTTGTAGCGATTTTTGTGCGAGCATATCAGTGAACACCCCTGACCACTCAGTGAGTTTCACGTTTTTGTAAACAAAAGTTTAATGCATTTTAGGAAGGATTGTTCCAGTGCAACTATACAGCCATTGTAGAGGTGGGAGGTGAAACAAAAAAACTTAAAAAATTAAAAGTTGCGATTTTCTAGACAGATATGGCTAGGAACTATACTCTCATTCTGATGTAATAATCAAGGACTTTGCTGCTGTAACATGGCTGCAGTAGGCGTAGTAATATTACGCACTGACCGAAAATAGTCCCCTGCTATTGAAAGATACCAAGTAGTGGACTATTTTCGGCTGCTGCGTAATATCATTGTGCCTCCTGCAGCCATGTTACAGCAGCAAAGTTTTTGATTATTATGCCAGAATGAGAGTATAGTTCCTAGCCATATCTGCCTAGAAAATTGCAACTTTTAATTTTTTGTCAGTCTTAGTACACGATGTAACTACAATAGAGTCAAGTTTTAAATAGAACAAATATCGAAACTCTCTGGTTATTTTTAGTGCAATGCTAATGGTCTAATCAGTTTCATTGGATTATGCTAAGCTATGCTAAAAGTGGTAGCGCCAGCCCCGGAAATCAGCCGAATGGACCCCAAAACGGTAAAAATCTAATTTTTAATAGTTTAAAATGAGCATATTTAAAAAAAGTAGAGTGTCCCTTTAACTTAAACTGTGTGTTGTTTTTGCATGATCTGGGTGAGTTGTGTGGCCAACAGGAAAGACAGACAGATACATCTTTTACAATTCATGCAATTATATGTGCAAAATGTACTATGGTAAACAAATGTACACAAAAATAATCAGTCTGGTGTTAAGTCATTTGGAAAGCAGTGTTATGACCCTCCCTCCCATGCCATGTTGTTTGTATTTTAACATGCTGGTGAAAAGCTTGTGTGGCTAATATATAAAAACGAACAACAGAACCTGCTGATTCAGACTGTGGCACTCGTGTCGTTTAACATCCATTAACACGACCCCAAATCAAATTAGAAACCACACATTAAATTTTACCCAAATTTGTTTTTTCTTGTAAATGTACTGTGGACTAAATTTACCGCAAGACTTCAGTTTGGCATGTATGAGGATGGTGATGTCACCTTAATGGGTTAAACTATTACCATGTATTTTTCATAATGTTGTACAAATCAGTGCTGCTGATGTCCTGATTTCAGTTCTGATGTCAGCTCAATACTCAAAATACAATCTTTGCCCTTACTTTGGCATAAGGCAGAGCATGTTTTTCAGAACCCACACGTGTCAAAGATACATTTGTTTCATCACAATCAATTTTTGACATTTTTCCAAAGACCTCTATTCTCAGTGTTCTTATCAAATACACATCTTTCATCTACAGTTTCTCTCTCCGTCTCTTATAGATTGTTCTGTGCATCTATTTTCTATGTACCCCTAATAAATTGTTCCTCTTTCAACAATGTATTGGATGCTGCAAGGGCCACTGAACCTTATTAGTTGCCGTCACAGTTTACCAAGCGATTCTTCCTAATTTCCTGCCCCTTCGGGGTCGCTGGCACGTGTTTACTTTGAAAGCACAGACTCTCTTCATCTGGCCATTAATAAGTAATTAGTGACTTGCACACAGGGGAAACCTGTTCACTGTAGTTTGAGTTGCTTGCCACACGAGCTTCCTCCACAAAGCAATCAGCTTTTGCCCGCAGCGAATAATCCTGGTGTGCACATTTCTTGGTAATGATTTTTAATGCATCCCCACCCATGAATTTTTGTCCTGCTTTCAGCATGGCGGCTGCTATTATTTGACTGAAAGTCTCTTTTCTTAATTATTATTCACTTCACCTAGGCGCATGTTTTGTACCAGTGCTATTAGTTTCTCTGACGTGCTCGTTGTGCTGTAGTTTGTAAGGCTAAACCGCGATCAGTATGTCTAGCGCTGAGTGTTATGGATGGTCAGCGCTGAGCTCAGACGCTTCTCACTGTTTCCCTCCTGCAGATCACAGCAGGTTGTCAGTGTTGAGTAAAAGCGTTTGTACTCTGAGTTTGAAAGAAGACGACTCTCCAGAGAGAGAAATCGTTGTCTGTAGTGCTGAAATGTCAGGTTTGCTTTCCTAAATTCAAACTCATTAGGAGCATCAGCTTAATTTGCAGGTGGGACGGGTGAGAACATTCTCCATCGCTTTATATGCCAAAATTGATTCTGTAGGTCTGTATTAGGGTCCATTAACATCTAAAACATATAAAAAAGAAATTGAGTCATATACATTGGGGATTGCATGAGGGTTTTTGGATGAACTGTTTCTTTGAATGTCTTACCGTGTCAAACCAATATCAAACTAAATGCAGTTATAGATCGATTATTTATTTCTTAAAGGGGCCATGGCAGGAAAATCAGACTTTTTCCATGTTTAAGTGCTATGATTGGGTCCCCAGTGCTTCTATCAACCTAGAAAATGTGAAAAAGGTCAACCCAGTAACTTTGTTTTGGTTAACCATTCTCTACAAGCACATGAAAAAATAAGTAGTTGAAATTTGGCTGTCCTTATGATGTCATAAGGAGCTCTTATTATAATAATACCACCCCTTAATCTGCACTATCCAATCACAGCACTGCCATTTAGTGCAGAGAGAAAGAGAAAATAATTCACAGGACAATTGAGTTTCAATTGCAACAAACCACCATCATTGTGATTAGTGTTTGCACTTCATCCGTTCATTTGCATGTGAAAGGACACACCCAAAACGGCACATTTTTGCTCGCACCTACAAAGTGGCAATTTTAACATGTTATAATAAATTATCTATATGGTATTTTGAGCTAAAACTTCACATATGGGCTCTGGGGACACCAAAGATTTATTTGACATCTTAAAAAAGTCTTGTGCCATGGCCCCTTTAAAAAGCTTTGGTTGGGGAAGAAAGCTAGTTTGGTACGTTGGCTTTTTGCAAACAGTATTGATGGTTTTAATTTTCAAAAGTGACTCATTGCAACAATTACTATTTAATGGCATTAAGTTATTTTCAATGATTTCTAGGAGGCCTGTGTATTAATTGGACCTCATTTATGGCTTGCTGTTAATGAAGGGCTACTTGAGCCTTACAGATTTTATGACAATGGTAGCTAATATGTTTAATTTATTAAAATACGAAGCACTACATATGTGACCCTGATTTTGTAAACCCAGTAAAGTCTTTCTACATGATGTAAAGAACATTTTGTAAATATAATTTTGATATCTTTAATTTTGGCTGTCTCAATCAGCTCCCTTGTTCAGTAGTCTGTGCATTGATCAGGGAGTCGGTCATTTCTCAATCGCAAAATCCTTACAGTGCACTGGAACATTAGTTTCCTAAAAATTCCCACAAACAACGCAAAACCCAGTGAGCAACGATGCTCACGTTATGTTTCCTTAGCGGAAATCACGTGACCTTTTCTGAAGCTCTCCAACTGAAAATCACGTGAGCCAACTCAATAAACTTCATGAAATGCGACAAAACTCTTATAAAAAAACAATGTTTGTTTTAGTTCTAAATATAAACACACTTCGCTAGACATTAAGGGACCACAATCTACTCAATATTTAAAATAATAATATTTATTTAAAATTTAAAAAAAAATTATATTTAATTTGATTATATTCCTCCAATTTTATGCACGGATATGTAAGAGAATAATGACAGTGTTTTTCCACAATGTACTGTTTAAAAATTTAAGTGTTAAGTGTTAATTGTTGGTGTCTATTAAAGTCCATTAAAATGAGAAAAATCCTGCAATGTTTTCCTTAAAAAAACATAATTTCTTCTCGACTGAACAAAGAAAGACATCAACATTTTGGATGACATGGTGGTGAGTAAATTATCTGGATTTTTCTTTTAAGAAAATGGAATATTCCTTTAATATGACAAAGTAAGTGTTTTGATTAATGCCATTAATGTTTATTTTTGAATCAGTGTATACCACTAGTCAACTAAATGAATATAACATGACAAAGATGAATGCACATTTATATATTGATTCAATAGATTTCATGTTGTCACTTTCTTGGTATAGAAAACACGTTTCTACCGAAATTAGTTGATATGGATTTATTGCGTTTTGGAACCAAACTCTTCATAAAATTAACAGGAAGACATGCTCCTGGTTTCAACCCTTAAACAAGATCAGAAGACATTGTGTGTATCCCTTAGTGCTAGGCGATATTTCAATAACAATGATTTTTGCGATATAATTTTACCTGATAAAGGGATAATGAAAATTCTAATAAGTGGTTGATGATGTTTACGCACTATGCGTGATGCTGCGCAGACATTTTGCAGACTGCACTTCTGGATGCCGCACACGGTCTTGGTTTACAATCACAGTGTCAGTTAGATTTGGAGGAGTGAAGTAAAAAATGAACGACAGTAGCTGGGTTTCCATCAAAATGTGCAACAAAAAGAAAGCAAATAAATGCGAATAAGATTTCCATCAAGTTGTTGGAGCGAATGATGGTGGTATTGGTAACCTAGTAACCAACAGTAAATAAAACAAGGCACGCTTAGAAAATGGAGACAGGACTGCATGTAGTAAACTAGATGCTGTGCACAGAAGAAGGAATGCAGCATTTTTGATGCAGGCACTAACAGCAATGGCATTAAGACGATGTCGTGATATATTGATTTTACTAACTTGGAAAGTATTTGTCATGTTCTGAATAAAAAATAGTTTATTACCCAGCCCTACAGTAGTATCCCTACATGAATACTGCAAATGTATGCTTCTGGGCTCGGTTATGACCTCATTCAGGCCATCAGCAAAACTGAGTTTGGTGGGGGTTTGGCCTTTATCTCCTGCTTTAAGCGTCTGATTTGGAACAAAGCCCTCAGAAGCTTCTGGAAGAGACTCTTGTGGGTGGCTAAGCCTTGATCAGCTCATGGGGCCTCTTGTCAGGTCCAGTAATCCCAGAATCATCAGATAACATGGAATGCATTGATGATCGTATGATAGCGTAATCTCTGCTGTTCTCAAAGTGTTTAAAAGGGCTATTCATAAGCCTCAGATAGACAACCATAACAGATTACAGTTGTTGAGCCTCTCAACTGAGGAAAAAAGATGTGTGTAGACTTTTGTCAAAGTATGAAAGGCCGGGCATTGTCTTTGACTGCCACTTCCAGCACTGTAATTCTCTGTGAAAAATAGCCAGGAACAAAAACAAAAGGGTGTTACACACACACAAAAACATATGTCTCTGCTTCTCGCTGTCTCTTTCTTTCAACGTCTCCTGGGATTCTTGTTCTGTCTGCTTGCGCTTTGTTCCTGTAGCTCAGCTGGTGACGCATCGCGCAGTCCACCCCAAGGTCAGGGGCTCAATCCCAGAGAAGGCATTAACTGATAAAATATGTATACCTTGAATGCACTATGGATCTCTTTGAAAGAGACTTTAAATTTGCAAATTATGAGCAGTATTGTGGTGGACGTAAATGGATGACACATTTAATGGTAGAATAAAGCAGATGTTATGCTTAGGTCAGTGTGTTTTATGTTTAAACAAGCAAAATGGAAATATTTACTTTAATTTAAAAATCAAGACTCTTCCAGCGAGCAATTTTATGTCCTAAAGACATCTAATAGCCATCCAAACACAGCCAAGAACTACTAAACAAGGCAAAATCTGCACTGTCAGTGAAAATTAAATACTGTAGGTGTCGATCCATAGCCCAAATAAAAACAAAATAAAACACCTCGTAATCACTGTTGACTTTGCTTACATGCAATATAATACATCTCACAAGTTATTTTGGAAAAAAAAAACCCAAATCTAACCAAATCTAAGGTTATTTTGGCAAGAAGTGGGTTACTCGTAGCCACACTGTATAGACGGTTTCATCGGACACACGTGAGCTGACGCAATACATGTCTGGATCCGAACTTTACTTCCGGTTTCGTTTTTTTAATGGTCTGACTAGTTGCTAAACTGATCTCTTGAACAAATGCCTCGTCGAAAATAACAAATGTTTTGCTTTTCTAGGTTATCTATGTGTTGTTTTTTTTGCTTGTTTTATAAATAAACTACGTTTAAAGAACTTTGTTGTTATTTATTCTTAGCGGAGTTTACCGAAAGTTACATGCTGACCACGACAGCTGCTTACGTTGTTACTGCTGAAACCGTCTATACAGCGGGGAAAATAAGTATTTGACACATCAACATTTTTATCAGTAAGGGGATTTCTATGTGGGCTATTGACACAAAATGTTGAAGTCATACAAAGAAATCTGAACATTTAAGTATACAAGTTCAGTCATAATAAATAAAGTGAATAGCCCACTTAGATATCCCCTTACTGATAAAAATGCTGATGTGTCAAATACTTATTTTCCCAGCTGTAGTTATAATCTATAGTTATCCTAGACGGTGAAATGATGGCTGTTGCTTGCTGGGTTTGTGGATGTACTTTAACTTTGAAAAATACTTTTTAAACAGTGTCCCGTTTATTCTGATGTATTTGGGTTAAGCCCCGGATATCCACTGACCCTAGAACTGCCCTTATTCATGTAAATTTTTTAATGATGATGACAGCAGTGCACTTTCTGCATTTCTGTTTTGGCTTGCAGTAAAGCGATGGTCTACAGTCCCAATATTTCAGATTGCAGAATAGTAAGCTTTATCCTCCACAGCTCACAATCCACAAGAAGTAAACATTTTGGGTTTTTTTTGCTCCCTTACACGATTTGCATAATTATTTTAGTGAACCGAGTGCTAAACGGAGGCACCACATACAAATAAACTACGCCTTCAGCAATCGTAATTCATTTTAAGTGCGTTTCCCCTTTTTGTATATTTTGTATATGATTTCTTTACCGTAACATTTTTTATGAGAAAAGCTCATTTAAATAGATTATGCAAAAACAGATTCTTGTCACACTGCAATTTTTTATAAGCACTCACAATAGATGTAAATTGACTCACTTTTAAATACCCACTGTTTGTCTCCAAGGGAATATAAGTGTTTTCCCAGCCATATAATGATCTGTGTCCAATGTAATCCCTAACAAGGACCGTCCGTGTTTAAACACAGAACCTGAAGTCTCCAGAGAAGCCGTGCGTATCGACAATTGCTGTGTGGCGTTAATGAGAAAGATTAATCCTGCGTGCGTGGTGCGATTTATCATGCCTTCGCGCCAATGAGTAACCCTTAAGCCCCGTAAATACAGTTTTTGCATGATCAGATATCATCCAACTGGACGTTTTTGACAAATTCTCACAGATAATACTGAGCACATGAGAAAAATAAGGTCTGATGAAAAAGCGCTTTAATATTAAGGCGCCCCAAGAGCGATTCCGAAAAACATTAAAAGCATCTGTAATACATCCATGAGCAATTTTAATGCCATGTGAATGTTATAAATGATATCAGTATTTCTTATATATTTGGGGAGCTTTTCAACCCACATGCTTTTGATACCAGGGGCGTGAAGCTGGTCTGAGACCATAGGATTACAGAAAAGCTGAAGGCTAAAAATTCATTCTCCCGCATTCCCATCGTGCCCTAGAGGAGTTTTCAATGGACTCTGTAAATATGCAGTATAGCGGAGAGGAAAAATATGTCAAACATAAGCTCTGCTGAGAGCATTTCACCAACGAATAAGCAACACATGCTCAAATGAAGCCGGCTACCTTGTTAAAATCCACATCTGCCCACGACGCTCCGTCTAATGCCTTTCTTAGCGCCGAGCCTGGCCACTGGGGAAAGAAATCGGCCAACTGTGACCCAACAGAGAGCACCTACTTCACCACCTTACTGACACTCTCAAGTATATACTGTATACACTAATTTGATACTTAGTACACTAATAAGATATAACTGATGGTCACCATGGGAATGAGATGTCTGGATTGTCTTCAGCAGAAGGTTGTATTTTTTGCATTCTAAGGCTGCAGTCACACCAAAAGCGTTTATGGCAGTTGCAGGCGCCTTTTTTGAATGATATTCTATGGGCAGGGCGCGTTTGCGCGCTGTTTATGCGCTCCGAGCGCCTTGCGGTTTTTGCCGCCTGCCGCGCACACGTTTTTGAAGGACCGCTGAGAGCGGAGAAGCGCCTGACGTCATTCGCGTCTTCCATTGTCCAATCAAATCAGGGGAGAGGCGGGCCTTACGTTGTAGTGAGGGAAGTTTACAGTTGCTTTGAAGAACCGGACTCCACTCGCTCACTCTCTCCTTCGTGTTTGTGCACCCCTCATCCTCAAACAAGGTCAGAGCAAGCGCCCTCTTTTTAAAGTTTCTGCTAATATGACAGTTAACAGCAAAAGAGCGTTCACGCTTCAATATTTGATTGACAAGACAGCTGACTCGGTGGTTGCTTAGCAATATGAAAAGCCGCGTCGCACTGCTCTTTTTTAAAAAAGGCAGTGCGTCGCGCCTTGCGTTTGCAAGCGTTTAAAGCGCTTTTGGTGTGACTGGCCCCTAATACTACATACAAGAATTTCACTGGCTTGAATTTAACTGGCATGTTTGACATAAATGGTACAAAATGGGAGTTTTAATGATTTTAGTACGAAAGAGCCGTTTAGTTATGACGTCAGTTTGTAGGGCAACCCGCAAGCCTAATTCACTATGGGTTCCCTTGGGAATTTCTAATGGGGTTTTAGAATAGAGGTTTTAAAATAAGGTCTGTGCTTAATACTCCCAATATTGTTTTGTCTGCATCATAAATGCTAAAGTAGTACCTCAAATGTGAATTTTAAAGCTGTTGTGTGCTTTAAGGTCAACATGAATTGCTTTCCACAACTCCATTGCAAGTTCCATAATATATTTCAGAGTGAGCCGTGTATTCAACGAGTACAAAAACTGCACACTTAAATATTTAGTAATAGTAATAGTATTAACATTACACAATGGTTTCAACATTCACATTTGAGGTATGACTGTGTGTACTTTGTGCTGTAATAAAAGGATAACCTATTCATATTCCTAAGTCATATTAACAATAGACCTTATTTTGCTCAAGAATCCAAAAGCACTATTATAAAAACCCATTAGACGACTATTCTTTAACCATAGTCCATAGAAGCCATGGCTCAAAAATGCTACATGTCCTCGATGTTTTATGACTACAAACTGAACAGCTCTATTAAAAATGTTGCATTACCTGCTCTATTTGCAAACGTAAATTATTTTTTTCTTTTATTGCCCAGAAGCTTCAAACTATAAAATCAAATATATATTTGCTGGATGGGAACTTGAAGCAAAGAGATAGCTGTAAATGATTACTTCTCATATTTTTTATTTATCAAGTGCATTTCTAGCTCATGGTTTAGAATATGGTACTTTACTGATACTTGACTTCAATGAGTCAGTATAATATTTTTCTCATGTCAGTGATATCAGTGATTTAGAGAGCAAATGAGGTTGTTTATTCAGTCATTACAGCTGATTTGAATATTATACCATTTATTTTAATTTGCCTTGGCACACAATAAAGTAAATAACAGTCAGTCACCTCACAGGTGCCTTCTCTGAGTCTGTCAGGGTTCAAATGAATAATATCCTTTTTAATTTTTCCATGTCTATTCAATGATATTATAATATTATGATAGACAAGTACAGTATATATACACTGTACATATGTTGTACAGTGGCAAGAAAATGTGAACCTTTTGGAATTTCATAGTTTAGTTTTTTGAATAAATTTGTCATAAAATGTGATCTAAAGTATGTGACCCCTTGAATTAAAGACCACAAAAAAGCTAATTGGAGAAAGGGAAATTCACCATTCTACAGTTGGGAAAACAATCTACAAATGGAGACGCTTTGAGATGCTTCTCTACCAAGAAGTGGGTGCCCAGTCAAAATGACACCAAGAGCACAATGAAGACTCATCAATGAGGTAAAGAAACAACCAAAGATTTGAAGGCATCATTGGAACTTGCTAACATCTCTGTTCATGAGTCTACAATACGTAAAACACTGAGCAAGCAGTGTATCGACTCAACTGTAAAGTATGGTGGAGGAAACATCATGATTTGGGCCTGCTTTGCTGCATCAGGGCCTGCAGCTTGCAATCATTGAGGAAAAGATGAAGTATATCAAGATAATTATTTGGGATAATGTGAAAATGTACGTCAGCTGATGCAACAGGACAACGATCCAAAACACGGGAGCAAGTCCACAACAGAATGGCTTTAGAAAAAACGAAAATCTGCCATTGGAGTTGCCAAGTCAGAGCACAGACCTCAACCCAAAAGAGATGCTATGGATTGACTTGAAGAAATGCCAGATGAGACATCCAAAGACTCTGACAGAGCTAAAGCAGTTCTGCCTGTAAGAATGATCTGAAATTCCTCCTTAAAGATGTGCAGGTCTGATCCACAGCTAAGGGAAGCGCCTTGTTGAGGTTATTGCTGCCAAGGGGGGTCAACCAGTTATTAAATCTAAGGGTTCACTTACTTTTTCCACTGCCTTTTTAAATGTTAAATGAGTGTTCAACAAAGTCATGAAAGATCAGTATTTTTTGTATAATTATTTTTAGACAATATTTTTTGTAAATACTCTTGACTTAGATGAAGGTCAGATTACATGACAAATTTATTAAAAAAAACATTAAATTCCAAAAGGTTTACATACTTTTTAATTTCTTTAAGAAATACTGTACTGTACTGTATAATGCAAGGATCTAATATAATGCTACACATCAGATATTTTTCCTCAACAGTTAACCAAACATTCACTTAAGACATACCAGATTATATCTGCGTGAATTCTTGTAAAAACAGATATTTTCGCTCACTCGTGCGTTTGTGTGCACAGGCTACAGATGTCAGCATGAGGAAGAGGCTTTCGAGTCTTGACGCTCTTAATAACTCCTTTAACATTAATCAGGTCCCGAACTTTATCTCTCTTAATAACTATTTTAACATCAAGCAAGTCCTGCACTCTATTTTTTAATTCCTGCATGTTCCTGCAAATGTCAGGCGCTCAAGAGGATGGACACGTACCAATAAAGATAATTTCAGAAGTACAACGACCATTTAGAGCATTGGATTCGCTAGACGAGAGCTTAATGTGACATTTACTGTCTAAGGCTGCGTCTTAATTCATCATATAGGCTAAACCAAGGTTCAAACAAAAATTGTGCATTGCGTTTATCGCTCGTTAATAAAAGTAGTGATGTTAAGATAAATTTGCGCTAACACGTTAATTTTGTCATATATACATTCATAGCGATTAATTTAAATCTTAATATAAGTTTGCCGGCTTAACTTATTATGGGAAAATAATACAATGAAATTGCATCGCACTTTTACTGTTCGCGCATTCCTACATCTGTGGTAGCTCATTTCCGTAGCTCATTTTCGTTTTTTTATAGTTCCTTATTCATGTCTATAGCACCTCAAGCTTATATATATATATCATATTTGTATGTACACTCACCTAAAGAGTTATTAGGAACATTATATTGCTGGAAGTAGCCATCAGAGGATGGGGACATGGTGGTCATAAAGGGATAACATGGTCAGAATGCTCAGGTAGGCCGTGGCATTTAAACGATGCCCAATTGGGACTAAGGGGCCTAAAGTGTGCCAAGAAAACATCCCCCACACCATTACACCAACACCACCAGCCTGCACAGTGGTAACAAGGCATGATGGATCATTCTGTTTACGCCAAATTCTGATTCAGAAATCGAGACTCATCAGACCAGGCAACATTTTTCCAGTTTTCAACTGTCCAATTTTGGTGAGCTTGTGCAAATTGTAGCCTCTTTTTCCTATTTATAGTGGAGATGAGTGGTACCCGGTGGGGTCTTCTGCTGTTGTAGCCCATCTGCCTCAAGGTTGTGCGTGTTGTGGCTTCACAAATGCTTTGCTGCATACCTCGGTTGTAACAAGTGGTTATTTCAGTCAAAGTTGCTTTTCTATCAGCTTGAATCAGTTGGCCCATTCTCCTCTGACCTCTAGCATCAACAAGGCATTTCCGCCCACAGAACTGCTGCATACTGGATGTTTTCCCCTTTTCAGACCACCCTAGGAATGGTTGTGCATGAAAACCCAGTAACTGAGCAGATTGTGAAATACTCAGACCCAGAGATGTTCACAAGTCTCTGAGCTCGAGTCCGAGTCAAGTCTGAAGTCTTTGAGCTCGAGTCCGAGTCAAGTCTGAAGTCTTTGAGCTTGAGTCCAAGTCAAGTCTGAAGTCTCTGGGCTTGAGTCCAAGTCAAGTCTCAAGTCTCGTTGTAACAAATAAAACTCTAATAACAAATAAAGAAATTATAAACATTTATAAAAAAGTTGCACATTAAGTAAGGTCTAAAATTAGCATTAGGTACAGAAATTAAATTAAATGGATAACACTGTCTTTATTGTACAAATTAAATATTATTATTATATTTTTGAGCAATAGACGTGATTTTCTGTTTGTTTTGGGTTGTTTGATTAACATAAATGACACAGACTTAAGTAGGTTAATTGTGGTTACTGTCTTTTTATTAAGAACAAATAAGCCCAGATTGGTTTCTGACTGGTTTCTTAAGACATAAACAAAAATGTTTTATTAGAAAAAGAATACTGTGAGATCATTTTGTGTGTGGGTGCCCTGTCAAGAAAAGAAAGATTTTATGTTGGCTTAACTTTTGAAACACTTCTCTCTGTATGTGCACTACTGAGGGCACTGAAACGCGTGTTCAAACACAGGTAGAGCGCTTCAGGAAGAAGATGCAGCAGTCGCTTCACATAAAAACGTTACATTGTTTTTCATTGCTCTATTCAGCAAATGTATGTTAATGGACTACAGTATGACACAAAGTAGCGCAACTCTGGACCTGACTGAAGCTGGACCGGACACACTTAACCGCATGTGCGTACAGAAATCTGCAATTGAGCGCCTTTTTGCGGTTAAATTGTTTAACCATTTAAACAATTGTGAGCCTTAATAACAAGTTAATGATAAACTTACCCTATTTAAATTGCATATTAATCCACGAATCGCATGCGAGCCGAACCGCGGATCCGTCACAGCACTACCCAAAGCTTCAGATGAGTGGGACAGCAGCAGCCGGTGCATTCGATTCGCGGCCGCGCGCGCGGAGCAGATACGTCACGTGTCACGTCGTGGGCAGGTTGTAGGTAACGGAGGGAGGGGTATGACAGCGAGCTCATCAGACGTTTCCTAAAAATAAACATTGTTCACGAGTCGCGCGGCTCGAGTCCGAGTCGAGTCTGAAGTCTTTAAGGGTCGAGTCTCAAGTCGAGTCTGAAGTCACTGTGTGTGCGACTTAAGTCGCACTCGAGTCCGAGTCTCAAACTCGAGTCCCCATCTCTGCTCAGACCGGCCCGTCTGGCACCAACAACCATTGCTTAAATCATCTTTCTTTCCCATTCTGACATTCACTTTGGAGTTCAGGAGATTGTCTTGACCAGGACCACACCCCTTAATGCATTGAAGCAACTGCCATGTGATTGGTTGATTAGAAAATTGCATTAATGAGAAATTGTATATATATATATTTATATATATATTAGCTTGATGTGCTATAGACATGAATAAGGAACTATGAAAAAAACGGAAATGAGCTACCACAGATGTAGGAATGGGCGGCCAGTAAAAGTGCGATGCAATTTCATTGTATTATTTTCCCATAACAAGTTCAGCAGGCAAATAATCAAAAAATCTAAAAGCAACACAACAATTCCAGATAGCGAATCCCAAAGCAATCCTCGAAGAATTTGAAGCATGCAGAGAAGACGACACATTTATATTTCAAGCACTTCTAGTTTACTTCTTTTTACTTTTGAAAAGAACAGCAGAATATCCACCATAGCTCTCTGCAGACTTTTTACATTTCCTTCCAGAAAGGCAATTTACTGGCTCTCCATACACACACACACACACACACACACACACACACACACACATAAGCAGACGTCAGTATACCTGCCTGTGTCGACTCCGCTCTGCTCTGCACCTGCTGATGTGATTGTTCAGCACTGCCCATCAGTGCACATAATGAAGTGCAAATCAGGCTAATGTGCTCACTGATGCGCTGGCTTTTAAAGATCAGCTCAAATTGATTTAGTCCCAGCACCACTGAGCCATTAACAAATAATAAAATGGAATATAACAAATATATGTGTCCAGGGATTGAAAAGAAATCATTCCCCGCTGCCAAACGCAGGATACACAACCAGCGCTGTTTGTTTCATCAGGTTCCGGTGAAGGACATCACGCCCCTGTAGCATTAAGGAACACTTACCTAGAAATTGCAGTTTTTTTCTCTAACTACAAATGATGTTTGTATTATACAGCTTGAGAAACATTATTAGCAAATTATGCTTAAAAGACAGAGTGTGCTTTGGGTTTATTAAGCATCACAGGTATGCCAAGATACGGGGAAAAAAATGCAAGCCATCAGCAAAAGAAAATTAAACTTGCAATTTAGGCACACGCAAGATAAGAACAAAACAAATGCACTCCAGGCAATTCGGTTATGTTTAAAAGGCAATTATTATGAGGGCATACTAAAAGCTGCTCAAATGTTTTTGGCATCATTCTGTTATCAGGGCATGTAAGACAATGACCCAACATTGACATCTTTCTAAATGTATCTGTTTGTCTTAGTGTTTCAACCAAAGATTAGAGAACAATAGTGAAGTGTGTAGGCAATGAGCAAATGCTTTTAAAGTACAGAGCAATTTTTCATTAGCAAAGAGCAAATCCTTAAATTTGATTGTCTGAAAACACTTTTCCACATAATCATTCTGTTTCCTGCCAAATTAGAGTCGTTATCGCTGCGTTTTCTCGCAAGGCTCATGTTTTCACACATTGTTAATTTTGCGCTTTGTAGTGTGCCTCGGGTTACGGGGTTCATCATTTACTTTAGATCTTCTTCACCCCTCGGCTGGAACTCTACCAATTTTCTCTCTGTGCATCTCTATATATTAATGAAGGAGCATCGAGCTGCTCAAAAAAAAATTTTTTTGCACTTTAGTCTCATGAATGCTATTAAAGGATTAGTCCATTTCCTTAAAAAAAAAAATTCCAGATAATATACTCACCACCATGTCATCCAAAATGTTGATGTCTTTCTTTGTTCAGTTGAGAAGAAATTATGTTTTTTGAAGATTTTTCTAATTTTAATGGACTTTAATGGACCTCAACACTTTTATGTTGAACAACAGTTTTAATGCAGTTAAAAATTGCAGTTTCAAAGGACTTTAAACTATCCCAAAAGAGGCATAAGGGTCTTAACTAGTGAAACTATTGTCATTTTTGGCAAGAAAAATATGCACTTTTAAACCACAACTTCTCTTCTTCCTCCAGCTGTGTGACGAGCCAGCGCGACCTTACATAATTGCGTAATGAAGCCGAAAGGTCACGTGTTAGATATATGAAACGCACGTTTGCAGACCATTTTAAACAATAAACTGACACGAAAACATTAATTAGTATCATTCAACATACAACAACATCGGAATGGTTCTCGTTCTCCACACTTGTCAACACGGGTATAGGTTCGCATACGTCATCCGTGCCTCTTGATGTGATGACATATTACGTGAGGTCCCAGGACCGGAGGAAGAAGAGAAGTTGTGGTTTAAAAGTGATTTTTTTTATTCTTGCCAAAAATTATAATCGTTTCGCTAGAAAAGACCCTTACCCTTATTGTTTACAGTTCTTTGAAACTGCAATTTTAAACTGCATTAAAACTGTTAAGTGTTGGGGTCCATTAAAGTCCATTAAAATAAGAAAAATGCTGTTTTCCTCAAAAAACATAATTTCTTCTCGACTGAACAAAGAAAGACATCAACATTTTGGATGACATGGTGGTGAGTAAATTATCTGGATTTTTTTTTAAGAAAATGGACTAATCCTTTAATACTCTCTCAAGCAGCCAAAATATTTCGCTGTACAATGTCTGTCAATGCATGCGCCCATATATCTTTACAATTTATGATCTAATTAGAGAACATAATGAATAGTCAATGAGTTGTATCCATCCTTATTGAAATATTTTGATGATTGCTGAGTCTAATTGCTGTGGTAATGACTTTAGATCAGCGTCGTTTGCATATCTGTGTCTGTTGATTTGTCATTTGCATCTTTTTAGCATTGATGTTTAAATTCATCCTGCTTTAATTTTTGTAATTTCTCCTCTCTGTGAAGTACAGTCAGAGCTCAAGGTTAAAGCGGCGTCTTTCCTCAGAATTAAAGTTTGCATAAGCGATCACTGTACGAGTAAAATGAGTCTGATTTGTTATGATCTCTTAAAATGTGTGCATACGATTTTGTTTGTGCAGAATATTAAAAGATTATATTTAATCTTCTGTCGTGAAGTTACGTCTTAGTGCAAGTATGAAACAGTTGTAAAACTAAGTGAGCCATTGGACTGCAATGATTTATTAAAAGACCTGTGACACAAAAATGGACCCTTTTATATCCCCCCTAGTCTATTTGGCCATTCCATCCTCACCTAACTGTAGTCTCTCCAGATTATCCCTCTCAACACATCCGGACCAATTTAAAAATTGGATCTTTACAGGATGATCTTCCTTAACCCGGAATCTACTATATGATTTGTAATTTTGATCAGCTTGGCATCGAACCCAGGTCAGGAAAGATTAACTGCACGCTAGCCAAGTAGTAGAGGCGGCAGGGCCAGCCGTGCTTCTCAACAGGGCAATGAAGGATTTGCATGAAGTGATGCTGATTAGAGTAAAACTCACACCACTTCCTGCTTGCTGCTGACCTCATTTCTAAAATGATTTACTGGGCATCCGTCCCACAACTCCTGTAAGTGCTTGACAAACTGTATGTTTGCTTCCCTCCTGGCAAGGAAAACACATGAGTTTGCTTGTCCTACAAAGCTAATGCGTATTTCATTTTTTATTACGGTTTATCCCATTCCCACACAATTTCCCGCAGCGTCACATGCATCAGAATGTAACGGGCTAGCAGGACTTAATTGTGTGCTTAAGCCAAATTCCTCTGGTTCGGATTGAGGCAGCGCTCCCGGGCACGATGAACATTTTCATCATTTGGAGTCAGAGATGTGGCATTTAGATTCAGGCGGCCACATGCTTATAGTCTCATATCGGCTCTGTAAATATCTACATAAGTTGCACAGAATTTGAATTATTGCATCACACAAGCAGGTTAGATGAGTTTTTGACACTGTTTTGGCATTGAGTCGTCTAAACACTGTGCATTGGTATAATGGTTTGTGGCATGAAAGGGTTTATTTTGCTTTTAGGTGTTTCTCATTTTAAATGCGTTTTTGTTTCTATTCTTCTTTCATCTGTCACTGAATAATTTGGTTTATCCCACTTTCTGTTCCACGGGTCTAGTTTAATTATAGGACGTCGAAATGACCATCATCACGGTATACATTTGTATTTGTATTCTGTCTTTTCTTTCTTCAAGATGGAAAAGGTCATTTAACACCCCTTTCTAGGCCTCAAATGTGATTCTTAGCAAAAGTCTGTGATTTATTTCGGACGGTAATGGAAAAATCAGTTGATAAAAAAGCTACGAAATTATCATATTTTTTCCCTCCGCAGTCACATTTTATTACCTTTCCACGCCGCTCGTGCCATTTTGATAATAGCATGATTTTGTATTTACCCGAGCAGATGTTGCTCTGCCCTTTGTTCGATTTCAATTGGGGTATGGCCCTTATGTTTATATCTCATGCAAATCTTTGTTTTGTCAGTCTTAATTGCAACTTTCATGCAGACGTCTGTGCCAGCATGAGATGTCCATCCACATCTGTTGCCATTATGGAGTTTACGTGTCCTGGGCTGAATGGACGTCGTCATGACAACATCTATGACCTCTTTAGAAACAGTCGCTCAACGTCTGCAATTGCGCCTGTGATAATTTAGAATTGCCTGCTTTAATGCACCACAAATAAGACGGACGGACTGTTTACAGTTACATCGCAAGGCTCCGGTTATCATTTTCTATAGAAAAACAGAAATGTTCATGATTGCCTGAAGCAATAGGTTTTCTAATCCCTTGTACATACACATGTCAGATCTACAGCTGGGATCTGTCTACATAACTTAAGATGGGTCAAATAAGGCTTAGAAGTGGTTTTGATGTGTCAAACGCCTACACTGCGTATCTGCTCTTGAGGGTGTTTGTTTTTTGTGATAGTAGGTGAATGAGACTGGCTCTGTTCCAAAAACTGCCGTACTGTCTAAGCAGCTTCCTCCTATTTCAGCATCTTAACCGATGAAAGGAAAAACTTAAGTGACACTGTGTGCATGTGGTCGATTTTTCATAGATAGCAACTCTGTACTTCAAAAAGTTGCGTTTTTTGCAGGAGACATGACGCAATTGATTTCTAAAGAGTTTGCTGTTATGGTGATATATGATTTAAAAACAAAAACAAATATGTGGCCCTGTCTGTGAAAACCAGGCGAAAGTCTCACTTATTGATTTCAGATTGGTTTTAATCTTTGACGGCCATTCATTAATCTTTAATGGCCTTGCTCAGTCAATATTAAATGTGTCAAGGTTATATTTTAGATTTAGATTTAAAGAATTTCCTACTGACGATTCAAACACAAGTTTTGAGCAGTGTAGAGTAGCGTGTGTTGTTTGTCGTTTCTACGATCACAAATGCAGACATTTTTTTGTATTAGTATCCTTACCCTACAGATCTTTTAAGTTCTGCTCAAGTCACCCTTGACCGATTAGCTTGGTCATCTGTGTTTTCTGGGTCAGATTCAGGCTCATATTAACGGTACATTCACACGGGGCAAAAGCATTACGCTTGACGGAAGGCTTGTCTGAAGCGTGGCCAACACCCAATCACAGTGGCTGCAACCTACGCTCTGGTCTTCCATAAACGTAATTGGCTGGCTCTGCCTAGGTTATTGGCATAAAACGATCTGATTGGCTGACGCGTGTGTAGCCACTTGAAAAGTTGAGAAATGTTCAACTTCTGCCGCGAGCTGGATCCACAATTCAGTTCGGCAACGCATGACGTCACCCAATAAAAGTGAATGGGAAGCGTGAACACTTACGCCCCATGTGAATGCTCCGTAATAAAGGTAGTAAAGACGATATTAACTCCTGGCTTTCACTATTGCTTTGGGAGGTCATCTTTCAAACTAGGGATGTAACGATTAATCGTGTGTCCCAATAAAAATGCCTGTCTGAAATCGATTCTGAATCGCAAGGCTGCGATTCTTTGTTTCATGCACAGCTTGTGCGTGTACTACGGCATTTGGTCAGTAGAAAGTCCTTATCAATCTAAAATCATTGTGAGTTGGAGTCGTTTATAACGTGCATTTAAAAAAGCATCACCCGTTAAACAAAATCATTCAATTTATTCTTTATTATCATGAAAATACCTGAAACATTTTGAAAAACAGGGATATAAATATTCCTGTAGACATTTCCTGGAATAGCGTTCGTAATACTACTTCTTCTGTGGCACAAAGGAGAGCGCCCCCTGGCTTTGAGATGTGCCGGGATTTCACCGTAATTCATTAAAATTCATTCATTGAGAAAACGCGCATTTGCACGGTTAATCGTTCACCCCTATTTCAAACATGCTAAGAAGCGTCATATTTCCGTTTCCGGTATTCAGCCAATTACAATGCACTTGGATAGCTGGCCAATCGGATCACACCACACTTTCTCAGAGCGATGATGAGCTTTGTACAAATCGTCTTGTTACAGAAAGGCGGTGCATAGAGGAGCTGCAATAATGTACGGTATGTTGAAAATAATGAATTCTTCAATCGCGGTTCAATCAAAAACCACGCGAACACATAGCATTTCACCAAATACACAAATGATGTACTTTTTAGCCACGGAATATTGGCCCTTTAAAATGCTGCCTAGATACAGCTCACAAGATTGTATAACAGAGCAACATACATTATCTGAGCTACAATAAAAACACTAAATCCTGGTCCACTATTTACCTCAAGTCACCCACAACAAACCCTGTTGGTTTTTTGCCTGTTAGACTCTTTCGGTGACAGACAACAGACCTTTTCGTACTTCTTGTCTCCAGAGGTACAGTATGTGCTCCCCTCTCCATCCACTCTCCATTCAGCTCAAGCACGTCTACAACATCATCACATTGCCAGGCACGATTTTGTGTACTTGGAGTTCCCCTCCTCCCCTTCAGCTGTTGATTATTTTACAGACAGAAAAATTGCAATTGAACAGCTGAATAGGTACCTGAGATTACTTTCGTATTGAAAGGTTAATGGAAACTTATCTCTCAGGCTGGGCCATTGGCTATGTTTAGGACGTACTGTAAAGACAAAATGAAGGAAATGAGTTGGCTACAAAGGCCGTGCTACCAGCCTGACCTCTCTATTCTCTGTGGACTTGGAGTTAGTGGCAGTCTCTTTAAAGCCTGTTTGGTTTTCAGCACAGAGACAAAGCGAACCATCTTCTCATTTGAAGTCTCTTGGATTTTAGTTCACTTGACGTTGTGCTGTTTTTACCCTTCTCATTCGTGTCATCTGAACTCAGCACGCTGTTTTTCGATGCAGAGACTGTCAGAGGTTATGTCAAAGTTTTTGGCCGTCAAAAGAGAGAAGAAAAGAGAAACCGTGTGTTGTCTTCTCTTCTCACCTTAATGAAATGCTTGTTAGCTTCTCTTTTATCTGCCCCATCACATTTTATTCATTTTCCTTGCTGGCTTCTTGAAAATCAAAACTGCAGTTCTGCTCAATCTGTTCTCCTTAAAAAGATGAGGATTTGTCAGGAAGGTCGAAACTAAAACATGTATTTAATGAAATAGTTCTGCCAAGACGCAAATATGCTGTATTGAAGTTTGTGCCTATATGCTGCATTCATTTCATTTTCAGGTGAGAAAATGATTAGCATTTATGATTTACTTGATGCCAAAACAGCATTTGTTGTCTTTTTAACATGTCAAAGTCCAGAACACCCCTTTTGGGTTTTGTTTACTCTTTTGTACACTGAAAATATTTAGTCACAAAGAACTGTTGTTGCATAGACATGAGTTGTGTACCTTTGAGTACGGCTAAAATAACATCACACAGGATTGGAGTGAAATAAGGACGAGTAAATCATTTCGAAATTTTGATTTCTATTTGATGTCATTCATCTACTATCCCTCATGTGGATTTAATCCTGTGGAAGTTTCTGAATTCTGTTGGACACAAAAGAAGATATTTTGATAAACGATGGAAAGCACACAGTTGATGGTACCATTTGACTTCCAAATTTAGGGCCCTATGAAACCATTTTTTCTCAAATTCCCTTTTTTGTGTTTTAATTTTTCTGGATTCTGTAAATTAATAAATTAAATTCATCAGAATGATTAAACTTAAAATTCAACAAAAGTTTTTTATTGGTTTGCATTCAAAAGCACATTTTTGCAATAATATTGTTAATTAATATTTGGGAAATGCTTACATAATTTCATTGAACAGTACAAATGAGAGATAAAAATGATTGATTTTTACTGCATTTAAAAGGACTGTCCACTTTTTTAAAAAAAATGCTCATTTTCCAGCTCCCCTAGAGTTAAACATTTGATTTTACAGTTTTGAAATCCATTCAGCCGATATTCAGGTCTGGCACTACCACTTTTAGCATAGCTTAGCACAATCCATTGAATCTGATTAGACCATTAGCATTGCGCTAAAAATAACCAGAGTTTCAATTTTTTAATTTAAAACTTGATTCTTCTGTAGTTACATCGTGTACTAAGACTGACGGAAAATTAAAAGTTGGGATTTTCGGACAGATATGGCTAGGAACTATACTCTCATTCTGGCGTAATAATCAAGGACTTTGGTGCCGTAACATGGCTGCAGGAGGCGCAATGATATTACGCAGTGCCTGAAAAAAGTCCCCTTGGTAACTTTTAATAGCCAAGGGTCAAGTTTTAAATAGGAAAAATATCTAAAATCTTTGGTTATTTTTGAGCGCGATGCTAATGGTCTAATCAGATTCAATAGATTGTGCTAAGCTATGCTAAAAGTGGTATCGCCAGACCTGGAGATCAGCTGAATGGATTTCAAAACGGTAAAAATCAAATGTTTAACTCCAGGGAAGCTGGAAAATAAGCATATTTTAAAAAAAAGTGGAATGTCCCTTTAACCCTTATTAACTCTGAGAGTCTTAAATTAGAATTTTCCCGTTTCTTTTTTGTTTTGTTTTTTTGAAGATTTTGTGCTCTCAGACGGTCTTTTTGACATGTTTTTCTCTTTTCCGAATGAATGTTTAATGTTGATGGTGTGTGTTTATAGTTGACGGTGAATGTTTATAGTTGATGGTAATCGCGTTAATATTGCGTCCTGCAAACAGTGAAATGTTTCCACAAATTTCTATCATTTAATTTGCTGGTTACGAATACCACGGAAACAAAGGATATTTGCAAATAAGTTATAATGGCTTTAAAAAATTGTTTATACAAAATTTGGCAAATTCCGTAAAATTCCACACTATAGAAAAATTAAGTTTTCATGTCTCGATTCTGTGATTCCATCCGTGTTTTCTGCATTGCGGAAATCATAGGGCCCTACATAGTATTTGTTTATCCTTCTATGGAAGTCAATCGGTACAGTCAATTGGGTGCTCACTATAATTTATTAAAATTATATTCAACAAAAGAAAGAAACGGTTACGGGTTTAAAACAACATGAGGGAGGGTAAATGATGAAAGAATTTTCATTTTTTGGGTGAACTATCCCTTTAAGAAGCCAAATTTAAATTAAGATCTGCTTAAATTCTGAGCAGATTGTATCAGACACACAAAGACAGCTCACAGAATTGACTCATCTCGGACTGCACAATCCACTCTAAGACATATCTTGCATACTCCTGTGTAACCGGCTTTAACACGAGGCACAGGATTTAAAGGGTATTTTATAGTATCTCATTATCGACTGCGCACTGCCAGTCCTGCTGTTATGCCAAGACCTCACTGAGGACTAGTGCAGTTTTATATATAGTTATGTTAATCTGATTCAGCTCTGCGGTTGAGGTTATGATCAGACGCGGAGCACAATCATTACGCTGCCTGAGTCTGAACACACTTGAACTGTCATTGTCAGAGGAGGTTTTAATCAGCGCGGGGTTCAAAGTTTCGCCCATGTCCTTGCAGCTTCGTTTTGCTATGTGGGACATCGGACAGTCGGAGAGCAGCGATTCCGAGGAATTAAACATAAGCACTCAAATAGGAAATTAGATGTGGCTGTGAAATAATTCATTTGAGGTTAAAGTGAAAATTCAATTATTCTGTGTGATATATGCAATTGGTGTGGAGATAAGCTCCAGTTAGCTGTCCTTGAATGAAGTGTGTGCTTTTTTACAGAATGAGATAATCTACAGGTCTCTTTAAAATGTTTGTAACTCTTAAATTTGCTAAAAAATATGGCAATTGGGCATTGTGTTTAGCTTAATGCTATCTTTAAAGACACATTGAAATGATTGTGTTGCAGGACATGCCAAGAGTTCATTCTTTTTTTTCTTTTTTTTTAAAACAGGCAATTACAATTTTAAACATAAAGGTGAGCCTCATAGGTCAGGTGACCTATCTGTGTGGAGTTTGCATGTTTCCCCTTTGTCAGCGTGGGTTTACTCCGAGTACTCTAGTTTTCTCCCACAGGCTGAAAACATGCAAGTTAGGCAAATTGGATATGCTGTGGCTAAAATGTTTTGTTAAACATCGCAGGACTGTGGTGAGTGGCACAATTAATAATAACATTCACTGTAAAAAAAATTCCGTAGAAATTACAATGTTATTACAGCTGGGTTGCCGGTAATTTACCGTAGTTTTAAATTTATGTTATTTACTGGCAAGAGTTTGTTCAAAGTTAAATAAATTTTTAATATTAACAAGTCTTTATATTTACAGAATAAAACTATACAATAACAGCCTCATGCAAAGCATTCTGGGAACCAGAAATCATCATCAACCTTTTTCTGTTTTTTGCTTCAGATTTTGTTTCCCAGAATGTTTTTCTTGATGCTGTTTTTTTAGTTTTACTCTGTAAAGACAAAGACTTGTAAATGTTTAATGTTCATTTAACTTTGAACAAAATGTTGCCAGTAAAAAACATAAATTTAAATCTACGGTAAGTTACCGGCAACCCAGCTGCAATTTCTACGGAATTTTTTTACAGTGTTATTTAACGTTATTATTCATTGTGCAGCCAACCACGGTCCTGCGACATTAGATCAGAAATGTCTTGTCTGCAAGTGTTCATTTATCACAAAATAGAGAAACACGAGTAACCAACTCATTTAAATTTCAGTAATTGTAACTGCGCTACTTGATTTAAAAAAAAACTTCGTTACATGCTCATTACCGCTAAAAGTAGTGGAATTACAGTAACGGAATTACTTTGTAACGCGTTACTCCCATCACAACTTTTTAACACAACTTGTGTTGTCCCTTTCATTTATTTTAACATGAAATAACACCTTAAATGGCATGACACACAAAATGTGTAAAAAATTAACACATCATTTTTTGCAGTGCATAGGCATTCTGGTCTGAAAACGAGATGCGTTCAGGTGCATTGTTGGCGCATTGCTATTTTGAGGCCACCAAAATAGACTAAGCCATTGACCAACTAAATCCTGATCTAAAGTCTAAAGTCAATTTCGCAATATTGTTTTTGTTATTTAATAAGCGCATTCGTATATGGGACGACAATGCGCGTTTGCTTATCACACACACATGGATGCACAGCAGAACACAACCCTTTTTATAATATGAAAAATTAAAGGATTAAAATGTAAAGGATTTATTATCGAGTCTCTTGGACATAAATGAGTACCGATTTCAAGACGTTAGAAGGCGTAAAGAGCTGCTTCCCCAGCTGTAGCCTGGTAAGTAATTAAATGTTTTGCTTTAAACACATGCAAATATTACCTCACGGATTTATTGTATATGATGACTCTGTACCTGTGGATATGGTGAGATAAGAAACATTTTTAAGTAATGCTTTAAAAAAAAACTCATGGCGCTGTCCGTGTGCTTAAACAGCTTTCCGCACGTTTGTAAATTCTTTATCTCCGGTTTGTTACAAATAAAGTATTTTTAGAGTATTCTTTTCTTACATACTTGTAAATTATTTTTTGATGATGTTGAATATCCATACATTCCATTACAATTAAAAGCCTGCTTTTTTACTTCCATGACTAAAAGAAAACGGCTTTTAAAGGTTTTAATCCAAAAAATAACAATTTTAATACAAATGAAAACAACACAATTATTTCTCATTAATCTTAAACTGGGGGTCTTCTTCCTCCGCTTAGTTTTTCAGTTGTCAAAGTACGTCATCTTAATGGGGATTAGACATAGCAACAGCGCAACTGGCTATTAAAGGGGATGAAAGCTGAGACTCTCATTGGTTTGCCCAAAACACATCGATTACTCATCACGAGAATAGAAACAACCTTTTTCTACCGTGCGCTCGGCGCACAAACCATTTTTACCGTTGTTTAATTAGCAAAAAGTGGAATCGGACACGCCCGAGTGTTTAAGACTGTGTGTGCAGTTTAGACTTAGAGTTATTTTAGTAAATGTCCTTTCTCTTCCATGCTTTAAAATGGTAGAAAAAGTGGACAACTTTTGACTTTACACCAGAAAAAAAAATGCATCCATCCTTTACAAGAGTAATCGACATGACTCCAAGTGGTTAATTATCCAAAAATATCCAGATTTCAAAGAGAGTTTTAGTGTAGTAAGTGTTCGTTTCCGTAGGTACATTGCACAGTGACTCGAATCATGTGAGTCCAAGATGGCGTCATTACCCAAAGCTAGTTATTATATATTTTTTTAAATTTAAAATATGTTTTGTTGTCTTACAAAGTCACATTGATTACCTGCAGAAGACCTTTATTAACCCCTTGGAGCCGTGGATTACTTTTGTGAAGGATGGATGCACTTTTTTGGGGTGTAAAGTCAGAAATCCATGTAAAGTCAGATCCATTTTTTCTACCGTTATAAAGCATGGAAGAGCAAGGACATTTACTAAAATTACTCCAAATGTGTTCGTCTGAAAGATGATGTACATATATCACAGATGGCTTCAGGGTGAGTAACTCATGTGGTATTTTTGAAATTTGGCTGGAGTATCACTTTAAAAACATTTCTTTCTTATTTTTTTATAGTTTGTAGGAGCTTTTCCTACTTGTGTGCATTAGAAAGATTATGTGCATGTTAAAGGTTCTTTATGGAACAACACAGCCTGACAAGGAGCTTTTAAGGAAGTGGATGTATGAGTTGCTGCTTGCTACTGTATTGCTTGTCACTGTCAGCTTGGTGTGGATCTACTACTGTATAATATAAAGCAAATACTGTGTTTGCCAAAAGTTTCTTTAACAACTTTCAGTAGTGCACCAGTATATGATGGCCTCAAAATAGACATGGACTGCAATCCACAAACCTCCAGATCAGATCCGGCATACTTTTGCCTTTATCTGTAGCCCATTCCGGTACGGTGCATTCGCTTCTGAGACTCTCCACCATCTGTCTTCAGTGGCGTTCTCGAGACCCTCTCCTCCTCCCTGTCTCTGTGACAAATCTGAGAAACCTTTCCTTCTCATTGATTAAAAGAAGCGGCGTGCTTTGCTGCATCAGACTCATTAATGGGCTCCATTAGCTTGGCTCCCCAGGCATGGCGGGGGTAAGTTAGTCTGATGGTAAACACAGATGCGCTTGGTGAGGCAGGTGACAGCTCGTCTCTCTCAGGGAAGTTGCTAATAGCACGCACAACAGGGACCCGCTCCGTCAAACTCTTTTCTATAGACAGCTCCTCTTTTCCAGCAAATGATGACCAGAGGACCCGGCGAAAAATGAACCGCCGCTGCAATTCCCGAGATCTGTATCGGCATGATCGGGATAATAATGGTTGGGAATCTGTGCTATCACACCGCTGGTCTTGTGGCTGTGGATCCGAGACAAATCTAAGATGAAGCCAAATCTTATTTCCTATGGATTAGAGTGCTAAATCGCAACTCATTACAGCATTAAAGCGAATAGCGTGGGTCGATGTGCGATAAGCATGGAATTTCGGGAGCGTAATTGGGAGAACCTACTGGTTCAAAAGCAACATGCTCCTGATACGGTTAAGCTCGATAATTAAGAGCTTCTTTTGGTCATCATTCTTAAGAATTAACACATGCATTCTTAATGCTAATTTGGATCCTCTTGTAGATGTACAATGTCAATCAGCCTCAATTAGTATTACTGGCTGTATTTCAGGAACAGTCTGTGCATAGGAACTATAGATATGCTTGGCTTGAGCCCAACATGTGTCTCTATCAGAGCTTTACAGAGGTGTTGGAGAAAGCCTTCAGGTCCGGTTATTACCCACTCCTCCATCCCACCAGGGACCCCAGCTAATCACCGCCTCATTATTCCAGTGCAGAGAGAGGATGAGAATGCTATATGTGTGTTCACTATGCAAGGAAACATTAAAAGGCCATGTAGAGATGAGTTTAGTCTGGTGAAGGCTACGAATCTGACAACGTTAATCTCATTTGCCATGTTGTCATGCCCCAATACGTTTAACAAGGGTAATAATAAAAAGAGGAGAACCAGACTCATTAATTAAATTAGCTTCCTTATCAACGCATCTGTCCACGTCCACTTATCACGGCTCTGATTGACTCCGTCTTCCTGGATTCCAGTTCATTTTGTTTCAAATTGCCTGGTCGTCCACAGAGCATGATTTCTTTATTCTGTAATTCAGTTTTGCTGCAGGGTACAAGGGGGTCATTTAGGGCAACAACAACCAGGAAACCATTCTCCTAAAGGACGACAGGACCCACTCTCTTTGGTTTGGAGCTATAGAGAAAATAAGAGACTGTGGTCGTTTCTCTTTTGAAGCTTTTAGGATAATTCACCCAGAATCCGTTCACCTGCAACCTTGAAAGTCCTTTTATTTCACCTGCGTTTTAAAACACACTACAATCTGTCTCATACCTGCTGTTGTGGGAAGAGCTATGCAGGAGACGCAGTTTGTCCTTCAGTAAAATTCATTCAACTTTTAGGCCTGTTTCACACATCCAGTGTAAATGTAACAGCAAGGACAAGTGGACAACATTTCTGTTGTGCTGCAAAAGTGATTTTTTTTGTAAATGCATGAAAAATACTGAGTGAAAAGAGCTGTTGGTGTGTAACTTGTATGTAATAAGTAAATATTTTTTAGATGTTGTTTCAAGGAAGTCTGTAGCCAAAATCAAAATGTCATATTCATACTTTCACATTGCATCATGCTTTCATCTTAGTGAAGTTGGAGAGGTGGTGTCTCATTCAAATACCTCTCTTAAAGGTCAGCTTTGTCCAGGGGCTGATTTTGTTTAATCATTTCTCTCTCTCTCTCTCTCTCTGTTTGTCTGTCTGTCTGTCTGTCTTTCTATATTCTCTGAAAGAAGTTACAAAAGTTATACCTTTTTGTCACTGGGACGTACCTTTTAAAAGGTTCTAATAAGTAGGGGTGTGCGGGGCAAAAACTAATGCTGGTTAGGTGTAACATGGACTGTTTACATTGTTGCACAAGGTTGCGCGTTTTGTTTTTCCGGTATTTTTTTCACGCTGCTAGCTAATTATTGGAAATGTTTAATGTTTTTACAGAGAGTTATTGATGAACGAGTGTTTTTGTGGGATGTAAGTAATTTTTTTAATCAATATGTTTTTTTCGGTTTCTAAGTTGGGTGTGTAAGATACCAAATCCAATGTTACTGTATGTCATCTTAATAAGTGTCTTGTTGACTAAAACACAACATCGTTTTAAAATATGTCTGCAGCTCTTAGCAACTTTTTTGGTTGGCTTGAAAACATTTTGACCCAGCGAGGTTAATTGTAACGGTGTGTTACAACTAACTTCTCAGCACTTACGATATGAAAACCGCTAACGTTAGCGCAATTCTTGCCGTTGTTTTAAATAGGCTACATACGAATGATTGCTGGCTGCCAACAAAATAACTGCCTGTCTTATCAAAAATTGTGTGTCAAATTTAGTTTTGTTCATATCTTTAATATTGATTGGATAAGGTCACGTCAAAGATTGAAATCATAATGAAATTAATGGCTAAAATCAGACTTAGATGCTCATTATAGCTCGTTATTACAGACTGTGTCACATATAAACATTTTTTTTGTCACAATTGTGCTGCTTTTTCTCACATATTTAGACATTTGTATCCATTTATAATATAACTATTGTTAGAAAAGGGCTGGATGAATGAATGAGACATTTGCTTGTTCTACCGACAGCATCAAGCTTCTCATGCTAACACATTGACCACAGGGGATCTTATGAAAAACTTTCCATTATTTTACTCAAAGTCAACGAAAATTGAGCAGGACCAAAATATTTTACCGCTGATCGCTGTGAAAAATGCTAAGGTACGACGTCAAGTATAACCGCAGCAATGACAGTGTTCTTAATATGACAAAGTAAGTGTTTTTATTAATGCCATTAATGTTTATTTTTTTAATCAATGTGTACAACTGTTCAACTAAATAAATATAAAATGGCAAAGATGAATGCACATTTGATTGAATAGATTTTTGAAAAAAAAAAACTGTCATGGATTTATTGCATTTTGTGAAAAAAATAATTCGTTTTTATAATAAATCTTTGAAAATCAAGTTATGGAGTTGAATTGTTTGTGTTTTTATAACCTAAAGATGTTATGTGAACGTTTGTAACAGAAAATAGTAGTTTTCATCTTGTCACTTTATTGGTATAGAAAACACGTTTTTACAGAAATTTGTCAAAATGGATTTATTGCGTTTTGGAACCAAACTCTTCATATATTTCTTAGAGAAAACAATATTTTTTATTTATTTAATTATTGGTAAATTACATATCTATAGCAACATACAGTACTGTAGAGATCAACAGGGTAATTTCTATTATGGAAGCACATAACGCTGAATAACATTAGTTCTTGCAGGTTTATGTGTGTTTAATGTTCATCTCCATGTTGCTATGGATACAAGATGTACTGATCAGTAAATAAGCTCAAAATATAAAGAAATATTATTTTGCTTCAAAAGACATGACACATACAAACTGAATTACTTTAATAATAGATATTTGTGGGGTTTTTTTGAGCTTATTTTGACTCCCAGTCTCAATAGTCTATTGTTTGTGTCATATACATTTGGGATGACATGAGGGTGAGTAAATTATAAGTAGAATTTTCATATTCGGATGAACTATACCTTTAGGTTTCCTAAATAAACAAACAAATATGTTCACACTTCTTGGATATTATGGCAAGATTACAGCTGGATTGAAATGCAATAAAACATTATGTTCACACATCATATGCTTCATAATTGAATTACATTATAATCATAATTATAATCATAATTCATTTTAATCATAATTCATAATTACAGCCATGTTCTTCACTGACACTTTTGTCTCCTTGGTGACCAACTACTTACTTTATAAAACGTTATTAGGGTCAAAATTGTTGGTCGTGATGGTAATGATGCCGCAGTTTAGAGCCATAATTAAAAATTCAAGAGCGGTTTTGAAAATGATGGATTTTCGTATTTTAACATCGACAGTCTGGGCCTGAGACAAGGGTAAAACAATAAAATCTATACATAAAAATGCCCAAGACAGTTTTAATGGGATCTCATTAACCAAACAGGAATAAAGTTGAAATCTGTTACATGTAATAAATTTCGACCCGCTGAGATTAAAGTTATTATGAATGAGTGTTTTCCTGTACTGTTTTAGGTAGCCGCCTCTTTGCTGCCAGCAAATCAGTATCGTGAGCCAAAATCCTTTGTCAAATGATACAAAACATTTACCTCTACAGCACTTTGCTTTTGTGCTTTTAATGAACAAGTTGCTTCCCGTCCAAATATTGATATTTTCTGTCTCACTTGAAAACAAAACTCACTGTGTTACTGGATTGCAAACATTGACATCAACCATGTCCGCCATTTGTGGACAAGGCAAAGGAGAATGTGAGTTCAAGAAAGAAATCCCTCTTTCAAAAGGCTCTTTCAATTGCAAGGCTTGACATTTTACTCCTCTGATATCATTTTTCTTTTGACGCGTGCGGATGTCTCATCATAGCTCGGGAAGATCTAAGGCTCACGCACCTGTTGGGAATGTGCGCTGGCCTTTCTTGTAAAGAACGTCTCGCTCACTGGCGGGTAATGGCTCGGTGCTTGAATGGCAGGAACCTCTGTAATGAAACTGATGTCACAGGTTTAGCTGCAGGGGAAAGCCTGGCACATTTTAACCGATCTGGCACACTGGGAGATCATCCAGCTCACATCACTATAGCCGAGTACTCAAGAATCTGTCTATCAATCTTTAATGGGTGCTTCTCTCATTCGGCCAGCCATTCACCTCCTGTCTGCCATCGGGCTGAAGATGAAGGCTTCATTTTAATTTTCTTCTCTGTTGCAGGCCATGTTAATGTACTTATGGCAGGCCTCAATAGACTGTCATTACAAACACGCCCGCTGAGGATGAAGTTTCTCAACATAAATAATAAATAGGTTAATATTCTAGCAGGGTAAACCCTTAAGTGTTTTTTTATTTTGGTTTAAAGTGAACATGAATGTCTTTTCCTGTATGCTTAGATTGCTCAAAATTGCTTTTTCATAGCTCCGGAGATGGATTTGAGATTTCAGTTATACTTTGTACTAAATAGCAGTCTTGTTTCAAATGTTTCTTTTACAGTTCATTAGGGGAAAAACATAATTGTAGCTATTGCCTGTAAAAACCAGCTTAAGTCATTTTTAGTGATTTGTTGTTTTCTATATAAAATCATCTTGCATAATGTATAGAAAATTTTGTGACTTTATAACCTTTATATCTTAAATATTGACTGAGTAAGGTCATGTCAATGATTGAAATAAATGTAAAATCAATAATCAATAAAAAAATCAAACTTTGATGCTCCTAATGTCATAATGGATGCTTTTTACCCTTGGCTTCACAGGCAGGGTCACAATTATGTGACAATCGTTGACGCCATAAGTGTATAAGATAAATAATGTTGGTATCATACATCAGGTTGGTCTTGATGTTTGGAAAGAAATGTCTTATGCAACGTAGGATTTAAATGTTTTACATTAAGACTTTAAATTGAAGACTTCATATAGTGATGTTCATATTGACCGGTTAACCGACCCTACTGAAAAATCCAGCATAAGCTGGTAGCTGGTTTAAGCTGGTCCTTCCAGCCTGGCAAAGTCTGACCAGCTAAGTCCGGCTAGACCAGCTTAAAAAGTGACATAAAACAGCTAGATCAGCTTAAAAAGTGACCAAAATACAGCTAGACCAGCTTTCTACACCAGCAAGTTGAACTTTTCTCAACTTTGTCGTGCGACTGGACACCCCCTATCCAGTCACCAACGGTCACTGTTGCTCATGTTGCCATAAGTCACCAGGCTTCCATTGAAATCAATGAGATCGTGTCGCTCTGATACTGCTAGTCGCTACACTGCAAAAAATGATTTCCAAGAAAACATTTTCTTAGTATTTTTGTCTTGTTTTCAGTAAAAAATATCAAAAAATTCTTAAATTAAGATGCTTTTTCTTGATGAGCAAAACGACCCAAGTAAATCAATTTGATATTTTTGGTCTAAAAACTAGACTTAAAGGATAATTCCGGTGTTTGGCACTTTGGGTCTCGTTTCTGGTTTGTTTTGGATGGGCTGCAGTGATGGACGCAGAGGTTTTGACAGTGGGTCGTGTCTTGAGTTTTTGACTCGTTTGGAGGCGTCTCTTGGCTGCTTCAGAGTGGAAGTCATTGGCCATGCACAAAGTGTCATTAAAACAACACTTAACGTTCATTTTCAAAACTGTGCTACTCACCGAGTGGTTCGTGGTGTTCGTTGATGATTAAAAACAAGTTGTGTAGCGAAATACAGTTTCTGTCGTGTTTTATTTGGCATTTTGTAAAATTCCATTGACTTCTCTGGAAGACTCATTGCTCGCTGATATATCACTCCGCCGCCGCCGGAAAAGGAAAAGGGACTGTTTACATGTGGTTGATGTTTTTTCGCTCGGTTTCTCTCAGAATAAATTTTTCCCATATTTGTAGGGCTGGACCAGAATATTCGAATATTCGTTCCGTATTTCAGTTTTGGGATTTGAATATATATATAAATATTTTACAGCGTTAATGCAGAGCTTTTGCCAAGCAGGAAGTGCGCTTCACGCTCCCGCTCTATAGGTGGCGCAGAGAGACCAACATCCATATCCAACAGCCACCAAACGACACCAGTGGAAGAGATCGCCTCAAACGGAAAACGCGCTTCCTGCTTTGACATTCACGCTAATAATGTTGTAAATAACATTCAGTTTCTTGCAAAAACTGATTGATTTGCTTCACAAGACGTCAATATGTCACACGGGGTTATGGGGGATTACTGTTGTATTGGATATATATGCTTTAGCTCTTAAAGTGTGCGGATCGGTTGACTTGCATGACGGAGCACTGGGCTTTGTGCAAAATATCTTCTTTATTGTTCTGCCGATGAAAAAAACATATTGGATGGTGTAAGTGTTATAAATAAACTTGATTTTAAAAGTATGCTACCGTTTTATTACAGTTTGTTGGACTATGTTCATTCATGCTTCAGACTCAAATATAGAGCAGAAGTATATACGCGGTTGTGAGGTATCTGAAAAAATAGTTCCACTATAGCAAATAACACGGATTGAAATCATACATTGCGCCAATATATTTGTTTTTAATCATCAAGGAACACCATGAACCACTCGGTGAGTAGCACAGTTTTGAAAATGAACGTTAAGTGTTGTTTTAATGACATGTTTGTGCATGGCCATTGACTTCCATTCTGAAGCAGTCAAGAGACGCTTCTAAATGAGTCGAAAAGTCAAGACACGACCTATTGTCAAAATTTCTGTGTCCATCACTGTAGTTCATCCAAAACAAACCAGAAATGAGACTCAAAGTGTTAAATACCGGAATTATCCTTTAAGTAGCTTTGGGCATAAAACAAGCAAAAAAAATCTGCCAATGTGGTAAGCTAATTTTTTTTGAATTTTTCTTGAATTTAGTTGTTTAAGAAAAATGTTCAAGATTTTTTTGCTTACCCCATTGGCAGATTATTTTGCTTGTTTGATGCACAAAATCACTTAAATTTGAGTGTACACTGCAAAAAATTACTTTCTTTCTTAGTATTTTTGTCTTGTTTTCTGTAGAAATATCTAAAAATTCTTAAATCAAGATGCCTTGCAAAAAAAATGACTTAATTACTTAATAGTTTTGTCTTGTTTTCAGTAAAAATATCTAAAAATTCTAAAATTAAGATGTTTTTTCTTTATGAGCAAAAGATTTAAGCCAATTTGTGCCTTAAAACAAGCAAAAAAATCTTGAATTAAGTGTTTATGAAAAAAGTGAACTTATTTCAAGAAAAATTTTCTCATTCAATTGGCAGATTGTTTTTTGCTTGTTTTAAGCACTAATTTACTTAAAGTTTATATTTATTTCTAAAAACTAGACTTATTTTCCTAGGTCATTTTGCTTATCAAGAAAATGCATCTTAATTTGGGAATATTTAGATATTTTTACTGAAAACAAGACAAAAATACTAAGTAAGAAAGTCTTTTTTTTTGCAGTGTGTATTTTCTTGATGAGCAAAATGAGCGAAGAAAATAAGTCTAGTTTTAAGATAAAAACGATATAATTTAAGTGAATTTGTGCTTAAAACAAGCAAATTATCTGCCAATGGGGTGAAAATATTGTGCATAAATTAAGTGTTTAAAAACAGTAAAACTTATTTTTAGATTTTTTTCTCACCCCATTGGCAGATATTTTTGCTTGTTTTAAGTTTAAATTTACTTAAATTGTATAATTTGTCTATAAACTTGACTTATTTTCTTAGGTCATTTTGCTCATCAAGAACGATTATCTTAATTTTAACAAATTTAGATATTTCTACTGAAAACAAACAAAAATACTAAGTAAGAAAGTCATTTTTTGTAGTGTAGTCTGAATGCAGCTTTATTGGTCTCTATTTAATTTCTTTGCTGTCTAGAAGAAACATCTGAGGTACTAAAGAAATCCTACTTAAATACTGAAATTGATCAATCATGAGGTCTTATGGTCTTTAATAGCAATTAGATGTTGTTTGTGTGCTGGAGACATCAACACCCCAGGCTATTTAAGCTGGCCTGCTTCAAATGTGTGTGTACTTGCAGAATGTTTGTGTCTGTGTAATATATCATAAATGATTTATCTCGCATGCATGTGCTTTAGTAATTGCTCCGGTGGTTAAAATAGATCAGGTGTTGAATCCAAGTTTATGTTTAGCCTTGTGTCTCTCTTCCTCTGTTTTCCCGCTCTGTAACACAGTAGAAAGCTTTTATATACAGTTTGTGTCAAAGAAGCAACCGTATACCATTGTCAGTCTTGTTTTACAGTGCTACATGTTTATACTCAATTCAGTTTAGATCTGATTCTGGTAGAGCATTGCAGTAGCAATGCAAAGGTAATGGGTTCAATCCCCAGGGAACACACATTGATCTCCTAAGAGTTTTTTGTGAGGATAGAAAAGGGATTGGCTTAAGTTTCATTCATAAATACATTACCCCTACTTAGTCTTTACCAATTATAATGAAAAGTACAACAGATACATTTTAAGAAACATGGCTTTGGCTATTCTTACTCGATGTCGATTTGATTCAGTTCGGTCAATAGTGTACCGTAGGTCACTGAGGGAATCCACGCCACAATTACGATATGAACCCTGCAGGCAGCTGAATGCAGCCTATACACAAGAGAAATGCGACACGATCCAAAAAATGTGATTTTTGACGACTACTGGAATCATCCTTGCGTGTACACGCCTCACTTTCATAATGTCAGAGAATCGGGGGAATTTACTTATGTTATTTTGGAGAACTGCCACAGGGTTTGACGGAGTGTCAGGGTTCCAACACATCTTCCCTATCTGATATTACAATCCATCTCTGTCAGTCTTCTGCTGCCTCACGAACGCTGACACTCCTATCACATTGGTAAATATTACTTTAATTGATACTCGGGTTGTTTTAAAATGAATAAGTTGGTATGAGGTGGACAAATATCTCTCTTGAAATTGCTTTGCAGCCTTTATTGCAGCCCTCCTCAAAAATCATATTAGCTAAACCAATCTCATTTAAATCTTCCATTGCCTTATTAACCCTTTTATGCCTGTGCATGCTGCCTGCAAATGATCTTTTTGTAGATTTTTAGATAAGTAGCACTCTTAAAATTAAAGGTGCATCACAATGCCATATGAGAACCCATATGGTTCCATAAAGTACCTTTAACATCCCATTCTTGTATTGAAAAGGCTCAGTTTAGATTATGGAAAGGTATAAAAAACTGAAATGTTCTTTGAGGAACCAAAAAAAAATTTCTTCTGTGTCATCGCTGTCAAGATCCTTTTAAGCACCTTTATTTTTAAGAGTGAAGGAGTGCTTTGTGTGAATGTGCGTTGGGGTATTTATTTTTAATTAACAAATAATTAAACCAAGAGTCTGCGTATTAGAAGATATCTCTGTTAAATCAAATCAAAAAGTGCTGCATGAACAGGACTGCTTTTTATTCATTATATATTCGTGTGATTTATTCACAAATGCACAGCATAACTTTTAATCTGCTCTAATGTTTAAACCTTTTTTGTGCAAAACCTGACTAGCATGTTCTCTTTAAGTAAAGTGCATGATTAAACACATTAAAAGAAAATGCAGCCAAGTGAATTCCAACCAAAGTGTGACTGCTCTTTCTAATCTAGAGAAAAGTGTTTCATCCCTTGACTTTATTGCTCAGGGTTATTGCCTCACAGAGTAAATGTCTTTAATAGAGACTATTTAAAGGATTAATCCATTTTCAAAATCCAGATAATTTACTCACCACCATGTCATCCAAAATGTTGATGTCTTTCTTTGTTCAGTCGAGAAGAAATTATGTTTTTTGAAGAAAACATTCCAGGATCCTTCTCATTCCAATGGACTTCAATGGACCCCAACACGTAACAGTTTTAATCCAGTTTAAAATTGGTCCTGTGACCTCACGTAATATGTCATAATGTCAAGAGGTCACGGATGACCTCAGGACCGTTCCGACGTTGTTGTATGTCGAATGATACTAGTTAATTTCTTTGTGTCAGTTTATTGTTTAAAATGGTCCGCAAATGTGCATTTCATATATGTAACACGTGACCTTTCCAGGTCATTGCGCAAGCCGGAGGAAGAAGTTGTGTTTTAAAAGTGCATATCTTTTATTTTTACTGCCAAAAATGACAATCGTTTCGCTAGATAAGACCCTTATGCCCCGTTTGAGATCGTTTAGAGTCCTTTGAAACTGCCATTTTAAACTGCATTAAAACTGTTAAGTGTTGGGGTCCATTAAAGTGCATTCAAATTAGAAAAATCCTGAAATGTTATCTTCAAAAAACATAATTTCTTCTCGACTGAACAAAGAAAGACATCAACATTTTGGATGACATAGTGGTGAGTAAATTATCTGGATTTTTTTAAGAAATTGACTAATCCTTTAAGTCTATGCAAGCTCAAAAACTTTCTAGAATTAAAAAAAATCAATGCATGAATTAAATAGGCTGGAACATGTGTGCATATGTGTGTTACTATATAAAATTGTGAAGTTGAATATGTAAGGAATAATTGATTACGGGCCGTTGAATTATAAGAAAATAATGCACACCCAAGGTGGTAATGCCGCGGGTGTGCATTATTTTTGAATATTTATTATTTTTGAGTCATTTATTCTGCTTATACCACGGTTATTACCACAAACATTGCTCTGGTGCCTATTTTTAAAAGATTTCAAAGGTTAGGTGTGCGGTTATTGAAAAATAATCAACACCCATGGAACATTTCTCAACCAATCAGAATAAAGCATTCAACAGCCCCATGGTATAAATGTAGCTACAGTAAGCTAAAAGATGCGACCATTTTCAGAAGAAACCAGCAGTGAATGTAGCTTGCAGCATATTGCAAGAATGCTCCAGGGTCACACATTCTTTTTACTAAATAACATGTTTGCAGTAAGAAACACATGAACAGCAACTGAGAAAATACAGTAGCAGGTTTATTGCTTCAGTCTCTTTTTAGAGTCCGTTTTGTTCGTTTTGGAAGTGTTTGTGATTTACAGATAAAATAAAATTTCAAGTTAAAGAG
This sequence comes from Misgurnus anguillicaudatus, assembly GCF_027580225.2. Lineage (NCBI taxonomy): Eukaryota > Metazoa > Chordata > Actinopteri > Cypriniformes > Cobitidae > Misgurnus > Misgurnus anguillicaudatus. Next base: position 23,087,652 of record NC_073345.2, read on the forward strand.
AACACAAGCATTTTACTGTTTTATTTATTTTGTGAATATCAAATATTCTTTTGGCACACACACTGGATTGGGTTAAAAATGACCCCATGCTGGGTTAAAAATGATGACCCAATATAATACCCTGCAGTACGGTTAAAACAACACAGCATTGGGTCAGTTGTAACCCAGCGGTGTGTTTTGTCCAATATTTACCCATTATGGATCAAAAATAACCCAGACATTTTTAGAGTGAAAGTATAAAACAAACTATGATTGCAGCATATAAAAGCACAGTGTCAAATTGAAACAAATTTAAAAGAGTGAAAGAAAGCCAAGAAAGTTGGGCATTTTTTAAATTTTATATTATATTTATTCAAACTATCCTAAGTGCATTTTTGGATGTCTTTCATGCAGGCAATTTTGTTGCCATAAGTAGAGCTTTTATAGCACATGGTATGGGGTGGTGAGTTGTATACAGGCTATAAACACTTGTGCCATTAGCTGGGGAACACGTCACTTACACCTTTATCCTGTGAATGATTGCAGATTGAAAAAGGACAAGCAAACTAAAAGAAATAGAAAAAGCAATCATCAGGGCCATTTCTAATTACATTTGGTTTGTGTCTTTGTGATAACATCACTTCCATTATTTTTTGAATTTGAATGGCACTTGAAGTCTCCAGCATTCTGACTTTGACTAAATGCAGATAACAGGACAAACATAAGGCATGCACAAGGACACACTGTTGCTTTCCAGTTTTAATTGGGAATGCAGAGAAGTTTGAATGTTGTACTGCCAAAAAATTGTGCTGGGTGGGGTTCATACATAGACTGTATAAAAAAATGATAGACGACGCGACGTCGCTTCCTTCCATTGTAATAAAAATTGAAGGAAAAAATGTCCGACCATGCTGCCATGTGAGGTAAAAATGTCAGTTTGGAGCCAGGGCATGGGCAGAAGGAATCATCCGTAGAGCCAGAGGCGAAGCCGTGGTATCAAATTCCGCCCAAGAGCTTGCATGCCCAATTCCACCACGCCAGTCATAATGACACGCCCTGTTTCTATAGCATCAAATTACTAGCTAAAATGAAACTTATCACAAAATTCAGTCCTTCCAGAAAAACCTGTGATTGTTGCGGGCAAAAATCCTTGATCTTGCGGCACGTTTTCTTGAAAAAATGCGATTGGAATATGCGGGAATTGCAGGACCTTGCCAAAATATCGGGAACTTACAAAAACTGTGTGAACTTGGAAAAACTGTTTGCAGCTTTTGCAGCTTTTCATTGATGTTCACGTCACGTAATTACATACCTTTCTAACATTCCCATGACAACAGGGGCCATGGCTGGGCATGTGTGAAGTAAATGCAAGATTTTTCAACTTTCTGCTAAGACATATGTGACATTTTGCTACAAAAATGTGGGGATTATGAAATCATGCAAGCCTTGCATATTTTGTGAGCAGAAATCTGCAATATATGCGGCGAAGTGCGACGTATTTAAAAAATTTGGCCCCGCATGAATATGCAGACTTTAGCTCATTATGCGTTGAATTATGCGATCGCATAATCGCTTTTTTTCTGGAGAGACTGAAAAGTGAACAATTTAACATATATCAGTGTGATAACAACTACCTTAACGGACCAAAACCATCTTTCGAAAATTTTTATTGGAAGTGTAGGGAGTGTAAATTATTATTTTTTATTTAGAGCCGAGTCCCGTTCGTTTACATGGAGAGGGCGGGGTTTATGGCTTGTGATGCAGCCAGCCACCAGGGGGCGATCAAGGAGCCAGCAGCTTCTTTTCAAGATGTATGAGGCACACCCAGTGGGGCTCAAACAAGACTTGAAACTAAACGAAAAGCTTATAAAATTTGTTCCTCAAAAGTTTTTTAAAATCTGATATTGGGAAAATACTAACATGCTGCAAAAATGCTGGATTATTTTAAACCCAGCCTTGGGTCAAAAATGAACGAACCCAGCCCACTGGTTTGCAATTTCACATGCTGTTTCAACCCCAAATTCTAGGTTGTTTAACCCCAACAATGGGGTTAAGTGTGAATATTACAAACATTACATTAATTTAACTCATCAGATTTTTGACCCAACGCTGGATTGAAAATAACCTAGCATTTTTAAGTGTGTTATGCTGTTTTTGTGTGACTGTGTTATTTTTATTGTATAAAGAAATTGCTCTTAACGAGATACGGACCAGCGGCACATCTGGGAACTTGACTGTCAATTTCGTCACCGCCCCTTTTTGGGAAAAAAACAAACTAAACTTCCCATAGACGTCCATACAAAATAGCGGAACAAAGCAACGCTTGTACACAGCCGACAGCCGTAAATAATTTAAGAAATCACTCAGATTAAACATGTTGAGTAATTATATGTCCACCCTGCTTGCCATAGAGTGCAAAAGTTACATCAACATCAGATTTAATTTGGTCAATTTAAAAATTTCATTCTTTCATTCTCCCAGTATCAAATTTGTGTAACGCTACCCATTGACCAGAATGTCTTACACGGACATTAACTTGTAACTCATTGAGTCAACAGGGAACCCAGTGAATGATTTTTCTTCATATTTGAAAGTTACTTCGTATTTATATATTATGTCTTTATATTTAGAGTACTGAGTGCACTTTTCTGCAGCCATACAACTAAATGGTTTAGCGATTTTCCAGCAATCACTGGATAGCGTGAATTTGATGCTGGGAGAATGAAAGGGACATGTTTTTAAATTGACCAAATTAAATCTGTTGATGTATGCAAGCATGGTGCACATATAATAACTTGACATGTTTAATCTGAGTGATTTTTTAAATTTACGCCTGCCGGCTGTAAACGAACGTTGCTTTGTTCCGCTATTTTGTAATGAAGTCTATGCAAAGCCTAGTTTGTTTTCCCCCAAAAGTGGGCGTGAACCTGTTCAGAGACATTCTATGACGTTGCGCCAGTTGTGCGTTATAAAATTCACCCTCATGTCATTTAAAATCTGAATGTGACTGTTTTTTCTGTGTTATTTTGAGAAATGTGTTATGTGCACACTGTTAGAAAAAATATGCACCCCTGCTGACACTGGGACAGTACCCTTTAGAAAAGTCCTATACTGTACAGGGATTAGGTACAGATGTGCATACATTTGGTACCAATATGTCCCCTGGAGATACTAATATGTATCTTTAAGGTACTAATATGAACTATATAGGTGCAAAACTGTATTTTTTGAAAGGGTACAACCCCAGTGACAGCTGGGGTACATTTTTTGACCATTGTATTCTTACTGTGTACATACAGTAGGACTCAATAGTGGTCGGCGTTATTTGGTTACCAACATTCTTCAAAACATCATCTTTTGTCTTCTGCAGTTTGAAATGACTTAAAAGGGAGTAAAATTTTAAGAATTTTCATTTTAAGGGTAAACTATGGTCAAACAGTTATCCCCTATCTCACTTCACATCATGAAAACAGCCAGTTTTAGGTTTAAGTGAGACAGTAAGAATGTTATCATAAATAAAAAGCCTCATGCTGAGTAAAGCCCAAAAATTCTCTACTAGCACTTTGGAATATGTTGTTTCTTGCCACAGTAAAAAATAATTCATAGTGGTCCTTCTGATGTTCACACAGGGTCAGTCTGAAGGACGGTGTGGCATTTTTGGGGGCGAGAGCTAGCAACCCCGTTCAGTGGACAATCAGTCAGGACGTACGGAGCGAGGGACACAGAGTGGTCACCCTGCACTGCCGCAGAAAGGAGGCCAACTTTGGAAAAAGGTCAGTAGTTGTTTGGTGTATCTGTTAATATATATTCTAGTAAAACTTTCCTTTATGTCTTATAAATTGAAATCAAACTAGTTATTTTCAGAAGGTTGCAGGTTACTAGATTTTCCCAAAAGCATTTTCTTGCTTGGTTTCTAATGCTTAGAATAATAAAGTTACAAGATATGTGCATCTTTATCTAATAAATGTAAACTTCTCTGCTGCTTTTAAACACAGACCGTCTCTAGCAGCATCATTTATTAGAGTACTGCACCAATTTTCAGTCTACTCCACTCATTCACTCAGAAGGGATTAGAAAGTCATTGACTGACAGCTGTGCTCGATCCTTATATGTCCCTCGGTTCTTTCTGTACCCTTGATTTGCATATGTAAATGAATCTAATAGACACGCCCCATTTGAACACCTGATCAAAATGCTATCAGGTTTTATGCTAGACTGAGACAGGAAAATAAAACATCTGTGCTTTAAAGTATGTATTTTCTTGCGATATATCACACTGCAAATACTAAAGTCATTTTCAGATGTGTCAGTTCATATAATGGTCACACAGTGGGAGGTGGCGAACGGCATCGGCAGAGCCTTTATACACTCATTTTCAGCCGAAAGAATAAAAAGATGAACATTAACAGAATTTTCTTCCCTTGCCTCTGGAGTTTTATATAAATCATATTCAAATATAGAACAGTTATTTGATTACGCTCTCATTGAAATTCCTATTTCAGCTAATGTGTGGGTGTTTTGAAAAGATATACTTGTTACTGTGACAAGCTTTACCTAATTGTAATTTTAGTCCGGGGCAACCTGAAAAATACAGTTTTTGGGGGGTTTACAGGGATTTTGCAGTTTTATGATCCCTGCGAAAGGCAGCAGTAGTTTACGACTACATCAAAAGTACTTACAGATATCCTTCCAACCACTTCAACCTAAAACTCACTTTTCTCACATCGTCTTAACGTCGGCTGCACACCGCACAAAAAGAGTGTTCGGCCTGCATGGCCATTGTGCTTTCACACCGGCTGCGTTTGCAGTTTACTGTGCAGCTTACCACCAGTACAAATCAAGTTCATATTACTTTATTTTACATACATTTATGAGCAAAACCTTTTCACGGTGCTTTTTTACTCTGTCAATGTGGTTTATATAACTGTGATTTATTTAACCAACATTCTGTTCTGGTCTATGTAATGACAGTTATAGACATGTTTACACAATTCATAATTATAGGCATAAAAAGCCCCCATTATCCAATCTGTTTCTCTGAAGGTTATAAGTATAACAGTATAAGCATAAGATTTAGATGTTTCTGTTACTCTGAAGGTTATTAAAGGGATACCCGGATTGCTTGAGGGTGGGGTAATTTTGATATTTGGACGGAGTATCGCTTTAAGAAAGATGAGAATTAATTCAGTGTAGAGCAGAGAGTGAATGACAGCTCATTCTTCTAGCAACATTGTGTTTTTGAATATGTGCTTTCTTTTAAATTGCTGAAAGTCGTGTTTAAAACACAATCGGAATCACATTTATGATTTTATGATAAAATGTCACTTTTTGTCACAGATGAACATAACTTTGTCACAGATGATCACAACTTTTATGAATTTTGGAATTTGAAAGTCTATTTACTACACTCTTAAAAAAGGATGTATTATATTTTACACATCTTTGTGCGTTAAGCTTTTAACACATTATGTGTAATTTTAACACATTATGTGTAATTTTGTGTTGATTTTGTGTTAAAATATAACACAAGTTGTGTCAAAAGTAACACAAAATGTGTTGTTTCAATAATAACACATAGATGGGTGGATTTTGGGACAGCGCATTTAGTTTTAGTGTGTTGTCCCAGAATCAACACTGTGTTGTTTTTAACACATTCGTTCTAAGAGCGTAGAAAAAAATTGGCTTCAAAATGTATAAAAGTTGTGTTCATCTGTAAAGATTATCTTGTTGGACAAAACATGTAAGTGTCAAACTTTTATTAAGCACAGTGCTTATTTTTTGGAATAATCCAAAAGTCTATGGGAAACATGAATGGGCTTTTTGTAAAAAGAGAACAAATAAAAGTAGGATGAAGCTGCTTTTTTGAAAGCAGAGGGTCTTTTCTTTCATTTGATATATTGTATGTTTATATATTTAACTCTTTAACTGCCAGTGTTTTTTAAAAAAGTTGTCAGCCAGCGCCAGCATTTTTCATGATTTTCACAAAAGTTTAATGCCTTGAAGAAAATGTTCTTCTTTAAATATATAAATAAACAATATATCAAATGACAGTTTAATTTGTTTACCCGTTCACATACCCCGATAGTATTTATATATTAGTGCTGGGCAAAGATTAATCGCGATTAATCGCATACAAAATAAAAGTGATTTTTTTTGCATAATATATGTGCGTGTACTGTGTCTAATTATTATGTATATTTAACCACACACACATTCATATATTCATTTCAGAATTGTTTTATTTATATATTCTTTTTTAATTTATATTTAATATAGATTATATAAAAATATAAATAAATATATATAAACATGTAAATGTTTCTTAAATACATACATGAATGTGTGTGTATATATTTATACATAATAATTACACACAGCACACACTCATATATTATGCCAATAATCACTTTTATTTTGTATGCGATTAATCGCGATTAATCTTTGCCCAGCACTATATATATATATAAATATATATGTATCTCTCTCAAGGGTTTTTACTCTCCTAGGAGTTTTCCCCCTGGACTAGCCAGGAGGGGTTTTCTTCTAGGGTTTTTTCTCATCCCCTGGAGAGTCCGCCACCTTTGGCTTAACTTACTACTTTACTGTTTACGTTACATTATTACTACGCTCGCTTTTCTATGCTTTTCCTACATCTATTAATGTAAAGCTGCTTTGAAACAATTAACTATTGTGAAAAGCGCTATATAAATAAAATTGAATTGAATTGAATTGAAAGAACAGACCCTCTGCTTTCAAACAAAAAAAGTTATCTTGTAATGACCTCTCACATATGGGTAGGTTTCTTCAAAAACACCAAATTCTGAGCAAAAAAAGCTGAGATAATTCCATTTTTGTGAAGGACTTTTGATAGAGATCAGATTCAAAGCGATCCTCAAAACATACACAGAGTTCTTACTCTTTCACGTGAGGCGTTACTTCCGGGTTGCATACGTTGCCTGGTGGATAATAGCGTAATTGCGGAAAGCCAGAAATACTCGTCATTGGCAGGATAGGGTTTTCTCAATGGCGTTGAAAGAGTTAAAGAAGAACATTTTCTGGAAGTCGTTAAACTTTTGTGAAAATCATAAAAAATGCTGGTGGGGAAAAAGTTAGCATGGGCACTTGGGTGCTGTCCACACGGAGACGCGTATCACTGTATACGTATAATTTGTTATCGTATTGGCGTTTCATCCACACGGATCCGGCGTTTTGGGAGACTGAATCCGTTTTTTTTTGAAACCGGGTCCTAAAGTGGATAAATCTGAAACCGACACCCTTGTGGTTTCGTCTGTACAGCCAATCCATATATTTTGTGAAGCGAAAACGTCATCACATCACGTGTCGGAAGCGTCACACGTAACAGCAACAACAATAACGGCGGACTACATGATTGTGTTCGTGCTACAGAAGCTACTTAAAGCCTACTAGCTTTATTACAGCAAAATCTATTGCTTCTATGCAATTGTGGTGACCAACAAGCGATAATGGACAACACCATACGTTGGTTATGCGCATGCTCAAAGTCTTCTTCTCCGTGTATAATGTATATCTGTGGCAGAATTACAGCGCCCCATACTGGTCTGGCATATATCAGTCGGTTTCAGTGGTTTCGTGTTTACGGATTATTTTTTTAGAGCAAGGAAAAAAATGATCGGATAGAGAATGCACCGGCTTTGTGTGGACATAGCCTTAAAAAAATATGTGCTGCTTTCCCGTGCGGTGTGAATCCGGAGTAAGAGCTTAGAGTTGTTAAGCACCCTGGATCTGAAATCAGTAAAAAAAAATATAGTGGGAGGTCCTGGGATCTCGTAGGTGTTTTTATCTTAAAAAGGTTTACAAAGTTGGCAGGTGAGAAAGTTGCTGGAAAGGTTTCTTCAAAGGTCAGGAGATTATGATTATGCTTAAATTACAGAGGTTCTTGAATGCATGCTCACTTTAGTCCACAGGGGGCAGATTGGTAATGAGCTATTGTACTTCCTCCTTGATTCCAGCTTTCCGCTATATCACTAATGAACCTTTACATATGCTCCTTTTTTTAATCCGACATGAGTTAATGCAAGTCCTGCTTTTCATTTTGCTCACTGGATTCACTTAGGGGACATTTACACGACAGCAATGTACCAAAAACTGTTCCTTTGTGTTTTTCATGTCAAAACAGTCGCTGTTCAAAAAAATCTGCAAAAAAGTCTAAAAACACAGTTTTTTAACATTGACCTTAAAATGCTATCTAGGTGAGCAGCTCACTAGCTTTTAGAGTATACTAAAGTTGATATTAAGGAATTTGGGTAATTTTGGCTTAGAACACAAGGTTGTAGATTAATTCAATCAAAATTGCTCGACTGCAGTAAAACTTAATTAGAATATAAAGTTGTTGTTATGTTTTAGTCAATTTGTATAGGTTAGTAATTAGTCACCATGTAGGTGATAATTGAAACAGAGGTAAAACAATATTTTGGATGGTATAATTAAAGCTCTACAGGACAAACAATAACATTTCAACACACTTTTAGTGCCAGAATGACAAACTAGCAAAGCCTCTGATGACTCATCGGAGAGCAATTATGTCAGAGTTTTTTGCAGATAAAGATGTGAAGTTGATAGTCAAGTGAAGCTTGAAATGATTATGGAGCGAGCAAAAGAGTTTCTTCAGGGAACGTCACAAGCCATCAAGACATCTCTGCTAGACAAATAAGTATTACGCTGTTCCCATGTGTCCGTTGTGGAATCAAGCCGCAAAACCGACAGATCTTTTAGGTTTTATGGTGTGCTGCACTCTTTGCTGTTTACTTTAAACCATGCCCACTCTCCCTCTGCCTGCACACCTCCTGTCTTTCTCATTCGGCACGACTCCGGTGGAATTTTTTTCTGATATTCCTACCAACCGGTGTGTGAAATGAGAGGATCACTTACTCTTGGAAAAGGCAGGTGCGTTTCCAATGAATCCCTCATGTGAAAATTTGCGAATCCACAGCTTTGTGCCATCCCGAAAAGTAAACGAGCTCTTCTCTCTACCAGAACAATGTAGCAAAACTCAGCAAAACGTCTTTATGAGAGGCACTGAAGAGCAGCATTGGGGAATGTACAATTACAGTTATGCATCTGTCAGATGTGTGTATTCAAAGCAACTTGCGATGCATTCAAACTATACATTTTTTTCACAGTTTGTGTATCACTATGTGGAAATTGAACAGATGATATTGTCTTTGCAAGCGCCATGCTTTAAGCGCACAGAAACACATTTTTAAAGTAACAATTTTGCACATTGTTAGCTTTTTGTGTATTTTTTATCGTATTTATCATAAAAAACATGTTATATACAGTATTTAAAAGTAACTCAAGTGTTGTCAGAAACAGAGTCGATAGCATAGTGGAAGCCACATCGACATACAGTACATTCTAAAAAATACTGGGTTATTTACCCATGCTGGGTTGTTTCAGCCAAAAATGTTGGGTTGTTTTAACCCATTGTTGAAAATAACCCAGCATTTTTTAGAGTGAATAGTGTAACCGGTTCGATTCCTGACTCCTGAAGTCCTTAGCCCCTCTCTCCACTTTGTACTTTCCTGTCAAATCCACATACTGTCCTATCAAATCAAGACAAAATATATATATATACAGTATAAACTTTAAAAAAGTAATTTTTGCCGTAAATTACACTTTAAAAATGCTGGGTTATTTTTAACCCAGCGTTGGATCAAAAAAAACGTGCCCAGTCTGTCGGGTTGTAATTTAACCCAAAATGCTGGGTGGTTTCAACCCAAAATGCTGGGTTGTGTTAACCCATGGCTGGGTCAAATATAAATATTTTCTGGGTTAATTTCAACCCAGCGATGGGTCAAAAAGGGACAAGCCCAGCAGCTAGGTTGAAATTAACCCAGACATTTTTTTAGATTTGACCCAACAATATGTTAAAACAACCCAGCATTTTGAGTTAAAACAACCCAGCATTTTGGGTTAAATTACAACCCAGCAGACTAATGAAAATAACCCAGCATTTTTAAAATGAATAATTTATCTGATCGATTTTTGACTCAAAGTCCTTAGCCGATTTCCTCTCTTCACTTTGTACTGTCCTATCAAATCAAGACAAAAAATATACATTTTTTGCCGTAAATTACATTTAAAAAAATGCTGGGTTATTTTGAACCCAGCATTGGGTCAAAAAGGATACTGGGTTGTTTCAACCCAAAATGCTGGGTTGTTTAAAACCACGTTTGGGTCAAATATAAAAATTTTCTGTTAATTTCAACCCAGCTGCTGGGCTCGTACCTTTTTGTCCTAACACTGGGTTGAAAATAACCCAGCATTTTTTAGAGTGTATAGTGTATCCAGTCCGATTTCTGACTCAAAGTCCTTAGCCGATCCCTCTCTCCATTTTGTATTTTTCTGTCAAATCCACATACTGTCCTATCAAATCAAGACAAAAAATATAACTTAAAAAAAGTACTTTTTTTGCCGTAAATTACACTTTAAAAATGCTGGGTTATTTTTAACCCAGCGTTGGATCAAAAAGAACGTGCCCAGTCTGTCGGGTTGTAATTTAACCCAAAATGCTGGGTTGGTTCAACCCAAAATGCTGGGTTGTGTAACCCATTGTGGGTCAAATATAAATATTTTCTGGGTTAATTTCAACCCAGCGATGGGTCAAAAAGGGACAAGCCCAGCAGCTAGGTTGAAATTAACCCAGACATTTTTTTAGATTTGACCCAACAATATGTTAAAACAACACAGCATTTTGGGTTAAAATACAACACAGCATTTTGGGTTAAATTACAACCCAGCAGACTAATGAAAATAACCCAGCATTTTTAAAATGAATAATTTATCTGATCGATTCTTGACTCAAAGTCCTTAGCCGATTTCCTCTCTTCACTTTGTACTGTCCTATCAAATCAAGACAAAAAATATACATTTTTTGCCGTAAATTACATTTAAAAAAATGCTGGGTTATTTTGAACCCAGCATTGGGTCAAAAAGGATACTGGGTTGTTTCAACCCAAAATGCTGGGTTGTTTAAAACCACGTTTGGGTCAAATATAAAAATTTTCTGTTAATTTCAACCCAGCTGCTGGGCTCGTACCTTTTTGTCCTAACACTGGGTTGAAAATAACCCAGCATTTTTTAGAGTGTATAGTGTATCCAGTCCGATTTCTGACTCAAAGTCCTTAGCCGATCCCTCTCTCCATTTTGTATTTTTCTGTCAAATCCACATACTGTCCTATCAAATCAAGACAAAAAATATAACTTAAAAAAAGTACTTTTTTGCCGTAAATTACACTTTAAAAATGCTGGGTTATTTTTAACCCAGCGTTGGATCAAAAAGAACGTGCCCAGTCTGTCGGGTTGTAATTTAACCCAAAATGCTGGGTGGTTTCAACCCAAAATGCAGGGTTGTGTTAACCCATTGCTGGGTCAAATATAAATATTTTCTGGGTTAATTTCAACCCAGCGATGGGTCAAAAAGGGACAAGCCCAGCAGCTAGGTTGAAATTAACCCAGACATTTTTTTAGATTTGACCCAACAATATGTTAAAACAACCCAGCATTTTGAGTTAAAACAACCCAGCATTTTGGGTTAAATTACAACCCAGCAGACTAATGAAAATAACCCAGCATTTTTAAAATGAATAATTTATCTGATCGATTCTTGACTCAAAGTCCTTAGCCGATTTCCTCTCTTCACTTTGTACTGTCCTATCAAATCAAGACAAAAAATATACATTTTTTGCCGTAAATTACATTTAAAAAAATGCTGGGTTATTTTCAACCCAGCATTGGGTCAAAAAGGATACTGGGTTGTTTCAACCCAAAATGCTGGGTTGTTTAAAACCACGTTTGGGTCAAATATAAAAATTTTCTGTTAATTTCAACCCAGCTGCTGGGCTCGTCCCTTTTTGTCCTAACACTGGGTTGAAAATAACCCAGCATTTTTTAGAGTGTATAGTGTATCCAGTCCGATTTCTGACTCAAAGTCCTTAGCCGATCCCTCTCTCCATTTTGTATTTTTCTGTCAAATCCACATACTGTCCTATCAAATCAAGACAAAAAATATAACTTAAAAAAAGTACTTTTTTTGCCGTAAATTACACTTTAAAAAATGCTGAGTTATTTTCAACCCAGCATTGGGTCAAAAACGATACTGGGTTGTTTCAACCCAAAATGCTGGGTTGTTTAAACCCACTTTTGGGTCAAATATAAAAATGTTCTGTTAATTTCAACCCAGCTGCTGGGCTCGTCCCTTTTTGACCTAACACTGGGTTGAAAATAACCCAGCATTTTTTAGAGTGTATAGTGTATCCAGTCCGATTTCTGACTCAAAGTCCTTAGCCGATCCCTCTCTCCATTTTGTATTTTTCTGTCAAATCCACATACTGTCCTATCAAATCAAGACAAAAAAATAACTTTAAAAAAGTACTTTTTTGCCGTAAATTACACTTTAAAAAATGAAAAGAGTTATTTTCATCCCAGTGTTGGGTCAAAAGGAATGAACCCAGCCTGTTGGGTTGTAATTTAACCTATGCTAGGTTGTTTCTACCCAAAATGCTGTGTTGTTTTAACCCATTGTTGGGTCAAATATAAACATTTTCTGGCTTAATTCCTACCCAGCTGCTGGGCTCGTCCCTTTTTGACCCATTACTGGGTTAAAAATAACCCAGCATTTTCTAGTGTATCCAGTTCAATTTCAATTTTCCTGTAAAATCCACATATATCGTCCTATTAAATTAACCCATTGTTGGGTAAAATATAAACATTTTCTTGGTTAATTTAACCCAATGGCTGTGCTCGTCCCTTAAATAACCCAGCATTTTTTAGTGTAGACTCGTCATACATTACTATGTTATTTTAATGTGTTACCCAGCAGGTGTAGAATTTTGTTTGTTTGCCACAAGTACCAGTTTTTGGTTTAACCTCAGTCTTAAAGTTTAATGGCTCATGTTACTATGGCTAAAGAGGCTGTAATAGGGCCTTGAGCCCTGTCTCTGGCCACGTTGCTCGCTGTTTTGTGCCGGTATTGATTTAGCGGTGGGAACGCCACTTGTCGCTGTGCTCGAAGCGGCGCGGCAAGGCATCTAATCCTGGGGTTTGAGCTCAGCTCAAATGGGGCATGCTTTAATCCCCATACCGTCAATGGCGCAAAGAGCCAAGATGATTCCCGGCTTACAAACGAACACGATACTCTTTCATCAACTTATTTATTCTTGTCTTTGGGGCTCCCCAGCAGGGATTAGATTGAGCCATCTTGTCTTTTGTTTTGAGTTTGTCCTTTCTTCTCTTAGGCAGCCGTCGGATCGATAGTGAGGCGGAGTCTCATGTGAACGGAGTGACTCTTTCTTCTCTTGCTTATTTCTTTCTCCTCTGATATACTATGTTTCCATCAAAGCATGTCTGATAGGTCATGCCTGTTCTTCTGATAACTTTAAATGACTTTTAATAACATTTAATAAATAAACATGTTTCACTGTATTGATAGAAGTAGCTCTCCCTCTCTACAGCAACCAAATGCGATTGATTACTTGTGTGTTCACTTATAACCGCTGTTGAATGCTGCAAAGACATCAGACAAGGTTTGGCTTCAATGCAAACTGCAGTCTTTGAGGAGACTGAAGTCCTGAAGTCATTCGATTAGAATTAGAAATTAGGATTTAATTTTATTTAGGTTTAAGAGATCCTGCCGTTTCCTTCTATTGCTCAAGTTTAAGGGGAGTTTACCCTAAATACTTGACACACCTCAGCTTATACTTTTATACTGTTTTTAATACTACATACACATTTCCTGTATTTTCTGGTTGTATTGTATTAAAGAGACTGAGAAATGATTATATATATGATCACACTACATTGCAAAAACAACAAATCTAATTCTGGCATGGTGGCCTAAGACTTTTGCACAGTACTGTATATGTAGCTCTCCCTCTCTACAGCAACCAAATGCGATTGATTACTCGTGCATTTCACTTATAGCAAAAAACATAGTTGAATGCTGTAAAGACATCAGACAAGATTTGGCTTGAATGCAAACAGCAGTCTTCCCCCAAAGGTGCCGGATTTAAATTCAACACATGCTCATCAACATCCATCTGTCAGGGATCTTGCGTCTGCCTGTGTTTAGATAAGAAATCTCTGAATTTGTGATGAAGGAACAGCGAAAGACTGTTCCAAACTAAACACGCACGCCCGTCAGCCATACGCGACGGCAAGTGTATTTTAATGAAAGAATCAGACTTCATACAAAGCCAATCACACTAAACAGATTCTGAATAAATAAGCCGCCGGGCGAGTTCCAGAGCGACCAGTTCTCATCTCAATGCCGCTGGCCATTTCTCTGGTTGATTTTATTAAAGCGCTTTGTCTGGACCACTTAATCGTGTTGCTGATCCAAAGCTGACCCTGCCTTGACCTCCCCTCTTACCCTTTGCCTCTATACCTCATTAATGTGCCAAGGACACCGTTGCAGTTTTTTCTCCCCCCACGCACACTTACTTATGTGCTGCCTCTTTGTCGAAAGCATCACCCCACAGGTCAGTGCACTATTGAGTTGTGTTAGTATCTGTTCGTAACAAAGTCTCTTAGCACTGTCAGAAACCCTGGGCGGATAAAGGGCAACTTGGACACGTATGAAGTGAGGCTGATACCGCTACAGCATTTGTCTTTGTTGTTACAGGTCAGACACAGAAAATGTTTTGGCATATATATATATATTTTTTCAGTTCACCGCAGTGTTTCCAATTCTTTGTTGTCTTGATTCTGTTTGTCTTCCCTTGTGGCTCACAAATGTGTTTTGACTTCTGACAGTTGTGGTCTTAGGGGAGACATGTAGCTTTTTGAGACAGCTCTGAGCATTTGAGTAAACGTACAGTTCTCAGTCTGCTGTGTTACCTGATATTTCACTAACATGTCTTATAATCTAATTGAGATAAAATCATTGATTCACATTAAATTCAATCTTTGTCTTATTCAATCAATATTTAAAATATAAAGGCTATTTTCACAAAATGTTTGAAATCACATGTGGGATTTCACAGACAGGGTCACATAGTATACAGATATGTAGTATAGACATGCAATAAACAATAAATATATGGGTGATTCTCACGAAATTAGACTTATGAGGTGTCATGAAACATTTTGATAAAAAAGTAAATGAAAGTTACGAGTATCAAAATAAGAAGCATACAATTACAAACATCTCTTCATGTACTATTTTGCACATGATTTTTAAATGACATCATACAAACCAATTTTGTTGTTTTTTCCCACATTTAGGGGAAAATATTCATTACCGCAACGTGTCCATGACTGGAGTTGGGTTTTTGACATGGAAATATTTATAATTAAAAAATCTAAAAAATAAAGAGCTTCAGTACATGTTATATTATAAACATTTACAGTAAAGAAACATGTGGTGTTTGGTGATCATTGGTAAATGTAGAGACAATAATAAGTAATATAAATGCGTCCAAAAAAATTCTCATCCTCCGCAACAATTTTCAATCATTGTTTAAGCCCTCAAGGATCTAACATTTTCAAAAAAATATTTTTTGCTACCTTGTAAGCAGACAACTTTTTAGTTCTCATTAACGAAACATGAGTTTGTAAAGGCATTTATTTAATGTAATATCATGTCGCGGTAATGATAATTTTTTTATAATGATAATCTAAAAAATGTTAATAATTTTATAGAAAATATTTTTTAAATCTTTTAAAAATAATGCTTATAGTAAGTTCGGACCTTAATCTTATATGTGCAAAAAAAAATTTTTTTAACTTTTTTTATTTTTATTCTGATGGTGGACAGGGATTTCGTGAGAATGGACACTGGATTTCGTGAGAATCCCCCATATATGTCTCAATAACAAATTCTATATTATAATATATTATATTATATAACTTATAAAATTATAACTTATATTATAGGACAAAATGTATTATGATATAGTTTATGATTCATATTTTTGTAACAGTATATAGTACATAATAAACCTATGTTGTTTATTAAATTGTGGTTATTTCAAAATGTAGATAATTCTCTAAATTACCATCATCTTATTTTATTATCTTCTCTTTTTATTTGCAGCTTGCTGGATGTAAACCAACAGATGAAATTATTCATAACCACTGAATAATAGCTTTGGCATCAATGCAAAAACAACTTTACTTTATGTAACAGTTAAATTGAAAACAAGACGTGACAAAATAAGATAAGCACCGCTGCGACTTCATGTCTATTATTTATAATAATCTGTATATTATGTAATGTGTCAAATTGTCATAATTTTCAACCTTAAACAGCTACGTATGGGTAAAATGGATGAATGAAGGATGATCTTTTTCATTAATAACAAATATGAGAAATAATTTTGGATAAAAATAAGGGATAAGTTATTTAGGACACTGGCAAGATTCAAACCTGCACCTCCCATGTGACCACCAAATCTCCATAACATGTCTGAAGTATGCATATATATAGTCCTTTATTAGTAAAGAGTCCATACTGTTGACATTTAACAGCAAATCCTCATCTAAAGCTAAATGCCCTTTAAGAACAGAGGGTTTTATTTCTCACTCCCAGTGGTGTCTCTCTATATCTGTGGCTAGGATAGAAACGACACAGACTGCGGTGAAGACCGCGGCACTTCTAGTTGGTGTAAGCGATATGAAGTGCTCCAGGATGGTTCGGATTAAATTGCCACCCTGGATTTGTACACTACGTCTTATCACACGAGGCCAGCCCAGCCTCACTGACAACCCTCTTTACTGTCTCCAGGCTCTCGGTTGGCAAAGCAGCTACCATTCCTTGTGTTTCTCTGCCCGAAAAAGCTAGGGAGGGGCATACGGGGTGATAGAGCTGGGGTAGGACCACGCATGAGAGAGTGATTTCAGATGTGGCCGATATCCCTGTGTAAAATATTAGTGGACGCCATAGAAAACCATTATCTCCTGAATCGATCAGGCTTTGTGGATTAGGGGGTGGGGCAGAGGAGGTGTTATAAATCATAGTAGGAGATTTAAAGCGTTCTAGAGCCGATGTTTATCATTAATAATGATAGAGCCTGTAAAAATGTTTTTCCCCCTTTTTATAATTCATTCCATATCCATGTGCCCGGCGACCGTTATGGCTCGTTTATGGTTGCATAAGCACCCAAGGCCATGCTAGGCATTTAAGATTCATGCACCACTCGCACAAATTAAATAACATGTGATCGATGCTTTAAATCCATCCAATGATCGCACGAGTGTTGCCTTGCTTTACAAATCCCTCTTTTTATTGAAGATGAGTGCTTGTCATATCTGCATTAGTGTGCACGGACGTACTGGTATAAATAACGCAAGGATGATTACAGAATGCAAGAGCAGTAGAGAGATTACGAGGAATTAAATGCGTATAACAAATTAGTGTGTTGTGTTCAAGTACAGGCATGAAAAATCTAATAATGTCACCAGAATAAACTAAAGATAAGACTAGTGGCATGTGGTGGACTTTTGCAATAAAGAGGCAAAACTGTCTGGGCTTGTTACCTTGTTTTATTCAACTGCAAATTTTATTAAACTATTAGATGTTTACACAGATGTTTACTTGAGACGATCAAAGTAAGGAGTAAGCAAGGACACATAGTGATAAATGTATACCTTCAGTTCATTGGGGTTACACTACAGGATTTATACACTATAGATAATAAAATAAGAATTTTGATAGATTTTTAAAAGCTTGAACATGTTCAAACTGGGTGCATCACACACTACTTCGATAGATTATCGAAGCAATGCAGGTGACCGCATGACGAGGTGGATGTAAGCGGATGGACGCTTTTTTTACATTTGCTAGCTATTATGCTAGCAGCATTTTAAGGGGATCGCACACTTGCCGCGCAGCTCAGCGCCGCACAGCGCCGCGCCGTTCTAAAAAAATCAAACACATTGTTTTCTATGAGTATACGCACACCGGCGCCGCCAGGTGGCGCCTGTCCGTGCCGCCCAGCTGTGACTCAGGAAGTTGCTTAAATCCTTGTCGCGCCACACAGCGCCACTCACATAGTTAACATCAACATTAAACATTAAATAACATCATATTTGTCCCAAATCATTAACAATTAACATTGGCTGGTGTTTTGTCAAAACAGAATATACAGAGAATGAGCAGAGCTGATGTTTTTCCACTCCAGGCCTGAAGAGGGCAGATAACCCAAATGTAAAAGTGGAACTAATGATTTAGCCAGTGTTGCTGGAGGGACTGCTTTTACATGTGCACCTGCCAGATAAGCATGGGTATAAAATGTTTGTGGTTAGCTTAGCCACCATTTTTATTGCTTATCTTCCTCAATCTGAAAGCAAGAAGACACAGCTCATTGTTCAACCTTAAAGACGCAACTGGTATGTAATGATTGAATGATTTTACTATGTTGCATTCATTGTTTGCAAATTAAATGTTTAATTCTAGTAGGAGTGATGACGCCTTCTATTTTGACTGTGTCTTTAGTGCAGATAATGTGGCAATGGAAGTAATTGCATGGAGATTAAATTGAAATGTTTAAACAATCCCTTTACTTAAAACAATGCTTTGTTTTTCATGCATTCTTTATTTTGTGAAGTAATGCATGTTTATTTTCTGTTTATCTTTGAGATTTTTTAAACAATTCCTTTACTTAAAGCCATGCTTTGTTTTGTCATGCATTGTTTATTATGTGACATAATTTAATATATGTTATTTTTTGATTATCTTTAAGGTTATCAACCTATTGCCTATTCTCTTTACTTCTCTCAATTCATTCATCTGTATTCAACAATTCAGCTGTTTCTGAAAACCATCTGGAAGAGAAATAAATTGACCAAAAAAAGGAATTGAGTTGTCCCTTTGCATCCTTAATGTGTTGAACAAGCCATTTTCAAGTTTGGGCAGAGCTGAACTTATTGTGATAACTTGACAGTTGATAACCACCGTGGCAGTGAGAACAAGGATCAAAGGCCTGAAGTCAAACTGTCAACGCAAAGGAAGAATTGACTGGAAACTCTTCATCATGGCAGAGGAAACTCTTGGGAAAACAGTCAAGCAACTGAAGCAAGAAAGAACCTTAGCTAAAAGCGCATTTACCAAGCAAGCAAACTTCCTTAGCAGAGGTGCAAAGCATATGACAAAGAGTGAACTACAAGAGGAGTTCAAGAAGCTCACGCTGGAGGCGAGGAAGGTCAGTGAGACAAATGACGAGTATAGGGCTGGTCTTCTGGCAGACATTGAAGCTGAAACCGATGAGGGTGAAGAAGCTGACCTGAACAAGCAGCAGCAGACTGAACTTGAGAAGACATTCCAAGAATGCGAAGCACGATTGGATGAGGTCAGGGAGGTAATCCAGTCCAACCTATGGCCTAGATATGGGGATTATGAGGTGAAGTCTGCAATTAAAGAAGCCGAGACAACCTGTAATGGAGTTGCTCAAATAGCTGTTACTGCTGTAAATAGAGATGGCTACGAACTTCGGTGGGGTGTTGTGAAGACACAAGTTCAAGATGCAATCACAAGTCTAGCAGAGTGGGAGATGTGGATTCCAGTAGCAGAGAAAGAAACACTGGAAGGCAGAGTGAAGGATCTGAAGGCATTCAGCAACAACCTCGAAGCAAGGAGGGCTGAATTTCTCGTAGCACAAAGAATCGCAGAAGAGGATAGAAGCAGAGGGAGAGTGCCACAGATGCCCATGCCAGTTCCACAGCCAACACTCAGAATAAAACCAACTTGTCTACCCAGGTTCAGTGGGTATAAAAGGAATTTCCATCGATGGAGAAGAGCCTGGGAGAGTCTGCAAAAGCAGGGGGAACCAACAGGCTCAGTCGAGGTAAAGAAGATCCAACTCATTGACAGTGTAGATGAGAGGATATGTAGAGACCTCCGTTTGTCTACTTACAATACTGCTGAGGACATGTTCAGGGTGCTTGAAAACAGGTATGGAAACAAGTCTACAATTGCCTTGGAGATAATTGAGGATCTGGAGAAAATTCCTGCTTTAAGAGCAAATCAGCCTAGGAAAGTTATCGACATGATCCAAACCATAGAGAAGGCCCTGGATGACCTCACAGAGCTTGGAAACACAGGAGCCATCAACAACCCTCTAGTAATCAAATCCATAGAAAGCAAGTTACCTGACAACATCAAGAGAGATTGGCTTGTCTTCATGGTTAACCCGAGGAATAATGTCACATCAGATAATCACTTTGAAAACCTTCTTAAATTCCTGAAAACACAAGAGGAAATTCTTGAAAAATTGGAACAGCTGGGAGTAAGTGAAAAGCCAGAGAAGAGATATGCTTGTATGGAAAGGAAATATGCATCCACACGGTCCACAATGAAAGGCGGATGTGTTGTCTGTGGAGATGAAAAGCACAGAGAGAAGATCTTCTTTTGCAAGCGTTTCAAAGAACTGAAGCCAATAGAAAAGCTGGATGTTGTAGAAAAGCTGGGGGCCTGCAAGAGATGCTTAGTCTGTCATGGAGAAGATGGTGAATGTAAGGACACTTACCTGTGCAGGAACCGAGATTGTAAAAAAGACCACCATTTCTTTCTTTGCCTGAAGGGGGACTTCAAAAGGAGTGACTCAGACAGAAGGAAATCCAATGTGAGAAGGCCTAAGCTTACCGAGGAGAAAGAGGAATTTGTATATAAGCTCTCCCCAGAGATGTCAGAAAAATTCAAGAAAGCTTTCACCAATATTGCTGCAAAGACGAACTGTGTTGCAAAGAATCAGCATGGAGTGAGTGAGTCAGTAGAAGAATTGCCAGTTATTTTAATGCTGCTTGAGGTAACTGCTAATGCAGGACAAAAAGTTGGAACACTGATTGACTTGGCGTCTGATACAAACTACATCACACACAAAGCTGCCAGGAGATTAAATCTTCAAAGTGAAAATATCACTTTAGTTGTCCATGGAGTCGGAGGAATGGCCATGAAGGTTAAAACCAGAAGGTATCTGCTCAGAGTCAGAGTTAAAACGCCTAGAGGTACGGAAAGAGCTCATGAGCTTGTCTGCTATGGTTTAAATGAAATTGCCAATATCCACAGAGTCATTAAACCTGAGCAACTCAAGAAGTTCTTCCCAGAAGTCAATCTAGGAGATCTGAAGAGACCAGAGAGCATTGAGCTTTTGATAAGCCACCGCGAAGGAAGACTTGCTCCACAACGATTAAAGGTGATTGGAGACCTTGTCTTGTGGGAAGGCCCGTTAGGGAAGACGGTTGGTGGAGCACATCCAGATCTGTTTGAAGAGGTGGATATGGTCACACACAGGTCTGAAACTCACTTTGCTAGATCCATGAGAGCAACCGCTGTCAAGTATCAAGAGCTAACTAGGACACAAGAGTACATAGCTGAAACCAAAGGCACAGTTGCTCACAGAGAGTTCTTAGACTGGTGGAAATGGGACAGCATAGGAGCAGCTTGTGAACCAAAGTGTGGAGGATGCCGGTGTGGCAACTGTCAACCAGGAGGAAAGGAAATGACCCTAAGTGAGGAAAGAGAGCTGGAAATTATAAGAAAAGGCCTCACCTACATCAAAGCAGATGATCATAGTGATGAACCGCACTGGGACACAAAATACCCCTGGATTCTAGATCCAAGTTCCCTTCCCAACAACAGGAGTGGGGTTGAAGCCACCTTCTTGAGAACGGAAAGACAACTCAAAAAAGAGCCAGAGTGGAGAACAGCATACACAGCTCAAGTCCATGAGATGGTGGAGAGAAAAGCAGCAAAGAAACTCACTGAAGAGATAATTGCCAGCTGGAAGGGACCAGTATGGTATGTCAGCCACTTGGTGGCACCAAACCCGCACTCTCTCACAACACCTGTGCGACTGGTATGGAATAGCAGCCAGAAGTTTAAAGGAGTCAGCATGAATGACCTTCTGCTGAAAGGGCCCGATGTACTCAATCCCATCCGAGCAGTACTACTCAGGTTCAGGAAAGGCGTCCATGCTGCCCTTGGTGACATCAGGAAGATGTACAATTCTGTGTGGCTAGAAGACCTGGAGATGCACCTCCACAGATTTCTCTGGAGAGACACTGAGGAAGGGGAGATTGAAGAGTATGCCATCACAAGAGTCAACATTGGCGATCGACCAGCAGGGTGCATTGCGCAACTGGCTATGAGAGAGACCGCAAAACTGCCAATGTTCACTGACCTGGAGGAGGAACGCAGGATCCTTGAGGAGGATACCTATGTTGATGAAATCCTGACCTCCAATAATGACTTGCAAAAGCTGGACCAAAACATCAAATTAATCGAGGAGATGCTGAAGGTGGGTGGTTTCTTTCTCAAGCCCTGGGTCCGGTCAGGCCAAGGTGGGAGGCAGGAGATAGTACCAGGAGAACAAGAAGCGGAGTCAAGCACAGTACTCATTCTCCCAAACCAAATGAGAGGAGGAGACAACAAAGCCCTTGGAGTTGGATACTTTGTTGAAGAGGATAAACTGTACCTCATGACTTCAATCAATTTCTCAAAGAGAAAAAAGAAAATGAGAGTCGGTCAAAATCTCCTTAATGAAGAGGTGAGAGGGAAAACCCCAAACCCACTGACGAGAAGAGAACTGCTAAGCCAAGTAGCTAGCCCATATGACCCAATAGGCCTTGTCACACCTGCCAAACAAAAGGGCGCCATTCTGGTCAGAAAGGCGTTTCAGGAAGCTGGAGGTAAAGCTCTGACCCGAGACACTTGGGATAAGCCTTTGTCTGAAAAGTTGAGAGAAGAAGCCATCCAACTATTTGAAGAATACACACTTCTTGGCCAAATTACTTTCCACAGAAGCCTTACACCGGTCAATTGGATTGGAAAACCTTGGGGAATAACGTTCTCTGATGGGAGTGACAAGAGCTATGGAGCTGTAGTATACTTCAGATGGGAGACAAAGCAAGGCATCCAAATCAGATTGGTTGAGTCCAAAGCAAAGCTTACACCATTGGACCAAAAGGGAGAACCAGTGAATGCTGAAATCTGTGGTGCTGTCTATGCAGCACGACTTAGAAAGTATGTCGAAAAGCACAGTCGAATGGAAATTAAACAATGGCTTCATCTGCTGGACAGTCAAACTGTGTTGGGAGCGATCCAGAGAGACAGTTACGGTTATCAAACCTTCTTTGCAAACAGAGTCGGAGAGATCCAGAAATCCACATCTGTTGAAGACTGGTGGTGGATCCCCGGAAGCCTGAATGTTGCAGATATCATAACAAGAGGGGCAGCCCCTGAAGACCTCCAGGAAGATTCCACGTGGCAGAATGGGCCAGCGTTCCTGCAGCGACCTATTGAAGAGTGGCCACATAAGTCAGCCAAAGAAGTCGCCGCATATGCCAAGGAAGGCCTAGACAAACTTCAAAGGAAATACTTATCTGCAGTACTGACCAGAGGGCTAGACAAGAGAAACTAAGGTGATGTACTTCGTGAAGTTAGAGTTCAGAAGAAGGAAAGTCAGAGTGATGTACAGCAAAATAGGCAAGATAACTCGGATGAACCGAAGACTCGGATCCGAAGACCACCAGCCGGTTCTGTGGTAACAAAACTGATTGACATCAGAAAATTCAGCAGTTTGACCAGGCTGATCCGAGTCATTGCCTGGGTTTGGAGAGCTGCAATGAGATTGAAAGGGATGTTGATCAAGAATACAGCCTCAAATAAACCAAAGTGGGAGGAAATTCTATCAACAAAAAGTGCCAAACAAGCTGTACTTACAGTTGGGGAGTGTGAAGATGCACTAAGAGACCTGTTCTTAGCAGCCCAAGAAGGTAGAACTTTTCAAAACACCACTCTCGATAGACTATCTGTTTACAGAGATGAAGAGACTGGGCTCTTAGTTTGCGGAGGAAGGTTCCAGATCTTTGATGAGGACAAGACTGCTGTACCAATTCTACCATATGAGGCATGGATATCCACTCTCCTAGCTCAAGACGCCCACAATGCAAACCATGAAGAAATAGCAGGTACACTCCTCCGGATGAGGAAGAGAGCGTGGGTGATTAAATGTCGAAAACTGGCAAAGAAGATAGTTGACAACTGTGTGGAGTGCAGAAAGGCAAGGGCCAAAAAGTGTCAGCAGATCATGAGTGACCTTCCACCTGAAAGAATAACACCAGCCAGACCATTTGAGTACACAACGGTGGACTTATTTGGACCGTATGAAGTTAAAGACGAGGTGAGAAAGAAAGTCAAACTCAAGGTGTGGGGAATTGTCTTTTGCTGCATGGCATCAAGAGCTATATACACAGATATTGCCAGTGACCAGTCAACTGAAGGCTTCCTACTCTCCTACCAAAGATTCACAGCATTAAGAGGGCATCCAAAGAAACTGTGGTCAGATCCTGGAAAAAACTTTGTGGGTGCTAAACCTGCCCTTAAAGAGCTTTACCTTTTCCTGGATCAACAGAGTAAATCTGAGCTTGAAAATGAAGCTTCCAAGCATGGAACAGAATGGAGCTGGAAAATTCACCCAGCAGACTCCCCTCACAGGAATGGAGCTGCAGAAGCAGCTGTTCGCACTGTAAAGCGGGCCCTGCACAACGTAGGAGGAGAGGGACTCTTCACATGGAGTGAGTTTCAAACATTCCTCTACATGGCTGCTAACCTCGCCAATGAGAGGCCCATAGATGCCAGGACTCAAAGCCGGGAGGACTGCATAGAATACATCAGCCCAAATTCTCTTCTGCTTGGACGGACTGGACCCAGAGGTGATCTTGGATGCTTTGAATTTGAAAACTACCCATACAAAAGATTAAGAGCTATCCAAACAGAAGTTAACCGTTTCTGGAGGAAGTGGAGTCAGTTGGCTGGTCCCAATCTATTGTGAGGAGTAAATGGCACACAACACAGAGGAATGTGGCTGTTGGAGATGTTGTCTGGCTGGCAGACCAAAATGCCTGGAGGGGTCAGTATAGACTTGGCAGGGTCATCAGTGTTAACATTGACAAGAAGGGCATCGTCAGAGATGTGTATGTCAGATCTTTTCCCAGCTACCCAGTTCCAACTGTAAAGCCAGCTCAAGAGAAATCAAAGAAACTCTCAACCGAAATACCTGCTACAATTCTTCATAGGGATGTCAGACGCATCGTTGTTTTACTTCCTGTTGAAGAAAGGAAAGGACCTGACAACTAAAGTTGAATCTGCCTAACCCAGAAGTTTGTGTGACCTCCTTGGGTTCAAGGAACCAGGAGGTCAAGTGGGAGGTGTTTTGTCAAAACAGAATATACAGAGAATGAGCAGAGCTGATGTTTTTCCACTCCAGGCCTGAAGAGGGCAGATAACCCAAATGTAAAAGTGGAACTAATGATTTAGCCAGTGTTGCTGGAGGGACTGCTTTTACATGTGCACCTGCCAGATAAGCATGGGTATAAAATGTTTGTGGTTAGCTTAGCCACCATTTTTATTGCTTATCTTCCTCAATCTGAAAGCAAGAGAAACACAGCTCATTGTTCAACCTTAAAGACGCAACTGGTATGTAATGATTGAATGATTTTACTATGTTGCATTCATTGTTTGCAAATTAAATGTTTAATTCTAGTAGGAGTGATGACGCCTTCTATTTTGACTGTGTCTTTAGTGGAGATAATGTGGCAATGGAAGTAATTGCATGGAGATTAAATTGAAATGTTTAAACAATCCCTTTACTTAAAACAATGCTTTGTTTTTCATGCATTCTTTATTTTGTGAAGTAATGCATGTTTATTTTCTGTTTATCTTTGAGATTTTTTAAACAATTCCTTTACTTAAAGCCATGCTTTGTTTTGTCATGCATTGTTTATTATGTGACATAATTTAATATATGTTATTTTTTGATTATCTTTAAGGTTATCAACCTATTGCCTATTCTCTTTACTTCTCTCAATTCATTCATCTGTATTCAACAATTCAGCTGTTTCTGAAAACCATCTGGAAGAGAAATAAATTGACCAAAAAAAGGAATTGAGTTGTCCCTTTGCATCCTTAATGTGTTGAACAAGCCATTTTCAAGTTTGGGCAGAGCTGAACTTATTGTGATAACTTGACAGCTGGTAACGTATATTTTGCATTTTGAAGTAGACGCTATCTGACGAAGCTCGCGCTATTTAATGTGCACTTCCGGTTTACAATACCTCAGGTTGTCCTAGACGCGACTCGTCGCGACGCTGAGCTGCGTGGCCGGTGTGCGACCCCCTTTACACTCACCTGGCAATTTCTCCTCAGCTCTTGTTTTTGACGGAAAGTTTGTGATCCGTTTTCATGAGCGCGTTATTCAGCAGTCGTTGTTTCCACCTTCATGTTTGTATCCATCTCCGCTGTCTACTGCACCCATACAGTACATTCAGTGTTTGAATTATGTCAAAGAACATGGGGGTTCCCTAGCTAAGCCCCCCGGCCAAGCCCCCCACCCATCATTATAGGGTTGCCGTGATAAATAAGTAAGATGTGGTCCTGGATCTTTTTTTGGTCCAGGATCAACGTTTTATTCAGATAAAATGACCCTTAACTCAAATCCTAATCATTTTACCCCTCAAATTAGTGTGAAATAATAGTTTGACAAGAGTTTTTAAAAGTCCCAATCCTAAATCTGGTGCACTTGAGAGTTTACATTTATTTCATACAGAAATCTTTTAGATTAGTTTATTGGGAAATTGGGAAATAATGGACAGTATTGGTTTGCAGCGCAGCACAAGAATTTTAAATTCATGTAGTATTTTAATTTTAATAAAAACCAATAAAACTCCCCTAATTTATATTTTTGTGCTTCATAGGGGGTCCTACAATGCTTATAGGAGGTCAGGGTCACATATTTATATCCAGTGTTGTGCCTGAAAGTTCATGAACTCGTTCATATTTTGGGCGAACGTGAACTGAACGTACTTTATTACTGCCTGATGAGCGTTACTGTGAACTCGTTCATTCTGGTGTTTGTGAACGGCACGCTCTCTCAGTTTAACATCGTTCAATAGGGTGCCAGATTTCTGTAGATTCTTCCAGGTGAAAACCCGGCTAAAATACACTGTAAACAGGCCTTAATGAATAACGGAAAAAATACATCTGGCAACAGCAGCCACCAGTGTTTTACGGCTGCATGGGTCATCAAAACAAAAAACAGCATGAGGTGACTCTGGACGCTGCTAAAATCACTCACATAGTTTAACATTAAATAACATCATATTTGTCGATTAATTGCGGTGTGCAATACTGTACCTGCGAGTTGTCCTACACGCGACACCGCCCAGCGCTTCTCGTGCGACCGCCTTGAAGCTTGCCTTTCAAGGTATGTGCAAGCAAAAACAAATATTAAAAGACAGTCAATGCTAATGTAAACCCTGGTTGGATAAGGATTTAAAGTTGGATATGAAGATGAAATCTGACGCATTTAGCTTTAGTGTTAAAAATAACTATTAATTAGTTCATTTTGAAACTGTGAACTAGTTCAAAATTTTGAAATATGAACTATGAACTGAACAAGTTCATTTAAAAAATTTGAACTGAACTTTGAACTAGTTCATGTAGAAAGTGAACGTTCCCAACACTGTTTATATCATGTAAGAAATGATTGATGACTAGCCGTTGAATTATAAGAAAATAATGCACACCAAGGTGGTAATGCGGCACGACGCGAAGCGCGTGTGCATTATGTAAGGAATAATTGACGACGGGCCATTGAATTATAAGAAAATAATGCACACCAAGGTGGTAATGCGGCACGCCGCTACACCGCAGGTGTTCATTATTTTCAAATAATTCATAGGACCGGAGTCAATTATTCCGCTTATACCACAGTTACCACAAACATTGCTCTGGTGCCTATTTTTAAGACATTTGACAAGTTAGGTGTGCGGTTTACAGAAAAATAATCAACACCCATAGAACATTTCTCAGCCAATCAGAATGCAGCATTCAACAGACCCGTGATATAATGTCAAATAGGGCTGTCACAATTATGAAATTTGGCTGATGGTTAATTGCCTAATAAATTGTGACGATTATGACGATTAATTGCCTGTTTTAGAACTTTGACATTTAATTCTCATAGATTTTTTATTTGTTCATGAATTCATTATTTAAATTAAATCTTTTGGAAGGTTTACCTGACAGTAAATATGAATACATATAACACATATTTAAAATCAATTATTTAATGAATATATATTTCAAAAACAAACAAAAAAAATCCCAAAATT
Source organism: Misgurnus anguillicaudatus (assembly GCF_027580225.2). Taxonomy (NCBI): domain Eukaryota; kingdom Metazoa; phylum Chordata; class Actinopteri; order Cypriniformes; family Cobitidae; genus Misgurnus; species Misgurnus anguillicaudatus. The sequence continues at coordinate 23,115,780 of NC_073345.2, forward strand.
TGTAATTGCTGTTTTGGAAATGTATGTTTTACCTGGCAATTCATACTGCTTATCAAAGTTTTGCAAAATTTATTTAAATGCTGTTTTTCCACTGTATTAAATGGCTTTGCAATGTATCGCATTACATTGTCAGTTAAGGAGCACCGTTATACGTCTCATTTATACAGGCGCTGCAGCTCCCCCTTGTGTTTTTTAGAGAGATATGCAATCATTGCGGTTATCTGAAATCATCGCAATGAGGTCAAACAATCGCAATGAGACGATTATTTAATCATTGTGACAGCCCTAATGTCAAATAATTCAAAGGACCGGAGTCAATTATTCTGGTTATACCACATTCACCACAAACATTGCCTATTTTTAAAGAAAATACAATGTTTTTCAATATTTTACTATGTTCTTACCTCAACTTAGATGAATTAATACATACCATACATATCTTTTTTCAATGCGTGCACTTAATCTTTGTACAGCATGTCGTGAATGTGTTAGCATTTAGCCTAGCCCCATTCATTCCTTAGGATCCAAACAGGGATGAAATTAGAAGCCACCGAACACTTCCATGTTTTCCCTATTTAAAGACGGTTACATGAGTAGTTACACAAGTTAATATGGTGGAACAAAATAAAACGTGGTGATTTTTTTAAGCATATAAAAATGAGAACTATATTGTATGTTGGAAGAGCACTTAGTTTGCAGCACTCTGACCTCAGCTCACAGTAAAGTTTTAAAATGTAAATAAAATTAACTTTTAACTTTTTAACTTTTTATCAAGTCAGATCAAAGCCATGGATATTTTTTAACTTATACATTTGTCAACAAATTCTCAGCAAAAGCCGTAAGAAGGTCACAAGAATGTGCCAAGCTGATTTCTTGCTGAAAAACATTTACCAACAGATCATCGAGTCATTTTAGGTTCATTTCGATTCGGCCGTAATCGAAAGTGGTCATGTCTGAGTGTTTTCTCTGCAATTAGTCAGTCTATTTCCAGCAGTTTGACACATTTATGGTGTATTACCATATAGATTTTAATTCAAATGGATTTCAGAGAATGAGAATGTAATGTGAGGTCATTTACTGTACAGCTCATATTTTGTCATATTTATTTTGTCGTAGTTCTACACTGTACACGATTTTCTAATGCCTCCTCTAATAAAACTTTCCTTGCCTTGATATGCCTGCACAAACCTGCATATAAATGACACATAAACAAACAAGTAAACTTATATTTTTGTTATTGTATTATATGCTGTACAGGTATAATCGCTTAGATTAACATTTGACTCTGCTCTGATAGTTAAATTTCTGCTGACGTTTGCTCAAACTGCCCATTAAACTTTCTTCATCCTCAAGATGCAGCGCTTGTGGCTTGGCCTGAATTGCACTTTGGGGTGTGTTTGATTTAAGACTAATTTACTGTCCTGGATATGAGGCCAGTGGCCTTGTGCTTTAAGCTCTGTCATTGATTGAATGTCGTGCTGCTGGATTTGTGTGAATTATAGTCAGGGCTCTTCCCTTAAACTGAGGAGGACGCGTCAACTCGAAGGCAAAGTCGTGGGTGTGCGCTTATGCAAATATCTTGATGTTTCGATTCACCCGTGGCTTTGAAAAGATGCTGTATGCTATTATGGCAATGATGTCATATGACATCCACACTGTACATAATATGTTAAATGTTTTTCTTTATGTGCTAGAGGAGGAATGTGCTGTTCCTAGATCTTCTATCGACTGTCTGTCTCTTTTCCGGGAGGGAACAGAAACACACCCTCCAGCCCTGTAAGCATGGTGTGTTGTTGCTTTCCGTAACAATGCATCCGGCCGCAATTAACATAGTGGGAGAACAATCCATCAGTTTAGGTAAAACTGTACAAGCGGTTCTGTTCTTACGTACACATTTGTTATGAGCTCATGAATCTGGTTTTGCGGTGTGACTGTGCTGCAGAAATCTGCATATGGTAAAAGACACATTCCCAAATTACATCTGACTTTGCATGAGAGCATTAATCAGTGCAGAAATAGTTTCACTGTGAGCAGGAGTGTGTGTGCTGCTCGGTGCCGTGGGTCACAATGCACTGCTGATGGAGACTGTACAGTGCCTCACAAGGTGAAATGACATTATAAGTGTCTTGTGTGACATTTGGAAACATCCGTTGCTAAAGTTGTGTTTGGCATACAAGGGCAATTGATATTTGGCCGTGCTTGAGTGTGTGTAATATTGAGACACATGCATAAAGGTGCAGACTTTTATAACAGGGTTCCCACGGGTCCTTGAAATCCTTGAAAGTTTGTGAATCTGGGGGAAATAATTTTAGGCCCTGGGAAGTTTTTGAAAATATCCATACATAGATACAGGTCATTGAAAGTGCTTGAATCTATTTTATGCAAGAAGTTTTCTGGAAAAAAAATCCATATTATTCCCTGTGTAGTAGGATAATATCATAAAATTTCTAGCCTTTTAAGCACACATGCTAAACTGTTCGCTTTAAATGCTTATATCTTCTGTATGCGAATGTTGATTCATACCAAAATGCTTTTTTGCATAGCTGTGTTTGACACATGAAAACGTATCCGGTTACGAATGTACTGTTGTTCCCTGAGAAGGGAACGAGACGCTGCGTCTCCCTTGTCATACTTCCTGCGTCCCTGTACGGCCGTCTTTGGCAATATTTCAGATAGCGATATACTTCCTGGCTCCCGCGTCACCCCGTTTTTGTCGTTAAGCCTCACCATTGGTTGAATTTGATATACACATTCAGATGCACGCTGGAAGCGTCGCCAAAGTGTCACCGCAGTGACGCAGCGCGAGTTCCCTCGAAAAGGAACCGTAAAGGGCTGGTTATACTCGCGCTTTGGTCCGCAACGCAAGCCTCCGCGGATCGCGCGCGCGTGTCTCACCAAACGGACGAGGCGTTTATAGTTAACGCGCTCGCCGTTGCACTATTTTTTTAACCACCAGGCGGCGACGCGAGCAATAAAGTCAAAAACAAACACAAAGAAGAGGATAGAAGAAGTCGTCCGCTGGAACAACCTTACTGCTTTTAACATTAGAGTTTGATCTATATAAATATGAGAACATGAATAAAACAACAATCTTTTAAATATGTCTTTATTAAACATTATCATTTCATTAACGTTTTTACTAAACAAACAGTACAGACATCTTAAGGTTTATATTTTATTCCTCATCCAGTGGTTCATTCAATACAAATATAAGCCAAACATTCTGAATCATGTAAAAGCATGCGTGTTTTAAACTGCAAAGTATCCATACTTTACTTCCAGAGTGTCAGATAAATATATACATTGTTTTGCTTGGATTTATCAAAGAGATACGTCACAGGCTCGCCTGCTCGGACAGAATCGCCTCGAGTTCGGTCATTTTCGGATGCGGAGCCGCGCGGAAAGTTACAAAAAATGCCGTGCACAGCGCCACGCGAAATGGGGTCTCGCGCACCCAACGCGCGCGACCGCCCACTCCGCGTTGACGTCATTTTTGCCGCGCGCACCAACGCGCTCTTGCGGACGCGCCGACCATAAACTAGGCTTAACAATGTATCCTAAAAGGTAACACGATGTAACCTTGCTCTCACTTGAAATGTATCCCAACATTTAGTCATTGAATTTAAGGGTATTGGACCTGGAGAGTCCTTAATAAAAGGTCCTTGAATTTGAAGTTAAATAATGTGAGGGAACCCTGTTGTAACGATCTCTTGGCAGAAATGCAATATAATATACATAACTATATTAGAAATGAAAGACTTTACAAAATAAACTGTATTGCTTTTATTACCTTACAATAAGCTGTTTTTATCTACATACACCCCTTTAAATGGAAGTCGCCACAGTAGCAGTAGCCCTAAACGCAGAAACTGTTTTATAGATCGCGTTTGTTACATCTGATGATGACGTGTTTGTCCTTTGGTGGCTACCGTAGCTTTAGTATGCGTTTCGAAAGGGGGTGACCCCTGGACTGAGCCATTGGATGCAATTGACAGTCTCAGCGCTAGATGTCCTGCTAAAAGTCCCGCACTGCACCTTTAAAAGAAACAAATGATGGAAAAAATATAAGTAGATAGCTTACACTGAATTGTAACCAGATGAAAGTGACTAACTCATGTTGAAATGGGGGTCATCTGGTTAGGACATGGTGTACGTTTGATCAATATTGCTCTGCCTAATATTTTGCTAATGAAGTACTGAATCAAATGAATGTGGCTCTGTCAGGCCCCGTTGCACACTGATTTTGTATAGGGAATCGATAGTTATCTGACGAAAGGTCACTTTCTTTTACTTAATATTCACATTCTGCATTTAACGTCCTTATTTGTCAGTGAAATGTATGTGATTTTGTGATACAAGTTTACAACATTAAAGCAGGTTATTTATTGAAGCAGTTGCTGAGTAGAAGATCTCTGTACATCTTGTACGGAAATGGTTTGAGCAGATGTGAGTCACCAGAGGCGCATGTATAAACTGAGGACTGTTTTTTAATCTAATATAGATTTTTTTAAATTATGTTTCACTTCAAGGGCACATATTGCTTATTTTTGATATTGCTAATATTAATATAATATTTTTTTAAATTATGTTTGATTTGTGTTTTATAATGCAATACTAGTAACTTCAATAACGAATTGTTGACCGTTTATTACTTTAGCTTCATTTTAAATTGGACATGACCATGTAATACAGTAACAGGGTACTTTGAAGGTCATCTATTTCAACCCGCTTGACTCATTCAGGTTGAATTTTGAATCATTTGTAAACACGATCATCCCATCAGAGTGCTTTGAAAGTAATTTTATCTGTTTTGTAATTTCATGATTTAGAGAGTAACACTTCAATGAAAACACAATAAGCGCAATGGAGGTACAGTAAAATAGCTGCTGTCTTAATCTAAACCTGTTTTACTGTTTTTACTGTATTGTTATACAGCGTAACGTTTCATATTAGATCCTACTTGATCTTGTAAAAAATATTAGTTACTTATTTTGCCAAAGAAATTAAAGCAATGTCAACAGACAAGCCTGCATATGAACTTACGGATCGCTGGAGTTCGGGGGTCTTTGTGCATGACCCTTATAATGACTCGTATGAGGACCAACCAGTTAACTGTGAGAATAATACAACATGTTTTGCCATTAAATCTGTTGCTTTTAATTAGCCTGGGTATGTTACGGTCGGGAGCTTCCAATTACGGATTGACGGCTTGTTCTGGTGAAGGATCGGAAGTTCATTTGTCACAAAACAGAACTCTGATCATTTAGATTCCTCCCACATCCCGACTGAACCGAATGATGTTTCATGACCAGAAGGATGGAAGTTAAAAGCAAAGAAATAGGAAACATATGGCAAAGAAATTAATTAAGTTAAATTAAATGAAGTGCTGAGAACGTATCTTTCATATTAGTGTATGTCTCTTGTGAGTATTCCCACATTAACATACCTGACGCATATGTGCTAACACTTACGTATATCCCTTGGGATTGCACATTTGCATACACAATTATATTGTTTCCTGCCGAGCATAAATCAGTGGGGATAATGACAGCTATGATTCTTCACCGTATAATGAAAATGATTCGTCATATGACCATGTTTTCACTTATAGTGTTTTGTACCATCGTATATGATGTTATGCCCACGAGGCTACAGATGTGTGATGAACAGCTTTAGCAGTTTTAGTATTCATCAGTAAGGCTGTCTGGCAAGTAATGCACGTCAATGTAAACAAACGAAAACATGGTTCTCCAAGAGCATTTTAGGTATTTTAGACTCATCTCTACTTTATTCAACCATCTTTTTTGCCTGTGTAATATGGAACCATGCAGGTTTTAGGATAACATTCATAACCCTGCTAAAAACAGTCTAAAGCCAAAGGTATACTCGGCCGTTCGCGTATGCGCGTCATTCGCATGATGTCATTTTTGTCATCAGGAGGGTCCATGTACGACAGCAGCAATTACATAGAGGCAATAGACAGTGTTTGCACACACACCATCGTCTTTTCATTTTTTATTTTCACTTCTTCCAAGAACAGAAAGCTGTGGAGCATTTTTGTCACCATGATATTTGATTCCTGTTTTTTGTTTTCATGTTGTTTGTTCTAAACTTTGTTTGCAATGTTGGATCCGCTATTTTTCTTAATCTATCCTAATTTTTTTCATGTACTGTAAATGTTACAAATCAGTGCTGCCCTGATGGCCTGGTAGAGTAATAATTTGAAAAAGAAATCAGTTTTATCGCGTACGTGTTGTACGCGGCCATCCACCCAGCCACGCAGCCACGAAGAGTATACTTGGGAAGCTGCGCGGACGCGTGCGCTCACAAACCGAGCGGGATAAAAGATATACCCTGCCCTTAAGCCAGGTTAGCTGGTCTCTAACCCTGAACCCATTAATTCTGTGTTGATAGTTTATTAGCTGATAGTATTGTTGTTAAAGCGGCAATCTGTAACATTTTCCTCTCTTATAGCCATCTTTGTTTTAAACAGAAAGTTGCAGTTATTTGCAAAGTAATTTCATGTATGTGCGTGTGCTTTACCCCATTCCTTTGATCACTGCATCAAAACGGATCTGTCATTATTAGTGGTGGGTAGCATACTGAAAAATCCTTCTCAAGTAAAAGTACAATTACTTACCGAAAAATGTAATGTGAGTTGCATGAAAGTACCCGTCCTAAATACCACTCAAAGTATAAGTAAATAGTAGCTCCTTTTAAAGTACTCAAGAGTAGTGAGTATTGAGTGTTATCCTGTGACCTTCCACCTTATACCATGCAAATTAAAATGTTGCTTTATATCAGTGTAATTTCTTTTATGGTAATTTTTCAGTAAAAAAATAATAACATTTAATAATAATAATAATAATAGAAGTAACGAACTGTTATCACACCCGTTTTTAATTTGATCTTACTGTATAACTAACTTAAACCAAACGTATTTAAAAAACAAACACTTAAAAGTAGGGCTGCACGATATATCGGCCGACATATCGTTATCGGCCGATAACTGCTTATTTTTAATATTATCGGTTATCGGTCTGATAGCAAAATTAGGCCGATAAATGAAAGCCGATAAATTATGGATTATTTTGGTTTGTTGAACCACTTCACTTGCTCATTGCTGGCCATGTGGAGTTTTGATTGGTGCTTTCTGTGACATAGCACGAAGATGACACGTGTTGCGGGCTTAAGAAGAGCATGCTAGTCCGGCACAAAGACAAGATGTCTGCGAGTTTTTCATTGTGAAAATAATATGAATATTTATCGGCCTATAGATATCGGTTATCGGCACCCAAACTTAAAGAGTTATCGGTATCGCCCAAAATTTCCATATCGGTGCATCCCAACTTAAAAGTACACCAGCATGATAAGAAATAAGCACAGTAGAAACCACGGTTAGGAAAATTATTTGAAGTGTAATTTTGAAGTTTCGTTTACACAGAGAGGCCGAGGTTAATGACCTATACAGCAACCAGGGGGCTATAGAAAGGTTTTGGCTTCATTTTTCATGATGTGTGTGGCACCCTTGGGAAAAGCCATGTCCAATATTTAATCCCTTCAGATGTTGAAAAGCTAGGCTGATAATAACTCATTCCCTTCTTGACACGATGCTCTGACACAATTGTTTTATGTACAGTATTTACTTAACAACTGATTAATATATTTAACCCAGTTCTAGTCAAGACATCAAAGCCGGCTTGTGCTATTTTTGATCTCTGGTCTACTTTAAGTTGTTTTCTTTGTCATTGTTTTATATGTTTATGCAGATGTGACAATTAAAGCATTAAAGATTATAAAAATATCACATTTATACCAATCATTTCCATTGAAAAGAGTGTTTTGCTCATTATACTGTTTCTGTTCTAAGGTGATGAGCCAAGTGCAGACTTACAGTAAACTCTTAAAACAGGTGCTAAAGATGCAATAGAAGAACCATGACTGTCTGGTTCCATAAAGAAAATCTGTTGCACAAAAGGTTCTTCAGCAGCAGAGGAATGTTCTTTAGACTATAAAAATGTAAGAAAGTAATGTTTTTTCAATACCTTTGGAGTCAAATATGGTTGTTCTATGGCATCGCTGTGGAAAACTCTTTTAGAAACCTTGTTTTTGTTTCTTGAGCGTACTTAAGCCATCATATCCAGTGTGGCTGTCAGACTCTTTTAAAATCTTATTTTTTATATTTTTTGGGGGGTTAGTGGCAAACCCAGCTGAGCCGTGAACGTTTACAGTTTATCCATACTTCAAAGCTGAGCCCTGAACGCACATGTTGTGGATACTTTGTTGCCTACCTATTTTAGATTTTTTGACAACTTATTTACATTCCACTTCATGTCTGCGTTGGTGGCTACTAACTGAGTGCATGGGAAAGTCTGATGATATCTAGCTAATGGATTTAAATGATGTCCTGGATTCCTTACCCAAGGGTAACAGTTTTCCTCAGCATCCATATGGTCCTTCTTCACATTCTTCTTAAACCTCTTACGTTCCTGCGGGAGCAACACCAACCAAATCTTCTGTAAAGTGCCATTAATATTACATCAGTGCCTAAAGGTCTGTGAGAACATGTAGTAAACAGTCAACATGGACTAAGTTTTCTGGCATATTCCTGTGGTGTTTTTCATTAGATGCTGTTAATATTTCTTCTACAAATTCAAGGATCACTGCAGGTAGAAGCTGCTGGTAGGCTATATTATATTTGTGTTTTTGGGACAACTAAGAGTCAGAGATAAATAAAAATAAAAGCAAGCAAAAATTGATATCTTTATCACTTTGTGTGTTGTTGTGTTACTTTTTATCTCTTTGCCAAACAAGCCCATTTAGTTTTCTCTGTAGAGGCTGCTGACTGGAGATTTTTACTAAATTGTTTATCATGCTGATGGTGCACATTAAAATGACCAAACAACGTCCTTGTTTAATCTCTGAAAATTCAAAGAAAAACTTCTTATCTTGTTTTACCCAAAGCATTTTTTTGTAGTATAAGTGTATATTTTAGGCGAATTATATAAATTCCTACAAAATAGTTTAACACAAAATTTTGGAGTCTTGAACTGCTTATGCTTCTCTGCTACCTGTCAGTTTATTATGCTGCATTTAGATGTCTGATAAGAACTGCTGCTATGGATTACAGAGAAAAGTATATAGGAGGCAAACATCATAAAGATTCTGGAGATAATTTCATGGTACTTGTCATCTGTTATTGACTAACCAATCTGCACACACACAGACACAACTCTTGGTTTCTCTCTCTCTCTCTTTCTTTCTCTATCTATCTATACTAAAGTATCTACATACAGTAGTTCTTGAAGTGGGATGTGCCCTAAAGTATAGACCCCTTCAAGGTTTGTAAACATTGAATGACTATCGGGGTGCGCGTGCAGCACGGGGTCAAACTGTTCATACCATTTAGGCTTTCTAGTTTAATCTAACAGGGCTGAAAAATGAAAAACGTAACGGCAGACCTGGTGCGATTTTCAAAGCCCACGACGCAAGTAAGCATTTTTGACGATACCGAATAATATGCAACTCAATCTGCTGTAATGACTTTTCTGACCCCTACATGCGCAGTTGGAACCACCTGTGACGTGAACTGTGAATGGGGTCTATAAGACTGCATCCTAAATCCTATACTCTCAAGTAGGTACTTCTTTTGAATGTGTAATACGAACTCAAACATATGTTCTGTATAGTATGAATATATGAAATACAGGTGTCCATTCGGCATGTTGTCATTGTCGTGTGACCTAACAGCGTCAGTTGCATCACGCTGTCTCACAAATCATCTTCACAAATCCTCTCCCATGGCCCCATATAAAAGTATGTAGTGTATATTGAATGGACACATCAATATCTAGCTGAAAGAAGTAGGTCATCTGGGTCTTTTTAACCTACTCACCTACACCTTGAATACTTTGAAATCAGACATACTACTTTTGTCACATACCATTTTCACGTACTATATAGGAAAGGATCCAGTTTTGGATCTAGCCAATAGGACCTTAAGGGGGCGTGCACACCAAAGCTTTTACGCCCGTGGCCAGCGTATGCTTTCAATTGTTTCCAATGGAAGCGCAGCGTTTTTGAAAAAAGCCAGCAGTTAGCATTTTTCCCATGCTGAAAGCCGGTGTGCGGCGCTTTTTCCACACTCAACGCTGAGTGCAGAGTTGAAAAAAATTAAAGGGGTTGAGCACACCAAGACTTTTTAATGTGGCTGAAAATGCCTGGAGGACACCGACTGCCAGCTTTTTTCAGCTGAGTGACAGCTTTCTTCTGAGCACTTTGGTAGCTGTGATCATAGATATGTATAAAGGCTAGATGTGTTACGGCGGAGTCTATAACGTCATCACCTGGCGGCCATCTTACCTCAGACAGCTCGCTCACTCGTAGCATTGAGTTTAATGGTGCAGGTACCTTTAAATGACCATAACATGCTCAATTTTCTACCAATTTTCAAACAGTTTGGTTTCTTACAAACGTTATTAACGTGGCTATAATTCTGGATGCAATAACATGATACATGAAAATGATTAATTAAGTATGCATTGTCATAGGTACATCTCTGATGTTAATAAAAAACCAAACCGTTTGAAAAACAGTTGAAAATTGATAAAGTTATGGTCATTTAAAAGTACATGATCCATTAAACACAATGCTACGAGTGAGCGAGCGCCCTGTGGTAAGATGGCCGCCAAATGCGGACGTTCAACTCAATTGGCCAGCAGCGCGGGCGAGATATCTAGCCTTTATACATATCTATGGCACTGATACATCAGCTGTGAGCTGGTTGGTTGCTGTGGTAATGTCCTTCCCCTCCTCCACTGTGATTGGACGGCCGTGTGAGAATATTTTTCAACTCGTTGAGCGTGGAAAAAACGCAGAGCACCGTTTTTCAGCACGAAAGAAAAAAGCTAGCTGCTGGCTTTTTTTTTAAAACTTCCATTTTAAACAATTAAAAATATGTGAGAGCCACAGGCGTAAAAGCTTTAATGTGCACGCCCCCTAACTTTGTGTGAAAAGCTCAGCTCGTCAATGTCAGTTCTCACACGGCCGTCCAATCACAGTGGAGGAGGGGCGGGGCAAATATCACAACAACCAACCGGCGCTTCGTTCAACAACCGATAAACAGAGCAGAAGTATCAGCAACCAAAGTGCTCAACTGAAGAAAGATGTCAGTCGGCTGAAAAAAAGCTGGCAGTCTGTGTCCACCTGGGTTTTTTTAGACACGTTTTAAAGCTTTGGTGTGCACGCCCCCGTAGTGAGTACTAGGGATGGGCATTCGATTAAATTTTTTTAGTCGATTGTCGGGAGAATTAATGATCGACTATCGATTAATCATTAATATTTTTATAATAAAAAATAATTATTTAACTTTTATAATTCAAAAATGTTGAATACAAAAATACAGCGTGTTTTCCTCCATGAGACCTTTATTACAAGATCAACTTGTGGCAAACAGTTAAACTACATTTAGTTAGACAAACGGAACATGAAACGGCGCTTGAATATGCGGTGCTCTAAAGCAGTGGAACCTGCAGCTGCGAGCCGCATTCTTAAAAAGAGACCTCATTTGTTCCAAAAAATCATGACCTCTTTATGATTCTTTTTTTGAAATCAAAACAGAAGGTCACAGATAACGGAGTATGGTGTCAAATATTCCACCCTGGTGGTAAAATGTTGAATTGCTGCCACACAGTGAAATTCATTTAATTGCTTCAAGACACACGCTACGCTAGGCAACGCAACCTGCATTAGATAAAAAAAGTATTTGATTAATCAATAACAAATTAACGTAATCGACTAAATTCTTAACGATCAATTATCGATCGTCGATTAATCATGCCCATCCTTAGTGAGTACTCTATTCAATGCCTGGTTAAAAATGCTGTTTGAATGTATGTAATTATTATGACCATTAAGTAAGGGATAATGTTTAGGCAGCTGGTTGTTATCGCAGAAATCACTTACTTCATAAGTATAGTAAGGAACATTAAATGTTGGTTTGAAATATTTCAATTTAATGAATGCAGACCTTCCGTGAGGAAACCCCGTTTACTTTTGGTTTTAGGATAAGAGATGACATTCAAATTGTAAATATAATGTCATATATGTTATTAAAAGACATATTTATATTTAATTTTTGTGTAATATTAAACAAAATTATTTGCATTTGATATAAATATATATATTTATTTTCCTAACTAATATTTTAGGCAACCAGGTACCGCAACTTACTTTTTAAGTTGAACCAACAATATTTATTTTCAGTGCACTAGCTGCTCAGTGTTCCAGTCTAACAGCATTGTGTTAGGTTGTGATTTCCATTTTTGTTTGATTTAGGGAGCAGACATACAATATATAGCTTCAATACAGATCAGTTTTGATAAACGCAAGTGCCAGATGCATGTATGTAAATGTTATCATAATTGTTTACTGTAGGCTGGTAAACAGACCATGTTTGCCCCTGACAGAAAATATAGGTTATATCTTAACTTACTCATTGCTAATATGTGTGCATGGGTTGATCGTCTCTAATCTCTCTCATCCTTTCTTTTTTATTCTCAGTCCCTGAACTCAGTCTTTAGGCCATAAACTTCTTTAGTGAGCATGATGCAGGTCAAAGCCCCCATGCCAGCACTGTGATTGAGTTTCATGCTTAGCCTATTGGGGGTCCTGAGTGCTTTTGAGAAGGGAAAGAGTGGAAGAGACTTCTGGTAAATCCTCCAGCAGGGGAAGGGCTTGCCTTCGGCGTGGCTTTTTCACGTGGTCCTCCGCAACGTGTGAAATGAAATTCCTCCACAGCTTTACTCAAAGCTGCCTTGCCAGCTGCCATTACCTCCTAGTCTTTGGCTTTTATTTCCCCAAGCGTCGAGGTGCCAACCACAGTGTCTTTGTAGTCAAATTGATTCAATTCGTTTGATGTATCATTGTTGTCAGGGCTAAGCAGATCACCACTGTGCATGAATATATCCACCCTAGAGTCTACACAACGCAAGGCATTTCTATTTTCTACAAAGGTTTATCCCACCCTCTCTTGCTTGCCGTTTTACACATGGTGTGTACAACAAGATAGGCACAGTGTCTTTTTGAAGAGCCTCTGTTTTGGGAATCGTCTGTCGAAGAATCTCTATGAAAGACTGGAGTCTCAACTACTTCACTTTAAATATTATTTCTCCATCTTTTGCACTAAAGTCTTTTGGCATCAGATCTACAGTATGCATTTTACTTCCTCCGACGTTTACAGTGTAATGCATGTGCGAACAACGCTCTTTTCTCTGCATTTTGAAACATTTTGATGTAGCACCCTATTTATACTAAAGTTGAGCACCTGTCCTGACTCTTAAAGACGTCACTGTTTTTACAAAGCAGTCTTTTGTGGTTTCAAAATGCATATTCGTTATTTTCGTATATTGCTCTTGTGACCTCTACTGCACGTTAGTTTGTCAAATAAAAATACAGATCTCAGTCATTGCAATATATAAAGAAGTGGATTTGTGTTTACGTGACCTTACACGTTATCAACTTATTAAGGATAATAATAGTGTGCATGTAAACACACTCAATATTTCCCTGAATATTTCATACTAATAAAAACAGCAAGCACTGTTCACTTTATTTGTGTTTTTAATTATTGTTTTATTTGTTTGTTTATTTTGTTGCTTGTTTTTGTTCTTCCTTAATTTCGTTTATTGACTGTTTGCTCAAATACTAAGAGTAGTTACAGGAAGTGAGAAAAGCATGAAGGATCCGTGCTGTTGTTTTTAATGTGTTTAATAGTAATTAACATTTAACCTTTTAAATAAACAAAGTGGTGAATTAAATTCTGCTGTGGTATTAACACTGGTACACTGTAACAAAATCTTTTTTTTTTACAAGTGAAGAGTTTATGGAAGTAAATTAATGCCTACTGTTTTTGAAAAAAAAACAGCCTGTTGAATTGTACTACTTGAAAAAAATATGCATTGTATTAAAGAGGGCATTTCACATGACTTTTTTAAGATGTCAAATAAATCTTTGGTGTCAACAGAGTACATATGTGAAGTTTTAGCTCAAAATATCATAAAGATAAATTAATTATAGCGTTATAAAATTGCTACTTTGTAGGTGTGAGAAAAAATGTGCTGTTTTGGGTGTGTCCTTTAACATGCAAATGAGCTGATCTCTGCACTAAATGGCTGTGCTGTGGTTAGTGCAGATAAAGGGGCGGTGTTATCCCCTTCTGACATCACAAGGGGAGCCAAATTTCAATGACCTATTTTTTCACATGCTTGTGATTACCAAAACTAAGTTATTGTTTTTTTTATTCACATTTTCTAGGTTGATAATAGCACTGGGGACCCAATTATAGCACTTAGGGTGTTTTCACATATGTTGGTGCGCACCGTAGTGCGGCCTCGGAGCGCACCAAAATACATTGTATCATTTTTCAGTTAGTGCGGTCCGTGTTCACATTTTTTTTTTACTGTACTCGAAATGCCGCACCGTACACCACGTGACAACGGTCAGCCCTGCCATTGTTCTCTGACAGCTCTTACCGTCTCATGACCACCCCCATGTTTCCACGACAACCAGCCTGACAGGGAGAGCGCATGTGGAGATAAACGATGCACGTCTTTGCGAAGTTTCTTTGCTTTAACGCGAAATTGCGTAGCTGTTCTATTAAAGCAGGGGTCGGCAACAGGCGGCCCGCGGGCCAAAAGTGGCCCGCCAGCAATATTTTCTGGCCCGCTGGATAAATTTGAAGTCCGTTTTTTTTTTTTTTTTAATCAGACTTTTTTATTATACAATAACAGTTTACAAAAATGGCCCCATGTATCATTCCTTCATTCGTTTTTTCAAATCAAAACCAAAAAGAAAATAAAGAAAAACAACTTGTTTTTCTATTATTTATTTCCTGAACTAAAATCCAAACGACTCGTTTTCTGAATGTGCGCTCAGATCAAAAATAAAAAAATGAATGAAAACGGGTTCGGACAAATTTTAATTGAACACCTTAGCAGACATATACCAATGAAATAAATTTAAACAGATCAGGTACTAACAGATTACATTTTAATAAGGGTTTTAATAAGGGTTTGAATAGCAACCATGCTTCCCGGTAAGTCTCATTCGCTTACAGTCCGACTTTTGAACTTTTTTCATTATTATTTATTCGCGTATAACACACTGACAAATAATATGTATTACCTGATAAAAAAAATATTTGCACTAAATGCTGCACAAAACTCTTCCTCTAGCCCAGAGGTCCCCAACCACCTGGTCGTGAACAAGTTGCCACCGGCTCGCAAGAATGTCCTTAAAAAATGCGTATAATAGCTATCTTAACGGGCCGCTTTTTCTCGTTCTCTTTCTCTACCAGCGCATCCGCGATCATAACTGTCATTAGAGTTTGAGCATACTTCTAAAACACAATCGATCAAATAATTGCAGAGGTATGACTTCATGAATCATTTGCAAATTTACCTCGTAAATCATGTCAATGCATCACGCGTGAGACGTTACACTCCGTGACATTGCAAATTACTGAAAAGTAATTGCTGGCTTTTAAAAACCACTACAAAATATGATAAAAATAAACTCTTTTACTGCAGTAATATTTTAACTAATACACTTTTACTTGAACTTTGGGTTCGAGCCCAACCAAGGTTCGAGTTGCCTTCGAGAACAGCAAGTCAAGTTTGTTTACTGTTAATTATGAAGACTAAATGGGCAGGTAAATTCGTTAAAAAAATGAAAGTAATCTGCCAAAATATGGTTTTACATGTCTATTAAAATAAAGCCATTATTAATTTTCCTAACGCATAGTTCTTTGATCTTTACCTCGGTTTAAAACGTTATAAATTTGGCAAAGGAGGATGTTCAGCAATTTGAACAGCAACTCCGCAACCAACTATGGTTTCGGTTTATGATGGTTAGAAATCTGAGTGAGAGGCTTTGTCCTATTTAATTTATTATTTATATTTCATTATAAATACAATAAATACAATGTTAAAATAATATTTTTATTGGCACGAACACAATTTTTGTATAACATTTAAAATTATCTGTCTCTTTTCGTTAGAGACATTTGAATGTGAGATTCTGGAAACGTGACGTTAAGGTTTGCGGACCCGTCAGGTCGGGAAATAAAGCGGGTGAACACAAAGTGTATGAATGTATGAATAGAACCTTGTCGGAGCTGGACAAAAATCAGTCCAGCAGAGACCTCCTTAAACCTTAGGTGTGTGTGTGTGTCCCGGATAAATATGAATAAAAAAAGGAATAGTTCAAAAGTCGGACTGTAAGAGTATTTAATGAGAGCATAAATGCCTGTAATATTACCAC
Source organism: Misgurnus anguillicaudatus (assembly GCF_027580225.2). Taxonomy (NCBI): domain Eukaryota; kingdom Metazoa; phylum Chordata; class Actinopteri; order Cypriniformes; family Cobitidae; genus Misgurnus; species Misgurnus anguillicaudatus. The sequence goes on from NC_073345.2 coordinate 23,132,100, forward strand.
TATAGTACTTGATCTGTTTAAAATGATTTCATTGATATATTATGCCTATAAAGGAGTTAAATAAAAAAACTGTCTAATCCAGTAATTAATTTTTTATCTAAGCACACAATTAGAAAACCCGTGGTGGTTATTTTTTCATTTTTGTTTTTAATTTGAAAAAAAAAAACGATTGAACGAATGATACATACAGACCCATTACCATGTTTTTAGCAATTTTTAATGCTGTCTTTCATCTTTTAAATAGGAAATAAAGACAATGTTTCTTGACAAAAGATCAGATAGCCTATACTAGGCTAATTCAAAATAAGACGTAAGTGTGCCAACAACAGTTGGCCCGCCAACTACTGGCTAAAAAAAATATTGGCCCGCGGCCAAAGTTACTTGCCGACCCCTGTATTAAAGCCTTTCTTATGGAGCCGTTTGCTAAAAAGCCCGTAATGTCACTATTTGTGTGTGGAGGACAGCTATGCATTTATAAAATCATCAGCTCAAACGTAAAGGAGACAGCGAATCTCTGCAACAGACCAGGACTGGCTTGTTTGTTGTTAACCCACAATATAACACCCGGATCACGTCACAACAGAAGCCCAGTGGCTCAAACATGTGGAGAACTTCCTGTATTTGGTTCGGCCCGAGGTCCAGCAGTGTTCACACCACAGGTGGGTCGCCCCAGAGTTCGGCGGCAGCTGCTCCGAGTCCACCTGTTTAGAGCGGTCTCGGAGCGGTCGTTTAGTGCGCACCCGAGTGCGGCTGTTGTGTTCACACTGACCCAAACGAACCGTACTCGGAGCGACACGTCATTTGGGCCGACCTAAACAGTGTATATGTGAAAACACCCTTAAACATAGAAAAAGTAAAATTTTCATTGTATGCAGTGGCGGCTCCAGAGATTTTCTGATGCAGGTGCTATGGGGATCCTCAACACTTAAGAGAAGGGGCTTTACATTTTGGGGCGTTTCATTAAGGAGGTCGCATCGGACCACCCTTTATACACGCGTACACGCCCACATTAACTAGCCTATACTCGTTCCACAACTATGTAAAAGTATTCAACACAAGGGCTATAGAAACAACATACATAAGCCTGCCAATGTTAACCTCTGAAAATAATATTTCACAGTTCTGTCACAGTCTAGCCCTGAATACGGAGCTGCAAACGCAGCAACAGACACTGTGCACGCTTCGGCTTAAAATGCTCAGATCACGAAATCACACCCGACACTAGTGATGAATCAGCATTGTTTCTATTGTTGGAGCATCATAGGGTGACCATACGTGCCATTCTTCCCGGACCCGGACGCGTCCTGTCCAGGATTTTGGGTGCATCTTCTGGAATTCGTATTTGTCTGCTGCATATGTCATAGAGGATTATTATTATTATTACAGAAAAGCAACCGTTACATTTTAAGGTAAGAATTAAACTACGATTGTATATCTTATGTTTTTAACTGAATGGCGTATGCGGTCAACAAATACGACTTCCGGAAGACGCACTGAAATCCTGAACAGGACACGTCCGGGAAGAATGACACGTATGGGCACCTTATAGATGTAACAATGCAGAGCCAAGATTTGTTCTTTAAACACCAAATTAGTTCAATTTGTAATAGCCAACAGAGGGGAAAATCAAGCACATCATAGACGTCTTCACAACAAAACAGCATCATCAATGATGTTGACGCAGTCAAGGGTCCTCCTTCTCTCCGTATTTATAACCAAAAGTGCCATATTACTGGTCCTAGTGTGTCCACTGCTGTTCCTCGGGTAGTTTTTGGTCTATCCATTTTGGTGTATTTTACTTGGCTAAAATTCTAAACTCGGTATCAAAAACAAACTGCCGTGCGTTAAGGTCAAAAGTTCACCGGGCGCTGCACCAACTGGCCAAAGAAGATCACATGTTTGGGCATCATGATATTTTAGCGAAATATATATTTTTTAATTATTATTTAACTCCCTTTTTTAAATACATAAAAACACTATTCAAACATGACATTAAAATAAAAATATAAAAAATTACAGACATTTCTTGGGGGTGCTGGGTGAGTGCTATGGATATTATAGCCGGAGCTACAGCACCACCTAGCTTCTCCCTGGCGCCGCCACTGATTGTATGACCCCTTTTACCGTACTTGAATTTTAATGCATTGTAATTTTAGGGCTTGCATTTTTAAGGGCTACATTCAACATGTGTCAGGGTGTTTGTGTTTCATTTATTTCTGTTCATTGTTAATCATCTTGTTTAGTTCATTTGTTATCTCATTTTATCATTATTAGTCTCACCTGTTGGATTATTAGTTAAGTTCTTACACCTGTGTTTAATTAGTTTGTTCACCCTTTATATTCTGCCCTCATGTGTCTTTCCCTTGTCAGTCGTTGAATGTATGTTGTATGTTTGAATAAAGCTCCTGAGTGTAAATATGAAGAATCTAATCTCCTCGTTGTCGTCATCATCATTGTAGTTAGTAATAGTAGTAGTAGAGAACGTGACGGAATGACTGACCTTAAAGTTTAACGTGGCGTTTAGTGTTTCCCCTCCTGTTTCCAGAGTTTTTTATTTTCTGTATTGACAGTTTTGTTTTTAGTTTATTCTCGTTATGGATCTCCCCCCTTCAGTTAAAATCCAAATTCTGGACCAGGAAGATCACCCGTTGGAACTTCACATCAAGGACTTTTTAGACCTGGCATGGTTACCAACTTCAACGAACACGCGCTCTGTGTTTTCCTGAAAACCAGCCTGAACGAGCGATCATGGGCACGTCTTCCAACGGGCGGTCCAGAGAATAACTTTGCCGCTTATGTGGAGTGTGTGCTGTTCCACAACAACTCCTCATTCACCGTCGGCCCCGCCGATGGGGAGTTTGCCCCAAGCCCCACTTCACCCCCAGAGACCGACACGCCAACATCCTCCACGGACCTCGAGCCCACCGCGGGCGGAGAACCCGGCAAAGCGACCAGTGAGCCAGAGCAAACCCCTGAGCCCAGTGTCGCTGAGATCCCAGATCCCGCTCCCGACCAGGTGCGAGAGCCGAGTTGTCTGGGATACGCCGCGGGAGCTGCTGAGGATGTCGAGGAAGACATCCACCTCCACGCTGCTGAGGGTGAGCATATTACGTCTCTTGGGGAAATTTTTTCGGACTGTGCTGTGGACATTTCCCTTTCTTCGTCAGCTCCGCTGGTTCCGTCCAGCTTCTCCTCGTCACAGTTGGACCCGCCCAACCTCCCGCCTCCTCTGCCTACCTCAGCCAGTCTGAAGCATCTGCAGCCATCACAGCGACACGCCCCCGCTCATCCTCAGCGCGTCTATGCCGCTGGTTCGACTGATCCGTGGCATGCCTCTCTGCCAGCTGCTTTCGGGGAGATCTCCAGTTCTCTGCCTCCGCTCCCCAAGACCAAGAGGTCGCCTTTGCCCGTCAGACCGGTAGCCTTGCTTCAGGTCTCTCCTCCCTCCCCTTCATCGGCTCCTATCTCTACAGCGATGTCACCACTCTGGCTCCGCCCTGGTCGGTTGTTGTCCTGTCCCCGCCTCCAGGTTTTCCTCGCTCCCCAAGTGTCCCTCACTCCACCCTTCCAGCTCGTTGGGCTCCTCCCTCCTACGGGCGTTCACCTTGGGACTCCTCTGCTCTGGCTCCGCCTCGTAGCTCCGGTCCACCTCCTACATCTTGGTCGGGAGACCCACCAGCTCTGCCCCACCACTCCGGTTCCTCGGCTCCCCCCCGGGTTCTCTGCTCGCACGGCTCCACCCAGGATCCTCCAAGTGCCGTCATCCCCGTTGTCCATCCCCAGGGTGGGTAGTAAGAACAATACTCCACCCTGGCTCCTCCCACCAGCGACTCCACCCTGGGGCTTCATCCCGTTCGGTCTCTGGGGCCTGGTCCAGACCCCTTCCTAATCCCTCCCTCATTTTTGGACATTTCTGTTGTTTTGGACTCCCTCCCTCCCTCTCTCCACTTCGGTGTTGTTTTAGTTACGGCGCGGGACGCGCCTTGGGGGGGCATACTGTCAGGGTTTTGTGTTGCATTTAGTTCTGTTCATTGTTAATCATCTTGTTTAGTTCATTTGTTATCTCATTTCATCATTATTAGTCTCACCTGTTTGATTATTAGTTAAGTTCTTAAATTAGTTTGCTCACCCTTTATATTCTGCCCTCATGTGTCTTTCCCTTGTCATTGAATGTATGTTGTATGTTTGAATAAAGCTCCTGAGTGTAAATATGAAGAATCTAATCTCCTCGTCGTCGTAATCATCATTGTAGTTAGTAATAGTAGTAGTAGAGAACGTGACAGAATGGTTGCATATTTTAGCTGTGAATATTTAACTTTAAAACATTTCAAACCCATTTTCTGTAAAAATGCAATCGTCCATATTCAACTTTCAGATTTCACTTCAAAATATTTGCTCTGTTTAAAAAGACAACATAAAAATATTCAGTCCATTTCATTTCGCGTCCAAAAATTTGCATCCAAAAATTTGCATCCAACAATTCAGTGGTGCAGATTTTAACATTTCACATCCGAGAACTGCAGGAAAAGCAGTAGAGTACCGAGCATAATCTCCATCTGCTGTTAGTTGGGCCACCATTATCGAACGGTAATTGTTTCTCATGTGGACGTAAGGTATTTTCATCATTTACAGAGGGTCGTCAGTGATTTTATTGGCATCTGAATCCAAAATGTCAGTGTTTTTCTCAGACCCTGCATAAAAATTTTGGCCGATTTACCTACAGTACTGTTTTTTGATGAACACCAATGTTATGTGTGGTAATTTAATTGCCATCCGAATCCAGATCTCTAACTTTATAAAATTCTGCACTTCCTTTTAGACCACTGAAAAGCACAGTGCTTCACAGTTATTCTGCATTAGTGAAGCGGCTTTCTTTGTGTGCATTTTAAACATTGAAATGATAAGTTTGGGAACAATGTATAAATAAATGATAAAAATAAAGAAAAGAAAATCATGAAAATGTTTATAATGTCTATTAGCAGCAACAAGTGCTATTACAATTTTAAAATGTATTCAATTATACAACCATATACATATAATGAAGTTTCCGGGGTTATGTATTGATGTAACCACACATACAGGTCAATTTCCAGGTGTTTCGAATTATAAACTCATACATCCACTGCAAATTTATCTTCATCCAAATGAATGAGTTTTAGCATAGAGGATGCATGCACATATATTTTTATATACATCCTCATGAGAAACAAATACTGTCCAAATAGGGCTAAATACTGAAATTTGGTATTGTGACGACACAACTTTTTCCTTAAAACATGTTTTTAAAGCATGTCCTCGCTTCACTTTTCTAGCAGATATTTTCTTCAAACCAATTTAATTTACGGCATGCAAGATCTGTCAGAGATTGACAGTGTGCAGTCATTTTATTATGTAAAATCACAGATAAGAACGGGTGTGAAAGCTGATATGATCCTCTCAGATTTGCTTATTAAAGATATCCTGCCGTCACTGTTTCCATGACAGTGAAATCAGAGAATGCAGAGTTTTTTCAAAAGGAAAGTTATTAGAACGGCTGGTGATTAAAGGACTCGCACGCTGGTTTTCTTAGGGGATGGCTGTATTTATTAAGTTTCATTTACCAAAACAATCTGATTTGAAAGTTAGCTTGATAATGAAGCGAAGAAAATTCAATTAAAATGAAGTGGCATGGTGTTTAAATCAATACTGCACTCTAAAAAACATTGGGTTAAAAACAACCCAAACTGGGATGTTTTTAGTCCAACGGCTGGACAAAACGGACTAACTTTTTAACCCAGCAAATGGGTTGTTGTTTTTTAACCCAAAGGATTGATTTATTTTTATTTAAACATTGAGTTAATTTTACTTTATAAATAGGTTAATATTATTTTTATTTTATCTTAATTTTATTTTGTTATTTTATTGCAGATAAATAAACAACATTAAAACACATGCCAACATGGAATCTCCTTTACTTTTTTATTAATAACATTACATGTGCTATAATTCTCATTACATGCACTGCAAAAAAATGATTTTCAAGAAAAAAAATCTTTAGTATTTTTATCTTGTTTTCATTAAAAATATCTAAAAATTCGTAAATTAAGATGCTTTTTCTTGATGAGCAAAAAACCCCAAGAAAATTAGTCAAATTTTTAGACCAAAAATATAAAATTTATGTGATTTTGTGCATAAAACAAAATGCACAATTTCTTGAATTTAGTGTTTAAGACAAATTTCCAAGATTTTTTTGCCTTACCCCATTGGCAGATTTGTTTGCTTGTTTTATGCACAAAATCACTTAAATTTGATATTTTTGGTCTAAAAGCTAGACTTATTTTCTTGGGTTGTTTTGCTCACCAATTTAAAGATTTTTTTGATATTTTTACTGAAACAAGACAAAAATACTGAGGAATATTTTTTTGAAAATCATTTTTTGCAGTGTGTGCTGTGTTTACCCTAATCAAAAATATCTAAGAAATATCAAATGTCTTAAAAATAGGCACCAGAGCAATGTTTGTGGTAACCGTGGTATAAGCGGAATAATTGACTCCGGTCCTTTGAATTATTTGAAAATAATGCACACCTGCGGTGTAACTACCACCTTGGTGTGCATTATTTTCTTATAATTCAATGGCCCGTTGTCAATTATTCCATAAACACTTAACTCAAGAAATGTTTTACTATAATCCCATCACATATCTTTTTTTGTGTGTCTAGTTAAAGGAATATTCAATTTTCTTAAAAGAAAAATCCAGATAATTTACTCACCACCATGTCATCCAAAATGTTGATGTCTTTCTTTGTTTAGTCGAGAAGAAATAATGTTTTTTGAGGAAAACATTGCAGGATTTTTCTCATTTTGATGGACTTTAATAGACACCAACAATTAATACTTAACTCAACACTTAACAGTTTTTTTTCAACGGAGTTTCAAAGGACTATGAACAGTCCCGGATGAGGCATGGGGGTCTTGTCTAGCGAGACGATTGTCATTTTTGACAAGAAAAATGAAAAGTGTGTACTTTTACACCACAACTTTTCGTCTGGGTCCGGTCCAGCGCGACCTAGCGTAAATGCGTGGTGACGTAGGGAGGTCACGTGTTACATATATAAAACGCACATTTGCGGACCATTGTAAACAATAAACTGACACAAAGACATTAATTAGTTTCAGTTGACATCCAACAACGTAGGAACAGTCCTCTTTCTCAACACTTGTAAACACTGAGGCGGAGTTTCGCGTTCGTCCTCTGTGACCTCTTGACGTGATGACGTATTGCGTCGGGTCACGCTAGCGCATCACGACCGGATCTAGACGAGAAGTTGTGCTTTAAAAGTGTATATTTGTTATTTTTATTGTCAAAAATGACAATCGTTTCGCTAGACAAGACCCTTGTGCCTCGTTTGGGATTGTTTGTGGTCCTTTGAAGCTCCGTTGGAGAGAACTGTTAGGTGTTGAGTTAAGTATTAATTGTTGGTGTCTATTAAAGTCCATTAAAATGGGAAAAATTCTGCAATGTTTTCCTCAAAAAACATAATTTCTTCTCGACTAAACAAAGAAAGACATCAACATTTTGGATGACATGGTGGTGAGTAAATTATCTGGATTTTTCTTTTAAGAAAATTGAATATTCCTTTAAGGACAACATATTTAACCCATTCAGAATCTGCATCCACTGAAATGGACATCATGTTTTGTGGTTCAAACCAATAAAAAAGCTGATCAAGCAATCGAAATAAGGAACACTGATTAAACACCTGAAAAATCAGGTCTGTAGGGGTTAAACATCCAAAAAATAGTAACAAATGTATTTAAGATCCTGTGGGCGCAACTTATCAAACAAGCTAACCACTAATGACCAAAGCGGCGCATGTAATAACATTTCACGTTGTGTAAACTGGACTGTTGTCACACCTATTTGCTTTTTCTAGTAAACAGTAATGGTTTTATGGATAAATATATTGATACCAACCTTGTTTATACACTTACTAAATCTGTCCCTGTAAAAACTGCAGCTTTTCCACACCTGAAGTAAATTTAGGTTGCATTTGGGTTGATGCGTCGCAGGAGGGGTGCTGTCAGTAAAAATGACCCTAATATTAATCCAATAATAACCCAACTAATTGGGTACACAAAACTACCCGATTGAATGACCCAAAAGGCTCAACCCAGCATTTGTTTTTCTTTTTGAGTGTGCGCTTTGTAATGAGTATGGATATTTCTGCTCGCATCTGAATTAAAATCACACATAGAGAGAAAAAAGGACAATCAAATAACCAACCAAACCTGTATCTGATATTAAATAAAAACCTCTCAGAATCCATCGTTGGTAAAACTGTATTCATGAAATGTGTGTAAAATCAGCAAATTATAATAATCATTTCTATTAATAATTTTGAAACTAATGTGATTAAAGCATTGAAAATATTGCGGTTCACGGTGACCTTAAGTGGGGCTCTTGTAGATGTGAGAGATGTTTGAAGATAGAGACCTTGTATCATATCATGCTATCGTATTTTACTCCTCAGAAGATGACTTCTGAGAAAGCATATCGTTTTTCTGCCATGCTACCAGGTGTGAAATCAATCGCAGTTCAATATTTTACATTTGCTTTTTGATATTATGAATCTTTCATATGCGGTTTTGTTTTAACTAAGTATTCAGAGGCTGAGACTTTTGGAGACTTCTGTGAATCAGTTGGATTAGGTTTTATTCATTGTATTTCAATTCTGTTTGCATTGCAATCAGCGAAGACAATGTTGTGTTTCGCTTTAAAAATCTTTGCTGCAAATGTGGTGGCGCTGGACCAGAAGTAAATTGCTTTTTTCTTTCGTTCTGTTTCTTTGTGTTTGTTGTTTGCTGCTGGGATATGTTTTTGTTGAACTGGAATAATGAGAGTAAACCACCACACACATGCATGCGCACATTGTAGCCTACAACCCACACACGCACCAGGTGTACAAATACTAAAGAGCCAATAGATGGTCGCATGACTTCCCCTTTATGCTATGGCAGCATGCACTGGCCAGTAGCCACATAGATAGCCAAATACAAAATGGGACAATTATGACAAACCAAATTAAACACTGAAATGGATCCCGAAATGTGCACTGATTCTATAAAAATAAACAGGACCTATTAAATAAACAGGACCTTATTACTGAAAGATGCCCATGTGTGCAGATTTGCGTTTTCAAAACTTTTTTAGTTTGCATAAAAATAAATCCCAATTACTCTGTATTTGTTCCTGGTCAAAGCTTTTACTTCATTCCGTCACATTTTCCCTCTCGTTCTTGTGTTAGGGTGGAGGCAGGCTTCCAGAAGGTTCTCCAGGTGGATTTGGAAGTAAACGGGTTGCTGGATCCTCTGGGCAGTCGCTCTGTGACTTGGCAGATCGAGTACCCCATCTCTCGAACCCTCTCAGAAGAAATTCAAACCCTCATCCGGCTGGCACCACATGACCTCGGGGGCATCGTGCCAGTGGCTATGGTAAGTTTAGTTTTCGTACTACTATCTCTCATCACTCAGACAGCGCTCAAATACTCTTTTTATCTCGCTCTAGATAAAATGCTCACTCTAGTATGTCTTTCATTATCTCAACAAGCTTAAATGTGATTTATTGATCTCCACAGCTTTGGTTGTGCATTCCTTTCGGTGTAGAATAGTGTGTTTTAGAAAAGACTGAATATCATATATATATTTCACTTTTTTTCATCTCCTCTCATAATATTCTTTCAGTTTGCAAGTGCTGTGCATCGGGTAGCAGTGCTGTGTGCTGGACTGTGAAATGAGCATGTTTAGTCGCTTCAGTGTTTTTTTTATTCAAGTGCAAATTCACGTTTCCGTTTGATTTTTGATTTTGACTTTTTTCCAGGCCTAATGCTTATGGTTCACCGTTTACCCTTTAAATTAACACTAAACCAAATATTTTGTATGTTCTTAAAGGGATAGTTCATCCAGAAATGAAAATAATGTCATTATTGACTCACCCTCATGTCGTTCCAAACTCGTTAGACCTCTGTTCATCTTCGGAACACAGTTTAAGATGTTTTATATTTAGGTCAAGAGATTGTTGACCCTTCATTGAAAATCTACGTACGGTATATTGTCCATGTCCAGAAAGGTAATAAAAACATCATCAAAGTAGTTCATGTGACATCAGTGGGTCAGTTAGAATGTGTTGAAGCATTGAAAATACATTTTGGTCCAAAAATAACACAAAAAATACGACTTTATTCAGCATTGTCTTTTCTTCCGCATCTGTTGTGAAGCGCATGTGCAAGACTAAAGTCACTGCAGTGACTCGGATGACATACGACGCGGCTGACGTGTTATCTGGTGCCCCCCAGCTGGGGTTTTTTTTTGTGCACCCGGGCTTCGTTTACAGTCTGAGGAAGACGCACGCTGTAAGTTAAAAAAAAAACTTCGCAAACATGTCCGAGGATAACACGTCATCTGCGTCACTGCAGTCACTTGACGTTAGACTTGTGTGTTTGGAACAACAAATACTTTTCTCATAATACTTTTCTTGGATCAATTGTCATCCATCCTTAGTAAGCATAGCAGATGGCATTAAGATATGAAGAGTTTGGTTCCAAAACGCAATAAATCCATTTTGACAAATTTCGGTAAAAACGTGTTTTCTATACCAAGAAAGTGACTAGATGAAAACCACTATTTTCTGTTACAAACTTTCACATAGCATCTTTAGGTTATAAAAACATAAAAAATTCTAATCCATAAATTGATTTTCAAAGATTTATTATAAAAACGAATAATTTTTCCACAAAATGCAATAAATCCATGACAAGTTTTTTTCAAAATGCTATAAATCTATTCAGTGTATAAATGTGCATTCATCTTTGCCATGATATATTCATTTAGTTGAACAGTGGTATACACTGATAAAAAAAGACATTAATGGCATTCATCAAAACACTTACTTTGTCATATTAAGATCACTGTCATTGCTGCGGTTATACTTGACGTCGTCGCTTAACATTTTTCAAAGCAATCCGCTGTAAAATGTTTTGGTCCTGCTCGATTTTCGTTGACTTTTAGTAAAATAATGGAAAGTTTTTCATAAGATCCCCTGAGGTCAATGTGTTAATCACATAAACTTCACAGATGCTATCGGGAGAACAAGCACCCGTCTCCCGAGTCCCTTTCGCGTAAGTTATTGGATGTTGATGACTTTCAATCTTTCCCGTCACAGAAAACAACCACAGGTTTATCAATGCCATTAAAGTATTATTTTGCTTTTGTTTGTTTGTTGATCACGAAGTACAAAGTAGATGAGGAAACCTAGGATTCCGTGTACTCATCGCGTCGCCATTGTTTGTTTACATTACGAGGAATGGTGCGCTGTAATATCTGGAGCGGATTTATTGCGTTCTGCAGAAAAGAAGGAATGGCGTATATCGCGTTTTGGGAAAAAAGGGAGAAAAGATGACAGAATAACGCAGCGGATATTGGCGTAAAAAATTAAGAATTTACTTTTAAATACTGACCTAATATAATACTGATTTTGGCAGTAACTCTTTTTTTTCAAAAATGGCGTTTTGGAACCAAACTCCTCATATAAAGGTGCAAAGTAGCTTTGATTTATTTATTTTTGTACTGGGGATTATTTATCCATTGTCTCCTCTGTGTGCAAAGTGGTAACACTCCCTGCATCTGAAATTGCATACAGTACGTACCGAAATAGAAGTAGTATCTATATACTGTACTGTACTCCCTAATAAATAAATGCATACAGTCTAGACACACTACATCCATCATTTATTCATTGTCTTGTGATCCATATGTTCGTCAACCTATGATGTACTAACACCCTAGAACAGTGGTTCCTAACCTTTTTCACTTCAAGGCCCCCTAGTTGCCCACAACAATATTTGAAGGCCCCCCACTCACGCAATTTTTCCACATAAAATTACCTAGAACTTGGAAGGACAATACAGACGTATATTCACTACTAAAATAATCAAAAAAATAAACATCTTGATTTTAGCTTATTTTATTGCTTGTTTTGTCCACTTTTTAATACATTTAAGTCATCTTGAGGCCCCCTTGGAAATCTGCTGTGGGCCCCGACCCTCAGGTTGGGAAACACTGGCCTAGAACATAATAAATTCACATGTTATAAACAAGGAATACAGGAAGTTTTGGTTAAAAAGAGCCTCTAGACACAGTTTGATGCGTTTTATATATTTTTATTTATTTGCTTTTTAAACTTGGCGGCTCCTCGGCTCTGGTGGCCTTGCGAGATAGAAACGTATCCACCTGATGCATACTAAGAGATCTCGGTGAAAGCAGTAGACCGTCCTGGGTATTTCTGGCATGCTGAGGTCTCAGACAAACTTCATTACGCATACTGATTTTCGCCTGGCATATAGTACGTAAGTAAGCAATTTCAGATGCTGGGTCTGTATTTTGTAGCTCTTGCTTTAATGTACAGTAGGATATACAGCAAGATGCATCGCTCAGGAAGTACAGGAAATGTTGATGTGTCTTTTGAGGCAGGAGTGTAGCTGGCACTTTAATTAGCTTTTATTTGGTTAATTGAGCATACAGTTTAAACATAGCTTTAGAATAGAGAAGGCTGTTGGGTTAAGTCCAAAATTCATGAGAGAAAATTGTGATTGACCTCAAACAAATTAGGCTAAATACTTCCACCTCCATATATGGTAATTAATTGCTTATGGGGCTGTTTTTTCCTGTGAGTTATATTGCTTTAGCACACTAAAGAAATGAAAAATCGAGAAAAAAATCTGCAGTTTTGTTTTTTATACAATATATAGCAAGACGCTTTTATATTACTGTATATTTATGCAAGAAGCTTTTATATTGGGAAACAGGAGGTAGATGCGATTTCTGTTTTGATATAAGGAGTTTATAACCAACAGTCCTATTTTCTGAGATTTTCTTTTGCATTTTGTGTCATAACCAGGGACGATTTTATGATTTCAGTCTTAAGGGGGCTCAGCCTCCTACCTGAAGAATATTTGAAGTAGGGATGCTCACATTGACCGTTTAACCGTTAACCGAAGGTAAGAATTTATGACCGATTAACATTATCAAAAAATATTTGTTAATACATGGTGCGTGTCGTCATGAGCCGACAGACATTTCGCCACTTTTTCTATCTTTAATTTGTGAATGTCCTGTAAATGACACAAATTATTGCTGCCCTGACGGTCTGATAAAGTAATCATTTGTATGAGAAATCATTTGTATGCGTGTTTGGAAGCTGAACGGAGACGCGCGCGTGTCCGCGCAAGATGACGCGGTCCATCTCGCGCGCATCCGGACAGACGTTCACTGATGGCCTCTGACCCTGTCCATAAACATCTCTCTTTTTGCACAAACGGAGAAAGACGACGCAAAAGCAAAACTTTCTGAAAAGCATCCTGCTTTAAAAATGACCACTGTGGTAGATGAAACGGAGACAATCTGCCCTTTTTGGATATTAATCCTCTGGACTGATCGCGTGCTTTTTAATAAGGTAATGTTGCGTGAATATCTGATAATGTATGAATCCTGGTTCTGTTGTTGATCTGTCGCTGCTGTTTGCACGTTCAAATTAAATCTTTTGTTTCTACTAGTTCACATACAACCGTCAACTGTATTTTTACTCAATGACAATTTCATATTAAAATCTTATAAATTAACGGTTAATGTTCGGTTTAGAAGCTGCGGTTGTCGATCGGGAAAATTAACTGATATGAGCATCCCTAATTTGAAGAGTTTGGTTCCAAAACGCAATAAATCCATTTTGACTAATTTGGGTAAAAATGTGTTTTCTATACCAAGAAAGTAACAAGATGAAAAACACTGTTTTCTGTCACAAATTTTAACACAGCATCTGTAGGTTATAAAAAAATAAAAATTCAAATCCATAATTTGATTTTCAAAGATTTATTATAAAAACTGATAATTTTTTCACGTTTTTTCAAATGCTATAAATCTATTGAATTAATAAACGTGCATTCATCTTTGCCATGTTATATTAATTTAATTGATTAGTGGTATACATCGATAAAAAAAATTAATGGAATTAATCAAAACACTTACTTTGTCATATTAAGAAAACTGTCATTGATGCTGTCATCCTTGGGACGTCGTCAGCTGTACAATGTTTTTGTCCTGCTCGATTTTCGTTGACTTTGAGTAAAATAATGGAAAGTTTTCATAAGATCCCTTGGGGTCAATGTGTAATGCTGCGTTCAGACCAGCCGCAGTAGAGGCGTCAAGCGCTAGTGATTTCAATGTTAAGTCAATGTGAAGTCGCGTTGACGCACATCTAAACGTCTCGCGGCGCAAATGAGGTGTTTAGTGCGGTGCGGTAGACGTGATTTTGCCTCATTTGCGCGAATGGCGTGAATTGAGCGTTGTAGCGGTTAATGCGCAAGTTGAAAAATTTGAACTTTGGCGGAAAAACTCTGTGTGTTAACCAATCAGGAGCTTGCTCTAGTAGTGACGTGATTACAGAAAGTGAGCAGTGTCGCAGAAGCCCCACCCATGACGCAAATTTCCCCATGAATGTCCCATCACTAGAATTTCACGTGCAAATGAAGCGAGTGAACTCAAAATGTTCAAGCGCCAAACTAGACGCGATTTTGACACCTCAAACCCTGCTGGTGTGAACCCACGGTTAGCATGAAAGAAGCTTGATACTGTCAGGAGAAAAAGCAACAGCCGGCATTTTTCCATCTACCGAGTGCCTCTCATGTAAATTATTTGATTTTGATGACTTACGTTTCTTTCCCATCACAGAAAACCTCCACAGGTTTATCAATGCCATCAAAGTATTATTTTGTTTTTGTTTGTTTGTTGATCACGAAGTACAAAGTAGATGAGGAAAACTAGGATTCTGAAAGCGCCGCCATTGTTGTTTACAATGCGTGGAATTGTGCGCTGTGATTTGTTGAGCGGATTTATTGCATTTTCAGAAAAGAAGGAGTGGCGTTAATCACGTTTTGGGAAAAGATGAGAAAAGATGACAGAATAACATGGCTGATTATGCGTAAAATTAAGAATTTACTTTTTAATATTGACCTGATACAATACCGATTTTGGCGGTAACTTTTTTTTTTTTAATTATGTTTATCGCGTTTTGGAACCAAACTCTTCATTTGTCCGTTTAACTGTGAGAGATTGTATGCTTTGCTATTTGAAAACAAATCAAATTAAACATTACAGTATTTGTCATGGGCTGTGCACATGCTACAGACATATGAGCTGTTTGTCCGATCCCACCTCCACCTTTCCTGTTTACACTTCACTTTCCTATGAAAAATATATGCAAAAATGTAAACACTGGATGTGTTTAATGGTGGCCTGTGTAGTTTTTACATTTACATGTATGCATATGGCAGAGACTTTTTTACAAAGTGACGTGCAGTACATTCAAACTGAGCATTTTTTATGGCTGTGTGGTTTTTTTTAGAGCATATTGACAGCAGCTGTGTGCTTGGCATCATTCTGTGCTGAACATTGCTTATCTCCTACAGTATGAACATATCTGCAGTAGTAATACAAGGGAACGTTCATGTTTAACGTAATGATCTTTAAATCACTACAGGGAGTATTCACTAACAAATAACCTGAGATATCTTAATCTTATAGCATCCAATGTTTCCAGCAAACATCATACAGAGTGATCACCTAACCATGATTTTTAAACGTGCAGATGGCATTAATGGTGGGTTTTTAACCTAGCAACTAGCAACACCTATGATTATAACACTCTGACTCTTTTGTGGTCCATCATAATTAGGTTTTACCGTGCTAGGTTCTCTCATGCACCCTTTTGTCAAGCCTTTCCCCTTATTCATAACATTGACATAGCCCCTGCGCCTTGTTAAACCCAATCAAGACTTTGTTAAAAACCACTAGCAGAGTCAGCGGGCAGCTTTAATCACCCCAGCGCTGTGATTCTTTCCCTCTCTCTCTCTCTGCCTGTCTTATGTCGAGGTACCAAAGAGCTTTGCAGACTGGTGTGACAAGAACAATAGCATACGTTAACAAAGGCAAGAGACTCCAATCTGTCCCGATGGGGGCCGTCCAATCCATTAAAATTAGCTTTTTTTCGTCTCTTGCGGACACAGCCTAATTCCGGGCTGCCAGCTGTCTCTCCGGCTTTATTAGAGAGGACAACCGCTACGGCCCTGTCTCTGCCCAGTGCCCAGACAACCACCATCAAGCGTTTGAGAACGGCTCTGTGAGGGCAGGCTGATGGGTGCTGTCTCAGCCCATTACGGTAAACACAGCCCAGAATACAGTCGTGTTGGAGGGTGGAAAATGATGTAATAATGCTGTGAAAATAAGCCCCTGGCCACACTCTAAAGCCCCTTCAGTCTCACCCCCAACTTCTATTGCTCGCTGGTGCATTTCACACAACAATCACAGCCGGGCAGAAGCCACCAATCACTTGTGTTGTCTGGCCCTCTGACGGAAAGCATTTGTCATGAGATCTCTTGGATCGCTGGGAGAGCAGATTGTTGTGTTACACAGCAGGAGGGGATCAATGTAATCACATCACTTTCAACTTTTTGAATGGGAGGTTGGCCTAATAAGATTTGGCAGTGTTGGATGCCCTAAAAAATGTTCTGGCGCATTAGGATACATCTCTTACTTTCTCTCTCTCTTTTTTTAATGCATTTGTCTTAACTTCTGCATGCAGCTTACTTACGGGTCTTGAAGGAAAATTTCGTTCCCTGCTGGGCTTGTTTTTCTTTCGTCTATTGAAAAGTCTCTTATTCTTGTGTGCCGCCATGTCTTCCTTGCAGTGTGCCGAGTGTTTGTTCAAAATAAAGGAAAATCTAACAAATTGCAATGCCTGAGTCTCCCTTTAAACCCTCAACTGATTTTTTTGTTCTTAAGGGTTTGTTTTGTTTGCCTCTTCGTGGCCTCTCAGCCTTCGCCTTGACTTTTTGGCTTTATCTCTGGGCTCATGGGTTGCTCTGTTCTGAGCGAACTGTTTGTCTTCCTTCAAGTCTGTTTGAACAGCATGCTCTGTAAACCGCTTACAGAATGGAGTGATACTAACTGGACCATCATGTATGTGTTCTTCAGGCTGTAAATCCTTTTTAAACTACTGATCAAATTTACATGGATTTCCAAAATTTTACTTCCTGCTTGTTTTTTTTCTCTCTGAAGAAGGCGGCCACAAACAGTATTGAAAGTTGCAATAAGCTTCCCAACTTCCAAGACTGGTTGACATTGTTCAGATTGCTTCATTAGAAAGGTTCCATGAAATTGAATGTTATAAAACACATTTAAAGTTCTTGTAAACTGGAAGTCGTGGTCGACTTTACTACCATGTTGTGACCATGTCTTTCTGAGTATAACAGATGATCACGCAAGGAAAATAGTGGGCATGCTTGTGTTTTTCACTGGGATTGGATATAGAAGAGTAGGAGTTTTGGTAACACTTGACTGGTAGGGGTGTTCACAAGACTGACATGACACCCCCATCATCATGACATAACACGTGTGTTCACGAACATGAAGGAGATTCTATGGATGTTTATGATAACTGTCATTAAGTGTCATTTGTTAAATTATGTCATTTTTAATGCAAAGATGACATTGTTTGAGATGACCCCGCCACGACAACTTGACATAAACCAAGACAACATAACAAAATTTGTCATAAGCATGACAAAGCAGATACATTATCAAAATTAAGAAACTACCTAGCTTTGTGTTATTACAATAAAATAAACTGTCATGTGGTTGGTTTTGACATTGGCTGTCATGAGGCCATTATATTTGTGTCTGACCACTTAGTGATACAAATTTAATTTGTCATTAAAATGTTATTAAGTGTTAATACTCTGTCAAATAGTTTTATAATAGTGTCATAAATATTTTTCTTGACCTCAACTACAGTGGTACAAATTGAATTTGTCATCAAAATGTCATTAAGTGTTAATACTCTGTCAAATAGTTTTATAATAGTGTCATAAATATTTTTCTTGACCTCAACTACAGTGGCACAAATTAAATTTGTAATTTAAATGTCATTAAATGTTAATACTCTGTCAAATGTTGTACAATAGTGTCATAAATATTCATTTCTTTTTTTAAGGTTCCTCCAGGTGTTATAGAAATTAAATCAATCATCCAAAAATAATAATAGTAATAATAATAATAATAATTAAAATTGATAAAATATATTTTATTGCATTTGGAGACAGATTTACCTAAAATTAAATAAGAACAGTACAATGCAGAATTAAGCCATGCAGTGTTTTGTCCATAGCGCTGCAAAAAAGTTAATTTAATGTTAATTAAATTAATTAAATGTTTTGTTAATTTTTCTTCTGTGAGAAAATTTCAGAACCCTCTGTGTGAGGAAGAACAATTTCTGTAGTTGTCAATTTTTTTATGTATTGTGCACATACATAAAGCTTAATATAATCTTTTGACGTGTCTGTTTATTAACAATTAATATTTACACTACTACATGCTACATGTCCATACTCAGGCTAGATCATTGAGGTTGTCCAATTGGATGCTTCTCGACGTTCCACGGTCTAGGCATAAGAACAGAGAAGACCGAGCATTTTCAGTGGCGGCGCCTAAATTATGATGCCTAAAAAATTTATGACAAGTTATGTTGTCTTGGTAATGTCAAGTTGTCATTACAAGTTATGATTTATTGATTTATGTCAAGTTGTCATAACAAAGACATTTTCAACAATGTCATCTTTGCATTAAAAATGACATAATTGAGCAAATGACACTTAATGACAGTTATCATAAATGTGCATAAAATCTCATTCATGTTCATGACACGTGTCATGTCATGATTATAAAGGTGTCATGTCAGTCTTATGAACACCCCTTCAAGTAAAGTGTAGTTTTTATTCTGTAATGGAGTGGAAGCAGACATTTGAAGTGGGGAGGAGTTATCAGATGCTCCGAGTCCCGCCCAAGCCGTCTAGCTGATGTCATCAGAGAATGATTGCCACAAGAGGGCAGAAGTACATTTTCAGATTTTTATCTTTTGGAGTTTATGAGAGCACATCATTTTTTTTTTTTAATAATGACTTACACTGATACATTGTTTATAATAAACACTGCTATATTAAATTAAAAAATAAGAATTGTCAGTTTTGATTTCATTGGGACTTTAAGACCTTTAAGGTATACACATGTACTAAATGAACCCAAATATTGATTCCAATTTCTGTCCCGCCCTATTGTACAATATTTCAATTGCCTCTGACTTTCAATGTCAAGTAGAACGTCATCAATCACATGTGTGTCTGTGGTTGTGCCACTTATGCTTTAGTTCTTTTCTCAGCTATCAATTGGTTGAGAAGGAGGAGACTAGAATTTATTAACTTTAAAAGTGACTTCATTTCTTTCATCGACAGAACAAGCTGTAAAAATGTCAAGATATAAGGTAACTAAAGGCTACTGGATATTTAAGCAACAAGAGCCTAAAAACATGACGCACCATGAAGCATCAGTTTGCTTAGCCAAGTCTCCTGAAGATGCGTATAAATAGCACGAAGTGTAAAACTCGTGCAATACATACGCCAAATTCCACTTTGGCGTGCATATGATACGCAAGTCCTTCCCATTCACTTAAACGGTGAATCTTTTTTTGTCGTTTTATTTATTGGTTTCTCAATTTTTTTGCTATTTTTTACTATTTTCGCTTGGGTTTAGGGTTAGAAAAACTTTTTGTTATAAAAATGACATCCTAACCCAAACCCCAACTCCAAGCGACCATGGCTTAAATATGGACAAAAACATGGAGAAACCTGTATATTAAATAACCTCATTAAGCAAATCTAAAATCTAACCATAAACACAAGCTAAAATGGTTCAAAAAACAGAAAAAAATTGAGAAACCAATAAATAAAACGACAAAAAAGATGCCCCGTTTAAGTGAATGGGAAGGACTTGCGTATCATATGCACGCCAAAGTTGAATTTGGCGTATGTATTGCACAAGTTTTACACTTCGTGCTATTTATACGCATCCTCAGGAGACTGGGTAGGTTTGCTTATTTCTTTATTTAGACATATTTTTACAAAATTAACAAAAAGTTTTACAAATTATTTTTTACAATTTATTTTTGTAATTTTACAAAAAAATTAACTTACCTTTTTTTAATTGGCTGTTTTAACCCATGGTTGGGTAAATACTGGACAGATCCAACTGCTGGGTTATAAATATTGTTTCAACCCATAGTTGGGTAACAACAACCATACTGTAGATTAAACCTAATATTTTTTATAAATTAAAGGTTTATTGCTTAAGGGTAAGTCTATTTAAACTGTTTTATTTATGTAAGGATTATATTCCAATTATAAAGAATAATTTAATGCTATTCTTTGATAAACCAATTCAAATTGTATCAATTGACGATGTGTTTGCACTGACCAAATGTAGATAAATGTGACTTTTAGCACAGTGTTGTTAGTAAAACAAAAACTATTGAGCACCATGGTTAAGCTCATAAAGCACTAAACCACCACAAAACCAGTATAAATCACCTTAGCTAGTCTTTCAGCAGGATTGTCTGAATATAGCATACATCTCTGTTTGATTTGAATGACCTTTATCCAAGCAAAGTTTCCAACAAGAAGCCATTTCAATGTATCCTTTAACATTATAATTTGTCAGAAGAACGTCTCAGGGTAATGTTATTTAAAATGTTCAGTTTGACATTGATCCAAGTCCGTATTATTTTAGCTTTCTGTGATTGTTTTATATCCTATCGATGCAAATGTTTTCCCAGAACCCCCTGCGGCACATCAGGACCGAGAGAGGGAGAAAAAACGAGAGCAGTTGTCTGAAAGAAATGCAAGTTGATTTGTGACTGCTAAGAGATTAAGATGCAGACAGAGCGTGTTATTGTGTACGGCGGCTGGCCTCTGTAAACCTGCGCCCTGCCATGCAGCCGTGGGGATCGATGGAGCTCACCACACGCTCCCTTATTACCACTAGCATCTCGCTCGCTCCCTCTTTCTCTCTTTTTTTCTACCACGGCTGCATGCACAAACACTGGCAGCTTATCACACTTTTCTGAAATGGCCTATGTATTCATTATTCCTCACCTGAAGGCCTGCACACTACTCGGGGCATATATGACCTGTACACAGAAATGGTGCTTTGCTGACACAGAGAGGGTTGGAATGTTGGATTGTAATTGCATCTGAATGGTGTACTTTTTGCAGTCATTAAAAGGTGGTGGAGTTTTCCAGCAGGTGTCTGTTTGAGAGAGATGGAGTAAGACACTGAGAAAAGTTGGCAGAATCTGTTAAACGTCGCCAGTGTTGGGGTAACGCATTACAAGTAACGTGTATTACGTAATAATATCACTTCACTGAAGTGACGAGTAAAGTAACACATTACTTTATGAATGTACACATTAATAGTTGAGTTACTTTTTTTTTTTAAAGTACTTTTTAGTTTAATTAATTTGAGTTTTTTAAAAACAGTACCAACCAGTGATCCACCTTTTTTTGGCTTGCATGCAATTCGCGGATTAATACGCAAATTTAAATATGGAAATGTATCATTTGCATATTTTTCAAAGGCTTGCAACTGTTAACACACAAGGGATTTTAAACAATTTAATTGCAAAAAGGACGCACATGCGATTGAATGTATCCAGTCCAACTTTAATCAGAATTCGCCCTCCGTCTGTGTGTGCGTGCACGTTTAAATGCACTCAAAAGTGTATACACGGAAAGACGCGTTTCAAAAAGCAAGCGAACATAAAATCTTTCTATTCTTGAGAGGACACATACAAACTAAACTATCTGGAAATACCACAGTATTCTTTTTATAATAAAAATATTTACTTATGTCAAGTGTATGTATAGATTAGAGGCAGAAACCAGGTCCATGCTTATCTTACAGAGACAGTAACCTCAATTAACTTTCCTAAGTCTGTGTCATTATTGTTTATCAAACAACCCAAGACAAAAAAGAAAAACACGTCTGTAGCTCTAAAAAATAATTATTATATTTAATGTATACAATCAAGACTATTGTTATTATTAAAATTATTATTCATTTGATTCGTTCCTAATGCTAATTTCAGACCTTACTTAATGTGCAACTTTTTAAAAAATGTTTGTAATTTCTTTATTTGTTCTTATTAGATTTTTCCCACCCATTTTTTTTTGCTAATCCGAAAAATTATCCGATCTGTGCCTCAAACACCATAATGTGATTCGAACGGCGAGTTTTGTGATTCGTCACACCCCTAGTGTCACATCTTTTTTGTTTAATTTGTATGTAAACCCATGAATAATGCAGCGATGTTTCCGTTCTTAAGCAACGACAGGAAGAATTCAGGGTTAAGCTCTTGTCCACACAGCGTTAATACATAACAGGGTTTTGGAGGTAATTCCTGAAGTGCTCATTTTGAAGAGGCCTTGGATTATTGGTTGATCCAGAACCAGTAAGGCACAACTATTATTATCCTTTTGGTAGTGGCTGCTGAGTGGTGTAGTGTCTGTAATATGCCCGATGGCTGCTAAGCGTTCTCTGCATCTCTCTGTGCTATTACCGAAATCAATAGCCATCTTCCTCTTTGCTCCCTGTTTGTCTGCGCTGTTGTGCTATTTTATCAGAGGCTTTGTCAGCAAGACTCTGAGAGGCTTGAAGGCTGCAGCCATCGCTGTGCTGAAGGGCGGGGAAAACCTGCGCTCTTGAAAAGAAACGCAGGCGTCGATCGATGGCTCTGTAATAGCGTGACTGAGGCATCAGGGTGCCGATGCATTCAGCTCTAGCTGTCCTCGAGCGTCGTCCCCCCTGTGCGAGTCGGTCCGCAACTAACCGAACCAATCACACACGCTTATATTAACCCCTTCGTTCGCAGACGCCATAAGCCTCCCGGGCTCCTTTTAAAACTCACCATCTCCAAAAGGGATAATGGCCTTATCGATTTACCTCTTTCTCTTTTCTTTCAAGTTGGCAGGGGACCACGCAGAGCCGTTCAAATACTGGTGCGTGTTGTAGAAGCAGTGTCGTCCCGCAGAGCTGGGCTCTGGTAATGCGTACGTCAGCCAAGTCTGTTTTTTACACCAGCATCCACGCATAACTAACACTAATCAGCCAGCGGTCCAAGGAACAATGTTTACCAATCACCAAACTGACAAGCACATGAATAACACATGGAGTTTGGATTCACGGTCGTTTTTGGGAACAGAGGCCCTTTGGAGCTCCAGAGATGCTGTCGGGGAAAGAAAAGGACAACAATTTGGGTAGCTTTACTGGGATATTAGTTCAGCTGGTGCATGTGCCACCCATATCAGTCCTACTGTCAAAGTAAATCTTACTTTATTTTCCACCCAAACACAGATAGGTGTAGCCTTGTTTTGCTTGTTTGCATACTGTAGTCCAACGTGCCATTCTGTTTTTAACACGTTTAAGGAATCCATTCAGATTTTTTTAAAGGGCCGCTGGTGTTTTCAGCAATATAAAAAGTCTCTGGTATCCCCAGAATGTGTCTGTAAAGTTTCAGCTCAAAATACACAACAGATCTTTCATTATACATTGTTGAACATGGCCATGTGTGGCTGCAATGAAAAACGCACTGTTTTTGTGTGTGTGTTTCTTTAAATGCAAAAAAGCTTCTGTTCCCCTCCCCGTATGCAAAATATGGGGTAGGGCACTTACACATGTGCTTTGGACTACATAAAATCATGTGTCTCTGGCAGAAGGTTGAACTGTGCGCTTATAAGGTGGAGTCTGTGAGCGGTCATGGGTGGGGCATAGTCAGTGTGACATCACATTGATAGGGAATCCCCAACAGCCTGTTTTGTGTGACTTTTGCGGTTTAAAGGAGATTAAAAAAAGAAGAATAGATGGATTTGTTTAATAACAGGATGTTTCTGCACACACACAATGGCGATTAATTTTCTGATAGAAACACATTTAAAAGTACATTTTCTATGTTAAAGGCAGGGTGCATGATTTTTTTAAAAACACTTTGGAAAAGGGAGTCGGGCCGAGTACCAAAACACACTTGTAGTCAATCAGCAGTAAAGGGTGTGTCTACAAACGACATTGTTGCCTGGGTTGCGTTTTTTCTTTTAAAAATTCATATTTGGTAATTCATTTGTTGTTTTTGAAAAGTTTATCTTAAAGGTTTATTTAAAATATTTATGTACTCGAAAATATTCTAGATTGTTTCAACCCATGGTTAGATAGGACAAACCCACCCAGGTGAAAAAAAGACGCTTCCATAATGTACTTAAAGTGCTCTATTTTTAGGCACTTATTTTGTACTTCATAAACTAAATTTCTTCTTTAGTATTTCTTAAGATAATCTTAAGAACATTTAAGTATACTCAACTGTGTTATTTTGAGACACCGCACATAACTAAAATGTTCTTTATCTCTGTATTAAAAATTCTATTTAGTTACCACTTGAACTCAAAGATGGGTGTCTCAAAATAACACAGTTGAGTACACTTAGATGTTCTTAAGATTATGTTAAAGCTCCAGTTCTTTCTGTGTTTTTGAAGCTTTGATTGTGTTTATAGTGGGCAATATAACATGAGTTCATGTTTCACATGTAAAAAAAACGCGGTATTTTTCACACAATTGACTTATCTGTATATCCCTGTTTTCACTGTTCTAAAACAGGCTGATGTTTCTTGTTCTATGAAGTCCCTCCTTCAGAAATGCATAACGAGGTCTGATTGTGTAGTTTGTTTAGTGTGTTGTAATTCAATAGCAGCTTAGCTTAGCAGACCCGTTTGAGCTGGTGACTGACGTAGTCCTGTGGGTGGAGTTTAGTCAAAAAACTGTTTTACTGACGTCATTAAAGCAGGAAGTGGAGGGGTGTAGTACAAACCGGCCGTTCGCTGTAGGCTTTAAAAGAGGAATTCTATTAAAAGAAAATATTTCACCTGGCAGTAAACTTTGAGATTTATCATTTTACACGTATTATTTATGCTATTACAGCAACATTACACACTAACTAGGGTTTAAAAAATGGGATCAGGAAGAACGTGACCTTAAAATCTTCTTTAAAAAATAGACAACATATCTGTGACGAGCCAGCGCGACCTCACATAATTGCGTAATGCCGTGAAAAGGTCACGTGTTACATATATGAAACGCACATATATGAGGACCATTTTAAACAATAAACTGACACAAAGACATAATTAGTATCATTCGACATACAACAGTTGTAACAGTCCTCTTTCTCCTCACTTGTAAACACTGGGGCATAGTTTCGATACGTCATCTGTGACCTCTTGATGTGATGATGTATTTCGTGAGGTCGCGCTGGATCGGAGGAGGACGAAAGGTTGTGGTTTAAAAGTGCATATTTTTTCTTGGCAATAATGACAATCGTTTCGCCCTTATGCCTTGTTTTGGGATCGTATAGAGTCCTTTGAAACTGCAATTTTAAACTGCAGTAAAACGGTTAAGTTTTGGGGTCCATTAAAGTCCATTAAAATGAGACAAATTCTGGAATGTTTTCCTCAAAAAACATTTTCTTCTCGACTGAACAAAGAAAGACATCAGCATTTTGGATGACATGGTGGTGAGTAAATTTCTTTTTTTTAAGAAAATGGAATAATCCTTTAAGAAATACTAAAGAAGAGTTTTTAGTTTATTAGTTAACAAATTAGTGCGGGAAAATAGAGCACTTACTAGTCCTAGAACTCTGATAAGTACATTATGTAATATTCCTTTTTTGAACCTGGGCAACCATTGGGTTTATTTATTTATTTGTTCTTAACACAATTTCAGCATCCATGGCTATATTCATGGCGAGAACCAGTTAAACTAAACAAGTTGATCTATACACACATTGAGGGAGGAACAATATACAAGTTTACTTGAAGTAAACTGATCTGCTTTATATTTACTGTGGAAGAAAAGAGTAATCTTTGTAACTGTGCAAACATTCACATCACCCATTATAGCATTTTATTATGTTGAATTTAGTTTTTCCTTTAAAAAGTCAGCATTTTTTTCCATACAATTTTTAGATGTTCAACGCTGACATATGCAAAACAAATATGTGTGTTGCTTTGTCATATAAGTCACTGGATGGCCCAAGCATATTTGCCCTGTGTGTTTCTTTAAACCTCTTCTCTCTAAAGTCACATCAGGTATGTTTTTGTAAAGCACACAACGTCTGTGAAATCCCACTGAGTGGCTTTCCACTGTTTTACTCCAGAATTCTGTTTTTAATTCAGTGCCTAATCTTCAGGCTCGACTGAAAATTACATTGTTCGCTTTAAACCGCCAGTGAATGGACACATTGAAAGACGTTTGAAAGCACCTTGTCTGCCGAACAGTGTCGCCGAGTTCTTTGAATTCATCGGAGCGGGGAGCGAGCGAGCGAGCTAGAGAATAGTAAACACTTCACCCGTTCCATCATGTGGAATATTTATCAGAGTCATTTTCCTGGTCTTGATAAATTAATGTTTTGACAGCAAATCAAACACGGGCGATAACTCCCTGTCAAAATGCCTCGCTGCAACGTTTGAATACCTGCTCAGACCGCGTACGAGCTGCGCATTTACATAATTTCGAAATCAAAGGAAGTGGCGTATTCAAATACCTCAGAAGTAGGCAGTGTGGCCTGCTTAAACAGACAAAGGAAAAGAAAGTGGCTCTTTTATTTTCGCGATGGTGGTGCACTAAAGTGAAAATGATTGAAATATGAATCAGCTGCCAAATCGAGCATAAATGAGATCTGCCTGGAGAAAAAATTTAAGAATAAAGGACCACAGTCTTATTAACAAGCTTGAAATGTCATTATCCACAACTCAGGATTAAATTATGTTATCTGTTTTTCTAAAGGAGCAGTGACAAAACGCCTTATGATGAAGAACAAAAGCGTGTACGACGGCTTCTTTATTCTGGTTTATCTGTTTTAAAGTGTTATGTGGCCTGTGATAAGGGCAGCTGTGTGCACTCCCCTCACCTGTGCCCCCAGCCGTCTGGATGAGCAGACTTAAATGATCTAATTATCCAGCCTTTGGTATGTTTGAACTGCAGATTGAACACTCACAACACATTTAAGATAAGATTTCTTTAAACAAAGTGTGAATAGATTCGCAGAAACAGTAACACTAGCTGACGTTTCTCTTTAATTAAGAAAAGGTGCGCTTTTGTTTTTGTTTTTCTCTCTGTTAAACATTTTTTAGGATTGATGGTGCTTTATAAGGGATGCATTAATGTTTTATTGCTTTAAGGGTGGGGGCATATTGAGTGACTCCTCAATATTTAGAAAAGCATTAATTAAAACACTTAAAAATACATCAACATCAGTGTTTCTTAAAAAGGGGACCAGGACCAGGTAGGCGGCCTTAAAGGGACACTCCACTTTAAAAAAAAAATTCAGCTTCTCTAGAGTTAAACATTTAGATTTTTACAGTTTTGGAATCCATTCAGCTGATCTCCGGGTCTGGCGGTACCACTTTTAGCATAGCTTAGCATAATCCATTGAATCTGATTAGACCATTAGCATCACGCTAAAACATAACCAAAGAGTTTGGATATTTTTCCTATTTAAAACTTTACTCTTCTGTAGTTACTAGGGATGCAACAATACACTTAGTTCACGGTTCAATACAATTTTCGTTTCTTGTCCACAGTTTTCGGTTCGGTTTCGGTTCTAATGCCTTGGCCTATTAAAGTGTTTTTAATTATTCTATGCTTAGGTAACAGGAACAGTGAGATGTTAAGAAGCAAAATTGCGGGTTTTAATTGCAGTTCTCTTTATTTTATGTAAATGCAAGAATCATCTTACACATTTCTAGTGTATTGATAATATAATTAAATAAAGATATATAAAAATGATATCCTATTCAAACTGGGGAACATGTGAATTCATTACATCACATAAATTGGTCATTTTATATACCTGTACTTAGTAAATTAAACTACATTGTAAATGAAGGCTATACCTTACTGCACTACTGTTAAAGCCGCTCTATGCATTTCGGCGTTTTTGTCAAACAGCGACCCCTAGAGTCGCTGGAGAATACTTGCAACTGTCTTAATTTCCCACTCTAGTACTCCAAAGATAATGACCAGGTAATGTTTCACAATTTCATACAAATATTAGGCTACTGCATAGTCTACTAAACTACATATGATGGTAATAGGATAATATGAAGTTTACTCCAAGTGTAGAGTGCATATAATAATAAAGTACCGCGTTTGCTAGCTTATAACATTTTTACATGATTGCAGCTAAATCACAAGTAAGCATTACAAAATGCCATGACAAAGTTAATTGTGTATGTTGCATTATTTCATAACATTGTTCGCAATAATGTCACTATACATGATTATTGCTATCTATCATAATAGTTTGCAAATTGTGCATGTTTACACTATTTACAACCTCTAGGCTTATTTATGTCCTGATAATTATGTGAGATATTGACAACTGTTGTCATGATAATCGCATGACATACTACAAGCAAGCGTAACAACATACAACATAGACCGCAAACAAGTTTACAAATGAGAGATTTACTTACTAGTCCATCAACAAGATCGCCAGATCAGCATCCCATCCAGTGCTGTCTTTTAGCTCACGCCAACAAGTAAAAACCTGACCGAGTGGGACTCTTGTCCGGTTCCTAACGCGGTCAGATTCTCTTTTCCAACTCACTTCTGAACGCGCTTTCTTAACTTTTAAATCGTTTAGCCTCACGTCTCAAATTCGCGCGTGCAGTTGTTGTTATTGGCTTGATCGACTTCATGCAGCGCTGCAAGAACCGACAGCCGGATGACGTCAAAGTGCCGTCTCGGATCATTCTCGCGGTACTTTGACGTCATCCGGCCGTCGGTCCTTGCAGCGCCACACGAAGTCAAACAAGCCTAACGTGTGTGACGTCGTTGCCGTAAAGCAAGTCGTGATTCTCGCGAGATTTGTCAGGGGCGGTTCTCTCAAGCTTGCATTGCTGGTTTTGGTAGCGGCGTCCTCCCCGAGCTTCAACAGGAGGATGATTCGCCTTACTATGACTTTGTTTACCACCAAAATAACTTTGAAGCTGTTATATTAAGGTAAAATAACTGCATAGTGTGTCTTTAAGTCCAACATCATGCTGTCTGTGCAGAGACCAAAAATGCGTTCCTCAATCAAGATTACTGGTGGGATTTATTTTAGCATCATGCGCATTCTCTTCTTGAGTTGAACTTTTTCAACTTGCGCGGAAGACGTGTTTGAGGCAAAGAAGGCGCCTTTGCATCAATAACAAGCCCAATTTGCGTCATTCGCATTGCCCCACGCGTATTTGCATCTTTACATTGAGGTTGAATGCAACTACACAAGCAAATAATTAATCCACATCTCAGATTTAAAAGGCAGTCGTGCTGCTTCTTTTTGTTGACGTCCTTCTTTTGGGGGTGTGCACGCGCGAATGAAATCTGACACCAGCATTGCAAGCAGAGTTCAAGCAGAGTTAACGCAGAGTTAATGCAGCTAGCGCACAGTGACTGGATATCAACTCGCTGTGGCGTTTAAGCGTGCAGATCACGTGGGCGCACACATTAACAAAAGTGCAGGTAATATAAAACTGACAGATTTGGATGGATAAACCGGAAAACCGCAATTCACATGCGCGTATTGGACTGTGGGGGTCGAACCGAGCGGTTCAATATTATATTGAGAATTGTGGCATCCCTAGTAGTTACATCGTGTACTAAAACCGACAGAAAATTAAAAGTTGGAATTTTCTAGGCAGATATGGCTAGGAACTATACTTTCATTCTGGCATGAACTTTGCTGATAGGCGTAGTGATATTATGCACTGCCCGAAAATAGTCCCCTGCCATTGAAAGTTATGTACTAAGGGGACTATGTTCGGCTGCTGCGTATTATCATTGCGCCTGCTGCAGCCATGTTATGAGCATATTTTCAAAAAAGTGGAGTGTTCCTTTTACTAACCTCCAAGGGTCAAGATGACTAAAAATAAGACAAAAAAGCCTTACTATAAGCTAAAACAACAAAAATCAAGCTATTTCGTAGTGAAATATTTTATTTTATTAATTATTTTCGTTACAAATATACAACTAGGATGAATGGCCCCGTGGGGCACTGCCTAATGTGGGACACATAAGGTCTAGAGGTTTGTAGGTCCCCCAAAAAGAATGCCAGTGAAACTATGGCATCACAAAAAAAACTAACATGACCTCTCAAATGTTCAGTAATGCATGAGGGTGGAGCAATCATCAAATAGGAGGCACATTATACAGCACAAGTCTGAAATTCAAAAAAAATTCTCACATTAGGGCAATTCACCCTATTTATGCCAAGCTCTAGTATATATTTTACTTAGTAGGAATTGTGAGTTGAGAACCCCTGATCAACATGATAATAACTAAAACAAGAGAATCCATCATTGGATTAATTTCAGTAAATTTTTCAGGAAGTGTGGCACCACTGTGCCAAACCAATGCTATCTCACGAGAATTCGTACATATTTTACGAGTTGGCTAAATCGTATTAATTCATACGACCACATTTGTAAGTTTTGGTACGATTCGTCATTACCCCTGTGCTGTTGGGGTTAGGTGCGGGGTTAGGGGTTCGGTTTTGTTGTTGTTGTTTTTATGAGAATCGTACGATTTTGCACAATTAACTTCGTATGAATTGATACGAATTAGAAAAATATGTAAGATTTTCTGTGAGATCCGGCCAGGCCCGGATTGGCCTTAGGGAGAACCGGGAGGATTCCCGGTGGGCCGATCTGTTTTTTTTTGGCCACGAGGACCGGTGTTGTCATGCCACCGGGATGACGCGTATTTGCGGGTGAGAGATGTCCCCGCCGCTTTATGCACAAGTTGATTGTGTCCCGAGTCCCGACCACTTATTGGAAGAATTCTTTCATTAGGGTTCATTGACATCTAAAACGCATGGGAAACGCAGGACGTGCCGCTGTCTTCTGGTTTTCAAAGCGCTTACTTGAACACAAGTTTTGTTTCAGACGCGTCTATATTGAGTGCGTTTGCCGGCCGCGCGTCTATTTAAAATAAACTTGAGCGCGTCTTTTGAGTGCGCTTGCCGGCGTGCGTCTATATTTTAAAAAACTTGAGCGCGTCTATTGAGTGCGCTTGCCGGTCGCGCGTCTATTATATTTTAAATAAACTTAAGCACGTCTTAATACAAACGGGCTGGCCTCTAAAAGGAAAAGAAATTACAAAACGTATTTTTTTATCCAAGTCAGATGAATTCTCTATGAATAGTCATTATTCATCGTTTATTGCAAGAGGAACAAAAATCTATTTGATGCAAAACTCATTAGTTTATTTGAAAAAAGTAGTTTCAAAAGTATATCCATGATGTTTTCTTTTTTTTAACACAGTGTAGGCCTACCTTAGCCTACGTTATTTAGCAATAGACATGATCTATACTAAAAAAAAGGATACAGATTTTTTCCATTTGTTTCCAATACATACTTGATAAATCTTGCTTGTGTATTGTATATCAGGGGTTTCCAAACGTTATCAACCCAACAGTTAATCTCAAGACTCATCATTTTTTAGAAATAGAAATATAGAGGAAAACACAAACACATTTGTTCCCTTTAGTTTTTGAATAAGTTTACTTTAGTAATATTATGGTCTATGGTAGGGCTGCATGATTATGGCAAAAATTATAATTGTTTACTGCATTTGCACGGAATATGAAATTATATATTTGAAAAATACTTTGAATTGCAAGGCTGCAGAGAGTGCACTACTGCAGACTTATACTACTGATGGTTTAAAGATATTATTTTAATAGTCAGTCGTGAACTAAAGTGGGCCGGTCTAAGGCATGAAACTCCAGGGCTGAAAATGAGTCCCACTCCGGCCCTGGATCCGGCTGGCCAAACCAACAAGCAGGCAGGAAACCCTATAGACTTATACAGTAGTGAAGGAGCAAGCTACTGTATGTGTTAATATTAAGAGACTTGGGATGAGGATGTGGTCAGCAACACCATGGCAACCATCTAGTGATGCCCTAGCAACCATCTAGTGATGCCCTAGCAACCACCTAGAAAACCTTAGCCACGGAGAAACAACATGCTTAAAACTAAGAAGAATAACTACTTAGATCTCCTTCATAACCACCCACAACACCCTGCAGCAGCTTCATGTCAGTGGGTTTTGCACGGGGGAGCTCAAGTGTCTTTAATAATCTCAACCCTGTACTTGTTGATCTTGTTTTATAGAAACAGGATGTGTTGTTTGCATCTAAACAGACCACTCTATCTCACTCCGAGACTCTCCAGAGCTGATGACTCTAATTGAATGATATGACTCACTGGGTTAATAGCGCGACTGATTGTTGGCTCTGAGGAGCTGGAGCTGACAGAATGACGAATTATCGTGAATAATGACGGGTGAATTATACAGAGTTAATGCTGTCTGATTGATCTGTCCTCTCCATGCAGGAAACAGAAATCCTTAACACTGCAGTGCTCACGGGAAAGACCGTTGCCATGCCAGTGAAGGTGGTCACCGTTGGAACCGAGGGTACGGTGACCGACGTGACAGAATCGGTGGAGTGTCGCTCGACAGATGAAGATGGGGTTCAGGTGGGTTTGGAGATGCACGCTACTCTAATATGAACAAAACGCATGCAGTCTGGGTGTCACACTTTTTTTACTACAGCAAAAATATCTTAGGGTGCGTGTATTTTTGAAAGTCAGTTTTCTTTAATCTTAGATTAAAGTTACAAGTGTGGTAAGTTGGCATAATGGAATCCTGCCCATAAGGAGCATATTTTTAATAGGGAAATGATTATAAATCACAAAAATAAATGCAAAAGTTAATACCTTAAAGTATAAACTGTAGTTATAGTCAACAACATCTGTAGTAAATAAACTTTATATTACCACAAAAATACTAGTGACAACTTGCCTCAGTTTTATTTTTATGGGAAATGTTGTTATGAATAAACAGTATGGTTAAAATCCACCTTCATTATCTATCTGACCATTGCCTGAATGTATAACAGTGTTGTTTTCACTTGTTTACTCAAGAGCCATTACAAAAATAATGATGCTGGAGGGTAGAATTCACCAACATTTGTGATTGGTCTTTAGATACAAAAATTCTGTAGTTAAAGGAAAACACCACAATTTTTCAATATTTTACTATGTTATTACTTCAACTTGGATGAATTAATAATACCTATCTTTTTCAATGCGTACACTTAATCTTTGTACAGCACGTTGTGAATGTGTTAGCATTTAGCCTAGCCCCATTCATTCCTTAGGATCCAAACAGAGATGAATTTATAAGCCACCAAACACTTCCATGTTTTCCATATTTAAAGAGTAGTTACACGAGTAAGTTTGGTGGCACAAAATAAAACTTTTGTTTGGAGCCATAGAAATGAATGGGGCTAGGCTAAATGCTAACACATTCACGAAGCGCTGTACAAAGATTCAAAATGCACGCATTGAAAAATAGATAGGTATGTATTAATTCATCTAAGTTGAGGTAAGAACATAGTAAAATATAAAACAACAGTGGTGTTTTCCTTTAAGATAAAGCCCTTTTGACGAATTTCCATTGTGACAACTAGCCCCAGCCTCTCCATAGCGTAATGACGTTATCAGTAAGTCTGTAATGTGCTGAGATTTATTGTCAAGCACAACATACATTTTGCTAGGTTTCCCCAAAAAGATCCACACAAGCTAAATGAACTAACAGAAACACATATAGCCTGGGAGAATTCAGCATTGCCGGGAACTGTTGTAAGGCACGTACAGTGCATGTTGTGTTAAGGCAAGTATATTAGATTTGATTTAAATCACTATATATTTCCACTGTTACCAATCTGATGGAATGTCTATTTTGAGTTGTCAACCTAGAGGCGAAAAATCAGAGGAATGTCAAATGACGTCTTTTCACGAACACTTTTCCAAGCTTGTGCCTTCCGCTTCCTCTTGCCTTTTGGGAACAAAATATGAGAGCATTTTATGGGGAGGAAAATGACAATTCCAGTAAAAGTGTGAGTGAGTGTGTGTGTCTATGTGTGTTTGTGTGTTTCCATGCGTGTGTGCTCCCTTTGGGTTTAATTATCTGGTCACCCCACTGCGAAACACTGACTTCTGGACCCCCCTTCCCAAAGCACACACACTCACAAAAAGTACAAGTACACACACTTATAGGCATACAGTATGCACACACACACACACACACACACACACACACACACACACACACACACACACACACACACAAAACACACACTTACAGATGTACTGTACTGTTCATGCATACTCACACACACACACACACACACATACACACACACACACATTCACAGACATACTATACTGCAATGGCGGCTGGTGACTTCTTTTTCGAGGGCGCTCGATGTGAAGTTCGTCACAACATGTATGTAGCCCGTTATGTGTGTAGTTCCTTATTTCAAAATGTGTTCTGCGCCTCTAAAGATCCTGTGTGCATCACGTGTCTTGTCAAAATAAGTGCCTGCTGCAGACGCATCTAAAGGGTTTATGATAAAAGAGACGCTCACGTTTGCCAGATACTCACATAATCTCATGAGTAATCAGAGTTTACTGTTAAGGGAGTGTTTGCATGTATTTTGTGAACGTGAGCGTCTCTTTTATCATAAACGGTTTTGACGCGTGTGCAGCAGGCACTTCTTTTGACAAAACACGTGATGCACATGGTTCACATGACGCAACCAACACACATTTTGAAAACGCAAGCAACACACATGACACTACGAACACTTATTTTGAATTAGCGCCCGTCGGATGAGCAGTCATGAGCCGCCACTGCTATACTGCATACGCATATACACACATTTACATACAGTACAAAAATACACACAAACACACACTTACAGTACAGATACTCATAGACATACTGTACTGTTCATGCATACACACACACACACACACACACACACACACACACACACACACACACACACACACAGAGACATACCATGCTCTGGATTTGTAGTAGCTGAAGTAATAATATGCCATTATTGCCTCCGCGCCTACAAGTACATCAAGGGTTTTTTCGAATCATGCAGAATTTGTATACGTTCCACAAACACCAATTATTGCTAAAACGTTGGTTTGTATCGCCTGTATCAATATTGCATGGCAAGCGATCCCCTTCATTCTTTCCTAATCAGAGTGTAATTGGGTTACATCTCAATATCTGTGACTCCTTTACTGCAGTTCCCTACTTTCCCAGCCCAATTTAACATCTGAATTACCTTCTTTCTTTCTTAAGGGCATTTCAATTAGCTCTTCTTGATATTATATTTGTCAGACGAGATTATGAAGGGCCCCATGGAAAGACATTTAGCTGTTAGCTTGATGTACAATATTTCTTTGTGATGCCTTCGATTTAGAGCCGTCTAGACAAGCCGACAAATGAGCTGATCTTCTACGCAGACAGATACAGGAGATGGACGGATCGAGAGTAATGAGGGAGGGAAAGAAGGACAGAGACGGAAGTTGTAAGACATATGGAGATGGAGGGCAGGTGTTCCTTTACATGGCACAGTATTGTGATGCAGGAGAATTTGTGTACATTTATACAGATAGACGTCCACTCACCTGAAGGATTATTAGGAACACTATACTAATACTGTGTTTGACCCCCTTTCGCCTTCAGAACTGCCTTAATTCTACGTGGCATTGATTCAACAAGGTGCTGAAAGCATTCTTTAGATATGTTGGCCCATATTGATAGGATAGCATTTTTCCATTAAAAAAAGTCTGTACACATCAAAGGTTCTTCATAGGACCATACAGCCAAAAATAGTTTTTCTACGGAATTGGGTAGCACCTTATTTTTAAGCATCAAGTTGGGGCAAAGGAACTGTTGCACCTTTTCATCTGGTGAACATCCAGATCTGTTCAAGATGAACTGTGCTAATTATGTCTGTCAGATTCAGACAGGAAAAGAGAGACAAAACTTACGTCAGACAGCCTGGTCTGGTTTCTCTGTCTGAATGGGTCATTAAGTACCCGACCCGCAGGGAGTCTTGACATCCTACGTAAATGTCTGTCTCTTTAGCAGTCTTAATGTTCCAGATTAATACCTTGCCAGACTCATTATGACGCTTACAAAGACTCATGGGTCCAACAGGGTGGCTGACCAATCCAAATACTTGTCCAAATGGACGCCCTTTATGGGCCACCGGGTGCAGCTGTCACTGGCACTTTCTGTTAGTTTAAGGAAGACTTACACTCTTGAATTGAGGAT
Organism: Misgurnus anguillicaudatus; assembly: GCF_027580225.2. Taxonomy (NCBI): domain Eukaryota; kingdom Metazoa; phylum Chordata; class Actinopteri; order Cypriniformes; family Cobitidae; genus Misgurnus; species Misgurnus anguillicaudatus. Next base: position 23,168,305 of record NC_073345.2, read on the forward strand.
ATAAAGAATAAAGTTATATATATATAATTGTTATATTACGTCTTTTATATGCGTAGATTTAGGCAGTTTAACAGGAGTGTAAGGGTGCACTAACACTGTACTTTGAGCTATCCGATCCTGGGCACACTTTTGTCATTAAGATGCGATTGTTTTGAAGAAAACAGGAAGTAATTTAAGTTCATGTAAGTTATGATTTAATTTTTTTAATTTGTCTTTTCTAAATAAGTTATAAGTTATAGTGTGATGAGCCTTTCATTTCAATCTCCGCATGTAGAATAAATACAGTTGCCTTTGTTGTATCTATTATATTGTATTCAATAAAAAAGAAAGAAAACAGGAAGAAAATGTTAATGTTTTTATTCTGAATGGTTTGGTGCGCGATGACACACAGCCCTCTCACATGCCTATCATACTGCAATTTCCAATCACACTGCGCGTTCCACGCCTGAGCCCAAGGGAACCGTTCACAAGCCCCCCTCTGCGAGCCGGCCAGGGCGGCATTAAACAAACAGCGCCTGGGCATGGTACATAGCGATCACACTAGTCAAACGACCAGGCTTTGGGGGTCTTTTGTAAGACTTTGAAGGTCTTCTGCCTACTGCATCTGAATAATTTCAGGTTTTCTTGTTTAAACCGGAAAATTCCTCAGTTGTATTATGAAGGTCAGTACTGTAGGTTTTGAGTTCACACAGATTTATTTTATAGCTTTTATGACAACATGGTTCATTTATTTAATAGGCTTTGATGCTCAAAAAAGTACGAATGTACAGCACTGAAAAAATGTTAAGTTAATCACAGCTTATATAAATACACTGAAAAAAGAACTTGTAAAATGTATTTAACAAAAGCCTCGTAACAATCTGCACAAACTTTTTTTAAGTATTTAAACTTATCGCTTTAATTTCAAGTACAACTTACCTACCAAAATCAAATAAAATCTACTTAATTATACATGAAACATTTGTTAAATAATTAAGTAAATGTCACTTAATTATTTTTATTTTAGAAGTTAGATTTATTTTAATTGTTTAGGTAAAATCTATTACTTTTTTAAATACTTAAGCATTTCTATCCTAAAAAGATTAAATAAACTGTTGTAGGGTAGATTGTACTGTTTGTTATTTTCTTTTTCAACCTGTAGTTGTATGGACTTACTCTTAGTTTTATTAATGACATTATAACACAAAATGCATGACTGACTATAGGTCAAATATTAAAGAACACCTATTTCATTGCTAAAAAACAACGTTATTCTGTGTATTTGGTATAATACAATGTGTTTGCATGGTTTATGGCTCAAAAAACACATTATGTTCCATATACCATACATTTTGTAGCTCCAGATTTCACTCCCTTCCTGAAACGCGCGGATTTGAAAAGCTCTGTTACCCTGATTGGCCAGCTAACCTGGGCCGGGTTTCCCAACAGCATTGTAAGGCTAAGTAGATCATAAAAAACGATCGTACGAATCATCTTAGAATTACGGGCCGTTTCCCAAAAGCTTCGTAACTTGAGTAGCACTTGAAAATCATCGTAGATCTACGAGTGCTCTGGAGTAATCGTTATTTCATAAGTGCATCGTAAGACAACAAAGTTACAAGGTCACCTGCAGGACAACCAGCAAATTGCACTCCTGCAATGACGATAATGTAATGTTTTAAATGTATATTTATTTATTTGGTTCTTCTTTGTTTATTTTAAATTAAATATATAATATAATATATTTAAAATTCAAATGAGAAATCAAATTTAAATGACTGAACATACATTTATAAAGAAGGAAAACGTATTTGGTACAAGTTTTGTATTTTGGTAAAAATTGGTACTAGCAAATTGATAAATCAAGGTTCCTACTGATTGCTGCTATAATTCATCTAAAAATTGTTTTGAAGGGAAATGGCATCTAATTATAGAAACCAAATAAATATTTACGGTACAATGCAATAATCCACAATAATAAATAAACATAGATAATAAAAACAAATAATAATAATAATCTAAACTAAAATATTAAATGCAGAGGGCATTTCGCAGTGGGACGACTCCTAACTGAATACGGAAAATAATAATTCATATTATTACGCTAACCTAACCCTAACCATAAACATTTAAAAAGTCTTTGAACAATTATGAATAATAATATTAAAAATATTAGTGCACATCTGCTGAAAATAATTCGCCTAAACTAGCTTCTGCTACAAAGTGACATTTCAGCACTTGACAAACGGATAGCGACTCTTAAGTAGCACTTAAAACCCAGCTGCGAGCGATCGTTTTACGTGCATCTTTGGGAAACGCACGTAAATGAACAACGAATGTTCAGCTCGTAGAAAGTGCTCTTAAGTGCTAAGTTTAATCGTTATCGTGAAACCCAGCCCTGTACGTTGTGATTGGCCTGAATACCTCTGACATCACAGAAATGTTACGCTTAAATGATCACAATATTCAGGCACAAGGGATTATGGGTATTCCTAACAACATCAAGCAGACTTGAACGCGCAAAAGTTTTTGGTTAAAATTGACTTGTTATTAAATATTAAATAATACAAGAAAATATATAATACGACTTAGTATTCCCACATAGTTCATTTTGTACATTAATTAATTGTGTATTTGTTTATAATTTTACTTAGGAGAATCTAGTTCTCAATAAATGTTAATATTGCTACCTGTATGTAGAAATTATGAGGGTTAATCTAATATATTTGACTAAACCAAAAGGTTAATTTTTTCAGTGTACACCATTGATTTTCCTGACAATTGCGGAAATGTCACAAAAAAATTTTGTGAAATTTCATTAGGAAGTCAAATTTGTTTATGATTCCTTTGTGTTGTATTTTGATCTTAAAATTAAAATGAATTCTGAGATACCCTGATACTCTTCTGATCTGATATCAAGCTCATAAAAAGGCTGTGCCATTGGTCCACTTCTGCATCAGTTGTTATTAAAGAAGCCTTCAGATTGATTGACTAAGATGAGATTTTCTCAACTAAGAGCTGTGTAGTGGTTTTTATAGCTGCCTACTCCTGTGGAAGAACTTGATCACTCATCCGTTCTCTGTCTATGTTCATCCCTCCATCTGCTTCGCTCCTTTAAACCCAAAGCCTGAGAAATACAGACATCCAAACACTCTCATTATCAGTCCGAGTAACAGTAGTCAGAAATAAACACTTGGATAGGTCGCATAGTCAAAGCCTGTCCAAGCTCTCATCTTCCTCATTAAAGCAAAGAATGACAGTAAATAAGAGCGACGTAGAAAAACACAAAGGCCATACTGCTTTTTGCACATTGTACTGATTAGCACAAGAAGAGGACGCATTTTATTGCTTTCAAAATTTGAAATGGTCGCCAGAAAATTAGCAAGAAAAGCAGAACATTAGCAAAGCCAAGGCTGCAATTTTCTGTCATTTAGTGCCCAATCCTATTCCAACGCTTTGTTTGTCTGTTTTACATTTGGTTTTTCTACATCCCAGGTGTCTGAAAGGTGCGATTACGTGTATGTCAACGGTAAGGAGACGCGTGGAAGAGTGAAGATGATGGTGAACTTCACCTACAGTTACCTGAGCTCTCAGCTGGAGATCAGTGTCTGGACGCCCCGGCTACCTCTGCAGATCGAGATGTCCGATCCGGAGCTCAGTCAGATCAGGGGCTGGAGGGTTCCTGCAGATACTGCCAGCCAGAGGTTAGAGATGTTTTTGTTTTAAATGAATCTTTTATAAAAAACTAATTTTTTCCTTTTTTTGGCGAACACGATGATCGTTTCGCTAGATAAGACCCTTATGCCTTGGTTAAAATAGTTTAGAGCCCTTTGAAGCTCAACTGAACTACAGAACTACAGTCTGGACCTTCAAACAGTTAGGGTTGTCAAAATTAATCGGGCAAATGCGCGTTTTCTCAGTGAATGAATTTGAGTGAATTACGGTGAAATGCAGCGACATCCAAAAGCCAGGGGGCGCTCTCGCTTAGAAACACCATTAGTGCCACAGAAGAAGTATCATTACTAACACTATTCCAGGAAATATCTAGAGGCATATTTATATCGTTGTTCTTCAAATTGTTTCAGGTATTTTCATGATAATAAAGAATATTTTAAATTATTGTGTTTGACGAGTGTTGCTTTTTTAAATGCACGTTATAAACGAGTCAAACTTGTAGTGATTTTAGATTGATAAGGACTTCCTACTGATCACGGAGCCATAGTACATGCACAAGCTGTGCATGAAACACTGAATCGGAGCCTTACGATTAAGAATTGATTTTAGACAGGTCTTTTAATGGGAGCGCGATGCATCGATGCACATCCCTACAAACAGTTGGGTTCTATTGAAGTCCAGTATATAGAGAACTAGTGGTGGCTCGTGACTGCTCATCCAAGGGGCGCAAATTCAAAATTAGAGTTTGGAGTGTCATGTGTGTTGCTCGTGTTTTCAAAATATGTGTTTGTTGCGTCATGTGCATCACGTGTTTTGTCATAAAAAGTGCCTGCTGCACACACGTCAAAACCGTTTATTATAAAAGAGATGCTCGCGTTCACAAAATACACGCAAGACATTCCCTTAAAACTAAACTCTGATTACGCAGATTATGCTAGTATCTGGCAAACGCGAGCATCTCTTTTATCATAAACCCCTTAGACGCGTCTGCAGCAGACACTTATTTTGACAAGACACGTGATGCACACAGGATCTCTCGATATGCAGAACACATATTTAAAAAATTATGAACCACACATGACGGGCTACATATGTTGTGATGAACTTCGCATCGTGCGCACTCGAAAAAATAAGTCACCGGCCGCTACTGTAGAGAACAATTCTGGAATGTTTTACTCAAAAAGCTTAATTTCTTTTTGATTGAAGTAAGAAAAAAGAACATCTTCGATGACATGGGGGCGAGTAAATTGTGATATTTTTTTTATGAAAGTGGATTAATCCTTTAAAAGCACAGCAGTGAAGCTACCTTTTAAGTCTGTCAAAGGATTTTTATTAAATATTAAAAATAAAACACTTTACTAACATTATTATAAAACTACCTCAGAAGAAAAATGTAAATTAAAAATTCTATATATAGATGACCTCTTTAAATAATGTGCACAGAATTTCATTAAGTTGCTGTTTTGTTTTATAATCTTGAGCTGAGCAAAAAATATACAACACAACCCACGTCTTACAGTATGCTATTCACATAGTTTGAAAACTGTTTTATATTGCAGATTTTTACATTACTGTAATCAGCCTTCTAATATGTGACCATGTTTGTGAAATTCAATCTAAAGTTAGTCTCATGATCTAATTATGAGATTAGGGGCAAAGTTTGATTTCAATTATTGATTTCACATTGATTTTTGACATGACCTTACTCACTCAATATTAAAGATATCAAGGTTGTTTTTTTCACTTAATGTTCCTTACATTATGTATGATGATCTTGTGAAGTAAATAGCAATCACAAAAACAACTTGAGCTGGGTTTTCACATATTTCAAAGCTCCAGAATGAGGTGATGACCTTTATGAAGTGTCTGGGAGTATTTACCTCACTGATTGAGTCTGATCCACAATATTCCAGCTCAGCGGTGTCAGTCTGGCCCGTCCTTATCAGCCCTTCCCTCAGTCATTTTCCATGCTCCATCGTGCCCTGGTAACAGGTGATCTCCCTCCGGAGCGCCGGATGGAGGTAAAGGGGAGGATGCGGACGCTGACTTTTTAATTACCGCAGAGTATTTTTCAGGCGCACCTGCTTCTGACGTGCCACAGGTTAACGCTACAGTTCGCTGTGGATATTCAGAAGATAATTTTTAATTACTCTCCCACTAGAAACAATCCTGACGGGTTAATTCATGTGTGATAAGTGTGCACACGAATGATGAAAGACAGATGGATTGAGCAGTTGAACAATTTTCAGAAACTGATGATGTGGAGTCTGAGGTATAAGTCTGGATGAAAGTCAGTTCTGGTTGTCACCTGGAAAATGCGGTTGTAAAGACCAAAATCTTTTATCTGAAGAATGAGTGAGGGGTGTAGTTAAATTCTGTATGATCTGGGTTTGATTTCCCAGACTTGATTCCCATTCTCTCGATAAAAGCGTCTGCCAAATGCATCAATTTAAATGTAAATAAAGTTGTTAAGTGACCAAACTGTTTTTTTGGGGGGAAAACCAGGTTTTATTTTGTGGGAAATGTAGCAGCTCTTTGCATCCTTCCGCCATATATTGATTGAAGTGAGACGATTCTTAAAGCCAATTTAAGTAAACAAAGACCAGATGTTCTGAGTCACAGATCCATCAAAGAATTGAAAGTCAAAAGGCATAAACTAGATAGTAGGCAAGTGTGTATTAGGCTACATGGCCATGTCCCGGGATGTTTTTGAGTCGCAGACCCTCTTTGCCTCAATGAGATACTGTAACACATATGCCCTTGATCTGAGGTGGTGCTATCCGTCTCAGCTTTTGTTTTGATTGCCTCTGTAAGAGCAGAAAATGTGTGGTTGAGTTGTATGAGTCAACTCATTACACCCGAGACCTCCGGTGACCTGACATTCCTCAACCAAGTACCGCCTGTCCTGTTTATACACCTGTGTTCTGTAAATGTCATGCTGTTTCTGGTGACGGTCGGGCGTTGTTGCGTAGAAGTGCAGAAGAGCGTGGCCTCTCCACCCGTCAGACTCACCATGTTAACCTGAAACTGCTGTTGTTTTTTATTTTGGATGGCTCGGGCTCATTATAAACTCTGGCACAGTCAGTGCGTCAGGCTATTCGCCTGACACTGTGCAGAGAGAAAATGCCTCACTGAAATGTGAATCAGTTCAGTGAATCAGAGTTCAGTTTTACAGCCTGTTGAAGCGACTTACCTGTTATAAGAGTCTAAAAGCAGCCGCTGCTGCTCAAGAGAATATAAATGAGATTTTTCTGGAATATATTTGACTTTTTCTGCTTCATTGTTATTTTCAGTCTTCATCTCAGTTTTCATTTTCCAGTGCTGGTCAAAATATTGAATGAATTTAAAAAATAAAATGAATTTATCATTGATTTGTAACTTTGCTACCAATGTTATTTTAGTAAAAATGTTAGGGCAGCAATTAACATGCAAGATGTTTCATACTGAATGAGGTTACATTTTTTACAGTTATACAGGTGTTTACAGTAACTGTTTTTATAAAATAGAATCGAATAGAATAAGACTAGACTAGAATAAGACTACACTAGACTAGACTAGAATGCAATAAGAATAGAATAGAATAGAATAGAATAGAATAGAATAGAATAGAATAGAATAGAATAGAATAGAATAGAATAGAATAGAATAGACTACACTAGACTACACTAGAATAGAACAGAATAGAATAGAATAGAATAGAATAGAATAGAATTAGAGTAGACTAGACTAGACTAGACTAGGCTATAATGGAATAAGAATGGAATAAGACTAGACTAGACCAGGCTAGAGTGCAAAGAATAAAATATGAATATAACAAGAGTAGACTAGATTAAAATAAGACTAGACTAGACTGCAATGAGAATAGAATACGAATAGAATTAGATTACAGTAGATTTGACTAGACTAGAGTCCAAAAAGAATAGAATATGTATATAATAAGAGGACTGTAGACTAGACTTGACTAGACTAGACTGCAATATAATAAGAATAGAATATAAATAGAATTAGACTAGACTTGACTAGAATGCAATAAGAATAGAATATGAATAGATTTAGACTAGACTAGACCAGAATGCAATGAGAATAGAATACGAATAGAATAAGATTAGAGTAGTCTAGACTAGACTAGACTAGAGTGCAAAAAGAATAGAATATGTATAGAATAAGAGAACTGTACAGTAGACTAGACTAGAATGCAATGTAATAAGAATAGAATAAGACTAGACTAGACTAGACTAGACTAGAATGCAATAAGAATAGAATACGGATAGAATAAGACTAGACTAGACTAGACTAGACTAGACTAGAATGCAATTAGAATAGAATACGAATAGAATTAGATTAGATTAGATTAGACTAGAATAGACTAGAGTGCAAAAAGAATAGAATATGTATAGAATAAGAGGACTGTAGACTAGACTAGAATGAAATGTATTAAGAATAGAATATGAATAGAATAAGACTAGACTAGAATGCAATAAGAATAGAATAGAATAAGACTAGACTACAATAGAATAGAATAGAATAGAATAGAATAGAATAGAATAGAATAGAATAGAATAGAATAGAATAGAATAGAATAGAATAGAATAAGACTAGACTAGACTAGAGTAGAATGCAATGAGAATAGAATACGAATAGAATTAGATTAGATCAGAGTAGACTAGACGAGACTAGAGTGCAAAAAGAATAGAATATGTATAGATTAAGAGGACTGTAGACTAGACTAGAATGCAATGTAATAAGAATAGAATATGAATAAAATAAGACTAGACTAGACTAGACTAGACTAGAATGCAATAAGAATAGAATAGAATAGAATAGAATAGAATAGAATAGAATAGAATAGAATAGAATAGAATAGAATAGAATAGAATAGCATAGAATAGAATAGAATAAGACTACACTACAATATAATATAATAAAAAAGAATAAGACTAGACTAGACTAGAATGCCATACGAATAGAATAGAATAGAATAGAATAGAATAAGACTACACTACAATATAATATAATAAAAAAGACTAGACTAGACTAGAATGCAATAAGAATAGAATAGAATGGAATGGAATGGAATGGAATGGAATAGAATAAGACTACACTACAATATAATAGAATAGAATAAAATAAGACCAGACTAGAATAGAATAAAATAAGACCAGACTAGACTAGACTAGACTAGAATGCAATAAGAATAGAATAGAATAGAATAGAATAGAATAGAATAGAATAGAATAGAATAGAATAGAATAAGACTACACTACAATATAATATAATAAAAAAGAATAAGACTAGACTAGACTAGAATGCAATAGAATATAATATAATAGAATAGAATAGAATAGAATAGAATAGAATAAGACTACACTACAATATAATATAATAAAAAAGAATAAGACTAGACTAGACTAGAATGCAATAGAATAGAATAGAATAGAATAGAATAGAATAGAATAGAATAGAATAGAATAGAATAGAATAGAATAGAATAAGACTACACTACAATATAATATAATATAATATAACAAAAAAGAATAAGACTTGACTAGACTAGACTAGAATGCAATAAGAATAGAATAGAATAGAATAGAATGGAATGGAATGGAATAAGACTACAATAGAATAGAATAAAATAAGACCAGACTAGACTAGAGTAGACTAGAATGCAATAAGAATAGAATATGGATAGAATAAGACTAGACTAGGCTAGAATGCAAAAAGAATAAAATATGAATAGAATTAGACTAGACTAAAATAAAATAGAATAGAATGCCATAAGAATAGAATAAGAGTAGAGTAGAGTAGAGTAGACTAGACTAGACTAGACTAGACTAGACTAGACTAGACGACTAGACTAGACTAGACTAGACTAGACTAGACTAGACTAGACTAGACTAGACTAGACTAGACTAGACTAGACTAGACTAGAGTGCAAAAAGAATAGAATATGAATAGAATAAGACTAGGCTACAATGCAATGTAATAAGAATAGAATATAAATAAAATAAGACTAGACTAGACTAGAGTGCAAAAAGAATAAGAGTACTGTAGACTAGACTAGACCTGATTGCCATGGATTAAAATTGAACAGCATACAGTGGTGAATAAAGAAATAAAATTACATTTATTATTGAAATTGATCTTCTCTGCAGATCCGGGCCGGGAGAAGATGATGTGGATGAAACGGTGAGGAAGGATCGGGGCTGTGGTCCACAGTACCAGAGCACCACCGTCCGTGTCCTCACACACTTTGAGGCAGAACCGGAGGAGTGGCAGGGTCAGCCAGACTTCCTCCTGGGCAGCGATTGGCAGGTGGATGTTACAGAGTTGGTGAGGGATTCGTTAAAGGTGGAAGATGAACGTGTGGCCAGGCTCTCGGAAGAACAGGTCCTCATCGGTCTGAACACAGGCACCACTAAAATCCAGGTGAGAAACAGGAAGATACACATCTTCTCATGCACCATAAAAACAAGGACAATCATGCAATCACAGCTGCCCAAGTGTAAGAAAAACAACTGATAGTTACAGCTGACTAAGCTGTAGCGCATCTGTGTTTATAAACCATAAAAATAATGAAAGGACGCCCTTGTTTTTTATTGGAAATGCCGGGCTGTCATTTATCTGTCACTCTGTGTGGATAAGAGGTGAGTCAGTCCGTGCTGTGATGTGACGTGTATGCTGTCAAATCAGGGCTCCCTCACAACTCTCATGTGCTGTCTGTTTGCAAATCTTGCTGCACTCATGACAAACACTAATCTTCTTTAAAGACCCACCGATTCAGTAGTATTCTCCTTTATCTATGACAACCACACAATCTGCCCTATAGACGTAACATATACATCTATCTGTCCAGACAGACACACGTGTACACACATACACAACAAAGATGCACTGGGTTGAAAAGCACTCATGCCGTTAAAAAGCTACTTGACAGCAAAATATATAAGCCTCAACCACAGTTGAAGAGAGCTTCGATTTTATCCATTTGCAGAAAATTAAAATCAGATAAAAACGCCAATAATGGCTGGGATAGAAAGCACGGAGAGCGTGAAAACAGTGCTGTCTATAGATTGACATGCACTCCCTGAAATCAAAAATCATTGAAGCTATGAGATGGACCTATCCATGAGCACACCACTTACCAAACTTCAATTGAGAAAAAAGACGAACTTTTTATTTTATAGCTGTAGCATCTTACGCAATATTGGGTAACGCCTTAGGCTTCCCCTTAACTTATTCTTATTTGATGTCTAATGAATAAATCTCTCAATTCCAATAGCAAATTAGGATCTTAAAATTAAGGCGGAATATAAATCCAAATCTAAATATATCTTTCCCTTGGCATAACTATATTTTAGATTGACAAACTGTTGCCTGCAGGCTTCCAGACAGTGTACAGATGATGGTTAGTTTGAAGCATGAGCCACGCAGACTGGTGACAGTGGAAGTCCTACTTACAGATAGGAAATAAATGGCTTTTGACACTTCATTATAACACAATAAATGCCGAAATACGGATGCCGCTGCTTTTCTGTTAATTAATCCGGATAGAAACTCTTCTCATCATGTTTAGTATCAAATCCCATTTTCATGCCCTTAGCATCAATAATTGTCATTTGGAGGAGGGTGGACAGCTGTCAGCTAGACTTATATTTTATATGAAACTGTTTACTTTATGATTTATGATATGGTTGACTGGTTATGTTTTTATGCAGGTGAAGTCTCCGTTGTCCGACTCGGTTCTGGCTGAGAGGATTATCCGGGTTGTGGATGATAAAGTCAGTATTACAGAGTTGGGAGTGCAGCTGGTCTCCGGTCTTTCATTGAACCTCCAGCTCAGCCCGGGAAGCAACCGGGCCATCGTCGCCACAGCTACCACACAGGAGACCATGCACAACCCCAATCAGGTCCAGTCAACTTAGATATAAGTGAAATTTATTTATTTAGACACCTGATATATGGGAATATATATATTCAGTTGGTCCAGAACATTCTGTGAAATATAACCATGATATCTTTAATATTGAGTAAGGTCATGCTAAAGATTGAAATCAATGATTGAAATCTAACTTTGATGCTCCAAATCTCATAATTAAATTATGTGACTTAAAGGATTAGTCCATTTTCTTTAAAAAAATCCAGATAATTTACTCACCACCATGTCATTCAATGTTGATGTCTTTGTTCAGTCGAGAAATTATGTTTTTTTTTTAGGAAAACATTCCAGGATTTTTCTCATTTTAATGGACTTTAATGGACCCCAACACTTAACGGTTGGTATGTAGCTTCAAATTGCAGTTTCAAGCACTCTAAATGATCCCAAACTAGGCATAAGGGTCTTATCTAGGAAACGATTGTCATTTTTGGCAAGAAAAATAAAAAATATGCAATTTTAAACCACAACTTCTTGTCTTCCTCTGGTCCTGTGTTGCGCCAGCGCGACCTCACGCAATATGTCAGCACGTCAAGAGGTCATGGATGACGTATCAAAACTACGCCCCGGTGTTAAGAAAGAGGACCGTTCCGACGTTGTTGTATGTCGAATGATACCAATTAATATCTTTGTGTCAGTTTATTGTTTAAAATCGTCTGCAAATGTGCATTTCATATATGTAACACGTGACCTTTCGACATCATTATGCAATTACGTGAGGTTGCGCTGGCGCGTCACACGACCGGAGATAGACGGGGGGTTGTGGTTTGGAGGTGCATATTTTTTGTTTTTCTTGCCAGAAATGGCGGTCGTTTCGCTGGGTGAAACCCTTGTGCATCGTTTGGGATCATTTGGAGTCCTGAAACTGCAATTTTAGGCTGCATTAGAGCTGTTGAGTGTTGGGGTCCATTGGAGTCCATTGGAGTGGGAAAAATCCTGGAATGTTTTCCTCAAAGGGCATAGTTTCTTCTCGACTGGACAAAGAAAGACATTAACATTTTGGGTGACATGGTGGTGAGTAAATTGTCTTGATTTTTTTGAAAAAATGTACTAATCCTTTAAGCTTGAATTTCACAATTAGGGTCACATAAGTTTAAGGGAGCTCTGATGCTGCCTGACAAAATCACAAAGTCAAAAATATCCAAGCTGTTGAATTGCTAACTGTATGGTCCTCAGACCACATACCATGTCAGTTTCTTTGTAATACACACTTGCCTAGTAATTATTTATTTTTTGTTTACGAGCAGGTGCAATCACCATAATGACTTTCGTCATTTTTGCAAAGTCCACTGACATGAAACGCATGCCTATGAAGAGCTGTGGTTTGTTAATGGATCACGCTGATCAGGGCTGCCCACTTATTCTGAGTCATGTCACTTTCTGATTAGTCTGATTTCACTAATCCTTTATATCGGCAGGGGTTTCCTCTCTTCCCAATCTTAATAGACATAAAACGAGCAGACTGGATGAATCTCCTGCTGATCAGTGCGTCTGTTCGTCTTGAAATTAGTTATAAACATTTGAACTGGTGTTGGGAAATCATATATGCGTGAATATTAGCATTGCAGAGAGTGGCTCACATTGTGTTTCTCTTTCCTCCCGCAGGAGTCTCTTGTCAGCGCATGGCTTCAGTTCAGTGACGGCTCCATGACCCCACTTGACCTTTACAACCCTGCTCATTTCGTCCTAACGGCGACCTCGCTGGACGACCAGGTGCTGTCTGTGAAAAAAGACAACAGGTGGAGGCCGGTGGTGGTGGCTAAGGGTGAAGGGCAGGGCATGCTGGTCCGGGTGGAGATGTACGGACCGGAATCGTGCCTGAAAACCAAACGGCGCACAGTTCTGGCTGCGGGCAACGCGAACGTCCACGTAAAGTTCAGCCATGGTGAGGAAACAGGAAACAGTGCGAGTGACAGGAGATACAGACCCAATGCCCCATATTATGGAGGATCTATCTCCGATATGGATGCTGGAATAATGAGCAGAGGAGCGACCACCATCAAGACCGGCATTTCCGGGAAAGCCAGCGGTGATAGGCTTTCAACCGGCGACATTCCAGTTGATTTCGCCGAGTTCCCAGCCCAAGCAGACCTTCCCACTGGACGCAACATGGAGGAGGACCTTCTGCAGACCCGTCGTGGCCTCACCGACCTAGAGATAGGCATGTACGCCCTACTAGGGGTCTTCTGCCTGGCCATCCTCGTATTTTTAATCAATTGTGTCTCATATGCCTATAAGTACCGTAACAAACAGCTCCCATTGGAGGGCCAGGAGACCATGGCTCATGCCCATGACTGGGTTTGGTTGGGCCATGATGCTGAGCTGTTGGAAAGCCAAGCAGGGTTGTGTTTAGACCAGGAGGAACTAGGTGGCACCATGGACTCCGGGTTGGGTCTGGAAGAAGGCAGCCAGCTTCTCAACGGTCTGTCAGCTCAGAAGAGCGTGCAAGGACAGGTCCACAGGTCCATATCTGACTCTGGATGTGCTGGACGGGATCACAAGAGCGAATCGTTGAACTCGCCCACCACTAAAAGAAAACGGGTGAAGTTTACCACTTTTAGCCACAGCAAACCCAGCAATGGATGCCCATCTATAAGCCCGCTTCTGATTGGTCAGAATGACATCAAATGGGTTTGCCCAGATATTGAGCTCGGGGACTCCAAAGAGCTCCGAAATTATATGGAAAGGTTAAATGAGAACGCTACAAAAAATATTGCATAGTGAGGGTTGTAGTTATTTATTTATGTATTTTTCGGACAAGTGTAGCTCACCCATATGCCTTCTGGGTTAGGTGGCGATGGTTTGGGGGTGGGGGGTGTGTTGGCCTGACTCTACTGCACTCAGACAGACCCACATCTCACCATGAAAAGACAAGCCATTCATCTGGTCTTGTTTCCATGGCAACTGTCATGAGGGTTCATCATCAGGATAGAAGGAAAACAGAGATGGCTATGAAACTACTGAGGATGTAAAACCATGAGAACATTGGAGTGTGAGATATTGTTGCTATATTTTCGCTTGCCGAGGATATTTCATTTTTATATTACAAGTTTTGTTTTCCTTAACACACTGAATGCTTGCTGGTGGCATACTTTCTAGTAAGTGGATAACAAACTACGAAACAACGAAGAGTTGACAGTTAAACATATCAGTAGCAGGCTGGAAACTGAAGCATTTCCATAATGATGATGATGATGATGATGATGGGAGACCACATTTTGTAAGATTTTACATATTTTTATACATCTCCCCTCCTTGTCCACGTTTGTGTCTAGCTAATTTATTTCTCCAAAGTCTTAACTTACATATGTAAATGCATGTGAATTCAAAATTCAAGGACAAATATTTTGGGACTTTTGTCCAGCAACAGCGTGTGAATGATCATGTATATACTGTAAAGCAGAGACTTCTGGGAAACGGGCAGACAAATGACCCTCCACGAGCTGTTGAGCAAATTGTATTGTTGTAGGTAGTGTTATCAATATTGTATAATACGTTGTTTACAGTATTAGAATGATAGATGGTATGCACTCCAATTGCTTTTGTATGTGCGCCAAAGCTGTGCATTGCCTCTTTGTCAAACTTTTTCGTTTTTTTTCGTTGTCTTTCGGTTTTGCTTTGCTGTTTTTTAATGTACAGAGCACATGTAGCAAACACTTGCAACCAAGGCTTTGAATCGGTTCATGGAACGAAAACAAAAACCAGAAACTTAAAAAATATATGTTCCGGAACAGAATCGTTTATTTAAAATAATGGTAACCGGTTAATTCCGTTATTTTTTTTGTTCTTTGACAAGATTTCTGTGCAATATGACTCGAAGTTCACTTCCGGTCGTCGTTGACTCATCTGAGAAATGAGAAGCTTGCCACCAGCAAGTAGCCTACTTAACCCAAGTCTCTAATGCTCAATCAAAATAGGTAAATATTGTAGGCTACCAAGTATCTCAAGATGTTTGTTGTTTTAATACTAATTAGTGGTGTAGTGGATCGCATTTGATCCGTGATCCGTACAGTTCACGACCAACAGTTCGGCTCACATGCGATTCACGGATTAATAAGCAAATTTAAATAGAGTGAAAGTTGATCATTTGCATCTGTTTCAAAGGCTTGCAAATGTTAACACTTAATTGATTTTAAACAATTTAACCACAAAAAGGCGCCATTTTTTTTGTATGCACAGAAGCACATGCGGTTGAATGTTTCCGGTCCAACTCCAATCAAACGTGATTATCCCTATGCCCTTCAAAGATCAGAACTCTTGATGTAAAAACTTGAGAAAGAGTTGCGCTACTGTGTCTCATACTGTAGTCCATTAAAATACATTTAGCAAAAAAGCACTGAAAAACAACGTAATTTTCACTTTATGTGGAGAGACTATTTATGCTGCATCTTCTTCCCGATGCTCCTTTTGGAATTCGTCCTCCGTCTGTGTGTATGCGCATGTTTAAGTGCACTCAAAAGTGCATACACGGAGAGATGCGTTTCAAAAAGCAAGCGAACAATCCATCTCTTGACAGGACACATACAAACAAAATGATCTTGAAATACCACAGTATTCTTTTTCTAATAAAAACATTTGTTTATGTCTTAAGTGTATGTATATATGAGGGTCTGTGCTTATCTTAAAGAGACAGTAACCTCAATTAACATATGTAGACTAATAATTTAAGTTTAATGTCGTAATGATCAGCCTACTTATTTGTATGTCCCACAGCTGACATGGAACATAATTAACCGGTTCGGGAACTTTATTTTTTGTTCGAACCAGTTCAGGAACATCAATTTTAGGGTTTCCGAAAAACGGAAACGTTAAATACCGTTTCTGTTCGGAAAACAAACCAATTGGGGAAAAATCTGGTTCAAAGCCCTGCTTGCAACTCCTTGAACAGGTAAAATTTCATCTATTCAATTAAACATCCCCATGACTAACCTAAAGCTTAGGTTAAAGTTGATTGGATTGGGTTAGTTGGCATTTAATCCTCAGGTACACTCTTAAAAATGAAGGTGCTTCACAAGAACTTTTTTTGGTTCCACAAGGAACCATTTAGTCAAAGGTTCTTTTTTGATACATTTTTATAATCTGAAGAACCTTTTTTCACCATTAAGAACTTTTGTGAAACAGCAAGGTGCTTCAGATGTTAAAGGTGCTTTAAAGAACCATTTAGACAAAAGGGGTTCTTCTATGGCATCGTGAAGCATTTTCATTTTTAAGAGTGTAACGTGAATAATGCACATGACAATTTTACAACTAAACATATTGATTAAACACATATGTATTAGTGTTCCTCAGTGTTTTTAACTGTTAACCCGTAACCATTTAGTCTACAGGTAAGTTAAATTATTTCATAGTTTTATTTTAAAGGGATAGTTTATTCTGTCATTATTTTCTCATAGTACGAGAAACAAATATTATGGAAGTAATGTGATAAATATGAAGAAGATATGCTGATAAATGATGGGCACACAGTTGACGGTACCCATTAAATTCCATCATATTTGTTTTTCCTACTATGGAAGTCAATGGTTACAGTCGGCTGTGTGCTTACCATCATTTGTTAAATTATCTTCTTTTGTGTTCATCAGAAAAAAATTATTTCATAGAGGTTTAGAACAACATGAGGATGAGAAAATAATGACACAGTTTTCATTTTTGGGTAGATTGTTAGGCAACTAATTTCTCAAGAAATGTGTGTTGGATGAAAATCCCTAAAAACTGTATAATTATGGGATTTTTTTGCTGTTTCCGGTTCAACCTGTATCTTTTTTATTAAAACAAAACAGAAAAGTACATTTACAGCTCAGCCAATTTTAGCAGACCTCTAACATTTGGATTTCTCGTGTGTTTATTTTAATGATTATCTGCTGATCAAGGTTGCAGTGCACAAAAAACTGTGATAGTCTATTTTCATTTTATGTGAATGTTTTATGTAGCATTTTATTGTTATGTTACTTTAAAAAGGTCTTACATTTATTTCTATAACTGTATATAACTTTATTTTCTTGTCTTGTTTAAGCTTAAAGCGCTCCCTAATTGCATATCATTGTCATACGCTACACAAAAATAATATTTTGATATTTGCATAGTAAATTAACCATAACATCCTGCCTTTCCACTTTTTACCAGTTGATGGCACTGATTTCTAACCTCTGTTGCCTCAGAGGACACAGATTTTGATGGTCATTTCCCTTGACAGGCTCATGACCCGAGACTCAGAATAAAGGTTACACGTTACTGCTGTATTACGTTGTGCGGATATTGCATATGTTGCGACTCAACCCTGGCTTTGAAACTACTATATACGGTCCGATGCTGCGCATGAGGTATGTTTTGAGAGCAGACTATAATTTTACCTCATTTAACTGCAGTGAAGCAGAGTCTTTAATGAGAAGTATGTTGCAGCTGCTTCTGAGCACCGTGTAATTCAAAGGTTATTGCACACACAATAGCTCTGGGTGTGAGATATAGGCCATTTCTTGGTCTTGCACATTAAAGAATCATTAGCACTAAGATCTCAATGTTGGATGGTGCCGCTCCCACCCCTCTGAGATCGGTCATACTAATTAATGATCACTGTGGTGAGTCTTTACTCCGTGTTAATGTGACATTACCATACAAACCTTCAAGCTAAATGATTGCACCCATTTGACCACACAGCTGACGTACCACTTAACGCATTCTTTACTTTTTTCGACTCGTCCATCTCAGTGAAATTTTGACCCGTGTGACCCGTTTATTTGAAAGAATGTTTTGGTAGCTTATTGATATTCCCCGATACGCCCTGTTAATGTATCTTTTATTATGGTAATCTGAATGTCGACCGGACAGAAACAGCCTTGATTTCTTTCTAATACGCTCACAAATACACAAAGAGAGGGCATTCGGCACCCAACTCCATCCAAGGAGACGACTGAAACAATGCCAGTTCATTACCGAAAATCATACGTGCGTTTTTAGATGCGCAGTTAATATCTCTCCCAGCGGTATACGCCTTTTTGAGATCCAAATTGAGGCACTGCACACTTAACCCTCAGAGGGATGCGTCTGGAATTGGGTCTGTTTTCTTCTTTTATCTCAGCTGATATTTCCGTATTTGGGTCTCTGTTTTGTACATCTCGGAGGAATAACACGGGAACGTTCTAAATTAAATCATGACATTAGGACTTGTCTGTCAGGATCTGTATTAATACGGTTAATGTCGTAGGCAGGTTATCGCCTCCCTAAAACATTAATTTCTTTTTAAGCTATTCAGATGTTATGAAACAAAGGGTGAGGTGATAACATCATCTCACCATCTTTCATTAGCCGAGTTTTTATGAAGAACATCTTTTTTAATCTAGTCCTCTGCTAGTTAAACACTGTATAAAAGACAACGTGATCTCACAAAGTTCCGTGGGATGGTCACGGAAGTTTTTGCTCATTTTTTGCGTGGCATTCTCATGGATCTTCGCATTTTTCCGTGGCCCTGTTACGGACTGTCTTTTTCCGTGGCATTTTATGGATTGGTTACTCAACTGCTTTTTCGTATTTTCAAACCATTTTTGCTTCGGTTTAGGGTTAGATTTGGTGTTTGCGTTAGGATGTCACTTTAAGTCAGTGCATTTCAATTATTTTCTGTCACGCCCCCCCAGGGAGGAGGAAACATTTCGCGCAACTCTCCGCCATGACTGTAAAATAGTATAATTTGTCTATAAAATGACACATCTGCAAAACATTGTATCCTTATTAACATTAAAGAAAACACAAAAATACAAATATTGATCAACTTACAACAAAGAATAACTTTATTAACATTGTTTTTTAGTCTGTAACAAAAAAGACTTAAAATGCATCAATTTGCCTGAAAAAAAACAATCCTTATTTAAAGTATAGGCCTAATATATTTTGACCATTTGATACTGAAATTAAATTAAATATAATCAATAAATATAATCAGGCTTATCAGCGTGATTGGGGTGTAATATCTTTAAGTGACAGTGCAAAAAAATCACTTCCTGAATAAGTATTTTCCCCGGGGTCTCGCGCCACCAACCCCCCCCACCCGTTGTCGCTTCGAGAACCGTCCCCACCCCCCCACCCCCCCGGAGGTCCCGCCCCACTATTTGAGAAGCACTGCTTTAAGTATTGGTTTATACTATTTTTTCTTTTATATTTTCTGATTTTTAAACAATTGTCGCCTGGCGTTGCGGTTAGAGTTGGGTTTGGGTAAGGATGTCATTACATGTAAATCTAACCCTAATCCAAAGCAAAAATGGTAAGAAAATAGGACAAACCAGTTGAGTAACCAATCTATGAGAATACCACGGAAAAAAAGACAGTCCGTAGCAGGGCCACGTAAACGGAGATCCGTGAGAATGCTATGGAAAAATGAGCAAAAAATTCCGTGACTATCCCACGGAAATTTGTGAGATCGATAAAAGATGTCCCTGTAGCTCAACTGGTGGCTACCCAGTCTCACGAAATTTCGTGATGTAGTCACGTACATTTTTAAGATTTTTTTTGTGATATTGTCACGAATTTCCGAGTTTTTTTTCGTGATCGTATCACGAATTTCTGATTGCGTGTCATTGTCACATATTGGTTACTTAACAGCTTTTTCCTATTTTCAAACCATTGTCGCTTCGGTTTAGGGTTAGATTTGGTTTTGCGTTAGGATGTGACTTTAAGTATTGGTTTATAAAAAAATTCTAAATTTTTTTTTATATTTTCAGATTTTTAAACCATTGTCGCCTGGCATTAAGGTTAGAGTTGGGTTTGGGTAAGGTTTTCATTTTATGTAAATCTAACCCTAAACCGAAGGGACAATGGTACGAAAATAGGACAAAACAATTGAGTAACCAATACGTGAAAATGACATGTAAACAGAAATTTGTGATACAATCCCGAAAAAACGCCGAAAATAATTGAAAATTTCACGAAATTTTTTTTTAATTTACGTGAATATATCACAAAATTTCGTGAGACTGGGCTATGCATTGCAGTAGCTGCGCAAAAGGTCATGGGTTGAAATGTTTACCTTGAATTCACTGCAAGTTGCTTTGGATAAAGTGTCTACCGAATGTATAAACATAAAATAGATGATAGGTTTTGTCAACAACCAATAACTGCTTTGGTGGGTTTTATAAATGGATCTGTCATCAACGTCTTGACGGTAGCGCATCATTTACAGACAGATATATGAAATGTCAATCATCTTGGGAATGTGAAACTTCCACATTGCTTATTCTCTCACAGACAATATCCCATGACATGAACATTTGGCTTTACAAGAATTGATACAACTGGGAGAAGCGTATATTCCGGATGATTTTGCCATGTCTAGTACAACAGTAAACTGGCTCTGTCTTGCTTTCATGTGCTGTTCAAAGTGTATCTTCTCACACTAACAGAAAGAGCGTGACAGACCGAACCACAGAAACTGATAGCAGCGTAGCGCATGTGAGATGAGAACCAACATACGCTTGAAAGTCCATTTCAGAATTAAAGCTGAACCAATACTACACTTCTGTCAGAAATAGAAATCCTATATAAAGAGGACTTACTAAAAAAAGATATGCAAGGGTGGTGTGGTCAATTAAAAAAGTAACATTATATAAGTTAAGGATGATGTAAGGGTGAATAAATAAAAACAGAACTTTTATTTTGGGGTGAGTTGTTCACAGTTTCTGTAATTCCCCATTCGATGCTTAGATCATATAGGTTTAAATTTCAATGTGGGTGGATTGTTTAAGCACCGTGCATTTGCAATTGAATTATCAGACCAAGAAATAAGTCTTCGGTACACAGTGTCTGAGGAGCAATTATTTTAGGGTGACATAAATTGTTAGCGCACCTATACTCCGAGGCCTACGGCACAAAACAGTGGGCTCGGTATTTAATGGACCAAACTAACAAATCAGATTATCTGTGTCACTGTAACTCTACTCTATAACCCTAACTTAGCGCAGGCCAATAAATCACATCACAATCTTCTGGCGACACAGAAGAGCACACTTTGTGAAGCCGTAAAAGCTGCATTAACTAAAAAAGATGCTTTTATTTTGCTTCACCTTCCTCTTTCCTGCCAGCGCTGGTGTCTAAATAGAGCTGTCTTTTGGGAAACAGAGATTAGATGTGATGTTTGAGAGGTTGCAACCATGAACATGAATGTTAAAGCCACTTCATTATTCAGCCAAAGTCAACCTGTTCTGCTGTGCTAAAAACATTTATCTGGTAGTACAGGTGTAGATGACATAACTAGTACACAACTGTAGCCAGGCAGAATGCTTAGATGTACATACCTGTATGTGATCCAGTGTGTGAAAACCAAGGGGCAACCTTCCGGTCTCTGTCGTGAAACCAACGCGGAAGTGACTTATATGCTGGCTCCAAAAAGGAGTCAATAGATCCAAAAGCCTGTTTTTGGTCTGTATAGCTAATTTTGCCCTTTATGACAACTTTTTTGTAACTCATCTGTTTAAATTATATTAAGCCTTAAAGTTCTGTATAATGAGGGAATGACCTCTTAAGTGACCTGGTGAACTGCCGCTATGTCACTATCGTCGAGCTAGGCAGGCGTGGTTTTAGAAACCAGTCACCTTAGGTCTTCCCACCTCTATCCCATTAAAGGTTTAGTCCATTTTCTTAAAAGAATTATCCAGATAATTTACTCACCACCATGTCATCCAAAATGTTGATGTCTGTCTTTGTTCAGTCGAGAAGAAATTATGTTTTTTGAGGAAAACATTGCAGGATTTTTCTCATTTTAATGGACTTTAATAGAGCCCAACATTTAATACTTAACTCAACACTTAACAGTTTTTTTTCAACAGAGTTTCAAAGGACTATAAACAATCCCAAACGAGGCATAAGTGTCTTATCTAGCAAAACGATTGTCATTTTTGACAAGAAAAATAACAAATATGTACTTATAATTTCAATCACTCTTGTTTTGTTTTTTTGGATTTTGGGTTTAGTAAAAGGTTAGGGTAAGGGTTAAAAAAAGTTTAATAAACACATTTTGGTTATGAGAGTTTGGGTTTAGGGTTAGGGTGGGTAAGGGGTTAAAAATTATAATTTCAATCACTCTTGGAGTTGGAGTTAGAATTAGGGTTTGAGTTAGGATGTCAATTTATGTAATAAAAAGTTGTTGTAACCCTAAACCCAAGCAATTTTGTATTCCACGACTTTTCACAATGCATGCTATTTATACACATTTCATGAGAATGGGTTGGTTATCCATAAGTGATGTGCAGTGACGTGCTGCCAAGAGGGTGACGGCACGCTCCGCCTACCTTGGGCTTGATAAATGCTTTTTACAAACCTACACGTGACGTCACAGACACTACGTCTACATTTTTTACAGTCTATGTTGAAAACCCAGCTCAACTGGTTTTTTTGCGATTTAGTGTTTTTTAAGATCAATGACTGAAATGAAACTTTGATGGTCCTAATCTCATCATTAAATTATGAGACTTTAGCTTGGATTTTACAGACAGGATCACATTTAATAAAATACCCTGCTAGCTTATTCCTTTGAGAATCACGTCTGTTGTTTTTGCAGTTTGTTGATGATTTTTTATTCAAAGGCAGTAGGTGAAGGAATATTTTATATGCACATAGTCAAATGTGTGCATAATCCTGCTCGTGTTTTGGCCTAAAATATGCTGCATAACACTGTTTTATGAATACAGATATTAAGACAGACCGTGACTCATGAACACTGGCAGTTCTGATTGCTGCAGTATTCAGTTTTTAGTTATAGTCAAAATATTTTTATTACTCTTTAACCCTTTCGTCAAACTCTAAATCAAAAAAGGTGCTTATTGCTGTATTGTCAAGCAAGTATAAACCTTCAGCTCTGAGAAAATATTAATTCTGCATTCGGAGAAGCACCAAACCTTCCCTTTCTCTTGAGGCCAAAGATTAGGGTTAAACCTTGCATGCAAACTAGCACACGGCTCTCAAAAAAGCATTTATGTTATGTCTTTATTTCATATACCAGATAGTGTGCTAATGAATGAAATTGCAAAAGTTAGTATGAGATAGGGAGCGTATATACCAAAGCATTTAACGCGGCTGACAAACACTTTGCGGATGCCAACTTTGCCGCTTTGGTTGCTAAAATACTTATCAGTTGTATTGCGGCGGTTGGTTGTTGTGGTATTTTGCTGTATTCATGCGTCATTACCGTTATATTGTGATGACAACACTTGACCTTTAACTCGAAGCTGTTCACATCCTCAAACTGTGGATTATGCGTTTCTGTAGCAACATAAGATAATTACAACATTAAATTACATTTTAAAGAGTACATATTTCATTGCTAAAAAACGTTATTTTGTGTATTTGGTATAATACAATGTGTTTGCGTGGTTTATGGTTAAAAAACAACATTATTTTCAATATACCGTACATTTTTGTAGCTCCAGATATCCTGCCTTCCTCAAATGCATTGCTTTTGTATAAAAAACTAATTGATCTGAAAAGCGCTGTGTCACTTATTGGCCAGCTAATCTGTACTTTTTGATTAGCCTTAATACCTCTGACTCAGCCGGAAATGTGACGCTCCTTACCATGTTTAAAAGATTTGCTCACAATGCAAGGCTGTGAGTCAGAAGCTGGGGGAATTATGATAATGACCGTCGCGTCCACGTTAACCGGCCCAGGAAGTAAACGGTTGCCTACAATCCGTGTGTTTGTTGTAGTCCAAGAAATTTATGTTGGAGACGATAACTCGCGTCATCGTTTACTTTGGGGTTTGTACCTTTTGCATATTGTTAACATGTACTAATACACACTTACACACCAAAGGAAATGTAAAATTGTGAATTGGACCATAGTTGCTCTTTAATGCTTCTACTATTGCAGAACACAGAAAGTGTGTCAGTTAACAATAATACTTTCCATGTTTTGTGGGGACATTCCATAGACGCAATGCATTTTATACCATACAAACTGTATATTCTATTTCCCTTATACCTACCCCAGTCCCTAACCCCAACCATCCCAGAAAACTTTCTGCTACTTTAGATTTTCAAGAAACATCATTCTGTTTGATTTATAAGCTTGTTTCCTCATGGGGACATCAAAATCTCCCCACAAGGTCACAAAAATACTGGTATTCCTATCTTTGTGGGGACAATTGGTCCCCACAACGTAATAATTACCAGGTACACACACACACACAGGTGTCAATGAATTATGCACTGCTACAACTGCTCCTTCAATAAGAAAGTAAAAGGTCTGATATGCTCTAAAAACAAAAAATCTCAAAGCAGAAATTAAAGGCAAAAATTGAAATGTCACTGTAGTGCTAGAGCAGTGTTGTGCAAGTGTTACTATTGCCATTGCTGAAATTTAAGATTAATGATTTTTCCAGGTCACTAACCTGATGTATTAAACTTTGCCCAGTAGTTACATTTATACAGCGATGTAATGTAATGACATATTGACAATATTTGTGCTCATATTTGATTACATATGAGATGGGCTGTGTTTACAACATTTTGCGAAATCGTGCCGAAGCATTGCGATTCCGACGCCCATCCTGGTATTGTTACTGTTCTGCCTATCGACTTGCTTTTGACATCTAGTCTTACCATACAGAAACTTTTCAGCGATGTAAACTCCTACAACAAACTCTCTGACACTCATCATCACATTTCTCCAGCATCTCATTCTGTTGCAAACACATGCACACACAAGCGTGCACAGTGTGAAGCAATGACACCCATAAAGGATGCACATGAATAGTCCATTACTGCCCTAAAGACGAAAGAGTCCGCAGTGACAGCTGCATAGTCCTCTTTCTCCCGGCCGCCTCCTGCTTTATTTTCAGTATTAAATCTGAGCCACACTGCTGGAAGTCTTTCTATCATCTCATTCTCTCTCAGCACATACAGACGCCTTCTGCCCCTAATCCACTACAGTGAGGATCCACACAACTGTGAGGAAGTTCAGGCTTAACCCCCAACAAAATTTTATCTTTTTAAATCTCACAGAGAATTTGTGTCAATCCTTATATCCTGGAATTTTCTTCACTGTTACAGTGTGTATTGTGTATGTGTGTGTGTGTGTGTGTGTGTGTGTGTGTGTGTGTGTGTGTGTGTGTGTGTGTGTGTGTGTGTGTGTGTGTGTGTGTGTGTGTGAGATATGTATCAAATGCAACATGATCTCATGGAAATCCGTGTATAGTCACTGAATATTTGATCACTTTATTCGTGACCATGTCACGGAATTCAGCTTTTATCCGTGACGGGACCACGGATGTCTTTTTTGTGTCACTCCCACGGATTTCTCGTGTCATTTTATGTATTGTTTTCTCATTGTCGCTTGGGGTTGGGGTTAGAATCACTTTCTGTTACATTTTTAGACATGCTAACCCAAACCCCAACTCCAGGCAAGAATAGTTTTACAGCTGAAGAAAGACATGTAGTAACCAATACATAAAAGTACATCCTAACCAAAACCCCAAATCTAACCCTAACCCCCAGTGACAATGATTTTAAAATAGGAAAAAAACTATGAGAAAACAATACATAAAATGACACGAGAAATCCGTGGAAGTGACACGGAAAAGACATCCGTGGTCCCATCGCAGAAAAAAGCTGAATTCCGTGACATGGTCACGGATAAAGTGATCAAATTCTCCGTGACTATAACACGGATGGTCAGGAGATCATGTTGCATACGATACATATCACAATACATTGGGCCACCAGACTGTGATGTGCCGATCGATTACAATGATGCGGTGCATCACATATCACTGTAAAATATACTGAAATTGGGGCAATACCCTTTTAAAAACTACCCCTTTGCACCTAAAGAGTTCATATTAGTACCTCCAAAATTGGTATAAATGTATACATATATGTTCCTAAATTGTACATATTAGGTCCTTTTTAAGGAGTACTGCCCCAGTGACCGCTAGGGACCATATTTAACAATTTTTTTCTGAAAGTGTAGGGTAACATCTCAAGAAATCTTTGTGCATTTGTGCTGGAGAGGAAGTGTATGTATTAATCAGCTGGTGAGTTGTTGATTTCCGGTGTGATCAGTCTTGTAGGGTAGAAGAGGAGAACAGGGTACCGGAGGAGAGCAGGGCACAGATGTTTGCGCTTGTGAGCATGTGCAGAACTTTGCGTGCTTTAATCACATGGAAGCGGGCCATCATCATCATCATCATCATCGTCGTACAGGACCATCCAAGCTTAACACAGGGTGGGGTCACCAGCAGTGCACAGACAGAGGTAAACAGCATGCAATTACCAATCGACTCCGACAAGGTAAAAAATGGCAGATGGTCCCTTAACCGAGACCAAACGCTGTTGCGTGAGTGGATTTTTAACTAAAGCAAGATGAATAAAACGAGTTCTTATTATGGTTTTGCTCAGCTATTTTGCATCATTTTAGATTTCATCCTTGGTCTTTGGCTGTCTCTGTAGTGTAGAAAGCTGAGTAGGACACGATTCGAAATGCAATTTGCAGATTTCAAGCCAAATAAGAGAAGCGAGGCAGCCAGATTGTTCGAGAGAAAAAAAATATAGGGAACGATGAACGCACAAAGTCATTTTTCTAAACGAATATCATCACGTGGTTCAAAAGGCGTGCAGCTAAATTTCCCTCGGAGGGTTGGAGCTGATGATTCGCCCTGTCGCTTCGAATTAACGAATAAACCGTTCGACCCCTCTCTTTTATAGGAATGAGAAGAGAACAGACACTTCTGATCAATATAATGGAGAAAGAGTCATTTGTTTCTCAGGCAGTTTCAGGACATTGGACAGCTCCCTCATTCACGGCCCAGTCACGTCTCGTTCCCAAGCAAATGCAGCTCTGAAACTTGCAGGATGAGGGAGGGGAGATGGATATTTTTGAGGATGTTTGTGTGTACGGAAAGACGGCCAGACTATATCAGACGGAGGGGCTATACGGCCTCAGTCCACATCCTGCCGTGGCTTTCGAAACAAACAGCACCTCTGGTCTTTGAAAACAGTGTGGTGTCTGCACTGCATGTTGCCACAGTTTCCACACAAAGAATATTCATTTATTTAAGCCTGGCGTCCTACTGGGCATCGCTGCACCGTGAGTGTACAAAAGATCAGCTCTCCTCTCTTAGTGGCACCACATACTCGCTTGCATTTACAAACACTCATTTGCCAAGAGAGCTGAGGGCATGAGTTCAATCTACGCCAGAACTGGTATTGAGATGCAAATACTGATATCACAAGAATAAAGATTCTAGCAATATCCACAAATCAAGTAGTACTTGGGGGTTACATTTGTTTTTGGATTAATATAAAACTTTCTCGTCATCCTTTTGTGCTCAAAACAGTACTGCTGTGACAAACACATTCAGCAAATGTCAGTGGCATTTTCAGAATATCCTGAATTAACCGACATTAAAGGTGCAGTGTGTAAATTTTAGCGGCATCTAGTGGTGAGGTTGCGAATTGCAACCAACGGCTCAGTCCACTGCTCACCTTTTGCTTTTGAAACACATAGAGAAGCTGCAGTAGCCGCCACCGGACAAACATGTCATCGTTGGAGACAACTTAAAGTTTGTTCGTTAAGGGCTTCTGTAGAAACATGGCGGCACAAAATGGCGGCTACCATGTAAGGGGACCCGCAGTGTATGTAGATAAAACGTTTCATTCTAATGCAATAAACACATAACGGTTCATTATGAAAGGTCTTTATACACCCCTGATAATTTAGTTTTGTATATTATTTTGCATTTCTGTCAAAAGAGATCCTTCTAAAAATTACACACTGCACCTTTAAGTGAAGTATATAATGCATATGCAGGTATTCAAACTAAGATCTCAACACTGGGATTGGGAGGGGTTACTGGGACAGTTGCAGTGGGCGAATGGTTTCGGATTAGAGAGCGCAAGCAAGGGCTTTGTGCCCTGCACAACTCATTAGTTCAGAGCTAATCCGGATTTCCAGAAGAGGGCCTTTGGTGCCCGAACTGCCTTTTGGAAAGCTGGATGCTGCTGTTCTAGGCACTGCATACATGAAATCGGGAAAAAATTCCCTGAGATGAGCTCTGCCATACTCAGAATCTCAATTAGCCGTTGACTCATATGGGTTTTCCAAACGCTTAACAGTATGTATATGCCAATATGAAAACTCTGGCCCAAAAGTCTGAGCCAGCTTGTGATAATGCTTTGATTTTGCATTTTCTAATTTAATACAATTTTTCAGTTTAAAATAAATATCATTAGCATAACAATTTCAGTGGAAAATTTATTTTTATGGCATCAGGCCCAACCCAATTATTTCTGTTAGGCTACTCCAACATTACTTGTGCCAAAAAGTGACTTAAGCCTCAGTGGAAGCAAGAAAATATGACTTTTTTGTAGAAAGAGATGAAAATGGTCAACTTATTTGTTTTAGTTATTCACTAGACAATACATTAGTGGAAATGTTTTCGTCCCGCGAGCGGTTTACCGAGCCATTTGCAAGCCTAACTTCCTCTTATGCAAAACCATTCCTAAGACACAACTCAATTCTCTGGTGTGCTCGGCGCAACTCTCAAAAGTATTTACCTCTGAAACACAGCTAATTTGTAACCATACCTTTGAGGTTTGACAACCTGCGTGTACATATGTGTGTGCGCTTGTTTGTTTTCTTGCGTTTGTGCTTTCTGTCAGCCGGTCTCATGTTTGACAGTGGAGAAAATAACCTAATTACCATGCATCCAGATCGTTTAAGCTGCCAATTCCCGGCGGGACGCCCGTGTACACGAGCTGGTGGAAGTTCTCGCTACAAAGGTGTTTGGAAATGAAGCCAGGGCAGATGCACGCAAAGGGAGGATGCTTCGGGTTCTTATGCTAATCATCAGCAAGCACTATCTCTGTAGGGAGGACCTTCAGGTCTTTAGAGAATATATTGCATGCTGCATAACCAGTTGGATTCAGTAAGAGACATTAAATATGGAAGGTCTCATAGCCGGACAACGAATGCAGTCGCTGTTAGCAGTTGCTATATGCTAGGCTAGTTTACGCCTAATAAACTTTGACTGGTACGCTTTAACATTTAATGAAGCATGACCTATAATACTCATGGATGAATTTAAGTTGTTATGATGTTATTGCCAAATGTGAAATTTACAGGCGGTTAAGTACCCATGGTATTTAGATTTACACCATTGGAAAAGCCGCTGATTGATTTACAATAATTTATGTATCAGATGATTTTATCCATTGAATAAAATTTACATGAATTGACAAACACTATATCATGGTAATAGTTTTGTGATTGTGATTATTATAAATGCTGGCCACGAGTGCCATCAGGGCTAAATGAACTGACCTTTATTCAGTGCATTAAAAACATCAAACGCAGTGATACGAATGGTTGGCAGCATGCGGTTGAGCCCTCTGGATATTTACCACCAACACCAATAGTGTATTTACATTTGACATTTTTGTGTCTGATAATACAAAAATATATACGTATGCACTAATATACTGTATAAATATATGAAGAGTTTGGTTCCAAAACGCAATAAATTCATTTAGACTAATTTGGGTAAAAACGTGTTTTCTATACCAAGAAAGTGACAAGATGAAAACCTTTATTTTCTGTTACAAACTTTCACATAGCATCTTTAGGTTAAAATAACATTTAAATTTCAATTCCATCATTTTATTTTCAAAGATTTATTATAAAAACTATTTTTTTGCAATAAGTTTTTTTTTCAAAATGCTATAAATCTATTGAATCAATATATAAATGTGCATTCATCTTTGCCATGTTTGTTCATTTAGTTGACTAGTTGTACACACTGATTAAAAAAATAAACATTAATGGCATTAATCAAAACACTTTGTAATATTAAGAACACTGTCATTGCTGCTGTCATTCTTGGGATGTTGTCGCTGAACTTTTTTGACAGCGATCACCTGTAAAATGTTTTGGTCCTGCTCGATTTTGATTGACTTCGAGTAAAATAATGGAAAGTTTTCCATAAGATCCCCTGGGTCAATGTGTTAGCATGACAGAAGTTTGATGCTATCGGAAGAACAAGCAACAGCCGGCATTTTTCCATCACCCGAGTGGCTTACGTTTCTTCCCTATCACAGAAAACCACCACAGTCAGGTTTATCAATGCCATCAAAAGTATTATTTTGTTTTTGTTTGCTGATCACGAAGTACAAGATGAGGAAAACTAGGATTCTGTGTGTATACAACGCGCCGCCATTGTTGTTTACAATGCTTGAATGGTGCGCTGTGATTTGTTGAGCGGATTTATTGCATTCTGCAGAGAAGGAGGACTGATGTTTATCGCGTTTTGGAAATAAAGGGAGAAAAGATGACAGAATAACACGGCGGATATTGGATTTTACGTTAAATTAAGAATTTACTTTTTAATACTGACCTGATACAATACTGAATTTGGTGGTAACTCATTTTTTTTTAAATGCCGCTTACCACGTTTTGGAACAAAACTCTTCATATACAGCACAAAAACTTGCTCGTATAACTACTCGTCTTAAATAGGAAAAACGTTGATGTGTTTGGTCACTTCTAACTTTATCTCTGATTGGTACCATTGAATGAATGGGGCTAAGCTAAATGCTATCGAAGTGTCGCAGCGCGCTCCAGCGCTTACGTGCACGCACACAGATGATAGAGGGATGTATTAACAGTTCTTAGTTAAGGTAATAACATATTTTAATATTAAAAAAGAGTAGACTATTCCTTTAAGCACATTGTGTTTGTATATTGTTGTGACCTACACTGTAAAAAAATTCCGTAGAAATTACAATGTTATTGCAGCTGGGTTGACGGTAATTTACCGTAGATTTAAATTTTTTATTTAATGGCAAGAGTTTGTTCGAAGTTAAATGAATTTTAAATATTGGCGGGTCTTTGTCTTTACAGAATAAAACTATACAATAACAGCCTCATGCAAAGCATTCTGGGAACCAGAATTTGTGTGTTGTATTTGTGTGTTGTGAGCGTATGCACATTGAGTTTGTTTATTTCTGTGACCTAAATGAAAGTCAGATCACATTTTATGGCAAATCACACTAGAAAACCAGTTTATTCCTAGGGGTTCACATACTTTTTCTTGCCACTGTATATGCAGATTACTAGATTTCATGATACAGTCTGCTAGACTTAAACTTTCCTCCATAGACTGTCTAAAACATGCTTTCTTTTTTGCCTGTTGCATTTGGGGATATAATTTTGCATTCATGGTAATTTGTTAGGGTGAAAATGAAACCGGATGAATTTCAAATGAGTTAACGGTTTGAGCTACTTCACAACGAAATTGGCGTCTGTAGACTTCTGTTAAAAGAGGCAGCCACAGAGACAAAATGGGAAATGGGACTTGGAAAGATAAAAAGCGAAGCAAAAGAGAGCCAAAGTGAACGTGAGACAGCATTTCAGCATTCAAAATATTCAAAAATGAGCAATGAATGTATGAATATGCAAGAACAAATGTGATGCATGTCATACAGTACATCATTTAATTATACACATATATAGGATGGTTCTCAGATAAAAACCCACTGGGTTACATAAAGTAAGAATTGCCTTGACATTTGAATGACCTTTTATGACACACGCTATGAGGTGAATCATGTCCTCGTGCAGCCTGTTATTGTAATGTATTCAAGCCATTTAAATGGTTTATAAAAATCCGTATTCGAGATGTGACATGCATGAATCCTGACAAGGATGCAAGGGCCTACATTAAGGCAGACGTTTTCCACGCTACAGTACTCCGACCGACCGGAACGCAAATAAATGACTTTTTACATTATATCTACAATTCATTTATTTTTCAAAATGCCTCAGATGGTCTAAAGGACAAACATATTTTACCTACGGCACAGTAATGTACTTATTATTCACACACCATCACAAGTTGCATAAGTGCAAAGGATCCTCTTCCGTCGCCCGAACTTCCTGCGACAGTTAGACACCTGTCTGTGTGTCCCCAGCGGGTGCCAGTACTTCAGACAGCTCATTTGACAAACCCCCCGCTACGGCCAACCCAGCACACGGCCCCCTTGATCAGCCAACACAGTCCTGTATGATTCCTGACGTGTTTTGGCTCTGTCGCACTGCAGACGGTAATGAGAACCAATATGTGTGAGCTCCAACCCTCTTTCCTCATTGATTCTCACCAGCTTTCCAGGTTTGCCTATAGATGCCATCTTATCAACCCAGCTGCCTATAGCTGTCTCATTTTAACATATGCCTGCCATAGAAGAGCACTAAACTTGGAAAAACACCAAGAGAATGGCTAGGAATGAAATGCGCACTTACTGGGTTATTGAATGAAAGATTTCCAGGGCACTTTACGCAAATGGATGACATACAGTACAGCAAACATATGGCACGCTTAATGTATACCTCCTTGAAAAATGGGAAAAGCCTTGTAATGGCATGCTAAGGAGATGCATCTATCAAAAAATTTAACGCGGGCGTTTTTGCCGTTCAGCTTGATTCATGAGTGCAGTTTTTGAGCACCAATCCACACTGGTGCAAAAAAAGGCAACAAACCCTTACATCTCGCATAAAGGGGGTCCACAATAACCCTAATCAGAACTAATAAGTTCTTCTCAGTCATCCACACAGGAGGACCATTTAAGGGCAGGGGGGAGGAGGAGAGTCCAGGTTCCTGCCAATTGTGTCACTAGCTTTTAACAGGTGGCTCATTGATCACAACCTGACAACAGACCTGCAGTGCAGCAGAGCGAGCGACTGTGGGAGGAGGAGCCTGAGGGAGCGATGACTGATTGACAGCCAATGATCAAGCACTGCTGTCAAGGACAAACCCACCGAAACTATGACACGCCTTTAGGCTATTGACAACACATGGCGAGGCTTGAAGACAGAGAATGAGAACGCCATGAAGACCATTGATTTTGCTATTATGGATCTGGGCTCTCCACCTCACCATTGCTGATGTCAAAAAGCAGAAATTTTAAACACTTTCAATTGTTTAATATAAAAATAGTACTAAAATAGTGTGCAATGCAACACAATTTCAGTGCAATTCATAAAATGTGGATAATTCATATAAATTTGTGCAATCTCATTTGTACGTTTTAGTACGACTGCTTTCGCCCTAGTGACGTTGTGTTTAGGAGTGAGGCTTTATTATTGCTTTTTTTTGTAATCATACATTTTTGTGTAAAGTTTTAATAATAAGCCTAATATTGTTTCAGGTTAAGATTTTATTTTTGATTTAATTAAATCACATGACCTGTCAACACTATATAACGCCAATTCGTATGTATTTTACAAGGTGGCTAATTTGTATTAATTCATACAGCCTCTGTGCTGTTGGGGTTAGGCGCGGGATTAGCGGTGGGTTTTTGTTATTCACCCCATACGAATTAGCCAACTCGTAAAATACGTACGAATTCTCATTCATTAAGATTTTATTTTTGATTTGATTAAATCACATCACCTGTCAACACTATCTAATGCCAATTCGTATGTATTTTACAAGGTGGCTAATTCGTATTAATTCGTACAGCCTTTGTGCTGTTGGGGTTAGGTGGGTTTTCGTTATTCACCCTATATGATGCAAATTAGCCAACTCGTAAAATACATACGAATTCTTATTCGTACATTTTAGTATGACTGCTTCGCCCCAGGGACGTTGAGTTTAGGAGCGAGGCTTCATTATTGCTTTTTCTCACTGTAATTTTTTTCTCCATTCACAATGTATTTGTACGAATTTAGTTACCTTGTAAAATATCAGGCTGGTACAATCACGTGAAATAATAATAAGCCTAATAAAGTCTGATTTGTTCTAGCTTAAGATTTTGTTATAGATTTGATTCAATCACATGCTATCTCATGGCAATTCGTACGTATTTTACGAGGTGGCTTTGGAACCTGTGACGGGGTTAGGGATGGGGTTTCGTGATTGTTTTATTCACGATAATTGTATGTTTTTGTATGATTAATTTAACGTTGAATTAGCCAACTCATACAATAAGTACAAATTCTCCTGAGATCATACTTTTTATTTCAGTAACCTCAGTTTCTGCATTAAATTTTCGTATGTATAATCGTGACTGATTTTTCCATTAAACTACGAACATTGGGTCTCATTCACGAAGCATGCGTACACACAAATTTGTGCGCAAGATATGCGTATGGATGTTTTCACGAACAAATCGTGATTCAACAAAAACTTTCCTATCAAAATGTCTTCTAAATGTACGCAAAAATCCGAGAAAACCTAAAACCACTTGTACGCACTGATCACGTAGGCTACGCTATAATCAAAAACTGGCTATACTTATAACTTTTGCCTAATAACGTTGATATATAAAATGTACATGATTATATTTGATATTATAATATTTTCTGTACTACATATTATTATACATGATCTATATTATTATTATTATATATTATATTATACATTATTAGGCTATAGTCTTCTATTTTTTCTACACATATAAAGAAGATGCACGTAATGACAAATCTTTACGCTTTCCTTACTTTTTAAATCTCTATATAAAAGCTTGTGCTTAATGCCTAATGTAAACGTCATGTAAATGTAATGAGAAGTCCAAACGTCAATCACTTGATCTCCTGTCTGTTTTATTTTAGATACAGTTGCGCGTCTCTATCATATTCATTAAATGTCATATTTGTTAACACATCCAATACTTCTTTAAAGTTACTCCGGTTGGTGGACAGCACTGGCTTCCTTCAGTGACAGCAAAACCTCCCAAATAAAAAAATTGCAAAGCAAAACAAAACTTTACCAATAATAAATATGTTAATGGATTTCCTTTCGAGCTCTTTTGCTTCTATGACAAACTGCTCTAAATTTTCTGTTGACTAGCGCTGCAGAAAACCCTTATATGGAGCTGGTTTGGGTGTGTTTATGCAAATGACCAACCTTGTGCACGCGGCCGCTCATGCAGAACACTTCAAATTCACTAACGTAAGAACGAGTATAAGAACACACTCATGTCCGTACGCACGTGTTGTGAATTAGGCGGAAAGTTTTCGCGAGAAGTTCAAGTGTGCATATAAATACGAAAACGTACGCAATTATTAGTGAATGGGACCCATTGCTTGTCCATCCTTCTGCATCCATTAAAAATCCAAGATCACTGCAATATCTTCCAACGCAACATAAACCAAAAACTACTGTAGTGCAGCTTTAAACATTAAAAACAGTCCTAAGAGTAGATGGGTGTTTCATGTGGTGCTGGAAACAGCCCTAATGGGAAAATCGGTGAATGGATGCATCGCAACAGACAGGGCATAAATCATCCACCCGGCTTTACAGATGGAAAGTGGCCTCAGCTGTACGGGCCACCAACAGCATTGACAGAGAATGCTTGTGTCATGATATCGTAAGTTTAAGGCGAAACAGAGGTCAGCCACACTGAACCCGTTCTGAAGGTAGACATCAGTGGGAAATTGCACAGTTGCCACCAGCCAGGAACTCATTCATCCAAGCCAAAAAATAGGCTTAAAAAGTGACAAGGTACAGTATGGTGCACAGAAGGAGGTGAAATGATTGAGGGTTATGTGATAGATGTGCCACCACGTTACATTTACCATGATACAGACAGCGTTTTGCTCCTCGGCAAGGATTGCGCAACATGGGTTGAAAGAGTTGAATTCTTTATGAGTGTTTGTGTCAACACTGGATGCTGTCAACGGCTGTACCCCCCATTCCCACCCCCCGTCCCTTTACTGCAGGCCTCCTGTTGTCACAAACATCCTCTAGCAGCAGGTGCACCCGTTTCATGTGACAGCTCTTTAATACCTGGTTTGATCTGCAAAAGTCATATCATTAGTTCTTCTTCCAGCACACGCCGAACCGCTCATTTTTGAAGCCGGGTGAATAATACCCACTCGCGGGGTATTTAATAATCATAAACAAAGGAAGAATATGAAGAGATGGAATTTTTCTGTGATTTTTAATTTGATGAGCTGACTTCATTTTTATGGAGAAGGCTAGATCAGGGGTGGAGCTTGTCTTTCAGTATGTGGGAACAAGACTTTCTGAGATAGTTAAAATTGGATAAAACGTACATCAAAAAGCTGCAAAGACACTGTTCGCACATTTGAAATGCCTGACAGATTTATACAACCTTGTCTGCTAGTTTGACTGTGATTGTCTGGCACCCACCTACATACAGTGTGATGTAATATAGAATCAATTGCAGATAAGAATCTTTAAAGTTTACCAAACAATTTTATGTTTGGGTGATCTATGCCTTTTAAAGAGCTAGCCTAAATTCCTTGCAATGCACTTTGTGCTTCTTTTGTAACATGTTGAATCCTTTATTCTGATTGGTTGAGAAATGTTCCATGGGTGTTGAATATTTTTCTGTAGACCACACACCTAACTTATCAAATGTCTTAAAAATAGGCACCAGAGCAATGTTTGTGGTAATCGTAATATAAGCGGAATAATTGACTCCGGTCCTTTGAATTATTCAAAATAATGCACACCCACAGCATTTCCACATTGGGTGTGCATTATTTTCTTATAATTCAACGTAGTAATAGACTGATATATTGGCCGACCGATATATTGGGCCGTTTTTTGTGAGTTTTATGTGTATCGGCATTGGCCGATACGTGGCTGCTGTGTTCGCGTTTTTTTTCCCGGCATTATTTACAGACAGAGTGCTGGAAGCCGCAAGCGATCGCAGGTCATGTGACTAAAAACAACCAACCTTTCCATGACAACATCGAAAGCTAGGCCCAACAGCTGATCATAGCTGTACAAAGTGGCTTTTTATTTCTCATCTCTTATTTGTAGTAGTAAAGGGTCTAGAAATCAATATCCTTTGCTGATAGTTCCTCGTGATTGTGGAGAGTGCAGTTCATGGTTCCATAGCACCCTTACATGTTTTTACTATTTGTTAAATATAGTTTTTAAAGTTCAATAAATGTTGCTTTTTTAAATTGAGACTTGGCATCATCGCGTCAATATCAGCTCAAGAAAATTGGCAGCCTGTATCGGCCATCGGCACAAAAAAAATCCATATCGGTGGATCCCTAATTCAGCGGCCCATCATCAATTATTCCTTGCATATTAATATTATTAGCCAGGTGTGTGTGCATGTATGCATGTTAAATTAACACATATTTTTATGTTACTTTAACAATTTCAACTTGATTTTATAAGTTATGTCAACTTTTCACAAGCCAAAACTAAAAATAATACGTTGAATTGACTTGCAAAAGTTGTTTTAACCTCATGCTGCACTTGTTTTCAGTGTATATATATATATATAAAATATATATAAAAAACCCGAATTCATATATATGTAAAAAATTCATTGCTGCCTTAAATTTTTTGTTGTTGAATCAACTCAGATTTACAAGACATTTCAACTACCATTTATCTTGACTATGAGTTGTTCTCTTGTCAAGATAAATAAAAGTAAATTGATACCAGACTTGTTGTTTTAGAAGTTTTAATGTCAATCCATATTTATTTTTCAATCTATGTTATTAAGATACAAACAGAAAATACAGGAAATATGTACAAAATATATATATATAAAAAAATACATTTTCAGGACTAAATGTCTTCTTTAGGCATCGTCTGTGTTTAATGTGACCTCTCTTGGCACTAAACACATCTTGAGAGTTTTTGAGCAGATGAAGTAAAAAGACAAATTACTAAATTTAGAAATTAGGATTTAATTTTATTTAGGTTAAAGAGATTCTGCAGTTTCCTGCTATTTCTCAAATGGAAAGGGAGTTTACCCTAAATACATGACACATCATTAAATTTTTATACAGTTTTTTATACTTCAAACACATTTCCTGTATTTTCTGGATGTATTATTTTAAAGAGACTGAGAATCAATCATATATGATCACTATAACATTGCAAAAACAACTAATCTAATTCTGGCATGGTGGCCTAAGACTTTTGCACTGTACTGTATATATGATTTTTTTTCAAAACCTAATGTATTTACATAGCTACAAGCATCAGCCCTGAAGAAACTACAGACTACATTACTACAATATGCAGGGCATCTCATTTTTGTGTTGTCATATTTTTGCCAGTTTGGGTAATTGTCACGATTCACATTTTTCATCTTGTCTTTGTTATCATTGACAAAATTTGAAAAAACGCCTTCATCAACAAACACCTTTGTCAGTAATGTCGGTATAATGAAAATAACACTGATTTAGATCAGCGGACCTACAGATCAAACACTGGACACATCACAGAGAAAAGGGGTTATAATAAAATATAAATACATGGTTTATAAAGAAATAAAGCCAGAGAGAAAGAGCATAATGGCTAAAAACGGAATGAGAAACACTGTTCACATTTTTTATAACTGTCATTGTGTTTGTTTGAGGCAGGCGTGTGTAGGTCCACGATCATACTCAGGTTGACAGCACTCCAAAAGTGAGGAGAGAAATAACTGGCTGTCACAGATCAAAGGGATAAGCAAGCAGAAGCATTTGGCATACGCAAAACAGGAGACAGGCTCAAAACAAATTGTACAGTCTGCTACAGAAAACATGTCTAAATATGTTCCTCTCCTAAACAAAAAGAAACATTTTTATTCATTCTCTGAACGTATCCCAGAACTCACCCTAATCAGACTTAATCCCCTTAAACCCAACACCCAATGTTAAGTTAAATTAAAACAGCCAGAGACACGTGTGCTTATTTTTTAACATTGCCACAAATGTGAATGAGTTCAAGCAAGTCAAAAAGTGCGTAATGTACGCATGCCTAATATAATTTCTTCACACAA
Source organism: Misgurnus anguillicaudatus (assembly GCF_027580225.2). Taxonomy (NCBI): domain Eukaryota; kingdom Metazoa; phylum Chordata; class Actinopteri; order Cypriniformes; family Cobitidae; genus Misgurnus; species Misgurnus anguillicaudatus. The sequence continues at coordinate 23,207,626 of NC_073345.2, forward strand.
CCTTTATTTTTCTATTTTTTATTTGCTAAATGCTGTTTGTCAATTTATTTTAACCGCATGTTTGGATAAAACAGCAGACATATTACTGTAAAATAAATGATTGCAGAACTACTCATTCAGAGTTAAAAGCATATGCTGGCAATTACAGAGAATTGGGTACCATCAACCCTCTCTTGTGGCATTACAGTAAAAGCTTTACTGTAGATAGTAAGCTTTCACTTTTAATCTTTTGATCGGAGATTTGCAAATACTGTTTGCAAATGGAGGATCTGCTTAAAATTGCGGCTTTCCAAAGCATCAAACTGCCTTCTAAAAACACTGAATAGAATCTTAATAAACCCAATGACTCAACTCTGAATTAGATTAAACACAAAGTAAATACTGGCTGACTTCATATTCTTAAAAAAAACACACTTTTAAAAGAAGCGCTTCATCTGCACTTTCAAATGAGATTTGTCAAACTTTAAATGCTCTTCTCAGAGTTTGTGGGAATACATTATACACTATTTCAAAACAAACCAGTTCAACAGCCCCTGAATAATTTGTAGCCGAGAGCAGATATTTTTTAACAAATATTGTAATGTATGAAATGAATCTAATAATAAAAGCAGCACCCTCTAGATGTAACCATTCACTTACAAATCTTATAATTTGGTGGTAAATATAATCTGTGAAACAATTTGTGAGATATCATCCATAGACAACAATCTACACTTTCAGAAAAAAGGTACAGATACTGTCAGGGTGGTACCGTTGACCTATTTGTACCTAAAGAGTGCATATTTAGTGGCGGCTTTTTCGAGGGCACATGATGCGAAGTTCGTCACAACATGTATGTTGCCTGTCATATGTGTGGCTTGTCATTTCAAAATATGTGTTCGGCGCGTCATGTGAACTTATGTGCATCATGTGTGATGTTAAAATACGAGCCTGCTGCACACGTGTCTAAAAAGTTTATGATAAAAGAGATGCTTGCATTTCCTAGATACTCGCTTATGGGTTATTCTGGCGAAATTAGACTTATGAGGTGTCATGAAACACTTTGATAAAAAAGTAAATGCTATCAAAATAGAAGCATACAGTTACAAACATCTCTTCATGTACTATTTTGCTCATGATTTCAAATGACATCACACAAACCAGTTTAGTTTTTTTCCATATTTAAGGGGAAAATTTTCATTACCGCAACGTGTCCATGACTGGATTTGGGTACTTTGACATGAAAATATTTATAATTAAAACATCTAAAAAATAAAAAGCTTCAGTGCATGTTATACTATAAACATTTACTGTAAAGAAACGTGTGGTATTTGGTGATCATTGCTAAATGTAGAGACAATAATAAGGAATATAAATGTGTCCAAGACCAATTTTCTCATCCTCCGCAACATTTTTCAATCATTGTTTAAGCCCTCAATGAACTAACATTTTCAAAAAAAAAAAAAAAATGTTTGAAGGGACATAATTGACTGTAACACTCAAGATGGCTACCAGGTAAACAGTTCTTATTTTTTTCTCTAGATAAAAGTTGAAAATTTGTCTGTCATAGTACCTAGACAACTTTTTAGTTCTCATTACCGAAACATGAGTTTGTAAATGCATATATTTAATGTAATATCATGTTGCGGTAATGATAATTTTTGATCATGATAATCTAAAAAATATAAATAATTTTATAGGAAATATTTTTTAAATCCTCTAAAAATAATGGTTATAGTAAGTTCAGACCTTAATCTTATATGTGCAAAAAATGTGGCTTCAAGGGCTTTTTAAAAATTCTGATGCTGGACACCTTCTAAGTCTGGATTTTGTGAGGATCACCCACATGTAATCATAGTTTAGTGTTAAGTTATTGTGTTGCGAGTATTTGTGAACACGAAAAACTTTTTGAATTTTTATTTTAAAGCAATCTGAGGTTAAGTGCCTTGCAAACCAGTAATCGTCTGATTACCATCCCTAAGCCTGAACCACTCAACCACATCTTTTATGAAACAGAATCTTTGATCCATGCTCCCACAGCTTGCTATAAAATTCCAGTTAAAAGTTGTACTTCCGTACCTCTTTAATCGATTTAGTGAACGATGAGTAAAAAAATAAAATAAATCCATCCTTTCTAGTGTGTAGAAGACGCCGCCTAACCATCTGTACTTCACATAAGACACATTTTCTTGTAAAATACTAATATCCCAACAAACAACAATCAATGCTGCCTCGATGATGCTTTTAAACATTAATTTTTCTTTTTACCTCCTCCCTCATACATTTATGGATTTATGGATACTCGTCTGCATGTCTGCTTTCATCGGTTACAGCTCCTAAGACGATGCCAAGTTGTCTTTTCTCTATGGATTTAAACTTGATCATAGGATCCTCACTGAAAGATCTAGCACACATTCTCATGAAGTGTGAATGTTTACAACCAGTCATTTTTTTAGCTGACAGTCTGCTCAGCAACCTTGTTTTTGACTTCTTTAGCATTTTATTATAAAATGGCTCCTTCTGATGGTTTTCGGACACTTAAGCCATATGTAAAAATATACAAATGAGGAGCTCAGATGCAAAAGCTGCTAAATGCCACCTCTGTCAAAAATGAGATGATGATATTAAACAAATGCTCACGGCGCGTATTACATGTTTATCAATACTTTAGCTTCAAAACCAATTAAACCCGGCCTCAGCTTATTCAAAAATACTGGTTTGTTTAGCAGAATCCATTAAAGGAAAACACCACCGTATTTTATATTTTATTATGTTCTTACCTCAATTATTCTTACCTGAATTAATACATGCCTATCTTTTTTCAATGCGTGCACTTTTAATCTTTGTACAGGCTTCTAAATTCATCCCTGTTTGGATCCTAAGGAATGAATGGGGCTAGGCTAAATGCTATCACATTCATGACGCGCTGTACAAAGATTAAAAGTGCATGCATTGTATAAAGATAGGTATGTATTAATTCGTCTAAGTTGAAGCAAGAACATATTGAAAAACTGTGTTGTTTTCCTTTAAGAGTTTGATAAAAAAAAGTTAATTTACAAAAACTAAAAAAACATGTCCAACGCACTAAAAAGGGCATGCATCTGAGCTCTTCAAATGTTTTTGCATTATACAACAAAATTTCAAACCAAGGGGCAATTACTTTTTAAAACATTTAATAAATAGACGCTTTTATGTTTTAGGCTACTAAAATTGTAAAAAATTGTTTAAGTGGGAAAATGTCATGAAACGGGAGGGACAAAAAATGTATATCTTGCAGATGATGTTTGCAGATGTCGGTTTGTTGTGATATACAGTATCTAAAACAATATTTACTTTAAAATTGAATTAAGGGTCAACATGCTGTACATTAATTGGCCACGGTATGTTATATTTGAAGAGTTTGGTTCCAAAACGCAATAAATCCATTTTGACAAATTTTGGTAAAAACGTGTTTTCTATACCAAGAAAGTGACAAGATGAAAACAACTATTTTCTGTTACAAACTTTCACATAGCATCTTTAGGTTATAAAAACATAAAAAATTCAAATCCATAAGTTGATTTTCAAAGATTTATTATAAAAACGGATAATTTTTTCCACAAAATGCAATAAATCCATGACAAGTTTTTATTCAAAATGCTATAAATCTATTGAATCAATAGCCTCTATAAATGTGCATTCATCTTTACCATGTTATATTCATTTAGTTGACTAGTTGTACACACTAATTAAAAATATAAACATTAATGTTATTAATCAAAACACTTACTTTGTCATATTAAGATCACTGTCATTGCGGTTATACTTGACGTCTTCGCTTAACGTCTTTCACAGCGATCAGCTGTAAAATGTTTTTGGTCCTGCTCGATTTTCGTTGACTTTGAGTAAAATTCTGTAAAGTTTTTCATAAGATCCTCTGGGGTCAATGTGTTAGCATGAGAAGCTTGATGCTGTCAGGAGAACAAGCACCCGTCTCCCGAGTGCCTTTCAGGGAAATTATTAGATGTTGATGGCTTACGTTTCTTTCCCGTCACAGAAAACCATCACAGGTTTATCAATGCTATTAAAGTATTATTTTGTTTTGTTTGTTGATCACAAAGTACAAAGTAGATGAGGAAAAGTAGGACTCCATGTACTCAGCGCGCCGCCATGTTTGTTTACATTGCGTAAATGGTGCGCTGTGGGATTTATTGCGTTCTGTAAAAAAGGGGGAGTGGCGTTTATCGCATTTTGGGAAAAAAGGGAGAAAAGATGACAGAATAACACGGCGGATATTGGATTTTGCATAAAATTAAGAATTTACTTTTAACTACTGACCTGATATAATGCTGATTTTGGCAGTAACTCATTTTTTTCAAAAATGGCGTTTATTGCGTTTTGGAACCAAACTCTTCATTTGTTCAATTATCTGAGTAATAGTGATGTCCAGTTCGTGAACGAATCATTCTTTTGAACTGGTTCTTTTCAGTGAACGACTTGAATCAGTACACCTAATCGGACTGAATCGTTAAAAAAGTTTGTGTCTCGAGGCAGCAATGATCCACAAGTTACTCACTTTCAGATGTGCTCGACAGTCATTCCAATTCTAATTAAGAGAGAGTAATCCGTATCTTAACTCGTAGAAGCTCTCCCCAACAGTATCACTGACTGAACCGAGACATGGTGAATTTTGTTGATACTGAGCATGCACAACAAACATACTGGTATTCCAGAGTCACCGATAAAATGAATAACGTTACCTGAATCAAGAACGGTTTCTATCGGACGCGTCCGACTTGATGAGCCGTTAATACTGCGCATGTGTTACTGAAAAGCACGATATAGCGACTCTCGAGTCAGGAACAGGTTGCTGCATTTATGGAGTCACCAGTTCACTGATTTGAGAACAGTTTCTATCGGACGCGTCCAAAGAACTAATCAAAGAACTGTGGATACTGAGCTGGCGTGAGCCAAACAGTACTGACATCAGTGAGTTGCTGTGCTAATACTATAGCCTACATGAACTAAGATGATTGACAGACATAAAGTTTATTTAATTTTACCATAAAACTTACACGAAATATGCATGGAACAGTTATATTAAACACAGTGTGTTTGCAGATTATATTTTAAGTTGTTATGAGCTTGATCATGATTTCTGTTAAAAGTTTTTGAATGTGCTTTAGTTGGAATTTTTGAATTTTTTAAAATGTATTTTACCCTCCTGGATGATAAAATTAGATGCGAATGACGTCATTACGTAAAGTACGTACTGGTGAATCGTTTTTTTTAACCAGTTCTTTGAAACGAACTGTCCGAAAGAACTGATTCACAGAAAAGAGTCGGACTTCCCATCACTACTGAGTAAATGACAATTTATTACAATACAATACATAATATTATAATACAATAATACAATAACTTTTAAAAAATTGTTTGAAATGTAGATGGACGACGCAACGTAGCTTCCTTCCTTTGTAATGGATTGAAGCTAAAAATGTCCGACCATGAGTGCTGCCATGTTATGTAAAAACGTCAGGAGCCAGGGCATGCGCAGAAGGAATCGTCCGTAGAACCAGACGTGGAGCCGCGGTATCAAACTTCTGCCCAAACGCTTGCGCGCCCAATTCAACCACGCCAATCATAACGACAAGCCCTGTTTCTATAGCATCAAATTACTAGATAAAATGGAACTTATCACAAAAATGAACAACTGAACATATATCAGCATGATAACAACTATCTTAAAGGGATAGTTCACTTTAAAGGACAAGTTCGGTATTCTACACCCAAAGCCCTGTTTTCAGATTGTTTATGATGAAATAGAACGGTTTTGACTGAAATTTCGACATTTGCGGCTGCCCCGAGAATTTTTGGGTGTTTGTGTTTCAGCTCCTACCTTTACAATGGGTTTAATGGTGCACTGGAACAATTCTTTCTAAAATGCATTAAACTTTCGTTTACAAAGACGTGAAACTCAACGAGTGGTCAGGGGTGTTCAATGATATGCTCACACAAAAATCGCGTTAAAAGATGCTTTCCAACAGCTGTTTTAGCATTCGTTGTTAACTTGTGGACCTATTTTTCCAAACGCCCCACACCCGAACATTCTTCTGCTTGGAGCTTTAATAATAATAGACACTCCAGCCCAGTTGGTGGCGCTAATCCGCCATTGCCAATTGCAAGAATAGAAACAAAGTTCCCGGCGCGGAGTAATACCGTACCTCACAGCGCATCTAATACAAGTCAATGGAGTTGGCAAAAACTACGATAAAACCTGTTGGAATGCATATTTTGCAGCGATTTTTGTGTGAGCATACCAGTGAACACCCCTGACCACTCGGTGAGTTTTACGTCTTTGTAAACGAAAGTTTAATGCATTTTAGGAAGGATTGTTCCAGTGCACCATTAAACCCATTGTAAAGGTAGGAGCTGAAACACAAACACCCAAAAATTCTCTGGGCAGCCGCATATGTCGAAATTTCAGTCAAAACCGTTCTATTTCATCATAAACAATCTGAAAACAGGGCTTTAAGTGTAAAATACCGAACTTGTCCTTTAAAATGAAAATTCTGTCATCATTTACTCTTACATTTAAACCGGTATGAATTTATTTTTTCTGATGAACACGAAAGAAGATATTTTGAGAAATGATGGTAAACACACAGCAGTAAGTGACCATAGACTTCCATACTAGGAATAAAAAAATATGATGGAATTTAATGGGTACCGTCAACTGTGTGCTTACCATCATTTATCAAAATATTTTCTTAGTCATTTATCACAATACTTTCAAAATATTTTTTTCCTACTATGGAAGTGGTCACTTACTGCTGTGTGTTTACCATCATTTCTCAAAATATCTTCTTTCGTGTTCATCAGAAAAAATTAATTCATACATGTTTACAACAACATGAGGATGAGTAAATGATGACAGAATTTTTTATTTTAAAGTGAACTATCCCTTTAATACCAAAACCATCTTTCGGAAAACTTTATTGGAAGTGTAAATGATTTTTTGATTTAGAGCCGATTCCTGTTCGTTTGAATAGAGAGGGCGGGGTTTATGACTTGTACTGGAGCCAGCCACCAGGGGGCAATCAAAGAGCCATCAACTTCACTTTTCAAGATGTATGAGGTACACCCGGTCTAGCCCACAACATTCAACATGGACAGAAGTCCCTAATGCATGTTAATCCAGAAACACAATGACCTCAATCCTATAAATCTGTCAATAGAATATCTGACTCTCTGGATTAGGTGTCTGTTGTAACAATAGACCATAGTTGTTATTTACAAAAATATGTATTTATATGTATTTCTTTATATCATGTTAGTCTTATTTTCTAGACTGAAAAATTTTCAAGTGTTTAGAAGTTATTTTTTTCATTCACTTCATCCTATCACAGTGGTTCTTAATTGGACCATGCTATAACTATGAGCTGCAAATAGCCAACAATAAGCAAAAATATTATTGCTACAAAAAGGAGCAGTTTCCTGGACAGGGTTTATTCTAGTCCTAGACTAAAATGCATGTTTGAGCTGCCTTCATTTTAAAACACTTTGCACTGACATATCTTAAAATAAATCAGTGCCATTGTTTGGTCTCAAAATACATACCAGTATTGTTTTTTTAAAAAAGATTTGTAAAAACTCCTAAATGTCCTAATAACTAAGGCCTAGTCCTGGATTAATCTAAACCCTGTACAGGAAACTGCCCCTAAGAATATTAACAATATTATAAATGCAAAAACAAATGCAAATATGTTATCTACCAGTCTAACACATAACAAACGTGAGCGAAATTTTGTAGGCTAATACCAGCATCATAGTCATCCGATACCGGAGTGTAATTATATATATTTTGTTGTAAAAAAAAAATTCTATCCCAACCACAAATAATTATATGGTTAGCTGATTTTTAATATTTGCATTTAACATTGTTTCTTCCCTGCAGTCTGCAACCTTATCAGAACAAAACTGCGACCTATTTTTGGGTAACTTCCAACCAGCTGAGAACCACTATATTGTGGTCAAAGAATTAAATTTTTCTCATGCAAAAATACATTTTGTTTGTAAAAATAAAAGCAAAAACTTTGACACAAAAATGTGTTAACAAAGCAAACATTTATGGCAGCGTACTTTAAAACATGTACACTGAATATAAAACCTGGGACTGTTTTGTTTTGCCATTCTCCCTGAAAACCATAATAGTTGAGAGATGCAACACATCAGATTATCTGAGCTGCTTCAAGCCATTTCTTTTCACGTATCACGCTGGAACACAATTTCAAGATTTGAGGCAGTGCTCAGTCAGAGAGAGATATCAGTGATTTTGCAGAAAGTTGGGTTTGGTGCAATCACAATAAAAAGGAGAGGTATGCTCGCACCTGAGATTTCTTCCTTTTTACTCAAGCTGTCACTGATGAGCTGAACCACAGCACGGGTCACGGGCTACATAAAGGCTCACGTACCAGGAAACAATCAGGAGGCGTGAGGTGCATTATAAACAGCCGAACCGAAACACTGTTAAGACGCATGAACACACACACACATTAATAAAAGCATCAGCACTGAGCAGACACAAATGCATGTCAGGAATGACAACTATAATGATAGATGTACACAATTAGAAACTTTATTTAATTATAAACAGCACAAAAGTAAGTTAACAATTCAAAAGTGGAGTTTATATGATTTGATGTATAAACTGTTAGTATTCAGTAGGAAAATTATATTATGTTTATAATATATACAATATATTTTTTTAAATATAAAATAAAAAATAAGTCTTTAATAACAAAATTAAACACAAAAATGCAATTATAATAATAAATTATCAATCGTTTTTTTTAACTCATTCCCCGCCAGACTTTTTTTTTAAGTTGCCCGCCAGCATTTTTTTGTGATTTTCACAAAATGCTTTCAAGAAATTGTTCTTCTAAAAATATATCTATATACTAATATATCAAATGAAACAACAGACCCTTTTCTTTCAAACAATATGGTAAAAAAAATTTCATCCTATCTATATTTTTTTCTCTGCAAACTCTTAAAAATGGGTATTTTTCTTTAAAAAATATTGCAAAAAAACTGAAGCAATTGCATTTTTGTGAAGGAATTTTTTAGAGATCAGATTCAAAACCACTATCAAAACATAAACAAAGTTTAAAATTAGTAAATCATTTTTTTGCTTTCGTTTTTTATAAATTGGGTAATATATAGTGGATATTACAGCTTAACATTAAAACTCATCAGGGACACGTTTTTGATGCAAATGTTATCTCTTAATTGACGAGACGAGACAACTCCTCAATGGCGGGGAAAGAGTTAAATCTGTACTTGTCATGATCTAATAACAACTTCTGAGTAATATTCACACAACATAAAGTACACTCTAAAAAGTTGGATCAACTTAAAGGGACACTACACTTTAAAAAAAAAATATGCTCATTTTCCAGCTCCCCTAGAGTTAAACATTTTTTACCATTTTGGAATCCATTCAGCTGATCTCCGGGTCTGGCGCTACCACTTCTAGCATGACTTAGCATAATCCATTGAATCTGATTAGACCATTAGCATCGCGCTAAAAAAATAACCAAAGAGTTTCGATATTTTTTCATATTTAAAACTTGACTCTATGTAGTTACATCGTGAATATTACAAATATCGAAACTCTTTGGTTATTTTTGAGTCCGATGCTAATGGTCTTATCAGATTATGCTAAGCTATGCTAAAAGTGGTAGCGACAGACCCGGAGATCGGCTGAATGAATTCTAAACTGTAAAAATCAAATGTTTAGCTCTAGAGGAATTGGAAAACGAGCATATTTTAAAAAAAGTGGAGTGTCCCTTTAAAAAATTACTTCAATTGGTAACACCTAAAAAAGTATGTTTTTTCAACTTAAATGTTTAAGTGAAAAACATTTTGGGTTGGTTTCCCAGATAAGGTTTAGGTTAATCTAGAACTAGGTCTTAGTTATACTAGGACATTTTAGGAGTTTCTACAAGCATAGCTTACAAAAACAATACTGGTGAGCATCTTGAAACAAAACTATAGCACTGATATATGTTAAGATATTTCAGTGCAAGATGTTTTAAAATTAAGGCAGCTCAACCATGTCTAGGATAAGCCCTGTTCTGGAAACCAAGTGTACACTGGTGTCCTGTATAGCTCAGTGGTAGAGCATTGCATTACCAGTGCAAAAAGTCATGGGTTTAAACCCAGGGAACACACATACTGATAAAAACGTGTAGGTTGCTTTGGAAAAAAGCAACTGCCAAATGCAAAAATTGTAAAACGTATACAAAAGCAGTAAAATTAAAAAATGTGAGAAGGGTCGGCGTAATGCACGTTTTGTTTCACACATTCGCTACACAAATACAGCATCACACTTGGGACACTGGTGTAGCGACAGGCCACGGACCTTCAGGAAGAAACCCTCTGGAGCCCACTGGTGGAACAGACCCATCCACCTGACTACATATGTTCACACGATTGGTTCTCTCAACCTGACCATTACTGGTATCCTGACTAACTTTACCTGCCTGGTTGGCCCAGCCAAAGTCCTGACCACTCTTCTTGAGAGCGGCTAGATGTTTGATGTCCAGAGTAGTGAAGGTCGTGAACTGGACTTGATTCCTCTTGCTTGTGGGAGAATGTAGAGGTTCACTCCGAACGGGCTTCGCAAGAAGAGTGGCTGATCTGAAAGCCGCAGGATCACGCCTTAGTGGAAGAGTGTTGGTTCTTCTTCCCAAAGTGGCAGTCCTTTCTTCACCTGTGATGACTGGTGTGTCTCGTGACTGGATCATTTCAGTACCTCTGGGAAGCTCTGTGCTATTTTGCATCTGAACGGTTCTTGGCATCTCCACAGCCGTGTGCATCTCCTGCTTGCAGGTGGTTGCGATTGGCGCAGCTCTGCATTGCTCTGCAGCCGTGCTCACCCTCACCCAGTGATGCTTGTGTTCAGATTGGGTCTGGCTCTGAAGTGGAGATTTCTTGGTGCGTGATCTTGAATTGTGCGTGGCACAGTTAAGCAAGACGGCTATCATGGCCAAGCACAAGACTCCGATCGATGCGTAGATGCAGACCTCTATGTCAGCGAACATGCCGAATATCTGAATCAGATCGCTTTCCACTTCCTGCGTGGGTTCATCTACTTGCAAAGGGGAATCTGAGTTCTTTACCAGGTTTCCATAAGAATTTTTTACTGGATTTCTGGGGGCTATGGTTACAAGAGCTTTGTCGGCAACAGGCTTTGTAATGGAAGTCTTCTCAATGCTGTTTATTGACTTAATCGTAGACACAGCACCCCCCATCGCCTCTTGCAAGTCAAACTTGGTTACTGCTTTGATCTCACTAGTAGTGGTTACTTGGAAACCAGCATGCTGTAGAGTGTTTTTGAGGATTCTCACAAGGTTGAAAAAAGATGTAGGGATCAGTTTAGAGTCACTGATATGGTAATTCTCCAGTCCAGCATCAATGCCTTTCTTGCCATTCCCTGGGAGTTGCTCATCCATTGGGAATTTGATCTTCACAGTGCCTCCACCCACAGCTAATTTGCTCTTGCGTTTGGATTTCTGACACGCCTCACAGATGGCGAGCTCTGCTCTGAGCAGTAGGCCCTGTCCCTCTGCCTCCGCAACGACAACAAAGACAGAATCCGATGTCTGCCGTACGGACACTACGTGTGTGTCCAGTGACGTGATGGTAAGAAAATACCCACTAGGATCGTACAGATCGAGAGGGGTCCGGGAGCCATCGCTGAACTGTAGCCAGCAGCCAACCACGGCCTCCTATTATACAAAGGTAAAGAAATTCATTCATACAGAATGAAAAAAAAAACATACCATCTATGTTTAAAACATAAGGTGAAGGAAAGGCAGACCTGGAAATAATTCTCAGTTTAATGAAGTGAAAAAAGGGACCTGGTACTATGACAGCTGGCCTTGTATCTCAAGGACATGGCTGTGTTAATTTCTTATTAAGTAGCTTTGTAACAGGATGTTGTACATGGTTGTACTAAACCCCCATGCTTGGTCCATTTATCCAGATGCATCAATATTTACGTGCGAGTGTTTTTAAAACTCCATTAGATAAATCTCCAGAGGGCACAGTGTAAAGTATTTACCACAACAAGATCTGGCACAATAACCCAGAACTGTCGGCTAATAAGGTGTGACCAAATGCCGCAGCAGACTGTCCTGTATTCTGGGGTGAAATACATTATGCATAGCCCGAGGAGCAGTGCTGGCAGAGTCCATCAAGAGACGAATGAGGTCTCTCGTTGAGTACAAATTGCCTGATATTGACTGGATCATGTCATGCCATTCAGACCTGGCATGGGAACTGGTAGTGATGTAAAGGAATTTAGAGCATCACTCCCCTATGAGTTGTGACTCTAAAAAGTATTGCTTATACAAAATTATAAGTTTGATTTGTTATAAGGTTTAAAATGAGTTGCAATTGAGTACTTTATTCTTGATAAAACCAAACAATTAAACAAGCAAAACAACTCATGATGATTTATTACCTAAATAGCAAGATAAATTACCTGTTTAGGGTTGTGCATGGTCTCCTGTGTGGCCGTCTTGGCAACTATGGCCCGGTTGCTTCCCGGGCTGAGCTGAAGGTTCAGTGAAAGACCCGAAACCAGCTGCACTCCCAACTCTGTAATACTGACTTTATCATCCAGAACCCGGATCATCCTCTCAGCCAGAACCGAGTCTGACAACGGGGACATCACCTGAACAACAGCAACCAAACCCAACGCTATTTCTTTACCAGTTGCAAGTCATGCACACACAAACTGTTTCGTCTGTGATATAAACAATTACATAAACACGCTGAACTTTGTCCTATTAATGAATAATGATCAGTATCGTACATTGCAGACAGCTCCTCCATTACCTGCACAGTGGTGACTCCCACAGCCCTGCCCGTCAGAACGTTTCCAGACTGCAGGCGTGCCACGCTCGTATCCCCCACTTTCAGAAAGTAGCGCACCAGCCGCGTCACATCCACCTGCCAACTGGCACCAAGGAAGTACGCCGGAGATGGGCTGCTCGGATCTGAGGGGTTTGCGGTGAAGACCGTGAGCACTCGAATCAAACTGTGCTGATATTGCAACATGCAGCCTCGGCCCTTCCTCTCATCATCTTCCTCGGTGTCCCAGCTCAATCTGAGAAACATGTGGAGAGAAGACGAACAACTCTCAATTTATTTTTTCTGCAACCTTCTATTTGAGTAGGCTCAGCAATCTCATATCTATCGTATAATGAAAGTCTGTGCGATGTTATGGGAAACTGCAGGGATATCTCTGTGGAACACACTCTCTATTCTAACCCCAACAACTTTTTAGCAGTTTTAAAGCAGAATATGTCCAGATGAGGTGTAACATAAAATATAAAAATGTACTGAGGACGTATTAAAATTTATGTCTACTTAAAACTATTTAACACATTAGAGACAAGCAAGAAAGTATTTAATAGTGATAACTGAATGGAAGAAATATGTAAAAACAGGTCTGTATACATGTAACACTTTTTTTTCTTTATTCCTCTCACCAATTACAGCATCTATGGCTATATTTATGTCGTTTAAAGCAACACTAAAGAGTTTTTGCTCTCTGCTCCCCCTACAGGTTAGAATTAAAATTTTCCATTAACTATGTCGTAAATAATTTAGTCTACTGCACCATAGCTGGCTCTGATTGGATTGTAGGTCTGCCATAAAGCAAGTTTTTGTAGTTTTCACTCGAACTACAGGACCGCGACTCGGCGGTTGGAAACTTCTTTAGTGCGGTTTTGGCCTATAGAGGGCTGCAAAGCGAATGTGAAAGTGCAGTTCACCTTGTTTCGAGTGGATGAACGACTGAAACTTTTTTGGAAATGTTATTTTAAGGTGTTGCTTTAAACCTGGCTGAAAACATCAGGCGGACGCCAACTGTAGGCGCTTGCCTGCTTTTTTCAACTGAGCACCTTAGGTGCTAAGATATTTCTGCTTTGTTTATTTGTTGTTGAATGATGCACCGTCTGGTTGTTGTGATGTTTGTCCCGCTCCTCCTCCACTGTGATTGGACTTCCGAGTAAGAAGTGACATTGACGAGCTGAGCTTTTTACCCAAAGTTGAATATTTTTCAACTCTCGTGCTCAGAGCTGACCCGCCAGCTGCTGGCATTTTTGAAAAGCGTGCCGCTTTCATTGGAAACAATTAAAAACATACGCCAGCGTAATTACCTTGGTGTGGACGTCCCCTAAATCCATAAACAAGTTGATCCACATAAGTAATCCATACACAGGTTGGGGGAGGGGCAATTTGATATCTCCAATTCACCTAACTTGCATATTTCTGGCCTATGGGAGGAAACCCGAGTACCCGAAGTAAACCCACGCAGACAAAGTGAGAACATACAAACTCCACACAGAACGGCCACCTGACCTAGCCGGGGCTCGAACCGGAGACCTTTATGCTGTGAGGCAACAGTGTTACCCACTGAGCAGTAACATTAGAACTACTGGCCTTTGAAATGAATGTATGTTTATTACTGACCTTTTGTTCCCTGTCACAGGAACCCTCCAGCCTTTGATCTGACTGAGCTCTGGATCGGACATCTCGATCTGCAGCGGGAGTCGAGGCATCCACACGCTCATTTCCAGCTGAGCACTCAGGTAACTGTAGGTAAAGTTTACCATGATCTTCACCTTCCCATGTGTCTCCTTACCACTGACATACACAAAATCACATCTCTCGGACACCTGTGTGAGAAAGGGATATTGTCTTGCATGCACATTGAAAACATTTACCTACAGTAGAATAGCAAAAAGCTATAGCCAATGTGTAAAAATATGTCACAACAAAGATGAAAATATGATTCAGAATATAGGTTCACCACTGGTTTGTTCCTATTGCAATATATTTTGTTCAGTGAATAGACTATGCAGAAAATATGTAAAAATAATATAAAGTAGTACAGTATGGTACAAAGGAGATGCACCCTTACTGACAGAAGTCACTGCTCCTTTAAGTCCTTCCGGATACAGTTTTTGACTAAATGATTCAAATGAAATGTAAATAAATGAATACACAAAGCCACTTGCTGATAATGTTGACCATTGTTGTAGACTGATTGTCAGTGTTGTAGAAGGAAATGGGCTCTGTGTCCATTGTTCTGTCTCATTTAGAAAATCTACTGCCGCTATTTCATCCCTTAACTCTCCTGCCCGCTACTTCAAAGACTAATGTTGAACCTCTGAGGGCAGGTCTGTACCCTGT
Organism: Misgurnus anguillicaudatus; assembly: GCF_027580225.2. Classification (NCBI taxonomy): domain Eukaryota; kingdom Metazoa; phylum Chordata; class Actinopteri; order Cypriniformes; family Cobitidae; genus Misgurnus; species Misgurnus anguillicaudatus. Next base: position 23,222,857 of record NC_073345.2, read on the forward strand.
GCCATAAAAATCTTTTCAGGAAAAAGAAAAGCAAAATCTCTGGTCCTATTTTCCAATTTGTGTTCAAGTCACTTCATTTATTCATAAGGAGTGTGTGTGTGTAAGAAACGTGACTGTGCATGTGTTTGTACTGTATGTGTGTGTGTGCAGAACTTTTCCAGAATTTCTTGATTGTCATTTACTCTCTACCATTGGATGAATTAGTCTGTCTCTCTATTTCCTTGATTTAGCCTTATAAAAATGGGAGTTTTTTCTTTGTATCTTCATATACCTGCAGTGTTTTAAGAGGAAAATGAAGACAGGTGGCTGGAGCACAGATGTGGTTTGGCTTTGACTTTGATGGTTTTACCCACATGACAGTGACTCCAAGCATGCATACACTGCAAAAAATGATTTTTAAGAAAAAAAAATCTTAGTTTTTTTGTCTTGTTTTCAATAAAAATATCTAAAAATTCTTAAATTAAGATGTTTTTCTTGATGAGCAAAACGACACAAGAAAATAAGTCTAGTTTTTAGACCAAAAATATCAAATTTAAGTGATTTTTGTGCATAAAACAAGCAAAAAAATCTGCCAATAGGTAAGCAAAATTTTAGTGTTTAACCCTCATGTGTTGTTGGGGCCATTTTTGCAATTTTTTTGTCTTCATTTGGCCACAACTTTCTCTGTGTTTCAGCAAATGGAATGATTTTTGGTGACAAATCTTATATTTACACATATTTTAAGAAAATGCTTTGAAATTTTTCAAAAACTTAACAATATACCGTGGGCAAATTTACTACCCTTACGTGTTGTTAGCGGTCAAAAAAGGCCACTAAATTAAACTGCTGTAAAAATTCATCAGATTCATTTTTTTTCCATTTTTTTTTTTGCATAAATCTGTTAATCACCCACAGTACTGATCTAAACTACCAAATGTTTGCAAAAATTCCATGATTTTGGCTCTTTCATTGCCAAGTTTATAAGTAGTGTCACTGATTTGGGGGAAAAAATCACACAAAATGACCGATCCTCAATACAAAAAGTGAATGTGGACTGGATTTTCTTTTACCTTTTTTACAGTCTTGGGCATGTCAAAGACTGGTAAAAACATTGGCTTTGATGCGTTTTTGGTTTTGTGCGGCATCAGATTTGATTTTTTTCTCCCTCATTTGTTGTTTGTGGCCATTTTTTCCCCATTGACTTCCGTTGTGGCAACATTTTTTGTCTAAAAACTAGTATTATTTTCTTAGGTCATTTTGCTCATCAAGAAAATTCATCTTGATTTAAGAATTTTTAGATATTTCTACTGAAAACAAGACAAAAGTACAAAAGTAAGAAAGTAATTTTTGCAGTGCAAGCATGCATACACTGCAAAAAATGTTTTTATAATGGAAGTCAATGGGGAAAAAATGGCCACAAACAATAAATGAGGGAGAAAAAAATTTGATCTGATGCTGCACAAAAACTGGAGGTGCATCGGGGCCAATGTTTTTGCCGGTCTTTGGCATGCCCAGGACTGTGGAGGGGGTGGAAGAGGGTCCAGTCCACATTCACTTTTTATATTGAAAATCAGTGATTTTGTGTTTTTTTCCCAAATCAGTGGCATCACTTGTGAGCTTGGCAGTTGAACAGTTGAAATCATGAAATTTTTGGGAACATTTGGTGGTTTTGATCAGTTCTGAGGTTGATTGGCAGATTTATGCAAAAAAATTTGAAAAGGATATTGATCTGATACATTTTTGCAGCCGTTTGGTTTGGTGGCCATTTTTGGCCGCTGGCAACACGAAAGGGTAGTGAATTGGAACAAGGCACAAGGGTTAAGAAAAATGTTGAAGATTTTTTTGCTTACCCCATTGGCAGATTTTTTTGCTTGTTTTATGCACAAAATCACTTAAATTTTATTTTTTTGTCTAAAAACTAGACTTATTTTCTTGAGTCGTTTTGCTCATCAAGAAAAAGCATCTTAATTTAAGAGTGTTTAGATAGTATTTTTGTCTTGTTTTCAGTAAAAATAAGAAAATTTCTCTCGAAAAAAACACTTACTTAGTATTTTCGTCTTGTTTTCAGTAAAAATATATTTTTAAAAAATTTTAAATTAAGATGTATTTTCTTGATGACCAAAATGACCTAGGAAAATAAGTCTAGTTTTTAGACAAAAAATATAAACTTTAAGAACATTAGTGCTTAAAACAAGCAAAAAAATCCGCCAATGGAACAAGAAAAATGTTCTTGAAATAAGTTAACTTTTTTTATAAACACTTAATTTAAGAAAATTTTTCTTATTCCATTGGCAGATTTTTTGGCTTGTTTTCAGCACAAATTCGCTTAAATTGTATATTTTCGTAGATAATTTTGCTTATCAAGAAAATGCATCTTAACTTAAGAATTTTTAGATATTTTTACTGAAAACAAGACAAAAATACTAAGAAAGTCATTTATTGCAGTGTAATCATGCACTTTGTATAAAAACAACTGCCAAATGCGTAAATATAAATGTACTACTCAAAATGTTACTACTATTACATTTTAACATTTAGTACTGTTAAAAACCCACTGGCTGATGAATCAATATCGTTCTGGTCACTGTCTCTCTCCGTTTCTTGAATAACTAGGAAGTCATTTTTGTCTGTGGTCCTCCCCAAACCTCTCCTGTGCCCATCCAGTTCAAACAGACATGTCATTTAAAGGCAGAGTGTGACTGCTAATAGGAAGTAAACATAGTGTGAGATTGCTAAAGCTGGGAGAGGTGGTCTGACCTTGACATACAGTACATTACCTTCAAGACATCCTGGTCTGAAGACCTGCAGCGAGAGGAGTTGGTGATGTCAGTGATGGAGCCGTCAGCCTCCACTCCCAAAACCTTCACAGGCACAGATACCTTCTTTCCAGTTAGCACAGCTGTGTTTAAGACCTCTGTGTTCTGCGTGACAATAATTATTAAATAAATAAGGTACAATATGTACACTCTCAGAAAGCTGTCACTGGGGCAGTACACAGGGTTTCCAGCAGCACTTTGCAGTTCGGGCGGCCCGCCTAAGCTGGGAAACCCTACCGCCTTAACTAGGTCATCCAAAAAATAAAAATAATTCTCTGCACAAAAGGCCATTAAGTGCAATCTCGGAGAATAGCGCAGACACGCTTTACACAATGAGCGGGCATGCACGCCACACGGCCGAAATGAGAGAACGACATGGTCCGTCACTGTCTGGAGGATAACTAGCCAGTTGATAAAACATCTCAGAGAATAGCACGGCCGCGCTTTTTTGTACCTAAATAGTGCATATGTTTTACCTCAAAGGGACATTTTGTAGCAAATGTATACATATCTATACCTAAAATGCTACATATTAAGACCTTTCTATCCCAGTGAGAGCTTTTGTATCATATTTTCAAGTCAATATGTAACCAAAATCCACCCTATTTGATTTCCTAATGCATTTTCCTGGACTTATCTTGTGATTCATGGGTGCACGTTGTTCAAAATAATTGCTGTTATAATATTTTATCAAACTGTAATAACTTCCTCTTCCTTTTCTGCTTAATGTTTGCCAATAGTAAAAATGCTATTGAATCATTGCTTAAGCAAAACCTCTTTTAGGTCTGGCTCCTTTTTTGATGGAAAGTAAGTCTCTACATTTTGTCCACACTGAATATCCTGTTTTCCTTCAGAAGTTTGTTACATTACAAAAGTAAAATGAGCACGAACAGAATAAAAAACACTAAAAGCCCAACACAATAGTAAAATTACAGAGAGTACAAGTATTCTCATCACATTATACGTTTTCCTATAGACGTCTCTATTCAGCAAATATCTTAAACGGGTCAAAAATGTCACAGCAACAATCGTGAATGAGACGTGCGCCGCATCTGTCAAAGTCAGTGGGAGATTAATACCATCTAATGATTATCTTACAGTGTGCCGCGCAGATGACGAATAGGTTTGGATGATTAGGTTTGAGTGTAGATTTAACATCCAGGCCCAACAGATGCCAGCGAACATCGTCCAAACGCAGCACAGCAGATGCTGACTGTGATTTGAAAAGTTACCGACAAAATCCCACTCAGCCAGCGGACAGGGTCAAGCTGTGAAACAGTCCATCTTTTAAATGAATGTGTCATCTGGCTGTATAATAAGTGAATTAAAATCCTTTTTTATTTGTCTTGGCCATTTAAGTGCTATAAAAGCTATATCACTGAATATATTTGAATGGTTGATGGTTTATTTGCAAAGAATGAAGAGATCTGTTTCAAAAGGACACCACGTTCATAGTTGACCAATAGCGTGGGAAGATAAAAGGAAAATCAAAGTGAGGAAGAATTGGCATGTATAAGGGCTTTTGTTTTATAGTCAAAAGCATGTTTCTGTGTGACAACCTTACAAACATTGACCTGAAAAGTTGGATTTGAACCTATATAAGGGAGAGTAAACAAAAATAGTAAAAATGGTTTGGCTTCTCATGATCCATCACATTAAAGAAGCTAATAAAACAACACAAACACAAATATTCACACATACAGTAGCTTACAGAGATCAATGGCGCTATGCCCACGTAGTCTCTTTGGATAGTGTAGATTCTCATGGTCCCCTCATCCCGAATCATGTTTCCAGGCAACTCCAGTCGCCACGTGACCATCTGGCTCTCTAATTGATCACTCTGCTCCTCTGACTCAAAATCCAGCTGCAGGACCACAAGAAGACCCCTGAAAATCAAACATCTGGATCTCAATCCATGTGACAACTCCACATCAAACCGGGTCAACAGAGAGACACTGTCAAAGAGGACAGTGTGAAATCAGTCATCAGTAGAGATGAAGCCTCTCTTCCACTTTACTAGCATTAAAACATTCAGCATTCCGACGAGCATCTCGTAAGTTCACGCTTATTTCATAATTCAGCTCACATTCAGACTTTCTGCTGGAATTTGCTTCAATAAAGTGCTTTTACGTTACTAACAAAAATCAAACGCTTTTGCGATTCCTAATGGTTTGTGCATTACTTTGGCAGCTCTCACGTACTGTAATGGTGGTGCGGATTATAGGTTTCATGATGGCACTTTCTTTTGGGATTTGATTACCCTACAATCATCTTTATAATGCATTCTCTTAAATAAGGCAAGCATGCTGTGATATAGCTACGATTTGGGTCCAGTGTCTGACCCTTTCCCATCCTCACTGCTACCACGCAGTGAATTTCTCTCAGTTTGGCTTTTTAATAGTTAATGTGGTGGCTATAAGACTGAAGACTCTCTAATCTTGTGCTGAATGAGCCGGTCTAACATGCTGATGCACTGGGGATTGTTACAGATAAGTGGGTCATTGTGGAAAAATGGGGGGAAATCACCTAATAAGGAGATACAGCTGGTGACACTGGTGGTCATTCACTAGTACCGTAATTGTCTTCAAACTGAGTAGCTACATGCACAGAAAAGGTTCTTAGTGATGGCTAAAAACGTTTTTTTTTTGTCTTGAAACTACACTATTTTAACTTGGAAAGGGAATGACCACAGTTAGTATTTAGGTACTGTAAGTACTGTATATGCACACACATAAGTACATTATTGAATAAGTTTAATCACTCCATTACTGGGTAACACTTTACCAAAAGATACAAAATGCCATCTCATGTCTCTAGTCCATCTTTAGTGATTTTAGTTTACTCTGTGTTGTCCAAAATGTGGATTATTTTTAAGTAAAGCAAAAAGCCTGCATGTACTTAGAGGGTTTTGCAGTCAAATATGCATTTGAATAACTGACTAATAACCTTTCAATGCCATTAAAGTGAGATTACTGAACCTAAACTTAAGAGCCTGATAAAAATACTCATTTACAAGGGAACACGTCAGATGCAATTAGATGGTTAATGTATTAGCTAACATGAACAATTGTAAAGGATTATTAGGAACACCTGTTCAATTTGTCAATGCAATTATCTAATCAACTAATCACATGGCAGTTGCTTCAATGCATTTAGGGGTGTGGTCCTTAGACAATCTCCTGAACTCCAAACTGAATGTCAGAATGGGAAAGAAAGGTGATTTAAGCAATTTTGAGCGTGGCATGGTTGTTGGTGCCTGAGCATCTGCTCAGTTACTGGGATTTTCACACACAACCATTTCTAGGGTTTACAAAGAATGATGTGAAAAGGGAAAAACTTCCAATATGCAGCAGTCCTGTGGGTGAAAATCCCTTGTTGATGCTAGAGGTCAGAGGAGAATGGGCCGACTGATTCAATCTGAGCAACTTTGACTGAAATAACCACTCGTTACAACCGAGGTATGCAGCAAAGCAATTGTGAAGCCACAACACACACAACCTTGAGGGGGTGGGCTACAAGAGCAGAAGACCCCACTGGGTACCACTCATCTCCACTACAAATAGGAAAAAGAGGCTAAAATTTGCACGAGCTCATCAAAATTGAACAGTTGAAGATTGGAAAAATGTTGCCTGGTCTGATGAGTCTCGAGTTCTTTTGAGACATTCAGATGGTAGAGTCAGAATTTGGTGTAAACAGAATGAGAACATGGATCCATCATGCCTTTTTACCACTGTGCAGGCTGGTGATGGTGGTGTAATGGTGTGGGGGATGTTTTCTTAGCACACTTTAGGCCCCTTAGTGCCAATTGGGCATCGTTTAAATGCCACGGCCTACCTGAGCATTGTTTCTGACCATGTCCATCCCTTTATGACCACCATGTACCCATCCTCTAATGGCTACTTCCAGCAGGATAATGCACAGATAATGTCACAAAGCTTGAATCATTTCAAATTGGTTTCTTGAACATGACAATGTCTTCACTGTACTATAATGGCCCCCACAGTCACCAGATCTCAACCCAATAGAGCATCTTTGGGATGTGGTGGAACAGGAGCTTTATTCCCTGGATATGCATCCTACAAATCTCCATCAACTGCAAGATGCTATTCTATCAATATGGGCCAACAGTTCTAAAGAAAGCTTTCAACACCTTGTTGAATCAATGCCATGTAGAATTAAGGCAGTTCTGAAGGCGAAAGGGGGTCAAACACAATATTAGTATGGTGTTCCCAATAATCCTTTAGGTGAGTGTATGTACCAAGCTGTCACTGGGGCAGTATACCTTTAAAAATGTCCTAATATGTACCATTGGGTACAGATATGTAGATACTAATATGTATCGTTGAGGTAATAATAAGCTCTCCTTGGTACTAATATGTTCTTCTGAGGTACCAATATGAACTCCTTAAATACAAATGTGTACTTTTTGAAAGGTTATCGTCCCAGTGACAGTGATTTTTTTTTAATGGGTATAATCATTTCCTTAACAATTATTAATAAAGAATTGTTTTAAATCAAACCAAGTTGAAAATGTTTATGTTGGAGTTTTGATATATAACAATCTGAGACTATTTATGACCGACTACATTCAATACTGAGCTCTTATTGCTTTACAAACGAAAAAGTGTTTAGTGTATGTTACAATAAACTAGCTGTAATATATCTACCTAAAGCATATAGAATTCACAATAAAACTAGAAGCGTAGAGAAACTGAAATAAACTGAGAAGAGAAGCTGTAATCTGCATCAGTAATGACAGCCCATCTCCACAGGCACCAAGCAAGACCCAATGAGACCAATAGAAATGTGACACCCAGATGGAGGATCTTATTAACAAGATGCTTGCAGTTTTTGTGGCGGATTTGAATGCAATCCAAAAACACTCGAAACTCTTTATTTGAAAAGCAAGCCGATCTCTGAGACGCAGAGAAGTAATATGAACTCATTGTTCTCTACTCAATATGAGCTCATTCCTCTTAATAACAGCAGAGGAGATTTGAGGTTACCAGACACTGAAGCGATGGAATAATATCACATTTTTATGAAGTTTACCAGTTGATTTCTATATGGATACCTACCTTATAAAATAGATTTGTGCCATTAATCATAAAATCACCAGCTAACAAAGCACCGAGATTTTCCACTACGGTCTATATTTAATAAGTGCCTGGCAGGGTAAATATTGTTAACCTGGACCTTTTTAACCAGAAAAAGATGGTCTTTAATTTTAATTCAGAATACCATCCCGCAAAAGGAAAAACAGGTTGTCTGAACATCTGTTAGTGCCCGAACAATGAGGAGAAAAGAAATTAGAAGGTTGTTTTTTCCCGTCGAAAAATTATTTTGCAATCTGTCACTAAACTCTTAGTTTCAGAGGAACAGACCACAGCTGGCAACGTGCAAGGGCACAAAAAGCTTTTTAACAATGAAATGACTTTGAAATGTGAGCATGTGGTTCAGTAGATTCAAAGCATGATGAGAGTTGAGGACAGACGACTTGCCTTTTACTAGTTAATGTGCCTTTTTTCTGGCAGGTCACTGAAATGGTTTGGGAATCGCTTCCTCTCCCTGGTTCCAAAGTGATGTCCCACAGGTTGGCGTCACTGGGTCTTGCTCGGCTGAATGACATGCCTTTTCTTGATGTTGCTCTATGAGAAAGAATACAGATACAGACATACATCATCAATGAAAAGATAAGCTAGAAGTTTACAGCACACGTGACTCAAATTTCAGAGTAGTACGCATGCACTGCCAAATTTGTGTAACCGGTAGGTGCACATGTGCCAACAGAAGAATGTATGTAGCCCAGTACATGCATTGCATTTTGTCACAATGCACATGCGTCGAATGTCTGTCTGCATGTACAAAACAAATAGACTATGCTTTATAAGTCTGTGCGTTCGACTGTGCACGTACATTTTACATACAAGTAACCAATATTCGGGTGATTCCCACGAAACCATTGAAACACCACGGCACTAATGATTTTAGCTTTAAAATGTGTATTATAGTAACATTAAAAAGCATCAGAATTAACACAATACTGTGTTCTACCTTGCAAAATGTGTGATTTCAACATAAGAATTTATAATTGGAAATTTTATCTCATTTTCTGCTGAAATTCTCATTACCGCAATGTGTCCGGCTGTGTTTGAACATGCGTTATGTTGTAATTTAATCAAATTAACACAAAAATATTAAGAAAAAAAATAAATGGATGTTTTGCTAGACTACTTTAGATGACAGAAAAAATATTTACTGAATATTCATGTATAATAATAATGAAGAAAAATTAGAAAAATGATGTGTCCATGCCTGATGTTCTCATCCTCCGCAACACCTTTTGAGAAAAGTTTAAGCACACATACAGAATTTTAATAAAGTTTGATTTTGAGTGACCAAGCACATGGACCAGTTACTTCAAGATGGCTACCAGGTAAGATCATTTTTTTACAGTTAATTTGAAATATTGTCTTGTCAGAATGCTTACACGACATTTTGATTATCATTACCGCAACAGATGCTTATTAAATGTTAATTTAATTAATAGGAGCATAATACTTTGATTTTAAATGCATGTGCAGAATCTCCAAATTATGTCAGTGTTGATGTTTTCTGATAGCCTGGGTGCCAGCCGATCTTAGCCCCGCCCACAAGAATTTGAGAACGGGAAGATCGGTCTGGAGTTTTTCCGTTGAGGAGCTGCTATGCTAGGACTAGAGCTGGGCGAACCAATCAAATTATCTGTCCTTTATACGATGATGGACAGATAATCAACAGTAACGTAATGAACCACGTCACCAAAGAGCGCGTGTGTTGAATGGCTGCTGCTGTAGAGTTCAGATGTGTGGATTCTGACATTGAGTCTGTTCTAAAAGATATCGACAGAGCATTGATTTTAAAAGAGGAACAGAGAAACGCGAGCAAGGCATTTGTTGATGTTTTTGCCGTCCTTTCTATTCGGCAAAAGTTGGTCGCAACTGAAATGGGTAACGTTATCACGGCGATGCAACTCAGCGTGCACGACGAGATGGATATAATTAGCGGTCGTTGCCAGCTTCTTTTCGGAAGCCCGGAATCGTGGTTGCTGAATAAGTGGAGGAACATGCTAGGCTCCAATATTTTCAAGCAAACGTAATGGGTATCGTCGTGGATGAAGTTCACCTAACGTACAAACGGTAAGAGATAGTCTTACTCTATGACTTAGTAAATACTTCATGTTGTGATATAAACGAAATGTTGTAAACATAATAGGTGTTGATGTACATTCGCTAACTCAGTATAATCACAATGTTAGTGTCATTGTAGCGAAATACTTCGGTCAGGCTGCAAAGACGTAATTTCAAAATACACTCACACACACACTCCGTTGCTCTGATTGGTCGTAGGTCTATCCAATTGAGTGCAGAGGCATTTTTCGGTTGAGACACGCCTCATAATTATAGCTCAATGGAGCGGTATCAGACTCAAATTCTGACTAGAATTGAGTATGACAACGTCAGGCTAGTTTTCTGACTGTTGCGGTAATGAGACTAATTTTTTAAATTATGTTACAAAAAGTGTTAAATGATAAGTAAAAGTTTTTAAATTAATGTTCCCATTTACTCCAGACTTTGTTTTTCAATGTCTGGTAGAAAAAAAAGTAAATTTAAGCAATTTTTAAATTTTCATGCTTGACATGTTTAAAACCAAGTTTTCGTGAGAATCACCCATTCACTGACCGTCTAATGGGTATTGCACGCATACTGTAAGTAAAGCAGACCAATTACAGCCAAGATTTTTAGTTTAAATCTGATTACCCGGCTGGTGCTATGCAACTTCCAGCAAAAGGGGTGGGGCTTATCATTTCCACTTACAGTAGATGTAAATAATGTTTATAAGATACCAACACAATAAGCACTTTTGAGGAAAAAATCATCACTGGAGTTGCTAAAGTTATTCAAATACAAATTTCGAAGAAGTTGGAGCAGATCGGCTCTTATTTGTGAATCTTATGGAACGTAGACTTATCTCTGTCTAAAGTGCATGTAAAAATGTAAGCACAACGCAGTGCTTGTAGCTGCCTCTAGGCAATATTACAAGAGGAAAAACACATGCTTGAGCAATAAACATTCGCATATTTTTTCATGAAAATGTTCAATAACAACACTGAATGTTTGCTTGCGGGCATGTGTGTTATAGACATTGACTTGTGCACTAGAAGTATGTAAAACCCATTGACCCAGATTGGGGTCCAGTAGCATTCAACTACTGGACACTCAACTCTCTTGCCAATTTGAAATCTTGACTTAATCTCTGTAGACAGTCCAACTTCGAGCTATTGGCCATTTAACAATGTCGTATTTCTTACACTACGTGAGTGAGTAACAAGCTCAGGAGAAATCATTTGGTCTCATTCGGCTCGGCTACAACCACATGTCCACCATTCAGTGGCCAAATGCTCCTTTTCTTCGCTTGATTCTGTCTCTTGGGTTTATCCAGCAGCCAGACAGTTCATCTGTCCCTCCTCTTCACTGATGGGACTTAGAGACCATGGAATCTTGCCATGTGAGCATCTTCCAGAGTCTCTGTGGCCAGAGAGGAAACGGGTCATGGCAAAAAAAGCAGAATGATTGTGGCTGACAGCGTCGTGACACACCACATTATCTTTGCTCACCCTCTCATCCGTCTTTTCTTTCTATCCATTTCACACCACATGCCTAAAAAACAACAGATTTTCATGCTGCCCATCTCAAATGTGATTCATTAGCGACATGCACGATTGAGTCACTGTGCAGTAAATTGACAAATACAGATGTGTGTTTAATGATTATTATTTTCCCAGAATGCTTTGGGGTAAACACACAAGTGTCCCTTTATTTGGTGCTAAAGGATTAGTTTGCCCAAAATTTAAAATTCTGTCATTATTTACTTACCCTCGAGCCACTTCCAAACCCATAAAACACAAATGAAGAAATTTTTAATTTTTAAAGCTTCAAAAGCGATGCACCATAAAACTGACAAAACTAATAAAGCATACAACTCCTACAAAGCTGTGCATTCTAATATTTCAAAAATTTAGGTTAAACTGCTTCATTACATCATTTAATTCTGGTCTGATCATAGACCCATTCACATCGGGTCAGAGCCTTTTGTTTTTGAGCTGTAAGCTCACAAGAGGTTAATACGGTTGAAATAAATCAGTAAATAGCTTAAAGGGGACATTTCATGAAAATCTGACTTTTTTTAAGTTTAAGTGCTATAATTGGGTCCCCAGTGTTTCTATCAACCTAGAAAACATGAAAAAGATCAACCCAGTACTTTAGTTTTGGTAAACCATTCTCTGCAAGCATGTGAAAAAAATATCATTGAAATTTGGCTCCCCTTGTGATGTCAGAATGGGATAATACCGCCCCTTAGCACTGCCATTTACATCCAAAAGCGGCACATTTTTGCTCGCACCTACAAATGGGCAATTTTAACACGCTATAATAAATTATCTATACTGTATGGTATTTTGAGCTAAAACATCACATACATACTCTGAGGACACCAAAGATTTATTTGACATCTTAAAAAAGTCTTGTGAAATGTCCCCTTTAAATTTTGGCCTGTTTTCAATACAAAGTCATTAAATGAACAACACTTGAATAATAACATGTGATTAAATGATAAAATCTTTACATGATTACATGATCAACTTTTATAAATATCATTGGTGATATCAGTTCATTGTTATACAGTATGTAGATCTCTGGAAAGTGCATGTCTATCAACCCTTGAAGGATTTGACTGGGAAAGAAAAAACAGGGAAAGCACTGATCACAGTCTAATCTTGACCCATTTTACATTATCATCATCATCATCAGGGCAGACGTGTAATTTTGGAAGACATGTGACGCCCTCAGCTGGATTATCCCATGTTTTCATTTCAGGGGAACAGAGAGAAACAATGAAAGGCAGGATTGAAACAATAATGTAATAAGAGACAAAAGAAATTATAATGAAGAAAGACAAAGAGAAAAGAGAGACAGTTTGTGTTCTGGTGTGGTCTGCCAGTGGAAGAAACACTGTATGCATCAGTGGCAAAAGTATTCAGCCAAATCTATAATGAGAATCTTGATGGAATAAATCTCTGACACAAAATCAAAGATGGAAGAATATTGATGTGGGGCACTGTGACTCTGCCTGCAGGATAAAATATAAAACAAAAAAATAGAATTTCGTAACACCTGTGAAAACTGTTAAATACTGTACATTTATTTTTATGATTTATTAAGAATTATGTGATGTAATATATTTATAATACCCTTACTAGTATTCACTGCATTGTCAAATAAAAGATTATTAAATTCTTTTCCAATTTAACTACTTTTTTAAAGTACAAAAATAGGTTTTACAAACCTGTATAAATGTATTTGTTCTGATGAACACGAAGGAAGATATTTTGAGGAATGTTTGTAACAAAGTCGTTCATGAGCCCCATTCACTTCCATAGTATTCTTTTTTCCTACTATGAAAGTGAATAGGGCTCATGAACGATTTTGTTACAAACATTCCTCAAAATATCTTCCTTCGTGTTTATCAGAACAAATACATTTATACAGGTTTGTAACAACATAAGAGTGAGTAAATGATGAGAGAATTAGCATTGTTGGGTGAACTGTCCCTTTAAAGTCGGCATGTACATAATTTGTACATGATAATATACTGTCATATCATGATATCAATGATATAGCGACGTAAAGATGTATGGCACATTTATGTTCCCTAACGCGCACAGAAACAACAGCTGAGAACTCGTACCACTGTGATGACAGTAACTTACTTTACTGACTGAATTTAAATCCAAAAAATGTTCACATTCTGGTTGTACTGACACAAGTTTACTTAATATTTAATTAGACAGATTCATCTTTTCATTTTCCATTAAATTAAACTGATGAGTTTAAAGCTCAGTTTTACCCTGTTTGTTTCTTCAGCGACAGCCGCGAGGCGCGGGGGCATCATTTACTCCTGGAAGTACACCCTAAAGTACACCCCATTTCTCACAACAGACAGATGCCTTGCCGATTTCTTCTGTGTTTATATGAAAATCTGATTTATTCACTTGATTTTTATCTGGACTACATGAGCATTTATCTCACAAACCCAAATGTGCCATGATGAATTTTAATGTTATTTATTTGATGTTTTAACAAAAGTGCACTTACAGGTAAAATAATTTTTAAGTTAAAATTTTAAATTGTTAGCTAATGATTTAAAGCTCCAGTGTGTACTTTTTTTAGTTAATTCTTAGCAAAAACCCATGTTTTCTTCCAAAAGTATGTGCTCATTCATGTGTAATTACTTCCACCCCACTAATCAAAGTATTCTCGTAAGTGTAGAATCTGCTATTTAAAATACATACCACCGTAGCGCTCTCTGGCTGAATCCATGTTGTGCCTCCATCTTTGAAATACATTCGCCGACGAGGGACATTCCTGAAATTCAAGCTCCGCCTTTCGCGCTTTCAGAGTACACTCAAGCTGGCCGCGAGCTGAAGCCTACGGAGGTTGCATGTGTAGGCGGTATACGTCATCAAGACAGTCTTATTTCAGAATATTAACAATTATAAAGCTGACATTTATTCTTAGTTAATTGTAAATTGATGTAATATGCTTATGACTTGCGAATGTAATGCTCAGTTAATTTAAATAAACCAGGCTTGATGACGTATGCAGCCCGGATATGCGACCTGCGTTAGACTGAATCCTTCGGCCGCACGCCGTGATAAACCTGCAATCTAATGCTTTGAAAGCCTGTTGAAGAACTATTCTCGAGGACATTAAAACAAGTCGCCAAGGAAGCGAAACAGGGATTTTAAACGACAACGCGACAGGAAAAACATCAAGACCAAAGTCAATATTGGAGTTAGTTTTCCAAGATGGGGCTCATTGGACAATGAAGTTGCTAAGTTACTTTCTTCACCACAGGTAATTCAGCATATTCGTTTACATCTATACAGTTTATGTTGTAAACTTGAACATGGGTATGCGTAACACTTGTTAGTGTAAACATGCATGTGGTTTAATGTCTTGGAACAGCCACACGCCGTCTCTCCGCCCATTTATGTAATCTGAGGTACTAATCTTTTCTGACCTCTAGCACAAACACACGGTGTACAGCGCTATTTTTAGCCTTTCATTGATAAAAGCGTCTGATCTGCGCGTCTTTCGTTTCATTTTACAAGCGTGTGAAAGTTGAGCGATCTTATTTCACCAATATCAGAGAAAGCTCTTACATATACACGGACATGTAACGTTTACTTAAACATAAGCATTGGACTCTGACATATTAGTTCGCGTCCATTTAAACCCGTCATTACTCCAGCAGCTCATGATTAAATGACAGAGGGACTCGTCCACAGACCATCTCCTCAGTAATCTGGAGAGAAGCGGTCGAAAATGGACAAAAAGAGAAGGATTTAAACAGCAAGTGTAAACGTAATGTGTCTCTCTCGTCCACTTGTGATCTGATCTACGAAAACACATCTTAATACCAAGTTTAACAGCCCCTGTGATAATTTCCTCGCGTCGATGAAAAAAGAAGTGTCTAAAGTACTATTCGAACGGGATTAGTTTTACATAGGGAGGTGGGGTAAAGCAAGTTTTTATCAGAGGTTCTCTGTGATTTTAGTCCAGTCCGAATGCTCCATGTCAGTAATCATTACGGACAATGTCAGTAAAGATTACGGCGTCTTTTACCTTCTGTAAAAAGGTCCGGAGAAATTACCTCAGGTAATACTAATCCAGTGCGAATCGACCAGCTGTAAATATACACGTAAATCGCGTCATTTCCTTTTAATTTGCGGGTTTCTTTTAAATATAAAAGCGCTTAAAGAGGCATTTACTTGCGTTCTAGACGGAGAAACAAGTCAGTGGCAGGTCAGTTTCTGAATAAAACACGACACAAACTTAAAAAAAAAGTCAAATTCACTTCTCAGATGCGCGGAACTGTTTACGAAACTAACGTTCTCCCCAAACTAAAAATTAAACACAGTGTTTCGCGTTTTCCTTGTCTGTGTCATGTTGTTAGCACATCTGATATCTGGAAGCAAGGTAACGTGCACGTGAAGACGAGAGGTGACGCGCTGCGCCAACAAGTTACCCCTCCCACTTCTGAATGTTTTACAGAGATTTCTAATCCCGTCCGAATTGACCATTTATATTACCCGACGTCCTGTGGTAAAATTACATTACGCCATCTTCCCCTGTAAAACTAATCCCGTCCGAATAGGGCTTAAGCTACGTTTATGGTTGCTTTTTGTATGTGATTTTAAGCGGACATATCATGACAATCAGACTTTTTCCATGTTAAACATAAATCTGTGTGCTTTGATGGATCACACGCAAATGACATTGCAAATTGTTCATTTTTTTTCATTGCTTTTGCTTTGTAGCTACTGGAAGCCATGTTAACCTTGCCATGACACGGCCGGGCCACCGTACGAGTTAAAACGCGTTCCGAATGGGGGGGGGCTAGAAAGTAATATTCAGTTGGTTGTCATATAGACTTTCACCGCTTGATGGGAGTAGATCCTACACAGTGGAGCTTTAAGAACTTAAAAAAATCTGTGGTAGTGTCATAGTGATGTAAAATTTTCATACCATTTCATCTCTAGTTCGTATTTTGTTTACATTTAACTCATGCTATGTGATCGTGCACTTTTGCCACCTTATGACAATGGATTTACACTTTGAATTAGGTAGTCTGTCATCAATGACAGCTCATTGGATGGAAATTGCCCTACCTTTACCATAATTTTTATACCGTCATTAATTAATATCATTACCGCAAAAATTCTTAAAATATCATGATATAATTTTGAGGCTGTATTGCCCACCCCTAGGCATGTTGCTACTTACAAATTTATCAATTCCTGGGCCTGTCACTCGCGCCATTCCTCATGACTGAAAGTAAAGAGATCGCTTTGAGGAGGGAAGGAGATTTGCATTTTTGAT
Organism: Misgurnus anguillicaudatus; assembly: GCF_027580225.2. NCBI lineage: Eukaryota > Metazoa > Chordata > Actinopteri > Cypriniformes > Cobitidae > Misgurnus > Misgurnus anguillicaudatus. The sequence continues at coordinate 23,239,634 of NC_073345.2, forward strand.
TAAAGATTTGAGGGCACATCAATTTAAAAAAAAAAAAATTCACAGATAAGCCTTTTTAAAAAAATCCCCCAATATTCAATAAAAAAAATCACTGTAATTTCATGCCGACTTTAAAACACATTTGTTTTCACTTGGATCCCTATAATTTACTTCAAGAACTTTTATATCTTTGCATATTTGAAGAGTTTGGTTCCAAAAACGTGATAAACGCCATTTTTAAAGAGTAACTAAACCCTAAACCAACTTTTTTTAGTTAATGATCTGTAAGAATGATGCTTTATTAGTGCTGTTCATTGATTTTAGTAAGTTTTTTGACATTTGGATAAGGGCCCTATTTTAACGATCTAAGCGCATTGTCTAAAGCGCACAACGCAACGTGTAAATGGACGTGTCTGAATCCACTTTTGCTAATTTAACGACGGGATAAATGGTTTGTGCGCCGAGCGCATGGTCGAAAGGGGTTGGTCCTATTGTAATGGGAGTATTTTGGGCGTAACGTGCAGTAAACCAATGAGAGTCTGAGCTCTCATCCCCTTTAAAAGCAAGTTGCGCTGGCGCTATGTCTAATCCCTATTTAGATGACGGACTTTGTAAACTGAAAAAATAAGCGGAGGAAGAAGATCCCCAGTTTAAGATTAATGTTAAATAATTGTGTTGTTTTTCACAATTATTTTTTTTATTAAAACCTTTAAAACCGTTTTCTTTTAGTCATGGAAGTAAAAAAGCAGGCTTGTAATTGCTTTAAATGTATGGCTATCCAATATCATCAAAAAATAATTTACAAGTATGTAAGATAAGGTTTGTACTCTAAAAATACTTTATTTGTAACAAACAGGAAATAAAGAGTTTACAAACGGCTCTCTGCGCGTTTCAGCACTTTGGACAGCGGTTTTTTTAGCAAAGAGTTTTTTTAAGCATTACTTAAAAATGTTTCTCATCTCACCATATCCACAGGTACAGAGTAATCATATACAATAAATCCGTGAGGTAGCATTTAAAAAAACATTTAAAAACAGATGCATTTGTTTAAAGCAAAGCATTTATTTACTTACCAGGCTGCAGGTGAAGCAGCTCTTTGCGCCTTCTAACGTCTCATAATTAGTCCTCATTTATGTCCAAGAGACTCAATAATAATCTTTTACATTCAATCCTTTAATCTTTCATATTTAAAAGCTTTTTGTGCTGCTGCGCATTCTTGTACTTTGTGATAAGCAAATCCACATTGTCCTCCCGTTTATAGGCGCATATTACTAATGCGCTCTTTAAATAACATAAAACACATTGCGCCATTGACTTTAGACTTTAGACCAGGTTTTTGTTGGTCAATGGCGTAGTCTATTTTAGTTGCCTCAAAATAGCAATGCGCCAACAATGCGCCTGAACACACCTCGTTTTCAGATCAGAACGCCCATGGGCGCAAAAGGGGGCGCAAATGCATTTGCTATTTAAACAACGCGGCGCTAAACGTGAAAATTAGGGTGGAAACTAGCGAAAGACACTTGCTTCGCACATTGCGCTGCATTGCGCCGGGTGTAAGATAGAGCCCAAAGTGTTTCAATACTACAATATATGGTGTAAAAACGGCTGAGTGCTGCCCTCTTCAGGTTGAATGGTGGCTACTGCAGTTGAATTTTCCTATTGGATGTTGGGTCCAAAAAAGAACTCGTGATGTAAGCAGGTTCAAGCTCACCACGCCCTTGTTACGATCTCTTTTTCAAATATTGCCAGTGGGTGGAGTCAGGCTCTGACCAGGGGTTTAGTTACGCTTTAAGAAAAATAAGTTACCGCCAAAATCAGTATTGTATCAGGTCAGTATTAAAAAGTAAATCCTTAATTTTAAACAAAATCCGATATCCGACGTGTTATTCTGTCATCTTTTCTCCCTTTTTTCCCAAAACGCAATAAACGTCATTCCTCCTTCTCTGCAGAATGAAATAAATCCACTCAACAAATCACGGCGCACCATTCCACGCATGGTAAACAATGCCGGCGCTTTGAGTACACACAGAATCCGAGTTTCGTGATCAAAAACAAAACAATACTTTGATGGCATTGATAAACCTGTGGTGGTTTTCTGTGGCGGGGAAAAAACGTAAGCCATCAAAATAATTTATAATGAGAGGCAGTCGGGCGAAGGAAAAATGCCGGCAGTTGCTTGTTGCTTGTGGGGATCTCATGAAAAACTTTACATTATTTTACTTGAAGCCAACGAAAATTGAGCAGGACCAAACCATTTTACAGCTGATCGCTGTCAAAAAAGTTCAGTGACAACGTCCCAAGGTTGACAGCAGCAATGACAGTGTTTTTAATATGTCAAAGTAAATCTTTGAAAATCAAATTATGGATTTGAATTTTTAATGTTATTATAACCTAAAGATGCAATGTGAAAGTTTGTGACAGAAGAAATTGGTTTTCATCTTGTCACTTTCTTGGTATAGGAAACAAATTTTTACCCAAATTAGTCAAAATGAATTTATTGCATTTTGGAACCAAACTCTTCATTTACTATGTTACTTTTTTATTTATTTCATTTATTTCAAAATTGCCATTCAAATCGCAGTCTCTGCACCCCCTGCACTTTCAGCACGAACATCTATAGATCCATATATGGATTTCCTTTTATCCTGCTGTAAAGGCACAAGGCACTTCATAACACCTGTGATGTTTAGTAGATATGTGATGTTAGTTTACATCCTCCAGGCAGACTTCAGATGAAAGACCTGGGACAGAATGAAAGAGAGGGCAGATCTCTGAAGGGTCAATGACTTTACTAATTTTCAATCAGTGTGTGGATTATCTATCATAACCTCGGGGGTTTGAACTCAATCTCAGAGAGAGAAGTAAAGTGGGGCAGAGATTTTTCCTGGGATAAAATCAATCTCTTTGGGATACAAGCCTTTGCTTCCTTTTGCCGCCAACACCAAAAGTGAATGTCCATTTGAGCCAGGGGCAAAGAAAACCTTATAAGACCCGAATGAAGTACAGTGTGGATACTGGCGACTCAGTTGGTATATTGAGAGTTCAGTTGCCACTCAATAATACCAGTAAAATACTTTGAAATCAGTCTAAATAAGAAATGCAGAATTTCCACATTATTAACACATTTGCTAAAATCAACATTAAATATAAAGAACAGTACCTTCAGTCAAACATGCTAATAAAACCAATTTTACACAGTTAGGAGTTCTGCCTCCGTTGCTGTGAGTCGAGACTTATAAAAACAGATTGCTCTGTGTGTTCTTGCACGATAGAGCTCTCTGTGTAATATGTTCATTTCTGCCTAAAGGACTCAAGTAGTTATTTGTTTTCTTGCTCCATTAAGTTGATGCATTATTTATGGGGAGGGAAGCCACACAAACGGTAGGATGTTAAGAAATGAAAGCTGCCAAGTAATTTCCACAATATTTTTCTATTTATGGAATGGTGCTTTTGAAACTCCTCCAGTTGGAAAAGTGAATTGAGCCGGAGCAGGGTTATTACATTTTGGTAATCTGTGGGACCGTTACATTCTCTCGTCTATAAAGTGTCACATACTTTGTTAAATTCCCACTAAGCTTCTTGAGCATTGAGACAACTGCACAACTTTGGCTCCATGACACACTACTATTCCAAATGGGTGTTGTTATCTCAATCCAGAAAATTTCCCTGCTTTTTTGCCTGACCCAATGCTCTTTCCAGGAAAACAGCTGGCATTTGTTTTTCATTTAGAAAAAAACATATAATCCTAAACAGAGTAAATCCTATTTCATCAGTGCATTATGTGTATGGATTTCAAATAGCAGCATGTGAAAATATTATGACCTGAAAAGCCAGGTTTAAATGTACCAGACACTTTTACAGCACTTTTTGCATCCCTTTCATTAAAACACATGAGGGTGATTCTCGCGAAATTAGACTTATGAGGTGTCATGAAACATTTTGATTAAAAAAAAGTAATGGCAAAGTTAGAGTATCAAAATAAGAAGCATACAGTTACAAACATCTCTTCATGTACTATTTTGCACATGATTTCAAATTACATCATACAAACCAATTTTTTTTCACATTTAAGAAAAAAATGTCATTACCGCAATGTGTCCATGACTGGATTTGGCTTCTTTGATATGGAAATATTTATAATTAAAAAATCTAAAAAATAAAAAGCTTCAGTGCATGTTATACTATAAACATTTACAGTAAAGAAACATGTGGTATTTGGTGATCATTGGTAAATGTAGAGACAATAATAAGAAATATAAATGTGTCCAAGACCAATTTTCTCATCCTCCGCAACAATTTTCAATCATTGTTTAAGCCCTCAAGGAACTTTTTCAAAAAAATAATTGTTGGAAGGGACATAATTGACTGTGGACCTTAAGATGGCTACCAGGTTAGCAGTTCTTATTTTTCTCTCCAGATAAAAGTTGAAATTTTTTTTGTCATAGTACCTAGACAACTTTTTAGTTCTCACTACCGAAACATGAGTTTGTAAATGCATATATTTAATGTAATATCATGTTGCGGTAATGATAATTTTTGATAATGACAATCTAAAAAATTTAACTAATTCTATAGGAAATATGTTTTAAAAAATAATGGTTATAGTAACTTCAGACCTTAATCTTATATGTGCAAAAAAGAAAAAAATGGCTTCAAGGGTTTTTTAAAAATTCTGATGCTGGACACCTTCTAAATCTGGATTTCGTGAGAATCACCAACGAACAGATAAAAAATAAAGTTAACCTACCTGAGTACAAAATGTTCAACCGGTGATGTACTTGACAGAAAGACGTAAAATGTGGCTGTGTCTGTGGTCTTCAGTGTCTTCGATGAGGTCTGAATAATGACAGCACCCCCAAGACGCAAGCGCATAAATGTGGGATTTCCCGGAGGAGAACGCAGAAGGTTCACAGTCCCAATCCTCTTCATGGCGGATCCCAAAATCTGCCGTCCCAGTTCACTGTGCCTCAGCTTACTGTCTTGAGGGACACACTGACCATTAGGGCTGGGTCTGGACTGGTAGTAAAGGTCAGCAACATTTCCCCTTTGCTCCAAGTTAGATCTACCACCTCCAGGGCTGAACCAAGCTGCCTCGGGCTTTAAGTGCACCAAGCAGAAACCGCCATCTGCAGGAATGGAGCAGCTACCCATGACCTCCTTGGTTTCCCAGAAGGCATACGCCGTAACGCAAATACACCCTCCTTCATTCTGTTTTGGGATATTTTCGCTCACATCGCCCCTACTGCCTGTTGCATAAAACAGCAGGTATAAGGTAGGTGCGGATGATCGTACTTGACGGGCCAGTATAAATGGTCGGATCCTGGGGCCAGTGTAGATCATATGCAGCGGTATAGACTGTTCCAAAGATATGGGACCATAGCTGACATTTACGGCTGGCTGGCCACTCAGTCCGGTGAGGATGAAAGGTTGGGTTTGGGCCCTCAGGCTGGAGTTGTCCATGGCGTCCTGACTGATGTCTCTGAGGAGGAGGTGGTCTGCATTGATAATCTGATATTTTACAGTTGGAAGAACAGCGAGAGGGGACAGTGACCTCGGGTCTTCGGACAAGTCCACATTCTTCATTCCTTAACACAATGCATCACATTTAATTAGCATAATAGATAGGCATACTAATTAAATATTAAAAGGTATTTTCACTCTTAGTTAAAAAAGCTGTCACTGAGGCATTCCCTTTCCAATAAAGTAGCTACACATTTGTACCTATAGAGTGCATATAAGTTCAGGGTTCCCACACCTTAGTTATCTTCAAATTCAAGGACCTTTTAAGGACTTTCCAAGTCCAATACCATCAAATTCAAGGACTAACTGTGGGGACACATTTCAAGTGAGAGCAAGGTTACATCATGTTACCTTTTTAAGATACATTGTTACAGTTCCCTTTCGAGGGAACTTGTGCTGCGTCACTGAGGTGACATTTTGGGGACGCCTCCAGGGGTAAGGCGTCTCAATGTGTATATCAAATTCAACCAATGGTGAGGCTTAAAGACAAAGACAGGGTGACGCGGTAGCCAGGAAGTATATCGCTATCTGAAATATTGCCAAAGACGGCATTACAGGGGCGCAGGAAGTATGGCAAGGGAGACGCAGCGTCTCGTTCCCTTCTCAGAGAACAACATTTACATACGTAACCCAAGACATTTTCATGTGTCAAACACAACTATGTAAAAAAGCATTTTGGTATGAATCAACATTCACATAGAGAAGATATAAGCATTTAAAGTGAACAGTTTAGCATGTGTGCTTAAAAGTCTAAAATTTTTATGATATTATTTATTATCCTACACTACACAGGGAATAATATGTTTTTTTCCCAGAAAACTTCTTGCATAAAATAAATTCAGGCAAGTTCAATGACCTATATCTATGTATGTATATTTTCAAAAACTTCCCAGGGCCTTGAATCCCACCCCCTCAGATTCACAAACTTTCAAGGATTTCAAGGACCCGTGGGAACCTGTTTGTTCCTCATATTGGTACCAAGTGAATACATATCTGTACCTAAATGAGGACCTTTTTAAATGGTACCGTCCCAGTGACTAGATACAGTATATTATATTACATGGCACTGCTGGCCCCTTTAAAACTAAGTGCCAATGCAAGTATAAATTAGCCCTGTCATTGATAGCTGCAATATAAAAAATGCAATACAATAAATGCCTTAAATTCGATTTCAAGAATGTACGTCTTCATAGCATTGTACACATTACGATTGTACATATTTTAGATGAATGTGTATTATACACAGATAAAAATAAAACCCTTCAGTCAAACGCACCATAAAAACCAAAGGTTACTTTCACAGAACATTATGCTTGGTAAATATGCGATCAAAATTGTTTTATCGCATTCAACACGACTATACTTCACCGCCCATGCTATTACTATAGTGCAGAGTTGTATTTTGAGAGTCATTTGGTATGCGACGTTCCCTTCTCATTCATAGCCAGAGCAAAAAATAATGATTGGTCTAAAGCTGTCAGCCAAAACCCATCATTCGGTTGATGTCTGAACCTCTACCGATGTTCTAGTCTGTAATCTTTTCGAAAAACATTTCCATAGATGTCATGTCTGCAAAGTCTTGCACTCTATAGCAAAAAAAACACATCATTCTGGATGATTTTGTATATAAAGCAACGCAGGGGAGGCAAAAATAGCGAACATCGCTCTGATCAGGTGTTCTGGTGTCTGGACAAGCAGCTTGTCAAATCACTCATCTGGGAGAGAAGCTTAACCTTTCCCGTCTGACAGGCAGCAGGGGCTACAGTATACACTGCTTTCTGATTGCTAAAGTGCAGCATTGAAAGCTGAAGGTTGATCCTGACACGCTGTGCGTTTTTGAGGGAGCCTGTCAAATGCTGGTCCGTGTGACATGCATGTGATTGCTATTCCTAAATGCAAATCTTCACAGTGGTGCAAAAACAAATCACGAAAAACAAATCGCTACTTGAGGGAATTTACAATTAGTTTGCAGCAAATTATGCAACCTGCACCAATGTTTAAATTAAAGGTAGGGTAACAGATCCTGAAACATTTTTAGTTATGCTGGTTAAAAGTCTCCTCACATCCTGATAGCAATCACTGTGTTAAGTTGTTTAAATGTATTTGTAGAAATTTATGTCATCTGTGAAAGGCGTAGGACCAAAAAATGTTCAACCAATCATAGATTTCGGTCCGAACGGACATTTCCCTTTTTGTCCCTCATAAGCATAATTTGAATGCCACCGCACAGCCTGTTCACGCAGACACCATACGTCATCGGCGTGTTCAAGTGCGCTCACCTCCTGTCTGTAAACAGCGAGAATAGCAAAGTTTTCTACTGAATTGACAACCTACTGTACACAGGAGCCACAAAACGAAAGACATCTTTTATAACAACAACAGCAAAAACTGCCTTGATCAGCAAAGAGCAAAACCCCAAATTAACATCGGTAACTTTACTGCTTTACCACGAGATGCAAAAAGCTGCAGGAGGCAAAGGGTCTGAAAGGGTCGTTGCACTGTTTATTTTGGTATGGTAGGTATGCGATATGTTTGTTTTGAGATGGATTCAGATATTCTACTTTGATGAAACATTGTGTTGCTTATGAAATTTGTGTTCGTTTACGGATTAGCGTAACGATATTACTACGTCTACACAACCGAAAGTGTGCTTTAACTAATTCTGATGTAAATCAGTAGTTTATGTTGGTTATTTGGAAATGTTGTACTGCAAAGTTTTCTCACTTGTGAATGAGACATGAGATGTGACCGTCTGATCTGTGTGTGTTCATGTGTTTTGAAAGAGGCGTGACTTTGGATGGCGATTTGACTGGAGGGTGGGATCGGGATTTCATTGCTAGGTGGCTACCGTTAGCATTTTTCAAAATGTGAAACCCTACCTTTAAAGAACATCATGTAAATTTTGGTTTTGCATTGTAATGTATATTGGATTGTATTTTTATGTTCACACTTTCATACTCCCTAAGAAGAATCGCTTTATTGTTTTCCTCACTGTTGAATGGCGCTTTGGATATAAGTAGGGCTGTCACAATGATTAAATAATCGTCTTATCGCAATTGATTGACCTCATCGCGATGATTTCAGATCACCACAATGATTGCAAATCTCTCTAAAAACACAAGAGGGAGCTGCAGTTTTTGTAAGATATATTCATTAAATAATTACTTTTAATTGTGTATTAAAATTTACTGCCAGGTTACCTTGCAAAAGATTTAATTTAAATAGTCACAACAATATGTGAAAATTATTTCATAAACAAACAAAAAATTATTTGAATTAAATGTCAAAGCAATAAAACAGACAATTAATCGTCACAATTTATTAGACAATTAACCATCAGCCAAATTACATAACCGTGACAGCCCTAGATATAAGTTAAATGTAAACATTGACAATCACTAGGTTTTGTCACCTTTTACCAATGCTATAAGACATTTACAGTACTTTTGTCTACTGACTGGTTGCAGCTTTACTGTTACAGTACAAAGATTATCTCTGTCTATCAACCCAATGGCCATTAATCCATGTGAAGTATTGTCCTACTGACATCGTATTGACTTCAAATGCAGTACAGAGGAACAAACTAGCAGTCAAATAAGCAATATATCTAACGATCAGATGTGTTAAAGTAGGTTAATGGATGAGCCTGAAGGTGAAAATGGACTAGTGTCACTACACTGTCTAAAAAAATCAGACCAAATGTGAGTGAGTTTACTCAGCTGTATTTATATTTACGTGTAATTTCTTAGCAGACACTTTTGGCAAAACATATTGTTTTTAAATTAAGACTTTTCAAATTGGTCTCTCTGGTTTCAAAACAAACGTAAAGTCATTTAATTTAGTCTTTTATATATGTCCACTTCAGCTATGCAGTTATTTACATTTTATCATATTGATATTAAATATAATTACAATTTTAACAAAAGAGTAATATTTATAGTCAAAACATACATGTATATAGTAATAGTCAATAGATGCGGTCTTACATGCTTACTATAAATAAAACTTTAATAAAATGCACGTGTGTAATTTGAATATGCTAATAAGGACAATTATGCAAACTACATGATCAAACATGATCAATTAGATTTTTGTAACCACAAAACTCAAATAAAATCCATATTTGCCTAAACATTCAAATGCAATGTCTCTCAAAAAAATAAATAAATAGTGACCTGCCAAAGTATTTCTCAGTCAGTCAGTCTACATCACACAGTCTACAACACATCTCAATAGGTTTATAAACTCATATTTTCATACCAGTAATAACAGCAACTACAAAAAAAATAACAATTTAATGAGAAAAAACTTACCTTCTGCGTAGGACAGATACAACGATATCACCATTAGCAACATTGTGCTCATTTGTACAAACTTCTAAAACATCTGGAGCCTACTGATACATTACTAAAAAACACCTGGAAGTATTAAAACTAGTTCTGAAGAAAGTAACTCTTGAAAAACAAAATAAGAGTGCATGGTAAATGACATCAGTTTTGTTCAGTCACTGACGACGAGTCTGAAAAGTATTCTTTTTTAATTGCGCGCAGACCTGATTCTAGTGCGCATGCGCATTTGAGTCTAGGCGATTAGACTGCACGCGCGTAATCCTCAATAAATTAAATACATGTAATGTGCTGCAACTCGCCCCTGGTGCCTGCTGTGCTTTCACTGATTTACGTGGACATATATTACCAGCAGTATTGACTTCACTGTGAGCACCATCAACTTCAATTCACAGGGTTAGCAATGTGATAATAAGAGCTAAACTTTAAACTGATGAACTTAAATAAGTACAGTAAGTTACATGAAGACTATAACTAGCATAGCATATGTGCCGTAAAGGCTCTTTCAATAAAGCACACGTCAAAAATGGATTGCAAAGAAAATTTTGAAATACTATTTTATTACAGTAACTACACTTTGTTGCCAAATTGTTTTAAAGAAATACATCTTGGCAAATGGACCACAAATAAGGAGCAGCTCTGTAGCGTCCCCTGTTGACCGCCAAACAGACAAACAATAAACAGGTGCAAAGGAAACTGGAAAACAAAGTTAGATTAATAAAAAAATAAATACAGTTCAACAAATGTTAATTAATAAGAGTTTAATGTGTTAACAAAAATATGTGATATTCTACTTAGCTTTCTCCATACAGTATTCAAAGTCATTGTGAATAACCCTTTGTGATTTCTTACTATAGGAGAACTGTATAATAAATAAATAGCATCATCAATCTTCTGTCAGTCAGAAAACACCGTATGACCTGTACCTTTGCCACATTGCTTGCTTACGTCTTTCTGATGAAGAATGGTTTTATGTTCTGATAAGTGCCACAAATTCATCTACAAGGACACGCAGTACCAATCTTTAATGCAGAATAAATCAAAGGGCTGCCCATTGCAAATACTATTTAAAACCATTTAAAAGTGTTTGCCCTCTTGTGAAGGTCTTACGCAATCCTTGCAACTGACAATGATGTTCTTTGTTTGTGGCTTGTGGATGATAAATGTTTAACATGCATGCTAAGAGTGCATTGATTTTTTTATATAACAATTTTTTATGTATGTACTGTAAGTTTACCGTATATTTAAAAAAAATACTGGGTTGTTTTCAACCCAGCACTGGGTCAAAAAGGGACGAGCCCAGCAGCTGGGTTAAAATTACCCAGAAAATGTTTATATTTGACCCAACAATGGGTTAAAATAACCCAGTTACAAGTGTATGAAGTGTAAAACTTTAACTATTTATATTCACTTTATAGGTATTTTAAACTGGCATATCTAAAAATATGGTGTGACACTGTTGAGATCTTTACTAAAACAGACATTAGACAGATGTTAGATAACTATTTATCAGGGTCACGATCTAAGAAACAAATCCCTATCTGCTCTCCATTTAATCTCATTGCTGTCTAGCAGAAACAACTGATATCACATTTCCTATGGGGTTGTATGTACAACAATTACATCAGAACCAAAAAACCCTTGTTTAGATTAACTACAGCATGTCACACACCAGTACAACACACTCACTGATTGAAATTTTACGTCAACTGCTCACATGCAGGTACCTCCAAATCAACCAGGTGACCTGGCCAGCGGTACGACTTAAGCTTGAAACAAACGCTTTCGAAAATGAATTTCCCAATGGCCTAGTTTACATCGCATCATCATATCTGTCCCATCTGCTCAGATGTCCAGATGTTAGCAGCGTTATATCACCCACAGTCGTGAACTCCAAGGTGAACGACGGCTTAGTAGCAATAATATGAAATGGTGGTCAGTAAATTGACCGGCTAGTGATTTTGACCCATTTTGACAACCTATTCCATTAGTAATTTTGTTCCACCTGATCACAGTGCATTGCATTTGTGGTGCATGAGCTGCACAACACGCCTACAATTTACTCAAGCTTTTCCCCGGCAGATCATGCAATGATGGGTTGCCACAGTAACAGGGGATGACAGTAAACCTACTTAGAAAATGAAATATACCACACTGACCGTGTATCTCAATCTACCTCACCCCATGACTGACTTTATGTTGCTAAATGATTAGGCCGCCCTTCACATATAAATCAAAATCCAAAATGTCACTACCAATACACACCGTAATGAGTAACATTTGCTTTATTTACATTAAAATTATTTGCTACATAAAGACAGATGGGGCAGAATTCGGTTAAAAAGCAAACCAGCGTGCACATTTCAAAAAGAGTAATCAGCCGCAATGTCAAGGTCAAATTTAGTAATTAGTAAATATCTTCTTTAAGTTTAAAAAGTTTAGAAATGAAGAACGTCTAAGCTGCTTTTGTGATACACTATAAGTGGATCATGGGGACTGCTGGAGATAGCCGTGGACCCGCGGTCACCATTTATTTTCACTGTATGTGAAAAAAACAGCTTGGACCACTTAAGCATAAATAAATGATGCAAAAAAAAAAATGCAACAAAGCTGATTTCATAACATACACAAAGCAATAACTGTATGTCAGTCTTTGTATTGAAAACTCTCAGAACAGTCATAGAGAGTTTGTGTGCCTCAGATGTTGCCGTCAAATCTTTGCGACGTTGATCTATGGTTAAAGTTGAGCAGAGGCGCTCTCTCAAAGTGTGAACTGAATTTCTATGCAGGTGATGAATGAATGCACTCTGCAGTGTGTGTCGTGGATGTATATCACTCCGCTCCCTACAGGATGAAGAGATAAGTTACTGCTAACCTGCAATGTCATTCAACACCTTCCTTTGGGAAACGTAGGGGTCAAATGCGCTGCTCAAGTTTCTTCGCATCGACATGCTTTGATTGCTGTAAAAAAAATCGTTCTTACATGCATATTCCCAAACCCAATGTGGCAGGTGCCTCTAAGTAGAGCAGAAAGTCTATGATAACAGGTATTAACTGCACATAAAGCCTGAAGCACTGCTTTTACGGTCTTTAGTGTACCACAATTCAGTATTAATAGCTAGTGTCAACACAGACACCGTGGTTCATATAAGGAGACTCGTCGTTTGCAGACAACTTGGTTGATGCAGCCTTCAGCTTACAAATAGTGCACAGTCAAATGTATTCATGAAGATGATGACAAATGTGCACCATTGTGTCTGACCCTGACCCTTCCAATGAGTAACCCACTACAGAACACAGCTCTGTCATTCTGGGGTCAGTACGACACAGTTTTTTAAGAAGGAGCTTCTGAAATATTCACGAAAAGAGCAGGAAGATGAATAGGCACCTGTGTCCCCGCTCAGGGCTCTTGTTAAAAGAAGGCGTTGATCGAGAGGTCAAAGCCGGACAGAATTTTAAACATCCATTGGCCCAGGGCCCTCCGGGATCATTACGGCTCATTCGTGAATGTAAGGAGAGCTGAGCCAAGAGCAAGAGAAGCCTAGCGCGATGATATACGAGCATAATCATTTCTCGCTCTGCCTTTTTTCTTTGGGCAGGGCTGGCCCGCACTATATCGTCTTCATGCATTTCAGCACGGCCTTCTCCTTCTTTTTCTCTTAGTGCTCTTTTTAAAAAGGTAGTTTGCTATTAAATAAAACCAAAACTAAAAATCTGCCCTTGATCCAAACCTGTATTATTTTTATTAGGGCTGTAACGATAAATCGCGTGTCCTATTAAAAAGACCTGTCTAAAACCGATTCTGAATCGCAAGGCTGCGATTTTGTGTTTCATGCGCAGCTTGTGCGTGTACTATGGCGTTTTGGTCAGTAAGAAGTCCTTATCGATCTAAAATCATTATGAGTCGGAGTCGTTTATAACGTGCATTTAAAAAAGCAACACTCGTTAAACGAAATCATTCAAAATAATCTTTATTATCATGAAAATACCTGAAAGAAGAACGGCAATATAAATATTCTTCTAGACATATCCTGGAATAGCGTTTGTAATGCTATTCTTCTGTGGCACAATTGGAGTTTCTGCACGAGAGCGCCCTCTGGCTTTTGGATGTGGCGGCATTTCACCGTAATTCATTCAATTTTTTTGAAAGACGAACTGAAAATGATTAATTGATGATCATGGAGTTTAGTTACTAAATATGCAGGAATCAATTCCACTATAACGGTACAATCACACGGGGCAAAAGCGTTAACGCTTGAAGCGTGGTCAACAGACAATCACAGTGGCCCCTACACATGCTCTGGTCTTCCATAAATGTAATTGGCTGGCTCTGCCTAGGTTATTTGCATAAGGCGATCTGATTGGCTAACGCACACGTTGCCACTTCAAAAGTTGAGAAATGTTCAACTTATGCCGCGAGCAACGGCAGTAATGTGGCGCAGACGGATTCACAATTCAGTTCGGCAATGCATGACGTCACCCATTAAAAGTGAATGGGAAGCGTTAACGCTTACACCCAGTGTGAATGTACCATAAGGCTAAGCAATATATTGAAATTACAACGAACGTGCATTTGGCAATATGGATATTGAAAAAGTTTGCAATAACTGGATAATTTTAATTCTTCCAAAGGCTAGGCTGCATCCAAAATCTCTAAAATGCTGCCTTCGGAGGCCTTCATCGTCTTGTCTCACAATTCTATGCGTGTGTGTGGGGGGATTCCAGGAATGTGATTGGTCGGACCTGGGGTGCGTTTCCCAAAAGTATTGTTGCTAACTAAGTTAGCAACTTTGTTGGTTGCAATGCAATTTCCCAATTTCCCGTTAGCGACAATGCTTTTGGGAAACGCACCCCAGCTTGAGTTTCGAAAAAATAAAATGACAGCCAAGAAAGAGGTGGGTCACAAATTTAGTCTAAATAAAGTACATTTTTAATTTTTTCACCTTTGATTGCATTTCTAGCAAGAAATTAGTATTGCAGTTTTTAATAGGGATGCACAGATAGGATTTTTTTGGGCCGATACCGATACAAACAGACAACTCCTGGCCGATACCGATATTAAACACTTGTATACAATACTATACAGTTGGTCTATTTTCTAGTTTATTTCTGCATCAAATTAATTTTAACTGAACATGGATTCGATCTAATTAACATTCAACTGACCAACATAATAAGAGAGGCACAAATTAAGCTAAAACAAATATAAAAAGACAGCATGACAACCTTCAAAGGTGGTTTTTGCTATTCAGCATTTATTTTATTAACAACATTAAAGGAACAGTATGTAGGATTGTGGCCAAACCTGGTATTGCAATCACAAAACTTGTGGCTAAAACTGGTACTGCAATCACACAACTGGTGGCCAATACACAAAACAGTGCCGGCGCCAGCCGAGCGCTGATGAGGGGGCGTCTTAAATACCAAAGGGGGCGATCACACAAAATGCATTTAATTCCCCAAGCTAGAAAATACATATAGCTTTGGTACGTCCCTTAAGCTTTAACGTGTTATAAACAAACATCTCTGTAATACAACCACAAAAACTACAGCTATAGTGAGCAACGTACATGATCTGAACCTATGATCTGAACACTTTTAGTATATACAACAACAAAAAAGCATACATAACCTTACTTAACAGCACAAAACTGCTCATTTGAAGTTCAGACCCAGAGGTAGTTTCTTTTTAATCCATTTCGACTGTCCATTGTGAAATAAGTTAATGCAATATAATACCCTGAAATTATGAAATGTTCGTACTTCGTGTTTGCTTTCCGTAGTGCAAATAATTTTTACGTAATGGTGGGGGACAGTGTTTGCAAATGGTTTCTAGCGCAAAAACGGTCCAAACGCAACATTTTATCAAAAGTTTGGTTCAATTTGATCATTTAACGTAGTTATTTTAACTGCCACAAGTAATGCACCATAAGCTAGCGATTAAACACCAGCAGATGGAGAACCACAATAGCAAAATGACAATAACTCGTTTACACATTTAGCTATGCTTTAGGATAGGCTAATTCAAATACCTATTCGTTAATTATAAATTCAATGTCTGTTTTTTTTCTATTAATATTAATAATAATACACGTATTTTACTTCTGATAAACAGGTGTGTGTGAGAGAGAGATCGTATGCTTACCTTTAACGTTAAATGCAGAACAATAATAGGTTGGTTGTACTTTAAGTTGCAAGGATGCTGAAGAACATAAACATCTGAACTTTTCAAAACTATGTACAGTCTGGCTGAAGTTCATTGTGCCAGAATTGACATGACAGCCGTACTTTGGTTCTGTGCACCTGAAATGCTCCGATAATAATCCACGCCACGGCATTAATTGATGTGTGATAATCCGGAGTCCGGTTTGCAGAATTTCAGTGCTATTTTACATATATATCCATTGCTACAGGGCAGGCCCGGGTCAATCTCCAACTCCTTTCTGTAACTTTTGATATACTTTCGCACTTCGACATCTTGATTTCCCGCTGAGACTGAGAACGCGGGCTCATTGTCGACGTGCGTCAAGCCGTCAACACAAAAGGCTTGTGCAAATCCATGCGGCGCTGCAAGAACCGACAGCCGGATGACGTCAAAGTACCGCGAGAACGATTCGAGAAATCATGCAAAGTGTAATTTCGTCTCGCTCTCGCGGCGCTTTGACGCCATCGCCTCACAGTTCTAGTGGCGCCGCTTGAAGTGTAACAAGCCATGGAGTGGGCGTGTGTTTATTAATGTCACGATAGAATACATGCACACTTGATTTTTTGGTTTTGTTAAATAATTAGACTTTAAAATTCACTTTAGGAAGACAATACACAAGGCAAATGTGATTTTTAAATAAAATATTATCATTAAAATAAAATCCCATTCAACATTATTGGTGGTCTGAGGGGGCGAGATAGTGCCGGTGAGGGGGCGACGCCCCCTCACGCCCCCTCGTGGCGCCGGCCCTGACACAAAATGACAACATAAACATCAGTTGAAGCCTGCAACTCCACTTTTTAAATGGCCAATATCCTGGTCAGACCACTGTTGTGAGTGATATAAGTATTTGAAATGAAAATTATTTCTTAATGTATAGTGACATATCAGGGCATAATTGATATAAATTTCTTACATACTGTTCCTTTAACTCGTTTTTTACATATAATGGATTTCTTTATGCAGTTAATTAATAAACAATTGGTATCGGATTTTCTCGTGCTATTGCCGATATGCCGATGGTTTCAAATTCATCAAAAATCGGCCGATAAATATCGGCGGCCGATACATCGTGCATCACTAGTTTTTAAATTTGGGATTTGTTATCACAAAGGTGCTCTCTGTTTATATTTCAAACAAAATTCCATTACGGTGCCTACGAAGGCTGTCCACATGTGTTTCCCGGAGCTGCCTTCATCCCATCTAAGTCATTGGCTGAATCCAAAACCGCATACTGCCATACTATATAGTAGGCAAAAAGCAGTAGGCGAACAAATAATATGTCCGAAACCTCAGTATACGTAAAAGGGTAGGCAAGAATTATCGGGATTTTTGACTATTTCTCAAGAGATTCAGAGGCACGTGTACTTAAGTAGCGTCCGAAACCGCCTACTTACCTACAATATAGTAGGGGAAACAGTACGTGAAGAGTAGTATGTCCAAATCCTCAGTATTCATTAAATCAGTAGGCGAGAAATCCTAGAATACCCTACTGAGTCCGCCCAATTCTGAAGCAAGCATACGATGGACACTTCTATAATCTATTCCAGCTTTTCCATAATGCTACGGGAAAGCAAAGCAATCGAAAGGAGACCAGCCAATCGGGTGATTACGATACACAGGCCTGTTCCAACACTCTGACTTCACGCACAGCTGATTCATGAAAATAAAGCTGTAGAATTGTCACAGCTGTGTTGTGATGGCAGTAAATATGTGATAGTTTGTTAGAAAAATTAATTTATAAAGTTTTGTTTCATATGGTATTCACTTCTATACGTTTCATTTATTGTCATGGTTTTATTCATTCTGTTGTAAGTTAATAAAAGAGCATCATTGCTTCACTAAAATGTATATAATCACAAGGCCTGCATTGTCTAGTTTGTATCTAAGCACATCTGTCATCTGACAATACATATTACATTACAGTCTGATTGTTTTACCTATTTTTGTCCACTAAAAAATAATGTGTAATATAATATCTGTAACACTGACAGAGACCGTAGTAGAGTTGTCAAGTTACTGATGCAATCAGGTGTTAGTGCACCTGTCCCTCGTACAAACGCATACGTTTCATGCCTGTTATTAGGTTTGTTGGAGTTCATGCAAAACTGCAAGAATCAACAGGCAGATGACATCAAAGTACCGTGAGAGCCATTCCAGAAATCATATGGATTTCGAGTTTTCGAGGTATTGTGATGTCGTACTCATGTCGGTTCTTGTGGTCTACTACGTCATAGGTCACATGATAACGTTAACATGGCGGATGTTGTCCATGCTAACGCAAACGCACGTACTGTCTTAGCGCTCGTTAAGTAGGTACTCAGTGAAATTCAGTACCTACTCAGTAAGTATGCGATTTCGGATCCAGCCATTGCCTCATGAGGCAGTGAGGCAACACATCATTAAGCGAGTTACCGCACATTGCTTTTCCCATTCAACATCGTGCAGCCCTAAATTCCTGGTGTTGTTGATGGCTGTTTTTGAATCTGGGTGGGGCTAGAGACAAATTTGGTGGCTTTAGTTTTTTTTTTTATGAACTACTCCTTTACTAATCTATTGAACTTGACAGTCTGAGCAGCAACATCAGCTTGAAGCAGGCGGGATGTCATCGCAAAGCATAATATCCATAGTTAGCCCTGCTGAAAAAAACAGCATACCAGCAAGACCAGCATATGTTGTGTTTTGGTGCGGGTTTGCTAGTGAACACCAGCTAAACCAGCACCAAATCAGCATCAGCACCAGCTAAACCAGCACCAAACCAGCACTAGCACAGCATATCATGCTGGTCATACCAGCAAGACCAGCATATGTTGTGTTTTGGTGCTGGTTTGCTAGTGAACACCAGCTAAACCAGCACCAAATCAGCATCAGCACCAGCTAAACCAGCACCAAACCAGCACTAGCACCAGCATATCATGCTGGTCATACCAGCAAGACCAGGATATGTTGTGTTTTGGTGCTGGTATGCTGGTGACCACCAGCTAAACCAGCTTAGACCAGCATAATTCCCATGCTGGTCCATGCTGGTTTGATGCTATTTTTTTCCAGCAGGGAGGCCACACCACAAAGTTCAGGTTTGTACTTTCCCTGAAAAAAAAAAAATATATATATATATATATATAGCGCTAAGACAGTACGTACGTTTGCGTTAGCATGGACAACATCCGCCATGTTGACGTTATCATGTGACCTATGACGTAGTAGACCACAAGAACCGACATGAGGACGACATCACAATACCTCGAAAACTCGAAATCCATATGATTTCTGGAATGGCTCTCACGGTACTTTGATGTCATCTGCCTGTTGATTCTTGCAGTTTTGCATGAACTCCAACAAACCTAATAACAGGCATGAAACGTATGCACAACATATGCTGGTCTTGCTGGTATATATATATATATATATATATATATATATATATATATATATATATATATATATATATATATATATATATATATATATAATAAATAATATGTAAATATGTATTAAAAAAAAGTAAATAATTTGTTTACTAAGTTAATAGGCTTTACTCCCAGCTGCACTACTTCCTGAACTTCAGCCAGCTCCTTGTTTCCTGTCTGCCATTATTGGACAAACTGATTAATCCAGGTGTCCCAGACCACAGTAGTCACAAACAAACTGATTAATCCAGGTGTGCCTGACCTCAGTAGTCACAACAACAATAAACAGACACACCTGGATTAATCAGTTTGTCCAATAATGGCAGACAGGAAACAAGGAGCTGGCTGAAGTTCAGGAAGTAGTGCAGCTGAGCCTATTGTTTAGTGTTTTATTTTTGTTATTTCAATCAAAAGTTTCAGGTACAAACATAGCATAATGCTAATAATCGTACACATGCTAACAAGTAAATATGCTAATAATTGGTTTACAACTTTCACCCAAACACCAAATGACGATTCAACGATTTTTACAAATCGTTGTTATCGTATCCAGAAAGATAGTTTTAACATGACGATATATTTCAAAAAGTATACAGAAAACAAAAATCATCAACGATTAAGAGAAAACGTAAAAAGTAAATTTGCTATGTAACGTTAATGACATATGACAAACTCTCTCACATTGTTTACAATAATTGTAATCGTAAATGACATATGACAAACTCTCTCATATTGTTTACAATAATTGTAATCGTACAGTTGGTAAACCGTCGATTTACATACTTTATGGTGACCTCTCGACATTTATAATAATTTAAACAAATCTGACTCACCTTACTAATGACAGCAGCAGAGCGCATTAAAATATTGAGGCTACTACTGCCATCTTCAGGCGTATGCAGAGCTGTGATTTGGCAGGAAAATGCGAACTGCAGTCTTAAAAAATATCACATTTATTTTCATAGAAAATGTATATTGTATACAGTTCTACACATGCACATCAACACAATAGTCCATTTTGGTAAATACAGACCAACACGTGTTTTCTTTTCTTTAATTCACAGAGCGCGAGCACAGTAATTACGCAGACTTGAGCATATTTGAAGACACCATGATGGACGCTTACACGGTTGAATATTAATCTGAAATCACTAAAAAAAGTCTGTAAATTATGTATAAACATTTATAAATGAGCTACAAATGGATCGAAGTACAAAAGAGAATGAGAAATAAACATCCAGTCACAATTAGGATTTAAATGAGAATTATATTTCTGTTAAATGAAAATATATTTCATCTCTTTTATTTATTTGTTTAGATTTTTTGGCAAAATGATGCAAGCTATACAGACAGCTAAACATTTCATACATTCCTTTACAGCTATCCAACCCTGTTTTTAAACACAACCTCGTGACTTTCTTCAACAAGAATAAAGTCCATCCACCTCAAATGAATGTCATTTATATATATTTGTCATCATTAAATAAAATGCTTAAATAGAATACTTTATTGAATTGTTAAAAAACAACTCTTAAAACAGCACACACAGCATTTACCCTGGATTAAACCATTCAAGAGTGCAATCTAAACCCAACCGGCCGCATTATTGTGAGATACCATCCCCATGTTGGCTCAACCTTGCTTTTACAGTTATAGGACAAAGATGTTTTGTGTTAATGTGAGAGATTTTGCCCTTAATGTAAACTACTAGATTATAGCTTGAGACAGCTGGGCCATCATAGGTACAGTTTTACCTGAGGGTATATTCAACCTATATTTTGCTAGCTGAAAATATATAGTACGAGGTCCTCTGGCCTGTCAGCAAATGGACTAGAAGTTTGTGCGTACCAAAGCAAGCAGCCTCCTCAGGAAAACCAGTCAATGATAACAGCAGCAAGGATATGTCTTATAGGCCCGTAGATGATGTTTCTCATGACCAGCCTGAACCAAGCACGTGTAAACCAGTTTTTAAGACATCTTTGCTTAAACGTTTCTTCTTGAGAAGACATCTCCACCCTTGTTAACTTATAAAAGGAACAGGAAATACCTTTAATTAGCAGCACATCACATAATCACGCAAGTTACATTTGTCCCGTTTCGGTTCACAAACAAGGATGCAAAGGGGACACACATACGTCATTCACCAAAAACACGCACCGCTTGTGCATTTGAAAGGCAAACACTGAAACTTTCCTTTATATTTTTAGCACTTCAGAGTCATTCTCTGATGATAAACACAGAAAAGATTGATCATGGAGCAAGCAAGATGCATGGGTAATACTTGGCAAAGACTGATGTGTGCATCCATCAGATCTTCTGTTGTGGGTAAAATGATGTCATAGGCTACTTAATGAGTAGAGATGAAGGCCACAGCAATGTCATGTATTGTAGACTGTGCCAGTTACCTTATGACTTTTTGCATCTTCCCATGTGTCTAAAAACTCTTAACTTTTCAATGGTAATATATTAAGAGTTGATTGTGGTCCATTTGTCTATTGGACTAATGCACTTGTTATGGTCTGGAGGTTTTACTGTAACATCAGGCCATTTTTGAAGTGCCTTTTGTAAAACATTTTCATCACCAAGTTGTTGCTACACCTTAACAAACATTAAAATCTGTTAGGATAAATATTTCTTTTTTTAAAATCCAGCACTTTGATTTGGTATATGGAAATAATGAAATTATAATGGAAATAATGGATGAAATATTTATAACATGTCTTTGCCCCTAACTAGGCTATATCACAGTATGGATAGATGTCTCATTCCGACAGCTCGATTTATCTGAAAATACTACCAGTTTATTATGTGTACGTGGCATGTTAAAATTAAAGTCATTTAGATTTATTTTTCTGAGGAAAAATCACTGTAGACCCATTGGAGGTTGTCGGTTTCCCTTTTGAGAGAGATTTTTATGCTTTTGAAGCCATTCGAATTTAAAGTCGTTTACTTTGAGAACTTCTTGAGCAGTTTCTTTCCTTTAGAAAGCAGTCCTTTTTTCTTTTTAGATGCCAGGTCCCGGGGACCCATAGCAGGGCTCAGCGGTCGGACTGGACCAACGGGAAGCAAAGGACGCACAATGGGTGAGGCCGGTCTTCCAGGAGCTGGAGCTGGTACTGTACTCTCCATAGGCACCTATAGTAATAAAACATTCATGGGGAGGGGAAAATTATGGGATATTACATAGTAAGCTTATTGTATGCCTTATCATTTGACGTTAGACTTTACACACAGGACAAATTATATAGAGTTAAAATGAGAAATATAGTAAAAAGGAACGTCTCGGTTACGTATGTAACCCTCGTTCCCTGAAGGAGGGAACGGAGACGTCACGTCGTGACCGACGAATTGGGAACTCGCTTAGAGAGACCAATCTGCTTCGAATACTACTAAAACGCCAATGAACTTGGCATTGAGATATTTGCATAATGCTGGCGCCGCCCCGCCAGGTGCGTATATAAGCCCCAGGTGCAAATATAGAAATCAGCTTCTTTTTCGCTGAGAAAGCCGGAAAGTGTGACCGGCCGATAAACAGCAGGGAGCAGCCCTGTGGCGACGGGACGTGACGTCTCCGTTCCCTCCTTCAGGGAACGAGGGTTACATACGTAACCGAGACGTTCCCTTTCAGTCGGTCACTACGACGTCACGTCGTGACCGACGAATTGGGAATCCCTACCAAAACGCCACTGAGGGCTGACCTCTTCCAGTGTCTGCGTAAAGCCCTCCGGTTCCACTTAAGGATAAGGAGAATTAGGTTTTAAGGCAGAAGGCCGGGCACTAGATGTTCCTTTAACCCACAGTAGTGCCAGCGACTGGGAAGCGCCCTATCTGAGCGGTATAGGGACGCTGCGGAAGCCACCGCCCCGTTAAGGGCTATTGGTGGGCGAAAATCAACCGTAGTTGAGGTATAAATGACAGCCGTGGCTGTGTAAGCAAAGCAGTGCTCTGCTGAGGGAAACGTGGGCTAGTAGGATTAACCCCACGGAAAAATACTCACAAAGGAACCCGGTGGGACGCAATGTGGATGCCCGAGCCAAACACAGGTTCGCGAGGATGCAGCTAGTGAAAGGCTGGCAGCAGATGCTCCGCAACATCAGGCTGCCAAGGCAGCGGAGGAAGGCAAAACAAATTATTACGCGTTTTTGCCTAAATGGCCTTCCATACTGAGCTCAGTTTGGAGCAGCAGTCGGAGGCTGCAAGCCGACCTGCGAGCCTGTTCTCTGTGCTTCCCCTAACGAGGAAAGAACACGAGAGGAGACAGGCTCGACACGAACACTGTAAAATCTAGTGAACGTATTAGGTGTCGCCCAACCAGCAGCTCTGCAGATGTCTGTTAGCGAGGAACCACGAGCGAGTGCCCAAGATGAGGCAACACTTCTAGTAGAGTGAGCTCTCAAATTAAATGGACAAGGAATGCCCTGCAGATTATAAGCAAGGGCGATAGTATCAACTATCCAATGAGACATCCTCTGCTTAGTGACAGCTTTCCCTCTCTGCTGACCACCATAACAAACAAAGAGCTGATCTGAGGTCCTAAGGCTTTGTGTGCGATCCACGTAGATGCGTAACGCTCGTACGGGGCATAATAAAGCCATGGTCGGGTCTGCCGTCTCCGCGGGCAGAGCTTGTAGGCTCACCACTTGATCTCTGAAGGGAGTGGTGGGCACTTTGGGCACGTAGCCTGGTCTGGGTCTCAATGTAACACTCGAGACAGCAGGGCCAAACTGAAGGCACGAATCGTCGATAGAGAATGCATGAAGGTCACCTACCCTCTTAACAGAGGCCAATGCGAGTAGGGTCAGAGTTTTCATTGATAAAAACTTCAGACTCACAGACTGCAAAGGCTCGAATGGGTTTCCCTGCAGGGCTTTCAGCACCATGGACAGGTCCCAAGGAGGAATAGAGGGAGGGCGCGAGGGGTTTAGCCTACGAGCGCCTCTTAAAAACCTAATAACTAAGTCGTGCTGGCCGACTGATCTGCCGTTAATAAGTGAGTGATGAGCAGAAATAGCAGCGATATCAACTTTAATGGTGGAGGGTGACAGCCTACCATCTAACCGGTGTTGAAGGTATGAAAGCACAACATTAATGGGGCATTCTCGAGGGTCCTCGCGTTGCGAAGAGCACCAATCGACAAAAAGGTTCCACTTAAGCGCGTAAGCCCGTCTTGTGGACGGAGCTCGAGCAGCGGCGATGGTGTTAGATATCGCTTGCGATAAATCACCTAAACCTTGTGCGCGCTCAACGACCATACGTGGAGATCCCACAGGTCGGGGCGCGGGTGCCATAATGTGCCCCCTCCTTGAGAAAGAAGGTCCTTCCTCAGGGGAATCCGCCAGGGAGGGGCTGTCGCGAGGAGCATTAGTTCTGGAAACCAATTCCTGGTCGTCCAGTAAGGAGCGACCAGTAGAAGGCTCTCCTCGTCCTGCCTGACTTTGCACAGCGTCTGTGCGATTAAACTCACTGGTGGAAACGCGTATTTGCGCATCCCCCGCGGCCAGCTGTGTGTCAGCGCATCCACGCCGAGGCTGCCCTCGGTTAGTGAATAAAACAGGCGACAGTGGGTATCGTCTGGCGACGCAAACAGATCTATCTGCGCACGACCGAACTTCTTCCAAATTAGCTGTACCGTCTGGGGGTGGAGTCGCCATTCTCCGGGGCGCGCAGCTCGGGAAAGCGCGTCTGCCGCTGTATTGAGCGAACCCGGAATATGAATGGCACGAAGGGACCTCAGATGCTTCTGACTCCAAAGGAGGAGATGACGGGCGAGGTGCGACATGTGACGAGAGCGCAAACCGCCTTGACGGTTGATATACGCAACGGTCGCAGTGTTGTCGGTGCGTACTAGTACATCCTTCCCTCGCAGCTCCGTAGCAAAGCGTACGAGTCCCAGATATACAGCCCACAACTCGCGGCAATTGATATGCCAGTGCAGCTGGGGTGCTGTCCACACCCCCGAAGCTGCAAGCCCGTTGTACGTGGCTCCCCACCCCGTGTTGGATGCATCTGTGTGTACAACAGCATGCCAATAAATCTGTCTCATGGACACCCCTGCTCTCAGAAACGCAGGGTCTAACCACGGGGTGAATGTTAGACGACACGCAGGTGTAAGGGTTACACGGTGAATGCCGGCGCGCCACGCTCTCCTCGGGACTCGATCGTGAAGCCAACGCTGAAGCGGTCTCATATGGAGCAGCCCGAGCGGTGTCACGGCCGCGGCTGCTGCCATATTTCCCAGGAGCTTCTGAAATTGTTTCAGAGGGACCGCGTTCTTCCCTCGGAAAGAACCAAGGCAAGTCAGAATTGATTGGACGCGCGCTTCTGTTAAACGTGCTGATAAATCGATCGAGTCCAGTTCCATCCCGAGAAAAGAGATCCTCTGCGTGGGGCAGAGTTTGCTCTTTTCCCAGTTGACCCGAAGACCCAGACGGGCGAGATGCTGAAGCGTTAAGTCTCTGTGCTCGTAAAGCGTCCGCCGAGAATGCGCTATTATAAGCCAATCGTCGAGGTAAGCCAAAATGCGAACACCGCTCTCTCTCAGGGGCTTTAACGCCGCTTCCACTACTTTGTGAATACACGGGGAGAGAGAGACAACCTGAATGGTAGTACTTTGTACTGGTATGCCCGCCCCTCGAACGCAAAGCTGAGAAACGGTCTGTGGCGAGGGAGAATGGACACATGAAAGTACGCGTCTTTCAGATCTATTGCTGCAAACCAATCTTGGGGGCGTATTGACTGAAATATCAGTTTCGGCGTTATCATTCTGAAGGATCGTTTTTGGAGAGATCGGTTCAGAACGCGCAAATCCAAGATCGGTCGTAACCCACCGCCCTTCTTTGGAACTATGAAATACGGGCTGTAAAACCCTGAGCTCATCTCGGTTGGAGGGACCGGTTCGATCGCGTCCTTTGCCAGGAGGACATCGAGTTCTGCACGCAGTACATGTGCATCGGACGCTTTCACTGTAGTGAAACGAACGCCCGAGAATTTGGGTGTGTGCCGGTTGAATTGAATTTCGTAACCGAGGCGGATTGTGCGTAATACCCATCGAGACGGACTGGTAAGCTGAAGCCAAGCTTCCAGGGACCGTGCGAGGGGAATTAACGGCACAACCGGAGAGCTCGCGGTGGGGCAGACGAGCGGAACAGGTGAGACTGCCGGTGCGCGCGCCGTAAGAGCGCACGCAACTACAGTGTGTGTGTGTGTTGTGACACTGACCTGAGACCGCTGAGGGTGCTGGTGGTCCGGTCTCCGCAGTGGAGAGCTCGGACTCCTCAGAACCCCCGCTGGCAATGGAGGAGAGGGAGGATGAGCAGATGAATGCCCGCTCACGGCTCTCTCGATCCTCTGAAGACCTGGAGAAGGAATAGGAATGCACTCTTTTTGTGGTTTTGTGGGTGCCGGCTGAGAAGCCGGCGGAACAGAAACAAAACGAAACCAAAGATTTTCCACCCGGCCCTCCTCCGGGGGAAGGAGCGGTGCGTTCACCACCTCCCGAAGAGTGATCCCATCCGAATCCAGGTCGCCCGTCTCAGGGCCGCTTAGATCCCCGTTTGCGACCACGGGAAGCGGGTGGAGCGGGCGGGGCGGGCTGTCGACGGCTGTTCCCCCTCCGTTGTCTGGATGACTTCCTAGGGGGGGGGGCGGAGGCAGCCGCCGCAGGGCGCCTTCGGCGAGGAGCAGACTGGGCAGCCGGTGCTGGTGGACGAGAGGCAGGCCTCTTGCGCCGGGGCATGATCTTGGAGATCGCTTCAGTCTGCTTCTGAGCGGCGGTGAATTGCTGTGCAAAAGACTCCACCGACTCGCCGAACAGGCCAGTCTGTGACACTGGAGCGTCCAGAAACTTGTTCTTGTCCGCTTCCGTCATGTCCGCCAGACACAGCCATAGGTGGCGTTCTTGGACCACGAGTGTAGACATCGCACGACCAATCGCCTGCGCCGTCACCTTCGTAGCGCGGAGAGCCAAATCAGTGGCAGCCCGGAGCTCCGAGAAGACGGGTGAGTCGTGTCCTCCCTCATGCAGATCTCGTAAGGCCTTCGCTTGATGGACCTGCAGCAAAGCCATTGCATGCAGAGCCGAAGCCGCCTCTCCACAAGCCTGATGGGCAGCGCCCGTTAAACCGGACGACTGTCTACAAGCCCGAGAGGGAAGGGTTGGGCGGTCCTTCCAGGAGGCAGCGGTGGTCGGACACAGCTGCATCGCGACGCCGCGCTCTACAGGGGGGATCCCCGTATAACCCTTAGCGGCTCCGTTGGTGAGGGAGGTGAGGGGGGAGGGCTGAATCGGCCGTAACCGGGTAGAGTACGGCGACTTCCAAGTCCGTGACAGCTCCTCGTGCACCTCGGGGAAGAAAGGTACTGGTGGAGAGGGCTGTGAAGCCCGGGCAGCTCAGAAGAACCAATCATCCAGGCGGGACGGTTCGGGCTGTGGGGGGTTAACCCACTCCAACCCTACGGTCTCCGCCGCTCGAGAGAGCACAGCCACCATCTCCGGGTCAAACTCCGGCGTCACAACCCGACCAGAAGGAGGAAGAACGTCGGAGTCAGCTTCAGAAAGAGGGGCTCCACCCTCGGGTGTTGCGGTCGAAGCGGGTCCAGAGGGAGGCGCAACGGATTCTACAGCGCTCGTAGAACACGAGGCTGCAGTCTCCATAGGCACCTCAACCGGCTGAGGACGGGAAGGCTGAGAGCCGGAGGACGAATCCCCCGACCGGCTCAACACAGTTAAACGCAGATCGTCCTTAGAGAGCTTCGCAGCCGCTCCGTGGCGGCGGTCAGAACTCACCGGACGCGGACGCCGTTCCCGTAGAAACGACAACCGCCTGCGTAAATCCAGAAGGGACATCTCCTCGCAATGAGAACATGCACCCCCAGCGAACGCCGCCTCCGCATGCTCGATGCCCAAGCATGAAAGACAGCGCTCGTGACCGTCCTTTGGACCCATGTACTTGCCGCATCCAAGAACACACGAACGAAAAGCCATCCTGAAAAGGACGCTGATCTCCGGATATACGAGAGAGTGGCTGCCTTTAACAAGGCACAAAGCTCTCCGTATCACTCTTTTAGGGAAATTCACTCTTAGATGCTCAGTTGATGATGCGCACAGGGATCAGCAACGCACTCACTAATAACTCAAAACAAAAAAGATGCAGAGTAGTGGAAAACTGCGGCGTCCGCTGTGGTACTGCTTGTCCAACCAACTTCAGCAATCGTTTCCCACCAGAGCAGAGAGTAGCTTCTCAGTAGCAGATACTGCCGGCTTTCGAAGCGATAAAAAGCTGATTTCTATATTTGCACCTGGGGCTTATATACGCACCTGGCGGGGCGGCGCCAGCATTATGCAAATATCTCAATGCCAAGTTCATTGGCGTTTTAGTAGTATTCGAAGCAGATTGGTCTCTCTAAGCGAGTTCCCAATTCGTCGGTCACGACGTGACGTCGTAGTGACCGACTGAAAGGGAACAATAATGTCATTTTTGGTATGGGTGGTTTTCTGGACAAGGATTATTATACGCTTTAGTTTAATTATGAAATATAACTACTAACAAACATGCCTTACTAAGAACATAACTTGTGTGCATTTTGAAGCAAAACAAACGGCACTGATGTATTTTAAGTAGGGCTGTCAAAAGATTAATCGCAATTAATCGCATACAAAATAAAAGTTTTTTGCATAATTTATGTGTGTGCACTGTGTGTAATTATTATATATATATATATATATATATATATATATATATATATATATATATATATATATATATATATATATATATATATACACACACACACACACACACACACACACACACACACACACACACACACACACACATTAATGTTTGTATTCAAGAAACATTTACATGTGTATATATATCAGGGTTCCCACACCTTGGTTAACTTCAAATTCAAGGACCTTTCAAGGACTTTCCAGGTGTAATACCCTCTAATTTAAGGACTAAATGTGGAGACATATTTCAAGTGAGAGCAAGGTTACATTGTGTAACCTTTAAAGATACATTGTTACAGTTCCCTTTTGAGGGAACTCGCGCTGCGTCACTGCGGTGACACTTTGGGGACGCCTCCAAGGGTAAGTGCGTCTGAATGTGTAGATCAAATTCAACCAATAGTGTGGCTTAACAATAGACAGGGACAGGGTGACGAGGGAGCCAGGAAGTATATTGCTATCTGAAATATTGCCAAACATGACATAACAGAGACGCTGAGAGTATGGCAAGGGAGACGCAGCACCTCGTTCACTTCTGAGGAAACAACAGTTACATACGTAACCCAAGACGTTTTCATCTGTCAAACACAACTATGGAAAAAAGCATTTTGGTGTGAATCAATATTCTCATGCAGAAGATATAAGCATTCAGGGCGAAAAGTTTAGCACGTGTGCTTAAAAAGTCAGTTTTATCCTATATATCCTATATATATATATATAGTCAGTTTGGACAGTTCTTACATTTATTTTAGTCTAGGACTAGTCTAATCCCTGTCCGGGAAACGACCCCATAGTGCTCAGTTATAGTGCAGAACTAGTAAAAAAAAGTATATATATTAATTTAGATCCAAAATCAGTAAAAAATCACAAGTTTATAAAAGATGGCAACTAGAAAAAATTTCTTCTCCAAAATGTCATGTGGCGACACATATGTGGAGGAAAGCAAAATATGAGGAACAAAATCACAATGTGTCAATGTTTTTGTGACAGATGCAAATTCACTTTCACAGTGAATAGCTCATGTCATGTATAAAGCAAGTGACACAGTGACCTCTGCTGTTTGCTATGTATATGCAAGCAAAAGAACAGACAAAAATAAAAGATGAAAATCGATAGAGATAATGATACATACAGTATATGGCCATCAATTTGAAACTGTAATTGGACAGCATGGCATGAAGTTAACTTTAGACCCTGAACCCAGCTATTTCATTAAAGCTCTAACCAAGACATCTTTCAAAACAAATGAGACTGCTGCCAAAATACTTCTTAATTTAATTTGTGTTTGACTGGTTGTCAAAAAAGCTGGGAAGGAGTTTTATATTATAATACAAGCACCAGAACAGATTGGAAAGCACAAAATGTACAAAGCACACATTAGGGAAACAACTGCAGATACCACAATGTCGGTCTAATGCACTGGTATGCTGAGAAGAAAAGTCTGGTTTTAAAGAAAAAACTGAATTTAAAAATAATTAGCAGATAAAACAAGATGCGCCTAAAGATGCACTAAGTAATTGAATAAGACTTTGGACAAATAACTGTTAAATAAATCAACTACTGCATGCTACTAAGGTGAGGGCACCATGTAAAATCCCATCCAAGTACTAACTTTGACCCCGTAACCCCCTTTTGTTTTAACATACAGTTGTGAAATAAATTAATCTTAAGTTAGAAAAAATGTCCACATCTATAAGGTGACCAGATATCCCACTTTACCAGGGACACTCACGTTCTTATTTTTTGGTGTTAAAGGTGCAGTGTGTAAATTTCACTAGTGGTGAGGTTGCGAATTGCAACCAACGGCTCAGTCCACTGCTCACCCCTCACTTTTGAAATGCATATAGAAGCTTTGGTAGACGCCACCAGAAAAACATGTCATCGTTGGAGACAACTTAGTAAATAAAGTTTGTCCGTTAAGGGCTTCTAGAAACATGGCGGCACAAAATGGCGACTTCCACATAAGGGACCCTCAATGTATTTAGATAAAAAGTCTCATTCTAAGGTAATAAAAACATAATGTTTCATTATAAAAAGGTCTTGCACCCCTAATGATAAAGTTTTGTATATTATTTTGCATTTCTGTCAAGAGATTCTTACACACTGCACCTTTAAAAAAAAATAGAAAAACATTCAAAAAGGTTTTCTCCACGTTTTCTAATTCATAGATAATAAAAAATACGTTTCAATAATTTTTTTGACAATTCAACTAGGAAATTAAAAAAATCTGGTCACCTTAGCATATAGAGTACTTCTAGTAAACCAGATTTTGCATCCACATCAATAAACCTGCATTATAAAGTTTAAAACGTCTGTTTTAATAGACAGCAAAAAACTTAGTGCACCTTTAAATAAACCTCAGCTTTTGATGAATGTTAAATATTCCTTATTAAACTTAAGTGTATTGTTTATATATTAAAGGCATGTCATAAAGAAATGCAAATTTCCAAAGATACAATTTATCCGTAAAAATGTAAACATCTGTATAAAAGCTCTGCATGAGACTGCTGGTATCTCCAGTTGCTCAAATTACAAATGCGTTTGTTAGGGTGCAAAATAAAAAAATATTCCTTCTTTAAAGTGGGGGAAAAAATCCAATTCCAAAGCGATGACATCTTTAACATCAAATATGACAAAAAACAACAACAACAACAACACCACATACACACAAATGAACAAATGTCCACTAAATGTCCAATAGCAAAAATACATATTTGTTTCATTTCATTTATTTTCTTTTTGTTTTAATTACAGAATGAATGCTTTCATTTTAGTCTCTCTAAAAGAGATGGGATGCACAATACTCATGTTCTGCTAGTTTATATGATCTGAAAAATAGAGTTTTTGATGATATGCAACATACAAAAAGAAACAAAGCCTCTTTAAAGATATACAACATTTCGGCTAACGTATTTCACTTTCATATAAAAAGGTACTTGGTCTATTCTGAAAAAACAGGCATGTGTCTCTAGAGATGGCAAATTAGGTGAGTTCCCAAATCAGTCACAAATCACTAACCAGAGACCCTGTGGACTTCACAAAGCTCTTTGACTTATGCACACAGTTTCTCTTAGTAGTATTTTATGCTTCAGTGCAAAGATGCTTTATGCTGTGATTTATAGTCCAGTAGCAGGAACGGAATTTGGCCTTTCCTCGCGGTCCACTGACGACGCTCTACGAATGTTCATTCTCTTAATACGCTCTGATTTGCTCAGTTTTAAGTGGGCTTTGCTTCTTCCTTTCCTAAAGTAAGAAAGGTTGGACTGGAAATCACCACCACCACGGTCACATAACGAAAAAACAAACAAGCACGAAAAAAAAAACACAGAGAGACGGCGAGTGGACCGAAACTCAAAACGGAAGATGAATGAACACGGGGGGCCTAGCGTTGAGAACGGCGATGATGTACCCGTTTGGCCTCTGGGCGTGGAGCCGCTGCTGGATTTGGCTCGTCCTGACCGTGGTGGGATGTAGAGTCCGTCAGATAGACCTCCACATCATCAGGCACTTCTTCTAGAAAATTAGATGGAACCAAGCCTCGATGTCCATTGAGCTCACCCTAAAAAAAATATATATATAAGGGTAGCGTGAAATAGCGCTGCAGGTTCAGCATCTAATAGAGTTTAATAAACCAAACTTACATAATAGAAGCCGTCTTCATCTATATCCCCAAAAACAGCAACGATGTCACCAGCACAGAACGTCAATTCAGCCTGGGTCAGAAAGCACATAATCAGCAACTATAAATAAGCACATTCAGCAGATCGATAACTTGAAAATGCATACAGTACAGTAAATATATATATATATGAGTGTGTGTTTTAAGACCTCAACATCCACATTCGGGGAGCTTTCTCTGGGGTCGTAGTCGTACAGGGCTACCATTCTTCTTGTGGCCACAGGGTGGCGACCTCTCTTATTTTGTTCTATTTATAAGGAGTAAAAAAATCCATTTTCATGTTGAAAGAGATGTGTTTGAATAGCATATTAACATGCAACACATGCGGTTTCTGTAGTATGGTGTATGAATATTGAGCACAATATGCATCCCACTAAGCCACAGGGCAATTCCAGCATTATGGATGTGACATTTCAACTCATAATAATGTGAAATGTGTCAAAATAAATACTACAATGGTAATACAAATTTTTAGAGCACCCAATTTTTCAACATTTATTTTCCTAAAATATATCAAGTCATGTGACAACAATGTAGCATACCGACATTTGAAATTCTTTGCATATACAGGTTATTATACACTAAAATAAATATTGTGTTTTGTAATGTTTTGTATAATAATAATTGTGAAATACACTTACCTACTCTGTCCACAGGTGTATTAAGAGGGAGAAATCCCTGTTTCATAAGCTGCTCCATGGTCTCATCATCCTCAGCACGGATCTCCGACACCATGTTACAAGGAATAAGTCCACACCTACCCCGGATCTCCCCGCGATAAAAGCCATCGTTATCCTTATCCCCATAAACCTTAGATAAAACAAAAGACAGGAATGCTGGAACAACAGGATTGTCGTGTTAACATGATTTAATATCATCCGATCCGCACCTTGATTATCTGTCCCTCTTTAAAAGGCAGTTCTTCATCAGCTGCATCGGGGTTGGGAGACATGGACAGAGGGTCATAATCAAACAGCGCTACGAAGACTCGAAACGGTTCCTCTTGCTCAGATTCATTGTAGTATGGAGGAGAGCGTCGGGTTCGGTCCCTATTACCATCTAGATAAAAAGATGGATAACACAACATGTCTGGGTAGTTGATATGATATTTTAAACAGTTACAGCAGTAGTCTTTCATGTTATATGTTTAAATTCATGTATAATTATTATATTATTTATGCTTAAATTTGTCACATTTTAACCTAAAATGTTATGTTGATGTTATTTGTCGATTACCCAAATGCAGCTGTTCACTTAAAGGGACACTCCACTTTTTTGAAAATATGCTCATTTTCTCAATATGCCCCTAGACTGAAACATTTGATTTTTACCTTTTTGGAATCCATTCAGTTGATCTCCGGGTCTGGCGCTACCACGTTTAGCATAGCTTAGCATAATCCATTGAATCTGATTAGACCATTAGCATCGGGCTAAAAAAAGCACTTTGCTGCCGTAACATGGCTGCAGGAGGCGCAATGATATTAAGCAGCAGCCAAAAAAAATACTCCCCTTGACTTTCATAGACCGTAAAAACATGGACACAGCGACCCCGTTGGATTCAACGGAGACAAGTGAAGTCAATTAAAAACACGCACTTCCTGGGGGTCGAGCGTACTGCGCAGACTCAAACTGAGCTTGATGACGTAGATGTGACGTGGGCAACCTGTCTGACAATTGTAAATCTTCTAATAGCTGGACCAAGAGAAATCTGAATAACCCACCGAATCGTGCAGAGACGGCGAGCGTGAACAGGAGCAAATTTTGGTAAGTATTCTGATTAATTATTTTGTCATTTTGCATAGTATTTATTTATTTTAAAATTTTATTTTATTTTAAAAGATTGCCTGCAAGCTTCTCCTCCTGTCCATACGATAATTTCTCTACTGTGCGACAGAGAGTCGCAGGTTATGACGCAATCATTAGACTATTTTTACAAAAACTGCTTCTACTGGGCCATAACATAAGATACAATGTAATGGAGCCTTTTATACATTTTCGGTTTCTTTAGAAATAATTAATGGACAAATGGAGTCTTTAAACGCCTCAGATGTAAAGTTCTTCGCTGTCAAAGTGACGGCAAAATGAATGGGAGTCAATGGAATGCTAACAGCAGGTGGGGGTCCGCTAATCAATGGCGGCGCCCGGGAAAGCTTCAATAAAATATGAAACCCTGCCCCCCTGGTAACTTTCAATGGCAGTGGACTATTTTCGGGCACTGCGCAACATCACTGCGCCCTCCGCAGCCATGCCGCGGCAGCAAAGTCCTTGATTATTACTCCAGAATGAGAGTATAGTTCCTGGCCATATCTGCCTAGAAAATCACAACTTTTAATTTTCTGTCAGTCTTAGTACACGATGTAACTACAGAAGAGTTAAGTTTTAAATAGGAAAATATTGAAACTCTTTTGTTATTTTTGAGCGCGATGCCAATGGTCCAATCAGATTCAATGGACCATGCCAAGCCACGCCAAAAGTGGCAGCGCCAGACCCGGAGATCTGCTGAATGGATTCCAAAACGGTAAAAATCAATTGTTTAACTCTAGGGACACTGGAATATTAGTATATTTTCACAAAAAGTGTAGTGTACCTTTACAGGAAGTAGGAAGTAATTCCCTAATTCCCCAATGTTGCAACTTGCAACACAAATTTTGGTTCATCTTTTCAGACTTTGGTGGGCATACAAACATCCAAGGACAGCATACAGTAATCTCAATTGAAAATAGTAGACAGTAATGTGCATGCAATCCAGACCAATGGAGCGAGTCTTGTTTGAAAAAAAAATCCTCTTTATACTTACACTGTCGAGCATCCATTTATTTGCAAAACACAATCTTGGGTGGGTTGCAGAAAACTGATATTTTTACACTAATATGATGACTGTGATGTGTGTCACTGTTGCATATGTATATGTGTGTGTCTGTGAGAGGGTGTGTGTTGATTGGGAGTGAAATACCCATATGGCAGCCAATTACAGATGAGCAGCAAGCCAAACATGAAGGTTTATGCTGAGAGCTTGACAGGCACGCGCACAGACAGTCAGACAGTGAGAAGCAAACACAGTTTGAGCTTCTGTAACCATGCAGAGATCTGGATCTGATAAAGACTCATCAGATGGGAATGATTATCCCTGGATAAACCTACACCTGTTTCCCTTTGTCCTTGTTGCTTGTACACGTGCTTGGGACGTGATTCCAACATGCCGTAGTTGCATTCCCAGATGACCATATTATTGCTCAGAAATTGCTTTTTTTTAAACTCAAGAGAAATGGGATCTTGTGTTATATTTGTACTAAAAAAATCAACTTTGACTAAAATCTTTCTTTCCTGTAATGTTTTTTATCATTCTGTAAAGATGGTGAAATGGTGCCTATTTATAGATTCCATGGCATTCGTACAACGTAAGATGCTTCACTTTTACGGTGCCATTCAATCATGCATGGCAAGTAAAAGTATGATTGGTCAGATTTAAAAAAGAAGGGGTTTGGCAGGCATCCATTGGTGGGTCAGTGCAAGAGGGAGGAGCATTCTTTGTGCAGACATGATGCTTTTGGCGATGCTATCTCACAGCCTCACACAAGTTTCCGTCTTGGTGCAGTCCGTACTTTCATGCGTTTGGGTTCTCCTTAACATATTTTTGGGGCGTGCTCTAATTATGCTTTGGTGACGCAAGCGAGCAACGTACCATAAGGAGGCCTGCGTCCCCCATGTCTCTGAGAGGAACATGTCCTGTGTCGTGCTACACTGCCACAGTAAATATCCTCTTTGACTGGAGAGTAGTTGCCCTCACTGTTATTCTCAGGGGTTATTTCTGAAGGAAACACCAACCAGAGAGCCATTACTGTATGTCATGCGCAGGCTATTCTGATTCAACCTGTCTCAACCAATAAATTCAGGGATGTCAACCGGATGGCGATGTTTCACTGCTTTGGATATTTCTGTGCACATTTTTTGTGGTGCATATCAGTGCAAACATATCTACTGTATGGGACGCTTCATTAAAGTTTAAGATTCTGAGACTGTTATTGTGTAAATAAGTGACCCAGCCGGCATTTCAATGTTGATTTACCGTTGAATCAACGTCAAGGACAAGGTTAAATCAACGTTGAATTACCTTTTAATTTTTCAAATTGAATCACCGTTGAACAAACAACTGACATTATTTCAACCTTATTTCAACGTTGATTTTTAAGGATTTTATTAACCTTTTGCAACTGTTTAGCATTAACTCATTCACCGCCATTGACGAGTTATCTCGTCATTTATGAGTTCATATTTAACTAATAAATATGCCTTTTTGGACGAATTTCAAAGTGAAAGTGTAATACCGCTTTTATCAAAAACGGAAGTTAAAAAGATTTAATGGTTATTTTAACTGCCTTTATGTTTGATAGTCATTCTGAGTCTGATCTCTAACATAAATTCCTTTACAAAAACGCAATTTTTTAAGCTTTTTACTCAAAATGTTGTATTTTTGAAGAGAAATATCCATATTTCAGTGGTTAAATTAAGTAGAAAAAGTAAATATATAATGAAACGTTTTTTCCCCATTTTGTTTGTTTGTTTGTTTGTTTATTGTTTGTTTGAAAGCAGAGGGTGTGTTCTTTAATTTAATATAATTTGTATGTTTATATATTTATAGAAAATGATTTTTCCTGCAAGGAATTTTGTGAAAATTTTGTTAAAATCACAAAAATGCAGATGGGCAACTTTTCTCAAAAAGGCTGGCGGTGAATGAGTTAAATGTTGTATCAACGTTGTTTCAACGTTGAAACAAGAACTGACATGATTACAACAATATTTCAATATTGAAGGTCTTTGATATGCCTGCTGGGAAAGTTATAATGACTGAAAGCAACAGAATATGGTTATGGTTCAACACACGGTGGTGGCTGGCACACATTGACAAGCTTATGGACATTTAACAACTTGAAGGGACAGTTCACCCAAAAATTGTTCTCATTTACTCGCACTTGCATATTGTTTTCAAACCCATATGGGACACTGGACCACAAAAGCAGTGATAAGGGTAAATTTTTTGAAATTGAGATTTATACATCCTCTGAAAGTTGAATAAATACGCTTTCCATTGATGTATGGTTTGTAAGGATAAGACAATATTTGTCCGAGATACAGATTTGAAAATCTGAAATCTGAGGATGCTAAAAAAATCTAAATATTGAGAAAATCGCCGTTTATTTTCGTCTATAAAAAATCCAGATAATTTACTCACCACCATGTCATTCAAAATGTTGATGTCTTTCTTTCTTCAGTCGAGAAGAAATTATTTTTTTTGAGTAAAACATTCCAGTTTTTTTTATTTTAATGGACTTTAATGGACCCCAACACTTAACAGTTTAATGCAGTTTAAAATTGCAGTTTCAAAGGACTCTAAACGATCTCAAAAGAGGCATAAGGGTCTTATCTAGCGAAAGGATTGTTATTTTTGGCAAGAAAAACAAAAAATATGCACCTCCAAACCACAACCTCTCGTCCTCCTCCGGTCCTGCGACGACCCCACGCAATACGTCATCACGTCAAGAGGTCACGGATGATGTATCAAAACTTTGCCCCAGTGTTTACAAGTGTGGAGAAAGAGGACCATTCTGTTGTTGAATGATACTAATTAATGTCTTTGTGTCAGTTTATTGTTTAAAATGGTCCGCAAATGTGCGTTTCATATATGTAACACGTGACCTTTCGACGTCATTACGCAATTACGTGAGGTCGCGCTGGCGTGTCACAGGACCGGAAGAAGACGAGAAGTTGTGGTTCAAAAGTGCATATTTTTATTTTTCTTGCCAAAAATGACAATCGTTTCGCTGGATAAGAACCTTATGCCTCGTTTGGGAGTCCTTTGAAACTCCGTTGAAAAAACTGTTAAGTGTTGAGTTAAGTGTTAAGTGTTGGGGTCCATTGAAGTGCATTAAAATGAGAAAAATCCTGGAATGTTTTCCTCAAAACACATAATTTCTTCTCGACTGAACAAAGAACATTTTGGATGACATGGTGGTGAGTAAATTATCTGAATTTTTTTAAGAAAATGGATTAATCCTTTAAAGGATAAAAAAATGAGAACTATATTGTATGGCGGAAGAGCACTTAGTTTGCAGCACTTTGACCTCGGGCGCAGTAATATTGAGTAGTCAGGACTGCACGTTTCTGCGCACCGAGGTCGAAGTGCTGCAAACTAAGCCATCCAATATACTTCTCATTTTTATCTGCTTAAAAAAATCGCCGTTTTTTGTCCCACCGTGCTTGCTCGTGTGGCTACTCATGTAACAGTCTTTAGATGGGAGAGAGCATGGGGGTGTTTGGTGGCTTCTGGATTCATCCCTGTTTGGATCCTAAGGAATAAACTGGGCTAGGCTAAATGCTAACACATTCACGACGCGCTGTACAAAGATGAAGTGCACGCATTGAAAAAAGATAGGTATGTATTAATTCGTCCAAGTTGAACATAGGTAAAAACATAGTAAAATATTGAAAAACAGTGGTGTTTTCCTTTAAGACTTAAGGTTTTGTGGTCCAGGGTCACATATCATCTTTTGTAACACGCATTATGACAAAAAGAAACATTTTGGAGGGAACTGATCCTTTAACAGAATTTACGTAGAACAAGACATTTAGGAGCACACTAAAACAGTGAAGAGTATGGCCCTGGTATGGTCCTAATTCCTGTTTCTTTTTGAAAGAGCACTGACCAATGGATGGGACGGTGAGGGGTCGACGCTGAGGTTGAGGGCCTCTGTGAGCCTGCTTCCTATATGATTCCCGATCCAGCTGGTTCGAAGATGGAGTGTTTCCTCCGGTCTGAAACACATTTAATACCCAGGGAACACACACGCACTGGTAAAATGAATATCTTATATGCACTCAAGTCACTATAAATATTTCTATAATATAAGTTGCTTTGTACAGTACAATGCACAAATACAAATCACTATGAAAGTAAAACTGAATAAAAAATTTAATACGAATATGCTAATCAGGTACTGTGTGATACCTTGAGCATATTGTGGGAGTTTCTTCGCCTGCTCTCCTCATGCATTTCTGAATACAACTCTTCTTCATCTTCCTCCATGATGTCGGAAAGATCAGAGCCTCGACTGCTTTCAGTTTGGTACTCTTCGCTGTGACTGTAATGAGACTACAGAAGGCCGATCGTGAGACGCTACAACAACGGAAAGCTACGCTAACGCAACATTCCCAATGAGCACTGCAAATGGCCTGTTATTTCCTGATAAGTGTCTGGTAAGGCAATCGGTTAAACTGCCATACCTGCCTGCCCAGCTCTGAGCCCCTGAGGAAGTCATCCATAGATGCTCCTCTTCTGCGGGCTTGATAGCTTTCCTCATCCTCTTCCTCATCTGAATTTTGAGAGTAAAATCCCTGGCTTCTCCTCTCCATCTAAATATATTAAAGTACTTTCAGAAATCTTAATATTGTCCAAGCTAAAACCTAGTGAGCTGCCTACAGACACCTACGGTGGTATCATAGGCTTGCAAGAAGGTTGGCAACTTGATTACAGTATGTTGTCTATCAAGATAACTTGTTTTAGCCAAATTCCAAGGCAGGATGGAATTCAAATTAGCTGAAAATAAATCTAATATGACAAAATGATAAAATAGTGTAGTAGTATTGGGCGGGTAGCTTGGAAACATGCTGAAATCAATTCCCATTTGTGTCCCCTAGCATAATAAGTGATATTTGCTTTTTATTTAAAGACACGATGATGGTTTAGACGCCAGCTGTCTATAGTATATTAGCAGTGAGCTCACTAGGTTTTGTAACATAGCTAATGTGATCTGTCAGAGGTTTAGCAGGTGTGTCCGGATCTAATCCACAGTATGTCTGTTTACTCCATTTCCAAGAATGCCAGCACTTTAAAAAAACATATATTTTTGCTATCTAGTATTTTTTAACATGCTCACCCGTCCACTCTCTGCGGCCACTCTCTGGGCCGCCTCTCTGGCAATAGCCTTGGCCACGGTATCAGGAATGAGTGTCCCCCTGGGCTGCGGGAGGATCCTTTGAGGTGATGGAGACCGACGGTTCGGGCAGGGCGGGGCATCCAGGGTGTGTCCTGGGGGCATGCCTGATGGGGAGCAGCCGGGCTCCCATGGCTGAAGTGGGCCCCCTCCGTGATGATGCATTCCGGGCCTGGGCTCTTTGGTTTCCAGCTCTCTGGCACTTTGTGGTCTTTGTGGTTGGGGAAGGGAAAGCTGTGGAATGTGAGGCTGGGGCATAGGGATGGTTGGTTGGGGTTGGAGCATTGGCATAGGCTGCTGGGGTTGGTGCATGGGCATGGATGACTGGGGAGGAGGCATCGGAAGGGCGAGTTGTTGCTGTGGCATTGGGAGGGCGAGTTGGGGCTGTGGCATCGGCAGGGCGGGTTGGGGCTGTGGCATCGGGAGGGACTGGAGTTGGGGTGGAGAGGACTGTGTGGAATGGGGCATCCTGTGGGGATGCATGTGAGATGGGGGCTGGTTTGGATGAATAGGAAGTGGCTGGAGATGAATTGGTGGATGGGCTCCAGGATGAGAGAGGAGGGGCTGGATTCGGGACAGGGCTGTGGGATGAGAAGGCAAAGTTCGAGACTGCTGGGGTGGGAGAGTGGTCTGGATGTGTGAAGGAAGAGGGAGAGTTTTGGCAAGAGGCACCAGCAGGTGGTTTGGAATGACGGCGACGTGGGAATCGTGAGATTCTCCTTGTGCTGATAAAGTCCTGACAACAACCTCACGGGCCTCCAAACACTGGAGCCGGTTCAGCTCTACTGACACGTAGTCTGCCAGTGGATACAACACCTCAGCAATCTGAAATCAGCATTATAGCATTTAGTTAGCTAAAAAAAATTGTTAAATCTATAAACTAGGGTGATTTTACATGTATAAATATGACATTAGCTAATTACAATGCATGCCCGTACACTCACCTAAAGGATTATTAGGAACACCTGTTCAATTTCTCATTAATGCAATGTGGTAATGATGTGGGGGATGTGTTCATAACATATTTGGCCTCTTAGTACCAATTGGGCATCGTTTAAATGCCACAGCCTACCTGAGCATTGTTTCTGACCATGTCCATCCCTTGATGACCACTATGTACCCATCCTCTGATGGCTACTTCCAGCAGGATAGTGCACCATGTCACAAAGCTCAAATCATTACAAATTGGTTTTATTGAACATGACAATGAGTTCACTGTACTAAAATGGCCCCCATAGTCACCAGATCTCAACCCAGTAGAGCATCTTTGGGATGTGGTGAAATGGGAGCTTTGTGCCCTGGATGTGCATCCCACAAATCTCCATCAACTGCAAGATGTTATCGTATCAATATGGGTCAACATTTCTAAAGAATGCTTTCAGCACCTTGTTGAATCAATGCCACGTAGAATTAAGGCAGAAATGAAGGCGAAAAGGGGTCAAACACAGTATTAGTATGGTGTTCCTAATAATCCTTTAGGTGAGTGTATATAGATGTTATGGCTCTCTAAACCTTTAGATCATTTAGTTTATTAATTTGAAATAATAAAGAATTATATTAACACCAACGTGACACCGTGTTCTCCTCAATAATGAATAGTGTAACTTAAAACCATTACATTCATTCACAACAGACGCTTGAATGTTTGCAACACCCTGCTCCACCAAGAGAGGTCACTGGTATCACGTTTTGACAGAATTGGGTCTTGGTGAGTCAAGAACTGTCCTATGATATAAAAACCATCAAACATGAAAACCGATGCATGCACATCCTTACCCTCTGACCCTTTGTGCACACTGCATAGCCAATGACATTGGCACCATTGGAGGTTCCCATAGACGTTAGAAGAGGGGGTCTCCAGTGGACATGGATGACCCCCGGGGCGTGACCACACTGAACCTGTACTTCCTGAGGAGGCATAGGAGGCCCTGGGGGACAGGAGATAACTGCTCCCAGTGAGTAACACAGCTTATAATATATGCATGAAGTTGTTTAGTTAATTTAATCACAAGCTCAAGTTTAAAGCAATAAGATCAATCAAACAGTCAATAATCTTTATTGCTGAATAATGGTGTGGGGGCATAAATTACTTGTGTCGGAGTATTTCAGCTAATAAATTCATTCAATTAGCTTCGCTAAATCAGTTTCTGGTACAGTCACACAAGACCTCGTTCATTCACTTCCATTCATTCACATACAAACATGGGAGAGTGCAACCACATGTAGGAAATTATTTGTAGAAATTTTATGTTTTGTGAACTCCAATCTGTATAGGAAAAATATGTCCGACCAATGGAGGATTTTAACAACAGTTACATACGTAACCCGAGACGTTTTTATGTATCAAACACAACTATGCAAAAAAGCATTTTGGTATGAATCAACATTCGTATACAGAAGATACAAGCATTTAAAGCGAACAGTTTTTTGCACGTGTTTTTATGATATTATGCTACACTACACCAGGAAAACTTCTTGCATAAAATAGATTCAAGCACTTTCAATGACATGTATCTATGTATGTATATTTTCAAAAACTTCCCAGGGCCTTTCAAGGATTTCAAAGACCCGTGGGAACCCTGTATACAGCAACTGTGTCATTGCCATTGCACCTTTGCATCTATATATTAACATGATTTTATATTAAGTTTTACCTGCAGCCTGGGTACAAAACTCCACCCCAGCCTCTCGCTTCTCTCTCTGTTCCAGTGGCATGTGCCAGGGCACCTGGTGGGGTTTGGCTACCACCTTTACTTTGTATACCGTGGCGGGCTTCAGGTTCAAAAAACGCAGTTTATAAGAGCAAGGCTTCACCACAGCATGTTCCACGCCATCTAAATACACAACATGGGCGTAATTACTGTTACTGGGCAGCCATGCGAGTTCGGCGGAGTCCCGCATGATATCGTCCATTCTCAGGCCAGTGGGCGCCACCACCACATTGCGACCCACCAACAGGGTGCAACGCAGCTCATCGGAAAGCCCCCTCTCCGTTACGCACTGCACCGACACGCGATAGGTGCAGGCCCCCAGGTCTAGTTTTTCCAATAGCAG
The DNA here is from genome assembly GCF_027580225.2 of Misgurnus anguillicaudatus. Taxonomy (NCBI): domain Eukaryota; kingdom Metazoa; phylum Chordata; class Actinopteri; order Cypriniformes; family Cobitidae; genus Misgurnus; species Misgurnus anguillicaudatus. The sequence goes on from NC_073345.2 coordinate 23,283,539, forward strand.
TTTGGTCCTGCCCCCAAAGGGCACAGAGGAACGAACTTCCCCGTCCACTACGATATTGTAGCCGTTGATATTCCCCCAGCAGAAGGGCACCAGAGGAGGTTCCCAGGCCACGATTACACTTCTTGCCAGCTGTTTGATCAGGTTGATCTTCCTGGGGTAAGGCACAATGTCGTCTCCCAGTTCCTCTCCTTCCAAAGCGCCTGTACCATTACTGCAGTGGCTGAGGAAGTCACTGCTTAGGCTGTCCAGAGGAGCTCCTCCGTCGATGACGGCTAGGCTCAGACAGGTCTGCTCCAGCCTACCCTGCTCCTCTGATCCCTCTATAGACAGCTTCTCCTTATCTTGGACAAACTCCACAAAATTGGAGGGAACCAGACCACGTTGGCCATCCAGTAGCTCTCCTGGAAAAAAAATATCAGAAATGGAGTGAGCACGTTTTTAGCCAAATAACTCTTAATTTAGACAATTTCCACTGCTGTTAAATGTTTGATTACCTTCATAAAAACCATCATCGTCCATAGTCCCATAAACGTACAAATACTTCCCTGCCACCAGGGGGAGCTCTGCCTCTGGATGCTCGTTAGGTCCATCATAGGGATTATAACTGACCGAAAGACCAAAAAAAATAAATGACAGACAGAAAAGAAATAAATGAAGAAATTCATAATAAAGATGCTAAAATATACTATAAAATCACCAATTGTGCTGTGCGTTTTGAACCTACTAGGCTTGAAAATCTGAGGAGGCATTGTGGTTTTCCGCTCATTCAAATTTTACCTGTAGCGGGCAGTGCACAGACGGACCTGTCCTGTGTATCTTGTCTTGGACTTGGGAGCTGGGCTCACTTCATCATCCATCTACGGACAAATTAAAATCCACTGACGCTTGACCTTGTCTAATTAAAATTCAATGCTGCGCTTAACAAAATGAATGTATTACGACAGCGTTGTTCATTATTACCTAACATCCACTTTCAGTCCTACTGCTAATGTACACAGTGCATGCATTCATGAATGCATAAATTCATGGTCATTTGATTCATGTATAATGTGTGAACAGAGCAAAAATGAGTATTGCATATTTGCAAATATCAGTCAAATCCATAGAACTCCTTGTTGCATAATTTGAATCCTACTATATTATTTTCACATCTTATAAAATGTCATTTAAGAATGTAATTATAGTGAAACAGGCACAGATACTAAAATATGCTTACGGTCAAAAAATAACCCTTTCTTCTCCAAATCTATTCAAATTAACCAGTGTGCAGCGTGTGATTGGCTGAGTGAGACAGACCTTGGGGAGGGGGGCTTGCATGGAGCTGCTGGAGAGATTCTGGGTGTGGACTTTGTGACTCATAGACTCGATGGGTTTGGCAGACAGCTTCTCTGGCTTGTCTCTGTTATGTTGCTGTGCTACGGGCAATTCTGAAACTGGTGAAGATCCGTCAGATCTCTCATCACCTGCAAACATGAGTTTTAAGCAAATCAATGATGGGAACCATTTAATGATAAGCTAGGAATATGTCAATTTTATTCAACGCCCAGTTACCATAAAACCATGACAAATTCTGAATTCTTCGCTTTCAGAATTGTTTAAGTAGCACCATGGCACAGTGATATTATTAGGTACTTGTCTATGATTTATATCATGGCACTAAATGAGTACCATTTCATTATATTGTCATGGTACTCTTTGAAGTTCAAACTCTATGAAATACTATACGTAATATAATGGTAATCAATCGATTTTCCGATTAATCTTTTTTTTTGTGGTCGATTCAAAATTCAAGGCCACGAATCCATTTTTTTATATTTCAAATAGTGCTGGGCAAAGATTAATTGCGATTAATCGCATACAAAATAAAAGTGATTTTTGGCATAATATAGGAATATGTGCTGTGTGTAATTATTATGTATAAATAAATACACACACATTCATGTATGTATTTAAGAAACATTTACATATTTATAAATATTTATTTATATTTTTATATATTCTATATTTAAAAAAATTATATATAAGTAAAACAATTCTGAAATGAATATATGAATGTGTGTGTGGTTAAATATACACAATTAGACACAGTACACGCACATATATTATGCAAAAAAATCACTTTTATTTTGTAGGCGATTCATCGCGATTAATCTTTGCCCAGCACTAATTTCAAACATTGAACGTAAGATTAACGTTAATCTAATTAATAGTCTTCGTCACCCTCTTTTTTTGCCTTGCGCGATGTTACCAAGGAGCAAGAGACGAGCCTGTCATTCATTCATTCAGTGCTTAAAATAGCGGTTTCAGGTGCTTCGTTGACATTGATGCCACCTTCACATAAAAAGTCAGAGGTATGGAAGCATTTTAGATTTACCAAGCAAGACGACGACGATAGTGTTGTGAACAAGAACAAACATATATGCGTGATTCGTAATGCAGAGGTGAAATGCTGTAGTAATATTAAATCTACAGTATATTATTTGAGTTGATTCGAGAATCGAGTATAAAAATCGATCAGAGAATCGGAATCAAAAATTGAATAGAGAATCGTAATTGAATCGATTTGATAGCTTGCGAATCGAAATCAAAACGATCTAGAACATCTGAATCGATACCCAGCCTTAGTAATTATTTAATGCTATGGTATAAATCACAGATAAGTACCTGATAATATGCACTTTTTGAGTTAATAATAATGCTTAACTAATACATAAACAATATGTCTCATTCACTAATAATTGTGTACACTTTCATATTTATACACACATTTGAACTCTCAATAACTTTCCACCTTATTCACAACACATACCCAACATGAATGTGTTCTTATACTCGTTCTTACAGTAGTGAATTTGAAGTGTTCTGAATAGAGGGTATGCATGTGACGTCACCTTCGGCGAAAGTGACTGCGGTTACGCCCACTGAGTGGCAAAAGACAGAGCGGCAAAATTTGTGTACAGTGTGAAATCTGCGAAAACATGGGGAAAACACGTTTAAATTGGAAAAAGCTGTTGTGTGATAGACTGTACTACTATAACAGATTTAACAAAAATTCGGAGCTATCGTTTTACAGACCGCCAAGAAACACCGAAAGAAGTAAATGGATCGTCCATGCCAACGTCTACTGACTACAGGTGGGTTGACAAGTTGCTAGGGTCACTATCAAGTGCAACTAAATTAAATTTTTGCTGAAAATTGTCAGTTATACTGACATTTTCGTGGCCATCGCTAGAACAGCCAGTCATTTTATTGAATGTTTTGCCACTCAACAGGGCGAGCTCCGGCGTGGTCACGTGAAAAAGTGAAGTCAATGCATACCCTTTTATAAGCGAGGTTGGTAATTTGCATAATACACGCCCAAACCTGCTCCATATAAGGGCTTTCCGCAGCGCTTTGCCACAGAAAATTTAAGAGCATAAGAACTTTGTATGATCATATTTCGCATCGCCTGAAAAGTCCGCTCCCCTGCTCCCTCTCATAATGGGAGAGGGAGGGTGTTACTGCGCCGAGTCGAAGTACTCCCAAAAGTGCTATTACGCCATAAAATATAGTTCCTCTTTTAAATCCGCTTAAAAAAGCGCTACGTTTTATTTTGTACCATTAAACTTGCTCGTATAACTACTCGTCTTAAATAGGAAAAACGTTGATGTGTTTGGTCACTTCTAACTTTATCTCTGATTGGTACCATTGAATAAATGGGGCTAAGCTAAATGCTATCGAAGTGTCGCAGCGCGCTCCAGCGCTTACGTGCACTGACACAGATGATAGAGGGATGTGTCAACTCTTCTTAGTTAAGGTAATAACATAGTTTAATATTGAAAATGAGTAGACTATTCCTTTAACTCAACTCAAACCATTTAAGTAAACCGATTGCATTAAACCATTTAAGTTTTAAAACACATATATTTGAGTACTGTGAACTTAAACAAATTGAGTCATATGCAGTTATGCACTTATATTTAAGTTCACACTATTTAAATATAAGTGTATAATTGCACATGACTCAAGTTCACAGTAGTCAAATTTATGTGTTTTAAAACTTAAATGGTTTAAGGCAACCGGTTTCCATAATGGTTTGAGTTAAGTCAACTTTAGGTTTTACAGTGTATGATTGCATGTTATTTTGTTAAATCATGATTTGTTTGTGAAACACATTTCATGCACACTTTAGTGCGTACACATACTTAGTGAATAAGACCACATTTTTCCTTTTGTTAAAGGACCAGCAGGTCTACCTGTGAAAAACCCACCTCCAACTATCTAAAAAACAGTTCATCACTTATTTCTGCCTGGCGCTGCAGACTATCGTGAATGCTACTGAAATTGTTATCTTCTGACTCAGTGTTGAGTTTCTCCTCCGTGTCTGAACCCAGGTGAAATTTCTCCAGCTTTTTCGACAAAATATCACACTGCTCACTCTGTGCCCGACATTTCTGCTCTAAGTCTTGAACATTGACCTTCGAGGATCAGAGAAATAAAAAGACAAGAAATAGATAAAACAATTATGCAATCAAATATACTGAATAGTAATCAAAAACTCCTGAATTCTTTTCATTTAATGCATACAGTATGGAAAAGATTAAACTTGGTTGGTTATTAACCTTATAAAGCAATGGCATAACAGAAAGAAACTGATGAAAAGCATGTAATAAGCAGTTAATAAAATGTGAATTAGGGGTTTATACAAATAGCAAACCAGGTTAAAGGGACAGTTCACCCAAAAATGAAAATTCTGTCATCATTTACTCACCCTCATGTTGTTACAAAACTGTATAAACTTCTTTGTTTTAATGAACACAAAGCAAGATATTTAGGATATTTCAAACCGTTCATGAGCCTTATTTACTTCCATAGTATTCTTTATTTCCTACTATGGAAGTGAATGGGGCTCATGATCGGTTTGGTTACAAACATTCCTTAAAATATCTTCCTTCGTGTCCATCAAAACAAAGAAATCTACACAGGTCTGCAACAACATGAGGGTGAGTAAATGACGACAGAACCCACATTTTTGGGCGAACCATCCCCGTAAGAACATTGTCTAGCCAGTCCGCAATACTGATAAGCCACACAAAAGCAAATACCAAGATTATACCTGATGCAAGCCTGTTGCAGCCACAACAAAAGTTCACTTTGTTCAATTCTTGTGTTATTCATCAACACGAAACAAGATAAGGAGTCTTGCAGCAACTCAATAACTAATATTTAGACTGACACTTAATAATGACATAATGATTGGTTTAAAAGTTCGGCACTGTGAGAATCAAGGTCATTGTTGTTTGTATGCCTGCCGTGTATAGTGGATGGTCAAAATACCTCGATGTGAGATTGTGTACCTGCATTCTGTCCTGCATTATGACTCTGCTTAAACACAAAAGAAAAAATATAAATAAGACAAATTTATATAAAATAGGCATAATGATAAGGGTCAGGAATGAAAATAACATAAAATGTTTAATTAAAAAAAAGAAAAAATAAATCTAAATGACAAAACTGCTCAAACAATATCAGGAAAAGATACAAAAATTATGATGGTTGAAAGAAACAGGACAACCTGTTTGTACATAAGCTTTCCTGACATGTCATGCTAACCGTATTTGACCAGCAGAAGGTTCCCAGAGAAAAACAAATGTCAGAAACTGTGTTTTTATAGCAAAGATGAATGACCCTGTCAGGTAGCACCAGTCCTTTCTACAGTTATCAGATTATTTAGGTGGATGTTTCCTTTTTGCATAAAATGCAGACCTGGCTAACCGAGTCAATAATGCAAATTAGTTTTTTTTCACAGACACATGTCAAAAGAAAGAAGAAGCAGATTATATTTACCTCTAGCAAATGCACCACTTCATCTCGCTCTTTCTCAGCATCAACCCGAACCTGAAAATAAGAGATAGCGCATTTATTTTGTCTGTACGAATGCATCCACTAAAAACCTGGATTAACTCAAAACCCAGCACCGTCAGCATGAACGTTACAATCTCACATCGATTCTCAAGCAACCATTTGTGCCAGGATTTGGTTGGCAAGCTACTTCAGCTAATTTCAAACCCAGATTTGCTTTATTGATCTCAGTAGGGAATTTCAGTATCTGGAGGGCAAAACTGTGAGTCACAGTTTTGAGTGCTAATAACAGTTTGACTCATAAATGAGTAAAATTACAGAGAAATAGGTTTGTTTGTAGGCAAGCAGACATTGAGAGACGCACAGAAGAAAAGACTGACTGTGAACACTACTGCAAGTTGCATTAGTGAGCAATCTGTCCACATGTGCCTGTACTGTATGTTAGTGAGGTAAAAGCTCGGTTGTGAACCCCTCCCCGGGGATCTGCAGTGATGCTGTGTCTGCTGTCGGCTTTAATTGCTTTGTTTGCCTGTCGCTGCTCCTTCCTGAAAGGACGCAGACACAAAGAAATGCAAACAGGTCTGCAGCCATGATCGTGTTTTTTGTTTGCTCTGATTGTATGCGCTGTAACTCTAATATGCCAAAATGTCTACCTCTGCTCAGAAAAATATGTTCAAATCCTCATGTCAACTTCTGAAAAAAGTGAAATTGAAATATATAGCAAGTCTGTTATGATTATCTGTTATGAAACTATTATCAGATGGATACAATGTTGGTTTATATTATATATACACTCACCTAAAGGATTATTAGGAACACCATACTAATACTGTGCTTGACCCCCTTTCGCCTTCAGAACTGCCTTAACTACATTGATTCAACAAGGTGCTGAAAGCATTCTTTAGAAATGTTGGCCCATATTGATAAGATATAGCATCTTGCAGTTGATGGAGATTTGTGGGATGCACATCCAGGGCACGAAGCTCCCATTACACCACATCCCAAAGATGCTCTATTGGGTTGAGATCTGGTGACTGTGGGGGCCATTTTAGTACATTGAACTCATTGCCATGTTCAAGAAACCAATTTGAAATGATTCGAGCTTTGTGACATGATGCAATATCCTGCTGGAAGTAGCTATCAGAGGATGGGTCCATGGTGGTCATAAAGGGATGGACATGGTCAGAAAAAATACTAAGGTAGGCCGTGGCATTTAAACGATGCCCAATTGGCACTAAGGGGCCTAAAGTGTGCCAAGAAAGCATCCCCCACACCATTACACCACCACCACCAGCCTGCACGGTGGTAACAAGGCATGATGGATCCATGTTCTCGAGACTCATCAGACCAGGCAACATTTTTCCAGTCTTCAACTGTCCAATTTTGGTGAGCTCGTGCAAATTGTAGCCTCTTTTTCCTATTTGTAGTGGAGATGAGTGGTACCCAGTGGGGTCTTCTGCTGTTGTAACCCATCCGTCTCAAGGTTGTGCGTGTTGTGGCTTCACAAATGCTTTACTGCATACCTCGGTTGTAATGAGTGATTATTTCAGTAAAAGTTGCTCTTCTATCAGCTTGAATCAGTCGACCCATTCTCCTCTGACCTCTAGCATCAACAAGGCATTTGAGCCCACAGGACTGCCGCATACTGAATGTTTTTCCCTTTTCACACCATTCTTTGTAAACCCTAGAAATGGTTGTGTGTGAAAATCACAGTAACTGAGTAGATTGTGAAATACTCAGACCGGCCCGTCTGGCACCACTAACCATGCCACGTTCAAAATTGCTTAAATCACCTTTCTTTCCCATTCTGACATTCAGCGTGAAGGACCAAATGCATTGAATCAACTGCCATGTGATTGGTTGATTAGATAATTGCATTAATGAGAAATTGAACAGGTGTTCCTAATAATCCTTTAGGTGAGTGTATAATACTCTGCTAAAGTACACTTTTTATCTACTTAATTAATTTGTCTATTTTTTTACAATGTATTAACTTTATTTCATTTGTCTATTTACATTTATGCATCTAGCAGACACTTTTATCCAAAGTGCATTCAAGTTATACATTTTTTTTTAATATCAGTATGTGTTTCCTGAGATCGAAACGCAATGCTCTACCAGTTAAGCTACTACATTAGTTGATCTATTATAGGAATAATATGATGTCTAGTGTTTGAAATACTTTACGTGAATCCGTACTTTAAAATGGCTTATTTTATTCGATTGTGACAGTTAAAAGCATTTATATCTTATAAAGAATTTTCATATTGTACAATCGGAAAGTAAATGATATAAGTACAGAATCTGTGTGGTATGTATTCATCCAAATATATCTGTGCGAATGGAGGTGGATGTGAGGGGCGTCACCTCCTGCAGAAGGTTGATCTCCTGCTGTTTGGAGTTAAGGAAAGCCAGGGCCTGCTCATGCTCCGCCTCCAGTTGCTGCCGCCTGTCCGCAGCCTCTCGCATAAGCTGAGAAACAATGACAGAATAGATCAATATATAATAACAAAATATCTGTGGCACATTCATGTTTTTTTTTACCCAGGGAATGGGAAATAAACGCATGGTTGTCGAGGGGTTTTATTGGTTGTCGAGGGATTTTGTGTTTATCTTTTAGGTAATCTTCTACATCCCTGCTCCACTTTTAATATATTCATTTAAAGTGAATCTATTTATACCTTACTAGCATGTTTTTCATGCACCTAAATATATGATATGATCTATACTGATATACCTGGTATATACCAGCTAATACATTTTGGGCCCTATCTTGCACCCAGCGCAATTGACTTTGTCAGTGACGCATGTATCATTCGTATTTTGCACCGGCACACAGCGGGTTTTTCCCTCCACAGACGCACGTCGGCAAACTAGGGAATGAACTTGCGCTACCTGGGTGGTTCAGCGCAAAAATGGAGGCGTGTTCCGGCGCAAACCATCCTTGATGCTATTTTGCAGTTTCAAAAAACAATTGCGCCACTGACCAAAAAAAAATAGTCTAAAGTCAGTGGCGCATTGCGCGTGGTTCATTATGCTATTTTAAGGGCGCATGCTTGACCATAATGTATAGCGTGCACAAAGTGCACACACTTTGCTTATCTAATCTACACAGATGCAACAGTTATTTTTGCAAATCATAAATTGTTACAATAAAAAATATTAACACATGAGATAAGAGAAATCATAGTGGTGAGCATTGTGGTGATAGTTTTTATTTATTGTGTGGCTGCGTTAAAAAATTATCATGCAAATAACGATTAAAGTATTTTCATAATTTTGTTGTGTGGCTGTATTACGTTTATTTTATGTAAATAATAATTAAAATGTTTTCACCGCCAGCATTTTTCATGATTTTCACAAAAGTGTAATGCCTTCCAGAAAATGCTCCTTTTTAAATATATAAACATATAATATATAAAATAAAAGAACAGACCCTCTGCTTTCAAACAAAAAATCCGTTTCATCCTACCTTCATGTGTTCTGTTTTTATCACCTCTCAAATATGTGTAGGTTTCATCAAAAACAGCAAATTTTGAGCAAAAAGCTGAGATAATTCCATTTTTGTGAAGGACTTTTGATAGAGATCAGATGCAGAGCGATCTTTAATACATACACGGACTTACAGCTGTTTGCCCTAGGGCAATACTTCCGTTTTTTATAAGTTGCGGAAGAGCGCCACCTGGTGGATAATAGCGGTATTGCAGATTGACAAGATATCTCTTCAATGGCGGGGAAAGAGTTAATGTATATGAACTTGATTTGTAAGTGTACTTTGGGGTTGGACCTTGGTTGCGTTTCTTGGGTCCGATTTCAAAGCCCCCAAACCCTTTCAGCGGTGAGGGTGGACGCAGCGATGTCCTCTGCTGGCGTCAGGTCATGTGTAGAGGCAGATCCACCTCCCGTTACACGGCGTTCCCGATTTATGCTGGCAAGCTTGGGATTTCCGCGTCTCCTGACATCATAGCGCTTGGCGCAACGATAGGGATGCCAGCTGATGAGACAATTGCCGACGCTGATTTGGGCGGGTTTCTCCCCTCCCCATACAAAACAACTTCTCTGTCTTTGACTGCTCTTACAAGAACGTGGGTCTCCTCGGCTGTGAACCGCTCCTGGCATGCGCCTGGTAAATCCGTCATAATAATAGCAACCCGCCATGGAACTTGCGCCCTTGCGTTTAAAGGGAATGTTGGATAGAGTTCTGATTGGTTTATTTGACGTTACGCCCAAACCACACCTATGAATAATGAACCTACTTCAGACCAACCCCTTATTGATTTGCGCCTGGCGCAAGAATTATTTCTCCCGCCGGGAAAATAGCAACAGCGCCAAAGATCCGCCCACAAAGTCACTTGCGCTTTGCGCTTCGCACTTGCGTTTCAGATCGTTAAAATAGGGCCCTTTGTCTTAATTTGGGTGGTCAGACTGCATTTGAAATTCAATCTGCATCTAATTTAGTTAAACCAAGTAAATTTGCTCAAATTTAAGTCATTTTAGGATGCCAAAGTCAAATTTAATCATATAAAAATTATTTTACCAGTAACAAAATTGTGGCCAGTGAAAATGCTGAGTGGCTTGTAACTTTGGAAAACAACTAGCCACTTTGGTTAATGTCAAGCCCTGTATATAACACTAAACAATAATATATATCAATAAAATATTATTCTATCTTGACATGCATTATCTGGTTTATGTTGGTCCAGTTAAATTTAGAGGACTCATTGGTTTGATGTTTCATTTTCATTGTAAGCCTTTAAAAAGTAATTATTTTGGATGCAATTTTGTAATATTTACTCCTTAAATTATCTGATATCTTTTCAAATTCCACAGAATTTTGAAGATTTTCCAAAACATTTTTGCAGAAATAGCAAAAAGTCAGCAGATTCCGCAGTGCCGGCCCGAGTCTCTTAGGGGCCCTAAGCAGAATGTGTTTGGGGCCCCCCCTCACCAATTTTTTTATTAAAAAATAAAGAAATTACAAACATTTATAAAAAGAACAAAGTTGCATATTAAGTAAGGGCTAAAATTAGCATTAGGTACAGAAATCAAATCAAATGAATCATAACACTGTCTTTATTGTATGAATTAAATATAATTATTATTTTTAGAGCTTCAGAAGTGATTTTCTCTTTGTCTTGGATTGTTTGATTAACATTAATGACACAGACTTAAGTAGATTAATTGAGGTTACTGTCTCTTTAAGATAAGCACAGACCTGGTTTCTGCCTAATCTATACATAAACCTAAGACACAAACAGATCATTTTGTTTGTATGTGCCCTGTCAAGAACAGAAAGATTTAATGTTTGCTTGCTTTCTGAAACGCATCTCTCCATGTGTGCACTACTGAGTGCACTTAAACGCAAGCTGGCACGTGCGCACACAGACGGAGGACAAATTACAAATGGTGCAGCAAAAAATGTTACGTTGTTTTTCCGTGCTCTATTCCTCAAATGTATGTTAATTTAAGTTATTTAATTGTAAAAAGAAAAAAAAAACGATTGGGGGCCCACGGTGGCCACGGGGCCCCAAGCAGCCGCTTAGTTCGCTTATGCCTTGAGCCGGCCCTGAGATTCCGTCTGGCCCTGGTCATGACTAAACAAGCCCAAAGAAGCATGATGCTAGATACATCTCTCTATTTCTTTCACTTTCTCTATCAGTGAGAGAGAAATAAAAGAAAGAAAGAGAGAGAGAGAGAGAGAAATTTTAGAGTAGATCAAAGACATTTTTATATTAAAAAACTTGCTTTCTAATGCTACACTTGCTTATTTCGTCTCTTCATTCATCACATAGTCAATAATGAGGAACATAGAGGAGATGAACATATATTTCTTTTCTTAAAAATGAGCAGTCGATTTCTTGTTATGAGGGCTTTTTTCCTCTCTGAGACAAGACACGAGCCATCAATAAAGCAAAAAGGGCCGTAACATTTTTCATTGAATAATGAGTCAGCAACAACATGCTGCTGCCAGAAACAAGTGCTATAAATGAAACCTCATTACCCTTAGATAGTATCAGTTTCTATTTAGAATCAAAACTCAGTTTGGTTTTTCTTATGCAATACCATGCAATTTAAAAAAGTTTAGAAAATAAAGGATTTTTAATGATGAATTTACAGTAAAACTTTAGTTAAGCATGGCCTTGCTAAACTTGACATTATTCTCATTAATATTGCAATAATGTTTAAACACATTTGAGACAGTAATGCACAAAAAATGTGGAGAGAATAAAACACAAACTATGTTTAAGGCCTCATTACCTTAAGGAGCTGCTCAAGGTTCTCCAGTTTGTCTTGGAGCTGAGCCTTCCTTCTCCTGTCTGGCCAAGTCTCTCTCTCTTGACTCACACAACCTAATGTCCTTCTGAGCTGATCATACTCCGACTTTATAGACCTATGGTGTAAAAGAGATGATTTCTTTAGGATCCAGCTACAGTAAATGTGCAGACTTGTTACTTTTACAAAGAACCGCAGTGATATTGGCAAAACTTCAGCTGTTGGACACTTCATTATGCTTACAACAAAAACAAGCAAAATGTCTGACTCAGCATCAAAGCTCGGATACATTATTCTGTACAATGCACCATAGGAACTGACTGTATAGTGACTGTGGTTCTAAGCAGTATTCTTTGAAGCGACATTCATCTTTTTGATAGATTATTTCAGTGTTTTTTTCTCATTTAAGATGCAGTGATTCTTAAAGCTTAACTTTATGTACATAAAAAAATCAAAAGATATGCATATCCAAGGCAACGGTGCCATAAATAAAGATTCTGTCTTCAGAAATGCATTTGACTGTGTTGACTCACGATGCTGGCAAAGCTGAAAGAAACACAACCAATCACCTAATGAGTGCAGAAAAAGGTTAACACAGGACACCACTAATCAAAATAAACCAATATATCACATGGTGGCACATGCTCATACTCTCACTCATTTATAAAGGCTGCATTTCATCTGTCCGGGCACATTCACATCCCACATTGATCTAAGATCGGTATACAAAATAGCAGTGGATGCTGAAATGTGTGACAAGCCCACCCATCCCACTTGGGGTTATTTACCTACTCTCTCTGGTCTTGTTAGCACCTTGCACATCCGAGGAATGCTGGGAAATGAGTCTTTGATCATTAAGGGAACAAGAATGAAGACAAGCGGGACCACTTGATCACACAGAAGACATTTTATCTCAGACGCTTGTCTGGGGTTGTGGCAGATGGCCCCTTTTTGCTGTTAAAGCAAAAGAGCAGCGTGTGGATCACTCGGAGAGAGACCGCCAAACTGGGCCATGGCTGCTTGGCAAAAAACACCAGCGAAAATGACACCATTAACACAATGAATGCCATAGACTGCCCACTTTTAGCAGCCCTGTGTTAACATCATATTTACTCCCACAGAGTATTAATGTATTAGGGATTGGATATCGTATTTACACTGATACACATCATTTTAGATTTACAAAAGTTCCTCCACAATATGATTAAGCTTCACTGAACTAGATTCAGTCTTTTACTTTCCTATGAACTTATACAGTGCTTAAAAGCCAACTAAAATGCCTGGGAATTTGCATCATTATTTGATATGGTGAGGTCAGTTTAACTGAAACAACCAACATGATCTCACAGAAAGTCTTGTTATAGTCATGAAAAATTTGATTAATTAATTTGTGTCCATGGCATGAAATTCAGCTTTTTTCGTGCCTTCATGTCACACAATTTCTATTTTTCTGTGGCCTTGGCATGACTTTCTTTTTTGTGTCATTTAATGTATTGTTTTCTCTTTTATTGTCCTATTTTTGAATCATTGTCGCTTGGGTTTGGGGTTAGATGTGGGGTTTGGGTTAGGATTTACTTTTATGTATTGGTTTCTATATGTTTTTTTTCCGCTTTTAAAACTACTCTCGCCTGGAGTTGGGGTTTGGGTTATGATGTCTAAAAATGTAACAGAAAGTGATTCTTACCCCAACCACAAGTGACAATGGTAATAAAATAGGAAAAAACGATGAGAAAAGAATACATAAAATGACACGAGAAAGAAAGTCATGCCACTGCCACGAAAAACTATTCATAGACATTCGTGCTCAAGGCAAGTAAAAAAGCTGAATTTCGTGCCATGGACACAAATAAATTAATCACATTTTTTGGGACTATAACACGACTTTCCATGAGATCAGTCTGGAAACAACAGAATTATCGAGAAGACACTCCTCTCTTTTAAAATAACCAATAGCGTTTAATTTAGGTAGCATACCCTCCTGAAAAATCCAGCTAAGACCAGCATAAGCTGGTGAGCTGTTTACGATGCGGGTTTTAGCTGGAATTGCTGGTGTAGCAAGCTGGTCTAACTGTGTTTTGGTCACTTTTTAAGCTGGCCAAGCTGTGTTTTGGTCACTTTTTAAGCTGGCCAAGCTGTGTTTTGGTCACTTTTTAAGCTGGTCTAGCGACTTAGCTGGTCAACCTGGAAGAGCAGATTTGACAGGCTGGAAGGACCAGCTTAAACCCGCTCCTGCCATCTTAAACCAGCTAAAACAAGCTACCAGCTTATGCTGGTCTTAGCTGGATTTTTCAGTAGGGTATTGCAGTGGTTTGTTACTGTACGTGTCAATGAAATACACAGTGTTCCTTTTAATGTTCTTATTAATTTATTTTTACAAAACTTAAAAAAAAAAACTTGATAAAAATTAAGAGACAAATTATATGAAACGAAATTCGTTTTAAAGCAGCAAAAAAACTTAAATTAAACTCGAAAATGATGTCTGACTCACTCACTATTTTTCCCGTCATGTTGGCCTTCAATCCATTACAACGCCATTTATATGGCGTTTAAAATTAGTCTGTCTTTCGAAATAAGCTAATAAAATTAAAACAAAACATAACATTATGAGGCGGTTTCCTGGACAGGGATTAGACTAGTCCTAGACTAAAATAAATGTAAGAGCTGTCCAAACGCAAAACAACTTGCACTGACATATCTTAAAATACATCAGTGCCCTTTGTTTTGCTTCAAAATGCAGGTGAGTAATGTTTTAGTAAGGCATGTTTGTTAAAACTAGTTATATTTCCTAATTAAACTAAGGCCTAGTCCTGGCTTAAGCTAATCCCTGTCCGGGAAACCACCCCGAAATGTTAAAAACAATCTGATATAGCGTTTATAATGGTTGCACTAAGTTTACTATTTTGGGCAAAACCCCCATTGCAAACCTTCATTTACCTGAATAAAAATCACTTTCACTTTGAAAATGATGCGCTGTTACGTTAAAACCAGCTGTTCGTTTACATAAGACTCCGTCTACGTTCATCTACACTGCAGCGCAACCCCGGCTTTCTCAAACTAAAACAGAGTCTGCAGTGTTTACGAACAACTCCGTTTATGAGGGGCGAAAACGGAGGAGTAGTCTAAATGAAAGGCGTAAACGTGGCAAAAGTAATGCGTTTTAAAATGTAAATGCTCTAATGTAAACTTGGCCTCAGTTCAACAGCTTGTTACTAGTGTGTTAATTAAGGAAACATTTTAAACTTTCTTAAAGAAGCAGTGACAGTTAGGTGGTCTAATAAATATGTTAAGCACTGTATATGTAAATAAACATCCGTCACATCTTTCAAATGGAGTTGAGCCAATGTATGGCCATTGACAAAGTTTGTCTCCTACAGTACAGTATTTACACTGGAAGAAACATCTGATTGACATATAACATCATAAATCTTTTTACCCAAAAATGTTTACATTTTTGATTCAGGTTTCACAATAACAATTCTTGGCCACAGTTATAGAAAACAGAAACTGTCCTCCAAAAAATAACAACCTCATAAGTCATTTGTGCAAGCACCTTATCACGACGTAAAGTGACGTATTAAGGCACGAGTGTCCTCTACATTGTAAATGTAGAAACGGTTTCATAAACATTTATGGTTTTAAAGATATTTTGGACCATTTAACCCCACCCTCAGCCTTACCCTAAACCCAACCACTTCTTAACCATATAAAACACAACACGCAAGTAAAAGTACAGTCACAGGTATTTATTGCATAAAACAGTATAAACCATACGTGTTGCAAACCTTGCGAACTGAAGCCATACGATTACTTATTAGTGAAATTTAAATGAGTTCGTTAGTCGCGTTACACTTGCAGACAAGACATTTCTGATCTAATGTCGCAGGACCGTGGTGGGCAGCACAATGAATAATAACACAGAAGGTGTGTAAGTTTAGGGACAACACATTAATAGTAGATTAACGCGAGTAACAAACTCATTTAAGTTTCAGTAATTGTAACTGCGTTACTTGATTTAAAAAAAATACTTTGTTACACTTTCGTTCCCGCTAAAAGTAGTGGAATTACAGACGGAAGTACTTTGTAACGCGTTACTCCCATCACTGTTTTTAACACAACTTGTGTTGTCCCTTTCATTTATTTTAACATGAAATAACGCGTTAAATGGCATGACACACACAATGTGTAAAAAATGAACACATAGGGCTCTATCTTACACCCGGCGCAATGCGCGACGCAAGTGTCATTTGCTAGTTTCCACCCTGCGCAATTATAATTTTCACGTTTGGCGCCGCGTTGTTTAAATAGCAAATGCATTTGCGCCCCCTTTTGCGCCCATGGGCGTTCTGGTCTGAAAACGTGGTGTGTTCAGGCGCATTGTTGGCGCGTTGCTATTTTGAGGCAACTAAAATAGACTACGCCATTGACCAACAAAAACCTGCTCTAAAGTCAATGGCTCAATATGTTATTTAAAGAGCGCATTAGTAATAAGCGCCTAAATGGGACAACGTGGGTTTGCTTAACACATACATGAATGCGCAGCAGCACAAAAACGCTTTTAAATATGAAAGATTAAAGGATTGAATGTAAAAGATTATTATTGAGTCTCTTGAACATAAATGAGGACTAATTATGAGACATTAGAAGGCGCAAAGAGCTGCTTCACCTGCAGCCTGGTAAGTAAATAAATGCTTTTCTTTAAACAAATGCATCTGTTTTTAAATGTTTTTTTAAATGCTACCTCACGGATTTATTGTATATGATGACTCTTGTACCTGTGGATATGGTGAGATGAGAAACATTTTTAAGTAATGCTTAAAAAATCTTGTGACGCTGTCCAAGTGCTGAAAGGAGAGCCGTTTGTAAATTCTTTATCTCCTGTTTTTAACAAATAAAGGATTTTTAGAGTACAAACCTTTTCTTACATATACTTGTAAATAATTTTTGATGATATTGGATAGCCATACATTTAAAGCAATTAAAAGCCTGCTTTTTTACTTCCATGACTAAAAGAAAACGTGTTTTAAAGGTTTTAATCCAAAAAATAACAATTTCAATACAAGTGAAAACAACACAATTATTTAACATTAATCTTAAACTGGGGATCTTCTTCTTTCACTTAGTTTTTCAGTTTACAAAGTCCGTCATCTAAATAGGGATTAAACATAGCGCCAGCGCAACAGGCTTTTAAAGGGGATGAGAGCTGAGACTCTCATTGGTTTATTGCACGTTACGCCCGAAATACTCCCATTTCTCATTAAAAAAATTGTGCCAACCCTTTTCGACCATGCGCTCGGCGCACAAACCATTTTTCACGTCGTTAAATTTGCAAAAGTGGATTCGGACACGCCCATTTAGACGTTGCGCTGTGCACTTTAGACAATGCGCTTAGATCGCTAAAATAGGGCCCATAATTTTTTACAGTGTGCTGCCGGTAGAGGCGCTAATTTAGTAAATGCATCCGTTGGTCGTATTTGGTGAAATGGTCAAACGACCAAAGCAATCGTATGGGTTGGAGGATATGTTGAGAAAACAAGATGAAAATTGTGTAATCTTAGCAAAATTGTTATATTATTATTTTTATAAAAACAATGCTTCTCATGGATAGCCTGGTAACTTCCACTAATAAAACGTTTCCTCACTCCTCACCCCAAACTCCTAAAATATTTAAAAGATTTTTGTCAAACTTTAATGGTAAAGTATATTAAAAAATAAGTATTTACTCTAAAGCTCCTATACATCAAGTCTGTATCTCGTAAACACATCTTTGTTTCCAGGTGGACCGATGAGAACTATACAGCTGGTTTTCAGATTTGTGTGCAAGTTGCATTAGATGGTCAGAAATCAGACGATGGGTTGTGCCATTGGAGGCTGAGACTGCATGGATGATAATAAAATCCATCTACTGTAGCTGTACTGAACCGAATTTGGTCAAAACAAACAAGGTGGATATATTGACCCAGCAGGGATGGAATTAAATCAATACCATGGATGACAAGCAAAAAACAGCCCCTTAGGCACATGTTCGCTGAAGAGCTGTGTATTGAGCAGCCATTGATCTGATGAGCTCAGCTGGCGTGTGATGATGATCATCTCTTACCTTCTAGTATTGTGAGGCCTTCAAGATGTGACCAAGCAGCTCATGACTGAGCGTTTCTCTCTCCAGCAAACCATCCTGAAGATCATTATTCTGCCAAAATAAAGAGTAGAGGAGTTTCAGGACTTGACTCATATAGGAAAATATATACTGTAGATTTGAGATAGCATCTATTTAATATCCAAAGACATTTAGAATAAAATTAAAACAGATGTCGATTTCTGTCAAATTTAAGGGTCACAACCTGGCTGTGCAGGTCTCTGACTAAGCATCCCCTCCCCTTCTGACTGACTCACATTTCCCAGCGTATCAGGTGGCAGGTATGCTCTTGAACTTTCTTGTCATAAACCCTGTCCGTCTACCGTTGTGTCACTCCACACAAGGCAGTCCACACTCTATAAACAGCCTATAATATGACGGCCATCTGTGAGGGCACAGCGAACAACATACTCACATGTACATTGGGGAACATTTTAGCCATCATGTTCTATTACCTCAAATAAAAGGACATTTTTTAACCTTTGCTCAAGGGACCTTTAAGAGATTGATGGGCAGGCTACGCTTTAAAACTGTGAGCAGATGATGCTCTCTTATGTGCACAGCCATGAACAACTAAAAGCTGTAATGTGGCCAGGATTGGACAGTCAATATTTATTAACTGAAACTGTCACAGAGAGCATGTTACACATCTAGGAATTTCGATTTCCATATGGATGGGTCAGGCAGTAAAAGAAAACAATCTTGAGCAGAGAGAGAGAGAGAGAGAAAGTATGCCACGACTAAGGACTAATTTGACCAGACATGGTTGTCCTATCTCCACCCTTCAGTTTGGCCCCTGGTTCTGCAGCTGCTCAGAAAGGCTTTGCTCATGACTGAAGGCTCTTTACATGGCTAACCACTGCAGCATTGTAGATGTATATGGAGTGTGTGGGTGTTGTTATACAACCACAGACACATAATAGAGGAGAGAGAATGAATACATTTCAGATGCATTCAAGCAGTCATGACAAAAACAAAAAGTTGTTCCCAAACAGACAACATCATGCTTGCATGTGATGTACAATCCACATCATTGTAGACCTTAAAACATCTACAGAATCCTTTTGTTGAGCAAAAGTTGTTTTGTAGGGGAAAAAACATCCCAAGGATTTGTAAATCCAGAGAAATTCTTTTAAATAATGTCTCTTCCCTTGTCGCCTATCAATGAAGTAATATCCGTGCTATCCTCGGTTTCTGCCACTCCGCAAATGCAAATGAGCTGATCTCTGCATTAAAGAGCAGTGCCGTGGTTGGATAGTGCACATTAAGTGGCACTATTGCACTTTTGACATCACAAGGGGAGCCAAATTTCAATTACCTATTTTTTTCACATGCTTGCAGAGAATGGTTTACTAAAACTAAGTTACTGGGTTGTTTCACATTTTCTAGGTTGATGCACTGGGCACCAAATTATTGCACTTAAACATGGAAAAAGTCAGATTTTAATTATATGTCCCCTTCTTTGTGAGACCAAAACTGGTTCTTCTATGGCAGTGTTTCCCAATCCTGGTCCTCGGGCACCCCCTCCCAGAAAGTTTTAGATGTCTGCTTATTTAAAACACCTGACTCGACTCATCAGCCTCCTTCCAAAATGGTAAAAATGTCTCCTTAACAAGCTGATGAGCTAAATCAGGTGTGTTAAATAAAGAAACATCTAAGGCTGCGTCCGAAACCGCATACTGTATAGTAGGTACTGAATTAGATGAAGTACCTACTTACTTGGCGTTAAAACAGTAGGTACTGTATAGTATGAATCCTGGTAGTATGAATGAGATTCGGACGTACTACATCCGCCATGTTGTTACATCACGTGACATACGTCGTCATCACGTCGTGTTATTTCAGCGCGAAAACAGCCGCGTGCCTCTTCTTCTTCGTTGGATAACTCCTCGTCCGGGGCATCATGGGATAGCGAAGCGTCCATCTTATGCACACTGCAAAATCTAACCGGAAGTAGTAGGTCATCCGGGTACTTTTCGCATACTGTTTTTCAAATACTATGTATTCGGACATACTACTCGCCTCGCCTACTGCTTTACGCGTACTATATAGTATGTAGTAGGCGGTTTCGGACGCAGCATAAAACTTTCTGGGAGGGGGTGCCCGAGGACCAGGATTGGGAAACACTGTTCTATGGAACCCTTTAGTTTCAATCACCTTTATTTTTAAGAGTGACCCATATAAAAAAGTTTAAACATCACTGTATGTAAATAAGATATTTTGAAAAGGTAATATTTTACTCTAAAATGAAAATAGACCCCGACGATAAAGGATTTTGAAAGCCGATACAAATGTTTGTTGGTTTTAAAATCCGATATTCCGATATATCGGCCATTTTTTTTTCATTTCAGAAACGCGCAACAAAACATTAACAGATTTCCCTAACATTAGTTATTTGTAGTTATTTATGAGTTTTAACTAAAATAATATGATACTTACTAGGTAATTTCACTTCACTCTCAGCTTATTTAACAGCAACAAAACTGGACATGATAGTCACAAATTTTGTCATGCTTATTTGAGTTAAAGAGAACTGATTGGGATGGTCTTTTAATTGTTATTCAAGGAATGTATGTCTCGTGAAATGTCTCTGAAAGTAGTCCCCTTGGTAACTTTCAATAGCAGGGGACTATTTTCGGGCACTGCGTAATATAAGTGCGCCTCCTGCAGCCATGGTATGACAGCAAAGTTCTTGATTATTACGCCAGAATGAGAGTACAGTTAATACTGAAGACACACGATAGCTTTGTGTTGGAACCAGATTGGATTTTAGGTCATTATTCACTGATAATCTTCTCTTCAAGTGAGCTGTTTAAGTCAATTTCGTCACGCAAAGCTATCATATGGCCTGGCCTACAATCCACAAGCTGTAAAGACCACCTCCAGTCTGTACCTGCAACAAACAAATTGTGATCCTCTGATCTTGCTGTGAAAGCTCAGAGCTGCTTTCCCACTGAGAGCAGGTGGTTGCCATGACAGCTACAGAGGTTGAAATAAAGACAGCATCCTCCCAAAGCCTGACAGGATGCTGTCACTGCGCTAATGTATATAAACCAATAAACAGACTGCTTTTCTCACTGATCTTCATTAGACAGATCTGATCTTTTTAGGCAGATGTATTTTATTTAGAGAGTGACCTCCTTGTAAACTTGTCATCTCTAGCCAGGATGTCTAATAGAACATGCTTGATAACAATGACGGCCAGTGACTTCTTTTTTCGAGGGCGCACGATGCGAAGTTTGTCACAAAATGTATGTAGTCCATCATGTGTGTGGTTCGTAATTCAAAAATATGTGTTTGACGCGTCGAGTGATCATATGTGCCTCACGTGTCTTGTCAAATTAAGTGCCTGCTGCAAACGCGTCTAAAGACTTTATGCTTGCGATTGCCAGATACACGCATAATCTCATGCGTAATCAGAGTTTAGTGTTAAGGGAGTGTCTTGTGTGTACTTTGTGAACATGAGCGTCTCTTTTATGATAAACGGTTTTGACGTGTGTGCAGCAGGCACTTATTTTGAAAAAACACGTGATGCACATGGTTCACATGACACATTTGAAAACACCAGTAACACACATGACACATATTTTGAATTTGCGCCCCTCGAAAGAGCAGTCACGAGCCGCCACTGCTTGGTAATGTCACTGAGGTCATAAAATTATTTGTGACCCTGGACCACAAAACCAGTCATAAGGGTCAATTTTTAAAATTGAGTTTTAAACATCATCTGAAATTTAAATAAATAAGCTTTCCATTGATGTATTTCAGTTTTTTTTTAAATAGAATGTATTTATCGAACTTGATTGTTACATAATATCTTAATGATTTTTGGCATAAAAGAAAAATCTATAATTTTGACCAATACAATGTATAGTACTGTTGGATATTGCTACAAATATACCTGTGCTACTTATGACTGGTTTTGTGGTCCGAGTCACAAATCAACTTGAAGGCTAATGGTTCTTCTTTAATAGAGACCCAGGGGTTGGCAGCTTTATCAAAAAATGTAAAAAGCTACAGTAGCATAAAAGAATAAAGATGTTCTTAGGGATTCACATTTGAGCATTTCTTACAAAGGAGCATGTGCTTAAGGAACAGGCATGCTATACCTGTGCTTTCTTTTTAAAGGTCACGTTATTTCTGATCCCATTTTTTAAACCCTAGTTAGTGTGTAATGTTGCTATAATAGCATAAATAATACCTATTAAAATGATAAAGCTCAAAGTCCCCTGTAAAGCGATATATTTCCTTTAACAGAATTCGCCTTTCAAAGCCTACAGCGAACGGCCTGTTTTACTTCCTCTACTTCCTGCTTTAATGATGTCACTAGAACAGTTTTTTGACTAAACTCCGCCCACAAGAATACGTCAGTCGCCAGCTAAGCTTACGGCAAGCTAAGCTGCTATCAAATCATAACACACTAAACAAACTACATAATAAGAACTCGATACGTATTTCTGAAGGAGGGACTTCAAAGAACAAGGAAGAGATCGGCCCGTTTTGAGGACAGTGAAAATAACGCTATACATATAAGTAAATTGTGTAAAAAATACCGCGTTTTTTTACACGTGAAACATGAACACATGTTATATTGTGCACTGTTAACACAATTAAAGTTTAAAAAACACAGAAAGAACGGGACCTTTAAACGGCCAAATGATCCTTGCTAATGAGGTGCTGTGCAGCTTTATTTATATGAACATCAAGCAGGGAGGTGGTGGAAATCTTTATATGGGGTTACCTACAAGTTACACAAATGCATTTCTTATGTACTGTTAGACCGTTTGTAAAAAGCAGACAAACCAATTCAAGTTAATTCAAATCAAAAACTTCAATTTGAAACAAATGCACGGCATTATTAAGCAGCAGGATCCATTTGTCCAATATTGAGTTCTGCCTAGTTTGTGAAATCCTGCACAGTCGAATGAACTGTTTTCTGTCTATAATGGGGAAACATATTTGCTGAGCCTTTCTATTAGTTGTTTGCTGAAACTTGATGAAATTTACCAATAAGAACAGCAGAAGGAAGAGATATGTGATAAGTTTTGCTTGTGCTTACCAAGGTCTTACATGCTATCGTCTTGTTAACATCTCTCTCAAGGATCTGACACCCTTTCCTTTGCTTGTTCACCTCTGACTCCTGTAAGAATGAAGAAAAACAAGAATGAACAGCCTGATCTCACGAGAATTTGTACATATTTTATGAGTTGGCTTATTCATATGAATTTTTATAAAGTTAATATCAAAACCCCACCCTAACCCCAACGTGGAGGCAGTAGTAGCCTTCTGGTAAGAGAGTCACTCCCCATTCAGACAGCCAGCGACCAGCAGTAGCAATAGTTTAACTTTATGCAAATGTCGAGCGAATTTTGGGAGCGACTATCAATGAGAACGAACCAGTGGAGTTAACGTCATCCTTCTCTCGTCAGTTACTGGCGTGGATGGTACTCATTTGTTTTTTAGACAACCAGATTTAGAAACGCCTAAAAGAGACGGGCGACACACAGCGATGACATCGCTGGTTGTCTAAATGTGGCTTCAGGCTTGCAACCTGAGAGTTGCTGGTTCGAGTCTCACAGTCGGTGGGTTGCGACTATGGTGCCCTTGAGAAAGGCACCTTATCCTAATTGATCCCGGGCACTGGGATAACTGCTCACTGCTCCAGGTATGTGTGTGTGTTCATGACTTGCAGTGCATGTGTTCGCTACTCACTGGGATGGGTTAAATGCAGAGGTCACATTTTGAGTATGTTTTGTGTACTTGACAAGCTTGTCACTTTGACTTACGTCACAGGGGTCAAGGCAAATTGTGCAAAAATGTACAAATGTGGTCGTATGAATTAATATGTATTAGCCTCCTCGTAAAATACAAACAAATTTCCATGAGATAGCGTTGAAAAGAAGAGAAAATTTGCAGCTGTGATTGTATTGATTTAACTGCAAGGATTTCACAATAGATTTTTTGACAGATTATATAATCTTTAACAATAAGCTGTCGTGCAAATAACTACAAAACGTTCGTTATAGTTGTGCGTGGGTCCTACGGCGTGGCCACAACGGCGTAGGTTCCGCGTCGGTTTTCATTTATACTTTTGCATCGTCATCCGCGTCGACGTGCAAACACACGCGCGACCGCTGGTAGGCAGTATCCACGCGTGTAACCACAGTAGCAGCACAAACGTGAAAGAAGAAGAAGCTTAGCAAGTTAACCCACAAACGAAGAAGAAACAGCAACTTGTTGTATATAATTTGAGAAGACCAGCAATGATGGAATTAAATAAACAGCGACTTTTGATGCAGTTTGAGTTAAATCACTCCTCAACTTGCCCCATCTTTGTTTTCACCGTCACAAACGAAAATACCTATGACGCAGTTTTTTTTACCTGACGGGAGGGGCTCTGGTGGACCAATCACAGCGCTTGCGGTCCGCGTAGATCTGACGCGCTGTTAAATTTTTTGTGAGGTGCGCGTCAGGCTACGCAGAGCTACGCACAGGCTACGGATAGCCTACGCCGTAGAACCTACGCACGACTATAAATCCCCCTTTAGTGTGGATACACCACATATCTTATGTTGTGCATTAACACTTTCACGGCCATTGACGAGATATCTCGTCAATTAAGAGAAAACGCTTCCCCGCCAATGACGAGATTTTCCGTCTTTCCGCAATACCGCTATTATCTTTTAGCATAACGCCGAAATGAGAGTATAGTTCCTAGCCATATCGGCCTAGAAAATTGCAACTTTTAATTTTGCGTCTGTCTTTGTACACGATGTAACTACAAAAGAGTGTCCCAACTACAGAAGAGTGTCCCTTTAACTTTAAGTTACACACCCAACAGACTGCTCTATGCCATACAATCTTATTTTCATTCATTTGAAAGAAAAGATGTGCAGAGAATAGACATTTTTCTTACTGGCCCTGAATGTTTAACAGAAACTGCTCTTGTATGACAAATACATCATATCTAGAGAAAATGATTGGCAGCTTATTAAGCCAATCCCAATACAGTTAGCGCAGCAGTACATAAGGGACAGTGTCAGATGGGCATTTAGCATGAAGAATGTATATTGGTGTGCCAGAATGAAAGGTTAGTGTGTGTGTGTGTGTGTGTGTGTGTGTGTGTGTGTGTCCTTGTATCCCAATGATGTGTAGCATTAGGTCTCATGAGACAGCAGTAGAGAAGGAACAGCTGGAAGTTCAAGCCTAGTGGTGTGGAAGTAACAACCATTTAATCTGTGTCAACATGTTACACAGCTGAGCTTTGCTATAAAGAGGCATTTTCACTAAATCAAACATCTATATAATAAGTCTCTATCTCCCATTAAATATGGAATGATGAGATGAAAAAGAGTTTCTTTGTTTGAGATCTAAGCTCTATTTATGATAAATCTATAATGATGAGTCAGCTGCGTGCTAGCTTGAGGTTGACTGGCAAAATGATGATCATCACCTCTGGTAAGTCAAAGCGGTATGTATTGCATTTGTTTTAGAGTGGAGGAGGGGATTTGGAGTTGCTATAGAAACCTACTCATCCAGGTAGAATGTTAAGCGTGAGAATAAGCGACCTATGTGGCACCCATCCACATTTCATTTTTTAAACGAAACCCAGCTTCGGATCCAGCAATTCCCTTTCTATTGAAAACGATACGGGATTAAAAATATCTTAATGTTTAATCTGGTTAACATGCACGTTTATATCTTCATCATGAAACATGACATATCTATGGACAGGTAGTGTCAGGTTTCAATGGCAAGTACCTGTCCATCAGGCTATCATTAAACAACTATTGGATGCTATTTTAATGGCTTTATCAATTTAAACACATCTCTCCAGTCTTATTTGAAATGGGGCCAAAGGAGTCTCTGAAAGGGTCTGTGTTTGTGAAACCGTATAAGTTAGTGGAGGATTATTCAGAGTGCTCCCCTACACGTTTAAGACATTTCGGAGTAATCTCTGGAGTAGAGGACTTTAGGGAGTCTGCTTGGGATTTAAAAAAGATGTGTGGTGTGCCTGCCGGTACATATTTAAAGGTTGCTATTTTAAACCTAGGTGGAGTAAGGAGGGAAAGGGACTAGGTTAAAGGTACCAATGGCAAAAATGAATCATATTTGAGATCTCTTTAATATCTCTATTGTTTCTTTTGGAGAGCAATAAGATTACCAAAAGAACAAATGAAAAATTAGGTCTCATGCTGCTCGTCAGATATTTCTCCTGACAAAAAGATTGCAGAAATGTGTCTCCTCTAGAAATTTGGACAAGATCTTAGCAATGTTTCAAACTGTGCTCAGATTTACTAGTCTAAAATGAAAAGTCTATAAATCAAGCTCAATACTATTGGTCTACATTAGTTGTGATTAATTTACCCATTTAAACTGAGATTACGAACTTAAAATACTGTAAGCCCAATGGAAAAACTCCTATATATTTCATGAAGTTTTTTTTACATTTTCATATACAAGTCATGTGACCATTCTTAAAAGATGTGAAATAGAGTACCGCAGGGATTACATATTTTTGTAGGCCAACCTGGAAGTTGGCGGGATACTGGTTCCTCTGCCAAAAAGCCAATTCATTTTCCCATAGACTGGATTATCGCAAAAAATAAGCTCCGTGTTTAACAAAAGTTTATAGCCCTTGGACATTTTGTCCAACAAGATAATCTTCAAAGATGAACCCAGCTAAATGCGTTTAGTAGAAATAAAAAGCAGACCTTAAGCTACAAGTGCACTACACCACAGTCTTTCGACATCAACGTCATCACCACCAAGCTTCCGACAGCTCTTTCAAACTTTATTAAACAATATTTTAACATTTAAAAACATGTTCCCTGATAAGGAAATACCCTGATAAGGGTAAATGTTTGTTTGGAATTGTGCCCATGTTGCGTTGTTTTTAAGATCTTCATGCATAATTAAAGTTCTCGACAAAGTCTGTCGTGCCATGTAGCAACTTGTTAGCAATCGCTCTTTTAAAGGTCCCGTTCTTTCTGTGTTTTTGAAGCTTTGATTGTGTTTATGGGGCGCAATATAACATGTGTTCATGTTTCACGTGTTAAAAAACGCTGTATTTTTCACAGAATTTACTTATCTCTATACCGCTGTTTTCACTGTCCTCAAAACGGGCTGATGTCTTCCTTGTTCTATGAAGTCCCTCCTTCAGAAAAACATACAGAGTTCTGATTGTGTAGGTTGTTTGGTGTGTTTTGATTCAATAGCAGCTTAGCTTGCCGTTAGCTTAGCTGGCGACTGACGCATTCCTGTGGGCGAAGTTTAGTCAAAAAACTGTTCTACGGATGTCATTCAAGCAGGAAATAGAGGGCTGTAGTCTAAACCGGCCGTTTGCTGTAGGCTTTGAAAGGTGAATTCTGTTGCTCATTCTGAAAATATATCGCCTGACAGTGAACTTTGAGCTTTATCATTTACCGGGTGTGCCTAATAAGTCTTGAAAAGTGAAGCCGCTGGCTCTTTGATCACCCCCTGGTGGCTGGCTGCAGTACAAATCATAAACCCCGCCCTCTCCATTTAAACAAATGGGACTCTGCTCTGAATAAAAAAAGTATTTACACTTCCAATAAAAGTCTCCGAAATATGGTTTTGGGCCTTTCAGGTAGTTGATATCACGCTGATATATGTTCAATTGTTCGTTTTGTGATACATTTTATTTTAGCTAGTAATTTGATGCTATAGAAACGGGGCGTGTCATTCTGCTTGCCGTGGTTAATGGGCACGCAAGCGTTTGGGCGGAAGTTTGATACTGTGGCTCCGCCTCTGGGTCCACGGACAATTCCTTCTGCCCATGCCTTGGCTCCAAACTGACGTTTTTAAGTAACATGGTGGCGCCTATGGTCGGACATTTTTGGCTTCAATTCATTACAATGGAGGGAGGGGACATCACGTCGTCCATCTTTTTTTACAGTCTATTTGTTTTACAGCAGTGGTGTAGTGCAGGGTATACACAGGTTTATGGAGTATACCCACTTCTTTATTTGATAGCATGGGGTATACCCACTCCTACAAATGGGGGCATAAATTAAGAGTATACCCACTTCTCCAGACACCACTACACCACTGTTTTACAGGTATTATTTATGCTATTATAGCAACATTACACACTAACTAGGGTTTAAAAAATGGGATCAGGAAGAACGTGACCTTAAAAGACACTTTAAAAAATCATGCGTGGGGGTTATTACAAGTGTGTATTATGTTGTAGAACAAAACGTGATATCTTGGGCTTATGTTACCCCAAAATCTTATTACCAAATAAATCCCATTCAAAAAACTCATTGACTTCGGGATGATGGAACCAGAAGTGCTTAATTGCTAACTCGGCTCTGGGATTTGCCTACAAATATGTCATCCCTGCGGCACTCTTTGGCATGCTATAGCCCTCCAGAAACACCCCATGCATGGCCTCCCCAAGTATAAGGGGCTTTCCTTGTCATAAATGCTTGGATATCACCACTGTGTCTCCTAGGATTAAAATAATGGCTATAGTGCGGTGGCTGGGATATACATAAACCTACCAACATCAGTTGGCATGACTTTTGGAATGACTTGTCGCGAGAGGACAAGGAAAAATTAAGTTTCAGTCGCATAACATTGGTTAATGGACACACCATCATTTTGCAAGTTTTTAAAAAAAATATCTAATAAGTTTAGTGCACATTTGGAATGGAAACCAGGCTAGTGCGTCTTTGCCTCATTTACTGTATCTCTCTTTATATTTCTCTCGCAGAAATATCCCACCTAGAAACCCACTTCCGTGAACTGAGATGTAAAAGACAAATCGCTGAACAACATTTTCCACTGGGTAAAATATGAGGTGAAAAAACAGTATAGCCACTGTTGCAACTGTCTCATTTGCTTCCTGAAATCTCACGCACCCACTGGGACGCTGATAGGGAAAGAAAGCTTACTGTCAAAACACTGCAGAGAGTCTCTCTCACTCTCTCTCTCTCTCTCTCTCTCTCTCTCTCTCGCCCATCCCTTCTTGTTGTATTCTAATCTCTGAGTCTTTTTCACGACACACACATATGTGCTGGTGAGGATTCCTCCTGTGAGGAATGTGATGCTGCAGTGCTCAGGATGTCAACACAGTGATTGATTTATTCTTGGCTCTGGAGCCTGACTTCATTGAAGCCTCTAGGTTGACTTGGTGGATGAATATCTTCTGTTGCTTGTGCTACTGTATTTCTTACTTGAAAAATATCTACAGTTAGCCAAGACAAAACTGTTAAACATTGAGGCATAACTTAGACTGCAATGTTTATGCTACTACATGAATGAAGGAGGCCTCAAATGGATGCCATAAGTAGTCAAACCTGGTGGGTGATAAAACTGGCAGGGGAATCCTATAGACTCACACTGAAGGAGAAACTTGACACTGGGCACAATTACCGACTCCGAGGGGTGACGTTGGTGTCTTGAGCCAGTAAGCTACCACTGATCAATAATGCAAAGCACCCTAGCAACCACTTAAAACACCTTGGCAACCGCAAAGCCACGCCCTGGCATTGTTGCAGCAAGATATACATCGGAAAGCATCACTGATGTATATATTTGCTTATACAATTTCTCCTTTTCTATTAAAATGTCTCTGAGGCGTGTTCTCCTTTAGAATGAAGGCATTGAGAATCACTTCGACTGCATCGCGGATTTCAAAGCTGCTCAGGATGGCTGGTATTAGAGCACCGTCATTTAAGCCCGTTTCTTCACCGTCCTAAAAAAGAAACGGTGAGATGATGTTGGCTCCAACTCAAGACTCGGTTCGGCACAGAGAACATCCTGACTGACTTTAAATGTACATTAGCTTAATGTATTCGAGTGAAGTAGAGGGCTCTCGTTTGCATGATAACCTCTCACAAATGTCCTCAAGCAAAGAGCCTCTTAATTAAGACAAAGAGAGTGGACTTTACATTAACATTCCTGGAGTTACATTTCCAAAGGGAATATACAATGCAATACTAATGTTGTGCATTTAGAACGAAGATTACGGGCTTTGCTTAAACTATGCAATAATATCTGCTTTAATAACAGTACTGTGAGCAACTGATGAAGCAATTCATTGAGACAGCTGCCCGCACAATGTGCTTACGTCTGCATAATATGTGTTTTGAATGACATATTCTCATCTTGAAAGTAGGAAATAATGTATTCGTTCACATGACTGAACAGATTAAGGCAAGTATGTGAGAGGACCAAAAGGAGAACATGAGCGTGAGATATTTTTAAATAAGTCAATAACTATTTCATGACAAGTGTTATTTAGGCACAGTGGGAATTGGGGAGGGGGTCTGATGTAACCATGACATCTGAAGAGATGAAGTGAGGGTACTGGATGCAGTCTGTGATTCCCAGGTACAAAGTCTGACATGGGACAAACTGTAAAACAAAAACCCTTGCACATTTTAAAAAACACATTTTATTAATATAACTCTCTAAGTTAATTACAGTATTATTAGTGATGTAATAGTAAGAAATTTGCTATATGTATAAAAGTATATGATTAGATATCTATGTTTACTAACAATTGTGGTTGTTCAGTTAGACAGGTGTAGTTTTTTTTATGTTTTTTTTAAAATGTGATCTTAGAGTTTTTGTTTTATAGTTTGTAAAGATATTATTAAAGGGACACTCCACTTTTTAAAAAATATTCTCAGAAGAGTCAAGTTTTAATTAGGAAAAATATTGAAACTCTTTGGTTATTTTTTAGCGTGATGCTAATGGTCTAATCAGATTCAATGGATTATTCTCAGCTATGCTAAAAGTGGTACCGACAGACCCAGAGATCAGCTGAATGGATTCCAAAATGGTAAAAAAATCTAATGTTTAACTCTAGGGGAGCTGGAAAATTTGTATATTTTCAAAAAAAGTGAAGTGTCCCTTTAACATGATGAATATAAAAGTTGAACTGAATTTCAGCATTTTGTATCAATGTTATTAAGTAAGGGATAATGTATAGGTTGGTTGTTATCGCAAAAATAAGCACCAACCGTGTGATCATGGCCCAACACGAAGTGGAGGGTCTCGTATCACTCTGAAGGGGCTTATTTCTAGCCTGGTCCAACCAGACTCTCGTACATTCATTTCATTTGTACAGAGAGTCTGTCCACTCTCCATTGCAAAGCGTTACTTCCGTTAAGGAGGGTCCATTGCTGAAGTTTAAAACTATTGGATCTGCCCAGAGTCACTCAGGATCTGCCAAAGCCAATCGCTAACGTGTGGTCTTGACGTATATCATGCACCGAAACCGTCTGGAAACAACAAGTCAGAATAATCAGACAAACAAAACTTAGCAAACCTGGTTCTTGCTCCGGCTTTAACTTTTGTATATTCGGCAGTTTTGCAACAACGGACCGAATAGCTTTTCTCACGTCTTTCTCCGCTGCCATTACTGAACTACAACTCAAACTCACGCACGACCTCAACGTCATCGTTCTTAGCCACCCCCATCTGTTTGTTGATTGGTCCTGCAGATTTTTGCAGGAGAAAACGAAACTCTACAGAGCAATCCCAGACGTACTGCTGAAGCGAAATGAAAATTAAGCGGAAGCACGTCGGAGGGCGGAGCCAGGCTAGCTTATTTCACCATAACAACTGTAATAACTGCCTGTATTATCATTATCATTAAACAGCTATTTATCTTATAAGTAAGATAAGGAACATTAAAGAGCACCTTTTTCATTGCTAAAAACAATGTGTGTTCACGTGGTTTCTGGTAAAAAAAAAAACAGATTATTTTCCACATACTGTACATTTTTGTAGCTACAGATTTCACTCCCTTTCTAAAAACGCACGGATTTGAAAAGCTCTGTGTCCCTGATTGGCCAGCTAATCTGTACGTTGTGATTGGCCTGAATACCTCTGACGATAGCTGGAAATGTGATGCTCTTTACCATCTTTGAAAGATTCGGTTGCTAACAGGAGTTCATTTACAGGCTGTAAGTTCAAAGCAGGAGGAATTATGATAATGTCGGTCTTGTCTACATCACCAATCCCAGGAAGGAAACTGTTGGCTACAATCCGTGTTTTTGTTGTAGTCCAAGAAAAGAGATTTACGTTGGAGATGATAACTCGCGTCATCGTTTACTTTGGGGTTTGTATCTTTTGCATATCGTTAACATGTACTAATACACACTTACACACCAAAGGAAATGTAAAATCGTGAATCAGACAATACTGTAGGTGTTGAGAAAAAGTTGTTGGAGAACTATTTAAAATAATAGTAACAAAGGTTAAGATTGAGAAGTTAAAATTTAGATTAACAGTTCATGTTACAGATACATATGTGGTTAAAACATTGTGTCATTTTGATTTGTGAATGGACTTCATTACCTAGGGCCCTATAATTTCCGCGATCACGGAATCGCGGACGGAATCGCGGAATTGGCTGAAGTAAATCTGGGCGACACGCCCCCTCCCGTCGTTTCAGACCCCCTCCAAAACACTGAAACCATGGCGAAGCGGCTCTCCACGACTCTGCTTTCGTCAGCGAAAAAATTAAGAAATTCGACGCCAAGCACCATTTATGTGACCGGAGAACTGTTATTTTGGAAGTTTTGTCAACACTCTGTTCACGGTGAGCGCAAAGATACATGCACTCTCTCATCCACGTCTGTCTCACTGTACCTCTCTCACGTGCACGCGCTCACGCATCTGTCCGAAGTGCGAACACAATCCTCATGTATTTGTTCAGTTTATGCATTTCAAGCGAGCTGAGGCAAACTAACTATCCCTCGCATTTAAAATATAATCATCTGCATCATGGCGCCGCTCTCTGTCTCTCTTTCGCTCGCACGTGCAAAGAGC
Organism: Misgurnus anguillicaudatus; assembly: GCF_027580225.2. Classification (NCBI taxonomy): domain Eukaryota; kingdom Metazoa; phylum Chordata; class Actinopteri; order Cypriniformes; family Cobitidae; genus Misgurnus; species Misgurnus anguillicaudatus. Next base: position 23,316,600 of record NC_073345.2, read on the forward strand.
TGCGTGCTCATGCTGTCCTAAGTCAGATCACTATCCTGTGTATGTTTGTAAAGTTATATGCATTTCAAGCGATGTGTATAAAATTTGGATCGCGTTCCGCTGGATTGATGTGTTTAAGGCACTTCTGAAGGCACCACTGCTTTGACACCTTGTTGTAGCCTCCTGCAACAACAATGCATTGAATTGAGTTGTGTGCATGTGTAAATGCATCTTTTATAGTCATTAAGTAATCCTGTTATCCAGTTTTTCCCCAAATCATTTACATTTTAATCATTAACATTAAAGGCACACTCTTTTTATGACTAAAATAAAAGTAAAGGGTAAAAAATATAATTGCCAAAAATTAAAACGGATAAAACGGAATTTGCAAAAATTTAAACGGAGAAAACGGAATTTGGGAAAAAATAAAACGGAATTTGGGAAAAAATAAAACGGATTTTATAGGGCCCTAATTACCCAGGATGCCTTGAGCAATGGAAAAGGTCACGGGATTCACGGCCATCTTGTGAACGATTCTTAGTTTTCTAAGACGATAAATGTACAATAGAAGATGCTTTTTAAATATTGATTTATTTGCTAATTTTTAACAAATGCAGACCTTCCGCTAGGAAAACCCGTTTACTTTCGGTTTTAAAGCAACACCAAAGAGTTTTTTTTCACCTTAAAATAACGTTTCCAAAAAAGTTTCAGTCGTTCATCCACTCAAAACAGGGTGAACGGCACTTTCACATTCACTTTGCAGCCCTCTATAGGCTAAAACCGCACTAAAGAAGTTTTCAACCGTCGGGTCGCGGTCCTGTAGTTCAAGTGAAAACTACAAAAACTTGCTTTACGGCAGACCTAAAATCCAATCAGAGTCAGCTTTGCTGCAGTAGGCTAAATTATTTACGACAGTGGTAATGGACAATTCCGCTTCCAACCTGTAGGGGGAGCAAAAAGCAAAAACTCTTTAGTGTTGTTTTAAGATAAAGACAAATTGTTCAAATGTCACACTATTTGGTTTAATCATTTGTAAATCTAATTTCATATATTTAAAAGACATATAATTTTTGTGTAACATTAAACTCTACCTGTCCATTTTTTTTGCAGCATCTGGGTTACCGTGTGTTATTAGTTTTGAGCGGTTGTTATCTAGGAATAACAAACCTGCAAATGTCGCGACAGGCAAATGAGAATCAAGCATTCCAATGAGCCGTGTAATAATGTGATATAAATGTGGTCAATGCCACAAATTTGTTTTGTTGTCTTAAAAATCTTAAACTTAATTTCAGAAAGCCAATCCACATTCGATACAATGCTTCTGAATAGGAAAAACTTGAAATTCCTGCAAAGGCACCATCTTTAGTCTCTACTTCTAAAAGCATGAAAACACATAAACTATATGCTAATTCCCAGCTATAATCATGTACAGAGAGGGAAAGAGGCAGAAGATGAAGAGAAAAGGATTTTACTATGCTGCACAGCTCCTCATGCAGAAACACACATCGGAATCCCCATAGCCAAGCTACCGGCAGAAGAAGGAAAGTGGAAAAACAGAGTAATAAAGCAGACAGGAAAATGAGAGGAGGAAATATTTACCGTCTCGCTTCCTAGTTCCAAAGGCTTTTAACCTGCTAAGAAAATATGATTTTCTCTGCCTTATTTCTCTATTCACTGTCTTGCTTCCTCTAAGTGTGCAAATGTCTGATGGCAGTAACATTAGCTCTCTCTCCATCCTTTCTCTCTCTCTCTCTCTCTCTCTCTCTCTCTCTCTCTCTCTTTACAGGGCCTGCTGCATTCTGCAGAAGCCACGGCACAGAGCTCCCCCACCATACGCTACGACCGACCCTCCATCCCCTCCCTGAGTGACTGATGCTGAGTGCGGGTGGATGAGAGTGAAAGAGTGGGAGGAGCATTGATGGAGATAGACCACGCCCATTCTGTGCCTTCTTGCAGATGTGAAACATGCACAGGCTAATTAGAAAAGATCTTAATTGGATTACAATTGGATTACGAACAGTATTTTAACACATTTTTTTTTTTTTGTGTGTGTGTGTGTGTGTGTGTGTGTGTGTACTCCACAAATCAGTGTGATTCAAGTACCCATTCACAAATGAGGATGGAAATGTTTTTCATTATACTCATATTATGGCACAGTACAAAGATTATTATTCCTAATATTATTATACAGTATATTGCTGTAATTGCAATTTATTAACATTTATGCCAAATTGCAATCAATAGTGTGACTGTGCTTCATTTGATGCAAGTACCCATGGTACAGAATGGCTGCACTAACACACAAACACTGCTACTGTACAACACAAGATACATGTACAGAAGCTGCAGAGGTAACAACTTCTTTTCCACGGCTGTCTGCAGTAATCAGTAATGCTTATGGGAGAAAGTAGTCCCACTTGTACCCGAAAACCCTGCAGTCTGCTTGCTTGCAAACACGACTAGCTATACAATGATGCCGGATGTGGCGTATTCTGCCACTTTAAGAGTAAAGTTTACATACCACACAGATCTGTAAGCGTAATGGATATGAAGCATCACACCACAAAGCTTTCAAAGAGCGGATAAAATTCTGGAATTCCATGTAATGGGTGCATGCAATATCTCTCCGTATAGATTTACAGTTAAAGGAAATGCACATCCATTAAGGAATACCAGAAACAGTGAGGAGAAGCACGCCGAAGACGTAAAACACCAATTTACTATTTACAGATTTACTAACAGCTAGCGCCAAAGCAAACCATCTTTGGCCGTTAAAAAACTACTGTGAGGATTTAATGAAGGAGACAATAAAAGTGTTGAAAAGGTGTGGACATTGTCATTTTTCCGATTATTGCATATGCATTTGTAGGAGTTTCCCTTTCCAGACGCAAAATGTGTGGGAGGAGCGTTTTTAAAATAAAACACACAGTGATTTGCTAAGGTTTTACAGGTATTTGCACCATTATTTAATAGAGCTGTATGTAGGTTTTTGACCCTAATAAAAAAAAATACTATAACATATTCATAGATAATTAGGAAACATGCGAAGTACAGGTACATGTTTCTCTGAAAAACAATGTTCTCAATGAAAAAACAATGTTTTGAAAAGCGCCTTATCTGTTTTTGTTTTGGTCTGTGTGATCCTTCCCACTGCTAATTTACCCAATAGTGTATTTCGATAGCTTGGTTGCCAGTTGCTTAATGAGACCGCAATGGCCCATAAATGGCACATCCGGTGGATGAAACCTTCGAAATAAGTCGCAGATTGAGTTATGAAAATCCACACGAGTGGGTTTGTAAAAAACAATGCAACTGTAAAAATGAGAAAATAAACGTATGCTTTCCAATGTTAGTTGCACTCCTGTAAGTGTCTGGCAACCCGACAGGGGGCAGGGAAAAATACATCTCCAATATTTTGAATTTAGACTGTGGTACCATTTTTTTATGTTGTTATTGGCTAAAACCAGTTAGTTGTGATTAGCGCAAAGCAGCAAATTACTTTTTAAATCACGTTAAGAGACGTCTCATTCACTCTCTCCTATCTGATCCAGAACAATGCAAAAGTCAGATAATGAACAGCACCTCTTGTTATCCTCAAAAAAGGGCACACACTGTATTTCCTGTTTTTTTTACATTCACTGTTTCTCACTGGTTGAAAGTTTCGATTAGTCTTGTATATAATAATATTCAAGAAAAAGAAAAGGTACATTTTTGGGAACACTTGAACAATGAAATGCTCACACTACATAGAATACTTTACATTTTCCTCGTTCAGCACATATTTCTCTGAACAATTATTAAACCTTTCATAGTACTTCTCATATAATTGTTTATAAGGATGGATCAGTTTTGGGTCGGGAATTGTCTATATAGGTGCCGTAAGAGCACAATTTTACAATTCGTATTTGAAAACACATTAAAGCGTTAATGTTAAAGTGTCTCCTGATTATTTATAAGTAAGCTCTATTGTTGAGCATTTATTTATTTGTTTTTAAATTTACAAAGAATATATTTTAAAATAAATGCTGTGTTTAAAAAAGAAAGATGGTTTCACGCTGTGGAAAGGTGAACGGTGTGGGAGTCACTCTCCGGAGAGTAAAACATATGAAAGAACGAGTTACTATTTATATTTACTTTTATCTTCTCTGTAAATTCTTTCTTACAAGGAAGAGCTAGTTTATTGCCAAGGCTTATTTTAGTAGGAAGGTAAAAACGTATGTCAATACAAAGACACTTTTTTGCACATTAATAGCTCTGTGGTGTGATTAATGAATTATTAAAACTACACACAAATGTTCTTAGTAAAAAATTTGCAAATTAACCACATTTATAATTATTTGCAAAAGGTACAAATGCATCTCCACAATAGTTTTAGATGAAGGGCAGCATTTCACAATGCAAAACGTCATGTCACTTTTTTGCACTTGCTGTTAAAGAGACACTCCACTTTTTAATAAATTAAATTTTCCAGCTCCCCTAGAGTTAAACATTTCATTTTTACCTTTTTGGAATCCATTCAGCTGATCTCCGGGTCTGGTGGTACCACTTTTAGCATAGCTTAGCACAATCCATTGAATCTGATTAGACCATTAGCATCGCGCTAAAAATAACCAAAGAGTTTCAATATTTTTCCTATTTAAAACTTGACTCTTCTGTAGCTACATTGTGTACTAAGACAGAGAGAAAATTAAAAGTTGCGATTTTCTAGGCAGATATGGCTAAGTCCTTGATTATTACGCCAGAATGAGAGTATAGTTCCTAGCCATATCTGCCTAGAAAATAGCAACTTTTAATTTTCTTACAGTTTTAGTACACAATGTAACTACAGACGAGACAAGTTTTAAATAGGAAAAATATCGAAACTCTTTGGTTATTTTTTTGTGCGATGCTAATGGTCTAATCCGATTCAATGGATTATGCTAAGTTATGCTAAAAGTGGTATCCCCAAACCCGGAGATCAGCTGAATGAATTCCAAAAAGGTAAAAATGTAATATTTAACTCAAGGGGAGCTGGAAAATGAGCATATTAAAAAAAGGGGAGTGTCCCTTTAATATTAATTAATAAAAGCAGAAATAGAAATTTACAAGAAGCAATAGTTATTACATGTGGCCAACCAAGCACCTTGTCTTGATTCTGTTTGATTATTCAGTCTCAGCACACTGTAAGGAATTTTTTTTAAATATGTACCACAGCTGTCACTGGGGCAGTATTCTTTAAAAAGGTCCTACTATGTAAATATGCATACTGTACTGTATGTTGGGTACAAATATGTACTTTTCAGATACTAATATGTACCTTTGAGGTACTAATATGCATATGTTTGGTATTTATATGTGCCACTGAGGTACTATTATGAACTCTTTCAGATAAAAAGGTGTACCAAAGGGTACATCACCATTGACTAGGGCTGGGCAAAAAAATTGATTTTTCAATTAATCGGTTTTTTTAACGTGGTCGATTCAAAATCAATTCTCAAAGAGCAAAATCAAATGTTTTCTTTCATATTTATTTCCGCAAACATTGAACGTAAGATTAACTTTAATCTAATTACTAGTCTTCTTCACTAGATGTCACCCTCTTTTTTGCCTTGCGCGATGTTACCAAGGAGCGAGAGGCGAGCCTGTCATTCATTCAATCAGTGCTTAAAATGGCAGTTTCAGGTGCTTCCTTAACGTTGATGCCACCTTCACATGAAAAGTAAGAGGTATGGAAGCATTTTAGATTTCGCAAGCAAGACGACAACGTTAGTGTCGGGGCTTTTAATTTCTTTTTATTAATTATCCACTTGTAAACTGCTGTTTACTATTCTTTTTTATTAATATTGTATTTGTATCAAATCTATATTCATTGAGTTGAACTGAGTAAAAAAAACCTACCCGAGAACCAGAATTGAAAACCGAATCGATTAATTAGCTGTGAATCGAAATAGAATCAATCTGGAACATCTGAATCGATACCCAGCCATACCATTGACGGCTAGGTAGGGAGAGCCACGGTTCGTGGAAAAAAATCAGAACCGTTCGGTTCGCTTGTCTCGGTTCGGAGCGTGTGTGCGTCGCACGGTTCATGGCATGCGCAATGTATGTAGCCTCGTGCCCTGTATGTGACCTCAGATAGCGTGTTTCCCTTTCGCGAATCACGCGAAAGAACAGGTGACTGGTGTGGAGAGTGAGTGCTGCAAGTCATGTTACGTGTAGAAATGGCAAGTGGAAAGGAAGAAGTCTGCCCGGAGTTGGAGGATGCCCAGCGTCGTATAAGTTTGGTGTGTGGAAATTTTTTTTTATTTCATTTTACCTATGATGACAGCGGAAATAAAACAATAGATAGAACTGCAGTCTATGTGTTGAATGTATTCGAACAGCCACAGGAGCCTTTTCCCCGACCATTTATGTAATCTGAGGTACTGAACACAATACGTCTTTTCTGACTTCTGCCCCAAACACACGGTGAACAGCGCTATTTTTAGCCTTTCATTGATAAAACTAAAGCGGTTGATTTCCGCGTAGTTTCATTTAGCTAGCGTGTGAAAGTTGTGCGATCTTATTTCATAAATTGCCCCTAAAAGTAATCAGAACAAAAGTGGACAAAACAGACGGATTTAAATAATAACGTTTACACCTGTATGTTTCTCTCTCATCCACATATACCCTCTCTGCAGTATTTAAGCAGCCTCTCAGTGATAAATCTAAGAGCTACACTGAATTTGGCAGTTTGATAAATGCAAGTTATCTTTGTGTGCTAAAAAGGCACATAAGTTCATGTAGATGGCAATACACATTTTCTTTTGTTGCCAAATAAATGAAAAGCATGTTGAAATCATCAATGTCTTTCCTCTTGCTGTATCAAAATCTCACCTGGCTTTCCTTAGAGATGGTCCCAATACTGTGCTTAAAGTCAAATCAGTTTGTGCATGATTACATGATATAACTTTTTTAATACTGGATCCTAAATTATGGATAATTAAGACATTAATAAGATAATACATTTCTGAAAGAAAAAATAACAAGAAGAACCGTAACGAACGGAGAACCGTGACCATAAAACCGTGATACGAACCGAACCGAGGGTTTTGTGAACCGTGCCACCCCTACGGCTAGGGTACATGTTTTGATTACACATTATTTTTTGACAGGGCACAGACGTACAACACAATTTGACAGTAAAAGCAGCTACAGTAGGCTCCAGTGTAGCACATCACTCATACTGTAACAAAAAATGTAACCTGTTCATGTTCAGTGAGGTATGTGCCTTTTTAAACTTTGAGCACCTGCCCTTCCCAGAGTTCAAACCTACAGCCTTTTGGGTTTAAAAAAACAACAACAATTCCACACCAACCTAGCACTGCACAATAACAAGCATCAGCCGGAGCTGATGTTTCCCGCTCTTCTGAGACAGAAATCTAGAATGGAGCTCGCCGGCTGCTTTAAATGACTTTAGAGATCGATGCAATGGAGAGGAAAATACAGTTAAGCAAACAGCATGGCCCGGCTAAAAGATCACTGTCTCAGTCTAATTCTATTAGGAAACATGGCAACCCAAGCTAGGATCTAAATCTTCTGATATAAATCTCTCATCCTCCTCACCAGCAACATCCATACAGTGAATCCCTCTGTGCTCCGTTTATTCATTCAACCAAACTCTCAGATGAAATATACTTTGGCTTAACTAATAAACTAGATGTGTCTCTCACCGGACTAATTACTCTGTATTAATTATTTGCTTTTGTTATTATCCTCATGAATTTTATTATCGTAAAAGGCTTTTCCACGGTTTTGCTTACTATACAGGATGACATGCACTCTTAAAATAAAGGTGCTTAAAAGGTTCTTCACATAGAAGAACCACTATTGGTTTCTCAAAGAAACCTTAAAAGAACCATTTCCTTCATACCTTTGTATAATCTAAAGACCCTTATTCTACTACAAAGAACCAATAAAAAGCACCTTTATTTTTAAGAGTGTTGCCAGATATCAGGTGTGTGGTTTCTAAGCAGCATTGGGCGTGAGACACTTTCTCTATAGACGAGAAGGTCATCTCTCACCACAGGTTCACTCCCCGTGCTGTCCGTCATAGACTGTCGCCTGGCAACCAGCCATAGGACTCATGCTGCAATGACTGTCACACCATATTTGTCTCGGAGGGCTCATAACTTAGGCTTATAAGTGCATGCAGATGTGTGATCATTTAGAAACCATGGGCGAAAGCCAGCTTCGGCACACTTGATGTTCCTTTCTCTCCTTGAGGATCTTTACTTCAGAACTTGAAGCGAACAGAGTAGCAAACTTGCAAGTGTGAATCATTTTAATGCTTACTACCACAACCACAATATTGAAATATATACCTGAAGCAACACACAAACCTATTGTATTTCTATATGTGCAATATTAAGAGCGTGCCCTTACACACAGAATTATGTACGTAGTCTCCCCTGCCTATTAATAATATAACTTTTGAAGTGAATAATTGATGGTACGATTTACCTACTGTGGAGTTGTCGCAGTCAGAGCGCTGCTTTGTGTTAATACACAAGAAGTAAAGCTCTAGTGCGGTTTAAAATTAAAATAACAGACTTCAGCAGTAAACAGTAAGACCGTAAACTGTATGGGGCAGTTTCCCAGACATGGTTTAGATTAATCCAGGAATAGGCCTTAATTATTTTAGGACATTCAAGTAGTTTTTACAAACATACCTTTGAAAAAACATTACTGATGTGCATTTTAAAAAAAACATGATATGGGAGATATGGGAGTGCAAGGTGTTTTAAAACATCACATACATGCATTTTAGTCTGGGACTAGGATAAGCCCTGACCAGGAAACCACCCAATATGTATTTTTTTAATTAAACAGGAAGTTAAAATGAGGTATGTCAAAGGACGTTACCCTTTTTTTATAATATACAGCCGTAAAACATGACTTGTTTCTTGCCATTTCTAGTTGGTGGCAGAATTATGGGGAGGGACATTCTCATTTAGGAATGTGTTATATTTTGATAAATATTTAGACACGCCTCCAAAAGTAAAAAGAGCCTCCGCAAAAGTATGTTTATGATGTGACGTATTTCCTTTCCGGTACGAGACTTCCGGTTCAATAGCCAGCCGGTAGAAAACAGTGTAGTGAGAGCACACATAAAACATGATTTATAAAACGTCTCGTTCTGGTTCTTCATTCTGATTGTTTGAAACGCGTTCTAAGCCGTGATAAAACACCCCGGTAACCCCACGGTTCAGACCGCTTTACAGAAGTATCACTGCGCCAATGTTGCTACATACTGATTAAATTTTTCTACATTTGCACAATTATGGCGATATCCAGATAAATGTCAATAAATATTGTTGAGTCATTTCGTCAATAAAGAGCAAACGTTCTCTGGGTTGTTTTTGTCTTAAATTGATATTTCTGCTATTATCCACTAAATGGCAATCTTACCCAACTTAAACACTGACACATTCACTCAACACAACAGCGTTGTGGTGGATTTAGCGTGACGTGTACGTTTTGATGGCTCTGAATCTGACCTCTTACAAAAGTTCTTTACAAAAATGGAATTATCTCCGCTTTTAGCTGAAAATTTTAGAGGTGATAACTGATAAGAGAACAAATGAAGGTAGGATGAATCGTTGAAAATTTTTTGTTGTTGTTTGAAAGTGGATGGTTTGTTCTTTAATTTGATATTTTATGTTTATTTTAAAAAAATAATTTTTCTGTAAGGCATTAAACTAAAACTGGGTGGCAACTTAAAAAAAAAACGCTGACGGGGAAAGAGTTAAGCATGCTTCCAAGCATATTTGTTCATCACTTCTACAGTTGCACGATATAAATGTTAATGTATAAATTAAATTAGATGAATGTTGATTTATAAAATAAACACCACAGTCTTAAATCATATTTTCATTGTGTTTTTGCTGCGTCTGTGTTGGTTGGGAACTGCGCTCTGTTGCAGCCACACTTGATTCTGAGGAACTACTTTGTTTGGCGGAAGACTAATATTTGTACTAATATAATTACAACTTATTTGTGTTTTATTTTATGAAATCCTACTATGTATATGAAGTAACTGTTTTATAAAAGCAATAAGTCCCGCGAAGCAGTGGGGTTACAGTGCATTTTATAACAGCTAAGGGGGTTTTAGTGCCTAACAACGCCCCTTAGCTGTTATAAAATGCACTGGTAACCCACTGCTTCTTGGGGCTTATTGCTTTATTAAACAGTTAATATTTACTACACCTGCCATGTATAAACCACTGTGAGGTGTGAGATTTTTTAAACGGCAATTTTGAATGGACTTGTTTATGGCGACATGTCGAGCTTCACGCGGTCCGACACTGTCAGCAGTATCTTTCTCATTTAACACATTGTAAGTTATTTGAACAAACCATAATAAACTTATTAAACTAATACATGAGTATTGTTTTCGTTTTATGAAAATATGATTACATCGCTTCTTACGCACTAGGTGGAGACATGAGCTTATGAAATTATTTGCTTACTTGTAAAGTATTTGCTTTTTAATTTAAAACATAACAAAAGTTGCGCAAACACATTACGAACTACACATAAACTAAGCAGATTATGTTGTATATATTCTGTACTGTTATCACATTTTTGTAATAATATATAGTAGCAGAATAAATAAGCTAAATCAGCATATTTTTATTAGCATAATTAGTTGTTTTTAAACAATTATTGTATTTAATGTTTACTGGCAGTTTCTATAAAAGGTTTTACTGGATGGATTTTGTAAATACACATACAGGTCACATACACATTCAGTTCTTGTGCATGGATTATGTTAAAACAAATATTTTGTAGAGATTTACTGCGTTTGTATTCGCTATTATGGCAACCCGTAACTGCACAATTGAGGTCAGTCTTCCAGGATTTCATAATAAACATGAAACAGCCAGTCAAAACGGCACACTTGTGTCCTTCGCAATAGACTACCTTTAGTGGCTCACCAGAAGTCATAAACAGAAAAGCTCAAAGATGGCGGCGCCCACATTTACGTCAAGAAACAGGTGGATACCAGTTTACTGTACCATTCTAAAATATGTCGTAGAGGCCATGTCACTTCATATCTCCATTTAAGGAAAAGAAGCTGATCTGTTGCAACCTAGTCTTGTAAAGCAAGCTATTATTATGGTCCGTCGGTTTTCCATTACCAACCTGTCCTCCCTCACTACTGGGCTGGTTGTCAGGGCAACAGCCCCAGCAATACATATTACCAAGTGGGACATACTGTAGCAGACACTTTAGGGACTTCCTGTCCATTTTATCACAAAAGGCTGTGGATAGTAGAGCTGTTGCTGCATTCATGCAGGTTCCTACCAGGGTGAGGATGCTAGGCTCTCCTGATTTTGCCAAGTGGTTGATGTCCTCAGGGCAACATTATGTTGACCCTGGGACAACATTTCAATCAACCAATCAGATTTCAGAAATAAGTTTACAGTTTGTTTTAAGTTTAAGCTTACAACCCTGATTAGCTGTTTCTAGACCATTGTTTTTCACTTATCATGTCCCTCTGATTTTGGGGTTTGGTTATGGTTAGGGTTGGTGTTTGAGGTGGGTTTAGGTTTCATTTAGAAAAATGTTGTCCTTGGGTCAACACAATATGTTGCCCTGGGGACATCTCTCACTTGGCAAAATCAGTTCGAGCGAGGATGCTACAAGTGTACATTTTGCCAGCAACAGAAGGTATAGGGAAACACAGCAACTTACCAGCGATCTCTGATGCTGTTTCTGCTGTCTGAGGGTGGCTAGGTCTTGTTTAAGAGGTCTATTCTTTTCCTCTAGCAGGCAACACTGATTCACATGGTGAGCAGCGTGTGACGTCAGATGCAGAGCGCTCTGTTTCAGTTGCTGGGAAAGAAAGATGAACATGGACTTACTCTACAAACTTTTAAAATGAACATAGTTTTAGTATAAAATCATTACTTTTATCGTTTTGAGATAACTATGTAACTGAACCTTTAAAGGGGACATCTCACAAGACTTTTGCAAGATGTCAAATAAATCTTTGGTGTCTCCTAGGGGTGTGACGAGACGAGACACGAGATTGGGTTCACAAGAATGAGACGAGACGATATTTTTACACTTTTTAAGAAATCCTTAATGATTAAATAAATGAATAAGAAACTGAAATCATGTTATTTTTAAAAGTTTTAACTAATCAAGGACTGTCCCTAAAAATTATTTTGCTAACTGATAATGAAGTAATTTGTTATTTTTGGGTAATAAAAATAGAGCCAAGTGAGCAGTAGCCTTTAAAATTACATAATAACGAAGATGCAATAATAATTGGTTCAAAAAAAGTATTAAAACCAAGTTACATTAAACAACATTACATTAACACATTACATTTGTGGCCTATACTGTAAATAAAAAGCATTATGTATGTATTATAACAAAGGCCTGCAGGGGGCGATAGTGGACTCGTCTCGCGGACGCTATCTTCACTTTCACTTTAAGCGGAGGGAAACGCTTATTTTTAGGCAAACAATGTTTAAATCCCTTTTAATATTAAATATATGTCTATTTCTTTACACTAGAAATGATACAACCACTGTCATTTTTAGCAAGAACATGCAGATATTAAATCATGTAAACTCTGTGTGAGGGTTTAATCTGCTGAGACTTCACATCTGACACTGATCGACAGAAAAACACAACGCATCTCAGACTTCACACGAGTTCCCAAACAAACATTATTGGAAACCCAAACAAAAAAGCAAACGCAGTGAAAGACAAATATAATGCATGCACTGTAAAAGGGTCAAACTGAAAGCTGCCTCCTCCGGAGGTCGCATATGCAGGCTGCATACGTCATGAAGGTTTATTTCAGATCATTAACTGAGCATTACATTCGCAAGTCGTGAGCATATTACAACAATTTGCGATTAACTAAATAATTACTAAACTTTATAATTGTTAATAGTCTCTAATAAGATAGCCTTTATGAAGTAAATGCAGTTTAAAAATGCAACCACACGAGATCTCGTCACAGCTAGTGTCTCCAGAGTACGTATGTGAAATTCTAGCTTAAAATAACATCTAGATCATTTATTATAGTGTGTTAAAATTCACTTTGTAGGTGTGAGTAAAAATGTGCCGTTTTGGGGTGTGTACTTTTAAATGCAAATGAGCTGATCTCTGCACTAAATGGCAGTGCCGTGGTTGTATAGTGCAGATTAAGGGACAGTATTATCCCCATCTGACATCACCAGGGGAGCCAAATTTTAAATGACCTATTTTTTTACATGCATGCAGAGAATGGTTTACTAAAACTAATGGCACTTTTCCATTGCATAGTAGTACCCCACAGGTCAGGTCGTGTCAGCTCACCTTACTTGAGTTAGCTTAATTAGCTTTTCCATTTAGTTTAGTAGCACTCCGGAATGGGAGGGACTATAGGCGTGTCATTATATTTGCGCTGCCTACTGCCATACAAAAAGTGAGAGCAAGCGTCATTAGAATGCAGTGTTTCCCATACATTTATTTATTTGTCAGTCGGACACAAAATTAAAATTGACCACCACAAATTTATCACTATACCTCTGTCTCACATGACAGTTTATGTACAAACACCTGTGGCTTCAGTCGACGCGTTCCGCTAAGTTGCAAAAAAACAGTGCATACATGCTAGCGTGCTCGTCACAGATGTATCGCCACAAACTGCAAGGAAAACACTGGTATGGTGTTCCTGATTCTCAGCCTGTGGATGTTTTTCACTGCTAAAAGGGAGTTTGGGAACTTACAACAAAGCACATATGACAACAGATTTGCTTGAGACACCACAAGCACGAAGGTAAAGCTAATGACGAAGGTTTAGCAATGACGCTGGTAGTGACGATTCTCTCAGACCAATCAATGATCTACAATGTTTTCGTGTCACGTTTTAGTAAGGCTGGGTAAAAATATCGATTCATCAATGCATTGCAATTATTTGTTTCTCAATTCAATATCGATTCATCAAATCCTATGAATTGATTCAGCCCACCGGCCAGTGGCGGCGCTGTGGGCAACACTCTTGTGAGAGCGTTCAGCGTTGTACAAGACGCGCTTTACCAAAACATCATGATTCCCATTTTTACATTTTTATTTTACTATTTAAAATGGCTTAATTCATTGTAGCGAGCAGAGTTGTTTCCCACACATACCCGTTCTCTTGTTGTAATTCTGTGTGCAAGCAACAACACTGATGAGAAGAGCAACATCAGTGTCTCAATGTAAATGTATGGTGATTTTGTCAGACAACGTCTTGTTTTTAGCAGCAGTTAAAGAAAGAGCTGATTATATTAAACAAGGAGTTACTGGGTCGTGGGTCATTACTGGGTTGTGTTTAGTCACTATTTTATAGACAACAGACCAGATAATATGTAAAAATAGCATTCAGTTGTTTTAAAATGCAATATAATGTGACAGATCAAAGAGTGAAACATGACGCAATGATGTCACATATATGCTAATCGGCGTGTAACGTCTCTCAAAATCATGTGGGAAACACTGTAAAAACTCAGGTACTTAATTACTTGTGTATTTACTTATTACCGAATCGATACCGAAGCAAATAAAACAATATTGAATCGAATCGAAGCCCCAAGAATCAAAATCTAAACGAATAGTGAAATTCCTAACAATACCCAACCCTATTTTTTAGGATCAGCTCAGCTCGCTTGAAACCCCAACCGAGGTGGTACTAAAAAATATTGGGTACTGCGTACTGTACGTGGAAACCCCCCAAAAGTAAGCTGATCCAACCCGTGGGGTACTTTGCAATGTAAAAGCGCCATAAGTTACTGGGTTGTTCTTTTTCACATTTTCTAGGTTGACAGAAGCACTGGGGACCCAATTATAGCACTTAAACATGGAAAAAGTCTGATTGTCATGATATGTCTTCTTTAAATCTTCTTTAAATACTAAACAACAAAAACTACTGTAAGTTTTTTTTATGTTAAGGGGCTACTATTCAGTTAACATTGTGGGAGTAACTTCAAGCTTTACTTTCCAGGAAAATCAATGATTGTTTTGTTACTTGGGCATTTCAGCCTCAACACTTGGGTTGCACAGAATCACGCCCAGTTTATTGAGCATTTGATGCATTTTACTGATATTGCCAACTGTGTAATGATGAGAGCAACACCAGCACGGAGGGCAGTAATGAAACTAAACCACTGGATTGGGAGAGATCTGTGCCCATACAAACGATCACTCCCATGTCTATAACTTTCTTCAACATTTATTGTCTATTCATTATCATTTACAATAGTGGGGTTTCCATCCAAACGTGAATCAAATCTTTTCAAAATTCGCAAAAAAAGAAAAACAAAGAAATGCGAATTACTGTGCATTTTCATTAAGTTGTTAGAGCGAATGATGGTGGTATTGGTAAGCTAGTAACCAACAGTAAAATCAGGGTGATGGAAACCCAGCTAATGTCAAGAAAACATCACAAAGAGAAGCTACTCAAGTCAAGTCATCGTTTCAACCATTCATAGCAGTGCAGTATACAGTATAGTGAAATGGGTTTCTCCAGGACCGTGGAGCTACATACAGACACTGAACATAAAACAACACAGAGCTAATCTAAGTCAATTTTAAACTCAGCCACATACTGTAAAGTGCATGTGTGCAGCTGCAAACAGTGCCAGACAAAAGACAATAGAAAGTGGAAGACGAAGACACTGCAAGACCAATACAAGAACAATACAAAATAAAAATAGCGCAGAGTTGTGGTACAGAAAAGACTGCTTGTAAACATCTTTACACATTATAGCAGTAGTTGGTAGCAGCATCAAAAGTAGTAGTGATGTACAAAAGACAGCATTTAAGTGTTTACTTTTGTCTTTATTAACAAAGGTATATAGGTTTTTGGACACAGAAGTAAACATTTGTTGATTTGTACCAGTATGACATCAGCAGCTGGACAGCCCAGACTGTGAGCTCATCCTTTGTGACTCATAGGAATACAAATTCTGTTCAGTTTAGTTTAGATTTCATTTAAATTGTGTTTCAAACTGTTGTAAAACGACTATAAATGCAAACCTGGCTGCATTTATATTTTAATGTAAATAAAATATATTTGCATTTTATATCCAATAATGTGTTAGGTTGTTATGCTGTTTGCCAACTACAAAAAGTTAGACTAAAATAGACACTACACTCTATATTTCTTGTCTAAAATGTTTTATTTATAATATAAAAATGCAGTACATTTTCATGGATCAGTGACAAAACAAGCTTATACTTAAATATTTAAAAAAAATTATGTAATGAACAATGTGTTTAAAAAGTTTTGTTTATTGAACAACATTTCAGTACATTTAAATGTTTAAATGATTTTTTCACAATATTTTTGATATCCCTATTCAAAAAAATGTCAGGTGGTACGACCAATCATTGTCTATTTGTCAAATAAGTTTTAATGCGCTCCCTGTGTCATGCTGATTGTTTGTTTATTTGATAGTGGCATTTGAAATTATAATTCTGAAAATAGTTGAAAGTATTAAACTACTTTCCCATAAAACTAAGATTTGAGAACTATACATTTATATTTTTAAAAGTATTATAACAAGTGTACACAACCTTAGCTTGCATTTATTAAAACTTATTAGCTAAAATTCTAGCTAAATTTTTAGCTTTTTAAAATTGTTACGCTTATTTTTTTTTATCTTTAAGGGTCATTCATAGCAGTTGCACCATTTGACATTCTGGTTGCACCATCTGACCTCTGCAATAAATTTACATTAAACAGACTTCTACTTAGATGCAGGTATTAGCTTTTGCCTGTTATATCAAATTCATCAATATAACTTTCAAATACAATGTCTGATAAAATAGCAATTTTCTAGTATTACATTGGTTGTACCACCTGACACAGAAAGTGTACCAGCTACGCATTAAATTAAAGTAAAAAATTTTAGTATTTGAGAGAAATCTACAAACTTTGCATTCAGCCATAAAGACCACAAGGGGTTTACTGCATGATGTGATATTATGTTTACTCATGTTCATACTTGTTAACTTCTTAATAAAAGTATTTCGGTTGTACTGCCTTGACATTTAAGAACATTCAAATTGTTGGACAAAAGTTTTTCTATTATCCTAACTTCCCAACAACTACTGATATTTGTGAAATTTGAAAGGTTTTGAACATAAAATAATGCCAGAGTATCTTATTTTACATTTTTTTTATATAATTTAAACACCATTTTGAACAGTTGTCTTTAACTGCTAATTTCTACAGACAGTTGCCCACATGTAATTTTACAAGTTTAAGATATCAAAACAAAAGTTAGTATTTATTATTAAAAAATAATACTGAAAATGTATTTAAACTAAATAGGTTTTATAGAATAAAGTGACACATGTAATAATTTATCAAGTTATTTTATAGAACATAATGCCCCCGGACACAAAGGGGAGGTTTCCTGACAGGTATATGACTAGTCCTAGACTAAAATAAATGTAAGAGCTGTCCAAACTGAAAACAACTTGCACTGACATAGATTAAAATACCTCAGTGCCCTTTGTTTTGCCTCAAAATGCACTCCAGTAATGTTTTTAGTAAGGCATGTTTATTAAAACCAGTTATATTTTCTAATTAAAATAAGGCCTTGTCCTGGTTTAAGCTCATTTGTGTCCGGGAAACCACCCCAAAAATACGCATGGCATCTCCTTGACTTATATATAATACAAAATGGTATTACTTTAGTATCTGTATTAGTAGAACCCTAAAAAAACACAGTCTGACAAGATGTAAAATACATGATCTCTATTCCCATGTCTCCATCTAATCTTTCGTTTTACAGCCTATGAATTACAGCTCACACTTTTGTCATATTTGAAAGCATTTTTAACATCAACTTTCCTTCAAGTTACAAGGAAATCTTAAATACTTTGTATAGGAAAGTAACAACAAGAAGTAAAATTTGTATAGAAGTGCTAAAGAACATAATGAAAAAAGACATTCTAGGATTGTTTTCCATTACTGGTTACAGCTGGTGGATCAAATAATTACATCATCAATTATGAAAAAAGCTAATTAGGCTTTAAACACGACTTTAAACTCTTAAATCAGCTGCCAGTCTTTTGGTCTTTGCCAGTTTTTAATCACACACAGGGATCATCCGTGTTTCAAAGCTCTGGCTTCTGTTTTCAGCGTGCATGTGTGGATTTTACTGAGAGATCTTACATAATCCGAGAAAACAGTCTGCAATATCACAGTAGTAATACTACCAATTGCAGGGCCGTGGCTTTGCCAGGTCTCCAGCTGGTTTCCATGCCTCACTACATTAGCAGATTCAGTCACAGCCAGTAAACCTACTGCCCCACCAGTACCAAACCAGCCTGGGCCACAGCCAGCAGAGCGAGGCGAACACGGATAGGCAAGGCACATACAGTTTCTCAATACTGTATATCCAGCTAACTATACATCATCTAACAAACCAAAATCCAGCAAGCTGAACCCAAGCATAAGGCAGGGAGCTAATGAGCAATTAGTCCAACAAATCAAGTGCACCCCACAAAGAGAAATGTCCATTCTCCTTAGTGGCAGGATTAATTTAAAAAAATGAACCGATGAGAGACTTCTCACTCCAGCTGTGTGTCGACTGTCCTGGGAACAGGGTGAATGCGGTAGTGAAAAATGTCTCCGGTTGGCACACATTGTAAAAATGCCATTGTTGAGAAGTACCTGCAATAGCTTGTGATGCCAATTAGCTACACACCCCTCACAGATCCACTCGTATCGGTGACTGCACCCACCAAACTTCCTGTTGAGCCGTAGCATTAAGCAACACCGGCATCAGTGTAGCCAGGTCAAATGTATCTCCACACATCTGGAGCATATCGCCTTATCCTGTAAGAACATGCTATATCCTAGCATTGGAATATAACAGAGCCTATAATGAAACAGGGCGTGCTATACACCGTGCCAAGAAGGAACGACATGTGTGCATGGCAATACACACACACACATTAACTCATTCATATTAAACATCATGTGAATGTGTGCATACATGTGCACATTACCTTAGTGGTAGCCACTGTCTTCCTTAACGCTCCCACTCCGTTATATCACCGGCTGGCAGGAGTGCCAGCGACCGGGGCAGTGACGACACGTCTGCGTTGCGTGTATGTGTGGCTCTGCGCTTGTGAGCGCGCGTGCATGCGTGTCAGTGCAGAAGCCCTCGGCTGAAACACGAGACAGACAGCGCGAGAGCATCTCCAGGCTAAGAGTGGTGCAACAGAACTGTACGTTCCTATTCTTGCTCGCTCTCCCTCTCTCTCTTACACGCGCACACACACACACAGAAATGCGCATGCTCCACGGTATGCTCTGTTGCTCTCATACAGCATGCACGCACACACGGGCTCCCTCTCTCTCTCCATCCTACTCTCACGCTCTTACGCATGGAGTGCAGTGATGTGTGGAGACACTCCCATTACTGATGTGTAAATCATTTTCCTTTTTCATGCATGGCCTTTCCAGCACTGCAAAGACCAATCTGATGCATCGTATAGCTTCATTATTTAGATTATGTTTTTTTTTTGTTATTGTTGCGACATAGGCAATTGTATTTACTATATCCATATTTTCCATTTATAGGATACCTTTTTATTTTAAGTTGATTCATGATTCTGTCCAATAATAAATCACTTAATTCCTACCTCCCTACCTTCCCCATCTATTAGCTGACTGTAACATATCAAAGCAAAGATTTCCTTTTCTTTCTTTCATTCTGTCTTCCTGCTTTCCAAGTGTCCTTTACTTCCATTATCTCTGTCGCTGCATGCTCCATCCTTTTCTCCATATGCCACCTGAAAGCACATGCATTGATATTGCTATCTCGCCCTACTGTGAATTGTTCTCGTTATCTCAAAAAACAGAAGGTAAAAACAGGGGCGCTCTGCTCCATTCAGCCTGGAACCAGGGGAACTTCAGGTTACGGTCTCAAAATATCACAGTTACATCAGATTTTAATGCACACAGGGGTATTAAGGAGGATTAGTTAGACAGCGCGGTAGGCACATCCTGGCCATTATACACTCTTTGCGCTAAGGAAACAGGCCTCATTGGAGGTGAAAAAAGAGAAGGAAAAAGGAAACAGATTCCCAATACGGTTACAGTCTCCTCTGCTCTGTTGCCAAGCAACCCCAGCTGCTCCTGTAGTGCAGACTGCCCCCCTTCCCCCACACTGGGGCACTCCTCTACAAATGCATCAGTTTAAGATGCCATGTCCATTCTCAAGAAAGAAGAACAGGCTGCGATGTGGTGGATAAGGATGCTAGGCCATGCGTAAATATGGAGGATGGCGCCACATTGTGTACATGACCATAATTCTTACTAAATATATTTGATATAACAAATAGCAACTTTCTGTCACTAATGTGTATAAAATAATCGTATTATATGTGATTCTGTATGTGAAATTTAGGCTAAAGCCTAATTATGTACTTTTGAGATCATAAAAAAAGACTTTAGCTGGTTTTTCACAGAATGGTCATATATTAGTTATAATATATACTAGATACATTTTAGTAATTATATCTAGTCAAAATTAAAAGGCTACTGAAGAATTTAGGTCATTATGTTACTATGTAAGAAATAAACAATAGACATAACACTTTTAGTGCATGTAACTCAGGATCACCTACCTTATATTTGGTGTTGACATTATTGGCATTTCGTGCTGTTATGATTGACAGCTGTCCCTGAATCCACAGCAATTCAAGTCTGTGAGAAAATTGCCTCACATCAATCCTTTGACTTTGTATCTTTACACACAAAAACAAATTAAATTAATTTTAACACACAACCCTGTACACATCAGTGTAATCTTAATAAAGTGAAAATCCAACTAACAGTGTCCTGTTGCAAATTGTTGGTTTAAGCAGGCCCTAAAATTAAAATAATCAATATAGTAATATAGTGTGATCTGTTTATACTTTGTGTACAATGTATGCCACTATATATATTCAAACATTCATTAAAAACTTAGGTAAAACATTTATATTTACAGTCAGAGGTGCCTCGATATGTGAGATAAAACGGAGATCCCCTGTTCAGTGACAAGAAAATGGCTGGTCTTAAACCCTGACCTGGTCCCATGACACCTTTAGACACATTACACCTGCCTACAGTTTACCACCTCGCAGGGGCAGAGATATGTCACTTCACCCCTACAGTACATGACCACATGAACCACAATGTATTACAGGTGACCCAGAGATTGATACAGAGCCAAGGTTAACATCCAATAATGAATTTGGACACTCACAGCGCTAGAAACCCGCCTGCAGAGACGCTTGAATTCATTTGGTACGAGCCTCAACGTGCATTATGGGTATTTTCTAGCCACTAAATGTATAAAGTGTACATCAGTCACATACATGTTACTACGGTCCATTACCTATGGGGGGTGGGGTTGCGTCACTTGCTGCCCCCACCACGCCTGTCAGTGGGACACAACAGCTGAAACCGACGTTTGAGACTTATAATAAAATTAAAAATTAAGAGACAGATTATTTTATTTTATTTTAGGGAATATTGATGCATATTAACTACCCATTAGTATATCAAATTTACCAACCTAAAAATTTTAAAAAAATAAATAAATAAAACGCATCATCTGTCGTGTCCACAGTAAGTATTACAACAATAATATTAATTCACGTCATATAGTTTATAATTATAAAATTTATATTTTATAATATATATAATACATAATTTATAATTGAGGACCCCCATGAAAACAAGATGTTGCACTCATGGGGTTAATCCTCTAATAAATGTTAAATAAATAAATAAATAAAACAGTGACAAGGACCTTTAATTTGCTAAATATACACTTTTATTTACAGACTTACAGGTGCGCGTAGAATCTTGGGAAAGCCAAGGCTGTGAAGGATCCTTCATTTCACGGGAACCGAAGGACGCATTTGGCCTTCAAATACGGTGTTGTGTCGAAGTCTGTTCCCTATGTTCCCCCTATTTTTCCCTTCAGTGTAGTGTTTTTATGGCGTTTTTATCACGTTATAGGTTTTATTATTTATATATTTAAAGTTTTAATGGCTACTGAGATGTATATTTGTGCATTTCTGTAATGTATCTGTATTGTTCTTAATGGTAAGTCAATTATTTTTAAAGTATGAATCATATTATATGTATAATATTTATTTAATTATGTATGCAAACATTACATTTTTAAAACAACCAGTAAAGGAAAAAAAGAAAAAGACAGGCTATATTTTAAAATAAATACCCTAATAGAAAACTGTCAAATGTATGAAATATTTAATAAATTGTATTATAAAATACATGATATTATGCCTTTTTAGTATAACCAATTCAAATCTTTAATCTTTCTAAATGTAACGTGATGAAAACGCTATAAAAGCACTACACAAAAGGTAAACATAGGGGGAACTGATTTCGACACAACAACTGCCTTCGGAGGACGCAGCCATCGTCTTACGCATGCGCACTGCAGACGTATGCACGTGCTCCCCTTGCAGAAATGTATTATTATAAAAACAGTTGTGCTTTTGTTGTTTTATATTAAATATTTATATATTATTAAAGATATTTTATAGTTTAAAGTAATTATATAATGTTTTTTTTCTGACGTAAACACACATACATGCACGTGACATCTAAAATGTAAAATCTTGAAAAATAAGCAATATTAAAGTACATCGTAGTTAAAATCTAACTATATAAGCTGCATATTTTATTTGATAAATGACTGAATGTACAATAGATTACACGTAAATGCTCTTACGTGGGATGCCGGCTGGTTCTTCTTGTACGAGTTTTTCAGGCCCTTAAGCGCGTGGGGAACCGGGACATTTTTCTCCAATGTGTACCAGTATGAATAAGAGAAAGTCATGGAGAGGAAGGCAGTCTATACTTAGCCATAGTAGCCTACCTATATAATAGGATGCAGAATGTACCTGTTTTAGTTTCCACACAGTGCTTAGGCCTACAAGAGACACGACATAAATCGTGCGCTTCGCTTCCACGTCAGTTACTTGCTCAGTGACTGCGAGTGATGGACGAGGTCTAAACGAGCAATAAACTAAGGGCCACG
This sequence comes from Misgurnus anguillicaudatus, assembly GCF_027580225.2. Lineage (NCBI taxonomy): Eukaryota > Metazoa > Chordata > Actinopteri > Cypriniformes > Cobitidae > Misgurnus > Misgurnus anguillicaudatus. Next base: position 23,339,669 of record NC_073345.2, read on the forward strand.
TGCAGGTACTTTTTAATATAATGTACATAACATAGTCATTGTGGTTTGCTATTTGAAAAATTATAAATAGCTGTAATTTATTTTATATTTTATTTTAAAATATAAAATACTGTATATTTTAAAGCAGGGGTCACCAACCTTTTTGTGAGCAAGGGCTACCACAATGGATAAAACAATCTGGACTGGAGGGCTTGTTTTACTTGTTGATTTTATTTTATTTTACTTGTTAATGTTTTGTCATTGCTTAACATGTTAACATACATAAAATAAGCTGAGCTAATTAAAAAAATATGTAATAAATAAATATAAAATTTAGGCTATTAGTAGAATGTGCTTTGGCTGGCAACTCACAGACTCTATGTTGGCAACCTGGTGCCCGTGGTCACCATGTTGCAGACCACTGTTTTAAATAAGTGTATTCTGAAAATTTTGACTAAATAAAACACAACATCATTTTTTATACAGTGTAATATATATAAATTATACCCGAATTTCTTCCAGTCTTTCCAGTTTATTTGAAACGCCTGCATTCCTAGCAATCTACACAACTGTCATTTACGATCATTAATACATTACCAAGCAATAAAAGCATCTTAAGCATGGTCAAGGCCTGTCAATGTCTGATCTATCTGTCAGTATCTTACAGTATATTGTATGTGACCCATCCTTCTTTCACTTAAAAATATAATATCAAAGCTGCCAAACATTCGTTCTAATAATTAGACCGTCTATATAAATCAAGTGAAATTAAGTTATATAGCATTGAATATGTACACGAAACCATGAAACCAATGGACACCATCTCAAACAAAAACACAACAAAAGCAAACACAACAATACAGAAACAAAGCTAAAATTCAGGACTTTACTAGCTATCTATATATTTATAGCTAACTAGCTATTACTGTAATGACATCGCTAGTGCTGCTATTTTTAGTAGAAAACTATAGCACATAAGAGCAAGTGTAATTATTAACTATGCTGCAAAGAAACTACCAAGACATTTGTTTGTATAGGCAAAGGTTGAATAGACAGATCCTGGTGGAAATTCAGTTATGAAAGGCAAAGTGGTCCTGCTTTTTACAGTTTACAGAATCACCTTTATGAATCTCTCATTTACACAGAACACAATAGTCATAGTTTCACGAACACTTGATGGCACTGGGTAAAGTTCTCAGGAACCATCACTGGTCACTGCTTTAGCTTTGCCCTTAAATGAACTGCGGAAGCGAGGGAGTATCCGCCAAGATTTTTTATAAACCACAGCGTCTTTCATGGTTTCTTTTCCTTGTTCTACATAGTTTTCAGCTTTCATTACAGTCTTTGCAATATTGTTGGCCATTTCCCCCTGTAGAACAGACAATTCAAACAATCCGCATTATTTTGTGCTCATGCATGAATCTGTTATTCAGTGTATGCTGAAAGGCCCCTTTCCCCTGCTGAAAAAAACAGCATACCAGCAAGACCAGCATATGTTGTGTTTTGGTGCCGGTCTGCTAGTGAACACCAGCTAAACCAGCATCAAACCAGCATCAGCACCAGCATTAGCACCAGCTAAACCAGCACCAAACCAGCATTAGCACCAGCTAAACCAGCATTAGCACCAGCACCCCATGCTGGTCATACCAGCATATGTTGTGTTTTGGTGCTGGTATGCTGTGACCACCAGCTAAACCAGCATAGACCAGCATAATTCCCATGCTGGTCCATGCTGGTTTGATGCTGTTTTTTTCAGCAGGGTCATCTGTTTAATAATACTTTGACCTACTATCTATTTATTGACAAGCTTACCTGACTGCTCACTAACATTGCAATATCCACAAACATGTTATTCAACTCTCGAATGCTGGCTTCCAGACAGAGAATGTCCTTATGCCGTGACTCGATCTCATTCAGTGTTTGCCCTGTAATGTTGAAGCCAGGAAGACTCTACACACAGAGGGTTATATTAGGACAATAAGACAAAAGTGCAGCAAAGTAATCAATACTTAAAAGAACTTACATCTAAAGTAAAAACAGAAGAGTTGTTGCTCTGCAGCAAGACCTCCGTCTCCTCTTCGGTGAGGATTCTGCCTTCTTAAAACAGAAATATTCATTTTTTTATTGGATTTCTATCATGAAATTTATGAAATCCCCAAATAAAATATTCAAAGAAACTCCTTTAGTATTTTTTGAGACTTAGTATAGGATATTTGTACTTACACTCACCTAAAGGATTATTAGGAACACCTGTTCAATTTCTCATTAATGCAATTATCTAATCAACCAATCACATGGCAGTTGCTTCAATGTATTTAGGGGTGTGGTCCTGGTCAAGACAATCTCCTGAACTCCAAACTGAGAATGTCAGAATGGGAAAGAAAGGTGATTTAAGCAATTTTGAATGTGGCATGGTTGTTGGTGCCAGACGGGCCGGTCCGAGTATTTCACTATTTGCTCAGTTACTGGGATTTTCACGCACAACCATTTCTAGGGTTTACAAAGAATGGTGTGAAAAGGAAAAACATCCAGTATGCGGCAGTCCTGTGGGCGAAAATGCCTTGTTGATGCTAGAGGTCAGAGGAGAATGAGCCGACTGATTCAAGCTGATAGAAGAGCAACTTTGACTGAAATAACCACTCGTTACAACCGAGGTATGCAGCAAAGCATTTGTGAAGCCACAACACGTACAACCTTGAGGCGAATGGCCTACAACAGCTGAAGACCCCATCGGGTACCACTCATCTCCACTACAAATAAGGCTACAATTTGCACGAGCTCACCAAAATTGGAGAGTTTAAGACTGGGAAAATGTTGCCTGGTCTGATGAGTCTCGATTTCTCTTGAGACATTCAGAGAGAATTTGGTGTAAACAAAATGAAAACATGGATCCATCATGCCTTGTTACCAATGTGCAGGCTGGTGGTGGTAGAAGATGTTTCCTTGGCACACTTTAGGCCTCTTAGTGCCAATTGGGCATCGTTTAAATGCCACGGCCTACCTGAGCATTGTTTCTGACCATGTCCATCCCTTTATGACCACCATGTAGCCATCTTCTGATGGCTACTTCCAGCAGGATAATACACCATGTCTAAAAGCTCAAATCATTTCAAATTGGTTTCTTGAACTTGACAATGAGTTCACTCTATTAAAATGGCCCCCACAGTCACCAAATCTCAACCCAATAAAGCATCTTTTGGATGTGGTGGAACGGGAGCTTCGTGCCCTAGATATGCATCCCAAAAAACTCCATCAACTGCAAGATGCTATCCTATCAATATGGGCCAACATTTCTAAAGAATGCTTTCAGCACCTTGTTGAATCAATGCCACGTAGAATTAAGGCAGTTCTGAAGGCAAAAGGGGGTCAAACACAGTATAAGTATGGTGTTCCTAATAATCCTTTAGGTGAGTGTATATGTATTATGACCCTGGTTGTACTGTATGGTATTGTATATTGTTATTGTAAAGGAAATTTAAAGGCAAGCTACAGTATGGCTATTTTCTTTAAATGCCTTTTCATATTCTATAGAGACATTTTATGTTCTTGGTAATCATACTAGATCTATCTGGGATATACAAATGACAATGGTCAGTAGTAAGCAAAACATTCTGTGATGTTGTGTTAAAAGTATGTAAGTTCACTTACTTATCTCCAGCTGTCTTTGAATCTGTTCTTTACTGCTTTTTCGGAAAGATAAAAGTTCTTGATTGTACACATTCATTATTTCTGCAAACCTCAGTGACAGAACTGTGTGCTATGGAGGATTCACAACATGAAAGAGGAAGTTAACAAAACAATCAACTAAATAAATATGGATTAAAAGACTTATACTTTTACATGCACTGCTCGAATTCCCCTTTATGTGTTTCCTGAGAATCTAACACACAACCTTGGTGATTAAGCACATTGCTTTATCAGTTGAGTTAGACACTTTGAGAACAAGGCATTTATATTAATGTAGTAAAGGGTGATGTCGCACCTGGGTATTCTGGATGCGGAAGTACACAGAGCCACTATTTGCATTCTCACACAAATTTCCCTCCAAACCTATTAAATAAAAGCATACTGACATTTTACCTTGTTGTCTGTGAAAACCCAACTAAAGTCAATGTTTTGTGATTGATGTTTTATAAATAAAATCATACTACATAATATAGAGTGATATAACCTTGATATTTTTAACATTGATTGAGTAAGGCAAGATTGAAATTGAAGTGAAATCAATGAATGAAATTAAACTTTGATGCTCCTAATCTCATACTTAGATTATGAGGCTTACGCATGTATTTCACACACAGGGTCACATACAGTATGAGTTACAGCAAGTCAAAACTGTTATCATCATAACATGTATAATAACTTAAATAAGTACATTTAATCACCTTTTAGTTTAACATGGATGACATCAGCTGTCCTCTTGATATCATTGTTAAACTGCTCAAGCTCCTCTCTCACATCTGTTAATAGGAATGGGCACTTTAGTAAAAGCAATTGAGACTGTAGCCGCTCAAAAAAGTTTTAACCCCTTTAGACAACTAGTTACTTACAATAAAATAAGATGCAAAGATGTACAGTTTAATGTTTCTTTGTGCAGAAGTACTTACACTTCGGTGGGTTGATTTCTGTCAAAATAGTATGATGCCTTGACTTCACCTCTCCCACAAAATGGGAAATACTCTGGATAAGTTTCTGAACCTCATCTACCTGTATACAATATGTTGACAAGGCATTACGTAATCATTTGCAACTATCAAATTATGGCTTCTTACATAAGTTAGTTATAATAAACATTTAAAGGCTATACCAACACAAGAGCACACAAACCTTAGGGAGGAATTGCTCTAGGAAATCATTGGTCTCTACTGGAGCCGTGTCACCTCGGGTCTGCGCAGTACATGGTTATTATACAGTCAAAACAAATAAAAACAGTCACAGAGACAGCAGGGGGGTTAAAAATATTGTCAGAATTGATCGTATAAGCACCATCAACTATCAACTGTAACGTACACCACATACATTCGTTTTCAATGGCAATAACGACTGTAGGCACTACAGGCAAGGTTGTATTTACGATAGTGAAACTATAAGTACACCTGAGTCTAATAGAGTCTACTATGAGTTTCAATCTAAATACTACATACAAAGAAATGTATATGAAATCTTACGGGTGTTAAATCAGTCAGGCGGTCCTTCATTTCAAGGTTGAATCATTTGTTTCGCACCTGCCGTCTACACTACAATATGACAATAGGTGTGTTTAACTTCACGCGGTGCTGCGCACACCGGTAGACGTTTACCATCTTAAGTACCGCGAGATCCATTCGAAGACCGTGCTTTCGATTCACTCTCGCGGTACTTTGATGTAATAAACCGATCGGTCTGCGCAACGCCGTCTGAATTTGAACACACCCAGTAGTTCATACAGGACAACTGTTGACTCAAAGCCCCGCCTTATTTACTTCCGCACTCCCACGCGCATTGTTTCACTGTCATTTTAAATGTACGTATTTGCAAATTACTTTTCAAACTATTTCAGTACATACGAAGAAAATCATGTGTAAGCTGAAGTTTTCCACACCATAAATGTATTGCTTTTCTGTTCTGTGCGAAGCAGCAGGTGTAACGCCTCTGCGCATGCTCATTACAAGCTCTCGAGTCTCTATGGAGTCTCACGAGGCAGTTGCCAGGCAACTTGAATACACATGTTGGTACTGCTGCAAATAGTTTGAGAAACGAGCATGCAAACGTATTTATAAACTTATCGACACTAACAGATTGACAGTAAAAAAAAACTTTGATAGGTTAACATGCCTATGACTCAGAAACACGCGACGGTGAAATCTAAACAGGTAAGTTAATTATATTAAAGCTAATGGAACTTATCTCACGGCATTGCAGTGTTTGAAAGTGTTTCAGAACAAGGCGTTTGACTTTTTTCTCTTTAAATTCAGGGATTAAATATCCAGTCAAAAGCACCTGTTGCAAAGGGCATGAAAGTGAAAAAGAAGGTAGCTTTCGATTAACAGTTTATTGAGAATGTTGTCAGACATTTTTAACAACGGTTTTTAAAGCCTTTGTTGTCCTACAGGATGATGACGATGGGATTGAAACAGTAGAAGAATCAATGCAGGGAAAGACTGTGAAGCCTCCAGACCAGCTGGACTTAACTGAGACGGTATGTAAACCTGCTACCTATTTAATGTCACATAATAATGATACCAAATGATATTATTCATATTACATGTTTCTCTTTCTTGTGTTGCAAAGGAGTTGAATGAAGAATTTACAAGAATACTAACAGCAAACAATCCACACGCTCCACAGAACATTGTTAGATATAGTTTCAAAGTAAGGTGCTACTACATTTCTCTAACTTGCATCTAGTTCTGTTACATTAAAATAATCAGCCTTTGTTTTTTTGCTAAAATCGTTTGGTTTAAATGACTAAAAACGGTTGTGTGTTCAGGATGGCTGCTATAAGCAAATCAGTAGTGTGGATCAGCTGGCTATTCACTTTGAACTTGAAGGGAATCTTTTGCACAAGGATACCAACGAGGCTCGGAGACAGGTGGCTAAAAAAGGCATCATGGAGGGTAAAATAACTTTTTAACTAAAATTATTTAAAATGAAAGCAAACCTTAAATTACAAACTGTGATATCAATTATTTTAGAGAAGCTAATAGAGGATGTGGTTGCTGAAGAGGAAAAACCTGTAACTCCAGTAAGAAAAAAGTTTTTAGTAATAGCAATTTTAGTAATATCACCAAACTTATTCAAAATGAACTAAATGTAAAAAAAAATGGCTAATGTATTTTATTTGAGGTGACTGAGCAGGTGGAGGGTGGAGAGGATACTGCTGAAGGGGAGGACGGTGGAGGCGAGGAGAGGCCAGACAGTGTGGACATCAAAGCTGGCAAAAAAGAGCAGAAACTCACCAACCAGTTCAACTTCAGTGAGAGGGCTTCACAGATTCTGAACAACCCTCTAAAAGTGAGAGCCAGATACATTAGGACCTATGGGTCATGTTATTAAACTTTTATTGTTATCGAAGGCTGGTGACTTCTCTTGGGAGGGGCGCAAATTCAAAATATGTGTTCGGAGTGGAGTGTCATTTGTGTTGCTCGTCATTCCAAAATATGTGTCCGTTGCATCATGTGAACCATGTGCCTCATGTGTCTTGTCAAAATAAGTGCCTACTGCACACGCGTCGAAACGGTTTATGATAAAAGAGACGCTCACGTTCACAAAATACTAACTTAACACTTAATTAAGCAAGTATCTGGCAAACGTGAGCGTCACTTTCATCATAAACCCTTTAGATGCGTCTGCAGCAGGCACACAACACATGATGCACATAGGTTCACAAGACGCGCCGAACACATATTTAGAAATGACGAACCACACACATGACGGGCTACATACATGCTTCACATGGTGCGGCCTCAAAAAAGAAGTCACCGGCCGCCACTGTTGTTATTTACACTAAAGAAAGTTTTTTTGTGTGTTCAGCCTTCTCTATTTCTTTTAATACCGAATTGATTTTTTACAGGAAAGAGGTTGTCAAACACAACCTCCTCCTCGTGCAAACTTCTCAGCAACAGCCAACCAGGTGAGAGATTTTTTCCTATTGTTGGTAAATTATTTTTGCACATTATTTAAACAGTATGTGTGTGTTATAAAAAACTGCACTTCTGTATGCACATGAACATACACATGCCCTTCTCTTTCTGCAGTGGACGATCCATGACTTTTATGTAGAAGAACTTCAAAGGCAGGAGAAAATTAAAGAGAAGCAGAAAGCCCAGCCTTCAAAGAAAGAGGACGATAAAGGCAAGAAGAAAATAGTCACAGCAGAAACTCAGGTACGAGTGTTGTTTGCTCCCCAGAAAGCAAATCTAATTTGAACCTCATTGACATATGTGAATCAAAATTTTCTTGACAACTGATTTCAAGAGCTGCTGTTTGTGCACAAGAGGGTATTGATAAAGGTCCCTTCTTCTTATAGAGTGATGACATAACAAAAGTGGCTAAGGTGTCCAAGATCATTGAGCGTATGGTGAATCAGAACACATTTGATGACATTGCACAGGGTAAGTAATCATTTCTGAGGGTTTGAAATGAACTTTTTCATTCATCGGATGCATCGGATAACGTTACTCTGATTTTTATTTGCATTTGGCGGGTTGGTGGGTATTTATTTCAAACCCTGACTAACATTACACTAAATACTAAAATTCAAAATGCTGGGTTGTTTCAACCCATGGTTGGGTAAAATATGGACAAAGCCAACAATTGGGTTAAATTAACCTACAAAATGTGAATATTTGCCCTGGCTATGAATTGAAACAACCCAGTATTGTAGGTTAAAACAACCCAGTATAATTTATTTTTAATCCTGCAGAGGGTTTACCCAACCCAGCAATTTTTTTTAGCGTACACCTTTCATCATGAATTAGTGCCTTTATATCCTAACTTTAGATTTTAGGTACTTTGAAGATGCATCCGATGAGTTTCGAGAGCAGGAGGGCACTCTTCTCCCATTGTGGAAATTCCAATATGATAAAGCCAAATGTCTGTCTGTGACTGCCCTCTGCTGGTGAGTTTTCACACTGTACTTAAACAAAATGCTAATATGAGTAATTATTTCACTTTGTTTTTTTTGTGATAATCTATGGAAATAAACACTAATTGTTCACATGTTTATTTATAGGAATCAAAAATACAAAGATTTGTTTGCTGTTGGTCTTGGATCATGTAGGTTTATTTCATTTTTTTTCAAAAGAGAAACTTGAACAAGGAATCAGTTGTAGAGAAACCGATCAACTAAAATGCAATCCATCTTCCCCTTTAGATGATTTCACTAAACAGGGACGTGGTATGCTTCTCTTCTACTCCATGAAAAACCCCACGTACCCAGAATTCGTCTTCACCACACCCTCAGGCGTCATGTGTGTAGACATCCATGAACATCTCTCCTACCTGGTGGTTGTGGGTTTTTATGATGGCTGTGTTGCAGTGTACAACCTTAAGGAACAGAGCGAGCAGCCAGCCTATATGAGCACAGTCAAAACAGGCAAGCACATGGACCCTGTGTGGCAGGTATGGATGAGGTCATGACACTGGAGTATTGGTTAAAATAATAATACTAAACTTTCATTATACATTTTGTGAACTTACTTTCATTTACATTTACGTATTTAGCTGACGCTTTTATCCAAAGTGACTTACAATTGCTATATATATCAGAGGTCGCACGCCTCTGGAGGAACTAGGGGTTAAGTGTCTTGCCCAGGGACACAATTGTGTGTCACAGTGGATTCAAAACCGGGTTTCTCACACCAAAGGCATGTGTCTTATCCACTGCGCCATCACCACCATCACAATTAAATGGTACCCTGACTATAAACACATTTTGCATGATGTCAAAAGCGAGGTTAACATGGTAAACAAGTCTTCAATTAGTAGATTGTAAAATGATGTGATAATATAACAGAAGATGAGACTTGATGCACGCAGACAGTAGGTGGCGGTAATGGGTTTTACAAGAACAGTAATGTCTGTTCAGCCCTTTTAATGTGAATAGGAGAGTGACATAAGTGATAAACAATATAGAAAACATACAAATTAAAGATGATCTAAATAAAGATGATCTGAGAGGTAAAAAAGTTACAATAGTATTGACTTTAGTAAATTGTATTTATATTTCACAACAACCATTACACGCCATCGACCCAAAATACACTATGTGCAAAATAATTGCAGCCTCCACAGCTTAAAATGAGTATTATATGCTATTTAATGTATATAATGTTTCTATCAATGGATTTTAGTAGTAGAAGGCAAATATTAAGTATTAAAGGCATACAAGTCTTCATAGTCGAGGTATCATTTAACATAATCTTCTTAGACAATTGTACACAAAGTTGGGTAACAAAAGCAAAATAACCTTTTTAAAACTTTGACATTAACTGACTGGCTTTTACTGAATTTAACATGCATGTGACCACCATGCAACATACCAAGTATATAATTGAATGGCTGTAATAGTAGTATACAGAACATTAAGTCAGCATTAAGTATGGTTGTGCTCATTTCATTAACTGCTTATGCTATCGTGTATTACTGTATGTTTTGCTCTCTGTCATTTTTATGTGCTTTTCACTGCTTCTATTAATGTAAAGCTGCTTTGAAACAATTAACTATTGTGAAAAGCGCTATATAAATAAAATTGAATTGAATTGAATTTCTGAACATAGACATAGATTGGCATATGGTTGTGTTACCACTTTTGTGACTGTTGGCCTGGTAGATTTTACTGTATAATTTTGTTACATTTCTATTGGCAGGTGAAGTGGCAGAAAGATGATTTGGACAGTAATCACAACTTCTTCTCAGTGTCCTCTGATGGACGGGTGGTGTCTTGGACTCTTGTGAAGGTATAAATGGGGAGTATATATGCTTAATACATGCTTATACACACATATATATATTATAAGCATGCATTAAGCATGTATCATAAGCATTTATTATAAGCATGCATAACTATATATTAGGGGTGTAACGGTACGCAAAAATCACGGTTCGGTGCGTGCCCCGGTTTTGAAGCCACGGTTCGGTTCATTTTCGGTACAGTAAGGAAAAAATGCAAACATTAAACTGCAGGTTGTTTATTACTATAAACTTTTCTTACAATTTGTTTACACCTTTTAAACACTTTTTATTAAAATATAATGCATAACTATATATTAGGGTGTAACGGTACGCAAAAATCACGGTTCGGTGCGTGCCCCGGTTTTGAAGCCACGGTTCGGTTCATTTTCGGTACAGTAAGGAAAAAATGCAAACATTAAACTGCAGGTTGTTTATTACTATAAACTTTTCTTACAATTTGTTTACACCTTTTAAACACTTTTTATTAAAATATAATGCATAACTATATATTAGGGTGTAACGGTACGCAAAAATCACGGTTCGGTGCGTGCCCCGGTTTTGAAGCCACGGTTCGGTTCATTTTCGGTACAGTAAGGAAAAAATGCAAACATTAAACTGCAGGTTGTTTATTACTATAAACTTTTTTTACAATTTGTTTACACTTTTTTAAACACTTTTTATTCAAATATAATATATAAAATATATATAACATGAAAAATAATAAATAAAATACAACTGCAAAGTTCTTTTTTACATTATTTTATAACAGTAGGTAACTCTTTTCTTAACCTTCTCTTAAACTTTTTCTACTTAAACCTTGCACTAAACTAACAAATTCAATTCCTGAATACATTTATGAACTATTAGCCTACATTTTTGCCATCAAAAATTTTCTGTTTTGATTTATTTTGGATTGTTTAACTCACAGTATTGAATTGGCTATGTACCATCTCTGTATAAAAATAATATTACTGCTCTATGTGTAACTGCATAGCAAGCAACATGATGATACTTATTATACACTCATTTTGAGATTATTGTGCTGTCGCATTGTGACAATGATGTGATTGACGTGAGGTGCAGATGAAAAATCTGATCACGCCTTCCTTATTCTCGCTGTCACAGAAAGCGCGTCTCATGATTACGTAGCAACGAAAGACGTGCAACCTCTCACTCACTTTTGAAAGAACAAAACAGTGCGTTGACATGCGTTTAACATGCGCTTTTAGACACGACACGTAAACGTTTACATCAATAATCAAACGCATATACAACTAAGTAAATAAAAATCTTTCTGCGGGCCGAATTATGTTATATGTTTGACAGAAGACTTGCGCTGAACGCGGAGACTTCCGACACTTAATATGTTCGTGTGGAAACGCACGTATTATGTTCCGCACACAAAAGATTGCATTCGGCCTTTCGGTGCACTGAACCGAAACGGTCCGGTACGAATACACATACCGTTACACCCCTAATATATATATATATATATATAGTAAAAGTTGCACTTAAATGACTTTGGAATTTTTTTCTAGTAATATGTAAATTCATAAAATGTTTGTAATTTTTTTATTTGGTTATAGGAAACAAATCTAACCCCATACTTAATCATTTGGTTTTTAGAATGAACTAGTCTTTACAGATATCATCGACTTTGAGGGCGCTATACCTGATGGCCAATCAAGTATGCACAGCACAGGTATGAATCAACAACACGGTACATTGTAAACATAATCATGTTCTAAATTAGAAATTATTTTCAATATGTATTGACCGACCAGCCTTCAGGACCTGATCTACCTATGTACTGTATTATAGATAGTTTCAGCGGCAACAACATAAACAATCGGCTTGTGTGGCCCAAACTTAACTTCTGGTAGACTTCTGCATTGCATTAATAAAAACAGAGTCCTTCTAGACTAGATTATTACTGATAAAAAGCAAAAAACAAGTAAATTACCATAGTTTAAATCATAGCTAAAGCATATAAAAGGGACACTACACTTTTCTTGAAAATATGCTCATTTTCCAGCTCCTCTATGGTTAAATATTTGATTTTTACAGTTTTGGAATCCATTCAGCTGATCTCCTGGTCTGGCGTTATCACTTTTAGCATAGCTTAGCATAATTTATTGAATCTGATTAGACCATTAGCATCACGCAAAAAAAATAACCAAAGAGTTTCTATATTTTTTTTCCTATTTAAAACTTGACTCTTCTGTAGTTACATCGTGTACTAAGACCGACAGAAAAATTAAGAGTTGCAATTTTCTAGGCAGATATGGCTAGGAACTATACTCTCATTCTGGAGTAATAATCAAGGACTTTGCTGCTGTAACATGGCTGCAGCAGGACAAGTGATATTACACAGTGTCCGAAAAATGCCCTTGGTTACTTTCAATAGCAAGGGGACTATTTTCAGGCACTGCGTAATATCATTGCACCTGCTGCAGCCATGTTACATCAGCCTTGATTATTATACCAGAATGAGAGTATATAGTCATATCTGCCTAGAAAATCACAACTTTTAATTTTCCATCTGTCTGAGTGCACGATGTAACTACAGAAGAGTCAAGTTTTAAATAAGAAAAATATCAAAACTCTTAGGTTATTTTTTAGGGTGAGGCTAATGGTCTAATCAGATTCAATGGATTGTGCTAAGCTATGCTAAAAGTGCTACCGCCAGACCCAGAGATCAGCTGAATGGATTTAAAAACTGTAAAAGTCAGATGTTTGACTCTGGGGGAGCTGGGAAATTAGCATATTTTCAAAAAAAGTGTCCCTTTAAGTTCTACACTGAGCTAACGTTATTGTGTACATACAGTATACAACGTTAGCTAAAGATCCTCTTTTCGCACAGCGGTGATCCATGCTCGCCGTCATCTCGTGTGTTTAGAAAACATTTTTATTTTCGCCAAGGTATTTGTTCCAGAGATCAGTTAAGTCAATAACCAGACCGATAAACAACCACAGACCAGAAGTTAACTCCGGGCCAGGCGCATAATCAAGACAACTGTCATGCGTCTGATGAATCCATCTGTAACATACTCACTAAAGACTTTCTCTTTTGTGTGTAGCTTGTGGAACAGCTTTTGACTTCCATAAACAGATCGACTACCTTTTTCTTGTTGGCACTGAGGAAGGAAAGATTTACAAGGTTTGTTATCTGCAATCACACTTCTTGATTTTTTAAATATGCTATACAAAACTATCCCAAATTTGTGGTTATATTGGGATCATGCCTACATCCAGCTGTTTTCTTAGATTTGTGTGTTCTCGACTCCGGAAGTGTTGACTTCTTGTGTTTGTGGTAGTCGTCTCCTGCTGGTCAGTCACTGTTTATATAATGCACCTTTCATCAAGCAGCGAGGAAGTGCTCTTCTTAACTCCCTTACTCTGTGCTGCTATCTCAGCAGTACGGGGCGGCTTCGGATAATAACAGTCTGTCTACTTCTCTCTTGTTTTTTTGCTTTTTTATTATTCAGCCAGGGGTCGACCAGCCCTCAGACTATTCATTTAGGCAGGCCAGACACAATTTTCTCTGTTTCTGTGTATGCTGCATGTTGTTCTGTGTGATTTGTTTCATTTTAAACGACTGAGATCACATGCAAACACATGCCCTAGTTTTTATATTTTTTCTCATAATGACTTCCTTCCACTTCGACTCACACACCACACACACACACACACACACACACACACACACACACACACACACACACACACACACACACACACACACACACACACACACACACACACACACACACAATCCTATTAAATCATACCAAAAACACCAAGCAAGGGTTGCCCTGTGCCTGATTTATTGAACTAGGTTTGTACATACCATGGTAATGCCACAGCCTTTAAAAATGCAGAGGGTTTATCTTTTTTTTCACATCTGTAGGGTAACCACTGACTGCTAGTATCCTATAAGTACTATCACACCGTCATTCTATAGAAAAGGTGGAATTCGGGTGATGGAAATTTGCTTAAATGAACTTCTTTCAACATACCAAAACTTCTTTAATAGCATTAATTAACTTGTCAAATCTATGAATCCGCAAAACGGAGAGCTTAATCTATTTCTAACTTTTTAATAGATTTTAATAAAGAATCCATGAGTCATTTATTTGTCATTGGTGTTACCTGTGATTTAAACATTAATGTTGATACTAAATATTTTTTGTCATTACAGCTTGTGTATTTAGTTAAAGGTTGAGTAGAGGAATGATAACAGCAAGAAAAATAATTGATTATTAATATTTGTTTAATTAAATTCTTAATCGTTACCCAGCATTGTATGAAATTATTTGATTCTCAGTTTGACTTTTTTCTTTAAAACCAACAAAAACAAAAATATTCAACCAAAAAGGCTTTGATGCAAAGACTGAAATATCAACAATGTCTTCCCTACTGAAAAATCCAGCTAAGACCAGCATAAGCTGATGAGCTGGTTTTAGCTGGTCTCCAGCTTGGTTTTAGCTGGTTTTGCTGGTGTAGGAAGCTGGTTTTGCTGGTGTCGCAAGCTGATCTAGCTGTGTTTTGGTCACTTTTTAAGCTGGTCTAGCTGTGTTTTGGTCACTTTTAAAGCTGGTCTAGATGGACTTAGCTGGTCAGGCTGGAAGACCAGCTGGCCCACCAGCATGACCAGCTTTGTCAGGCTGGGAGGACCAGTGTAAACCATCTTAAACCAGCTAAAACCAGCTACCAGCTTGTGCTGGTCTTAGCTGGATTTTTCAGTAGGGTTACATCCCATATCAACAACAAAATATTACTAGAAAGTACAAGAAAATACATTCATAACACCAAAACTTGGTTTAACACCAATGACACAATGTTCAGTTCCGTTCTTTTTATTTAACCAGGTTAAAACTCATTGAGATTAAAATCTCTTTTACAAGAGTGACCTGGCCAAGAAGGCAGCAACAAATAGTTAAAATATACAATTATACAATATACAACAAAACATAAAACACACTCATAAATCACAACAACAATTTACCAAGGGGTAAAACATGTAATTTGTTAAAAGCAGCTTAAACTCATTTAGTGACGGCAACGTGGTGAGCTTTAAAGTATCCTGTAGATAATTCCAAGAGGAGGCGGCATTATATGTAAAACCTTTTTTCCCTATCTCTGTTCGAACCCTAGGAACTTTAAAATGCATGAAATCATTTGAGCGAAGTTGGTAGCGTCCGTTGGGGTTTGAAAAGTTAAGAGACAAGTAATGTGGATTAAGACTGCAAATCGACTTATAAATAAAACAATACCAATTAAAACGTAATGTAACACCAATGACAACATTAGAATATAATATAATAGATAATGAATATGATAAAACTTATAAACTTTCATAAAATTTTCCATCTTGTTATGTTGATCAGTTAAAGGAATAGTACTTAGGAGGTACCCGTTAGAGAAGTAACACTAATGACAGTAATATCAATGATGGTAACACCCATGACAATTTCCAGAAAAAAATAATATTTTAACAAAACGGCTGCCATTAGCCATGTGCTATTTTATCAGAGATGTAACAATCACATACGTATTCAGTATAATGTATTTTTATGTAAAGATCTTAACACTCCCATCTATAAAAAAAGACTAACACTAATGACATCCAAAAAAATCTTATCTCAAAATTCTTAGATATATCATGATATTTTAGACAAATAAGGTAAGACATCTCACAAACCTTTTGCGTTCCTCCACCACACTTTCACTGACCTCTTGACCCATGAAAAACTTCAAAGAGCTCATGCATTGTTTCAAAATAAAAGTGCTTTGGGTAGGGTAACACCAATGACATAAATTTGGGGGACAAATATTGATTTGATATTATTCATATTAATCGTGTATTTTTACCATTTCAGTGTTGTAGTAAATTCATACAGGGTAAAAGCTATATGTAAATTAGATTTGTTTTATAAAAAACATGGTTTTAAATAATAAGTACACCGTTCAACTTCCATGTATGATCAAAGGGACAGGCCATTTTTTAGGACCAGACATTAAAAATATTTATATTTATTAAATATATATCATTATGGGAAATTAACTTTTTTGTAGAATGACCCACACATTCACATTACCCTTGTTCATTTTCACCAATACAGAGCTCAAAGTAATGAAAAGTAAATTACTGATAGCGCAGTCAGTTTTCTGATTGCTATCAAAAAGTGCATGGGATGATCTTGTAAGCTTATGAATCACACAGGCACCCACAGTGTAAAATATGCAATAAAACTGGTAGTTTAAGGTTTTATCTTGTTTCATTCGCTACGTTGGAAAAGATGCGCTTGATGCTCATTAAATCTCAGAATTGCCAGCGATAAACCGCGGGTGAAAAACTACCATCTGTCTCCCTGAAGACTGACAGCCAATCTCAGCGTTCTTCAGATTTATCCCTAAGATTAAGCTCAAAGCCCTTATGTTTTAGATGCTCTGCCATTCTGTCCTGGAAACAATGAATGCAATCCATCAAGCACTCCTCTTGAGCTAAACTAGACAAACTAAATGAAACTTTTTTTTAAATGTGATACTCTTGATAATTTTTTTTTTAAATATCAATACTTTTTCTTAATGGTCTTAATAATTCAACAGTTTTACCAATGTGTGTGTGTTTGTGTGTTTTGCAGTGCTCCAAATCCTATTCGAGCCAATTACTGGAGACATACGATGCCCACAACATGGCGGTTTATGCTGTAAGGTGGAACCATTTCCATCCCAATGTCTTTATTTCCTGCAGTGCAGACTTCAATGTGAAAATCTGGGATCACACAGTCACGTATGTGCAGAATTCCCTACAGCATCTACATTTAATTTTCCATTGACTGCTGTCAGCAGCCTTTTTCAGCTAATCTCATTTCACACACATTACTCTTCCAATTACAATAAACAGACATAGCTTGTCAGTGTATTTATTTGATAGATCTATAGACCATTTCAAAAGATGTAAACAATACTCTGTAAAGAAGCACTTCCTGTTTCCGTTTTTTAACACTAGATAAACGTTGGGATAAAATAAACCAACAGAACATATAAACCTGAATTAACTGAAGTTAAACAAACATCTTAAAGATAATAATATATGTCAAATAAAAAAATAACCGTCACAAACTGTAACAGGAAGTGTCTCTGGACCAGTGTTGTTTTGATCATTCGAACTGGTCTATTAGGCTTCCCCTGTTCTGCCAAAAGACACCCTTGGGTTATCAATAATTACAATTAAGCTGTGTCCCAATTCGAAGGCTGGATCATTCGAAGGTCGCGTCCTTTAAATGTGATGTACAATGAATCTCGGGATATAGTGCTAGGCTGTGAAGGATCTATTTCTTCTATCCTTCTTGGCTTGAGAAACGAAGGACGCATTCTGAGGCTGCATTTTAAGCATCCTTTCGAATTGGGATGGCCTTACTAGCCTTCAGTCGCGCTGCTGTGACGCCGCCAGTCTTGGAGCCTTCAGAGGTCACAGCCTTCAAACTGGGACACAGCTTTGGTCTTTCATCCTTGCTGAATATTTTGTATAATGCTATGTGTTGGTTAGCACTGATGTGATTGAAGGAATAGTTCACTGTGATATGAAAATTAACTATAATTTACTCACCATCATGCCAACATAGACGCATATATATGAGCATTTTCAATTGTGGGTGAACTATTTCTGAAGTTTTAAGGATTTAAAGTGGATGCAGTACCCGCGACTGCCAGCAGAGAGCTCTTGTGCTTAAGCAACAGGTCCAGCCAGGGTCAGCTACACAAGATCTGTCTGCTGTCTGTCCAAATGTGTTTTACTACCATGGATCTATACTTCCTGAAAGATTTATAGGGTCTATAAAGGTTTGTGGTCTGTCCAGGCTGAGCAATTAAAAGTGTGTTTAAAGATTAAGTATATAGAAACAAGGAACATCCATTATGCCATTTTAAACAAATTTCACAAGAGCAAAAAATGTATTATTATTTCTGTATGCAAAAACTCAAATGTTAACACAGGAACATGAGAGATGCTTTTTCATGTCAAGAAACTGAGAGTACAGTAACTGCAGCGGCAGTCTCAATGGACCAATTAAATACTTTGCAGTAGTAAGAATAAGATTCAATAAGACTCTGTAAAACTCTTATATATTTCTCTCTGTGAATGACTGCACTGTGAAAGATGATGTGCCTCTCAAGTCTTTTTCTATGCCTGTTTGAAGTATAATGTATTTATCTAAGATTATTTGACATTATCAAATTGTCTTGAGCATCTGATTACATCTGAATCTCATCCGTGCCCACAGTAATAGTTTAATGAGTGAAACCAAATACGTGCCATTACCTAAAATATAAAAGATGGAGCACACCAGAAAGCTTTCAACACTGAGGCAGGCGGTGATACACAGATAAAGTTCGTGAGAGACAAAGGATTATCTGCCGTGGTGCAAAGATAAAAACGGGAGATATCCATTCATCCGTCATCACCAGACTGAGCAGCAGTCTTTTTCATTGGATTTATGGTACTATTGATTTTAGGTACCTTCTGTCTTCCTCATTTCTATGATTGCCTGGGGAAGTCATAATAATGTTGGTTTTAAGGAAGACTACAGATGGCTTTTTTACATCCTTGAAACACTACCCGTTTATAGTCTGACTTTAAACAAAAGCTTTGACTCTCTGCATGACCACTTTAAATTATTTCAGAAGAGTGTGTTTTGAGTAAATATTAAAGTTTATTATCTGTGCAAGTAACAATCTGTGTATTTGATAGGGCACCCATGTTTACATTTGACCTGAATGCTGCAGTGGGAGATGTGGCCTGGGCTCCGTACTCATCCGCTGTCTTTGCTGCTGTCACTACTGATGGAGAGGTAAGACAAGATTCATAACACTGAACCACAAAACCAGTCGTGAGGGTAACATTTAAATTTAAAATGATCATACATTTCATTATTTCAAAGTAGCGTTCCATTGATGTATGGTTTGTTAGTATCGGTAGGACAATATACAGATACAACTATTTGAAAATCTTGAATCCGAGTGTGCAGCTCAGTGTCGCGCCGAGTCTCATCTAGGACAACTCGGAGGTATCGTAAACCGGAAGTGCACATTAAATAGCGCGAGCTTCGTCAGATAGCATCTACTTAAAAATGTAAAATATACGTTAGCAGCCAATGTTAATCGTTAATGATTTGGGAGAAATATGATGTTATTTAATGTTAAACTATGTGAGTGGCGCTGTGTGGCGCGACAGGGATTTGAGCAACTTCCTCAGTCAAAGCTGGGCGGCGCCGGTATGCGTATACTCACAGAAAACAATGTGTTAGATTTTTTTAGAATGGCGCTGCGCGTCCGGTGTGCGGTCCCCTTTAAAGGCGGGGTGCATGATTTTTGAAAAACACTTCGGAAAAGGGAGTCGGGCCGAGCACCAAAACACACTTGTAGCCAATCAGCAGTAAGGGGTGTGTCTACTAACTGGCATTGTTGCAAATGTGTGTGGCGGGTCTATCGAAAGAAGGTCCAGATTCTATTGGGGTAGGGGCGTGTTTGTTTAGGTGATAACAAATGTCAACATTGGCTTTCAGAGATCATGCACCCCACCTTTAAGGCACAAGGTCACATTTGATACTTGCAAGATGGTTACAAGTTGCAGTGCAGAACAAGGGGATGTATCAGTTTTCCTTAAACAGAAAGACTATTTATTGTAAATGTTAAAAGTGCTAAAAGTTAATTTTGTCCATGGTTAGGAGAACATGCAAACAAATGTTGATTATAGCTAAGCTTTCATACATGGACCAAAAGCCACAAAATTATCATTTTGATTTCATGTGCTCTTTAATGGTAGTAATAATAAACAATAATAATTCAATAAAGGTAAAAAGCAATTATTTAGGTTTCTAAATAAGGGAAGTGCTTTATAATCCACACACCAGCTATTGCTGAAGAGGAAACTGAGACTATGTTCAGAATAAAAAAAAAACTACTAAATATTGCTTAGTATACATTGTGCACTTCCCACTGCCTGTGGTTGTGCAATCAAATAATAAAGAAAGGAGTAGATGTTAAAAATCATTACTGTAATTATCATCAGTTCATTTGTCAAACTGGAAATAGAAGGTCTAGTGCATTGCATTGTGGGATACATTATTAAACAGTATAATACAGACAGTGGACAATGTAGTATATCATCCAAGAATAGTACACCGTAAAAAAATCCTTGTTGCACGTGTTTAATTTTAAACAGCTTGAATTCATTCAAAGTCATTTCAACTTTTTTGACTAGTTAATTGCTATAAATTATTAAAATTAAGTTGTAATAATTTAAGCCTATTTAACTTTATTGTTTTTATTTATACTTTCTCCTCACTAGGATTTAATTCAAGTTGTTTAAACTTAAATATTTAAGTGCAGAAAGGATTTTTTTTTACATTGTACTGCATGAATACCAAAAAATGTTCACAATGTACATACTGCATATTTAAAAAAATTGTAGCATGTTTGAATGCTATTCAGAACATAGCCAGTGATTTAATATTCAATGTAATGTCAGGAAACACTCCATTCCTATTGAAGAGATATTTGGAGACACCCGCATACCCGCCCTTATAAGCATTATAATGATTTGTTAATGAAACACAGTAGCATCCAAACAGTGAGATTTGTGTCCAACCATATGTGACTTCACCTGTACGCTATAGCACACAAACACAAACAGTCTGCCCGTGTGAGTCAAGAGCCGTGACATCCATCCTGTGTCCTATCGCTACCAATTAATCTTACTCACACAGCTGCTCTCAAGCAACCGTCTAGGACGCTTTCGGGCATCACCTGTCAGTCTCAGGCTCCATCAGGTTGGACTGCCGTGCTGTGACGGCTTTCACTGTTATTTACTAACACCCGGCTCCGATGGGCTAAATTACACCTGCTCTCTACAGGAAGCCTATTACAGTGGGATCCTGTAGGCATCACTCTGTTTCCCAGCAAACACAAACAACTCAAATGCTGCTTTGGTGTAATATCAATGTAGGCAATTGGCGGACAAGATGAGAATGTAGTTTTTGTTGAAAGTAATAGGTTTAGTCTGGATATACATGAAATGCACATTAATCTTAAATTGCTCTAACGGCAACATTTCATGTATGCATTACCTGAATAAACAAAAATGGAAAACATTTATTGTTTTATATTATTATTTGTGGCCATGCCTGTGAAAACCAACTTAAGTCATTTTAGTGATTTACATAAAATCATAATGTTAAAGCATTTAGTAAAAATATAACCTAATATTGACTTAACAAGGTAATGGATTGAAATCAATGAATGGAATTAAACTACTTTTTTACCTTGTTGCTTCTAATCTCATGATGAGACTTTAGCCTGGATTTTACAGAAAGGGTCACATTTATCTCTTAAAACTTATATGACTTCTGTGCAACACAAAAGTAGGTACTTGTCAGGGAAACTTTTTGAATCAAAAGTGAATGGTGACCATAAGTGTCAGACAGAATTTTCAAGATTTTAGCAAATAATGAAAACCAGTCTTTTTCTCAAACAAATATATCACACAGATTAGGGAAATAACACACACATCATACAGATTATGCAGATATGCAATATGAGATTTTGCTTTGCTTTAGAGCTTAACTCTGGAGATGAAGATGATCCCTATCCACGTTCATCATATGGTGTACAGCAGAGCGCATTAATCCTATCCTTTGGATTTCTATAGATTAAAGGCTTACTGGCTTGGAGCAAAAAATTATGTTAATTATAAAAAAGCTTTTTATATTTGGCTGAACTATCCCTTGGGGTATTACTAACACATTTAATTTTGTAACATTTGTCATTTTTTTAACATTTGTAATCGTTGACATTTGTCCAAATAAAATGATAGATGCTTTTAATATTCATTACATTTTATTTATCGAATTTTGATATCAGGACATGACATAGGCCCTTAAAGGAAAACACCAGCGTTTTTCAATATTTTACTATTTTCTTACCTCAACTTGATGAATTAATGCATACCTATATTTTATCAATGCGTGCACTTTTAATCTTTGTACAGCGCCTCGTGAATGTGTTACCATTTAGCCTATAGCCCCATTCATTCCTATGGCTCCAAATAGGGATTAATTTAGAAGCCACCAAACACTTCCATGTTTTCCCTTTTTAACCCTTATGGGTTGTTGAGGTCATTTTTGGCCATTTTTTATTTTTTTATGTCTTAATTTGGCAACTTTCTCTGTGTTTCAGCAAATGGAATGGTTTTGGTGACAAATCTTATATTTACACATATTTTGAGAAAATGCTTTGAAATTTTTCAAATACTCAACAATACACCGTGGGCAAATTTACTACCCTTTCGAGTTGTTCGTGTACAAAAAAGTCGCTTAATTAAACGGCTGTAAAAATGTATCAGATAAATATTTTTTTTGACATTTTTTCATAAATCTGTTAATCACCCTCAGTACTGATCAAAACTACCAAATGCTTACAAAATTTCCATGATTTTAACTCTTTAATTGCCAAGTTCATAAGTGATATCACTAATTTGATGAAAAAAAAACCTGCACAAAATTACAGATTTTCAATATTAAAAGTGATTGTGGACTGGATTTTTTAAAACCTTTTTCACAGTCTTGGGCTTGTCAAAGATTGGTAAAAACATTGGCTTTAATGCATTTTTAGTTTTTGTGCAGCATCAGTTTTTATTTTTTTTCCCTAATTAGTTGTTTGTGGGTTTTTTCCCCCATTGACTTCCATTTTAACAACATTTTTTGATTGCAAAGCCATGGCATCATATAATCGTGCAATCTTGATTGTTGGTGGTTTTTCCTTTTGCTAAGAGGTAAAATTGGTTATTTTTACTGTTGACCATCATGTGCCACCATTAACCCTTTAGTAGGCCTGTGCAAAAAACAGAGCTTAATTTCTGGTAATTGAAAATTTCCCCCAAATCAGTGACACCACTTATAAACTTGGCAATTAAGGAGTTAAAATCATGGAAATTTTGTAACATTTGGTAGTTTTGATTAGTACTGAGGTTGATTAACATATTTATGAATTTTTTTACATTTTTACAGCCGTTTAATCAGAGCCGGCGCCAGACCATAACTAACAGGGGGGCACTCGGCTTCCAACGGGGGGCACGCAATAGCAACAATAACTTGCAAAAACAAGACATTAAAACAACAAATACAGCAAGCACACACTCATACAACTAGTACAGCTCATTTCCCATATAAAGTGCAAAAGACCACAAACTATGCGCAAAACTATTGAACTTCGACCGCGGCGTGAGCGCAAGCTAAGCTCCGCTGCGCTCGCGCTTGGCTCGACGCAACAACAAACCGCCCTCGCGCGGCACAAGCCATTGAAATGAATGGGTTTCATAGCGCAGCGCACACCGCGCCCTAGCTTTAAAAAAAGCTGCTTTACCATAATCACGTCGTAATGCTGTTAACAGTCTATAGCCACACTTCACATTTAAGCTTACGTAATTTAAAACAACGCTAACTTACCTTTAAAATAGCTGAAGACGGCGTGTAAGAACATTAAACTTCCTTAAAACAGTGTCCTGTAGATTTGAAAATTCCACCTCGACCTCTAATCTCTGAGTTTGAGCCAGTCTGTGTTTGCATGAAGATGAAGCAGGCGGTGCTGGTTCGTTCTAAATGTTCTAATATCCATATTTTACACGATCCATAAAATGGCGCGAAAAAACACATTGCTAGTATCAAGTAACAAATATGCTAAAGACGTAAGACGGGTGAGACGCGGCAATACATCCAATCAGAGAAACTGGTCTATTTTAATTAAAGAAAACATATATCAACTATATTTTCCTCATTTGATTACATTACAAATCATGAAACATTAAATGTTTAATTTATTTAAATTATTCTTGATATATATTAAAGTAATAAAAAACTTTGTAGGGGGGGCACAACAACCTGTTCGGGGGGGCACTGCCCGCGAATGCCCCCCCTTGACGCCGGCCCTGCATTTAATTAAGTGGCCTTTTTTGTACACGAACAACCAGAAAGGGTAGTGAATTGTAACAACTCACAAGGGTTAAAGACTGTTACATGAGTAGCACAAAATAAAACTTTTGTTTGGAGCCATAGGAATGAATGGGGCTAGCCTAAATGCTAACACATTCAAGAAGTGCTGTACAAAGATTAAGAGTGCACGCATTGAAAATAAAGGGATGTATTAATTAATCTAAGTTGAGGTAAGAACATAGTAAAATATTGAAAAACGCTGGTGTTTTCCTT
Organism: Misgurnus anguillicaudatus; assembly: GCF_027580225.2. Lineage (NCBI taxonomy): Eukaryota > Metazoa > Chordata > Actinopteri > Cypriniformes > Cobitidae > Misgurnus > Misgurnus anguillicaudatus. Next base: position 23,364,346 of record NC_073345.2, read on the forward strand.
TAATCAAATAGCTATATAATGACATTATATATCAATAGCATATGCACCTATACTGCTATGACAATGACTTTAAATTTAGCTTAACTGATTAGGTATGTGCCGTATCAGTCTTTGGTAGATAGCGTATATGACAATATTAAACTAGTATTGGAATTGATCCAGTTTTTTGCTCCTCTGCTGTTAGCCGACAGTCTCGACTATTTGTAACTGTCAAAAGAAAAACAAAAAAATTCAAGGTATCCCACAAATTCATGAAAATAACCATAGCTGATTAAATTGCTCATCGAGAGGTTCCTTCCGGTGCAATCTTTGCCACAAAATTGTTGTGTTAGATGCCGTGTTACTCCCGCAGTTACAGATGGCATCATTAGTCCTGACATGGTACGTGTCCTCTCATTGCTGCGTCAGCCACCCAGAATATCATTCGTCTGTTAAGACAAATTCACACTCACTGACTAATTATGAACCACGCTGCTTGACAAATATTTACAAATGAGGATCTAAGCCTGAATTCAGCTGCCTCTGCTCCCCTCTCATTGATCTGACACAGCAGTGACCACACTTAGGTGGGCAGCATGATGTGTGAATGACAATGAGGAGGATGGAAATTATAATCACACATCACTTGCTCACTCCCTTCTGTATAATTACTGTAGCCTTGTTGGATCGTTTTACATAGACAACAACTTTTATTTAGTGTTGGCAAAAAGTCACAAGGATAAGTTGCCTACCTTTTAAAACTGACTTCGTGTCAAGTCATTTAAATGTAGGTTTTGGAACAGATTTTTGTCATCCTCGGACCAATGTGTAATCACAGATGCTGTTTCACAGAGGAATTAATACACAAGCAAGAGTACTGTTTAAAGTTGAAGGTTCATATCTAGGTTTTGTGAGCACTAAAGTTGAAATGTGAATTCGGGCTTGTATACACACAGAGGCTCATGCACATACAAACATATATACATACAAATATGGTTCTCCTCACCAGATGGTCTAATTTTTTAACACCTCCGCAAACAAGATAGCACTCATACACATGAATATATATATATATAAAAAAAAACGCACACACAAACCCAAATGCATCATAAGCGCGCTGGCATATTTTTTGCAGCCAAAGTGAAAGAATATATTACAGAGGTGCTAATAGTGCTAATGCCTATTTCTCACTAAAAACATGAAAACAAACATAAATGAATGAAAATCAAATATAGAATAAAACAGCCTGTAATGCAACCGCTTTTCTCTTTTTTAGGTTCATGTGTTTGACCTCAGCATCAACAAATTTGAGGCTCTCTGCCAGCAAGCGGTAGTAGCTAAGAAGACCAAACTAACTCACATTGAGTTCAACCCCGTTCACCCAATCATCATCGTGGGCGATGACCGTGGCTATGTCACCAGCCTAAAGCTCTCTCCCAACCTCCGCAAGAAGCCTAAGGTAAAACATGCCCTCGTGTTATGTGTAGGCCTCCAAAGATCACATGAAATCACTGCAGCTCACTCGTATTCAGTATCAATTGTTAAAATCACCACTGTATCAAGCTACAATTTTTAGAAAGCTGTATCCGTATCTTTGCAAACCGATGTGTATATACGGCCCGCTGTGGTAGAATGAAAATCATATTTCATTAGAGCGTTATTGAGCGTTTCACTTTAGCTAAGTGGAAATGAATGAGAATGTTCCGGTAACACATTAACATAGCCCCTTGAACCGCTTCCCCCGTGATGTAAATTTAAACATTATTTGTTTGCCTTGCATTAGCCCGTAGAGTGACTTGAGACATCAATCAGCTAGTCTATACTGATGCATAAATTACATGATTGAGAGCTTTTCTGAGCAAAGTTTATGAGATCTGGTGAATGCTATCCATTTCCTTTTATCTCAATGACAGTTATTTGGGTGACCGTGTAGTTGTGCGTGACATGCATGCATGCTGCCATCGTTACTCACTGCACTCAGCCAATCACCTGTAAAGGTCATGTGACTCTGGTGCATTGACATCAAAAACAGCAGAAGCAGATTCCTTTTTTGCTTTGAAAGGGATAGTTCACCCCTCCCCCCCAAAAAAACAAAACATATCTGCCATCTACTCACCCTCATGTTTTCAAAAAGTTCACAAAGTTTTTCTCTTCCACTAAATACAAAAGAAGATATTTTGATAAATGATTGTAAGATAAACGAGTGGCTTTCATAGTAGGATAAACAAATACTATGGAAGTCAATAGGTGTTCTTACCAAAATATCTTCTTTTGTATTCAGTAGAAGAAAGATACTCATACATTTTTATAACAACATAAGGGGAAGTAAATGATGACATCATTTTCATTTTTGAGTGAACTACCCCTTTAAAGGGACATTCCAGTTTTTTTGAAAATATGCTCATTTTCCAGCTCCCCTGGAGTTAAACATTTGGTTTTTGCCGTTTTGGAATCCATTCAGCCGATCTCCGTGTCTGGCGGTACCACTTTTGGCATGGCTTGGCGTAATACATTGAATCTGATTAGACCACCAGCATCGCGCTAAAAAATAACCAAAGAGTTTCGATATTTTTCCTAAAACTTGACTCTTCTGTAGTTACATTGTGTACTAAGACCAACAGAAAATTAAAAGCTGTGATTTTCTAGGCAGATATGGCTAGGAACTATACTTATATTATGGCGTAATAATCAGTGACTTTGCTGATGTAACATGGCTTCGGGAGGCGTAGTGATATTACGCACTGCCCGAAAATAGTCCTCTTGGTTACTTTCAATGGCAGGGGACTATTTTTGGGCAGTGCGTAATAGTGCGCAACTTTTAATTTTCTGTCGTTCTTAGTACACGATCTAATTACAGAAAGAGTCATGTTTTAAATAGGAAAAATATTTAAACTCTTTGGTTATTTTTTTGCGCGATGCTAATGGCCTAATCAGATTCTATGGATTGTGCTAAGCTATGCTAAAAGTGCCAGACCTGGAGATCCGCTGAATGGATTCCAAAACGGTAAGAATCAAATGTTTAAGTTAGAGATGCTCCGATTAGCATTTTTGGGGCCGACTACCGATCACCAAGATCATGATCTGCCGATCGCTGATCAGTGCCGATCACAGAATAGCAGTGGAATGCAAATCTTTTATCTATAATCTAGCAGAGTTTGCAACATTTGTAGAAATGAAACTAACTATAAATTATATATATTATTGGTTAAATAGAGAATCAAATAAATAAGCACAACAAATATTTCTTCTTGCAAAGAGAAATGTAATATGCCTTTAAAAAGGTTTATGTCTGTTAAAAGTAATTAAAATAAAACACTTCACAGTCTTTACTGTATGAATTAAATATACACGCATTCGTATGAATTACAACAGTTCTTCAATGATGAGCAGAGAGTAATTTTATTGAGAGATGAATTAGGATACTGTAGCTTTAAGACGTGGGAGAGATCGTTCTCTTCACGTGCACTGATGACAGGCTGCTGTGTATGCGTGCGGCGGGTGTCCGCAAACAAGAGCAGCTGTGAGGAAAATGAAAGTTTAAACCTTCAAAACTTTAAAACAAATGCAAGTAATAAACTTTCGGCATGAGGATGCAATTGTCCGGGCTAGATATGTGTTGTATACGCTGTTTGATGGGGAGGTGAAGACGCCTCGCGCTGTTGACCGGAGCGCGTCCTCATAGAAAATATGCATATCTCTATAAAGGCAGAGAGAAAAATCCAAATCTGCACGTCACACATGAGCAACGGGTTACAAAATGCTCGCACTGTGTAAAATGGTCTCTAATTGCAGCCGCATCGCTATGATGACAAAAGTAAACAGAAAGATCGGCTCATGAGATCGGCAAATTTAACGAGTGCCGATCGCGTCATTTAATGCCATTATCGGCCGCTTACGATCGGCGGCTGATCGATCGGCGCATCCCTAGTTTAAGTCTAGGGGAGCTGGAAAATGAGCATATTTTCAAAAAAAGTGGAATGTCCCTTTAAGTGAACTTCAAAACCATTAGGTCACTAATGAAACATCTTAATAAAAAGAGTCCCTAGCTGTGACTGGGGCGGTATCTCAAAAAGTAACCCTTGGCACCTAAAGAGAGTTCATATTAGTACCTTTTAAAGGGTAATGAGCCAGTGACAGCTTGGGACCATTCTTCAGTGTAGCAACGCCCCATGCTCACATTATTGATTTAAACAACAAAATGAACACCATAAACATAATAGTGAAATATAAAAAATCTCCATACAGTATGGCTTACAGTTGTACAACTCTGTACATGAGATGATAATTTTCCACCTATCCTATTGCATCTGTTAACATCCTTCCAGCGAGCTGTGTGTGTAATGCATCTATTCATCTCTATTTCTGTCATTTGTTAGTGGCATATGATGGATCAGGTTTCTTTTTTAATTCTGTTAATGTCACCCCTGTGTTATAGAACTCAACTCTTTAATATCGTCTCTTGTGTTCTTCATAACAATGCTAGTTTTTCATCTATCAATTTAGCGAGATGAACTCACTGAGTGATCCTGTGCTATGCCATCATCTTACAGTAAGAATACGAAATTAAAGGGACACTTTTTTTGAAAATATGCTAATTTTCCAGCTCCACTAGAGTTAAACATTTGATTTTTACCGTTTTGGAATCCATTAAGTTGATCTCCGGGTCTGGTGCTGGTACTTTTAGCATAGCTTAGCATAATCCATTGAATCTGATTAGACCATTAGCATCGTGCAAAAAAATAAGATATTTTTCCTATTTAAAAACTCGACTCTTCTGTAGTTACATTGTGTACTAAAACTGACAGAAAATTAAAAAATGCGATTTTCTAGGCAGATATGGTTAGGAACTATATACTCTCATTCTGGCGTAATAATCAAGGACTTTGCTGCTATAATATGGCTGCAGCAGGCGTAGTGATATTACTAAGGGGACAATTTTTGGGCAGTGCATAATATCACTATGCCTGCTGCAGCCATGTAAAACAGCGATGAAAGGGGCCTCGCACCCATGGCCACCACCAGCCGATGGCCTTAGGAAAGCAGTAAACAGTAGGCGATATGCATTTAAGTGGATAAATATAGGAGGAATATGGCAATGGTATTTTGACGTGCCACACCTCCTGTTGGCAGCAGGGTGCATGAATATGAATATTGCCATGTAGATGTGTTCAGACCAGGACTCTTATCAATCATGTGAACTTTGGGACACATCAGACATTGCATAATCAGTGTAAAACATGTGACTTCCTGTTGCCAGCTGGTGGCACTATAACCATAAATGACTATTGGCATGTAGATGTGTTTAGTCCAGGACTCTATCAATCATGTCAAGTTTGGGACACATCAGACATTGTATATAATCAGTGTAAAACATGTCACTTGGTGTTGCCTGGTGGTGGCGCTATGACTATAAGTGAATTTTGGCATGTAGATGTGTTCAGTCCAGGACTCTATCAATCATACAGATTGGACACTGTATGCCTGAGTTCCAGCAACTCTCTATTTCATAGCAAAACATCAAACTTTGTCATGCCAGAACAGATACATATTTTAATGTAGACTTAAATCATTCGCAATGTATCATCACAAAGGCCTTAAGATGAGATTCGCCAAATAAGATCCGATGAAAACTCTAGGAGGAGTTCATTAAAGTATGACAAAAACTGAGCCAAATTCACAGAAATATTTAAAAATAGCTGACATCCTGTTTGGTTTGGAGCATCACTCCAAGAGACTTTTTTGTAGGCTTTCCATTTTACAGAAGCGTACAAAATGTCATACACAGTCCGAGGGCTGCTTCCTTAAATATTTGAAAGTGGCTCTAAAACATGTCCCTACAGGTTGCCAGCTGGTGGCGCTATGACTATAACTGACTATTGGCAGGTAGAACCTCTGTGCACGGGCCCTAATAACAAAACTGTAATTAAAATCTATCCTTTCTGAGCTTTACATACAAGCTGCTGTCTGTCACACACAGCTTGTAAAATCTTTAATTTGTTGAGATCTCAGTCGATGTGTTCTGCTTGTGAAGGTCATTATATTTGATTGACTGAAACAGTTCATTCTAATGATGCACAGTGTCACAGGTTGAGATTGCCGTGTCCCCTAATGCTTTTCATTAGCAAGATGTACTGTATTATAGACCTTTGGCTATATTTACCTTAGACAATGAAAGAATCAGAGACTGTTGGAGTGCAATGTGTGTTTTAACAAGACTGATGGGGGTCATTGATGCTCTTTCACATTGAGTCATTAAACTTCATAAGTTAACCATTGTTTGTTCAGAATAAGCATGTTTTTCTCCTAATGCACACTGGCTGGTTTTATTCGTGTGGGATAATGAATTTGAAAATGTGATATAGCGTTGTCTGTACTGTATAATAGTTATACTCACTTCTTTTCGACCTTAATACGAATAGACAAATACAGGTACTGTAAGCCGTTAGTAGGATAAAACTATTCTACATATAAGTATTGTACAAAAATTGCTTTAAATAAATAAAATAAATCGAACAACATTGAAATTCCAGTAAATAATGGAAACACAAGGACTATTTGACATCTATGCTTACAGACTGTGATATCATTGATTTAAGAGCTTGACCTTTGCAAGTTTCCAGCTGCGATAAGAGAGGTATTGGTCAGTGGTGGCTAAGGCCAGACATGTAGGCAGACTTATCCGTCTACATGTGTGCTGTTTGTTGAAGCAATCCAGTACCATTAAGAACCGTGGGGTAGCGTCTGAGATGGTGAATAAAGACAGAAGGGTCTAAGTTCAGGTTACCCAACCACTGAGTTCACTACACATCTCAGATTCGCACACATCTCACCTCCCACAAGCCTCCAAAATGCTCTCTTGTATCAGCACGGATCTCAATGACTTGGCTGTGATTCATCAATCACAGCCCAGAGGGAATTTGTTATTGCTTAGAGGTTGGACTTTTTTTATAGGATGTGATACTCGGTTATATTACTCTGTTATATTTTATTACAGTATCATCGATGTACTCTAAGATTTGTATCCTAAAATGAAATCCTTTTATTATACAGTTAATGTAAATATGTGTGATTATTAAAGGTGGAGTGCACGATATCTGAAAAACATTGTGGAAAAGAGAGTCGTGCCGAATACCAAAACACACTTGTAGCCAATCAGCAGTAAGGGGCGTGTCTTCTAACCGAAATCGTTGCTTGGGTTGCGTATATGTGGGGCGGGTCTATCAACAGAAGGTCCAGATTCTATTTGGGTAGGGGCGTATTTGTTTAGGTGATAAAAAAATGTCAACATTGGCTTTGAGAGATCATGCACCCCGCCTTTAAATCTAAAACTATTTGATGAAAAATTGTTACAGATTATTTAAAATTAAACTCACAGGAATTGATATCTTACTAAAACTGAGCACAGTCTGAGACATTCAACTCAAGATGATGGATGGTCACTAAGGTCTCAGGAAAAACAGCTGAGAAATGGTACATTTTCTTGGAGAAACAATTTTGAGATGTTCATTTGATCTCCATAGTGATTTTTCTTTCAGATAGGTGCATTTATATTAATCCTCTACACACAAATGCTATTTTTACAGAATTAGATTAATTACATGATTCAGGTCGGAATTTGTTCCATGACTTTGCAATCTCAGCTGCAAACTATTTCCGAATTTACTGTTTCACAACAGGCCTTCTCATCAAACTCTCCTGTTTTAAATACCAGGGTCACAAAATAAACTTTAATTTCCAGCACAACACTGACTGCAATTACAAGCTTGACTGAAACATTAGGAGCTCTATTGGCAAGGGAGGCACTTAAACAACAGTGAAATCTTTCTGTTCTGCTCTTCCTTGCATAAGATCTCACAATCATCAGCTACAGTCCCATTCATTAAAAACAGGAACTTTTGCATAGCACTTGATTGATTAATTAAAGGGATAGTTCCCCCAAAAATGATTTTTTTCATGTAAATACGTATTTCTTTTTTATTTGTATATACTGCACATTTTACATAATGCAAATTTGTACATAAGTTCCAGATGTATACCTTATTGTTGTTGTTGTTGTTATTATTATTACTTTCACTTATTTAAATGTTCTTCCTATCGTGTCATATACACTCACCTAAAGGATTATTAGGAACACCTGTTCAATTTCTTATTAATTATCTAATCAACCAATCACATGTCAGTTGCTTCAATGCATTTAGGGATGTGGTCCTGGTCAAGACAATCTCCTGAACTCCAAACTGAATGTTAAAGAAAGGTGATTTAAGCAATTTTGAGCGCGGCATGGTTTTTGGTGACAGACGGGCCAGTCTGAGTATTTCACAATCTGCTCAGGTACTGGGATTTTCACGCACAACCATTTCTAGGGTTTACAAAGAATGGTGTGAGAAGGGAAAAACATCCAGTATGTGGCAGTCCTGTGGGCGAAAATGTCTTGTTGATGCTAGAGGTCAGAGGAGAATGGGCCGACTGATTCAAGCTGATAGAAGAGCAACGTTGACTGAAATAACCACTAGTTACAACCGAGGTATGCAGCAAAGCATTTGTGAAGCCACAACACGCACAACCTTGAGGCGGATGGGCTACAACAGCAGAAGACCCCACCGGGTACCACTCATCTCCACTACAAATGAGGCTACAATTTGCACGAGCTCACCAAAATTTTCAGAATTTGGCATAAACAGAATGAGAACATGGATCCATCATGCATTGTTACCACTGTGCAGGTTGGTGGTGTAATGGTGTGGGGGATGTTTTCTTGGCATACTTTAGGCCCCTTAGTGCCAATTGGGCATCGTTTAAATGCCACGGCCTACCTGAGCATTGTTTCTGACCATGTCCATCCCTTTATGACCACCATGTACCCATCCTCTGATGGCTACTTCCAGCAGGATAATGCACCATGTCACAAAGCTTGAATCATTTTTAAATTGGTTTCTTGAACATGACAATGAGTTTACTTTACTAAAATGGCCCCCACAGTCACCAGATCCCAACTCAATAGAGCATATTTGGGATGTGGTGGAACGGGAGCTTCGTGCCCTGGATGTGCATCCCACAAATCTCCATCAACTGCAAGATGCTATCCTATCAATATGGGCCAACATTTCTAAAGAATGCTTTTAGCACCTTGTTATATCAATGCCGTGTAGAATTAAGGCAGTTCTAAAGGCAAAAGGGGGTCAAACACAGTATTAGTATGGTGTTCCTAATAATCCTTTAGGTGAGTGTATGTACGTATTGAACCAGAGCTCCTTGTGTGTGGCGAGTAAACCTCATTCTGATTCTGATCTTTAGAGGACAATCAGAAGGATCCTGTGTGTTTCACAATAGAGAGGCGTCTAAGTCCCCTTGATTGACGTTCTCGCCCAAATGTGCTTCTCCCTAATGACGCCGTCTGGTTACAAAGTCTATGAATAGGATTAACCTTGAGCTACTTATTAAGTCCATTAAAGATGAACATTCTGTGAATACCTGAAAATGTGCATTCTGCAGCACAAATGTAACATTGTGACATTAACGTTTGTCTAGAATTTTATTTAATCAATTAGTTTAATACTATCTGCTATCATCGAATGAGATTTAGTTCATTCCAGACTGTAACCATAGTGATCTTTTGATAAGCGGTCCACTGTTGACGTGTCTCTCCAGAGGAAACAATGTGTCACAGTAATCATCTCTGACAAATGTCATGTGAGATTAGCGCGAGTCGGATGTTAGCGGTTTGTTCCGCCACAACACGCAAAGGGAAATAACGCTTAGCTCTTATTCAAATCTTCACACTCGGAAGTGTTCGGGATTGCAAATGGCACCCCTGGGTCAGTCCTTACACTTCAGACACTGCAGACTCATCACTTCCTCTTCATTTCTCTCCCAGGAAAAGAAAGGCCAGGAGTTGCAGAAGGGGCCGGAGGTGGAGATTGCGAAGATGGAGAAACTGTTGAGTTTGCTGAGGGAGCCTGGGAGCAATCAGCAGAACTGAGGCGAGAGAATAACAAATCAACAAATACTCACATTTTTATATGTTGTTGAATATCATTATTACCAAGCTTTATCTTTATTGGTCAATCGTAGCATTTAGAGGTTTGGTTATAGCTTCAGTCTGAATTTAAAGTGCATACTAATGGATAAAAAGCCACAAAAGTGCGATTTTATGGGGTGTTGAAAGTAAAAATCTTTATGATAAAATTGGATATAAAAAAGACAAAGACTTTATATAGATATTTTTATGCCTTTATTAAACACGTTCATAAATATAATTTTCTTTCCTCTCAGTTAAAGATATGTTATTACCCTTTGCATAAGCACATTTCATATTACAATGTATCAAACCAGCACTCTCCAGCTCTCACACTTGATCATTTATTTGCATGCGCGTCCTAATTAGCATAGCATCCACTGCTAACAGGTTTCCTGCAGGTGTACTAGGCTTCACTAATGCTTTGTTAGGCACTACTGAATTACCATTGAGTGTCTCTTACCCTTTACATAAACCACTGCAGGCGGAGTGATGCTACTAAACACTCCCGCCAGCCCACACTCAACCAGTGTTTTTATATCTTGTCCCAATTATCATTACTAGGAAAACATGTCATCTTTATACGATGTAAATTCATACTTTTCAGTGCCTGTCAATTTTCGTAACTGGATGCTTAAGTAACGGCTTTTAATTGGTCCATAAGTAACACGTGGTTTGTAATGCCACACAAGCACGTCCAATTAGGCCATAAGTTTAATACACAGTTAAGTGGACCAAGATTTAAAAGAATGTCTGTTTACAATATGCGGAGCTACCCAACATGAAATAAAAAATAATAAAAACTGAGATTTATGCTAAAGTGATCACTTGGTTCTTAATTGCTCCTGGTAAAAATGTAAATGGCATCGCATGAATCACTCACTATCTTTGGCAGCTCAATCCCATTCAACTAAAAGTCTTTTGCAATCCCTACTTGCGCAGAGTATCTGAACTCCATCAGGTCGTCAACAAGTACTTCTGTTCATTTCTCTGATGTGCGCTTTCTAGAGTCAGTACCGGTACTCTCTCTTGGCTTGAAGGAACCTTGCAAGCTTTACAAAGAATCAATATAAGAACCAGTATGAGTAGCGCAACCAGGATGTTACACACAATGGCCACTACTGCAGCAGTGGAGAGTCCCGTAGTGGACACTGAGTCCTCACAGTCACATTGCTGCATAGCTGACACAGTGTCGGCCTCCTTCGGATCGACCATCAGCTCGAGATGAAAATGTGGTTCTGATCTGTGACCTGTGATTGAAGCCAGACGTAACGCTCAGAACTTCAAAGCCCCGTTTGTTGATCTCACCGTCACGCTGCCATCACTGTTTTTTCTGCCTCTGGGGATTTTCCTGATCTATTGATCCTGTGTGAAGAAGCGTGTCCTACTTTTCACATCTCTTATCTTTTTACATCAAGGACAGGCCGTTTGTCAAGCACACAGGAAGACGGGTCTGCCAAGAGTCTCCAAACTTTTATTTGAAATAAGTGTAACTGTAAAACACGGTGGAATTCTTAGCTTGTAGATATTTTCCACACTCAGATTGGTTTGGAGAGGTAGATGAGAATGGTTTTCTTTCGAAATGCGTCGGAAAAAGGCTGTTACCTTTTCTCGTCTGAAAAGAGAGAGGGAGGACACTTAGACAGGTATTACAAAACTGTAGATTCTAAATTATTATTTCTAACTGTATTCTACATAAAATCATCCTACCTACATAATCTAAAGAACATTCTGTGAAAATATTAGCTTTATATCTTTAAAAAGATGTCAATATACAAGATGCCTTTTTACAAGATGTAATATAAGTCTCAAGTGTGCCCAGAATGTGTCTGTGAAGTTTCAGCTCACAATGCCCCACAGATTATTTATAAAGCCTGTCCAGGTTGTAATGTCTGTACCTTTAAATGCAAATGAGCTACAGCTCCTCACTTTCTTACAAACAGACAGTGAGTGCTTTCAGTTAAAATAGATCTGATTAAAACAGTCTGAGACAATAGTATCTAGTGGACAGAGTACAACTCGCTGAGGGTGGAAACTATTGTAATGCAGGACTGTTAGTGGGCAGGGCTTTATCAATGTGACCTCACATTGATAAGAGAATCAAAATGCCAGTCTAAAGGGGATCGCACACCGGCCGAAAAACACATTGTTTTCTATGAGTATACGCACACCGGCGCCGCCACGTGGCGCCTGTCCGCGCCGCCTAGCTTTGACTTAGGAAGTTGCTCAAATCCCTGTCACGCCACACAGCGCCACTCACATAGTTTAACATTAAATAACATCATATTTGTCCCACATCATTAATGATTAACATTGGCTGCTAACGTATATTTTACATTTTGAAGTAGACGCTATCTGACGAAGCTCGGCTATTTAATGTGCACTTCCGGTTTACAATACCTCCGAGTTCTCCTAGGCGCGACGCGGCGCCGAGATGCGCGGCCGGTGTGCGTTCCCCTTAAGGGGCTAATCACACCAAAAGCACTATAAACGCTTGGAAACGCAAGGCGCGACGCACTGCCTTTTTTTTTTAAAAGCAGTGTGACGCGGCTTTTTATATTGTATTTTCAATCAAATATTGAAACATAAGCGCTCTTTTGCTGTTTACTGCCATAGAAACTTTAAAAAAAAGGGCGCTTGCTCTGACCTTGTTTGAGAGTGAGAGGTGCAGAAACACACAGGAGAGAGTGAGCGAGTGGAGTCCGGTTCTTCAAAGCAACTGTAAACTACCCTCACCACAGCATAAGGCCCGACTCTCCCCTCAATCGATTGGACAATGGAAAGACGCGAATGACGTCAGACGCTTCTCCGCTCTCAGCACTCCTTCAAAACCGCGTGCTGCGGCTGGCAGCAAAAACCGCAAGGCGCTCTGCGCACAAACGCTCTCTGCCCATAGAATATCAGTCAAAAAGGTGCCTGGAACTGCCATAAATGCTTTTGGTGTGATTGGCCCCTAATGAGACTGCTTTGGTTTAATGGGGATTAAAAAACAAGGAACGGGTGGATTTTTTTCATCGTAGGGTGGATGTGTTCTCACACTGCCAACACACATTACGTCCAAACACCTTGTAAAAGTGGATTTTGCATAATAGGTCCCCTTTAATATTGACTGAGTATAAGGTCATGTCAAAGATTGAAATCAAACTTTGATGATCCTTCTACACATCATTAATTCTACACATCATTAATTCAAGTTTGTCCCAAAATTAAATAGAATGACATTGATGTAATCATTTAGATAATTTCTTAATAATAATAATAAAAATGTATTATATGTCCTACAAACCTACAGAAATAAATTGCATTACACACTGTAAGCCCAGACAAGTTGATTGTAAAAAACATAGGGTTACACACTGGCCTTGTTAAACAAACAACTTCAAGTAACTTCAAGTTAAATCTACTTAAGATAGACATAAAATGGCTTTTTCCAGCAATATATCCTTGTTAGATTAACTAAGCATTTCCTGTTCTACAAATGGTCAGTTACTAATATAAAAAAATATTTTTACACATCTTATTTTAACATAGTTTTATAAAACTTGTAATGTTAAAGGGACACTCCACTTTTTTAAAAATATGCTCATTTTCCAGCTCCCCTACCGTTTTTTCCAAAACGGTAAAAATTAATTGGTTAACTCTAGGGGAGCTGGAAAATAAGCATATTTTCAAAAAAAAGTACAGTGTCCGAATTCTGCAATCTTTGCCTCTCAAAAAAGAGGCCACCTTGCAAAGCAAAGGTAACATCAAGCAAAGCAAAGGTTTCAACTTCACACAGAGACCTCAACAACACTTAACAGACAAGTCTCAATAATGGTGACAGTAATCAAGTCTCACGAAGTAAAAAGATGAGCTTTTGACTTCACTACAAAAATAAAAAGCAACAATGATAACAAAAACTGCAGTAGTATTAATAAAGATAACAAAAATCTATACAACACTCACAAATAAAGCAGTTAATTTATGCATGCTGCAATGCATGATGGGTAAAAATTTCTAATCCAGAGATTTAAATAAGCTAAAATAAATTGATTCTACTCAAAATTTCAAAAGAAATCATGCAATTTGTAATGGAGGACATTTTTCAAGGTTTAGGTTAAGTGCACTTATTTATTTGGGTTAAAACAAAATGAACAGTGGTTAACAGTGTCTTCAAGCAGCATATTAATATAACAAATAAACAAATATTTGCTTTTGAGTTAAAGTGCATAAATTTTTTTTTGACTAGGTGTGCTTCATTACATTTTGTTTTGCATTTACTTTCAATAGACTATTTGTTTATGTTTTTTTGGTGCAGAACTAATACGTTTCATTTTTTATTGAATTTTGCACTGGCGCTACAGTGTAGTACACATGATGTTGTCAGCCTCTTTCCTTTCCTTTCCTGCTGTGCTCAGTGAAGCCTTCACAAGCCTCTGTCTGGTTATCAACTCTGAAACTACCATCTGAATACACATTTCTTTCAGACACACATATGCTAATGCTTGGGAAATTTCCATAAAATGACATTCTTAAGTCAAATAAAAACAATGTCATAGAGCATGCGTTGAGCCTGAAACCTCTAATTCTGTACAGCTCATAGATTGTAGTAGGAAGCACCAGCAGACCCCCTCCTCCACAGTTCAGTCACGTAGAGAGGGGCACAGATCTGTACACTGTGCAGCGAGTGTCTCTGAAGAGGGTCTCCTCCTCCACAAGTACATTTACACATGAATTATTCACTCCAGCTGCTTTAAATGCATTATGGAAATCAAAGTATTACTGTGTATCAGACTAATGTAACACTCAAAAGTTTGAGTTCACTTAAAGATGAAAATCCCATCACTGTTTATTCATCCTCATGTTGATCCAAACACTTTTAATAACTTATGTTGTCTGTGAATATGTTCAATTTCAATTTAAAAAGTTGCTCAAAAAGTACAATCAAACTGGCTTCACAAAACATTTTAAATATCAATAAGCAGTAAGTTGCTATCGCTCATAAAAATAAGTTGACATTTCTGATTCTGATGAGTTGAAGTAATGTAAAAATGTATAGAAGTAGTGCATTGAAGTGACTTGCCAATTGGATTATACTTAAAATGTAATGTACAGAATGTTCATGCACACAATGAAAACGAGCAAAATAGACGCATGAAAGTAGTTCAGACTGATCTTACGGAAAGTCGTTTTATAGTCACGAAAATTTGATTAATTTATTCATGTCAAAGGCACGAAATTATGCTTTGGTTCGTGCCTTGAGCACGAATGTCTTTGTTGTGTCACTTGCACAAATTTCTATAAATAGTTTTCCTGTCCGTTCCACATCTTTCTTTTTCGTTTCATTTTATTGTTTTCTCATTGTTTTTTCCTATTTTCTTACTATTGTCGCTTGGGGTTAGAATCACTTTCTGTTAAATTTTTAGACATCCTAACCCAAACCCCAACTCCAAACAAGTATAGTTTTAAAAGCTGAACCCCAAATCTAACCCCAAGCGACAATATTTTAAAAATTGCATAAAACTATGAGAAAACAATACATAAAATGACACAAAAAAGAAAGTCGTGCAACAGACGCAAAAAAGAATTGAGGAGCTGTAGCTCGTGTTTTATTGCAAAGATGACATTGTTTAAGATGTCTTTCTTATGACAACTTGACATTAACTAATACATCATAACTTGTCATGGCAAGTTGCAGAGGTGTAAAAAGTACTCAAAAATATTACTCAAGCGAAAGTGTAAATTTCACTCAATTAAAAGTAAAAGTATCTGGCCAGAATCATACTTGAGTAAAAGTAAAAAAGAATTGTACTTGAATATTAAAAAAGTCACAGGAAGAATGAAAACTAGAGATTCTTGTTTAAGCTTTTAATCTCTAAAAACATGAAGTGAATGAACCACATACAATGTTTTATCCTTTACAGCTTTTTGTATTTAATTGTATTTCATTATCAAACTATAAGACTACTACATAATTTCCAACATGATCTCACAAAGTTCAATGGTATAGTCACAGAATTTTGTGCTAATTTATTCGTGTCATTGTCACGGACCTTTCTTTTTCGTGTCAGTTTCACGTATTGATTACTCAATTGTTTTTCCTATTTTTAAACCATTTTCGTGTGGGTTTGGGGTTAGATTTGGGATTTGAGTTAGGATGTCACTTTAACTATTGGCTTATACTATTTTTCCAGACTTTTAAACAATTGTTGCCTGACATTAGGGTTAGGAATTGGGTTTGGATGTCATTTTATGTTACAGAAAGTTGTTCTAACCCCAAACCCATGTGAAAATGGTAAGAAAATAGAAAAAACAATTGAGTAACCAATATGTGAAACTGACACGGAAAAGAAAGTCAGTGGTACAGACACAGAAAAATGCGGAGATCCGCGACAATGACAATGAATTTCAGTATGCAACATGCTACTCAAAATTGTAAAACCTTGAATTTAACTTAAATTTCAAGCTCTATCAAGCCTCTCACAGGCAGCCGATGCAGGAACAGAATTTTGGTGCATATCCGATAGGAATCCAATCACATTTAGAATGTGTGAACGGCCAAAAACCACATGAAATCTGTTTTTGATCATCCGTTTCAGGCTACATCCAAAGGTGGTTTGAAATCCTTTTCAAATTGCATTTTCGGAAATCTGTTTCAGTCTGACCGCTCTGATCACATTTGTGTAGCTTTTCGGTTACGTCATGCTGTCACGTCACATAAAACACGTCAGACGTCGAGGCAGATTGTCGTGCCAGCGCGATGTCATTGCCATAGAAACAGTGCACATAATCCGGAAAACAGGACGCACAGATCAGATCTGAACAGTTGTGATACACAATGTGGACAGTGAGTCTGTCAAATTAGATATGCACCAAAATCAGATTTGGATTGACAGTGTGAACAGGGTATTAGTCTTGATAGAGAGACTGCAAACAGCAAGGAACATGTCACACTTCATGTGTTGTCGGTTTCAAAGAAGCAAAAAAATCGTCCTTTTCCTTAGTGTGGTCCAAAGGCTCCAGAATAAATTAATAAATTATTTAAATTAAACTGGCCATCAGCGCAATTCAATTGGTTTGATAGAGCAAGGGAAAATAGATCTCTAAAATACAAGTACTTGTTGACTGTAAATAAAATTGTAAGGAGTAAAAAGTACTTTTTTCTTAAAAAATGTAATTAAGTAAAAGTATTGATTTTTAATTGTACTCAAGTAAAGTAACCCCCCCCCCAAAATAATACTTAAGTACAGTAATCAAGTAAAATTACTCAAGTACTTTACACCTCTGGCAAGTTGACATTACTAAGACAACATAACTGACCACTTTTTACCAGCGATTCAAATTAAATGTGTCATTAAAATGTGATTAAGTCTTAATAATCTGTTAAATCATTTTATAACAACATTATGAATATTCTTCAGTTCATATTTTTTATTAAAGTTTTCTCCAGGTGTTAGAGAAATAAATTCATCCAATAATAACCATACTAATTAAAATTTATAAAATTATATTTTATTGCATTTGGAGACCGAATGAAACCAGTACAATAATGGGTTAACCCATGCAGCGTCCATATGGCTGCAAAGTTAATTACATTAACTTTTACCATTTACATTAAATTCATTAAGTATTTTGTTAGTTTTTTCTTCTTTGTCATAAAATTTCAGAAGCCTCTGTGTGAGGAAGAATAAGTTCTGTTAGTTTTCAGTTTTTTATGTATTGTGCACATACTGTATATAAAGTAAAATCGTTTAAGGTGTCTGTTGCATTTTGTTGAGGTATTTAAAATTATTTGACAGAGTATGAGACACAGCGATCTTTTAAAAGTATACATACTGAGAACTATATTCTCAGAAGACGAAGCACTGCTACTTGGGCGGAGTGTCACTTATTGGGAGCAGTTTGCTAGCTGGAGCCATTCACTTCCAGACTTTGTGCTGAGCTAAGCTAGCGGGGGCTGGGTCAGACAGAGTTACAGCACACACGCAGATGAGAAAGGTATGTATGGACGGTGAATAAGCAAAATTCCTAAAATCTGGGCGTGTTCCATTAAGAGATCCTTCTAAAAGTTACACAATGCACCTTTAATTATACATTTTAATTAAGACATTAATTTCTATGTTTAAGCCATTTTAATATTGGGATGTACCCTCAATGTGGGCAAAACCTCAATGCACACACATCCCCTAACCCAATCCCTAAACCTATCCCTCACCTAATTCATTTGCTTTTGTAATTCATAAAAATACCATTTACTATATTTTTAAGACCATGTGTATGTTGTAATACACATCATTAAACACCTTTATACCAGAACACACACACACACAAGGTAAGACTCACACAGCTCATCCTTTATGCCCCAGTGGAGATATCCAAAATGAAAGCGTGTCTGAAAGGAGACATTGGAAAGATTAAAGCACTCTTTCACAAGGTTTATTTCCTGCTAGACTGAGTTTAACCTCTGCTCAAGAACATCACAGTGAGGTCCTAATACCACAATCCTTCAGCTTCTGCAATGTGTGGCTGTTATGAGAGTTTCTCCTCCAAAACAAAATCCTTAAATGAAAGACACTACATATAAAACAACCTGGGACACCCTTAATAAAGACCTCTTAACCTCTTTATAGTAACAGTAACAGCTTTAAACGGTGAATAATGGAGCTTAGATTCACTGTCCTCTGACCCAGCACAGGGGTGTGTTCTGAATGCTACAGTACAAAGTCTATTTGTCTGACTGTAGGAATATATTGGTGAATGCCATGGGTCTCATTTCTAGAAAGGGACGGGTGATGCTAAAAAGCTGTCAGGGGGAGATTAACATAGGGTGTCATTACAAGAGCCCCATAAAGAGGGTCATACAAAATTCGAAGTTGGTTTACAAAAGTGCTTGTCAACAATGACAACTGAGACACTTTGAGTGAATAGCTGGAGGCTATTCAGGTTGTCATATGAGCGTATGTGTGTGTGTGTGTGTGTGTGTTATCCTGAACTCATTTCACTTCACGAGTGGTGGGTGGCTTCCACAATAACTGTGAAAACCTCCCGAGGTTCTCCTGGCTGGAGCGGCTGTCTCGTTTATTAATATACCTGAAACTCAACCTATTTACCCACCCTCCTTATCGCTATCCTTTAGGAGTTTGTTTAGTGAAATCAAACAAATAAAGTGGGAAATGTACTTTCCAATTCAAAATATGTAAAGTACTGTGTGATACTGGACAGTGAAATGCCGAAAACATGAACATGTAGATTTTGCATGTGTTTGCATGCTACAATACAGACTGTAAGGACAGGTACATAAGATATTCTGGTCAGGGTTGGTGTTTATTCACATTGCAAACAAACAATTGAACTAAACATTGTGAAAATCATTCGATCCTGGTAAATAATTCTCCCCCAAAATACTCAGTATCTGCACAACAGGAAGTAAATATCCCAGCATTTGTGGGGGAAACGCACATACGCACACAAATGGATACCCAGAATGGCAGCTCTCCAGAGCCAGATGGAAAACCACAGACAAGCTAAGGGCTAAAAATCAAACAATTGCAGTGACATTTCAACAAATGCAACTATATTCAAATGACTGCTTCTTCCTATTAAGATTTTCACTTGGACCCTGTTTTTATTGTGGCGTACAGTAAAGCCATGTATAATATACACGTCAGTATTTTGTACATTGTAAGAACGTAAGGCGTGTTTCCCCTTGATTGTTATTATAGCTTGCAGTAAAGCCTAAGGGTATGGGGTGGGGGAGTCTATTGTAAATTCAA
This sequence comes from Misgurnus anguillicaudatus, assembly GCF_027580225.2. Taxonomy (NCBI): domain Eukaryota; kingdom Metazoa; phylum Chordata; class Actinopteri; order Cypriniformes; family Cobitidae; genus Misgurnus; species Misgurnus anguillicaudatus. The sequence continues at coordinate 23,384,092 of NC_073345.2, forward strand.
GAGCTGTTTCTAATAATTTCTTGAGAAAATACTGCCTGCACTGTTTCAATTAGAGGTCACATTGAAAAGAGCAACTTGATATAATAGTGGCTTTTACCAAATGGGTAATTTGTTTCTTATTTTAGTCATCTTAAGCTTGCTTAGTTTGGTTCTCTTTTCAAAGCATGCACGTACAGTAAAAAGTGTTTGTGTAGTTGGTAGAGCATTGTGTTAGCAGTGCAAATGTTGTGGGTTTAGGAGTGCATTGAATGTTCCTGTAGAATGTGCTATATGTTTAAAGGGGTAGATCACCCAAAAATGAAAATTCTGTAACTTACCCTGATGTTCTGAACCTGTATGAGTTTGTTTTTCTGTTGAACACAAAAGAAGATATTTTGATAAATGATGGTAAGCAGACAGTTGACGGTACCCATGGACTTCCATTATCCTATTAGGGAAGACAATGGGTACTATGAACTGTGTGCTTACCATCATACAAGAAACTCAGACAGGTTTAAGACAGCATGAGGGTATATATATATATATATATATATATATTTATTTATCTATTTATTTTTTAATTATAGGTAATACGTTTACATTAATTTCCTGTAACCTAAAATAACTCACCGGCATCCAGACAAATTAAGAAAATGCTTAGAGCAATTCAGTCATGATCGCCATGAGTTTCTCAAATAGGTTTTCTAGAAAAATTGTTTTTAATTTATTGATAAGTTAAAAAAGATCAGTGATAAACATCAGAAACTTTTTGTTTTACAGTATATTTTAAAGTTACACTATTAAAAACAATGGACAAAATATGTACCAAACTGTCACTGGGGCTGTACCCATTAAAAAAAGGTCCTAATATTTACCATTAGGTACAGATAAGTACAGTATACTTTTTGTGCCAATATGTATCTTTCAGATACTAATTTGAACCTCTGAGGTACTAATATGAACTCTTTAGGTTCAAAGCTGTGTTGTTGAAAGGGTACCGCCCCAGTGACCGCCTGGGGTACATGAAGAGTTTGGTTCCAAAAAAAAAATGAGTTACCACAAAAATCAGTATTGTATCAGTATTAAAAAGTACATTTTTAATTTTATTCAAAATCCGATAACCGTCATGTTATTTTATCATCTTTTCTCCCTTTTATCTCAAAACACAATAAACGCCAGTCCTCCTTCTCTGCAGAATGCAATAAATCCGCTCAACAAATCACAGCGCACCATTCAAAGCATTGTAAACAAGAATGGCTGCGTGTTGAATACACACAGAATCCTAGTTTTCCTCATCTTGTACTTCGTGATCAACAAACAAACGAAAACAAAGCAAAACTTTGATGGCATTGACAAACCTGTGGTGGTTTTCTGTGGCGGGGAAGAAACGTAAGCCATCAACATCAAATAATTTACACGAGAGGCACTCGGGCGAAGGAAAAATGACGGCTGTTGCTTGTCTGACAGCATCAAGCTTCTGTCATGCTAACACATTGACCCCAGGGGATTTTATGAAAAACTTTCCAATATTTTACTCAGTCAACGAAAATCAAGCAGAACTAAAACATTTTACAGCTGATTGCTGTCAAAAAAAGTTCAGCGACGACGTCCCAAGGATGACAGCAGCCATGACAGTGTTCTTAATAGTGTTTGATTAATGCCATTAATGTTTATTTTTTTAATCCGTGTGTACCGCTAGTCAACTAAATGAATATAACATGGCAAAAATGAATGCACATTTATATATTGATTCAATAGATTTATAGCATTTTGAAAAAACAATTGTCATGGATTTATTGCATTTTGTGGAAAAATAATCCGTTTTTATAATAAATCTTTGAAAATCAAATAATGGATTTGAATTTTTCATGTTATTATAACCTAAACCTAACCTATTATTTATGAACCAAACAATTCTTTTTTTTTGCCATTTTTGCTTTTATTTTTGACAGTAATTCAGGAGAGGACAGGAAAGTACAGGGAGGAGAGAGGGGTATGGGATCGGCAAATTACCACGAGCCGGGAATCGCACTCGGGTCGCCGAAAGTGCGAAAGCACCACATGTCGGAGCGCTGTCCACTACACCATCAGCCCCGACCAAACAATTCATATTTTGGCCATTTTTTCTGATGCAGGGTCAAAAAAGTTGGACGTGTGACAGAGTATTTCTGTGCTGAAAGTTTCAGAAGGTTTTTTTTCGAACATGGCTACATCTTACGTACCATGTTCATATTTCTTTTATAGGTCATTCCCCCAGGAAAGCATGCCCACACGTCAATCAGTCTTTATCATAACTTTGTTTTATATCAAGACTCAACAATGGCACGAAAGAAGAAATGTGTTTTTGGATGTAAGGGGAAGAAAGCCTTGTTCAGCTTTCCAAGTAAGCCAGCCTAATGGAAACAATGGATATAGTTTGTTTATCCGTGGTAGCAGCGACGTTTTGCGTGTGTGTTTGTTTAATGCTGGATTTCGTTGAAAAGTTCCAACTGGGTCACAAGTCGCTGGCAGTAAGTAAGACTTCTGTGTTATGTTGGACATCAGCGTGTAAGTGCATATAATAAACGACACAAACAAATAGTGAGTCCAGAGTTCCCACACCTTAGTTAACTTCAAATTCAATGACCTTTTAAGGACTTTCCAGCTCCAAAACCCTCAAATTCCAGCACTAAATGTTGGGACACATTTCAAGTGAGAGCAAGGTTACATTGTGTTACCTTTTAAGATACATTGTTACAGTTCCCTTTCGAGGGAACTCGCGCTGCGTCACTGCGGTGACACTTTGGGGACGCCTCCAGGGGTAAGTGCATCTGAATGTGTATATATCAAATTCAACCAATGGTGAGGCTTAACGACAAAGACAGGGTGACGCGGGAGCCAGGAAGTTTATCGCTATCTGAAATATTGCCAAAGACGGCATTACAGGGACGCATGAATTATGACGCAGCGTCTCGTTCACTTCTCAAGGAACAACAGTTACATACTTAACCCCAGACATTTTCATTCGCAAACACAACTATGCAAAAAAGCATTTTGGTACGAATCAACATTTGCGTACATAAGATATAAGCATTTAAAGTGAACGGTTTAGCATGTGTGCTTGCAAAGTCTCAAATTTTTATGATATTGTCCAACACTACACAGGGAATGAAAACTTCTTGCATAAAATAGATTCAAGCACTTTCAATGACCTGTATTTATATTATCAAAAACTCCCCAGGGCCTTAAATTCCCCCCCGATACACAAACTTTCAAGGATTTCAAGGACCAGTGGGAACCCTGTGAGTCATAAGTTATCCAGAGATAGTGGGTTTGTGTGTGTTGCTTGCTTGTGACTCGCTCCTCCCGCGGCACATCCCAACGGGGTTGTGTTTTTCAGGAGCATTCGCTAGAGCTGTCTTTTATAAATCTGATATAAAGACTCTTTGGAGATATGAATGATGTAATACTACTCTATAGGTACTCAAGATTAACATCAGATGATAAACTTTAATTTATTTTTTAACAATTTAACATTTCTTTTTTTAAGTACAACTTTGTAATTTATGTTAAAAAAAACATTTAAGTTATTTTGAATAATGTTAACTGCAAATTTCATTTTACTCAAAACAAATACAGCTATTTTTTCTAAAAACTTATTCCTAGAGAAAACCCATTTCTTTTTAGGTTTTATATGAACTAAACAGCTCTAAAGATTCATCTTTGTATTCAAAGAGTGAGATGCCTCATTCTACACAAGGTTGTTTAACAGCTGGTACCAGACCGGCAGGCAAGGAGGGCAACTCTACAAGGCAACATGATGTTTAATGAAAAACATCAACTCATCAAGCCAACTCATTTAATACACAAACAAACACCACCCGTCCGCCAACACCTGCACCGACACCATTCCAGAGCGTTCCACATCCAGTCCATCAGCGTCCCGGTCTGCCGGGATTTAGTCTTGTTGTTGGCTGCCATCACATTAAGCCATTAGGGAGAGTCAGTTTGGCACACAGCTCATTCTGTTCTCAATGCATGACTGGGTAGCCATCCATCTGAGTTGATTTTCTGTGAGTCAGTCAGCCTGTGCTGGGCTTGCTGTCTGTTTTCTCCCCTCGTTTGACACACAAACATCTGAAGAACTGTGGGGATGGCAGGCAGCATCTGCGCCCAAGGACCGTGGGCTTGCATGAAGACATTATGATGTGAGCCAGACTCAGCAAAGCTCCATTACAAGACTATTACATTGAGTAATAAAGCTCTGACATTTAAAAAGAAAGACGGACATACGGCAGATTTGAATAAAGGTCAAAGCTTGACATTAAATTCAGTGCTATCCTCCTTGGATGAAAATGCCACGTCGTATTAATATTGTTCTCCTGTAACCAACGAGTCTGGATGTTTAGATGCACAGGGGTGGAGGAGATAAAAGTCAGGTCCCAAAGCAGCACTTCCATCTGTTATAGTCTGGACAGATTTATCAAATGTGTTTTGCATACAGATAGGAATATCAGTTTGTAAATCAGCATTCAGTTAAACAAGCTTGCTTGAGCAGAGCTCATTCATCGTGTCATTTAAAGGAAGTTATGCCAAAAACATACAGCTTTTATGCATTTGGCAGACTCTTCAATCCAAAATAAAAATGAACTACTGTTTAATTACAGTAAAAGTCTAGTTAACCATGTTTTTGGCATATTGTGTGGCTACAAAATCAAGGTTATTTTAGCAAAACCATGGTTAGTTTTGTGGCAATCATTTAATTATAGTATAATGTAATAGCGTTGTTATCAATACTACTGTACATGTATGTGTTCCTTTGTATCGAACCAATGACCTTCATGTTGCTATTATCCTTGCAATGCTCTACCAGTTGAGCTACATGAATATAAATCACGTTTTGTTGTACATCTGTGCCGAGACGACCATGCGCACGTGCACTTACAATTACAGAAGCGCAGACGCGACGCAAGAGCGCGTGCAGGTGCCGTCTCGTACGATAGTTGCTGATTGATTTATGAGGAAAAGCAAATGTGTAGTGTTAATATAGATAAATAAATACCTCATAACTTTAACAACAGACCTATGACTGTACACTTTTTATATTTATAACTCTTACTAAAGAAAAATAGCCTGCATGAAGTCATAAATTTGAACCTGTCGGTTGCTTTGAGCAGCCGCGCGCGACATAAACAAACAAACCCTGTAAAGCAGCTTGTTTGTGATGTTACAGTGACTGTGCGGTTTGAATCATTTGTTTTGTAAAGACCTTGACTTGAGCTCACAGACTTTAGCCTACATTTACCTAAATCTGCGCAAAAACGCGCACATATTCACAAAGAGAAGGTCAAAATAATGTAGCAATTTCCGTATTCACTCCCTTCATAATCATTGAAATAATCACTCACCCAGCTCTCGTGATGTTGATGTGGCCGTTCAGTGAGGTAAACTGGTCCACGCTGCTGGTCTGAATGTTTTGGTCCATGTGTGTGTGAGAGACAGCAGCACTGGTGATAGATCAGATGAGCTCCGCTGACGCGAGTGCGCGATTCGATACACGCGCTAAAGATGATCCAGGGAACGCGCATTCATTAGACGGGTCAATAATAGGCGAACTGCAAACTGTCTAATGGGCGATTCTCTGAATTGGGTGCCCTTTAAGTCCCCCAAACTTACTTCAAAGATTTTCAATTAAAGGAAATCACAAAATGCATTTTAACGCTGTCAATCAATAGAAACAGGTGCCTTTGCATTATAATGCAAAAAAAAAAATGCTTTTATTTTATTTTAATTTATAGATATGGGTTGCCTAAGAAGTAGTAGACAACAAGCATGCTTGCATGTCCTCACTAACCATCATTACATTTTCATTGAATATTAAACAACTGCAATTAATGCAAAATAGTTACTGCTAATATGTGGGTTTACTTTAACTAAAATATATATAAAAATGCATTAATTATATATGAAATTGCAATACTTATACACGTCCTCCAGTTTGTTTTCAACCCCGTCACGCCATACTATTTACCCCCCTATAAAAATAACGGATCAATCTCTGTGGCATCACACCCAGAAAGTGATATCACACAAGTCTCTTGAAGAACATGCTGCAAAGAAAGGCAAGTGTCAGAATCTTTTCTTACATTTATTTAATGTTTTTCACTGTCAGATCAAGATTGTCAGGCTCAACATTTCAACTCTGTTGTATTACTAAATGATAGTAAACAACGGTTTAAGAAGAATTAAATGATAGTTTTGCAAAACATTAAACTTGTATGATTTCCTAAATGCCATGTGATGCTACTGTCTTAGTTAAGTATGGAGTTACAGCTACTGTTAGCCAAAAACTTCAACCCCGTCACATTCAACCCCGTCACATTTTTATTATAACAGGGTTGAATCGTTGTGACGGGGTTGAATATTTGACACTTTTTAGTAGAGTACTCAATTGTAGACTTGATATATTGTGATGTGACCTGTTAGAAATAATCGATTATGGTATTTTATGTTCAATAAAAACAAATGGAAAGATCGATTGATGTTTGTGATCAATTAATCCTTAATGCTTTTGATTTAATGTTAAATACTTACTAAAATGTTTGTTTGTTTTTGCCAACTTTAATAAAATACAATTTTATTGAATATGATATCATTAATTTTACAGGTAAGAAATCCATGCTATATTAAATAATGATCATAACTTCAACCCTGTTATCATTTTCAACCCCGTTATGCTGAGTTCAACCCTGTTATTTGATCGTTTTATTAATATTTTGGTGATAAAACGACAAATTAGGTCAATGTTTGTTTTGCTGTATGCAGCATTTACAGGACAGTCTGAAAAAAATGAAAGCCTGATTAAATTCTAATGTTAATGCATATTTTGTGATAAGATATGAAGACCAATGTTAGATAAAGTTTTCGTGACCTGATTTGGTATTCAAATGGTGAGTATTAAAAAATAAAATTCTACTTGCAATAAATGATATCAAACAAGGGACATCTCATTGAAAAGCTTCTACAAGAATTTACTTGAAAATCTTTTTAAATCATATTTAAACAGGGTCCAAGTTGTCTGTGACGGGGTTGAACTCCAAAACAACTTTCAGTAAGAAAAAACACTAAATATTGATTAGAATTTCAGGCCTGAGGTGGGAAAATGTATTTTCTTAAAGGTTTGACTAATCCACTATCACATGAAATGATCAAAAGTATAACTATTTAAGGTATATATTAAAAAAAAAGTATGACCCAAAAGGCACCCATCTCAGAGAATGACTCATTAAGGAGACCTTAGGCTGTTAGAAATGCATATACGATAGATATTGGTGAAGCTCCAGCACTTTATATAAATTAACTGCAAGCAAACACCATACAAAACAGATGTCCACCCTGTCATGAAATTTAAATGTAAATTTTCATGACAGGGTGGACATTTTTAGCTAAATTATGCATTTAATAACACACGAAGTAGCTGCAGTTATAAAATGGTTTATTATTGAAGCTGACTGTGCACTGTTTAAAATACATATTTTGTTTTTTTGGGAAAGTTTAATGTTAATTAACATTTCACAATGACAGGGTGGACATTTTAAGGTTGACACCAGGCATCTACAAACATGATACCTGTATGAAAATAAGGAAAATTAAGTGTAGATACTTGTACTAGATACTGTGTGTGCATTACTATATGTTTTAACCTCTACTGAAGAAAGACCAATGGGGTGTCGTGTCACTGACTACATCAGTTGGTTTTTTAAAGGGCGTTTACCCCAAAATGACAGGGTGGACAAAATGCTTAATATTATTATGAAAATTGAATATAAATTATAAAAATGACTTGTTTTATCAAATAACTTGTTGAGGGCAATAAGAAAAATCAAAAGGTTTTTGAATTATATGTAATTTATTCACTTTTTACACTCACTAAAGTTAGCTGAGCAGTGTCTGGGACATGCCAAAATCACACCCAATTAAAGAAAATGGTATAAAATGGGAAAAAAAACATATTTCATGAGATTTATCACTGAACTTGTATAAGTGTAAATGTTTGGCCATTTATAATAAAACCTCAGAATTTCATTATTTGGATTATATTCATGATGACTGAGTGATTCTGATGAGGACAGCAAAAGGCACTCTATAGTGATATTGACCCAGTAGGCATACATCCAAGTATTTACTGTAGTAAACTGTAGTAAAATTTCTTGATCCTAGTGTGTTTGAACCTTACCTTAGTAAATATTAAAGTATATTACCGTTATTACAGCAATATTACAGAATGATGTATTGGATGTATAGTAACAGTGCAGAAATTACTTTAATATAATACTACTACAGTATACTACAATTAACTATAGAAAATACTAAATTGTGGACTAGATCGGGATTTATGCTCACTACTTATTTCACATTAGTGACCACAATATATTGTATCTTCTCTCACAATTGTCAATACTTTTATCACTTTAGTACTTGCACTTCAAAAAATTATTTTCAAGAAAAAAATGTCTCAGTATTTTGTCTTGTTTTCTGTAAAAAATATCTAAAAATTCTTAAATTAAGATGCTTTTTCTTGATGAGCAAAACGACCCAGGAAAATAAGTCTAAATAGTTTTTAGACTAAAAATATCAAATTTAAGTGATTGTGTGCATATAAGCAAAAAAAATCTGCCAATGGGGTAAGCAAAAAATCTTGAACGTTTTTCTTAAACACTAAATTCAAGAAAGATTTGCTTACCCCATTGGCAGATTTTTTTTGCTGGTTTTATGCACAAAATCACTCAAATTTCATATTTTTGATCTAAAAACTAGACTTATTTTCTTGGGCCGTTTTGCTCATCAAGAAAAAGCATCTTAATTACATTTTTACAATTACATTTTTACTGAAAACAAGACAAAATTACTACGATTTTTTTTGCAGTGCGGTTCATGTAATAAAAAACCGTGGGACAGCATTTCCATGTATAAAACATACATTTACCTTCTTGTACCAATTCTCTGTGTAACTGATATTATCAAGGTCAATATTTTTCATCATGTCTTTAAATTCTTAAATCAAGTTGATAAGTAAAATGACCTAAGAAAATAAATCTAGCTTCTAGACAAAAAATATACAATTTAAGTGAATTTTTGCTTAAAACAATTTTTTTCTTGAATTAACTATTTAAGAAAAAAGTAAATATATTTTAAAGATATTTTTTCTTTGGCACATTGGCAGATTTATTTGCTTGTTTTAAGCACAAATTTACTTAAATTGTATTTTTTTCTTCTAAAAACTAGATAATTTTTCTTAGGTCATTTTGCTCATCAAAAAATTTTAAGATATTTGTACCTAAAACAAGACAAAAATACTAAGTAAGAAAGTCATTTTTTGCAGTGAAGTCAGGTGTTTCTATATAATAAAAAATCAGGTATCTTGGCTCCCCCTAGTGGCCAACATAAACAAACGCATCACATTATCAGTAATATGTTGCATTGACCAATTCAATGTACACGTTCACTTCACTTTAATATCTCATATATCTATTTGAACAAGAGTGACAAAGACACAAATAGGCAAAAAAGAAATATTTATTTCATGATAGACTTCAGATTTGTAAATTACTGACCATTCAAAATGTACACAAATCCATGTTTTTAAATCTTTTCAGGATCCACGGACAGCAGTTGTATTATCCATCACCACATGCAATGGGTTTTCATCCACTACACAAACAGGCAGTAAATCCCCTAAGCCAGTGCTATCTTGACCTGAGCCGCACTCCTCCATCACTATGGACAGCTGTACTCAAGCCTAGAGCCCAAACCATTGTCGTATATCATACGAGTCCGACACTCTCCGTTCACTTTACAGCGTCAATTTTATGATAGGCGGCAACAGCAAGAAGTGTTTCTGAAAATACGCTGTGACAGACACATCCATGCACTTACAGAGTTTACAGGTAATGTAAGGACGATGCTCATTGTGTCAAGGTTTTTCTCCCAGAGGTAAAAATAAGGACATCTCTCATCTTTAAATAATATTACATGTACAGTCCAGGTCTGCGGTGTGGTGTCTCTGGACAGATAAAGTGCACTTGATGGCTGAGGTTCTTGAGCAGTGACGATCACGGGAATTCAATACAGTATGTTGCTCTGTAGCACCAAGCGACCACCAGTCAGTCAGTAAGGCAAGATACTGTCATGTGGCAGGCTGCAGATGAGAAAAGTTGAGTTTGGCGTGGTAAAGTAAGTGTATGGGACAGGAGATCTCACAGAAACCTCTGGGCTTTCATCAGTGCACAGAATAAGATCCTGGAAATGAATCACAGAATCTTTTTTCTGATACTCCATTGCATGTTTGCATCCTCTTTGAATGGGAAGATGTGATGATGTTTGCATCTCTTTTTTTATATGTATAGACAGCCATGACAGTCATCTTTTGCAAAGTTGTCACAATGGCTAGACGCGTTCAGTTCTTTGTCTTCCGATCAGGTCATTCAGTCTGATAGATGTCTCGTCTGATGTTTTGCCAGCCTTTCTCAGGATTGTGAGAGTGCGGTGCCGCAGAACTGGGTGACAATACTGCAGCTATACATAAAACAGACTCTTGAGAGTGAAGAAGACATGTAAAGGCACCGTATTTTTGGACAGGGCAGATAAACGAGTGTGAGTGTGTATGTGCAAGACAAATCTGAGCTTCATCTCTTTACCTCCACCTATAAAGGCATTACACCAATTACTAAGGCAAATTCTTTCTGTAAAGAAATGCAAAGTGCAATTTTCTGCTCTTGTATATTATTTGCACTGCTGCCGCTGCTGCTGAACGAACGTTCAACATTGCAATAAAATCATAGATATTTCTCTTTAATAAATTATAAATTTATTTTTATAATTATATCCCCACACCCTGATATACCCCAGTGGCCGACAGCCCACATATTTCAGGTATTACTGTACATCTTAAAGCCATGCTAATCCCTTTGGCCAGTCCAAGGCAAAGTTCTGCTCCGTTCACAGCTTTTCCTGCCTAACCCCATCTGACACTGAGAACGACCAGACTTCACAGAGATCACGCAGACGTTTTAAGAAAGGAAAAAAGCATATTTGTACACGACGATAGGGACAGAAGTACAAATACTCGTTGTAAAATTTGTTTCCAGCAAAAAGTCTTCCACAAGGTGTTTCAATGGAAACCAAAGGGTCCTCCCAGAGGGATGCGGATCAGAACGCAATCTGATTGGATGATCTCTGACCCCAGAACTTCACTGTACCCCTTCTTCATCGACATACGTAGAGGGAAACCACCCAATCTAATGGAGAATATAGATATATTTAGTTTATATATGGAGTCAAAAACAACACCTGATACATGTAGCAATCACACATTTTATTAAACACACTTATTATTTTGTTGGCTTTAAATGTCTCTAAACTTTTTAATTTTCTTTTATATTGGATCTTTATTATTCCGTTTATTTTTTATTTTCTTGCTGTGTTTTATTTCTTTTGTTCAGTTTCTTATGTTATTGTACAGCACTTTGGTCCACTACGGTGGTTTTAAAATGTGCTATATAAATATAGTTTGATTGATTGATTGACACTTTTTATTATGTTACCCTGTCTGTGAAATCCAGGCTAAAGTCTCATAATCTCTGAGATTAGGAGCCTCAAAGTTTGATTTCATTCACTGATATTAATCTTTGACATGACCTTACTCAGTCAATATTAAACATATCAAGTTTATATTTCCCCATGATAAGTTTATATAAAAAACAGTCAATCACAAAATCGACTTTAGCTGGGTTTTCATAGGCAGGGTCACAGATGATCTAGTTGATTGGCTGATAGAAAAGGTCTTATATTTAGTTTAAAGGCCCAAAGATGCATCACTGCTCATGTCAATGAGTAGTGCTTTAAATTATGCTTTAAATTATTTTTGCACTATACTCAAATTAGTGCTGCCTCACGATTAGTCACGACTAATCGTTTGCAAAATAAAAGTTTTTGTTTACATAATATATGTGTGTGTACTGCGTATAATAATTATGTATATATAAATAAACACATATATGTATAATTTTAAGAAAAAATATATATTTATATAATAAATATTTATAAATAATATAAATTATATATATATAAACATGTATATAAATATGCAAATGTTTCTTAATTATATACATGCGCGCGCGTGTGTGTGTGTGTGTGTGTGTGTATTTATAAATAATTATTGTACACAGTACACACATATATATTATGTAAACAAAAAATTTTATTCTGCAAATGATTAGTCGTGACTAATCGTGAGGCAGCACTAACTCAAATATACAAAATGCTTGTGCAATACTGCTTCACTATATTCTTTCTCTCTTACCCTTCCATTGGCCTCTCCTTTCCACCAGCCCTGGTCACCACCGATCTTGCTGTAGATCTTGACGATGTCTCCTTCTCGCAGGGACAGCTCTCTCATGTCTCGAGCAGCAAAGTTATATCGCGCCACAGCTGTGCTGACCACTCTGGGTGTGAACACTGCAGAAGACCACCAACGCCACAGGTTAATACATCGACATGCTGCATAGCACATAGATATCATGTGTTTAAAGGTGCAATGTGGGACTTTTAGAATGATCAGAAATGCAATGTGATCTACATAACTATATTATCAGTGATGTATAAAGAACCTACATAATGAACTGTATTGTTTTTATTACCTTAAAATGAGCCATTTTTATCTACATACACCGCCGGTCCCCTTACATGGAAGTCGCCATTTTGCAACACCATGTTTCTACAGTAGCCCTAAACGGACAAACTGTTTTATAGAGTGTGTTTTGTTACTACATTGTCTTAGATGATTATGTGTTTTTCCTGTGGTAGCCGTGGACTAAGCTATTGGTTGCAATTCGAGACCCACATTGCACCTTTAAACCACCCATATGTGCAGACATAGTGCATTAATGATAGAGGGTCTCTTTCACTAAGCATACACACTGTATGCTCCTATTTGTGCAAGAAATCTGCATGTGACATATTCATGAATATAGCTTTATTCCTCAGTAAGTTAACTCTTTCCCCGCCATTGACGAGTTATCTCACGTTCACGTATTTTTTAAAATACTAAATACTTTAGTTAGGGTGTAATGTTGCTTTTAGAGCATAAATAATACCTGTAAACTGATCAAGCTCAAAGTTCACTTCCAGGCAATATATTTTCTTAAACAGAAGTCCCCCTACAAAGCCTACAGCGAACGGCCGGTTTGGACTACAGCCCTCTATTTCCCGATTGAATGACGTCAATATAAGAGTTTTTGATTAAACTCCGCCCACAGGAATACGTCAGTCATCAGCTTTGGCTCAAACAGCTCTGCTAAGCAAAGCTGCTGTCGCATTTCTGAAGGAGGGACTTCATAGAATAAGACATCATCCCTTTTTAGGACGGTGAAAACAGCGGTATACAGATATGTAAATTGTGTGAAAAATACCATGTTTTTTACATGTGAAACATGAACACATGTTAAATTGCGCACTGTAAACACAATCAAGGCTTCAAAAACACAGAAAGAATGGGACCTTTAAGAGAAAACGCTTTCCTGCCAATGACGAGTTTTTATGGCAATCCATATTTCCACTATTATCCACTAAGTGGCGCTCTTACCTAACTTATAAAACTATGAAGCATCCACTGATCCAAAAACAGTAAAAACTTAGGTGTGTTTTGATTATTGATCTGAATCTGATCTCTAACAAAAGTCCTTTACAAAAATGCAATTATCTCATCTTTTTCCGCAAAATTTTTAATTTCTTTATTGAAAGCAGAGGGTCTGTGCTTTTATTTAATACATTTAAAGAAGACATTTTTTTGGAAGGATTTAAACTTTTGTGAAAATGCTGGTTGGCAACGTTTTTAAAAACGCTGACGGGAAAAGAGTTAAAACATGAAATAGTGATTAAAGGAACAGTATGTAGGATTGTGGCCAAAACTGGTACTGCAATCACAAAACTTGTGGCTGAAACTGGTACTGCAATCACACAACTGGTGGCCAATACACATGACAACATAAACATCAGTTGAGGGCTGCAATATCCTGGCTGGACCACTGTTGTGAGTGATATAAGTATTTGAAATGAAAATGATTTCTTAATGTCTAGTGACATATCAGGGCCATATTATGATTAATTGATATAAGTTTCTTACATACTGTTCCTTTAAAGATAATTTATTTATTACTGTGGGTTCACACCAGCTGCGGTTGAGGCGTCAAATTCACGTCTACCGTGTCTAGTTTGCCGCTTAAAAATTTTGAGTTTACTCGCTTCATTCGCGCAAGAAAGCCGCGCATGAAATTCTAGTAATCGAGACTTTCACGCGGAAATTCGCGTCATGGGAGGGGCTTCTGCGACTCCGCTCGCTTCCTGTAATTCCATCACTACTAGAGCAAGCTCCTGATTGGTTAACGCGGCACGTTTTTCCGCCAAAGTTCAAAATTTTCAACTCGCGCGTTTCCCACAGCAATGCTCAATTCGCGCCATTCGCGCAAATGAGGCGGAATTGCGTCTACAGCGTCACGCTAAACGCCTCATTCGTGCCGCAAGACCTCCAGACGCGCGTCAACGCATCTTCACATTGACTTAACATTGAAATCACTTGCGCTCTACCGTGGCTGGTGTGAACGCAGAATTATGCATAAAATGTAGCTAATCATCTGTAGTATAGGCCTACATATTCAGTCTTCGCAGATACTGTAGCTACACGATTATAAGTGAATGAGACCCACTGTGAGTAAGATGTGAATGAATTGTGACCAGGGGTGTGATTATGAATGTTACGAACTTCTGAATGTGGAATGAGAGAATGATGAAAACAGCAAAGGTAGGGATGTGGGTGGAAAGATGAGCAGGTGGAAATGAAGGAGGAACTGGGGATGGATGCAAGAACATGAGACCAAGCTCAGATGGGCAGTACCTGACCAAAAGGGAGCAGAGCTTTGAGAGGAGAAGTTGAGGCCCTGAGGACTGAGGAACGAGAAGTTGTAGGAAGCACAGGAGGCTGCTGAGACAGGGTGGAGAGAGACAGATAAAGAGCAAAAGAGAGAGGGTGTGAGAGTAAACACAAAAGGAAGAGGAGGAAGGGTACAACAGGGTTAACAGGTGAAAAAAGGCAGAAAAAGGTAAATTAAGTTTAAGGACATGGGTTCCTTACCAAACAAAAGCAAGTCGTGTGTGTGTGTGTGTGTGTTCTCATAACTTATCAAAATGTGCAAGTGTGAATACGCTGAAGGGCAAGCGTGATAGCATCCGCCAATCACTTTCTGTGTATAAAAACAGTATGCGTAACATCTCTATTGTTCTTTGGAACAAAGACCGTGATATTGGACAACAGGATGGGTAAATGGTAACAGTATCTCTTTAAACTTTTTGCAGCTCTTGCATTGACACCCATAACTTCACCCCCTCAAAACATGCATTGTCTTTGATTTCACAGCCATGCACTTACATAAAAGCATCAGCTTAAGCTTCATTGCAAGACGAACAAAGACGGTTTAATACGGACCCCCATCCACATCATTTACAATACATCCAAGGAAGCATCTGCTTCTTGGAGCCTTTTCAGTAGACTGGGCCAAACTTGGCCCCAAGTCACAGAAAGGCTTCTGCCTTAGCCAGAGTGGGCGGCTTCTTGAAAACCAAGCCCAAGGTGACTGACAGCTGAAATGGTTAGAGGCGGAGCATACAGAATGTGAGGGCAGGACCAGCTGGCAGGGTCTGTTTATGCAGCGTGTCCATGGTTTGTAGACGGCTGCTTGCCAGACTGGTGGGGTTTCGATGCTCAGTCTGTGTTGCAGCGTTAAGTGAAGTGAAAACAAAAGAAAGAGATAAAGAGGCGAGCATGAGGGATTATGGTAGGGAATCTTTACCTGGTGAGCGAGTATTGGTACGACAGCTCGATCGTTCCCGAGATTTGTAAGGGTACCGTAAGGTTGTATCCAGGAGCTTAAAGCTCTCTTTCAATGAGTGACTCTGATAATACTCCACAAGCTCCTGTTACATAAAGAAACATACCTCATAAGTTACTTTTTTAAAATATTCTCATTTTCCAGCTCCCCTAGAGTCAAACATTTGATTTTTACCGTTTTGGAATCTATTCAGCCGATCTCCATGTCTGGCGCTAGCACTTTTAGCATAGCTTAGCACAATCCATTGAATCTGATTAGACCATTAGCATCGCGCCTAAAAAATAACCAAAGTTTCGATATTTTTCCTATTTAAAACTTGACTTTTCTGTAGTTACATCGTGTACTAAGACCGACAGAAAATTAAAAGCTGCGCTTTTCTAGGCCGATATGGCTAGAAACTATACTCTCATTCTGGCGTAATAATCAAGGACTTTGCTGCTGTAACAAAGCTGCAGGAGGCGCAATGATATTATGCAGCAGCCGAAAATAGTCCCCTTGGTATCTTTCAATAGCAGGGGACTATTTTCGGGCACTACGTAACATCATTGCGCCTCCTGCAGCCATTACACCAGAATGAGAGTATAGTTCCTAGCCATATCTGCCTAGAAAATCGCAAACTTTGATTTTCCATCAGTCTTAGTACATAATGTAACTACAGAAGAGTCAAGTTTTAAATGGGAAAAATATCAAAACTCTTAGGTTATTTTTGAGTGCGATGCTAATGGTCTAATCAGATTCAATGGATTGTGCTAAGCTATGCTAAAAGTGGTAGCACCAGACCCGGAGATCAGCTGAATGGACTCCAAAACGGCAAGAATCAAATGCCCAACTCCAGGGGAGCTGGAAACTTAGCATACTTTCAAAAAAGTGGAGTGTCCCTTTAAGGCAATTTTAACAACCTGGTTACAACCATTATATCAGATGCTTGACTTACCAAGAGACTTTCAAACTTCTTTGCCTCTGTGATGTGAATCCAGTTGTCCTTCTCAATAACTTTAATGTGCTTTACTTCATCATTAAACCTGTTTAAAAGGAAAATTACTGTACACATGTCTCAAATTACTGTACACATGGCATTTCTTAATTTATGCAAGACACAAAACTGAAAAATAACTAAAGGTTCTTTATCACAAATGTTGTAATGCACTGTAATTGTGTGTCACATCTGACTCACTTGATACTGATGGCGAATCTCTCTGCCTCTGCCGTCCTCTCTCGGATCAGATAAGTGCCGCTGCTGTGAGACTTGAGCAGGTTGTCGGCCTGCTGTCGCTCCATGTTTCCAGCGAACCTGAAGCACACAGGGGAAACGCACCTGATTCACTGAGCACTTTCAATGCCCTGTGCATCATTAGTCGCAGAAGCTGTTACCTCATTAAATGACAATAAACACTCGACATGCCTCACAATTAGCCGAATGCTAATCAATCATCTTTATTGATTCTAGTTATGACACAAATACAATGCCATGCAATTTTTAGTAGGTCAAAAGATTTAATGAGTTTCACTTCATGACACTGTGCTGCAAAGATATCCATCTTGGCCTTTTATAATGGTAGTCTATGGGATTGGTTTCTTGGGTGCTCAAAATAGTTGATAAGGTGAACTTGTACCCATTTTACCAACCTCTAGTGTAGTAATGCACAGGTTTCTATGAAATCTTTACCTCGGAGCTATGACCTTCAGTTCGAAGTGTGTTGCAATGGTAAATCTAGGGGATTGTCGCCCCATTGTTTGTCTATGGGGAATTTGGGTACCTCTTACACCCCAGACTTGCACACCATTGTGAGGAATGATCTTACAAAGCCTATCAATCTCTTCAAATGTAGTAACCCACATGTTTCTATGAAATCATAGTTGATCGCAATGTTCAAATATTTTGATGTACCTGTATATATATATATATATATATATATATGAAGAGTTTGGTTCCAAAACGCAATAAATCCATTTTGACAAATTTAGGTAAAAACGTGTTTTCTATACCAAGAAAGTGACAAGATGAAAACAACTATTTTCTGTTACAAACTTTCACATAGCATCTTTAGGTTATAAAAACATA
Organism: Misgurnus anguillicaudatus; assembly: GCF_027580225.2. Classification (NCBI taxonomy): domain Eukaryota; kingdom Metazoa; phylum Chordata; class Actinopteri; order Cypriniformes; family Cobitidae; genus Misgurnus; species Misgurnus anguillicaudatus. The sequence continues at coordinate 23,402,053 of NC_073345.2, forward strand.
AAAAATTCAAATCCATAAGTTGATTTTCAAAGATTTATTATAAAAATGGATTACTTTTTCCACAAAATGCAATAAATCCATGACAAGTTTTTATTCAAAATGCTATAAATCTATTGAATCAATAGCCTATATAAATGTGCATTCATCTTTGCCATGTTATATTCATTTAGTTGACTAGTTGTAAACACTAATTAAAAATATAAACATTAATGTTATTTATTAAAACACTTACTTTGTCATATTAAGAACCCTGTCATTGCGGTTATTCTTGACGTCGTCGCTTAACGTCTTTCACAGCGATCAGCTGTAAAATGTTTTTGGTCCTGCTCAATTTTCGTTGACTTTGAGTAAAATAATGGAAAGTTTTTCATAAGATCTCCTGGGATCAATGTGTTAGCATGAGAAGCTTGATGCTGTCGGGAGAACAAGCACCCGTCTCCCGAGTGCCTCTCAGGGAAATTATTAGATGTTGATGGCTTACGTTTCTTTCCCATCACAGAAAACCATCACAGGTTTATCAATGCAATTAAAGGATTATTTTGTTTTGTTTGTTGATCACAAAGAACAAAGTAGATGAGGAAAACTAGGACTCCGTGTACTCAGCGCGCCGCCATTGTTTGTTTACATTGCGGATATTGGATTTTGCGTAAAATTAAGAATTTACTTTTATCTACTGAACTGATGTTATACTGATTTTGGCAGTAACTCATTTTTTTCAATAATGGCGTTTATCGCGTTTTGGAACCAAACTCTTCATACATACATATATATGCTATTGTAAATCATTTAAAGTGGACAATCAATGTCCTCTAAAATAGGATACGTTACCAGGGATAAACATAGTAATCTGTCTCTCTGGATGACTGACGACTGGAAAATGTCTGAAAAGGCTGTAAAAAGAAAAACGTTAAAGAATAAAGTGAGGGAATGAGGACTGGTGTTGTTACTTATAGTTTCTAATAACATCTATTTTATACATTTTATAATTTTCCTGTTTGCTATTATTTCCTTATTTCTATACTGTTTTTCTTTTGACTCCCCTGTTTGGTCTCTTCTATTTTTTGTAAAGCTGCTTTGCAACACTACAAAATTGTAAAAAGCTCAATTGAAATTAAATTAAACTGAATAATAGTGAAGAACATGCATTATATACAGTACTGTGCAAAAGTCTTAGGCCACCATGCTACTTCTTGTTTTTTGCAATTGTATAGTGATCATATATAATAATTTATCAGTCTCTTTATTAGAACACAACCAGAAAATGTGTTCGTAGTATTAAAAACAGTATAAAAGTATAAGCGGAAGTGTCAAGTATTTAAGGTAAACTCCCCTTCCACTTATACTGCAATAGCAGGAAGCTGCAGGATCTCTTAAACCTAAATGAAATAATTTCTAATTCTAATTGAATGACTTCAGGACTTCAGTCTCCTCAAAAAAGCTCAAGATGTGTTTCATGCCAAGAGAGGTCACACTAAATACTGAAGACATTTAGTTTTGAAGATTGTTTGGTTTTTAATTTTGTGTACATAATTCCTGTTTGTTTCTTAAAAAAGAGTGAAAAATAAATATGGATGGACATTAAAACTTTGCTAAAACAACAAAGCTGCTGGTGTTGGCCTAAGACTTTTGCACACCACTGTATGTTATATTTGAAGAAAAGATTATTAACCATACAATACCTTAGGGTCTAGACATGGTTTCACACTAGAACTGGGAAAGAAGCCGGTCTTTTGGGTAAGTATGACCTTGCCCTGAGATATGAAAAATAAAAGTAAGAAACTTGCTTGCTTACGAAACTTACATTCTTATGAAGCAATTTAAACACTGCAGTGATTCTTAACAGATTACCAACCAACTGACCAATAACCTTATTTAATTGACGACTACTTGGTATGTGTAATGTTGGGCTCTGTGTATGACTATAACACTGAATACATGTCACATAGTAAGTGTGAAAGCTTCTGTACCTCCCACCACGACGTTTCTGGATCTCCCTTTAGGAGCTCAATGACCTCTCCTGTCTGGAAACACAGTGGCACTTTTCCAGGTGGGGCAGGAGTACCATGGTAATTTCTAACGGCAACCATTTTTGGACCTTAAGATCAGATTTGGACACAAGATAAAACACTTACCAGAACTGTTTTGATAAAGTTTAATGAAAAGCCATTACAGTTGTGTTTATAGTATATGTGTAACATACACTAGATGGCAGCAGAGAGCTGAGGAAAAAATGAAGCAAACGTTCCAGATTTTGTCTATTTCAGTTTAAGAGCTCTTATCTGAAAGCTGAATGCAACGTCTTCATTTTTCATACTGACATAACCACATTAGTACCACCGAAAATAAAAGCACAACACATTTTATTTATGTATTTTTTACCTGATTGTGGAAGTCCCGGCTCCTGTCAGAGAGAGAAGGGAGTGTGATTTATTAAACATAAATAGATTTGTGTGATCATATCAGCTGCATTTTTATAACATCCAGAGCTTGACATAAATTCAGGACAAACTTTTAGGATAAAATAAGACCAGCAGTAAAGTCGTGAAGTTTGAGAGTTATTGCACAGCGTACATGAAATAATAATTCATCAGACATTAGTGTGCAAAAATCAAAGATGAAAGTTACAGGCCACTAAAATCTCACCGAATCTTGAGGACCTGAAAAAATAATGAGAGAGAGAGAGCATGGTCAGTGGCCGATCTCTTTAATTGGAGCAGATGTAATGTAAGGTGCAGCTCTATGTGACAGACTCACTTATTTTGCAGATTGTAATGAGCTCAAGACACTCTTTATGGACACCAGCCCCACAGCGTGAACAGTAGTAACCCTGGTAGAAAATACCCCTAAAGAAAGATAGTGATTATAAAGTATCAAAAAAATTCTAATAGATGACAAATGACAATATGGAGAAAAATAGTATCAAAGATATTGGATATAACAAGATGTGGCACTGCTACTACTATGTGATTGTGGCTAGATGGGATACAGCTAGGACCAAAATCTCGTAAAATCCCGGATGAGTGCTGTTTTTATTCTAATCTTACTTCCAAACTTAACCCCAAACCCAACATTTTACTGGATTTAGGACGTAGCTGCGCCCTATCTAGCCAGAACTGCTGTTTTTCATTCTAATCCTACCCCCAAACCTAACCCTGAACCCAACATCTCACGAGATTTGGCAGTAGCTTTATCCCCTCTAGCCAGAACCCTACTATATAGGGGACAATGCAATGCTCAACATGGCCCCTCTCGTGATGGCAGTCCCACCTTCCAGTTAAGAACCAATCATCAATTGGTAAAGACCGAGGGGCAACCTTCTGATCTCTCTGATGAAGCCAATACAGAAGTGATTTTAATTGCAATTCATCGACTGGCCACTAGAGGCTGGCTCCAAAAGAGAGTCAATTCCCATAGACCTCGTTAAACAATGTTAAAATGCCCAACTTTACAGTAAAAAAAAAATTTTTACAGCCTGGTACAAAAATAGTTTTTGGTCTGTATAGCTAATTTTGCCTTTCATGACAACTGTGAGGGGGTGAATTTTTTTGTTACTCATCCATTTAAATGATATTAAGCCTTAAAGTTCTGCATAATTAAGGGTGTGGCCACTTGAGTGACGGTTGAATTGCCACTACTGTCACTAGAGTCGAGCTAGGCGGGCGTGGTTTAAGCAACCACTCAACTCAGCTTCACCCACTTCCCGCCTTTTACCGTTTTTCGGATATCCGCGAGTGATGCACGTTGACGTGCGGCCTAGATGACGACGGCAGGCACCGCCTACTTTAAGATTTAAAAACGATCTTCAGAAACCTATGGTTGATGTCACAGACACTACGTCCATATTTTTTTACAGTATATGGTAAAGTCTGAGGATTCTCTAGTGAGCAATAGCTGAAACGACCTTAAAAACTGTGTTTTTAGAGAAATTTAAAACAAAAGTTATAGATACAGAGCGCAGCGCGTCATAACCTGAAAACCACGCCCACCGGGGGGGAAAGCAATCCAACCGTCTCCATTGACTTTGTATTGTACTCCTTTAAGGAGAATAAAGTAGATCGCCGACTACGTTTCCCCCTATTGGACGCAGTTTTACTAATAGGAGTACTATGAAAAGTTGCCTGTTTCCATTTCTGTGTCTTTAAACGCTCATTTTTTGAAGTCGAAAGCTTATAAAAACTTTTTTTTTTTTTTGGCTGTTAGATGTACACCTTGTCACACAGCAGCTTTTAGGAATTAATCTGTTTTTAAGTTTAATCTGTAAATAAGTTTTTATAAGCTGTCGACCCCAAAAAACGAGCGTTTAAAGACACAAAAATGGAAACAGGCAACTTTTCATAGTACTTCTATTAGTAAAACTGCGTCCAATAGGGGGAAACGTAGTCGGCGATCCACTTTATTCTCCTTAAAGGCTGGGTTTTACGGCTCGAGAGCTTATAAAAACTTATTTCTGGGTTCTTTGGCTTGTTAGCTGTACATATTGTCACACAGCAGCTTTTAGGCATTATTCAGTTTTTTGTTATAAGCCAGAAATGACAAGGAGGCGGCTTCTCGCAATACAAAGTCAATGGAGACGGTTGGATTGCGTTCCCCCCGGTGGGCGTGGTTTTCAAACTGCGCTCTGTCTCTATTGTACAGTTGATGTCAAATGTGTTTAATTTTCCCCATGTAAATATGAGTTTAGGCTTGCATGTCTGATATAAGTGCCCATATAGTCGTTGCAAAGATAGCCGCCTAGTTGCGTGACTTCCCTAAAAGGACTTTGACAGTATATGCCCTGGATCGAATACATATCATTGATAAACAGTTTGCTAAGGTGTTTTGAGTCTTTTCTTGAATGTTGCTATGCTATTACTCTAGGGTGTTTTGGGTTGGGTGCTTGTTTGTTGCTTATTGACCCAAGTCAAATAACCCCACCCACCTAGATATGGTTCAGGTCAGAGTAAATCAAGCAGCAACTTTAACATCTATAGTATTTGTGACTAGTCCCGACCCGGTGTACACACAAATAAAATGTTACATTCATCCATTTTGCCAGATGCTTTTATCCAAAGCGACCTATGGTGCATTCAATCCATACATTTTTAAGTGCATTCAAGCCTTTTAAACTGCTATGCAATGCTCTACCAACTGAGCTACAGGACAAGAAATTGAAACGCTGGCTGGTATAATTAGCATCTAATGTGCACACTGACCTACACCGTAGAGTGGCAAATTTAGGTCATCGCACTATGATTTCACACGAGTCAATACGCCAATCAGAGAAGGAGCCCAAGTAATAGAGGTCAGCCCAGTAGCCCAGTAACAAGGGGTGAAGCCCATTTCAGCTCACGGTGTAGTGCGCGTGTATGTGCGAGTGAACGAGTCCTCACCTCAACAACTTTTTGCAGGCTCTACAATTGGTGTTCTTTTCAAATGTGTGCATTTGGAAGTTGTGCTGGTTGGCAGTGGCTCTTTCTGGTTTGATGTTTGACCTGCGTGGATTACAAATCACTTGTTATATTGTGATCTGGGTACGAGAGCACAGCAGTGATGCAGCTGGAACATACATGGCCATCTCGAACTGCTCCATCCACTTGCGCTTGGTGTCTTCTGTTTTGCAGAAGAACTGGAAGCCTTGTTTCCCCTGCAGGTGGATCAGGTAAAAGCCATAGGACCACTGTGGATGAAGATAAGATGGAGAACGATGGATGAAGGGAGAGATAGTGGAGAGAGATCAATGGATTGAAGATAAGAGAGTGTTAGAGGTCGTTCACAGGATATGTTGCTTCTGTGCTGCTGTTTAAATTGCTTAAAGTGCATGAGCACTTTTGATTTCTGCATTGTGCTACACTTTCTTTTACAATCATACAAAGGCATTTATACAAAGCCATAGCCATTTTTCACTGTATATAAAAGAGTTTGGTTCCTAAACGCCATTTAAAAAAAAATGAGTTACCGCCAAAATCAGTATTTTATCTGGTCAGTATTAAAAAGTAAATTCTTAATTTTACGCAAAATCCAATATCCGCTGTGTTATTCTGTCATCTTTTCTCCCTTTTTTCCCAAAACGTAATAAACACCAGTCCTCCTCCTCCTGTAGAATGCAATAAATCTGCTCCACAAATTACAGCGCACCATTCCACGCACTGTAAACAACGGTGGCGCGTTGAATAAACACAAAACCTAGTTTTCCTCCATTATTTTACTCGAAGCCAATGTAAATCAAGCAGGACCAAAAAAATTTACAGCTGAGCTGATCGCTGTCAAAAAATTAAAGCGACAACAGTAATGACAGTGTTCTTAATATGACAAAGTGTTTTGATTAATGCCATAAATGTTTATTTTTTTTAATCAGTGTATACCACTAGTCAACTAAATGAATATATAATGGCAAAGATAAATGCACATTTATTGATTTAATAGATTTATAGCCTTTTGAAAAAAAAAACGTCATGGATTTATTGCATTTTGTGGAAAAATAATCAGTTTTTATTATACATTTTTGAAAATCAAATCAAGGATTTTAATTTTTTATGTTTTATAACCTAAAGATGCTATGTGAAAGTTTGTAACAGAAAATAGTGGTATTCATCTTGTCACTTTCTTGGTATAGAAAACACGTTTTACTGAAATTAGTCGAAATGGATTTATTGCGTTTTGAAACCAAACTCTTCATATATACGGTTTATATTTGGGAGTCTATTTATAATATTACACTTCTGTACTTTTCGTATCTTTTGTATTGTATGGTATCAAACCAAAACTAATAAAAGATGAACACTGAATGAAATGCATACAACCTTGTAAATATCTGTCCTTTTTACATATGTGACCCTGCGCATAAATCCAGCAAGCCATTTTTTTTATTTACTGTTTTCTACATTTACTGTTTTCTACATAAAATCATCCTACATAATGTAAAAAATATTTAGTAACAAATAACCTTGCTATTTTTAATATTGAGTAAGGTCACGCAAAGATTAAAATTAATATGAAATCATGAATGAAATCAAACTTTGATGCTTATAATATCAATATTAAATGATGAGATATTAGCCAGAATTTCACAGAGAGGGTCACATAAAATAAACATTCTGTTAAATTTAGTGTATGTAGACTCCATACGGTTGGAGCTATGAGTTATTATGAGTAATCTTAGATAAAGATGTCTAGCCATTTATATAATATCAATGAATATTAAAATGTAATTACAACATTTCCGTAATTGTCTTAAATGGTCAGCTGTCAAAATAATGCTCTCCTGAGATGGTGGGAAACATACAGAATCATAAAAAGTGAAGAGGATCACATCCCTTAACACACACATGATTGCTAAGGGAACATGAGTGTATGGCTTACCATTTTTCCACTCGACTGGTGGGCATGCAGAAAAAGATAAAAAAAGATTTACAGAAAGACAAACAGACAAAGAGAGAGAGAGAGAGAGAGACACCCTGTTACACATGCATTCTCGTATTCATGCAAAAATTCCTGATTGTTAGATTACCAGAGAATGCATTCGTTTTTTTTTAAATCTACATTCACATGCTACAGTAAAGAAGAGAGCGGAATATCATTTGCGATTGAAAATTACAAGCATTATGCCTTGATGCTCAGAGATGACACTTTAATCAAAGCAATCCATCTGTGCTATTCACCAAGCAAACAGATTCATCCAATAGGATGCAGTCCATAAAGATTATTGACTGAATGAATTTCAAGCAATAAAAATTGCAAAAATATGCCTTTGATCATGTATATCTATACTAAATGTTTCACAAGAGGGTCTCTTACCTTTTTCATGTCTCGGTTATTCATGGGATCGTCAGACATCTTGTAAAGGTGAAGTTCAATGATCTCCTTTAGCTCATAGTTATAGCCTTTCCTCTTGCACACAATCACAACTTTATCAAACAGGAAGATGTATCTGGATACAGAAAATGATTTAATGCACAATGTATGTTTTGTTGCATGTACTTGAGACATAAACAATTAACAAATGCTTGATCATACCTATCTTGTTTGGTCCGGTTAACTATTGAAGACACCTTTAGCTCTCCATCTATCTTTGGCCTACCGTATTCCTCCAGCTTCACCTGCTGTGTATGACACAATCACATTTACACATAAACGTTAGGTCAATAGCTTCAGTAAGAATTTGCCAAACAATGAGAAATAAGACCCTGATATAAACATCTATATATAAACAAGGAATAAGACGACGACTTTTGCAATCATCTTAGCTGTTACCTGCAAATAAAGTGCACATTTTTAATTAAATTTAATAGCCATATAATGTGCTCTTTGCTAGTGTTGCTGCTATATTAAGAGCCATTAAAGGCAAGTCAAAGCTCATGGTGAATGTCTTACAGTATGTCCCTAAGTGCCGTGCCTCATTGGCTCATCGATGTTTAGCCGCGGGCATCATCTGCACTACAGACCATCACATAAATAAACCAGAGCTGATACACTTACACCACTGACAGAACATACACTGATTTTGTTCCTTTTCAACACAAACCACAACACGTCCGGCCTGTGTTTGAGGCCTGGAGGCTTTCTGGATTTATTTTACAGAACAGAAGTGACAGTCGAGGGGCAGAGGAGGTGTGTAAATAACTAAATGTTTGGGGATAAAAAGGAATTGACCAGCCTGAAAAAACAAGCATGAACCTAGATGCCCCAGAAGTCTTTCATTTGACGCAGAAGGGAGGGCAAACCTGTAATCTGAATATTTTTGCAATCCAGGTAAGCTGTCTGTACAACGATAGTGCACAAAGGCTGGCTTGATAAATTTTAGGCAAAATACCAAACGTGATATTTTATGCAAAACTGTACCAAACATGCAAAAAATTACTTTTCTACTCAGTATTTTTGTCATGTTTTCAGTACAAATATCTAAAAATTATTAGATTAAGATTAATTTTCTTGATGAGCAAAATGACCTAAGAAAATAAGTCTAGTTCTAACAACATAATATTTAAGTGAAGTTGTGCTTATAACATGCAAAACAAATCTGCCAATGGGGTAAGAAAAAAAAACATTTCTCTTAAACACTCAATTCAAGAAATCTTCAAGAAAAGTGTTCTTTCCCCTTTGGGAGATTTTTTGTTGTTGTTGTTTTTAAAGGATTAGTCAATTTTCTTAAAAAAATCCAGATAATGTACTCGCCACCATATCATCCAAAATGTTGATCTCTTTCTTTGTTCAGTCGAGAAGAAATTATGTTTTTGAGGAAAACATTCCAGGATTATTTCATTTTAATTGACTTTAATGGACCCCAACACAAAATTGCAGTTTCAAAGGACTTTAAACGATCCTAAACGAGGCATAAGGGTCTTATCTAGCAAAACGATTGTCAGTTTTGGCAAGAAAAATAAAAAATATGCACTTTTAAACCACAACTTCTCGTCTATCTCCGGTCCTTTGACGCTGCAGCGCAACCTCACGTAATTGCGTAAATGACGTTGAAAGGTCACGTGTTACATATATGAAATGCACATTTGTGGACCATTTAAACAATAAACTGACACAAAGACATTAATTAGTATCATTCGACATATAACAACGTGGAAACGGTCCTCTTTCTCCACACTTGTAAACACTGGGGCGTAGTTTCGATACGTTATCCGTAACCTCTTGATGTGATGACGTATTATGTGAGGTCGCTCTGGCGCATCCCAGGAGCGGAGGAAGACGAGAAGTTGTGATTTAAAAGTGCATATTTTTTATTTTTCTTGCCAAAAATGACATCTTATCGTTTCGCTAGATAAGACCCTTATGCCTTGTTTGGGATCGTTCTTTAAACTTTGTTGAAACTGCAATTTTAAACTGAATTAAAACTGTTAAGTATTGGGGTCCATTAAAATAAGAAATCCTGGAATGTTTTCCTCAAAAAACACAACTCCTTCTCGACCGAACAAAGAAAGGCATCAACATTTTGGATGACATGGTACAGAGTAAATTATCTGGATTTTTTTAAGAAAATGGACTAATCCTTTAAGCAAAAATTAACTCAAATTGTATATTTTTTTTGTCTAAAAACTAGACTTATTTTCTTAGGTAATTTGCTCATCAAGAAAATACATCTTGATTTAAGAGTTTTTAGATATTTGTACTGAAAACAAGACAAAAATACCAAGCAAGAAAGTAATTGTTTTGCAGTGTAGGAACATGCACTTCATTATAAATGTAAATATACACAAATTATATTATTTGCCAAAGGCCCATCAAGCATCTATGAATGTGGACTAAGTTGTATGTCTCAGCATGTTTTCCAGTTGTGATTTCAAATAAATTCCCCAAATCATTTCAAAACAAAACATTACCATAATTAAACAAGAAAGAAAAACAATTAACTTTCGTTACTCAAGCAGACATACAAATATGAATAATGACACAGACAGCTGAACTCGAATTCTTCATTAAAAAATTTGCACACTTTCTCACATGCGTCTGTTCCAGGACAAAGCACCTGTTTGCACACTAGGCATTTTAATCATTATAAAAGATTATATTATATTTCGCTGTAAATAAACGTTCTCAATGAAAAAACTGGCATTGTATTACTTAACATTCATGCTTTATTCACAGTGACTTACAGGGCAACCCATGCTAGGTATCATAATATTTTTTTTGTGCCAGTATGCAATACAACCACACCATGAACACTTACCAAATTTTCTATTGAGCTCTGAAATTCACTTATTTTCTTTAATGTTTCATTGTCTCTTTTCACCTCATTGATGTACATGGCCAGGTCCTTCAAAGACAGAACAACAAACATTTATAACAACTTTAATAACAACTACAAGGCAAATCAAACCCTGGACTGTTCATGATGGTCGCACCTGCATGGCCTCCAGTGCATCTTTAAGCTGTTGTCTCTCCGGCCGATCCATCGAGTGACTCACTAACTCCTGCAGACAGATAACATGATGTGTCACACACAAATTCAGTCTGCTAAGAGTTGTTTAACATGCCTTAAAACAAAATTTTAAAAAATCCATCTGTTTATACTTTTCCATTGTGCTACACATTACGGTGTCATTTTTTGGGCAGAAAACAAAAAAAATTTTCTAAGGTTTTTAAACATTTTAAATAAATGAATATAGACGGTTTCATTGGAAGCACGTGATACACGTCTGGATTCGAACCTTACTTCCGGTTTCGTTTTTTAATGCTCTGACTAGTTGCTAAACTGATCTCTTGAACAAATGCCTCGTCGAAAATAACAAATGTTTTGGTTTCCTAGGTAATTTATGTGTTGTTTTTTTTGCTTGTTATATAAATAAACTACGTTTAAAGAACTTTGTTGTTATTTATTCTTAGCGGAGTTTACCGGAAGCTACGTGCAGCCGCTTGTTTATGTTGTTACTGCTGAAACGGTCTATATTCAATCCAAGTAAAATGCTAAAAACTAATACACTGCAAAAAAATGATTTTCAAGAAAAAAAATCTTCGTTTTTTTGTCTTGTTTTCAGTAAAAAATTTAAATTAAGATCCTTTTTCTTGATGAGCGAAATTACCCAAGAAAATAAGTCTTGTTTTTAGACCAAAAATATCAAATTTAAGTGATTTTGTGCATAAAACAAGCCAATAAAATCTGTCAATGGGGTAAGCAAAAAAATCTTGAAAATTTTTCTTAAACACTAAATTCAAGAAAAATTTGCTTACCCCGTTTGGAATTTTTTTTGCTTGTTTTATGCACAAAATCGCTTATTTTGATATTTTTGGTCTAAAAACTAGACTTATTTTCTTGGGTCATTTTGCTCATCAAGAAAAAGCATCTTAATTTAAGAATTTTTAGATATTTTTACTAGTGATGCACCGATGTATCGGCCACCGATATTTATCGGCCGATTTTTGATGAATTTGAAACCATCGGCATATCGGCAATAGCACGAGAAAGGCCGATACCGATTGTTTATTAATTAACTGCATAAAGAAATCCATTATATTTAAAAAATGAGTTAATGTTGTTTATCAAATAAATGCTGAATAGCAAAAACCACCTTTGAAGGTTGTCATGCTGTCTTATTATATTTGTTTTAGCTTAATTTGTGCCTCTCTTATTATGTTGGTCAGTTGAATGTTAATTAGATCCAATCCATGTTCAGTAAAAATAATTTGATGCAGAAATAAACTAGCTAATAGACCAACTGTATAGTATTGTATACAAGTGTTTTAATATCGGTATCGGCATCGGTATTGGCCAGAAGTTGTCTGTTTAAATCGGAACCGGGCCAAAAAATCCTATCGGTGCATCCCTAATTTTTACTGAAAACAAGACAATAATACTAAGATTTTTTTTCTTGAAAGTCATCTTTTGCAGTGTATAACCGGTGACTGTTGCAGCAACGGTTTTCCAAAGCAGTAAGTTAAACACAAAAACTTTCCTTACAGGAAAGATCCATTTTAGATAAACCAAAGAACCAAATATCAAACACAATCAGACTTCTTGAAAGGTACGCACATACACACCTCAAACACATGCCACACACATGCTCAAGCTGTTTGTTTGTGTTCTTGCATATATACAGTACATTACCATTTCAACAAATTGCCAGTAATACGCACAAGCACAAAACACACACACACACACACACACACACACACACACACACACACACACACACACACACACACACACACACACACACACAGATCCCTTGGGTTTCAGCGTATTAATGCAGAGCCATGAAACTATGGGAGGGGTGAAATGGGGTGCGGATAACATGATTTAGGCATGGCTGATTTAAACAGTGTCACTGTATCCGGAGGCTCAGGAAAAGCGGTGTGCCCGTTTTAAAATACGCCCCCCCCCCCAACCTCACTTTCCTCTCTGCTATATAGTGCTGTCGGTCCCACGTCCAACTCTTTCTCTCTGTATCCATTATTAATGTTGACTGTGAATTAATGATGGTTTGTATCATGCAGTGTATCCTGTTTTATACATGATGTCTATTAGCAGCGCCTGGCCGGACTGGGCAGCCACATGGGTCTTGTTGAGGCTTGGGTAAGGTAAAGTGATCTGAATGTTTTATGGGATTGTTAAAAAGAGGTAAGAGGTGTTCTGGTGCTTAAAATCAAAATAAAAAGTTTTATTCACATCTGCAAAGAAGTAACTATTAAATGAATAATAGTTCATAGCAATTGTGCAGTTGTTCTTACTTTAAGCAGAAGATGGTATTTGAGGACCCTCTGCATAGGAACCACCAACAGATCCTGTAACTTGAACTTGCCCTCCTGGACCTTCATAGTACACTCCTGTGGTGAAGGATAAGTGCAACAGGTTTTTTATTTGAATAGCATACACTGATAAATCACACACAATAAGACCAAGTACGTTTATATTTAATTTTTACGCCGTCTTAAACTGACACACTGTACTACATAATCGTTGAACCTCAATATGCTTTATTCTGCACAGTGGATTTGTAGTCTTATGTGTTAATCCCTTCATTTTTAATCTTCCCGTTCTCACACTACATGCACGTGAGAGATGAGTTACTGTCACGCTTGACATTCAAAATCGACTGAGAAAGAGGTTCATCCCTCTCTTTGACTATCAGTGACTCCACGTCCATCCTGATGAGACATGTCAGGCTAATCCGCCCTGAGAGCCTCTAGTCTCCGCACAAGAGGTCTCATAACTGCGGTCTGAATTCACTGAGACCGATTAAGAAGAACCTCTCTTACTGAGGATAACTGGGTGATAATTGTGTGAATTTGCCAACAAGCGTGTACACAATTGTGATTGCTGTGATTTTATCTGTAATCTTTACTAATCCTGCAGGGAATAATGGCTGAGTAACTTCCTCCCTTGCCGGTCTTTATTTTTTTAGAGTCATTAAAGTTGCCCACACCAACTCTGACTGTCAGCAACAAAAAGAGCTTTTGCATCCCGAGCAGCACTACTGAGGGAGAAATTAGTTCATGTCCCAGAACTGTCAACAGCAGTCTGCCGTGGGAGGATGCTGACCACTGAAACGGTCTTTTTGAGAAAGAGCTGTTAAAAGAGTTTCCTTTCCAGCTTCAATGCTAAGCACTGGCTGATTACAAAATACCATTTCGGTAAAACAGCGAGGGCTGTGTGGTTTAGTCAATTTTGAGCTTGTTGGATCTTAACTGTGTTTAAAGGCAACTTGCTGCCAGGCTTCATCCAAGTAAGTGATGTATGGTTGATTTTACAACATTTCATTCTCAGCATAGGGGCTGCTATAATGATGAGCACTACTATTAAAGGTGTATTGTTTAACTTTTTGGTCCTCTTGACAGAAATGCAATATAATATACATAACTATATTATCAGTGGTGTATAAAGACATTACAAAATGAACTGTATTGTTTTTATTTCTGTAAAATGAGCTGTTTTTATCTACAATCACTGCGGGTCCCTTTACATGGAAGTCACTGCCATGTTTCTACAATAGCCCTAACGGACAAACTGCTCTACAGAGCGCATTTTGTCACTATGTTGTCTTGCAAGCATTGACATGTTTGTCCTGTGGAGGCTACCGTAGCTGCTCTATACATTTCGAAAAAAGAGGTGAGTTGTGGACTGAGCTGTTGGTTGCAATTCACAATCTCACCTCTAGATGCCGCTAAAATCTACACCTTTAACTTTTGTATTTAAAATTGTTCAACTTTTATGGCATAGCAACAGTATGAAAAGAATTTTAGAAAGTTAGTTATAGTTAATAAAATGGTTGATATGTTCAAAGCTATTCTCCTGAATAATAACATAACACAAAAGTTGTTACTGGGACAGTATCTTTTAAAAATGTCTTAATTTGTACTATTTTGGAACCAACATGTACCTTTGAGGTACCAGTATGCACCTCCAACATGATCTCACAAAGTTCTGTGGTATAGTCACGGAATATTTTGCTCATTTATTCGTGTCATTGTCACCGATCTCCGCATTTATCTGTGTCCGTACCACAGACTTTCTTTTCCGTGTCAGTTTCATGTATTGGTTACTCAATTGTTTTTTCCTATTTTTAAACCACTGTTGCTTAGGTTTGGGGTTAGATTTGGGGTTTGGGTTAGGATATCACTTTAACTATTAATTTATACTATTTTTTTACCGGATTTTTAAACAATTGTCGCCTGACATTAGGGTGATTCACGCGAAATTAGACTTATGATGTGTCATGAAACATTTTGATAAAAAAGTATGTGCAAAGAAAGAGTATCAAAATAAGAAGCATAACGATACAAACATCTTTTCACGTACTATTTTGCACATGATTTCAAATGACATCATACAAACCAATTTTTTTTCCACATTTAAGAGGAAAATTTTCATTACCGCAACGTGTCCATGACTGGATTTGGGTTCTTTGACATGGAAACATTTATAATCAAAAAAGCTTCAGTGCATGTTATACTATAAACATTTACAGTAAAGCATCATGTGGTTTTTGGTGATCACTAGTAAATGTAGAGACAATAATAAGGAACATAAATGTGTCCAAGAAAAATTTTCTCATCCTCCGCAACAATTTTCAATCATTGTTTAAGCCCTCAAGGAACTAACATTTTCAAATAACATTTGTTGAAAGGGACATAATTGACTGTGACACTCAAGATGGCTGCCAGGTAAGCAGTTTTTTTTCTCTCCAGATAAAAGTTGAAATGTTGTTTGTCATAGTACCTAGACAACTTTTTAGTTCTCATTACCGAAACATTAGTTTGTAAATGCATATATTTAATGTAGTATATTGTTGCGGTAATTAAAATTTAATGATATCTAAAAAATGTAAATAATTCTATATAAAATATTTTTACAATCCTCTAAAAATAATGGCTATATTAAGTTCAGACCTTAATCTTATATGTGCCAAAAAAGATTGGCATCAAGGGCCTTTTTAAAAAAATCTGATGCTGGACACCTTCTTAGTCTGGATTTCGTGAGAATCACCCATTTGGGTTAGAGTTGGGTTTGGATGTCATTTTATGTAACAGAAAGTCGTTCTAACCCCAAACCCAACGGACAATGGTAAGAAAATAGGAAAAACAATTGAGTAACCAATACGTGGAACTGACGCAGAAAAAAAAGTCTGTGGTACGGACACGGAAAAATGCGGAGATCCGTGACATGGATAAATGAGGAAAATATTCCGTGACAAAACACGGAAATTCATAAGATCAGGTTGGCACCTCTAAGGTACCAATGTGTGTGTACCTTTGAGGTACCAATATGCACTTTTAGGTCCAAATGTGTACTTTCTGAAAAAATACCACTCCAGTGACAACTTTTGTACCTTATGGACCTTTTTTTGTGGATACCACATAATATCTCTAATCAAAAATGCATAACAACATGCTGCCTTAACAAAGTTCAATCACTTCCTCTGATTAACACCTAACAGTATCCATCTATCATTTGACATCAGACAAGGATTTGATTATGGTAAGTGCTTGCCTCCACTTTACACTTGACATCTTCTCGTGTAACAATCAGCTCTTCCAGTGTCTTTTGAGCGTTCTCCATATGACTGCAGTACTGGCCATAAATCAGCAGTCTGTAAAAGAGAGATCAGCGTTATCTAAACAATCACTTTGCTATTGAATTTAGTATTATCTCAAAATAAAAATAAAAAATAAAAACACTATCACAACATTTAGATCACAATAATTAATATGTAATGTTCTGCAGTACTGGAGTTATTATATGCTCTTATTGTAAGCATACAAGTAATTGTTCCCATCCCTATTTCCAATATAGACTTACAGTACATCTTTTATCAGAGTAAAATAATCAGCATGTACTGTACTTGTTACGCATCACTGCATAAAGCTAATCTTGAAGCCAGATGCAAATTTTCAGTCTACATCAGATTTATCTGAGTGAAGGATTTTAATGAAATCTGGACAAAGTTTATTTGAGCCATTGAGAATATCAAGGCACATTTATTAGATTTCACAATGCACTCCTGACAG
The DNA here is from genome assembly GCF_027580225.2 of Misgurnus anguillicaudatus. NCBI lineage: Eukaryota > Metazoa > Chordata > Actinopteri > Cypriniformes > Cobitidae > Misgurnus > Misgurnus anguillicaudatus. The sequence continues at coordinate 23,418,982 of NC_073345.2, forward strand.
TAACGGGCACATACTGGAAGCACTTCAAAGTCATCTTGCCAAGAACATGGCACCACGTGTGGCACAGATTTTTGCCTCTGAATTAAGTAGGACACTAGCACGGTTGGCAAGCTCAAACCCTTGGATACTTTTGGCTTGCCTGCCTCTAAATTGTGGTTGTGCTTAAGCCAAGTCTACTTTATGTGATATAATCATTGCTTCTAATGGTCCTTGATCATATGAGTGAAACTAACTGAACCTTGCAATCCCACAGAAGTGTCCAAAACACTAAAACCAGTCAAAACAAGAGGGCTTATCAAAGAAAGATAAAGCAGATCTAAATCCAAACGGCATTGTCCACTAATGAGGGAAAAACACATCTGGATGTGCTCTAATGAGCGAATGGATGATAATCAGCCCAAATCTCATTAAGTCTGGTCTCTGAAGTGAACTACTGGACTGCAATTCAATTCATACGCTCTGTGCCCAACAAAGACAGTATTTTATGGAATCATACACATAAACTAGAAAAAAGTTCCCACTAGACAGAAATCCTGTTGCTTTGCGGTGAAGTAAAAAACAAACAAAGAAATTGCTAGCCGCATACTGAATTAAACCCAGCCTGAAGAAAATCTAGCAAAATATTTTTATTTTATAAACTCCATGGTGCAAAAAAGCAACATGCATAGTGAATGAATTAAACATTTTTGTAAACATTTCAGCACTTCACGCTTTCTTCACAAACATTTCACGCTTTCTTCAGTGCTCGTGCAGCGAAGAACGTAATGTGCTTGACCTTCTTCAGTCTGAATTTAAATCAGTGTGTCAATTCAGATTTAATTCAATCTCTTTGTTTGCAGTAATTATACAAGCCAAAAGCTGTTACAAAAGTGAAAGCCAAAAGGTAAATGTTGATTATAAATAAACATATACTTTATTTATAATTAGAATGTGACACATAGTTTAGTGCAGTTGAAATAATTCATATATTTTAATATTTGTGTACGCTATTTATTTTACTGTTTAATCTAGTATCAAATTTGAGCATTTAATCTCTAAATGAATTGTGTGTGCCTAGCAATATTTGTTTAGTTTATAAAAAATAATTTTCATGAAAATCAAGATGCTGCCTGAGAAAGTTTGGCAACATAGTTGTAGACTGATACAGTAGCAGGGCGCCTCACATACAGTATCAGCATAGGAATCATATTGGAGATGTGTGGGTGCTTTAGTACTGGACCTAAAGCACCCAAACTTCTCCTTTGTGATTCCTACGCTGATATGTGAGCCACCCCACTATGCACTGCTACCATATCAGGAAGGGTAAGATTTCCGAACTGAAAATGTACTGCAGTATGAATTTCCCCTTGTAGTACTAAAGGGGCTTCCCTGCTGCTCTGCTCTATGTCTGGGTCTTAGTGCCCTTGGGTTAAGCAGGCCTGATTAAAGGCTAATCTGGAACAAAAGGACATCTTGGTTCCTCATGGAAATGGACTGATGGAGATTAATGGTGGTCCTGTACAATTATGAGGCAATAGGCACATTCAACAGCATATTGAAAATGCAGGGGCAGGTGTCGGGAATTAGCTGTAATAACAGATGTCACAGACATAATTGAACATGAAGGTCTTCTTTACAAGGCAATTTCAAGATTAAATGTTTCAGATGCCTCATAAAAAGGACTGTGGGGAAGAGACAGAATTCTATGTAGGACAAATGGAGGAATAATATAATGTTAGATTAGATGAAGTATCTGTAATACTTGCAATGAAATTATACAGTACGGATACAAATAATAAGTATATTAACAGTATCAGTATTTTTATACTCTTATGCTTGATTGAATTTGAACAGATGGAACATGGGATGTAACACCAACCACCCTTAGTAACTTAGTAAGATGTGAAACATTCATTGGCTGTTCACAGTCAGCCAGGGGCTGTTTTTCCAACGAAAGGAAGGCTTTTAGTGATTTTTCTTGTGTTGATACATATGTTTTCCCTTAACATTTGTTTTATAAATACTATAAGGTATTCAAGGCCAGTGCTGTATTATGAATACAGCTGAAGGGATTGCAGGGGCTCTGCTTTGCATCATGCCTAACAATGCCCTTCAGCCATTACATATCGTCGCTGTCCGATGAAAACCACGTATGTCCATTTTGCCGATTTTGAGGTTTTTCGACGGATTTAATGTCCAGGTTCATTTCCATATACAGTATGCTTCACATATCTAAATGGCCAATGAAAAGTTGTGAAATCATGTCATCTGATTTTCACATATATTCACGCCGTGTATCTCACACCCTGTGGAAGCATCTCGCCGGTCTCGTGAAGTTTCATCGAAGCTCAGCACTGGATAGCCGAATAAACATAGCCTGGTGAGACAATGACTTTTCTTCATCGAGGTAAACGTGCAAACTGTGCAAACAAAGTATCTGTCTAGCATTACCATGTCAGTGTATTGATTCCTTGTCCCTTCATAGTTTGCAAAAGACAATTAATAAATTTATAATTAATATTAAATAAACTAAGCGTATTTAATAAACTAAGACGTAGGCTATTTAATAAACTGAGCGTATTCATCTGTCAATATGAAACACGACTTGGCCATTCTAATTAATGATCGAAGAACGCGTATCGACCACCGTTACTGTAAAATATGGACGTATGTCCATTTAAACTCAATTTTGGTCAAATGTGGATTATGTCATTACACTGACAAGAATATGGTTACATGTAAAGATGCCGTACCAAGTATGACAACGCTACATTCAACTGCTTTTGAAATACAATGTTTTTTCACTTCCTGAAAAGTAACCGTTTTGGACATACATTAGTTTCATATATATATATATATATATGAAGAGTTTGGTTCCAAAACGCAATAGATCCATTTTGACAAATTTTGGTAAAAACGTGTTTTCTATACCAAGAAAGTGACAAGATGAAAACAACTATTTTCTGTTACAAACTTTCACATAGCATCTTTAGGTTATAAAAACATAAAAAATTCAAATCCATAAGTTGATTTTCAAAGATTTATTATAAAAACTGATTATTTTTTCCACAAAATGCAATAAATCCATGACAAGTTTTTATTCAAAATGCTATAAATCTATTGAATCAATAGCCTATATAAATGTGCATTCATCTTTGCCATGTTATATTCATTTAGTTGACTAGTTGTACACACTAATAAAAAATATAAACATTAATGTCATTAATCAAAACACTTACTTTGTCATATTAAGATCATGTCATTGCGGTTACTTGACGTCTTCGCTTAACGTCTTTCACAGAGATCAGCTGTAAAATGTTTTTGGTCCTGCTCGATTTTCGTTGACTTTGAGTAAAATTATGGAAAGTTTTTCATAAGATCCTCTGGGGTCAATGTGTTAGCATGAGAAGCTGATGCTGTCGGGAGAACAAGCACCCGTCTCCCGAGTGCCTCTCAGGGAAAATATTAGATGCTGATGGCTTACGTTTCTTTCCCATCACAGAAAACCATCACAGGTTTAGGGATGCAATTAAAGTATTATTTTGTTTTGTTTGTTGATCACGAAGTACAAAGTAGATGAGGAAAACTAGGACTCCGTGGACACAGCGCGTCCGCCATTGTTTGTTTACATTGCGTGGCTGGTGGGCTGTAATATCAGAAATGGATTTATTGCGTTCTGTAAAAAAGGAGCAGTGGCGTTTATCGCATTTTGGGAAAAAAGGGAGAAAAGATGACAGAATAACACGGCGGATATTGGATTTTGCGTAAAATTAAGAATTTACTTTTAACTACTGACCTGATATAATACTGATTTTGGCAGTAACTCATTTTTTTCAAAAATGGCGTTTATCGCGTTTTGGAACCAAACTCTTCATTCTATATATATATATATATATTCCACATTTCTCAAACAAATCTCACAAATTTATTGCTTAGATTACATTTATATAAATATTCCACAGTTCTCAAACAAATCTTACAAAGTTCTTCAAAGTATAAATCTCATATTCAATCAATTTGAATTCAATAAACTTGTTAAATACTTCATTGATACATAAAACATGGTTAAACACAGTACTTTACAATACCCAACTACTTAATATACTCAACAGACACATGGTTAACATCATGGCTTGTAAAGTGTATAGTATGACACATCGGCTTTGATTAATCAAGTATGAGAAAAAAATCCAACTGTACATTTTTTACAACACCATTCAACGCCATTTTTACATCCAAGTCATTTTAAAGGCTACAGCTGTGAATTTATGTGCAATTTATCCCTGTTCATGGCCCTCTAATGGACATCATTTTATACAAGCACTCAGTCCGTGCTTTCTCCATTTGTACCAAGCATCTAATGGTAATAAAATAGCTAACATTACATTACCAATGAACTAAAATCTTACAAAACCTAGAAATGATGTTGTGAAGTCTAGAGTGGACATCCTGTGAGCAGATTTGATGGTAGCTTGCATGTGCGTTCAATGAAGATCATTACTGACCCTTTAATGACCCATTAACTATGTGTTTTAAATGCAACCAGCGTAGAAGAGAAACAAGTTAACAGCCAAAAGCAATGCGCATCTATAACGGTAAACTTTCATTGAACATTGCCTTTATGAAGCTATTTCTGTAGTTAACTTGTAGTGCTAAACAATCAGCATCCATCAGAGTGAAGAAAGAGTTGAGAAAAAGGTGTTGAAATAAAAAAATCCTATTCGTGTTGCCCCTGTCTCACTGGCTTTGTAAAGCCAATCGAATTTAAACATGCAACAATCTGATAACAGTGACAACGAAACAGTCAAGGCTACTGAGGCTCTTGCTCAAAAGTTCAGCATGCTTATCTCAATCCCGAAAAACTTTAGGCTGCGAGGGTGGGATGTGATAAAGGACGATACAAAAAAGCCCTGGGTTGCTTAAGTGTGAATATTTCCGGGGGCAACAGCCTTTTGCTGTGTAAACACACTTTTTGAATTCATCTGTTTTCTGGAGCTTTCGCCGGCTGCACCGGCTTTCTCATCATGGCAAAGCTGTCATGCATGTTATTTCACAAAAAATACAATTTGGTGCTCTCCTTCCAGCTTCCATCTGTCCCCATCCAAAAAAACAGGGGCAGCGAGGAAAACGCAAAGCAAAGTGGAAGTGACAGGCAGGTGAGAGAAGTAATAGTCTCTGACACGCGGCACTGAAGACCCCTCACCTCCACTATAACACAAGTCAAGTGAAGCAGCTCAGTATTGATGCAAACCAACTAATAATGTCCTTCTGTAACTCAGTGCAAGCCCTCAAATTAGCTGTTTGAGAGTTTAATGACTTTAAAAACGCCTCACTCTTAAGTTTGATGGCTTCGCGTGAAACAGGATGGTATTTCCGCTCTTTGATATGCCCTTCACAGCATCAATGGTCCTGAAAGCTTCTCTATTATTTCATTATATGGAATGCAGCACCGCAAAAGGTCACATGGACTTACAAGAGGAGATAACACAATTAATTAAAGGCAGCTGGGCTTTGGGAACGATGGATGGAGGTGTGGAATATAGCAGGCGCACAACGGCCAAATCCCCTGGCCATTTCTTTCTTTGTATAGAGGAAAGAGAGAGAAACCGTGCATAGTATAATGAAAAAGAGAAACATGCCAATCAGATGAAGAATTGCAAAGATGAATGACGCAATCCTGCTCTAATGAAATGAATAAATTTCCAAAAATACCCAGCCTTGTTTCATGCTTAATGTCACCAAATGTAAATATAATCTGTCAGATTTTATTATGAGAAAATGAAAAGCCTTTTCCCCTCTCTTGTTCTGATGTCTTTTTACTTTTCGAAGAACTAAAGGTTCTCACACTTAAGCTGTCCAACTGGCTTATCCTAAAAGCCGTCAGAGAAGTGTGGACAACCAGTTTGAGACGGTCTGAAAAAACCATTAGTAAAAAACGAAATGAAATGGCAGTGTCTTAACTGTTTCTCTTAGACATCAATGAAATTTAATATACAGCAAATGGAAAATTTGTCTAAGTTCGCCAATTTTCTAGATCCAAGGTACTCGCCAGGCGGCCCGAGGGGTGCATGAGACCGGTTGCACTTTAATATGTGTCCCGCAGCCTTTTGTCTGTGAAAATATTCCAGTACAATGGCTGTAGTCTCCAGCTTCCCTAAAAAAATTGTGATTTCACAAATTCGTAATCACTTTAGTCCCCTCAATCTCATCTCATATGCCGATAGGCTTCGGCTCTGCCCCTACTTTTATTCTGCGCTATTTTGCACCTTTTTCAAGTTCATTCTGAATTCGCAGCCATGGCACAAAGCAAGTTAAAGTAAATTCAAAGTACAAGGTATGTATTAACTGATTACATATTCACAGTTCTTTAATTTAAAAACAGTTTACATAATGTGATGTGGGAGCAATACGAGATGCTTTCACATCCACTGTAAAAAAGTGTTTACCCTTTATATCCAGCGAAAATAAAAGTTTTTAACACCAATGAAGGCATAAATAAAAACCATATCATGTTTGGTCGTATTATGTTCATTTGAAAAAATGTAATTGAAAACATATTGTGGATGTGGCATTAGATGAAAATGCAGTCATGCACAGAATATATTAAAGGCAGTCGTACACAAAACTAAATGTCCAGGAATACTCCACCCATCTTTTAAATACAGTGAAATTCTGCAATAAGGTTATTATAAAATCCAATCATAGTATTCAATATATATATATACAGTGAGGAAAAAAAGTATTTGAACACCTTGCTATTTTACAAGTTTTCCCATTTAGAAATCATGGAGGGGTCTGAAATTGTCATCGTAAGTGCATGTCCACTGTGAAAGACATAATCTAAAAAAAATCCAGAAATCACAATGTATGATTTTTTAACTATTTATTTGTAAGATACAGCTGCAAATAAGTATTTGAACACATGTCTATCAGCTAGAATTCTGACCCTCAAAGACCTGTTAGTCTGCCTTTAAAATGTCCACCTCCACTTAATTTATTATCCTAAATTAGATGCACCTGTTTGAGGTCGTTAGCTGCATAAAGACACCTGTCCACCCCATACAATCAGTAAGAATCCAACTACTAACATGGCCAAGACCAAAGAGCTGTCCAAAGACACTAGAGACAAAATTGTACACCTCAACAAGGCTGGAAAGAGCTACAGGGAAATTGCCAAACAGTTTGGTGAAAAAAGGTCCAATGTTGGAGCAATCATTAGAAAATGGAAGAAGCTAAACATGACTGTCAATCTCCCTCGGACTGGGGCTCCATGCAAGATCTCACCTCATGGGGTCTCAATGATCCTAATAAAGGTGAGAAATCAGCCCAGAACTACACGTGAGGAGCTGGTCAATGACCTGAAAAAAGCTGGGACCACAGTTTCCAAGGTTACTGTTGGTAATACACTAAGACGTCATGGTTTGAAATCATGCATGGCACGGAAGGTTCCCCTGCTTAAAACAGCACATGTCCAGGCCCAATGACCATTTGGACGATCCCGAGGAGTCATGGGAGAAAGTCATGTGGTCAGATGAGACCAAAATAGAACTTTTTGGTCATAATTCCACTAAACATGTTTGGAGGAAGAAGAATGATGAGTACCATCCCGAGAACACCATCCCTACTGTGAAGCATGGGGGTGATAGCATCATGCTTTGTGGGGGTTTTTCTGCACATGGGACAGTTCTGCACTGTATTAAGGAGAAGATGACCGGGGCCATGTATTGTGAGATTTTGGGGAACAACCTCCTTCCCTCAGTTAGAGCATTGAAAATGGATCGAGGCTGGTTCTTCCAACATGACAATGACCTGAAGCACACAGCCAGGATAACCAAGGAGTGGCTCTGTAAGAAGCATATCAAGGTTCTAGCGTGGCCTAGCCAGTCTCCAGACCTAAACCCAATAGAGTATCTTTAGAGGGAGCTCAACCTCCGTGTTTGTCAGCGACAGGCCAGAAACCTGACTGATCTAGAGAAGATCTGTGTGGAGGAGTGGGCCATAATCCCTCCTGCAGTGTGTGCAAACCTGGTGAAGAACTACATGAAACGTTTGACCTCTGTAATTGCAAACAAAGGCTACTGTACCAAATATTAACATTGCTTTTCTCAGGTGTTCAAATACTTATTTGCAACTGTATCATACAAATAAATAGCTAAAAAATCATACATTGTGATTTCTGGATTTTTTTTAGATTATGTCTCTCACAGTGGACATACACCTATGATGACAATTTCAGACCCCTCCATGATTTCTAAGTGGGAAAACTTGCAAAATAGCAGGTTGTTCAAATACTTATTTTCCTCACTTTATATGGCTTATGTGTCTCACAGATTAATAAAATAATTATTTTTGATTCTCCGTATCTCAGCTGTGCTATCCACATTTATTGCATAGCTCTATACTTTTACTGTATGTCACAATATGTTTATATGCATCTATTTTTCTCTCAAGCCATTTGAGAAAATTGACACTTCAATGATTTTTTTTTCTTTAGGTCAGCCAGTTCAGAGAAAATATTTGGACGAATAGACTTATAGATGGTGATGGACAGTACAGTCAACCTGGCAGTCACACAGGTGAAAAAAAGAAATCAAAAAGTAAAAAATAGCATGATTTCAGCGATGTGGCACTGTGTGGAGGAATGGGGCTGAACTGCCGCTATGTCGTGCCCAAATGCATGTTAGTGCGAGCACCCACGGAAGACTGGCTCAATGAGGTGACAGGCTCGAAATTACATAAACAAAAGAGCGCGGGCGAGAGAGGCGGTGCTGTCACGCTCGCTCTGTGGGATGCTGCCCGCTGGGCTCGAGGAAGAGCCTTGTAATGGGCCAATTACCTATGCAAACTGACAAATTGAAACAATAGGGCTGCCTCCTCTATCTCTATTCTTTGCCTTTATTTTTATGGTGGCTATCAATCTCTGTCACCAACTTAAACAAATTCGATCAGCACAAATAGCACATAAACACACAGTAACATAGTTCAGCCTAATGTTGTTTTAGGTAATGAGACTTTTTGGACTTAGGTTTGACAGAACGGAGAGGCTGGTGGGGCGTGCAGTCATTATTGAAACTGAACCTGTGATTATCATTACCTACAGCACAGAATGCAGAGATCAGCCCTCCCTGTGTGAATGCAAATCAAAGCTGCGGTATTCAATGAATCTAATGCAGAACAAACTCTCAATTCCTCCGTATAGGGCCTGATAGGTAATTCTCATCTGGAAAAGTCATTTACCCAACCGAGAGATAAGAAGATATCTATGGAAGCACTCAAGTGGAGGTTAAATTAGATGTCTTAAGCAAAGAATGAGATAAAAGAGGAACAATGTCTTTAATGCATATTAGGAGAACAAGTAATTAAAAGCATATCAAGACTTTAAAATTAGAAACAAAGCTCAATTGGTGTCTTAAATTTTTTGTTCTATCAATCTGTGGACTTTTCTGAAAGTTTGCTGTCTGGTAGATAATGATGATGAACTAAACTGCCGGCTGCCAGGGATGATTATTTCAATTACATTTTTAACTTATCTTACGTATTCAGTTATCCCTTCATTATATCTCGCTCTAAGTGACCATTATCATGGATGCACACCAATCTCTCTCTATTACTTTAGATTTCAGTCAGCTCATTATTTTAAAACACACACATTTTATTCCTAAAAATCCTAACAACTTACTGTACTGTTATTGTCTTATAAAAGTGCATAATTAAAGAATATAATATACATGGAAAATTATAAAGATGTGTGAGTATTATTAATCATAATTAATCATAAGTATCAGTAAAAATAATTTGTTGGAAAATCCTAATATAATATTTTACTGCTTGTTTAAAAAATATTAGCTTATTAAAAATGTCCTCGACTGGAGTTGAAAGTAAAAATGTTCCAACAAGTGCAGCATGTTTAATTTCTTGTAATGTGTACATGTAAAAAGATGGGTTTTGTAACCCTGGCATTCTCTGGAGATCACAATCCAAAAAATGCTGCACCGTTAATTCCTAAGACCGTACTGCAAGGTCATCTGACTGCTTAATAAACCAGAACACCATACCAAAGTTCTCATCTCTGAGGACACACACAATCTAATTGCAGGGAGGTCATAATTTTTTGTTACACCTCTTTGGTTTTATTAAGTAGGTCCCAGTTGGGATAAAACATCAATTGTGCTGAGCGCAGCAGAAGTGGAATTTTTACACAGAAATACAGATACTGATGGTCTCAGTAATGCCTATTAATGCGGAGCCTAATGTACTGTAGTGTACCATGACTAGAATAAGCTGACTGTTATAGGGTCTGTCACTTAGTCAAGCCCCAGTGGTTTTCAAACCAAGAAGACTGTAGGGAAATGGCACATCACCAAGCTGATTCAGCGACCGCCCTGGAACAGTGACCTGGGGAGCTCCAAGCCCAACTGTTATATTTCTATAGAAAAGTCATATGGACTATTCTATGATAATTTTTTTGCCATCTTTACATACAGTGAGGAAAATAAGTATTTGATACTTGCATGTATTTGCAAGTTCTCCCACTTAGAAATCATGGAGGGGTCAGAAATTGTCATCGTAGGTGCATGTCCACTGTGAGAGACATAAAAAAATCCAGAAATCACAACATATGATCTTTTAAACTATTTATTTTCTATGATACAGCTGCAAATAAGTACCTAAACACCTGAGAAAGTCAATGTTAATATTTGGTACAGTAGCCTTTGTTTGCAATTACAGAGGTCAAATGTTTCCTGTAGTTTTTCACCAGGTTTGCACACACCGCAGGAGGGATTTTGGTCCACTCCACACAGATCTTCTCTAGATCAGTCAGGTTTAGAATGGTACTCATTATTCTTCTTCCTCCGAACACGTTTAGTGGAATTATGACCAAAAAGTTATATTTTGGTCTCATCTGACCACATGACTTTCTCCCATGACTCCTCTGGATGATCCAAATGGTCATTGGCAAACTTAAGGTGGGCCTGGACATGTGCTGGTTTAAGCAGGGGAACCTTCCGTGCCATGCATGATTTCAAACCATGACGTCTTAGTGTATTACCAACAGTACCCTGGAAACGGTGGTCCCAGCTCTTTTCAGGTCTTTGACCAGCTCCTCACGTGTAGATCTGGGCTGATTTCTCACCTTTCTTAGGATCATTGAGACACCATGAGGTGAGATTCTGCATGGAGCCCTAGTCCGAGGAAGATTGACAGTCATGTTTAGCTTCTTCCATTTTCTAATGATTGCTCCAACAGTGGACCTTTTTTCACCAAACTGCTTGGCAATTTCCCCATAGCCCTTTCCAGCCTTGTCAAGGTGTACAATTTTGTCTCTAGTGTCTTTGGACAGCTCTTTGGTCTTGGCCATGTTAGTAGTTGGATAGTAGTCGAATACTTAATTGCAGCTGTATCATATAAATAAATAGTAACAAAAATCATACATTGTGATTTCTGGATTTTTTTTAGATTATGTCTCTCGCAGTGGACATGCACCCATGAAGACAATTTCAGACCCCTCCATGATTTCTAAGTGGGAGAACTTGCAAAATAGCAGGGTGTTCAAATACCTATTTTCCTTAAACTGTTCCTTTAAGATCCTGGCCTATAAGTTATTTTTAAGGGTAAACAGAAGGACAAAGAATGGAACCACAAAGCAGGTGCCATAATCATGAAATCTTGGGAAAAAAAAAATAAAATAGTGTTATGGTTTTACTAGAGCCCCTGGGTATCTGTCATCTACTGTGGATGAAGTAGCGAACCCAGCTCCCCTTGATTCTCTATTATCTGGTTATTGATTTTTGATACAGGAGACAAAAAGACTCGAAACAGGAAGTGTTTAGCTCGAAAGCAGCAGACTCTTTCAGACAGGTCTATTTTCTTTGAAAGCCCTGTGGGTTTGTGAGATCAGATGAGGATTTCTTTTAAAATAGCTGGCCTGCTGGGGTGATGGATTTTCTATGGTGGGTGACGTTAGCAGACTCTGTACGTGTGCCGATCTTGACTTTGCCCCATTTACTTGAGGTCAGTTTAGATTAACAAGGGCTTAGGGTGTTGAGAAAACTGTGAGATGTTATAACAGAAGTGACAGTGATGAACTGCCTATCAGACGCACTTCACAGAAGTACTGACCTCTCCTTGAAGTCCAGGAAGGTCTTTCCCAGGCCGTTGCCACCGCTCACCATTGTCATGTCAATGGCCCTCAGCAGAGCAAAGTGGACTTTGATGATGTCCTGTTAAAATGAAGAAGCAACAACATCCAATGAGTTCAAATGAGTTTTTACCCATTAGTGCTAGTAAAGTCATTAACTTTTTAAGGACAAAAACAAATTATCATTGTATACTGTTTAATGTCTTGTAAAACAAATTGAGTGCATTAAAATGCAATGCACTATACTTTGGAAGGAAAGAAAATATTTTAGCACTTACTATATATGTGTGCATTTACCAAAGCAGATAGAAAAAAATAATCACTCACCTCTAAATTCACAAAAATGGCCTCCATCTCCTGTGGAGTTAACACTTGCTTCAGGGGGATCATGTAATTCTATTACAAAAGAGTTAAGAGGTAAAACCGAGGAGTTTTTATGCCCAGCAGCATAAAAGGAACAAAGAAATAATTCAGCAATGTAACAGGCATACAGAATTAATTCCCATTTTTCAAAGCCAAACTATAATGAGTCTTACACGATTACCTTTCAAGCTAACAGTCAAACACACGCTGCTCTACCAAGACTGCATTGTGCACCTTGCGGTGGTCTGGTAATTGTCTTTGACAAACCAAAGTCAAACACTTTTTAGTGCGACTGTTGGTTGGCAGTTCAAGCAAAATAAACCCTGAGATACTCTGGCAAATGTATTCATTTGTTTTAATTGTAATCCAGTGCGAAACTTAAGGGTTTATGGGGAGTACTGACATGTTTGGTGTAATTAGGATGAAATGAATCTAGAGATTAGTAATATACAAACTTATCTGTGTCACCCTGCGTCTCTGTGTTAGGGATTTGTGCAGACTAAATATAAGATTAATTCATCTTATAACAATACAAAGTCTTATTCTTTAATGGTTCAAATTCTGTATGTTGCGTGTGAGAGAGCAATTGGGTACAGGACAGGATTAAACATTTCACGTTCAATCACGATTTGTACATACAAGCGTGCATGCATGTTATACCCAGAGGGCTCAATTCAGAGCTGTGCCAACATTATTGATTTTTCGAGGTCACACATTCTTACTTTGTGGCATTTCTGCCCTGTGACTGACCTCGCAGACCAGAGGGCAAAGCACACACACATTTACAAACTCACATTAGGATGAGCCAAAGTAATTTATTTACTTCTTTTACATCCTGTGCTTATTTAATAAAGTCACCAAAAAACAACATTAACAATCCACTTAACTCTTTCCCCTCCAGCGTTTTTTAAAAAAGTTGCCAGCCAGCGGCAACATTTTTCATGATTTTCACAAAAGTTTAATGCCTTCCAGAAAATGTTCATATTAAAATATATAAACATACAATATATCAAATGAAAGAACAGACCCTCTGCTTTTAAACAAACAAACAAAAACATTTCATCCTACCTTTATGTGCTCTCTTTTATCATCTCTCAAATATGTTTTTTCAAAAACACCTAATTTTGAGCAAAAAGCTGAAATAATTCCATTTTTGTGAAGGATTTTTGATAGAGATCAGATGCAGAACGATCTTCAAAACTTACACGGACATACAGCTGTTTGCCCTAGGGCCATACTTCCAGGTTTTATAAGTTGCGGAAGAGCGCCACCTGGTGGATAATAGCGATACTTCGGAAAGCCGGAAATACTCATCATTGGCAGGGAAGCGTTTTCTCTAAATTGTCGAGTTAACTCGTCAATGGCGGGGAAAGAGTTAAGGGCCGTTCATATTATAACTATAACGTTAACGATAACTATATTAGCATCCACATATAACAATAACTTTATGCTAATTCGCTCACACGCGGGGCACTCGCGTAAATACTTGCCTTTAATGCCATTTACTTTTATTGGACATTTCTTGTAATAAAAACTTTAGCAATTGTTTACATGTCACTGAATATGTAAATATGCCGTTCTTGTTGCATTTACACAGCGGGTAACCATCAGATGTCCTTAACACGCTACGTTTCGTGTAAGTCTAAATAGTGAATCTAGTTTGTGTAAACTAAGTTAATATCTTACCTTTTGCCATAGTCAGTGTTGTAGGAAAAAACCGTTACGTAGTCAATTTCACAGCAACTGCATCAGCGCTGGACACCTGAGGTAATTTTATGTTATAGACCTCCGCATTGAGCTTTTCCACTGTCCTTTGAAGTGCGCGTGCACTTGAAGTTCAAATGGATTTGATTTGCTGTCAATGGTTTGGCGTTCATCAGGCGCTGGAAAAATCGCTCAGAAAGTGATCCCATCGATGTCGTTCGTTGTATCTTTATCGTCATAGTTATGGTGTGAACTTCACTTTTGTCTTTAATAACAAACGATTTTCAAAACTATATTTTTTATAGTTATAGTTATCATTATAATGTGACGTTTTCAGAGTTAAACTTCATATTAAACTGCTAAATGCCGGATGGGAGTTTTAGATCATTCGTAAACGTTTAGGTTTATGAAGTGTACATATAAAATTTAAAATTATAATAAATGATTAAAAAAGGTTAAATAAATTATATTAATTATCAAAATCTTGTAAAAACAGGTAGGATACTCTGCTTTCAAATGCTGGGGGCGTGTCCGCGATTGGCGCTGAAACCACGCCCACTCGCGAAAAAGCTGCCATCACTCTTAACTTACAAATACTGCTATAACCTGAAAAATGCTTGTGATTGTTTTAGGGGTGGGGCCATGCTCAGCAAATGCAGTGCATTATCGAGCCGCTATTTTAGCCCCGCCCAAATAATCCTGAACACAGAAATGTGGAAAAACTGTTTTAACGGTGTAACTCCACAGTTTAGTACTACATAGTTCACAGTCTTTCAAACGTGTTTCAGCAATACATTTATAATTTGTTTAGAAAAAATCAATTCTCTGAAATGACTTTACACAGACTTTAATGTATTTATCACCTAGGGCTCAAGTCAATTTTTTTCTTTTCACCATGGGTCTATATTTGGTTTCCTCCCCATAGAAAACCCAAACAAGACCTTGACCCACTTCCGCACTTTTCACTCTCCCCAAAGACTTGCTAAAGTCAACCACTCACCTTATCAATGTCCTCCAGTGTTTTGTAGTACTTTGCTTCGGTCTCCTGAATCTCCACCAAGCAGCAATTCCTCTTGTCATCCTCTGTCATGCCCATTTTCTGTTATATAAAGAGAAAACAAACACACAGACCATGATGCTGTTGGTATTGTTTCTAAAGATACCAGCTAAGCACCATAAAACTCTAGATCAAGATACCGAACTGTTATTTAAGGGAAATCGGGTCACAATCAGGACAGCCAAGACCCAAATCACATTACAGTTAAAGACATGGGGATACAAAGAGTATTTCACAACAGAACTTCAAGGGCAACATTAACAAAGACTGTAGGTTATAACACTGATTTATTTTATGCAAAAATGCAGTCTTTCGCTCATTCAAAACAACATAAACTCTAGTCTAAGGCACAGAAAGCAACCATAGGAAAGTCACAAATGTGGTTTTGATGAGAACCTTCAAGCTAAACGAGGCCAATTCACAAAACAATAACAACAGAAAATGACCTAATAGGACAAGATGTATTTGATTAAATGTAATCGATGGGCCTTGGTGTAATGCGAGCGGGTTTTGTGAGCTTGTCTGCGATAAGGCTGAAGCGAAAGACGCCAGCTGGAGACCAGGACTGGATAAAACATCAGAACACACATCTGAACATCTGGGTCTGACGGTGCACAAGGCCAAAGCAAACCTGCCTGCATCCAGGGAAATTCAAGACCACAAACAATTGTTTCAATAACAAGCGACAGAAGAGGGCTAGGAAAGAGGAAAAGATCAGTCCGAAAAGCCTTGCTTGAAGCAGCCAAAGGCAAATGCATCTGTACTGTAACTTCCACTGACAAATGGGGCATATGTGAAATTGTGACATCATTATCTGTTGTGCTTTAATCAACATTTGGGAGCTATTGTGGTCAAGTCTGGAAATCATCTGACGTACAATTCATGGTTTCAGACAAATTGAAGAAGATATCATTTGAGAAAAGCCACAGAGAGGAGGCTGAGTATGCTAACCCACATCTCCATGTGTGATTCTGTATCTGTGTCTTTTGGAAGGCGGGACCCAGCAGTCATCTCTTTCTATGCGGGAGGGAATTCCTCCCTTGTGGGTTGAAAATAACCTAACATTAGCTCGCTCAGAGATACAGCACACACTTTAAACTCAATCTGAGAGACAGGGGGACATTATCATTGGCACATCCTCGCCTTCATCATTCCTAGGCCAAGAAAGACACATCACAGCAGTCCTGCCATAAAATCAATCTAGGAGTACTTTTCTGAGGAACATTATTCATGGGCAGGCTAAGATTTTTTATTATTACCTGTGTGGGAAACCTTTAGCAGAACATGATCAAATGAATTAAATTGAGTGGATCACACTGCAGTGATGGTAGCTGAAACCATTTTCAAATTAGCTAAAATATTTAAAAGAAAAGTTTACCTGAAAATGAAAATTGTCATATTTTAAAAGTTTTGCGCCAAACTAGACATTTTTCCTTTTTATAAAGAAACACAAATTCTTGCAGAAGGCAAACACTTTTACATTACTCTCTTTCATACAATTAAAGAAAACTGTGACCATGTGCTGTGAAGTGATTAAAACTCTTTATATTACTTCATGCAAACTGAAAAATTTGAGACATTGGTCATAAGAAGTCTGGCTCATTCAAACTGGCCAATAGAGTGCCGCAGGGATGACATATTTTTGTAGGCCAACCCGGAAGTTAGCGGGACATTGGTTCCCTTGCAAAAAAGGCCATTCATTTTTCCCATAGACTTTTGTATTATGGCAAAAAATAACCTCTGTGTTAACCAAAAGTTAAAGACACTGACACGTTTTGTCCAACAAGATAATCTTCACAGACGAATACAAATTGTAAAAGTGTAAATGCGTTTACTAGAAATATAAAAATGCCACATTTTTACTGTGAAGACTTGCTGAACAAAATGTGTAAGTGTCATTAACTTTTGTTAAAGGGGACATTCCATGAAAATCAGACTTTTTCCATGTTTAAGTGCTATAATCGGGTCCCCCAGTGCTTCTACCAACCCAGAAAACATGAAAAATAGCAACCCTGTAACTTTGTTTTGGTAAGGCTCTCTCTGCAAGCATGTGAATAAATAGGTCATTTGAATTTTGCTTCCCCCATGACGTATTAAGGGGCTCTTATTATAATGATACCGCCCCTTCAACTGCGCTATCCAACCATGACACTCCCTCGAGTGCGAGAGTCAGAGAGAAAGAATGACTGACAGCACGACGCGTTTGTATTCCCTCAAACACAAACAGTAGCCTACAATCTTATAACTTGTAGTTTTAATAATATTTCTAAAGGTTGAATTAACGTTCTAATCTAAAGGATTAACTGTACCTTAGTGCAACAGAGAGGGCGAGTGAGTGAGTGAGAGAGAGCGAGTGAGCGAACAAACGAGAGAGAGAGCAACGCGACGGTTCTCTTTTATCAATACAAGTATGTTGTTTAATATGTTTCTCTGAAGTTTATATGAATGAACACGAGGATTAATGCACTGCACGAGACAGAGTGAGTGAACAACGCGTATTCACTATCATACACAAATAGCATAAATATGTTGTTTAATGTTTCTCTGAAGTTTCAAATGAATACGAGGAGTCACAAGACAGAGAGAATGAGAGACTGACAGAAACGCGAATGTGTTCAATCTCAATAAACTTAAACATGTTATTTGATCTGTTTCTCTAAAGTTTAAGCATTAAAAGTGTTGTTTTATTACAGATCATTTAAATGTGCTTGTGTGGTTTGGTCAAAAAGTAAACTTCTGAGTGTTTGTGGAAGTGTATCTTATTGTAACATGCTGAAAATCATTGTGCCTGTTTAAAACACTGGCAGCATATGAGACCTAAAAGTCTTTTTTTATTCCACAATGTTCCCCATCTGCTGATAAACATGTATTTAGTATAAAACAGATGATTGACTTTTTAAACTTGTTCAAATATATAATGCTTAACATCGCTCACTAACTTATTTCGTGGAAAATCTCCCTGATGCTCTGTCAGGTCTACAGCGCGAGCAAAAAAAAAGGAATACAGCGGGAGCGCTTGAGACTCCGCCCACCTGAGCAGCTCATTTGGATTTAAAGGGATATACACAAAAACGGTGCATTTTTGCTCAGACCCATAAAGTGCCTATTTTAACATGCCACAATAAATTACCTATAGGGCATTTTGAGCTAAAACTTCACATACCGGTATGTACTCTGGGGACATCAAAGATTTATTTAATATCTTAAAAACGTCTTGTGGAATGTCCCCTTTAAAGGAAAACACCACTGTTTTTCAATATTTTACTATGTTCTTACCTCAACTTAGATGAATTAATACAAACCTATATTTTTACAATGCATGCACTTTTAATCTTTGTACAGCGCTTCTTGAATGCGTTAGCATTTAGCCTAACCCCATTCATTCCTATGGCTCCAAATAAAAGTATTATTTTGTGCCACCATACTTACTCGTGTAACTACTCATGTAACAGTCTTTAAATAGGAAAAACATGTAAGTGTTTGGTTGCTTCTAAATTCATCCCCGTTTGGATCCTAAGGAATTAATGTGGCTAGGCTAAATGCTAACACATTTACGACGCACTGTACAAAGATTAAAAGTGCACCCATTAAAAAAAGATACCAATGTATTCATGTGTCTAAGTTTTTACTAAGAACATAGTAAAATATTGAAAAAACGGTGGTGTTTTCCCTTAAATACAGAGCTTACTTTTTCCAATAAAAGTCTATTGGAAAAATGAATGGGCTTCTTTGCAAGGGAACCAGTGTACCGCTAACTTCTAGGTTAGCCAACAAAAATGTGTCATCGCTGGAGCACTCGATAGTTTAGGTACCTCTAGAATTACAATAAAAAAATTGCTGGGTTATTTTAAACCCACCGTTAGGTCAAAAAAGGACGAGCTCAGCCCCTTAGGTTGTAATTTTAACCTATGCTGGGTTGTTTTAACCAATTGTTGGGTCAAATATAAACATTTTCTGGGTTAATTAAAAATAACCCAGCATATTTTAGAGCATAGGCATCAGTGACATCAAACTTAGTTTAATAACTCTGTATGTGGCAATATCAAATGAGCATATAAGTTCACACAAATATGAGGGGTTGGGTCCTCTTTTGTAAATATGTTTTACTGTATCAGAGTCACCAATGGATTAAATAATTTTGTATTTTAATTTATTCCTTTAATAAATAATGAGTTTTAAGGTCAAGAACCTGCAGAACCTGTGAATGCAGAGACCACTGAATGTGGGCCTACTTATGGGTTCATAAGCACATTTGTTGGATTCTTTACATATGCACAAGGGTCTCAAAGGTTTGAGTCGACACACATTTACAGGAAAAGACAGAGGAGCACTGAAGAAGCTTTAAAGAGGAATGTGCGGTACAGCGCGACACTTACCTGCATGTATCTGATCTGCAGCATTAAGGAGGCAAAGCAGCAAATGTAAGCAGGGCAAGTTAACTTGCGCAGCCGTGGGTTAATGACAGGAAAACAATCCATCTACTTCCTCTATCTCTCACACACACGCACCAATGAGTGTTTTCTGTACGGCGTCTCACTCACCATGGGCTGTCTAACCTCCACCTTGATGATATCCTCGTAGATGTCGTCCCCGTCGTCATCGCAAGGGACGCAGTCGTAAATGTCATCCTCTCCCACGTCATGCTCGCTACACAGAAAAGAAAAAGCAGTGGGTTAAAATATAGATCTTTGTGAAAGCATACAGCTGTGTCAGCACTAGCTAAAACAAAGAACGTGACAAAGACAAATTATGATTATCATAGACACTTTAGGACCATATATAATATAAGTGAATGTAACATACAATATAAATGACAGTATCTCAATGATATCACAATTATGCTTGTCTCGTGTAGTTTTTTAGAGACCACAAGAACCCTACACTGTGCCATTCTCCCCTCAGACGGGTAGAGAAATGGCTAAAATGAAGCAGGCTGACATCAAGGTGTCCTTCCATGCCTGGATCCAGCTGTGCCATCCCAGCAACCATCAAATCAGTCATCCATCCTTGCATAAGAAAAGAGCTTAGACTCCTAGCACACCCCAGTGACTCAACTAGACAGCAACACGTATCCTCACCTATGCTGATGAGTCCAATTTCAGGCAAAAATAAGTGTGAAAAGCTATACTGCCCAAATCAAATGGCTGCCCAGGAGAGAAGCTCTGTGACTCGTTGTCTCATACAGCCTTGAAGGCAAAATACAAATAGTAAAACTGACAGCGAAATTAACACATGCTTTTATAATGAGACACAGCAGTGGTTTATTTGGGTATATTGCGAGCAGATGACAAAGAATTTCTGTTTGCCATAGAGACTGTAATTAGCATTTAACAACCTGAGTCCTAGGACACGCTGGAAAACTATATTCTCACTTTAAAGGATTTTAATAAGCCGGTAAGAAGATTACTTGTGTGCTATAAAATACCATGACTTTGCTATTATAATGCACTCCGAGCTCTTTAACAGAATGCATTTTTATTTCAAAACAAATGCAGATTAGGGAGACCTACGGGAGACGTTTAACCTGTAACGTCGGAGGATAGAAATGATTGGTCTGCATGCGCCTCTGGGGAGCTTCAGTGATTTTATGCAAAACATTCACTGAACAAAGTTTATTTGTGACAGGCTTGTTAATATGTGGTGAATTAGCAACAATGTTTAACAAATGTTTGCCACGTGTGTTAACCAGCATTTTAAGGGATACCAGACTAGATGCTCTACAAACAAACATTTTTCATGAACAGGATACAAACCTTATGAAACTACAGTAAGGCCCTAACACTTCAAGTACAAATTTAGCATATATCGTAGGAAAGTGTAATGATTTTAATTGTTAGATACAAGTGAGAGTGTCTAGACATTAAGGTTGAACAAGGCGAAGGTGTATACAGACATTTAATGTATAAATAAATATACTTTCCTATGCAAGATAATGAACCCGACTGCATCTGATTTGTGTAGACAATATAAATATTCAAGCCATCACCATCTTTGTTTATATCCACAGCAGGTTTCACTGCATGATTGAGAATAAGCTGGTATGGGTGGACAGAGGCCAGCATGTGTAAGCAGCCAACAGAATGATTGTTGGTCTGGCAGGAGCTGCTGGGTGTTAATCCATCTGCATGACCTTCTCTACCTGCACATTTAGAGCCAAAATGTAAACCCAGCTGTACAATTTTAAAACAAACCTATATAAACAAATTAGCATCACTTATATGTCAGTGAAGAGTACTATTTCTGACTGTCTTGTTAGTTAAATGAGATTCTTTGATTTGTGCCTGTAGCTGTTGAATAAAGTAAATCCACTATTGCTTACTGTGTACAAAGGGTGGTTTGTTGAAATTAGACCTCCAGGGGCATTGTGGGTAATGTGATGTATTGCTAGAAAGCTTTATTAGAGAGTTTGTTTACACAAGAGCATTTGTCTGTGCTTTTATGTTCCTTTACATTTAACACCTTTATTTGTAAGGGCGCACTCACATTTGGCACGTTTGCCCTCCCTTTCTACTCCACAGCCCTCTCACCGTGCCTCATTATTCTGCTTATTCAATCTATCACTTATGCCGCTCAAATGTTCAAGTTACCGTGCTGCATGCAACAGATGGTTTTTACGGCGGCAGATGATTTTGAATGACTGTAGCAAAACTTGCACGTTCGTTCAATGCGTTCCATGCCGAGACCATCTCTGCAAACAGACCAGGGTGCAATTACCTAAACCATGCCCTGCCCACTACTGAGAGTACTCACACTTATCAAACAAACAAGTAAAAGGGGTTAAATGCCTTTGGGCGCAGTTTTATTCTGGAAAGTGTGAGCACGCCCTGAAGCTAGAAGTATAGTTCCGTTTTTACGCATACACGAGGGTCTGCATACAGTGCGAGTTACGCAAATTCCGTCATTGGAAATAGTATGCGCACCGCCGGATTTTTGTAATCGCACGTACTTTGCACGTGTACGCACATGCATGTACAGGAGCATCTAGTATGTAGCCCAGGAGGTGCATTGCATTTTGTTGCAATGTGCATGCGTCGAACGTCCCTGTGTCCCAAGTTGCCTCCTATGCCCTATGCTGGTTTGGCTGGTCCTGCAACTTCTAGTCAGGCGCAACTTGTAAGTCAGTATGAATTAATTTGGACATAAATGAACCAAAAGACATCATAACCGTCTACAGCTGCGAGAGTCTGCTATATGCTGTTCTTGTATTTATGTAATTCAATGAATTCAGTGATGTGGAATGACGTGCCTGCAAACTTGATGCGCGCAGGTTTGTTCTGTTCATTTAGCCAATTCAGCCTTCCAGGTACATTCAGTATGCTATTGTGTATCATCTAAATAACTGATAATGTTACGTTAACGTACGGACACCTATTCAGCCTGCAGTTCTGTGCTATTGTTTAGTTGAATAACTTGCCTTTCCAGATTAAATGTCTGTTCTTCGGCTTGGATTTTGTGAAATAATTTCCAAATAAATGCGACATGTAGTCCATTGCGACTTATATATGTTTTTCCGTCTTCATGACTAGGGGTGTCACGATTCTCCAAATCCTCGATTCGGTTACATTTTCACGGTTCACGGTTCGATTTGTTTTTCGATTTTTTTTTTGAAAGACAAAAATTAGATGCCATTATTATTTATTATTATTTTAGTTTCACATTAACATGCACATTGCGTGCTTTACCTCGCATGGGGGTTTGTGGGCTTCACTTTACGCGAAAGAGCTTGCAGAGAGGATTCCTTCTTGCACGCACATGGACTTAATGCGCACGTCTTGTACTTCTAGCATCTGAAATAAAACCAGTGCGTCATAAGCAGCTGCGCTTCTCTCTGTCTCACATACACGCGCTCTCGCATTCGCATCTGTCCAAAGTCTAAACATAAACTAAAGTAGTAACGTAATCCTTGCGTATTTGTTCAGTTTTATGCGTTTTGTGCGAGCTGAGGCAAACTATCCCTTTTGTTTAAAATATAATCCTTGCGTATTTGTTCAGTTTTATGCGTTTTGTGCGAGCTGAGGCAAACTATCCCTTTTGTTTAAAATATAATCCGCTGCGTCTTGGAGGCTCTCTCGCGCACGTGCAGAGAGCTGCGCTCTGTCCAAAGTCAGATCACTAGGTAGTAATCCTGTTTATGATATGCATTTCAAGGAGTTGTAGCAATATATCCCTCGTGTTTAAAATATAAATCGCGTTCCGCTGGACCGATGTTTTTAAAGGCACCTCTGAGAGGTTTATTTTCCCCCGCTTGGCAAGCCGACCAGACGTGACATGGGGCGTGGCATCATCCATTTTTTTAATTCGAAGTTCGAGGTTGTGACTTAATTTCGATCGATTTCAATTTAAAATCAAACTTGTGACACCCTTATTCATGACGCATTGATTGATGCGACTTATACTCCTAAACGACTTATAGTCCGGAAAATACGGTTTTTTTTGTGTATTACCTATACTTATTTAATATATTTGAGTGTACATATTGTACTAAATCTAATTTTGACTACTATTTAGTACTGATAGTATTCGAATTGGGACGAAGGGACTATGCTTTGCAAGGAATTTAAGAACATGTAGAGAAACAAACTATACTCCGGGCTTAAGAGTGTAAAACAACATTAACCTGTCCATATACTTGCTTAAAATTTAGCACAAATTTACAGTAATATGATGTATAGCAAAACTACAAGCTGTCTGTCTTACAAAAAACATTTTATTTCAATAAGCCACTGAAAGGTTTTCTGAAAAAAGCAAGCTGTCAATCAATTCCTCCCTCAAAGGACCTGTTTGAAAAGAGGGTGAAAAGCTTAAATGCACAGTTTATTCAACTGTTATTTTATTATTATGAATGGTACACAGATAAGAATACCTTTGCCTTGAAATTCCCAAACCTGTGAGAGAACCGTAAAACTGCTAATTTGAAAATAATTGCCTTTTAAAAAGATTTAAATGACATTTTAAATGACAAAACATGACATGCATTCTTATATCTGAACAGAAGGTAGAAACTGACAGGCTATTAAAAAGGAAAGGTGCTGTCCTCAATCTAACATTCAGCACTGTGTCCACACAGACAAAGGATTGTTTGAAGTATTAATCGAGGCTGTATAGTTCACACTGAGGGACGACTGACTGCCTGTCCTCTCTCATTAGCAGAGCCGACTTTTCCTGCTTCCCTGTCTGTCAGTGCACCGCCGATCGGGAAAATAAATAAATAAATGTCTCTCTGAATCACACAGCTACAAACTGCAAAACTGGCAATGAGAACGAACAGAGGAAGATTTTTCAGAAAGCTTTATCATGTGACCTCAAATCCCTAAGGACAAGCATTAGCGGTGCTATGTGTAGTGCGGTGATCTGTGCCATGGATTTCGAGCCTGCGTGTCTGTTAGGTAGACTGTTTGGAGATAGAAAAAGGAAAGCGTGTGCCTTTGTCACTTCAGAATTATGGGGTTATGTTTTGATTTAACTCTGGATGACAAAAATAGGTCTGCTGCTTTTGCACGCAATGGCATGACCCCATTATGAGCCATAATGCTCAGGGCCAACAACCCTTTGCCTAGCATGAGCATGAGTCCACAAACCCAATGAGGTTAATATAAAGAGCAGTGCTTTATATAGGAATCCTGTAATTCAAATGTCTGCCCTGCTGTCAGATTAGTGTTATCAAAGCTTATCTGATCTGTGGTTCTGGTGGGTGGGCATAATACACGTATAATAGACTGTAAATAAAGATTTGTTGGTTCAACTTAAAAAGGTAAGTTACCTGGTTGCCTTAAAACATTTTTGCACTTAATTAATTAACTAATATTTTAAGTTGAAATAACTAAAAATGTTAAGGTAAGCAGGTAGCTTACTTTTTTAAAAGTTGAACCAACTTTTTATTTTTTTACAGTGTATACATTTATGAGTGCAAGAGGAAAATATGATAAACTAGACTGTTGTGTGACTCAATATTGTCGAACTCTAATTAAAATATCCACAGTTGGTAGTCACAGTCCAAATGTTTAAAGTGTGGAAAGATTGTTTTTCGACCCAGAGAGTACAGTTCCATTTGGACGGACACCAGGCGTTCTTTAAAACGACAAAATATTTTGTGGTCTCACACTGTCAAAACCATCATGACCGGAGAGGTTGCTCCGACACCACTAGTGCTGATTTCACTTGTATAGCAGAATTCTTAAATGTTTTCTTACGCTTAGCCAACCACAAACTCATAAAGGAAAACCATGTTTGGAGCACAGGAAAGGATCTATCACAAACTCAGTACTGGTCCCAGATCCACTCTGTGGATAAAGAAATTAACAATGACAGATGCCTCATGCACATGCTCCATAAAGACTGAGGGCATGATATTTATATAAATAAATAAGATCATGTGACTACTGCTTGATATCTGGCACACTGACTCAGCTAAGTGACATCATGACCCCTTTTTTGCTGCGATCATCTTTAACACAATAAAAGGGTCGGATAAAATGTGAAATTCTGTACATATATACGCTTTCAGACGGACAGTTGTGCAAATGCAATGTGTTGGAAGGCGTGACCCGGCGTTTACATGAGAGACAACAAACACAGCTGTTTTGGGCAAACATGTGTCCTTGCCAAACTCTAAAAGGACTCTACAGGTATATGCATTTTTTTAAGTAAGATATTATGTATAGGGAGCCGGATAAAGAAATAAACCTGATAGTGTGATCAGGACCCGACACAAAGCTTTCAGATTTAACATAAGACAAGACGTTAAGATTTCACTAACACACTATTTGGTTTATCATTTGTAAATTTGTGTACTATTAAACTGTACCTGTTAAAATGATTGGAGCATACGGGTTACTGTGTGTTATTAGTTTACATAGTAATCTGGGAATTAAAAAAACTGCAAATCTGGACTGGCCAATCAGAATCAAGCATTCCAATGAGCCGTGGAAAAATTAAATTAACACACAATTCTCAATAGCCCTGTGATTAAAAACTAATTGCAAAGATGCATTTTATGCCTAATATGTATCATTGGTATATGCAGTATACAATCCACATTTGCAATTGAAGAAAACTCTCTAAGGCTACGTTCACACTGCAGGCTGAAATGACCCAGTTCCGATTTTTTTGCCCCTATGCGACCTGTATATGATCTTTTCATGACGGTCTGAACGACACAGATCCGATCTTTTCAAATGTGACCCAGGTCACTTGGGTATGTGGTCCTGAATCCGATACGTATCTGATCTTTTCAAATGTGACCTCCGTCTGAACGGCCAGGCCACATGTATCTTACCCATACGTTATTGATACGCTACAAGCGTCATAATTCTGCGTTGAAGTAGGCGGGAACGAGAAGATAAACAACAACCATGGCAGACGTTGCTAACACTGCTCCACAAACCGCCATGGCCAAAAACCTTGCTCTCCTCCTCCTTTTTAATTTACTTTTTTAACAAGAAGATTGTAATTGTGCTGGCTCCGTTGGGAAGATAACTTTAATACTGCAAAAAGAGCCCCACTGTTGACTACACTGTTGTTGACATCCATGTTTAACGTTAGCTACTTCAGCAAACAACGAGGGACGTCGTTGACCGTTGAGTACTCTTCTGCACATGCGGGTCACTTCTGGGTCAGTTCACACAGGAGATCACAAAAGGTTAGCCTGACTACGTCAGACTTTGTACTTCCGCTAAATTTCATTACGCTTCTGTACTCAGTCTGAGATACCTTCCATTCAAAACGTTTCCTCCTCGAGACGGCCGTCCAATCAACGAACAGAGGGCGGGCTGAGAGCTGTGACGTAGACGCTAAGCGGCAGCGCCGAATGTACGGTTGTAGTTTATAGTGGACATGGAGGCACAGAAAGCTATTTGCTTTGTTGTGGAGAACTGGCACTTGCCAACTTAAGCTCGAACAAGAAGAGTGTTTGTTAAACATTTTGAATAGAGAATATGTTGTTGCCCCACTCCCGACAGGTTTTGAGAAAAGTTTAATTTATCAACTATTACCGATCGTCAGCAAGAAACTGTGTGCATCACAGCTTGGCGTGCACAACGATCGAGAAATCATGGAAGGGAATTTCATTGTTCACAGTTAATGGTGGAGGACACATGGTTAAACATTCTTTGGTGACGTTCCTGATTAATTAGAAAATAAGGTAGGAAGATTTAATTTACATGTAGTTATGGCTGTCTGGTGGAAGAGTTTGAGAGGAGAGGGGGCGTTCCTCCACTTAGACGTGAGTGGAAAGACACCGTAAAGATATTGTTTAACTAGCTCTGGCCCAATTTACTTTACATAATCTGCAAAAGTCGTTCACAGCCATGTTAACTCCGGTATTTCGCTCCATAGCTTTGTTTTCACATCATACGTGCATTTTACAGCAGAAATTCGACGCGGCTGAGCCGGCGCATAACGCACATCATAACCAAACGTTATGTGATCGGCTTACGTCTAGACCAATGATTTTAAACTTCAGACAAGCCCCTCTCAGTAGAAGGAAAACGATTGTCAATTATGCCCAGCCAGACTCTGTCTATGAAGCGAAGCAAAATAACAGAGGATGGTATTACCAGGCTAACAAAAGGTCGCATTTAATTAGAAATGTGAACGGCCTTGCAAAAAAACTAATTTTTTCAAAAAATCTGAATTGAGCATTAAGCCCTGCAGTGTGAACGTAGCCTTAGTGCATCTGACATGTTTTCTTGTAAATTAGCATTTTGTTTAGACTCTTAATGGATTCTGCCAACAAACTGGTATTTCTAAATGGCCTGAGGCCAGGATAAGGCGGTTTTGAAGGTTAAAAGAACCTAAAATCTGGAGGTGGCGTTTAGTGCCTTTTGCATCTGAGCTCCTCAATACAGTATATGTTAAAGGGACACTCCACTGTTTTTTGAAAATATGCTCATTTTCCAGCTCCCCTAGACATTTGATTCTTACCATTTTGAAATCCATTAAGCTGGTCTGGCGCTAGCACTTTTAACATAGCTTAGCACAATCCATCGAATCTGATTAGACCATTAGCATCGCGCTAAAAATAACCAGAGAGTTTCGATATTTTTCATATTTAAAACTTGACTCTTCTGTAGTTACATCGTGTACTAAGACCGACAGAAAATTAAAAGCTGCGATTTTCTAGGCAGATATGGCTAGGACTATATTCTCATTCTGGCGTAATAATCTAGGACTTTGCTGATGTAACATGGCTGCAGCAGGCATAGTGATATTACGCACTTCCCCGAAAATAGTCCCCTTGGTTACTTTCAATGGTAGGGGACTATTTTCGGGCGTTGCGTAATATCACTACACCTGCTGCAGCCAAAACGGTAAGAATCAAATGTTTAACTCTTGGGGAGCTGAAAAAGGAGCATATTTTCAAAAAAAAAAAAAGGAATTTCCCTTTAAATATACTTACTTTATAAAAAAAAGCTTTGTTTTAAATTTGAGACCTTCTCCAGTTAGCCATCCAAACCTCTAAACATGTACTATATACTAATGGCCCACCTTCCCTAGCATGAACAGTACAACATAAGAACTACTCCTCTTTTAGCAAGCTGACAATAAAACTAAGCCATACATTGCTGGAGCATATATTGATGGTGACATGTTGTTATGATTTTGCCCGGTTGAGACATTAAGTAGTATATTTTTGGATTCCACGGAGTGTTCGTTAAATTTTTAAACATGTCCATCATCTAATCTTGGGTGTCAGGAGAGACAGGTGCCAATAGAAGCAGTTCATCCCTACTGGAACCCCAGAGTGCTTTAGCCCGAGGCTTTACTACCCATATGCTGCAGGTAAAAATATAATATAGCAGGAACCGGTAAGGATAAAGCCATCTATGCTGACATGATGTACATCCAGGCATCAGATTGCTATTTGACAGAAAAAAATGACTTGACTAAAACTGAACAATTTCATGCTTTGTCAGTTTCTGGGTGAACACATTAAATATAGTGAAATGAGGCAGTGATACTGAGAGATCCTGTAGGGTTGAATTGGATGTGAACTCACAGATTAGCCAGAAATAACTTGATATTTTAATCATTCCATATTCATGACTCATTTGCCAGCAGAACTCAGTTTAGCTTACTGCATATTTCAATGCACAGCAATGAAGCTCACAGTCATTGGTACAGGGACGGCTGACTTGTCATAACACGGAGGTGATAAGAAAATAAAGGCAATACTTTATGATGGAGTTCCACTTTTGAACTGCTGTTACATCACTACAAGACATACACTGAACAAAATTGTATTAAACGCCACATTTTTCATGAGCTGAACTCAAAGATCTAAGACTTTTTCTGTGTTCACAAAAGGCCTACAGTATTTCCTTCAAATACTGTTCACAAATCTGTCTAAATCTGTGTTAGTAAGCATTTCTCATTTGCTGAGATATTCAATCCACCTCACAGATGTGGCATATCAAGATGCTGATTATTGCAAAGGTGTGCCTTAGGCTGGCCACATTAAAAGTGTTGCGTTTATAATTTTCTTTAGTGTTGATATAACTCTTTAGCCGCTTTAGCACTACAGCGTGCTAACAAACACATTTAGAAAAGCTTTTGGGTAAATTAACCAGTCAGCCAGTGGCCATGGGCACACTGTAAAAAAATTCCGTAGAAATTTGCAGCTGGGTTGCCGGTAACTTACCGTAGATTTCAAATTTTGTTCAAAGTTAAGTGAACATTAAACATTTACAAGTCTTTGTCTTTACAGAATAAAACTAGAAAAACAGCATCAAGCAAAACATTATGGGAAACAAAATCTGAAGCAAAAAACAGAAAAAGTTTGATGATGATTTCTGTTTCCCAGAATGCTCCGCATGAGGCTGTTATTGTATAGTTTTATTCTGTAAAGACAAAAAGACTTGAAAATATTTAAAATGTATTCAACTTTGAACAAACTCTTGCCAGAAAATAACATAAATTTAAATCTACCGTAATTTAACGGCAACCCAGCTGCAATACCATTGTAATTTCTACGGGGTTTTTTTACAGTGCAGGGCTATATCAGTGTGATGTCACATTAACAAGAGAATCAAAACAGCATGTCTAATAAGACGGCTTTGGTTTATCCCTCTGGGGTCCGATCATTTTGGGACACTGTCAGAGGTTCAGACATTCTCTTACATTTAGTCTTTTTTCAGTTGCTTTAAACATATTAGTGGCTAATATCACATAACACTGTATTCAGCACAAACTGTGCTACAATCAGTGTTGGGGAAAGTTACTTTTAAAAGTAATGCATTACAATATTAAGTTACTCCCCAAAAAAGTTTAGGACCTCCATTCACTAGGTGGCGAAATGATACGAACGGTGAAGCGGTTACAGTGCCGTTATTAGTACAATATCGCATAGCTCTTAGCCAATCAGATTCGAGAACCAGAAAGAATATTACGTAATGCATGTTACCTGTAATGCGTTACCCCTACCACTGGCTACAATAATATGTAAGTAACATGTAAATGTTTTTAAGTAAAATATGTTTATGCATGGTTAGTAAAAAAAGAAAGGTTGCTGAAATAAGGCCAAGGAACACATACTAAACTTTTTTCATCAACAAAAAAGTACTGGATCTTGTAGAGTTGGAAATTTGCTAACAAAAGGTTTTTAAAACATAAAAAACATATTACCCACTCATTCACATGAAACAATACAGTTTTTGACTGTACATGATTAACTTTTGTAAGACACTTTTTGCTGTGTAAAGGCAATATGCAAGGGATGGGATAAAAAAGATTGGGTGGATTTTTTTCATTGTAGGGTTGTTGTGATCATACAGTGCAAAAAACATTTATGTCTAAACACCTTGTAAAAGTGGATTTTGTATAATATGTGCCTTTTAAAATACGAATTATTCTTAAACACTAAATATTCTCTTTTATACAAGTATATGCAATTTCCTCACTGAGAACTGATTTAAACTAATTTCACTACTTTCTGAGGGACTTCCTGTCATGTGATCATTTTCACAAAATTAGTCATAGTGTAGAAGTCTTCTAAAAGTTTTCTTCATTTGTAAATCTTATTTAGCCATACAGTACATCTTTTTACAAAATTTAAAGAAATAAGAAAACTTATAAACATAAGCTACTTAAGCAATATCGCTCGAGTAGGAGTGTGATATAGCTCTATATCATCACGGCTGTGATTAGGCCAGAGGCACGAGGCCGCAGGCCGAGTGCCGGAGGCAATCACAGCCGTGATGATATAGAGCTATATCACACGACTCCGAGAGCGATATTGCTTTTATACAACAGTTCGACGGCACACGTTTGAAAAACGAAAACTAGAAAACAACAACGGAGTTATTTTAAAAGCCTCTTTGTTTGAGAACTACTTCTTCCGCCACGGATTTGAGGGCGGCCAGAATGACAGGTAAAACTTTCGGCTGCTTTGAATCTCATAACAACTCAATGGACGGAAAAGCCGTTTCTTCATATTACCGTTTCTTGGTCACAAAGTGTAGTTTTAAGATTAGTTCAGTCGAGAATGTATCTGAATTATATTTAAATCTGCAGTCGATTAGTAAAGATAGCGCCTGTTTGAACGTTTGCTTAGTGAGATTCGGTACGAATGAGAACCAAAGCATGAGCGGACGTCAGTGTTCACTCGCCCCGCTGACCACCGCCCTCTCTGGGCTACATCTCTGAAAGGTATTCCCTGGCTCTCATGTTGGCCTTGTTTGTTTATGATCGTCAAAATGAGATCAAATCAGCAGTATTTGGTGTCATGATCAAACTTGTACTTGTTTTTTTATTCATATTTAGTGTCTTTTGTGTTGTGTTGTAAAAGTTAATAAAACTATACTTGTGTAACGTTACTATTGCTTTCTCATTTATTCTTAACGCGATACGAGCACTCGATTATTATTATTAAACTTTGTTCTTGTCAGTACTATATACAACGTTTTTTTATAAGTGTCAGAGAGATGTTTTTGCATGCTGCTTATAAATATACCAGTGGCGATATCTCATAACATGTTTTAATAGTCACGTCACGATAAAGTAAATGATCAATGTCCACATTTAAAAGCTGCGGTGCCTACCTGCAGTTCCACGGTGTTTTCGCGTTCTGATAAAAGATATAGCTCCAGAAAAAAACGAATGTTTATATTCCTCTTTCCAAGTGTTAATCGTCCACACGATGTGACAAGACATTTCTCCCATTAACTTTAACGTAACATACAAGAGCGATGATCTTTGACTGATCAGACTGATTTATGAGCTAGTAAACTAATAAGACACACGGAGAGTGATTCAAACGGCGCGTCTGTGTTTTTCCATTCAGAGATGAGCCTGCTTAGGACCTCCATTCACTAGGTGGCGGAATAATATGAAAGGTGAAGCGGTTACAGTGCCGTTATCAGCACAATATCGTATAGCTCTTAGCCAATCAGATTCGAGAACCAGAAAGAACTGTTGTATAAAAAAAAATAGACATGACCATAGACTACTAAACATAAGTCACTTTTATTTATTTAACTTAAACGACTAAAATGTGGAGTGGAAGCCAAAAGCACTACTAATGAGCGTGTATTACAAAATGGCCAATTTATTTTCAGCTGTTTAAAAATGCTGGTCGTAACCACCATGATGGAGTGCTATCTGCGGGCCTTTTAAAAGCTCTTTTAAAAAGGAGTGCCTCGGTCATTCGAGAGTAAGCCAGACTAAAGAGCTTTTCAACACTATTAACCTTTCACAAAAGCACCTTGATTAGCACTTTCCACCCTTTATCTCTTGAAGCGAGTCAGAATACTTCAAGAACTTAAAGAAAGAGTCTTTTTAATCGACTGGCGCACGGCAACACTGTTGAGAAACATCTACAATGTAATAGAAACAGACACAACACTTGTGTGAATAAACCTATTGAAGCTATGTGATGGTGACTCACTCTTTGAGCTTTAGTAGCTTTGCGCTTTTTCACGCAGAAATTTATTTCCATTAAACCAGACAATGATATCACAGAGCAATTAAAAGAGCTCAGAGCAAGCTTGTTAAACGGTGTCCCAGTGCATCATATCAGACCTTTACATTAATCAGACTGGAGCATTGTTGAACTGAACCATATTTATGGTTGTAAAAGGTCATGGGTCCACACGGATGGGTAGTTTCATTAATTCGCTCAGATACACTGTTCCATTACCGGCGGTACAATGAGCTTCTGTGCCATGGGTGTGGGATTGATTTGTATTTCCATGTGTATCTGCACGTAAAGAGAGGTCAGATGGCAGAAAGATATTGAAAACATTGAAAGAGGTCAGCAAACGCCTCAGGACATATAAGGCAGCACCTAAAATCCCATCGACTTGGATCAGTGCAGAAGAGCGCACATGCTAAAAATGTCAATGGTCTATATATGCCCTCACCCATGGACTTAACAATACAATTCTACAATAACAATAGATTTATAATGAAACCATGTGCATATGATAGAACCAAAGAAGTTTCAACGAGGAAGGCTTAATGTATATACTGCATGCAGTTTGTGTCCTCTGCTAAATAAATGACACCTATCCATCCTGTTGTCTAATTATTCTCCATTAATCAGCAGGGAATCGGGCCTGTCACCATTGTTACAGCCCCCTCCTCTTTTCTTCATCCTTCCATAGCACCCTGCACTTAACACCCACGCTGCCAGACGGTCATGCCCCAAGCATGGCACAGGCCTGGCATTGCCATGGTAACCAGAAGAGCAATTGCCACCAGGCTATGTGTAAACAGGACCAGCCAGAAAATGATAGGGCTGGTTGTTGATGTTTCAAGTGAAGGTTGTAAAAGTGGTTACTTTAATGAGAACCGCAAAACACCAAATACACATGCCAGATAATTCCACTGAGGATTAGGTGCTTCTTCATATTTCATGCAGCTTTGCATTGAAAACACAGATGAGCAAGGCAAACTAGTAGTGTGACATGCCATGTTAATATGCCACAGCAGCCTTAATACAATGCAACTTTACTAAGCAATCTATGACTGTCCTTTAAGACTATTCAAACACAAAGAATGCTTCTGTGTGGTGAAATTTGCACCATTTAAGGAAAAACAAGTAAAGTAG
Organism: Misgurnus anguillicaudatus; assembly: GCF_027580225.2. Lineage (NCBI taxonomy): Eukaryota > Metazoa > Chordata > Actinopteri > Cypriniformes > Cobitidae > Misgurnus > Misgurnus anguillicaudatus. Next base: position 23,453,269 of record NC_073345.2, read on the forward strand.
GTGTTTTGTTGTTAATGAGAACGAATGTTTCCATTACTTGACAATCATCCCATTTATTTCTTTACTCTATTGTTTTTTTTAAGCTGCACTGTTATGGCATAATTAGTTTTATTATAGTTAAGGGTAACATTAGGGGAAATTTAAAAATGATTTTCCTTCAAGGATGTTCCTAAACCCTTATAACACTATCTTCCCATCAGACCTTTTAATACCCCAAGCACATATGAAAATTAAATTATTACATTATGTATCTTTAAATGCATTACAATCCAATACATTTAGCTTTACAGTGTAACTGATCCTGCCTTTAGTTATTCATTTGTATTTTTTTGATAAACTTTTATTATATTGTATGTGCCTGACAATCAAAATCAAAGAAGTATATTCCAGAATCATACACTTACAGATTATAGGAACATATATCTTTAAGAAAACGCAAAGATGCGTTATTATTTAGAAACATTTTAAGCCCATTTTCAGGAAGCCAGGATTGTGCTATATGTCATTTTTCTTGTGTTCCTTCCTGTATGGCTCAGTGCTAGAGTATTGCATTAGCGGCGCAAAAGGTCATGGGTTTCAACCCAGGGAACACACATAGGGGTGCGCGGGGCAAAAACGCGAGGTTGTAACACGAACTGTTGCACAAGGTTGACCGTTTCATTTTTCCAGTATGTTTTTCACGCTGCCAAAAGACAATCGCCGACAAATTATTGGAAATGTTTAATGTTTTTCAGAGAGCTGTTGATGAACGAGTTTTTTGGTGGCATGTAAGTAAATTTTTTCATCATCTGTTTTTTTCGGTTTCTAAGTTGGATGTGTAAGATACCAAATCCAATGTTATGTCATAATAATTAGTGTCTTGTTGACTAAAACATAGCATCTTTTAGAAATATGTCAGCTCTTAGCAACTTTTTTGGTGGGCTTGAAAATATTTTGACCGCTAACGCTAACGTTAGTGTAAATCTTGCGTTGTTTTAAATAGGCTACACACAAATGATTGCTGGCTGCCAACAAAATAACACTGCCTGTCTTATCAAAAAGAGTATCTTTTAATCGTGTGTCAAATTTATTTTTGTTCATATCTTTAATATTGATTGAATAAGGTCATGTCAAAGATTGAAATCATAACGAAATGAATGGCTAAAATCTGACTTTGATGCTATTTTTTAAACTGTAGTATGTTATTACAGACTGGGTCAAAAATAAAAAAAAATGCTTTGTCATAATTGTGCTGCTTTTTCTCATATTTAGACATTTATATCCATTTATAATTGAACTATTGTTAGAAAAGGGCTGGATGAATGAATACAGCATGGATACCTGTCTATTACATACAGATATATAAACAATATCCACTTCAAGTATATACAAAATAGTATTGAAATATTTGCCTGCAAACTTAATTTTTAGCAAGTGTTACAACTAACCCCTGCCTGTTACAATTAACCCTACCTATGGGGTAAGTTTGCACTTCTGTCACTTTTGGTGTTATTGCCCAAGAATGGTAAGTACTAAACAAACTTCAAATGTTTATTTATAGCAGAGATGTGTGTGTTGCTTGTGTAAAAATATATTTAATCAAACTCAAATATTTTTTGAATGATGAGCCAAAACCAAAAAGCGTTAGGTTGTGCCCCGCTCTCCCCTACTGATGAAAAATGTATAACTTGTAATCTGGATAAAAGCATCTGCCAAATCCATAAATGTAAATGTCCTTATTCTATTTCCAATTCTGTTTCCTTATTATTTCTAATTGCCAATAATCCCTTATTTTACTTCTATTGTTTATACACTTACTCTGCCAACTCTTCCAAGCTCCGGTACACATCATCTTCATTCAGTGCTGTGTCCTCTGCTGGAAAGGGCCTGGGGAGAGAAGAAAAAGAGTGTTAGCTATCACACATTCCTCAGACACACACACACACACACACACACACACACAAGAAAGAATATCTATCAGTCATGTAGCGCTATTCACCCCTCAACATCCATAATTCAACAGGTGGATTTATTCACGAGTGGTCTACCTTCTCCATGATTGACACTTGAACAATGTGACAGATGTTTAAAAGACACTTATCTGATTTTTAACAGAATGCTGCAGACGCAGTGAAAAGGCAGTGGTAACGTTGAATGACATAGGCTCTTGCAAGTTGACAGGAACACGGAAACGAATAAATGCGGGTCAAACTTCGCACTCCTTTGAGAGCTGACCAACTAGGGTTTTAAATCCGGGGCTCACGTACATTCGCCGGCCAATTAGAAAACATTAAAGGTCTACTGATCAATTATTCAATTAATGGCATACCTATTCCTCCAGAGACCTCATCAAATCACTAATCTCACACATCGTGTGGGGTCAAAGGTGCTGCGCAGCATGCAAAAAACATGAAAATAAAGTGATTTGAAGGCATGGCTTGTCACATTCGCTTTTGTGTGTGTGGGGCACGTCTCAAAGTCACAACGTTTAATAGATCGAATTTACACCTTGGAATAACGCAGCCTTTTCTACCCAACACAAAACATCACTGCTGTGTGACGCCTTGACTTTATGAAGCTCTTAATATTACGACTGGAAAGAGGCAATTCTTAACATGGGCGGTTCTGCTCTTGTGTGAAATGAAATGAGCTATAAATGCATTTAATTTTCCACGTTTTTCAGGGTGGAAATGGCACAATAACCAGCTTTTATGAGGCCCACCTGCATGAAAAGAGCTTATCTGCTTTAATGTGTATTTTTACTCTTTTCATAATTAGTGGCGCTTACTAAGGCAAGCATGACTATTAATATTGCTCATATGAGGATTCAACCAAACCCCTAAAGCCAATTTATTAAATTCTTAACTGTAGAGATTGCTTTGGAGAGTTGGGCTATTACTTTTCTACATCAAGTGATGTTTGGGTTTTTGCTTGGCAGATGATAAAACAGACAGAAATATTTGGTGATTTAGTGTGCTCTTATTAAAGGACACTCCACTTTTTTTGAAAATACGCCAAATTTCCAGCTCCCCTAGAGTTAAACATTTGATTCTTACCATTTTGGAATCCATTCAGCTGATCTCCAGGTCTGGCGCTAGCACTTTTAGCATAGCTTGGCACAATCCATAAAATTTGATTAGACCATTAGCATTGCGCCAAAAAAAACCCAAAATATTTTTGATATTTGTTTGATAGGAACTATACTCTCATTCTGGTATAATAATCAAGGACTTTGCTGTCGTAATATGGCTGCAGGAGGCGCAATGATATTACGCAGCAGCCGAAAATAGTCCCCTTAGCAACTTTCAATGGCAGGGGACTATTTTCGGGCAGTGCGTAATATCATTGCGCCTCCTGCATCCATGTTACGACAGCAAAGTCCTTAATTATTATGCCAGAATGAGAGTATTGTTCCTAGCCATCTGCCTAGAAAATCGCAATGTTTAATTTTCCGTCGGTCTTAGTACACGATGTACAGAAGAGTCAAGTTTTTAATAGGAAAAATATCTAAACTCTTTGGTTATTTTTTTAGCGCGATGCTAATGGTCTAATCAGATTCTATGGATTGTGCTAAGCTATGCTAAAAGTGCAAGCGCCAGACCTGGAGATCAGCTGAATGCATTCCAAGACGGTAAGGATCAGTGCCCGGTTGCATGAAACTCCTTAAGTGAGGGTTTCCCTGAGGGAGAAAAAATCCCTGAGATAAGGGATTTATTTAAGAGCGTTCCAACAAAGGTCTTAACTGTCACCCTTACCTAAGTGTTTATACTAAGTATTTTACGGCAGTCTCTGCCAAAACACGGCAGCGGAGACGCGGTTGCTGTAGTTACAAAATCTCACAGCGGTAACAAATCAACGCACGCAGCTCAACAGACGGCCGATTTGTGTACAATGAAACATCGCAAATAACAGACTGTAAAGTGCCACATGTATAAAACTTCAAAGTAATTCAAACTGGAAACACTTTAGATGGACGGACGATCAAACCGCTATTCTCCTAATAAATACGCATTACTTTTCTCTAGGGATTATTTCGATCGTTAGAAATGCGCGTTGGTACTTCATTTTCATAAATAACCATACAATCAGCCATCGCGTGTGACGTTAAGGGACCTGTTATGGTCCCTTAAGTTTTTAAGGGAAAATTGGACTTAAGGACTTTGTTGCAACGCATAGTAGAACTTAAGGTAATACTTTAGCATTTTAGGGTAAATACTTATTGACAGCCTTAAGGTTCACTTAAGGGTTTTTCTTGCAACCCATTTTTTATTAAGGGCACCCTTAACCTTATATTTAAGGGATTTCTTAGCTTAAGGACTTTCATGCAACCGGGCACAAATGTTTAACTCTAGGGGAGCTAAAAAATGAGCATATTTAAAAAAAAAGTGGAGTGTCCATTTAAAGTAACTACCTACAATATAACACCTCATAAGAACCACTTAAAAATGCAAAAAAAGTAGCATCAAGGCAACAAGTTTTGCACAAATTGGCACCAACTCACATTTTCTGATGAAAATAAAAAAAATCTGGTTGATCTCTTCACTATTTCTGTCTCTATAAAGCTGTCAATAAGCACGGATGGGGGAAAGTGATAGAGGGTCATAAAGAGAAACAGCTATAGGGTATGAAAAGCTGTGACCTTCTGTCATATTACCACATGCCTTTAACACATGATGGAAATTGTTGCCTGTTTTATAGATTTCAGACACACAAAGTCCGCCTTCATAACCAATGACATAAGACGCCCTCAACCACACAAAAACAGGCATAAACCCTATTGATCAACCCCCTACCTAACACCTCAATTCAAGACTAAAACACCCAAGCAAAACAGCGGGACGGCACAGTGGCTCAGTGGGTAGCACTGTCCCCGGCATGGTCAAGTGTCCTTCTGTGTGAAGTTTGCATGTTCTCCCGGAGTCAGCGTAGGTTTACTCCGTGTACTCCGATTTCCACCCACAGGCCAAGACATGCAGGTTAGGTAAACTAGAGATGCCTAATTGCCACTCTCCCAACATGTGTGGATGACTTTTGTATGGATTTACCAGTTTTGCCATTAATGTATAGCCATAGATGTAGAATTGGCGTTAAGAATAAAAAAAACAGCGAGAGAGAAAGCTATCGTGGAAAATGAATGACAGCAGATTGCCAAACTATTAGCTTATATACATAAAATGGCTACATAAGAAATATAGATTTTTAGACACTGACACAATGCTTTACTTTGCATTGTGTTTGGAGGACCACACCTAAGGCTGTTTGGTCATCTCTGAAACACATGCGATCAAAAAAAAACCTCACCATGACAACCTCAATTGTTCGTGTTTGACGATGACAACAACATCACTCATTTTCTTATTATGGTGCATCAGAGTCATTGTGGAAAGAAAACAACATTCAAAAGGATGCATTATATTTTAGGGTTGAAACATGTTCCTTTCACCTCTGGTTGCAGGTTTTGTGATATTACCAGATTTCAGATTGTTGTATAACATGATGGAATATATAATGATAGCAAGATAATTAGTCTCTTTACACGGCTTCATCAAGTAAATCACTAATGAAACATCTTAGGTTCAAAAAGGACTTCCTACTCATCATCGGCAGAGGCGTTCTCATAAAGGAGCTCACAAATGTTACGCTAATGAATCAAGTCAATTAAACACTGCTTCCACAATCTCTTGTCTGTTTTTAATTTTGAAGCAACAATAAACTAATGGTTTATAGGTTCTCCTGTTACCGTATCTCAAAGGGTTTTTCTAACATTTGTAAGTGCTTTGAGACATTCAAAAGAAGCAAATTTAATTAAGTAGCCAGTGATCCGACATTTCCGTAGCTCATTTCAACATTATTCCTGTAGCTCAGTGGTAGAGCATTGTATTAGCATCGCAAAAAGGTTATGTGCTTGATCCCATGAACACACATGATGAAAAAATGCAAACCTCATAATGCACTGTCAGTTTTTTTTAAATAAAATTGCCTGCCAAATATATAAATGTGAATGTAAGCATTTCCCCATTTAATTTTTATGCTAGTTTGAATAATATTGTTGGAAGAATGCAGAAACGTATTTATGATTCATTCCACATTTATCTTTAACATGCTTGTCAACATCTTTTGTTCCAGCAGCGAGGTTTAGGGTTTAATTCTCCTAATAGCTAAAATCTAAATATTGTATATTACGTATTTGCTATAAGATCCAGCAGAAAGGACAAAACATTTGTATGTGTGTTTTTACCAAATATTTCATTAAATGAAGTGTGATTAATTAATACATGTTGCTATGCTTAAAGGAATATTCAATTTTCTTAAAAGAAAAATCCAGATAATTTACTCACCACCATGTCATCCAAAATGTTGATGTCTTTCTTTGTTCAGGCGAGAAGAAATTATGTTTTTTGAGGAAAGCATTGCGGGATTTTTCTCGTTTTGATTGACTTTAATAGACACCAACAAATAACACTTAACTCAACACGTAACAGTTTTTTTCAACGGAGTTTCAAAGGACTATAAACAATCCCAAACGAGGCATAAGGATCTTATCTAGCAAAAAGATTGTCATTTTTGACAAGAAAAATGACAAATATACACTTTTAAAGCACAACTTCTCATCTAGATCTGGTCGTGATGCGCCAGGTGACCCCACGCAATCATCATGATGTCAAGAGGTCACAGAAGACGAACGCGAAACTCCGCCCCAGTGTTTACAAGTGTGTTGAAAGAGGACCGTTCCTACGTTGTTGTAAGTCAACTGATACTAATTAATGTCTTTGTGGCAGTTTATTGTTTAAAATGGTCCACAAATGTGCGTTTTATATATGTAACATGTGACCTCCCTACGTCACTACGCATTTACGTTAGGTCGCGCTGGACCGGACCTAGACGAAAAGTTGTGGTTTAGAGGAGCATATTTTTTGTTTTTCTTGTCAAAAATGACAGTCGTTTCGCTAGATAAGACCCTTATGCCTCGTTTGGGATTGTTTATAGTCCTTTGAAACTCCGTTGAAAAAAACTGTTACGTGTTGAGTTAAGTGTTAATTGTTGGAGTCTATTAAAGTCCATTAAAATGAGAAAAATCCTGCAATGTTTTCCTCAAAAAACATAATTTCTTCTCGACTGAACAAAGAAAGACATCAACATTTTGGATGACATGGTGGTGAGTAAATTATCTGGATTTTTCTTTTAAGAAAATTGAATATTCCTTTAATGGAGGTCATAGCATTCAGATTCAGATGTGACATAACACCTTCACACACATACAGTAGAACAATTACCTTATACAATACAACCAAAATTCAGTATCAGCCACATAAACCTACTGTAGACAGAGACACAAACATACACAAAAAGACCCACCCACACACAAACTTAGGAGCCATCTCTCCTCCTCAATACAACTTTCCATAACAAACCTGGTCAATTAAAATGAGTAAGATAAAAGCTAGCTGCATCTCTGTGTGTTAAGCCTGAAACACATTAGGCAAACACGTGCTTTAATTGGATTTGGCAGACGCATCAGTCTTCCAATTTCATTTATGTCCAACCAAACAGTATCCCTGGGTTTTATCTCACAGAAACAGATATTTGCTCTCTATTCTAAGAGCGACAGCTCAGAAGAGCTCAGAGAATATTGAAACGTGAAGTAGTTTGCTCAATGGAGCGACTGAAAGATGTCCAGAGGAAAAACGATTTATTTTCTAGTATGTTTCACGAGATTTAAAAACGTAACAAAGTATGATTACCAAACCAGCTCAGGCTTCATGACCATACATAAACAGCCAATACATTTTTTATAGACATGCATACACACAAGGACTTCTGCCATTTCCAAAGCCAGTTTTAGAATATGTGGTAACCAAGCATTAGCATTTCTTGGATTGTTTAGGCTTGCCAATTTCTTTTGCAGTTGCTAGGGTATTGGCTGAAGCTTATATATAGAGCTCTGCATGGTTGACAGGGTTTGCCGCCACACTAAGGGTGTACTCACACTATTCAAATCAAACTGCGCTCGTTCGCGTTTGACCCCCAAAGCCTGATTCGTTTAACTATTGGGATCGCTCTGTACCGCGCCCGGGCACGGATTGGTTAATCACGCCCTGGCCGGGTTGCAGAGGTGAGGTGGAGCGCGGTTCACTTGGGCTCAGGCTCGGAAGGTGCAGTGTGATCGCTAATCGCACCAGAGCACGTTTCAAAAGGAGAGATATCAATTGGGCGACCACTCACCTTCATCTGCCTTCGTTAAAACCTTATGATGCGCGCAGCAGGGGTACGTGAATGTCTACACTGCACACACGACAGGTCAACGAAGCAATATGGTAGTCATGTGAGAGGGATGTTTGTCATCGCACACCAAACAACTCTAAATACAAAACACAGACTTAACATTATGATGGGTTCCAGTGTTAAGAGAGCGCTTTACTTCCTGCTTTGTTCAAAATAATCACATCCTAATGACAAAAGCACGCCCGGGCTCGGATCAATAAAAGTATATGTAAGTGCGTGCTTCTGGGGGAGTAGGGAGAGGGGACAATTGGGCTGGGGCATGGTTTGGTTTAGTTTGGATAATATGAGTGCGCTTTAAAAAATGCCCAGCATTTTTTTAAATAACCCAGCATTTTTAGAGTCTAGGTTGTTTTGGATAGTTGCTGGGTAGTTTCATTTAAAAAAAGCTTCTATTTTTCGCAGTTTCTCTGCCAACTGCTTTAGTCGAGCGGAGACTTTTATGCGTTACTTTGCGCTTACGTTTTTCTTTCACACGTGGAGACATGCGGACATGGACAAAACCGTGAGAAAGCCGGTTAAGGTGTTTACATGCCACGCAAAATCGGGCTAATGAGCAAAAAACTACCTGTGCCGATCGGTTTTTGCTTACGCCAGGTAGAGGCGTCAAGCGTGAGTGATTTCAATGTTAAGTCAATGTAAAGACATTTTGATGCGTGTCTGGAGGTCTCGCGGCCCGAATGAGGCGAATGGCGCGAATGGCGCGAATGGAACGTTGCCGCGGAAAAGCGAATTAAAAAATTTGAACCTTGGCAGAAAAATGCGCTGCGTTAACCAATCAGGAGCTTGCTCTAGTAGTGACGTGATTACAGGAAGCGAGCGGAGTCGCAGAAGCCTATGGAAGGCCCACCCATGACGCAAATTTCCGCATGAATGTCTCGATGACTAGAATTTCACACACAGCTTTCACGCGCGAATGAAGCACGTAAACTCAAAATGTTCAAGCGGCAAACTAGATGCGGCACACGCAAATTTGACACCTCAAACGCAGCTGGTGTGAACCCACGGTAAAGGGCTCGTTATAGTCGTGCGTAGGTCCTACGGCGTAGGTTCCACGTCAATTTTCATTTATACTTTTGCGTCGTCGTCCGCGTCGATGTGCAAACACACGTAGGCAGTATCCATGCATGTAACCACAGTAGCAGCGCGACCGTCAATTAAGAAAAAGCTTGGCAAGTTAACCCACAAACGAAGAAGAAACAGCAACTTGTTGTGTATGATTTGAGAAGACTAGCAATGATGGAAGTAAATAGACAGCGACTTTTGTTGCAGTTTGAGGTAAATCACTCCTCAACTTGGCTTATCTTTGTTTCACGGTCGCAAACGGAAATACTTATGACGCAGTTTTTTTTCCTGATGGCAGGGGTTCTGGTGGACCAATCACAGTGCTTGCGGTCCGCTTAGAACTGACGCGCTGTTTAAAAATTTGCAACGTTCACGTCAGGCTACGCAGAGCTACGTACAGGCTACGGATAACCTTCGGCGTAGAGCTTACGCACGACTATAAATCGGGCTTAAGACTGTGCATGTAAACGCACTCACAGACTGTATTATTCAGGTCTATTTAATTAAAATCCAATGTTTTTTCACCTGTTTTTTTGTCTGCCATCGAATCACAACTGCTAAATAGCTCTTGTAATTTCTGTGTGATTGCAAAGCATGCCTTGTGTGTTGGTTGCATTTGCAACGTGTATGTTGCACTTTTTTATCACAACTCTCCAGTTCTTTTTAACTATGGTTTACAAATTGGGTTATAAACTCTCCCAATACCTCTTTTTCTTTGTAATACCCCTCATTTCTCAGCCTCTGAGCAAAACTGGAAGCTAAAGCTTATTATAAAGTACACTGATGGTCTCAAAATGCAGCAGTAGAGTAATTCTCAGTGTGTGATAAAGCCAAGAGCACCTGATCCTATGATCTTCCTTGAATATGATCAGAGGAGAGCATCTATCTGATCATTCCACCGGCAGACTCTCCGAGTTCTCTCTCAGGACTCAACAGAGACTGACTCTTACATTGAGCTGAAGTACTTTCACATGATACACAAGAGCTTTGTCTAACACTTTGTGAATCGATATAGCAGAGAGCTAGAAGCCTGAATGTACTCCACAACCTCTATCAAACACTATAGGGTGTTTTGTGCATTCTGCTTTCTGTCATTCTCTTGTTGTGCACGTTTACATACCAGATAAGGACATAAACCAACTTTCATGCAAAGTGTGTGCATGTAAGAGGGAAGTTGGACGTAACTACATGAGTGAGTAAAATGCTGTACAAAGCTATGCTTCAAATACTTTTGCAAAACAACTGCATAGTGTTTATTGTGTAACTAGAAAACAGAGAGAGAGAGAGAGAGAGAGAGAGAGAGAGAGAGAGAGAGAGAGAGAGAGAGAGAGAGAAAGAAATTGAGAAAAACGGAAAGGCAAAGAAAAGAGAAAGGAGGGCACAACAGAAAGAGCATCATGGCATTTTGCTCCCTGCAGCAGTGCGTTTTCCCCCCGTCGAGCCGACTTTAAGCATATGTGTCATCTCACACATACGCCAAGCTCTTGCGAACCCGACACAATACATGCACAATCGGACCTATTCAATGAAGAAACACTGTACTTCTTCACACTTAAGAAAGAAGATATTACTGCCACACATTCAGGACAGTTTTACATGGTTGAACAGTCCAGCACACAAACTACAGTATGAATGACAGTGGGCCACAGAAAACTGACAGACAGCAGTCTGTTTGCGCTTAGTATACTGACCTTTTGAACTAAGAAACATAAACCACTAACAGCACATGACCATTAAAAAAAAACTGCGATCCCAGCAGTTCAGACACATAATACACTGAGAAAAGGGGAAATACTGTAAGTTGGAACGTCAACAGGTGCTTCACTACAAAGTGACCACAACGGTGGAAACATAATGAATGACACTTCACTCTTCCTTCTTCCTCCTATTTGGAGCAGGTGAAAGACTGTGTGACCGGAATATGTAAAAGCTGCGGTTTTGATCTAAAGGTGTGCGTGATGTAAAACAGTTTGGGCATAGCAAACAAGAAATAGAAATGTTAAGTCTAATGTCACAGTTTAAACGAGCAGTCTAAGCTATATGATGGCTAATTATTAAATGATTAACCAATCTAACTAAATGAGTCTAGAGTGAAACTAAAGGGTCAGATGGCAAAAAGATGAAACTGGAGCAGTGAAACGCTATGTGGGCGTCAAAAATGATGCACTTGCCTTAGTGTGCTTTAATTAAACCATACAAACAAACTATGCAAAGCACTAATGCAAAGAGTAAGGGAATATCGTTCACACCCTATCTGGACGCTCAAACTGATTTTGCCAAGTGGGAGATGTCCTCAGGGCAACATATTGTGTTGACCCAAGGACAACATTTTTCTAAATAAAACCTAAACCCACCCCAGACCACAACCCTAACCATAACCAAACCCTAAAATCAGGGGGACATGATAAGTGAAAAACAATGGTCTAAAAAACAGCTAATCCTGGTTGTAGGCTTAAACTTTAAACCAACTGTAAACTTATTTCTGAAATCTGATTGGTTGATTGAAATGTTGTCCCAGGGTCAACATAATGTTGCCCTGAGGACATCAACCACATGGCAAAATCAGGAGAGCCCTATCTGAACAATATCAGCATGTAGCGTTTAAAGGGACACTCCACTTTTTTAAAAAATATGCTATTTTTCTAGCTCCCCTAGAGTTAAACATTTGATTTTTACCGTTTTGGAATCCATTCAGCCGACCTCCGGGTCTGGCGCTACCACTTTTAGTATAGCTTAGCATAATGCATTGAATCTGATTAGACCATTAGCATCGCACTAAAAAATAACCAAAGAGTTTGGATATTTTTCCTATTTAAAACTTGACTCTCCATTAGCTACATTGTGTACTTAGACAGACGGAAAATTAAAATTTTAAATTTTCTAGGCAGATATGGCTAGGAACTAAACTCTCATTCTGGCGTAATAATCAAGGATTTTGCTGCCCTAACATGGCTGCAGCAGGCGTAGTGATATTATGCACTGCCTAAAAATAATCCCCTGCCATTGAAAGTTACTAAGGGGACTTTTAATTTTCTGTCAGTCTTAGTACATAATGAAACTACAGAAGAGTCAAGTTTTAAATAGGAAAAATATCAAAACTCTTTGGGTTCTTTTGGCGCGATGCTAATGGTCTAATCAAATTCAATGGATTATGCTAAGCTATGCTAAAAGTGGTACCGCCAAACCTGGAGATCGTCTGAATGGATTCCAAAACGGTAAAAATCAAAATGTCTAACTCTAGGGGAGCTGCAAAATAAGCATATTTTCAGAAAAAGTGGAGTCTCCCTTTAAGTAAAAAAAAAGGTATGCAAAGAAGACAATTCTCACATTGTGAGACACTGGAAGAGAAAATATAATAGAGGGCAGATCCATTCTAAACCACAAAACTGTAAAAACCACCAACGTAGGCCTGAAATAAAGGCCCTTATAAAAAATCTGGGTCAGGCCGGAATACGACTGCTGTAACCACTAAAGCGGCTTGCTGGTTCCCTTTCAAAGCTGTGACACACGCCACAGCAGTGGTGAAAACAAAGTCGCCTTTCATTGCTTATTATGCAAACTCCCCAAACCAGCTTCTGCTTAATGGCCTTAAATAATCGCACAGAAGACTTGCTCAGGGTGCGAATTTAACTTTATTCACAGTCAATGCGTTTTCCTGCCAGTTTCCATCTAGAAACGTTTCCCCTAATTACTCTGGACAACATTTATAAGCCTTGCATTTTAGCTACATTGCACCGCCACTGGCGTCCCCACAAAGTTCTCGACAAAAATGGAGAATTATTCTGTTTATCCATTCGAACGAATGGGTTCTGACTTGCGACAAATAAATGGTAATATTTTGGCCATCCCTTTGCGGCAATGTGCCCGTTGAGGACAGGAAGTGATTTAGGCACCTCTCAGCGGGTTGCGTTGTGCTGGCTAATGGCAGACCCGTCTCGCCTCCACCCCGCTCTGGCAGTAGGCCTAATGGGTCGCTCCATCAGCTCATTACCCTGTCGGATAAAAGACTTTATTTGCGGAGAGGGGCCGACACGCCTCGCATGGGGAAAAGAGACTGGGCAAATAACGAAGCAGGAAGTAATCCCAGGTGCCTATAAAGTAGGAAGGCAGGTTTGATCCCCACTAAAAACACCTGAGGCGAGTAAGAACCGCACGTTTCCCAATGGTCAGGCCAGAGCGGGTGAGCACGTTTTGCGCATATGTTGTTGTTTGTGCCAACTGCTTTCTCCTTCAAGGGGCTTTGCATGGAGCCACATAAAAGATGGAAAGTCGTGTCTACACAACATGACTGAAAGAAAATACAATTAGCATGTGTGGAAGAAATTAATTACCTGATGCCTTTGATCTGTGCAATGCTGTGCTGGGAGATTCTGGAGAGTGCAGAAATCACCTGTGAAAACATAAATATCACATCAGTGAATACAACTAGATTTTTACACTTTGAAAAATACTATGTTGGATGTTTTGCAGTTGCTAGGATGTTATGGTTGGTTATTAAGAGGCTGTTTATTGTAAAAATCCACCCCAAGCCTCAAAATTATATTTTGGTCCGTAGTACTGGCTTGGCTCCTACAATTTAAGACTGGATTTCTGCCAGCCGAAAATGACTTTATTTAAAAGTAAATTCTCATTTCTGCCTAAAACTTGAAACATCTTTATTGTCTGAAGCACAAATACTTTAGGTTAGGGGTTTTAAAAAGTAATAAAGATTTAGCAAGCACCATTAATAAAACATTTGCAAAAGAGTATCTGGTGTTTTCTGCTTTGTTTTACGATAGGGCTTTGGTGCCGCAGCTTGCGTGCGCACACGGATATTGCAACCCTATTGAAGACATTAAGGGACATGTGGCATAAAATGCTCCAATGAAATCACAGATGTGAAACGTTTGGAAAGATCTGTGCATCCCACCCTCCCCCAGCTGCATTAGTGCGGGGTAACGGGGTTAAACGTGCGCAGTATTTACACTGATTTAATGCCAGTCATGAGTCACATGCGAGTGGGCTTATTGGTGGCCGTTCTGGAAGCTTCCAGATGGTGTGCTAGAGGGCCTCGGGAGTACAGTATAGACTTAAGGGCCACACACAAATAGGAAAGCGCGCGTATGCATGCGTATGCAAAAGTGAAGACGGTGCCGTGATGGCTCATTACATGCTTACAGGCGGTTTCCAGTTGACTTGCCTGCTGCCATGGTGATGCTAGCTGGCAAGCAGGACACTGAATGCAGATGTGCATGCCTGTAGCTTTCAGGATCTTGATACAGGTAAGAAAATAACAGGTAAATATTTCATTAATGCAGCCATGAAGCTCAACCTATAGAAGCTGTAGATCAGTGTTTCCCAATCCGGGTCCTCAAGTACCCCCTCTCAGAAGGTTTTAGATGTCTCCTTATTTAAAACAACTGATTTTACTCAATCACTTGTTGGGGAGACATGTTAACTATTCTGGAAGTAGGCTAATGAGCTGAATCAGGTGTTTTAAATGAGGAGATATCTAAAACTTTCTGGGAGGGGGTACTCGAGGACCAGGATTGGGAAGCACTGCTGTAGATCAAAGGAAACCCTGTTTACAAGAACCTTTGTCATATAATATGTACAAGTCAAAGCATATAAGATTAACTTTCCTAAAACGTATAACTAGGATTACACTGAAAGCTCTAGCCCAGGATGGAGGATTGACAATTGAATATAAATACCGCTAAATTAGTCTATATGTGACCCTGCACTTTATTGCTGTCCTAATTTGTCCAAACATTTATGTGGATGCAATATAACAGAGATATAAAATGTACGACTTATCCATCAAAGCCATAGCTTTTCTTCTTTGGATGGTATCTGATTTGTAGCGCAACCCTTCATTCTTCCATACTCCATCACTCTCGTCGCTGTCTACTATTCTTCATCTTTCCATCAGGTCAGGTCAAAACCCCTTTCTCTGTTCTCTCATAATATTGATTTTTCTTTCATCTTAGAGCTTTAGTGTGCATGGGGAGCATCAGATTAGAGTTTGGACACAACGTATATCACGAAAACATGGCACAACTCCGTCGATCAGCTCACAATAGCACTGAGAAAGACAGGATCCTAAAACCTTCACTAATGACAAACAGCTGTTTACCTGGTTGAACAATAGTGTTTACATCAGCTGTAAAATGTATTACATACACATGGCGAATCCACCTGTCTTCCTGCACAACATATGCAACTCTAGAGGGGGAAGAGAGGAGGGGTGAAGAAGAAAAGACGAAAAGAGAAAAGAGAAGACGACGGAGAAGAGTCAAGAACAGATGAGCATAGTCTACACCTTAAAAAAAGTTACCTGGTTGCCTTAAACTATTGAACAATTTAAAATTGTTGACAACAATTTTGATACAACTAATATTTTTTAAGTTAAATAAACTTAAAATTTTAAGGCAACCAGGTAATTTTTTGTAAAACAATTCATTTTACCGTATAATGCTGCGTTTACACCAGCCGCGGTAGAGGCGTCAAGCGCGAGTGATTTCTATGTTAAGTCAATGTGAAGACGCATCTGGAGGTCTCGGTGTCTGAGGCGTTTAGCGCAGCGTGGTAGACGGCATTCAGCCTCATTCGCACATCTAGTTCGTGCGAATGGCGCGAATTGTGCGTTGCTGCGGCAAACGTGTGAGTTGAAAAATTTGAACTTTGTCAAGTGTGCCGCGTTAACCAATCAGGAGCTTGCACTAGTGACGTGATTACAGGATGCGAGCGGAGTCGCAGAAGCACCTCCCATGATGCGAATTTCCGCGTGAATGTCTCGATGACTAGAATTTCACGTGCGGCTTTCACTCGTGAATGAAGTGAGTAAACCCAAAATGTTCAAGCGGCAAACTAGACAAGGTAGGAGCGACGCCTCAAACGCAGCTGGTGTGAACCCACGGTAAGAGAAAAAGTGCTTCGAAAAAAAAATAGAAATAAGAACAAAAGAAAAAAACAGGAGAGAAGAAAAATATAACTAAAAATTTTATTTTTTATATGAATTGGTATATGCTTGTGAGAGTTCTTTTAGCTCAAGATTAACACAACCAAGCTTGCTGTGATCCCTTCAGGGATCAATAAAATCAATCAATCAATGATGATAGAAGAGACGAGCTGAGAAAAAAAGATGAAAAAATACTAAATGAGAAGAGGAAGAAAAAGCTTCATCACCATAGTTGCACACATCACAAACACCACATCGCAATGACATAATGGAAAACATTAGTGCTGTATCATTCTACAACAAAACAGCTTTAGTCACGAGTGACAGAGATCCTTAATTAATCTAGTGTTGGAAATCCAGCAATATAAACAGACACGTTTAAATGCAATATTGTAGTGTAATGTAATCTAAATGAGAGTTTGAGTCCAGCGACTTAGTTTAAGCAGGAAATCTGGAGTGGCAAGAGATCTGTGAACAGATGGCAGTCAGTAAGACTGAGTGTTGGCATTCATTTATAATGAACCGGAGAGCCCAGCGGCACAGGACACCAACCAGCAGACCCTAACAGAGCTTCTTCTGATCAAACTTTAAATAAACTTGGGAGCTGTTTATACCTGGTATTAAAATGCGTTTTGGTCGATCGGATCACAAGCGGACAAGAGAGACACATCACGTTTACATATGGTATTTTAAATCCGTCTTTTTGTCCATTTTCGACCACTTCTGTCCTGATTTTCTGAGGGGGTGGTCTGTGGGTGAGTCCCTCTGCCACCATTTAAACACGAGTGGGAGAAGTGACAGGTTTGAAATGACGTCCAGTTCACGCGAATGATGAGAATTGACGAGCGAATGATGTGAATTCAGTGTTGCAGCGGGAAACACGAGAGTTGAAAAATCTGAACTTTGGTGGAAAATCGTGCCGTGTAAACCAATCAGGAGCTTGTTCTAGTAGTGACGTGATTACAGGAAGCGAGCGTAGTCGCGGAAGCCCCTCCCATGACATGAATTTTCGTGTGAATGTCTCCGATGACTAGAATTTCACACGCCAGCTTTCACACGCGAATCAAGAGAGTAACTATGCACGAATAGCGAGTTTTTGCCGCCTCTACGCATTTGGTGTGAATCCACCATAAGAGCTTTCTCTGATACTTCAGAGCAATTGATGAAATTAGCTTACGCAACTTTCACACACTAGCAAAATTCAACAAATGATAGAGGCGGAGAGCAGCCCCTTTCAGTTTTACAAATACAAGCAAAACACTGTTGGTTCACACTAAAAGTCATGTCCAATGGAAAAACATTGTGCTCATTACATTACATTAGATCAATAAAGTAGGCGGCCTTTTATGGCTTTTCGAACACATTCGACCACATGCGTGTCTACACCACAAAAGCAATCCGGTCTAATGCGTTTTCGACTACCTCTGATTGTGGTCGAAAGTGGACGAGCACAAAAAGCTTTACACCTGTATTTAGCGTCATCCACTTGTAATCTGATCAACCAAAATGCAATACCAGCTTTTTAAACACGCACAGTTAAGCTGACAGTACTAAGGCTGGGATAACTTTACAAAACTATTTACAATGTCGTCATCTGTTTATCATGACTGAAACTGAGACAGATCCACAAGGGAAAATACTGATGCAAAATTTTGCATATATAGGAATTGCAATATGTCGCTAAATCATTGATAAAAATAACCAAATATAAAAATTCAAAAGGACAACAGAAAGACATAGAGAGAGGCATACAACATGGACCAAAATCAACCATCAGGACTACAGCTTGATGCGACTGGGGCGTTTGCTCCAACCGCAGCTAGACCACAGCTCAGAAACAATAATACATTTTAATACATTGCCAAATGGTTTCCAACAATGTAATTTATTCATAAGTTTGTATAAATAGACTTTGTCTCTTTCATTACGCCAAATTCCAACTTAGCGAGACACATAAACATATTGTATAACGCTCTAAGGAAACAAAAGAATGGCAACAAAACGAAGGACAACAAATACGGAACATACTGTATACAGGCTTCTGTTTCACATCAGCCGATGAGTGATGTTACATTCTTATGTCTGTGTTGTGCACTACGGGGAGTCAGATGACGTGGTGACATGATGAATATGTTGCCAATAGAGTTTGAGCCAAATCCTCTCAGAGGACTCCAGCTGTTGCGTGTTTAGCAGGGATTTTCCAGAGTCAGGCCTGCAGCACAAGGGAGGGGGACCCAGGCTTTGACCCAAGTGTCTATGGTGCTGCCCCAAAGACCCAGTTCGGCTCATGAGCACAAAAGGATGCAGTAAATGTGCTTTTGTCTGAAGGCACAAAGTGTGTGAAAGACTTTATTGTGACAATTAGCAAAACATGACTTTGCTCAAACGAATCAACTTTAGTGACTAATCATATCACATAAACAGCAAAGTGCAGGGTGGCCCAAAGTGTGATTCATTTGTGTCGTCTGCAAGGGTATCTACAGACCATTAGTTGTATATATTTTTTTCTCAGTTCACAGCACGTGCTCATGGTACAGTCATGGTATGGTCATGACTTGTTTTGTCAAAACCATAGACCATAGTAAAAAAGATGGATGTAGTGTCCGTGACGTCACCCATAGGTTTCTGAAGATCATTTTTGAAGCTTAAAGTAGGTGGTGCCTGCCATCGGCATCTTGGCCGCGCCTTACCACACATCACTCGTGGATATCCGAAAATTTGTAAAAAGGCGGGACATGGGTGAAGCTGAGGTGACTGGTTGCTGAAACCACGCCCGCCTAGCTTGATTCTAGTGACAGCAGTGGCTGTTCAACCGTCCCTCAAGTGGCAACGCCCTTAACTATGCAGAACTTTAAGGCTTAATATAATTTAAACGGATGAGTTACAAAAAAATTCACCCCCCTGACAGTTGTCATGAGGTGCAAAATTAGCTATACAGACCAAAAACAATTTTTATACCAGGCTGTAAACATATTATTTTCTACTGTAAAGTTTGGCATTTTAACATGGAGGTTTATGGGAATTTACTCCCTTTTGGGGCCAGCCTCAAGCGGCCAGTCAATGAATTGCAGTTTAAATCTCTTTCGTATTGGCTTCATCAGAGAGATCGGAAGGTTGCCCCTCGGTCAAAACAGACAAAACTCACAAGCGCCGAATGGTTCTGCTCCTGACCTCTCTTAATATCATGGAGTATAAACTACACAGT
The DNA here is from genome assembly GCF_027580225.2 of Misgurnus anguillicaudatus. NCBI lineage: Eukaryota > Metazoa > Chordata > Actinopteri > Cypriniformes > Cobitidae > Misgurnus > Misgurnus anguillicaudatus. The sequence goes on from NC_073345.2 coordinate 23,472,738, forward strand.
GTTCCTCATACAATCCACTTTCTCTCTAAACAAGCATTAATCTGCAGTGAAGAGAAAGGGACAAAGAAACTTTTGGGTGACCACTGGTATTTTTGTTCATGTTATGCGAATGACATTCACATAGAGAAAAACAAAGCCATTGGGTCTTGAGTTAAACAGGAAGCACAAACCAAGGAAGAGCTGTGTAGGTCTCTCTTCCTGTAATACTTTTTATATTCTCGTGGTTTTTTCAAAACCCTGGCATGAATTCACTCACAGGTTGAGAAAATAAAGCAAAATGTTGTTATGTGAAGCAGGTTAACCGCATTGACCAAGCCTACACACCCACTTTTCTCCAACATTGAGGATTAAACCAAAACTAAGGAGAGTAAATGGATTTTGCACCATCCCTCTACCCCCTGATGATCAGCTTTTCCACCTCAACTGTGTACAGATTCCTTTATCCCATAAGGGCCACACTGTGTCAAAGACATTTAGTCTTTGTAAACAGGAGAAAAGAGAGTGCATTTACACAAAAGTTTAGACTGCAGTTCCATGAATCAGGCATTACGTATGGAAAACTACTGGTGTACAACCAGATGAAAGGGGCTCTTTAAATGATCCAGAGGGCAAATTCCCATTTGAAAATCACTACATGACTCTTATCAGATGAAGAGCTCTTGTAGTCTTGGCCATGTTCCTTATGTTTACATATCCATGAAGCAATAATGCAAGCAAAGCAAGTGGGTTTTTACCACAGACACTTGTGAATGCCTGTCCATCTCGTCCCTGCATTTCTTCTCATTTCCAAAAATATTGCTGAATGGCCACAGTGTGAATGTTAATGCTTTTTGAAAAGATGTTACAGGCTTGCAAAAGTGGGCTCGAGCACGGTTCAGTTGGGCTTAGGCGCGGAACACGCAATGGTTACAATACGCACAGCAGGGTTACATGAATGTCTGAGCTGCACACGCGACAGACCAACTAAGCAATATTATGGCATGTGAGAGGGCTGTGTGTCATCGCGCACCAAACTAAATAAAAAAACACAGACTTAAAGGAATATTCCATATTCTTAAAAGAAAAATCCAGATAATTTACTCACCACCATGTCATCCAAAATGTTGATGTCTTTCTTTGTTCAGTCGAGAAGAAATTATGTTTTTTGAGGAAAACATTGCAGGATTTTTCTCATTTTAATGGACTTTAATAGACACCAACAATTAATACTTAACTCAACACTTAACAGTTTTTTTCAATGGAGTTTCAAAGGACTATAAACGATCCCAAACGAGGCATTAGGGTCTTATCTAGTGAAACGATTGTCATTTTTGACAATAAAAATAAAAATATACACTTTCAAACCATAACTTTTCGTATAGATCCGGTCCAGCGCGACCTAACGTAAATGCGTAGTGACGTAAGGAGGTCACGTGTTACATATATAAAACGCACATTTGCGGACCATTGTAAACAATAAACTGACACAAAGACATTAATTAGTATTAGTTGACATACAACAACGTAGGAACGGTCCTCTTTCTCAACACTTGTAAACACTGGGGCGGAGTTTCGCGTTCGTCCTCTGTGACCTCTTGACGTCATGATGTATTGCGTCGGGTCGCGCTAGCGCATCACGACCGGATCTGGACGAGAGGTTGTGCTTTGAAAGTGTATGTTTGTTGATTTTTCTTGTCAAAAATGACAATCGTTTTGCTAGATAAGACACTTATGCCTCATTTGGGATTGTTTATAGTCCTTTGAAACTCAGTTGAAAAAAAACTGTTAAGTGTTGAGTTAAGTATTAATTGTTGGTGTCTATTAAAGTCCATTAAAATGAGAAAAATTCTGCAATGTTTTTCTCAAAAAACATAATTTCTTCTCGACTGAACATAGAAAGACATCAACATTTTGGATGACATGGTGGTGAGTAAATTATCTGGATTTTTCATTTAAGAAAATGGAATATTCCTTTACATTACTATGGGTTCTAAAGTGTAGAGAACACTTTACTTCCTGCTTTGTTCAAAACAATTGCATCCTAATGATGAAAGTCTGCCTGGGCTTGGATCTATAATAGTACAGTGTGTGCGCATGTTTCTGGGGGAGTAGTGAGAAGGGACATGGTTTGGATTGGATAGTGTGCCCTTACAATCCAAAAACAGAGAATAGGCTTACTGATGATGTCGTATGCTAACAGAGTAAATGAGCGAAACATTCTGCCAAACAAACCCTGCCATCTCTAAATCTTAGTGCCATATGCCAGTGTGAAAACCACATGTGATGCTTGCTTTACATTGTTGAAGTTGATCTAATGACATACTCTGTACCCAAAGCTGCGTCCAAATCCATTGAGTTTAACATTCAAGAATCAATATATAGATGGCGAAAATCATAAAACACAATCATAATTCAGAATGAAAAAATTACAATTATTACATTATTATTTTCTTTAGATTTGAATTACAAAATGAAACAAATTCTAACATTCTAATAAATTGTAACAAATTAAACAAAATGTGGTTAGCCAATGAAGATAATGGTTGCTTTCGCATGCACCACTACTTCCCTTGTAAGAATTTACAACTTTATATTTTCAACTATGAAAGATCAGCATGTGTCTCTGACAAAAAAGCCAATGCATTTACTTTTTAAATCCAAGAACATAAAGGATTACACTAATGACACAAGCTCATTGTAATTTTGTGCCCCAGAAACCATATCTGCATCTCAAACCCTTCCTGTGCAGACTCAGACGTGTGCATTAATAGTGTACAAAGTAAGAGGATTTCTACATCCTTTAGAGTGAAGTTAAAACAATCTCCCATATACAGTTTTATCAGCTGTGGCACCTGCAGTGGCACACATCAGGGCACACTGGGTAGATCCGGCAGCTGTTGGGCAGTCTCTTGTGCCACTGAGAGGGTGAGTGTGGATGGGGATTAGTTTAGGTTTAATCCGACAGTCCAGGATGGGAGGGGGGAGGAGAAACAGGACTGGAGCTCAGCTAGATAAGTGTGAGCAGAGAGAAGAATAAACAGGCACATATCCACATGCACAGTGATTGCAATGAAAACTGATTTTTTTAAATTTGCCACTTCTACATAATGCTATATAAAGATAGTATTGCAATCTTAAAATGCTTTGCAATGACTCTCTCTCTCTCTCTCTCTCTCTCTCTCTCTCTCTCACTCTCTCTCTCTCTTTTAGTGAAACAGATGGACTTATACCAGTTGTGAGGTTAAAGTGCTAAAATGTAGTGGGTCAGCCATGCAAAGGCCCACAGCGGTCAAGTACAGAATGGCTGAGTGAGCTAAACACCCATGGGTCTAACCACTGAAAATCCATTAAATTAAACCAGAGCTCGTTTTATTTAACTGGTTTTCATCAACATTACACCACAAGAGAACATCTTGAGTATTAATAAGATGAGTGCGGTTGTGAATGCTAATAAAAAAATTTCATTTGTCTACACACATACGGCACAGTGAGAAGCTTATGGGAATAAAGTTAATCTTATTAAAATGTTGCACAGTAGAAAGCTTATAGTGATGTTCGGTGCAACAGCTAAAACACAGGACTAGTAAACAGAAGGTTGCTGGTGTTTCAAAATTGCGCCCTACCCCTAAACAATCTCACACAACCTTAATAAATAAGCTTCGGTGTCTAAAGTGAAAATTTTTGCAACAGTAACAGATAGAAAAGTATTTAATAATTAACAACTTAATTTTTCTCATACTTGGCACTTAAAATGTTGCCTATTTTGCCCTTGCAAAGTGCATCCCAATGTAATTAGCTTAAGATAAAAGTATAAGTTAAATAACTACAGTCCTACAGAAAATATAGATACTTGTATGCCTCCGTTCCTAGTATGTGCCAAACTGCCCCTTTATGTAAGCTAATAGAATGTAAAGATAAAATGAAAAAAGAGTGGATCAACATATGAGATTTTTCTTGTTTCTGCGAGAGTCAAAGCAGGCCTGCAGCAAGTCTATGCAGTGGCAGTTCATGTGACAGCAGGACAATGGGCTGCCATTTGAAACACCGGCCTAATTGGAAACACAACTCTCTGTCACCACGATCACTATGATGGACACCTGAGGGCAGAGTCAAATGACACCAACGCTGAGGTTTTAGCCAATACGGTCATGAGATATTGCTCCTGAGAGAAGAATGGAGCTATGTTTATACTGTATCCAGTAATGCACAATATACAGTATATTGTACATAACTCACTATCAACGCATGATGTAGGTAAAGCTGACAGGATAGAAACTATAAAATTACAATAGACATATAATAATTATGTCTACTAAATACTTTAAATTTTTTTATTTCCCTTGTCTAAAATAAATGTGTTTCCTCTATGTATTATTGCAAAATTACATGTTGAAAGGTTTGAAACAGAAAATTGCATGATGATATTATTTCAAACACAAATTGCAGTTTTAGACACATCAAACACAATTCCCAGACAGCAGACACACCCTGATGGGGGGGGGGGCAAGATGGCATTTCCCCATTATTTTTCAAAACACAAATTCATGGTTGGGTTTTCCTCTCCATATAAAATAACCATTCTAACCATTTAAACCTTAACCAGACATGGAAAACACCAACTGCTAAATAATTTATTAAGAGTGAAAGTTTAGTGGTGTATGGGTGCTGTTTGTTGATAAAAGCTTATAATATCTCCTAGTTATGTCGTGAAACTACAAAGTTACAGCAAACATGCAACAGTTGTGTGAGGATGTTAAAGTATAGATTGGATAATTAGTCTGAATTATATTATAAAAAAAGACAACAGTATACTGTAGATTGGTAATATGAGAAATTGCATGACTTAAACATGATAACTTAAAATTAAGTATTGATCAATATGATTGAACAGATTTTTTTTAATTATACTTAACCAAAAACATAGTTAGACTTTAAGAAAGTATAGAGGGTATGCATTGACGTCACGTTCCACGTGACCACGCTGGAGCACGCCCTGTTGAGTGGCAAACGAAATGGCTGGTTTTCATAGTGGGTGCTGTGAAAATGCTGATAACTGACTAATATCAGCTTAAATTGAATTTAGTTGGACTTGATAGAAGAGGTGGACAGTACTTTGTTACATTAGTTACATTTTCCAAGCATCTGTGCTTTATTAGGATGTTTGTATTGGGAAAAATTTACTTCTTAGAATGTATCTCAAGCATAGAATCATACTGTGAATTCTTTAATATTGCATATTAAAATTTATTTAATACCTAATTACATTGTGTAATTTTACTTGAGTAAAAGTACGTTAATATACTTAAATATTAAATGTAAAACAAAAACTTGTATTTATGAAATGTAATTATGTAAAATTAATGTAAAAAATATGATATGCTTTGGAATGTATATGTTTTCCAAAGAAAAACACGGATAAAATACTTGAAAAAATACTTTTAAGTAGAAAGTAAAACCTCTGCTTGATAGTGACCCTAGCCACCAGTCAACCCACCTGTGGTCTGTGGACGTTGGCATGAACAATCAATTTACTTCTCCTTTCTGTGTTTTTTGGCAGTCTGTCAAACAATAGCTCTGAATTCTTGTTAAATCTGTTAGTACAGTCAATTGCACAACAGCTTTTTCCCATTTAGATGTGTTTTCCCCGGATTTTCACCGATTTCATACTGTACACAAATTGTACCGCTCTGTCTTTTGCCACTCCGTGGGCGTAACCACAGTCACTTTCACTGAATGTGCCGTCACGTGCACACCCTCTTTTATTTTGTAACAGTAAGACAAATAGTAAATCTAAAACGTGTCTTCTACACGGGGTCCGTGGTATTATTATTAGTATTAGTATATTGTTTGAATTCAAAATATTTTTGGGGAAAAATTAAATTTGTCATCAAACAAAAAGGCATCAATAGATTAATAATGAAAATTAAAACTTGATTAAAATGACAGTTTAAAATCTATTCAGTACAATTACAATGCAATGTAGTATCTTAACAGTATGTTATTGCATTTACCAAAATTATTATTTTAATATCTCTGTAATTTAACCATCGCCTTGTGTAGGGTGCATCCCTTTGTGCCCCCCCCCCCCCCATTCCCTTATAATCTGAATTAAACAAATTATATTAAATGATACAATGTAGTGCTGTTGTAAGTAGCCTTAATTCTCTGGTTTAATGACACAGAATTTATGATAAATTAATGTATTTTTAAAACTGGGCCCCCTGGCACCATCGTGTGCATCTCAAGGCCTGCCCCCAGTTTGAGAAGCACTGCATTAAGGGGCCCTAGACCTGAAAGAGGTTAAAAGAGCTATGGTCTAAAATCTGAAGTGTTTCCTTAGTATAACAGTCTAAAACTAAGCTTTGTGCCTTTAAGGTTAAAAACAGAAAAATGCATAGTGATAATTTTCAACACGCATGCAGTTTCACAAAAGCGGAGAAATGTTCCCTGCAGACAAAATCAAAGAAAAAGGAGCTTTCTAAAAAGAAAGAGCTGAAAACCATAGAACTGAAACGCATGTTCAAAAGCGTGGCATGAATGAGCGAGTCTCAGCTGTAAAACACAACTCAGTCTTTTACAGTTGAGGGTAACATTACTGTAGCTTCCTTGTCAGCAGATAAAACACAAAGGCCTGTGATATTCAAACACCATAACACACAGACACACATGCTGTACCAAGCTAATTTAGAGAATTACTAAAAATGCTTACAAAGCTCGGTTTTGTTTTAAACAGCACTGTATGGATTTTTAGATAATGTTATGATGATGATGATAGTAGTGAAACAAAAGATTTCACAGACTCTTTTCAATCCTGTCACATGTGAGTATTGTGTTACTCGCATACTGATCCATTCTCTCTCCTCTGATCTTCAGTGCATGGGGAAGTACGTGTGTATGTATGTGTGTGGGTGTGTATGTGTGTGAAGAAGGTGTTGGTATGGATAGTGACAAGATAGTCAGCTTGCATTATTCTCTCCCAGTTGGGGGGACTCAAAATAACAAGGTGGGTTTGGAGCCCAGAGGGAGAACAAAAAACAAAAAAATACGATCACCCCAGATTCATCCCAATGAGACATCAACCCGTAATTCCCTCAGATGTGACGGAAGAAAGAGATGCTGTCAACCTCTTCAACCAGTAGTAAGATCAAAAGAGCAAGCTTACGTCTTCATTAAAAGAAGCCTGACTTCACAGGGAAATTTGGCTGTGACAGTTTTGAGGAGGTCATGACCTTTTTCTGCTGGGTTCACCGAATACACACAGTGCTAGTTTTTGTCTGTGAAGTCAGCAAAAATATCAGTACGTGAAAGGAAACTAACAGGAAAAATCGTTTTATTGATGGAATACACTAAAATTCAAGTCATATTTATTTTAAATCTTACTGCAATAAACTAGCCCTTACATTTTATTACAATGTTTTGTGCCCACTGTGCAATTGTAGACCAATCTTTTCCTGCATGCAAGAGAGAGAAATTACTGAGTTTTACAAGTACTAGCATTTTAGGACCAACAGCAGACCAGTAAATGTAATGTTGTGTGCGGGATGCAGTGTTGCATGTGCAATTATGTCAATTTACATTTGACACCTCACCCACAAAGAGGCTTTTTCTATGCGCAAACTAACTAAAAGCCATACATTTAATTACAATATGTATCTATATGTATGCTCCAGGCTACTAATGCTTTAATTGAAGGTTTAAATCTATAAAATATACAAAAGCTGAATATCTTAAAGCAACATTCAAAAACCCCTTGTCCCTGATTCTACAGATTGTAAAACGGGGACCATTAGGGTGGGGTAGATGGAGGTGTCACGTCAAATTGAACTGGTGACTTCTTCAGTGGTTAACCTTTGGAGACGTCCAGACACATCACAGTGTGTAAGCATATCTCCCAGGCGGCTGACACACCCTGACCAATTTTTTTAGTTTCAAAGCGCAAATTCAGGCTTGCGTGCCGTACATGTTTTCCCCTCCAGGCGGAATTACCATCTTAAACCACAGACATGGCCATACACCAACTGCTGAATAATGCTAATGAGAGCGAGAATCAAAGTTTGGCGGTCGAGGCGTGGATGGTTAATAATTCTCTCTCATGATGACAAGTACAAATAGGCATATCACTGCTTAGATCTGCCAATCAAATGCTTGGTACAAATAAAAAAATCTGTTGGCATGATCAAGGCTGTCTAGAGGAGCAGTCATGCACATTTGTGTTTAGGAGGTGCACAATAATCTAAGATTTGTGCAATGGTTTCATAATGGTTACAAAAACCATTGCCGACATTATATGATTAATGTCGGTCTATTTTTAAGAGCAATATATCTCTTACACAGAAACACAATACACGTATAGAACGATTTTGAGAAAATACAATTATGAAAGAAACAATGTGTCTGTAGATCGATCTCAGACAATAGTTGAGGAAGTGGGGAAACAAAGAGGCCAAAGAAAAAATGAAAAATCGTAAAGAGTGGGGGATGGAGAGTTCATCAATGGGGTTGGAGTTCCACTTTCACTCCATCATGGATCCTAAGCTCAGGGACATAAATCTCTCATGTTCATCTTTAGCCTGTCTGCTGGAGCTTCATACACACACAGACGTTTATTCACTCACACACTGGAGTGGCTGATGAATGAGCCTCTGGCTAGGAACATGTCCAGACGGACCCATCTGAGAAAGCACCCAGTGCTAGTGGATTCTTTTTAGTGTGTGTAATATACAGTAATATATCTGTCCAGATCTTTTGTAATGGAGATGACGCAACACTAAGGAGGACTTTTTTACATTTCTTTGTGGTGATTCAGGGTTTCGCTATGCACAGGATCTCTATTGTTGGTGCATCACAATTCACCTTTCCCATCTGAAATGTGAAGTCTTATGTGGCTTATGGGTGATTCTCACGAAATCCTGACTTAAAAGGTGTCCAGTATTAGATTTTTTTTAAAAGCCATTGAAGCCAATTTTTTTTGCACATATAAGATTAAGGTCTGAACTTACTATAACCATTATTGGAGGATTTAAAAACTATTTCCTACAGAATTATTTAAATTTTTTTGATTATCATTATCAAAAATGATCATTACCACAACATGATATTACATTAAATATATGCATTACAAACTCATGTTTCGGTAATGAGAACTATAAAGTTGTCTAGGTACTATGACAAACAAAATTTCAACTTTTATCTGGAGAGAAAAAATAAGAACTGCTTATCTGGTAGCAATCTTGAGTGTCACAGTCAATTATGTCTCTTCCAACAATTTACCAATGATCACCAAATACCACATGTTTCTTTACTGTAAATGTTTATAGTATAACATGCACTGAAGCTTTTTATTTTTTAGATTTTTAAATTATAAATATTTCCATGTCAAAGAACCCAAATCCAGTCATGGACACGTTGCGGTAATGAAAATTTTCCTCTTAATGTGGAAAAAACAACACAATTGGTTTGTATAGTACATGAAGAGATGTTTTTAATTGTATACTTCTTATTTTGATACTCTTACTTTGCATTTACTTTTTTTATCAAAATTTTTCATGACACCTCATAAGTCTAATTTCGCGAGAATCACCCCATGTGTTCTTCAGCAAGGGAATAGCATCTAATGCTGGATTTACACTGCAAATATATTAAATTACAATTTAAAAGTAATGCGTTACTTTATTCGTTACTTTAGAAAAGTAATATTATTACGTAATGCACGTTACTTTTAATGCGTTACCCCCAACACTGTCGGAATCTATGCGTTTTTTTCCTGCTTACACGTTTGTGGGTCATATCTGATCTGTGCCATATGAGAGAAAAAATGGGAATTGAGTCACTTCAAATATGCAATGTAAATGAGGTCTAAGACACCCTCTGAGAGTTGTTGCTATCAATCTAAAATCATTATGAGTCGGAGTCGTTTATAACGTGCATTTAAAAAAGCAACACTCGTTAAACAAAATCATTCAAAATATTCTTTATTATCATGAAAATACCTGAAACAATTTGAAGAACAGCGTATAAATATTCATGTGTAGACATTTCCTGGAATAGCGTTTGTAATGCTACTTCTTGTGTGGCACAAAGGTAGTTTCTGCACGGGAGCGCCCTCTGGCGTTCGGATGTGCCGGGATTTCACCGTAATTCATTCAAATTCATTCATTGAGAAAACGCGCATTTGCACGACAAATCGTTACACCCCTAATTACTAGTATTGCCTAATAACATAAATGTACAGTATAAATACTGCTGTAAAATGCTATATATACTAGCACAAAAGCACTGCATGCCTATAAAAATAAAGTTAGAAAACAGATCCTGCTATTTTAATAATATTATCAATGCTTTAATCTGACACACTTTTACCCTGTACCAACAAAAACATGTAGACTGCTTTAACAGGCTTATGTCTACATTCACAAATCCAATAACCAAACCATTGAAAAATAGAAGGAAACACTGATGTTTACAAAATCTTAAAATTGACCTTTACAAGCAACGAGTCCTGTAGTACTAAAGTGCACACACAGCAGATTTAATCCGACCATTCCGTTAATTCCCAGTAAAAAACATTGCACTCAAAACAAGAAAATCATTTACAACAGATCACAAAGAGGAAGACATGAAGGGACTTTGTGCCAATCAGATGTTTTTGTTCTTTCTCTCTGCTGGATACATAGATTTTTTTAAATCAGTAATAGCTGTCACAAATACTTTTGCAATCTTCAGCATTTTAATGTACTGGTGTGCACTGAGAAGTCCAGTTTGACTGACCTTGATTATTCAATTCTGTTGGACCTCAAAAGGGTCCAAATGAATGATATGACCCCCCTCTGTGTATATCTCTATCATTTGTCCTCTATAACTTGTTATTTCAACCTTTCTGCATTTCTTTTCCTCTGGAGTGGACTGATTGGCCTTGAACATTTGGGCTGAGAGCCGGTGTGACGCAGGCGCCCAGCAGGGCCACCCGACTGCTCTGGGGCCTAATGAGCTGACTGGAAAGATTATGCAGCTTTAGGAAAATCTCTCAATCTCTGCTCATGAAATGATGCATTGCAGCACACAGCCAGAACAACATACATGCTTGAGCTTTTGAGACGTTACATCTAACACATTGGCCTTTTCTAATCAAGATCATCAGTTAAAACTAATGATGATCAATGTTTTTAACATGGTATAAAATCATGTTACCACGCTTTGAATTATAATACCCACAATAGGTCTAAATTCTTAAAGGCGGGGTGCATGATTTTTGAGAAACGCTTTGGAAAAGGGAGTCGGACCGAGTACCAAAACACACTTGTAGATAATCAGCAGTAAGGGGCGTGTCCACAAACCAATATAATTGCCTGGGTTGCGTATGTGTGGGGCGGTTCTATCAAATGAAGGTCCAGATTCTATTGGGGTAGGGGCGTGTTTGTTTAGATGATTTTAAATGTCAACACTGGCTTTCAGAGATCGTGCACTAAAGCATTTACTTTGTTGACTAAGTAGATGCTTGAATTATAATAGCCACAATAGGCCCACATTCAGGGTGCATGATTTTTGAGAAACGTTTTGGAAAAGGGAGTCGGGCCGAGTACCAAAACACACTTGTAGCCAATCAGCAGTATAGGAGCATGTCTACTAACCAACATCGCTGTATGTGTGGGGCAGGTCTATCAAAAGAAGGTCCAGATTCTATTGGGGTAGGGGTGTGTTTGTTTAAATAATTTAAAATGTCAACATTGGCTTTCAGAGATCGTGCACCCCGCCTTTAAGGTATAAGAATATAAATATGAATGATACATGTAGCGCCCAGACACGGCAGCTTACAAAATATTTTTAAATGGCATCCCTTTTGCTGTGTTACTATGGTACATGTGGTGTTAGGGTGACTAAAGCATTTACTTTGTTGGCTGGAAAAATGGTTGTACCCGTAAAAGACAAATGAGTTAAAAAATGCTGCGAATCAAAGTGTTTTGGCCCCATTCAAAGCATAAAACTGATGACTCTAGTCCTGCTGTGTTCAACATTAGGCTTTTTAGGCAACCTTCAACAAGGGAAATCCATTAAGATGTCAATTACTAAAGTAGGAAAGGGGACAACAGGAAATTTTTAAAAGGAACTTTTAGTTAACTAAATAATGCAGATTATTTAGATCAACATTATAAAACAGATAGTTTGTTGCTAAATTGTGATTGGAAGGTCCGCATTTACGCCTATGTATACAATGCTGAAATATGTGCACATCCTAAATTAGTAAGCTACTACAGTATGTTGCTTGGCAACTGAAACAGCCTACAGTTAGGATCTTGATCTACATATCCCCGCTTTCTAATAATCTTTACTTAAAAATTTGAATAATTTTATAATATATCCTTTTACAACACTATTATAGAAATCACAGGGCACCACTCCATCAATGTGGCTTTTAACCAGAGAAGCAGTCGAGTATGTTATATTAAAAACTGTTACACTCACAGTAAACACAGCTATCCAAAAAGGCAATTTCCTGTCAAGCTTGTGAACCCGAACTCTGTGGTCACAAAGGGGACTCGGGCCTTTGTCTCGTCTTTGGAGTGAGGCTCTGCTCCCTCTGATACGATGCAATTTGACGGGCGCTTTTAATATCAGTGTGATGTCTTCTTCCTCCCAGGACAACGCTGACCTCGATCACTCTATGCTAACAGAAATAACAGCAACATAAAGGGGCACACACCAGGGAAACACACACACACATACCCAAAAGCTGCCCATGGCCTGAGAACAAGTCATATCAGTTTAAATTACCACTCCTTTCATCCCTCTTCAGCCACATCCGACATTAGGTGTCCTTAACAGCTTGCCTAATAAATCTAAACTACAAAACCTATTAGAAAGTGTATAGGTATGTACACATAAGGGTGTGTAATACTGATTATATTTATTATGAGAGCTACCATAGCTAAATTTCCTGCTTCCTAATTACAGACCTCTGGGTCATCCATCACCAACTACGTAGTCCAATGCAGCGCGCCCAGATAAATATGAGTGGGCATGTTGCACGCATGATGTGATCCATTCATATTTTTCAATGTGGCAATCTACGTTCTGCTTGGCCTGCTGTTCATTTGTTAAAAAAAATATGCCAGACATGTAAGCCTGGAGGAAACACAGCTCAACCTCTACAAAGAAACAGGCCGTGCCAGTCTCAGCTGGGAGGTCTGAATCAATGCCAGACTGGGATGACAGACAGAGGCTGGCATTTTAATCTGGGGTCAAGTTCAAATCGTCAGCTGGGCATCTCAGGAGAGAGTTGCTGGTCTACGGTTGCTATTCACCATCTGCCCATTACAAAAAAACTTTTTGATCGTATAAATGTCATGACTTTTGGACTTTAAACTCAAAAGTAAAACATTCCTGTAACACAAAAACTCTCTTAAAAAGAAAAATCTGAACTTTCTAACCATGAAGTGTGAAAATGGGAGTGTTGCACATGCAGCATGGAAGCCAGGCCCGTCGTGGGCTGGTGTCCAGCTCCTTTATGTTTACGCACTGCAGTTTGGCATGCCAAGCTGTGACACTGCGCCTGGAATCAATGTGCTTGGAGGTCAGATTCATGCTGATTGAAGGAGCATTTGGGGCGCTAGTCAACCACAACCACCACGATATTGACGTAACACTGCCTGGGAACACAGGAACATGGGCGAACTGTCTCCAAAACCACAGCTAAAATAAGAGCGAATAGGCAGAGCGGAGCATTTAGGGGAAGGTTGCCACAAAAAAGGAAAACAGCTAAAAATTATACAACAAAGGCTATGGTTGTTAGCAACTGATCACCTTCAAATTTTCTTGCCAAAAGGTCATGGCAGGCACATTAGTGCACCATTAAAGTATAAAAAATAGCATGTAATGTGCAAAATGGAGTAAAAATTGGCTACATAAAATGGCAGTAACCACATTGTAACATCAATAAACTAAATGCTTTAAATCAGCATATACTTTCCCCTCGACTTGCGTGATTACAATTAAATCAAATCATCGACTAAGCTGGATGTCAACATTATAGCCTCTGTTGAAGAGAGTTCAAATGTGCAGTATATGCTGTTAAACCAAATACTGGTCTTGTAAACTGGTGCACAACCATCACAAAACCTGATGATTGAGGAAACAGTACATATGTAAATTAAATAGTTATAGAAGTTTTTGGACAGTACATTTTCCTAAGGTCAAAAAGGTGGGTTGGAAACCTTTCCATACTGCCTAAGACAATCTAATATTTGTGCAGAGAACTCATCCGGACATGCTAGCGAGCCGGTGTGTATGGGATTAAAATTGCTGCTCCCTGTCACCACCTTGCTGACCTCACCATCTCTGGACACCCACTAATCCAAACATATTTGATCTATAAAGAGGATCTGAGCCTCATCTCATTTGACGTAGTAAAAGCTCTTGGTTCGACCTCATCTTATATTCTACCGAGCTTGTCACAACACTTAACTGGATGATAAATCACTTTTTGAATGAGACATTACATCATTAAATGGAAACACAGAGGAAATGTAATCGATTTTATGTGATGTTTAAGCAGGAACATAATCATTTGGACCAATGTGCAAATTGTTCTTCTCTCATAAATATTTCTCCCAAACGTTGTGAGTCAAAGTGACAACTGTAAGTTGCTTGGCCTTTTTTGAGTGTCCACCTGTTGGTTGAGGCTTTGCATTAGTGAGATGGAGTTGTAATTTGTTTAATGCCACTCTGAGAAGGAGATGGAGCCATTAACTAAATGCATCTCCTCGCTCTTTTGTTCCATTATGTCTGTTGTGTTTGGTTATGGGGGAGACTGACCTTATGCATGTACACACCATTGCATCTGTCCGTTTTGAAGATCACGAGCCAGTGACATATACAGACACTCAGACGTGTGCATCCAGAATGCCAGCTTAGGTCACATGTGACAAAGATGACTTACCCCTTACAAACTGGCCTTTAAATAAAGAGCACAGGCTAATGTGCAGTATAAGTTTATGGACTTGCATTAAAGAGCACCTATTGTCCGATTCACGTTTTTATATTTCCTTTGGTGTGTGTGTATTAGTACGTTAACGACATGCAAAAGGTACAAACCCCAAAATAAACGATGACGCAAGTTATAGTCTCCAACGTAAATCGCTTTCGTAAAACACACAGACTGTAGGCAACAGATTATCATAATTCCTCCTGTTAGCAACCAAATCTTTCAAACATGATAAGAAGCGTCACATTTCCGGCTGACGTCAGAGGTATTCAGGCCAATCATAACGTACAGATTAGCTGGCCAATCAGGGGCACTGAGCTTTTCACATCCGTGCATTTCAGGAAGAGAGTGAAATCTGGAGCTACAACAACGTACAGTATGTGGAAAATAATGTATTATACAAAATACACAAAATAATATTTCGCAAAAAAAATGTGTGCTCTTTAAAACAGGCTTGCAAGTTTAGGCATGTACATTGGCCTTAACGCAACTGAAAGACAATGGGAAGAAAGAGAAACAAAGAGAGAGAGAGGGAGAAAGTGAGAGACATAGAGGATTGAACTTAAAAGCAATACTACAGTGGCCAGATCACTGACCTACATGCTGGTTAAATTATTTTTCTCGTTGTTTCTCTTTCTCAATTTCCTATTTTTTTCCGAAAAGGAAAATAAAGCTGGTTGGTGCTTGTTTTTCATATATCTCTGAAAATTGAGCTGCTGCATCCAGATCAGCCAAAGTCCACTCGAGGAAATGGGATTTGTCAAACACACAGAACTGAGGATGGAATTTGAGGAGTGTGCGGATTGAGGGATGGTGCGTTGCCACCTTGTTAAGACTGTGGATTTACCTTGCTGGATATCACAACATTCTCTCTCATTTGTTCAGAAATTCCAGAGGCTGGGCAAATATAAGATACTGGAGATTTGAATCTGGACCAGAAACCAGCCGGCAGGCAGAATTTGATTAAATGGCAAAAAACGATGAATGACAAGAAATGACTTTCCAGAATGAATGAGTTTCCAAACAGGATTCAGAAACACTGCCCATGTTTCATTGTTTAGTCAAGTACACTTTCAGGAAAAAAGGTTTAAAACTAGGGCTGCACAATATTGAGAAAATAATTTCGATACAAAATTCTACTGTTGCGTGTTGCCGTAACGTTATTTGTTGCGATTTATCATTCTCCTAGAAAATGCTATTTTTATTAGCTTTTTTTAAATCATTTAGATATGTAATTATCATACTGAAATAAGCAGGTAATACCAGTCCCTTCAGAAAAACGTGATTATGCGATCCCATGATTCAACGCATAATCAGCCAAAGTCTGCATATTTACGTATTTTTTCAAATACGCCGCACACTTTCACAGCATAAATTGCAGATTTCCATGCGCAAATTATGCAGGGCTTGCATGATCTCATAATCCCTGCATTTTCGTAGCAAAAATCACATATATCTTAGCAGAAAGTTGAAAAATGTTGCATTTACTTCACATAAGCGCAGCCATTTCCCCTGTTGCCATGGGAATGTTATAAAGTGACGTGATTATGTGACCTAGGGATGGGCAATATAAACGATATGCAATATAAATGATAGAAAATTGGCACACAATAGAGATTTTAAATTATTGCGATAATGCGTGTTGATGACACAATCTACCCGCGAACTTTAGAGCCACGAGCTGCAGCCGAATAAACATGGATGAAAGCGTCAGCGAAACAGAGGAACTTGTGAAAAAGACCGATGCAACATCTATTTTTTGTGGGAGTGGCGTTTATCGCATTTTGGGAAAAAAGGGAGAAAAGATGACAGAATAATACGGCGGATATAGAATTTACTTTTAACTACTGACATGATATAATACTGATTTTGGCAGTAACTCATTTTTTTCAAAAATGACGTTTATCGCGTTTTGGAACCAAACTCTTCATATATATATATATATATATATGCAGTATAGTCCCCACAAGCATTTAAAGTGTTTATAAAAATTATTAACTGTGTTTTAGCAGATAGATCTTGTCGGCTTTATCATTTTAAAAGTAGATCACCACACAAAAAAGTCTGGACACCCCTCCTGTAGAGTGTGTCAGGCAAAAGTTCCAGCTAAGAGTAACAAGACTAATCTGGCCATAACGGTTTACTTTTACTTACTTTTTTAGCAGTTTGGCTTTTGTAAGGGTCCATATAACCTGTTCTGAAACGAGTCTATTGAAATTATTATATCGCAATACATATCGCAATCGCAAGAGGCTGCAATGTATAACGCAATATGGATTTTAGGCCATATCGCCTATCCCTAATGTGACCTGAACATCATTGAAAAGCTGCAAATAGTTTTTGTAAGTTTTCCGCAATTTCATCGCATAAAATTGCTAAAATATCCTGCATATTCCATCGCATTTTTTTAAGAAAGCGTGCCGCAAGAGATCAAGGATTTTGGAACGCAACAATCACAAAAAAAGTTTTTCTGGAAGGACTGTAATACATATTCTTCTGATGTAATGAAATCTAATTCAGGCTAAAAAAAACTATTGCAGACATACGTTTCTTTTTAGGCTTTTAAGTTATTTTCTGCGCTCTGCTTCGAGCCGCTAGGTTCACCTTTGCGCCCACATCTAGCCAATAGTATAACAGTATAAGACCTATTTGGCGGGTATTTAGTGAGGCCCCTTCTGATTGGTCTAATTTGGACAATCTAAGCATGCAACACACAAATGATAGATACCTAAAATGAATTAAAGTTATCTCAATCATGTGGGACCGATGTACACATTAAAATTAAGTTAATTGAAAGGATTTTTTTCAGTGTAGGTCTTTAAGGTAAAGTAATGTACTCCAAAAGGTACAACAATGTTTTGTGTTTTGTATACCTGTAAAGGTAAAAAACAAAACAACCACAGCGATGGAAAAGGTACTCCTTTAAACCTTATTTTCTGACAGTGTAGGTAGCCCCACCTCCAAAATCATGCACCTGACACAAAACCACCTCCAAGCTTTTACAAGAAATTACTGCTATATCATATCTGTTAAGCAATAAAACCATTGACTACAGCAGATAACAATGAAACCAAAACACATCTGCAGAATGTGTACTGTATATCTAAAGGTGTAAACAGCATTTGAAATAAAAGCTTGAAATGCTCAACAATTTGTGCTAATGTACAACACTGGGGATGGTGCTGCTCTGAAAGACGTTGAGCACACCCACATAGGTTTGCATGCTAGCATTACAGGCGTATAGGTTAGCGTACGTTCACTTTTATCTCTCTAGATTAAAGCCATTGCTAAAACAACCATATAAGCACTGCAATATGCACACTAAATCACTTTACAGTGCTGGAGGCAAAATATCAAATCGCTGCTTTAAATGACATTACGTGAATGTAAACTGCAGCGCCAATTGCCGGAACGGAATTTGTTTTGTAACCATGACGACAGATAGACATAGTCTATAAAAAATAGCCTTGAGTCCAAAAAAACAACACATTTGACACACTCCATTATTTGCTGTTCCTGACTGCCTCAATTCAGTGTTTTAGCCTCTGGCCTTTTACTGTTATGCCTCCTTATCTTATTCATACTGTGACATTTCTTTCCTGGTGTTCTGATCTTCGGCATATGCACCTTATAACAATGCTTAGGATTAGGTAATCCTGTTTTTCGTCATTAAGGAAAATCAACATTCTCTCAGTTCCAAATTTGACTGCTGAAGGATAAAGAATGATTCCCCCTGTTGTATTTAATGCATTGCATATGTTCAGGGATGACAGGTTCATAAGCAGACATGCTATTTATGACTGGATGTCTTTTGATTCTTTGCGGTAAAAGTGGCTCTCCTATTGACTTTGTCCTATCCGTGTGGCTCTTGTGAAAAAAATTGTGAAGACCACTACTATAGAATGTCAAAAATTAGGGATGCACCGATATGGAAATTTTGACCGATACCGATAAGTCTTTGAATTTGGGGGCCGATAATTTCTATAGGCCGATAAATATTCATATTATTTTCACAATGAAAAACTCGCAGACCGCGGACATCTTGTCTTTGTGCTAGACTAGCATACTCTTCTTAAGCCCGCAACACGTTTCATCTTCGTGCTATGTCACAGAAAGCACCAATCAAAACTCCACATGGCCAGCAATGAGCAAGTGAAGTGGTTCAACAAACCAAAATAATCCATAATTTATCGGCTTTCATTTATCGGCCTAATTTTGCTATCAGACCGATAACCGATAATATTAAAAATAAGCAATTATTGGCCGATAACGATATGTCGGCCGATATATCGTGCATCCTTATCAAAAATGCAAAGTCCGATCTGTCCTTAGACATTTTTGTGATTTAATCATCATACCTAAAGAATACATTGCATACAGGTGTTGCTTGTCTTTGCAACCACTTAAGTGTAATCATTGGCAGCAACTAGCATGATTAATAGCAGTAAACATGCATTTATTTGGTTAGCTTTCAAGAATTTTCTTTATCAATGAATGTCTAATGTTTTGATTTTCAGCAAAGACAAGCGTCACCCCATATTTTATTACCACATTAATCTGTTGCAGACAATTTATTCATTCATAAGACCATTTTCCCCTTCTGTCTTTCCTTTCATCTGCTCGCCTACAAATTTATTAGAACTGGAACCAGCACAGTTTAGAAAGAATGATGGACTTGAACAATCTCATCTGAACACTCAATTAATTTCATGAAATGCTGAAACTGTGATTACCTATTTAAAGGTCACTGGAGTTCGGCATTTCTGAACTCTGAAAATGTTTTTACTTAGCAAAAAATGCAAAAGGTTCACATATGAATCTTATTATAACCTTCTCTATTCAGAAGCTTTGGTGATGAGAAATCCTGAAAATGGGTATGAATTAATTCAGTGTTTCTCAAATAGAAGTGCACTGAGGCTAATCAAATTTATTAAATACAATATAAAAATGCGGATCTTCTTAGCTCAACAGCTTGAATTAAAGCAGTTTGTTTGCAAAACACAGCATAGCAGTATTTGCTTAACCAGTGGAATGGGTTTAGGGAAGAACTACGCAACGAAAGATGGGGGTGTATTTGAAACTGGTTTGAAAACAGACATTATTTTTGCAGATGCTGATATTAAGCACAGCAGTTTTAATCGAGTAGTCTTATTTGGTTAAATTAACATATATTCAAATGTGCACAATCATACATAATAATTCTAAATAACCTGACAGCATGTAAGCTCAACATCTTTTATGGGTTTTTGTTTTATTAGGGGAAAGTTCATAAACCCTTAAACCAAAATAACAACCAGCACTCACTCATTTACCGATTACCCTGATTTCTCTTATAGCATGTAAACACATTTACTGCCATTCTGGTGGCCTGTTTGATGTGTGAATGTGTTGTGCATGTTGGTTACGATTTGACAAAAACAAAATCATTTAAAAATCACATGTGAATCAAGTTTACTAGTTCTGTCAGGATTTTAGGCCGGCTGTATATCGAGGGGTGAGAACCAGAAGGGCATTTCGGGTGAAATGGAAATATATATTAAATAAAAGCTCTTGATGAGGTATTTCTGCTGCCAAGGGGACACAAGTGAATTCTTAATTAATTTAAAGTTATAAAAAATAAACATTTGTACACACCAGGGCTGGACAATTATGACAAAAATCATTCACCTTGATATTGTAATCACAGGTATTATTGCCAATTAATAGATTTTACATTTAAGTTTTTGTGAAGCTGTAAAAAGTTGTAAACTTTCTGTTAAGCAGCTGCATAGTAAATTTTTAACACCCAAAATAATCCTAGATAAATAATAATAAATAATAGTCATTATAGAAGCTATGTTATTAGTAAAAAATCCAAACAAATGGCAAAAGGACACGTCAACTCATCAATTTTTTAATTTTTGATTCACCACTGTTTGGTGCCAGAACATACTGCCAAAACGCACAGAAATTAGCACAAACGCGTAGCTGTAATTAATGTTTTTGTCCATTATGCAATTGTTTCAGCCATTATTGTAATCCCGGTTAGTTTTTCGATGAATTATGCAGCCCTAGACCACATCATGGTAATTATTTTGTTCTGGCCCTCCTGTAAAGATGGTAAAATGTCATTTATACCCCTCTGTGTCTTACCCCTCAATATGTAAAGTAAATGCACTCATTGTTATGTAGTTGTAAGTTTCCACATACAACTGGTTTGCCCACCACACACCATTCGACATCCAAACTCATCTACATAGCTTTTTACAAACGTATAACAACAAAACCATTGTTATTCTATGCACAACAGTGGAATACTTTCCTAATAGAGATGCCATTCCTTTGGCAAAAAAAAAACATGTATGAACATATGCTAGGTGAAAATATGGTCATACTCCCCTGATAAGAAACCACATTGGGAGCCACAGAAACTGTTTACATATGCATAAAATCAACGTGTGAATCAGTGCAAATTTCTCTCTGTGTACAGCCTACTGTGTGTACAATTGTAGAAATAGAATAAAAGATGGGATTTGGGATACAGGATGAAGTAGCAGAGTGTAACTGGAAGTCAGTCAGTGGTGCACCAATAAAATGTTTCATTCTGTACCAGAGTCAGACTGAGGTTTCACAGACAAGCTTAGATCACTAATCCACAAAACCCCTGGTCTCTACTGAATACAACTATTAAAAGAACACGCTGTTAATAAATACTATAGAAAAAGCAGAACAGGAGAGTAAAGTTAAATACATGAAACAGAATTTTGAGGTTTTGGCACACATGTAGAGTACAAAAGCTATGGACGCATAAATTATGTATGTAAAAAGTTGTGTTTTGCTGAACACACATGACTGACTCATACTGTATGTTCTGACTATTCTGATCCTCAAACAGATCTGTAACCATCTCCCCTTTTCTCACTTTCGTGTCCAGCCTTCATCCTGAAGAGTGGCAATCTAACACAGTGGTGGCCTTGTCTGCAGTGAGTGGGCAGTCGTTTGGAACAGATGATAGAGGACCGCGTGTCCAGTTTCCAGAGCTTTCTGCCTATTTTACAGAAGTGAGCCTCTCCAGATAAACAGTTACAAGTTACTCCATATTGTGTTGATAGAGGCACACTGAAGGCAGTCCCTTAGACCTGCTGAGAAGCTAAAGCATGGGCAAACTTTTAGCAGGACGTGTTTGTGGCCACCAACACAGCGGGTTAACATTAAATATAAATGAACAGCGCACATATGAGACACCTGCTGTGTGGAAGCGAGACACGGTAAACACAAAGATCGTTATGCTGTTTGAACAAATCAAAGTGATCAAACATCTCGGGTGGACCGTGGTGAGACTGCTGATATGTAATAATGGATCTGGCCTCTGTTTGGCCACTGACACATCTTATCTTTCTCTCTACAGGGACTGCAGGGTCAGGTGTCATCATAATGGCAGTCTCCGGTTTACTCGCTGCTAACAAAAATGGCCACTGTGGCCATAAGAGTATCTACACTCGGTTCTTTCATGTGTTTTTACTATTCAGAGAGGATTTAAGACCCTCCAAGATGATACAGCAAATTAAAACATGCAATGCAGCTGAAGAAGTGCTTCGTTAAGTTTACAAGTGAAGTATACAAGACACAAATACGTTTGCATCTAGTTAGTCAGGTCACAGGTGAACTGTCAGTCTTAAAGAAGTCTAGAAGCTCTGTTATCAAGTGCAGAGAAATTTCACTTCTGGCATTAAAAATGTTGGGTTGTTTCAACCCATAGTTGTGTCAAATATGGCCAAACCCAACATTTGGGTTCATTTGGCAAATGGATTTATATAGAGCTTTCATAGACCAATGGCCATCCAAAGCACTTTACAATTCACCCATTCACTCACACATTCATACACCAACGGTGGTATCAGCCATGCAAGGCATCATTCAGCTCATTGGGAGCAGCTGGGGTTGGGTGTCTTGCTCAAGGACACCTTGACACTTGGACACCTTGACCAACCTTTCGATTTGTAGACAACCTACATGAACCACTGAACCACTGCCGTCCCATTTATAACTAGTGTGGCCATTTGTGCCAGTTGCACCGGACACATCCCGGTCAGAATTTCAGGTGCGTCTTCCAGAAGTCGCGTTGTACTTTATCGAGGTTCTAACATTTCAGTTAAAATACATTAGAAAAGACATACAAAGACATACAATCATTGTAGTTTCATTCTTACATTGAAACGCAATGGTTGCTTTTCTGAAATAGAACCCGAAATATTAAACCTTGATGACGTATGCGGTCGACCAACGCGACTTCGAAAGAACGCACCCTGAAATCCAGGCCGGGACGTGTCCGGCGAAACTGGCACTAATGGCCACCCTATTTATAACCCAACAGTTGGGTATGTCCATATTTGGCCCAATTATGGGTTAAAACAAAGGCATTTTTTTTACATATTGTAAAAGTAGTACAAAAAGCGTTTTATGTACACTCCAGATGGAAACACTTACAGTTGCACTCAAAAATCAAGAAAACGCAATGCAAACATTTATTCATGTTCAATAAGGAAACACAATAAACAAAGATCCAAATGTCAGTGCATTTTAAAGTCGTATTTGTGCAAATCTGTGTACATTGTTATTATTTTATCTTCTGGGAAACATACAAATATCCTACTCTCTACCAGAAGCTAGATAAGATATTTACATACTTCTCTGAGAACAAAACAATAACAATTACAAATCATCCTGTTGAAAAGTTCACATGCACTTGAGCGTTTCCGTCTTAAGCATCAACAAATGTTTGGAGCATTTTGTAATCGTTATATACAAGTCCATCAATTATGCAAGAAGTGAAAAGTTGGATCTAAACGTCATACAGTCTCTTCTGGTAAGAGCGCAAATGTGCAGAAGATGCTGGGAAACCCTAAGAATGTCCTGAACTTACAGTATATAAATAATAGGTGGCTCTACTGATTCAGCTACCATTAAAAACCAAAGGGATGTCATTTTAACTGGCTAACTAGTATAAATTCTGTTTTTACTTTATGGTATTTTTGTAAACATCTATTATGCAAAACAGCCTTGAATTAGTAAAGTGATATGTCTTATGAACACACTTTTCCCAAATCCAAAAAAAAAAAAAAAAAAATGCAGTGCCATAAATGAAGCAAATGTTTTAACCTCCACGTTCCCACATTTGCATGTGAGGGCATTTCTGTGTGACTGAAATATGCAAGTGTCTTGGGGAAAAGTGAAAAGCACATCTCTCATTGCAGGTCAAAAAGCAAATAAGGCTGCTAACTGTGGCCGAAACAGCCTGAGGCCGAGTCGGAGCTGTTTATCTAAGTCAGCCCTGAGCTCTGCATGAATACACTGGCTTCTTGGCCCTGATGGCACTAGAGGAAGATGGCACGTGAGCCCTGCTGGATATGCACACTTACCGGGCGTACTCTGCTAAGGGGCTTTGGGATTGTTGTAGACACAAGCCACAAAGCCAAGTCACAGCAAGACTAATGCCGGGTACACACCAAAAGTTTTTTCATCTTATAAGACTTTCAAAATGTAAGACCACAAACATGAGGATAAAAAATCCAATTTGTTTAATTAATACATAAAAATGTAAGAATCAATGTTTTACAATTGTGTTAAATATGTTAACATTAGTCAATGCAATGAAATAATATGAAAATAATTTTATTTCATGAATTAATCTTCATTAATTTCCACATAAACTAATCATTTTTTAATTATATGATTTACGTTAGTTATTAAATGTCATAGTAAAAAACCCCGGCCCGGGCTTGACACGAAATGCTTGTCCATGAAAAGTTAATATTTCATGACTATACACGCTGTTGCATACAGTTGCTCATAAAACAAGTTTGACCAATCACAATCAAATTCTACTTTACCACAAAAAAGATTAAAAAAAAGATTAAAAAGCCTAGTTGCGTATTATATTCAAAATGCAGCCATGATGGTGCTATTTAGGTGTTTGTGATACCTGGTGGTTATTCTGCTTTGGTTCCTATAACTACAATAAGCTTGTTTGTATAGATTATCTGCCGTTTCTTTGGCAGCATCTTGATTTTTTTGTCCCACGTCCTAAATTGGGGAAAGTTACTTTTAAAAGTAATGCATTACAATATTGAGTTACTCCCAAAAAAGTAACTAATTGCATTACTTAGTTACTTTTCATGGAAAGTAATGCTTATGTTACTTTTTAGTTACTTTTGTATTACTATTTCTTGGCTGAGGCTTGGTCTCTTTCAGACCTTGCAGGTGTTTTTTATGACTGAAAAGTTCTGCATTTAGAATTTGCATATTTCATCACAAAAATGTCTAGCTCTGGCCTGCCATCTCAGTTTCTGACTCAAACTTTTACCACACAGGCGTGTACCCATAGAGTGCATAATGTGACTATGTTTTATTTTAATTCAGTACATAATCTTTTTTTAATCGAATTAATTAAACTAAAAAAGTAACTTGCATTACTTAAAAAAGTAAAAGTAACTCAAATATTAATGTGTACATTTAAAAAGTAATGCGTTACTTTACTTGTTACTTCAGAAAAGTAATATTATTATGTAATGCACATTACTTGTAATGCATTACCCCCAACACTGATTAAAATACTGATACCAGAATCATAAAAATACATAAATACAAATAAAACAATTGACTTTATTCTGACATAACCTCCTTGTCCTCCTTCTGAATGCTTACTCCAAAACCAATTGTTACAAAATAGCCGAAGAAAAACAAACATTTCATCCAAGAAACTCATAAGTAAATACAACCAAGTAAAATCCAATCAATCTGTTCTTTCACAGTTTCTAGCCACTGTGAATGTGATCAAACTAGTGTGAAGGAAACCAGAATCCATCTAAATGTTGTGTGGAGGAAAAGGTCAGGAGTGGAAATGAATGACTGAATTACAGGGTATGAGAAATAAAGTCCTTACCCACTCCAATCAATCTCAAAATGTACAGTCTTTTGATATAGTCACCAAGCTCTCCTTCTCTGAAACCTCCTTCGAGAAAAGACTTCCTATGGATCTATCATTTCTACATTTCACTCGCCTAGATCGTTTTTTCACTCTTCCATCACAGACAGAAAAAGTAATTTAAGGAAGAAATACAGTACGCATAGACCGGGGGGAAGATAAAAACGCTTCCCTTTCCGCCCTCTAGGGCAGAGAGAGGAAATATGGGAATGCTAGGTGCGACAAAAACCTCATCTGTAGTCTAGATAGACTGTCACAGTTCTGGCCGGGAGAGTATTGAAGTAAGCCTTTTAAAATCCATCTGTCACCACATACAGCATATGTTTACAGCAAATATTAGCACATATGCTAGTTGGATTGATGTCATTAACCATCAACTGACAAGGTTCAAACTCTTCCTTAATTAATTAAATAAAGTTTAAGCGACTTACATAAAATGAAACCATTAACATAGCAAAAATCTAACTGTAGTTACAGTATAAATGTGCGCTCAAGGCCATCGAGGTGTGCATTGAATTGTGTGTGTGTGTGTGTGTGTGTGTGTGTTAAAGAGAAGATTGATTTAGTGTGCTCTCACAAGGGACGAGTATATAGCATTTAAATTTCGATCCATTAGGCGAGCTATTGTCTGGCAAGGTAACTACTGTAATTATTCACATTACTTCAGCAAACTTCATTAGTAAGGTTGCTGTGCAAGACCTCAAACACATACACAAACAGCTGTGACACTGTAAATATGCAAACGATAAAACTCTAAAGTGGTTTGTTGAATTTGCTGTTTTCCTTTTGTCCAGTGCTGATATTCTAATGAAACAGGAAGTGGGGTGGGACAGATCAAAGTGCTTATCTCTGATTTTTAAACAGCATTTGGTTTACAACACAATCTGGCAAAAACACTTGAAAGCTTGTTCCAAGGACAAAAGAAACAAAAACATAAAATGAACGAATTTAAAGGGGCCATGGCACAAGACTTTTTAAGATGTCAAATAAATCTTTGGTGTCCCCAGAGCACACATGTGAAGTTTTAGCTCAAAATACCATATAGATAATTTATTATAGCATGTTAAAATTGCCACTTTGTAGGTGTGTGCAAAAATGTGCCATTTTGGGTGTGGATTAAAATGCAAATGAGCTGCAAAATTTAAACACTGATCACAATAATGGTGGTTCGTTGCAGTTAAAACTCAATTGTGCTTTTCTCTGCACTAAATGGCAGTGCTGTGGTTGGATAGTGCAGATTAAGGGGTGGTATTATTATAATAAGAGCTCCTTATGATATCATAAGGAGAGCCAAATTTCAACAACGTATTTTTTCATGTGCTTATAGAGAATGGTTTACCAAAACTACGTTTCTGGGTTGATCTTTTTCACATTTTCTAGGTTGATAAAAGCACTGGGGACCCAATTATAGCACTTAAACATGGCAGGGCTCCAGACTAACTTTTTTCACAAGGAGCACAGTGGCCCCCAGCTGAAAACTTTAGGGGCGCAACCAGAATATTTAGGGGCACACACTGTAAATCAACATGCTAACCAAATATTCACATATTTACTAATTTCCACTGTATTACTAATAATACTTTAATGATGAATGCAGAAAGTACAATGTGCTGTTTCAAATTCAGTGTCACATCACAAAAAAAAGGACAAATTTACTGATCGCACATGTGCGACTGGATGTAAAATTCAGTGGCACACTCCCAAATTTTGGTGGCAAAATACCACGATTTGGTGGCAGTCTGGAGCCCTGCATGGAAAAAGTCAGATTTTCATGCCATGGTCCCTTTAAGGCACTTTTTTGACAAACAAATACTAAGACACTTTTTATTGCTAGGCAGATATTTGTGGTCAAATTTTGACTTCATGGGCAAAAAAGGTATAATAAAAGTTTAAGTATTTTACTTAAACTTTTATTATACCTTTTTTTGCCATACCAGCTTCTAAGGCTATATTCATGGCGAGAATAAAGTATAATTAAATCAAAGGAAGATTAAAAAAGATGTTTCAAATGTATTTCCTCGAGAAATATTAAAACCATGCTTGGGCTCACTTGATTAAAAACCTTTTCAAAACTATCAACCAAGTAAAAACAGTTTCTCACAGGGGTAAATGTAATACAGTCTAAAAGGATATGTTTAATGCACAATGGATTTGGAAGTCAAATATAAAGTTTAACTCAACCAGTGTTGTAAGGTCAGCATTAGCTGTTCCTCCAAACAATGGGAGATGTGTGACAGGTCAGAAGGAGTGATGAATGTTTGGAAATCTGTTTTGAAATTGTCTGGATCTCTCTGAAACCCCCTCGTGACATACAAATACATATTTAACTTTCTCTGCTTACACAAGCCTTCTTGAATCAGTAAACACAGCACTAGAACAATCCTGGACGCAGCACTCCATTATTAAACAGATCCTATAGACTCAACTCCCTGCTGCAGGTGTTAACATCAGCTCTGCTCTTCTCCTGAACGCTGATATTTAAGGACAGGACGCAGAGGACCAAGTAAACAGATCAATATGCCACTCTGGTATCAGCGCTATAGTCAGCTGAAAGCAAGCTTGAGCCTCATTATGTATTCACAACCTGTCTGTATTTAATGAGCTTCCTCATTAAGTAACGGAAGACGAAGAGGGCCAACCAGCGGGTGGGATGTATCTGTGGTGACGGGATCTGAGTGGCGGTTGGCTCAGATCTGGCTCTGATCGATGGTGGTTGAGTGCAGAGCCGGGCTCTTTCCTCTGTATGCAGCAGTGATTAGCCGGTGTGGCAGGCTGGAGCTCATTGATTACCTGAATTTGCTTCTTTTCTGATAACAGAGGTCTGGCTTTTCATTATAAGGAAAGCTTTAGATTGGGAGTTGGGAGGGACAGAACAGATCAATCAGGCAGTTGCCAGTTGTAACTTCTTGGTAATTCAGTCTAGTGCAAAAAGTTTGACCTCTGTGAGGTGGGACACTTCCACAACATATGGACAAACGTCTTAAGACAAGAAGAGCGTGTGCTATATGTGTATTATGAATAAGTAGAGGAAACTCTAGCATGTCCTGATTTAAATGTCACTGTTGCTTAAAGGGATGAAAATAATGTCATTAATGACCCTCATGTCGTTCCAAACTGGTAAGACCTCCGTTCATCTTCGGAACACAGTTTTAGATGTTTTATATTTAGTCCAAGAGCTTGTTGACCCTTCATTGAAAATCGATGTACGGTATACTGTCCATGTCCAGAAAGGTAATAAAAACATCATCAAAGTAGTCCATGTGACATCAGTGGGTCAGTTAGAATGTGTTGAAGCATCGACAATACATTTTTGTCCAAAAATAACAAAAATCACAACTTTATTCAGCATTGTCTTCTCTTCCGTGTCTGTTTTGAAGCGCATGCGCGAGACTAAAGTCACATGACTGCACTGACGCAGATGACGTGTTATATCCTTAGACATGTTTGCAATTTTTTTTCTCAAACTTACAGCGTGCGTCTCCCTCAGACTGTAAACGAAGCCCGGGCACACACAAAAATAAAAAGTTGAGGCGCACCAGATAACACGTCAGCCACGTTGTACGTCATCTGCCTCACTGCAGTCAGAGTTTGGAACAAAATGAGGGTGAATCATTAATGATATTATTTTCATTTTTGGGTGAACTATCCCTTTAAACTCCTAAAGGAGTGACCAGGTAAGAAATAATATATGTTATCCTGTCTATGAAATCCAAAGCCAGATCTAATTGTGAGATTAGGGGCATCAAGGTTAGATTTCTGTCATTGATTTTACTTTAATTTCAATCTTTGAGATGACCTTACAGAGTCAATATCAAGATATCAGGATATATTTTCAAAGAATGTTCTTTACATTATGTAAGATGATTTTACAGTAAATCACTTCAAATTACTTCAGCTGGGATTTCAAAAGCAGGGTCACATATAGGCAATTGAACATTTTATGGGGTGAGACCATAGGATGAGAAATAAGATTATCATAAATCTTCAAAAAAAGTTTGATGTAATATAAAAATGCTCTACTTAAAACGGAACGTAAAACTTTTTCCATAGTCCAAAGATTTTTTTTATAAGATATATGCCCACATTTACATGCCAAAGATTCTGCTGTTTAGCACCCATTACAGTAATGCCCAGAGTATAGTTAGTTTGTATAAGCGAACGTACGCACAGAGTCGAATGCACACCCTTGCAAAGCATAGTTTTTTTGACTCATACATGTATACACACACGTTTAACGCATGTGCATTGCGACCACTGATTTATATAAATTGCTAGATTGCACATAGAACGGTAAACATAACAGTGTGAGGTGAAGCCAGTGCAGAGTTTGAGCGGCCATCTTGGTGTGCCAAACCGGCAGAGGGCGTCATTGACTTACATTCAAAGTCATGATCTAAATGTACCCGTTTTACAGCAGATCTGTCACACAAAATGAATTTTTAGGATATGTGTACTTCTGGTGTTATTTGAAATGTTTATGTTTGAATCGGGATAAGGGATTTATAATAAAACTTTAAGGTGAGTGTGTCTGCTGCTTTCTGTTAACTCTTTCCCTGCCAGCGTTTTTAAAAAAAGTTGCCAGCCAGCGCCAGCATTTTTCGTGATTTTCACAAAAGTTTAATGCCTTCCATAAAATGTTCTTCTTCAAATATATAAACAAACAATATGTCAGATGAAAGAACAGACCCTCTGCTTTCAAATAAAAAAAAAAATCTTTCATCCTACCTTCATTAGTTCTCTTTTTATCATCTCTCAAACATGGGTAGGTTTCTTCAAAAACACCAAATTTTGACAAAAAGCTAAGATAAGTCCATTTTTGTGAAGGGCTTTTGATAGAGATCAGATGCAGAGCGATCTTTAAAACATACACAGAGTTCTTTCTCTTTTACGTGAGGCGTTACTTCCGGGTTGTATATTATCCACCTGGTGGAAAATAGCGGTATTGCGGAAATTCTCGTCATTGGCAAGGAAGCGTTTTCTCTTAATTGACGAGTTATCTCAATGGCGGTGAAAGAGTTAATGACACGAGTATAAATAAAGTTTTTTGACATTAAGCTACACGGTCAGAGAATAAGTTTAGGTAACTTAAGATAACATAATTACAAAACCAGCAAATTATTGCATGCACCTACGATACAAAGCATGATTATTTATTTAGATTTCAGAATGAGCATGTTTGTCATTAATACTAAATATGCTGCCGTCTGTCCGCTGATCTGATACTGTAATGAAGATAAATGTATAGTAACATACTGTTTAAAAAGCAAAATGTACAACTTTCAATAAATAACTATGTACATGCTTAGAACATTTGCTTTGTAATAATGTACAGGGAGACTTTAGATATAAAAACGGAGACTAGTAAAGTGATTCTATTAAATTTGACGTTTATAAAGTATTTGTAAATCTGGATGAGAGTTTTCGGAAGAGTCTGTTTCTTTCTTCCTTTATTTCTTTATGCAATTCCAGCATCTACGCCTATATTCATGGCGAGAACAAGTTAATCCATACACAAGTTTTATTCAGACAAGTTGATCCATACAACACAGGTTGGGGAGGGACAATTTGTGCAAATCACTCACATATTTGAATAAGACCCAATGTGTTTACATACCGTAGATATCACGAAGGCACAGTAGCCAAACACTCTTTAATGTTTTTAATGTTCAGAAAAGTAGAAAATGAATGAGAAACTTAATTTCAGTATGACTGTTTGGACTAAACCTTGACTAAAATGTGACCTCAGGGAAAACTAACATGATTAAAAAATTAGTTATGACTTCCTGATATGCATATTTTCACTCTTAAATGAGAAGTCAACAAGGACTGCAACTCACATACTTTTCCTTGCAGTAACACAGAGGTAGCAGTAGAATGTCAGAGATGGTCAACATACCATAGCATGCTACTAAGCCAACAACGCTGCCTTTGCTCAAGGTCAAAGTTTG
This sequence comes from Misgurnus anguillicaudatus, assembly GCF_027580225.2. Classification (NCBI taxonomy): domain Eukaryota; kingdom Metazoa; phylum Chordata; class Actinopteri; order Cypriniformes; family Cobitidae; genus Misgurnus; species Misgurnus anguillicaudatus. The sequence goes on from NC_073345.2 coordinate 23,504,605, forward strand.
ACGGAAATTGCAGATTTAATGCATAAAGACATCAATCAATTAATCCATAATCACACTGAACCAAACCTTATGCCATGCCCGAAGAAAAGCAATTGCCCCTAAACTGTGGTTTAATCTGATGGGGTCAATTTGATTAACTATGATCCCGTGGCAATGCATTATGGCAGTTTATGAAAACAATTTCATTTAAGATGAGTCTTTAAACCGCTGGGCTTTTAACAAGAGTGCTGGTTGATCTATATAGTGGGCTACTCTCTTCATCTGCCACTATTGCTTAATCTCCACATTATTTATTATCTGGACAACATATTAGGATTTACAATAAATAAAGATTATTAATATAAACTATTAATTAAATACTGTATGTGCCCAGTCAAAGGCGCCCAGAGCTCAGAAGGTGAAGTGCACAATGAATAATAATCCTTAATTCTAGTACTAAATATTAAAGAGTGCTAAAGTCTAGTGTCAGAAATGCCCAATGGAGTGCAATTCATCTGTAACCAAACATGTATATTTACCACTATCCATTTTCTAAGCAAAATCTTCAATATAACATTTCTGCACTAGTATGAGCTCTGTCTCCGTGCAAACTATAACAGCAGACCATGATCTATATTACATCAGAGTGACCCTTCTTATTCCGGCCTTGTCTATAATTCATCCGTTATGTCAAAGCAAATATTAGTCTTTCAATAACCTAATGGTAACCAGCTACGAAGTCTGGAGGGGATGAAACACAGTTAAGGGTCCCAGAGCGTTTTTGAGTCCAAGGTGACTCTACGGATTGGCATTTTAGCTGTCATTGCTAAAATTAACCCTTTGACCTTTCTCCACAGCTCTCACCCCCAGAGAGGACCGGCAGGCTCAAAACTGGAACAGAGTAATGATTAGAGACCCTGTTTGAGAACTCCACCATGCAAACTGTATCTCTCTTCATCTCCCTCTCTCTGCCTCTGTTTCCACATGGCAGAAAAAGTGTAGCCTTCAGGCGAGCGGTTTTCTCCAAACCCGTGAAGAATATTAATGCAGTCCCTCCACAGCATGAAAGTTATACAAGGGTCCATCTTTCAAAATGTCATCACAGTAAAGGCAGAAGGGGTTGGTGTGAATTGTATAATCCTACTGATTGGGCGAGAACACTGACATTCTTTGAATACCTCCTGCTGGATGTAGAAGGTGGAAAAGATGGGAGAGAGCAGCAGATAACTACATTCATATTCTTCGTACTCTCATTATGAAGGACTTGCCTGTCTGTGTGTCTTTTATTATGTGAGCATGCATGAGGATCTAAAGATACTTCAAGGTTCAACTATTCAGTGTAGTCTGTATTTTCTTAAGAATTCGGTGCATCCAAGTCTTACATCTCGGTTAAGAGTGACCAAGAAAATGTAATCACACTTGGATGCTTGCTTAGATGTAGCAACAGGTTTTTAGTGGTTTATTAAAGTTGTCATGCTATTACTGACTAAGGGGCCAGTCACACCAAAAGTGCTTTAAACACTTGCAAACGCAAGGCGCGACGCACTGCCTTTTTAAAAAAAAAGAGCAGTGCGACGCAGCTTTTCATATTGCTAAGCAACCACCGAGTCTGCTGTCTTGTCAATCAAATATTGAAGCGTTAGCGCTCTTTTGCTGTTAACTGTCATATTAGCAGAAACTTTAAAAAGAGGGCGCTTGCTCTGACCTTGTTTGAGGGTGAGAGATGCACAAACACGCAGGAGAGAGTGAGCGAGTGGAGTCCGGTTCTTCAAAGCAACTGTAAACTTCCCTCACCACAACGTAAGGTCCGCCTCTCCCCTTATTCGATTGACCAATGGAAAGGCGCGAATGACGTCGAGCGCTTCTCCGCTCTCAGCGCTCCTTCAAAAACGTGTGCGCGGCAGGCGGCAAAACACGCAAGGCGCTCAGCACACATAAACAGCGCGCAAACGCGCCCTGCCCATAGAATATCATTCAAAAAAGGCGCCTGCAACTGCCATAAACGCTTTTGGTGTGACTGGCCCCTAAAGCTGCTCTACTGCAGTTTTTTACTAACTAGGGGACAAAGGCTGTGTAAAAAAAGTATCTTCTCCAATGGCTCCATCACATTAACTCTTTCTCAGAAAGGCAGCAAGCCTTTTCACCAGCAAACGCATGAATCATACCCAAATAAACCATATTTCCTCCATGGTACATTAGCCATGTGGATTTAATGCGATGCATATTGTAAACAAGCTCTACAAATCTTTAATGGTCCACTACAGCTGTGATGCTGTAATGTTATGATATCTGAGCATCATCAGCGTGATAGCCCTGCAGCCCTTGCCCTGATAAATCCTAGCACATTACGGAGTGTGACAGCGACCATGCCTCAGAGAAACAGCCCTAGGCGCACATCTAAGACATCTTCAAATGATAAAGTTAGTACAAGAGAGGATATTGCCTAGAACAACAAATGGGTGATACATGTGGTGAATGATCTAGTTCCTCCAGAGTGGCATTTACTTATAACTGAGGTAGATGAATCAATGGTACAGATTCACTCTAGTGAAGTGCTGAGATGCTTCTCTTATGGAGGGGTCGCAGGTCAGCGAATACAGCCGAAGAGGAAAATCGGCTTGTGATGTGTTATTGATCAAAAAACAACACTTCTTTTGTGTGAGAGCCGTGTTCAATGAGTGTAATAATTGAACTTATAGCATGGACCTGAAAAACCACCTTTCATTATGGTACAACCCTAAAAAATAGTATGGAACACCTGCGCAGGTATGCAAAATTACATACTAGCATGTTCACCATCTGAAGCACTTTTAAAGCTGCGGTCGGCAACTTATTTGATCATAATTTTTGATCATATTCACTGAAACCAACACTATGCTCCGATAGAACAACATAAATTAGACTGTTTAAGAAAAAACCTGCGCTTCTAGCTCCACCTAGAGCCTGTTATTTGTTTTGCAAAAAATCCACCGCTCCCGGCATTTGGTCCAATCAGCGCAGGCCGGTTCATTTGGTCCAATCAGCACAGGGCTGTGTAAAATCTGCCTGTCAATCACAGTATCTGCACGCGCCACAGATCCCCCTCCCCCTCGCGCGCGTTACAATATCACGTGCATCCGCCTGAAGTTAAAGGTGTTTTGGTTTGAACCCAGCGTGATGGCAGGACGAACATTCACTAACAAACTTCCGATTCCTCGGTTAACAACCAGAGCTAGGAAAACAACAAATGAAAAGAAGGAAACAAAGATGGAAAGCGGCCGTGACTGTAATAAAACTAGGATCAATATCGGACCAGCATTTGAAAGGTGGAGGAATCTACAGGATTTTAAAGGGTTCAAGCTGAATGCAGAGCTTGCCACATTTCTTCTCGACAGGTAATTGTGCTTTATCAACCATTGATTGTATTTCGGAGTGTTATGTACGTAATCTAAGTATTCTTGCTATGCGTTCACAATAATACTGGTGCACACGTGCTGACGAGAACGAGCTCGGAGGGAGGTTGCTCGGAGGTAGTGGGGGAGGGACATAAAATTGTAAATATTTGGAAACTGCTCAATCCTCCAGCTTTAAGGGTTGCTGATGATCACCATATGTACCACTTTTAGGGGTATGCTGATGATGCTTGTCATACCGGCTGACCCTAAGATTCAACACAATCTTTTAGTTCAACTAGGTTCTTCGACCATTACGCCTTCCGGAACAGCCAGAAACTTGGGAGTGGTTATTGATAATCAGCTCAGTTTCACGGAGCATGTTACAGGCACCACCCGCTCTTATAGATTTATCCTCTACAACATTAGGACAATTAGACATTTCCTATCTAAGCATGCTACACAAGTCCTAGTTCAGGCTCTTGTCCTGTCCAGACTGGACTATTGCAATGCGTTACTGGACGGACTCCCAGTCTGCACAACCAAACCCCTACGGGTGATCCAAAATGCTGCGGCAAGAGTGGTCTTCAATGAGCCAAAGAGGGCGCAAGTCACTCCTCTCTTCGTCAGGTTATGCTGGCTTCCGATAGCAGCTCGCATCAAATTCAAAGCTCTGCTCCTGGCCTTATATACCTTCTAGATCCATGCGTACTGGCACAGAGTGATGGTTTGTGGTGCTGTCCCAAAAAGGGAAAAAATTAGTGCTGCCTCACGATTAGTCGCGACTAATCGTTTGCAGAATTCAAGTTTTTGTTTACATAATATATGTTGGTGTACTGTGTATAATAATTATGTATAAATTTAAACACACACATGCATGTATATATTTAAGAAATATTTGCATGTGTATATAAAGTTTTATATTTTTATATAATTTATATTATATATAAATATATATAAATATAAATATTTATTATATAAATATATATTTTTCTTTAAATTATACATGCATGTGTATGTATTTATTTATACATAATTATTATACATAGTACACCAACCTATATTATGTAAACAAAAACTTTTATTCTGCAAACGATTAGTCGCAACTAATCATGAGGCAGCACTAGAAAAAATCACTATCACTTGCCTTCTCTGGTCTGTTCCTCATCTTTGGAATGGGGAGAGGCAGGCGTGGTGTTTACTGTTGTGGTGACAGAAGTTTACAGTTGCTTGGAACAAACAAAGACTGCATGTTGACCTCTCACTCTCGATCAAGGTCTGAGCAAGCGCCCGCTTTTTAAAGTTTCTGCTAATATGACAGTTAACAGCAAAAGAGCGCTCATGCATCAATATTTGATTGACTGGACAAGCTGCATCGGTAGTAGTCTAGCAACATAAAAAGCCGCACTGCACTGTTTTTTTTTAAGTTTCCAAGTGTTTAAAACGTGTTTGGTGTGATCGGCCCCTTGATCCATCAAATAATCCCTGACAATCCCAGGATCGGTTCCCTGATAGTTCAGCCTAGCAGCCCCATGGAGCAGCCACCTACCTTCAAATGGTAAGGTTAGGCGGGTAAGTCATAACAGTACCTTTTTTTCACTTCAATCCAAAAAAGGAACATGACCTACTAGAACTACAACTGACACCCTATAGACCCTTTTACAGCTCACGTCATCAAATAGCCTACGCCCGCATTTCAGCAACAGAAGTGGTGTTATTCCCCATTGGTTCTAACGTTTTAGCAACTCAGAAAGTTTATTAAAACGGCTTCCCAGCATCAAAATGTCTGGTTGTTGCGTTTGGTTGCACTAATCTAATATACATATATATAAAGAGTTTGGTTCCAAAACGCAATAAATCCATTTTGACAAATTTCGGTAAAAACGTGTTTTCTATACCAAGAAAGTGACAAGATGAAAACCACTATTTTCTGTTACAAACTTTCACATAGCATCTTTAGGTTATAAAAACATACAAAATTTAAATCCATAACTTGATTTTCAAAGATTTATTATAAAAACGAATTATTTTTTCCACAAAATGCAATAAATCCATGACTTTTTTGTCAAAATGCTATAAATATATTCAATCAATGTATAAATGTGCATTCATCTTTGCCATGATATATTCATTTAGTTGAACAGTGATATACACTGATAAAAAATAAGCATTAATGTCATTAATCAAAACACTTACTTTGTCATATTAAGATCACTGTACAGTGGTTATACTTGACGCCGTTGCTTAGCATTTTTCACAGCGATCAGCGGTAAAATGTTTTGGCCCTGCTCGATTTTCGTTGACTTTGAGTAAAATAATGTAAAGTTATTCATAAGATCCCCTGGGGTCAGTGTGTTAGCATGAGAAACTTGATGCTGTCGGGAGATAAGCACCAGTCTCCCGAGTGCTTCGCGTAAATTATTAGTTATGTACATGTTGATGACAATCTTTCCCGTCACAGAAAACCATCACAGGTTTATCAATGCCATTAAAGTATTATTTTGTTTTGTTTGTTGATCATGAAGTACAAAGTAGATGAGGAAAACTAGGACTCCGTGTACTCAGCGCGCCGCCATGTTTGTTTACATTGCGTGAATGGTCCGCTGTAATTTCTGGAATGGATTTATTGCGTTCTGTAAAAAAGGAGGAGTGGCGTTTATCGCATTTTGGGAAAAAAGGGAGAAAAGATGAAAGAATAACACGGCGGATATTGGTTTTGCGTAAAATTAATTATTTACTTTTTAATACTGATCTGATATAATACTGATTTTGGCAGTAACTCATTTTTTTCAAAAATGGCGTTTATCGCGTTTTGGAACCAAACTCTTCATATGTATCTGGCAACTTTATTTTTGGTCATCTGCTAACGTCTTCTATCCACTCCACTATAGTACACGGATCTGGTAGCTGTGTTGAAGAAGTTGATAAAGTCCACTTTTTAAAATAACCTTCTCTGTCTGTGTTGTTTCACTGTTGATTCTTACCAAACTTCTGTTGCCTAAACGCGCACGCATACGCTACCACGTCATCATTGTGTACAAACAGTAAAAGGGTCTATAGGTACTCTTATAACATTCCTGCAGATAACAGATTTGCCAGGTGGCAAGGTCAAAGGACATGTGTTTAATTTTGACATCATCAGTATCAAGAAAACATTGGGAAAAAAGTAACTGGCCTTTAACAGATTGGCTTTTATTGTCTTCACTGTATGACTCAGATATAATACATTTATCATTATGTGACTAATAAGGAAGTCTAAAGTACATATATACATTGCTCTATAGACTTTAATGTATCATGGCATCATATTAAAAGGTCCTAAGTCACTGTTTGCCTCGTATGCCGTGATCGTACAGGCTAAATATCTGCTGTAAAAATGGATGAGATGCCAAACTAATCTCTTAATGATGCTGAAAAGAGCATTGCCAATATTATAATGGGAGTGAAGGTGAAAGAACATATTTCAAGCCTTGGTGACAAAGACAAGAGTAAGAGACAATGTTAGATTATTTTTCACATGTTAAATCATCCATTTGAATGACTTCATTTAATGCCCTTCATTTCCCATTAATTATTTTAATCACAAGAATATGAGTGAAGCACTGGCTGTGAAGTGAAGGCTTGCTTTAATTTATGAAATGACTTTCACATGTCTCATCTCTCCTTTGAAATCAGATCAATCCAAAATGCAAATCTCTCATTCTTAAAATTAAACAAAGAGAGAGTGGAAGCTGAGGCAAAGTAGTCGGCCAAAAAAAAGACAAAATGGTCTCATAGGAAAGCCTTTTTATCATTTTTACCCAGCGTCAACATAAATCATAACAATAATTAGACTTTCTCTGGCGTGGAACATTGGTTTGGCAAACCATGGTTGAATCAGCTGGAAATGTGTTGTGAGTAAAACTGAATCTGGCATCTCTGACATCAACAACAGTTATCCAGGTGGGCCACACTGCCTAGAAACCAAGCGTTTTTCTCTTTCATCAAGCTTACTTTGTCAGAATTCAGTTAGTCATGGGAAATCAAGCTTAATCAAATTGATAAAACTGTATCAAAAGAAAAGTCTGCGTCCCTAATCTGATCCTTTTAGCTCAAACCACCAGAGTCACACTGACAAATCATTGGTCATCGCTCGGTGTGAAAAGCAGCAGTGGTTTCATGGACCGGTGGCGCGGGAGTGCGATCCAGCATGGATAATAAAGGTGGATGACGCAGCAGGTTCTAATGTGTCTCTGACCACAGATGATATTGATTTACATTCATCTCTCAAACATAGGCTGACAGGACCGCACGCACTCGCCCTCACACACTTGCATGGATCGATGCATCTACAGTAGGTGTTACAGGGCGAGGTATGAGACAGAGAAATAAAGAGGTGGAAAACAAAGAGCGAGTGGGAAGAGGGGTGTGGGAGGAAAAGAAAGGAGACTCTGGATCTTACTTTAACTTAAAGAACCAATTTCAACTTGATTTTATAAGTTATGCCAACTTATCACAAGCCAAAACTTAAAATAAAAGTAAGTTGAATTGACTTGCAAAACCAAGTTGTTTTAAAGCTCACATAACACAAGCTGTTTCTGCATTTCTGATGTTAATCTGGAGTACAAAAAATGAAGAAGGAGGAGTTTCTACCGCGGGAGGAGCGAGTATGAGTCATCCAACACTATACAACACTGTTTAAAGCAACACTGTAGTTTCCATGTAAAAATGACTACCAGCTCCCCCATGTGGTTGAAAAGCGCAACAGAGCCTGGTATCAGACACTTTTCTGCAGGCAGGGGGAGGGGCGGGGCTGTGTTTCCTACCCTCCACCGCCACTTTCAAAGTGTGCTTGTAGCAGCTAGGAGGCTGCTCAGGTTGCAGCAACAGTACAATTTGTCCAGTTAAAAGTTGTTTTATCACTGAAATAATTTTAGGGACATTATTTAAAGGTAAAAAAACTACATAGTGTTGCTTTAACTTATGATTCACTACATGTTCGTGTCATTTATATAATATGCACGTGCCTATTTCCAACATAAGACAGAAGTCTTACTTACCGCATGCAACTCATGACCCGGTTGGGCTTTTCAATGAAATCCAGCGCATCAAACACACACGCAAAACTCCGCTGCTACCCCGGATAATAAACTATATCCATTGCTTCCATAAGGCTGGCTTTCTTCACCTTACATCCAAAAACACACTTCTTCTTTCGTGCCATTGTTGAGTTTTGAAATTAAACAAAGCTCTGTCGTGTGATGTGATGTTTGTGAGTTCTAGCGGCTCCCGCTGATTGACGGGTGGGCGGGGTTTTCTGGGGGAAGTGCCCATAAAAATAAGTGATACGTATAGAAATCCCTGAAACGTCATCTAGACCCGTAATCGAAAAAAACTTTCAGAAACTTGTACGAACCCTGGCAGTTCTAGCGGCTCCCGCTGATTGACGGGTGGGCGGGGTTTTCCGGGGGAAGTGCCCATAAAAATAAGTGATACGTATAGAAATCCCTGAAACGTCAGCTAGACCCGTAATCGAAAAAAACTTTCAGAAACTTGTACGAACCCTGGCGAACTGCCCAACTGCTTTATTGACACTTTGCCTACGTTTAGCATGAGGGAACAACTCTATAACTGTGTAAGGCTGCAGTCACACCAAAAGCGTTTATGGCAGTTGCAGGCGCCTTTTTTGAATGATATTCTATGGGCAGGGCGCGTTTGCGCGCTGTTTATGCGCGCCGAGCGCCTTGCGGTTTTCTGCCGCCTGCCGCGCACGCGTTTTTGAAGGAGCGCTGAGGGCGGAGGAGCGCCTGACGTCATTCGCGTCTTCCATTGTCCAATCGAATGAGGGGAGAGGCGGGCCTTACGTTGTGGCGAGTGAAGTTTACAGTTGCTTTGAAGAACCGGACTCCACTCGCTCACTCTCTCCTGCGTGTTTGTGCTCCTCTTATCCTCAAACAAGGTCAGAGCAAGCGCCCTCTTTTTTAAGTTTCTGCTAATATGAAAGTTAACAGCTAAAGAGCGTTCACGATTCAATATTTGATTGACAAGACAGCTGACTCGGTGGTTGCTTAGCAATATGAAAAGCCGCGCTGCACTGCTCTTTTTTAAAAAAGGCAGTGCGTCGCGCCTTGCGTTTGCAAGCGTTTAAAGCGCTTTTGGTGTGACTGAGCCCTTAATAAGTCAGAATGACTTACCATTGAACCACCCCTTTAACTTCATTGTTTGCATATTCTGAAGTAAATTTGAAGGGTGCTTATCCATGCAAATGTTAAGGCTGTGATGGATGGGTTGTTGCCAGGTATTAGTGATTGCTAAGAGCAAAAACTGGTTTCTAGAAATGGCTATTAATCTAAGGTATGTTTTCAGCTGTTCTTTTGTGTGCCATGCAATAAATATTATTGCATATGATCAATAAACACAGCAATGCATGACTTTATATTTTTTTAGAGGAAGGATTGCACTTGTTTTACTTTTTCATTTAATAAAAAGGTTTTATATAAATGGACAGAAATATTGCCTTTAACATTTGGATGAAAATAAAAAATAACTTTCATTATTTATAACTTTCATTATTGTAATTCTTTCATATAAATGTATAGCTGAAGATTGACAAGCCTCCAGCAGGTAGGAAACACAGCATGTCTTACGGCTAAAGAGTTCTCTCACGTCCTCTCAATCTCACCTCAAAGTTCTCCCTCATCTCTTAGCGCCTGTTAAACCCGCTCTACACATCACGAGCATCCTCCATCATCCACACAACCCTCGTCCTGTTATCTTTCCTCTCACCTGAGAGACAGAGGAAGATGAATGAGCTCATCCCAGCCGCCTACAGAACGATGGCAGGCGTCCATAGCAAACAGTCAGGTGAGCGATCAAGGAAAGTAAGCAAGTGAATTTGATAAAGAACTACAGCAGACGTGAGCTTTTGCAGATAACAGCTAATTTACTGTACTGTGTGCAGAAATGCAGCCAGTCTAGAAACGCTGGAAAGTCTGGAAACTTATCTGGTTTTATGGAAGGGTGCTCAGAAGACTCAGAAGTCCAGGTTGTTGGACACAGAAATACCTAACAACACCCTTCAAATTTAAATTACCCTAAAACGATGGTACAAGACGTCACATCTTCAGCGCCCTCCTCTATGACAAATACAGGAGGACGTCCACATACATACACACAAACCAACGGCTAGACACTGAGGGGCTGTCCACACGGAGACGCGAATCACTGTATACGCATAAATTTGTTATCGTATTGGCATTTCATCCACACGGATCCGGCGATTTCAGAGAGTGAAACCGCTATTTTTTGAAACCTGGTCCTAAAGTGGATAAATCTGAAACCGACACCCTTGCGGTTTCGTCTGTACAGCCAATCCGTATATTTTGTGAATCGAAAACGTCATCACATCACGTGTCGGAAGCGTCACACGTAACAGCAACAACAATAACGGCGGACTATGTGATTGTGTTCGTGCTACAGAAGCAACTAAAGCCTACTAGCTTTATTACAGCAAAATCTATTGCTTCTATGCAATTGTGGTGACCAACAAGCGATAATGGACAACACCATACGTTGGTTATGCGCATGCTCAAAGTCTTCTTCTCCGTGTATAGTGTATATCTGTAGCAGAATTACAGCGCCCCATACTGGTCCGGCATATATACTACACTGGTTTCAGTGGTTTCGTGTTTACGGATTATTTTTTTAGAGCAAGGAAAAAAAATGATCGGATAGGGAATGCACCAGCTTCGTGTGGATATATGTGAGTTATGTGAGTGCACATAACTCCAGGGGAGCTGCTGATCCGGAACAAAAGAAAGTACAAATTGTCTAATTAACCCTCACAGCTAATTACACATGAAGGGCAGAAAAAGTCAGACAGGAGAGAGATTGATAAAGTGTTATACTTGACAGCACTTTATCTATAATAAACCTCATACTGATGAGAATGGGAGAGTGGGAGGGGAGAAAAATGGTAAAATAATGAGGTTTACATGCGGGCGCAGCAAAGTTTTATGCTTACTGCATAAGTTCATAAGGTTATGTCTCAACTGAAAGTTTATGGGTGTAACATGGGATTTTTCAAGTTAACAATACAGCTGCTGCTGCTGCTGCAACAACAACAACTAATTAGTATTGATGAGAACAGTTGATAGCAAATATCATTTTTAAATGGATTAGTCAGTCTTTCTTGTTGTCTAATTGTATAACTGTGCAGTGCGCACACACGATTGTTGCATCCATATTTAAAAGTTCTAAGGATCTGGATCCCTATAGCCTTGGTTGACAATTTATCACCCCATCTGTACATCTTTAGATGTCCACCCCCCATCTTTCACTCTCTCATTAGATGTGAGCATGTTGTCACATTCAGAAGACACATTAATGTTGCAGTGTCAAGAGTTTCATTGACTGGTTGCACCACTGTGTCATAGTGAGAATTAAAGGGATATTTGTGTGTCAGGACATGTCAATGTCTTTGATTTCATGTTGAGAATCCTGTTCCATGCCTATTCTTCCTTTGAGATTTGCAAATGTAAGCCAGAAAAACATTACGGTACATTCACAAGGGGCGTAAGCGTTAATGTTTGACGGAAGGCTTGTCTGAAGCATGGCCAACAGCTAATCACAGTGGCCGCAATACATGCTCTGCTATTCCAAAAAGGTAATTGGCTGGCTCTGCCTAGGCTATTTGCATAAGGCGATCTGATTTGTTGACGCACGCGTTGCCGCTTGAAAAGTTGAGAAATGTTCTACTTCTGCCGCTAGCAACGGCACTGATGTGGCACCGACGGATTCACAATTCAGTTCGGCAACGCATGACGTCACCCATTAAAAGTGAATGGGAAGCATTAAAGGAATAGTCTACTCATTTTCAATATTAAAATATATTACCTTAACTAAGAACTGTTGATACATCCCTCTATCATCTGTGTGCGTGCACGTAAGCGCTGGAGCGCGCTGCGACGCTTTGATAGCATTTAGCTTAGCCCCATTCATTCAATGGTACCATTTAGAGATAAAGTTAGAAGTGACCAAACACATCAACGTTTTTCCTATTTAAAACGAGTAGTTATACGAGCAAGTTTGGTGGTACAAAATAAAACGTAGCGCTTTTCTAAGCGGATTTAAAAGAGGAACTATATTTTATGGCGTAATAGCACTTTTGGGAGTACTTCGCCTCGCCTGAAAAGTCCGCTCCCCTTCTCCCTCTCATAATGGGAGAGGGAGGGTGTTACTGCGCCGAGTCGAAATACTCCCAAAAGTGCTATTACGCCATAAAATGTAGCTCCTCTTTTAAATCTGCTTAGAAAAGCGCTACGTTTTATTTTGTACCACCAAATTTGCTCGTATAACTACTTGTCTTAAATAGGAAAAACGTTGATGTGTTTAGTCACTTCTAACTTTATCTCTAAATGGTACCATTGAATGAATGGGGCTAAGCTAAATGCTATCGAAGCATCACAGCCGCTCCAGCCCTTACGTGCACGCACACAGATGATAGAGGGATGTATCAACAATTCTTAGTTAAGGTTATAACATATTTTAATATTGAAAATGAGTAGACTATTCCTTTAACGCTTTCACACAGGGCGTATGTACCGTTAAACATCTATTTATATCAAGATTAAGAATCTCGAACAAAAAGGACAGCAGGCAGAATAAACATAAAACCCAAAATAAAGCATATGAATATGTAAAAGCAAATCACACTTCTGTCTGATTGAAAGGTATGTGAGGTATGTGTTTTCATGCAAATTGGTTAATATAACTCGTAAAAATGATATTTCAGGCACTATTTAAAGGTCACATTCTTTCTGATCCCATTTTATAAACCCTTCTTAGTGTGTAATGTTGCTATAATAGAATAAATAATGCCTAAATAAAATGATAAAGCTCAAAGTACACTGCCAGGCGATATATTTTCTTTAACAGAATTCGCCTATAAAAGCCTACAGCGAACGGCCAGTTTGCACTACAGCCCTCTACTTCCTGCTTTAATGGTGTCACTAGAACAGTTTTTTTGACTAACTCCGCCAACAGGAATACATCAGTCGCCAGCTAAGCTAACGGCAAGCTAAGCTGCTATCGAATCACAACACACTAAACAAACTACACGATCAGAACTCGTTACGTATTTTTTGGAGGAGGGACTTCATAGGACAAGAAAGACATCACCCCGTTTTGAGGACAGTAAAAACAGAACTATAGAGATGAAACATGACATACAGAAACATGAACACATGTTATATTGTGCACTGTAAACACAATCAAAGCTTCAAAAACACAGAAAGAACGATACCTTTAAAGCACTTATGTCTCAGTCAGTCTCATTGTGTGGATATACTTGAGAATATGTGTGTATTACTGCACTGGGGGCTCTGGTGTGACATGAGAATAGGGCACTGCCATTTTCTCAGCAGTAGAAAGACTATTAAACCTTCAAAACAGGCCGGTGGTTTGAGTTAGAGATCTCCCTGTCCACAGATCTACCTTAAAGATGCCAGGAGACTCACGGTCCAGCAAACACCAGCTGCTCGACAGACCCACCTGAGCTATACCGGAACCCGCAGACCTATAACAATCGCCCTCAAATCATCTATGGCGTTGTATCAATGGACACGGAAACATCTGTGACGTGGATTTGGTATCCCGCCAGTAGTTTTAACAATACCTATGACACTAAAGTGGGAAAATGGGATGCGCCTAACGTTTTATTGGTCTCAGCTGAGGCAGTGAAAGTGGTTGACTGCTATGCTTGGTCACACACAATAGCCTCCTGGTTTAACCGTAGCTTCTGCACATCGCGACGAGAAAAGAATCAATTTCATGCACATCTCCACTAAATGAAAGAAATTAGAAGGTGATATTGATTTCTGCTCAATAGTCACCATTGAGACAAGACTTCCTTTCTTGAGGTGTAACAAACCGGCTTTCAGTTTTGTGTGAGAGGAAAAGCTTGCTGCGAGGTATTAGTGTCTCTGCCTCAATCCCTAGCTCGGTGCTATCCTGAGTGTCTAATCCAATCAGCATTTAAATTATGGATTTAATACTCGCTGTGCAGTTGCACATATAAGGTTATGCTATGACCCACCCATGAGAGGCAGGAAGCCAGAAACACAAGATTTAATATGCTTGACGTGATTCGATCAGACATGGGAGCACATACATCACTTGCTGATAAAGGCACAACACTGATAAAAGTGTTGCAAACGTGTTCCTTTAAAAATGAATCACGTTCTGTTACAAAATGCGTAAAGAGCATGACAGCTTCCTTTTGAGACATTAGGATTGCCACACAATTACTAAATGTACAAGCCAGTACAATCAGTATAAATATAAATGCATTGATATTGCTCAATGCCAACTAGGACTGCATGCCAGTTTTGTGACAATATACCAGCTATACCCATCTGGCTAGACTGCTGACCAACAGTTTCATTGGCTGAAGAGGTACGTCCTGTCTGAAGCACAGGGCTAATGGCAGCTCACCAGTCACAGTCCTCTGCCTGTGGGAATTAGCTATGATTTCTGCCTGACAGGATTTGACTCCCACCTCCCTCCTACTCTGTCACCCAGGGTCTCTGTAAAGGAGTCAGGGCACTGTCAGGTGCCTTTAAGGCAATAATGCCAGCTGTGTATAATAAGTGAAGGGGCAAAATAATGGCAATACCTCGAAACCCCATCTAATGTTGGCTGTCAGTCAGTTTGGCCAATAAGAAGAGCAGAGTATCCAGGGGATGTTTTAAAGGGTGGGCTGTCAGAGGATGCAACCCCTGGGGCACTGAGATAAGGGAAAGGGGTGTAAAGCTTTTTTCATGAGAATGAACTACACCGAGTTTTCAACAAATATGCATCAGAAATGACAGGTCAAAAGTAGGGTTTGTTTGGAATTTCACAATTCGATTCTTGAGGCTTCGGTTCAATTCAATATTGATTTATTTGCTTCGATATCGATTCAGTAATAAATAAATATACAAGTAATTTAAGGTGTAATGTGTAATTTTTAGAAGGATTTCTTGACAGCAATGCAAAATAATATACAAAACTATATTATCAGGGGTGTATAAAGACCTTTTTATAATGACCCTTTATGTTTTTATTATTTTAGAATGAGACGTTTTTATCTACATACACAGAGGGTCCCCTTACGTGGAAGTCGCCATTTTGTGCTGCCATGTTTCTACAGAAGCCCTTAATGGACAAACTTTTTTTACTAAGTTGTTTCCGTCAATTACGTGTTTTTCCGGTGGCGGCTACCATAGCTTCTCAATGCTTTTCAAAAGCAAGGGGTGAGCAGTGGACTGAGCCGTTGGGTGTTATTCACAACCTCACCACTGGATGCCGCTTAAATTTACACACGGCACCTTTAAGTACCCGGGTATATTTTTTTATAATGTGTGCAGTATTACCAATGTTTAAGAACAAATTGGTGGTGCAAGCTTGAACTAAGTGCAGCTGCTGTTTGCCTTCTTGCTGTTTTGGTAAAGCGCGTCTTGTACAATGCTGAATGCTCTCACTAGAGTGTTGCCCACTAGGGTTGGGCAATGTCCCCTAAATTGGCAGTTCACGATGGTTGCGTTAAACCATTTTGATGGACGATGATATTGTTAGACGAGGGGGGTATTTAAATTTTTCGTTATTATCCGTTATTATCTAATTATTATTCATTATTTTACTTTATTACTTCCAGTTAAGAAGAGTTGTGCACTTTTTATTTAATATATGTATTTTACATAAATACTATTTTGTACTTAAAAGCTATAATTTTGTTATTTTACTAACCCAACTAATGACTATTTACTATAGGTGGCACATAACGGGAAAAAGTAGCTTTTTCAGCACTGCGGGGAGCAGCCAGCACTTCAATCCGCAGCTTAAACTAGACAAAGTGAACAAGTTGGTATTTCTGTCCAGAAACATCGAAATTTAAACATGGTCTGTGTATGTAAATCCCGCGTTTTGGTCGGAGTGTTGTTCCTGTTTTCTTGTTCTTGGCATTCGCTGAACTCTGGGTATCATCAATCGGCACAACCCTATTGCCCACAACGCCGCCACTGGCCGGTGGGCAGAATCGATTCATAGGATTTGATGAATCGATATTGAATTGAGAAGCAAATCATTGCAATGCATTGATGAATCGATATTTTTTTACTAAGCCCTAGTCAAAAGACAAATATAACACTAGGTGCATCCTGACATTCACAAACTGCAAGTGTTGACATTTCAGATTTTAATGACTAGGCATGAGCAATATGTTGACAAACTTTAACATTAGCTTATGGCTATATTTATAAGCAAGCTGCTCTTTTTCCATAAACGAAGCTATTGTTTCTCGAAAATGTGTAAGGAAAACCTTAAATTAATCCCACTGTCAAAGGAAGAAATAAATGTGTGCGTGAGAAACAATACACATTTATAAAAACATTTCACCACATCAATGTGTTTTGTTACAGTCCCTAACGAATTTACCAACCTGAATTTGCTCACCCATTTGGATCATTTTGGCTCTATGGGTAACATAAAACTAAAGCTAATGAGATTGTGAAGGTCCTTCCCATGCTTCACTGCAGGCCAAGCTCTCCGCAGCTTTAAAACTTATAACGAAGGGTGTCTAATGCACCGGCCAGTCTGGTGATAATTAATAAGCTCGGTCAAATGGGCACAATGGTAAAAGCATCTGCTCTTCCCTGCCCGGCCACCTCTACCTCACTGAGAACCTTATCAGCCTGTTGCAATGCTACAATAATTGCAGTATTATCCCAGTATCCACATTATCCAAAAATCACAATCAAACCAGCAAAAAAATAAAAGTGGAACATTACTAAGATAAAATAATATGAGATGTTTTTGTGGGCACTGTTCAAAGACTACAAATGGCCGCTGGTGCCATGACAACCCAGACCTGATTACTTTTCTCCTCAGCAAAGAAAAATCTGAGTCTTTGAAGAAAGTAGACAATTTTGAATCAATCGCACGGTTCACTGAAATGATATAAAAAGCAACAAAATCGACAGTTATGAGGAACTGTGTGTGTGTGTGTGTGTGTGTGTGTGTGTGTGAGAGAGAGAGAGAGAGAGAGAGAGAGAGAGAGAGAATAAAAAAGAATGAATGACCTGAAGGAAAAATAGCCATTTTGTCTTTTAATGAGGTGCTCCACAGGCTGCTCAGCTCAGGCCTATAAAAATGTTCCCACAGCTTCTGTTTTGCAGTGTTTATCTGGTAGAAAAAGCTAAGAAAGGGCCATAGAAAAGCTGAGAAAGTTTCGAATAATACTCCGAGTCATAAATCCGACAGAAGAAGATCAATATCAACGCTTATCTCGACATAAACGCATTTGTGCAGGGAACATGGATCACTATTATGTATTTTCATATGCGAGGACACACAAATAGGCGCAGAATGGAGCCAACGGCTCCTGTTACCAATGACTGTAATGTTGACCACGGGGGCCTTCATTAAATCAGCAGTTCCTGGAAGAGAGACAGGGGAAGGGAAGACGGATGTGAAGATTGAGCCTCGAGGGACAGTTGCAAAATAAAAAAAAGGCCGAGAGGCGGCAACATGCTCTTCCAGGTCAAAGGACAAACAGGACAAACAGTTTTTAAGCATACAGAGACCATGTATCACCAAATCCTTATTTCATATTGTGTTTGAGTGTTTTAAGTGAAATTTTGACATGGCGACTAAGTCACTGCTGACATAAAGCTGAAGTGAAAGCTGTGTGCCAGCAGATGTAAAGGTGGGGTTAACATGGGCTGGGGCACATGCAAATTAACCAAAAGTTATCTTGAGGAAACACGCTTATTCTTGCTCATTCTTCTGTGGCCAAATGTGTAATATACTAAGCTGATTGTTTAGGGTTGCTCTGAACAGATCCTGTAGACACGCCTCACTTCCTCTGAGCTGGTGGGGGTTTGCCCACACCCCTCTTTTCATCTGGATGAGAGGAGGAGGAGGACCGTCTGTCTGTCAACGTCTGATAAATGCTCAACCCCCGAATATCTCCATTAAACGCGTCTCTATCGGGGACGCAGGCCGCTTAGAGCCCCTCTATTAGCATTGCAATTTACAACTAGGCACCACGGTCTGCCTCATCAGCTCCCATGAGGACTGACTCCATTCACAGCAGATTAATCTAAATTGGGCAAATCATCTGTACGATGATTGGAGGGCTGTAAACATATAATTTGAGTCGTCTATTAGCTAAGACCTGGTTGTGCCTGAAAATAAAAAAATTTATACATGTATGTTGGACCATGCTGAGTGGCATCTCAGAATACAAGCACTACAATGGACTCCTTCTTTCAATGGTTGCTTTTAGTAAGGTTCTGGCAGAATTTTGTAAAATAACCAAGCACAGATTCAGATAGAACAGACAAACAATGTAAAGAAAAGAAACAATGAGATTTCTCTTGTTAACGGACGAAGCAAGCATCTTACTTTTAAAGCAAGGAAAACAAACCTTAAGGCAAGCCAAAATACACAGAAGCATTGTTACTAAAAAACACAAGCGCAGTATTCAATCAACTATGCATACATTTGTGTCACTCACAAATCACAGGGGACCCTATATGAAGGTGGTAGAGATGTAGTGGCTGTCAGGAGCTTTGGTTTTAATGTGCCGTACACATGGCTTTGTGCAGCAAGCATGGGAAGGCAAGACAAATTATTTGTATTTTTTTAAACATACTCCCTCTACCCCCAACACACTTAGACTGTGACTGAATTTCCATTCCTATTTAAACAATATGATGCCTGCTGTAAGTGGTTTGAAGAGATAAGACTTCAATTCACTTCCAAAAAGATGGCCAGAGGTAGGTCCACGTCCGCAAGGTCCCATTTCACAAGCGCATGAAGTGTAGAGAGAGGCAGAGATTGGGTTATTTTACTGACGCTACACTGATTGAATTGTAGAAAATAAAATAATAAGAAGTAATAATCAATGATACATATAGATACAATGATTTATGAATTAAACAATGTAAATCAGGGGTCTCCAACCTTTTTGTGAGCAATCTGAAGAGCTGCTTTTTTGATATAGTGTACTCAAAAATTTTTTTTACTTGATATGTTTTAGCATTGTTTAAAATGTTAAAGTGCACCTATTTAATTGATAAAAAACATAGTTATTGTGTGTATTTGGTATAATACAGTGTGTTCGCGTGTTTTGTTGGTAAAAACACACATTATTTATCCACATACCGTACATTTTTGTAGCTCCAGATATGCTGCTTTCCTCCAACGCTCAGATTATGTAGAAAATCATAAATCTGAAAAATGCTGTGTCCCTGATTGGCCAGCTAATCGGTACGTTGTGATTGGCCCTGAATACCTCTGACGTCAGCCGTAAATGTGACGCTCCTTACCATGTTTGAAAGATTCGCTCACAATGCAATGCTTACTCGTGTCTGGGGTGTGCCAATCAAAGGGGCGGGGCGTATGCATCATGATGAGAATTAAAATATTTTTATTTAAAACACTCAAATAAAACCTAATTTTGAAACTGATAGAAAATGAACACATAATAGATTATTAATAAATTAAATGTTTTACCGCTAACGGGAATAGCTGCGTGATGAAGTGAAACTAAAGGGTTAATAAACACAAACTAAAGCAGATGTTGTAGAACGTCTTGCGAACGATGATAGATAGCGCAAAAATTGTAAAAGCGTATTATTTCCCATTATTAATTACATTATCTTAAAGGAGTGTAACTATAATGCACATAAATAAAGTGAGCAAGAGCGCTCAACAATTATATCTAATCAACAGGCACGTGAAACCTAGCTAGCAGGTTGCTCAAACAACAAAATCACCAGCTAACTTACTTTAAATTTGCAAGAACTATATACTAATATAATAACAGGCTTAAATAAACCCAAAACATAAGTGCACTTATATTTGTCACGGACACGTGTTTTATCAACTGGCTATCCTCCAGACATGACGGAGCACATCTTTCTCTCATTACGGCTGTGTGCGCGTGCAGACTTGCGGTGTGAAGCGCATCCGCGCTATTCTCCGAGATGTTTCATCAACTGGCTAGTTATCCTCCAGACAGTGACGGTCCGGACCACGTCTTTCTCATTTCGGTCGTGTGGCATCTATTCTCCGAGGTGCACTTGACGGCCTTTTGTGCAGCAATTTTCTTTCTTTTGGACGACCTAGTTAAGGCGATAGGGTTTCCCAGCTTAGGCGGGCCGCCCGAACTGCAAAGTGCTGGTATGAATCCTGGTAGTATGAATGCGATTCAGACGTACTACATCCGCTATGTTGATACATCACGACATACGTCGTCATCACATCCTGTCATACCAGCCCGAAAACAGCGGCATCGCCGACGACCCCTCCTCTTCTTCGTTGGATAACTCCGCTTCCGGGGCATCATGGGAGAGTGAAGTGTCCATTGTATGCACGCTGTAAAATCTAGCTGGAAGTAGTACGTCATACGGGTACTTTTCGCATACTGTTTTTGGAATACTATGTATTCAGACATACTACTCGCCTTGCCTACTGCTTTTCGCCTACTATATAGTATGGAAGTAGGCGGATTCGGATGCAGCAACAGACTTCATGTGGGCAACCAGATGCCCGTGGGCACCATGTTGTAGACCACTGATGTAAAACATATTATATCAATGCAAATAGGGCAGGGACCTTATATATAAACAGTATCATAGCAGCATCAGCAATATGAGAACTTTTGATTTACTGTAATAATAAAATAAAAGCGGAGTTACACTCAATGGATTGTAAAAAACAAAACGTAGTTATGCTTATTGAATAAAACAAAAAAAGGAAGACACAACTTTTGAGCTTCTGACAGCTAATGCCAGTGGAGGAAATTTAACACCACAAGTCTACAGAGGTTTACAACCTTTAGCTCAATGTTCATCTCTCCATGTTCTGTCTGGGTCCACTGAGAGCATCACAAAGAGCATTTTTTAAGCTCTTCTGCAGAGAGGCTAATAAGAGATCAGGGCAGAGCACAGGGGTTAGATACAGTCGTTTACGCTACTCAAGCTAACAAGGGCGTCTAACACTACTGGTATATGGATCTCATGTGAAAGTGTCAAGTACACAAATTACTGCCATGGCAAGAAGGGAAAAAGATCTGGAGGATAACTCTCTTAACACAACGACTCCAAACCCTTAAGACAGCATGAAATACAACATGAGATGAGGCAGTGAGAGACAGACACAAGCAGCTGCCATACAGTAGCTGTTTGCATCACCACAGGTGAGAAACCCAGCCAGGTGCTCACGTCCTCCACTAAAGGTAGCTCACCACTTCCTAGACCCCATCCAGAGTTGACCTTCAGTGGGTGCGGAGCCCCAACCGCTTCCCGGGAAGAGCCTGCAGATTATGTAGCATTAGTGGCTGAGATCTGGCAGCTGCATAAGAAACTGAATAATGAATTGCTTCAATGCCAGCATTAATGACAGCCTGCATTTGTGAGCAGACGGCTGCGCAAACAAGCAAGGCCTGGCGTCGGGATCGAGGGTGATGCACACAATGTCAGGTTTACACCTGTGCCACATGAGAACAAATAAATAACCCAGACTTTTTGGCAAGAGATGCTGCGGAGTGTCAAGAAAACAGCATGACAGCACTCAAAACAGATTTGAATAAATCCATCCATGAATAGACCCATGATTCATTTTAGCCGAGCTTCAAAAAAGAGCCCTCATAAAAAAAGGAAGATAAAGAAGTGGTGATCCATTTGAAACAGGATGTTAAAACTATACTGTACCTGAAAGCCTTTAGTAGCCTATGGCAACTGAAATCTCATTACTTTCTGCCCCCTGTGTCTCACTGGCATAAGGCAAAACAAAAACAAGATGGCACGCACATCAAAGAGCTAAGTAATGCCAGGGAAGTGGGGCCGTTATAACAGAGTTTTGGTAAAATAGCATGCGAAGTACCAGCACGCTTTGTATACGACCCTGCCTAAATTTCACAGTCTTAATAGAAGGGAGCTTTCTGTCTCTGAGGGTCTTTAGATCGACTGCAGGGACTCCAATATCGCAGTATGGTTCTTTTGGTGTGAGAAGCTTACCATCTGCATTTCTGATGGTTGATTTCACCCAAGTTAAGCCTTTGGGGGTTTTAGTACATTTTTGCCCCTTTCCAAAAATATCATCATTTGCAATGAGCATTTCATCCTAATATGCTGTTTTTAACCTCTCTGAGGTCTGGCTCTCTTTTCTGGAAGATTTCTGGGTTGTTTCTCAAACGTGAAAATTTCTCTCCTCCCTCAGCCTTAAAGGAACAGTATGTAGGATTGTGGCCAAAACTGGTACTGCAATCACACAACTGGTGGCCAATACACTCAAAAAATGGGTTTTGTAGCACTGTTCATTATACACAAATGTATTTAGTTACATTAACACATACACATTTATTTTTAAGACAAAATACAAGTGTAATGTGTTATGCTAAATCAATTGGTTATTCACTCTGGTTTACCTAACTACCTATCTTTAAACTAAAGTAATTGGTTTACTTTTGCGATTCAAATACCGGATGTTACGTCATTTAACGACTTCCACGCACGAAGACGGCGCGCAGGTGATGGTGTTTCGGGTAAGTAAACAAAATACGTTTTTTCTTCAATCTATCTTAAAACATCATTGTGGCTACTTTATTTTATGTTGAAGTCGATGGTGTTTGTGTTTGATGGTGATGATTTCACGTCATTTGTGCAGCGGTGAGGTAAAGTGTGAGATTTGTGCGTTTCAAATGTAATGGAGTGCTTCACGCGATCTGTCGTGTGACGTGTTTAAACCGTATTAAACATGATGTACTCGTGTTTAAACAGTATTAAACGTGTTGTTCAATTTCGGGACCTTTGTAGTGTTTTATGATAGCAGCAGTGTTGTAAACTGTGTGATTTGTGCGTTTAAAATGAATGGATTGCTTCACGTGTTCGTGGTGAGTTGAACTTCGATTTTACGTCGTGTTCCGGTGATAACTTTAGCCATTGAACTTGTTTTACTGGTGAAAATAGTGCTTTTGAAACGTATTTTCCTGTGTTTAGTTAGAGCATTTTCTCAAGGGGTTCTTAAAGTTTATTTTTTGTTGTTACTCTGAAATGAATATTTACTTAAAGTAAGTTATGTTGAAATGTAAAATTTGTGATCTAAATTACTAAAACATTAAAGACTGCTGCACGTGCGTTGTGGGGGTTATCATCATAGATATCATTGTACATATTCTAATTGATATATTCAAGACATGGTATGCTCTACTTGTTCATTTAAGTAGGAATTATGCTACAGATGCAGTGCACTGTCTATCAGAAAAATAATACTTTGCTCACATAAACAGTCCCTTAAAGATGAGTAAAACGGTATTTTGCATGTTATCAGGTTGTGATTTCCAATCAAATGTCAATGGGACTTCTATATCACACAGAAACAGAAAACACAACCAGCCTTCACTGAGTGATTTTAAGCCTGCTGTAGTTTCCATTGCTGAAATATTATGAGAGGTCAAAAGTTTTTATGCTGATGAGGCAAGTGATGCTTTTGTTCATGACTGAAGCCAGATGTGTTTTATTAAAACAGATTATTTAAACTACAGCATATCACACTTTTTTTGGGTAAACTGCATTGTATGTTAAAGTCTGTCAGTGCCTATTTTAGTTAGCTGATGATTATCCATTGCTTGAGTTATATTGGTTGGTGCTTTGTTTGATGGTGACTTTGAAAAAACAAGTCCACGGATATGTTGTAAAATATGCTTTTATTTTGTTAAATGGACAATTATAAGTTAATTTTTCTTAACCATACTTACAAGTGATTTAAAAAAAAAAAATTAACTAAATTTTACTTGTTTTCCACAGTCATACCACAATGACTTCTCCAGTCTGGCTAAAAGTTACAAAAGGTGATCCTTCAGTATGCCATTCCTTCTTCAGTGAGTGACCTGTCAAAGGAAATAGAAAAAAAATGTAATCTACAAGGACATTTAGGGATGCAGTTCATGGATTCTGACTTGGGCAATTAGTTTTTAAGTGAAATTAAATTTACTCAAGCCCAAACCAGCTGGAATTTCCAGTGCTGCTTACCATATAAAAAAAAAACATGCAACGCTGAGGTCAACTACTGCACTTACCATCCACAAACGGAGACATCCAAAACACTGGAAGTAGTCAGTGTAATACTTCTGTCTGAAATTAAAAAGAACAATGAGAAAACATTATGAATGCTGATGGACATTTTTTCTATCAGGAGACATGAGGTTGTCAAGGAATCGCCTTCAATAGCAGATTTCAAAACTAGATGGCCTGCTCTTTTCAGAAGGGAAGAGGTGAGTGAAAAGTTTTTGAGTCATTTATGTTTAACTTTGTTGGCTTTGTGGTAACAATAATTTATTGTGTTTTGTAGATTTGTGCAGAGTTTAAAAGAATCGCAACAGCCCCATTGGTGTCTACATACTTGGCGAAGATGGATCAATATTCTGCAAAGCTTATAAGGATCTATGCAAAACGAGGAGTCATCAATTGACCGAGAATTAAAAACCTGCTGGTTTCCACAACACGGGTATGAAGAACTGCACTCATTAAAACCTTATAATAAAACTTCTTTTTGCACTGGTGAAATTGGAATTAGAAAGTTTCTGGAACTTGTAAAAAAGAAACAAAGGTACAGTTTAAGGCAGGGGTGGGCATCGAGGGCCACAGTCCTGCAGAGTTTAGCTTCAACCTTAATCAAACACACCTGAATGTAATTTCCAAACAGTTCTGAAGACTTCAATTAGATTTTTCAGCTGTGTTTGATTAGGGTTGGAGCGAAACTCTGCAGGGCTGTGGCCCTCGGGACCAGGAATTGCCCACCCCTGGTTTAAGGTGTCCCTTTTTGTTGTTGTTTTCCACTTACATGCTGTATTTTGCATAATAATCTAAAAATAAAGGTAAATGTTTACCTGATATTGTGAATGCTACAATTAATACAATTTTGATATTTACATATTTAGACTGACAACATTGATCAGGCTCCGATCTTTCTTTGTCTACCTGAATGAAGACCTGACCAGTCTAATTAAAGAGTATTTGGTAAGTATATGTGCATACATATACTTTGCTGTATTATCAAGGAATTGAAATGTTGTGGTATCCCAGGTGAAAAAGTAGTACACTTCCATAGTAGTGTACTTACAGTGCTCTATTTTTAAACTAATTTATACTTGATATACTAAAAATTATTCTTTAGTACTTTTTAAGATGTTCTTAAGATTATCTAAGTGTACTTATGTGTT
Source organism: Misgurnus anguillicaudatus (assembly GCF_027580225.2). Classification (NCBI taxonomy): domain Eukaryota; kingdom Metazoa; phylum Chordata; class Actinopteri; order Cypriniformes; family Cobitidae; genus Misgurnus; species Misgurnus anguillicaudatus. Next base: position 23,530,201 of record NC_073345.2, read on the forward strand.
CTGTTTTGAGACATGATTATTAACTAAAATGTGCTTTGAATATACTATCTCTGTTTTAAAAATGTATTAGTTAAAACTTGTAAACTTGAAGCCAACTTTCAAAGATGGGTTCAAGTTTACTACGAGTGGTACCTAAATACATTTTTAAAATACATTTTTAGAACATTTTAATTCATATTCATGGTGTCTCAAAAATAGAACAGGGAAGTACAATTATACCTTGTTCACACTGTCAGTCTAAATCTGATTTTGGTGGATATTTGAATCCAGTCACATTTAGAAAGGCTGAACTGCCAAAAACCACATGAAATCAGTGTTTTTTCAAATCTGTTTCGGGCTACATCCATGGGTGGTTTAAAATCCTTTTCAAATCGCATTTCTGGAAATCCAAGTCAGTCTGACCGCTCTGATCGCATTTGTGTAGCTTTTCGGTTATGTCATGCTGTTGCGTCACGTAAAACATAAACACGTCAGATGTTGAGGCAGATTGTCGTGCCAGTGCAACGTCATTGCCATAGAAACATTGTAGATAATCCAGAAAACGGCAGAACGCTACAGGACGCACAGAACGGTTGTGATCCACAATATGGACAATGAGTTTGTCAAATCGGATATGCCCTGAAATCTAATTTAGACTGACATTGTGAACAATGTACAAGATGTTCTTGGGGTTGTCTTAAGAAGTACAAAAGAAGAATTTTTTGGTATATTATGTACAAAATTAGTGCATGAAAGTGGAGCACTTTAAGTACATTATGGACGTGTACTTTTTCACCTGGGATAACTTTTTATTTTATCTCATCTCCATGGTATTTCAAACCTTCTTTCTAATGCAGAAAACAAGGTATGTTGGTAAGCAAACAATACTTGCCCTCTTTGACTTTTTGGCTGTTGTACATTATGGAATGAGAACGTTCTTAAAATACTTCAGTTTTACAGAATCAAGTGATGTGGTTTTGAATAACATTAAATGGTAAATAAGAGATTTTTCTGAACTTATTAATAAACATAAAATAATTGTATCATTGTCATGCTCACCTGCAGGATACAGATGCACCCAGTACCCAGGAGGCGATCCAGAAGATGGTGATGTGAGTCCTTGTTGCAAAAATGTATGGTTCAGACATCGAAGACAGCCCAGCAGATGTTGGAGTGTTATTGAAGGGATTAAGAGTTCTTGGACCTCAACAACATTGTGTATGCGACAACCATGCTGATGGGACTGATATATGCACTGAACTTGAGCTACTTTCCTGAATTCAGGTACACTTTTGAAGTATTGCAGTTGTTGTTTCTGGAGCTAGATGGGAAGTAACTATCTCATAAAGTTCAGACGCTGAAGACCAAGCCTTTTGCAGATGTTTTGAGAAAGGAATGTTTTAATATTTCATATGTAAATGCCATGTTTTTGAAATGGAGTTTTCGTGCATTTCATTTGTCATTAACTGTAAAAAAATTGTAATGTTGTTATAAGGTTACATTGTAATATCCAAAGTCCTTAAAAACTTTGCAAGCTTTTCAAGTTGATGAGTGCATCTCATTTGTTGGTATATCCTTTACGGTATCTGTAGTTTAAGTGCAATAAACATGGCTTGAAGAACTGGTGTATGAGATTTCTTTTTTGAATAAAATGAATGCTATATAGAGTTTATTACAAAATGTATATTTTTGTGTGTGATGTACTTGAAATAGACATTGTTGTGTTAAAGTAACTAAAAGTAATTGGATGGAACCACTGTCCACAATGTAATTGAGTTGTATGAATAAACTACTCTTGAGTTGGACAAGCAAAAAATATTTGATTCGTTTGAACAAGTTAAACACATGTTCAGAAAACGTAACAATCTTAAGTTGTGGATAAGTAACTAAGATAATTTTGTTGAACATTACCACTTTACATTAGTTATTTATTATTCAATTGTGTTGCTGCAAATAAAGAATTTGGCATTGACTGAAAACAACCCTTAAATGTTAAAATAAATTAACTGGGTTGTGTGGAACCACTGTCCACAATAAAATTGTGTTCGTTTAAAGTATCATTTTTTTGAGTGTACACAACACCACAACATAAACATCAGCTGCAACTCCACTTTTTAAATGAAAATATCCTGGCCAGACCACTGTTGTCAGTGATATAAGTTTTTGAAATGAAAATGATTTCTTAATGTCTAGTGACATATCAGGGCCATTTTATGATTAATTGATATAAAATTCTTACATACTGTTTAGGGCTGGGTGTCAATTCAGATGTTCCAGATCGATTCAATTTCGATTCACAAGCTATCAAATCGATCCGATTACGATTCTCGATTCAACTTTCGATTCCGGTTCTCGGGTGAGTTTTTATACTCAATTCAACTCAATGAATATAGATTTAATACAAATACTATATTAAAGCAACACTGTGTAGTTCTTTTACCTTTAAATAATGTCTCTAAAATTATTTCAGTGATAGAACAGCTTTTAACTGGACAAATTGTACTGTTGCTGCAACCTGAGCAGCCTCCTAGCTGCTACAAGCACACTCTGAAAGTGGCAGTGGAGGGTATATATATCAGTGATATTGGGATGCATGCCGCTATGAAAGCCTTGTGTGTTGCACAACATGCGAGCTGGTTGGAAAGCTTTTGTCTGACCTCAGTGTACATTTCTGGCTGAGAATTGGGTTTCAAATATTATATGCCATGTGAGGTATAACAACTATAAAATTCACGTTATTCCACATTCAATGTCCTTACTGTACAAAATAAAACAAGAAAACATGGTTAACTGCCTGAAGCAAGGCTTTCCAAACACAATCTGCACATGACAGTGAAATAATGTTCACTCTGAAATTACTCCCTTGGCCGAATGTGGCCAGCAAACGTGAGCAGTTGTGTTTGATGACTAAACAAAGGCAGGGCAAGGGAACCATTGTGCCGCACTAACTTAAGCAGAGAGTGTGTGTAGCTATAAATGTTGGAAGTCAGAAATACGCTTGATTCTTATATTTACATGTATTAATTTGGCAGACAGACAGTATGAAAAGAAAAATAAACAGGAGGGAACAGGAGGACGTGCTTATTGTGGCAGAAACCGTCTGTGTTCAATTTGGCATGGATGGCATCAACATCCTTCAGGCTATTTCAATACTGACAAATTAGAAATCTGACAAAAACAATGATTTAATTACAACTATATCCAGCTATGAATCTGTAAGATTCCAATCATTTAAAAGCAAACCGTCTGCGTTGACCATCTGGACAGGGTGTTGGCTTGACTGGGCACGGTATCACAACGTGGCGAATAGCCTCAAGGGACATGTGAGCGAAGAGAATCATCTCACAATGGAAAAAAACTGCACAGCCTCTGGCTTTACCAGCATTCTGGTGCACAACATGCCCCTTTCGTGGCACAATGGCCACCCGGCACTCACTATCAGCCTTTGATGTTGCTTGCACACTGTACAGAGAAGCTCTTGTCATGCAGTCCACTCTCACGCTGAGATAATTGAAAGTTCAGAGACAAACCATCAGGCTCCTAGCACTCAACACCACTGGCTTCAATGCATAAGCACATCCTTGGCCAAGACTTCTCTCTTTGATGAAAGCATAGGGAATCATAACATGTCTAGAACTGAAGTTATCAAAGTCTTCCTATTATGTGTGTGATATCCGCATTACTTTGAATTTGCTTCGATACCACTACTCTTTTCTACTTCCCTATAATCTTCAATACAATCAAATTTTGGTTGTCCATATGGTCTGAAGGGGAACAAGGTAACAATTATTTAGATCGCTTTTATACATAATCAGGGATTTAACAAAAAACACAAAAACAGCACGAATTACAATGTTCCCTTTTGCTTTATGAAAGCTCAAACCATCTTCTTATAAACACACTGGCCAAAGACTCTGCCAATGGTATCAATAACCACAGCATTTGAATATTAATTAAGAGCACACATCATAAAAATATATATTCCAAATATTATCAAGTCATGCAATGAACTGATCTGTCCAGGGTGTAAACTGCTAGGATTGACTCCAGCCCTCCCACAACCCTGCAGAGGACAGGTGTGTTTAAGAATGAATGGCAGTCCCTCCAGAAAAACGTGAATACGCGATCACATGATTTTATGCATCAAATACGCTGCACTTTCGCAGATTTTTGCGCGGGGCTTGCATGATTTCATAATTCCCGCAAGTCATATATATCTTAACAGAAGTTGAAAAATGTTACATTTACTTTACACAAGCGCAGCCATGTCCCCTGTTGCTATGGGAACGTTATAAAGTGATGTAATTATGCAACGTGAATAACATTGAAAAGCTGCAAACCCCAACCGCAGTTTTTACAAGTTCCCACAGTTTTTGTAAGTTCCTGCAATATTTGCAAGAGGACCCTGCAGAGGACAGGTGTGTTTGGAGAATGAATGGCAGTCCCTCCAGAAAAACACGATTATGCGATGGCATGACTCAATGCATCAAATATGCCACACTTTCACTGCTTAAATTGCAGATTTCTGCATGTAAAATATGCGGGGCATGCATGATTTTATAATTCCCGCATTTTCGTAGCAAAATATCACATATAACAAAAGTTGAAAAATTTTGCATTTACTTCACACAAGCGCAGCCATGCCCCCTGTTGCTATGGGAACGTTATGAAGTGACGTAATTACGCAACGTGAATATCATTGAAAAGCTCCCAACCGCAGTTTTGGCAAGTTCCCGCAGTTTTCGAAACTTTCAACAGTTTTTGCATAAAACTGCATAAATATCCTGCATATTCCCGCAAGATCAAGGAATTTTGCCCGTAACAATCACAGAAAACTCTGCAATTTTCTGGAAGGACTGGAATGGATGGACGGTATGAAATCAATCCTAAAATGACAAAACAGCTGCAGGCAGTGTTCACTTAAACAAATATCAGATACGTCTACATCCTAATCTACCAAAGGCCTCCATAATCCAAAGCCTAATCATTATATAAATAAATTAGCTTTTATGACCAGTGCTGACAATCAACAGGACAGAACAACAGTATGCACTAGAGAGTGTGGTAGCAGCATTAACTGCCCGACTCTTACTATGTACACCTGAGCTGTGAGAAGTTATTATTGCTAACTAGCAGGGGCGACCCTACGGGTGAGAAATGAACAGCAGTGGAAGAAGGGCTATAGTTTAGCACATCCAGCATGATGTCTTCCACCACCTGGCAGGGCATCTTCAAGAGTGCAAAAGAAATAAGATAAAGAGAGAGAGAGAGAGAGAGAAAGAGAGAGAGAGAGAGAGAGAGAGAGAGAGAGAGAGAGAGAGCAAAGGAGAGAGAAAACACTCCAACTTTTATCATCCGTATCAAATTGCCTTGTCCATGTTGTATTGAGTAAAGCGCAACAGTAGTGTCCATTTATAAAGAAAAAAAGTTCATCTGTTATCAAAAACACCATATATCTGAATTAATCAACTGCAGTGGTTTACAGGAGTAGATCTTCCTTGAAAAAATGTATATATATATTGTTAGGAGCACTACTAATGTGCTATATTATGAAAGAATAATAAATGGAGAAAGACATGCACCAAATAGCAAGAAAATAAAGGCAAACATTTAAAAACTTAGAAAATAGGACTTTCATGGTCACACTGGCATACCTGAAGGGTGTAATGTAAGACTAATGCTTTCTCTCTATATTGAGTACCCATGACCCCCCGCTAATGCCCAGGCTTCTGTCATAGTGTTCGTTCTTTCATTCTTTTACATCTCTGTAATATACAAGCACAGGGATATATATATTCTCATAATGCATTAGTTCCCATTTTCATATCAAGTCTTTAATAGGGTATACGATGGAAGATTAGATTCACTTGTGGACAGCTTTTATGGCTTGGTAGCCTGAAACCCAGATTGGCACAGCAGGCTTTATATAGCGGAGTCCTGATTAGTTAGACTGAAAAAGAAGAGAGAGCGATAGTGCCTTTTAATGGAGACCAGAGGTATTAATGTACACCCAGTGACATTTATACGAGTTGATTATTTTCAAAGACTAACTCCTTGGGTTTCATCCAAAAACTGCTTTATATGCTTCGACTCGGAGAATGCTCTGTTTTACAGTGCTTTTGAATCCAAGCTAGAATTATCTTATTTTTTTCTTTTCTGCTTTGGATTAACTGAATTAGATGATGCACCACGTGATACACTTTTATGACCTTGAGCCTGCTGGACCAACCACAGCTTAAATCCCAACACATCATCATCTTTTGTTGATTTAGCAGCCTGAGCAGATAAACCTAAAGTAGTTTTCACCTTGAATGATGCCCCTAAGATTTTAATATGAGCCATCCCATGCTCCAAAACCCCACCCCTTTGCCATAAGGTAAAAATTTTCTATTCAGTGTATGAATCATCCCCTAAGGGATTAACACAGATAGCAGTGTTCTTGTTTACCTGTTACTTGTTTATTGAGGCGGAGAGGTCAGCACAAGCAAAACTCGCCACCCACGGCTAAGGCAGTAGAATTTCAAACAGTTTCCAGAGTTTACGTAGAAAGACAAATCCTCCTATAGTATATTTATTCATGCTCACGAGTTCACAGGAAAAATGTACCTGTCCGTCAGAGAAATACCTTTAGGTTTGCAGCCAACTAAAGGGCAAGAGAAAAGAATGAAACGGAGCACAACGGAGGAAGGAAGAAAAATAATGAGAGTGCTCCGCACGGGTCTCATGGCTGGAGCTGAATGTAGAAGTACTTCCTGGAGGGGTGCTGCTCTTCCTGGATGATTCCTCTGTATTTTCATGGCTAGCCAGAGACAGACCAAGTAAAGGAATATGATGCACATTAAAAACATCCTTTCCCTTTTTCTATGCCACATCTGACTGCTTTTTATAGGCTGTTTACACCTGGTATTAAGATGCACTTTGGTAGACCAGATCACGCTAAAGAAGACCAGTGTAAACAGGGTGTAAAAGTTTTGAGCTTGTCCACATTCGACCACATTCAGAGGTAGTCGAAAACACATTAGACCGGATTGCTTTTATGGCGTAGACATGCATGTAGTCGAATGTGTTCGAGCAGCCACAAGAGACAACCTACTCTCCGCCTCCTGATCTAATCTAAGGTACCAAACACAATGTTTTTTCCATAGGACATGACTTTTAGCGTGAACCAACAGTGTTTAGTGCAATCTGTGGGCTTTAATTGATAAAACTAAAGTGGCTTATCTCCGCCTCTTTTTATCTTTGCTTTAATTTTGTGGGCGTGTGAGAGTTGCACGAGCTTATTTCATCGATTGCTATGAAATATAAGAGAAACCTCTTACATATATATGTACAAAACTCTGTGCAGCATGTTTACTAACAAGACAAGCAGCGGACTCTTACCTAATATTAGTTTGAGTCTTTAAAACCATAGACTGTAAAAAAAGGTGACGTCACCCATAGGTTTCTTAAGATCATTTTTGAAGCCAATAGTAGGCGGTGTCTGCTGTCGCCAACTTGGACGCGCATTATTGCGCATCACTCGCGGATTTTCGAAAATGGTTAAAGAGGCGGGGACGTGGATGAAGCTGAGGTGGCTGGTTGCTGAAACCACGCCTCCCTAACTCGACTGTAGTGACAGCAGTGGCTGTTCAACCGTCAATAAAGTGGCCACGCCCTTAATTATGCCAAACTTTAAGGCTTAATATAATTTAAATGGATGAGTTACAAAAAAATCACCCCCCACAGTGATCATGAAGGACAAAATTAGCTATACAGACCAAAAACAATTTTTGTACAAGGCTGTAAACATATATTTATTTTCTCTAAAGATGGGCATTTTTAACATGGGGGTCTATGGGAATTGACTCCCTTTTGGAGCCAGCCTCTAGTGGCCAGTCGATGAATTGCAGTTTAAATAACTTCCATATTGGCTTCCTCAGAAAGATTGGAAGGTTGCCAAACAGTTAAATGAAAGCAGAGGGACTCACCCACAGTCTCTACAGACCACTCAAAGTATTCAGGACAGAAGTGGTCAAAAATGGACAAAAGAGACCAGGTGTAAACATGAATGTGTCTCTCTCGTCCACTTTTGACTTGATTGACGAAAACGCATCTTAATACCAGGTAACAGCCCTATACTGTGGGTTCACACCAGCCGTATTTGAGGCGTCACATTCGTGTCTACCGTGTCTGGTTTGCCGCTTGAACATCTTGAGTTTACTCGCTTCATTCGTGCGTGAGGTTCTAGTCATTAAGACATTCATGCGGAAATTCGTGTCATGGGAGGGGCTTCTGCGACTCCGCTCGCTTCCTGTAATCATGTCACTACTAGAGCAAGCTCCTGATTGGTTAATGTGGCGCGGTTTCCCGCGGCAACGCTCAATTCACGCGAATGAGGCAGAATCGCTTCTACCGCACCGTGCTAAACGCCTCATTCAGCCGCAAGACCTCCAGACGCGCGTCAACGCATCTTCACATTGACTTAACATTGAAATCACTCGCGCTTGACGACTCTACCACGGCTGCTGTGAATGCAGCATTAGACTCTGTAGCACAACAACATGTAGAGATTCATCAAAGAGAAACTCTGGAGCCCAATGTGAGGTTCTGCAAGTGTTACATACTCAACTGGGAAACAAAAGAGTAGCAATTATTTCTGCAATGTAGACTTTATTGTGCAGAGCATTTTCGGTCTCTGTATAACGAATTCAGAATTTCATCACTTTTCATTCTGCAAAATTAAACGCCACTGCCTGTCATCACCTCCTGTCAGAACACAGAACTGCCAGAACAACAAAGAGCTGATTCTGGGGAAGCACATTTATGAAATATTACTTCTGTTTTGCTTTCGTACTGAAAATACAGAAGAGAATATTACGTGGTTAGAGCTTTAATACTTAATGTTTTACTTCTTGTTGACATAATCACAAGCAGTATTTTTTTGTTAAGACGACTGCCCCTTTTCAGAGCCATGGCCTAAGTTTGAGTGTGGCTTGTAACACGTCTCAATATTCCTGTCCTGCATTTTCTGCATCATTTCCAGTCCAATCTCCACTATGTAGCAAAGGGCAACTTTTTAATTATGCTCATGAGGTCAGAGACATCTTAAATTGCTACCTTTGTTAAACTCATTAACAAAATGTTAATATTTAACATAATTCTGTAGTTAGGTAGCATGCCTGTCCTGGATGATAAACAATAGCTGACAACCACCTGGTTGAGTAGGTACCTCTATAATGAGGTGAGGACTAATGAGGCATTTTAAAGGGGGGAGAGAAAAGAGGCAGGGCCAAAGTGAAGCAGGTACATCACTTCAATTATTCATAGCAGGAGAATTATCATCAAGAGTGAGGCATTTGAATGAATAATTAATTGTGTTGGCAGCATTATGTTAAATCATGCAGCCCTGCTTCTGATGGACAGATGTCACTGGGAACAGAGTGTGACAGGGATACAGAGGCATTTGCTTTGTGAAAAGGGAGAATTCCTTGCATTCAGGGACATTTTCTTTAATGAACCGAGAGTGGCAAAATGGCTTTCCACAACAACATCTATAGGCTATAAATTTTATAGTCTCAATATCATTTAATTCACAACAGGGATGCCTTTGCAAATGGAAGAGGAACTTTCAAAACAAGACTGATTTCGAAAAAGCAATTTTCAGCTGAAAGTACTTTATGGCCTATAGGGTTAATCCCAAACTTAGTTGAAGTAGTTGGTCCAACAAGAAAACATTACGGGGAACATTACATCAAAATATCCATTCTATATGGCGAAAAACTAATCGTGTTCTTGGCCAGCAACCAAAAAACACATTCTTACTTGTCTACAACTATTTAAAGTCAATGTTTAAAGTAAATGTTTGTTTAGCAGTAGACGTTTCATTCAACTAGACTACATCAAAGGTCAAAGAGGCCCTGACCTCACCACTGATGAAAAATAAAAGCAAGTCAGCCTGACACGAGACCTCAGCCAACCTACAAATGCACAAATCCTGCCTGTTCAGTTTTTTTAGATGTCTCAGCTTGGCTCCGAGGTGTTAAAACAGCAATTCAAATCACTACAATAACCTTTACAGAAAGTCTATTCGTTAATGTCACCATTGTTCCTCCACAGGTATTTGAGCAGTGCTATGCTGCAGTAGAAAATGCCTGGCAACCGGCTATTTTCAGACACCATTTAGAGAGAAGAGGAGAGGGGAGGAGAGGCAAGGAGAGCAGAGGAGAGAAGAAGAGAGGTGAAGATTGGAGAGGAGAGAAGAGGAGATAAGGGCAGACAAGAGCGCACAAGTACACTTGAGCAGAATGTATGCAAGAGGAGAGAGTAAACATGGCAGGTCACTGAACTGTAATCATGCATTTAAAACCACTGCTGGCTCTGTGCTAACACAGAGAAAAGTTATTAAAAATGAAAACAGTAGGAATGACAGATTTATTAAAGGGGACATATGAGATTTTTTAAAGATGTAAAATAAGTCTTTGGTGTCCCCAGAGTGCGTACAGTATGTGAAGTTTTAGCTCAAAATAGCCCACAGATAATTTATTATAGCATGTTAAAATCGCCACTTTGTAGATGTGAGCAAAAAAGTGTCATTTTTGGGGTGTGTCCTTTTAAATGCAAATGAGCTGATGAAATGCACACACTGATTGCCATGATGGTGGTTTGTTAAAGGCAGTGGCATGGTTGGATAGTGCAGATTAAGAGGTGGTAATACTATAAGAAGATTCCCTGGGTAATATTATAAGATTCCCTGGTATTATTATAATAAGATCCGTGCTGCGTTAACCAATCAGGACATTGCTGTTGTAGTGACGTGATTACAGGAAAACGTATCCATTGTTAACTTTTATACCTGCTACTGCCTATACCGCCTCACCACATTAAAGTTTTTGTTTCACTTCAATTAACTTTCCGACTTTAATTCATTACTGTATGCTATGGTTCCGCTTGACATTTTCTTCACAGTCTGATGCTGTTTTAAATTAGGCTTATATTTAAATGTATCGTTTTAAAATTTTATTTAAGATGGGCACAAAAATGACTAAATTTCCTCACGTTTGTCACGCCCCACTTGTAATGTTCCTTTTCCCCACCAGTGCGGCCCGCCACATACTTTAAGAAACCCTGTACTAACTAAAAGCTAAAATACAACACACTGTCTGCATTCTAGTTAATTCACCTGAAAAAAATAATTAGAAACATTTTTTAGTATGAGTAAGTGTTGGATTCCTGAACAAGTCATGCTGCATGCCACGTCTTCACACTATGTCATCTATCCTGGGATATAAGAAAGGGTGGGATCACTTAAATAATTGTGATTTTGCTTTACGAAAATCAAGAAATATTACTGGAAAAAGCAAAATATATGAGACAGACTGATTCTGTGCACATGTGCAAAAAGAGTCGCACCCTTTGTTCGCATTTAATCTTATGGAAATAATATTTGACTCCCAGAGGTCTCCAAAGGGCCCCTCACTAACCCCGCTGGTGTCAATCATGAAGCAGTTTTACTCATCCTGTTCCCAGATGAACCCGACTGTTAATTTAAAGCACGCCCACATGATTCCACCGGGAGGTGCTTCGGTCTTTGAATAAAGACGATGGATAATTATAACAACACTAAACAAGAGAGAGCAGGTCAATAAGATTTTGTAGAACAGCAATGTCACAGTCGCCTTTGTTCTTATCACTCTGTGGCAAGTCAATTGAATGCAATCAAACAACGGATAATCAAAATCATCTTCAACCTGTCTGATTCACACATTGCGAACAGGTGGAGTGTCATCATGCTAATTGTCACAAAGACGTGAAGCCAAGTGATTGTGGTGTTCATTTAAATGATAACAACTGCATATTTAGATCCAATTAGAAAGACAGGAGCAGTTTGGTTTGAATGGCACATTAAACCGAAAGTGAACCCCAGAGATCTCTGTGTTTATGAGTAATGATATCACAATGAATATGAAATTGTGAAGAGAATCCAGGTCCATCTGCGAGCGTGGTAAGGATGCGTCCCTGGGGCTGATGGGATAGAGGAGGGTATGAAGCGTCAGGAAGTTGACAGGAGCGTTTTGGCAGAGTTTAACAGGAGATGTAGGGTTTTGGGGGTAAGCCATCTGTTTAAAAGCAGTGAAATGTAAAAAAGGGGAGACAATTACCATCAGTAGGGGTAGGTGTCTCTATAGCTGCTCCACCCAGGAAAGTGTATTGAAGTGGTGATGAATTGAGAGCATGCAGAGATTAAATGGTCGAACTAAATGAACAGATTTGTGTTTCCTAGATACTGAAGTATTCCCTACTTAGAGTAAAAGTCTATCTTTAGCAGTGAGGAATTGGGGTGAGGGATTAAGCCACTCCCTCATTACAGGGCTTGAGACAGGTATGTGAAAGCCTTGTCCTTTAGGCTTAGCTATTATAGATGTGAAGCCTGTGGGTTGTCTAAACTATCCATTTATTGACCAGTCAGTCATCCCAGTATATTTTGGCTGGATTTGGGTTTACTAATCCCAGGGTCATACATTTCTTAGGGGTGTTCACTTTATTTCAGGTGTGCCCTTCCCAAATGGCGCACTTCATGTGGACTTTCGGTCTCGTGGACTTAAATTGCCTATGCTCGCTTAGTCTACGAGTCCGTAGGGTGTCCCATCTGTCATTTTTACGCTTTGAAGTGTGCTCATCAGCGTCCCCTTTGCCCCCTTGATGCGGTCTCCGGCGAAGCCCGCACTGCAGCAGGCTTCGCGCACTTTACCAGCCCAGAAGTCCTTGCGAAAGAGCAATCAGACCAATCCGACGACGGAAGGGAGGAGTTCACACTGACGGGCAACTTATCTTCCAATTTCTGGCGTGACGCTCAAGTCTGTCCAAAACACGACTCTGGTGCACCCACCTGGACTCGCATCAAGGGTCCCTAAAGTCTGCACTCTATGATGTCATCAAAGTGTGGACTCTGAGGAGGACCACAAGTCCAGAGTGTGCCATTTGGGACAGGGCCAAAGCGATCTATACAGGGTGTTACAGAATGCAAAGGGCCCAAGGCCTGTTTTAAATGCATCATTGAATGTTACAAAACCTTAGAACCAGGGGCTAAGACATATTTCCAAATTTGTATGAATGTAACGCTGGGATCAATAAGAAAAGAAAAACTACTTGACCTGACCAAGCAATTAGTTGAATGATGGCTAGTCAACCATCATGACACATCCATAGCAGGTAGATTTCTTGCAGACAAGTAAACTGTGGAGAACTCGTTTATGAATTATCGACTTAATTAGTTTTAAGAGCAACAACACAGTATGCAAACTGTAAAGACACCAAGGACTAAAGTTTGTCCACTCCTATCAAAGGCACCCTGAAATTGACAGGCCTGGGAGATATATAGCTACTAGGGGTGAAAGTTCAACGATATATATGCACTATTCAAAGATTAAAAAGGCTTTGTACCATGCAGCTTTACAGCTTAAAAATCATCTGTCTCTCTCCATTGAAACAATGACAGATGATTTGCATGTATGCTGCATTGACATCGAGCTGCCTACTTCAATATATTATAATGCGCTGCTTGGCCTTAATGGAGAATCAATGCTGGGACAAGCCCGTCACCTTCCAGTCGACGCAAACGCAATTTACACATTGACATGTGGAGGGTGTGTGTGATGGATTCTGACTGCTCGAGGGTTTTAATATTGTTTTCCGTGCACTCATTGACTCTCACACACTGTCTTCAACATTATCCATAAAGCTCAACGTCTGGCAAAGGCTTAATCTCGCTGTCCACGGTCCTCCCTTCAAGATTTCCCAATGCGTCTCACTGATCTTTTCTTTCCTGACCGCATACACTGATGAGAGGTGTAGACGGGCTTGCTAAACAGCAGTTAGGAGAAACAAAACACTTGGGTCGAACAAAAATGCTTTGCACCTGTAAATACTTTATGAAGTCCAATCAATTCAGACAACCAAAACAATCAATATTAAAAAGGTTGCCGCCTTTTCACTTTCAGTAACAGCAACTTTTAAATTATACTGATGATGAAGATGAAGATCAAGCTGACTCTGCATGAAAATATGCCTAGAAATAGAATTAACAATAAGCTATCATGGAGGTCAACGTATTGACTGAACTGCCATAGCGATATAAGATCAGGCTTTGGTTGTTCTTAAGGATGGCACATTTTCTCCTGTGCTTTGATGACTAAAAGGGCAAAGTCAGCATTACAGCGTTTTCCCGCTAGAGAAAGATCTGACATAGCATTTGACAGTTGGAAATCAAGAGGGGATGCAACGAATTGGATTTCCGACAACCTTAGATCCATCCGTCTGAAATTCTCATTTGTAACCAGATGCCGACATCTGTGTGTGCAATTTAAGCTAAATCAAAGTTAGAAAAGTTAAATAAAAAATCCACGTTAGACATGTTATACAAATATCCTAGAAAGCAAAGCCAATGCACATTCTCTCCCGACACCGCCCGCCCGTAAATCACTGTGTATTCAGTCAAAACTACTAAAAACCTGCATAAACACACATCACAAACCATATAGACACCAACACAGATATGCATTGGCACACACAGGCGTGCTTCTGACCCCGAGGTGTGACACCAAATGTGCATGTGCATATTAAAACGTGCAGTAGATGAGATAAATTCGCAACAGAGGACCAACAGAGCATTTAACATGCTTTTATATTACCCCTGGTATTAATGGATTGTGTGCGTGTATTTGCGTCTCTTAAGTGGGTTATAAAAAGTAGAACAAAGCTGATGCAAGATAGCCCCACTTACAGGTTAATCTCCCATAAAAGGACACGTTACATTAATGTCATCCAACGACCGAGATTTAAATGTGATGTAAAATAATGAATCGCCACAGATAACCTGTGTGCTCGCTCAGCAAAAACACAGTTCCTCACCTTTCCAAAGTCCCTTACGTCAAACAGGTCAAAGGGATCAAACAGCTCGCTGTTCCTCAAGCCGAATTTATCGTGGCACACTTTCAGGAATGTCCGGATGTTCTTCAGACACAGAAACTGAAAAAGAGAGACAAACACGAAGATATTTTATTATGTTATGGATAAAATTTACACAAAAGGCATTAAAACACAGGCTTATGGCATCCTATTAATGTTTACTGTGTGTGGAGCATATTTAATTTCCTGCAGCCCATTGACAGTCAGTTCATTTCCTTGTTCCTGTATCAGTGATTAAGCAAACTGTTATCACACACAGTGATTTGGATCCCCAGGCTTGGCTGAAGCAAAGCAAGCCCTTTGATAAGCTAGTAAGAGCAAGACAAATCGCCTCTGGCATGGTCGATGTTTAACTACCGGCGTACATTCCCTCTGGTCCTCACAGTCTTTAAGCAGAAACTGTATTAATTGTAATGATACAGGAACTTAATGCATTTATGCTAACATGACATAAGCGCTGGCTCTGGTTCCTCATTTGTTAGGGGAACTCATTCATAAACGTTCTTTGTAATGAGCATTTGTCTAACATAATTGACATCATTTGGGTGAAACCGATACAACTGCATAAGCCAGGACAAAACAATAACAACTTCCTCTCTCTTTATATTCACCCACCAAATGTCACTGAATCATGTCGCATGTATAATTCATGCCACTGATATAATTCAATTACATGCACGGGTTCGCATTACTATGGAGACGGCGGTGGCAAGCAGCAAACTGCAAATACTAGTAGCAGTGTTTGCAACAGCACAGCCGGACTAGTAACCATTCAGGAACTAGGAGGGGGTTGCGATCCAGAAATATTACAGGCATGCCTCTATTATTTAGCAGGAATCACAACCCCTATTGTAAACGCACCACTGGCAGCTCAGTTTCTTGTGTTAAGCAGGACAACGGAAGCCTATTTGTCACATTAAAGCCGGTACAATGGAGATAACTATCCGTGGTACAACCCTGGATTAAATTCACACACCCATCAGAGCAATTGTAAAACTAGTATCCATTAATGACCACTGTTAGATAACCTCAGACAAGTCAGGGTCATCATTCTGATGTACTATATAAGAAGTGTAGATATGCTTTGTATGTGACACACAATGCTTCCTGTTCATTATCGGAACAGATTAAATCTTTATTGCCAAGAATGACTGACGACATGACGTGAAGATAAGTGAATCACGAGACATACTTAAAAAAAAACAATAGAGTTGAAAAGGATATAATTGGTACAGGAGGACGTACGGCTCTAATTTACTGTTCTGAATAAAGAGATGTTTCACACATGCTAGTACTACAGCAATTTCTTCTTATACTTCTCTCTGAAGTTTGGTCTGTTCTGAACACATTAACCATAAAATCACACTCTGTACCCTAGCATGCATTTTTCCACCCTGTCTATCCAGCCCAAATGAATCAGATACTGTTTTTATGCTAATCACACCTTCCTCATTCTTTTGCAAGCTATCCAGAACCATGCAAGATAACGCTCTTGTCAATGGAAAGAAAAGTAAGCATGCTTACAACATTAGAAAATGGTGATTAGCCAACAGGCTAATAACAAAACAGATTTTATGTACACATTGCACTGCTCTTATCTCAAAAATAGGTCATATGTCCCTTCTAATTTATACAATGCATGATTTCTGACATTTTTATCCTGTAGAAATTTGCTAAATGTTGTATTTCTGTGTTTTGATGGCAACCCGGTACAAAACAATATGTTTAAAGCGTGCACTCTGGACGTCCATCCCTAACAACCTTGTTTTTGAATCAATATGGTGGCAGGCTGAATAATGTATGTAGCGTATGCAGTACAGAGCAGCGGGAGTTACATAATGACATAAGATGACTGACAGTACGTTGGCAGAGGCAAAAGGCAATGTTTTTTTTACAATAAAAGTTTAAAACAGATGGGCCTGACTTTATAACCACGTAGCTCTCACTGTTGCGATTGGGCGAGTGATGTCACAGACCAAACTAATCGATAATGACGTTCATTAACCCCTAACCGCAGCTGCTCCCGACGAGCTGGATGGCGCCTTGCATGGCTGACACCGCTGTCGGTGTATGAATGTGTGAGTGAATGGGTGAATGTGAGGCAACATGTACAGTGCTTTGGATGGCCATAGGTCTGTTAAAAGCGCTATATAAATGCAGTCCATTTACCATTTACCATTCATTGAATGCTATTTTCAATATTGAATATTATCGACTATTCGATCAGCTTTATGATTCGGTTGTCCTACAGTCATAGGATACGGTTTTAGAGTTGACATTTATTAATTTATAGGGCTGTCACAATGATTAAATAATTGTCTCATCGTGATTGTTTGACCTCATCGCGACAATTTCAGATCACCACAATGATTGCCCATCTCTCTAAAAAACACAAGGGGGAGCTGCAGGAATTGATTTTTTGCAGCCACAGGCATGTGGTCCTACTAATATGACCTTAGTAGGATTGGTTACTATTTAAGGCCTGTTCTGGAATAGTTTATTTTGATTGCATTTTTATTATCAGGTATTTTTTAGACACTTTATTGTGTTTATTTCTTGTGAATCGTCACAATCGCCATAATTTATTAGACAATTAACCGTTTAAGCCAAATGATATATTTGTGACAGCCCTATTCATTTAGCAAATATGTATAAATACGTACATGGGTGACTTATAAAAGAGCCAACAATAAAAAGTGTACAGACTGCTAAACGTAGCAGCAGGAGTAATACACAAAGCTGTGGCTGAAATGAGAAGCAGAAGATTAAAATTCATAAGTGTGTAAACAAAACAGACAAAATTAGGGTTGATATCAAAAATGGAAGGAGAATAAATAAATAATGAGTAAAAAAGGTGCAAGTAAGACCTTGGAGGGGATTGTTGTGTCTGAAAAAGCTGGAAAAAGAGAGAAGTGAGAGAAGAGGTGAAGGAGCATTTCTCCCCATAGAGACATGAGGAGCACGGATCAATCTACCCAGTGACTCGCCTCCAAAACATGAGTGGGTAAGTCAAAGTCAAACAATCTGTCAAGCATATCAGAGCTTAAACAAAGCCTAAAGCAATGACTCAAAAAGATAGTCAGATCGACAGAGAGGCAGACAGCAAGACAGCGTGAAGCACTGAGTCTAGACTGTGGTCAGACATAATCAGACAGCCCTGAGAGAAACGCTCCGGATCCGTGGAGTGAATCGGTACACACCCTCAGAATGATATAAATGCATCATCGATGTGAGCGAACGCTCCAACTTTATCATAACCATCAAACCACATAATCACATTCCTACCTTCATGTAGCTCAACTGGCAGAGCGTGATGCTTGCAATGCCAAGATCATGAGTTGTGCAGTATAGCTGTGCAGTATAGCTTGAATTTACCATGAGTCACTTCGGATAAAGGCATCTGCCAAATGCATAATTGTATATATACAGATCTAAAGGACTCAACTGTTTCCAACAGATGGCATTGGAGAAGATAAGTTTCTGAGCAAAACAAGGCAGAATTCAGGTATGAGAGAACCAGGAATTCAGCCATGAATACACAATGAAAATATTCACAATAAAAATACACGCCAGGCGATGGCTCAGAACCTGGCAAAGGGCCGACACCAGATTCAAAGCAGCGAGGGGATGTAAGAGGAGACCGCCCTCTGGGACAGGCAAGGTAGAGGCATTTTGTCAAAGCTCTGATCCTTTGTCTAAGGGTCCCACTGGAACACTTCACTCGGGACAGGTTGGGACAGAGAAGAGAAAGAATAAAAGGTGAAAAGGAAAGTGAACATGCCAGAGTCCACACACAGCTTTCCAATGTAAAAATGTATTGACAAACGCACACATCAGAATGCTTCAGATTCTGGTGAGGCAAACCCTGATTAGCTCAGATCTCCTTCAGGATTTCCGGGTCACACAGATGTTAAAGCCTCTCTAGAGGAAAATCTGACTTTGGCTAATTGGAGACGCAGACACTGAATGAATAATGTATGTTGGTATGCAAATGTTAATCTGATAGGATTATCCAAAAAGACCACTTTATCACAGAAACCCCTCTATGTCATGATTGAATCAAATGCAGTGCACCTCATAAGAACCCCAGCTGCCTGTGTAAAAATCTAATAAGGATGCAAAAGCCGTCTATTCAGAACAGAGTTGTGCTTCATGCAGAGAAAAAATGCTTTTAAAACCTGTTCTACATTTTTACTTAGAGTTACAGTTCACCCATTTTACACTCACGTTGTTCCAGTGCCAAAGGATTTTCTGGCTTCTGGAACACAAAAAGATATTTTCCAAAGTCCAAGCACAGGCTGACAACTCTTATGGCACTTTTATAATTTTGGGCTAAAATATCCTTGTGGTATTTCTACAAGTTAAATGAAAATCTACCCAAAAACACCCGTAGCTACACAGTCAATTGAACAGAGCCAAAAACCAGACGAGTCCACATAATCCACTAACAGCTATGTCTCTGACAGACTTCGTGAAAAGTGAAGCAGTGGTAAGAAGAAATGTCTGAAAGCTCCTCTACCAGCTGAACCAGAAAACCCCTCTACTGATGAACAAAGACTAGCTTCTTACAGATAAATGAAAATGGCAAGGCTTAAATTCGAGGGCTTTCACAAAACGATGCCCCGACCTGGCTAGATAAAGGGTGGCTGTGTATCAACATGTCCACTGTCAGGCCTCTGGGACAAAACTGTCAATAACTGGGTGAGGACAATAGGAGCTGTTCAGTATCCTAGAGCACTATCTGGAGTCATCCGTCCAGATTCCCTTCAGCTGAGTCAAGACAGAATAATTGGATGTCTGACGGTCTGATCTGCTGGATACTGAACAGACAAAAACAAAAGGAGGGCAAACTTTTACCACCTCAA
Organism: Misgurnus anguillicaudatus; assembly: GCF_027580225.2. Taxonomy (NCBI): domain Eukaryota; kingdom Metazoa; phylum Chordata; class Actinopteri; order Cypriniformes; family Cobitidae; genus Misgurnus; species Misgurnus anguillicaudatus. Next base: position 23,549,988 of record NC_073345.2, read on the forward strand.
TTCTATCTAACCTGACATCCCATCATTTTCCCAAATATATGTTTACCTTTCATCTGTAATAGAAATTGAAGCATCAGAGTGCGTTTTACTTCTTGTGTATTCTTAAATACCGGGGCGCCCAAACTCAATCCAGGAGGGCCGGTGTCCTACAGAGTTTAGCTCCACGCCTAATCAAACATAAGCATGCCTCCGAAATCTCTTGAAGGCATCTAGGCACGTCCGAATCCAATGTTTGGTTTACTTCCTATGTCCTGAGAGACCTTTATCGTCTTGTCCCACAATTCTATGCGTGGACGTGTGGGGGAATGTAATTGGTCGAGCCTGGTTGAGTCCAAAAACCTAAAATGACGGCCAAGAAAGGGTCTGGAGCACAAATTTAGTGTAAATAAGGTATATTTTCACTTTTTACACCCTTTGCTTGCATTTCTAGTGAGAAATTACTATTGTAGTTTTCGAATATGCGCAAGTTAGTTATCACAAAGGTGCTCTCCGTTACGCTGCATAAAGGCTGTCTGAATGGGTGATTCTCACGAAATCCAGATTTAGAAGGTGCACAGCATCAGAATTTTTAAAGAGCCCTTGAAGCCAATTTTTTTGCACATATAAGATTAAGGTCTGAACTTACTATAACCATTATTTTTAGAGGATTTAAAAATATTTCCCGTAGAATTATTTAAATTTTTTAGATTATCATTATCAAAAAGTATCATTACCGCAACATGATATTACATTAAATATATGCATTCGGTAATGAGAACTATAAAGTTGTCTAGGTACTATGACAAACAAAATTTCAACCTTTATCTGGAAAGAAAAAATAAGAACTGCTTACCTGGCAGCCATCTTGAGTCTCACAGTCAATTCTGTCCCTTCCAACTTTTTTTTTGAAATGTTAGATCATTGAGGGCTTAAACAATGATTGAAAATTGTTGCGGAGGATGAGAAAATTGGTTTTGTACACATTTATATTCCTTATTATTGTCTTTACATTTACCAATGATCACCAAATACCACATGTTTATTTACTGTAAATGTTTTTAGTATAACATGCACTGAAGCTGTTTATTTTTTTGATTTTTTAATTATAAAATATTTCCATGTCAAAGAACCCAAATCCAGTCATGGACACGTTGCAGTAATGAAAATTTCTCCTTAAATGTAAAAAAAACCCAACATTGGTTTGTATGATGTCATTTGAAGTCATGTGCAAAATAGGACATGAAGAGAGGTTTGTAACCGTATGTTTCTTATTTTGATAGCATTTACTTTTTTTATCAAAATGTTTCATGACGCCTCACAAGTCTAATTTCGCCAGAATCACCCAACTGCGTTTCCCAGAGCTGCCGCCTCATGAGGGAGCGAGGCAACAAGTCAGCTTGTGGCAGCATAGTTGTAGCTAAACTTTCCAGGACCGAATTTGTGCACCCGTTATATACAACCTTGGGTTGTTAACAGTCCTTTTGCATTGCTACTCATCTTGAAATTTATTCAAATCGGTTACATTTTACACTGCAAAAATGCACAACGCATGGCTGCTCATCCTCAGAGCCTGTGAAACTAAAACAAAACTGTGTCATCTTTTCTATTCCACACTCAGCATTTTCAGTTCATTCAGGCATGAAATTACACAAAAATTTATTTTAATCCCAAAATGCCCCGCCCAGGAAGTGCTGTTTACACCATATTTCTGTTTGCAATTTAAGATTTATTACAGATGACAGCCATAGCATGTTCTGTTTTTTGTGCGCAGCAATCACACGGAGCCAGAGCTGTCGACACTGAGCAAAGGCCGTCTGAGTAATCGGTGGATTAAGTAGCCAGCAAACACATCAGATACAAGGCTGATGAATGTGGATAGAAGGGCTGCAGAGAATCACAGACTACATCCGATCAATGCAAAGGTTATTTATGATGCCAAGGCAGGGATCTGCATCCATTAACTGCAGTCCATCTCCCTTTTCAGCAGTTCCTTGTATTCGTGAATCGTGATTTTAGACCCCACTATAGGATCCTTGCGCTTTTTTCAAGGCTTTATCCTGTTTATTTTAAAAGGCTTTACCGATTTCTTATTCTACACTTGGGAAATGAATGCTTTTTCTTACAAACAGAGTGGCATTAGTGTTGGACATGCTCATCCAAAATAATCATACAAAGTGGCACTGCGAAACATTTTATTAAAGCAAGTGTTCTGTAAACATCATCTTGTTCTTTCCTTGCCGTGCACTCTGTTCCCTATTACACAGCTTAAAAATGCATAATCAAAAGGGAGGCGTGAAGAGAAAACCACCACGTCTGTGCCATCAGCGACAGAAATCTCTTTAGAAGCCAATCTAATTAAAGTGACAAAATTGTGCTAACGCCATGAAATGGTTTGAGGGAGCACGTCAGATTCACTTTGTAATGTTCTGATGGTATTATGTTTGAAAATAAGTGTTTTCTGCTTTGACTACTTCTGTGCATCTACAAGACCAAAGCTCCATATTCAGCTTTCATGCTGTTTAAGTTCTACAGCTGTACTTATAATGCTCTATATAGGCAGGAAGTCATTAAACATTGTGTGCATAATACCAAAAGGATCTGCATGTTGCTCAGATAACAATGAAATAGTCTAATAAGCATAAACATTCATAGCACACACAAATACTGGGCAAATAGTCAATTTCATAATAGATTTAAGTCTTAGTTTAATCAATACTTTTCATCTATAGCCAACATTTTTCTCTCTCAGTCGGTCATCCATCTTTAATGATTTAGTCACTATGCATTCTGGGATTGACTTCTCTGTACAGGAAACATGCTGCCTTATTTGGCTGAACTTAGCAGCCCTATGAGACAATATAATGTTACTGCCTACCATTTGTTACAGCTTTTTGTCATTCTACGAACCTAGAACTAAAGTTTGTTAGCTTTTAAAGGATTAGTCCATTTTCTTAAAAAAAATCCAGATAATTTACTCACCACCATGCCATCCAAAATGTTGATGTCTTTCTTTGTTCAGTCGAGAAGAAATTATGTTTTTTGAGAAAAACATTGCAGGATTTTTCTCATTTTAATGGACTTTAATGGACCCCAACACGTAACATTTTTAATTCAGTTTAAAATTGCAGTTTCAAAGGACTTTAAACAATCTCAAACGAGGCATAAGGGTCTTATCTAGCAAAACAATTTTCATTTTTGGCAAGAAAAATAAAAAATATGCACTTTTAAACCACAACTTATCGTCTTCCTCCAGTCCTGTGACACGCCAGAGTGACCTCATGTAATACATCATCACATCAAGAGGTCACGGATGACGTATGCGAAACTACGCTCCAATGTTTAAGACTGTGGAGAAAGAGGACCGTTCCGACGGTGTTGTATGTGGAATGATCCTCATTATTGTCTTTGTGTCAATTTATTGTTTAAAATGGTCTGCAAATGTGCATTTCATATATGTAACACGTGACCTTTCGACGTCATTATGAAAATTACGTGAGGTCACGTCAAAGGAAAACGAGAAGTAGTGGTTTAAAATGTATGCCAGTATGCCAGTAGTGGCATTTTTTTTTTTTTTAAGAAAAATTACTAATCCTTTAATATTTGATCACCTAAGAACTTGATCACCTAATCCTTTAATATTTAATATGAATATATATTTGAGAATATCTATAAATTAAAACATTAACAAATGTGTATTTAGAAGACATAATTATTCAAAACTTATGGTCATCAACAATTTTTCATCAGATTCCAGATTTTGAGATTTTAGAAAAAAAGCCATTCAATAACTTCCTGTTTCAGTGAAAATTACGTCAACACAACAAAGCTACACATTTCAAGGCACTTCAATGCAATGTAGGTAAGCAGCTTTTAACAACATTCAGAACAGCTTAAAACAAAACCCCTCTTCACCTAATAACCTACACTGTATCCAGTTTTACTACATGTCTGTTAAAATATAGTGGATATAAAGCATATGAAGGAAAACAATCTTGCTTTATTCCCTTCACAACAATAAAAAATATAAGCATTCAAAATGTACGATCTTACCCTTTTGCCAATACAGATCAATAATTTTATGACATTATTTTGCACATCAGCTTTTTGTCACATTTCAGATTTTAAGATTTCAGAAAAAATAAATGCTACTCAATAACCTCGGTGAAATAACCTGTTTCAGTAAAAATTACGTCAACACAACAAAGCTACATATTTTAAGGCACTTCACTGCATCTTTAAAATGCTATGTAGGGAGGTACTGTAGGCAGCTTTCAACAACTTTCAAAACAGCTTAAAACCACTCTTCACCCACTAACCTACAGTGTAACCAGTTTTACTGCATGTCTAATAAAACATAGTGGATAAAAAGAAAAATCTAAACCTTTTTGGTTATATTCTCTTCACAAAAAAAATGAAAGAGTGCTCGAGCAGAACAGTGTGAGAAGTATTTGACACAGCTCATGTCTTCTGGGTGCAGCTGTTGGCTCTCAGCGCTCATCTGCCATTATCTTAGAGCTAGCTAATGTCATTAACATAGAAAATGGCCTCTTAATCACTTCACTGATTCTGTGGCTTCTGTACATGTCATCATTTAAATAATCATTTTCACAGCCTGGGCTGAAGAACTTGATCACCAGAGACAACATCTATAAAACCTAACAAACAGCTTATTTACAAGAGGCCAAAAATTCACATTTTATCTTTGGAGAGAACACATGTTGGGTTATAAATAAACCTATGCTGGATGGTTTTTATCCTAAACCATGGGTTGAAACAACCCAGCATTGCATTGAAACAAACCAACTTAGGTTTATAATAATCCAACATCTATTCTGTCCAATATTTACCCAGCATATTTAGAGTGCAGATTAGTGAGAATCCTGTTTTAGAAAGCAAGTCACCAGCATGTAATACATCATGTCAGTGCATTTCGTGTTAAGTAAAAGCATCTTTTTCAATTTGCGTGGCTAATAAGCCCAGAGGGAAAGAATATCTTTATTGCATGTCTTCATTCAGAGCCCAGATCCATTTTTACAATGAATGACAACTCTCAAATCTAAAGGTTTCTCCCCAATCCACTAATTACAGGCATGTGTGTGGGAGTCTCAACTTTGCAGTACTTGCTTTTTTTTGGGAGTTTTTGGATGTGCTTTGCAGTACTGAGTCATTCTGGCTGACCTAGTGGACACCATTTTAAAAATGCACATTTGACTCATCTATATTTCATCTAGAAAATCAATAAATGAGAGGTTGGATAATTTACCTCCTAAGACCTGGATGTTCACATACGTGGACATCAAATTTTTTTGTAATTCTGTTTAACTGGAATCTGTTGTACAAAAACATGGACAATTACACTGCTTCATGTTAGGGATGCTCTGATCGATCGTCCGCAGATCGGTATCAGCTGATAACGGCATTAAATGACTCGGTCGGTGCTCACTAAATTAGCCGATCTCATAAACTGATCTTTCTGTTTACTTTTGTCATTATAGGACTCCTGAATGCAGCTGCAGTGCGAGCATTTTTATAACCCATTGCTCGTGTGTGACGTGCAGATTTGGATTTCTCTCTCATTTGATTAACAGAGATATGTGTATTTACTATGAGGACATGTGCCAGTCCTAACAGTGGGTTCACACCAGCCGTGTTTGAGGCGTCAAATTTGCGTCTACCGCATATATTTTGCCGCTTGAACATTTTAAGTTTACTTGCTTCATTCGCGCGTGAAAGCCGCGGTGAAATTCTAGTCATCGAGGCATTCACGTGGAAATTTGCATCATGGGAGGGGCTTCTGTGACTTCGCTCGCATCCTATAATCACGTCACTACTAGAGCAAGCTCGTGATTGGTTAACGTGGTGCGTTTTTCCGCCAAAGTTAAACATTTTCAACCATTCGCGCAAACTAGACGTGAGGCGGAAACGTGTCTTCACATTGACTTAATATTGAAATCACTCGCACATACCGCCTCTACCGCGGCTGGTGTGAACGCAGCATAACAGCGCAACGCGTCTTCACATCCCCATCAAACAGCGTATACAATACATATCTATCGCGGAAAATTGCATCCTCATGCTGAAAGTTTATTATTTGCATGCATTTTAAAGTTTTGACAGTTTAAACTTTTATTTTCCTTACAGCTGCTCTTGTCCGCGTACACTCAGTAGCCTGTCATCAGTGCTCATGAACAGAACGATCTCTCTCACGTCTTAAGGGGATCGCACACCAGCAGCGCAGCTCAGCGCCGCGCCTACGAGAACTCGGAGGTATTGTAAACCGGAAGTGCACATTAAATAGCATTAATGTTATTTAATGTTAAACTGTGTGAGTGGCGCTGTGTGGCGCGACAGGGATTTAAACAACTTCCTGAGTCACAGCTGGGCGGCGCGGACAGGCGCCACCTGGCGGCGCCGGTGTGCGTACACTCATAGAAAACAATGTGTTAAATTTTTTTAGAATGGCGCGGCGCTGAGCTGCGCGGCCGGTGTGCGATCCCTTTTAAAGCTACAGTAACCTAATTCATCTCTCAATAATATCAATCTCTAAAGTAAAGACTGTGAAGTGTTTTTTTTTCATTACTTTTAACAGAAATAAGCCTTTTTAAAGACATATTAAATTTCTCTTTGCAGAATAAATTTTTGTTGTGCTAATTTATTTGATTCTCTTTTAAAACAATAATATACCAACAAAGGCAACATCTGTGGTATTACTTTATCTAGAAAAAATGTAACATTTACAGTCATCTAAAAGCTTGCATATCACCTTGAAGAATCGGTGATCGGCATTGGTTTCGGGCGATCACAAAGACAATAAATTGGTAATCGCTATCGGCTCCCAAAATCCTGATCGGAGAATCCTTACTTCATGTGCAAAGAAAAATATTTGTTTATTATATTTATTGGTTCTTCCTAACCCCAAAATAGCTTGAAGAAATCTAAAAAAAACACAAACCAAAGCTCGGCTCTTAGGAGGTTAAAAAACTTCCTAAAAATAAAAAACACTAAATGTTTCATATCTGCTATTTTCTACGTCATAATCCCGACAATCCAGTGTATTTGAAGCATGCTTCCTGTTAAAGGAATAGTCTACTCATTTTCAATATTAAAATATGTTATTACCTTAACTAAGAACTGTTGAATCATCCCTCTATCATCTGTGTGTGTGCACGTAAGCGCTGGAGCGCGCTGCGACGCTATGATAGCATTTAGCTTAGCCCCATTCATTCAATGGTACCATTTAGAGATAAAGTTAGAAGTGACCAAACACATCAACGTTTTTCCTATTTAAGACGAGTAGTTATACGAGCAAGTTTGGTGGTACAAAATAAAACATAGCGCTTTTCTAAGCGGATTTAAAAGAGGAACTATATTTTATGGCGTAATAGCACTTTTGGGAGTACTTGGACTCGGCGCAGTAACACCCTCCCTCTCCCATTATGAGAGTGAGAAGGGGAGCGGACTTTTCAGGCGAGTCGAAGTACTCCCAAAAGTGCTATTACGCCATAAAATATAGTTCCTCTTTTAAATCCGCTTAGAAAAGCGCTATGTTTTATTTTGTACCACCAAACTTGCTCGTATAACTACTCGTCTTAAATAGGAAAAACGTTGATGTGTTTGGTCACTTCTAACTTTATCTCTAAATGGTACCATTGAATGAATGGGGCTAAGCTAAATGCTATCGTAGCGTCGCAGCGCGCTCCAGCGCTTGCGTGCGCGCACGCGGATGGTGGAGGGATGATTCAGCAGTTCTTGGTTGGGGTGGTAACATATTTTAATGTTGAAAATGAGTAGACTATTCCTTTAACAAATGCAGTGGAATTTGGTTTGGGAGCTTTTGGCAGTGCTGACTGGAATTAGCAGGAGATAACAGTAACCGGGGGAAGCGTTGTACAATGGGTTGGGCGGTCCTGAGACACCTCACACCGGTGAAAGTTTGTCTTCTCTATGTGCGACAACAACAACAACGAACAAACATCTCCTAAAAACCTGCCAAAATAAATCCCAGCTTCGCTCCTCTCCTCCTTTTCATTACAGCTCAGCAAAATTTAATTAACTCTCAATAAATCTTTGACATTCTTGAGTAATAACAACAAATCCGGGAAGTCTGGAGCAAAGCCGGTTTCTGCAACAGAACAGAGAGATGTTTAGAGCCTGGTGAGAAAAGAGTGTGAGAGAAAGAGAGGGCTTTGTCAGAGGATATGGATGAGAGTAGCATGAGCTATCAGGATCAAAAGGAAGCTTCCTATCCCTGATCTCACCGGAGAAGAGCATGAGGTGGGGAAAACGGATCACACCCTCGCTTCGGCTTCAGCTTCAGCTCAGCGGATAGGCTTGTGCTTTCATCAGCAGGCTGCAGTGAATAAGGGTCTGCAGAGGATCAGAGCTTTAGCCACACACACAGACCCAGACATAGAGCCTGGAGCCCAGGAGGTCCCTGCAATCTTTTTAGCTTCCCTAACACCACAACTAAATTAAGTCAAGCAGCCAGACTAAAAGAGAATGATTTAATGTGGAACGCTGTGATGGCAGGGTATGATAAGAGAGTTGAAAATGCAAATGATTCGGAGAGACTTGGAGGGCGCAGCGTTTAACTGAAGTGCAAATCCTGCGTTTGTAAAAAACACGAGACAAGTCAGATCTAAATAACTCTCTGCTGTACAAGGAATTTAAGTGGCATACCTAAAATAGGTACCCCTAAATAAAAAATACTACAATATGGCATATAAAACCAAATCCAAAATATGAGAGATCACTTAAGATAAGAGGAACACATAGCATGGAGTAAAGCTTTAAAGCAGATGATCAGTTTTCATCCTCTGGTTACACTGGGAGGCACCATTGTGCATAAGGGGTAAATCTAAGATCCGTGCTTTGAGATGGTGCATGTGAATTTATCAGCAGTCACGCAGATACTGGACGGACACAGCCGGCATCACCCTGATGTGAAAATAAAAAAAGAGGAAGGGCATGGGGAAAATAAAGTAAAAAAAAGATGTCACTCTGGATTTAGCCTAGTTTCCAACATGCCCATTAATTTCAAAGCAGATGGTAAAAAAGAGAGGAAATAAGCTTTTCTTAAGCCAGAGTAACCAAGGGCTAAGAGAGAAACAAGCAAAAGTGAGCTTTAGATAAGATGAAGATAATAGAAGTGAACTGTGCCGATAAGGATTTTAGAGCTAAATTGTTATTGGTCAGTATCTTATTGGTTGACGGATACTTAAGGGACTGGAAGATCATGCGAGGACCAAATACATTTCAGGCTAAAACGGGAATGGAGAAAAAGAGCAAGTACATGAAAGGGGCAACAGGGAAAAATTACAATTTCTAAACCAGCCCAGACAAGCCAAATAAACTCCCATAGCCTTACTCACAGAGTGAGATCACTCCAGAGACAGCTGGGACAACGGCAACATGGATAAAGAGGAAAATCTCAGCCCATCCACACATCCTTTACTTCTAACAGACGGCAGGTTTCCATCACTTGCCAAAAAGCTTCCTACTTAATTATGGCTTACTTCATGCCAAACAGAACTTACACATTTTGAATTGAAGTCTCTCCTGAACTGAACACTTGAGAATATAAGCCAGAGAAAACTGATGATGAGATAAAAATGCTGATCAAAACAGGAGACAAACTAGCAGTGCCAATAGCCAAGAAACATATTTTATTTGATGTTAAGACTTGTGAATATACTAGTCACATGAGCTACTTTCAAAGTACTTATTAGACACCACAAGTCCCTGTAAATGTTCAAATGTATTTCTTACTGTGGGTTCACACCAGACGTGTTTGGACGCTTGAACATTTTGAGTGTACTTGCTTCATTCGTGCCTGAAATTCTAGTCATCGAGACATTCACGCGGAAATTCGCGTCATGGGAGGGGCTTCTGCGAGTTGAGATTTTTCAACGCCTCATTCACGCAAACTAGACGCGCAAATGAGGTGGAATCGTGTCAACCATGCCACGCTAAACGCCTCATTCGCACCGCGAGACCTCCAGACGGGAGTCAACGTGTCTTTACATTGACTTAACATTGAAATCACTCACGCTTGGCGCTTCTACGCTTGACTCTGCATAGTGTGTACAGAACCAAAATGAACAACTAGTTCTTTATAAAGTATTTAAAGGAACAGTATGTAGGATTGTGGTCAAAACTGGTACTGCAATCACAAAACTTGTGGCTAAAACTGGTACTGCAATCACACAGCTGGTGGCCAAAACACAAAATGACAACATAAACATCAGTTGAGGGCTGCAACTCCACTTTTTAAATGACAATATCCTGGCCACACCACTGTTGTGAGTGACACAAGTATTTGAAATGAAAATGATTTCTTAATGTCTAGTGACTTATCAGGGCCATTTTATGATTAATTGTACTAAAGAGGATGTTTGTTTTATACATTTTTGCAATATTACTTGAAACTGTCTTTACTAACTGATAAAAGACTATTTTTTAGGTGCACTGAATGTAATAATATTAATATACGTCACCTGTGCACAAGATAGGGCCTTAAAACATCAGCCAATCTCTGATGCGGTCATCGCATCAGCGATTGGCCCTCTGGCTTGTCAATCACTGCCATTACGATCCTTGTGAGAGACGTGCATAGGGCCCTATAATTTCCGCGATCACGGAATCGCGGACGGAATCGCGGAATTGGCTAATTAACACGGAATCTAGTATTAACGCGGAATTTTGCGGAATTTTACATATTTTGAATAAAATTATGTTTTTGTGTGGGAGACGAACGTATGTCTGGGGGAAATGCAGACCGGGTGAAGTAAATCTGGGCGACACGCCCCCTCCCGTCATTTCAGACCTCCTCCAAAACATTGAAACCATGGCGAAGCGGCTCTCCGCGACTCTGCTTTCGTCAGCGAAAAAATTAAGAAGTTAAACGCTAAGCACTTAGTTCCGAGCAGGTCTCAGATGACTTTTATGTGACCGGATAACTGTTATTTTGGAAGTTTAGTCAACACTCTGTTCACGGTGAGCGCAAAGATACATGCACTCTCTCATCCACGTCTGTCTCACTGTACCTCTCACGGTCACGCATCTGTTCGAAGTGCGAACACAAATCCTCATGTATTTGTTCAGTTTTATGCATTTCAAGCGAGCTGAGACAAACTAACTATCCCTCGCATTTAAAATATAATCATCTGCATCATGGCGCCGCTCTCTGTCTCTCTTTCGCTCGCACGTGCAAAGAGCTGTGTGCTCATGCTGTCCTAAGTCAGATAACTATCCTGTGTATGTTTGTAAAGTTATATGCATTTCAAGCGATTGTGTATAAAATATGGATCGCGTTCCGCTGGATTGATGTGTTTAAGGCACTTCTGAAGGCACCACTGCGTTGACACCTTGTTGTAGCCTCCTGCAACAACACTAAAAAAACAATGCATTGAATTGAGTTGTGTGCGCGCGCGCGCGTGCGTGTGTATGTGCGTGTGTAAATGCATCTTTTATAGTCATTAAGTAATCCTGTTATCCAGTTTTCCCCAAAATAATTTACATTTTAATCATTAACATTAAAGGCACACTCTTTTTATGACTAAAATAAAAGTAAAGGGTAAAAAATATAATTGCCAAAAATTAAAACGGATAAAACGGAATTAGCAAAAATTAAAACGGAGAAAACGGAATTTGGGAAAAAATAAAACGGAATTTGGGAAAAAATAAAACGGATTTTATAGGGCCCTACGTGCACGCTCCAGTAACTTTACACAGGCGACGCATGTGCATAGCGCATGAAACTCCATCTTAAGTTTTGGTTTGTTTTCATTGTCGATCCTGCTTTCCCCCTCAAATTTGTACCATGGTAGAGAAGAAACGCGAAGGAGGACGCAAAAGAAAGACTTTTTTTTAAGTCGCTGAGAAGAGGAGAAAATTGTCAGAAGAACGTAATCTAACCAGAGTCATTATTGGAGAAACATTTCAACGCTAGAGAGCAATGAAGGAACAGAGAGGTGTCAAGACAGACGTGCAGTTTGCAAAAATTTTCCTCGACAGGTAAAAGTGATTATTCTTTCTTTTTGGAAAAATTATTGTTGTACTGTTATTCAGGTATATCGACGTTGTTCTTGTACTGTAGTTGTAAGGCAGTGACTAGTCTGCTACATGCTAGTTGAAATGGGAGTAGGTAGCGTCGACTGATCTAACGTCTTATGTGTTTATTATCATATCATTCACATAATGAATCCACTGACGCGACACAGCATATGCCGGTGGTAAACAAACACTCGTGTTCAAATACTCGTGCACGAGTTTTGGAAAGCGTTCCCTAGAAATGAACTGTGAAGGAGGGGGGCTGTTCTTACGCATGCGCTCATTTCAAAAACCCAGTAACGGTCTTTGGATTCTCCGTCGGGGAAAACATCCTCTTTCGCCCCTTTAATTGATATAAATGTCTTACATACTGTTGCTTTAAATGTTCATCATGACAGGTCTCTCTTTTGAAAAAATAAATGCCTAGAGGGGGGAATAAAGGTCTTCTGTATCATATGCAGGGTGTAAAAATTGACAAAGGCACGTGTGTTTGACTGCTAATGCTGCCAGATCTTGAACGAAAAATTATAAACCGAAATAAATCCTAATGCTTTAACCTTAAAGACCAAAATTAGTGTTGGGCCAATAATTTAAATGCTTATCAATGAATTACGGTGAAATGCAGCTACATCCAAAATCTTAATATGGGCCGAAGAAGAACCATTTACACATGCATCTCAAGGAAATGGCATATTTATACCACTGTTCTTCAAACCTTCAGGTATTTTTATGATAATAATATGTATAATGATTATGTTTGATGAGTGTTGCTTGTACAAAACCTGTAGTACATGAAAAACCTGCGATTTAGAATAGTTATCGGACAGGCTATTAGTTTTGGCATTTATTGTCCTAACCCTAAAGAAACACTAAAAACTTGATCGCTTCATAAGCCAATGCCAAAAACGGTGAAGCGCCACAACGGTAACCCCAAAAAAGACGTTGACCTGGCAACACTGAAAGTGCTCTGTGAAGCAGCCTTGCAAATGCCAAGACAAAGGATTTTTAAAATTGCAGAACATAACATTGTAATATAACTTTGGTAAATCAGTGATGGCAGCAAGATGGCAAAACGTTACTATGGTTACCTCATCATCGCATTTTCAGGAGTGAGTCTTCTTCCGTACAGAAATGGAAAAATCATTTGGGGATTCACTTCGGTATTTAAATGCGATTGTCACTCTTGAAAGTTTGCAGTGTTTATGAGGCCAAAGACACTGGTGTGACAAAATAATTGAAACTGTAAAATAGGATTACAGTGATTCCCTGTTATTTACTTTTAAATCTATCACCAGCAATTAGTGCCAAGTGTCATTTGTTTGGACCATAACGAGGAATGTAACATAACTTGAACATAGATTATCTTGTATCTAATAAAAGTCCAACACACCGGTGTGCAGCTTAATGGAATATTTGATCAATGTGAACAAAGATTAGGCAAGAAAATTACTCCGATCATAACTGCAGTGTAAATCAAAGAAGAGATCTTTAAATAAATCTGTGTGTATGTGTGCATACTTGTAAGATGCTGCAAACCATCACCTTCATGGTTAAAACCATCTTTACATCTACATTGTGAACAAAGAAGACAGTAAAAGTCTCAACAAAAGCACAGATCTCTTGTATTTCTCAAGCCCCAACTTGTGAGGCTTCTTTCAACAAAGCAAACACACAACACAGCCAAGAAAATCACTGCATCGTGCAGCATTATCCAGAGCGTTGATCTAATCTCCCATACCTCTATAGCCATTTTCTTTGGGTTGCTGCCATTACTCACGCTTTAGGATCAACAATAAACCATGAAAGATTCAAGCCCTGAGGTGTTGCTATTGCTGGGAAATACAACAATATAGCTGATGGCAAATTTAGTGTCATTCCTCTTAAAATGATAACAAATATAGATTTCTCACACTAGTCAAGCTAGTGAAAGCTCATCATATAATTGACCTGTTTTATTACAGTGTATGTGGAAATGCCCCGGGAGAGCCTATAAATATACTGGGCTGCTCTGGAAAACTCACCTCTACTGGTTTGCGGTCTTTCCTCAGAGTCTAATTTTAAATGCGAGCTGTCTGATATTTATCTGCATTTTGCATGAGTCGCAAACCTCTGATGATTTACCACGTGTCACCGCCGCAATAAGACATTTCTCTCTTTACCAGACAAAGGGTTGCTGTTGTTTGCTGTCCCTGTCTGATGACATCATCCCTGCATGAATCCCACAAAAACAAATCATATCTAAAGATATAAAGTGCTGTCACTTCTATTTTTTATCTTTTATCTTTAGATGAAATATTAGTTGTGCTTCCTGCTCAGAATAAAATTAGCAAAGCTTTCGTACTTCCCACAGCTCCAGGCAGCAGAAGAGATCAGATTTAAAACAAACAGCCCATTTATTTCTATTAAAACATGCACCTTGCTGAATAAGAGAAATATTAGCACTAAAAAGACCCTCAAATAGATATCTATCTGAGTGAGTCCACCAGCTCCTGCCAGACCTTTCAACCAATGACCAGAACTACGCCCAGTGCTGCTCAAATCTCAATGCAAAAACAGCCCGAAACGATAGTGTAGGACTCAAGCCAAAATTCGCCATCTCAGCACAGCAATGCTAGGTGACAACAGCAGAGACAGCCCCTCTGAAGTGTCCTGACATTTACAGGACATGAATAATACAGCGATTGACTTTCAGGAAGTCTCTGCAAGGCTTTATACCATTTCAAAGGACATCCAATTGACTTTTCCAGTCTGAGTTTCAAAGAGATGTAAACGGCAGAAGGGTGTTTTATATGGCCATTAATGTAGAGAGATTAACATGTTTCTTGTCATACTTCTTTTTGAAAAGTGCAAAAATTGATGTTGCAATGAACTCTGTCTACATTTTAAGGTATAGTTGAAAAATTTGTCATCATTTACTCACCCATATGTTATTTAGTACCTGTAAGAGTTTCTTTATTCTCTTTATTCTCTTATAACACAAGAAGATATTCTGATAAATGATTGTAACCACATAGTTGACCGTACATATTGACTTCCATAGTAGAAAAAACAAATACTATGGAAGTCAAGGTGTACTGTCAACTGTGTGCTTACCATCTATAGTTAAAATATCTACTTTTGTATTTAAAGGACAACTTCGGTATTTTACACTTAAAGCCCTGTTTTCAGATTGTTTATGATGAAATAGAACGGTTTTGACTGAAATTTTCAGGTGTTTGTTGTATTACCCCCACCTCTACAATGGCTGCATATGTGCACAGGAACAATCCTTCCTAAAATGCAATACATTTTCGTTTACAAAGACATGAAACTCACCAAGTGGTCAGGGGTGTTCACTGATATGCTCACACAAAAATCGCTGCAAAAGATGCTTTCCAACAGGTGTTTTAGCATTCGTTGTAAACATATTTTTCCAAACGCCATACACCCGTACATTCTTCCGTTGAGAGCTTGAATAATAAACACTCCAGCCAAGTTGGTGGCTATAATCCACCTTTACCAATTGCAAGAATACAAACAACGTTCCCGGCGGCGGAGTAATACCGTACCTCACAGCACATCTAACACAAGTCAACGGAGTTGGTCAAAAACTACGATAAAACCTGTTGGAAAGCATCTTTTGCAGCGATTTTGTGTGAGCATATCAGTGAACACCCTTGACCACTCGGTGAGTTTCACGTCTTTGTAAACTAAAGTTTAATGCATTTTAGGAAGGATTGTTCAAATGCACCTATACAGTCATTGTAGAGGTTGGGGTGATACAACAAACACTCGAAAATTCTCTGGCCAGCATCATATGTCCAAATTTCAGTCAAAACCGTTCTATTTCATCATAAACAATCTGAAAACAGGGCTTTAAGTGTAAAATATCGAACTTGTCCTTTAACAAAATGAAGAAATTCATACAGGTATTAAATAACATGGTTTAACTGGAACAAATAAATAAATGACTTATCTTTGATCTGTTCTTCAACAGAATATATGCGCTATTTCAGTAACATGTCATTGCTTCTAAGCAACTGCATTTCTTGTCAAATGTCACCTTGAGATGTCTTACATGTCTCCCCGCCACAGTGACTGGCAGATATGCAAAATTGTGCAGTGCTAAACAAAACGGCATTCGGGCAGGTGTTTGACACCATGTAATGAGGCATTTACCTACCAACCTGGCAATTTTTTTTAAATAATAATGTATGAAAGGAAGCCACATTAATTAATTGGATATAACATCTATACAATTTAAATAACCATATATTGAGGGTCTGACCCCTTTATACCCCAAAATATTCACTTTATCGGTTCATTGCCCAAAGCAATCTAAAGAATCACACAAAAGCACCCTACTGTTACATAACACATTAGCCATCCAAAAATATCCTGCAATCAGGAGCAGAATGGAAAAGCCTCTGTCATTAAACATCATTTCCTTCCATATCTGTGCTTCCCACAAGCAGAAAATAATAGAAGTGGTATGCAGTTTTTTTTTTGGGAGATTTTGGCACCTGAACATGCTTCATTTAACAACCAATCACAGATAGTTAAGTTCTTATTGTACTGGTTAATTAAGTACATTTCTGCAGATTAATTGTTACTCGGGTGGCAGGCAGAGACAAGGAAGATGGGAGTGGCGGGGGATAACAATATACCTCACTATAACTATTCATCATCACTCAGTCACCCCTGTGAAAATTACACTAATGAGGCAAGAACAGAACGAACTGGGATCTAAGGGAGGCGACGTCTGACGTGCAACACAGCAGGGAAGGATAACGGGACTGCATCTGGCTGCAATTCTGTGCATTCTGTCACCAATGCTCCAGGTTGCATCCCAAAAACGTACTGGTTAATTAGCACTATAGAGGAATGTGTTCAGGAGGCTATGTTGAGGTTTTGAGTTTTGAGTGCCTGCTAAGTAAAACACTGTAAATAAAAGAGGAGATGTAGAAACTAAATCTACTGACACTTAACCTACTGACAAATTACAAGGAGAGAGAGGTGAGTCAAAGGAATGGTTAGTTCATTGTCACACTTAATATTTATTACAACGCATCGCTACGCTGCACAAGCCTGATAGCAGGTCTGAGTATTCAGAGGAAGCACGCACAGCGTGAAAGGCACTTGATTACTAAAATATTAGCTCTGCAAACCTTCACTTGAAAGGCACAGTCATCTAAGGCAAGAGACATTTGGTACACTTTAAAAAACTTTGGCGTTTAAATCTTTAATTAGTGAATTTCTGCAGTGTGCGTTTTATGTAGGTCACAAATAAGATGACATGGAAAAGACTTGGAGGCCTAAGCTGATAAAGATTTTATTAAAAAAATAAGCAATTTTATCATAGATACACCATCAATTACCTTACAACTACATTTTTAATAAAAGAGTTGGACAACATTAGCAATAGGAGTCAACAAGTACAAAACATAAATGGGAACTCCCAGGTGGATATATCAAGTTGGCTAAGAGAATGGCCAGACTGTGCAAAGCTAAAACAGAAGAGCTACTTCAAAGCAGTGGAAATAAAAATATAAAATACTACTCTATATGAAGAGTTTGGTTCCAAAACGCAATAAATCCATTTTGACTAATTTCGGAAAAAAATGTGTTTTCTATACCAAGAAAGTGATAAGATGAAAACCACTTTTTTCTGTAACAAACTTTCACATAGCATCTTTAGGTTATAAAAACATAAAAATTTCAAATCCATAATTTGATTTTCAGAGATTATAAAAACTGATAACTTTTTCCCACAAAATGCAATAAATCCATGGCACGTTTTTTTTCCCAAAATGCTATAAATCTATTGAATCAATATATAAATGTGCATTCATCTTTGCCATGTTATATACATTAAGTTGACTGGTAGTATACACTGACTGATTAAACATTAATGGCATTAATCAAAACACTTTGTCATATTAAGAACACTGTTATTGCTCAATCATGGGACGTCGTCGCTGAACTTTTTTGACATCGATTAGGTGTAAAATGTTTTGGTCCTGCTCGATTTTCATTGACTTCAAGTAAAATAATGGAAGGTTTTTCATAAAATCCCCTGGGGTCAATGTGTTAGCATGACAGAAGCTTGATGCTGTCGGGGGAACAAGCACCAGGACCGGCATTTTTCGGTTCCCCGATTTCCTCTCCCGTAAATTATTAGATGTTGATGGCTTAGTTCTTTCCTGTCACAAAAAACCACCACAGGTTTATTAATGCCATCGAAGTATTATTTTGTTTTTGTTTGCTTGTTTGTTGATCACGAAGTACAAGACGAGGAAAACTATTCCGCGGCGCCATTGTTGTTTACAATGTGTGGAATGGTGCGTTGTGATTTGTTGAGCGGATTAATTGCATTCTGCAGAAGAGGAGGACTGGCGTTTATTGCGTTTTGGGAAAAAAGGGAGAAAAGATGACAGAATAACACGGCAGATATTGTTTTTTGTGTAAAATTAAAAATTTACTTTTAAATACTGACCTGACACAATACTGATTTTTGTTTTTTTTAATGGCGTTTATCGCGTTTTGGAACCAAACTCTTTATATCTTGGTCACAAAAAATATTTGAATGTTCATTTTAGTTATTTCATAGTTTGGATGAGTATCATATTACAGCAGAATTGTAATAATAAAGAATAAGTACTTCTACAAATAGAAAGTTCTCATGGAGATCAAGACACGTTAAGTTATGTTATTGCAGTTTGTTCTGGTGCCATGTTAAGCCAGACATGCATGCATGCTGCATGAGAGTGGTTTATAGCCAATGAGGGTCGAAAGCACAGCACGGTAACAACAAAATGCGCCTTCCTTCCTCTCTGAGCTCAAATTTCTGTCTGGTGGCAGCGCTTTACAAACAGAGTTTGAGAGTTATCAGCTCCAGTTATCAGTCCGTCACACTGCGCCTGGAAGATAAATCTAAGCAATTAAAATTTAAATTGCTGTGTGCACGGCAGTGACACTTACACAATGTTTCCCACCCTCTCTCTTACTCTCTTTCTCTACCCTACTTTTCCCCCCACCTCTTTCTCAGTGGTGTGGTTTTTAATGCCGTTAAAGTTAGATACCTATACGTGTGCACCATGACTCAGTGTGGTCAAACAAAGACTTACGTCAGCTCTCATGTTTTTGTCAATGGTTCTACACTGCAAAAAATGTCCGTCTTGACACACTTGATAGTAAAAGTGTACTAATATTAAAGGGGACATATCATGAAAATCTGCCTTTTTCCATGTTAAAGTGCTATAATTGGGTCCCCAGTGCTTCGATCAACCTAGAAAATGTGAAAATGAACAACCTAGTAACTTAGTTTTACTAAAACTTTCTCTGCAAGCATGTAAAAAATATGTCATTGAAATATTGCTCCCCTTGTGATGTCAGAAGGGGATAATTACGCCCCTTAATCTGCACTATCCAACCACGGCGCTGTCATTTAGTGCAGAGATCAGCTCATTTTGCATTTAAAATAACACATTATCTACAGTGGGGCAAAAAAGTATTTAGTCAGCTACCAATTGTTCAAGTTCTCACACTTAAAAAGATGAGAGAGGCCTGTAATTTTTGTCAAAGGTACACGTCAACTATGAGAGACAAAATGAGAAAAATATCCAGAAAATCACATTGTCTGATTTTTTTAAGAATTTATTTGTAAATTATGGTGAAAAATAAGTATTTGGTCAATAACAAAAGTTTATGTCAATACTTTGTTATATACCCTTTGTTGGCAATGACAGAGATCAAACGTTTTCTGTAAGTCTCCACAAGGTTTTTACACACTGTTGCTGGTAGTTTGGCCCATTCCTCCATGCAGATCTCCTCTAGAGCAGTGATGTTTTAGGGCTGTTGCTGGGCAACTCAGATTTTCAACTCCCTCCAAAGATTTTCTATGGGGTTGAGATCTGGAGACTGGCTCGGCCACTCCAGGACCTTGAAATTATTCTTACGAAACCACTCCTTCTTTGCCTGGGCGGTATGATTGGGATCACTGCCATACTGAAAGACCCAGCCACGTTTCATCTTCAATGCCCTTGCTGACGAAAGGAGGTTTTGAGTCAAAATCTCACGATACATGGACCCATTCATTCTTTCCTTAACTCGGATCAGTCGTCCTGGTCCCCTTGCAGAAAAACAGCCCCAAAGCATGAGGTTTCCACCCCCATGCTTCACAGTAGGTATGGAGTTCTTTGGATGCAACTCAGCATCTTTCTCCTCCAAACACAAGAAGTTGAGTTTCTACCAAAAAGTTATGTTTTGGTTTCATCTGACCATATGACATTCTCCCACTCTTCTTCTGGATCATCCAAATGCTCTCTAGCAAACTTCAGACGGGTCCGGACATGTACTGGCTTAAGCAGGTGGACACATCTGGCACTGCAGGAATTGAGTCCCTGGCTGCGTAGTGTGTTACTGATGGTAGCCTTTGTTACTTTGGTCCCAGCTCTCTGCAGGTCATTCACTAGGTCCCCCCATGTGGTTCTGGGATTTTTGCTCACCATTCTGGTGATAATTTTTACCCTACTGGATGAGATCTTGCGCGGAGCCCCAGATCGAGGGAGATTATCAGTGTTCTTGTATGTCTTAAATTTTCTAATAATTGCTCTAACAGTTGATTTAATCACACAAAGATGATTACCAATTGCAGATTCAGTCTTCCAAGCCTGGTGAAGATATAAAATTTTGTTTCTAGTGTCCTTTGACAGCTCTTTGGTCTTGGCCATAGTTGAGTTTGCATTCTGACTGTTTTAGGTTGTGGACAGGTGTCTTTTATACTGCTAACAAGTTCAAACAGGTGCCATTAATACAGGTAACAAGTGGAGGACAGAGGATCCTCTTAAAGAAAAAGTTACAGGTCTGTGAGAGAAAGAAATCTTGCTTTTTTGTTATTGACCAAATACTTATTTTCCACCATGAATTGCAAATAAATTCTTGAAAAATCAGACAATGTGATTTTCTGGATTTTTTTCCTCATTTTGTCTCTCATGGTTGAAGTGTACCTATGATGAAAATTACAGGCCTCTCTCATCTTTTTAAGTGGGAGAACTTGCACAATTGGTGGTTGACTAAATACTTTTTTTCCCCCACTGTATATGGTATTTTATGCTAAAACTTCATATTTACTCTGGGGACACCAAAGTCTTGTGAAATGTGCCCATTTAAGCAAACAATGGGATAAGCAAAACTGACTTGATAAGAATTCTTAAAAATAGCATAAATTGCAAAAATGGCAAAAATGCTTACAATTATGCAGTCTACACTATTTATAAGCACTACATGAATAAATAATACAGTAGTTATTTTAGTGAAGATTGCATGATTAAACTAAAATATTTACCATAAAAGTCTGCTTATATTAAAAGTTTTTCAAGATGCACAACAACCTAAATTGAAATGAGATGTAAATTCTCAAAACAACCCAATAAAAATGTAAGCTTGACATAAAGGCTAATAGAAAAGACAATGGCCTGGTCTCAGTTGTGAGGTTAAACTGGCTGTAAAACCCTAGTTTTCAGTCGCATTTAGATGCTAGGTCTCTATCCATGCTTTCAAATCTCCAGAGAGCAAATATGAAAGACTACATTAATACATTCTTAATACATCCCAAATCCTCCCAGCAGGAGAGCGATGACTCAACAGCACCCATTCTGAGGTTTGAGTAAGCGTTAAACACTTGTAAGCTAACTGCTAAATGCTTTTGCAATCACCGGCGAGTCTTAAACACACCAGGAATTAAATGCAAAAGTAACAGATGAGAGGTTAAAAACCAGACCACTTAATTATTCCACCAACAATTAGAGGAGTGTTTTAAGCAAGCGCCTGCACAGTTGGAGTGTTCTGCTTTCGAATCTGTTATCAATAACCTGCCCGAAGACTCTAAAACTAGAGCCAGTCATTCTGTGATCAATGGTTCATTGATCGCATTTAGAATTAGTATTGCGAGCTGTTTCATGTTAGCGGCTCAGTGTTCCAGAGCGTTGGCTGATTTGTAGTGAGAAATCTACAGGGTATTGATGAGATTCGTTTGCGAGCTTGACTTCTCTATCTTTACCTTATACCACAGCCATTAAACACACATTGCGCTCACTTCTCATCCAGTATTGATGTCTGGGAAAACTCTAAAGTCTGGGTAAGAGTGCATGATACTAATCGCATGCACTGAGAGAGGTTCAGTATAAAAGATTTCCATAAGCAAACATGTTGTTTTACATGCAAATGCAGCAAACATTTCACTCTTGGTTTACAGGTGCAACGTACCGTGATCTATTTTGGACACCCAAACATGTTTGACACAGACCAACGGTTAGTCAAACTAGAATTATACCTCAGTGCAACCAAACTGCTCCTTTTTTAGGAGACCGAATTAACCACTACACATGCACAATTGCATCTTTAGAATAACAGCTTAGACAACCCTTAAAACTGGTTGGGAGGTAAAAGAGAAACACTTCAAAACCAGAAACATTTTGTTTTTAAAGATCACACTTTCAAAAGAATTACACAGTACACATGGACAGTACACATGACAGCTTATCTATATCAGTAGTGAGTAGTGGCATAATAGAGCCAGTGACTGTGTGCAGATCTAGGTGATGCAGAGCTAAAGGGGGAAGTGAGGTGTGGTTACATAGGTTTAAAAATAATAGGTTCTTCATATGGGTGATTCTCACGAAATCCAGACTTAGAAGGTGTCCAGCATCAGATTTTTTAAAAAGCCCTTGAAGCCATTTTTTTTGCACATATAAGATTAAGGTCTGGACTTACTATAACCATTACTTTTGGAGGATTTAAAAAATATTTCCTATAATTATTTACATTTTTTAGATTATCATTAATAAAAATTATCATTACGGCAACATGATATTATATTAAATATATGCATTTACAAACTCATGTTTCGGTAATGAGAACTAAACAGTTGTCTAGGTACTATGACAAACAAGATTTCAACTTTTATCTGGAGAGAAAAATAAGAACTGCTTACCTGGTAGCCATCGTGAGTGTCACAGTCAATTATGTCCCTTCCAACTATTTTTTTTTTTTTTTGGAAAATGTTAGTTCATTGAGGGCTTAAACAATGATTGAAAATTGTTGCGGAGGATGAGAAAATTGGTATTGGCACCATTTATATTCCTTATTATTGTTTATAGTATAACATGCACTGATGCTTTCTATTTTTTAGATTTTTTATTATAAATTTTTCCATGTCAAAGAACCCAAATCCAGTCATGGACATGTCGCGGTAATGAAAATTTTCCCCTTAAATGTAAAAAAAAAAAAAATTGGTTTGTATGATGTCATTTGAAATCATGTGCAAAATAGTATGTGAAGAGGTGTTTGTAACTGTACGCTTCTTATTTTGATACTCTTACTTGCATTTCCTTTTTTATCAGAATGTTTCATGACACCTTATAAGTCTAATTTCGAGAGAATCACCCATATGGGGAAGCCCAGCTAAACGGAAGCCTGACTTCAGACTTCACTATTATAAACCGATCTTTGACGTAATCCAAATGTTAGCCATTGTAACAAAAATGGCATACTTGCTCTCAAATCATAAAGAAAAAGGCAACGTCCTTTACAACTTATTCTTTATACCACTTCATAGGGTCAGACTTCCCAGAGACCTCCATAAATGGGGACCATTGACGGGATTAAAACTGCAGAATGGGGTTTTCCGATTACATCCAAAACAGCTTTCCTTCATTCCCCTTGAGTCCTTTTTGACAGGCTTTGTAACCCAGGGATACTAACTACTGCACTAGGTAAAAATTAGGCTATGCAGCTCAACATAAGCATTTCAACGGTATCCTGTCAAAACCTATTTATAAAACATCTAGAGTAAATGCTACATCATTCTAAAAATGAATGTAAATGCATTATATGGAAAGGAAAATGGGCCTTAATATAGAGGAAATAGTTTCATGCATCACTGTAATGGATTCTGAGTAATGCTTACCGATTGGGCTCATAGCTCTCTTGTTAGGCACTAAATAATCATCTAGGGCCTACAAATGCACGTGCAGAGCTGTTTTGCAGCATTAACAAAGAATGTGCTTTTGCTGTTAGGTGTTTGGGATGGTTTTAATCTGGCAACATGCTGTGTGATACCATGTCTACCTTGATGGATTGTACAGAAAAGCATGCATGACAGTGTTTGTTAATATACTTGTTCCTTTAAAGTCAGTAAAGGATATTCAATATTCCCTGCTTAAAAACGTACACTCTATAAAGTCACAAAGGGGATGTTCCCATAATCTAAAAACTATAATCACAATTTCCACAGAAATTTTCCAAATACTTTTGCTGACATGATGGCATTGATAAACCTTTAGCGTGAATAGCTAGTTAGCTTGCACTGCATTGATTAATCATTGATGAAGCTCCCTCCAGCTGGTGGCTTCTCCCATGCATTTTAGAGTGACAGGGCATGCACAAGTTAAATAGTCCTTCTTCCCTAAGTTCCTTTGGACAAGCGGTGATCATACAAAAGTTTATTGATTTGAAATAGCTATCTTATCAAAAAAGGTAAAAAATTTGGTTCAGAAGATACTTACTTAGTTTTTGTTAAAGGGGACATGTCACAATTTTTTAAGATGTCAAATAAACTTTGGTGCACATATATGAAGTTTTAGCTCAAAATACCATATAGATAATTTATTATAGCATGTTAAAATTGCCACTTTGTAGGTGTGTGCAAAAATGTGCCGTTTTGGGTGTGTCCTTTAAAATGCAAATGAGCGGATAAAATGCATACACTGATCACAGTGATAGTGGTTTGTTGCAATTCAAACTCAATTGTGCTGTCAATTATTTCCTCTCGCTCTCTTTATCTCTGCACTAAATGGCTGTGCGATGGTTGGATAGTGCAGATTAAGGGGCGATATTATTATAATAAGATCTCCTTATGACATCATAAGGAGAGCCAAATTTAAATTACCTAATTTTCCATGTGCTTGCAGAGAATAGTTTACCAAAACTAAGTTACTGGGTTGATCTTTTTTTACATTTTCTAGATTGATAGAAGCACTGGGAACCCAATTATAGCACTTAAACATGAAAAAGTCTGATTTTCATGCCATGGCCCCTTTAATTAATATCAAAATTGGGTTTGGAGTTTGGCATTAGTTAATATGCTAGTGATCTAGTAATCCTAGCATTGTAAAACAATTGTAAAAGATATACACATTTAAAAATCTTTATCACAACTCTTGAGTCTTATGGGAAAATATACCCAAAAATAGTGCACTCAAATTTTGTAAAAATGCAATGAGAATGTCCCTCCCCTTAATAATTTTTGTCTCCATATAACAAACGTATTAAAAGTAAATAAAATTGAGTTAATTAAGCCACTTTATTGAGTTAATAATTAACACAGATTAACCCAATGCTGTTTATCTAAGTAACAGATAACGTCCATATAGCCCAGTCTTACTGCAGATATAAAAATAACAGCCAAGATTCATGCAGAATGCAGACACACAAGCTTATGGCAATCATCCAAACCAGCACACTTCCTTTCCTCCCAGTGGACTACTATTGGCCTCAGCTGTACCAATGCCCAAAATCTGTGTTCTGCTGTCCAATACTCCCTAACCCTGCCTCCACCACCAATTTCCTGCTCTCCATATCGGTGAGTATTTTTAGCCTTAAATTAGAAGCATTGGGCCATTAACAAGATCTGGTGCAATGCTTTTTTGTATCCATTAGATGCCCAAGCTAGCAGCGGAGAGAGGAAAGCACTAACAGTAATATCCACCAAAGCCAGGGAACATGGGATCCATAATTCATTCTGCTTAACAGAATATATATAAGCTAATAAAAAGTTGGAGATCTCTCTCATAATGAGAGGAGCAAGGCACATTTTCGCTTATTATTTATCCATCACGGCCTTTATTTATATAGATTATTTATAGATTGCAAAACACAGATATAATTTTTGTAAATGTGCTTTAAAGCCCAGTCGCCAAGTGCCAGGAATGAGCCTTGTTAGGCAAGATTTAAGAATGTGGAGACTTCTGACATTAGAAGGGGAGAGGTTGTTTCTCTGAGGCCATAAATAAAAATAAAATCTGGCATTACGTAAGCTTTTGTCTTAGTGAGGATGTAATGCAACAAGTAATGTGTTTCCCAGACTAAATATACCAGTGAGTGCTCTGTCTGGGCAGAAGAATTTGCATCCATTGTGCAATTTCTATGATAAAGGTATGAAGTTAAACATCCAAGACTGGAGCCGATTTCACCCAATTTCTCAACTTTTGGAAGGAAATCATTTAGGATTTTTTACTCATTTACAGCTGAACTTGAACATGTTCTTTATGCTGAACCATCATCCATTTAGCTATTCAATCCGACAGGTCACGATCAGTCCTTCACTATAATGACTAGATGATCAGCCTAACATTCCTCCCCTCCAGCGGAAACCAATCAAAATCCTCAGAGCCTCCATCAGTTATTACTAGAAAAGGCATGGAATAAGAATGTGAAAACAGCACGTAAAATGCCCTTCTGTGGGATATCAAATGTTTAGAAGTAAAAGGAGCACATGACAAATAGGATTTTATGGTTAACAAGTTTAGGCAAGCCTGCAAAATAAAATGAAGACTTTCTTATGGGTATGTAACATGTGGTTTAATATTACATGAGACAATGAGAGGAAACCTAAAGGGAGACAATTCAGCCCACTCTGGCTTGACTGGATGTGAGGAGGCTCTGTTTTAACGTGGGTCTGCACATGTGCCTCCAGCACTAATCTAATAAGGCTCTTTGCTGCTTAACATGGTTTTTAATGACTGGAAAACACAACGCAGTGAACGAGACAAAGCACTGATGCTTCCTAGGGGAGGCATATACTAACAGATGAGTTTAATACTCACCAAATGAAAACCTCAATCCCTCGTGCCAGAGCAAACAGACCTTTGCGTGTATGTGTGTGGTCAAAACCCTAGCTAATCATAATAGCAGTCCCTTTAGGTTGAAAAGTTTTAAAAGTGTGATATTACATATTTTAATTCAAATAAACTAAAGAAATTTTATAAGATTTCAATCGTCTAGTGAGCTTGGAACTGTTATGATCAATACACTTTAAAAAACGTTCCCCTTCATCTAATAAATTGTAACCTCTTACCCTTATGTAACCTGATGATGTGAAAAACTCGTAATCTATATAAAGCCAAAACTATATTACATGGGAAAATGTAACCACACCTACTGATATATCTTGGCTGAATATGAGGGACTTTTATCCAGTAGGAAATAAAACATATATATGAGTCAGGATTGTCAGTGCTGCCACACAATAGCCTGAAATTTTCAAAAGCCTCAAAATTTTGGCCCATTCAATCATTCATTCATGGACTTGTTCCATAAAGTGAAGAGAATAATCATGTAGATGTCCTTTTCTGTCTGTCTGTCACTTGATTTACTTTTGAGAAATACTGCCTCTTAGTATAACCATTAACCAATAACACTCTGCTATATAACTAAACTTAAAAAGTGTACACATTGACCACATGCTACTGTTTTTCCAAATGTTAAAGGATTAGTCCATTTTAAATGGTAAATAGTACCTTTAACAGACCTATGGCCATCCTAAGCGCTTTACAAGTTTTTGCCTCACATTCACCCATTCATGTCAGCCATGCAAGGCGCCATTCAGCTCGTCGAGAGCAGCTGGGGTTAGGTGTTAAGCTCATTTTCTTAAAAAAAAAAATCCACATAATTTACTCTCCACAATTTCATTAATGCAGTTTAAAATTGCAGTTTCAAAAGACTCTAAACGATCTCAAACAAGACATAAGGGTCTTATCTAGCGAAACAATTGTCATTTTTGGCAAGAAAAATAAAAAAGATGCACTTTTAAACCTCAACTTCTCATCTATCGCCGGTCCTGTGATGCGCTAGCGCGACCTCACGTAATTGCGTAATGACGTCGAAAGGGGAACGTGTTATATATATGAAACGCACAATTGCGGACCATTTTAAACAATAAACTGACACAAAGACATTAATTATTATCACTCGACATACAACAATGTCGGAACGGTCCTCTTTCTCCACAGTTGTAAACACTGGGGCAACGTTTTGATACGTCATCCATGACCTCTTGACGTGATGACGTATTAAGGGCGATTTATAGTCGTGCGTAGGTTCTACGCCGTAGCTACGGCGTAGGCTATCCGTAGCCTGTGCGTAGCCTGATGCGCACCTCACAAAAATTTTAACAGCGCGTCAGATCTACGCGGACCGCAAGCGCTGTGATTGGTCCACCAGAACCCCTCCCATCAGGTTAAAAAAACTGCGTCATATGTATTTCCGTTTGTGACGGTGAAAACAAAGATGAGCCAAGTTGAGGAGTGATTTAACTCAAACTGCATCAAAAGTCACTGTTTATTTACTTCCATCATTGCTGGTCTTCTCAAATTATACAGAACAAGTTGCTGTTTCTTCTTCGTCTGTGGGTTAACTTGATAAGCTTCTTTTCTTTCACGTTTGTGCTGCTACTGTGGTTACACGCGTGGATACTGCCTACCAGCGGTCGCGCGTGTGTTTGCACGTCGACGCGGACGACGACGCAAAAGTATAAATGAAAACCGACGCGGAACCTACGCCGTCGCTGCTACGCCGTAGGACCTACGCACGACTATAACGAGCCCTTTACGTGAGGTCGCGCTGACGCGTCACATGACCGGAGAAAGAAGAGAAGTTGTGGTTTAACAGTGCATATTTTTATTTTTATTGCCAAAAATGACAATCGTTTCGCTAGATAAGACCCTTATGCCTTGTTTGAGATTGTTTAGAGCGCTTTAAAACTGCAATTTTAAACTGCATTAAAATTGTTAAGTATTGGGGTCCATTAAAATCCTGAAACGTTTTCCTCAAAAACATAATTTCTTCTCGAATAAACAAAGAAAGACATCAACATTTTGGATGACATGGTGGTGAGTACATTATCTGGATCTTTTAAGAAAATGGACTAATCCTTTAAGCTGCATTGAGACTAGCAGCGACTTTCTCGCTTTGTGTCCACGTCTCTTTCAATGAGGTCGTCAGGAGGCGTTTCTAAATCTGGTTGTCATAAACAGATGAATACCGTCCACTCCAGTAACTGATGAGAGACGGATGACGTAAACTCCACTGCTTTGCTCTCATTGTTAGTCGTTCCTGAAAGTCGCTTATTATTTGCATCAAGTTAAACTTTTCTCTACTTTGTCGCACGACTGGATCACTGTCACTCGGTGAAAGTCGCCAAGCTTCCATTGAAATCAATGAGATTGTGTTGCTCTGCTACTGCTAGTCTGAATGCAGCTTTACAGCTAAAAGACAAGCTAGCTGGCAAGTATTTCTAAGGCCACATTAATATCTTTTTTCAGCTCACAAGAAAACAAGGAGTATTTCATTTCAGCTTCTCATCAAACGTTTTGTTGAAACATTCATTTTAATCTCTTCATTACCATAATCCCCTGGTAATGGGAACCCTGTTTTAATGGGAAACAATCTTTGGATTCATTTTGTTTTGATCAGCTGTAACATTTCTGTTTTTTTTTTCTCAAAAGAGCCCTGCAGACTTTGTGATTAATTAAGCTTTTTAAGGTTAAAACAGCACTAAAGATCTTTATTCCCACTATTTTGACTTGTTTTATGCCTGGATTTCCTTTATGTTTGTTAAAGAAAAACAAATAAAATTCCTCTCATTACCTTGGCTCAATTTAGTGCTAAGCAGCACACACATATGACTGAATTTGAATAAGATACAAATCCTACAAATAACTCCAGCTAGCATCCAACAAAGTTAACAAGGATAACATTAAAGGTAGAGCAGAAGATTTTCCCGAATTATTTAAAAGAACCGCCCATCCATATTTTTTAAAAAATGCACACGCAACACTCCCGAGAGGGAACGCCTGTTAAACGCGTGCACGAGACAGAGAGAGAGCATGCAGGAGCTCAGTTCTTCTCTTCGCTCTGTTTACAAGTTGCTGTCGGCATGTTTACCGTGTCTGTGCGGTTCGTGATTCGTGCCAGGGCTAGCATCGCTAATCATAGCTTACATCAACTTTGACTAGCACTGATTTTAAATGGATTTCTCCAAATAGCATGACAAAATGTACCTTATCAGTAGAAACTTCGCGTGGGAAGCCCAACCTGTCCTTTTAGCTCACGCCAGCGGCCAGCGTGTGAAATAGTCCCCCATAAACACTCTGGTCTTGTTTCTTTCTTTATAGTCCTTTCTCTTCTTGTCATACAATTCGTAGACACTTTTTCTCTTGCGACCCTCAGACATTTTGAAAAAAAACACAGCGAGAACGCGACCTTCAATGAATGGTTGAAACTGTAGCACAACATACATACACGTGAAAGTGCGCATGTGCAGAAAGCGAACCTAGAGGCGAGCACGTACGACGGTTATACGTCAACATATAATCAGAATGATTGACATCTGGGATGACCAATAACAGAGGTGATCCACCCGGAAAACGAAAATCTTGCGCTATACCTTTAAGTTTAGGTAGTTATGTACATTAAGCTAGTTTTCTTTCAGTAAAGGCTAACTTTTAAAGCACTACGGTGCCTTGTAACCTCTAAATCCCTCTGTACAGATTTGTCACCAATACAAGCCTTTAACCTGAGATAGACTGAACATGCTTTATTCAAGGGGGAAATGCTTTTAGTTTTAACTCATTTACTGAGTATTTGCTTAGTGCTCTAAGCATTATGTTGCTACCACCCAAGAAACAATAGTTTATTTGAAGCAGTCACAAAAGTCAAATAAGACATTATGTAATGCAAATATTTGTGTGCTTGATTAAAATACAAAAAATATATATACATGTAACATGCACATCTTAAAGTCATTAAAGTACTTCTGCTAAACAGTTCAGAAGACAACAGAAGTCAAAAAATTTAAAATGGATGAACAAATTCACATGATGTGAGAAACTTGAACAAATGTATCAAATTAGTCATACATTTTAGCACCACTAGCACATTAGAAACAAACCAAACTTATCAGGGTTCCCACACCTTAGTTAACTTCATATTCAAGGACCTTTCAAGGACTTTCCAGGTCCAATACCCTCAAATTCAAGGACTAAATGTGGGGACACATTTCAATTGAGAGCAAGGTTACATCGTGTTCCTTTTAAGATACATACATTGTTACTGTTCTCTTTCGAGGGAACTCGCGCTGCGTCACTGTGGTGACACTTTGGGGACGCCTACAGGGGAAAGTGCGTTTGAATGTGTATATTAAATTTAACCCATGGTGAGGCTTAACGGCAAAGACAGGGGACGCGGGAGCCAGGAAGTATATTGCTATCTAAAATATTGCCAAAGACAGCGTTAAAGGGACGCAGGACGTATGGCAAGGGAGACGCAGCGTCTCGTTCCCTTCTCAGGGAACAACAGTTACATACGTAACCAGACAGGGCTCGAAATTGCGACCATTTTGGTCGCATATGCGACCGAAATTTAATCTGTGCGACCTTAAAATATATTTGGTAGCATTTGTGCGACTGCCCATTTTGTTGTGACGCGAGTTGATTGTGATCCTGCGTGCTGGCGCTGTCCCAGGTTCAGTGTTCTCTCCAACGATACATAACCAATCAAATTTCACCATTAAGTTCTTGCGTTTAATGAAGACCGCAGATTGGCTAATGTGAGCGTCAGTCATTCCTTGTTGCCGTGAAGCGCGGAAATGTGAAAAGACGAACGCGTCGCGAGCATGACGAGAGCGAGCCGATTACAGCCTGTATTTTTTGACGACGATCCGGATTCAAATTTCCACCACCGGAAAATACTAGTTGACGTTAAACCTTTCAGAGAGAGTGGCTTAAAGATTTCGAGTGTCTCCGCTATCAAAATGTAACTTACTGTGTTTACTGTAAATCCTGTAAAACGGCGTTAATGGCGGAATCAAAACATTTTAAGCGCCAGACGCACCTTGCTTAAACATGGCGAAAGTGCCAAAAACATAAGACGTGTCGTGTCATGACAAATGTGTTTATTATTGATGGAGACACCGACCTCTCTGTCAAAGTGTTTGATGGTGTATGTGCGCATGCGCTGGTGAATGGACATTCGACAAACATCCTTGTGGTTCATGTTGATGTGGAATACGACAATGCTGATGGTATGTTTTTGTTGTATTTTTTAAAACATTGCCTATTTAGTAGTAAAAGCATCCTGGTAATGCAGTTATCAATACCAATATATATTAGCTTTCTATATTAGGGTCACTTTTGTAATGTCACAATTAATCAGTGTTTTACGTGTTTGCTAGATTTTCTATGTAATCTTAATCATGTTACCTGTAATTGTTAAATTATTATTGCTGCTATACTATTTCAACAGCATTTGGGTATTAATTTAGGAATTTATGCAGCAAAAAATAAAATAAAATAAAATAGAAGACCAACTTTTAAATGCTGGCCATAGGATGTGTAAAGCCCGGCGGTGGTGTTTTATTTTTAATAAAATAAATCTATTAACATTTACATTGTAGTTGTGGTGCTTTTTAATTTTTGGATGGATGCGCCTAAATTTTTGCTGGTGCTCCTAACTCTTTAAAGTTGGGAGCATCAGTGCTCCCACATAAAAAAGTTAATTTTGAGCCCTGCCAGAGATGTTTTCATGTGTCAAAAAATCATTTTGGTATGAATTAACATTCTCAAACAGAAGATCTAAGCATTTAAAGTAAACAGTTTAGCATGTGTGCTTAAAATGTCTGGAATAATATGGATTTTTTTCCAGAAAACTTGCATAAAATAGATTCAAGCACTTTCAATGACCTGTATCTATGTATGTATATTTTCAAAAACTTCCCAGGGCCTTACATTTTCCCCCCCAGATTCAAGGACCTGTGGGAACCCTGACTTATGTTTCCACTCTTCCAGCTCACAGTAATAGACACAGGTCTTGTCTAATTACTTACTACAGTGAAAGAGACAGGCGTGTTGGCAGAGGTTTGGGGGCCAAAGGCCTTTAACATCTGGATGTCAGCTTTTATGGAGGCTGAGTATCTATGAACCTGCTACACTGCTGCTGCTGATCGCTACTGAGACCGATCTAAGTGCATGGCATTAAGATATTCTGCATACATACATGACATAAAACACAAGCATAATCCGTCAAAAAGGCATGCTAACAAAGAACGCACTAATTTAATGAACCGACAAAACTAATTTTAGCCTCAGGGCTACACTAATTCTAGGCAATAGGAATTAATAATGCCATGCCCACAGCAGGAAAAATGAACCCTTAATAGGATGCCTCACCAGAGAGATATGCATCACAGGCCAAATGAATTTCATTAAACCATGTGTAGAGGGATTTTAATATAGACCTTTTTGTTTTTTTTTAGTTAAGCACAGGTGATGCTAAATGACCTGTAAAGGTTCTGTTGATTACAGACTAATTTAAGCAGCAAAAATTAATCAGGCTGCTCCATTGCAGTCTGAACTCCAACCGGATGCCGATAAACATCCAGGCCAACATTTGGCCTTTGCATGGACACAGAGCAGCAGTGCAAAATGGTCAATAGTACCACCTCATCATGGCATTTGTGCTTGACATTTAAACAAACATCGGTTGAGATACGGCATACGTCCCTGTGAAGCAGTTGCACAATGTGACATTACTAGTGAAAAATGTCGATACCTAATTTCCATGTGTGCCATAATGGGCATACTAATGCAGGAAAAGGCATTTGAATAAAGGGAAACTGTCACATTAATGCCACAACTGATGACTCCGTGAGTTATGATGAATATGATTTGTATTATGTAGCTGGAAGAGAGAGTCTTCAACATACCCTCATAATGATTATCTCACACAAACAAAGATTCAACAATAAGACATTTTTACTTGCTATAGTAACACTATCACTGGTCCCCAAACAATATTTTTTTCAACAATGTGTTACATATTGTTAAGCCCAGGGTTCCCACACCTTGGTTAACATCAAATTCAAGGACCTTTCAAGGACTTTCCAGGTCCAATACCCTCAAAAATAAAAGGACTAAAAATGTGAAGACACATTTCAAGTGAGAGCAAGGTTACAAAGTGTTACCTTTTAAGATACATTGTTACAGTTCCCTTTCGAGGGAACTCGCACTGCGTCACTGGGGTGATACTTTGGGGACACTTCCATGGGTAAGTGCGTCTGAATGTGTATATCAAATTTAACCAATGGTGAGGCTTAACGACAAAGACATCGACGCAAGAGCCAGGAAGTATATCGCTATCTGAAATATTGCCAAAGACGGCATTACAGGGACGCAGGAAGTATGGCAAGGGAGACACAGCGTCTCGTTCCCTTCTCAGGGAACAACAGTTACATACGTAACCCGAGACGTTTTCACGTGTCCAACACAACTATGCAAAAAAGCATTTTGGTATGAAACAACATTCACATATAGAAGATATAAGCATTTAAAGCGAACAGTTTAGCACGTGTGCTTAAAAGCCTAGAAATTTTATGATATTATCCTACAATACACAGGGAATAATATGGATTTTTTGCATAAAATAGATTCAAGCACTTTCACTGACCTGTATCTTTTTATGTATATTTTCAAAAACTTTCAAGGGCCTTGAATTATTTCCCCCAGATTCACAAACTTTCAAGGATTTCAAGGCCCTGTGAGAACCCTGTAAGCCCTTTACACACACAGTGTGGGGAATAACTAAGAAAAGATACATGAGGGCAAAAGCTAAACATACAAAAGCACCTCAGAAATCCCAAAATGCACTGTATAAAAATGTGCTGCAGTGAGTTTTTAAGAGAATATCATAGCGGTGCACTGAATGAGCTAAGCTAGGAGTGTGACGTGTTGGTTTATCCATGTGTGTCTGTTTGTAATGCCATACGGCAGCAGGCCTGGGTGAGGTCTAGCAGAAAGATGAAGTGCTGGGAGGGAGATTAATGTCTCCAGGCTCCGCAGTTCATCATCTCAGGAGTCCGTCTGGAAGTACTGGTCAGGCTAAACGCTATTCCAGACTCCAGCAATACTCCACAGTCAAGGTCACAGAAAACAGGAGTAAAGATGAAAGCTAAACAAAGCAGTAAAATCGAACCAGACTGGAACAAGGGCAACAATGTACACAAACACAAATATTGACAATTAATTCGGTGAACTGGATTAATGGATTAAGGTTTAAATACAAAAAGACAAGAAATGTTAAGGTTATAATGTGAAAGTTAAAGAGCTTGTTCTAAATGCTGGTTTGTTTCACTTTGACAGAAAACTGTGTCTGGACAGTCACAGAGCAAGTAAAAGGTCAAAGTCAAATGTTCCACCTAAAAAAAATTGTTTTTGCCTAAAATAGCTGTATTTCCTAAAAGCTATTTGCACAGAAACACATATAAGGGCTGTTACCATTGAGAGCAAATTAGATGGCTTATTATAGCTTACATTCAGCATTTCAAAAATTTGCATTTCCGTCAACCAATCAAACTATTTTCCACTCCAGACATGAATGAACAGCATCATTGTGTTTTATCTCTGACTCTGTAACTGTAGTGATGCCGTAGTACTGTAATTCAGGTTCCAACCCTGATCCGCCCATCCTTAATGGAAAAATGGATCCCTGTCCTGCTATTCTGACACTATAAGTGGGTGTCACATAAAGCTCCCTTTCACAACAAGAGCTGATTATTATCCACATAAAAATAAAACGTCAAGAAACAGAAAACACGGTTGAGTGACACAACAAAGACAACCTAATCCTGTAAAATGAAAACAGATCTTCCTCGGCACACAAAATCTTTATGGGGAAAAGATTGGTGTGTACTGCCAAAGATGTTACATAGTACTGCAGAAACACTAGGAATATACTCCACTGGGTGCTATCCAGTGATAATAAAAGGAGGGAAATAAAATGTTTTTGTTCTCACTAGGAGAAATACACTAGCTCTAAATCTTTACCCTCCCAAATGAGTGTTTTCTGTCCAAAACAAAATCTTTATAATTTTGTCATAAAAGAAGGCACAAACTATTTGGTGCTGCAGTTTCTGAATAATGAATGTCTAACTTAGTGATTCTGCAGTGAACCTCCCCAACAAAAGGCAAATTGCGATACAGGACACAAAAACTAGTATGAAAAATGCAGAAGTGCTACGAAAAACTATTTTAAGCTGTTGCACCTGCATGCATTTGGCTTGCATAACATGGCACCTACGTTAGTCAAATGCAACAGGGTATTTTTAAAAATCTAAAAATATTTTGTGTAAATTTCAGTAATCTTAATATACAAATATTTTGCTTCATGTGTAGCCTGAAAAAACCCAGACAACTTCCGGCAAATTTAGATATGCTCTGCACTGGCAAAAAGGCCATTCAAGCCCATTTCTAATGCAGAGAAATCGCGGCACCAATCAGAACCATTGGGGTGGGCTTTACACAAACCAGATCCGGCAAAAGTCTGATATAGCTCTGCATACATCATCTCCATTATCGCTGTGGTTGGTTTTAGCTCTATCCAATTGGACAGAGAGGCATTTAAGAGATGTCCGTTGGTGACGCCCCTTTGGAAATGATTTGTCTATGAAGCTTTGCCAGACCATAACTCAGTTACTACTGAGAATGGTATGGTTTTAACCAGGCTACTTCATGTGTAAATTTTTTATAAATGAAAAACTTAGATGACCTACTACAATTGCTTTAATGTGCAGCACAGAATAGACTGCACAGGAAACTAGCACAATTCAAACTGTGTATGTCAAGTAAGCAAGCGTTTAAAAATAGTAGGCAGTATACTCTTGTGCATTATGTATCAAATACTAGTGCTGTTAATGCAAATGGGGCGACAGTGGCTCAGTGGTTCATGTAGGTTGTCTACAAACCGGAAGATTGGTGGTTTAATCCCCAACTCCACCTGACCAGGTGTCAAGGTGTCCTTGAGCAAGACACCTAACCCCAGCTGCTCCCGACAAGCTGGATGGCGCCTTGCATGGCTGACACCGCCGTCGGTGTATGAATGAGTCAGTGAATGGGTGAATTTGAGCCAAAACTTGTAAAGCGCTTTGGACGGCCATTGACCTGTTAAAAGGGCTATATAAATGCAGTCAATTTATAATTTACCAAATAAATTTATTCATTAGCTATACATTATTTATCTCATCTTCAAATGTGAGATTGTTTAAATTACACAGCAAAATGAGTAAACGTTTAAGCAAGATTATAATGGGATACATAAGGGAAATCAGAGATGTGTGGTATGCTTAACTGATGTTAATACTCTGCAAGAATGCACGGTAGACATGATCCTACTGCTTGGAAATCTGACAAAATTGAGAGAACAAGAGAGAGATAGAAAGTTTCAGATCTAAGCCTGAACTACAATAAATCCCACAGGCTACAAAAAAGTTATTATGACAGATTCAACCAGAAGAGAAGGTAGAGAAAACCCTGCAGACACAATAGTGTCCAGTTTTTGAGAACATACTTTATCTTGGAGCTCCCTAGTTCCTCAGGGGTGGGGATGGGTGTGTTTTAAACTCTCTGTTCGTCTTCCAGATGTTTCTTGTTGTCTAGATGAGGGAAGGGAGGAGAGGTTATACAACTCCTTAAATAACCTCCTACTCTGTGAGTGCAGAGAAAAGCCGGAAGACCAGAGACCTGAGGAAGTCTGCAGGGGCAGACCCTGCCTCCTGATTTGTGCTTTTTGTTTATTAGTCAACCAATGACATGCTTAAGGAAAACCCCTTCCCTAAAGAGATGATTGTTGAGGAAGGGTCAGTTTGATTCGGATGAAGAACGGCACTAAAAGCTTCCTCCTCAATCAGATCTTCACCAGCTCTACTGTTTTGTTGTTGTTGTTTTTCAACTAAGTCGCTTCCTGTAGGATTCGCAATTGTTTCAGCTCTAATCCCTTTACACCTGATCGGTTTCATTACAACCCAGCCTTATTGCTGCCACATTTCTCAACTTTTCTCCTCTTTAATGGAAACAGCCTCTCCATAATCATACCCGCTGTTACAATGTCTTCTTCCAGCACCCAGGAAATTGCTTTTGCAGGTGCTATCCATCAAGATTGGACACCTGAACAACACGAGGAAATTTTAAACTTCTGTGTTTCCTCACTTCTATCATTTATTCATTCTTTTATTTATTATGCATTTATCGCCAACCACTGTAAAACGATAGACATCAGCACTGGACAAGTGTGACTAAACACAATGTGTGCTGAATGGTTTAGTAAGGTGCTTGCTTTATTTGTCTACAGGAAATCTAATTTCCGAGTGAAATGAACACAGTGCCTTACATGGACGCTGCACATAATTACATGATCAGATAACCCATCGTGCACTTTGGAAAGAGGTTATTATCTCGCTGCAGGATGTGTGGCCCTTTCTGGGAGAAAAAAATGTAACGTAGACACCAGCGTGTGTCATTATAGTTTGAAAACAGCATGTTGAGGACCATCTCTTACTATTAGCATCTGTAGAGGCTAATTCAGTCACTTGTAAACTGTGCACTGCACTATTCTTTTTGCTTATAAAGAAATCTGCAGACACCACTGTAAACACCCCCACAAAAAACAAACAAAGTAGTAGACACTGATCTGGAAATCTTACCACAAAATAAAGCAAAGCATTCATAATGTACAGTCTGTGATTTTACAAACCAACAAACCAGAAGAAGGCAATAAAATTATGAGCATGTGTCATCAAAAGCATGCTTGCATCAGTCAAATGACAGATTGTAAACAAAATAAAAACATTTTCCAAAATCCTTTACTTTACAATATACAACTTGTCTGTCGGTTTGCATCTAACAGTTTTTCCTAGCAGCTGCCTCTGCACAGAAACCTGGGCACATTTGCTTACTGACACACAGAAGACTGACAGCAGAGATGAAAATCATCTTGTATTTCCATATTTATAATCAAACAGATGGTGAGATGCAACAAACTTTTAGTTCCTGATCCAGCAATGTTCCATTCAAGCTTTGTTTCCCATGGTCACTATCCATAACCAAGTGAAAACTTTGATCATTAAAGGGAGAGCTTTTACCACTGCTATGCTTTATTGCATTGCCGCTGGTTATAGTACAGTGTAAATAACAAGCTACAAATGAGTGACATCCTAATTGGTTGAGACAGGAAATCTTTTGGATCTATAACTGAAAAGAACCAATGCAACTTAAATGAGGCTCGGTGGAGTGCGTCGACTGACGCCACAAATGTTTGTACAGAAACTGTCATGTGACACAGAGGTAGTGATTAACGCGATGTGCAAACATCTATTTGTGGTGGTCAATTTTAAATTGTGGTGGACTGAGAAATAAATGAATGTATGGGAATGTACAACGACGCTGTCACTAGTATGATGTCACAGCAGTAGGCAGGGCAAATAAAATGACACGCCTATAATCCCTCCCACTCCAAAGTGTTACTTAACTCGATGAAAAAGCTAACCAAGCCAAAAGGTGTGTTCGACATCGGCTGTGGCTGGATGTAACCGATCGGCGAGATTAGCCGCGTGCAGGCGGGGAGGAGCTGAAGACGGAGACGTGAAGTCGGACGCGCTGTGGTTCCCGTAGTTTGCTGCATTTACGTCAGGCATGGCTGATCACGTGCCGTTTGCTTGCTTTATCGCATTAAACATGATTTGTAAGATGTAAACTACATAAAAAGTGAATTATACTGTTTTGAATGTCCGTGTATGAGCATGAGTGGAACTGAAGAGGCTTACAGCATCTGTTATTACAAGAATTAAGTTCAACATAAGCATTAATTATTTAAATAGCAATGTAGTGGGGTCTACGTTTTTTATCCATTTTATTTTGATGAAGATGACACAATATAACATCGCGACTACATGAAAATAGCTTTAACTGTTATAAAAATACAGATTTGTGAGCATTTGTGGAACTGAGGGCGTGAAAATAAACACGAAATACCGACCAATCGTGACCAATCCGACCAATCGTGAAACAGCTGTGTCGTCATTACAGCCCGTGCAGCTCCTCTTCGCGAACTGCGCTGGCTAACTCAGGCGGCTGATCTCGAACCGCTCTCGCGGTACTTAAAAACCATATGACACAGTCACGTGACTGCAGCGCCAGCTTAAAGTGTATGTTGCAGGTTAACCACCACTGTCGATTAATGGGTACATAAATCACTCAAGATATGTGTATAATTTTTAAAATGTCTCAAAAATGGTCTTTAAGACCACTTTTTTTACGTTTTTGGTATTAACGGTTTTTTTAACGCAATTCTGCGATGACGTCACGTTGGGGAGAAGTGGAGAAAGACTCAGCCAGAGCCATAGAGATAGATGAGACATTTATTGCTGTTTAATACTTACGTATATAATTTGGAAATCATATATACATCGTAGGAAATATATAATGTGTTATACTGCAAAGTTACCTTGCTAATTATTATTTATGATATATGTGGAGATAAATAAAACTTCGCAAATCTGCTGATTTGATCCATTCATGTCCCGACCACCAGGCTAGAGATTTTTAAACATCCTTAATCCACACTTACTAGTCTATCAAATAATATCTCAAATATATTGTTTTGTGAAATAAAAGGATGCTTTGTTATAATGTTTATGCGATTATAACGAATCACACGATCATTTTATACGCAGCAGCAGTCAGCAGCTGCAGCAGCACACTCGGATCCGACCGCATACATACTGTAATAAACAGGCGTTCGGCGGCTTTTTACATCACGACAGGCTATGCCATTTGAGGATGAACCGCTCATTGATCACCGTATTTTTATAAATCCTGTACATGTTTGGACCTGCCGAACAGGTTGAGCACTTTTATATACTTTATTGAGCAGAGAGGCTGCCTGCACAGTTTGACCAGCGGGCTGCGGGAACCGGCGCACATCACGCCGCCAGACGGTGTTGCTAATATAACTCGAAATGTATAACTATTATCAGATCGGCACGTGAAAGTCCCGATTCTCTCGATTGCCATTCCGCTACTGGCTGTAAGAAAGTGAGTGCGTTTGGGTCGCTGGTCCCCGCGAACAGACGTGACGTGCTTCACTCACCTTCCAGGATTAGAGACATGCTGCCAAAACCGTTTGTGCTGAAGATCGCATAAAGTTACACCCATTTCAGGCAGGATCATGGACCCCCTCAAGCCAGCATGCACGAGTATGTTAATTGTTTGTTTACTTTCTACACAAAGATATGCTAACCTTATGCTATCTGGCTGTCTGCCTATCTCTCTATACTAGCCTATCCATCTGTCTGTCTGTCTATCTATCTGTCTATCTATCTTATCCATCTATCTATCTATCTATGTATCTATCTATCTATCTATGTATGTATGTATGTATTTATCTATTATCTGCGCTATCAGAACTGTACTTTACTCGTCTTTCTATAGTCATTCTCAATGCTCTCAAGGCGGCTTTGGTCAATTCTCTCCCCAGCGTGACGTCATACAGTGCGTTGTGAGGGAAAGGAGAATCATTGCAAATTGCTGTACTTTTTCATACTTTTTCGGGTTTTGTGATACCCAACAACATAAAATACAATGGATAACAGTTTAAATGTTTATTATCAACAAGCAAATTGCACAAATTCGTTGAAAAATTTTACCTGCAAAACGCCCTTTAAGTCGGACAGAATTACTAACCGGAATGCACTGCTTCAAGTCAGCCGCCGATCGGTCTGCGCAGCGCCGCATGAAGTAGAACACACCTAAAGTGAGTTGGGCTGACCTGACCCAAACCAAACCAAGGGGTACTATGCCATGGAAAATCGCCATTAACATTACGTGGCAATTTTAACATGCTATACTAAATTATCTGTGGGTTTTATCTAAAACTTCACATATGTACTCTGGGGACACCAAAGATTTATTTTACATCTTGTATTTTACAATCTTGTGAAATGTCACCTTTAACACATGTTATATAATGATTGGTTTAACCTGCACTTGACAGATATGACAGATATGTAACAGCTTGCTAAAGTGCACATAAACATAAATGAGGAGCTGTATATGATTACTTATCCATTGAAATATAATTTAAATATTGCAAATACTGTAATGGCAGAAGCCTCTGTCATGTTCCTGTTGACTACACAGGCATAAATATTTGCAGCCTGGGATGTAACATTTCATTTCACACACAATTTCACACATTCAAACCAATAGATTTTACATTTAAGAAACAGAAGTGATCTTGATTTGACGTGAGTATTTCTCTTGTATACAGCTCCATACAAAAACCATCAGCCTGAAACCCTTTTCAAATAGCCACAGGACATGATACAAAAGAAAGTTCTATTTTGATCTCAGGTTAAAAACAGATCCTGAGTCTACTTACAAGGAAGCAACAACGGAAAGAGTGCAAACGATACCCAACTTCCTGTTTGCATGATTAACGACCAAGCCAGCCAGGAATAAGATCAATAAATGGCAGACATTTACAGGACTCTCTAATGTTGCAATCCTACCTCAGTTCCCTTCCTCCTATTCCCAAGCCATTTATGAGATATAATCAATTCTGGTCAGTAATGGGATATTGGTAAGCTTTGTGTTGGTGGGGAAAATCAGTGCGTTCCAAAATGTTTCAGACCAGGCATTGCAAAAGAGCTGGGTCCCAAGAGACAATTGTATCTCTCACACTGTTTGTAGAGATAGCAGAAAATATTAAGAAGCTTATCAACATATCCATTGAGGGGCTGGCATGAAGAAGCATGTTTGGAAAAGAAGGGGATGACTGTTTGCTTCATTTCTATACGTCCTACTGATGCTAATCGCATCCACCCCAGTCAGAAGCTACAATCAATCCATAGAAAAAATACTGCAGAAGACTGCATCAAAAAAGCAAAGCCCGCCAAGAAAGAAGCGTGGGAGTGTGAAAAAGACTGCTTTTTGAATAGAGACAACTACATTTTCTGTAAATCTTAAACAACCCGAGGCAGGAATCATGCTCAGCCTCAGTGCTTCAGACTATACGAGATGACAAGAAAACACAACTTAAATGTTGACTAAAGTCTATGACAAAAGATCAGAAAGGAGTGTATGATATATTAAGATGTTGTTTGTCAAAATGAGAGGCAGCCATCTGTTGGTTCTGCTTAACAGCCATTAACCTCCTATGGTAGCTGTGTGCCTGTTCTCAAAAAGTCAGGTTTCATTCCCTGGCTCATCTGTGTTAATATTCCACAACAAACTACACACAGATGGAGTCTCATTTACGAACATAAGCTCCATGTGTGGGTTGATCTTTACTTCATGTCTTTTTTTCTAAGAGAATGTCACTTGCGATGTAACTCGCATTTCTAAACCCTGCAGGAACTCCGTGTTCTGCTGGATGTGTTCAGCGTAAAGGCCAATGATCATAGGTGGACGTTAAAATGAGGAGTTTAGGCTCATGTCGCAGCCGTAAAAATAACAGTGATAATATTCCTCAATTATCTTTTCCCTTCCCTGGGCCCCACTTTTATAGCTATTAATAAGAGTTACTTTTAAGTCACTGCTGTTATGTACAGCATTATGGGATTATATTATGGCAATAGCTCAGCCAGTCCAAACCAAACAAAAAATAAATACATTTTGTGCAAACATGCCGATGATTTCATGCTGTGCTTCTTAAAATCCAACTGGGTGAATAATGAATAACTATATACAAATTTACAATGTCTTGAGTCTCTCGACATACTTGCCTATTAAAGAATAGCAACTTGGCCTACCAGTGCTACCGTTGCAATGATATCTTCTCATGAGCTTCTGCGTCATGAAATCAATTTGTCAAGGGTAAAATCTTAAGCTTTTGAAGTTATTCCCTCATACTAGTCTGGGTTAATAAATATGTCAAGTAGGAACAAACAAAAAATTGTCCACCATAAAAATTTTGGATTTTTAGGCAAAAGTGACAACACTACTTGAACATATAACAGAAGCATATTATGAGAAAAAAAATAAGACAACTTGGATTGAATTAGGGATGCAACGATAGGATTATTTTGGGCCGATACCGATTTAAACAGACAACTTCTGGCCAATACCGATGCCGATATTAAACACTTTATCTAATTAACACTCAACTGACCAACATAATAAGAGAGGCACAAATTAAGCTAAAACAAATATAATAAGACAGCATGACAACCTTCAAAGGTGATTTTTGCTATTCAGCATTTATTTTATTAACAACATTAACAATTTTTTTACATATAATGGATTTCTTTATGCAGTTAATTAATAAACAATCGGTATCGGCCTTTCTCGTGCTATTGCCGATATGCCGATGGTTTCAGATTTCAAAAATCGCCCGATAAATATCGGCGGCCGATACATCGGTGCATCACAAGATTGAATCATATTTAAACTGCTGAAAATGTGCTTTTTAAGGTTTCATTTTATTAAAACAATATTTTAAAAGTCACAGCAATTAAAAACATCAATATATT
Source organism: Misgurnus anguillicaudatus (assembly GCF_027580225.2). Taxonomy (NCBI): domain Eukaryota; kingdom Metazoa; phylum Chordata; class Actinopteri; order Cypriniformes; family Cobitidae; genus Misgurnus; species Misgurnus anguillicaudatus. Next base: position 23,594,410 of record NC_073345.2, read on the forward strand.
TTTAAGAATAATAAATATTATAGTTACTCAAAACAACTATTTCAATGCTTCATTTGTCTGCAAATATGCACTTTCAAGTACATTGTATTAATTGAGTACCATCCCCTCTCCTCCCCTCTTAAATCTCATTCACTTTCTCTTACACAGCTGATCACCAGGAAGTGTCCCTAACAAGCTCTATTGATGAAATTACCTGCAGCCAGCTGCCAGGGGTCAAAGATCACAAAAAGGTTATGTGTATAGATTAAATTAACTCTGTGTGGGGAGAAAGGCTTCCCTCATATCCCGCCCACCTCTTAACTTTAGATCTGAATCTGGCACTGCTGAAAACTAACTCCCAAATCTCAAGAGTGAGTCAAATAAAAGTCCCTCTCCAAATGTTGCCCTAGGCACTTACGGACCACAGAAAGTGGTAATGCTGCAGAAAGCACAAAGGGGGCACTTGTGAGCACCCACTAAAAGGGCATGGATTTCATAGACTTTACAGACATGAACATGCCACAGTCATTTTGCATATCTGCTGAGCTGCGAGTACGCATGTAAATTGCAGTCATATATTATTGTGATTCAATAGTAAAAAAAAATGCCTAATAGTAATCTAACAGTGCATTCCTCAGTTAATCTTGACAGGCTGATGGCCCTTCCATCATTAATTTTAAAGCCTCAAACCAGCCATTGTAACATCTTTATTCACTTATGTCTCAGACAGTTTATTCATCAAAACCCTCATTCTCTGTTGTGAATGAATGTTTAATGCGCTGATGGTGTCTGCTATAGTATTTTGTCTTTGTGTTGCTCTATCAGCTCGTTTAAATAGCATCACTCAAATAGACAATGAAAAAGACCCGAATTCAGCACAAAGAGAACTTCAACTTGATACCAGAGGCCAGGAAGTGTGGTCAGTGTCTGAAAACAAAAGTAAGATTGTGCCAAGGGGAGAGAGAGAGATAAAGGGAGAGAAAGAGAGAGAGAAAGAAAAAAGGGAGAGAAAGGGGGATGGTTATGGGTAATAAATCAGAACGCAATCTCAAAGATGAAACCCATTATCCATGCTGAAAAATAGAAACATTATGAGAATGAATGTATCCAAAAAACATTCTCCAAAACAGTGTAAAAATGAATTGGCTGTTAAAGGCAAATAGGGAGTGTAATAAAATACATAAGGGCAGTATTGAGCAATGACTCGGCTCTCTCGTTCTCTCTGCTCTGTGTACGTGCTGTAGACAGACAGCATTTTCTAGGAGGAAACAACAGACATGGTGAACTCCCTTAAGCCATGTCGAGAGAGGGGGCAGACATTACTGTTAAGACTCAAGTCTCAAGACACATGTCCAGAGCTGAGTCAGAGGTGGTGAAAGCACACAGGTATTACATACATACACATACAGTAGACACATTCAAAGAAGGCAAAAATATTTAAAGGGATAGTTCACCCAAAAATGAAAATTCTGTCATTATTTACTCCCCCTTATGTTGTTCTAAACCTGTCTGAGTTTCTTTAATTTGTTGACCACAAAAGAAGATATTTTGAGAAATTATGGTAATCACATTTGGTTGACAGTACCCATTGAATTCTATAGTATTTGTTTTTCCCACTGTGGAAGTCAGTGCGCTTACTTTCCAATATTTCAACTTTTCAGAATGTCCTGTCGAAAGCCCATTGGAAAGAAGAAGGGAAAACGGTGCGGCCGCGTTTTAGACGCGAAATTGAAGTCTGTGTTTGAGCCCAGATTTAAAGGATTAGTCTATTTTGTTAAAGATCCAGATGGTTTGCTCACCACCGTGTCATCCAGGGTGTTGATGTCTTTCTTTGTTCAGTCGAGAATAATTTTTTTTTGGGCTAAACGTTTCAGGATTTTTCTCGTTTTGATGGACTTTGGTGGACCCCAACACTTAACAGTTTTAATGCAGTTTAAAATTGCAGTTTCAACAGAGTTTCAAAGGACTCTAAACAATCTCAAACGAGGCACAAAGGGGGTCGCACACTGGCTGCGCAGCTCAGCGTCGCGCCGAGTCGCGTCTAGGACAACAAGGAGGTATTGTAAACCGGAAGTGCACATTAAATAGCACGAACTTCGTCAGATAGCGTCTATTTCAAAATGCAAAATATACGTTAGCAGCCAATGTTAATCTTTAATGATTTGGGACAAATATGATGTTATTTAATGTTAAACTATGTGAGTGGCGCGACAGGGATTTGCGCAACTTCCTGAGTCAAAGCTGGGTGGCGCGGACAGGCGCGGCCGGTGTGCAATTCCCTTAAGGGTCTTATCTAGCGAAACGATTGTCATTTTTCACTAGAAAAAAAAAATATATGCACTTGGTCACGAGTTACATATATGAAACGCACATTTGCGGACCATTTTAAACAATAAACAGACACAAAGACATTAATTATTATCATTCCACATACAACAACGTCTGAACGGTCCTCTTTCTCCACACTTGTAAACACTGGGCCGTAGTCATCCGTGACCTCTTGACGTGATGACATATTGCGTGAGGTCGCGCTGGCGCATCGCAGGACTGGAGATAGACAACAAGTTGTGGTTTAAAAGTGCATTTTTTTCTTGTCAAAAATGACAATCGTTTCGCTAGATAAGACCCTTATGCCTCGTTTGAGATCGTTTACAGTCCTTTGAAACTCCGTAGAAAAAAAGTGTTGAGTTAAGTGTTAGGGTCCATTAAAGTCCATTAAAAAAACAAAATTTCTTCTAGACTGAACAAAGAAAGACATCAACATTTTGGATGACATGGTGGTAAGTAAATTATTTGGATTTTTTTTAAGAAAATGGACTAATCCTTTAAAAATAGCAAGTCTACATTAAAAAGCAAAAGACGGACTAGATGCAAGCTCCACGAAAGGTGCAAATAACCACTTAATATATGATTGTTAACAACTTCATTACACAAAGTTACTGTATGGCATTTAAAGAAAAATGTGGAGGCAAATGAAGTACTTTTTTATGGTGCTTTCGAACTTGACAGACATGTTCACTGTAAATCTTCATTAAATAGAAACTGACATCTATTGTAAAAGAAGAAAGATGAAAGTGGAGGAGCACTCTCAGCTTTAGTAGCTTTGACTTTCCTTTTACTTCTTTTAAATAATGACAGAAGGAATGTGTATTTTTTTGGGCTAATTCTTTAAAAATATCTCAGACTAATTCTGAAGTAATTCAGAATTAACTTGTCATTGAAAAAACACAATTTGAGGAATACTTGTTTCATGGAAGGAGCAGAAAATCTCTGGCATTCCTTTAGAGATAACACATTCACAGGCATGTGACGTAACTTATTATTTACTGAATGAAAATCATGTCCCAGGCTGACACTAACAGTACTGATCCTTGGGTTTTACTCCAGCATGACTTGTATGAATGTATTTGTTATTGTAACATTAATTTCCTTATCATAGGCATTTGTTAATTTTTTAAGGAAACAATAATGCCTCAGGCTATGCTTCTCAGACTGTCGGTAAAATAATAGGTACTTATGGGCGACAGTCAGTCTCATACACAATAATATGATTTTCAAATGAGTATTGAACTAAAATATGCATAAAAGTTCAACTGGTCAGTGAGGAACAGGTGAGGCATGCAGAACAGCAGAAGCTTCAGCATCGATGAACATCTACAACAAACAGCCCCCATAATCACTTCACACTGATTTAATGGCGGTAGTAAATTAACAACCACTATGTATGAAAGCACACTGTGACCTTTCCTGTATATAAATCACAGCCTCCATTGTGCTGCCAGGTCTCTCATTCGCCCAATTTGTCACAATCGTATACCACACAATAAGCGCGGCAAGCTGTGGAAGCTACTGTTGTAGGGGATCAAAGGTCCTTACTACTGACTCAATGTAAGCACTGGGTAAAATGCTGAGTAAAGCAAAGCTATAAAGTATGATAACATTATCTGTACATCTATAAATCGGTCAAAAGAGCAAGGACTATCTTTGCATTTCAAGCTTCAGCTTGGTACATATTTTTAGGTAGACAAAAACTTCCACATAGCATTTTTATAAATCACATGACAAAATTAATTGTTTATGGATAGGAAACCTAAATCAGCAATGATGAGACATGCAGAAAGGTGAACAGGCACCGTAGGATGCAGTGATGGATGCTCACAATCTGTCAAAACTATCATGTTTTAATGTTCATATACACGTACAATACAATAGTACGCTTCTTACATCACATTTACTGGTAAGAACTGCCTTTGCCACACATTCCTTCACAAAGATTACTGGCTGAAACCCACATTCCTGAAATCCATGAAGAACTTGTTTCTTTTCCTGGTTTGTGTTTACATAGCTACGAGCATTGGCCTACCTCTACTATTCACCTTTGGACCCAACACTTCTTCAAAACTCAGCAATATTTTTCAATATACATCAACTAAGCACCATGCAATATACAACGCTTCAATAGATTAATGCTCAGCTCCACATTCAACATGAAGTTGGTAATATCGAAATCTGACTTCCCATGGGATAATGACTCCCCTGTTTATCCCTAATGTGGTTAGGATTGGGATTGGTCTTTAGAAACAGGGACTAGTGAGGTAGCAGCCTCCCAAGTGGATGAACCAATCAGTAGTAGATGTGTAAAAAAAATCATGGGGGACTATTTTTTGGTACACTGCCAGAATGGTTTAAATCATATTGATGATCCGTTCCATTAATGTAAAACACCTCAAAAAAGATCATTCAGATTGAAGCCACATTACCTCTTTGTAAATTTTATCCCGTTAATGTAACAGGGCTCAACATAAAGGATTGCCCGGTGGCCCAGGGCCAGCGTGAGAGACGCTCGGGCCAGTAAACAGAATTTTCTTTGTCTTTAGTCACTAAAATATATTTTCTGCATGTGGCCGTTTGTCTGTTTGTATTCATATGCAATGTTACCATCGAGACCCATTTTAAGCACCGTGAACGTTAACTTCTCAGCAATGTCATGAGGTTTTTCTACTACCTTATTGGTTGTTGTGGCTCTGTTGCGTGTGTTGCGTATTATGTCAGCTGGTAGAGCAAACAGACGTTAAAGGACAACATCACTGTTTTTTAATATTTTACTGTTCTTACCTCAACTTAGACAAATTAATACATACATGTCTTTTTTTCAATGCATCCACTTAAGTCTTTGTACAGCGTGTCGTGAATGTGTTAGCATTTAGCCTAGCCCCATTAATTCCATAGGATCCAAACAGGGATGAATTTAGAAGCCACCAAACACTATCATGTTTTCCCTATTTAAAGACCGTTACATGAGTAGTTACACAAGTAAGTATGGTGGCACAAAATAAAACGTTAAAAAATTAGAACTATATTCGACCTTGGTGCGCAGTAACATCATCACTCCTGATTACTCCCCCCCTCGCTCAAACTTCCATCAAGAGGTCGAAGTGCTGCAAACTAAGTGCTCTTCCGCCATGCAATACAGCTCTCATTTTTATCCACGGTGAAAACGGTGGTGTTTTCCTTTTAGACGGCGATGCCCTCTAATTATGAGGCCAAACCAAAACTTATTTTTTTACATCTTGTAAGCTGACATTTACTTGGGTAAAACATGATGAAAGAAATGATGCGATCTTTTGCAGTTTGCCGTTAGTGAAAAGTTTAGCAGGACAAGTGAAAACCTTAACCAAAAAATCCTTTGCGTTGAGCCCTGTGTAACTATAAACCACATCATAAGGATGAGTACAGATTACTTGCATACAAATAATCGATATAGACAAAGGAACAGTATGTAGGATTGTGGCCAAAACTGGTATTGCAATCACAAAACTTGTGGTTAAACCTGGTACTGCAATCACAAAATGGTGGCCGATACACAACATGACAACATAAACACCAGTTGAGGGCTGCAACTCCACTTTTTAAATGACAATATCCTGGCCAGACCACTGTTGTGAGTGATGTAAGTATTTGAAGTGAAAATAATTTCTTAATGTCTAGTGACATATAAGAGCCATTTTATGATAAATTGATATACATTTCTTACATACTGTTCCTTTAAATCAAACTAACTGCGATGGCGCAAACGCGCGCGTAATGCTCTACAGTGACCCCTATTGGTAAGAATCAAAGTGACCACTTTTATGGGAAACATTGACAAGTCCCGTCAAACACCCCTGTGACAAGCTTCCGCCCCCTCAAACACATCCTACGTAAATGCATCTGTCCGTTCTGTTCATTCATTCATTCATTCACAACCATCCAAAAAGCAACTCTCTCTATTGTCACCCATCATGTGACTACTGCCTGGCAAGCATTAAAATACAAACCTGATTCTGAATACTGGATATTAATCTATATGCAGTGGACAGGGAAGTTACCTGTGACATCTGAGGCCTGAAGTTGATTTGCTTTAGGTCCACGGATCCAGGGGACAGGTTGTGCAGCATCTGGCATAAGAGCACCCCATCTCTTAGCGCCTGGGCTAGGTCGAATACCACAGCTGAGGGCCAAACGACCCGGTGGTTAGGGGGCAAAACCTTGCAGTCTATTAACCAGCGCCCGCACTGCCTCCACTCCTCCATTTCGACAGAGATGAAACCGAATAATGGCAAATAAACTAGAAAACTGGCAGCCAGTAACAGACGTGCCAATGTAAAAACTATCAGTGAAGTGAAATTATCACAATTCCCCTCAGCAGTCCAAAGGGCACTTAGCTGTCTGATGTGGATTATATGAGAATATTTCCGCAATAATAAACTTTTCTTAATTCCAGGTTAAATCCCGCTGGTTTAAGATCTAAAGAACTGCATCTGTTTTAAGAGCGTCTGTGTGTCTGTGTGACGAAATATGAACCAACACTGAAGAAAACATTACTGAAATATCATCTCTAGGTGCAAAATGACATTTGGATGCGATTTCCCCTCAGAGATTCAGTTCAGTTTCCTCTTCTTCATCATGGACTGATATATTTGGCTGTGCAAACGCGTCCTGTCACAGCAAAAAACTGACCCTCTCGGAAGTAAATCAGATATTTCTCTGTACAAAAAATACCGAAATGACTTCAAAACAGCTGCTAAACACGACCCCAGGCGGTTTGTTGAAGTTACAGGGTCCAACTGAAGAATAAGTCCATGTTTTGTTTTCTTGAGGTATCTCCTATTAAGCGCTCGCGCACCGGGCGGGATGCGTTCAAAATAACGACCTCTCAAACTCTGAAATCATCCGCAGACGGCCAAACTTGTTTTAAAAGTTCTTAAGCGAAACGTAACAACGCTCTGTGAAACACAGTATCTTTCCCCGCACAAACTCTGGTAGGTTTAACGCGAAAACTGTTGTTTTCTCCGTTCCTGTCGCTCCTTCTGAAAGAGAAACGCTTTGAGGGCTCAGCGCCAGACATTCATCCACTGGGCAGTGACGGTTTTATCGGTTGTTTTGTAGTTCTCCTCCGCGTCGACGGCCGGACTGTTTTGATTTCTCCGCTTTCGTTAGCGGCGAGAGTGTGAGTGAGCGCGTGCGGGCAGCAGGCGTGAGCGCGCGCTCTACTCAGCAGCAGCAGCAGCAGCAGGAGAAAGGGCGCGCGGTGGTGAGATCGCATCTGGGTTCCGGTCGCGCTCGTCCACGTGTGAGCAGTGAAAGGAAGATTGCGACCCTAAAACCTTTTTTTTGTATTAGGGAGATGACATGGAGAAAATTTGTAAAATACAAATGCATTTTCTTTGCATTTATAGGTTGCAAATTATAATAAATGTCAGCAAAAAAGTTTGGTCCTCAAATCAGCTGCACAAATGTTTTGTGTGATGACAGCAGAACATACATTTATGAATATAATATAATACAAATAATTTATAAAAGCTCAATTAATGTAAAAAAATAAATGGTTGGCTGTTGTTTTTTTGTTTATAAAAAGAATGTAATTTTTTTTTTTTTAAAAGTCTTCCTTACCATCTACTTGTTTACTGTATTAAATGGGTCACTAAAAGCTTACTGACCTTTTTTGGTACTTAAATATCAATTTAACTGTAAAATATCACTCAATTTTTCAACTTTTTCAGAATATACAGACGATACACGTTCTGTATTGACCAATATGAAACAATGAAACCATATTTAGGATGTACAATGGCTCTATGACTTTGATGTGAGAAGCTATCTTAGACACTGCAGTGATGTTATTGGGTGTTGTTTTAATACTGCAGCATGTTCCCATGTTCCTCATGTTGAAAGGACCACAGAGATGTATTAAGGCCTACTGAAAACTATGTGATGGAATTAATGTCACTTAGCTTATTTGCCATTACAACCCTATTAACCAATGTCCATCCATGATTACGTTATGATCCTTGCGAAATCTACTTGCAAGAACAAAAAGTATATGCTCCATATTTTTCAATATATTGCACCTTAATGTTGACCACCAGTAACAACATAAGTCTTAACCAACTGTACCAGAAATGGTACATTATCCCCATCTAGTGGTGAGAGGGAGTACTTTAAAAAAAGATTTAAAAATGTTACTGTTAACAAATTCAAAACATTGAGATATACTTTTGTAGTTCATAAACAATTTCCATTGCATTCCAACATGTTAACTAAACAAATAGTACAATTTATTTAAGTAACTGTTTGCTATAAAGCTTGGAATGAGAAATCAAATGCAGAGGATGAAAACATTGTTAATGACTAGGATAAAAGAGGAAAACAAAGTAAAGGTATGCTGTCATTTATTTTATGAAAAAAATGTACCCGGCGTACGAGACATTCCAGGTAGGCGATTACATCAAATGTTAGCTCTACCATCGTCTCCAACCAACATCCCAATCCCCTGGCCCATGTCGCAATAAACAAGCCTCAAATCTACTTGCATGTAGTTTTGATTTTGTTGTTTCCATGACTGACATTTACAGAATGATTACTATAAACAGCTCAAAAATGTATAAGAAAATACAATAAATCAGCATGCATGTCAAGGATAAAAAGTAAACTTTTTAAATATAAAAGGAGCTTTCTTTTCTTAACAGGGCCTAAAAATGAAGTGTATATATAATCTTATCTATAATGTCATATATATTTGTCTTTTCAAATTTTCTCTAAAATTATTCTTGGAGACGTGATGGGGCTTGATCAATGTTTGTATTAAACACGTGGAACTAGCTTAAGAGCATTTTGTGTGCACCCAAAAAAGACAGACAACAAAATCATTCGCCTTGATTAAAATCTTAAAATTATGATTGACTACATCTATTAGTGTTTTAATTAGTCTGAAACATACATGTCCTTCATGAATTTTGACTTTGCCTCCAGGATAATTTTAAAATTAAGCGACCCTATAACTACAGTAAAAAGGTTTCCAAAGCATTTGCACCTAAACCAAATGTATCAAAATAAAACAACTATCAGTTCCCTTTAAAACACCTTTGTTTAAAAAAAAAAAATTCAGAGAGGACATTACAATATCTCACAAACACTTCTGAAAATAATCAACCGCATTTTCTAAAAGATGAACGGATAACAAGCAGTCCACAAGCAATTGCTGAAAATTTTAAAACCAAAATTATTGCAACTGAAAGGAACTACTGTAGACTTACATTCATAAATCAATTTTGTATGAATTTAGAAAGAAGGAAGACTCTGTGATTTAACTCTCAAAACAGTTGCGAGTACAACATGGCAGTAAAAAGAAAGATCCAATTTACATTTACCGCACCAAAAATACATATAACCAACATCTTCAGTCTCATCTAAAGTCATCTAATGTACAAATGTCAGTCAAAGGTGAAACAAGTATAATTCTGTACATTCATTTCTGACCAATGTGTTTGATAAGACTGGAAGATGTCTGCATGTTATCCAGGTAATTTAATATATATGTCATGAACAGCAATTGAACAAAACTTCTTTAACCCATAAAAGCATTTTAGATATCATACTTCTGTTAGCTAGGGAGCATGAAATTGTGTTATTAAATGTGTACAATTATCAATTCAGCTATAATAAATGATCAAATGAACTATAAAGAGCTTTTAATGCCTAAACTAAAGCCTTTTGTTCCCCAGACTGCTTGAGTTACACCCTTTGGGATTGCTACGATATTAATGTACACGCACCTATCAGAGGACAGCATTGCAAGGAGAAAACGCAATAATGGCACAGTGCCAATGAAAAAATATGAGGCCACAGCAAAAATGTACAACAGAAAAAAAACAATAAATATAATACAAATGGGTGCAAAAATCAATTCTGAAGGAAAAATGAAGAGAGCTCTCAGTTTCCTGCTCTCACTCTCTCCTCTAATGTGATGACATGGCTTATTTTTGTACCACATATTACCAGGACACTGTGGGGACCAGCATCTGAACTTTCTCTCCTTGCAGTTTAAGTTGGGTTGATTTTGACGTCCTTTTCAGAGTCAGTGGAAATGAAAGGCAATTTAGACATTTGCTTTTTCTTCATTATATTTCAAAAAAAAAAAATTTGACATGATGCATTTCTATTGTCTCTTTTTATAAAAAAGTCTCCAAGGGGAAACACCATGACTGCATACAATGTTTTTAAAAATAAAAAAATAAAAAAGTAAATAAAAGTGTTCAGTCGGAGTCGCTGCTGTCTGAAGTGGAGCCGCTGGAACTGCTGCTGCCCGAGTCTGAGGAACTGCTGCTGCCACTGAGACGAGAGGGACCCGAACCTCCTTTCTGTGAGGTCACAGAGAGAAAGACAAAGACAGAGGTCACTGGAAAAACTCCATATCAAGTCTTATTTCAATTCAACATAGCATGAATTTAAACGGGATCAGTGCTTACTGATGCATTTTAAAACTATAAAGCTAACAACGCTGATGTGATTACCCGAATATAAGACAACCCTGAATATAAGACGACCCCCTCCGCCCCATTTTCCAGACTTATTTTTGTGGAAAAAATCTGGTTTTCAAAAAAAAATATTTTAATTTGATTATTCTACTGATAATTCTTTAGAATAAAACATTTTAACACCATTCATTAAATATTTGAATTAATTTGTCACAAAATAAAGTGCACTCTGTCAAAGAGTTCAGAAATGAATAAATGAGTGCCAAACCTTTAACAAAAAAAAAAAATACAATAATTATGTAGGCCTATGTATGTAAGTAATTGTGGTACTGTAAAGATAGATAACCATCTGCTTTTAATCAAATTGTTTATTTAATTCATAACACTGTCACTAATTATGTAGCCTATCATGTTGGCCCCTTCTACCGTTTCCCCCTGCTTTCTCCCTTTCGCCCATGATTTTGTCTATATCGCGAATATAAGACGACCCCACATTTTCAGCCCATTTTAGGACAAAAAACCTCATCTTATATTTGGGTATATACGGTACAAGTGTAAAACTGATGAGTGGTGGCATCAGATGGCAAATTTGATAATAAACACTGTCAGTCGCTCATCAGTCACTTAGCGCTGGTCTATCAAAGCTAATGTAAAAAAAAAAAAATCTACAAAGGCATATGCTTGCCACTAACAAAACCATTTTAGGCAATTACATGTCAACTCAAATGTTTAGATGTTATTACTGACATTGGTTACTTAAAACAAACACCAACTATTTCTTACTGGACGTGTTATGGTGCTTGTGATAAATGTCTCTTTTATTTTAATTGTTTACCCCCATGTGCTAAACTGAACCCTTGTTATGCTTGCTAGCATGGTGTGTAAACAAGGCCTTAAAACACCAATACATGTTGTATTGGCAAATCTCAGTGTAAAAGCATCACCTATCTCTATATTAGGGATGCAACAATACAGTAAGTCCACGGTTCTATGGGGCGGTTTCCCGGACAGAAATTAGACTAGTCCTAGACTAAAACATTTTTAAGAGCTGTCCAAACTGAAAACAACTTGAACTTACATATCTTAAAATCCATCAGTGCCCTTTGTTTTGCCTCAAAATGCACACAGGTAATGTTTTTAGTAAGGGCATGTTTGTTAAAACTAGTTATATTTCCTAATTAAACTAAGGCCTAGTCCTGGATTATGCTAATCCCTGTCCGGGAAACCGCCCCTATATGTACCACAGATTTTAAACCAGGGATTAGGGTTCGGTTCTAGCCCATTAAAGTGTTTTTACATTTTTCTATACTTAGGCGATAGCAAAAGTGAGAAGTTAAGAAAAATAAAAACAGTTTTAATTGAAATTTGATGTAAATGCAAAAATATACTTTTGATACATTTGGAAAATAAACATCCATAAAAACATGCAATTTTAAATAAATATACCTATACTTAAGTAAATTAAACTTAACAGTCCTCCATTACAGTAGCTTTCATTTAGAATGTAAAGTGCAACATCACTTTATGCATATATTCATATCTCGCTCTAGATAAGTAGGGATTTAACCTTGCGTCATGCAATTTACCCTTGAGTTGAAATCTTTGACGCGCTTGAGGCAAATAGCACGTTTTTGCATCGTTTGCATCGCCCCACCCAAATACGCGTCTTTGCATTGACTTTGTATGTTATCTACTCGTGCAAATAATTAACTCACACTAGAGATATGAAAGACATCGGCGCAGCATTGCATTGGTGTCTCTCTTCTCCGCTCACCATGGTAGAGCGTGTGTGAAATCTGACACCAGCATTGCAAGCAAAGTTAGTTGCCTGTAGCCCAGTGACTTGATATTTACTCGCAGGCAGTATCGTGGATTTGCTTACACATGAACAGGGAATAATAAAACTAACGGATTTGGACGCATAAACCGGAAAACAACAATTCAAAGGGGTGTACTGAACCTTGGTGGTCGTTCTGAACGGTTCAATATTATATTGAGAATTGTGGCATCCCTACTGTATGTGCCTGTTTTTATTACAATGCAAAATCTGTACATTAAATGGATCTATTAAATGTGTATTTAATTATGCAAGTTTAGGACAGAAAGATAAGCTGTTGACACTCACGTGGGGGTTTCCTCTGCTTCTTTTGTAAACAGGACTTGACGTATCTTTCCAGCTCACGCAAAGTGGAAGGTTTGAGCGTCTCGAAATCTATTTCAATTTCATCGGGGTTGGAGTCCCGCAGCGAGGGCTCTCTGGACTGAATGATGTGGACCACTCGGCCCAGCTTTTCTCCAGGCAGCCGGTTGATGTCAAGGCTCAGCTGCCGTTTCTCGTCATACGTCATAGGAAGCGACATCTCCTCGTCTTCAGAGTCATAGCCCCTGCCACCCTTCTTTGGTTGCCTGTGTAGTTTTATTCATAAAAGTGTTACAGCAGAATCAGTTTAGACATTAATTGAATGTTATTGTACATGTATGTAGGTATATGTATCCATAATTGTATGTAAAATAATACCAGCTAACATTTAACAAAAACACTTAAAGTGACTAAATTGCATGAGCTCATCCTTAAATCAATAAGCATTCAAAAAAGTGGCAAAGATGTAGAGAAACAAACCTGTTGCCCGGGACAGTGCTGTTGGCCTTTCTGGCTGGACCCTTCTTTTGCTGGGCTGGTTTTGCTGGTGGTCCTGGCTTGCCTTTCTCCTCTGGCTTTGTTTTGTTGTGCTTGTTATCTTTCTCTTTCTTTTTCTTGTCCTTTTCATTCTCTTTCTTTTTCTTTGGTTTGCTAACAGGGGCCTGAGACAGAGCGGCTAGCTGTTCGTGGACCGCTTTCAGCTAAGGAAGGATCCAAAAGGATGTGTTAGTGAGCTGCGCCAAAATCCGACAAAGAAATCACTTAGCAAAAGGGAATGAAAGAATAAAATCATATACATTGTCCAGCAAAGATATTCCGGCATTTTTCCATTAAATCACGGATAACATAAATCAGTTCTTTTTACAGTGCAACATAGATGGCACTTATGTCAAGACAGAGCCTTAAAAGTTCAAGCAACAGGCAAAATAAACCCTCTTTCCTTTCGCTTAACCACTGTTTTACCAATGACTATAATGCAAATTAATTATTTTATGTCAAAACATGTTTGACACATACTGGGTGCAGCATTATTACTTAAAACAACTTAAAGCACTTAAAACAATATTGCTAACTGGTAAATCTTCAATAGGCATTAAACAAAATTTTTTAGTTTTATGCATATATGAATAAAAGGTAGTTTAGACGCTAAATGTTTCGCAAATCGCAAAGCAAGCTAACATGAACAAAGCACACACACAAGCTGTTTTATCTGCAAAACCCTCAGCGCGCCCATCCTAACACACACAGCTGGGTTTCCAACACCACCCAAAAAAGTCAATATTTTTCTGCTGCTTTTAACCCTCTACCACTGTTCTCTCTATCTAAAACATGCACTTGATCATCGAATACAAATACTTAAAACAGCTAATACAAAGTATTCATATGCAGGGACAGGGAAATGAAAAGCAATATCACCTGATTATTCTTGGTGCACCCGTTTTTTATCCCCTGTCTGCTACCAATGGGGTGCTCCATAGAGATACACTGGTAAGAAAATGTCAGGGGAAATAAGAAGGAAGAGTGATATAGAGCTCCAATATAAAAATAAATCAAGCAACAAACTATATCATGTCAAATGTTTTACTACATCTAAATTTAGACTACTAGGAGTTAATGCAAAGCAATATATGCAGCTGGTTGTAAAAAAACAATTGCGGTAGAGGGCTAAAATGCAGTTCTACATATTTATAAAAATCCACACTGAAAGCAGAAAGGTGTTTGCTAAAGAGGAAAGGGGGCCATGTTAATAAAGGCTGACACACATAAGAAGGCCAGAGAGAGAATGTCTGATAGTAGGGACAGATTAAAGGGTACTTGGTCCTTGTTTTGAAACCCACCTGTTCAGCACCCACCTGTTCCTGCAGCTCGGCGAGCCGGGTGGCCCTCTCCTCCTCGGAGTCAGAGCTGTCAGAGGTGGAGGAGTCTCCACTGCTCTCACTGCTGACAGTGCTCTTACTGACCACACCGGCCCCGCCTACACCGCCAGCCCCAGCCACCTCCACCGGCTCATCGGGCATCTTCGCAAAACGCATTTCAAAGACATCCTGAAGGAGTAAGAAAAGCAACGTCAGTAAACAATTGTACCATTCATTTAAAAACAAAAAAAAAAAGAAGTAAAAAATACCTGCAGTTTTCTGGCCATAGCGACAACTTCATGATCAGGTGGGTTGTATTTGTAACAATTTGAGAACATTAACCTGACATCCGAAGCAAACGTCTGTGCATCTTGGTACTCTCGACTATCCATTTTTTTCTGTAAAAAAACCCCCATAAAAATCCACTGCAATAAGACTCCAAGTAACTTTAGAAACACTGTATTACACCAGCGTGTAAACTCAACTTACCTTGACTGTACTTAAGTCCATTGGGTGTTTGATTATTTCATGGTAGTCGTGCAGCTCAAGGGCCTCCGCGTCGACAGGCTTGTAAAAGGGCCAAGCATATGCGGCGTGTTTTTTCGAGAGCATCTCTTTTAGAATGACATCGCAGTACTTGAGCTGCTCCGTAAGTCTACTCCTTTTGCCTCCCTGCGCACTTAAGTCATCCTCCTCGAAGTCTTTTTTAGGAGGTTTGATGGGGCGGCCGGTGCTCTCCCGCCTTGATGCCACCTTGCTCGGTTTGCCATCTGAAAGCGGCGTTGGCGACTGACTCCGGCTAGCAGTGATGGCAGAGGTAGTGGGGGTGGTTGTGTCTGCTTTCCTCTTTACCCCTTTCTTCTAGGAGTCAAAATTAACCACAAACACACACACACAAAGACAAAAAGAGGCAGTGGTGAGGCACAGTCGCTGGATATTCTGTACAAACATTTGGCCATAAGAAGTGCTCCTATGTTTCCACATCGGAGTTGTCCTGTGACTTACTTTGACAACAGGTTGCGATGGGGGCATGCTGGGTATCGTGGCGACGGTGTTTGTATTCTGTACAGCTGGCATACTGGGGGTAATGGTGGGTACAGCAGGTGTGGTTACAACCGCTGTCTGTGGACCCGGAGAGGTGGCCCCAGGGAAAACGGAGGTGGGCGAGTCAGAGGGGGCTGCTCCATCTTGCTGACCTGCATTTTCATGATTTGGGAAAAATCATTAGCCCTCTGCACGTTTTAATTTTTCAAAGCAATCTTCTTTAGCGACATTATGTATGTGTTTTTCATTTTTATTTGTATTTCTTTGTGCTCTTACCTGGCCCTGCTGGTTTGCGACCTTTGCCTTTTGGGGCAGGAGGAAGAAGCTCAACCTCCTCCTGAGGCATTAGTGCCACTTTCTGAAGAAAAATCTTCTCTAACGCTTGTGCCATTAACACGATGTCATCTGTTGGCTAAGAAAATAAACAAACAGACTCTCCCATGATTGTTTATAGTGTAAATCATATTCAAACACAAAGAGATTTAAACCATACTGAACCAAATCAAAAACATCTGAAAACAGACCAGTTGCAGTTTCTGACTCCCTTACCTTGTTGTAAATATAACAGTTTGTGAACATTGTGTTGAAGTCTTGCATACACTCGCTTGCACTCCAGTAGTAAACACTCTCCAGTCTTTTCTTGATAGTACCCATGTCCATTGGGTTCTTTATTATTTTGTGATAGTCCTGCAGATGAAGGGGAAGCAGAATGCGATTGTAAAACAACAACATAATCACATATACCGTTCACACTTTCTGAATAATTCTGTATAAAATACATACAGCCTAGATTGACGATGAATTTAAACAATACAATTAAATGGGATATAAAAGACACAGAATCTGTCATCACTACTTACTGGAAGACCAAGCTTGACGGCATCAACAGGTGTGTAGAAAGGCCATGCAAACTGGTGTCTCCACAGTGTCTTGACAACTACATTTTGCATGTATTGGAGCTGGTTAGTCTTCCGACCAGGTTTGGTGGGGTTGGTCACCTCAGGAGGAGGAGGGTTGGATACTGTAGGAGGCTCTGGAGTTGCTGAAGTGACCGTTGACATTTTGGAAAGGGGAGGGGGGATAACTTTACAGGGAGGGCCTTTTTAATATTCTGCACAGGCAGACTTATTTGCAGTTATCACGCTCTCTCTTTCTTTATGTTTTTAGTTTGCTCTTCAGTCCTCTGAGAGAAATCACATCCCATTGCAGGAACTCTAAAAACAAGAGCCACAATGAATGAAGTAATAACATATGTATTAAAATTATACAATTGTATAAAAATAGAAGATAGTTCTGTCTTAAAACTTAATGTATTTAAATAAAAAGTGAAAATAAGTTTACGTATAATAAGTTTGACACTGCTTTTGAACTGTAAACATGTCAGATCAGACCACCTTTCTGCAAAGCACCGCCAAAACACTGCGAGCATTTTGCTTAAAACGCCAAAAAAAAAAAAAAATTATTAAACCCTGAATACATTACAAAAATGTAGTAAACCTATGAACTACCCCAGAAGTTCAACCTGCCTATGTGTGTATCATGGAGGGAAATGCAACGAGCCCGCTGAATTGAACAGCTGACTAGCTTTAGCTTAGCACGCAGTTAAGCATCATGTTAAGATGGCGCGCGTCTGCAACTGGCTAACCTAGCTAGCATCCTCACTGGCCATCTCAACACTTTGCTGAACCCAAATTCTTGACTTAACCCACCCGCAATGCACAAGAGAAAGACATAAAGATAAATATGAAGTCAAATTAAAGCTTAGTACATTCACAAGCAATTTGGACTATTTTATTAGAGCGAGGCTTTGTTGCATTGTCGCTTTGTTGAAAACAACTAGCCGCTGGCTAACAGCTTATCACGAGATGCACAGATTGAACGTATACGCTACTAAAACGTTAAACTGGTATGCAAATTAGCATATAAAAAGTTATTAGATAAATAAGATTATTGTATATTACCCGCTCGGGGGCTCCAGGAAAGGGGTTAGCGTGTAGTGATCCCAGTTGCTCGCAGTCGCCGCTTGTTTGGAGACTGGGCAGCAGCACAGAGATGAGGTACATGAAGTGCTTTGCGCATGCGCCTTGGCGCGCACTTTCCAACGAAAGCAAAGCTATCTGTTCAGTAGTAATATAATATCGTCTGGGTTCTTTTTGGCGTTTTTTCTGTATCCTATGTTTTTTTATCAGGTGTATTGCAGCAGACAAACATTAACAATACAGCTCTAGACTTATCATATGGATCACTCATAATACATGAAATAGTGACTTCATTCAGTTTTAATTACATCCTAGATTTCCTAAATGCATTTGTTTATTATCTTTCTCTTAATTTACACAGTGCTTGAAGTGGCTGTCTGTCTTACTGTTTATACAGTTTTTTTTATTTCTAGCATTTTGTACAGCAACCACTACGCTTTCTCTATAACACATGTGATAATGTTAAATCCATATTTTAGTGTTTTTGACGATTCTTGTTTTGAAAGTGATTGGAAAGAGAGCACACACTGTTCTGGAAAAAATATTTGGCTATATAAACAAATGAACCATGATAATACATGCAAAACATTATAGTTTTAATCGAACTTATTTTAACTGCAAAAAATATAAGAAATAAACTAAGCATTTACTATAGCAGCAATACATAAACTTAGTGAATATTATAATGGAAAAACTATGTTACCATGGTAAACGTAAAACTTTTATTGAAGTTAACATATATCGATAATCAGGATTATAAATACGCAATGTTTATACACTCTGAACTATAATTAAACTCATCTGTAATATTTCTAATTTTCTAATCCATTTGTTGTAACATTGTCAACGAAAAGAGCGAAATTGATTAATATGACAATCGTGCGTCAAAAGAAAACGTCACGCTAGGTGTTCGGCTTCATGCGGCGCATTGGGCGCAAATAATCGAATATGACAATAAAGTGCCGCGAGAGCGATTTGATTTTTCTACTTTCAAATCGCTCGTGAGGGAATTTGATGTCATAAACTGATCTGTCTGCGCAGTCCTGCGTGAATGCGAACACACCCAGATCCGCCGATGCTTCCACATGGTGCAGAACGCTAGCGCTTGAAAAATGTCCCTCTCGGTTCACGGTTGTGTTCAGCGCATGCTCAGTCGTTGCCAGTGCCACATTACCGCCTGAGTCTGCGGTAGAGAGGCACTCATCCACCATTGAATTCAGTGCTATCATTAACACATTGCATGATCATAACCGAGTGTCGTACGATTAATAAAGTAATAATTATCCAGACCCAATCTCCGGTTGACCCCAGAAGACGAAAGCAGCTTATATTTCTTCATCAGGTGCCGCAGGTGAGCGATTTTGTCGCTGCTTTTGTTGTCTGAATGTATGGACAGATGAGGCATGTGTGCCAAGAAAAGCGATTAATCAGTCTGCAATCTTTGTATTCTATAGAGGTTACCAAAGCTACCGCAGCAAAACTTTAAAACAAGATAAATATGGGTAAATCACACGTTGCACGCATCATAGTGTAACGTTGCATATCTATCGTTTTCCGAGGCCTTGTGTCTAGATAGCCGAGCAGCTAACATGCTAATAGTTAACAGTCTATCAATGTGGTGCAGTTTTGTTTATACTATCTAATATACATGTTTAAGTTTTAGTGTTTGTCCATGTGATCCCTGTGTGTCGTGATTGTCGTTAGGTAAACGTCTCGTTGTCTGGGGTCTTGTCATTTATGGTGTAAAAAGTCAGTTTTGTCAATTTACCAGACGTCTGAATAATATCAAACCTGCTGTTTCAAAATGTCAGTGTTGCTGTTGTTGTATCGCCTCCTTAATAACAAAATAAATAACAAAAAGAAGGTTTAGGTGCTTTAGCACGTGCACTTTGTGTTTACATACAGTGTACAGTTGTGTTGGCAAGTTCACAGGAATGTAGCCGAATTTAGTGTTAAAAAATAAAAAACATGAAAAAAATAATTTAGAATGTCTGACACCCAAATGATAAAAGACTGTAGTATACTTTTGTTTTTCTTACTATTTTTATAAGTAAAATAGTAAAATCTTTGATTCTAAAGTATTTTTAACCTTACCACAGTAAATATTGAAATATACTTCAGTATTTATTACACTATAGTTAACACTACATAATACAGTAGTAGCATAGGTTAATGAAGTGTAGTAATTACTATGAAATGCTACACTATACAACAGTTTACTCCATTTTACTACAGAAAATACTCAATACCAGTATTTTTATGTAAGCATAACAGATATTAAGGTATATTACAAGAGACAAACATCTTCAGAAGTGTAAATTATTGCATTTTACATAAACAATGCTAACAAAAATTATTCATAAAATTTAGGAGAGCTTTGATTTGTGTTCGATATCAGATCACTTGACCTAAGCTCTTCACCAGGTGTGCATTTTTCTGACTAGAAGTTATACAAAGTCTAACCGGTTCATCTTCATTTAACAGCTGGGTTAACGTTGAACTTGGTTCTGTAAACCCATTCTCACCAGCTTGGTCACCATGGCAACTGAGGAGAAGAAACCAGACACGGAGGCTACTAAAACACAGCCAGCATCAGCTGCCTCTGCCAGTCAGAGTAAGGTAAAGAAACGCATGTTGATGACCCATATTCCTATATTTCTACATTTAGATTTAAATGCAATGGCCTGGTTTCACAGATGAGGCTTAGCTAAAGCTAGGACTGGGCCTTTGTTAAATTAAGATGTTTAAGCACCTTTTATAAACATGCCTTAGAAAAGGATGATACTGGTGTGCATCTTGAGACAATCAATGCCGCTGGCATATTTTAAATTCAGATTTGGAATACTTTTAAATAGTGCTGCCTAACGATTAGTCGCGACTAATTATTTGCAGAATAAAAGTTTTTTTTACATAACATATGTGGGTGTACTGTGTATAATAATTATGTGTAAATACACACACACACACACACACACACACACATGTATATAATTAAGAAACATTTGCATGTGTATATACATGTTTATATTTATATATAATTTATATTATATCTTTTTTTCTTAAAATTATACATGTATGTGTGTGTATTTATATATACATTATTATTATACACAGTGCACACACATATATTATGTAAACAAAAACTTTTATTCTGCAAATGATTAGTCGTGACTAATCGTGAGGCAGCACTACTTTTAAACTGTTTCCGCAAGTTGATTTTTTTCTGTGGGTTAAAGATTGAAGGATTTTGTTGATTTAGTTATTGGTATTTGTGCTCTCAATAGGCTTTGGGATGCTTTTGGGCTAGTTTTGAATGTCCATTGGGCTGGTTTTGAAATGCGAATCTGACAACCCTGGCTATGCGCTTTGTTCAGACATTTGGTTAATGTTGTATAGAATGTACATGTAAACAAATATTTTAATCAGATTGCAATGTTTAGGGTATATGTAAACTATTCTCGTAACCTGCAAGCGGATTAAATTCAGTCGGATTGACACAATTTTGTATATGTAAACATAGCCTATGTTGTCTCAGATGTTGTCCCATCCTGTGGCACTACTATAACTTTTCTATGTGTTTTGAGGGATGGGTTGCTAAAACCTACACAACACCTTTAAACTGGAAGCATCTGTCTTAGAGATGGTTTAGCAAAGGCGGCTATCACTTGCTATCAATTTTTTTTGTTTTCATTGCATTGCACTATAGTAGAATATCTATCAATATAGAATTTGGTTATGAGATAACTCCGTTTTTTTATTTTTGTCAAAACATTTTTATCATTATGTTATTATGTTTTTATTGCATTTTATTGTGCTACTTAGCTGTATTTTTTAGTGATGGAGGCTTAAATCAAAACAAACCAACTGCAGTTTGATTGATATTAATTGGAATGCATCAAAAAACAAGATTTTTTTTCAAGATTTTCTTGTTTTGGAACCAAACTATTCATATTATTCCTATTTTTGCATGGTATATACCAGCTTTATATTTAGGGTATTTTTTGCAGTAATATACCTAATCATATTGTTGTATTTAATGAGGATTTTTTTTCTCACTCTGATGTAGTCAGCACCTGTGAAGCCAAACTACACCTTGAAATTCACATTGGCCGGTCATACAAAAGCAGTCTCATCTGTCAAGTTCAGTCCAAGTGGAGAGTGGCTTGCCAGCTCATGTAAGTACCTATATTAAATACATTTTTCATTTTTTCACTTGTGCAGTGCATTCAAGCCATATGACTTATTATTATAATTATTATTTTATTTTTTACAGTATGTGTATTGCCTGTGAATCAAACCTATGACCTTAAGTTGCTAGCTCAATGCTCTTCTAGTTGTAGGGATTCTAATACAACGCTTAGTACTAGTACTAATATAATGTAGAATCAGGGGCGTCGGACTGGGGGTAAAACCAGTACTTATTACCAGGGCCCCAAGGGGAGAGAGGGCCCTTGAAAGTCTGGAATATATTTTATTTTACCTGAATATTTTCATTTCTTAATTTAATTTTATAATGTCAAATGAAATGTAAAGTTAGTGTATTTGCTGAATAACTGTTTGAATATATTTTGTATAAGTAAAAACTATGTAAAGTCTCACGGTCCCACCCCTTCCTAATGCACCAAATGGTTTAGTCCATCTGCACGCGCATTTTGTTTGTAGTTGTGCGTCTGGTAGAGCGCAAACTTCTGCGTGCGGTTGAAATGTCTTTGTCAAAGAAAGCTAAATTGGGCCACCAAAACAAAAAGAAAAGACAGTAGAAGAAAAAAACAAACTTCCTACTATACTACTTCGCTACATTTTTTAAATCATATCCGTTACTGAGTAAAGAATATTTTTAAAAAATGCAAGGTAATCGCGGATGAATGATGATTGATTGATGGGCGGGGAACGCGCTAAACTCACAAAAAGAACCATGGAGACGGACGAGACAGGCACGCGCTAATGCAGACCCTCAATTTCTTATGAAAGAAACCTCTGGCCATATTTAAGCGACCACTTTCCTCTGACGTGAAGCGAGTGTTTCATTCCTATGTAAGGTAGGATTTATGCTTATGAGAACGGAATTGTGGACCGGGGTTTTATCGCTCATTTGCACGACGCGTTTTTAATACCATGCGCATTATCTTCCGATGTCAATCAGCTTTGCATCAAGTCAACCACAACTTAAAGGGATACTTCACCGATTTAGCATTCAGCTTTGTATCTGTAGAAACCCGGCAGTATTACTGAATGACCATGTTTCCCTCCCTCATTTCCCCCTGAGAGGAGAGATATCTGCATTTTGGTTCTGCAAAAAAGTCCTCCGATGATGTAATATGACGATTTTGCAGATATCTCTCCTCTCAGGGGGAAATGATGGAGGGAAACATGGTCATTCAGTAATACTGCCGGGTTTCTACAGATACAAAGCTGAATGCTAAATCGGTGAAGTATCCCTTTAAGAACGTCCTTGAGAATGCGCAGGTCATTAGACATTGGAGAGAGAGAGAGAGAAATAAGAATAAAGGTCTTATATCAGGTACCCAGGTCAGGGAAGTTAGATAAAAGACAATAAGGATGAAAGTATATAGCCATGCACTCATCTCATGATATGCTCATTTAAACTATATAACAATGTTACCAGCAATACATCAATTACAACCTTACTATAGTGATTGTATTTACTAGCTGCTGACCTCATATTATTTTTGCTTTAAAAGTGCATACTCACCTGTAAAAATCATTAAACTATTCCATAAATGTTTCTTAGTTATATAAAAGCTTTTACTTTATTAACTTTTTGCTATTGCACTTTAATTGTAAATATATTCCTACAATTAAAAACAACTAGTTTGAAATGTATATTCCCTTGTCGTTTTTGAACTATACTAGAATTCTCCACCTCTTCCCGCTGTAAAAAAGAAACTTTTACTCTAAGTAAAGTTAAAGTGACTTACTTTTTACTTTTACTTGAGTAGATTTTTAGACAAGTAACTTTACTTTTCCTACTTAAGTAAAATATTATTAAAGTAACTTTTCTTTTACTTAAGTAGAATATTCTATTACTCTACACCTCTGGCTAAACTGTTTGAATTTTCCTGGCTGCGATTGTTAGTGCTAAAATGAACCGAGACAACCACTTGAAAAAGCAGAATATACACTTTCAGATGATAATTTGGTCATAGACTACATGGCATGCAAATTGAGTTGAAAGACTAAATAAATAAACTGTATACTAACAGCTGTTTGCATACAAAACAATAGCCTAATTTGAAAAAATGTTTAATTTTAAATGAATAGGCTAATAGTATGCAAGCAATAGCATTTGTTTCATTTTGCCTTTTTTCCAGATAAAATGACTAGTGATACATGTTTTGTTCGTCTTTTAATATTAATGGAGCTTTTTGTTAATGTACAAAACTAAAATGGCTTATTTAAGATTTAATTTATGCCTTAAAGTAATAAAGCATAATAAAAATAAATGTTCTAAAATTTAATGTCTTGTTACTTCAGCAAAATAAAATATGTCTGAATCAAGTCTTGTTTGGTTATCATACAGTTTGTTCATGTAGTGATAAGAAAACTATATGGAAAAATGGGGGGCCCATCAGGACTGCCTATGCATAGGGCCCGGGACCTTGTGCTACGCCCCTGTGTAGAATAGACTCGGCATTACTTCTCATAGCCAGATGATTCAATGAAACATTATTTTTTTGTTCATTCTTTCTGCTGTTCAGCTGCTGATAAATTGATCAAAATATGGGGAGCATATGATGGAAAATTTGAGAAGACCATATCTGGACACAAACTTGTGAGTTCATTACATAATTGATTTCAAAGCAAAGTGGTTTTTGCTTTTAAAGTTGACTGAATTGACCTGGTTTTGTCTCACCTGCAGGGTATTTCAGATGTTGCCTGGTCCTCTGATTCGAACCTCCTTGTCTCAGCATCTGATGACAAAACCCTGAAGATCTGGGACGTGAGCTCTGTAAGTCAGATTTTTACTAACAGTTTGTTGTGTACAGAATACTAGGGGTGTGACGGATCACAAAACTCACTGTTCAGATCACATTGCTGTTTTTGAGGCATGGATCGGATCATTTTTCGGATCAGCAAAAAAATGGGTGGGAAAAATCTAATAAGAACAAATAAAGAAATTACAAACATTTATAAGAAAGTTAAGTAAGGTCTAAAATTAGCATTAGGTACAGAAATTGAGTCAAATAAATAATAATCTTAATAATAATAGTTTTTGTTGTATAAATTAAAAATAATTATTATTTTTTAGAGCTACAAAAGTGATTTTCTTTTTGTCTTGGGTTGTTTGATTAACATTAATGACACAGACTTAAGTAGGTTAATTGAGGTTACTGTCTCTTTAAGATAAGCACAGACCTGGTTTTTGCCTCTAATCTACACTTGACATAAACAAATGCTTTAGAAAAAGACTACTGTGGAGATCATTTTGTTTGTATGTGTCCTCTCAAGAACAGAAAGATTTTGTGTTCGCTTGCTTTTTGAAACGCGTCTTTCCGTGTATACACTTTTGAGTGCATTTAAACACGCACGCACACACAGACGGAGGGCGAATTCTGACTGAAGTTGGACCGGACACATTCAATCGCATGTGTGTCCTTTTTGCAGTTAAATAGCTTAAAATCACTTGTGTGATAACAGTTGCAAGCCTTTGAAAAACGTGCAAATGATAAATTCCCCTATTTAAATTCGTATTAATCCATTAATCCCATGCGAGACGAACCGTGGGTCGTGATCCGTACGGATCAACTGCGATCTGGCACACCACTACAGGATACAATTTACAGAAAAAAATCATAAAAGCTGATGGCAGGATGGTGGTTTACACTGACTGAGGTTTTCACTGACTTGTTTATCTTGATGTGCTTTACCAGGGGAAATGCTTAAAAACATTAAAGGGACACAGCAACTATGTCTTCTGCTGCAATTTTAACCCTCAATCCAATCTCATCGTGTCTGGATCTGTAAGTCTGGTTCAATTTTGCTAATTATTTCAAATGAATTTATTCAGGCACACATAAATATGAATGGTTGATTATGTTCACGGCAGTTTGATGAAAGCGTGCGGATTTGGGACGTTAAAACAGGGAAATGCCTGAAGACCTTACCAGCACATTCTGACCCCGTCTCTGCTGTGAGTGACCCTTACTTTAGCCAATTACAAAAACATGTAACAAGTTTTATTCATCACAGTGAGTTTTTTTTATTTTTTATTGTAGGTTCATTTTAATAGAGACGGTTCATTGATTGTGTCCAGCAGTTATGATGGCCTTTGGTAAGCACAGTTGGCTGCAAGTCAGTTGTTTTAAAGTAGATAAAGGTGTTAAAAATATACTAACATTCTTATTTGACTTTTGAACAGTCGTATCTGGGATACAGCATCAGGCCAGTGCCTTAAAACACTCATCGGTAAGTCTGCCAAATACCTACAAAACCCACTGTTCGGAAAAAATTATAAATCTGATGTTCTTCAGCAAACTCAAACATGACAGCCAACCAAATAACAATAACTGTGCTTGTTTCTTAGATGATGATAATCCTCCCGTGTCATTTGTGAAGTTTTCCCCCAATGGCAAATACATCTTGGCTGCCACTCTGGACAAGTGAGTCTATATACTATGAAAGATTATTCAAAAACATGATTTCAATTCTTCAAAGGCCTTCAAAATAATTTGTGCATTTTGGTTTTAGCACTTTGAAGCTTTGGGACTACAGCAAAGGAAAGGTTAGGAGTATTTCGGTTTAAAATACCTTTTTATTAAACGACAACATGTCTTGATTGGTCTGAAATAACACTTCTTTCTGTTCAGTGCTTGAAAACATACACCGGTCATAAAAACGAGAAGTACTGCATATTCGCCAATTTCTCTGTCACTGGTGGAAAGGTATGTAAGCCTTAAACTGCAAACTACAGTAATTATAGATATATACATAATAAATAAGTGATGTATTTTTTCTTTCTTAGTGGATTGTCTCGGGTTCAGAGGACAACATGGTTTATATCTGGAACCTTCAGACCAAGGAGATCGTACAGAAATTACAGGGGCATACAGGTAAAGGCATAGTTGAAGAGGCTAGACTTAAAGGGGACTTATCATGAAATGTGACTTTTCATGTTTGGGAGCTATAATTGGATCCCTGGTGCTTCTATCAAACTAGAAAATGTAAAAAAACAGTACTTTAGTTTTGGAAAACCAATCTCTGCAAGCATGTGAAAAAATAGGTATTTGAAATTTGTTTCCCCTTGTGATGTCAGAAGGGGATAATACCGCCCTTTAATCTGCATTATCCAACCACGGCATTAGCCCTGCGTTCCAGTTTGTTTTTTTATGACCTCATCTCGCTCACTTGGATGCACGTCATTGCTTACAATGTACGAGTGCTGACTACTGCTGAAACACTTGAAGTAGGTTCAAATGGATCGTCCTAAGCCCTTGATCACATGGAAAGTTGAGACCGCCCCCTCAATCATTTGAACTGTGCAAAGCGCGAGCTGCTAAAGTGACGTCACAATCGTGTTGCTTTGTATACTTGTGTACATATGAAGGGTCTGTCCATATAAACTTCATTCATCCACTTGACAAAGTGGAACTCACTTCAAAATGGCGACAGGGATTTCCTCGAGGGGAAGTGTTTAGGGAAGATCTAAAACTGGAGTGGAACGCAGCCTTAGTGCAGAGATTAACACATGTGCATGTAAAAGGACACACCCAAAAACGGCACATTTTTGCTCACACCTACAAAGTGGCAATTTTCACATGCTATAATTAATTATCTCTAGTGTATTTTGAGCTAAAACTTCACATATGTACGCTGGGGACACCAAAATTTATTTGACATCTTAAAAAAGTCTTGTGAAATCAAATGTCCCCTTTGAAGGGATTTTTCACCCAAAATTAAAAATTTTACTCACCCATAAACCTGTATGGATTTCTTTGTTCAACTGAACACAAGGAAGATATTTTGAGCAATGTTTGTATTGGAGCACCATTGACTTCAACAGAATTTTTTCTACTATGGTGCTTTTGCTTCCTGCTTGATTACAAACACCCACATGCTGTTCTAAACCTGTATTGGGCTGTTGATACCTGATATTAAGATGCGTTTCGGATCACAAGTGGACGAGAAAGACACATTTACGTTTACGCCTGGTATTTTAATCCGCCTCTTTTGTCCTGATAACTTTGAGGGAGTGATTTGTGGGCGAAAACCTCTGCTTTTGTTTAAACGCGAGCATACAATGAGGAAAATAAGTATTTGAACACCCTGCCATTTTGCAAGTTCTCCCACTCATGGAAATCATAGAGAGGTATGAAATAATCATCGTAGGTGCATGTCCACTGTCAGAGACATAATCTAAAACAAATCCAGAAATCACAAGGTATGATTTATTTGTATGATACAGCTGCAAATAAGTATTTAAACACCTGAGAAAATCAATGTTAATATTTGGTACAGTAGCCTTACAGAGGTCAAACATTTCCTGTAGTTTTTCACCAGGTTTGCTCCTCCACACAGATCTTCTCTAGATCAGTCAGGTTTCTGGCCTGTCGCTGAGAAACACAGAGTTTGAGCTCCCTTCAAAGATTCTCTATTGGGTTTAGGTCTGGAGACTGGCTAGGCCACGCCATAACCTTGATATGCTTCTTACAGAGCCACTCCTTGGTTATCCTGGCTGTGTGCTTTGTGTCATTGTCATGTTGGAAGACCCAGCCTCGACCCATCTTCAATGCTCTTACTGAGGGATGGAAGTTGTTCCCCTAAACCTTGCAATACATGGCCCCGGTCATCCTCTCCTTAATACAGTGCAGTCACCCTGTCCCCCAAAGCATGATGCTACCACCCCCCTGCTTCACAGTAGGGATGGTGTTCTTCGTATGGTACTCATCATTCTTCTTCCTCCAAACACGTTTAGTGGAATTATGACCAAAAAGTTCGATTTTGGTCTCATCTGACAACATGCCTTTCTCCCATGACTCCTCTGGATCATCCAAATGGTCATTGGCAAACTTAAGACGGGCCTGGACATGTGCTGGTTTAAGCAGGGGAACCTTCCGTGCCATGCATGATTTCAAACCATGAAGTATTAGTGTAGTACCAACAGTAACCTTGAAACGGTGGTCCCAGCTCTTTTCAGGTCATTGACCAGCTCCTCCCGTGTAGTTCTGGGCTGATTTCTCACCTTTATTAGGATCATTGAGGCTGTTTACACTTAGCATTAACATGCATTTTCGTCGATCGGATCACAAGTGGACGACGTTAATGCCAGGTGTAACGGTGTTCAAAACGTTTTGAGCTCGTCCACTTTCGACCACTTTCAACCACATCCCGAGGTAGTCGAAACCACTTTCGATCGGATCGCTTTGGACTTGCGGAGCGCACATGTGGTTAAATGTGTTCGAACAGCCACACGCGACCACCTTCTCTCCGCCCATTTATCTAATCTGAGGTATTAAACACAAGTTTTACGTCTTTTTTTTTACTTCTGGCATGAACATACGGTGAACAGCGCTATTTTTAGCCTTTCATTGATAAACCTAAATCGGTTGATCTCTGTAGTTTCGTGAAAGCGCGTGAAAGTTGCGCGATCCTATTTCATCAATTGCGCTGAATATTCAGAGAAAGCTCTAACATATACATGTACAAAACACTGTGCAGCATGTTTACTTGCTAAACAAGCAGTGGACTGACATAATATTAGTTCGCGTCCATATAAACTCATAATTACTCTCGCTCGCGTTTGAATGACAGCAGAGAGACTCGCCCACCGTCTCACAGACCACCCCCTCATAGTATTCAGGACAGAAGCAGTCAAAAGTGGACAAAAGAGACGGATTTAAATACCAGGTGTAAACATAATGTGTCTCTCTCGTCCACTTGTGATCCGATCGATGAAAACACATCTTAATATTAAGTGTAAACAGCCCCATTGAGACCCCACGAGGTGAGATCTTGCATGGAGCCTCAGATTGACAGTCATGTTTAGCTTCTTCCATTTTCTAATGATTGCTCCAACAGTGGACCTTTTTTCACCAAGCTGCTTGGCAATTTCCCCGTAGCCCTTTCCAGCCTTGTGGAGGTGTACAATTTTGTCTGTAGTGTCTTTGGACAGCTCTTTGGTCTTGGCCATGTTAGTAGTAGGATTCTTTTTGGTTGTATGGGGTGGACAGGTGTCTTTATGCAGCTAACGACCTCAAACAGGTGCATCTAATTTAGGATAATAAATGAAGTGGAAGTGGACATTTTAAAGGCAGAGTCTTTGAGGGTCAAAATTCTACCTGATCGACAGGTGTTCAAATACCTATTTGCAGCTGTATCATACAAATAAATAGTTAAAAAAAATCATACATTGTGATTTCTGGATTTTTTTTTTAGATTATGTCTCTCACAGTGGACATGCACTTACGATGACAATTTCAGACCCCTCCATGATTTCTAATTGGGAGAACTTGCAAAATAGCAGGGTGTTCAAATACTTATTTTCCTCAATGTAATTTTCACATGCTTGCAAAATGAAGTGAGAGCAGCTGCTGTAGTTATATCAATGCCGTAATCGCATTAAACACTGTGGGTTTGTGCTAGAAGTCATGTTAACTTTGTGCTTGGTACATTACACATTAGATAAAAGGTAGAGAGTAAGCAGTCTTTTGTGGCTTCTCGAACACATTTGACCACATGCGTGTCTACAACACTAAAGCATCCGGTCGAATGCGTTTTTGACTACTTCCGAATGCGGTGGAAAGTGGACGAGCTCATAACGTTTCACACCCCTTTTACACCTGTATTATGCGTTTTCCACTTGTGATCGACTAAAATGGATCTTAAACCAGGTGTAAACAAGCTTTATGAGTTTCTTTATTCGGTTGAACACAAATTAAGATATTTGAGAAATGATAAGCACGCAGTTGATGGTACCTATTGACTTCCAAACTATTCGTTTTTTTTCTACTATAGAAATTAAAAGGTACCATCAACTGCGTCGCAATTTGTGTTTTAAAAATAAAGAAACTCATACAGGTTTGGTTGAGCAAATCATGACACAATTTTCATTTTTGGGTGAACTATCCTTTTAAACAGCTTAAAGCAGTACCTTATTCTTAGGCACATATTGCAACAGCAGGTCTAATGTCGTGTTATATAAACATAATCTTATCTCTTTATATCTAGATGTGGTGATTTCGACCGCCTGCCACCCTACAGAGAACATCATTGCATCGGCAGCACTAGAAAACGACAAAACCATCAAACTATGGAAGAGCGATTGCTAAGCCCCAAGCTTATTTTACTTTATTATTTTGTTATTTTTTTAATTTTGTACCGTTCATTTCGTGGGGGGAAGAGACTTTTGTTTTTCAGTTGAAAAGTCACGCTAGGCTGATCATCAAGGCTTGGCAGAAGGACTTGCGAGAAGCTCCCCACCCAGAGATATCCTCTCTAACACAGCATCCCTCCTCTTCAGCTCGTGCACTAAACCAATCTCTCTTTTCTCTGCCTTACTGCAAGCTCTCTCATATATCAGTTTAAACCAGCAGCTCCACTTTTCACATCCAGAAGACACCAAGTCGCATACGTCTAGGCAGCTTTGTTTGAACACAAACTTGTTATGAAAAGAGCTTTTCTGTCTGTTTTGTGAATGACATCATTCTGCATCTGATGGTGATTTGTACGAATCCTAAAGCTAGCACGGGCACATTTAAGTGGCCATTTTAAGAAGTGTTAAACATTTTTAAGCCTGTACTACCTTGTAGCATTCAACAGTTAACGTGATACATGGTTACCTTGACTTATCAATGTCAAATCAGACTTTCACACATGAAATGCTTTGTTGTTTGGCAGAGGGATGTGTTTGAAACGCTGCCACTCAACTTGATTTCACACATATATCTTTACATTGCGATTTATTGTGTTACAGTTGCAAAGCTAGATGTTAAACGTTATGGTTTTCTGTGCCCTGTAGGCAGTGTTAACAATAAAAGTTTTTTTGTTTTGGAGTTAAGGACATGATGGATGCAGAAAGTAGATTAGAAAACTCTGAAAGCTCTGTTTGAGTAAATATAACTCATTATATTTCCTCTGCTCAGTTTTGGTGCTTATGAAGAAATACAACTACGTCTGGGATTGAATAGCGGTTTGTTCAAAACTTAAAAAACCAAAACATTTTGGTCTGTTTTCAATAAAAAGGAAAGGTTACTGTTTTATAAAACAATCACACTGTAATTTTACAGACTAAACATTTGGAGTCAATGGTACAGGAATGAACTTATGAATTGGTACAAGTTATCATCACATTGCTTGTTCTCAATAAAACATGCAATCTTTGCCAGTTTGTGCTTTGAACTAAATATGCCATAACCCTTCAATTTTGTGACCAAATGCAGAGTTGGATGCGCTATCGAGCCTTGAGATGTTTTCTGTATCTTACATATTTGTACATATTTGCAGCTTCTCTGTTCTTGGATCTGTTTACTTCTATTCTGTGGTGGTCTTAACTGTGTCTCAAGTAGCTGATAGTACAGTAAGAGTGTTTTATTTTCCTGCTCGAAGTGGACGACGGGTCGACGCGGACCCATCCTCAGTACCGGATTCTGTTTCTGGCTGGTTTTTCAGTGCACTGCAGTGATAAGGGCTGCATGAGGAATTGTATCTGTATTGCATTTAGTCACTTTGGACTTGACCTGTGACTCAATAAAGATTTTTTTACCTGTATCGGTGCAATGTCATCACTTTAAAAATGCCATGCAACTTGCACACCAAATATCATGTGTAGTTGATATCAAACTATTGCTGGAAAAATAAATATTGTATTGATCAGAACATTTGAATGAAATGGCAGTAGTCCATTCGGACAAAAAAAGTGGTCACTTAGGCCATAGGAAATCTTTGGCCCTTTAAACAGTTCTGATGTATGATCATTTGTATTTTTTGTAGTCATAAGCAATAATGCAAAGTAAACATTTGAGATCCTCTGTTCTTTTTTATTTTTATGAAATGTTTTGTATTGTCATGGTTAATTTCATTACAGTATATAAGATGAAAGAAAGGGATAAGAGATTTATTTTCGCCTGGATTTGGCCTACCCAATTTCAAAAGCTTCCCATACCCACATGCAGAGGTTTACATACAAAAGTTTGGTATAATTTTACAGGAACCCCGTTGAAATTTCATGAAACGCTGTTGAAAGTGCTAAACACAAAAATAAAAGGCGCTTTTTTATGTTTTGTTTTTTTTCAAAAGTCTGTATTTGAAAGTGTATAACTCTGGACCTGAGTGGTAACAAAACCTGCAGACAGTTTTGTTTGATTCCAGCAATTGTCACCTTACAGCGGAAAAAAATACAGATTTTTTTTCTATATCATAATCTATGCAAAAGTTATTCTATTCCAACTTAAGGGAGGAATAATACTCTTTTTTTTTATTCAATTTCCGCCTAAAAACATTTGAAGTGTCCCCATAACCACATCCAGTGGAATAAATGCAATTTCTTTATATCATTTTACAGAAAACCATTGAAGTTACATAAAAAGCTGCTGTTTGTGACAAATATTGTTATTTATGTTGTTTTTCATATGATGAAATGCCACATTTTCTTTTTTTATGCTGTAAACACCGTCTTTTAAAGTGAATAACTCTGGTTCTGTGTGCTCTAACAGACTGCAGACAGTTCTGGTTGTTAGCAGCAGCAGACAGTAAACACCCAAAAAAAGAATGATCTCTTTAGCATGTCGAATTCAAAAGTTATTCTTATTTTACTGAAGGGTGTGGAAATACATTTTTCATATAAAAATACTTTTTTGTTTTGCACATATAATAAATAGCAAGGGATTATTCATGCACACAACCAAAGAAAATGCTGTGAATGGACTCATTTTTTAGAGTAGGACCTAAGAGAAAAGATGGTGTATCATTTGTGGCTATATGTGCTATCTGAGGCAGTTCACACTCAAGTTTCACATACGTTTACAGAAGACCATTTTGTACCTCATTATTCATTCGACGATTGTTGGATATCCAAAAATAACGCTGTAGCCTTATTCCTGAGAGTGAGAGCTTTCATTTGATATGACTTGCCCATGTTTGTCATACTTGAAAAATATGAAATATGTGAATTTTAAATGATATAAAAAATATGGGGGTGTAAATAACTTTCTTACAGTAAAATATATCTCAAAGTGATGCATATCTGCAGAAAGTAGATTCTAAGCTTTCAAACAGTATCTCATTTGTGGTACTGGGTCCATGAAAGACCATTAAACATTAAAGGAATATTTTATATTAAGTCATAATAATTAATTTTGGACCCGGTACAGGGTCCACAGAGTTAAACTGTTTAAGATTGGCATGTTTTATATGTTTTATGAGTGTGTATAACATTTTTTGGTTACACTTTACAATAAGGTTGCATTTGTTAACATTAGTGCACTATTCCTAACATGACTTACAACGAACAATATCATTTTTTAGCATTTATTAATCTTTGTTAAAGGGATAGTTCGGGCAAAAATGAAAATGACCCCATAATTGACTCAACCTGAAGCCATCCGTGTGACATACAGTATTGTTCAAAATAATAGCAGTACAATGTGACTAACCAGAATAATCAAGGTTTTTAGTATATTTTTTATTGCTACGTGGCAAACAAGTTACCAGTAGGTTCAGTAGATTCTCAGAAAACAAATGAGACCCAGCATTCATGATATGCACGCTCTTAAGGCTGTGCAATTGGGCAATTAGTTGAATTAGTTGAAAGGGGTGTGTTCAAAAAAATAGCAGTGTGGCATTCAATCACTGAGGTCATCAATTTTGTGAAGAAACAGGTGTGAATCAGGTGGCCCCTATTTAAGGATGAAGCCAACACATGTTGAACATGCATTTGAAAGCTGAGGAAAATGGGTCGTTCAAGACATTGTTCAGAAGAACAGCGTACTTTGATTAAAAAGTTGATTGGAGAGGGGAAAACCTATAAAGAGGTGCAAAAAATGATAGGCTGTTCAGCTAAAATGATCTCCAATGCCTTAAAATGGAGAGCAAAACCAGAGAGACGTGGAAGAAAACGGAAGACAACCATCAAAATGGATAGAAGAATAACCAGAATGGCAAAGGCTCAGCCAATGATCACCTCCAGGATGATCAAAGACAGTCTGGAGTTACCTGTAAGTACTGTGACAGTTAGAAGACGTCTGTGTGAAGCTAATCTATTTTCAAGAATCCCCCGCAAAGTCCCTCTGTTAAAAAAAGGCATGTGCAGAAGAGGTTACAATTTGCCAAAGAACACATCAACTGGCCTAAAGAGAAATGGAGGAACATTTTGTGGACTGATGAGAGTAAAATTTTTCATTTTGGGTCCAAGGGCCACAGGCAGTTTGTGAGACGACCCCCAAACTCTGAATTCAAGCCACAGTACACAGTGAAGCATGGAGGTGCAAGCATCATGATATGGGCATGTTTCTCCTACTATGGTGTTGGGCCTACCAGGGATCATGGATCAGTTTGCATATGTTAAAATACTTGAAGAGGTCATGTTGCCCTATGCTGAAGAGGACATGCCCTTGAAATGGTTGTTTCAACAAGACAATGACCCAAAACACACTAGTAAACGGGCAAAGTCTTGGTTCCAAACCAACAAAATTAATGTTATTGAGTGGCCAGCCCAATCTCCAGACCTTAATCCAATTGAGAACTTGTGGGGTGATATCAAAAATGCTGTTTCTGAAGCAAAACCAAGAAATGTGAATGAATTGTGGAATGTTGTTAAAGAATCATGGAGTGGAATAACAGCTGAGAGGTGCCACAAGTTGGTTGACTCCATGCCACACAGATGTCAAGCAGTTTTAAAAAACTGTGGTCATACAACTAAATATTAGTTTAGTGATTCACAGGATTGCTAAATCCCAGAAAAAAAAATCTTTGTACAAAATAGTTTTGAGTTTGTACAGTCAAAGGTAGACACTGCTATTTTTTTGAACACACCCCTTTCAACTAGTTGCCCAATTGCACAGCCTTGGGAGCGTTTATGTCATGGGTGCTGGGTCTTGTTTGTTTTCTGAGAATCTACTGAACCTACTGGTAACTTGTTTGCCACGTAGCAATAAAAAATATACTAAAAACCTTGATTATTCTGGTTAGTCACATTGTACTGCTATTATTTTGAACAATACTGTATGTCCATCGTTTTCATACGAGCACATGATATTACATATTTGAAATATACATATTTAAATATGAAATATACATATTTAAAACTTTACAAACAAAAATAACTAGCTAAGCCATCTTGGACTCCTCCATATTCAGGAGAGAGTATAATTTCACACACTTTGACATATAACGAATGCGGAGCGTTGTTTTGCTCCCTGCTCTGTTCCTCTGCTCTCCGCATATGAAAAGTGCGTACTCTTGATACTCTCTCCATGTGGCTTCAGGGTGAGTAAATCATAGGGTAATTTTCATTTTTGGCCAAACTATCCCTTTAATGTTAGTTAAAGGTTCAGTGTGTAGATTTTTAGCGGCATCTAGCAGCAAGACTGTGAATTGCAACCAACGGCTCAGTCCACGAATTCATCAAGGCATGTCCAAATCCGTCTCCTGAGATACCTTCATTGTCCTGTCCCACAATTCTATGCATAGGTGTGGACGGAGAATGCGATTGGTCGAGATGGGAAAATAAAATGGAGGCCAATGAAATGCAGGGGCACACATTTTATGTAAATAAAGTTATATTTTCACTTTATTAGCAAATTAGCATTGTAGTTTTCAAATATGGAATTAGTTATCACAAAATGCACTCTCTGTTTATATTTCAAACAGAATTCCATTACGCTGCCTATGAAGGCTGTCCGAATGCGTTTCTTGGATGTCATTCTCAATGTCAAGAATACTTCTTTGGCAGGACTGGTCCTTCCAAGTTACTTCCTTCAGAGGCAAGGCGAGGTTCCTCTTTAGCATTCGGTGAACACATGAATGGCACAGGCTAGCAAGTGTACGTCATTAAGTCAGTGAAAAGGTGTGCTTTCGGCGCTGCGCACATAGGATTGTGGGTGATTTGAGAGCACGAAGAGCGCGAAGGCTACACATATGCATCCTTTCCTGTTTATGGGATATTTTTAGAACAAAGGACTCAGTCCTTGGGTGAAATTCCGAGGATACTTCCTTGACATTGAGAAACACCTACTGCCTTATTACTGACCCCAGAAATTAAAAGAGTGATTACAAAAAATATATATATTTTAATGATAAAAATTATATACATTTTTTGTTTACTTCCTATCTATATATTAATGCTGTGTTTTGGGAGATATGAAGTACTTTTGTACCTGTTTACCACAAAATTCCTCAACTACACCATTAGCTTGTCTGTAAAATATCCCATTTTTGTGAAAAACTCACATAAATTATGATCTAAATTTGATTTAAATTGTTTTTAGATATTGATCTAGATGTTATGTGTTGAATTAGGCCCTTTGGTGTTTAGAAAAAAACAGTTTTATGGTTACATTTTAGGAAATAAATCATTTCGACCAGCAGATGCCCATAGAGACCCATTCATTATACTGTAAGTGGCCAACTGCTCACATCACTATATTGATACATTTTGTGAATTTATGTTTATATAAACATTAGAAAGGACATTAAAAATAAATATTATATTCAAAGAGTAGAATTTTTGTAGTTTTTGATGCATTTTGAAATGTCTGTTTTTACAAAATGCATCAAAAACTTTTTGACTGAATGTAGAACAGAACACATTTCTGTGTCAAAATGACCCAAATAATGGGTTGTTTTAACATGGTTGATTAACAATAACCCAGCAGTTGGGTTAAAACAACCCATTATTTGGGTCATTTTAACCCAGAAATGTGTTCTGTCCTATTACACAACCCTGGGTTAAAAACAACACAATATTTTTTAGAGTGTCTGTGTCTCTGTGTGTGTGCATGTTTGTGACTTTGTCTTTTTGTGTGTGTAAGTTTTACTGTGTCTTTGTGTGTTTGTATGTGCGCGCATGTGTGTGCACACACCTGTGTGAGTATTTTACATCTTTCATGCACTCTGTGGCAGTCATGCTTTTCTGTGTTTGTGTGTGTGTGTGTGTGTGTGTGTAATTGAGCATGTCTTTTCTATATTGCATTTGTGCTCTAGTACCAGGCCTACCTTTCTGTGTTAAAATTTTCTGATTTATTCTGGATGCATTGATTTTTTTGGACAAATAAAAAGATTTTTTTTTGCATTTCCCATTCATTTCAATTGGGGTCATTTATAACCCCAAAGGGACTATTTAAGTAACATTTTTTACACCTCTTTTGAAGGACCGAATCAAGCCCACTTTTTTATATGAATCTTGACAGAAAAGTCACAAAATCTTATTCCACTGAGATGAAGGGAACCATGTTTTTAAACTAAAGAAAAGTGGCTTGGGGGTAGGATTAAATATGTATTGGTAAATGCTAATTTTACCATGAACTAAAATTAATAAATGCTGTAGAGTTAAGGGCACCTGATGATAAGGATACATTTATGCTGATTCACTCGTGCAAAATACTTGACTTTAATGGCATTAACTAATATTGCATATTTCGGTAACACTTTACAATAAGGTTCATTAGACAAGATTTTAATAAAGTATTAGTAATTGTTGAAATTAACATTAACAAAGATTAGTAAATGCAGTATAAGTGCAGTTCATTATTAGTTCATGTTAACTAATGTAGCTAACTAATGTTAACTAATGAACCTTATTGTAAAGTGTTACCCATATTTCTTGTAATAAAAACTTTTGCAATTGTTTACATGTCACTGAATATGTAAATATGCTGTTCTTGTTGCATTGACACAGTGGATAACCAGCAGATGTCCTCAACACGCTGCTTTTCACGTAACATTGAATCTAGTTTTTGTAATCTAACATTAATATCTTTTTGGTGTAGTCAATGTAGTAGGCATAAAGCATTCCCTACTGAAG
Organism: Misgurnus anguillicaudatus; assembly: GCF_027580225.2. NCBI lineage: Eukaryota > Metazoa > Chordata > Actinopteri > Cypriniformes > Cobitidae > Misgurnus > Misgurnus anguillicaudatus. Next base: position 23,633,178 of record NC_073345.2, read on the forward strand.
AATCTAGCTAAGACCATAAGCTGGTAGCTGGATTTAGCTGGTTTAAGGTGGCAGTAGCTGGTCTAAGCTGGTCCTTCCAGCCTGGCAAAGCTGGTCAAGCTGGTGAATCAACTGGTCACCCAGCCTGACCAGCTTAGTCCAGCTTAAAAAGTGACCAACACACAGCTACATCAGCAAAAACAGCTAAAACCAAATTGGGAGACCAGTTAAAACCAGCTCACCAGCTTATGCGTCTTAGCTGAATTTTTCAGTAGGGTTACGTAGTCAATTTCACAGCAACTGTTGTGGTGTGAACTCTGCTATTCTCTTTAATATAAAACAATTTTCAAAACTTTATTTTTATAGTTATTTTAACTAACTATAGCTTATGCTGGTCTTAGCTGGATTTTTCAGTAGGGAATGCATTAACTGATGTTAAAAATACAAAAATATATTTAATTTGTGTAACTTGCATTAAAAAAATGATCACCTGACAACGTTTAAATATAAAGTTTCAGTACATACAGTAATGAATTTTCATTTTTGACTTTATTTTTTTTTAATTTGCATGAAAGACAAAACATCAAAGAACAACTCACAAAGAACAGATGACTTTTTAAAAATAGATAAAATATGATGAGAGGACAATTGCATCTCTTTGAGATGGCAAAAGAAAGAAATAAGGCAAGTACAGGTGAAAGTGAAGCTACAAACTTCACTTTAAAATGCTCTGATTTGTATTTTCCCCCGTTTCAAATCAACATTTACACAATGTATACAACAGCCCACAGAAAGAAGAGAATAAAAGGGAAATAAAAGCAAGGGATAAAATTACATTTGTACAAAAATAGATTTTTCCTATCATTTTCTCAACGTTTTCTGTTTGTGTGACGAATAAAGCTGTGATTGTGTCAGGGTTAAAGTTCACTACTTGGTTTAGCTACAGGCTTCCTCAGCTTTTCCACCAATCAGGATCTTGCAAAGATAAACGATTATTCAATTAAGGAGCTGGTGAAGGATCTTTTCTAAGGACTTGAAACCGCTGGTATAGTTAAACATTTTCAGTTTGTTTTTGCAAGACTGAATACAAAAGTTTCAGCGAACGAAAAACATCTGTGAATCTAACAGTGCAATCAGGTCTGGGTTTAGTCAATTTAAGCAAAACACTCGGCTCCCTCTTTGCTAACATCGTCTGAAAAACATTTAAAAGAACAAATTCATATACTTTCATATTAGGAAATATACACACATTTACATATAGACAAAATAGAGCTTTATGTCATAAAGCATTTGTGTATGCATTAATTCTATCTAAAATCTCTCGTCAATTTGAAAGTTTCTTCATTATTAACTTTACAAACCTGCATATGGCTTCAAAATACCTGTGATACTCGCCTATTAAAAGCCTGACAAAGCCAATTCAATTATTTTGTCATGCGAAAGAAACGAGGGCAGTGAGGTACGAGATGATTTAAGAATTGAACACACCCATTGTTTTAAGCATTTAAATCGTGCTATTGCTGAAGAGCGTTTGTGAGACTGCACTCAAACATAAACGAACACGGATAACATCACGTAAAAGTGCCATTTCTCTCATTAAATACTTGTATAAAATTCAAGTAATGTTGCAGTGCTGCATCTCCACCACTAGGGGGAAGTATCAGCTCTCCCATTGCCTCACTATAATTCCATACTTTACACTCCTCTCTCTATCTGTACGTCTATTATCTCTACCGACCGCTGTCTGGTATTATGACTGGACACCCAGATCAGGTCCTGATTTATTTTTACCGGGGTCCGGGACGCTGCTTGCTCGTATACGCACATTCAAAACCAAGTCTGGCTGTCCAGTTCGTAAAAACGTCGACCTTTGGACAGTCTTTGGGAAAAAATGCTAGATGCATAGATAAGCAGCAGCTTACAGAAAGAAAGAAAACGCTAAGGATGGCAAATTACAGACCCCCCCAAAAAACACATTTTACAAAATTACATTTACAATAATAAAAACTCTCGCTGCTGGTCTCCTTGCCAAAAGAAAGCGTGCGGACCTATTTCGCCAGCCCAAAGTAAAACTCCCTCAAAAACACAACCGCAATGCAGTTTGAGACTTGATGAGGATTAAGTGCTTCGAAACAAAGAACATCGTAATAATGCACAAAAGCTTGACTGCTTGGTGGATGAGCGACACGACGGATATACCATAGTAAAAGTAAGTATGAGAGAGGTAACTGCACGTTTTGAAAAAAAAAATCTTTGAAAAATACAGAATACTGAGCTAGTTTACAAAACTTGAGGTGAACTGGTATACAGACAACACACATGTGTAGGTGACGTATAGTTGATGATTCAGCATCACTTTGACACAGCGATGCTCCGGGTATCCCTGCAACAGGCAGATTTGATTTTTAAATGTTCAGAGTGCACAACGTGAACTTTTATCCTTAACTCCAGACGTGTGGGCAGCTCAGGTCGGACTCATCGGATGCTGAAACCTGAGTGGTTATTCCTTATCCTGCAGATTGCCGAGTTGAAAGCATCCGGTCTGTAACTTTGCTGCTTGCAAACGTCCTGATACTTTCATCCAGTAATTACAAATTCAGGGACTCTCTTGAGGGATAACGGCGACTGCAGCAGGATCTCAATAGCATCCCAGAATTTGTGTGGCTCCCACCGTGTGTCAGAAACACAATGCTTGTGTTAAAACCCGAATCTTTATCCATTAAATCCATCCATATGCAAACCGTCTCTGTAGGAGCTGGCCCTAACCAGCGCTAAATGCTGAATAAAAGTCACGAGGCAGAATAAGACTCATGCACGATCCTGCCATTGCCCTCCAGACAATAACTGTCCAATGAAGCGCTGCAACTTAACCTAATCTATTCAGTTTCTCTTTTCACATCATTTACCCACTTAAGATTTTAATACACCCGTGTCCACAGTTGTCTGTGGGCTTGAAGTCCGCCGTCATCTTTTTTGTATGTTTTATATATATATATATATTTATATCTTTATACAAGGTATAAAACAGACCCATTGATGCCATGACCGCATTTGAAACGCTGAGTCAAAAGTGGATTCGAAAAAGTCAATCCCGCAGCCTGCTGGCAAATGGTGTCAAGTGATCAGTTTCTGGGGGATGGTGGGGATGAACGGACCCTCATTACCCCCGTAACAAGAGGGCGTTATTTCATTATGTCATTTGGTGGGGCGCCTCTAGCATCTCCATGAGGAAGGTGTCAATGGGCGTATCCCCTATAAGTTTAAAGAAGAACAAGTGCTCTAGACACTTCAGTCCGATTGAGCGCAGGGCCGGGAGCCGCAGCAAAAGCTTGGCGAACCTGCAGACACAAAAACAAAAGACATTAGTATGCACAAAGGCAAGGTCGAAATATACACATATATATATATATATATATATATATATATATTTTTTTTTTTAAGCAGTCTAGACAGAGGATTGATAACCCTTTTATGTGACTACTTGAAGTGACTGACAGCTGAGACAGTCAGACTACCCTTTAAATCAAGTTTAAAAGTTCCTGTACAAAAAGTATCAAACAGAGCAAAAAATATAGTATAATCTCATGTTATCTAATAAAGACGTTTCTTTGGACGCACGTGCGCTGTCGCGGTTATTCCGGTTTCTGTTTGTTTAATAGTCTGACTAGTGGCTAAAATGAAATCTGGAACAAATACTTTGTCAAAAATAACAAATGTTTTGGTTTCCTAAAGACGGTGATCATGGATCACCGCTATGTGAAGGGAGGTTTTGCAGCAGATTTGTAGTTAACATTGTATACATTATAGTACACATTTAACATAACAACGTTAGCTTGGTGTCGTTTTTTATACACTTTAGCTATGAAATATAACTAATGTAATCTACTTGTTGTTTATTTTGCTTGTTCTCAGAAATAAACTACTCTAAAAGGACTTTGTTGTTATTGATTCTTAGCTGAGTTTACCGGAAGTTATGTGTGTTCCACGAAAGCCGTTTGTTTATGTTGTTACTGCTGAAACTGTCTATAGTAAAATCGAATCTAAAATAATCTATAGTATAATCTTAAAAATAAGAGTATAACTAGAGCTGACCGATATATCGGCAGGCTGATGTTATGTATATTCCAAACTATCGGTATCGGCATTCATAATGGCCGATAAATGAATATTAAAATAAAAAACAGACCAAACAGCCTTCAACCATGTCATGAGTGTTGCCGTTGTATAGTTTGTCCACCAGAGGGCACTCTACAACCTCCCTGTTGACAACACTTGTGTATAACGAGTCACACATCCTGCAACCTGCTGATCCAGTCAGAGTCAGGCAGAGAGAACAACGGTTAAGTGAGTTCATGGTGAGTTGGTCACGAGACAATAAAAGAAACAAGTTTCTTTTTAAAATGCATTATCATATTATTTGAGTTAAAACTCATAAATAACTACAAATAACTAATGTTAGGGAAATCTGTTAATGTTTTGTTGCGTGTTTCTGAAATAAATAAGTAAATAAAAAATATCAGCCGATATATCGGAACATCGAATTTTAAAAACATTTGTATCAGTATCGGCCTTCAAAATCCTTTATCAGTCAGGCTCTAAGTATAACCTCATGTAATCCAATGTAATCTAATGTAATCAAATCTACTATAGCACTTATAGGTGCAGTGTGTAACTTTTAGAAGAATCCCTTGACAATATAATCTACATAACTATATTATCAGTGGTGTATAAAGACCTTTTATAATGAACCATTATGTTTTTATTACCTTAAAATTAGTCGTTTTTATCTAAATATACACAGAGGGTCCCCTTACATAGAAGTCACAGAGTACAAAGTACAGAAGCCCTTAATGGACAAACTTTGTTTACTAAGTTGTCTCTGATGATGACGTGTTTGTCCCGTGGTGGCTACCGTAGCTTCTCTGTGCATTTCAAAACGAGGGATGAGCCGTGACTGAGCCGTTGATTGCAATTTGAAAACTCACCACTAGATGCCGCTATAAATCACACACTGCACCTTTAACATAGTATTAAATCTACTATTATACAATTGTATAATCTAATCAATGAGATCATAATCTTACATAATATATTATAATCTCATGTAATCCAATGTAATCTAATATAGTAAAATCTCATTTGATCTCTTCTATTGTAAAATCGAATTGAATATAGTATAATCCAATGTAATCCAATGCACTATAGTAGGGGTGTCCACTCCTGCTCCTGGAGGGCCGGTGTCTCTGCAGAGTTTTATTCCAACCCTAATCAAGCACACCTGATCCAGCAAATCAAGGTCTTACTAGGCAGACTAGATACTTTTAGGCTGGTGTTTTTCGGGAAGTTTTAGATAAACTCTGCTGGAAACTGGCCATCCAGGACCGACTTTGGACACCCCTGCACTATAGTATAGTATGATCTAATCGATGTCATAATCTAACATAACAGAACATGATATAATCTACCATAATAGAGTATAATCTAATGTAATGCAATGTAATCTAATAAAGTAAAATTTAATCTAATCTAATCTAATCTAATCTAATCTAGTATAATGTAATCGAATGTAGTATAATCTACCATAATAGACTATAATCTAATGTAATGCAATGTAATCTAATAAAGTAATATCTAATCTAATCTAATCTAGTATAATGTAATCGAATGTAGTATAATCTACCATAATAGACTATAATCTAATGTAATGCAATGTAATCTAATAAAGTAATATCTAATCTAATCTAATCTAGTATAATGTAATCGAATGTAGTATAATCTACCATAATAGACTATAATCTAATGTAATGCAATGTAATCTAATAAAGTAATATCTAATCTAATCTAATCTAATCTAATCTAATCTAATGTAGTATAATCTACCATAATAGACTATAATCTAATGTAATGCAATGTAATCTAATAAAGTAATATCTAATCTAATCTAATCTAATCTAATCAAATGTAGTATAATCTACCATAATAGACTATAATCTAATGTAATGCAATGTAATCTAATAAAGTAATATCTAATCTAATCTAATCTAGTATAATGTAATCGAATGTAGTATAATCTACCATAATAGACTATAATCTAATGTAATGCAATGTAATCTAATAAAGTAATATCTAATCTAATCTAATCTAGTATAATGTAATCGAATGTAGTATAATCTACCATAATAGACTATAATCTAATGTAATGCAATGTAATCTAATAAAGTAATATCTAATCTAATCTAATCTAATCTAATCTAATCTAATCTAATGTAGTATAATCTACCATAATAGACTATAATCTAATGTAATGCAATGTAATCTAATAAAGTAATATCTAATCTAATCTAATCTAATCTAATCAAATGTAGTATAATCTACCATAATAGACTATAATCTAATGTAATGCAATGTAATCTAATAAAGTAATATCTTATCTAATCTAATCCTAATCTAATCTAATCTAATCTAATCTAATCTAATCTAATCTAATCTAATCTAATCTAATCTAATCTAATCTAGTAAAATGTAATCGAATGTAGTATAATCTACCATAATAGAGTATAATCCCATGGAATGCAATGTAATCTAATAAAGAAATATCTAATCTAAAGTATAATGTTATCGAATGTAGTATAATCTAACATAATAGAATATAATCCCATGGAATGCAATGTAATGTAATACAGTAAAATCTAATATAATCTATAGTATAAGGTAATCGAATGTAGTATAATCTACCATAATAGAGTATAATCCCATATAATGCAATGTAATCTAATAAAGTAATATTTAATCTAATCTAATCTAATCTATAGTATAATGTAATCAAATGTAGTATAACATAACATAAGAGAGTATAATCCCACGTAATGCAATGTAATCTAATAAAGTAATATCTAATCTAATCTATAGTAATAATGTAATTGAATGTAGTATATTATAACATATTACAGTATAATCCCATGTAATCCAATTTAATATAATATAGTAAAATCCAATTAAATCAGTAAAATAATGTAATCGAATATAACAAAAGCAAGTATAATCCCATGTAATCCAATTGATTCTAATATAGTAAAATCTAATATAATGTAATATAATCTAACATAGTGGAGTATAATCTAATGTGATCTAATGTAATCAAATCTACTATAGTATAGTATAATCTAATCTATAATGTCCCAATCTAACGTAACAAAGCATAACTTAATTTAATCCAATGTTATCTAATGTCATATAGATGGTTTCAGCAGTAACAACATAAACAAGCGGCTTTCGTGGTCCTCACGTAACTTCCGGTAAACTCCGCGAAGAATAAATAACAACAAAGTACTTTTAAAGTAGTTTATTTATATAGCAAGCAAAATAAACAAAACATAGATTACATAGGAACAAAAAACATTTGTTATTTTCGACGAGGTATTTGTTTAAGAGTTCAGTTTCAGCAACTAGTCAGACCATTAAACAAACAGAAACCGGAAGTAAATTTCAGACCAGATGCTTTTCGCGTCACCGCACGTGCGCCCGATGAAACGGTCTATACAGTATATTATATTAAAGGGGACAGTGAATGAAAAACCATTTTTACCTTGTCTTTGTTGAATAATGGTAGTCTACCCACATTCACAAACGTACAAAAAGTGCTAAACATTAGGGGTGTCACGATTCTCCAAATCCTCGATTCGATTACATTTTCGATTCTGATGTCACGATTCAATTCAATTCTCGATTTTTAAATGAATTTTTTAAGACAAAAAATTATATGCCTTTATTATTATTATTATTATTATAGTTTCACATTAACATGCACATTGCGTGCTTTTCCTCGTATGGGTGTTTGTGGGCTTTACTTTACACGGAGAGCTTTTAGAGAGAGAATTCCTTCTTGCACGCAGATAGACTTAATGCGCGCGTCTTGGACTCCTATTATCTGAAATAAAACCGGTGCGTCATAAGCAGCTGCGCTTCTGTCTCACATGCACGCGCTCTCGCATCTGTTTAAAGTATAACCCGCTGCATCTTGGCGGCTCTCTCGTGCACGTGCAGAGAGCTGCGCTCTGTCCGAAGGCAGATCACTAGGTAGTAATCCTGTTTATGATATGCATTCACGGAGTTGTAGCAATACATCCCTCATGTTTAAAATATAAATCGCGTTCCGCTGGTTTTTAAAGGCACTTCTGAGTTTATTTTCCCCCGCTTGGCAAGCTGACCGGACGTGAGATGGGGGCGTGGCAGCATCGACGATCCCATTTTTTAATTCGAAGTTCGAGGTTGTGACTTAATTTCGATCGATTTCGATTTTGACACCCTTACTAAACATCTCAGTCTCATAGAAATTCCTCTTTAAGAAATGTCAGCCAGAAAATAGCCCAATCTGAAAAACTGATGCTTATGACATCACAGGCATCTAACTGCCCTTCCACTTTAAAATAATTGGCTACATTTTTTGAGTGGCAGCAAAGTCAGCCAATCAGTAATGAGATTGCAAGTTAAGCCAGTAGGGGGAGCCAAATAGGTGCAAAACCACTTGTTTAAAATCCCCTACCCTAATAGAGCTATCTGAGAGAGGTTTTTAGGAAGCTTCTAAGGCATTACAGACCCAAGCGAACATTTTTTTGTCTACATGTCACATCACAGAACAAGGATAAATACTCCGTTCAATCACTCTATGTCACCTTTAAATTATTATAGTATAATCCAATCTAATATAGTACAATGTAACGTAGTAGAGCATAATTTAATGTGATCTAATGTAATCTAATCTAATAAAATCAAATCTATTATAGTTTGGTATATTTTAATCTCTAATGTTATAATCTGTAGTATAGTAATCTAGTATGTTATAATAACCTAATAGACTATAATCTAATCGAATGTAATACAATACAAAACAATGTAATGTAATGCAATTTAACATAAAATGCAACAGAATATTTAATTTATATTTAATATTTAAAAGAATTGTGACATCATCTCCGAAAATGAAGAAAGTGGTCTTGTACCTTCCAGGTTGGTCAGGGTACTTCTGTTTGCAGTAGGCTTCCAGAGAGGCATAAACTTTCTCTCTCAGCGCTTCCACCTCCCCAGGGTTTGACAGGCCTTTGGAGTCTGAAATTAATGCACAATAAAGTTTAGACTTTTGAAGTAGGTACTGTACCATCCTCCCCTAGCACCGCTTTAAAGTTACAGTTGGTTTCTTCTCAGCCTCTGGGTGGGATGATAATATTTATTCTGCTGAACAATAACAGTGTACCAACACAGGCCATAGTTATGAATGTTGTTCCAAATATCCTGCAGAAGTGTGGATGATTTTTTGGGGGGGGTTTCCAGATACAACACATGTGAAACTCATCTCTGAACTTAATCTGCTTCTCTGGAAGAGCCTTCAGAGAGCCTCTAATTGAGAAAATGAGAGCAGTCTTTTCAATAAAGTAAAGAGAACAGAGAGGAGGTCTGTCCTCTGAGGAAAAACATGTGCCGTCTCTGGCTCATGACATTGTTAATGAGTCCATTTTGTGCCAGCGATGGGCGGCAATGCTGACTAATGCAGAGTATTCAAAATCATGAGGAAGATACCTGGGTTGAAGAGGACGATGGCTCGAAGACACCCCAGCTCTGTTTTATCCATCTGCATGTCTCTCATCTTTGACACCAGCTCGGTCAGGACCCTAAACACAAGTGAAAAACACTGGATCATAAGCCATCCACCATCTTCCTTCATTAAATAACGCTACAGCTCTTAGGAAATATGGCCCGTGCAAATACAAACGACTCCATTGCAGCTGTGACAGGCAGTGACTCTCAAATATCAAATTATCCCCATAATAAATGTCCAGAGTGACATCACTTCCTGTTTCCACTTCACATTATCTCCTCTGACAGTCTTGGCCGCTGCGTGACCGGGTGACGGCACGCACAGCGGCACGAGACGAGCCACATTCCCACTCTTAACACAGTTTAATTCAATTGACCAATTGAATCATTTAAAGGGGCGGGGGAGTTTAAGTCCACCAGGCACTTCATTTGCGCCACGGCTGTCGCTTGCGGCAGACCTAATGAAGAAATATGATCAGCGCAATGCATCTGAATGCAAGCTGCATTAACATTGAGATGCTATCTATTCTCTGCCGGCTGTATTGTAAAGGCTGAAGTCGCCTGTGGATAAGGAGAGAGATCTTCATCTTAAAAGTCAGGTGACGTTTATTACTATTATTGCTTTTTTTTCTCTCAAATACTGACATAATTTAAATACATTATTGATGCTTTGTAATAACAAATGCACATACTTTTGATAGTTTATAGAGCATCCCTATAGCTCTATTAATATAGGATTGTGTTAGCAACACAAAGGTCGGGTTTGGATCTCAAGAAACACAAAAGTGTTAAAGTAGGTACGGTGAATGCACAAGTTGCTTTGGATAATAGTGCCAAATAAGCAAATAAATCTTAATATGAGTCTTACTGTATATATGTGCTCCTGTATAGCTAAAGGTCATAGGTTCGAACCTAGGGATAAAAATGTATACCTTGTAAAGTCGCATTGGATGAACGCATGTGCCAAATGCATGAATGTAAATTATACTGAACACATTTGTTTTGCATTTTTTACACATTGTATTGATTTGTTGTTTCATATTTGGTTGGTTGGTCTCATGTACTGTAGGTCCAAAGCTCTTGGCATCAGTGGGCATCTCCTCCACTTTTTCAGATTTTATCATAAATGACACACAAATGGATTTCCTTTAACATTTTCTGTCTGAGCGCTCAACCGTTTCTGCATGACCTCTGTTGCCAGTACGGGTGCATTTTTAATGAATATCGATGTAAATCGACAGGAAAGCTCGTTCCTCTTGCCCTTCTGTTCTGCTGCTAGAAATGTCAAGGTTCCTCTTCTGCCCTTGTCATGATAATTAAGAGTTTGATTTGCTCTTTTTGTGTCCATGTTTGAATACGGTCTCACAGTTTTAAACTTTTCCCATAAAAATGCTGAACAAATGCTGACAAAATCTGGTTTGTGCAGTTATAAAATATGGACAATACCCAGGACCACAAAACCAAATCACTTTTTGAAATTAAGATTTATACATAATCTAAAAGGTGAACAAATACGCTTTTCATTGACGTATGTTTTGTTAGGATATGAAAATATTTTTCCGAGATCACAATTACTTTAAAATCTGGAATTTGAAGGTGCAAAAAGAATTTTTTTTTTTAGAAAATCGCCATTAAAGTTGTCTAAATTAAGTCCTTAGTAACACATATTAGTAATGATAAATAGATTTTCTATATATGTACAGTAGGAAATGTACAAAATATCTTCATGGAACATGATTTTAACTTAATATCCTAATGATTTTTGGCATAAATCGATTATTTTACTCCATACAATGTATTAATGGCTATTGCTACAAATGAAGAGTTTGGATCCTAAAGGTGACAAGATGAAAACCACTATTTTCTGTTACAAACATTCACATAGCATCTTTAGGTTATAATAACAATAAAAATTCAAATCCATAATTTGATTTTCAAAGATTTATTAGAAAAACTGATTATTTTTTCTGCAAAAGTTTATTTTCAAATGCTATAAATCTTTTAAATTCAAAATTTTAATGTGCATTCATCTTTGCAATGTTATATTCATTAAGTTGACTAGTGGTATAAACTGATAAAAAAATACACATTAATGGCATTAATCAAAACAATTGGTCATATTAAGAACACTGTCATTGCTGCTGTCATCCTTAGCCATCGTCACAAAATTTTTTTAGCGATCAGCTGTAAAATGTTTTGGTCCTGCTTGATTTTCATTGACTTTCAGTAAAAGAATGGAAAGTTTTTCATAAGATCCTCTGGGGTCAATGTGTTAGCATGACAGAAGCTTGACGGCCGGCATTTTTCCGATGCCCGAGTGGCTTACGTTGCTTCCCCGCCACAGCAAACCGCCACAGGTTTATCAATGGCAACAAAATATTTAGTTTTTGATTGTTTGTTGATAAAAAGTAGATGAGGAAAACTTGGATTCAGTGTGTATTTAATGCGCCGCCATTGTTGTTTACAATGCGTGAAATGGTGTGCTGTGATTGGTTAAGCGGATTTTTTGCATTCTGCAGAAAAGGAGGAGTGGCATTTATCGCGTTTTGGGGGAAAAGGGAATAAAAGATGACAGAATAACACAACGGATATAGGATTTTGCATAAAATTAAGAATTTACTTTGTAATAGTGACCTGATACAATACTGATTTTGGTGAAAACTCATTTTTTTAAATTGCGTTTTGGAACCAAACTCTTCAAATATTTACTGTGTGACTTATTTTGTGGTCCAGGGTCACATATTATAACAAGACTGGATATAGAGTTTTGCGAGATTTTTCAATAAAAACTTTTATGAGATTAATTAGGGTAGCCAACTATTGTTTGATCTCAAACTAAATTTTATCATAAAAAATGAAAATATGTGTTAAAGTCCCTGTAAAGTCAATGTTGAAAATTGTTTCGAAACACATTATAAATGTTAGAAATGTATTGCTGAAACATGCCTCAAAGACTGTAAATGATCTAGTACTGAATTGCACATTTAGATTTTTTAAATTTCTGAGCTCACGCATGGCCCCGCCCCTAACACAATTGTGTGCATCCATTCAGGTTGTCGCGGTATTTGAAAGTTAAGAACGGCGGCAGCTTTCCCCACTGCTTGAGGGCAAAAAAATTTTGCCTGTTTTTTTATTTTGAGAACTTATTTTATTTACTTGGCATTTATATCATCATTTAAATTTGGTTGGCAGGTAATTAACACATTTTTTTTCCTGTGGTGTGACAAACTGATTTATTATATCCGACTTTACATCTAATCTGAAGTTAAGAAAGTGCCAAATGTTTAATTATTTGTCCCTGCATTAAAATGTATGAAGTTAAAATTTGATGTACATTAAAATGCAGAGTATATGACTTTGTACGTCAATAACTATCATTTTAAAGGCTTTGCAATGAAACCATCTGAACAAAATATGCAAATGCATTAACATAAAACCATATGCAAGTTATCTTAGACCAGGCCTAAAATGTAACACTCAATTTTATACACCATGTAACATGAGTCCATTATCTGTCAATATATTTTCTAAGACGTCCTGAAACCCCTGAAGACCTAAGCATATTTAATTAGAACAAGGCTTTTATAGGTGTTAATTGTCAACAATTGAGTTACATTTTAACAAAACTTTTCACAGCAGAGTTGGATGGTGAAAATGAGTTGTAATCACGATGCAATCATTCCTCCAATTCCCACAGATTTGTTTGGCTATGTAACTCATTAAATAAGGCATCTCCTCTAAATTAACTCTATCATTCTAACCTGTCAAATATGGCTCCTACACCCGCGCTGTGGGCGCTGTTTCGGTGAACGTGTAATCCAGTTGCCAGCAGTATCCCGTCCTTCACGGTTATAGAACGATGTGAAAATGACGCAATGAGGAGCTCGTTCCATCCTAAGAGAAAATAAAATAATGATTCAACATTATGTGCAGTAAGGCTCCTTTAACCAGTCTGCCTAGCAACTACATCTCCCCACCCCATTTCCCCAGAGTTCAGCTTGGGAAAAGCTGAGATGCTTTCATCTATGAGACAGCAGAACGAAAGGGGTATTTATAGAAAACCTGAGAGCTCTGTGAGAGAACGAGAAATGGGGAGAAGAACATCTCTCAGGCTCTTCAGCTTGCTCTCAGAAGACCAGCATTACTTTCTTGTACAACAGAGCCAATGTAGAAAATTAAACATCAAGTGGTTTGTTTGTTGAATGGTGGTCTCCAGAATATGAAGATAAACATTAGTCATGCTTGTATATCAATGGCCTGACAGCATTTCTGAAAATACCAACATATCCTGTGGTGCCGTCTTCGTTGGCAGTTCACTACTGTATGTTTTGTAAGTATAACAACCACCCAATTAAACAAAACACATTATCAGAAGAGAACTTGAGTGGAAGTTGCCCACGCAAAATGCTTGGGGTGGCTACTAGGTTCTGCAAGTGCTGAGGTGTCCTGTATGGTTGTTTGCATGTTATTCTGGGTGGTTGCTAACTGGTCCTAGTCAAAATTTGCCCTGGATAGAGAGTAAAGCAATCTTTTTACTTCTGACGATTGTACGGTGTACCCTACGCAAAGACGGAAACCCTACGCATTAGCCTACGGCGTAGCCTGACGTGCATATCTCCCAAAGCGCGTCAATGCTACGTGCACTGCAAGCGCTGTGATTGGTCTGCTTGAATCCCTCCCATCAGGTCATAAAGATCTGCATCGCATTTCCTCATACAGATTTCTACTTACAAAGATGGGCCAAGTTGAGATGTGATATTTAACTCAAACTGGAACAATATTTGCTGTCTATATACCTCCACCACTGCTGGTCTTTTCAAAGAACATACACAAGCTTCTTCTTCATTTGTGGATTTACTGGGCGGGTGATTCTCATGAAACCATTGAAACACCACGGCACTAATGATTTTAGCTTTAAAATGTGTAATATAGTAACATTAAAAAGCATCAGAATTAACACAATACTGTGTTCTACCTTGCACAATGTGTGATTTCAACATAAGAAGTTATAATTGTAAATTTTATCTCATTTTCTGCTGAAATTCTCATTACCGCAATGTGTCCGGCTGTGTTTGAACATGCGTTATGTTGTAATTTAATCAAATTAACACAAAAATATTAAGAAAAAAATAAATGGATGTTTTGCTAGACTACTTTAGATGACAGAAAAAATATTTACTGAATATTCATGTATAATAATAATAATGAAGAAAAATTAGGAAAACGATGTGTCCATGCCTGATGTTCTCATCCTCCGCAACACTTTTTGAGAACAGTTTAAGCACACATATAGAATTTTAATAAAGTTTGATTTTGAGTGACCAAGCACATGGACCAGTTACTTCAAGATGGCTACCAGGTAAGATCATTTTTTTTACAGTTAATTTAAAATATTGTCTTGTCAGAATGCTTACACGACATTTTGATTATCATTACCGCAACAGATGCTAATTAAATGTTAATTTAATTAATAGAAGCAGAATACTTTGATTTTAAATGCATGTGCAGAATCTCCAAATTATGTTCTTTCAGGTTTGTCATGTCATTTTGAAAATATATCAGTGTTGATGTTTTCTGACTGTTGCGGTAATGAGATTTTTTAGGACTAATTTTTTAAATTATGTTACAAAAAGTGTTAAATGATAAGTAAAAGTTTTTAAATTAATGTTCCCATTTACTCCAGACTTTGTTTTTCAATGTCTGGTGGGAAAAAAAGTAAATGTAAGCAATTTTAAAATTTTCATGCTTGACATTTTTAAAACCAAGTTTTCGTGAGAATCAAATGTTTAACTCTCGGGGAGCTGGTAGATGAACATATTTTCAAAAAAAGTGGAGTGTCCCTTTAAATTCAACTACGCGCAGGAGAAAAACGTGTGTTGGCCCTACGCAGAAGTATAATGAGCCCTTAAGCTACCTAACTTAACCATATGTGTGTTCGTAAGCGGTGTTAAACTCACCTGCTCGCAGGAGAATAACCTGGTCATCCAGAGGGAGCTCGGAGAAATGTGGGATCCGTTTGGCCCATTCCACCAAAGTGAAAAGCTGCTTATCTGCGGCCTGACAGATGTTTGTGACGGGGTCGTTGGGCTGATGAAAGAAACGAGAACACAGTCAGGCGTCAATTCAAACATCTGTACATGCCATCAATGACAAGTAGGTGATGAAACGGCTCCTATACATGCATATAATCAATGCATTTGTGGCAGCGAATGTGTGATGTCCTTTCATATTTGTTTTTCCAAACTTTTAAAAAATACAAATGTATGTGCTAGTGAACGCTGATGTACAATACAACACTCTTATCATTACCGCGGCTCCACGAGCACAACGGCCGGTGACTAATCCGTTTGGAGCCGGAGCGAACAGGAAGGCAAAACAAACAGTGCTTTTGCCCCGGCCTGTTCAGGAAATACCTGCAGAGATTCGATGCTAAAAAATGACCCTTTCCAAGCAAGAGTTTCCTGCAGGAAGCCCCCTGGAAAAGAATTTCACTCTGACATGTTTGCCCATTCCCAGACCGTTACGAAATACTGTTAACATTTCTATATTAAACAGACTCTGAAAATGACACGATTCACAGTAAAATGTACAACCGAAGTCTCGCAGCAAACAGTGTCATTGTTCTTAAAAGGAATGTTTTTACGGGGGGAATTCTGCACACAGCAAGTTCCTGTCAATGCCTCCTGCAGATCCGAGTCTATTAGCACGTCTCAATGCGGAACGCCGACGAACAGAGAGAGGACAAATGAGAGATAGAAAAAATGAGCTGAATGATTCTCCCCTCGTGTTGCATGAAGCCAAAGGAAGGATAGATACAGCGCTTTGTTTAAAGAGTGAGCCAATGGACTGCGAGAAAGATCGGCAATGAGCGCAAAGGAGAGGAAAGCAGCAGGAGCCGGTTTATGAAAGGAGAACAAATACAACTTGAGTGTCGTTTCGCAACTGAAGTGTCAGGAGGGAGCGCATTAGAAAACATCAACAGGACACTGTAGTGGGCTAAAGGACAAATAGTGCTTGGGAAAATAAACAGACAGAGGAAAATCATATTTGTGTTTATCGCAATTGTATGTGTGTGATGGGGGGTTGCATTCCTGGCTTTGGGTTTTGGCAGCTTTACGTGGCGCATTAGAGGAAGTTTATTATTAAAGTTTGACACAATGACACCACAATTATGAGTCAAGAGCTTTTGAAAGAGTCAGTATATTATCATCTGACATGTACTCTCTCGTGCTAGTCTGAGAAGCAGAAAATTACTAATTTTCCTAGTTGTTTCTCTAGCGGTTAGCACACATCCACCGTGAAAAAAACATGTTAATCAACCCAAACTTGTTTGCTGGGATTTGCTGGTCTACCAGGGTGGATTAAAAGGGTTTTGGCCACTTGTCAGGCTGCAGGACAAGCTATACCAGCTAAGGGCCAGACTGGAAAACCAGTTAAGATCAGCAAACCAATTAAGCCATTTTGAAGTTATTTAGCCATTTTCATAGGGGTGACTTATGACATTACAATTTCCTAAATCATTTTGCTCTTCTCTTAATCATTTCCTGTCCTCTCTCTATTAACTCTTTGACAATTGACAGAAAATAGTAAATAGTTTCAGTAGTTGCATATCAGGAAGTGACTCAAGGTGCTCATTTGTGTTTTTTTTTTTCATTTAACTCATTCCCCGCAAGCCTTTTTTGAACAATTGCCCCCCAGCATTTTTTGTGAAGTTTCACAAAATGCCTTTCAGGAAAATGTTCTTCTAAAAATATATAAGCATATAAATATATCAAATGAAAGAACAGACCCTCTGCTTTCAAACAAACAATAAACAAACAAAACAGGAAAAAAAAATTCATTGTATCTATATTTTTTTCCTGCTTATAAACTCTTAAAGATGCAATTTGTATAATCCGCGCCTCTAGAGGGCGCCAGATCAAATCAATAACAATGATGTAGATTAATGATGCTCTGAAGCAGCGTGGACTGATGGGATTTGTTGTCTTTAACTCAAACGCAGAGAAATCATGTTACACATGAGGTAAAGTAATCAAGTTTTATAAATGTTGTGTTTGATGACATCATTTTTTTTCATTATGTAAGGTTTCATGTAATGTTCAAAAAGCAATTGTTAGTCATAGATGTTTCAGTATTAGTCCAATACGATGGTTTGTTAACACAGCACAGTATTAAGTGTGAACAAACTAACCATAAAAAAGCGAGTGGCCTGACAGACGCTATTACTTTCGCATTTGCACGACACTGTTGTCATGTTGTTTTTACGTCAGTAAAGGCGGTAACAAAGGGTAACGTAGATATTAACGTCATTTACAGGCGACTGCACTGCCCCGTGTCACTGTTTAGGGCAGCAATTTTCCCCTAATTTACAAGTAGTTGAAAACATTAGAGATATTGTTAGTAATCAGCTGGACAAAATATATAACACCGGACTAGTGGTTTTTGGATATTTTACTGCAAATATCTTACAAATTGTACCTTTAAGCATTTTTTCATCTCTTACTTTGTTTCATGGGCAAAGTATGATCAGTTCATCACTTTTCTGAGATTTTCGCTGTTTTGATTGCATGCATCATTCTGGACGCAATTAATTAATAATGAATTATACAGATGCTGACACCATCATTTTGCACGCTCGCGGATTAAGTGTATACAAAGATGATAGTTCAAAGTAGGGATGTATAATGATTTATCGCGATTAATCTATAGCAGAATAAAAAAATTTGTTTACATCATATATGTGTGTGAACTGTGTATAATAATTATATAAATATGCACACATGCATGTATAATTGTAAGAAAAATATATATTTATGTATTAAGTATTTATATTTACATGTATAATATAAATTATACATAAATATACAAATGTATATACACATGTAACAGTGGCGGCCGGTGACTTATTTTTTTGAGGGCGCACGATGCGAAGTTCAGAGTAATCAGAGTTTAATGTTAAGGGAGGATCTTGCGTGTATTTTGTAAACGTGAGCGTCTCTTTTATCATAAATGGTTTTAACACAGGCACTTATTTTGACAAAACACGTTATGCACACAGGATCTCTCAACACGCAGGACACATATTTTGGAAAAGGGAACCACACACATGATACTCCGAAAACTTATTTTGAATTAGCGCATCCTCGGATGAGTCGTCACAAGCCGCCACTGACATGTAAAGATTTCTCAAATATATACATGCATGTGTGTGCATTTATCTATACAAAGTTATTATACACAGTTCACACACACATATATGATGTAAACAAAAACTTTTATTCTGCTATAGATTAATCGTGGTTAATCGTTATGAATCCTTAGTTCAAAGTCCATTTCTTAAAGTTTATATCTGGTCAAATATAATGCAAAAATGCGTTCCTATAGACGGTTTCATCGGACGCACGTGCGGTAACGTGATTATGTGTCTAGTCGGAACTTTACGGTTTCTGTTTGTTTAATGGTCTGACTAGTTGCTGAAACTGAACTCTTGAAAAAAATACCTTGTCGAAAATAACAAATGTTTTTGTTTCCTAGGTAATCTACGTGTTGTTTATTTTGCTTGTTAAAAAACTATTTTAAAAGGACTTTTAGGTTGTTATTTATTCCTAGCGGAGTTTACCGGAAGTTACGTGTGTTCCACGAAAGCTGCTTGTTTATGTTGTTACTGCTAAAACAGTCTATAATAGTTTATATAAATACGTTGGTAACACTTTACAAAAAACTAACAATTAGTTAATGCATTAGCATAAATGAATTATCTATGATCAATACTTCTACAGCATTTATTAATCCTTGTTTATGTTTCTAATTAATTTGGAAAATCAGGCGTATAAGTACCATTAATTAATGCCCCATGAACTACACTGTAACATGAATAACTATATTGACATTAATTAACATAAATACATGTTGAAAAACTATACTGTTTACAGTTTGTTCATGTTAGTTAATGCAAGGTTTTGATGTTTATTTGACATAATAATAATAATGATTACAGTATGAATGGTAGCTGTGCACACTGTGCCCCTGGCTTACAATATGTATCGCTATATAAATGCTAATTTTAATATATTTGTAACGTAAACAAATTATGTTAATCCACTTAATACAAGTACTGATGGTCCTTGCTCCTCTTCTCAATGCAAGGAGAGTCCTTGGCCTGAAAAAAGGTTGAAGACCGCTGCTCTATGTTATTTATGTGGCCATTCGAAACACTGACAACAACATTTCAACAGACAGACAAGAATTGAAGATTGCAATCGGTTAGCTATCTCTCCAACTGCTGATGAATGTTTACACTCAGATATAGTTTATGAATATTTCTGATCTGATCGGGGAGACGCTGATGATCCTCCTCAGTGTAACCGTTTCTGCCTCGTTCCTTAACAAATGTGTAAACAAACGAATAATTAATTCACAAAACAACAACAGGAAGAAAAGTGAGATCGCCTACACTGATGGCTGTCAGAACAACACAACTCCCACAGTTCTCACTAAACACAAGAAAACTCATGAATGATGTATCGCTGCCTCGGCTCTGTTCATACTGACCTTTTTTCTTCCAATAAAAATTACAAAAGTAATACAATGTACAAAATAACAGAGACAGAGGGACAGGCAACGGGCGAATTCACTTGCACCACTTTTGTGTGTAAACAGACCTTAATTTAAGCATCATAAAATTACAGAATGATCTTAAATCACCATCATTAATAATAATTTCTGTTCTTTAGAAAAATCCAAACAGTATAAAAATGAGTTTCCTCTCATTTCTGAAGCATGTCAGACTGAATTCAGATGGCCATATGATTCACTTGTGAGGGGTTTGGTGACGTGGTGCGAGCTCTAGCCTCCCGGCCACGAGCAATAACGACTTTATCAGATTCAAAAAGACATTTCGATAACGTTCTTTTCATGACCATCAGAAAACAAGGGCTGTTTTTGTTCCCGCTGAATGGAAAGCATTCAGTCTGCATTATTCACATCAGATCCTGGTCCTGGGCTCTCGCAGAAACGCCACGCTTGCATATTGCACTATGAAATTTTTATCACTCGAGGAGGAGAGATGAGAGATGTTCAATTTTTCATAGTCTGCTTAAACTATATTATTGTTGCGTGAGGCGAAGTAAAGCTGTCTGTGTTCTGCGGCCGTGCAAGAAAATAAGTAAGATGTCTGCAAGAAATATTCCTGGTTTGCGTGAGCTTACTGTGTGTCAGAGATGTAGAAAATAGGGATGTGCAGAACTACATCTGAACAGCTAGTTAGCTAATTGGATTTATAGCCTGCATACTTAAGACTGGTTTCGGTCTTCCAGGGTCATGTTTGCAAAATGTGTGCAGAATTTGCATAGAAACCTTAATATGTACATTTATTACTCTGCCTGTGAAGTCCATGCAAAATGTTATAATCCAATTATGATGTTAGGAGCATCAAGGTTTGATTTTAATCATTGATTTCAATCTTTGACACGGTCTTACTTGGTCAATATTAAATATATCAAGGTTATATTTTCACAGAATGTTCTTTACATTATGTAGGATGATTTTTTTGTAGACTACTATAAATCACAAAAAAATGACTTTGGCTGGGTTTTCACAGGGTCAAATTTGTTTTTGTTAACATGCAGTAGTGGCCAAATGTTGGGACTCACAAACACACCAATGGAACAAGCATACAAATTATTCAATGCATCTTTAATAAAATATTTCAATAAAGATTTTTTTAAAGTTTACATTATTTAAATCATTTTTTTTTGCCAATACCGTACAAACCTCCCTATATCCATGTGTGTAAACTAGGACTGCAATAATGACAATAGCGTTTAAGGAATGTCATTATTGATCAGTTTGGTCTGTGACATCACTTGCCCACCGTCCTATTGCAAAAGCACAAGATTCTTGTTTATACAGGACGCAGCACAGAGCAGCGAGAGTGACATAATGACAACCGACAGTGCGATGATTGACAGGACAATGACGAAGGAAAACGTTTGTCAATAAAAGTTTAATTTCTTTGGTTAATAACTCCTTCCCCCGCCAACTCATCAATTAAGAGAAACGCTTCCCTGCCATTTAAGAGTAATCCGTATTTCCGCTTTTATCCAGGTAGTGCTCTTACCCAACTTATAAAACCCAGAAGTATCCCCTTAGTGCAAACAGTTCAAACTCCGTGTATGTTTTGATCATCGCTCTGAATCTGATCGCTATCAAAAGTCCTTCACACAAGTGCAATTATCCCAGCTTTTTGCTCAAAATTTGGTATTTTTGAAGAAATTATACCCTTATTCAAGAGGTCATGAAAAGAGAACAAATAAATGTAGGATGAAACTTTTTTTTGAAAGCAGACGGTCTGTTCTTTCATTTGATATTTAAAAAAGAACATTTTCTGAAAGGCATTAAACTTTTGTGAAAATCATAAAAAATGCTGGTGCTGGCAACTTTTATTTAAAAAATGCTGGCGGGGAAATAGATAAGTGACTTTGTCTTTGTTGGGAGCACATGCACCTGACTTTATAACCATGCAGCTTACACTGTTGCAATAGGACAGTGGGCAAATGATGCACAGACCAAACTAACTGATAATGATACTTGTGAAACGATAATGTCATTATCAAATATTATCTACTATTCAATTAGTTGTACAGCTCTACCATAAATATACAGTACTGTGCAAAAATCTTGGGCCACCACCACCAGACTTGTTGTTTTAGAAGTCCCAATGTGCATCCATATCTATTCCTCAATCTATTTTACCAAGATACAAACAGAAAATACAGGAAATACGTAAAAAAAAAAAAAAATTCAGGACTAAATTTCTTCTTCAGGCATTAGTCAGTATTTAGTGTGACCTCTCTTAGCACTAAACACATCTTAAGTGTTTTTGAGCAGAAGTAAAAGGATTAATTTCTTTAAAATTAGAAATTAGGATTTAATTTTATTTAGGTTTAAGTGGAAGGGGAGTTTACCCTAAAAACTTGACATATCAGCTTACATTTTTATGCAGTTTTTAATACTATATACACATTTCCAGTATTTTCTGGATCTATTCTGGATGTAAAACAAAAAAGACACTTCGATTATCTGACGCCCATGATATCATATGACTGAAACAAATGAAAAAAGATAAGATAAGAATGACCAACTGCATTTGGCCAGCAAATAATGATAAATACGCAAATAGACAGAAGCCAACAGAGAGAACACCACCAGCAAAATAAAGAGAAACAGAAAACTGAACTGAAATGACTAATGTGCGAGTGTGACGTACTCTCTTCGCTTTTCTCTATCTAACTGCAGGCATGTTACTAACGCCTGTTTAACTCCCGTTCTAGGTCACCATAGAGACAGTGACATGAATGCACTTTATTCAGCTTGGTCAAACCCAAACCATTAAGCAACAGCAGTGGCCTATTCATGTACTGCACACCCGGGCTGAGGTCCTGTGATTAATTAGCGCACGGGGCAGCGGCTTCCAAAAGAGCAGGACATGAGGGGAGAAAATCTGACAGGAGAACCTGAGCGTGTCAAAAAGTATTCGGCAAATGCCTTTCCATCTCCCATTATTCACATTTTCTCTTTTTCGCACAAGTCAAAAACCACCTCAAGCGAGCGTAAAACCTTTTTAGTGAATTAAGGGTTCTTTATTTGAAATTTGCCGTTTTCATCACTCGATTCTGATGCCATAAAATGCATATAAAAATCAGGATGATGAAACTCAGCTACTGAAAAAACGGTACTGCCTTTGCCTGCCAAAGGTTAAAAATAATAGCATTTAATGACACACATATGAATGAGCTTGATATTATTGCATTACACACGGCTAGCTTCATAAAAGCCTGATGCGTTCACCACAGGGTTATTATCAGTTTTGGTAAAAACAATTGATTAACACATGGTTTCTCAAACCTTTTGGGTCCAGGGACCCCTTACAACCAAGACAAATTTAACCATAACCCTACTTTGTACCCTAAGATGCTATTGAAATATTTGTTTCATACATTTTTCAAACCTCAAATCACTCCAGAACTGTTTCATAGTGATTAACAAAAATACATTTCAATTTGAATTATTTATATCACTTATATGCTTTCAAACTAGGGGTGGGCGATATGACCAAAATCTTCTATCACGATAGGATTCATTTTATATTGTGATAACGATATGTATCACGGTAGAGGTTTTTTTGTGTTTTAATAAGGTTTTTCTGTTATTAAAATCTTTAATACCATAGAAATGTTCATAATTCTCACAAAAACCTTATACAAGCATAAAAAGAAGATAAAAACAAACAAAACCCAAGCTCTCTGAAGATAAAGAGTCAATGATAAAGGAATGATAATAAATAATTATGTATGCATGTATATATATTTTTTATTTAAGGTAGAAAAGTGATTTAGTCAAGAGCAGTGAAGGATTTTCTCTCAATTCTGTTTGATAAACATCATGAGTGACAGACAGGAGCAAAATTAGGTAACTTCCCCTTTAAGACCGGATCCAATATACTGTTGCACATGCGTTTTCTCTTTTAGCCGTTCACTTTCTCTTAAGCCCTAACTGGTCGTGTTTATGAGGATGCTTGCAAAGATGGGAATTTTGACGCATATATGTATTTAGGGCCAATAAAGCGGGAAAAATGCTCGCGAGCTTAATGAGCAGCAGTTGCGCGACTTGCCCGCTCCTCACAGACAGAAAGAGCAGCGGTTGCGGGACTTGCGCACGCATATAGATCTGTGGTTTGATTTTCATTTGGCTTGAAATAACTTGTTTTAAAACTGCGGTGCTTAAATACGTGCACAAACGTTACGTTTTTGTGACCACCCACACAAGAGCGTCAAATGGGCGCGTCACCTCAATAGAGATGGTAGTCCAAAATCTCTCTCGGTTGACAAATTTCTACTGGTTAATCATGTCTACGGTTTTTTTTGTCCACCACTCCATTTCAAACAGAGGATCATTTTGTTTAAATGCATTTGGACTCAACAACATGAGTTACAGTTATCAAAATCTTTCATAAAATCACCAGTAATAAACCCCAAACATAAAAATGACTAAAGTTACTTTAAGTGCTTCTCCCTTCATCAGCGTTCTCAATGAAACCAAACTAAATTTAATAGTCACTATATTTTCTCAGTTTAGATACATTTTAGATAGCTTAGCTTTACTTGTGATATTAAATATTTCCCCATGGTTGCCAGTTAGCAGCAAGAACGCCTCATTGTGCTTTAGATGAAGAAAGGTTTTTGAAATGAATGCTTTATGACAATTTGATGTGATACGACACAATCATTAGATGGCCCCATATGTAAAAATGATTTTTTTAAAAATTAATTTTTTTAATTTTTTTAAATTTTAGCATATTATTTTGCAAATACCCTGCCTATGGATTGCTGACCACCACAGATAGAAAACTCATTTCCAAAACTCAAAACACTATAATATATGCAAGATAAATGGAAACGATATTAGTCATAAACTACTAAAACTGAATTAAAAAAAAGTTTTTATCAAATCTGGCTGGTCTCAGAATGGGTTAGAACCCTTTTCAGCTGGTCAGGCTAGGAGACGATGGCATATGCTTTTTCCCAGCAAAAATTCCCCATATACAGTCGATCTTTACAAATTGAATTATATTAGTACATTTTAAAACAATACTGAAATAAAACTTGAAAACGACAATATAACCTCACCCCAGCTCTCGAGCCCCCTGCTGGATACAAATGATGACACATCCGACACAAGCGAGAAAGTGAATCTGAGACCGACTGAGTGCTTTCTAGTGTAAAACCTAGCAGCTACTCCCTCCAGACAGGCCGTATGTTCTCCCAAGTCTCGCTACCCTTCCCCAAATGTCACTTCTCTGTTCCCACACATCTTCATCTTCCTGAAATAACTCCCCATTTACTCACATAACAGCTCCCTTCACTTCCAGAACATTTTCGCTTCGGTACAGAAGAGTCCCAAAAGACGCACTCAACCACCCAACCTCTCTCTCTCTCTCATTCTCTATTCCCCTGTTATACTACTCGTCTCATATCTCCACAACCTCCTCCAATTTCATTTCTGCGATACAAATGCTACAAGTATTTTTCTAGGAGAGAATGACAGAGAGATGCAAAGAGAGAAAACTCTCCTCAGAGACTGACGGCAGACTGAAAGCTCTCGGGGACTGTTGAAGTATTTCATTATTCAAATAAAGCTTCAAGGTGAGGCCAATGATTACTTCAGTGATGTTGACTTGTCAAGGTGACTTGAGGAGGGAGGGGCACTTGAGGAACATCACATCTTACAATGAAGCTCTTCAATAGCATTAGGATGAAACATCTTAAGTGGTTCTTAAAGGTATCAATAGTAAGAAAGTCACTTACTGAATTTGAGGGCATGGCCAGGTTGGTTTCGATGTAAGTCTCGGTTTTGGGCTCCACGGCGAGCTCCGCCTCCAGGATCTTCTCTACGGGCATGTCTTCGTTTACACTGCTGGTGGACTCCACCTCATTCTCATTGCGGTCCTTGGCTCGCTGGCGCTCCTCCTGGACGGCTGTATGTAACAATACTAGTCACAGTCACTACAGCCGTTAGATCACACATAGTGTACATACTCCTAAACTACACCTTTGTGATATTTTTGAGATTGAAGACAACAAGCACAGGCATTTGCAACCCATTCTACTTCAGTAATATGATGGATATCAATAAAATACGAGAAGTATGAGTTAAAAGTCTACAATTTACAATAAGGTTGTATTTGTTAACATTACTTAATGCATTGGCTAACATGAACTAACAATACGCAATATAGTTTTCAGCATTTATTAATCGTTTTAATGTTAGTTCAGTAATGTTAAATCAGTCTCAAAAGCATTTACACCTGGTCTTTTCACAATTGGATAGCTATTTGATCAGAGAAAACACATGACAAGGGGTCATATAACGTTGCTAAAAAGAACACTATTTTGTGTATTTAGTGTAATGCAATGTGTTTACATGATTTCAGGTTTAAAAAAACATTATTTTCAACATACCATATGCTATTGTTGCTTCTCTATGCCCCGCCGATCTGAAACGCAGCGATTTTTACAAAGCTAATCGTTCTAAAAAGACATGGTAATTGGCCAGCAATTCAGTGCATTGTGATTGGCCGAAAACCTCAGGCGTGTGATGGAATTGTTACGCTCGTTACCATTTTTTGGAATAACAGCTCCCAATGCACAAATTCTCCACGAAAAGGCGGTGGCGGCAACAATACAACAGCGAGAATAAAAGTTAAACTTTTTTTGCGTATACATTTGGGCGGTGCTAGACTGTATAAAACATGTACATAGTGTCCGTGACGTCAACCGTAGGTTTCTGAAGAGCGTTTTGTAGCCAAAAGTGGGCAGAGCCGGTCGTCCCCATCTTGGCAAATGCGTCACCGCGTGTCACTCCTGGATAACCAAAATGGTCAAATAGGCGGAATGTGGGTGGAGCTGAATGGAAAGGAGGGGCAATCCACCTATCACTCAAATGGCCACCCCCTTTATGGTGTAATATATATTTTTTTTAATCACCCCACACATATGACATTCACACCAGATGCAGAAGAGGCGCAAGCACGAGTGATTTAAATGTTAAATCAATGCAAAGGTGTGAATAGGCATCCTGCGACGTGGTACGCGTGGATGGCGCGAATTGAGCTTTGCCACAGGAAACGCGCAAGTTGAAAAATTTGAACTTTGGTGGATATTCGCGCCGTGTTAAAGCAACACTATGTAGTTTCCATGTAAAAATGACTTACAGGTCCCCCATGTGGTTGAAAAGCGCAACAGAGCCTGGTATCAGACACTCTTCTGCAGGCAGGGGGAGGGATGGGGCTGTGTGCTCTACCCTCCACTGCCACTTTCAGAGTATGCTTGTAGCAGCTAGGAGGCTGCTCAGGTTGCAGCAACAGTACAATTTGTCCAGTTAAAAGTTGTTCTATCACTGAAATAATTTTAGAGACATTATTTAAAGCTAAAAAACTACATAGTGTTGCTTTAACCAATCAGGAGCCCGCTCTAGTAGTGACATGATTACAGGGAGCGAGCAGAGTCGCATAAGCCCCTTCCATGACGCGAATTTCCGCGTGAATGTCTCGAATGACTAGAAATTCAGCGTTAATGAAGCGAGTAAACATAATAAATGTTCAAGCGTCAAACTACGGGCAAATAGCGCGTTGTAATTAAGGGCAAAATGAGCTACATGGATGATTCTGTATGATCTTCTATATGCTTAAAATCGCACCATATGCATTAACAAAAAAATTTCATTTAAAAAAATTATTGGCATATGTTGAACTGCACATGAACAAACATAATACTGTATGCATAGTTCATTTTTAGTTTATGCTAACAAAAACAACCTTTAAAGTGTTACCATAGAAATAATGTGCACTAATTATGTAATGAAGCCAAGCTGAAGCGTGAAACTTATGCTAAATAAAGATTTTATAGCTGACCGCTTTTCCAACTTTAAGATGTTTTGTAACAAGTTTCTTGCCTCTTAAGTTTTCAAACTGGCCTTAACAGATCAGACATTTGATCAGTCGGAGAACGGGAAGTGGTTAGAGTGCCGAACAGTATCTCATTCTCACTGTGGCCAAGGCAATATTACCCACAATCCAAGCATATGCGGTTAGAAAGTGTGTGCTTTTGTGCGGAGCACAGTTCATCTAAAATCCTCCAAACCCAGTCTCTATTCACACTGCATTCACACACTCAAACACACACACACACACACACACACACACACACACTCAATTTCTCCTTTACCAAACCTCTAGCTATTTCCTCATTGGTAAATAACAGCGATGCCGTGGAGGTGGGGGTGTGGGGACGCTGCTTTACGGAAAGTGCTGTCTGGAGTCTGGAGGTCAGCCCAAGGGTAAAATAGTTCTCCAGGAGTCAGAGAGAGGTGAGAGGCGCTGAAATCACGTTAGGTTTATTTTCCCCTGAGAGGAGACGAGCATAAATTCATTTAATCCTGTTTTTCTGCAGATTCGCTTAGCTCTTTTTGGGGGAGAGCGGTCCCACTCTCTTGTGCCTCGGGGTACAGCAGGGGCTTATGTGATACAGAAGCAGGGGAGAGCAAGCAATGATCACGTCCTTAAAAGAAGCGATCCACACCGTAGTGTTATAAATTACAGATGATGAGAGGTCACGCTGAGGTCATATGGGTTTGTGAATGAAAAGATTATGTACACATATGTATGGATCAAAACGTTTTCCATCTGCTCGGTGAGTCTTTTTCTTTTAGAAATATCTGCACTGTCAGATGGGAATTGTACGTCAGCAAAGCAATTCATATAAATCATGTATAATTTATAAGGTTGAGCTTGTCTGATTACAGACAGCTTTGATTGACTGCATGCAAAGACTGATCTGAGTTCAGTTTAGTGTTGTTGCATACATAATTTTAATGTTTAAGCTTGGGGAAAACATAAAAAATCAACTATTGTATGAATGCAGTGCTCTGAATAAGAATATGAAACTGATAGAAGTCATAGATGTGTAGCCAAAAGTGGACCCTGTCGTGCACGCAGTGTAGAAACAAAACTTTTCAAGTACTGAATTAGGCTATGACAGGACAGGTATAAATTTAAAAAAAGTAAAAATGATATGTAAACCTTCAAAAATTGATGCTATGAGATGAAACGTTTCACAGTATCACATACACTAATACAGGGTCCACAATTTGTCCCATACCTGTCCCCAGTGACACTGTTTAGTGCAATTATACAAAAGATAAAGTTGCGCTCACACACACACTAAATGCATGGATTTTCTCTTGCATCCTTGCAGTAAACAATGTTACTCGTGTCAGGTATGCTAAGGGGCTCTGAGCTTTTAAATACACTGAGGCTTTGCAACAATCACGTGTGTGAGATGGGTTCATTGGTTCACAAACAAAACCCTGCTCTCCACAGACCAGAACCATGAATATGCTGGTGCGCCATAATAAACATTATTATTCATATTCCCTGACTCAAGGCAAATATAGTCTTACAGATCAATATTTTACCAGCTTTGTGCTGCAATGTCCAAATGGTGCTTTTAAAGGAATACTCAACTCAAATCTCAAATATTGCAGTATGTTGAGTGTTTCATGACTAGTTGTCATATATAATAAATAATTATAATTATAATAATAATTCTTTACATTTATATAGCGCTTGTCTCAGTACTCAAAGCACTTTACATATGAATGGGGGAATCTCCTCAACCACCACCAATGTGCAGCATCCACCTGGATGATGCGACGGCAGCCATATTGCGCCAGAACGCCCACCACACACCAGCTTATTAGTAGAGAGGAGACAGACTGATATAGCCAATTAGTATGAGGGATAATTAGTAGGCCAATGGGCAAGTTTGGCCAGGATGCCGGGGGACACCCCTACTCTTTTTCGAGTTTGATGAAGATGAAGAGTTCGATGAAGAGTTTGATTCCAAAACGCAATAAATCCATTTTGACTAATTTCGGCAAAAACGTGTTTTCTACGCCAAGAAGAAAAGGCGAAAACCACTATTTTCTGTTACAAACTTTTACATAGCATCTTTAGGTTATAAGAACATTAAAATTCAAATCCATAATTTGATTTTCGAAGATTTATAATAAAAACTGATAATTTTTTTCCCATAAAATGCAATAAATCCATGACAAGTTTTTTTTTCAAAATGCTATAAATCTATTGAATCAGTATATAAATGTGCATTTCATCTTTGCCATGTTATATTCATTTAGTTGACTAGTGGTATACACTGATTAAAACAATAAACATTAATGGCATTAATCAAAACACTTCATATTCATATTAAGAACACTGTCATTGCTGCTGTTATACTGTACTTGGGACGTCGTTGCTGAACTTTTTAAAAAGCGATCAACTATAAAATGTTTTGGTCCTGCTCGATTTTTGTTGACTTTGAGTAAAATAATGGAAAGTTTTTCATAAGATCCCCTGGAATCAATGTGTTAGCATGACAGAAGCTCAGTGCTGTTGTGTAAGAACAAGCAACAGCCAACATTTTTCCATCGCCCGAGTGGCTTACATTTCTTCCCCGCTACAGAAAACCACCACAGGTTTATCAATGCCATCAAAAGTATTATATCGTTTTTGTTTGTTTGTTGATCACGAAGTACAAAGTAGATGAGGAAAACTAGGATTCTGTGCCCTACTGAAAAATCCAGCTAAAGCCAGCATAAGCTGGTGGCTGGTTTTAGCTGGTTGTAGCTGGTTTAAGGTGGTTTATGCTGGTCCTCCCAGCCTGACAAAGCTGGTCATGCTGGTGGGCCAGCTGGTATTCCAGCATGACCAGCTAAGTCCAGCTAGACCAGCTTAAAATGTGACCAAAACACAGCTAGACCAGCTTGCTACACCAGCAAAACCAGCTTCCTACACCAGCAAAACCAGCTAAAACCAAGCTGGGGACCAGCTTAAACCAGCTCACCAGCTTATGCTGGTCTTAGCTGGATTTTTCAGTAGGGTGTGTATTCAACACGCCGCCATTGTTGTTTACAATGCGTGGAATGGTGCGCTGTGAATGGTTGAGCGGATTTATTGCATTCTACAGAGTAGGAGGACTGGCGTTCAACGCATTTTGGGAAAAAAGGGAGAAAAGATGACAGAATAACATGGCGGATATTAGATTTTGCGTAAAATTAAGAATTTACTTTTTAATACTGACCTGATACAATACCGATTTTGGCAGTAACACTTAAAAAAAATGCATTTATAGCGTTTTGGAACCAAACTCTTCATATGCGTTTCGTCACTAGACATTCAAGAACTAATGAGATTTGATGTCATTAATATGCTGCCGTATTCAAATTTACTGCACATATCTGTGTTGCCAAGCTATGAATAGTTTTCTCTCACAATTGTACCATTTTGACCAGAAGGCAAAGTTTATTAAGTCATTAGGATTATTTAAGTCATTTGTATGAAGTCATTTGGATTACTTTAATGATAGATTTATGTGCTTTTGTAAGCTTTACCATGTTGACCTCCTACTGTATATGAAGATAACATAATGGCATTTTAATATAAGACTATTCATTTGTGACCCTGAGCCACAAAACCAGTCATAAGGGTCAATTTTTTGAAATTGAGATTTAGACATCACATGAACGCTGAATAAATCAGCTTTCCATTGATGTATTTTTGTTAGGATAGGGCCGAGATGCAACTATTTAAAAATCTGGAATCCGATGGTGCAAAAAAATCTAAATATTGAGAAAATCGCCATTAAAGTTGTCCAAATTAGGTCCTTAGCAACACCTATTACTAATTATAAACAATTTTTTAAATATATTTACTGAATGATATCTTTATGGAACATCTTTACTTAATATTCTAATGATTTTTGGCATTAAAACATGTTGACCCATGCAATGAATGTATTGTTGTCTATTGCTACAAATACCTGTGCGACTTTGGACTGGTTTTGTGGTCCAGCGCCACATTTGTGTTCAGCTGAAGAAAAGAACTCGCATACATCTGTGATGTTATGGGAGGTGAGTATTTTGAGAATTTTCATATTTAGGTGCACTATTTTTAGTGCATTTCTTCTAGGCGACACGTGCAAAAAGTGTTAATGTCCCATTCGCCCACCTCCACCTCTCTCTTCCGCGTCTCAATGTCTCAGGTGCTGATTTGAAAGACATTCTTCTATATTTAGTGACACAAACCCTATTTAGGAAAACAATATATGCTTTTTGCATATACAATCTGGTTATCTTAGCTCTCAATATACCACATTAAAGCTACATGGAACCTTGAGTAGTTATGATGAAATGTGCAGACTAAACTCGTTGACTGATGTCTCACCCTGAGCAAATCAGTAGCGAGCTCTTTTTAAGATGTGACCTGCTTATGGTAGTAATGTGAACATCTCTCCAGGAGTCGCACAGAGGTAAGATTGTATTTAACAGAACGGAACAAGGAGTGCAAGAAACATCTCACCCAATGTTGAACTGTCTAGGTTGCTCAAGGCAAGGAACGATTGGACCCTTCAACCAAAGTTAAGTCATTTACACTTAAAGTCTAATTTTCCCCGTGGTGACGTATATCCAAGTGAAACGGCTTGGTAGGGCTGGACTTGAATTCGATCATCGAGAACTGATTGGATCGTTTAAAGTAGGGTCATGTTGCTAATTGCTGCAATCTTTTCCCGGACTCCGCCCACCTGCTATATCACATGACTGGAAGTAAACAGATCGTTTCAAGGAGGGGAGGAAATTTGCATTTTTGAATAAAGATTATGAGGGCACATGAATTTAAAGAAATTCTAATTATATTTTACATTTTTCATTTTAATTTAATTTCGACTTTATAATGTACTTTAGCAAGGGAATGCTTTTAACATTTGTTTACTAAATCAAACTTTTTTTGGCCCGCGTTTATATAGTTTTCCCTCCATTTTGCCACTCTTCTTTTTAAATACGTTTCTATAAAGTTTACATTTGGCAGCTGTTTAAGCACAATGCATTTCAGATGTCTGTGCAGAACCAACATTTAATTTCCCATGCAAGTCAAACTGCAAATACATTTTTCATAATCAAATCTGCGTAAACACGCAAACTTCACTTAAGTGCTCTTTACAAAAAGCTTATTGGCATAATACCATAAGGGAGCGTGTGCATTTAAAATGTGTTATAAAGTTTCAGAGGAAGAGAGAAAAGAATCCTCTGTCCTCAACTTCATGTGCTGTACCTTCTCTCTTCATTCCCATAGCCAGACACTTCTGATAGCGGCAGTACTGGCAGCGGTTGCGCTGGCGTTTGTCAATGATACAGTCCTTGCTGTCTCGACAGGTGTAGGTCAGGTCTTTGCGGACGGTCCTTTTAAAGAAGCCTTTGCATCCCTCGCAGCTGTACACACCGTAGTGTTTACCTGCAGATAGTACATACAAATAGCATTAAAAACAGAACCAGTATATAATCCCTTAAAGGATTAGTCCATTTTCTTAAAAAAAATTCTGATAATTTACTCACCACCATGTCATCCAAAATGTTGATGTCTTTCTTGGTTCAGTCGAGAAGAAATTATGTTTTTTGAGCAAAACATTTCAGGATTTTCTCATTTTAATGGACTTTAATGGACCCCAACACTTAACAGTTTTAATGCAGTTTAAAAATGCAGTTTAAAATTGCAGTTTCAAAGGACTCTAAACGATCTCAAACAAGGCATAAGGGTGTTATCTAGCAAAATGATTATCATTTAAACCACAACTTCTCATCTTTCTCCGGTCATGTGACGCGCCATCACGTCAAGAGGTCACGGATGACGTATGCGAAACTACGCCCCAGTGTTTACAAGTGTGGAGAAAGAGGACCGTTCCATTGTTGTTGTATGTCGAATGATAATAATTAATGTATTTGTGTCAGTTTATTGTTTAAAATGGTCCACAAATGTGCGTTTCATATATGTAACACGTGACCTTTTGACGTCATTACGCAATTACGTGAGGTCGCGATGACGAGAAGTTGTGGTTTAAAAGTGCATATTTTTTATTTTTCTTGCCAAAAATTACAATCGTTTCGCTAGATAAGACCCTTATGCCTTGTTTGGTATCGTTTAGAGTCCTTCGAAACTGCAATTTTAAACTGCATTAAAAGTGTTGGGGTCCATTAAAATGAGAAAAATCCTGGAATGTTTTTCTCAAAAAACATAATTTCTTCTCGACCGAACAAAGAAAGACATCAACATTTTGGATGAATTTTTTTTTAAGAAAATGGACTAATCCTTTAAATTCACCTTCTGGTTACCACTCCAGAGACCCATTCTTGGCATGTATCAGACCTTTTCTCCATTTTGGAAAAGTTATCTTTCATATCTTCACCCATGAGGCTACACTACACACCGTTGAGTATTAATAAGCTTTGGTACCTGAGGAGCGGTCGCCGCAGATGGCACAGATGTGTTTGGTGAGGGACAGCGGGGTTCCCGAGGGCTGAGCTGGCACCTTCATCACGCCGTTTAAACCAAGGGGTGGCTTGATATCTTCAGAACTACTGACAGAGTTCATGGGCGAGTTCAACTGCAAAAACAACAATACAAAAACAACACATTTCACTCAGACATGTGTCAACATATCAACTCTAAAAGCCTGGTT
The DNA here is from genome assembly GCF_027580225.2 of Misgurnus anguillicaudatus. NCBI lineage: Eukaryota > Metazoa > Chordata > Actinopteri > Cypriniformes > Cobitidae > Misgurnus > Misgurnus anguillicaudatus. The sequence continues at coordinate 23,667,875 of NC_073345.2, forward strand.
GAAGGCGAGAGGCCAGAATTACCCCAAAAGGCAACCAGGTTCATACCAAACTGGGCAAATGTTGAGATTTCAGATTGATTTTGTGTTGTATTGTTTTTTGATTACACTCTCTCTGGATTCCCTCTCCTCCTACCTCTCGCTGTAACTACAAGCAACGGATGCTGAATATGTCCCCAGCCTCACTTTTCTATACCCAGTCCAAATGTACTATGCTAGAATGGCAGCAATAAAATATTTAGCAAGGCAGTGAAATCAAGATTTCTCTTCTTTGCTAAAATGCATCTGGCGAAGCTCAAACAAATGTGTTCGTGCATGCATATTTTGAACGAGATGCGCGGTAATAAAGCTAAATCGCGACGCGTCGGCGGCTTAACTGTGATTTATTAACCTAGCTATTGTGCTTTCATTGATCACGTGTGACATTTTCTTGTATTATTCCTAGGTGATGATGAAAGAATTGTGCAACAAAGACCAATCACAAATAACATGAACATCTTGTGAATTTTACTCTGAATATGAACTACAAACTTTAAAAATGAATTACGAACTTGCCGTATGGGTTCTGAGCAAATGAATGTTTTTCAGACAAGACACGGGCTAGAAACAAAATGAAAATTTGTTTATAGGCACGCAGAAATAGTTCATGAATTAATGCTGCAGTGGACAGCTTAAAATATTAAATGTAAAAGAGATACTGAGATCAGTCCAGACCGGCTACTACTTCAATCCTGGCAGCAGAAGTATAATGCGAGACCTCATTCGAGAAGGTGCCCGTGCTGTCACATGGCTCTTGCAGATGTAGCTCTCGAACAGGATTTAAAGCATCTTGCGTGAAGAGTTTCCAAAAAGCTTTAAAAGGTCGCAAGAGGCGATGGACACATGAGATCCTTCTGCGGCCCCGCTTACGTTAACGGCTTGACTTAGACCAGTGTTTCTCAAACTTTTTCAGCCAAAGGACCACTTTATCTTCCAATTTTTTTCTGAGGACCACCTAACAGAATCCCACTCTAACACGCCCCAAAAAAACAACAAAAAAGGAAGGATAAGCTAAGTTTAAGTTTAATATGCAACTGTTTCAAGTCAAAAACTATTTTTTTAAAGACAAATGCAATGCTAGGTTCAGAAATTATTATATGAATTTTATTTCATTTGAAAAAGTAAATGTGAAATGAGTTACAGCTTAATATGAACAACAAACTGCACATGTGAAAAAAAACTGCAATTAAACATACTATAACAGCCTAGGTCCCACTTAATGTCATTCCAAAGAGCCCTTAGTTTAAAACTGAGGTGGTGGGTATATGAAATCTATGGTTGTAACTATTGTAACAATAAAATGCTGGAAAAAATGTCCAAAATCACTGAAATTACAAAAACGAATACATTACAACACTAATAGATCTGTGGATTTTAGCTGCTTTCACTTGACGCTTGATCCTTCTTTTGACTCCTCTTTGGTTTAGCCACCGATCCATTTTTACGTTATTAAAACAGAATGGCAAGTACTGATATCACAGTTTTGCAAGTGCATTAAAAATCTATTTAAATAACTGACGATTGTATAAACACTTGCCTAGTTTAGGTCATCTTTTGGCAGACTACTGGGGGGATTTGGCGGACCACACTTTGAGAATTACTGACTTAGACTGACAAAAGCAAATCAATTCACCAAGGCTGGGAGTTGATGCGAATGTGTGAGACCGGCAGACTTGCTAGACTGCTTTGGTGAGTCAGCTTGGACGTAGCCAGAGGACAGCGGACACAAATAGAAGACAGTAGCTTCATCTAACCAAGAAAAAACCTCAAAGGCACAGTAAAACATTATGTAGAGCCTGACAAGAAATGGCAGGAATGTTTTACACTGTGACTGAAAATGAAAACAACTCATACTGATAAACACCCACTGACATACAAATGCAATTTCATTTTAAAAGTAACAAACAAATGCATGAGATTCAAATCCACAGATTGTGTAAGTACTGTGACCCCAATCTGTTTTATAAAACAAAGTGATACCCTTGCATGTGTAACTAATTTTACCCTGCATGTTACAGAGATCCCATGCATACCTGCTGATTTCTATTTGTGCACTTGTATGCTTAAGAAAAGCATAGCTGATGTATGTGATCTTATGACCTTACAACCATGCGCATGTCCTTACATGAGCCTGCACATTCCCCTCTATGTGTACACACACATAAACATCATATATCACTACACTGATGCCCATTATAGACAACTGTTGAGTCTTAACAAACTTCTGGACATACTGTACTTTACAGAAACTTGCAGTCTAGAGTAACAAATAGTTTCATGCATCACAAAAACATAACAGGTGACACAAAGATGCTGTATTCCAATATGTTTGATATATAATGTCCGAAAATGGACATGGAGAAACGCTGAAGAAAACAAAGCCTGTAGGGACCGTCAAGGCACGGCCGGGTCAAATGGGGAGATACGATAAGTGAGCGAAGCCAAAAGGAGGCGTGTCAGTAAATCATACATCATGCAATACTTCATCCTGAAGCTGTCAATTTATGACAAAGTAAACATTTTGTTTCTGATTTTCCAAGAAGCACCTTCAACATGCTCACGTTACCCACCTACAAATTGTCTCTCGCACGCAACACGTGCAGACACATGCAGACACATGCAGAAGCAGCGGTTTCGTCTGACAGACACGCTAAAACGAGCCTGTTTGTCTCAGTTTCATACCTTCTTTTCATCTGTTTCCCTGCAAGTGAGTAGTTCTTGATTTCCTCTATCAGACCCAGAGGCTGAACTATCTGAGGATCTAAGTACAGCTATATTCAACATGCAACCCAATCTGACCAAACTCTCTTCCCATAGTGTGTGTGTGTGTGTGTGTGTGTGATATGGAGGGATTAAAAGGTCTCGGATCTGTGACTGTAAATAGAATAATCCTCTCGCCCATACGCTCTTTTTTTTGAGGGGTAGGGTGTCAGACGAGTGCCCCTTGTAAAAAGGGCACAGTCAGCCAGCCGTGTTGTAACATTCAAGCTGTGTGTGTGTGGGAGGGGGGTACAAGCAGAAAACTGGTAGGGGTCAAGAGATCATTTTGTCTCACTGGATGTACAGTTTGTAGGTACAGTCATTTTATGTCTAAAAGATGCAAGCCATCAGTTGTAAAGTGATGCACCACCAAAACCCATCATGAAGTCTGTCCTGTGTGCCTCCTGGGTAATGAGAAGCCTTTATAGGCCATCCATTAGGACTAAAGCAGCTGATATCAATTAGTACTGATACGGGCAGGGTTTCTCTCTCAATACTGACAGATTTTATGTGATCTCATGGCTTTCTGTGCCATTTTGCACCTTATTCTCTTCATGTGTTCAATACTTATTCCCTGTGTCATTTCACTTTATTTATTACGACTCAAGTTGTATACTTAAATGTTCTGATTTCTTTGTATGAATTTAATGATGGCTACATCTGGTGGAAATTTTGTGTCAATAGCCCACTTAGATATTCCCTTATTGTTGAAAAAAGCTGATGTGTCACATTCTTAATTCCCCCGCTGTATATAATTTATACAACAACATGAGGATGAGTAAATGATGACAGAATTTTCATTTTTGGGTGAACTATCCCTTTAATGTTTGACACTGTTACACACGCACGTAATGATTGCTTTGTCACATGTGCTGAACCAACAGCCGATCACGCGTGAGAGAGACACAAAAAAGTCAAGAGTCAGCATGGGTGTCTGGAATGAGAAAGTTAACATGGTCAGACGGTGTTGACTTAGTAAACAGAACAGGAGCTATGACCTTACAGATGTACTTGAGGATGATATAACAGATCTGAGAGTCAGATAGCGCAGGGCCTGAAATAAAGCATGGGCCCAATTTGAATCATTCCTACAAGTTCAGGGCTTATAATGTGAGAAACTTTTGTAGGACATATTAGTAAAATAACAGATTAAAAATAATAATCATTTTTAAAATTACTATAAGAATTTCAAGCCCAGTAGTGTTAAATTTCTCTTGTTACAACACTGATATGCTGTCATATATTCAATCTCAAATCCATTTTTCAACACCAGTCAATCAAATCCATCAGCCATAGTGATAAACCACACCGCTTACTGTGGGTTCACACCAGCCGCGTTTGAGGCGTCAAAATCGTGTCTTCCGCGTCTAGTTTGCCGCTTGAAAATTTTGAGTTCACTCACTTGATTCGCGCGTGAAAATCTAGTCAGATAGACATTCACACAGAAATTCGTGTCATCGGAGGGGCTTCTGCGACTCCGCTTGCTTTCTGTAATCACGTCACTACTAGAGCAAGCTCCTGATTGGTTAACGCACCGCATTTTTTCGCCAACGTTCAAATTTTTCAATGCACGCGTTTGTCGCTGCAATAGTCAATTCGCGCAATTCGACGCGAATGAGGCGGAATCGCGTCTACAGCGCCGCACTAAACACCTCATTAGCACCGCGAGACCTCCAGACACGCGTCAACGCATCTTCACATTGACTTAACATTGAAATCACTCGCGCTTGGCACCTCTACCGCGGCTGGTCTGAACACAGCATTAGTACTGGCTTATGTTTCCAACATTTATAGTTGGGTCAGTGAAAAAAAGGGTTTGGCAAGATGAGAAATTCAAAAATCTTTAAAAAAATAACAACGTGGTTTTAAAGCACACATTAGGGTTATTTCAATGTACATAGTGTATTTATGTTAATTTTATGCATTAAACTATTACATTTGCACCATTTTTATGAAAGTTAAGACTAAATGGACCTGAAAATGTCATATGGTATAACTGCCAATTGCGCCAAAGAAATATAACATATTTTATCCACCTTGATGGCATGTAAAAATCATTTTAAAATTTAATTTTATTAGTTAATTCTAAATGTAAATTTTAATGCGTTTTTGTAATATTTGTCCTGACATATGCTGAAAACAGCTCTTTTTTTCCATATAATCTTATACATAGACATATATAGACAGTATGATGTAAAACAAATTCATATAACACTAAACTAGATGATTATATTTTATTCCACATTTTTATGAATATATTTATATTTTCATTTAAAAAAATACTAGTTACACTAATTGACACAGACCGGTTACACCACATTGACATTTTTTGCAATTATCCCCACATATTCTGTCAAAATGAAATAAAAACAGAAATTTTAGACTTGGTCCTCAAAAAAAAGAATGTATGCAATTTATTTTGAAATTTTAACCCTTTTATATTTTTTATTGAACCATATATGGACACAAAATAAGTAACATCACGCCACTTACATGATGCTATATAGCCTTAAGCTTCATTCAATTTGCTTTGTCCCTCTCCTAATCGAAAAGCTCAGAAAGTTTGGTTCTCTACGGACCTGAGAGTTCGGTCTACAACTTAGTCAACTCAAGGTACAAAATCTCCTTTCTTTAGAAAAGACACACGGTGTCCCGGCAGGAACAGACAGTGTGCTCTCGGCGTAAGTAGATTTGGGCTATATGTTATCCTCTGACATTTTTAATGCAGCACAGGGAGACATATACGCTCCTTACAAATGGATATATTTTATGTGATGTGATACAGGTAAATGAATACTTGGCAGGGTGCAGTCTGTGTACATCATCCCAAATAACTTTTTATAAACACAGAGACTATAAACATAAATCTGGGACCTTAAAAGAGCTTAGCTGATCCTGCCAAGCCGAAAAACCATCTTCTTTTTAAAGGACACTTCAAAGGGTAACCAAAATCCTCACGTTCTGTTCTCACCACGAGAAAACAACTGCAACTAACTGAAATGGACTCACTCAGAATAAAAGCACAGAAGTAGAAATATTGAGTATTCAAGTATATTTGTCTTTAATTGTATATTGCTTTGATTTATGACAAGGTACCACATTGTGTTAAAGCAATAAGATTTAAAATCAATCTTAGTTTGTGACTTTACCACAACTTCACTTCTGTAACCATGGTAAAAACACTGTAACGCATTACCTTGTTTACCTTATTGCGTTCATAAAAACAATATGATACAAGACTTAAATGTTTATTTTTAAAAATTAAGATTTAATAAGAATTGTGTTCTTATTTCAAATTATGTCACTTAAGGTCATGTGTTCCAAATTAAAGGAGCGATTAGGTCGCAAACTCAGTTCAGCTGTCAAATGTTCACATCTGATCATATATCACCAAACCAGTGAGATCCAAAAAACAATCAAATTGACAAAACTGAAATATATTGTTGTACACATGTTGGAATAAATCACTATTAAAGAAAGACATTGGTTTGTTTAAACAGTACATCCAAAGGCCGTGTCACCTGTCATCATGACAAACCCCAATCCAGCTTGTATGGGATGTGTTCATCACCACGTGGAAAAGCTTCACTGATAGCGATGACACTATCTTCATCTTAAACCACTGCAGGGCAACAGGGCGATCCTCTTGCCCTGATAACCCACGCGACATTTCACCTTTGACCCTTCACATCCATTACTCATCCTGAGTGTGATCTAATGAAGACTGCTGTCACTGCAGTGGAAGACACAGTTGGAGTCGCCCCTCTGGACATAGCTGTCAGTAGCGGTAAGACGGTCCTGTTTTGTTTCAGACAGTGTCGATCTGTTCGGAGTTGCCGAAAGCACATCCGACACTAAAATTACTGTTCACCTGATTTAGCTGTTAAGATCAACCTGAATGTATGTATGTGTGTGTGTACACTATATGTACTGTTCCTGTAGCTCAATAGCACTGTGTCAGCGGTGCAAGTCATGTGTTTGATTCCAAGGGAACACATAATGATAAAATGTACAAAGGTGGCACAAATTATATATATATTACAGATCTTGCATGAAAAAAAAACAGCAAACAAGAAAAATCCAATAATACACCGAATAAAATCCAAATGCTTTACCTCAAAGATCGAAATATTGGGACTAGCATCTTCACACTTTAACACCAAAAACTTGATCGCTTCATGAGCAAAAGCCATAAACGGTTAAGGGCCAAAACGGTATGTAAGTACATACGCGGACCTGGCAACACTGCAAGACAGCACGCTGTAGAGCAGCCTCAAAAATGTGTACATCACACAACGGCAAGATGGAGGTTTATTGCAAAACATAACGCTGTTAAATTATTTTGGTGAAAGCTGTAAGTGATAAGCACGCGAGACGGCAGAACGTTGCTATGGTTATCTCTGTGTCAATTACCACATTTTCAGGAATGAGTCTTGTTCCGTACAGACATGAAACGAACATTTAGGGGATTCACTCCCGCATTTAAATGCAGTTGTCACTCCCGAAGGTTTGCAGTGTGTACGAGGCCTATATGGCCACTACTGTATGTACTGTATTGTGCTGTAAAGTCTTTGTTTAGCAAAGTTTTAAAAACCATCCATATTTAATTTGGTGGTAGATCCTTTTCATATCTAGCCCTAAGCTCTGGAATGATTTACCAATTAATGTTCGAGTTTCAGACACAGTCGATCATTTTAAATCTAAGCTTAAGACATTGTTCTTTAAGTGTCAAGTAAATGTACCTATCCCGCAATAGCTAGTTTGTCCAGAACAAAGCATTCACATAACTCATCTGGGTAATATACTTATGCCGCAATAGGTAGCCTGTCTGGAACCGAGCGGATTTTAAACCACATACTGTATGACACTTGCATTACATGCGAACGGCCCCTACGCTAATAGGATCCTGTTTTTGTCTCAATGTCTCGTCCTCGACCCCGAGGACAATGAGACAAACAGACCTAGTTCTTGCTGCTGTGAAGGTCAACACACCACTGATCTACTGGCTGTCTTTTAACGTGATGCACGCCGATACGCGACCAACGATCACCGGCTGAACCAGTTTAATCCGCTTACCCGTTTCCTATCCCTATCGTGTTTATATATATAAATATAAATTAATCTCTCTTAAGGGTTTTTGTCCTCCTAGGAGTTTTCCCACAGGGGTTTTCTCCTAGGTGTTTTTTTCATCCCCGGGAGAGTCAGCTAACATTGTCTTAACTTAGCACTTTACTGTATACGTTACATTATTACTACGCTCGCTTGTACGGTTCATTCTTAGCCGCTGTTGTCTTCTTCTTATATAATCTATAGATTATTCTGTTTTTTCCCTACATTCATTCATGTAAAGCTGCTTGGAAACAATTAACAATTGTGAAAAGCGCTATATAAATAAAATTCAAATTAATTAATTTCTGGTCTCTTTAATAAAAACGAAAAATTTAACAAAATAAAATTTTCTGGAAAAAAAAGGCTTCTTCAGGCAAAAATTAGTATTTAGTGTGACCTTAGGGTTTAATTTCATTTAGGTATTGGAGAGCCTGCAGGTTCCTGCTATTGAAAGTGTAAGGGGAGATCATAAGAAATACTTAATCCTGCATACAGATTTCCAGTATTTTCTGGTTGTATTCTAAAAAAGAGACAGAGAAATAATTAAATATGGTCACTATACCTTTGCAAAAACAACAAATCTAATGGTGGACTTTTGCATAGCACACTTGTATAATATACTACGTGTATAATTTACTTTAAAAACATTTAGTATTGCACAACCCTAACTTAAACCTGCATGACTCACCCTTTCTAAAAGGCATTTTTGGAATTCTGATAGATCTGCGTCCTTCAGGATTGATAATGTTTTTGTGTATACAGAGTACAGACACACATGCGCGCACACACATGCAGCCAACACATTCTCCAGTAACCTGTCACTCACCACAGGTATGGATAAGATGGATGATACATCTGGTACTAAGTGATGTTCCTTTCCAAAGTAAACATACCACCAAATCCTCTTCTAATCAATACTCACACACCTACAGTACAAAAAAGTACTAACCACAATCTTCCATTCCATTACACTCCAGCCTCGGATCAAGCCGATGACAGATCGGCAGATTTTTTTATCCGCTGTTCTGCGCTGTCTGGCTCCTGTGTCCTGCTGAACCGTGCATGATGTCTGAGCTCTGGCAGACAGTTCTGGGCCAAGACAGATTATGACCGTAGAGCCGTTTCCTCTGAAGAAATTTTGTATGGTGGAATAATTGCCCAGAGCAGAAACAGCTGTCAGGATGCAGCTCTTACTAATCTCTGACAGTGTGGTTAATCAGATCACTTGGGCCTTTGTGTTTGCAACAACTGCCATGTGCTTGTATTGTTAAACCTCTTGACAAATGGATTTTTTTGTGAAAGAATTTGGTTTTGTCATCATTTTAAAAAAGTAGAAAAGTATATTGTCCACTTTAAGACCCACTTAAGTGCCTTGAAATGCAAAGCTTTGTTTGAAGCTGTGCGGCCGGTGTGCGATCCCCTTTAGGCCACCACCAGACTTCTTGTTTTAGAAGTTTTAATGTCCATCCATATTTATTTTTTCAATCCATTTTATTAAGATACAAACAGAAAATACAGGAAATATGTACAAAAAATTTTAATTAAAATTTTCAGGACTAAATGTTTTCTTTAGGCATCGTCGGTGTTTGTGACCTCTCTTGCACTAAACACATCTTGAGCGTTTTTGAGCAGAATGAAGTAAAAAGACTAATTTCTTCCAGATTAGACATTAGGATTTCATTTTATTTAGGTTTAAGAGATCCTGCAGTTTCCTGCTATTGCTCATGTGGAAGAGGAGTTTACCTTAAAAACTTGACACATCAGTCACAACATTTTTATACAGTTTTTAATACTATATAGACATTTCCTGTATTTTCTGGATTTATTCTATTAAAGAGACTGAGAAACAATTATATATGATCACTATAACATTGCAAAAACAACAAATCTAATTCTGGCATGGTGGCCTTAGCTTTTGCACAGTACTTTATATATTTGATATTTGATTTCATGATGACTTGAAGTCTGTGTAATCGATATTTAATGGGTTTTTTGTCACACCACATAAAAATGTGATATTAACCACACAGCCAAATTTAAATGATGCCAAGTAAATAAAATAAGCTTTCAAAGTCTTTGAAAAAGACGTAGTAATCTCTGCTCTCAAACGCTTGGGGCATCCACTTTTGGCACCATTTACTAAAACCACACCCACTCTGCAGTCTTTCTCAACTTTCAAATACCACTACAACCTGAATGCATGCTTGCAATTGTGTTTGCGGCTGGGCATGCACTATGACTTTAGTGCATCATTAAGCCACCGTTTTAGCCCCGCCCAAATAATCCTAAACAAAGAAAAAACTGTTTAATGCTTTACCAAACTTTACCCAAATGTCTGAATTTTCAGGAATACATTTCTAGCATTTATTATGTGTTTAGAAACAATTCTCTGCATGACTTTACACAGACTTTAAAACCTATTAAGTGGCAATGTCCCGTAAGCAGGACACCTGAGTTTACCTAAACATTGTAAACAGGGCTTGACATTAACATCCGCCAACTCGCAAAATGCGGGTAGATTTCGGCTGTGGCGAGTAAAACAGCCAATCCCACTAGCCACTTTGGCAGGTTCTTAAAGCAACTTTAAAGACTTATTGCTCTTTGCTCCCCCTACAGGTTAGAAGCGTAATTGTTCATTACCACTGTCGTAAATACTGCAGCATAGCTGGCTCTGATTGGATTGTAGTTCTGCCATAAAGCAAGTTTTTGTAGTTTTCACTTGAACTACAGGACCACTACCCGACGGTTGGAAACTTCTTTAGTGCGGTTTTGGCCAATAGAGGGCTGCAAAGCAAATGTGAAAGTGCCATTCACCCTGTTTTGAGTGGATGAGCCACTGCAACTTTTTTGGAAACGTTATGTTAAGGTAAAAAAAACTCTTTGGTGTTGATTTAAAAGTTATGCGAAATGCCAAACAATGCATAATACGACACTGGGAAACTACAACTCACATGAGCACTCCAGCCCAACGTAGTAGGGGTTGAGTTTTTTTTCTGCGCCTGTCTCGCGCGCGCACGCGTCAGTCAGTGCTGCTTTCATTTATCACGGAGAAGATTGTGCAAATGCACGGGACGCAGTCTGAGCCAATACACACTTCGGGAAAGATTAAACAATGGAAGTTATTGAAGAGATTTAAATTGTGTGCACACTCTCTGGAGCAAGAGCGGAGAGAAATTCATATGCACACATCCCAGTTTTGTCCGAGGAAACCCGCGAGCAGAGAGGTTCGGACATAATTAATGTTCAGTATGATAGGCAACAGTAATGCCCTCTCGACATTTGTCATTAAAAATCTTAACAGCCTTGAAGTCTTAAATCACTTTTAATAGAAACCATGATCAATCATATAAAATACAATCTGCATAAACAAGTTGACAGTAAAATTCATGTACATGTCTTGACACTATTTACTGCTGTTAATATACATTTAAAGTGTTGAGGGTTTTTGTGTATATCTTTTTAGTTAATCTTCTACACCCCAGCTCCACTTTTAATATATTTATATAGAAGTTAATCTATTTATGCCTAACATATTTTTGAAAATTGTATGTATAAAATAATAATATATTGCATTATTTCTATTTATTACAATACATTTAAACTGCTATAAAAAATTTAATTTAATATTTTCACCTCCAGACACTTCCGGTAAAAAACTTTAAAGTGTCTTCCTTAAACAAGACCAAAATTAGGCTTCTAGACCAAAAAAATGCCAGAGTTATATTAATTTGAAGGTGTACATCACCTTTTCACCTGCCACTCAAAAAGGGCTGTGCCAAGTAAAGGTTTAGTCTGAGGATACTGAAATTAGAAACTGAGGTCTAAATTAGGGCTGTAACGATTAATCGTGCAAATGCGCGTTTTCTCAATGAATGAATTTGAATGAGTTACGGTGAAATGTGTGTACATCCAAAAGCCAGAGAGCGCTCTTGTGCAGAAACTCCGATTGTGCCACAGAAGAAGTAGCATTACAAACGCTACTCCAGGAAATGTCTAGAAGAATATTTATATCGCCGTTCTTCAGATTGTTTCAGGTATTTTCATGATAATAAAGAATAGTTTGAATGATTTTGTTTAAAGCAACACTATGTAGTTTCCATGTAAAAATGATTTACAGCTCCCCCATGTGGTTGAAAAGCGCAACAGTGCCTGGTATCAGACACTCTTCTGCAGGCAGGGGGAGGGGCGGGGCTGTGTTTCCTACCCTCCACCGTCACTTTCAGAGTGTGCTTGTAGCAGCTAGGAGGCTGCTCAGGTTGCAGCAACAGTACAATTTGTCCAGTTAAAAGTTGTTCTATCACTGAAATAATTTTAGAGACATTATTTAAAGGTAAAAAAACTACATAGTGTTACTTTAACATCATGATTTTAGATTGATAAGGACTTCTTACTGACCAAAACGCCATAGTACACGCACAAGCTGCGCATGAAACAGAATCGCAGCCTTGCGATGCAGAATCGATTTTAGACAGGTCTTTTTAATGGGACGCGTGATTTATCGTTACAGCCATAGTCTAAATAAAACACTGATCAGTCTAAATTTAAGGCTTCAAAGTTCATATTGACCCTTTGAAATTTTCCACTGCTCACAAGATGCCAAAAACTTCCTTACAGTAGTTTAGAGGACATGAATTTTATAAGAACCTAACCTTACATAGCGAAACACAAGTAACACAATAACCGATAAGCGAAGGACTCTGTCCTTGAATTCGTCTAATAATGCCGTGTCTAATTTCAAGGATTTTCTAGAGAAATAAACTAAAAAGCTAAAAAAGTAAAGTTTGAGAATGACTGACATTGTGTATTGAGTATCAAGGTTGAAAGCAAGCAATTAGTAGACAAAAATGTAGCTCTTTTCACATTTGTTCTTCACAGCACCTGAGAATACCGAGTGAGTTCATGGTTAAACTAAAAGCAAATGTGTATTGTGTATCTCACCACACTTAGCAAATGTCTTTTGTGCACCAGCGTTTAAATCACCTTTTCTGCCTCTTTATAAAATCCCCTGCCAGCTGAGCCCATTTGAAAACATTTAAAAACACTTGTTATTAAAATTCGCCTCTCATCCAATCAGTAGCCATGAATGTGAAGTGTGTTTTACCCTTAAGAGCAGTTAAGACTTGCTGTATTGAATAGAGTACAGAATACATGAACTCAGGTTGGCTGGTAAGTGTCAATTTAAATGCATTATGTGCCAAACAAACCAATTCGTCAGAATCACTTTTGAGCCTTTAAAGGAACAGTATGTAAGACATTTTTATCAATTAATCATAAAATGGCCCTGATATGTCACTAGACATTAAGAAGCATCTTCATTTCAAATACTTATATCACTGACAACAGTGGTCTGGCCAGAATATTGTCATTTAAAAAGTGCAGTTGCAGCCCTCAACTGATGTTTATGTTGTCATGTTGTGTATTGGCCACCAGTTGTGTGATTGCAGTACCAGTTTTAGCCACACGTTTTGTGATTGCAATATCAGTTTTGGTCACAATCCTACATACTGTTCCTTTAACAGTGGTCTTTGCTTTTAAGTCAAGCATCTCTATTATTATTGGGTAAAGATAAAGGAAGTTATACCTAGGGACCAGAAAACAAGACACTGGGGTTGGCTTCTTTGGCTTAGCAACTATCCAAAACAAGATAGCAACCATATACATATGCTTGGATATTTTAACCCATAAAACATGGATAAACTAACCTAGAAAATGTCCATATTTGAAACAACCCAGCATTTTGTGCTGAAACAATCCAACATGGGTTCATTTAAACCAAATGACTAAATTTATCCATATTACAGCCATTATTTATGTTTTTGTTACTTGACCAGTCAGAAAAGACTGTGAGAGTTTTCCGCTAGCAGTGAAGTGGTTAAAACAAGGCCTGCGAGTGACACAGACTTGAAATATGATCAGCTGCTTTTTACTTTTGTTCTTTCTTCCCACAAATCTTGAGATCACATCTGAAAGTGAAACAACAAAGCAGACATATTTTCTTCATTAGAGGCCCTGTGAAAGTATCTCAGTCAAGGCCAGAGTTTGGATTCTGGCACCCACCGGCTTCACAGAGCTGAGAAAATACTTTTCTGAAAAGACTCTTGGGTTCTCAGATACCATGGATATGTTTTGCGCCCGATGCAAATTAATTAGCGCCTGCGTCTGACTATTTTCTCTCTTAAATTTTTAAAACCAGCCTGCAAGTTAGAAGGCATCATGCATGTTAAGTATACGAATTGCATAAATTTGCATTACATTATTTCCAAAGTTGCCACATAAAGTCAAGGTTGTACAATGAAGCAGTAAATGTCCGTCTGGTTGATCGAACTGACCAAGCCTAGGGTCACGGATTATTACATACACACAAGTGGCATCATACATCAAAAACATCAATTTTACATCAAAAACAACTACATAAACATTTGACCCTGTTCCCCACTACAGTTACATCATTGCCCATTTGTATCAATCACCTCCAGACTGTTTTTACAACAACCTTCTGCTAACTCATGCAATGTGTGCAGACCTCAGACTATCATTAGTAGCATGCAGTGCAGCACACTTCCCGCAATGACTTTTATACTAAGAGTGGAAAAGTTCAAATCAAGTTCTGGCATGCGTTTAAACCTCAGTGACGGTGCATGAATGTAGCCGATTCAATCCTCCGGCTCACTTAAAATGATTATTTTATCGTTTGCAAATAAAAGAACACACATAAACTGTGTGGAGTCACACAAACCGTATTTTCCTTGAATATGCAAGCATATGAAGAGCTCTGATGCAAAAAACCTTTTGAGTGCATCAGGCATTTTTTCTTGTAAATTAGCATTTTTTTATCAAACTCTTAATGAATTCTGCCCGCAAACTGGTATTTCTGGTATTACCTCCTCATATTCACTGCGAGAAACATCTGACTGTAAACAATAATAACTTCTGGTTTTTCAATACTGTAAAAACTCAGAGCTATTGTAAGCCACTTTCGTATGGGAATTTAAAATGAACCACTGAGAGCAAGCACATCCAAATTTGCAGACAATTTTATGCAAAGCTTACAATGCATTTAATCTTCACTAGGAATCAAACCCATGACTTTTGTGTTGCTAATGCAATGCTCTTCAACTTGAGTCACAGCAATGCTGTTGTGCTGATGAAAGATGCAAATAACAGCATTTATTTGTGTGTGTGTGTGTGTGTGTGTGTGTTCCTGAATCGCATCGGACGTCACTGTGAGTTGACTCACCAACCTCCCAAAGTAAAAGCACTTGGATCATTTCCCAAGAAATGGACAAAAAAAAGAAAAAAAATTCGGTACATGCTGCTGTAAAACTGTACACCAAAATATTTTTTATGCCAAACTAAACACACACTGCAAACTAGACAATATTTTATGGTATGGACACATAATTGATGAAATTTGAAAAAATTACAATGTTTTAAAAACAAACAAGTAATTAATAAAAAATAAACAGGGCAAAAATATTTATCCTTTTGAATTAAAAGTATAATTCAAAAGTACATTTCTGTCAGAGTTTTACTTTAATGACACTGTGAGAAACACAACGATCTGCACTGTTTAAACATCTAAGGGAAAAATAATTCACCTGACATCATTTAAATGTGCACATATGTGACCCATTCTAGGAGATTCAGGGTATAATCTCAATCAATTTATGAAATTAGGAGCTTGAATTAGTTTGATTTCAATCATTGATTTCAATTTTTGACATGACCTTACTCAGTTAATATTAATGATATCCAGGATATATTTTCACAGAATGTTCTTTACATTATGTAGGAGGGTTTTATGTGGAAAACATTAAAACACTAAAAATGACTTTAGCTTGTTTTTCATAGCGTGTGAACACATTTGAACATTTTGTCTGTGCGAGTGTAAGTGTATGGAGCGAGTGTAAGGGTGGTCTGTTTGAGATCTTCAGAGGTTAAATACAGAAGGACCGAGTCACAACCCTGTTCCACCCTGCTAGGCCTGAAAACAGCCAGTCAACCGAGTGCTAAGCGTAAGTGACAAATGCCGTGTGACTTAAATCACTTTCCATCAGACAAGCCTCTGAACCTCATGACTGCTGCCCTCAGTCAGCAGCTCAAGAGACAGAGAGAGGAAAAGAGAGAGAGAGAGAGAGAGAGAGAGAGAGAGAGAGAGACAGAAAGGGAACAAGGAACAAAGTAATATTGATGGGCAGTTATAAAGATATAAAAAGCTCAATTGCAAAAACCGCTAAACAACCGCCTCTGTCAAAAATAAGATAATCAGTCCTCCTAGAAAAACACAGTTTTTTGTGATTGTTGCAGGCAAAAATCCTTGATCTTGCAGCATGCTTGTCATAAAAATGCAATGGAATATGCAGGATATTTATGCAATGAAATTTCAAAAATTGCGGGAACTTGCAAAAACTGCGGGAACTTGCAAAAACTGCGGGAACTTGCAAAAACTGCGTGGAACTTGCAAAAACTGCGGGAACTTGCAAAAACTGCGGGAAAATGGCAAAAACTGCGGGAAAATGGCAAAAACTGCGGGAAAATGGCATAAACTGCGGGAAAATGGCAAAAACTGCGGGAACTTGCAAAAACTGCGGGAACTTGCAAAAACTGCGGGGAACTTGCAAAAACTTGCGGGAACTTGCAAAAACTTGCGGGAATTTGCAAAAACTGCAGGAACTTGCAAAAGCTGCAAACAGCTTTTTAATGATGTTCACGTCAATTTATGCTGCAAAAGTGCGGCGTATTTGGAGAAAATTCGGCCCCCGCATAAATATGCCTACTTTGACAGATTATGTGTTGAATCATGCGATCACATAATCGTGTTTTTCTGGAGGGACTGGATAATGATATTAAGCATACCTGTCAACCCTGCCGTTTTTCTCAGGATTTCCCATATTTTACTATTCTATCTTGCCATAATCCCGTTTAAGTAATTTCCCGTATTCCTCCAGTATTTTTCCTGTTGATGGTTGGTGTTAGGGTTCGGAAAATGTCCCTTATTTTCAAATCCAAATGTTGACAGGTATGTATTATGTGCACAGAAAACAAATTGGAGACGCGCAGAATGTGCAAGAACTTTTTAACGGTAAAAGGAGGTTTACCAAATATATTTGGATATTGGCAGAATTTAAACAGTTTAATTTTATTCATATAAAATAAACTGTTTAAATTCTGCCAATATCCAAATATATTTCCAGAATCAGAGATGAGAGACTGGAGATTGTATTAAAAGAGACTTTTACATGTACTTAGAGGGTTTTGCAGCTAAAGACAAAAGTCAAATTTGTTAAGTCAAATACCAATGAAATCACTAAACTGAGATTTGTGAAAATAGGACATTTCAAATCAATGACTAATAAAATGTTCATTGCCTTTAAAGTGAAATTATGAAAAAATTATGAAAAAATTACAAGAAAATAGACACAGAGGGCTTTGCATCTGAAATTATAGACACTAGAGAGATGTCTGTGTTGGTTAGGGCTTTAAAATCACCACTTTAAATTCCACTATAGGAAGTACAATGTCATTTAAAATGAACAAACCTTGGCTGAAGCCACAGCAGATACCAATCAGAAAAAAAGGGGTTTATTTCTCTGAGGACTTTTTACTTTTCTCACATACAATCACATAAGTGATTCTGAGAACCATTTAACTCTTTTGTATGTGTCTTTTAAAGAAAACTAGGACATGGCCAGCTTTGATGTCTTAATTATGAGCCTTTTTTAAATGACAAAAGAAATATGCCGGCCTATTTATTGAACAAAAGACGAGATTACTGGAAAGTGAGAGAGAGAGTGAATCTGTATTGCCAACAGCATTTTTCCCTCTTCTCCTGTCCTAAATCAAACTTTTGCACTACTTGTTTTGTGCATTTGTATGTAAATGCACTAGACAAACAAAAGTAAAATGTTTGCACACTTTCATGAATAAATGATGAAACTCAAATATGAACAATGAGATTTCTGAACCAATGATATGTAAGCACATTAAATAAAGATAAAAAAGAGCATGGCCTTACCTGTGGGCTGACACTGGGACCGTAGCCCATCCCCGGTGAGGCCATGGAATGTGGCCCCATGGGCGAGCTGATAACAGAGAAAGGAGAGCCCAGGCCATTCATGGGTGAGCTCAGAGTGCTGATGGGTGAATGAAGGGACCCCGAGGGGCCCAACGAAGTCGGGCTCAGCAGGGACGGATGCATCCCCCGGTGGGACGTGGGAGAGCTGAGAGGTGAAGACGTCAGATGTCCAGAGGAGTCTGTGGGTGAGAGGAAAACATATTGAAATTAGTGACATGGCATAAAAACCACAAGGTCCATTAATAAAATGTAGTGAGATGCATACCAAGACAAAAATAGTATGAGATAATGCATAAGTGTATAAGATTGAAAAGATAATCTGCTGCGACCTTTTCAATTGACATGAACTCTGAGAAAGAAACATTCATATCGCTCCACTATGATACTTAATCATCCAGTGTTTATGAGCTGTGAGAATGCAATAGAAAGAGGGAAAGATACAAGGCCAACAGCCCTAAGGATGCTCTCTGATTAGGTAGCAGACTCTCATTTTCTTCCTCCACATGGTTTCATTTTAACCTTTTCCTCGCATCATTCGCCACTCTCATTTGCCTTGAACCTGTCCGTCACGCTGTCAGCCGTCACCCAAAGACAATGAGGGTCTATATGTCAGTCCTACACAGTGACAGGGACATATTTCCTGTGTCCATGACTGCTTTTTTCCTCTCTTTAACCTTGCCCCTTTCTCCTTTCACTTGGCACACTCATATGACACACACACATCTCCACTGTACCTCTCTTTCTCTCACTTTCCAAAACCTGAAGTTTTCCCTTAATTGATCTTAATGTGTTTGCTGCATAAACCAGTAAATCAATCATGTTCCTGGCGTGACTGATTCATCATTTAAAATGTTGTAATTTAAAATGGTGTCATTTAAAATGTCACATCTTTCACCATATGGACATGTTTTGTATGGCGCTCCAGTTGTTCCTAATTATCAGGGCGAGATGAAAACTGGGAATTTTTTTGCATTTTGTTCAGTGATCTGACATTTAATAATCACTTTCCACGAATAGGCTACATGTGCCATTATTTTAATTAATGTAACATAAAATAAATAGCATTTTACAATTTACATTTACACATCAAATGAATGTGTCCCGAATAACTTGAGTATCCAACCATATAACATTTATTTTGGGAAAATATGTTTTATTTAATAACTAAAAATAAAATAAAATAAATACTTATTTCCAAACTAGTTGGCACTACCTACTGAGCGATAATTTAATTTAAGCTAAGGGCCCGTCGCATTTCTACTCCCTTAAAACTTCCACTTGGTTTTGAGTGCCCTCGACAGTAAAGTCCCCTCAACGAGGGAAGTAGGGGTTAAAATCTTTCCCTATGAAATGGGACACCATTATATGTAAAGTAGCGTAGCGAACGTAGCAAACGTGTTCACCTACATCACGCGCAGCGTCGACGCGTCTACCGGTCTCGCAAAGGTATCCTGGGTAATTTATAGTGCTGGGCAAAGATTAATCGTGATTAATCGCATACAAAATAAAAGTGCATTTTTGCCTAATATATGTGTGTGTAATTATTATGTATATTTAAACACACACATACATATATACATCTCAGAACATTTTTATTTATATATAATTTTTTATTGTTTATATATAATATAGAATATATATAAAATATGTAAGGAATAATTGACGACGGGCCATTGAATTATAAGAAAATAATGTACACCCAAAGTGGTACACCGCAGGTGTGCATAATTTTTAAATAATTCAAAGGACCGGAGTAAATTAATTATTCCTCTTATACCACAGTTACCACAAACATTGCTCTGGTGCCTATTTTTAAGACATTTGACAAGTGTGCGATTATCAAAAAATAATGCATAGCCACGGAACATTTCTCAACCAATCAGAATACAGAATGCAACAAGACCCGTGTTATAAAAATAAATAAATATACACAAGTAAATGTTTCTTAAATACATACATGAATGTGTGTGTATTTATATATACATACTAATTACACAAAGCACAAACTCATATATTATGCAAAAACAAATTATTTTGTATGCGATTAATCGCGATTAATCTTTGCCCAGCACTGTTTTAAGCCTACATCAGTCCTGACTACATTTTGAGGGTTGATTCTAAGGGGAAAATAGCAATCCGTCTTGCTCCCTAAAGTAATAGGACGCCCTACCCCTACACGTGCAAAAGCGAGGGGTATGTAGGGGAAGGGGTGGTATTGGGACGGGCTCTTAATCTGTACTGTGCTATTAAAATATCTTTGTAGCATACTCTGTTTATTAATTGCCTTTTTATTTTAAATTTTTTGCTAATAATGACAAATCACACAAATAAAGATTTAAACTGTATCTATAATTGTACTGTCTATGCCCAAAATGAATATCCAGATGTCAATGGATGAGGCATTTTCAGTAAATATACAAATTCTAATTCCTGTTGTTAATGGCCTTTTTTTACAAAACCGAAAACGAAACAAAGAACATAAAAACCTTCAAAAATTTGTATGCATTTTGTGACCTAATACTCTTTAGTATCAAGACTTATAGCAAGCTTGTTACATAAGAGGGCTGCACAGAATACGTATGATGTATTACTCAATTAGGTGACAGTTGAGAAAAAACAGCACGTCCAGTGTGTGCTTTCCAGCAGCTCTGTGTCTCCACTTGCCTGATGTCACTTTCCAGTGTCTTGTGATGGATTCCAGGCCAAAAGGCACTCGAGAGGACGGATGCAGTATATAAGAAAGAGTGGGAACAAGAGTGGGGGGCGGTTACTTGTCAGCGGGTTATGCTAGCGGCTGCCTGCATGCTCAGATCCGCCACGCCACAAACGTTCCCAACATCCGGCCCTCCTCCTGAGCCCTTCCTGCAAACACCCTCAAATCAGACGGTGCACACATAGACACATTTACACCCACTGGTTGCCAAATAACTGTGATTAATTAATTCACTAATGTCATGGTGTCACGTAAACAGGAACACAGTTTCACATCACATGGAAGTGTAAGGCAATTATTATTCTGTCTAATGAGGGGTTTTCTCCTGGGCTGATAAAACAGTTGCATCCCCTCATTGCCCTAGAGAGTGCTGTCTCTTTCACAAACCCTTTGATGCCGATCTGCCAGACTAAAGCACATCGGGGACACAGCTGATCCAGGGTCAGAAAAGGCCAGCATAAATTTCCATACTGTTTTTTTTCTGACTTGAACACAGAAAAGCCTAGTAGGGACACCGGTATATAAGTACTAAGAGTGACACAAGTGAAAAAGCCACAGCCAAGACTATAATGAACGGCACATGTACAAGGCCTCTGCTGTTTGGTGGATGTGGTGTGGTTTATGTATACTGTGCTGCCAGTTGGTGGTGTGTTCCTGGAGGCTAGAGTTGCCAGATCAGGATTACAAAAGGATAAAAGGGGCTCTTATTTAATCCACCCCAGAGAGGGACACAGCTGGTGGAAAAAAGGGCAGAGAGAGAAAGAGAAAGAGAGAGAATCCAAAACATCTTGCAGTGAATTACAAGCTATACATTTTATCAGTATGTGTGATTAAACCCATGACCTTATGCACTGCTACCACTATAGTAACAGTTAGCTACAGTAACAAACAACCAAATATGGCAGATCTTAAAAAGTTACACTCTTATGGCGCTTTTCATTGCACAGTACTCCACGGTTTGGGTCGGATCAGCTTACTTTTGGGGGCTTTTCCACTGGGTGCAATACTTTTTTTAGGACCACCTGGGTTGGGGTTCCAAGCAACCTGAGCTGATACCAAAACGTGATGCACTGTAGATCACTGATTGGTCACTACCAGCGTCATCCCTATAATGTATAAGACTAGCTTTACCTTCATGCTAGCTTGTGCTGTCTCGAGTAAACCTTTTGTCATCTGTGCTTTGCTGTTAGTTCCCAAACTCCCTTTTAGCGATGAAAAACATCTCAACACAGGTTGAGAATCAGAAACACCATAACAGTTTTTTCCAGACTTGCAGTTTGTGGCGGCACATTCGCGACGCGCACGTCTGCATATATGCTTAAATGCAACTGAAGTGAGGCTATGTGGAACGCGTCAACTTACACCACGGGTGTTTGTACAGAAACTGTCATGTGAGCTAGTGATAAACGAGATTTTTCAAACATCTATGTGGTGGTCAATTTTAATTTTGTGGGGGACTGAGAAATAAATGAATGTATGGGAATGTATAGCATTCCAACGATGCTTTCACTTGTATGATGTCACAGCCGTAGGCAGCGCAAATATAACGACACGCCTATAATCCCTCCCACTCCGAAGTGTTACTGAACTCGATGGTAAAGCTAACCAAGCCAAAGTGAGGTGAGCTGACCCACCCTGACCCTAGCTAAACCAAACCAAACCAAACTAAACCGTGGGGTACTATGCAATGGAAATGTGCCAATAGAGCCACCATGACCCTGGTCATTCATCATTGTTAATTATGAATCCATTAAAATCACTTTTCCTCTCTCTGTCTCTCAAATACACACACAAACTTTTTTCTGTTTACTATCGTCTTTATTAACCTGTATGGCTTTGAACAAAAACATGTTTTACAAGCTGTTTTGGAAAGCCAGTATCAGGGTACTGTGCTACCTGAAGCACACCTCGCATAAATATGATAGCTAGATTAGATAAGAGCACGTAAGACAGAAAACAAAGCCCTGGCAACATTTAAAGTGGCAGAACTCCAAGCTTTAAACCGTGCCAATACACAGCTGTCACTAGAGCAGATCAGCTCAAAGGCTTCTGACAGCCACCAACCGGCAAATAAATCAGATTGAATCAGTATCATTATCTGACTTTCCCCTCCGGGGAGCATCCGAGAGAGGTGCGTAACAGCTTGACATTTCGGGATGGTTGGGTCTGGGGGGGTCACAGTAGATTTTGTGCTCCATTTACAAACGAAAACATGCGGAAAAGCGGAAACAGAAGCATATGTAAAGAATTTATAAATTTCCCTGTGTTTAAGTTTGGTAGAAAACAAGCACCTAAACTTTGTTAAGAATCAAACATGGATAAAAGTCTTATTTTGCAAGCTTTTTATTTAAAAAAAAGTTAAATACACCTGAATTAGGAGCTGTGCGGTTCATTCAAAATTTACTATTCATTCCCTGCTGTATTACAATACCTCATATTATTTGCATGCATCACACTGCCTTCCACTTCAGAATCTTACAGTATATACAGTATTGTCAGGCATTATTTAAAGGGACACTACAATTTTGTTTTGAAAATATGCTCATTTTCCAGCTCCCCTAGAGTTTAACATTCGATTTTTACTGTTTTGGAATCCATTTAGCTGATCTCCAGGTCTGACGCTAGCACTTTTAGCATAGCTTAGCACAATCCATTGAATCTGATTAGACCATTAGCATCGCGCTAAAGAATAACCAAAGAGTTTCAATATTTTTCCTATTTAAAACAGCAGCCGAAAATAGTTTCCGTAGTATCTTTAAATAGCAGGGGACTATTTTCAGGCACTACGTAATATCATTGCGGCGCCTGCAGCAAAGTCCTTGATTAATACCCCAAAATGAGAGCCATATCTGCCTAGAAGATCACAACTTTTAATTTTCCGTCGGTCTTAGTACACGATGTAACTACAGAAAAGTCAAGTTTTAAATAGGAAAAAATCATTTTTGAGCGCGATGCTAATGGTCTAATCAGATTCAATGGATTGTGCTAAGCTATGCTAAAAGTGGTACCGCCAGACCCGGAGATCAGCTGAATGGATTCCAAAACAGTAAGAATCAAATGTTTAACTCTAGGGGAGCTAGAAAATGAGCATATTTTCAAAAAAAGTGGAGTATCCACTTCCAGACTCCCCTCCTCAATGTGGGAGCTCCAGGCATCCAAATGCCGGTGCAAGGAACCCAGCGATCCCAAAGCCGGCCCACGGTGGCGCTCTATGTGTGTGGCTAATGAAGACAGAGGGTCAAACAGAAGGTAAAGAATCAGCTCTCACGTCCTCACGCTGTCACACGATACCGAAGGACCACACACACGCACAAACACACACATACACACGTCTACCAATATCATGTTTGGCTTGCTGGTGTGATGACTGCATGACTAATGTGTGCACTTGAAAGGAGCTGAATGGCAACGACTGGTCGAGAGGGTCTCTCTGATCTCCGCTTCACGGGTCTGCTTTGACAGGCTCTTTAACCACAGTATTTGTATTCATTGCGCTTTGCTTTGGGCTCATTACATCACTGCCAATGAATGAAGTGAGCATGCATTTATGTGAGCCAAGATAATGATTTCTAATGATAATGTAAACTATCAACTAAATTCTTGTTCACCCTTTTTTCAAATATATTTAAATTCCTTTGATACTAATTTAATTTGATATGTTAATATATTATGGCAGTTCTGAGATGGGAAAAAGTGGGTGTGGTCCAGGTTCTGTGCATGCCAATATTTTTGGCAAAATCCTGCAAATGTTTTTTTTATGTTGAATCGAAAATGTCAAGGTACACTGGAAAATATTTATATTCCTCACAGCCTTCATTTATGGCTAATAAAGATGCTACTTACTCGCCGGTCATGAGGTGTGCTGTCAGTGTTAGGGACCAGCAAGAAAAGAAGCATCTGCATTATAAATGCAACAAAAAAGCAGAGCAGCACAGAGCTGACAACAGCTGTTCATCTCTATAATTCATCCTTTCATGCTGAGAGGAAGAAACAGAGATCATGAGAAACTTCATAAAGGTGCATGCATAAACTCAAGCGCAACATCCCTGTCAATGGATAGAGCTCAAGTATATTTTCATATATATTTTTAAGTACGTTTAAAATAAACATTGTGCAAATGCCACAATTAATGTCTTAATGTAACTGAATTACATAAAAAAATCAAGTTAGGACCATTAATCGTTAAACTTAAAGGGATAGTTCACTAAAAAATGTTGTCATCATTTACTCACCCTCATGGTGCTCTAAACCTGTAGGAGTTTCTTTATTTTGTTAAATACAAAAGATGATATTTTGATAAATGATGGTCAGAACAGTTGACGACACCCACTGACTATATAGTAGGAAAAACAACACTATAGAAGTCAATGGGTACTGTCAACTGGTATCGAAATATCTCCTTTCGTATTCAGCAGGTTTATAACAACATAAGGTTGAGTAAATGATAACAGGATTTTCATTTTTGGATGAACTATCCTGTTAAAGGGACACTCCACGTTTTTGAAAATAGGCTCATTTTCCAGCACACCTGGAGTGAAACATTTGATTTTACTCCAATGTAGGCCAGCTTCAGGATCGCTGGGTTCCTTACACCAACATTTAGATGCCTGGAGATCCCACATTGAAGAAAGGAGCCTTAAAGGGACACTCCACTTTTTTGAAAATATGCTCATTTCCAGCTCCCCTAGAGTTAAACATTTGATTCTTACCGTTTTGGAATCCATTCAACTATCTCCGGGTCTGGCGATACCACTTGTAGCATAGCTTAGCATAACCTATTGAATCTGATTAGACCATTAGCATCTCGCTCAAAAATGACCAAAGAGTTTCGATGTGTTTCCTATTTGAATCTTGACTCTTCTGTAGTTACATCGTGTACTAAGTTAATTAAAAGTTGCAGTTTTCTAGGCAGATATGGCTAGGAACTATACTCTCATTCTGGCGTAATAATCAAGGATGTTGCTGCCGTACCATGGCTGTAGCAGGCGCAATGATATTACGCAGCGCCCGAAAATAGTCCCCTTGGTTACTTTCAATAGGGGTTAATTCAATGGGGACTACTTTCAGGCACTGCGTAATATCATTGCACCTGCTGCAGCCATGGTACTGCAGCAAAGTCCTTGATTATTATGCTGCTAGTTCCTAGCCATATCAGCCTTGAAAATCGCAACTTTTAATTTTAAAAGTTACATTTTAATTTTCCGTCTGTCTTAGTACGATGTAACTACTGTACAGAAGAGTCAAGTTTTAAATAGGAAAAATATCAAAACTTTGGATATTTTTGAGTGCGATGCCAATGGTCTAATAGGATTCAATGAATTATGCTAAGCTATGCTAAAAGTTGTACCCCCAGATTTGGAGATCAGCTGAATGGATTCCAAAACAATAAAAATCAAATGTTTAACTCTAGGGGAGCTGGAAAATAAGCCTATTTTCAAAAAAAGTGTGTCCCTTTAACACACATGTATTACCATTTTCATGACGTGGCTACATCCACATGGCACTTGATTTTTTTATTTGCATAGGCAGTTCCAGTTCGGATCGCCTTGTGTATGCTTTAAACCCAAAACTTTTCAGTTGGCAGCTCAGATCTATAACCACTCTATACTGCCAGGTTTTCTCATGCAAACGTAAGGCCTTTCGAATCCTGCCTGATGTAAAAAACAATTTACCATTACTTCACAAAACCTGAACTGGCATAAGTGTGGGAATAAAATGAACGTTACAAATCATGCCACATAAACATCAGCTTTTCCATACTGTACGTTAGGGAATCTCTCGGCTCACGTTCCGAAGCCAATCTGCACCACTTTTCCAGGAAAATCCTGGTCATTGCACGTCTCCCCTGACAACTACAAAAGAACAAATAAAACCATCGGAAGCCGACCACTGAACGGAGACTTTCAACTAATGTATAGAAATACGGTAAAGTTTTTGTGACATTGAAAAGAAGCTGTCTTTTGGAAGCGACACACAATCTATTATTCATAAAGATGTTTGGCAGTAGCTGTTGTTGTTTTTTTGAAGCCCACAGATTGTGGGCGCTCTGACGGAAGGATGAAACAGAAATCATTTGCATCTCCCCGAGAACAGCTCAGGTCTATTCGTAGGAAAAGAAGAGGGGGGAACACAGCGACTTCCTGAGGAACTTTAAAGCGGGAGCTTGAATTAATGTAGGCACTAAAAATAAAATCTGCCAACAGGAGAGAATAGAGACGCTATTCTGGATAGTTTGACTTCGCCGGTGAAAAACAGCATAGAGGTGACAAGCAAACAGCCATCGTGGCCTCGCCGCCGCGTGATGAGGCAGAATTTGCAGACTAACAAGCAACATATTTACAGTATGTTGCGCATCTCTGAGACTTATCATTAGTGTTGTCACTGCTGCTTAAACTGCAACATTGTTGTGGATACAAAACAGAGCGCATTTAGCGTGTGGAAATTTTCGGTGTGTGTGTGTGTGAGAACGTAGAGACGATGCCTGGCGCGAGGATTAATCAGCCATTTTTTGTGTGTGTGTTTGTATAAACAGGCTAATCTGCCGCGCGCTGTGTAAGCAATGGAAGTAAATAGAGCTAGCTGATGTGTTTACTCTGACTCTGGGAGTGCTGGCGGCCGGTACGAAGAGCTGAGCCAAGAAGAACACAAAGCGGCCCTGGTGAAGAAGGTCTCTGTTCGAGTACGGGGCCTGGTGCTCCTTCACACCCCACGCTGGAGACACACTCACCTGTCAGCACACAGAGACTAAGCACAGGGTGTGTCACAGTGTGAACCGCCACAACACTGGCTGGGGCCCTGCCGCTACACAGAGGCATGCTGGGATAGCCACAGTGGGTACTTTACTTATAAACTACTTTTCCACCTAGGAGGTAAAAATGTGGAAACAAGAGACATAAAATGGAGCTAAATAAAAAGATTTTACAGGATATGGTGAAGTGAATATTTATATAGATATGAGAGGACACAGTGGGACAAGGGTTCATCATGAGATATTGTTAAATAAGATGCATAAGTCAACAGCAGAACTGCTTAATCAAATAGCAGTGAAAACAAGGAAGAAAGAAAAGCAAAAATAAATGTTGAATTAACATAAAACTTGAATTTATCTACAACACAATGCAAACAATGAATATCTTTGTAATTTTTTAATGTTATTTTTGTCTATTTGATATAAGATATAAAAGGATTGCTTAAAGATATGTTTACTTCAATATTGTTGATGTAAATTTTAATCTATCGCTACAAACTATATATTGTTGGAAAGGTCTAAGCCACCAGAATAGACATTTCAACAGTGTTTTATAAAAAAGAAATTATGTAGGGAGAGTAATTGATTCATTTATGAAGAGAATGTGCCTCAAAACCTTTATATCCTGCTAAATGTCACTGTCCCGCCCGCGGGACGCCTACATTTACTTCAGTGTTTTGCATGTGAATTCATTATCATCAGGATTTTGGGAAAGAAACAACATTGTGAGAGCCATTTTCTAAAACGTCACAGGTCCACAGGTGGGCCCATGTTGTTATTATATATTTGTAACACGAATACCCTATTCTAAACCTAAAATATCTTGACAAAAATCACTGGAAAGCTCTCAGAATGTAGTTTTCATATGTAAAGGTCATCTGATGATAGAAAAAATGTAGTGAAAGTTTTTTGTTACATGCCCCCCCCATAGGAATGCATATTAATTTTCTATATTCTTAACACTATATCCTAGTATAAATGTACAAAAATGTTGACAAACTATGTATCATTGGAAAGCCCTAAGAATGTAGTTTTCATTTTTCAAAAAGTTTTAGCAGTAATAATAATGCAGTGATAGTAATTTATTAATTTGTGACAAGAGTATGCAGCAAACCGTTGACACCTAGTGGCCGTTGTTGGTAAAACCACTAAAAGTCAAAAGTCACAATTGCTTGAGACTCATGTTTACATTATTACTTTTTTGAGATATTTAACTTTTTATATTTTTTTATAAAATTAAAATTTTATTGGATTATTTTTATTTATTAAAATAATGTAAGCTGCTATAACAATTTTTCTGTTTAATATTTTTACCTCTTTACACTTCAGTGAAAAACCTTAAATTGTCTTCTTTAAAACCAGACCAAGATTAGGCTTCTAGACCAAAAAAATGCCAGAGTTATATTAATTTGAAGATGCACTTCAACTTTTCACCCCAGGGTGGAGTGACCTTTCGGAGTAATTGCGTAATACGTAAGGTCACGCTGGCGCATCACACGGCTAGTGCAAGACTAGAAGTTGTGGTTAAAGAGTTTTTTTTTTGGTGAAAATGACAATAATTTTGCTAGATAAGACCCTTATGCCGGTCGGTTGGGATCTTTTAGAGCCCTTTCAAGCTGAATTATAACTGCAATATTAAATTGCATTGAAACTGTAAAAACTGTTCCTGGAAAATCCTGGAATGTTTTCCCTAAAAAATGTATTTCTTCTCGACTGAACAGCAAAGACATCAACATCTTGAATGATGTTTATCAAATTTTTTATCAGACTTTTTTCATGAAAGTGGAGTCCTGTTTTCTGAGAAAATATCAAAATATCAAAACAAGTCAAAATATCTACCAGTGGGGTAAGAAAAATAAATTTGAATTAAGTTTACTAAATTAAGTTTAAAATTGAATTAAGTTCTATCTATCCCCATCTATGGCTGTGATGTAACTTCATCCCACCGTCTATTTATAAAGAATGGGAAGGTTGAACTGCACTGCCGTGCTCTTTTTGGTGTACTGTACAAGCAAAAGATGTTGGTTACCTACAGGAGAGGAGAGAAAGTAGAGGAGACGCACTTGGCCGAGCATGAGAACAGATAAGCTGAGATTACAGTCGCTATCGCTCCTCTCGCCCCGCTGTAAACATCACGGTCCTCTGATACGGCCTAATTGTTCTCTTTGACTCAGAGGTGATATGAGCCTTCCTCTGAGCCAACACACAATCACACACAGCAACACACACATTCTGTCCATGTCCAATACACTGTACGGCCTCGGCTACCAACACAATGCTATTTCTCAATCTGTGTTATTTTTACTTCTCACTGCATCTTGTTTGATTTAATGGGCTGTTTTGAAAATAAGTCAACTGTGCAATGGGGAAAACGCAAAAACATCAGAAAACTTTGATGTAGCACAGTTGCTGCTTTGTTTAGAAATAATAATTTTGGGAGGGTTGGGAATGAGACAATAACTCATTTGCAAAACAATGCCGCCACATTGTTTCAAAAATACGCACCCGGAGACACGGCACAGCTCCAGACGACTTGTTACTGTTTATACAATCCTGATAAAGCTATATATACAATCTCACACTGTCAAAGTTAGACAACAGGCGCCTGTCAATAACAAAATCTCTTGTTGAATCTAAGTAAATGTAAATGCAGTATTCTTAAAGGATTAGTCCATTTTCTTAAAAAAAATCCAGATAATTTACTCACCACCATGTCATCCAAAATGTTGATGTCTTTCTTTGTTCCGTCGAGAAGAAATTATGTTTTTTGAGGAAAACATTCCAGGATTTTTCTCATTTTAATGGACTTTAATGGAACCCAACACTTAACAGTTTAAGTGCAGTTTAAGATTGCAGTTTCAAAGGACTCTAAACGATCCCAAACGAGGCATAAGGGTCTTGTCTAGCGAAACGATTGTCATTTTTGGCAAGAAAAAAATGCACTTTTAAACCACAACTTCTCGTCTATGTGTGACGCGCCAACGCGACCTTACATAATTGAGTAATGCGGTGGAAAGGTCACGTGTTACATATATGAAACGCACATTTGTGGACCATTTTAAACAAAAAACTGACACAAAGACATTAATTTGTATCATTCGACATACAACAACGTCGAAATGGTCCTCTTTCTCCACACTTGTAAACACTGGGGCGTAGTTTCACATTCGTCATCTGTGAGCTTTTAACTTATTGCGTGAGGTCGCGCTGGCACGTCACAGGACTGGTAGTGCATATTTTTTATTTTTTATTGCCAAAAATGACAATCGTTTCGCTAGATAAGACCCTTAAACCTCGTTTGAGATCATTTAGAGTCCTTTGAAACTGCAATTTTAAACTGCATTAAAACAGTTACGTGTTGGGGTCCATTAAAGTCCATTAAAATGAGAAAAATCCTGGAATATTTTCCTCAAAAAACATAATTTCTTCTCAACTGAACAAAGAAAGACATCAACATTTTGGATGACATTTTAAAGAAAATTGACTAATCCTTTAAGTAAATGTGAGTGATGCAAAAGAAACTACTAAGCAGTTTACTGTATGAGTTAATTTAAACAAATTAAAGCATGTTGTCATCTATATCACAAAAACATGAGATGATAAAACAAGACTCGCACATGAAACCTGATCTCTCTGAACAACTAAAAAAGTCATTAAAAGTACAACCATCTCCCACATATCTGCTTTTATTTGTACCTTTGTGCCATAGCTACACTACATTTCAAATCTTTTCATAGAGCTCAAAGTAATCAAATAAGTCTAGCAGGAGGCCGAAGGTTTATTTTAAGTCTGAAAAGTTGGTGCTGGCGGCAAACGCAGCGAGAGCAGAATCTCCTCACGAAAGCCCATAACAGCGGAGGACATGATTAGGCCGCGATCGGGACATGACAGAAAGGGTAATTATGTGCTGCCGCCCGTGGCATCCCTCCCTGGAGAGCCGAACCGGTCTCTCTTTGCTCCTGAGCGGAGCCCCCCGCTATCTACACATCTCTGACAGCAGCAGGAAAGGCAACATCTACAGAGTACCCACGTGGCACAAAAAGAGCCGGCCCGGGTCCAAATAATGAAGACAGCGAAAACCATTGTAAAAAGGGACTTTTTCATTTGAAATCTACAAACAAGTCCCATGGCGACAACCTTAATGCTAAAAAAATGGCGTGGTGAGATTAAAGGCAGGGTTTTTATTAAAAAATGAGATTTATTAGATCTCCCTGCTGCTATGGTTTTGCCGGGTACATCAAGCTCCTTATGACCACAGAAAAACAGGAAGTGTAGGTTTAACGCAGCATTTCCGGACGCTCTGCTTTGCCACAGGATTGTGCAAATTAAGTAGATTAAATCAAACCAAGCGTGCAAAGGATGATTTTATCTGGAAAAACCACACACAGACAGAAACCATACACATGCTTCGAAACTATACGTTAGGAGTTGCAGTGTCTAGATGACTGGTCGCTTTGTTATACCATTACCTGTTTATCATTTGACTAAAATACTGTACTTGTAGTATGAGAACTCCATTAAAACTAACCGAGTTGGCCTGTGGCCATGGTTGAGAAAGTCTTTCTAGTGTTTTCTTAGCTCCGAGCGGTGGCTCGTCTTTATGGGGCTTGAGGGGAGTCTGGTGGTCTGGCGCTTGGATTTTACACACCCCAGAATCCTTCAATGCTGCTCCTTTCAGTGCACGCATACACACATCAACTCACACCAATTAAAAAAAAAAGAGGAAACAAAACCAGACTATGGGGGAAGGAACAATAAAGCACAATATGAGGTTAGGTGATTCTAAAGTCCGTCTGGTTTTTAAAGAGGTCTCGGCCAATCAAACGGCCACGATTAAATTTGATGGTTATTACATAAGTGGGGCTGTCGGGTTGATCACAGCCCACTGTGGAATTTGTCACTTCCTCTGTGCTCCGTGTATGTGGCTGTGAGGCTATTTCTAGAAACAGATACTGTATTCAGTCCCTGTTCTGCAGTGTATCGAGAGAACAGGTCTGGCTAATTTATGTAAATCTTTCAGAATACCGCCAGTCGTGGGAGTAAGGTGAAAGTTTGCTACACTTGGCAACCGGGCCCATTACTGTAAAAGAGTGCCAGGAATGTGTCAGCAAAAACATTTAAGTGAAGGTATTTGTGGGTGGGGGGTTATGATGCCTTTTTTGTTGATTTTTAAATGCTTTTTGTGACTTTTAATCTATAAATACATAAAATTAAACTACAACACCTAAAATAGGCATAAACCATTTCATTTAATGTGTAAAAATTTTCTAAAATGTTGCACATTTGTGTTGTCACTTCGGGCACAATAAACTATTTTGCCACTAATGATGTTTGATACATTAATGTACCCATTAACCACAGAGCTAATGAAGAACATGATGGAGACGAAATATGTGACACGTGATCTGTGAAAGTAAATATCTTAATAAATTATACATTTCTGTTTGTCATTAACAATCAACCAGTAATTTTGTCAAAATGAAGCCATCAACTTACTACATAATGCTATTAAAATAAAATATGTGTGCTTTTAGAAATGAACCTATTTAAACAAACATGTACATGTGTTTAGTGATGTCCCAAAACAGATGTTTTTCTCCATCTGCTTTGCGAAGATAATATCATGCTCTATTAAAATGCTTACTCTGTCTTACACAAAGCCAGATATGTTTACGTAATTTAAGATACTAGAACCAGATCCTTTTTGTTTTGTGCATCAGGGGAAGACAAGGTGACCATTTCCCATTTCAGCTTAAAAATAAGACGAACCCAAAAAAGGGATATCTCTTCCAATTTTATGATTATTTGTCTTTTGTCCTCTGTTCAGCTCAGCCCATCCCGCTAATGAAACACAAATAGGGAGTGATCTGTTTTGTGGTAGACCTTGTAGTGGGCTGTCCCAGTCACCCCCCTTCCTCCCCGGAAAAGTAGAGAACTGTTGTACGGACCCCTGGGGTGGGTGCGGGGAAGAGGGGTCTGCTCTGGGAAACTATGCGTCTACGTGCAGCAGGAAGAGGCCTTGCAGGCCAGGGCGAGCGTATGCTCTGCACTACAGGAGGCAGCGCGAGTGTTTATATGTGCATATGGAAGCGTGCTATACGTCTCACGAGGAACGAGCAGTCGTGATCCTCTCCCACCATCCTCCCATTCGCTTGCAACAAACAAACAAACAACAACATGGAACCCAGCGGGCTGCACTTCCAAGACAAACGACCCACATTAGCAAGGGAAGTGTGTTTTTTATGAATAATAAGATTTCCGCAAAAAACACATACAATTCCGCACAAACACACATGATGTACGGCACATAAAAAGTGTGTTACAATTTTTGTTCAGAAACTCAATGAAAGGTCCTTTGAAAGCTCACATTATCAACCTACGTGAATTTTTCAATAGCAAGGTTAATGTATAGGTTGAAGGGTGGCAAAAGGTCAATAAAATACAGATACATACAATATACATACCATACCATGCATTTGTTTAATGAAATAATTTTGTACTGTATTTATTAAAAAAGGGCTCTCAGTAGATTTTGGGATCTGACCAAAGTAGAACGTATTGTGATTCAATAGTGTCAATAGTTAACACATTCAAATGCTTTAGATAAAATTTCAAACATTTAAACATGCTAAAATGGTAAAAGGACTGCATTTATATATAGCGCTTTCATAGACCAGTGGCCAAAATGTTAAATAATTGGAAACAAATTTTTAGGGGTGTCACGGTTCTCAAAATTCTCGATTCGATTACATTTTCGATTCCAAGGTCAATGTTTAATTCGATTCTCGATTTTTATTTATTTTATTTTTTGAAAGAACAGGTTGCTATGCCATTTTTAGACTAGACTTTTATAAAATATAATATCTGACCTTGAACCCGGAGATGCATTGCCAGGTTAGTCGTGCTGCCAGTGGAAAAATATAAATTACGAGCGATTTTGATTTAAAATTTCGATTTTCGATCGATTTAATATTTTTATGCTACACTTTGAGCCAATTTGTAATTGCTGGTGTCAAGGCAAAAATATATTTTAATACAGCAACGTTCAATATTTAATATATAAATAAATAAATTATTTGTAACCTAACAAACTTTTATTTATTTATTTATTTCGAATTTATGCAAAAAAAAGAACATTAAACAAGAAAATAAATTCAAGTATACAAATCACACAAAACGTAAAATCGTAATAACTAAAGGATAGTTCACTTTAAAATGAAAATGTTGTCATAATTTACTCATCCTCATGTTGTTCTAAACCTGTATGATTTTTTTTCTGATGAACACAAAAAAGATATTTTGAGAATTGATGGTAAACACACAGCAGTAAGTGACCATTGACTTCCATAGTAGGAAAAAATATTTTGGAAGTATTGTGATAAATGACCAAGAAAATATTTATTAATTTATTCATTATTTTAATTTTTAACTATATTCAATGTCCTTTGCCTATTCAAAAAGGACTGAGAAGAAAAATACTTATTTAATCCCACCCCAACTCAAAGCTTACAATAAACGACCCTCATTCCAAATATTTTTACATCTTGCTTCTTATACCTCAAAACAATACACAAAAAAGAAAAAGCACATCAATTCCATCACGCGTAACAATCATCACACATAATAAATGTTAAACAAAACAGATCATCTGTGAATGGCATGTTTTTTAAATAAGCCATCACAAAAATTGGCACCTTTATTCGCTGTTTGGAGTCAGTGCGTATCTTTTACTTACAATATCCAAAAAAGCAATAGAAACCAGAGTTTTGACTTCTCTAATAGAGATTCTGTCTCTCTCTCGCTCTTGTTCTCATCAGACGGAGTCCCCTGGGGCCCCGGATAAACCGGGTTCAGTGAAAGTCTTTTATACTGAACGATGTGAGGTGCATACTGACTATGGTTGCTTTGCGTTTTTCATTGTAAAACACTTCATATCCAATTAGCTTTGTCTCTCGATGCCGTGGACGCAAACAAACAGCCGTTATCACGCTTCCAGGCGATCAAACCTATAAAGCAACACTTCAAACGTTTTACCCCTCTCATGCCTAAGCAACCTCAGGGTGATATTAAAAAGGGCTTTGCCAGTTTGTCCAGCCCTTCTGTAAAAGTCAAAAAGGCCTTTGAGCGCTTACACAAGAGCGTGGGACCAATGAAATGATGTTTTTTGTTGCAAAGGGTGTATAAACCAAAAGCACGTTTGATCAAGCAGGGGCAGGAAAGCAGAGAGCCCTGTCTGCTCCGTAGCAAAAAACCTACATGTGCCTAAAAGCTCAACCTGTCTGAGTGAATTATACTCGTCATGTGCCTGAAAGGCACATCAGATGTCCTCTTTATTCCTAAAGGAGAGTCAAAACAAGAGAGAAGGGGAGAGCTGCATATATAAGCACATTTCAACTCAATGTTAGCTCTCACTGGCATGTAAAAAAAGTGTTTTTATTTTAAAAAAGAGATTTAATTTTGTCACTTCTCTGAGGCACTCACTTCTTTCTTCATTTTTCAACTGTTAATGTTTTTGATTTCCATGAGTCACATTTTCATTTTGCTCTGCAGAACAATAACTTCTCAGTATTACCGACGCCTGTTTTTCCAAACAGGAACATTAGCGTGTTATGATGTAATCCATAAGACGTTAATGCAATGCAACTTTTCATAATCATGATATAATATGTATTTTATGCTTCTCCTGAGGCCTACAGTGCCCAACCATACAATGATATAACTTGCTAATTCACGTAAACCCAACTTACAAGGTGTTGTGATTGGCACCCTGACACATGTTTGAAATGGCAGGTGCTTTTTATTGGCTCGGAAGAATAGGACCATAAATCCAGAGTCTTGATTGGTTAAGGCCAGCTCTGAAAATGTCGGGCACTTTGTGGGCACAAACAACCTATACGGGTGATTCTCACGAAACCATTGAAACACCACGGCACTAATGATTTTAGCTTTAAAATGTGTAATACAGTTACATTAAAAAGCATCAGAATTAACACAATACTGTGTTCTACCTTGCACAATGTGTGATTTCAACATAAGAATTTATAATTGTAAATTTTATCTCCTTTTCTGCTGAAATTCTCATTACCGAAATGTGTCCGGCCGTGTGTAAACATGCGTTATGTTGTAATTTAATCAAATTAACACAAAAATATTAAGAAAAAATAAATAAATGGATGTTTTGCTAGACTACTTTAGATGACAGAAAAATTATTTACTGAATATTCATGTATAATAATAATGAAGAAAAATTAGGAAAATGATGTGTCCATGCCTGATGTTCTCATCCTCCGCAGCACTTTTTGAGAACAGTTTAAGCACACATACAGAATTTTAATAAAGTTTGATTTTGAGTGACCAAGCACATTGACCAGTTACTTCAAGATGGCTACCAGGTAAGATAATTTTTTTACAGTTAATTTGAAATATTGTCTTGTCAGAATGCTTACACGACATTTTGATTATCATTACCGCAACAGATGCTTATTAAACATTAATTTAATTAATAGAAGCATAATACTTTGTTTTTAAATGCATGTGCAGAATCTCCAAATTATGTTCTTTCAGGTTTGTCATTGTGTTGATGTTTTCTGACTGTTGCGGTAATGAGATTTTTTAGGACAAATTTTTAAAATTATGTTACAAAAAGTGTTAAATGATAAGTAAAAGTTTTTAAATTAATGTTCCCATTTACTCCAGACTTTGTTTTTCAATGTCTGGTGGGAAAAAAGTAAATTTAAGCAATTTTTACATTTTCATGCTTGACATTTTTAAAACCAAGTTTTTTTGAGAATCACCCATACACACCCAAACACAGACTCCCAGAACTGGACCACCTTAACACCCCAAGTCGACAACCTCAGCAAAACAAATCAAGATCCGCTGACTTCTGACGTTCTTCCATTTTTGCTGGCCAGGAGCCAACTAAACACAAGGGGAACCGAAGAAGAACATTAAATAGTAGCTTTTCCTGGATCATTTTAATTTACAGTAAGATGATAGATAAAAAACATGACACAGAACCAAAGGTCGAAGCTTGTGTTACATGCTTCTCTTGTTGCCGAAATTAATTTGGCATTGTATTACAAAAAATTACACGCTTCTGCGATGTGAATGGCAGAAATTAACTTCCATATTTAAAAGCCAAAAATACCACGAAGATAAGATGGGAATCCACCAACGCCGTGTTAAAATATTTCACGTAAAGTATTCGCATAGTTCCAGATAAACATTTTAACACAACTGGGTACAGATCAAAACAGACAGCTGTGCATAATTATATATATATATATAAAACGATATGATGGCAGTTAAATTATCATGGCCAATTACTAATCACTGATCTGTAGGAGTCTGTATTTACTCCATTAAAGGAATTTAAAGCGCCCACACACAAGCATGCTGCTACAATAAATAAATAAATAAAACCACATACTTAAAAGTATCTTGTTGTCCACTAAAAATACCAAAAATACCAAAACTGAATGAATCTGGTGATACTGGCAGATTATGCATAAATACACACATGAGAACAGACATGGAAAATAGTTGAATTCAAAATGCATTCTCTAAAAACAAGCCCTAAAATTTTCCCAGAGAAAAACTGCTTAGAAGTTGCTCAGGAGACTTAATTTAGTTCTTAGTTATGTTTCAAGCATCTGTGGCTCAGATGTTTGTCCAAAAAAGGACACAAATGAAACAATTTAATAAGAACATACAACAATACATTTTGTATTGCATTCATACCAAAATCTCTGCCGTCTGAGCAAACCTGAGCACGATTTGAGACATTGTTAAGATGACATCTGCAACACTTTTCTGAAAGCACCGTGTATTTTGCTTTAATGAAGTTTACATAAACAAGCAAACAAGTACATGACTGTTTGCAATGTAAACAGATTACAGACTCAAGCATATCTGACCTCGCACGACTCTGAATTGCAAGATTTAATGATCTCACCCCCATGCCCACATGATGCTAATGAAGACAGCTATCCTCTAACTGACACATCAGCAATCATAAACAGACTCTTATCTGTGACCAGGAGCCCCTCTCCACACATGCATGCATTTACATGGCCGCAGACATGCAGCTGAGGTTCAGGAGCCGTGAGAGATCAGCAGGGGCTCATGGGCCACATAGAGGAGGACGTTTCCCCCCGCGGTCACTCACCGCCTGTCCTGATAAGACACACGAGCTGCCAGAATATGTCTTTTCTTCCCACCCACAGCGGCTGCATTAACATGCCAATTAGGCCGGCAAACATCATCACGCCTGAGGCCATCAGAATACCAAAAGTGCAATCACATGCACGTACACGCAAATACAGACATACAAACAATCCTATTGCTTGCATTATACACGCCAACTTATATTTGTACTTCTGTATGCACATCTACACAAACATGCTGATGTTGTGTTTATCCACACTTGTATATGCACTCTAATGTACTAATTTCATACTTATAGATTTAGAATTATATGCACACTGCACACATATGCAAGATTTATCTGCATTTTTAAACATAACTAATGCACAGATCTGCACAGTAAAGGTCGACCGATAGTGGATTTTACAGATACAGATGGGTGATTCTCACGAAATCCAGATTAAGAAGGTTTCCATGCATCAAAATATTTAAAAAGCCTTTTATGAACTTACTATAATCATTATTTTTACAGGATTTAAAAACGATTTCTAATTATTTAAATATTTTAGATTAGCATTATCAAAAATTATCATTACCGCAACATGATATTATATTAAATATATGCATTTACAAACTCATGTTTCGGTAATGAGAACTAAAAAAGTTGTCTAGGTACTATGACAAACAAAATTTTAACTTTTATCTGGAGAGAAAAAATAAGAACTGCTTACCTGGTAGCCATCTTTAGTGTCACAGTCAATTATGTCCCTTCCAACAAATTTTTTTGTGTGAAAATGTTAGTTCATGAGGGCTTAAACAATGATTGAAAATTGTTGCGGAGGATGAGAAACTTGGTCTTGGACACATTTATATTCCGTATTATTGTATCTACATTTACCAATAATCACCAAATACCACATGTTTCTTTACTGTAAATGTTCATAGTATAACATGCACTGAAGCTTTTTATTTTTTAGATTTTTTAATTATAAAAATCTCTATGTCAAAGAACCCAAATCCAGTCATGGACAGTTGCGGTAATGAAAATTTTCCTCTTAAATGTGGAAAAAAACAACAAAATTGTTTTTATGATGAAATCATGTGCAAAATAGTACATGAAGAGATGTTTTTAACTGTATGATTCTTATTTTGATAGCATTTACTTTTATTATCAAAACGTTTTATGAAACCTCGCAAGTCTAATTTCGCGAGAATCACCCAGATAACTAAGTTGGTCCCTGCTTGCCGATAACCGATTAATCGACCGGTAGACAAACAAACATAACAACATAAAAACTATTAAAAAAAATGTAAAAATGAAAACTTAATAAACCTGTATACACGTTTTATATTCTTTCAGGGGAAAACTATTAAAAAATTTAAAAATTAAAACTTAATAAACAAGTATACGTGTTTTACATTCTTTCTGGGAAAAAATATTAAAAAATGTAAAAACTTAATAAACCAGTATATGTGTTTTACATTCTTTCTGGGAAAAAATATAAAAAAATGTAAAAACTTAATAAACCAGTATACATGTTTTACATTCTTTCTGGGAAAAAAGCATCACTCTCTGTCTTAATAGTCCCTCTGCTGTTTGAACTGATACAACTTTGACACTGCATAACTTTTTGAAACCTTAAAATCATTCAGTTAATGCAAACCATTGCTATATGTATATTGCGATATGAAGATATATCAACAGCTTTGAAATATCTCACAGCCTTAGTTAAATCCACACCACACACGTACACACGAAGCCATAAGGTCATCCTCGCATAACAAACAAAGTTTTCATTTCAAGCCAATCTGACTCCAAAAACTGCCCAATCCAGCAGGGGGGCCGCGTGTGAGTCAGTCAGTCCCGGGCTGAGCGCAGGAGATTGTGGGTGACACTGAGTGATAGCTGGCTAGAGGTTTGTGTGGGGCATTCAGAGTTTAATCACCCATAACCTCAATTACAGACATCCACTCAGACTCATAAAGCAGCAAAACAAGATCAGCTTCTGCTCCGAATTCCAGTAAAGCCTTGCCAGAATACACACACACACACATACAAATGCATGTGTTTAGTGACAACAGCGCTCAGGACGCCACAGACCACACACAGCTCAAAAGCAAACCGATGCTAAATAAGACTAAATGGCAACGATTTAGAAATATATAAAGAAAACCATGCAGAAAAGAGTCAATTTAGACTACTCAAACTTAATGTATAACTATAAGGAAGCATTTAAAGGATCAGTTCACTCAAACAAGAAAAGTCGAAGTCTTTGTTGACTCACGCTCATGTTGTTTCAAAACCTTTATGACTTAGAATTAGTAGTAATTTTTGCAATTACAGTGAATATGGACGTAGGCTTTTAAAGTGATAAAAAAATTAAATAAAATGTATGTCATCATTTACTTGCCCTCAAGTTGTTCCGAATCCAAACCTGTATAAATGTCTTTGTTCTGATGAAAAAAAATGTAAATAGATCTGGGGCACCATTCACTTCCATGGTATTATTTTTTTACTATACTATAGAAGTCAATGGTTCCCCTAGATCTGTTTGGTTATTAACATTATTTCAAAATATCAGAATAACAAAGAAATATATACAGGTTTGGGACAACATGAGGGTGAGTAAATGATGACAGTATTTTCATTTTGGGGGGATCTATTCCTTTAAGCTTCAAGAAAAGTCCTGATATTTGATTACTTATGCTGGGTTCACACCAGACGCGTTTGAGGCGTCAAATTCGCGTGTACCGCGCGTAGTTGGACGCTTGAACATTTTGAGTGTACTCGCTTTATTCTCGCGTGAAATTCTAG
Source organism: Misgurnus anguillicaudatus (assembly GCF_027580225.2). Classification (NCBI taxonomy): domain Eukaryota; kingdom Metazoa; phylum Chordata; class Actinopteri; order Cypriniformes; family Cobitidae; genus Misgurnus; species Misgurnus anguillicaudatus. The sequence continues at coordinate 23,709,279 of NC_073345.2, forward strand.
TCATCGAGACATTCACGCGGAAATTCGCGTCATGGGAAGGGCTTCTGCGACTCCGCTCTCTTCCTGTAATCACATCACTACTAAAGCAAGCTAATGATTGGTTAACGCGGCGCGTTTTTCCACCAAAGTTCAAATTTTTCAACTCGCTCGTTTCCCGCGGCAACGCATAATTCGCGCAAACTAGACGTGGGAATGAGGCGGAATCACGTCTACCGTGGCGCCCAAAAGCCTCATTTGCACCACGAGACCTCCAGACATGCGTCAACGCGCTTTTACGTTGACATAACATTGAAATCACTCGCGCTTGACGCCTCTACCTCGGCTGGTGTGAACGCAGCATTAGAATGACATTTACCGATACAGTTTTGCTTTTTACTCTTTTTTTTTTCAAATTATTATGTTGGGAAATCCTAGTTTCACCCAATCCAAAATAAATGTTTGCCCCTTTTGATTGCCAGGATTTAATTTGCCCTGATCATCTGCTTTTATCCGTTTTTAAATGGCCAATGTCTGATAGTGGAAAAAATTGCTTTTATCTGACAAGACCAATTATAGGCGAATCTAGGCGATATATTGGCGAATCCCTAAACATTTGCTATATATTTTATTGCCTCTGAAGTACTGTATAAATAAAAAAAAGACTTGGAATAAAAAAGTGCATGAGTAATATGGACAACTTTTAAGACACTTTAGTGCTTTTGCATATGTTATAAAGTTTGAAAGCTCGAAATCTTGAATGCGCTTTTTCAAACCCGCTCACACACAACAATCACAAAAGATCTGTGTGTATGCTGCAGTCTCATTCACACTAGCTTTACAAGGGATTAAACACCAGCCTTTATCACCGAGTTCCCACAATCCTCAGTAGAATATCAGAGCGTTCTTTCAACCCCACCCGCTCACCTCTTTTCCACCTTCTCTTCCTGTTCCTTCAACCTCAGAAAGGAAAACGAGACAATCAAGGCGTGGAGCTGAGAAACCAGGGTTTGCAGTTTCTCAACCCTGCTGCAAAATCTATCTGAAGATGTTAATGCGTTTTAGAATAGGGTAGCTGGTTTAAGCTGTTAAAAAAGTACTGGTGGTGGAGCATCATGACAAACAAGTTATAAGGTGATCCTTGAAACATAGTGGCTGGTCAACCAACTAGAGCACAGCTGGTCTGGGAACACGGTATCCGGCGTGAGCTGGATTTTTCAGAGAAAGCACACCGTTTTCCACTGTCAAAGCTAACTAACAAAGTGTTGGAGGGTCATGGCCTCTCGGTGACCCTGATCTGATGTTTCAGGAAGGTTGAGAGGGCTAAAAGTTGAGTCATTCAGTCAACCCTGAGTCTTGGGACCACCAAGTGTTGACGGCTACGAGCAGCGACACCTCAGAGTGGGAAAGGTCATCATTAGCAACAGTGCATTTCAAGAGCTTGAATTACCTAAATCCAGTCAATACAAACAAATAAAATGGTTTTCTTTTACAGTCCCACTGCTACCCACGAAAGCAGAGCTGCTGCTGGGCCTTCATTCGTAAAATTGGGTATAAGTAAGAATTTTGTCCCAGGTCCCATGAATTTAAGGGACGCCCATACAAGGGGCTTTAACCCTCAAGTATGTGCACACAGAGCAGAATCTTAAACCGCTAATGTGTCCTATTTCATTTGATGGATAGCTTTTCGTACTGAAAATAATTTGTTAGTCCACAGTGCTGTCATGGTGACTTGAGCGTCACAAATCATTTTTAATTGACAGTATTACTAGCAGGTGTAAGGAAGGAATAGCTCACAGAACACAAAACAAATGTCTTGGAGCACTGCGAGGTAATTTAACCACCTGTCAGTAAACTAAACCGTTAAAGAATGATTGAAAAACCTGCGTTTAAAGACTTTATTACAATATTTCAATTTAATGTGCTGACACAAACGTAAGTAAGCCCCAAATTTGTCTGAACACTTCAGTAACCAGATAGCAACATTGTGACAACATGTTAAAATAACCGATTAAACAGGCCTGGTGGTCTTAGTCTGTCTTCTCAGCCTGACTAGTTAAAAAGTACTTCTCTAAAGGTAACTCTTTAAAACCAGCTATCTTAACCAATCTGGGTTCAGCTAAGACCAGCCCAGGCTGGTTCAAGTAGAAGCAGTAAATTACCAATAATATTTGTAAGCAAACCACTAATAGTCACAAACATCTAAACACCACAAAAACTCGCCCCACGAGACAGGAACCAAAAATGGCAGCTCTCCAATTCCAAGCGTCTGTCCTGATCTTATCAGCCTTGGCACAATACACTCTCTGTCTCTTACAACTGCCCCATTTTAATAAACCACACATCTGCCGGGAGCAATGAAATTATGAGGGCTTGACAACAGTGGGAATCAGCCGGCGTTCCTCGGCTGGTTTACGAGACAGTGAGTCAAAGCCTCTACTCTTGCGCCCTTATTACGACTGTGTGCTCAGCCAATCAGTTGCACAATGAGGCAAGATAAATGGGAATTATCCGCGAGGCAAAGGTTAATGTTTTTTCGAACCGATCTGCAGTCATTCTATCAACAAAAGGAAGAGATCAAAAAGCCAGCAGCATCTATATCGACTCGAAGACTTTGCAGAGACTTCTCATCTGTGGGTTGAGAAAGCTTCAGTGTGTTTTGTGTATGATTAGAGGTGAATGATGCTAGGGATACTGTATGACTGCCGAAATAAAATCTCTTCTTTTTCCTTTTAAGCAAGGGGCTCAAGCAATGAGAATTGTCACATCTGTTCGTCAGAAAAGGCCCAATGGATTACATGCCAATTACAACAAAGAGAACAAAATCTTGAAAAATGAGTGTTGTCTATGGAGCTGCTTTGTAGTATAAATGCAAAGTTAATGTTTAATGGTTTTCTGTATATTTATGAATTACGAACAGATGTGAAAATGGTTAAGAAAGAATAGGAGTTTAACTATAAACAGGACAGCTGGTTGAAATGATTTTTTTGTGGTATGCATTTCTATGTAATCGCTTCAACAGATCACAATTTAGGGTTTTGGAGTGTACGAGCGTGATTATGTGGAGCAGAGGATTCCCATTCATCAATTATTTTTTCAGCAAACCATTCTGACCCTTTACCTGGGATGTATTACCTTATAAATCCTTACGTTAAGTAGTGTAAATTTTTTAATATTTAAAATTAATTTATTTGATATATATTTGTTTTTATCTTAAGTATCATGATACTTTAAGTAGTGTAAACTTTTTAAATATTTAATATTAATTTACTTTATATTTTATAATTTATTTGTTTTATCTTAAGTACCCTGATACTTTAAGTAGTGTAAACCTTTTAAATATTAATTTATTTTTATTTATTTTTTTATCTTAAGAACCATAATACTTTAAGTAGTGTAAACTTTTTAAATATTTAATATTAATTTACTTTATATTTTATAATTTATTTGTTTTATCTTAAGTACCCTGATACTTTAAGTAGTGTAAACCTTTTAAATATTAATTTATTTTTATTTATTTTTTTATCTTAAGAACCATAATACTTTAAGTAGTGTAAACTTTTTAAATATTTAATATTAATTTATTTTATATTTTACCGTATATTTTATTTGTTTTTATCTTAAGTATCATGATACTTTAAGTAGTGTAAACTTTTTAAATATTTAATATTAATTTACTTTATATTTTATAATTTATTTGTTTTATCTTAAGTACCCTGATACTTTTTTATATTTAATATAAAAAATTTTTTTATCTTAAGTACCATGATACTTTAAGTAGGGTAAACTTTTTAAATATTTAATATTAATTTATTTTATATTTTATTTGTTTTTAAGATCAAGATTTTTTCATACTAATTTGTACGAATTTATATTAAGCGAATTGTACAATTACCATAAAATAAACAATAATGAAACCACACTTCACCCCTACATCATAGCAGCATAAGCAAATCATACAAAAAAATGGTATGGTGTGTGGTCATACAAATTATTAAGAATTTGCTAACCTGTACAAAAAGATCAGGGTGAAAAAATCGTGTATAATCTAAAAACAAAATGTGTTGGATTTTTTCTGCATTATTTTATTTGACTGCATTTCTATCAAATCTAACAAACTTCCTGTAGACTCCTTACAAACCTCTTAGCATTTTGGACTTCTTGGTTCCAATACAAAGGCAAACACAATGCATTCAAGTAAAATGCATGTATTGCATTTGTATCTCCTTTATCTTTTCAGGCTCTTCCCGCACAAACAGGAAGTCTTAAGGCTGTCTTCCTGGAGAGAAGCACAGTGGGATACACACTAGAGTTTTAACAAACCACACACACACAGTAGGATTTATGAGCATACTCCTTTAGAAAGAGATCTTGAAAGTAGAATCGTTTCATTAATCTTTAACACACGCACACAATGTATAAAAACTCTTGCTCGTAAACCCTCTGGAAGTTTAATGGAGACTGTACGTGTCCAGAACGAGACGGTGGAAAAGATGACTGTACGTTCCACTTTGACTCAAACATGGCAGCAGTCCTAATGCAAATTAACAACGTTGAGATGTGTTTCTTTACTGACGTGCTCAAAATGCCTTTCCTACACAAATCTGCTTTTGTCCTAAACATACACAGCTTCCAGTTCCCTACACGTAAAACAAACCATTTCTAAATTGCATTCAAATAGCAGCTTTGGCAAGAATACAACACTAATTTAATGCTCAAATCACAACCGGGAGTGGGGAAGTGAAAAAATGTAAAATCCTCTTTCGTCCCAAAGTGCTCATGACACGCACATGATGATATGTCTAGAAACAGTCCTAAAATAGTTCCAGTACCCACCAATATGTAATTGGGTGTATCTTCAATTATAATCTTTACGGTCTATTTGTGGAATATTAAAAAATATACATTCCTAAAAATCAAATATGTCTACCAATTTCTATGTCAATTGCATCAAATCAAATTCAAAATGTATTATGTGTGAACACTCACAGGTGGAAAATGACTAGAAATATAAAATTCTTTACATTTTAATAATTTCACTGTTCAGATTAAAGTTCTAAGATTTAAAGAAAAACACCACCATTTTTCAATATTTTACTATGTTCTTACCTCAACTTAGATTAATTAATACCACTATCTTTTATCAACGAGTGCACTTTTAATCTTTGTACAGTGCTTTTTGAATGAGTTAGCATTTAGCCTAGCCCCATTCATTCCTATGGCTCCAAACAAAAGTTTTATTTTGTGCCACCATACTTACTCGCGCAACTACTCATGGGAAAACATGGAAGTGTTTGGTGTCTTCTAAAAGATTAAAAGTGCACGCATTAAAAAAATTTAGGTATGTATTAATTCATCTAAGTTGAGGTAAGAACATAGTAAAATATTGAATAACGGTGGTGTTTTCCTTTAACATGAGAAGGATATAACAACAAAATTCATCAAAAATAAATACGAAAAGACATAAAAAAGTTTCCAAGACAGGTTCTAAGTACCATTTATATAAAAAAGTTACATTTAAATCTGTAACTACATACGTAAGTGGTCACATAATTTACGAGTTTAACCATATCAATTCAATCAGTAGACAACACGCTGTTTGCAAACCGACAATTACCTAAAAGCATGTAATCTGGTTACATGTCAGCTTGGTGATAATCACAGTTTACACAGAGTTTACTTCGCTCAAAATGCACTGCTTTACATTTGACGTGAGAAGACAAAAATAGCCACAAAACATAACCGCAGTCACAACGCTTTTCATAATAGCTGAAAGACAAGCAAAATGCAGAAATGCAAAAACGAGAGATAGGCGAAAAAAGATGTTTATTTAAATCAATATATCAGACTGTTATTTTATTATTAATGGATGACAGTCCAAGGATGCCGGCTATATGTCCTTGAGGACAGTGTCATTCTTTTGTAAATTGTGCCACATTTTATCACCTTTTCAAGATTGAACAGCATTCCAGTTGTGACGTTTGAAACCTGTCCGCCAAAGATAAGCAACACTGGGAGAATTGAAGGACAAATACTGGCAAAAACCATTTTATTGTCCCTGACAAATGCATAAAACTCATAATTCAGTTATTGCCTTCTGCATAAACACACTGGGACTGCTTGCAATGTGATAGGCCACAGATACATCCTGGACAGATTTCCCTGAGATTGTGTGGCGCAAACCCAGCACGGATACTGTGTTTTATAATGACTGATCCCTTGCCAAGCGCCTCCGCGCAGGTTTGACTGCATCCAGATGCGAGCTTGTTATCGATCTGCCCTGAATTGGAAAGCGCTAAACTCTGCGGTTGGCATCCCTTACGGTATCAAATGAACGCATGGGTTTGAATAATTGAGCGAGAGTGGCGGGTGAATTTAGCTCTATAAAAAGAGTCGTGCGCGGCTTGATGCTTTTGTGTAATCATGTTGATCTTCGACGCACATCCACGCCGTATCGCAATACATTAGGCCAGATGGTTGGAGAGGTGTCAAATAAACACAAATGTGCACGCATTATCGGCTTGGATTACAAACACCTGCCATTTTAAATCAGAGTATTTTTGAAAAAACAGCCGCTGGATGAACGTCTGCATTGGTGACTGGACTGAATACACATGATAAGCGTGCCTCCCTGCTGAGGACAGAGCTGCCATGGCCTAGAATCCTGTCCTGTAATCACATGCAGGATAAATTAAAAAAACCTCCTCAGCACAGCTGGAGTGACATTTGGTCACTCTTATATAAAGATTAGAGATGGAGATAATCAAGGGTGGTCCCATTTTTGTCCACACATAAATATACATGTTGAAACAACATTATATAAATTGAGGAGGTGTCTCTTTATGCTAATCTCAGCTGAAAATCCCAATTGTTTTCGATTGCTTCTTTTGGACATGATGTTCTGAGACAGCGGGCGGGATTCATAACTATTAAAACAGGCCTTGCTACGGTCACGTACATGCGATTAACCCTTTCCTGGGATTGCCCCTTTTTTCACAGAAGAAATAAAGAACAGCAAATGAGAGATTGATGACTAGCTTTGCTTGAAGAAAACTGCCAACCACCCATCAAAAGAAAAAAATTATGTTAGCTTGAGAGCAGCTTGCTTGAAAAGTTTAAAAAAAAGATACATTGTAAAAAGTTTTAAACACCCAGCAGAAAGACAGACACACATATAGAGAGATGGATGATGAAAAAGAGACTGACAAACAGATGCAAGTGCTTAACTGTCTGAGAAAGATCTTAAAGGGATAGTTCACCCAAAAATGAAAATAATGTCATGACTCATGACGTTCCAAACTCGTAAGACCTCCGTTCATTTTCGGAACACAGTTTAAGATGTTTAATATTTAGTCAGAGAGTTTCTGACCCTTCATTAAAAATCTACGTACGGTATACTGTCCATGTCCGGAAAGGTAATAAAAACATCATCAAAGTAGTCCATGTGACATCAGTGGGTCATTTAGAATGTGTTGAAGCATCAAAAATACATTTTGGTCCAAAAATAACAAAAATTACAACTTTATTCAGCATTGTCTTCTCTTCCGCATCTGTTGTGAACCGCGTGAAGTCACGTGACTGCAGTGACACAGCTGACGTGTTATCCTTAGACATGTTTGCAAAGTTTTTTTTACAAACTTACAGCGTGTGTCTCCCTCAGACTGTAAACGAAGCCCGGGCACAAAAAAAAAAGAGCTGGGGCGCGCCAGATAACACGTCAGCCGCGTCACTGCAGTCATGTGATTTTAGTCTCGCACATGCGCTTCACAACAGACGGGCCAAAATGTATTTTCGATGCTTCAACACATTCTAACTGACCCACTGATGTCACATGGACGACTTTGATGATGTTTTTATTACCTTTCTGGACATGGACAGTACACCGTACATAGATTTTCAATGAAGGGTCAACAAGCTCTCGGACTAAATTTAAAACATCTTAAACTGTGTTTCGGAGATAAACAGAGGTCTTATAAGTTTGGTACGACATCAGGGCGAGTCATTATTAATGACATTTCCATTTTTGGGTGAACTATCCCTTAAAGGGTCCTAAAAATTTTTTTTCTTTCTTTCTTTTGATTTTAAGATAAAATTGTTATTTATGCAACATGCTACAAACCTACAAAGTTCTGAGATAAAAGTGTAGTCTTGTAATAATACATACATACACTAGTAATAAACTGCTCAACAGGCCAAAAAGATGTGGTGAGTTGTAGAGAATTTTTAGAAAACTAGAATTAAGCTGACCTTCTTTTGTCTTCTTATCATTTGGACCTTACTGTATAGTCGCACTTTGTGTTTTTTTGATGGTTTATCGTATACTTGTAAGTTTCATATGCACTTGCCATTGCATTGCATAGCCACATCAGTCAATTAGCTCAATGTCACCGGCTGTAATGGACTTGTGGACACAGTGCCCCTGTGGCATTTTTTTCGCTCCATCACACACACGCATGCTTTTTTACTCCCCTACACACTGCAGTGTACACCAAATATTCAAAATAAATAATATAATATCTGGATAACTGCTTTTATTAACCGTCACTGTATTTTATAAGCCTTGCTTTAAAAACCAGAATATAAATATTTTTACTTCCCAGGGCACAGCTGTGTTTCCCCACACAGCGGCACACCCAAACATGACATTTCCATTAGCTGTAGTAGTACCAGTACTTTCCTCCAATGCAAACACATGGGCAACAAGCAACACTTCAGTCCCAGACCAACTGTATCCCAGCATGCTTTGCTGCAAATTAGTACACTTCGCTGACCCTGCTGCAGGAAAGTGTCACAATGAAAAATCGTCTTTAGTCTTTTGAGGTTAATTCTGTCTTATTTTCTCATCCTTATGTCATTACAAACCCAAATGACTATTTTTCTTCATTGAACCACTTCTGAAGTTCTGACAAATATTGACCTTTTTTCAAATGAATGTGAATGGTGAATGAGGCTGTCAATCACAAAAACATCTAGTGAAGTACGAAAAAAGGCTATATGGGTGATTCTCAAGAAATCCAAACTCAGAAGGTGTCCAGCATCAGATTTTTTAAAAAGCCCTTGAAGCCAATTTTTATATAAGATTGTTCTGAACTTACTATAACCATTATTTTTAGAATATTTATTTCCTATAGAATTATTTACATTATATACATTTTTATTTATCATTATAAAAAAATTATGACTACCGCAACATGATATTACATTAAATATATAAATTTACAAACTCATGTTTCGGTAATGAGAACTAAAAAGTTGTACTATGACAAACAAAATTTCAACTTTTATCTGGAGAGAAAAAATATTATGTCCCTTCCAACCATTTTTTTTGAAAATGTTAGTACCTTGAGGGCTTAAACAATGATTGAAAATTTGTTGCGAAGGATGAGAAAATTGGTCTTGGAGACATTTATATTCCTTATTATTGTCTCTATATTTACCAATGATCACCAAATACCACATGCTTCTTTATTGTAAATGTTTTTAGTATAACATGCACTGAAGCTTTTAATTTTTTATATTTTTTAATTTTAAATATTTCCATGTCAAAGAACCCAAGTGCAGTCATGGACACATTGCAGTAATGAAAATATTCCCCTTAAATGTGGAAAAAAAAAATTGGTTTGTATGCTGTCATTCAAAATCATGTATATCTGATTTTTTATATCTGAGTGAACAAAACTTTTAAATATCTTCCTCAGCCCTCTATACCTGGTTTAAGTCCAAAGGTAGGTGCGGGCGGCCAAGGTGGCAGGTGTCTGTACACCAGTGATTCCCAACCGGGGGTACGCGTACCCCAGGGGGTACGTGAAGAGTTTCTAGGGGGTACGCGAAAAGATTTAGATTTTGCTTTGATCTCATTTACTTTTAATAAAATGTCTTTCGTTTGTCCAGTCATTGATAAGATAGATTTTTGTGAGGAAAGCATTGTAAAAAGGACAATGTAATTTTAATCTTATTAATATTATTACCCGTCGTGAGTAAATGCGCTGCATGCTCCAAAACGCAATAGCGATGTCCAACTCAAGAACGATTTACGTGTGATTTACTACAAAGGCGCAAATTAAATACACAGGCACAATAATGACATAAGCACATTTCCATCTACTAAGAGCAGCGCAAATTAGTACAGAAACCTCGGCAGGACATCGCAATGAAAATGCGGACTGCGGAGTATGAAGTTCCAGCTAAGTAAAAGCACCCGGAGGACGCAAGATGAAGGGTTAAAGAAGTTTTGAAAAACCTGATTTGACTTCTCCTTGTGACTTCTCCTCCTCTTTTCTTCAGCAAATTAAACACAGCATAGGTTTGGCAAAACTATATATTTTTATATTTTTAAAAAAGTATGTTCCTCTGCCAAAATGTAATACTTTCCAACCATTAATGTCGCTTCTAAAAGGAAAACTTCTACAAATGCATATGCAATAAGGTCGCAAAAATAACACCCTTTCAGAGCTAAATATCTACTGCGTGTCTTTAGTAAGATCAGTCGTTTTTTAACGGCAAAATGATGGGTTGCGCAAGCTGGTAGTAAATCTGGCACTTAAAGGGGTCATATGATGAAATTTTTTTTAATTTGTAAAATAAGTCTTTGGCGTTCCCAGAGTCCGTATGTGAAGTTTTATCTCAAAACACCCTAAAGATAATTAATTATAGCATGTCAAAATTGACATTTTGTAGGACTGAGCAAAAATGTGCCGTTTTGGGTGTGTCTTTTAAATGCAAATGAGCTGATAAAATACAAACACTGGTGGTTTGTTGAAATAAACATGCTTCATCAGTCAGTGATTTTTACTTTAAAGTTTAAAATTAATTAGTTAATTAATATTACTAATTATTTGTCTTTAAAACACAACTTTGGTTTAGTTTAGATGAAGGGGTACTTGAGCCTTATTGATAGGGCTGTGGGGGTACTTGGGGCTAAAAAGGTTGGGAACCACTGCTGTACACGACCCTTCTCCTTTATAAGACCAGCTCTGGTGGTATTCATATCAAACAATCACCCCAGCTGCCTCTGCCCCCCTCTGTTACCGGCTATAAGGCCAAGTGTGTCTAATCATTTTAGTATCAAAATCCCAACAGACCCCCACCCACAGCATTCCACCCCCCAGACCTTGACCTCCATAGCAAGCCCCATGCACTTTGAGCTCTGAGCAGCTCCCCTAAGGGAAAGCCGCTTCCTTCTGCCCTTTACATTCCCAGTGTTGTGGCTGAAGCTAACTGACCATGCTCTTCGTCTTTCCAAAGGACACCTGAGATTTACGACAACTGTTGAGCCTCAGGCACGGTCCAGTTAACAAACAGATGAGCCGTTCATAGCGGGGGTGGATGTACATGGATGCTGATGAAGATACGCGTAACATGATATGCATGCTTTATTGCGTTATTGAGTGGCAGGAATGCATCGTCTGTCATAAGCTAGACGACTACACACGTCCAAAACTGAAAAAAGCTCATATGAAGTGCAACTGTTAATGTTTCTTTAAACACCCAGTCAACTCATGGACCACAACCGCTCATAAAATCAGCTAAGCAGCACAACAATGTTTGAAAATTTGTGTCTGATCCAAAGCATCCTATTGTCCCTGGCAGAACAGACCTCATGCATATTGAAATTCTGTGACTTCGGAGGAGGCATCCATCCAAATAACACTTGAAGACACACACAGACATAAACATGCAATCACGCACGTATACTACATTTGTACACAAACAGCCAGTGTGTGAGGGTCTGTATTTTTCAAAGTAAGTGAGAACCTACGGGCATAACTACAGTAATTTATGTGCAGGCAGCCGCACTCATTCATCCGGAAGAAAACCAGAATCAATAAATAAATCACCCAAATTGGCCTATTCCTTTGGAGGGACGCAGCTGAAATGTCGCCCTTCACTACTTTTAGCTTCCAAAGCAACAGCAGAAACTTCTTAACGTCATGTTGTGCAAGCCGAGCAAAACAAAGAAGGTTTTGACACTGCAATACATCAAATTCTCAATTGTTTTTATGTCACCACAAGTGTGATCCTAAAACAATGCTCAGTACAAATAAACAGTATAGTCCATTTATTTTAAATATTTTACTGTGGGTGGAAAGATTGTGTCATATGGGTGCTGGTCCAGCAGTTTACTACACTGTAAACACATCTAAACTTGGAAGGAAAGAAAACAAGACTGAAATATAATAAAAACAAAAAAGTCAATTTTTTTAAGAATCTCGGCCAACTGTTTTATTTCAGCAACTTCTGCTCACGGTCTAAAAGGGGGACATTTGACATAACACAGACGGAAAAGCTATCTTGCATAAAAGTGTAAAAATTTCTAAATAAATTAGGTTTTGAATGAGGACAAACTTTGATTGAGATTTGGTAGTCAATCACATTTACAAAAGTGAAGAAAAGTAGTCTTAAGGGGCTTAGAATTTATACTAACATCTTAAATATGTTGTAGGAGCATTAATTGACCCTTAAATGACTAATGATGAACCAGAGAGAATGAAATAAGAAGACTTTTATTCCCCAAAGCAATATGGGATGCTAAACGAGTCATGGCACTGACGCTAACCCCACTCGAATGGTCAGCTGTGACAATGAGCTCAGATTTCACTGTGGTGGTGGCATGAAGAGATTAAGAGCTCAAAGATTTATCAAAAGCTTTAGTCGCTCTGATTTTTTTTGTGCTGACCCAGACGCAAGTAACAGTGACAGTCACGCTGTGGGAGCATGAGCATCACTCCTCACTCCCTCTGTCTCACTTCCTCTGTCACTAATTCAGCTCATTACCCTTTTCCAGCTTTCTTTTGGTTCCTCCTTCAGTTCTGGCTCACTTTTTTCGTATTCGTGTTCCTCTGAAGCCCTTTATGTCTCTCTTGCTCTGATTGGCTGATGCATCACTCTAAGCATCTCTAGGGTGGGCACGTCACAGCATGGCATACGACTGGGTTTACCTTTTAAGACAGTCGCTGAATCAAAGAGGCTGTTTACACCTGCTATTAAAAGGAGTAGTCCATTTTCTTCAAAATCTAGATAATTTACTCACCACCATGTCATCCAAAATGTTGATGTCTTTCTTTGTTCAGTCGAGAACAACATCCTTTTTTTGAGGAAAACATTCCAGGATTTTTCTCATTTTAATGGACTTTAATGGACCCCAACACGTAACAGTTTTAATGCAGTTTAAAATTGCAGTTTCAATGGACTCTAAACGATCTTAAACGAGGCATAAGAGTCTTATCTAGCAAAACGATTGTCATTTTTGGCAAGAAAAATAAAAAATATGCACTTTTTAACCACAACTTCTCGTCTTTCTCCGGTCCTGTGACGCAACAGCGTGACCTCATTTAAATTTCGAAACTACGCCCCAGTGTTTACAAGTGTGGAGAAAGAGGACCGTTCCGACTTGTTGTATGTGGAATGATACTAATGAATGTCTTTGTGTCAGTTTATTGTTTAAAATAGGCCGCAAATGTGCGTTTTATATATCTAACACGTGACCTTACCACGTCATTGCACAATTACGTGAGGTCACGCTGTCTCGCTGGCTATTTTTTACTTTTCTTGTCAAAAATGACAATCGTTACGCTAGATAAGACTCTTATGCCTCGTTTGGGATAGTTTAGAGTCCTTTGAAAGTGCAATTTTAAACTGCATTAAAACTGTTAAGTTGTCCATTTTCGATCACTTCTGTTCTGATTACTTTTGGGGGATGGTCTGTGGAGACTGTGGTCTGTGGGTGGGTCTCTCTGCTGTCGGGTGTGACGGGTTTAAATTGACACAAACTAATATTATGTCAGTATGCTTGTGTTGTTAGTAAACATGCTGCAAAGTGTTGTGTAGATGAATATGTAAAAGCTTTCTCTGATATTTTACCGTAATTGATGAAATAAGTGCAACTTTCACACGCTCACAAAATGAAACTAATGAACGAGCAGCGCTTTATTTTTTAAATGAAAGCCTTTACACTGTGGGGTCATGCTAGAAGTCAGAAACGATGTAAAACATTGTGCTCGGTACATCTTGTTAGATAAATATCCGGAGAGTAGGCGGTCATTTGTGGCTGCTTGAACACATTCGACCACATGCACGTTTACACAAAATCAATCCAGTCGAAAGCGTTTTCAACTACCTCTGAATGTGATCAAAAGTGGACAAGCTCAAAACTTTTTGAACACGGTTTACACCTGTCTTTAGCGTCGTCCATTTGTGATTCGATCGACAAAAACGCATCTTAATACCAGGTGTAAACAGTCCCAAATAGTGCAGATAACACAAACACACACGATACCTCTGATACAAAATTCTCTGTAAGCATCACAGGCCGTTTAAAATCACATATTACAATAGAGTGCCGCAGGGATGACGTATTTTTGTAGGGCAACCTGGAAGTTAGCGGGACATGACTTCCCATGCCAGAAAGCAGACTTTTGGATTATCAAAAAAAGCTCTGTGTTTACCAAAGATTTATGACATTTACAGTTGAACACAACTTTTATTCATTTTTAAGTCAAAATTCAGCTCTTTACATTTTTAGTAAACACACTTACACTTCAAAATTCATAAACATTGTGTTCGTCTGTAAAGACTAACTTGTTGGACAAAACGTGTCACATAAACTTTTATTAAACACAAAGCTTATTTTTTGCGATAATCCAAAAGTCTATGTGAAAAATGAATGAGCTTTTTAGCGAGGAAACCCATGTCCCGCTAACTTCCGGGGTTGGATTACAAAAAACCATCATCCCTGCAGCACTCTATTAGCCGCAGATGTGCAAAAAACACGCCTGATGATGTCACAAATAATATTATAATAACTTAAAGTCTCCCCTTTAGCCTCCATTGTTTACATGGGGCTGCTGACTGCACAAAATAAAAGTCTCCTCCAAATAACTTCGCTCAGTTCATGTCATAGCCCTCCTCCATTTTTTCGCAGCTACTTATTACATTCGGTATGGAATATGCTCAGTGGGGCAAAAACCGAGGGTGGTTGGAGTTTTAGGATCGTTGCCAGGGCTTTATCAAATAGCTGATGAAAATGAACTTCGGAATCCAATTAGCCCAAACCCTTTTGGCATCCGTGACCCAAATATTGACAGACTGCAGGCCCTATCCCACTGTGAGAAAATAAACCAATCCAGAATATGTACAGTATGACATAAATACATGTTAAAATGGATGAATTGTTATTTCTTCCACAGGGATACCTTTGAAGCATGGTTTAAATAAACATGGGTATTAAAATAGTCAGTGTGCTGGTAGTGATGAATATGAGAGAAAGTAAAAGGCTTAACTCTATAATTAACAAGTCGGAGTTTCCAAGTCCCTCTGGCAGCCTGACCAACAGGAAGTGGCGAGGATGTGCGCGGACGCCAACCAGAGCCAATTAAAAAAACGGAGCGTGAAACATGTTGCAGCTAACAAGCTCCCTTCCTTGACCTCCCTCACCTTTCGGAGACCTCACTCCGGGAAACACAAGGAACCGGTGGCTGCCACGACCCCGGAGCCCCCCGCCTCTTCCCGTGTGACCACAAGGTCTACAAACACATGCTTCGGTCTCTGAAGCCCAACCACATGGCTTTTTTCGCTGTCGGCTGATGGCAGGATTCCATTGGAGTTAAAACACACCCACCGCAACCTGAATGACTCGGCCATGTTTCCCTGTAATTTATGGGGTTAAATCTGCCTCCGCTTGCCGTAATGGGACTGTGAAAGTTCTTTCCAAGAAGTCGACGCAATAAATAGCCCCTGTATTAATTGGGAGAATTTATGAAGTCGTAAGATAACTCGAATGCACTGTGACCCAAGCAATATAATTAAGTCGGCTATAAAGTGTGGCTAGCTGTAATGAAGCTTGGCTGTGGGTGTAGCGGCCGTTTAAGTTAAGAGATGACTATAAAAAGTGATTAATTAAAGAAAAAACACACACCTGAAGGGAGAGGGGGGACGTGTTGGGCAGAAAGTGTGAAATGGGAGGTCGACACAGCCAGGGTGTTAAGATCGCTGCTCGGGATATGCAAAGCTACATGTTTTCAAAAGTGATTAGTCAATGGGACTGAATGAGATGAAAGCTATTTTTAAACTCACACGCCATCATAAAAATGCAACACTTATGGCTGGACACTTAAAAAAAGTGTAAAAAGTAATGCAACACTCAAAGGTGTTGGTTTAAATGTTGAGGCCTGTAGTAAAGTTTAAAGGAGCTTAAAGCTGGTTTATGCTACGCTGTCAGCATACTAATCTCCAATAAAATATCAAAATGAAAATATGATAAAGTACTTAACTTGAGAACTGAAAATCTCAATACCTCATCCTTACACAGCACTAATAAAAAACCAACAAAAACCCCGCAACCAATCGTTTCTCCTTCTGCCCACTACAGAACCGGTCCTGTCATTGGAGCTCTACAAACATGGACCATATGTGAGTTCAGCGCTGGCAATCAGACTCCATTATGGAGCAGGCGGCTGAGTTCATCAGGAAAAAATTAGCCCGCCACTCGGCCGAGCTCTCCCATTGGCCAGTCCCGCGGAGCGTTCTGTTTGAGGGCACCCCAGACATTCCTGTGGATAATCTTTTCCATTCCTCTGCTCGCTGCAGCGAAGAGAGACCGAATCACTGCACAAGGGCGGCATTGTGAGGCCCCTCCACAGTCGATTTTTAAGTGCTCCCTCTTGCGCACTTCATACAAGCACTTTACCGAAAACCGTTTTCTCACCACTCTGTCAAAAATATATTAATAAAAACGGATTGCCTTTGAAATGACACTGGAACTGAACAGGGGCGCTGTGTTTCTCACGACCTCTTTTCAAGCAAAGTTTTGTTTTGTAGAAAAACTCAAACGATATAAAACCGCTAGTAGCCAAAGTGCCGCCACATCAGTCAGCGTGGTGCGGTTCAGGGAATCACATCTCTCTAGGTGATGTTCCCTTTTTGCCAATGAGCCTACACCATCTTTACTCTCCTGATGTGGATTTCAACCTAGGGCCTGGGGCCACTGGCGAACATTTGTAAACTTCTGAAAGGGGCTGTGAAAATTGTGTATTGTATTTTATTTTTATTAACGAGTAATTTAGCAATTAAAATGGTATACCTGCTAAAAATGAATACGTGCATCATATTTCTTAATCTGCAGAAAAGCTGCTGGTTTATGTGCACCGCTGAGTGTATACACTGCAGGGTACACCCTTAAGGGGGTCAATCACCGGACGCGCAGCTCAGCGGCGCGTCGCGTCTAGGACAACTCGGAGGTATCGTAAACCGGAAGTGCACATTAAAGGCGCTTTAAGCGAATCTGTGAGACGACACTTTTTGTTGATGTTTGAACTGTTTTCAAACAAACGGAGCGTAGCCAACTCCTCCCGCTCCCTTCCATGCTTTCATGAACATACCTAACCCCCAACCCCAAATCCTTCTTGTTGTTTATTGGCTGGAACACTTTGTTTTGTTTCGTGGTGCTGGGTTTGGCCATTGTGTTTTTATTGCAGTTTGTGGAGCCTGGGCTGTCTACAGAGATCGCTTTTTTTACAGTTTGATCAGCGGACAGGCAGCAAGCAGATAGTGAGGAGATGTTTGCTGTATGTAACAAAAAAAATGCAAATTATACGTTAGCAGCCAATGTTAATCGTTGATGATTTGGGACAAATATGATATTATTTAATGTTAAACTATGTGAGTGGCGCGACAGGAATTTGAGCAACTTCCTGAGTCAAAGCTGGGCGCCGCAGACCAGCGCCATGTGCATACTCATAGAAAACAATGTGTTTGATTTTTTTACAACGGCGCAGCACGGCTCTGCTCGTCCAGTGTGCGAACCTCCTTTAGGTAAAAAAAAATTTACAATATAATTTCCCCAAATGTCAGCAGATTTAACATAATTTAATTACCAAATCCTTTTTACCTTCTTCAAAGAAATGTTTATCTTCAAAAAGTTGGGTTTTATCTACAAGGCGTTTAACTTTTTCCCCGCCATTGAAGAATTGAGTCGTCAATTAAGAGAAAACACTTTCCTGCCAATGACGAGTTTCTCCGGCAATCCGTATTTTCACTATTATCCACCAAGTGGCACTCTTACCCAACTTATAAAACCCTTAGGGCAAACAGTTTGAATTCTGTGAATGTTTTGATCATTGCTCTGAATCTGATCTCTATCAAAAGTCCTTCACCAAAACGCAATTATCTCAGCTTTTTGATCAAAATTTTGTATTTTTTTAAAAACCTGCCCATATTTGAGAGGTGATAAAAAGAGAACAAATGCAGGTAGAATGAAACATCATAATGCTGGTGCTGGCTGGCAAATTTTTTAAAGAACCCTGGGGGAAAGAGTTAATTTAAGCATTTGGAGAACTTTTACAGCATCTGGAAAACTGATTTCACTTAAAAAGTAACAATGCTTTATCACTTTAACTAATTTACGAATTTAGTAATAATAACAAGTTTCTGGTAAAAAGGTTCACTGAAAAGTGACAATTTTGTAACAAACAGATCAGGGCACCGCTCACTTCCAAAGTATTGTTTGTTTCTTACTATGGAAGTCAATGGTGACATTTATTCAGGTTTGGAGCAACTTGAGGGTGATTAATGATGACAGAATTTTCAGCAGAAGAGGACATCACCTACTTACATAGGCAGAGTTTCGTGTTTGTGCTTGAGGGGCAAATACCGGCAAACAAGGGTACTGCAATACTTTGAGATTAGCGAGAGAGTGCGGCTTCTTTAAAACCATTTTAGCCTCAAGTCTACCCATTAAAATATTAAGATAAGACAAATAAAATTATGAATTCTCATATTTCCATTTCATTACTAGCTCAGATAAATTCATAATTGGCTCTGGTTTAGGGGGGCAGTGCCCGGAAACTCCGCCTATGCCAATTTAGGGGTGGTCTACAAACACTGATTTTGACAATGACAGAGCACTGCTTTAAAGTGTTATTATGGTCACCAACAAACAAGGAACAGGCTTCGAGAACACATCCACTCAACCAAAAAGATTTACGGCAACACGTTCCCCAATTAGAAACACGGTCATTACTACTTCTATAAAAGAGCGACTCCAGTAAGACTGGCCTTCAATGCAGCCTCGCACCAAACCGCAGGGTTTCCACAGTAACCATTTCTCAGAGACTGCTCAGCACCATGCAGGCTTTTAAAAGACTGTTTCTCCTCTATTATGGGCTGTGGAAAAAACAATATGTAGACAGAAATCATTTTTATAGGCAAACTCATTTTCGCAGCCGAACCTCTCAGAAGTGTCTCGAGACAATAACAGTCTTTTGCGGAAACATTTAACATTTTAAACAAACAACAATGTCAGAGAAACCTGTGCACGTACAGCTCCAAGCACCAAATAACCAAAGCCAAACATCCCTTGAAACACATATTCAGTGAGGTATAAAAGTCTGAGACCACTAGTAAACAAGGCTATCTTGCAATTTTGTAATGTAATGGTTTTTTTATAAGTAATATTATCAGCATTACAATTTAAATGAATAATTAATATGATTTTCAAAATAAAAGTTCTTGGTAGGCTCATTCAAAGCAGTCAACAGTAAAAAAAAATGCATACATTTTATTAGCAGTGTTGGGGGTAAAGCACTACAATTAACGTCCATTACGTATTACTTAACTGAAGTAACGCATTACTTTTTAAATGTACACATTAGGGCTGTTACGATTAATTGTGCAAATGTGCGTTTTCTCAATGTATGAATTTGAATGAATTACGGTGAAATCCGAGCACATCCAAAACCCATAGGGCGCTCTCGTGCAGAAACTCCAATTGTGACACAAAAGAAGTAGCATTACAAACGCTATTCCAGGAAATGTCTAGAAGAATATTTATATCGCCGTTCTTCAGATTGTTTCAGGTATTTTCATGATAATAAAGAATATTTTGAATGATTTTGTTCAACGAGTGTTGCTGTTTAAATGCACGTTATAAAAGACTCCGACTCATAATGATTATAGATTGATAAGAACTTCTTACTGACCAAAACGCCATAATAAACGCACAAGCTGTGCATGAAACACAAAATCGGAGCCTTGCGATTCAGAATCGATTTTAGACAGGTCTTTTTAATGGGACACACGATTTATCGTTACAGCCCTAGTACACATTAATATTTGAGTTACTTTAAAAAAAAAAATGAATACAAGTTACTTTTTTAGTTTAATTAATTCAATAAAAAAATGTACTGAATTAAACTAAACATAGTCAGATTATGCACTCTATGTGTTCACGCTTGTGTGCGAACAGTTTGAATAAAAAATGAAGATGGCAGGCCAGAGCTCGACATTTTTGTGATGAAATATGCAATTTCTGAATGCAGAACTTTTCAGTCATAAAAACACCTGCAAGGAATGAAAGAGATCAAGCCTCATCCAAGAAAAAGTAATGCAAATGTAACTAAAAAGTAACCTAAGCATTACTTTTCATGAAAAGTAACTAAGTAACGCAATTAGTAAAAATTTTTGGGAGTAACTTAATATTGCATTACTTTTAAAAGTAACTTTCCCCAACACTGTTTATTAGTGCTATTGGCGCTGCTGATAACCCTGTGGTACAGATACCACAAGTGTGCTTACGTTGACCCAAGTTCGATTCCTCCGTCTCTGAGGTCCTTTGCCGATGCCGCTTCCCAAACTCCACCACTTTGATTCTACTCTCTACACATTTCCGTCTAAATAAAGGCACAAAATACCCCAAAAACACAACTTTAAAAACAATGTATTAGTGCCCTAAAACTAGTGCAGAATGCCGATAAAAACATTTCCTAATTTTACACCAAAACCTTTCAAATCAAACTTCACAGGTTACGTTGTGCGTTTACTGTTGCGTGCAAACAGAGAGATAAGTTAAGGAAACACTTCAACACGTAAGCCAACAGTAGAACGTTTCCCACATGCCGCAGGAGCGCTGGAATGTGCAGTAGACTGCTACAGTCAGTGCTGCCTCATGAGGATTCCTCAGAGGTGATGAGAAAGGGAACCCTGCTGAATATGTAGCCGGTGCTAACATGTCCATCATGTGCCTGGCCCCTTGAACCAGCAAAACAAACTGTAAATCATAAACTACAGCACCATAACACATGGTGGGTGCTAGACTCCAGCTTAGATTAGAAGGCGTGTTTGTGTGTGTATGTAAACGCATGTGGCGCAAGATGTATCTTGTTTCCTGGAGACTCTACATACAAGACCAGACATAACTGACGTGAGTTATGGGGTAGGCATGGTTGGAAATCTGTTTAGGGGCTCAAAATATGACCTTAATGCACTGATTTATGCATGCTTTTTGAATGCTCTTCAAAGCACAGACCATGAGGTTTCATGGGAATGTTTTATTTGCACACAATGCAGAAGTATTTTGCCAAATGTGGAGTTACTGCTAAAAGTTTAAGAACTGTGCGAGGAGTCTTAAACATTTCTGCAGTTTTGAATATGATGATAAATCTGATGTTTATATGCATCCTTGTGTGTTTTTTTTACCTGTAGATAGCCTGCGCTGATGAAGAGGACACATGCCGCTGAAACACGTACATGCTTCTGGTCGTCCTCTATGAGGGTGCGGAGGAATCGAGCACTGGGGCTTCAGGAACCCTACAGGAGGTACAAAGAAAACATCATCAAACATTACCATCAAAAGCATGCTGAATACACTTCTGCACATTATGATGGCGACCCTGAAAAGTTTTTATTACTCAGAGGTTGCTCTTTTATAGCTCAGGAGACTTAATGGAAAAAAGACACATGGGGTCTTCTCTCAAGAGAAACATCAGAAAAGCATAATGCCTCCATTTTATCTTACTGTTGCCGAGGAGAAAAAAAGCAAGATATTAAAGAGATGAATGCTGGCGTTTAATAGATGAGCCTGTCAGAGCAGATACTTATTTGCCCTTTACAATCAAAACTGATCTTTAAAGGGGCGATGCCTCTCTCAACTCATTCTGGCCCTCTCTATGCACCATCCGACCCCTCACATTTCCAGCTCTGCCCTGTTCTGTGACCCACAACCCCAGAGGTGGCTGGCCCCGCAGGCCGGGATGGAAGGGGGGAAAGAGCCAGGGGAGAACTAGGAGTTTGAGAGATCAAGAGGTGGATGAGTCAAAATGTGAAAAAGGGCGGATAAGACAGGCATGCCTCCGGGGTTGTGGCGGGACGCCATACCATGTATTTCAGGGGTCTTGGGTCAGTTCTTAAACTGAGACCTTTTCTGGGGAACAATATGTTAACTGATATCATGTGGTGAGAGCATACACTGTAAAAAATTCATGTTGCACTTTTAAGTTTAATCAACTTGCATCAAACAAATTAAAGGGACACCCCACTTTTTTTGAAAATATATTATACAGCTCCCCTAGAGTTAAACATTTGATTTTTACCGTTTTGGAATCCATTCAGCTGATCTCCAGGTCTGGCGGTACCATTTTTAGCATAGCTTAGCATAATTCATTGAATCTGATTAGACCATTAGCATCGTGCAAAAATATAATCAAAGAGTTTCAATATTTTTCCTATTATAAACTTGACTCTTCTGTAGTTACATTGTGTACTAAAACCGACGGAAAATTAAAAGTTGCGATTTTCTAGGATGATATGACAGGGACTATACTCTCATTCTGGCGTAATAATCAAGGACTTTGCTGCCGTAACATGGCTGCAGCAGGCGCAGTGATATTATGCAGCGCCTGAAAATAGTCCCCTGCTATTGAATGTAACCAAGGGGACTATTTTCAGGCAGTGCATAATATCAGTACGCCCGCTGCAGCTATGTTACAGCAGCAAAGTCCTTGATTATTACGCCAGAATGAGAGTATAGTCCCTGTCATATCATCCTAGAAAATCGCAACTTTTAATTTTCCGTCAGTCTTATTACACGACGTAACTACGGAAGCGTCAAGTTTTAAAAAGGAAAAATATCAAAACTCTTTGGTAATTTATTAGTACGATGCTAATGGTCTAATCAGATTCAATAGATTATGCTAAGCTATGCTAAAAGTGCTAGCGCCAGACCCGGAGATCAGCTGAATGGATTCCAAAACGGTAAAAAAAATCTAATGTTTAACTCTAAGAGAGCTGGAAAATGACAATATTTTCAAAAAAAAGTGAAGTGTCCCTTTAAGTTGAATTAGCTTAAGTTATTTCAACTTTATTTTTATAATTTATAGCAACTCCTCACTAGTCAAGAAAGTTGAAATGAATTGTAAATTCAAGTTGATTAATCTTAAAAATTTAAAATGCAACAAGAAAATGTTACAGTGTACAAGAGCAGTGGTTCCCAACCTTTTTAGCCCCAAGTACCCCCACAGCCCTATCAATAAGGCTCAAGTACCCCTTCATCTAAACTAAACCAAAGTTGTGTTTTAAAGACAAATAATTAGTAATATTAATTAACTAATTAATTTTAAACTTTAAAGTAAAAATCACTGACTGATGAAGCATGTTTATTTCAACAAACCACCAGTGTTTGTATTTTATCAGCTCATTTGCATTTAAAAGACACACCCAAAACGGCACATTTTTGCTCAGTCCTACAAAATGTCAATTTTGACATGCTATAATTAATTATCTTTAGGGTGTTTTGAGATAAAACTTCACATACGGACTCTGGGAACGCCAAAGACTTATTTTAAAAATTTAAAAAAAATCATCATATGACCCCTTTAAGGGCCAGATTTACTAACAGCTGCGCAAACCATCATTTTGCCGTTAAAAAACGACTGAACTTACTAAAGACACGCAGTAGATATTTAGCTCTGAAAGGGTGTTATTTTTGCGACCTTATGCATATGCATTTGTAGAAGTTTTTCTTTTAGAAGCGACATTAATGGTTGGAAAGTATTACATTTTGGCAGAGGAACATACTTTTTTAAAAATATAAAAATATATAGTTTTGCCAAACCTATGCTGTGTTTAATTTGCTGAAGAAAAGAGGAGGAGAAGTCACAAGGAGAAGTCAAATCAGGTTTTTCAAAACTTCTTTAACCCTTCATCTTGCGTCCTCCGGGTGCTTTTACTTAGCTGGAACTTCATACTCCGCAGTCCGCATTTTCATTGCGATGTCCTGCCGAGGTTTCTGTACTAATTTGCGCTGCTCTTAGTAGATGGAAATGTGCTTATGTCATTATTGTGCCTGTGTATTTAATTTGCGCCTTTGTAGTAAATCACACGTAAATCGTTCTTGAGTTGGACATCGCTATTGCGTTTTGGAGCATGCAACGCATTTACTCACGACGGCTAATAATATTAATAAGATTAAAATTACATTTAGATCTAAAGTTGTCCTTTTTACAATGCTTTCCTCACAAAAATCAATCTTATATCAATGACTGGACAAACGAAAGACATTTTTATTAAAAGTAAATGAGATCAAAGCAAAATCTAAATCTTTTCGCGTACCCCCTGGAAGCTCTTCACGTACCCCCTGGGGTACGCGTACCCCCGGTTGGGAATCACTGTACAAGAGCACTATCTGCAAGGGTTTGTTCATTATTTAAGCATCACCAAAATTAACTGGAAAAATTACAGGTTGAAAACAGGTGGTCCAAAGTGAATTCATTCTGACACAAACCAAACTTTTTCCACAAGTCAGTTAAGGATGCACAATGGCTCTGAGTCTGAGCCAATAAGGGACAAGTAGAGGGAGCCTGTGCTGAATGTGCACCGAATGATCTTAAAAAGCTCGTAGACCTTTCAGTTCGCAGCGAATATGAAGAGAGAAGGGCAGCCGCAACCCCGTTCTGGTCCCTGCTCAATAAAACTCCTTTACTTCCACTATGAAAGACATGTCATTCCAGATGAGCTCAGCCAATGACATTTAAAACAGGCACAGAGATATTGAATTAGTTCCCCATGATAAGCTGGCTCGGATGCTGATGCTCTGGTCGGGCAGGGGGATGGGGACGTGTGGTTCAGAAAATAGACAAACTGCTTGTTAGGCACCTTCTGCTTGATTAAAATGACAAAAAATGTGGAAAATGTCAGACATGGCCGAAGACCCTTTGAGACGATATGATGGCAAGGGGACACAGGTGATATGAGCTCATCTTTATGAGAACGGTAGAAAAATACTAAAATAAAACTAAACAGAACTTGTGTTTCTTAAAAAAATAAATATGAAAATATATCTATCAAAATATAAAAAAAATGAAATGAAAATATTTTTATTGTTTACTGAACATCAACTTATACAAAACACACATGCTGATATGCTGTTCTTTATTGTGTTACACAGTTTCCCATGTTTCCAATATTTTTGGGGGACGTGTTAGCACACAAGTTGCTTTTTAATTTTAATGTCCTTTCAGAAGTTAATATAATTAAATATGGTAACACTTTATAATAAGGTTATTTTGTTAAGATTAGTTAATGCATCAGCGATGATTAAGTAAACCATGAGTGAATTTTTATTTTTTGGTAAGGTATCCCTTTAAGAAAGCTCAAAGTGTAAACATTAATGCTCTTCCAAATTAAACCAGTAATCTGGTTTATAAAAACGAACTGAAAGCTTAACAAGTGGCTGCAATATGCATCAATGAACAATCGGCATCATGTGAAAATCACAAGAGATTATAGGAGAACTAATAAAAGCATGAGCTGATTATAAATCAGGTGATTAGTCCACGCTTCTGTACAGAGGAACACATTTCTTTTTGTATTTCTAAATGTATTTTTTCTGCATTTTCCATTAAAAAAATATTAAAAAGTTTGGAAAGCCATGCTCTAGAACCCCCTTCACAGAGCATGTTGTATTCCAGAAAAATCTTGCTAAAAGTTGCTAGTGTGCCTTCTGTGTGAACGCAAACACGTCCTGTAATTGATTCTGGAATCGCTCCCATAAAGGACTGGAATGAAGCAGAGATCAGGAAGCTTGTCACTATTCACGCTAAAGCTGAGATCACTTGCTGGCTTAATGAAACAGGACGGCATGCATTTGGTATCTCGAGTGAAAAATCATGGATAATAAGCAAACTTAACACGCTGGGGAAAAAATCTAATCAAGTGCATGCATGCTAAAAAAATACAATAAATGCTGCATCACGTGTCTTAATGGGATCTTATGGGATGTGTGATTCTGGAAAATTATTGGCAATGAAATAAAATCAAATGTATTTTCCTTAATCTGTGTGCAAAGAGGTCACACTTTACCCAGAATGTGAATCAGACCAGCAAGTATAAAAGCAAATTAAGCACGTAGTATTAGGTTTTAAGTGAATAGGTGATAATCTGTGATGGCCATCAAAATGAATCTAGGCCATAGCAACATGTTTCCCAGCTGTATATCCCTCCCTTGTTTCCCGACTTAGCTGGTCAGTCAGGCCCATTAGCTCGTGTCTAAAACCCCCGACGGAGTGAATCACCTTTATTTTGGCAAAGCAGAATCAGTATTGTGTAACCGGTGAAGGGCGGACAATGACACATGCCCACTTGCTCGGAGCGATGTCACTGAATATTACCACGTTAACACATGAGCTAACGCTCCCAGTCAAGCTTGGCTTTTCCAAAAACATGGGTAATGGAAAGGACAGGGAGCACCAAAAAAAGCAAAAAGAAAGAGGAAGTTCTCCACCACACCGCCAAAACAACAATATATTGAAAACAAACACTCTTCAATATCTGCTTAAAGACAGAAGTTTACCAAAAATACATAAAGTTGGATATAAATTAGGCCCTAAACTTAAAGTCAACCTGTAGTCGATAATTCATCACTTATAACTCATCTTTGAGAATCATAATAGCATATGTAAAAGTAATTTCTTTGTGTTTTAAAACAGCTTGAATGTAACTTTACGCCCTTGCCTCATTTAGTATATACTGATCTATGAATACCTCCACTATTTCACACCACCTCGGACCATATATATAAATGGATGCTACATTAGGCAGTTTTAGACGCATGCAAGTCTGGTTTCACACAATGCATACGGGAACTGCGTGTTTGCAGCACAATTTTTTAGCGCTGATTTTAACAGGTTAAAGCATTCACACTTGCACGTGTGAGCATCTCAGAAGCACAGCTGCAATTAGGGGTGGGCGATAAATCGCCTGCGACTCTCATGCGCATCTCATCAGTAAAGCCGGTTGTCTTTGGAAAACTCAAATTTTTTTGAGAAAATACATAAGGGATGCATCGAAAGGAAAATTCTTGGCCGAAGCTGAACAAAATGAAACACTCAAGGCCAATTTTTTTTTCATTTTCCTAATTATTTTGCCAATTTTCTCACCATTGCACAAGTTATAAGTCCTTCTTACTATATTCATTTCATATTATTTAACAATGATATTTGTTTTAACATCCCAGCAGTCATTATAGGGCCTTTTACACGTGGTCATTTCTCTAGTGAGATAGATATCTGACTTGTTAAAACTGTCTTACATTCAACCACATAAATGAGTCTTTGCTAAACATACATTAATCCAATCACAAAATGCGAATAACCTATTTATTACTCTGCCCCAATGAAACTTGCAACGACGCTTTTATGCAACACTGTACTGTATGTTGAGCAGCAGACGTGCACATGCATGCACGGTCAAGCACAATGCACGACGAGCAACGGGAGAGAGTGAGACAGCGGCAAGATTGACAGGAGATGACAAAGGAAAAAGCGCTTGGATCTGACAAAAAGCTTTTTTATTTCTTGTTATAAGCGTGTTTGTCATTGTAGGACTTTACTGGTTGTAGGAAGTTTTTATTACATACTGCTGACAGTCTTTGTTACTCCTCTTGTTATCATGAGATGAAACGCTAAACAAAGTCTTATGTTTTTTTTTGTGCTTGTGCATTCAGCAGATACCCACGATCGTCGCCATGTATTTATCATACGCTGGATTCAGGATGTCTTGATTTTAAATTATGTAGGAAACTTGTAGTGCTGTATGTTTGCATGTCTTTCTCTAACACTTTTTAAATGCTTACCAACATGTTTGCTGCATTTGCGCAGTTCTAACTCGGCGCTTGTTGCTATTTGATCGTGTCTTCAAGTACCTCATTGTTCGGTAAAATTTATTCAGTCTTTTTACAGGTTCGGCCGAACACCGAAAATAAGGTTTTTGTTATTTTCGGCAGAATAATTGTGGTTACCGAACAATCGATGCATCCTTAAAGCACATGCAATGATGTTGAATTGTCACACGTTTTGTCGAAAAGCATATTAACACACCACATAGACATATAAACAAAAACATATAAATAAACAAAACAAAAAATTTTATTTCACTACGTTTTCTGGTTTATTGATTACACATAAAGCCATAGCTTTATTTGCAGCCCTTTACAGGTTCTGCCATGTAACTGACTGGGTATTTCGAGTATATGGCTATTGTGATAAAGACAGTACAGAAGACAAGCACATGACTACATAATATGATTTTAATGGAGTAGTTTCGCCACAAAATGACATTACACTTTAACGTTTAAATTAGTAGCCACAAAGCTATTATAGCTATGTAGACCTTTAATTAATGGGTTTTAATCAAAAACTTGCATGTAAACAATGTGCATAGATACGTATTATCTGAAACAATCTCAATGTCTTGATAAATTAAGATGAAGTAATCTGTCTTTTAACAGCTCCGCTGGTCTGAAGCTTTATATTTCAGCCTGGCACAAATCTCTGATTAGAGTCAACTTTAATCTTTCTGCCGATAAGACTTTCGAGAGAGAGAGTGTTTGTATCCTGAATCCAATCAGAGTTAT
This sequence comes from Misgurnus anguillicaudatus, assembly GCF_027580225.2. Classification (NCBI taxonomy): domain Eukaryota; kingdom Metazoa; phylum Chordata; class Actinopteri; order Cypriniformes; family Cobitidae; genus Misgurnus; species Misgurnus anguillicaudatus. The sequence continues at coordinate 23,737,933 of NC_073345.2, forward strand.
TTTTCTGACAATCTGTGAACAGTAAATATGTGATGGACTGCCTCATTAAAACACTGCTCTGATACAGCACAGCCGTCTTATAAACAGAACTTCACATAAAGAATATTTAATCCAAACATAAAATAAGGCAGTTAAGTAGCCATCAAGTACAGTCAGCCAGTCTTTTAAATTATACAAGATGGTGCAAATGGCCAAATTTGAATGAGGTATTCTAGACACCTATATTAGAATATGCAAAAATTTAATTTCATCCAAGTTAAGGACAATTATGTCATCAAAACCGTGGCTTTGTGGTTAGCAAACACCCTCCAGACATGTTAAGCCACAGTGCTCATGCAGAATATGCATCATAAATCCAGCCTACGTCTCTTAAACATGTCTGTATCTCATTGCCCCTCTTTACTGTCTCTGTGAACAAAACATGGCAAAAAGCCCAACAGTATTTAAGTCATAAAATGTTATTTTAAAGCACTGCTTATAAAAATTCAGATTCTGCTAGACCAGAGGGACAACAGAAGGTCAAAGGGTCCCTGTAAGAGATGGGAACTACTGCTCTGCTAGAAAATGCTTAAATCTCACTGTGGAAACCCTGTTTAACATCAAAGTATAGCAGAGGTTCACATGTGTCATCACAAGCATCAAGAGGAGGAATGAGAAACTTGGTTCTTCCTAGTCCCACAGAGCATGAAATTATTTAAATAAGCAAAATATTACAGAAGCCCAAAACAGCAACATTAGCTGAACCACCATGACCAATTGTTACGCCCTGTTCACTTTACAAGCGACACAATCCCATTCATTTTAATGGAGATTTGGTGATTTCCGGCGTCACAAACGAATGTTGCTGACCGGATGGAGCCACAACATTGATAACACTTTAACTTTATGCAAATGATGAGCGACTAATAATGCAAAATAAGAGTGGAATTCACGTCATCTATCTTTCGTCAGTTACTGAGGCTGTGACCGAAACCGCCTACTGTAGGGAAGTAGGCAAGTAGTATGTTAGAGTTCATAGTATTCGAAAAACAGGACACAAAAAATACCCAGCAAGATCCCGAAGTGCTCATTTGATGGACACTTTGCTATCCTGTTATCTAACGAAGACGACGACAGAGGGTGTTGTTTTATTCAAAAATGCACGAAAGTGGTAACGCGGCTGTATTGAAATGCAAATTGTGTTTAAATTGCGCTTGTTTAATGTCATTCCAGTTAACAACTAACTTGTTGTTATTACGACGTATGTCACATGATGTATCAACATGACGGATATAGTACGTCCGAATTCATTCATACTTTCATATTCATACTATATAGTATCTACTGTTTTAATGGTCGATGAGTAGGTACTTGATATAATTCAGTACCTGCAGTCACAGTATGCGATTTCAAACACAGCCTAAAGGGGGTCGCACACCGGACGCGCAGCTCAGCGCCTCGTCGCGTCTAGGACAACTCGGAGGTATCGTACACCGGAAGTGCAAATTAAATAGCGCAAGCTTAGTCAGATAGCGTTTACTTCAAAATGCAAAAATATATACGTTAGCAGCCAATGTTAGTCGTTAATGATTTGGGACAAAAATGATATTATATAACGTTAAACTATGTGAGTGTCTCTCTGTGACGCGACAGGGATTAGAGCAACTTCCTGAGTCGTAGCTGGGCGACGGTGTAGGTATACTCATAGAAAATAATGTGTTCGAGTTTTTTAGAATGGCGTGGCGGTGCGTGTCCGGTGTGCGACCCCCTTGAGAGTACAGTTACTTGTTTGTCTAAGTGTGTTACTAGGACAACAAGAATTTGAAACGCCTCCTAACGACTACACTGAAAGAGACGGACGAAAAACAGCGACATAGTCGCTGGTATTGTGCACACAGCATGAAGTACCATTCACACTTTAAAGATAACCACAACGATAACTATATTAGTTATAATAACCAGCAGTAGGGCTGTCAAATTTTAATTCGAATTTCGAATATTCGTCGAATGTAAAAAAAATATGCATATTCGAACGTAAGACTTTGCATTCGAATTTATCTGTGTCAGGAAGCTCACGCAACGTTATGATGACGTAACTGACGCGGATTGTTATACAGAGCGTTAGCGGCTCAGCCAACTATGCGGAGCAAGCCAGCGTTATTCATTTGAAAAATAGCAAGAAAAGACAGTGGGGATTACGAGTCGGACAGAATACGTATTAAAAGGGCTGTGTGATGCTTCTTTGGTTTTTGGAGCATCAACTGGAATTCAACCGCAAAGTGAAACTAGCTGAGATGACAGAATTAGTGTCGTCTGGTTCTAAATGCAGTTTTAAAGTTTAAAATAACTGATCAACACGAAAGTGCCATAATACAGCTGCTTGTTTAGCAACCTTAAAACCATATTGTGCATCTGAGTCCACAACGCATATGAGAGAGTTGCAATGTAGCGCCGCGGTGGCTTTATTTTTATAACTGACTGGAAACTTGACTTTCACCTGGACATTTGATATGCAAGTTTTTCATCAACATTATCTGCGTGAAATATAAACATGATGATCATCTGCCAACTCGACTGTTTCAGTACGTTTCTAATTACGGAGAGTCTGCTTTATTAACGGCTTCGCTCTGCACGTAAGTTAAACATTTCTGTTCTGTACTTTATTACTCGCTTATATTTCTACATATTTTCAACCAAGGAACATTCAAAATATAATATACGTTGTTGTGAATCGCGTTTAAGCTTGACAAAATTTAAATGACTAATGATCTTTCCCACTTATTTTGGCTTAAATAAAGATTCATTCGTTTTCATACTTTATTAGAAACACGTACATGTATCTACTTATATAGTATATAAAATGGCCTATATTAATATGCATTGTCTATGTATGGCATTCGTTTTGTACATTTACAGGTGCACAAATATACTGGTTAATTTTGATTTCATTAAGACACTGTTGTGTTCTGTATTAACTGAGGCTCTGTAATTTTCTTTTTAAATTTAATTAATGTACGGTACATAAAATAATTTGTAAATGTATACATGGATAGTTTCTTGACTATGTTTGTGTTAATAGCCTATACACGCTGGCTGTTGAGGCATTTTGCACTTCCAGATATCTATGTGCACTTTTGTTCCTTTGCATATGAATTTAAGAAATTATCTTTAATTTATTAGTGTTTATAACATTCGTTTTAACCAAAAATATGCTGTGCATGATTTGTTTATATTATTGGGGCTTTGTGCTGCGCCCTCTTGTGGGCTTTTAGGAGTATTTTCTCCAAGATAAAGTAGCTCTTTATAATTCGAATATAATTCGAATTTTATTATTTTTCAAGGACGAATTTCGAATGTACTTGTTCAGCCATTTTGACAGCCCTAACCAGCAGCTATTCTCTCAACACACTGCGTTTCGCGCATCTCTAAACAGCGATTCTCGTGTAGGCCCTAATCTTATATCTTACCTTTTAGTGTAGTCAGTGTAGTAGAATAAAAACATTATGAAGTCAATTTCACTGAAACTTCAACAGTTATAGTTATCGTCCGTAATGTGAATGGCCCTTTAGACTGACCAACGGCATAGTTTTGCATGTGAAACCGGTTTGTTGTTGTTGCAATTTTATTTAGTCAAAAAAATCAAACACCTAAATTGCAGCTCTTCGTGTTTTTTTAAACTGTGAGGATTTGCAATGTGATGTATCAGAGTTTTTAAATGTTATAAAATGATTCTTTAGAGACACACAGAGAGCTCAGAGGAGCGGAGGCGTAGCACATTCCACGCGGCCTTGAAAAGCCTATTGTATCGTCTTCGCTGTACTAACGGATAGTGACGTTAAGCAGATTGCCTCATCCTTGAATGTGGAAACATTCAAAGCAGCGTATTTTCAATCTAACACGAAGGAGCATTTCCCACAAACAAAATATACTTTAGAGCTTTGCCTTCCACTTACAAAAATAATCAGACGGAAAAGCCTCTCATTATATTCAATTACCGAACTGACAGTTATTTTACACTAGATGGACGCAACTTCCGCCGAACTTTAATCAAAGCCAATCAATCAAGTTTGTCTGACTTTGAGTTTCTTGGTTGAGTTCTAATGCTACTCAAACCTCCATCTCCTGTGAATTAAGGGCACACTGACTCCTTCGGTCTTTCATTGAACAACACATCTTCTGGAAGATGATCAGCACACAGGACAAGTTAAACCGTTCATTGTCGTTCTTACATGTGGGCATTATGATGAAAATCGTACATCACTTATGAGTCATTTTAAAGAGTTATGAAATATGGCAATTATTCCTAGAAATTCATAATATACGTTTAATAAGATTATGTTATCATATAAAAGCTTTACATTACATTGTATTAACAATATGAAGCCTTTGCAAAATAGCCAGTAAATAATGTGCAATAATGTGACCACACATTAGCTGAATTCTATATTAACGCAACAAGTCAACACTAAATCGCTCCCGCTACAATCCTGTGCTCTCCATCTCTTTCCTCAAAAATAACCTACGTAAAGTGAAACATGATCACGGAGGACTGGAAGAGAGGACATTGTCCGTTAGGTCAAGATGAAAGTAAAAGACATAACCCTTTTCAAGGCATCGGCTTCTGTTCTATTCTTTACGTGAGGTTTTAACACATTCGACCACATTCTCTCTTCGTAAAGCTCCCCGCAGGGGGCGTAACATTACCTACCTCTGAAATTCCACCCATAACAAAGGCCACTTCTGAGACCACAGGTGTTCCCGTCTGACCAATCAAAAAAGGGAACAGGTCACAGGGCTGACACCAAGCCTGCCTGTTGGACCCATGCAGAGAACGGTGGTTTTAAGTGTCAAGTCAAAGGCCACTCTTAGACCCCACCAAGCTGGTATCACCAGGCGCTCGCCACTGTTAACTAAATACCACATTCACCCCCTGCCACCCTTAAGACCCACAGTATATATTATAATCCTTAAAACAGACTTTCTGTCTCAGTATTCTGCTGAAACTAAAAATTAGGAATGTCCAAAATTTTAGCTCGGCAACTAAAACCACCCTTAAATATAAGGAAAAAACTGTATATAGAAATAAATAAAGCCAACAATCTTATTAATCAACTAGCTGACTATCATTGTGACCTATCGCCACTTCATGCCAAGTATGAACCTTTACGCATAGTAGCTAACCATTAATCATCTGTGGTTATCGTCAGGAAACCATGCAAACACTTTCTGCATGGAGAGGAAATCTTAAAAAAAACTAGTGCGCATCTTTAGTTGAGTGAAATGATGTATTATTCTATTGCCTTCACCCTCTTATTCTCAAGATGATGCACTGTAAGTTCGTGTGGTTCTTTGTAGGTGGGTTGTGCCACTAACAGTTGTGACCACAGACGTCTTTCTCACATTGAATGTTCATTGTGAAGATGCTGTGGACCGAACAGACGCCTCAGTATGCCACTTAAAAACCTCAAGACCACAGTCATGCTGCAGACCGTCTAGTCTGAATGCTTTTCAGTTTAGTGTTGTTGTGCTTTTGAGGTTACAAACAGGGGAAGTCGAGATAAAGTTGTTACATGCTTTTTGCGTGCCGGCTCAATAAAAAACCAACTGCAAGTTAATGTACTGTACGGTCAAAGTGTACTGTATGCTATTTTTATAATTTCTTTCATTCACCCATACAGAGTGTTTCTGAAAATACAATAATAGTTATGGCCGAAGTATAGTATTTTTACGTGTATGCGAGGGTCCGCGTACAGTGCACGTGATGCAATTTTCGTCATTAGAAGAGTACGCGCAAACTATACGTGCTAGGGTTCTGATGACAGTATCATGCATCGACGATCATCAGACAAACGTCTTTCATGACGATAGTTGGTGATAGTTATTATTGTTATCATCCTAGTTTCACATTAGCATGTGCATTGCATGCTTTTTTCGCAAGAGAGGGTTCGTGGGCTTTACTTTGTGCAAGAGAGCTTGTAACGTGCGCAGATTTCTCCTCACACGCACCTGGACTTGTAATGCTTGGGGCTCTGCCATTATCTTACACTAGAGAGATTGTTAGGTGCGCAGCAAGTGTGTTGTTCCCGCTTCCTGGCACGTAGGGAATTTCAGATTGGCTGTGCTTAATGCCGCGCTCGGATTAATGGCATCAGTTTTAAAAAGGTTGCGGTCATGACAGTGTTGCCCTTATAGACGGTTTCAGCAGTAACAACATAAACAAGCGGCTTTCGTGGTCAACACGTAACTTCCGGTAAACTCCGCTAAGAATAAATAACAACTAAGTACTTTAAACATAGTTTATTCAAAATAAACAACACACAGATTACCTAGGAAACAAAAACATTTGTTCAAGAGTTCAGTTTAGCAACAAGTCTGAGCATTAAAAAAAACGAAACTGAAGTAAAGTTCGGACAAGACGCGTATCGCGTCACCGCACATGGGTCCGATGAAACAGTCTATAGTAAATCAGCTTCTCTTTTGTCCACCAATCAAGTGGCTTGTCATAAATGAGTAAAAGATTAACAAATAAATAAATGAGTAAACTATTGCCCTGCCCCCTGATACTATTGTGTATTGGCAATCTCACAGTCTGACGATAGGACGATCTCAAAATGGGGCTTATTGCTTAACCCTAATACGGATTTTTAAAACCCAACATACATCGTATGCGTAGGTCGTGCATGCACCTACAGGAGAATGTAGTATTTAATGCAGGAGATGCAATTCATTTGGTCACAATGTGCATGAGTCAAACGACTGTGTACACATACGAGTCAAATAAACTATACTTTGCAAGGCTGTGCGTTCGCCCGTGCGTGTATATTCGTGACGTGTACACATAAAAAACAGACTATACTTTGGGCTTTAGGGTGGTTTGGGTAGTTGCTTATACTATCAGAAAAATTTTTCAATAAAATGTTCCCTAGCTGTCACTTGGGCAGTACCTTATTAAAAAAATCCTAACTTGATACCAATATATCCCTCTAAAGTACAATTATGAACTCTTTAGGTGCATCATATATATATATATATATATATATATATATATATATATATATATATATATATATATATATATATATATATATATATATATATATATATATATATATATATATATATATATATATATATATATATATATATATATATATATACACACACACATATTCAGTGTTAGGTACCTTAAGTTTCTGAAAGCATGATCATTTTTAACCACATCACTGATAGGTCATTCATCCTTACCACAAGAGGAAGTGCTACGCCAAATGTAGAAGAAAGTGGGGGTGATAAGACAAAATTCGAAAGAGATTCAGAAAAAAAGAGGAGGGGCCAGGAAGGAGAGAGCAGGATGGTAACAAGGTTAAAGGGAAAATGTTAAAAGATGGCTTATATATATCAGGCCGGGCCTGCTGCAGGGCACATGAAACAAGGGCTTTACTTTCTGCCCAGCATTGAAAAAGTTCCCTGGGCAAACAGCATAATCTAATTTGTGTGATTGGACTCGGTGAAGAGAGAGACTTCTTTGATGAAGACAGAGACAAGGAAGCGTTTAAAACCATGTCGCCCGACAAACATCTGTACTGTTACTGAACACATGACTGGAGTCTGATCTAGAACAAAACTATGCCCATATTTATTAACTACTGTAAGACTTATTATTTTATATTTGCATCACGTGAAGATGGCATGTTGAAAACCACTTGGTTTTTGAAGTAAGCTAAGATTGTAGATGACCTCTGCTCCACAAGAACATCCTGTTACACATCTTATGGTCTTAGCTTGCCTGCAAGCTGCAGTCTTAGACAGAACACTGCTATCTTACTGTTCCCAGCAGGCCGGCTTTCTGCATGTTTAAACACAAATAACCAAGTAAACAGACACTGTGACGGGAAATGAGCAACATAGACAAATACACAACACGTAGACTCGAACACACATACACCAGCCTACACACAGTGGCACTTGCAGATGTGTTAATTCAGGTATCGCTTTACACTTATTAGCACTTTTTGTTGCAAGTGTCACTAACAGACAAAACTGTTTCGTTTTAATATTCTCCTTATTGTAATTGGTCATTGAAAAGCTCTCAAGCTGATACAATTGTAACTGCAATTGGTACAATCCAAATATTTAACTTAAATTGAACAAAACAACACTGAAAAAAAGCAAACTGAATTGATAACAAACAGGAATATGACATGTCTACCCACAATGACATTTGTGTAGCACAATATTTCAAATCACACATTTCGCTCTTGATTCTTTTCATTCTTTGATTCTTGATTCTAAGAACAAACCATGTAATTTACACAAAAAAAATCTCAGAGGGAGAAATATTTCTGTGTTTGGACTCAATTGATTATGCTATACCATGTTTTAGACATAATAATTCCCAGACATCTTCATTGGCAGGACGGGGATGCTACGCTAGGTTCATATTTGCCTGAAAATGCAGTATTTTTAAAATATTTTATACACCGTCGAAGACTTGATGGGAATTTCTAACTAGCCTACTGCAGTTCGAATCTCAGTATATCAACAGGGCACCTGTGTCCACATTCTCCATATGATGGCAAACACACAATTATGCAAACATAAAGAAATCAGGGCATTAGCAATGCATGCGCTCGACGCTCTTACAATGAGAGCGAAACTCGCCCAGCAGGTCAAGTGGGGCGGCACGAGAAGCGATTACGAGGAAAGCAAACAGTTTGCTAAGCAAACACTCTGCTCTATAAGCATGTGCTTTGAAACTAGATGAAGGAAGGACTCAAGTGAATCCTAGTGAGTTCCTAACTGATGATGCTGAATCACTTCCTGGAGTGACCAATCAGAGAGCGAACGACAACATGTGCATTTCATATGTTTAAAAACTGACAATTGTATAACAACAGGGTTCCCACATCTTAGTTAACTTCAAATTCAAGGACCTTTCAAGGACTTTCCAGGTCCAATAGCCTCAATTTCAAGGACTAAATGTGGGGACACATTTCAAGTGAGAGCAAGGCACATTGTGTTACCTTTAAAGATAGATTGTTACAGTTCTCTTTCGAGAGAACTCGCGCTGCGTCACTGCGGTGACACTTTGGGGACGCCTTCAGGGGTAAGTGCGTCTGAATGTGTATATCAAATTCAACCAATGGTGAGGCTTAACGACAAAGACAGGGTGACGCAGGAGCCAGGAAGTATATCGCTATCTGAAATATTGCCAAAGACGGCGTTACAGGGACGCAGGAAGTATGGCAAGGGAGACGCAGCGTCTCGTTCCCTTCTCAGGGAACAACAGTTACATACGTAACCTGACACGTTTTCATTTGTTAAACACAACTATACAAAAAAGCATTTTGGTATGAATCAACATTCGCATACAGAAGATATAAGCATTTAAAGCAAACAGTTTAGCACGTGTGCTTAAAAAGTCTAGAATTTTTATGATATTATCCTACACTACACAGGGAATAATATGGATTTTTCCCAGAAAACTTCTTGCATAAAATAGATTCAAGCACTTTCAATGACCTTTATCTATGTATGTATCCTTGTATGTATGTAACTTCCTTAAATCCCCCCCCCCAGATTCAAAAACTTTCAAGGACCCGTGGGAACCCTGAACAAACATACATATTCACATACACAATCACTAACATTTGTGTGCAAGTTTCTTTGCTACAATCGTGATTTTACATTTTTTCTTTTAAAATATTAAAATGATTCAGTTATTGCAAACCATATTTTTATATATGCACATCAGTGATTTTTCAATCAATTGGATATATTGTACTGCCCAAGTAGAAACACACGAGTAATCGGTTTGACATGTCCATGTGTGCGAGCTCTTCAACTAACTTCCCTACCCACTATCACACGTTAAAAAACTGCCAACATATCAACACAGGAAACAAAGCTGACAGTGGAGAAAAGCAGTTTTTCTTTAGTTTAGAGATTTAACAGATAGCGTTTGTGCAAAAAGCTTCTGCAATTTCGAAATCAATATCGAGAATTTGTCACCTACGAAAATTTTGACAATGTGACATTTTAACTTACCAAACTGTCTCAATGGCATGCAAAAAAGACATTTGTGTTTAGCATTTAGATTTAAAAGAAAGCAAGTTTAAGTGACCAAGCTGATCCACCTGCAGTCTCTATTACTTTTCTCAACATGCATCTTCCATTCAGCTAATAACACAAACATTAGCAGACGAATGTAAAAAGAGTCCTGATTACAAAACCATGCAGGTTGCCGACGCTACTGCGTCTGTACATAATTGAATTTCAACGTACGTAAATGACAAAGAGGAGCATGCTATTTAAACGTATGTGCAAATCCATTTTCTCAGAATACAGAGTGATTAGTCCTGGAATATGATGAATACAATGATTCAACGGGCATGAAAATGGAGGTTGGAGACCAGACAGATGAGGATATGCAGGAAACATCTACAGCTTTTCCAAGTGATTGAGTAAAATAAGAAGAGGAAAATGAAATAAGATGAAATTGTGAAAGACGGAGAGCAGGAAAACTAGGTCAGGTCACATGACTGAGTGATCAACTGTAGGCCGGATTACATTTCTACAGCATGTGGCCATTTACAAAACAAATGTTCACTGCTACTTTATCCGTTTATGTGAAGGGCCAAGTCTGGGATCGAAGTAGAGTGAGTGTCTGAGCAGCAAGGTGCCTAAATCGATGAAGCGTGCCATGTGTGTACACACTGACCTGTTACACAGGGTCAGAAACAGTAGCATCTTTAACAGATGAATGAGATAGACACACTTAAAACTGAACTCAAGTTTTCAAACAGTATAGCATGTGAGCAATAGGGTTGGGTACCAAACCCGCTACTTTTTAGAGCATCAACCAAATTATGTTAGTACTACCGAGGATCGATTCACATTAAATTAATTGGTGCCAAATTTTGGTACCCGAGAATGCATTTAGGCGCTGCACGAGCCGGTAGGGTAGAGAAAGCGAAAGAGACCATGTGACGTGACGTCAACCCTGCAACTTGTTTAAACACAGAGCAATGTGCTGCATCATCACCAACGTTTATCATTTTCACATGCTTTTAGACCATGACAATGTAAATATTTCAGCACAAAGACGACGCGTAACAGATCTCAATGAGCTACTCATGCGCTGTTTGAGGAGTTTTGTGTATGAGCGCGTTCCCGGAAAGCCGCATCACAATGCTTCAGAAAGCGTGCAAATGATAGATGAGTTAATATTGTCTTGCACTGGAATGGACATATTTACACAAAATTGTCTAAAAATGTTGTGATTGTCCTGGTCCACGGTCTGTTAAGCTACCCCCTAAATGGTCGCAGTTGAGAAATAAAGCACGGGTGTTAATGTATATTGGATCCGTGCATTAAAGCGACAGTATATGATGCTCTGTGTTTCTAATGTTAATCAAAAAAATTGACAAATAAAAATCATTCTCTTTTGACTTGACTGATTAACTTAATTTTAATAAAGGTTAACCTAAATTTGTATTATACAGTAAATACTATGCAGAATTATTTAATTTAATTTAACTTTTGTACCTGAAAATTACAGAAAACTACTGACCAACCTGAAAAACATGTACATTTCTAAATAAATATAAAAATAAATAAATTGCAGGGCTCAACACAAATAATTTTTTATACTGGGCCAGTGGTTCAGGTTTTCATTTGCCCTGCCAAAATTTTCACTAGGGATGCACAGATATGGAGATTTTGGCCGATACCGATAACCGATAACTCTTTATATTTGGGGGCCGATAACCAATATATATAGGCCGATGAATACTCATATTATTTTCACAATGAAAAACTCCAAGAAAACTCCAAGAAAACTCCAAAACTCCAAGACATCTTGTCTTTGCGCTAGACTAGCATACTCTTCTTAAGCCCGCAACACGTGGAATGGAATACAAATGGAATTAACTGCACAACGCGGAATGTCATGAAGTTGGCAGATTTTGGATTCAGTCATTTAAAAAACCCATTATAAATCATTAACCGGCAAATGAAAGGACAGAAATGCGCGAAAACATTTCCCTTTTGTGTAATGTTGGACTTAAAGAAAAGTGTATATACGTCCGTTTCTCGTCATGCATCGCAAACAATGACAGGCGCCTCATCAGACTATAAGCAGGTTTCATTAAAGCCCGGAACACAGCAGACGAAAGAGGTACAGTATAATTTCTTGCACGCGCACATCTGCACCGCTTTGAATATTTACAGGCACGAGGGTTCATGAAGCGCGCACACAGAGAGCAGTCAGCACACGCGTGATCACTAAACTTAAGTTTTCTTTCTTGTCTAAGTGAACATAAACAGCTGGATGTTTATCAGTATATTGAAGCAGAGCAGTTTTAAAGCTGTCTTGTGTCTTAAAGTGACAGTAACCTGGTGCTTTCTGTGTCAGAAATGTTTATTACACCAAAAATTAAAATCACTCCTTACTCTTAACTGAACAAGCTTCTGCAGCTCCACATTTTATTTGTATTTTTTGCTTATGTTAAATCATAGATTCTAATAACTAATATATTTACATTTATTACAGATGCCTGAAAAGTAAAACAAGATGAGTATAGTCTTATGATTAAAAGAAATCCAAAATACATTGGCCTATATGTTATTTTAAATAAAATTTTCAATACATTTTTGTTAAATTGTATTTTAATGTTCTTAGATAATAAAAAGTTTGTCTGCAGAAGAGCAAAGTCTTGCAGACACCTTGGTACAATGTTTAAGAGGTTTTAAATAAACAGTAGCACAGCATCTTTCTTTGGTGCTATTAAAACCACCACAACAAACCTGGATGTAGCTCTTTTATTATATACCAATGAATCGCACTTTAAATCGCGAATCGCAATTTTGATCAGAAAAATCGCAATTAGAGTTTTCTCCAAATCGTGCAGCCCTAATATCGTGCATCCCTAATTTTCACTGGCCCCAATAAAAAAAAATGTCAGTGTCACATATTTAAAAATAATAATTCAGAAGTCAAATATAATTTTATACATATACAACAGACATTTTACAACGAAAAAGGCTCCCAACTTTTCTGATTTACCGGTAAACTGACAGCAAATTGTGCAAAATATTGCATCTTTCGTTGTGTTTTACCCAAGTAAATGTCTGCTTCCAAGATGTTAAATAATATGCATTGATGAAAATATATTTTAGTGACTGAGGGTGAAGCACTGGCCCGATCGGGCAAGTGACAATACATTTTACTGGCCTGAACGTCTCTGGGCCACAGAGCATTCCTTTATGTTGAGCCCTGAATTGAGATGATTGGGCTTAATTTTTTTTTAAAGGTTCCGCTGGGTACCGGTACTGAATTTCAGGTACCGTCACTGTTATCGTACCGGTTAAATGTGAACGGTACCCAGCCCTAGTGAGCAACAACATTTGTATCAAAGGATTAAACAAAATTTTCTCGTGTTGCATGAGGTGTGGCGCTCATTCAAGCAATGCAAGTTCATATCTAGCTTGTGCGCTTGTATAAAAGGTATTATGGAGGGTAGCTGAATGTCAAAAAGCTGAAAAAAGCTGTTGCTGTGACTAGTGAGTGAGACTTAATGCAAGGTGACATTTCATGAGAGGCAAATGTCATGGGGTCTATGCTGACAACAGGCAGAAAAAAAATGTGTGACACTGCCAATCGTCTGATTCATCCAATCATGAGACCAGTTAGTACCTAGAAATAAGCTCCAATCAGAAATTCAAACCAGATACCTGTGATTATCTTACACAAAAGTGAACGTTTAAAATTTAGCTTACACTAATAACTTATTTACAGTACCTCCATCCTATGCTCAGGCTTGGCCAATGTTTTCTGTCATATCTTTCAATCATAGGACTCCCTAAGGGAAAGTGTTTTTCCATTTTATGACAGTGAAAAGCTCGAAAAAGAGTTTGGGGCTAATAATAGAGTATACAAACCGCACAGTCGCACCATTTCTGCATTTGCAAACAAAAACTGCATCTTTGTCCCTCGCCACCCACAGTCCTGTCAGACACGTGCTGTGCAGTCAAGCTGCGTCCTCCTCCACGATCACTCAAAATCTGTGAGCTGCATAACTGCGAGCTTCAGCATTTTTAGAAGTGTCTCTGCTGTTACCTGGTTGTAATTGTAATAGGTAACCGTGCTTAAGCAACACAGATGACATGCTCAAACAAACTGATCTATCTGTGAGTATCATTTTTTTTTTTACTTTCTTAATATTAGTTACATGAGTATTGAGTGTGTTTAAACCTAAACATTGTACAAGCAATTATGCAGAGCTTAATATAAATAAAAATAACCTTGAACAATACAAAACAAGAGATATCAGACTTTAAACAAGAGAGACAGGATGTCATTTCGGCTTAGGAAGTTCGGCACGCTAAAATCCGAAACTAAAGCAGCAACAGTGACTCTGGAGGTACACGCCACGGTGACCTGACAGACCAACTCAAGTTTTTACACTAAAGAAAAATCTAACACCACATGTATGTGAATATAACACCTGCCACCTGTGTTCTTAAACCCCCCCAGCTTAATTTATGGGTAACGCATAAAGACACGTTCTTAGAATAGCCCACTTAGCCCAAACCAGTTGCTGCTGATGCGGGAAAGGATGCGCACACTCGGTTTAGTCGGGGACAGCGTTTGCTGATGCGCGCTGTGCCGATCGAGTTCTAGGAACGCTGATAGAAAAATCTTGATTTGTGGAGTGATAAGGGATGTGGTGGGGTGTGTGCGTGGAGGCCTGGGAATTAAATAATGTAGAGAGTCAATACACACACACACACACACTCGATGATGATGTGCATCAACCTCTCCCTGCTGTTCCCAACGCAGTCAAGCAGAAAGATGTAGGCCATCTGCACAGCAACATCGAGAAAATAGCTCAGTGTGCAGACAGAATGGGACACGATTAACCAACTGCATTTTTTATCCAATACAAAAAGACTGAATGAAAGACACAGAGAGAGAGACAGAGAGAAAAAAAATAGGCTTTTAGAAATAAAAACACACTTTAGACGTTCGGTATAAACAGAGACAGGATGAAGGGAGTTACAGCGAGATCGTGAAGACCTGTACATGCAATCACAATCATAAACATGGCCTTAGCAACTGTTATAACAGGAGGGATGGACATAAAACCCAAATGCTGTAAGCTGGCCATAACTCTTATTATTATGTCAATCGGCAGCAATTAAATAAGTTATGTTTTTACCAGCTTCATTTACCTGAATTCAATTTTGACATTACCTGTCGATTCTGGCATTCATCTACACAGACAGTCGTACCAGACAAACGATGACTAATGATTATCTGACGGTGCATTATTCAATTTATTTATTATCAATAAATCCTTTCATTACCCTGACCCTGTTTTGGTCTATTTAGTAATGATATCTCTTACTCATATTCATGAAGGCTGCAGATTATTGTCACTTCAATCCAATAATCCTTTACAATCAACAGTCATGCACCACTCAAGGAACTATGATGACATGCAGCTTCTTTCTAGAAAGATGAAATAATCTGACATCTGTCAGTCTACGACAAGTCTTCGACAAAACCGAGACCTGCAGCCTCACGCGGAGCCGAACGCATGCTTAATTCACTGAAGTCGAAAGCAGATTTTAATTCCCTGACCCTCGAGAGGTTTAGCTCAGGCAAGGTTACAATCACACATCAAAGCTGCTTTCAACTTTAAAAAGCTCACAATTAAAGCTCAGGTTTATGTTTGGGATTTGATTTATACTCAGGTTTACATTCTGCCTTCAAAAGAAGCTTTGTTAATTGTGAGAACTATACACAATGCCAGTCACATGTTTCTTTGAGATAGCTATTATAGAATGGTCTATCATACAATCATTACCCATGTTTCTCCATTACCATGATTTTATGTGGATTTTGAAATGTCGCATCAAAAACTAGTGATGGAAACGTCAAATTTCAAATAAAAATTCCTTAGTTCGCAAAAAAGTTTTAAAGCTCCCTTAAGGTGTTTTTTGACTTTGCGAAAAAGAGTAAATGCGAATAACGGGAGATGAGATGGAAATGCATTTGGGTGATTCTCGCGAAATTAGAAACATTTTGATAAAAAAAGTAAATATCAAAATAAGAAGCATACCGTTACAAACATCTCTTTATATACTATTTTGCACATGATTGTAAATGACATCATACAAACCAATTTTGTTGTTTATTCCACATTTAAGGGGAAAATTTTCATTACCGCAACGTGTCCATGACTGCATTTCTGTTCTTTGACATGGAAATATTTATAATTGAAAAATCTAAAAACTAAAAAGCTTCAGTGCATGTTATATTATAAACATTTACATTAAAAAAACATGTGGTATTTGGTGATCATTGGTAAATGTAGAGACAATAATAAGGAATATAAATATGTCCAAGAAAAATGTTCTCATCCTCCGCAACAATTTCAATCATTGTTTAAGCCCTCAAGGAACTAACATTTTAAAAAAAATTGTTGGAAGGGACATAATTGACTGTGACACTCAAGATGGCTACCAGGTAAGCAGTTCTTATTTTTTCTCTCCAGATAAGTTGCGGTAATGATAATTTTTAATAATGATAATCTAAAAAATGTAAATAACTCTATAGGAAATATGTTTTAAATCTTCTAAAAATAATGGTTATAGTAACTTCAGACCTTAATCTTATATGTGCAAAAAAATTGGCTTCAAGGGCTTTTAAAAAAATCTGATGCTGGACACTTTCAAAGTCTGGATTTCATGAGAATCACCCACTAAATTCTAATGTAGCAAACATTAAATCCATGGGACTGACCATCTAGCCATTTCCACTGACGTTGTCTTTACCATATAGTAGGGCTGTACATCGCGTTCCCCATTAAAAAGACCTGCTTGAAATCTATAGTGTATCGCAAGGCTCCGATTCTGTGTTTCATGCACAGCTTGTGCGTGTACTACGGCTCTGTGATCAGTAGGAAGTCCTTATCAATCTAAAATCACTATGAGTTTGTGTCGTTTATAACGTGCATTTTCAAAAAGCAACACTCGCCAAACACAATCATTCAAAATATTTTTATTATAATGAAAATACCTGAAACAATCTGAAGAACAGCGATATAAATATTCCTTTAGACATTTCCTGGAATAGTGTTTGGTATGCTACTACTTCTGTGGCCTCTGGCTTTTCGATGTGGCGGCATTTCACCGTAATTCATTCAAATTCATTCATTGAGAAAACGCGCATTTGCACAATTAATCAGCACAGCCCTACCATATAGGGGGCTTGACGTCATCTTTATGCCCTTGCTGCTAGTGCCTGCGTCGAAAGCGCTGCATTCCTTCTTCTGTGCACAGCATTTAGTTTAGCAATTACAAACTGCATTGCTAATAAATTAATAACTTGCGCCATCGTGACTACATGCAGTCCTGTCTTCATTTTCCATGTGTGCCTTGTTTTATTTACTATTGGTTACTAGGTTACCAATACCACTGTCATTCGCTCGAACAACTTGATGGAAATGCACCTAATTTGCATTAATTTTTCTTTTTTTGGAAATTTCGAAAAGATCGCTTCACGTTTGGATGGAAACCCAGCTATTGATCCAAGAGATGTTGTGATGCTTAAATGGGTAATAAAAGTTCAAATTCGGCTACTTACTGTTCTCTCTTTAACATACTACTAAGATGACTTTATATATGGTATCATATTACCCCCAAAAATGTAATTGTAATGCACATAAAAATATATTTTTTAAAAATAACTAAAATGAAAAGTATAGTAGTATTTATTTTAAAAAATAGGCTTTATTCCTTTATGTATTTTTGTAGTGTAAAATAAATCTTTCATTCCCAAAATGGCAAACAAGTTTTCCAACAAGCATCAGTGCCTGTTGTTGTGGCTGGTACGGTTACGGACGGCTGTCTCACAGGACATTTATGGGGAGTTGAGTTTCACTGGTGCTCACTCACCGTCTCTCACCCCTGTGTCGCTTAATTAGCCGCCTGCACAAAGGGAAACCGGGCACAGGAGCCCAATTTAGACCACAATAAAGTCTGGAATGACTCGAACCCCACTGTAATAAGACCCCCCCCCCCCTTCATTTACGTTCCTGAGACGTTCCTGGGACTTTGAAGACGCCGAAAACAGAGCTGAGGGGGGATAAGGGCCAAATCAAAGGAGGGGACTCTTAAATTCCATGAGATTTTTCCAGATGTTTCAAAATATATTTGCTGAAGCACTCCAGATGTGCCACCTTTCAGTTCCCCAGGCTAACCACTTCAGGGGGTAACTTTCTTCCCCTTTGTCCAATCTATGTATTTCTTTTACAATCTTTCTTGTTTATTGTAAACTGTGTTCATGTATAGTTCATTGGTAGAGCATTGCAAATGCAAAAATGTCAATGTATATTGTAATATGTAATTCAATTCAACACTATGATAGAAAGCTCAGATAACTATAAAGACTTAAAATAGAAGTTCACATCAAATTTGATGTGTATGCTCTATAACTGAAGAGAAATTTAAACATAAGGGAAAAATATGCTTTTCTTCCCTTCCTAAAAGTGATCAAAAGCACTACATACTACTGTATGCGAGAGCTCCTCCTTACGCCTCACAGGCTACGACCTGAACATGACCCATGACCTTGTCTCTCCTAGACGGCATGCAAAGGCGCTCCGAGCCAAGTCGTTCTGCTTAAATCATAGTATTTAAAACAAGCTGTCTCTCATTCAAACTTTGCCAGAATGTCCCAAGCACCCTTACACACACACACACACACCCCTGTAAATACACACCTACACAAACTAACTTACAACACACCCTAGCCTGCGCTTGGGCTCTGATGTGGTCTTTCCAATACAAGGCCGTCTCATGTTACACATTCCAGTCTGAAACAGAAGAAACCATCTTAAATGTGACACTTGAACTAGCCGGGTGCCGTTTCTGCAGGCGCTGGAATGTAAGCCTTCTGGTATGCAACAAATTGATGTGAAGGGAACTGCCAGCGCTTGCCTGTCTGTCTATCTGTCCGCTTGTCTTCCTGTGTTCCTGAGAAACATGTTGCCCAACTCTCTGCGAAAAATTTTGCCACAGGCGTTCTCAAACTCCACCGTAAAGGCGCTTCTCAGCCCAGAGCAATGACTCGAGATGGAAGCTGAACTTGGATTTCCAATGCAAACAGCTACTTAGGGACAACTGCCAAACCACAATTACCTCCTATAAAGCAGTGAGTGCTCTACTTATCCACTATAAAACAGAAAAGTTTACAATGCAAATAATCATTTTGTTAAGCAGTATTTCGGTCTTGTTTACTATTAAAAATATTGAATATATGTGATAAATTTATAAAGGACAATTGTGTAAGATGAGGCTGTTTCATTAGAGAACATAGGCCAAGCTTAAACTAAAGGAAGGTTCAAACAAAAAATGAAAACTCTTTACTTACTCTTCCAAGCAAAAGTAACAGAATTCCAAGCATGTATGATTTTCTTTAGTGGAAGAGCAAGAGAAATTTTTAAAGACACTGATTGTTTTTCCAGACATTGAAGGTGAATGGTGGCTGAGGCTGTCAGTTTAACATTCATCGTGACATCTCCTATCATCTCCTATTATTAAGTCATGCGGGTTTGAAACAACATGAGGGTGTTTAAATTATAGTAGAAAGTTCCTGACGCTCAACTTGTACAACATTGCATTATCCATGCAAAGGTCATGGGGAGGGCTGGGTATTGTGACCAATTTGGCTATTCGATTTGTTTATTTTTTTTACCTGGCTTTGATTTTATTTAAATTAAGTGCAATATCAAATAGTTAACAATGTTTCATTACAAAATTTTAATTTTGCTGACATGGAATTTATTTGGTGTGTTGTCACTTTAAGATCTATATGTTAATTGTTGTTACACATGCTTCCTTTCTAAATTGTTCACATTCACACAACAGACTACATTTACGAGGATAATCGCAACATTTAGAAATAATTTTACTTAAAGATGTCCATTGAAGCGCAAGAAAACAAGAATTCAGTATTCTGAAGTCTTGAGATGGATGTGTGCTAAGACGTAATTTTTACGATGCAAATAATACATTTAAATGTAATAATTTTTACGATGCAAAGGCCTACCGATGCTAACGGGATCAATGCATAAAAACAAATAATCGATTATTAAAGCGCGCCTATTGTCCGATTCATAATTTTACATCTACTTTGGTGTGTAAGTGTGTATTGGTACATGTTAACGATATACAAAAGGTACTTACTCCAAAGTAAACAATGACGCGAGTTATCGTCTCCAACGTAAATCTCTTTTCTTTGACTATAACAAATACATGGATTGTAGGCAACAGTTTACTCCCTGGGATTGTTGACGTAGACGAGACCGACATTATCATAATTCCTCCCGCTTTGGACTCAGCCTGCAAGTGAACTCCTGCTAGCATTGCATTGTGAGCAAATCTTTCAAACATGGTAAGGAGCGTCACATTTCTGGCTGACGTCAGAGGTATTCAGGCCAATCACAACGTACAGATTAGCAGGCCAATCAGGGACACAGAGCTTTCAAATCCGTGCATTTTAAGAAGAGAGTGAAATCTGGAGCTACAAAAATGTACGGTAAGTGGAAAATAATGCATTTTTTTGGAACCATAAACCAAGCAAACACATTGTATTATACCAAATACACAAAATAACGCTGTTTTATAGCAATGAAATAGGTGCACTTTAAAAAAAGCACCCATGTGCATCCCTCTCTCTCACACGCATATCTCTTGGTCTCTCTTTTTCTCTCAGTCTTAGGTGAGTGTGGGCGCACAGGAGACTAATGAAGCGCATTTTATATTTTTGAACTTCAACCGCTGTTAAAAGTTCTTTAGAATGTAAAGCACACAATCGACACAATAAAGATGCCACATTGCGCCTTAAAGTGATACGCACCTCATCAATGAAGCGTGCACTTCCAGAGCAAAGTTCTAATGCTGGGCTTGAACAAGATAGACTAATGTGCACACACATAACTCAAACAGCGTGTTTAGTGCCTTGCTTGCTTAATTGGCAAGCCCTAATATACTAAAATGAAATATGTACAGATTAATGCACTATAAGTTGCTTTGGATAAACGCATGTACCAAATGCATATATGCAAAATATAAGAATATAAATTTTTATATTAACTATGCCTTTTAACAGCATTTACAATTTTCTTCAAAACAAATTCTGTGGTCCCCAAAAAACTGTCCATATTTATAGGAAAACAATAAAACAATTCAGGTAAATTTTTCTCTGCTTCTCTCGTTTTTTATTTTTACTAAAAACAGGACAAAAATAGTGCCGAAACATTTTCTTGAGTGTACATCAGGCACTTTTTTAGCGACAGGAAGCTACTGGCTCGCACACCTTCAAGATTAAAAGGGCTCTCAGCTGGAGAGAGTTACAGCTCAACAGCCACTTGACAAAGAGCAGCGGTGCTCGCAGCAAATGGGTAATAAGCGATACGTTCTTCTGCTGTGAGAGCGAGATGAAGGCGGGGGGGTCGGAAGGCACCAGAGCGTCACCGAAGATTCAGTGGACAGACGTTTTGTGAAAGAGACACTGGCTCTATTAAGACCCATGGCACACTGGATGATTAACGTAAACAGTTATAAACGTGGCCACACTGTCTCCGCCATCATTCTGTATCATATGTAGCTGTGATCAGGCATGGCATTGAGAGTGAGCGAGATCTCTGACAAATCTCTGAGTGAGTACATTTGAAGTCCAGGTGAGACTTTGATAGCTGGAGTCGCTGAGACTGTCTGCAAAGAGATAAAAGGGAAGGCGTCCACTATCCGTAAATCACACTCACAAGGCCCCCCGGTAAAAAATACTGGAAGGGTAAGAAAACACCTGGTCCCCAAAAAACTGAAAAAACGTCTCTGTGTGCTCCCATTCTAATCCGCTCATCTTATCTTTGTCATCGTATTTTGGTTGTTGAAATGGATATAGATTATCATAATTACAATCGAGGTCCGTAATCTGCTGGGTTAGTTTAAGATCTCTGTGGTATTAACGGACAGGGCTCTTTACGCACAGTTCAGCACACTTTTTCATCCTGTGTTCACTGCTTGGCAACATGCTTGTACAGTACTTCGATTCAAATGCCTACACATCAGCTTGAGTGTGTACATGTGAAACCTCACACGTGTTTGTAGGGAATTATAAAAAGAGTAATATAAAAGGAGTCTATGTAGCCACAGCACATATTCGGACCGATCGTTCGCAGACTAGCACCTACTGATGTGCCAGACAGCATGACTATCTACCCCAAAGCTTATGTCTGACAGAAATGCCATAGAGCTGTGATACGGACAGAGGAGCCAACTGAATCTTCATATGCTCCGTAACCAGATGCTTTAAGTAGATTTGATATGCAAACATCTCTTATGCAGATTATTTTGGATCAGAGAATACAATAATGCTGATTTTACTTTTCAAAAATTATAGCAATTTAGATTTTCTCCTGTTTTATGATTCATAGACACAAGGGAAGGGTCAAAGCCACAGACTGGGTCATCTGATGCAATAAGCTTTCCTGCTTACTCAGGGGATTCAATTGAATTTGACTCACAAACCTTTAAAATAAACTTACACTGGTTAAATTTAGCTCTTCAAAACACTGAGGTGTGAACTGAACTTACCAAAAGCCGAAATAAACAATCTTTTGTCGTTTTTACATAAAGCGGACATGAAGGCAGTCCTATCCGAAAATTATACATATAAACATATAAAAGTTTACAGTATAACAGAGGTTTAAAGTTTATAATCTGTTGTGAGATTGTGAAAACCCAAATCTAGAAGTTGGAAGCATATTCTTTAGCTGATAAAACATATGGGGAGCAGAGGTCAGGGTCTAAGGTTCACAGTCCAAAACTCCCCTTATAGATAAAACACTTCAACCATCGGGGGCTGAAAACTCACAAATAATTAACATGGATTTGATGCATGGCTATCATAAACAACTGCTTCAGAGCTCTATTTTTGCGCTAACTAGTTCGTTTTGAGGTTGAATATAAGATGATAATATTGCTAACAGAGGTTTGTTGTTTTTTGGGACAACTGTAATGTCATATAAACACATTTTTGATAGAGGTACGTTTATTTTAGGAAATGCAGAAGTAATTCAAGTTAGATACGCAAGATCGAGGCTGCGTCCGAAAACTCTAAATTGCTGCCTTCTGAGGCAGCATTCCAAGGCAGGAAGGCATCAAGGCATGTCCGTATCCAATGTTAGGTTTACGTCCTGACTCTAGAGATCGCGTCCCACAATTCTATGCGTGTGCGCATGGGGAATATGATTGGTTGACTTCGAAAAAATAAAACGGCGGCCAAGAAAGTGGCTGGAGCACAAATTTAGTGTAAATAAATGTATATTTTCACTTTTACACCTTTTAAAGGTGCAGTGTGTAAATTTGCGGCATCTAGTGGTGAGGTTGCGCATCGCACCCAACGGCTCAGTCCACTGCTCACCCCTTGCTTTTGAAACAAATAGAGAAGCTACGTTAGCCGCCACCAGACAAGTCTGAGACATTTAGTAAAAAAGTTTGTCCGTTAAGGGCTTCTGTAGAAACATGGTGGCACAAAATGGCGACTTCCATGTAAGAGAACCCTCTTGGTATGTAGATAAAAACATTTAATTCTAAGGTAATAAAAACATAATGGTGCATTATGAAATGTCTTTATACACCCCTGATCATATAGTTTTGTATAATATTTTGCATTTATGTCAGGAGATCCTTCTAAAAATTACACACTGCACCTTTAATTGCATTTCTTGCGAGAAATTAGTATTGTAGTTTTCAAATATGTGATTAGTTATCACAAAGGCACTCTCTGTTTTTATTTCAAACACGCTGCCTTACTGTGTCCGAAAGCGTTTCTCTGAGCTGTCTTCATGCATCCGAAGTCATTGCTTTATGAGACAGCGAGGCAACAAGTCAGCCGCCTACGTTTTCGGATGCAGCCCTTGTGTCTACCTCACATCCGCCATCATGTTGGTCATGAAACAATCTGGCAACGGACATCAACACAAACTCTGCAGAAATACAGCCCTTAATATGCTGGTTTTAGACGTAAACATTAGAAGCGAAAAAGCAGAAGCGCTATGCCCTTAAGTCACTAACTTTCCCTATAAAACTTACCCAGTAAAAATGACAGCTGCAACTCGCTCACAAAAGGGGGCAAAAGCATCCGGCACGAAACCTAAAACTGGCCTGCCGTAAAAAACAACTTGTATGGGTTTTAGAGGTAAACAATCCACACAGTCCCCCAATCAAAGCCCCTCTAAAACTTACCCACGCCTAGCACTAGCTTTGTTCCTGAATTACGACCGACAGAGGTATGCACCCCCCCCAAACCATGAATGTCACTTTCCCATCAAAGAAGACCATGAACTTCAATGATGGGATGGAGGAAACCTCACCTCCTGTCACTCAAAAGCACCTCCTCACCCCCAAGCAGCAAATAACACAGAGTCCGGGCCAAGTTTAGATACAAACCTTGCTACAATAAAACATAACCAAACAAAGAATTGTATATGGACATCTTATCTGCTTATAAAAGTGGTCCTTTTAATGATCTATTGCTAAACAGGGAGCAATATCACAAAGCATGATGACTCCTTATTGTGTATCCAGAAATATATCTGATGCAATACATGCTTTAGTCTGCAGTACTTCTATTTGAAATTTTCATAAAGGCTTCATTAATTCTATGTGGGTAAAAATAGACAAATATGAGGTATTTAGCACCTGTGATGAGGGCTTAAAAAATAACTAATAAACCCGACCTTTTCCGCACATTGCACAACGAACGAAAAACATCAAGCGTTGTAATCTGAAACTGTGCTCAATTACCTCCACAAAGCATCTGTAAATGTAAGCAATCATTCTTGTTTAAATGATTATCTGTCTGAATTTAGCAGGCCAGGGCAGGAGGATGATCTTCAGTGTCTCTGTATCACAACCCTGAACATACAGCCGGAAATAACATTGCGCTAACAAGCAGCCACATGTTTTGCATTTTCATTAGGTTGATGATCTCTCTCTTTTTAAATAAACAATAAAATGCTTTGTAAAAATAACAAATCAAAAACACAACCCACAAATGCCATTTTAAAAATTTCCCTAAACTCTTTTATGGGCGTTACAACCAAAACTCTTCTCTTGGATAATAAGTGCTGTGTTAAATTCCTTACGGTTAATGAAATATATATGATCATTTTACTGGCGCCTAACAAACTGCAAGGTGCTGGATTAAAGTTTTACAATCAATTAATTATAAATGATCAAAGCTGCAGTTTAACAACAGAAATTACACAACCAAATCAAACCAAACGCCTTTCTGACCACAAATAAAACAGCCTATATCCACATTACACAAGAGTCAAGTCTAATTTTAACCATTTGCAAACTTAACGTATAGATGTGTTAATTTTAAAGCCACAGAACCACATAAAAAGCACATTTCCCGGTATAAAACCCAAACACACTCTAACAGAAAGTCTATTATGCAGCTTGTGGCTTTTCTGATGGTTTGCTGGGAATATGTGCTTTTAACCGGGGGGTTTCGGGAAACCCGGCATTCCTGCTGTCTCTCATCTCAGTGAACCGATGGGGTGATGATGTATGTCAAGGTGTAACACGAGTCTTGCATAAAAGAGCTACAGACACAATAACAGTCCTAAGTGAATATGCAGAACATGCCGGTTAGGCAACCAAACTTACAGTAGCTTATGTGTGAGTGTGATGTGAATTAATCTTGTGTGACTAGTGAACGTTTCTTCATGCATGGCAAGCCCATACTGTACATCAGAGTAATGTGTATCATTTATTTGAGAACGTATACATTTACGAAAACCACGCATGGGTAACTTAAGAAGGAAGCGGCCTATAGCATATATTAAAAGAAAATTGTGCTTATTAATTATTTTGATACATATACCATATCATGTAAATCTCAAGGAGGTTATTTGTCTATTTTGGGCATCGCACACCGATATCGCATTATCTCTACTGCAGCAAATTGCCCAATGATTTCATAATCACACAGTGACCGTTGGAATTCAAATTGCCCTTCGCTGAGTTCATGACTACTGCATACTATTGTCATTTAATAAAGATACTTCTTAACTCATTTTATTGATTTATTTATTACTATGGAATATTATAGCTCGCGTACGCCACTCAAAACTAATGCAAACCACACCTACATTTCGCCTAAGCCGTCGATTTATATATGTATTTTTACAGCGCAGAGTTTGTTGACACAAAGTGATTTTGTTATTAAAACTAACCATCTAAAAATACATCGCAAAGAATCGCCGCTTTCTCTTCAATGATTAATGTCACTTTCTTTACTCTTCGCAGAAAACGCGAAAGTTTTTCCGAAGTTCACAGACTATCAGCTTTACTGATATCTACCAAAACGCTGCACACAGCGTTATACAGACCAAAGTGCATCAAAAATCAGTACATATTGATATTACTGCGTGTCAAATGAACATGCAAAATAAACAGATTTGATTTTTTACTTCCATTTGGATTGGCGCGTTTGATTAATTCATTCCAATCTATTACGCTTTCAACCGGCGCGATCAAAATGACATTTTTCGCGTAACTTGTGCGTTTACAAATTAACTAAAATCTCTTCAGTCAACACTAGCCTGCATTTGCAATGAAGTCATATTGACATATGGATCCACGCGTTCATGCACGACCGTGCGTGTTACGACACTCCGACGTCGCAAAACACGATTTACTACAGTATAAATATATATATCATGCTTTTGCAGAAGTGAAAAACATACAACAAGTATGCTCGAGCGTGAATGAGATGTCATCTCTCGGAGCGCGTGCCACTACTCGGCGAACCTGCACTGAAACTATAGCGCCCAACTTTTGCGTTTACCTCAAGTTTGATTTTAAATAACTGTCTTCAACCATATCATTGATTTGACTAATGAACACGGTCGATTATGAACTGATTTCAGTTCGCTACGAAACACTTAATGCAAAGACTTCAGTCGTATCTCCGCAATGTGTGCGATCTGAGGCAATTTTCGTGCTAGTTATTTGGTTAGCGTTTCTGTTTACTCACGCAAGTACAGAACCTACAAACATTGAACTCTTCCACATCCTGCCAAACTTCAAGGGGTATGAAATAAACAAATTTGAGTTTAGAGGTAACGTTAAACTTACCCAATGACAAGAAAGGTTTGGTTTCCATGTCTGATGGGTTAGCTCATGCCAGCTGACACGCGCGCGTTATAAGCTCTTCTCTGATGACAGTACGAGACGGATCCACGCGGTAAAAGTGACAAGTCTTGAAAAGCTTTTGCGGTAGTGTAAAATGTTCACTTTATGGCACTACTTGTGTGCGTTCACGCTTCTCCTCGGCTGTGTGTACAACTCTCCAGTCCACACTACTGCAAAGGGACCCAGTGAAGGGGACTCCCACTGACGCACACACAGGCGCATTTGGCAGCGACGCGCGTGAGGGGAACATTAACCCCTCCTCAGCCGCAATGCCAACAACCATTAAAACACTTCAGATAAAGATTTTTTTAAACTATTATTTATTTAATCATATTTATTACTTGTATTTATTTATTTAATTAAATAAAAGCATGCTGAAAACAAACAGCCTTCAAAGTGTGCTAGTAATTAATTATCAATCTAGTACCTGTGTACTAATTATATACTATATTAAACACTAAGTAGTGAGAGTTGTATTTTTACATTTACGCATTTGGCAGATTTATAGTGCATTTAATCACTACATTTATTTCCATATTTGTTACCTTGGCTGGGAATCAAACCCACAACCTTTGCAGTGCTGCTAACCCAATGATCTACCAATTGAGCTACATCCACTGTACACTCTAAAAAAAGTGTTCATTTTTTTTTACAAATTTTTTGTGTTATGCTTTTAACACATTATGTGTCATTTTGTGTTATGTTAGTGTTAAAATAAAACAATGTTTCAATACACTGCCAAAAATGATGTGTTTATTATTTTATTATTTTTTAAGTTGTGTTAAAAACAGTGATGGGAGTAACACGTTACAAATAATTATGTTACTGTAATTCCACCACTTTTAGCGGTAATAAACATGTAACAAAGTATTTTTTTTTAAATCAAGTAACGCAGTTACAATTAGTGAAATTTAAATGAGTTGGTTACTCGCGTTACTCTATTTTGTGAAAAATGAACACTTTCAGACAAGACATTTCTGATCTAACGTCGCAGGACCATAGGGGGCGGCACAATGAATAATAACACAGAAGGTGTGTTAGTTCAGGGACAACAATGTGTCACTTTCTGTGTTATTATTCATTGTACCGTCCCCCATGGTCCTGCGACGTTAGATTAGAAATGTCTTGTTCCGCTAAAAGTAGTGGTATTACAGTAACAGAATTAATTGTAACGCTTTACTCCCATCACTGTTTTTAACACAACTTGTGTTGTCCCTTTCATTTATTTTAACATGAAATAACGCATTAAATGGCATGACACACACAATGAACACATCATTTTTTGCAGAGTAATAACACTGGGACAACGCATTTTGGTGTTGTTTTTAAAGAGCACCAATGGTCCGATTCACAATTTTAAGTTTCCTATTTTTGTGTAGGTGTGTATTAGTACATGGTAACAATATGCAAAAGGTACATTCCCCAAAGTAAACGATAACGCGAGTTATCATCTCAACGTAAATCTTTTTTCTTGGAACTACACCAACTTTCTGGGATTGGTGATGTAGTAAAGACCGACATTATCATAATTCCTCCGGCTTCGGAGTCACAGCGTGTAAGTTAACTCCTGTTAGCATTGCACTGTGCGCAAATCCAATACAGTCTCCTGAGGTTGCGTATAAATAGCACGAAGTGTAAAACTCGTGCAATACATACGCCAAATTCCACTTTGGCGTGCATATGATACGCAAGTCCTTCCCATTCACTTAAACGGGGCATCTTTTTTTGTCGTTTTATTTATTGGTTTCTCAATTTTTTCTGTTTTTTAAACCATTTTCGCTTGGGTTTAGGGTTAGATTTTAGATGAGCTTAATAAGGTTATTTAATATACAGGTTTCTCAATGTTTTTGTCCATATTTAAGCCATGGTCGCTTGGAGTTGGGGTTAGAGTTGGGGTTTGGGTTAGGATGTCATTTTTATATAACAAAAAGTTGTTCTAACCTTAAACCCATGCGAAAATGGTAAAAAAATAGCAAAAAAATTGAGAAACCAATAAATAAAACGACAAAAAAAGATGCCCCGTTTAAGTGAATGGGAAGGACTTGCGTATCATATGCACGCCAAAGTGGAATTTGGCGTATGTATTGCACGAGTTTTACACATCGTGCTATTTATACGCATTTTCAGGAGACTGGGCTGGCAAATCTTTCAAACATGGTAAAGAGCCTAACATTTCCAGCTGACGTCAGAGGTATTCAGACCAATCACAATCACACATTCAGACCAGTAGATTAGCTGGCCAATCATGGACACAGAGCGTTTCAAATCCATGTGTTTCAGGAAGAAAGTGAAATCTGGAGCTACAAAAATGTACGGTATGTGGAAAATAATGTGCTTTTTTTTAAATAAACCATGCGAACACATTGTATTGTACCAAATACACATAATAACATTGTTTTTTAGCAACAAAATAGGTGCTCTTTAACACATCCGTTCTAAGAGTCTATCTATAATGTAATTTGATTACCCATATATGAGGTTTGTTCAAAAAGTCACCTTTAAATGAAATATTTTCATGATACATGCAAATTCTGTTCATTTTTACATCTGGGTGGTTTACATTTACATTTCGGCTGACGCCTTTATCCAGTAACTTACCCTACATTCAAGGTATACATTTTTAGCCCTATGTGCATTCCCTGTGAATTGAACCTATGACCTTTGCATTGCTAACACAGTACCAATTAAGCAATCAATTGAGCATTCTGTACCAATGCTTATTCTGTGTGTCTATATGGGAGATTTATTAGCAGCTCGGAATACTTAGATACATATGGAAATATATGGAAACAAGCCATGGATACTGTACATACATGTTCCTTTTTTTATACCTAAAAAAATGTTTTTACCTGAGGATTAAAGTCTGTGATGAAACAAAGCATATAACCAAGCATTCAAAGTACCCGTGCAATATCTGCCTAAATAATAAATAAATGGATTTATTGCAGATGGACTGGATTTGGCTACTGTGGAACAGGCCCTGCAGTCAGTTTCTACAGCAGCATGCGGCACTACAGAATCCATATTAGCTTTGAGAACTAGGTCACTTCTCCAATATTACACCCTGGTCAATTGGGTAGTACCGTCATGCAGCTTTATCGTTATTTCACACGCCTGTCTTAGCTTTCTGCAGATCTGTCTGCTATGCCTGACGCACATTTAGAAGAGGCTTTAGGTGATCTATATGAGAATGTTTAGAAGCTCGAGTAACCGTGAGCTTAGGAGAGATGTTGGCGGCAGTCCAAAAACGGAATACTTTGGAGACACTGCAAAAGTTTTTATTCAAAGCTCTTTCGCTCTGTTTGTGCAGATAAATATATATACATGCAGTCCTAGAGCCATCCTGGGGGCCTGTGAAAAACACTGCATCGTTCTCTGAGCGTTTGAAGGTGTTCACTGCAGTTCGGCTGAGGGAATGATTCATAATTAATGCAGCGCGGTGCGCATTAGAGATCAAAGCCGTTTGTCTACGCTATGCAATAAACCCAACGCAGGCGTGACTGGGCTCCAATGACTGTGTGGAGATGTGACGGACACTGTGAAAAGGGAGTGTGCTTTTCTTATACCCTTCAGGTTGCCTTTGGGTGTCATGCATACTCAAAACTTCCCCACTGGGTAGCCCAACTGTATGCTGTGGATTTCACCATTTGAAGAGAGATGCATGTAGTTTAGGAGTTGTACACACAGAAACAATCTATATTAGAAAAGAGCAATGTGGTATGTGGTCGCACAACGTACAAATGATGCATGTTTGTGTTAGCGTCTGTGTTGATGTATGTTAAAGGTACGTGGCATGCAAGCTTGTGTGCACCAGCTGAACCTATAAATCAATGATGGGGTGAAGAAATAATCCATGAGCCGTGTCACACAAAAATGTGGAGGTGCATGTGGTCTATACATGTCCTGTACATACAAATGAGTACATTGATCTAAAACAAAATGATGTGGGAAAGAGTTTAGATGTGTTTATTATCAAAAGAATGGTTGCCTTCCTGTTTTACGGTTTCCTATGGGGACACAGCAGAGGGTTGTTTATGGAGGTAATTTTGCATAATACTATACTAGAAATAGCACAAGGAATGCCAAAAATCCTTGACCCTGGTTCGATTCCTAGCTCGAGGTCCTGTGCCAGTCTTGTTCCCTCTTCTTCACCTAATACTTCCTACTACTGTGAAAGTATAGACGTTCCACCGTTGTCACGTTTATGCACCTGGCCCAAAGTTAACTTCCGGTTTGTGTTTGTTTATTGGTCTGGCTATTGGCTAAAAACTGACCTCTGTAATACCTTGTCGCAAAATAAAAATGTTTCGGTTTCCCAAAGACGAGGAGAGACAGTGAGCATGGATCACCACTGTGCAAAGAGAGTTTTGACAGGCAGGCAAGAATTCAAGGATCTTTAGCTAACACTGTATACATTATTTTTACACATTGAACGTTAGAGAAATAAATAATATATAGGGGAGAGTGGGGCACAACGCTTTCTGGTTTTGGCTCAATCATTCAAAAAATATTTGAGTTTGATTAATTATATTTTTACACAAGCAAGGCACACATCTCTGCTACAAATTAACATTTGAAGTTTGTTTCTAGTACTTACCATTCTTGGATAATTACACCAAACTTGACAAAAGTGCAAACGTTACAACTTACCCCATAGGTGGGGTTCATTGTAAAAGGCAGGGGTTAGTTGTAACACTTTCTTAAAATTAAGTTTGCAGGCAAATATTTTGATACTATTTTGTCTATATACAGTAATTGAAGTGGATATTGTTTATATATCTCTATAATAGACAGGTATCCATGCTGTGTTCATTCATCCAGCCCTTTTCCAACTATAGTTCAATTATAAATGGATACAAAAGTCTAAATATGTGAGAAAAAGCAGCACAATTATGACAAATTTTTTTTTTAAATGTGACCCATTCTGTAATAACCATACTACAGTTTCAAAATCAAATTTTGAAATAATGAACATCAAAGTCTGATTTTAGCCATTCATTTCATTATGATTTCAATCTTTGACGTGACCTTATTCAATCAATGTTAAAGATATGAACAAAAATTAATTTGACACACAATTTTTGATAAGACAGGCACATTTATTTTTTTGGCAGCCATCAATCATTCGTGTGTAGCTTATTTAAAACAAAAGGCGAGAATTACGCTAACGTTAGCAATTTTCATATCGTAAGTGCTGGGGGGTTAGTTGTAACACAGCTTTACAATTAACCCCGCAGGGTCAAAATATTTTCAAGACCACCAAAAAAGTTGCTAAAAGCTGCAGACATATTTCAAAACGATGCTATGTTTTAGTCAATAAGACACTGATTAATATGACATAGCATTGGATTTGGTCAGTGTTGTGCCTGAACGAGTTCATTGAACGAAAGTTCATGAACTAGTTCATATTTTGGGCGAACGTGAACTGAACGTACTGTATTACTGCCTGATGAACGCAAGGTGAACTCGTTCATTCTGGGGCTTGTGAACGGCACGTTCTCTCAGTTTAACGTCGTTCAGTAGGGTGCCAGATTTCTATAGAGTCTTCCGGGTGAAAACCCGTATAAAACACACTGTAAACAGGCCTAAATGTGTAGCGGAAAAAACCACCCAATCTGGCAACACTGCCACCAGGCTGCATACGTCATCAAAACAACACTGACTGGACGCTGCTATCCAAATCACTGCCGCGCCACTCGCATAGTTTAACATTAAATAATATCATATTTGACCTAAATCGTTAACGATTAACAAAGGCTGCTTACGCATATTCTGGATCTTGAAATAGACTTTGACTGAGCTCACGCTATTTAACGTGCACGTGCGGTGTGCAATACCTGCGAGTTGTCATACACGCAACGCCTCGCAGCGCTTCTCGCCCGGAAAACCCCCTTGAAGCACCGGCTAGCCTTTCAAGGTATGTACAAGCAAATACAAAAATTAAAAGACAGTCAATGCTCATAAACCCTGGTTGGATAAGGGTTTAAAGTTGGATATGAAGATGAAATCTGATGCATTTAGCTTCAGTGTTAAAACTGTTAAAATAATTGATGTCTGTGGTTCTATATGGGCTATAATGGCAATATTTTTTTTTTTTAATAATATGGGGAAAAAGAACTATAAATTAGTTCATTTTTGGAACTGTGAACTAGTTCAAAATTTGGAAATATGAACTATGAACTGAACTAGTTCATTTTAAAATTTGTGAACTGTGAACTGAACTAGTTCATGTAGAAAGTGAACTTTCCCAACACTGGATTTGGTATCTTAAACACCCAACCTAGAAACCGAAAAAACATACGATGAAAAAATTTACTTATAGTACATGCATGCCACCAAAAAACTAGTTTTTCAATAACTCTCTGGAAAAACATTATACATTTTCAATAATTTGCGGGATTAACATTAAAGGAACCGTATGTAGGATTGTGGCCAAAACTGGTATTGCAATCACAAAACTGGTGGCCAATACACAAAATGACATAAACATCAGTTGAGGGCTGCAACTTTTTAAATGACAATATTCTGGCCAGACCACTGTTGTCAGTGATATAAGTATTTGAAATGAAAATAATTTCTTAATGTGTAGTGACATATCAGGGCCATTTTATGATTAATTGATATAAATATCTTACATACTGTTCCTTTTACCTAGGGTTTGGCAAATTTACCTAATTTTTTTACATCCCAATGTTGACAGTTATGCTAAAAGACGTCCCTGGCTGACTGTGAACAGCAACCATAGACTGTAAAAAATATGGACGTGGTGTCCGTGATGTCACCCATAGGTTTCTGAAGATCGTTTTTGAAGCCAACAGTAGATAGAGCCTGACAGTCGCCATCTTAGCTGCGCGTCACCACGCATCACTGGCGGATATCTGAAAATGTGTAAAGAGGCGGGACGTGGCTGAAGCTGGTTGCTAAAACCACCCCCGCCTAGCTCAACTCTAGTGACAGCAGTGGCTGTTCAACCGTCACTCAAGTGGCCACGCCCTTAATTATTCCGAATTTTAAGGCTTAATATAATTCATTTAGAGGAGTTACAAAAAATGCACCCCCCTCACAGTAGTTATGAAGCGCAAAATTAGCTATATAGACCAAAAACTATTTTTGTACCAGGAGGTAAACATATTTTTTCTGCTCTAAAGTTGGGCATTTTAACATGGGGCTCTAGGGGAATTGACTCCCTTTTGGAGCCAGCCCCTAGCGGCCAGTCGATGAATTGCAGTTTAAGTCACTTCCGTATAGACCCCTTCAAGGTTTGTAAACATTGAATGACTATCGGGTGCGCGCGCAGCACGGGGTCGAACTGTTCATACCATTTAGGCTTTATAATTTAATCTAACAGTGCTGAAAAATGATGACTTACCTCAAATGAAGTGAGCACTACAAACACAAGCCTCTTTGATCTTTGCATTGTCCCAGTCTGCACGTTAATTGCTTGCAGACGCAGATGTTGTATTTTTTTGTTTTTGAGATTCTGCATGACTCGCGAAAACTTAACGGAAGACCTGGTGCGATTTTCACAGCCCACGACGTAAGTAGGCATGTTTGACGATACCGAATAATACGCAACTGAATCTGCTGTAATGACTTTTCTGACCCCGACATGCGCAGTGGGAACAGCCTGTGACGTGAACCGTGAAGGGGTCTATTGGCTTCATCAGAGAGATCGTAAAGGGCGATTTATAGTCGTGCGTAGGTTCTACGCCGTAAGCTATCCTATGCCTGTGCGTAGCTCTGCGTAGCCTGACGCGCACCTTTCAAAATTTTTAACAGCGCGTCAGTTCTACGCGGACCGCAAGTGCTGTGATTGGTCCACCAAAACCCCCCCTGTCAGGTAAAAAAAACGGCATCATAGGTATTTCCGTTTGCGACGGTGAAAACAAAGAATGGCCAAGTTGAGGAGTGATTTAACTCAAACTGCAACAAAAGTCGCTGTTTATTTACATCCATCATTGCTGGTCTTCTCAAATTATACACAACAAGTTGCTGTTTCTTCTTCGTTTGTGGCTTAACTTGCAAAGCTTCTTCTTCTTTGGGGTTCGCGCTGCTACTGTGGTTACACGCGTGGTTACTGCCTACCAGCGGCCAGCGCACGTGTTTGCACGTCGACACGGACGACGACGCAAAAGTATAAATGAAAACCGACGCTGAACCTACGCCGTCGCGGCTATGCCGTAGGACCTACGCACGACTATAACGAGCCCTTAAGGTTGGCCCTAAACAGCAACATGTTTCACATATGTTTACATTGCTGGGGTTGTTGCTAAGGATGCTGCGTAGTGATACACTGAATCACTTGGGAGCAGAACTGGAACTGCTCGTTTGAAAACAGAACATTTTGTTAACTTACTGAATAAACAAACAAATTGCACCGCTCTCCTCTATAAGCGTTAAACTATTTTCCTAAAATGCAGTATTACTGTCTATCCCTGTGCCGATCTGTGATGTATGACTGACCACTCAAGAGGTCTTCTGGCCTTCTGATTATAGTGTGTAAGCACTCTGCCGCGGTTCAGATGGATGTTTAGCCCAAGGCTCATACTCTGTAATCTAAGACAGACACAACACACTCTTTTAAATGCCTCAATCAGCCGCTCTCTCATCTGCCCGCGAGACCTGGCTATTTAATCCCTTTCTTTGGCCTTGATAAATGGCTCCTTGACCTCTGACCTTCACACATATAAATCTCGAAAGGGTGTTTTGGGTCTCTTAGGGTTTCTCACTTCAAGACCAATTCTCTCTGACTGTCTTCATGTGCAAGTGTTTATAGCGGGGCATCTCTATTTGATTCTTCGCGTTTGAATAATGTGTCCACGCCTCGGGGGGAACATCAGCGTGACGACCTCCGTCGCGGTAACAGTGACAGTTTCTCTTTCAGTTCTCAAAAGTGGTGATAAATGGAACACGGCCTTTTTGGTCACCATTGTGCTCGGAGAGTTTACAACACGCTCATCCATAATAGCACTTTGGATTGATGGCCTTCTGGCTTTACTATGGCAACCTTGTTACTTGCACCATGAGATTCATATGGTAAAAATAAATCGTTTATATTTTATTTTGTTCTTCATTGTATATATTGCCAAAGTTAAGATATACTCTAAAACAGTATATGGGTAAAATATCGACTGGGTAAAATATCGACAAACCCAACTGTTGGGTTAACTGTAGGTAAACCTATAATATGGACATTTTCTAGGTTAATTTAAAGAGCACCTATTGTCTCATTTTTAAATTTCCTTTGGTGAGTAACTGTGCTTTCACAACCCCAACGGCGAGAGCGTCAATAAAAGCTCTGGCTGCCCTACTAAAGACGCTATAGAAAAGGTATAGTGGACGCTCAAATGCATTCTCTGGAATCCTCTCAAGTGGAGGTTTCCGCCTTCCGATTGGTTGCCGCCGAACGTTTCTGCCTTCCGATTGGTTGCCGCCGAACTGCATCATAGCTCATTACCATAAAGTTGAGCTGATTTCAACTCTCCTTGACGCACACACCATACATGACGCGCCTCGGTGCTGCTCAATGGGGCACGCGGCCGGCTCTCATTGGAAATGAATGACTTCCGGCTACTTTGACGCTCTCGTCGGTGGCGGTGTAAAGGCACAGTTAGTGTGTATTAGTACATGTTAACAATATGCAAAAGGTACATACCCCAAAGTAAACGATGATGCAAGTTATCGTCTCCAACGTAAATCTCTTTTCTTGGACTACAACAAACATACGGTTTGTAGGCACTACTTGGGATTGGTGATGTAGACAAGACCGACATTATCATAATTCCTCCCGACTCACAGCCTGTAAGTTAACTCCTGATAGCATTGCATTGTGAGCGAATTTTTCAAACATGGTAAGGAGCGTCACATTTCCGACTGACTTCAGAGGTTTTCAGGCCAATCACAATGTACAGATTAGCTGGCCAATCAGAGTGAAATCTGGAGCTACAAAAATGTACGGTATGTGGAAAATAATAAAATACACAAAATAATGTCGTTTTTAGCAATGAAATAGGTGCTCTTTAAACTACAAGTTGGGTTTGTCAACTAAGCAGTCATTAACATCAAACCAGAAATGTGTTTCTTGTAAATCATATTACACTATATAGTGGTTACATTACTACACTTTACGCATTTCACAAATACAACTTACAGTGCATTTGAGGTTTCCATTTTATCAGTATTTTTGTTGCCTAGGCTTCAAACCCATGACCATGTTACCATACCATGCTCTACCCACTGAGCTACATGAACAGACCCTTTCCAAACTCCCCTAAACCCTGCCCAAAATACATTATGAGATACAGTACCCCTCAATGTATATTAATGATGTAAAGAACCAGAGTAAAATATTGGATTATAATTCTCATTTCTTTTCTTTACCCCACCTTACTAATCATAAAACCTAATTCCAGATATAGAGAAATTCTTGATCAAATGGAGAGTTAGACCAGTGGTTCTCAAACTGGGGGCCGGGGCCCCCAGGGGGGCCGCGAGATGGTGCCAGGGGGGCCCCAGTTTTATGACATTTTATAAAATACATTCATTTATCATGAATTCTGTGTAATTAAACCTAAAAAATAATAAGCCAACTAACCAACAGCGCTACTAGGTATAATTTTATATGTTTTGTTTAATTAAAATATTACATTTTAGAACTATTTTGTCATAAATTTTCTTTCGGGGGGCCACGAAAGAATGCACCGTACACAAGGGGGGCCGCATGCTAAAAAAGTTTGAGAACCACTGAGTTAGACTATCCGTCCTATACTGTATGTGTAAAATGCTTTCTGATGCTTATACAAAAACCACACAAAATTATATAGGGTAAAGAATATGCTCTATAAAATAGATGCCAAAAACTGGACCCTTCTCCATTTCCTGCCTGAGGCATCTTCATTGGTCAGCAACAAAGCAGTGTGGGTCAAATTCTTCACATATAGAGGTCAGAGTGATTTCTGAAGACACTGCAAACCCGGAGGCTGACTTCCTCCTTAAAGTGTCTATTCATAAAGAATCAGGAACTCAACATTCAGTGGTCCTGAACATTAGGCACAGCCACACCTAAACATTTATGTGTGGGAACTTCTTAGAAAAGCCATACCATCATCCATTTCCAAATGTCACTTAGTTTAATGTCTTGTATCTAATGTAATGACATTCATACATTTTGAAGTGTTGCTTATTTGTCCTGATCACTTTTTATGGCCATACACACTGAGACTGAACAATGAGCCACAGAATATAAATACTTATTTTTATATCTGCTTTTCACATTCTAGAGGTTTGCCATTTGATTACAAACAAAACTAAAATAACTTCCAATTCGTGTTCAGAGGACCAAGAAGCAGATGAGCAGATTTTGCATAAGGGCTTACGACAGTGAAGCAATAACTGTGAAGAAATATCCAGATTGCTCTAATACCACCAAATGTGACAAGACCCGTTTTTGACAGCTTCACTGCGATGGGGGCTTAGATTCAAACTGAAACGGTGGATTGATCTCACGGCCGTGCCGCGGCAATGACAACGCGACGGAAGGCCGTCAAACCGAGAGCAGAAAAGATGAAATGATGGCCCTATAGCTCAATATTTTCATAGGCAATTAGAGTCCACTGCTCTGAGGGCAGTTATCAATATTGAGGCATTACATCACAATCGCTCTGCTTCAGCTTCTGAGGGCTCTACTGCAGGGATTCACTGCAACGCTGGCATACATCAAGCTTTAAATCCCATTACACAGATATTGGCTACATTCAAATTGGCAACATGATGAATATCTGACATCTCGGTTTACTGCAGAGGCAAAGAAATGGGAATCATTTTCTCCTCAGAGTTCAATATTTGCCAACCTGAGAGGATGCCATTTTTTCTCCGAAAAGAAGAAAAGATCACTGGAATGCTAAAAGTGGGGCTGGGATGAAGAATATTTCTGAAATTTAGATATTAGCAGGAAACACATTTCATTCAATCCAAGTTTATTTCTGTAGCGCTTTTCAAACGTGTTTCAAGCAGAGCACAGGAAAATATTCACATTATATGAATAGGATTATTGGAAACTCTTTTCAATTTTTAATGGACAATGTAATTAAATCTTAACATATATACAAACTAAAGAGACCTTAAAGGAATAGTCTACTCATTTTCAATATTAAAATATGTTATTACCTTAAATAAGAATTGTTGATACATCCCTCTATCGTCTGTGCGCGCTGCGACGCTTCGATAGCATTTAGCTTAGCCCCATTCATTCAATGGTACCATTTAGAGATAAAGTTAGAAGTGACCAAACACATCAACGTTTTTCCTATTTAAGACGAGTAGTTATACGAGCAAGTTTGGTGGTACAAAATAAAACGTAGCGCTTTTCTAAGCGGATTTAAAAGAGGAACTATATTTTATGGCGTAATAGCACTTTTGGGAGTACTTCGACTCGCCTGAAAAGTCCGCTCCCCTTCTCCCTCTCATAATGGGAGAGGGAGGGTGTTACTGCGCCGAGTCGAAGTACTCCCAAAAGTGCTATTACGCCATAAAATGTAGCTCCTCTTTTAAATCCGCTTAGAAAAGCGCTACGTTTTATTTTGTACTACCAAACTTGCTCGTATAACTACTCGTCTTAAATAGGAAAAACGTTGATGTGTTTGGTCACTTCTAACTTTATCTCTAAATGGTACCATTGAATGAATGGGGCTAAGCTAAATGCTATCGAAGCGTCACAGCGCGCTCCAGCGCTTACATGCACGCACACAGATGATAGAGGGATGTATCAACAATTCTTAGTTAAGGTAATAACATATTTTAATATTGAAAATGAGTAGACTATTCCTTTAAGAGTATTTCATTATTTGGACAGAATGGAAAAATGAAGAGCTTAGATGCAAAAAAAACCTAAACGCAGCCTCCGTCAAAAATGAGATAATGATATTGGAGAATGCTCTTGGCATGTATATTATGTTTATCAAATACTTCGATTCAAATCCGCTTAATCCCGGCCTCAGGCCATTTAGAAATACCAGTCTGACGCCACAATGATTTTATAGCAAAGTGTGGAAGAAGTGCACAGAAGAAGAATTGGATGAATGATGGCATGTGTACATGTGTACAAGGTTTTTACTCAGTAAAATGAGGTTTATCTAAAAAATTGGGATATTTGAGCCTTTTACCTTTATTTAGAAAGTGTCTGGGAAATTTTTTACAATCATTAAAAAAGGTATAAAGGTGATAATATGGACCATTTTGGTACAGATATGTACCTTTGAGGTCCCAGTATGCATCTTTAAGTCCAAAAGTGTACCTTTTAAAAATGTACTGCCCCAGAGACAACTGTTGTATCTTCTTGTACTGTACCTTTAATTCTGAGAGTGTAGAAGTGGAGATTTTTGCATGTTTTGCAGCGAAAGACAGTCCAATATGTTAAAGTGGACATATCATAAAAATCTGACTTTTCCATGTTTAAGTGCTATAATTGGGTCCCCAGTGCCTCTATCGACCTAGAAAATTTGTAAAAGATCAACCCAGTAACTTTTTTTGTAAACCATACTCTGCAAGCATGTGAAAAATAAGGTCACTGAAAATTGCCTCCCCTTGTGATGTCAGAAGGGGATCATATTAGAATAATATTGCCACTTAAAGGGGACATTTCTTAAGATATTTTTAAGCTGTCAAATAAATCTTTGGTGTCCCCTGAGTAAGTAAGTGAAGTTTTAGCTCAAAATACCCCATAGATAATTTATTATAACGTGTTAAAATTGCCACTTTGTAGGTGTGGGCAAAAATATGGCGTTTTTGGGGTGTGTCCTTTTAAATGCAAATGAGTTGATTTCTGCACTAAATGGCAGTGTCATGGTTGGATAGTGCAGATTAAGGGGTGGTATTTCTCCTTCTGACGTCACAAGGGGAGCCAAATTTCAATTACCTATTTTTTCACAAGATTGCAGAGAATGGTTTACCAAAACTAAGTTACTGGGTTGTTATTTTTCACACTTTCTATGTTGATAGAAGCACTGGGGACCCAATTATAGCACTTAAACATGGAAAAAATCAGATTTTCATGATATGTCCCCTTTAATCTGCACTATCCAACCACTGAGTGCAGAGATTAAGAGAGAGAAAATAATTGACAGCACAATTGAGTTTTAATTTCAACAAACCACATCATGGTGATCAGTGTTTGCATCAGCTCATTTGCATTTTAAGGGACACACCCACGCCTACAAAGTGGCTATTTTAACACGCTATAATAAATTCTCTATGGTATTTTAAACACTTCACATTAGTACTCTGGGAAAACCAAATATTTATTTTACATCTTAAAAAGTTTTGTGAAATGTCCCCTTTAAATACCAATGAAATGACTGTAAAAATAATGAATGTCAATTATTAACTAAAATAAATGTTTCTTTGCCATTAAAGTGGAATTACTGAACCTAAATATAAGAGCTTGATAAAAATGCTCATTTATAATAAAACGTGTCAGATGCACAAGGTTTCTTGGTCATATTTAGCATTAAAGACAGAGATTCTGTTTAACTCTTTACCAGGAGAAACACACGTGTTTTCCTGAATGATTTATTTTTGTTTCTTCTGGGGAAAAGCTGAGCTCTGTTGGACTTCAGCTGGATAAACACAAACCATAGCGAGAGGCGCTCAATGGTCACATCATTTAATCACTATGGGGTTCACTAGAAATGGGCAACCCTCTGCGACAGAGCCGGAGGGGGATGATATGATGAAATGATTCTGAACAAAATTTTCCTCATGAAAGTGGTCTATTGCAAATAAATCTTGGTTTACAGCATCTTTGATTTAGATGACCAAAGAAAGAAACGATAAATTAATTCCCATCACTTTGCTGCAAATGTAACTATGCACTTGCACAGCCACTGAAAAGCATAAAACTATCAAGTTTGAAAGGGTCCCAGGCCCCAAGAATTTTACAAACACTACTGTACTGTAAGTGTACTGAACAGATGAGTCTGGTTGTTTGTGTATGTCTAAACCACTTTCCTATTATGATTTATAACTCTTCACTCCCTGTTCTCTCTTGTTGAGTCTCTGTGTCTACTTCTGCTGGTCAACCGCCACGGTGAAGGCAGCTGCCATGGCCAAATCTTAAAGCCATAAATCTGGACACTTCCTTTCACTGTCTCCCACTTCAAGGGGAAGCCTGAACTGTTGCAAACACTATTAACCTTCTTCCTCTTCACCCACAAGCCAGTGCACTTCCCCCTCCTGAAAACACCCATGCTGAAACGTTGAGAAAAAACAATAAAACAGTGAAGACTGAAGAGAGAATACTTTTTTAGAAACCCTCCCACAATTTCTTCTCATCAAAATTCTGATCCAAATGCAGTAGGGTGCCAGATAATTTCAGCTCTTATAATCCATTACTAAATACCACAAATGACAGATCGAAGTTACTTAATTCTTTAAGAATTTCAATGTTAGTATACTTTCTTGTATCTACGCTTAATAGGCAAACAACTTTTAGCAAGTGTTCCTATAGAATAGTGTTCATATAGCTCAATTGTTTTGGGCATTGTATTAGCAGCACAGAGGTTGTGCGTTCAATCCCAGGAAACACTTAAACCCCATTCACACAGAAAATACCCGTAAAATTACCAGACAAGCTTCTGTGTGAACGCAAACACGTCCTGTAAATCTTCTGGGATCGTTGCAGGAAAGAGAACCTAGTAAGATATCTGGAAAGCCCTCTGTGTGAACAAGAAGCCGAAACGGGTGTTTTAAATGCATA
Organism: Misgurnus anguillicaudatus; assembly: GCF_027580225.2. Taxonomy (NCBI): domain Eukaryota; kingdom Metazoa; phylum Chordata; class Actinopteri; order Cypriniformes; family Cobitidae; genus Misgurnus; species Misgurnus anguillicaudatus. The sequence goes on from NC_073345.2 coordinate 23,780,945, forward strand.
TTAACAATCACGATGCGAAATGTCTGAAAACTGGATCAGAGCAGAGATCAGGGAGCTCGTCAAATATCCACTCTGAAGCTGAGATCATTCACCAGCATAGAACGGCGCGCCACGCGCTCCTTTATAGTCTTATCAAAAACAAAAATGCACGCGAGTGGTTTCTGGAGAGAGAAATAATAAATAATATGCAAACTTCAGACGCTGTGTAGACTACCCAGTCTCACAAGACTTCGTGATATAGTCACGTAATTTTTTTTATTCTTTTTTCGTGATATTATCATGAATTTCCGTGTTTTTTCGTGATTGTATAACGAATTCCTGTTTTCGTGTGATTATCACGTATTGGTTACTCAACTGCTTTTTCCTATTTTTAAACCATTGTCACTTCGGTTTAGGGTTAGATTTGGTGCTTGCATTAGAATGTCACTTTATGAATTGGTTTATACTATTTTTTCAGATTTATTTTTTTAAATGTCGCCTGGCGTTACGGCGCATTCACACGGGGTGTAAGCGTTAACGCTTAACGGAAGGCTTGTCTGAAGCGTGGCCAACAGCCAATCACAGTGGCCGCTACACATACTCCGTTCTTCCATAAACGTAATTGGCTGGCTCTACCTAGGTTATTTGCATAAGGCGATCTGATTGGCTGACGCACGCGTCGCCGCTTGAAAAGTTGAGAAATGTTTAACTTCTGCCGCGAGCAACGGCACTGACGCGGCGCCCACGGATCCAAAATTCAGTTCGGCAACGCATGACGTCACCCATTAAAAGTGAATGGGAAGCATTAACGCTGACGCCCCGTGTGAATGCGCCGTTAGGGTTAGAGTTGGGTTTGGGTAGGAATGTCATTTTATGTAAATCTAACCCTAAAACGAAGCGACAATGGTAAGAAAATAGGAAAAAACAGTTGAGTGTGATAATCACACGAAAACAGGAATTCGTTATACAATCACGAAAAAACGTGGAAATTCGTGATAATATTACGAAAAAAGAATAAAAAAATAACGTGACTATATAACGAAATTTCGTGAGACTGGGCTGGCGTAGAAGATAGTGCAGAACTTTAAACAGGTCACGTGTCTTTCCGGGACCTTGTTGATTCCGGAAAATCATTGGCAGTGTGAATGAACAAAAAAATCAAACGATCCCGGAAAAATCATTTTTATTCATTATTTTCAGGAATGTCTGTATGAAAAGGGCTTTACATTGATAAGTAAACTCCACCAATTTGAGGCGGGACCATCTGTTTGTTTGACCAAAAAAGTGATCTGGAAATAACTTATTTGTTTTACATAATTATTTATGCAAATATGAAAAGGTGCACCAACCGCAGACTGTTTTTAAGTACAAAGAATACTGATTTCAATTTTTTACACAAGTTAACATATTGTACATCGAGGCTGAACATTACGTACTGAATTATAAAACAAGGTTCTAATGTCTTTAAATCTGCCTTTCATTTTTTTACTATATTCTGAAAAGCACATCTCTATAGACTTCTAAAGGCCATATCAAAATGGATGACATTAAACAATGTCCACAAGGCATTGGCCATGAAAATTAGCGTTTCTTCTAAAATGAACGTGTCTTTCTTTACAATGGCAGAGGAAAACTTTTCAAAGACTCTCCATGCACTGAAGACTCCTGGCTGAGTGAAATAACTGTCCCAGAATGCCAATTTGCAGCGTGAGGAGCATATTCGGGGGGTGGGGGGTGTCTGAGAGTATCAGAATAAAGATGTTGTCATTGAAACGCCCAAATGCATCTGTGAAATCTGAGATGAAAGGAAAGCGGGGCTGTCAATCCCTCCATAAACTTGGGCAAGCCCAACCCTCAACCTCTAGCTTTAAGAACAGATCTCATTTGGGCCATTTAGGAATTTATGCACCAGCCAAGGTTTTCTTGGGTAACATCAACATCTTGGCAGCGAATGACCCAACAGATCCGATACAAATCGGATCAAAGTGAAAAGAGCAAATAGCCATTGCATAAAATTGTGATGCTTTATGATGCTGCAAATATCCTCATTGGTAAATCTATTATGGGGGAGGCATATCACTTTAAAATATGTCCATCTTAGATCATAAACTGAGGTTGCCAGTTTATACATTCGATGAATTAAACAGCACAGAGGATTTTCTCTAAAGGCACACTGTGACAGATGGCTTTATAGCTTTTCTACTCAGTGGTTTTGGATCCAAAAGCAAGTACATTACAGCAAATCTGCGTTTTGGAGCACACATAGGGAGTGACATAGTATTATTGAATCTGGGCAGCATGGTCTGTACTGTGATGGGCAATATGGGTAGTTAATGTTACTTAATGTGTATGCAGAGCAAAATAAAGAGAGATTTGTATTAAAATAAGCTTATCATTTTGTGTGTTATTGAGAAATGTGTTTATGAAGCACAGCAATCTATACATGGTTATAGCAAGTTTTCCTTAAAGCATCAACTCATGCCTTATTTTAGGCCAGAAATGACTTGATTTGTCCAGGTAACGTTCAGTCTCCATCACCTTCCCACCTAAAACAACTACGTCATGTTTTTCCCACATTTCCTGGAAAAACAGTCCCGACTTCATCTTTGCCGTCACTGCACCCAATGTTTCCCTCAAGCAAAACTGCATTCGGAGGCGTCTGTGGTCATTACGACTTTAAATGAAAACATAACTAGCGACAGCACCTGTGAATGCGGCTTAATAACCCTAACTGAGCCCGGTGGGACTGCGACCCAGAAACGAAAAGACAAACAAGCTCAAAAATATAAATGACAAGCAGTGAAAGAGACAAAATAAAGCTCCTCATTCAAATCGTATTGAACATGGAGCTTACATCCCGCCACGCTTGTTTAGCAGAAAGGAGCTGAGCTTCTAAAGCGAGTGACAGCGAGATGACTTAATATGACTGATTCCCTCTGTTGTGTTAATGTGATTCAGCTCCGGTTTGCCTGCGATCATAAAAGGATGAGCTGAAACATAAAGGGGGCGTTGAGTTCACTTTCAGCTGATCTCAACCATTTTGGCTGTTGATCAAACAGTCAAAAGTGCAGTTGTGCAATGAGGAGCTGAGGTGAGTGATTCAACATTGAGTGCTTGACAAAAGTTGAATTAATGCATGTTTATGATTCTTTTGCCAAAAGGGGTGTTGTTTTAAAAGCAGTGGCTCAGAGAAGCCATGCTAACAGATGCAGCTTGTCATCTGCATGTTAAAGCAGGTCTGTTAGAAGAGTTTGGCTGATGGTTCGATTGTTAAGAATGATGAGTCCACCTGCTCCCATAGATTCCTGCATCTGTTCAACATTAGCATCTCCTTGGTCTCCAACAGCCTTCTGGAGGACCTTCTTGAGATGTACAGTACACAAGGATCAGCTGAAATATGCATAAACATAAACAAAGGATATCCCTTAAATTCCCAGTTTCTTCCTTACACTCTAAATAATGCTGGGTTATTTGGTCAAAAAGTGATGAACCCAGCACGCTGGGTTGTAATTTACCCATGCTAAATTGTTTTAAGCTAGCCTGGGTTTCCCCATGCTGCCTTGCGTGCAAATTTATTCATGCTGCAAGTCTAGCATGGAAACCATGGACTCATTTTTCCCCTGAAATAGGGAACAATCAGAGAACGGGGAGGGGGCAGCAAGACGATGATGATGTCTATGCGACACACCGAAGCAGTTTTGTTTAGATGATACACAGATGATAGAGGGATGTATCAACAGTTCTTAGTTAAGGTAATAACATATTTTAATATTGAAAATGAGTAGACTATTCCTTTAAGACCAACTAAACAATTGAATTACACTTCAATTATCTTTTTTCTGAAGCTGTTATCTGTCATTTACTGTAGTTTTTATCACGCTGATGTAAATTCAAGTGTTTGTTTTTTAAATTAAGTTTGTTTTTAGTTAGTTATTTAATGCTATAAAAACGGTGTCACGTCATGATTGACAGCTGTGATATGCGCATTCTGCGAGAGCGAGGACGGGGCCTTGCTTTCGCGGCTGTACTTCCTGCTCACTACTGCGCAGGACTGGTCCCGAAATCGCAAACTCATGACCCAAGATGTCAGCGCCATATCGGGACACTGACTGCTTCACTTTTTACCAATTCAAGAGAGCGAACGGGCGTCGTCCATCTTTTTTTTTACAGTCTATGATTAGCTCAGATAATTATCAAACATCTGCTTCAGAGAACAGTTTTCATGCGTTTACATGCAAATCAATAAACCAGCTATAGTACAAAATAATAGTTCAAAAAGCAGACGCCATATCTGTCTTAAACTATCTCTCTTCGTGTCTGCAGAACCTGTAAATATAACATCAGCTTTTATTTTCAAAGTTTTTCTGCCACTTACTTTAGTTGAGCATAGACTTTTACATGTTACTTTGCGCTTACCTCTGCATGTGACGTTTATCTTTCACACACGGAGACATGCGCACATGAACAAAACTGTGAGAAAGCCGGTTAAGGTGTTTACATGCCACGCGAAACCGGGGTAATGAGGAAAAAACTACCTGTGCTGATCAGTTTTTGCTTACGCCGTTTATGGGCTTTCTCCAATAAAAAAACTGTTTTACGCATTTACATGACCCCCCATGTTATCAGTTTATTAAGCATAATCGGCTTAAGACTGTGCATGTAAATGCACTCATTAACATCATTAACCTGCATGAGACTGTTTATTGAATACAAAGAAAGATATTTTTATAAATGATGGTAAGCAGACAGTTGACGGTACCTAATGACTTCCATAGTACGAAAAACAAATCCTATGGATTCAATGGCTAACATCAACTGTGCATCATTTTCAAAATATCTTCTTTTGTGTTCAACAGAATAAAGAAACTCATACAGGTTTAGACCAACATACGGGGGAGTAAATGATAACAACATTTTCATTTTTGGGTGAACTTTACTAATAAGACCAATTTGCATAGAAGGAAGTCAAGTTGGCACTGAACAAAATGGCAATGATATTGGCTGCGTCCAAACCCAAGGTAGTTGGTAGTTATTGCCTCATGAGGCAATAACTTCAGTGGCATGAAGGCAGCTCTGGAAAACGCATTCGGACAGCCTTCATATAGCCTGGCTAACACCTGACCAGTCTAATAGAGAATGAGAGAGGGACTGGGATCCACATGTTAATTTTCTCTTATTTGAGGCACGGTTTACAAATGCCCAGAGTCTTTTATTAGGCGCTACGAAATGTCTATCAAATGCGTCTGTACGTAGCTCATGGCCAATCAGTGTGTTGCATAGACGTCGTCATCGTCTTGCTGCCCCCTCCCCATTCTGTGATTTGTTTCCTATTTCAGGGGCAAAATAGGTCCATAGTTTCTATGCTAGACTTGCAGAGTGAATAAATTTGTGCGCAAGGCAGCATGGGGAAACCCAGGCTAGCCTTCATAGGCAACGTAATGGAATTCTGCTTGATATATAAACAGGGAGCACCTTTGTGATAACTAATCCCATATTTAAAAACTGCAACATCTAATTTCTTGCTAGAAATTCAAAAAAATGTGTAAAAAGTGAAACTATAACACTATTAACACCAAATTTGTCATCCAGACACTTTTTCGGTTGCCATTTTGTTTTTCAAACTCGACCAGGCTCAAACAATTACATTCCCTGTGCGCGCACACACACATATATAGAATTGTGGGACAAAGCAATAGAGGTATCTTCATGCCCTGGAATGCTGTCTCCGAAGGCAGGATTTTAGAGATTTCGGACGCAGCCTTCATCAACAAAACGCAAGTATAATACTAATGTACTGCTGAACTTTACCACATTTAGTGCCGTGTTAAACTTGTTTTATAGATTCTGCATACTTTAACTGCTTAGTGAAATCCTTCCAAACACAACAAAATTTTAAAACGCAGGGCGAAACAATGTTTAACAGACGTCAAAACACAAATCACTGGCAAATTTAAAATGTGTGACAATTGAATTGAAGCCAAATGTCTGCAACATTAAAAATAATGCATGCTCAGATCATTTATAAAAAAAATGCTTGGTGCAGTGTGACTCACTTTACCTTCAGAGACTGGGATAGAGACACTCTCAGCCTTCATGGTTTCGGCGCGTACAGCTGCACTTATGGACAGCGAATGTCTTTTATGTAACCAAGGGCGTATAAGAAATTCTAAAGACTTCAAAAAAGCTGCCAATGATTCTTTTTCCATCACTGCCTGTCTAAGTTCCTTTAACCCCTCCCTTCTAACATATTGTGAATTGGTAGTACTGTTGGCTATCTGATCATCCTTTGGAGGGGCCCCTGTGCCTTATTTCCCCCTCTCTATGTTTATCTGGGGTATACTGTCATTTTATCAGCCTTGTGAAGGAGTCATTGGCAGGCTAACTTCTTAACACTGTGGGTCAGGGGCAGGTCAGCCCTAAGAAACCCCCGGCATCATCATCTGGACGCTAAAGAACCTCCACACACACAAGCTCTTCTGCTCTGTACCCCCTCCCTGCCCAAACCCTGCCCTCTTTGACCCCTCAGCACTGGGGGTAGGATCCGGGGGTCAACCCTCTATTGGGGAGGACACTTGGCTTGCTGCAGGGGGTCAGCTATCCTTTACAAGGAGCCTTGTCATATTCCTGGTGACTAATAGGCAGACGTCACCGACAAGAACTGATGAGCATCCCTGAGGCTGGACTCCACAGAGCACAGCAGCCAATCTAATAAGACCTCTGACTCGCTCAGCGCAGCTTCTCCTCCGTAATGTCATTTTGGGAGTGTGTGCCACTTCTGTCAAGGCTGCAGGTGATTCAATCGCTCTTCCCTTTTGTCGCATAACTCAAGATGGAAGAAAAATCACCCGGGCATTTACATAAACATTCGCTGATAAAAAGGGGCAGGTTGTGTAAGCGCACTTGCTCTCTCGCTGTCTTTGTCTTTTTACATACCTCAGCTCCCACCATGCCCAGCGAAGACTCCCATTACTCAACGTGCTGGATGTATGAACAAAAAAGACACATGGTGAATAGGCAAAACTCCCCTGGTTGAAACATTAACAAGATCGGCGGCCCTGCTGAGGGGGATTTTGTTCTCTCAAAGACACCGTGATCGGGATCGATCTAGCCTTCAATTAATCTTTAAGACAAGCTTACAGGGATTTCAATAAATTCTGAGTGCTGACACCAAAGCAATTCCCACACTATGTGTCTAAGGAGGCTGCAGGACCGCTTTCCACTTATACAAAGAATATGTATATAGACTAATCAGGCAGCAGATGACCTGTGGATCTGGGCATCTATTTAGAAAGCTGTAAACGCTAGGAGAAACAATGAAGCAGACCGCGGGAGATAAAGAAAGGAAAACTCATTTGCTTAGAGGTTGCTCTTTTATAGCTCATGACACTTTTAGGTCTCATTTGTTTCATTTCTGTCAAATTTGTCTCTGATGCTTCTCAGATGTTTCTTAAAAATTAGATACTTTGATAATTTGAAGAAATATATGAACAAGCTAAACATCTATTTGTAACTTGTTAAAACTTTAAATATTAAAAAGATATTAAAGCTAAAAATGCGTGTAACGTGTCAGAAAGAAATGGTCAAAAATAGTTCTCACTTTAAAGCGACTTATTTGATTAACCACCAATGGCGGAGCAGGGTGGTCTCATTCATTAAAATGGAAGTTTGGCAATATCCAGCGACAGCGACCATTGGCTACAGAAAGTGGGTGTGTTAAGCTTTATGCAAATGATGTACGAATTTCGGGAGCGTCAACCAATGAGAGTGGGGCAACCAGAATCAGCAACACCTCCTAACGACCTCATTGAAAGAGACTAGCGACACACAGCGACGAACTTGCTAGCGGTGTGCGTGCACAGTAAGAAAGTAATAAGTACCATTTAGGTACAGATGTGTGTCTCTGAGGCATGTGAATCTTAAATATTAGTACCTTTGAGGTACTAGTATGCACTCTTTTGTACCAATATGTACCTCTGGGGTAATAATATGAACTCTTTAGGTGCAAAGATATACTGCCGCCCCAGTAACAACTTGGGATTATTTCTTTTTGACACACCCATTTTTAGCTTTAACCCTTTAACTGTCCCCTTTTTTGGGGGGTAAAAAGTGATGTACACATACAAATTAATATCACTCTAGCATTTTTTCGTCTAGAAGCCTAGAAGTCTTGTTTTAAAAAAGACATTTTAAAGTTTTTACTGAAGTGTCTGGGGGTGAAAATATTTAAAACATTGTTAAATTTATTGTAATAAATATAATTGACGCTTAGCTTGGACCATTTTTTTCGGACAGTGTTGTTATTCCAAATAATTATGATTAATTCTATAAATTACATTTATAACTGTCAAAAGCAAAAAGGTTTATAGTTTATTGAATGAGTGAAGGTGTTTTTAAACCAATGAATCTCCGTGTTCAGATGACCATTCCATTATAAAAAGTCTAAGAAGTGTCAAGAAATAAGTTTTAACTTAGAAAGATAGAAAATAATACATACAAATAACACTTGAATTTATTTTATAAAAATATGAATATTAAATTATGAAATGACAATAAAAATCACCATGATGTAATTATTCTAAATTTTCTGCTGATATGAGTTTAACTTCATGCTCTGGGAATCTGTTAAGATGCTTCAAATCATTAAGGGGGCGTGCACACCAAAGTTTTTACGCCAGCTTATGTTTTCAATTGTTTCCAATGGAAGCGCTGTGTTTTTCAAAAAAGCCAGCAGCTGGCGTTTGTTTTTGCACTCAGTGCTGAGCGTCATGAGTTGAAAAATATTTAACTTTGAGTGAAAAGCTTAGCTCGTCAATGTCAGTTCATACACGGCCGTCCAATCACAGTGGAGGAGGAGCGGGACAAATATCACAACAACCAACCAGCGCATCGTACAACGACTGATAAACAAAGCAGAAGTATCACAGCAACCAAAGCTCTCAGCTGAAGAAAGCTGGCAGTCGGCTGAAAAAAGCTGGCAGTCGGCGTCTGTCTGGCGTTTAGAGCTTTGGTGTGCACACCCCCTAACACAGTTTTAAACTTTGCAATATTATATCTCCAACTATTATCTTATAGAGGAAAACGAATATAACTCTACCACTTTTTGTTGAAAGTATTAAGTTTCGTGTCTAACAAAGAGTCTTTGTTCATGCATCCTTAAAGAAAATAAATAAAATGAGACGGAATCATGATACATATGGTGGCCAGAAACAACAATGTGCATAGTGGGATTTTAAGGAGAAAAGTTACCACAGCCTGTGGAATTTCTAACCAGCGTACCCATCGCTTTGTTCTGGACTCCATTGAACGTCGGGCTGTTTGAAGGGTAAACCATACAGTATAGGGCTATAGATTTCAATTCATTCTCACTGTCAGTGTTTTTTATTTATTTTCAGTCTGTTTTTTCTGGTCATCCATGTGATTTTCTAAAGAAGATAACCCTTTTTTTTCTTTAAACCTATACAGGATGCCTTTGGGGATCAGTTATCACAGTGCAAAATTACACGTACACACAGAATGATCCATCCTGGGGTTACAAAGTCCACAAAACGTCTGGATCATATGAATGAGTTCTGCATATACAGCGGCTCATCACAGTGGGTGAAGTGAATTGGGCAGACTCATAAAAATGCCTAGGGCCACGTCACTTAAGTGTGAGAAAATTTACACTAAAAAGACCAGACACAATAGTCTGGCAAAGAATAGCCAAAGCATATTACTAAACAACTTCAATGACATGCGAAAAAAGGATTATTTACTCGCTCTAAAACTGTCGTTTTATAATTTTTGTACACCCCATAAAATTTCACGTCTTCTCTGTAGCTGCAGAAAAGATCTCAAAGTCTCAAACGGTGTTCAAATAAAATGTGCAAAAAATAAGGGCGATTTCAATAAATTTTTCATTAAATTATCTCAGCTACTATGTCTCATTTTGACTAAATATGATCAAAAAAGATAACCAAGAACTCTTTTAAGTCCCTTGAGCTATAAAACAGAAACCTCTAGGCAATACACTATTTTCTAGTCCATTTCTGAATATAGACAGGGATTACATCAAACCCCCACAGCCAATCACAGTAAATCACTGCAAGGATTTGTTAAGCTATAACCAGTTAACTGACACTCTGTTGATTTTTTTCTAACCGTGCATTTACAGTAAGTGTGTCATGAATTGCATCACAGTAGTTCCTTTTCAGACCTGGCAATATTAGAAGCAATAGATCATTGACAGTTTCCTTCTTCCATCTATACCGCAGCCTGAGAAAGGGAAGGAGTCAATGTCGTCAGTTTTAGTACCGCAGAGTGCTCCTTAATGACCATGTCAATTTACCATCCTCCACTGTGAATTACACAAGCACAACTTGTTGTGGAAGAGGAGGTGTTGGGCGGCCATAATTCACCAGACTCCGGCCTCTCCAACCTTGCTCAGCAGGCAGAGCGACAGCCACTGGGTTTGTCAGCGGTGCTGTGCATAATTACCGCCAAGATTAATGGTTTACTCCTGTCTACGCCGTAATGCCCCGATCAATTTTTCACTGTGATGCGATGGCACCCTGTCATCACCGATATGCCTGAGGACAGGGGCCGTAAATCTCCCGCTCAAAGTCACCCTCTGATTTTGCAAAATGTGAGACTGACGCTTGATACAGTCAAAGAGGAGGGCACTCGGAGAATGCCGCTGGGCACCTATCCCGAGGAAGACCTACAATTATGAAGAACCTGTTTCCTTTAGCATTCAGGGATTTAAGACGTCTGCAGATTGGTGAGCTTGTCAAATAATATTAATGGCACAGCGCAAGAGACAGCTGTTTAGGTGACCCTCCTCTTCCTGTAATCTTTTCTCTTTTTAGTACATGTTAAAATGTTATAAAATAATTATAATAAAACTCTTTTTAACTACAATTTTAAATACTGATTTACAGTATATTAAAATGGATTTAATTAGAACAGTAAAAAGAGACCAAGATTTTAACCAGAGCCAGACCATAATGGAAAAATCAAAAAATGTTGGGTTGTTTCAACCCATGGTTGGTCAAACATGGACATTTTCTAACGATTGGGTTTGTTTTATATTTTACCCAATCATAGGTTAAAACAACCACAATTTTATTTACATAATTGTTGGAAAAGCGGTATCAATTTTACTTTTTTTTTTTAGGGCCTGTCCACACAGAGACGCTTTTAGGTCCTGTCCCAAATGGCACACTCCGGACTTGTGGTCCTCCTCAGAGTCTACACTTTGATGACATCACGTAGTCCAGACTTTAGGGACCCTTAATGCGAGTCCACGTGGGTGCAATGGGGTCGTATTTTGGGACAGACTCGAGCGTCACACCGGAAATAGGCAGAGAAGTTGCCCGTCAGTGTGAGCTCCTCCCTACCATCGTCTGATTGGTCTGATTGCTCTTTCGCAAGGACTTCTGGGTTGGTAAAGTGCGCGAAGCCTGCTGCAGTGCGGGCTTCGCTGAAGACCACATCAAGGGGGCAAAGGAGGCGCTGATGAGCACACTTCAAAGCGTAAAAATGACAGATGGGACACCCTACGGACTCGTGGACTAAGCAAGCACGCGCAATTTAAGGCCACGAGACCGAAAGTCCACATGAAGTGCGCCATGTGGGACAGGGCCTTAGTTGTACATAGTGGCAAGAAAAAGTATGTGAACCTTTTGGGTTTTCTGAATAAATTTGTCATAAAATGTGATCTGATCTTCATCTAATTCAAGGGTATTGCCAAACATAATGGATCTTAAAATAATAAAACAGAAAATTTTTGATCTTTTATGTCTTTATTGAGAACAACCAAAAAACATCATAGTGCTTGTGGAAAAAGTATGTGAACTCTTGAGTTAATAACCTCAAATAAGCTAACTGGAGTCAGGTTTTAGCGTACCTGGAGTCTGGTTAAGATAATACGTTTGGAGATGTGGACTACAGCTACTTTGACTGATAAAACCCCCTCAAACTTTTGGACAAGAACAACACACTTATGTGAGCCATGTCTCGCCAAAAAGAGCTTTCAGAGGAGCTACGATCAAAAATTGTTGCTTTACATAAAGCTGGAAAGGGTTACAAAGTTATTTCAAAGACTTTAGAAATTCACCAGTCTACAATCAGGCAAAGAATCTACAAATGGAGATGCTTTGAGACTGTTGCTACTCTACCAAGAAGTGAGCGCCCAGTCAAAATGAAACCAAGAGAACAACGAAGACTCATCAATGAGGTAAAGAAACAACTCCGAATGGCAGCCAAAGATTTGAGGCATCATTGGAATTTGCTAACATCTTTGTTGAGATGAGTCTACAATACGTAAAACACTGAACAAGCAGGGTATCCACGGCAGGACACCATAAAGGAAGCCACTGCTTACGAAAAAGAACATTGCTGCACGCCTGACGTTTGCAAAAGAGCACACGGCATTCCACAGCGCTGTTGGCAAAATGTTTTGTGAACTGATAAGTAAGTAAGATTGAACTATTTGAAAAGAAAACCCCACTGTGCTAAATCTGATGTAAAGGACATGGCATATCATCATGAAAACGTCATCCCAACTGTTAAGTATGGTGGAGGAAACATCATGATTTGGGCCTGCTTAGCTGCATCAGGGCCTGGCCAGCTTGCAATCATTGAGGAGTAGATGAATTCCCAAGTATATAAGACAATTCTTCAAGATAATGGGAGAATGTCTGTACGTCAGCTGAAACTGTGTTGAAGGTGGGTGATGCAACAGGACAACGAACCAAAACACAGGAGCAAGTCCACAACAGAATGGCTTCAGAAACACAAAATCCGCCTTTTGGAGTGGCCAAGTCAAAGCTCAGACCTCAACCCAATAGAGATGATATGGATTGACTTGAAGAGGGCCATACACGTGAGAAGTCCAAAGAATATGACAGAGCTAAAGCAGTTCTGCAAGGAAGAATGAGCTGAAATTCCTCCTCAATGATGTGCAAGTCTTATCCACAACTAAGCGCATAGTTGAGGTTATTGCTGCCAAGGGGTTCAACCAGGTATTAATTCTAAGGGTTCACTTACTTTTCCACTGCCATTTTGAATGTTGAATGAGTGTGTTCAATAAAGACATGAAAGTTTTCATCCACTATTTCTCTCTAGATAAACCATGCACCTGCATTTATTTTCTGATCTGATCTTGAACTTGCGCATGACGCACTCTGTTCTAAGAAGCTGGCGATCAATCTTTATTTCAGCACGGATATTGACGAGCTCCCTGATATGTGCATTATTCCGGTTTTGCGCACATTTCTTATTGTGAATGTAAATCTGTATTTAAACCTCCGTTTCAAGAGCTAAAAGGTAACTTGTTGCGATGACACACGTGTCACTATGACCCGCACCCTTAAGACATTATTTCTGCCATTTGTTCACACCGTACAAATTTCTTGGGACGACTCCATGTTTACTGAGGGAATAAAAAGATAGTATAAAAAAGATTGGATGGGGAAGCATTGGCTCGTGTGAATGTACCCTTAGAGTGTAAAGCTCCATTCAATGTGGAGTTGAGAACATCATGCAACCCAATGGATAACTTCACCCGACACTTCTCCTCCACACCTGTTTTTTATTTAGTTTTTTCTCCAGGATCACTCCACACCTCTGAGCTGATTTTTAGCCTCTCCTCGCCCCTTTGATAACTGTTGGCAAGATTCTCTCTCGAGCGTCTCAGGAATGGCTAGCAGGAATAGTGAGTGATAATACTAACGTGTAGGACTTTGACACGACCCATGACGATGACAAGAGACGTTTGGCAAAAGAAGAGGGTGTGTTGCCTCTGTTGTTGTTATTGTGCTGTGCATACTCTTTCCTTTGGCTGTTTTGTAGATCCAATCTCAGAAAAGTCCCCCCATTCCTTCTTCTTCTCTCCCACCTCATACCCCTCCTGCTTTAGCGCTTCTTTAAAAAAAATTCACATTTGTGCAGTCCCACGGGACCGGGATAAAACCCTAGTCAGGCCCTCAGCGATGAAAGCAAGCGTAACACTTCTAGTTTTTCTCAGCTTCAGGATAGAAGGCTTGCTCTTCTATCCCCCAACCCAATTCTTGCCTAACAGGGGGTACTGAGTGTGAAGACCTGGCAATGCAAATGTATGTGTATGTATGTGTGTTCATGCCTCTATACATTCCTGCTGCTTTTAATGCTCAGAAATGGAAAAAATAGCTGTGTTTGCATATTGAGGCGAGGGTGGGCATACGACACACTTATTTACTACTGCCCCATCATTATTTGTATATTCACACGTAAGCAAATGTTTGTGAATATTAATTGTAAAATGCAGTTAAAATATTAAATCGACGGCTGGGCTGAATTACTTGGGTGGTGGGCATGGTGTAGCGTGTCTGGTTTACAACCGAAACGGGGGTTGATCCGTGTCCCACTGGCTGCTGTGGAACGGATGAAAACTGTTTGTTTAACCTTATCTGTGCTTGTAATTTCAGGACAGCCTTCTCTATGGATTTCCAGGCGGAAACCACTTTTATTGGCTTCGTGTGGGGAGCCACCTTAATAAAATAACATCTATTATATCTTACTGTAAGAGCTAATCTCTAAACATGAAACAAAGAGTGCCAATTGTTTGAGGGTTAGAGCTAGTTTACCTCAAGATGTAGGGCTTGAAACAGTAGCAAAAGTGTCAAAGTTTTGGCTGTGGCTCATGTTTTAAACTTGTTTTGCAGAGCAGTATAAGGACTTTGTTATCTATCTGTGAGGAGAGACAGACAAATGGATGAACGGACGGATAGACAGACATTGTAGATTGATAGTAAAATAGACAGACAAATAGACAGGTAGACAGATTGCAGGTAGACAGAAAGACAGATAGATAGATATAATATATTGATAGTCAGACAGACAGATACTGTAGATTGAAAGACAGACAGACAGACAGACAGACAGACAGACAGACAGATACTGTAGATTGAAGTTAGATAGATAGAAAGACAGATAGACAGACAGACAGATACTGTAGATTGATAGTTATATAGACAAACAGAAAGACAGACAGACAGATACTGTAGATTTAAAGTCAGATAGATAGACAGACAGGCAGACAGATACTGTAGATTGAAAGTCAGATAGATAGATAGACAGACAGACAGACAGACAGACAGACAGACAGACAGACAGACAGATACTGTAGATTGATAGTTATATAGACAAACAGAAAGACAGACAGACAGATACTGTAGATTAAAAGTCAGATAGATAGATAGATAGACAGACAGACAGACAGATGGACAGACAGACAGACATATACTGTAGATTGATAGTTATATAGACAAACAGACAGACAGACAGAAAGACAGACAGGCAGATACTGTAGATTGATAGTCATACAGACAGGCAGACAGATACTATAGATTAAAAATTAGATAGATAGATAGACCGACAGACAGACAGACAGACAGACAGACAGACAGACGGATAGATACTGTAGATTGATAGTCAAACAGACAGACAGACAGACAGACAGACAGATACTGTAGATTGATAGTTATATAGACAAACAGAAAGACAGACAGACAGACAGACAGACAGACAGACAGACAGACAGACGGATAGATACTGTAGATTGATAGTCAAACAGACAGACAGACAGACAGACAGACAGACAGACAGACGGATAGATACTGTAGATTGATAGTAAAACAGACAGACAGGCATGCAGATACTGTAGATTGAAAGTCAGATAGATAGATAGAGAGAGAGATAGAGAGAGAGATAGAGAGATAGAGAGAGAGATAGAGAGAGAGATAGAGAGATAGAGAGATAGAGAGAGAGATAGAGAGAGAGAGAGATAGATAGAGAGATAGAGAGATAGAGAGATAGAGAGATAGAGAGATAGATAGATAGATAGATAGATAGAGAGAGAGAGATAGATACCTGTAAACAGACAGATAATGTAAATTGATAGCTATATAGACAAACAGACAGACAGACAGACGGATAGATACTGTAGATTGATCGTAAAACAGACAGACAGGCATGCAGATACTGTAGATTGAAAGTCAGATAGATAGATAGATAGATAGATAGATAGATAGATAGATAGATAGATAGATAGATAGATAGATAGATAGATAGATAGATAGATAGATAGATAGATAGATAGATAGATAGATAGATAGATAGATAGATAGATACATGTAAACAAACAGATACTGTAAATTGATTGTTATATAGACAAATAGACAGACATACAGACAGATGCTGTAGATTGAAAGTCAGATATTAGATAGATAGATAGATAGATAGATAGATAGATAGATAGATAGATAGATAGATAGATAGATAGATAGATAGATAGATAGATAGATAGATAGATAGATAGATAGATAGATAGATAGATAGATAGATAGATAGATAGATAGATAGATAGATAGATAGATAGATAGATAGATAGATAGATAGATAGATAGATAGATAGATAGATAGATAGATAGATAGATAGATAGATAGATAGATAGATAGATAGATAGATAGATAGATAGATAGATAGATAGATAGATAGATAGATAGATAGATAGATAGATAGATAGATAGATAGATAGATAGATAGATAGATAGATAGATAGATAGATAGATAGATAGATAGATAGATAGATAGATAGATAGATAGATAGATAGATAGATAGATAGATAGATAGATAGATAGATAGATAGATAGATAGATAGATAGATAGATAGATAGATAGATAGATAGATAGATAGATAGATAGATAGATAGATAGGATACATGTAAACAAACAGATACTGTAAATTGATAGTTATATAGACAAATAGACAGACATACAGACAGATGCTGTAGATTGAAAGTCAGATATATAGGCAGACAGACAAATACTTTAGATTGATACAAACATACACACAGGCAGACAGACAGACAGACAGACAGATACTGTAGATTGATAGTAATAAAAGCAGACAGGCTGACAGACAGACAGACAGACAGACAGATACTGTAGATTGAAAGTCAGAAAGATAGATAGACAGACAGACAGATACTGTAAATTGATAGTTATAAAATCAGACAGGCTGACAGACAGACAGACAGACAGATACTGTAGATTGATAGTAATAAAAGCAGACAGGCTGACAGACAGACAGACAGACAGACAGACAGATACTGTAGATTGAAAGTCAGAAAGATAGATAGACAGACAGACAGATACTGTAAATTGATAGTTATAAAATCAGACAGGCTGACAAACAGACAGACAGCCAGATACTGTAGATTGAAAGTCAGATATATAGGCAGACAGACAAATACTGTAGATTGATACAAACATACAGACAGGCAGACAGACAGACAGATACTGCAGATTGATAGTCATACAAACAGACAGACAGACAGACTTATACTGGAGATTGATAGTCATACAAACATACAGACAGACAGACAGACAGACATATACTGTAGATTGATAGTCATAGATACAGATGGAAAGACAGTCAAATAGATAGGTAGACATACTGCAGGTAGACAGACAGAAAGACAGACAGAAAGACAGACAGACAGACAGATAAAATAGCTTGATAGTCAGATAGACAAACAGACAGATACTGTAGACTGATTGTCAGACAGACAGACAGACAGACAGACAGACATACTATAGCTTGATAGTGAGATAAGGTACTAAAGTTTGGCATCTCACAGCTGTCCATATATTTTTTGGATTATGCAATGGTCACCACCTGGATTTCTCTGAAACCAATTTGTTTGTGGCACGGGAACAGTGTTATGAGTGCACTACACAGAATAGGAGTGACAACCGGATTTAGCATCAGTATGTGCACGGCCTATTATGTCACAGCAATGCACATTCATCGCCCCAAGTTCTAGCTTGTCTCTATGCAAAACCATCCTGATATGATCATTTGCTGTATAGTAGCCTACCATGCCAAAGTTAAATAGGCTGAGAGTGGAAGATGACATAAAGAGGTAGTGACATGAGAGGTCTTGTATATTTCTTGCAATGTCTCTGCTAACTCCTCCAGGCTGATTATATCAAGAGTGAAAACTTCCTTCTGATCACAAATGACAATCACTGGATACGGTCCAGTGCTGTACCATCATAACCTCTGACAACACAACAGCGCTGTGATCGTGTTTTCATTGTTTTGATTGGAACGGAAGCCCTCAGGGGACATATTCAAAAGATTGGGTGCATTGTTTATGAAATATAAATTAGGCACATTTTAAGGCTGAAAAATGTAAACATTAGCGTTCATGCTGCCTGGATGAAGGCAACGGTTTTCAGGGCTTTTTCCGAGTTTAATTCATTTATTTAATTATTAAGTACAGTAAACCTCTTGACTGAACTTAAATGTCAGGTTACCCATTTATATTAAAGAGAAAGTTTACCCAAAAATGAAAAGACCATTTATCATCTACTTAACCTTTCTTCTGAAAAATATCTTTCATTTTTAGGTGAGCTACTCTTTAGTGACTATGCTTCAATATCATGTGCTTCAGCATTTTTCCATGAAAAATGTAAATGTCATCCATAGCAAAATGATTCTTCTAAACTAATGACAATATCACATGAGTAGTTAATAAATGAATACTCGCGAGACCAAAAAAATCAATAAATACCTTAAAATGCCACACAATGACCTCACCACTTAATATATGAAACATGGCAAGAATAACAACTCATCACTGAAAGCAGAGGAACAAATTGATTCTGACATCACAAAACACTACTGTAAGTTATTTAGAGGGACAACAAAAGCAGCAATGTTTATAAAAGTGACAAATAGTCATAAATGTATTCAATTAAGTATTCATTTCCAAATGTTAGAGAAATGGGACAGAACCACAAAGCCATTATAATGCTTACTGTACCTCCTATACAGTACATGTTGGTATGACTTAGAAAACCGGAGTGTGCTGAAATAGATAATTTGCATAGGAGGCATTACTTTCTGTTCCTGAAAGTTGAAAATTGTTAAAACTTCTGAGTCGTAAGTAAACAAAAATGTTCATAAAATCCGCTGGGTTAGAAGAGACAGAAAAACCGCCGGTGACAATTCACTTATTTTGTAGAGGGAACGACCAGCCAATCTATATTTAGCTCCCAAGCGCTCTATAATCACTAAGGAGGTTTTCAACCACATAAAGTAGTAGATGTTCCTGAAAGAAACCAGCTCCTTCTGCCTCACTTCTGTTTAACCTTTGACCCATGAGAACCACCACTTTACCCTGACTCACCCCGTGCCCTCGGAACAAACTCATGCATCTATACTGTAGTAATAAGTAAAAAACCACCTTGTGTCCGAGCTATGCCATGAAGAAATACCTTCTCAACTGCCTCATTAAATAAAAACAGCAACTTTTCCTCCGGATATTCCCGTGGCTCAGCGAATACACAACCACACCTTATGAGAAAAGGCCCTTCGCTTGGACAGGAATGGGGTCAACTGGATTGCGCTACATGGGACGTTTCAAAAACATTCAAGGGAAATGACAAGGTTGTATGAACGTTAATACACATGTCTTAGCATGGACATCATAACTGTGGATTCTGCTTTGTGAAAAGCTTTACTATCCTGGCATGTCTTTATGTTATGTCCAGATTCCATACACATTTGTACACAGCCCTGTTCATCTCAATTGAGTATTTATTTAATTTTATAAAACGGTTAGTTCCAATCCTTGATTCTGATTGGTCAATATGTGTGCTTTATTCACAATAAAACACTGCTATGACTGCTTCACCCAACGGTTCTATTTAATATCACTGCGCCCTTAGCAACACCCTTAGCAACACATAAACATATAATGAGACAAAGTCTGAGAGCAGTTTGTTGTTTTTATTTGAGCTTCCATGTTGTTGTTTGCATTCAGGGACTATTTTTTCTATTTTTTCTACTTCATGAAAGTTGCACTAATTTTTTTTTACTTTAATATTGTGTGGTAACCGTTTTATAAAAGCAATAAGGTACTCGAGGCAAGTGCTGTATCGTGAATAAGTATAGAGCACAGCCTCTCGTACCTTATTGCTTAAGTATCTAGAGTCAATAATATTAGAGGTGTAGCGGAGGATTTTCTCGAATTTTAGAAAAGAACCGCCTTCTTCACTTTTAAAAAAAATGCAATTGCCCAACCCTCCTGATTGACAACTAGGAGGACCAATAGTCTTGATGATCCACCCGGAAAAAGAAAATCCTCCGCAATAAATTTTATGTAAATGAATTTCTTTATTATATTAAAGGGGACATTTCACAATACTTTTTCACAAATCTTTGGTGTCTCCAGAGTACGTATGTAAAGTTTTAGCTTAAAATACCATATAGATAATTTATTACAGCATGTTTAAATTGCCACATTGTAGGTGTGAGAAAAAATGTGCGGTTTTTGGGTGTGTCCTTTTAAATGCAAATGAGTTGATCTCTGCACTAAATGGCAGTGCCGTGGTTGGATAGTGCAGATTAAGGGGCGGTATTATTCCCTTCTGACATCACAAGGGGAGCCAAATTTCAATGACCTATATTTTCACATATTTGCAGAGAATGGTTTACCAAAACTAAGTTACTGGGTCAATCTTTTTCTAATTTTCTAGGTTAATAGAAGCACTGGGGACCCAATTATAGCACTTAAACATGGAAAAAGTCAGATTTTCATGATATGTCCCCTTTAAATTTACACAGATGATAGGCCAATATATCAATATCTGTGCATGCCTGTCTGTCTGCCTGCCTGTTTCTCCAGGTTTCCCCTTTCATCATCCAACCGGACTCCAATTCCCATCATCCTCTTCACTCTCTCAACTGAACTGCATTTGTTATCATCCTCACCTGTCAACAATTATGTTCATTATCATTGTCTATAGACCGTTTCATCGGGCCCACATGCGGTGACGCGATAAGTGTCTGGTCCACAAATACCTGGTTGAAAATAACAAATGTTTTGGGTTCCTATGTAATCTACGTGTTGTTTATTTTGCTTGTTATATAAATAAACTACTTTAAAAGGACTTTGTTGTTATTTATTCTTCGCAGAGTTTACTGGAAGTTACGTTGTGACCACGAAAGCCGCATGTTTATGTTGTTACTGTCATGTGAACTTTTACGTCATTCCAGTTGCATGCGCCATCTTGAGTACCTACCGAGTACCAGTAGGCTACTGACAAGCATTGGCTAGCTTGCTGCGATTTACGAATTTCTTATCTTTTACTGTCTATGATTCTTACGGATACGGGAAGTGGCTACGAAAGACTAAATATCGCACCTCGATACGAAGAATTGCTACTTGTAAAAAAATATCTTGTTTAGGGTGTGATGCCTACTCGATCCCTGATGCGTTCTTCCAGTCGCTGTCCGCTGCTACCAAACTACCACTATTTTTACAACACTAAGGCGGCACGACACAACATGAAACTTTGCTCAAAGTATCACCTGGATCTCTACACATGAACGTGAGCATTGAGAACATTGTTTGTGTATGCAGAGATTACTAAAAAGACAGGTTTTGAACAACTGGCTGTTATGGTGTCCGCTCGCCGTCTTTCCCAGACAAGAATCGATCTCCGAATGTGAATGAATGAATCTCATATGAGGCTCCTTAGAAGGCTAGAAGGTCAATATTGTTTTTCACTTGCAACACAACAACGAATTATCCGTGCATTTATATGGAACTATGCTTTAGGAGCTATCCATCTTTACTCTCCTCTCTCCTTACATCGCATTCGGAGATCAATACATCTTGACTGGCAAGATGGCAGCGAGCGGACACCAAAACAACCAAAGTCAGTTGTTCAAAACTTTCTTTTTAGTAAACTCTGTGTACACAAACAAAGTTCTCAATGCTTGGGTTGCAGTAGAGACACAGATGATACTTCGAGCAAAGTATGATGTTGTGTCGAGCCTTCTTAGTGTTTTAAAAATAGCGCTCACAACCCTACTGAAAAATCCAGGTAAGACCAGCATAGGCTGGTGAGCTGGTTTTGGCTGGTCCCCAGCTTGGTTTTAGCTGGTTTTGCTGGTGTAGGAAGCTGGTTTTGCTGGTGTAGCAAGCTGGTCTAGGTGTGTTTTGGTCACATTTTAAGCTGGTCTAGCTGGACTTAGCTGGTCATGCTAGAATACCAGCTGGCCCACCAGCATGACCAGCTTTGTCAGGCTGGGAGGACCAGCGTAAACCACCTTAGACCAGCAACCAGCTTGTGCTGGTTTTAGCTGGATTTTTCAGTAGGGAACATATTGAAGACATAGCTTCTAGTTCTTTTGCGACCACTTCAGGTACTCAAAATGGCGGAAGACAAGTTTGAGATGTGAGTGACGTAAGCTGATATTCATGAATATATACCCTGTTGTTTGCCTTACGCCCAGCCAGCAACCAGCAGTGGCTGAGCGACGCGATCTCATTCATTTTAATGGAAACCTGGCGACTTCCGGCGACACGAGCGAAAGTGACTGTTGGCGACCGTATGGGTGTGTCCAGCTACGTGAGAAAGTTAAGAAAAGTTTAACTTTATGCAAATGTTGAGCGAATTTTGGGAGCGACTACCAATGAGAATGAAGCAGTGGAGTTCACGTCATCCTTCTCTCGTCAGTTTTTTAATGTTATCCGTCATCATCTCCTTCGTCCTTCACCACATACTGTAACACCTAGTAAACATTCATGTTTATGATCAAATAACTAAAGCGTTCAATAGAAACAGACTGTGCTGAGCAAGAACAAAACTGAAGGGGACATTGGTGTGGGAACAGCATAAGTGACTTTGCATAAAATAACAAGATGGTCTCTGAACATATGAGTATGCTGAAATAAACATAACAGCTGGGCCAAATTCAGCGTTTTAACTCTGCATATTGACTTCTGCTTTGTAAAGCTACAGTATTCCCAAAGGAACTTCAAAGAAATGCTGACACCCTACATTGTTGGGTCACAGCGTGGTGGTGTCCTGGGGTAAATATTCCCCATTGCGCTGGGCTGTGGGCCAGAAACAACCAGGCTTAAATGAATTCACTAATCAAAAGCACAACAAAATAAACAGTCTTGTAAAAAACAAAAACAGACAGTGGATCGCAGAATATCCCCTAATAAAAATCACGGGTCAAGCATTTCCAGAGGAAGCGCGACTGACAAATGTTGATCTAACAGTTCTGGAGTTGTTCTGGGCAAACATCCCACCTTATTTATTCTCGTATTGTTTGGAATCCAAACTTTCCGCCTGCTTTAGTTTTATTGTCCTCGGCATTTTATAAAAAAACATTTAGTGTCACAGAACTGGCAGCGTCCGAGACGAGCGAGTCTCAGGCGTGTTTGGTGTTAAACGGGAGTTTGTTGACTGATCCGTTTTATCTTTTCCTGTCTTGAAAAGCACTGATGACATTCCCTCAACACGACCGCTGCCCTAAACGTTCCTCGGGAGTCTTACAAAATCAGCCCTTTTCTTGCCCAAGTTCAGTACAACTGTATCAACCATCTCAGCAGATAAAATCTCGCTTGAAGCAGCAATATTTCTATTTCTCTTCCCTGGGAGTTGCTAACTTTTCCTCTTCTGTTCATTATCAGGCGTCAAAAATAAAGATAAGTGTTTTCGACACGTGTGGAGTCAGCTGGGTGTGTCGAGAGCTTCTACAGGTCGACAGTAGAAGTGAGCAGGAGAAATAATGCTTGCATTGCGAAAGAAGGATCAAACTGCTGAACGTGGTGGTTTCAGTTCACCATCAGTGAGAAGAGATGGAGACAGACTGACTCATTCTGCTATGACATTATGATTCTTAAAAACCTTACTTGAATGTTTACTGGATAGTTTCCTAGATTTACATTAACATTTATGTATATGTATAAGTGACTTACAGTCCATTCAAGCTAATTATTTTATCTGTTTGTGTGATTACTAAATCAAACCCATGACCATTTAGTTAATGGTGTTTTTCTATTGCGTAGTACTCCACGTAGTACCCGATACTTTTTTTAGTACCACCTTGGTTGGGGTTCCAAGCAAGCTGAGCTTATACTAAAATGTGACGTGAAAACACTGTAAATCGTGTCTTCAACGTTTTCCAGGGCAGGGATCCCATAGATGAGAGAGGCAGAGTAGGGACCCCCTGATACTAAAAGTGTAAAACATAGATACCGTATATTAGTAACCCTTTACCTGGCACAGTCCTTTTTGAATGGGAGGTGAAAAGGTCATTTACCCCTTCAAAATAATATAACTTTGGCATTTTTTTGTATAGAAGCCTAATTTTGGTTTTGTTTTAAAGAAGACACTTAAAATTATGGAAATATTATATTTATGAAAATATTATATAAGAAAAATTAGTAATAGCAGTTTAAATTTATTGTAATAAATAAAAATAATGCAACATAGTATTATTTTATACATAAAATTATCAAAAAAAGTTTGTGTTGGTTTGCTTTGAGGTTTGCTGCTCTTGTCACAAATAAATAAATTACAGTCACTGCATTATTATTACTGCTAAAAGGTTTTAAAAACTACATTCTTAGACCTTTCCAACAATATATAGTTTGTTTTGATAACATTTACATGAAAAATATTGAAATAAACTCGGGTGTCCCGCTCACGAGACAGTGCCAGTTAACAGTGTAAGCAGTAAGGTACGAGAGGCTGCTTTTTCGTATTAGGCAACGCAAAGTGAAGTAAAGTTCAACTATTGACCAATCAGAATTATGCATTTGTTGTACACGCAGAGCATCATATCAGACTTGCAATGAGTACGACTCCGCAGCATTTCTTTGGCAGGTGCTTTTAGTCCGGATTTCAATTCAACTATGAATCTTAAACCAAGCACAATCATAGTGTGAGAGTTTTATTGATTTTTAATGCAAGCAATAGTTTTGTCACAGTTTATAATGCAGACAAGGTGTGGTGTTATTTGCCTGTCGCTTTAGCAATAACAAATCTGAAATGCTTAAAACAGCTGTCCAAATTTCAGAAATATAGTTGAGAACACAGGGTGCACTGATTCTAAAAAGTGTGCATATATGATTTAGCTGTTTTATGATGCTTTTTTGTCACCTTGCTGCTTCCTCAGTGGGTGGTTACTGTAGTCTTCAAATATAATGTTTTTGTCCGCAGGCTAAAATTGCACTGAATGCACACCTTCAGCTTATGTGTCTGCGCACGAGTGCAACTTAAAAGGGAACATGTAACGTTTTGTACCTATGTTTTACGCTTTATCAAATAAACTAGCTTTTGATTAAACATTATGCAGTTCTGTCCCAGACCCCCGGTTGAGGACCCCTGCTCTAGCACAGCACTGATTGATAACAAATTTAATACAAATTTAAATAAATTAACCAATACACAAATAAAATCTGGCATTTATCTTTTAAAAATGTTTTTGAAGAAAACATTTGTACCATATACACTGTCAGAAAAAATGATCAGAAAAGGGTCCCTAGCTGTTACTGTGGTGCTACCCTTTCAAAAACTACATCTGTGCAACTAAAGAGTTCATATTACTACCTCAGAGGTACATAAAAAATTATTTCTTGGTTCAAAAAAAGCAAGCTGGTTGCCTTAATATTTGATGTCATTCAACTTAAAATATTAGTTCAATTATTAGTTAAAAAACATGTACTTAAAAAAAGTTTGAAGTTTAAAAACTGTTGTACCAAGTAATATTTTTAAGTTGAATTAACTCAAAGGGCACCTATTGTCCGATTCACGTTTTTACATTTCCTTGGGTGTGTAAGTGTGTATTAGTACATGTTAACGATATATAAAAGGTACAAAAACACGATGATGCGTTGACGCGAGTTATCATCTCCAACGTAAATCTGTTTTCTTGGACTACACGGATTGTAGGCAACAGTTTACTTCCTGGGATTGGTGATGTAGAACAGACCGACATTATCATAATTCTTCCCACTTTAAACTCACAGCCTGTAATTTAACTCCTGTAAGCATTGCATTGTGACCGAATCTTTCAAACATGTTAAGGAGCGTCACATTTCCGGCTGACGTCAGAGGTATTCAGGCCAATCACAACGTACAGATTAGCTGGCCAATCAGGGAAACAGAGCTTTTCAAATCCGTGCGTTTCAGGAAGAGAGTGAAATTTTACGGTTTGTGGAAAATAATGTGTTTTTTTAACCATAAACCACGCGAACACATTGTATTGTACCAAATACACAAAATAACGTTTTTTTTAGCAATGAAATAGGTGCTCTTTAAAAATTTAAAGCAACCATCTTAATTTTTAAGTTGAACCAACATTTTTTTATAAGTAACTACAAAACATGTATTTTACAGTATTTTTTTAGACCTGGCTACATTTGACCTCCATTGTTTTTACCATAAACGCTCTCAAAAAATTTCTCGATTGTGGGCAGTAAAGAGCCCTTTCTACATATATTATCACCCGACAAAACCGACAAAACACAATACATCTTACCCATAGCCCCCTTCCCCCACCACTGTTTCGGGGTAAAATTCTTTATTGTAAGAAATCTTTGCATAAGAACCGTGGCATTGGGCCTTTTTGCCTATATTTTTGCATGAAGTAGGCAGTAACAGAAACAACAGTCTACACAAGTCGGCTGGCCAACTTCCTGTGCTCTGCGGTGAAGCATTTCAAGGGCTGGGTATCAGAGGCAGATAGAGGATGTATTTTTTTCCAACTAACATGAAAGCTTAGTAGAGGTAAAGGTGAACAGAAGGGGCTTTGGCACGGGTACAAAAACGCAACAAGCAACTTCACAGAATTTGAAAGCAGGCAGGTGGTTTGCACATGCAGGAGATACAGGGGCATCCTGTGGTAAAGCGAGTCAGTTTTGCTCCGCACGTGGTCTGTTTCATACTCTTCTCAATCGATACAGTCTTCATTTCATTTACAGCCCTGTGTGCCAGACACGAGATTCATCTGGACAGACAGCGATAGTCATATGCTTGAATATGAATCAACACAGGAGGATGAGAAATACTCTCGTTTTGCAAAGTCACATTTGGTTGTGCCACATTCGATTCTCGAGAGCATTTCTCTCTTTCGTTCTTATAGTATGCTTCCTCGTAAACCCACACTTCTGCTGTATCTAAACGCGGTTTTCATAAACGTTTTATCTGTGTACATGAGGAAGAATGAATGATCCGCTATCAAACATTTCCCGAAGTCTGAGTAAATGTAAATTCACCTGTATCCTATGGAACAATGAATAAACCAGAGCAAAAATGCGGGACTTATAAACTTTGAACTTCCACAGGAATTTCTACACATGGGAAAATAAAAGCCTAATCTAGAACTGGGACTTTTGTAGTTTTGGAATTTTTTAAGGTATCTTTTGAGAACATCTTTTCCATTGTTTGGCATTGTTCAACACACTGCAAGAATGTAAGGCCAGATTTGTTTGATGTGGTATGAAAAAGGTGGTTTTCCATTGAACTTTACAGAAAGCTCTGCCACTTCCTGACAAATAGTAATTATTGTAAAAAAGATAGACAGCGTCTAACAGCATTGTGGTAAATGATAATTGCAATACAATATAATGCATCTTTTAAGTATAAACTCATCTTAAGTCCGTGTCATCCAGTGTGCTAACAAACCATGCAAACAAAACAATGGAAAGTTAAAAACGACCCAGATTACAATAAAGATATGTTCATTTGCAGCGAAATAATGATTGTGCTAAACACAACTTTTGTATTGTGAATGAATTATTGGTTGTAGAAATTATCAAAATTCCAGAGCCACTTTTAGTCAAAATTAAGCATGTTGTTGGGCCTATATTTTCAACTTGGTGTTACGTCAAAATGGACAAACCCAGCAATTGGGTTAAATTAACCCAGAAAATGTTTATATTTGACCCATCATTAAACCAACACATCATATGTCATTCCTTTATGACCAAATCCTGCACTGTAAAAAAAAAATGCTGCAGCGCTGCCTGCAAGTTCACTGGCTTGCAATGATAAGGGAACCATTTTTAGTGCTAAACCGCACCAATGTAGAACCTGTGTGGAACCATAATGTGCTATGTTGAACCATAAGTGGTGCTATAGACATGCAATGATATTACCCAGCGCCTGAAAATAGTCCCCTTGGTTACTTTCAAAAGCAGGGGACTATTTTCGGGCGATGCGTAATATTATTGCGCCTGCTGCAGCCATGTTACGGCAGCAAAGTCCTTGATTATTACGCCACAATGAGAGTATAGTTCCTAGCCATATCTGCCTAGAAAATCACAACTTTTAACTTTCTGTCGGTTTTAGTACACAATGTAACTACAGAAGTGTCAAGTTTTAAATAGGAAAAATATTGAAACTCTTTGGTAATTTTGAGCGTGATGCTAATGGTCTAATCAGATTCAATGGATTATGCTAAACTATGCTAAAAGTGCTAGCGCCAGACTCGGGGATCAGCTGAATGGATTCCAAAATGGTAAAAATCAAATGTTTAACTCTAGGAGAGCTGGAAAATTAAAAAAGTGGATTGTCCCTTTAAAGTAAAACAATGTTTATATGATTTTTTTTACAGTGTGGGTTGAAAATAACAGACATTTTTAGATTTTAATAACCATTTAAAATATAGATTTTAACCATTTAACCATCTAAAAAATGCTAGGTTATTTTCAACAAAGCATTGGGTTAAAAAGGGATAAACCCAACACGTTTGGTTGCAATTTAACCTATGCTGGGTTGTTTTAACCCATTGTTGGGTCAAATATAAACATTTCTGGGTCTGGGTTTGTCCCTTTTGACCCAATGCTGGGTTGAAAACAACCCATATATAAGACAGAGTCAGAGATAGAAAATAAATGAGAGCAACTGCCTTTGGGACACAAAAAAGGAGTGAATTGATCACAGCAGATGTGATGGAGTGCATGAAAAGTGGCAGGTGTTAAAGAGACTGAAGCAGAGCTCCTCGCCATCTCAGTCAATACATATGTCACAGTCTGGTGACAACATGACAGTCCGATTATTGCCATAAACTCAAGTCTACACTTGCTCAATGCCTGCTGTTCTGCACCATCTAGATTTACAACAGTGCATGTACAGGAACCAGACAGACAGTCAGTCTATCTGTCCGTCTAGTCTATCTAGTTATGATGTGTAGACAACGTGTTTAAGATTCTGCACTATATTTAGGTCACTCATCAGATGTGAGCACATTTGTGGCACTGACCTTGTTAACCACATTTGAAGTAAAGATCAGATTTCTTTTCCATTGAGGCAACCCATGCAAGCAATTTTGTGTTTCAAAGACGTCCAATAGCCGTCCAAACACAGCCCAGACCAGACAAATAAGCTAAAACAAGGCAAGATTTAGTTTGTCAGTGAAACGTTTATAGACATCTAAAAATTAAATGAAATAAATAAATAAATAAATAAAATCAAACACCTTGTAATCTCTGTGACTTTGCTTACATAAAGGACTATCATACATCTCACAAGTACCGCATGTTCCAGAGTATAAGTCGCATCAGTCAAAAATGCATTTTGAAGAGGAAAAAACATATATAAGTCGCAGTGGACTATACGTCGCGTTTATTTAGAAAATTATTTCACAAAATCCAAGCCAAAGAACAGACATTTAATTTGGAAAGGCAAGTTATTCAACTAAACAATAGCACACAGAACAGCAGGCTGAATGGGTGTCCATACATGTTAAAGTAACATCAACAGTTATTTACACGATACACAATCACACACAGAACATACCTGGGAGGCTGAATAGGCTAAATTAACACAACAAGCCAAATCAAGTAAAAAAAAATCCTGAAGTCATTCCGCATCACTGAATCCATTGACTTACATAAATACAGGAGCAGCATATAGAGCGGACTCTCACGGCTGTAGACGGTAATGGTTTCTCTTGGTTTATATGAAATAATTTTGACGTATAATTCGCAACTGACTATAAATTCCAAGACCCCCCAAACTATGAAAAAAGTGTGACTTATAGTCCGGAAAACATGGTAATTTGGCAAAAACAACATGTAACCAAATTCAAGTATATTTTTGCTAGACGTGGGTTACTCATAGTCAAAGCCGGACTACATCGGGTCTATAGTAAACCTAGACGGCAAAATGGCGGCTATTGCTTGCTCTTTGAAAGATCATCAAACCATGCCAGTTAGATATTGAAACATTGAATATTTTAATATATTCTTATATATACTTACAAACATTTGGATTTTTCAACTCAATATAATCAACATTTAAGTAAATTGGTCTTCAGGTTTGTGTATTCAATATGTAGTCAGTGCATGTCTCTCTTATCTCACCCAGATCACTTGCTAAACCACAAGTAGGGCAGATGGGGCTAGAACTCATTTTAATATTCAACTCGGTCTGTCTAACAAATTCAAAACAAGCGACGAGAGGCAAAACCGAGAGCTGTAACAATATTGGACATGCATTAGTCTTACACAAGGAGTTTGTTGCAAGCCCTTTCCACACTCCTTTGGTCCCACTGGAAACATTGCTGTCCTGGACCTGCAATGTTGCTTAATCTGAGTGTAACTGCTTCTTATGAAACTGTTTTGCTTTTACCTGTTACTGGTGTGAAATGACTGTCTGTGAGTCATACCTTTTTACCCGAATATAACCCTCAGACTAGCCCCTAAACATCTGCCACCCACATGTCTGCTCTACCTACAGACTCCTCTGCATGGCCTTATGAATTTGTAATGTGACTCATTGTTGTGTATTTAACATCAAGCAGATTTATACTATTAGTGGCATGCCAACAAAATTACTGATCTCCTATTATCGGTATCTTTTAAAGGTACACTCACCAAAAAAGTCACTCTGATGTTTTTCTAACCCAAATGCAAGAAAAGAAATGCAAGTACGCAAACACCTTCCTATGATTCCTTTTGTTGATGCACACATTACAATGCGTTAGCATTGCAAGGGTCTCGGGTTCGAGGAAACATACATACATGTACTGTAATGATAAAACGTTGTTTGTGGTGCACTATAAGTCACTTTGAATAAGCGTCTGTCAAATGCATAAATGTAAATCTGAGTACTTAAATATTGTTCTGCTTCTAACTTAACCTCCTAAGACCCGAGCTTTGGTATGGCTTGCATTTTAGATTTCTTTCAGCTATTTGGGGTTAGGAAGAACCAATAAATATACAGTAATAACCAAATATTTTACTTTGAACATGAAGCAGTGTAACAGGTTAGCAGATTCCAGTTACACAGAATTAAGTATTATGGTGCAAAAAACAAAAAATGTAAGAAACACCAGGTATTAGGAGGTTAAAGTCACTGTAAGGCATAAAAAAGATACAAAGGTTGTCACAAGGAAGGTAAAAAGGTCATAATATGTATCATTTTAGTACAGATGTACTTTTGAGGTACCAGTATGCAACTTTTAGGTACAAAAGTGTACTTTTTGGTACCGCCACAGTGACAACTTTTGTACCATCTTGCACCTTTTTCTGAGAGTGTACAGTATTTAATGGTGACACAATTTTCAAACTATCCCTTAAAGGACAACACCACTGTTTTTCAAAATTGTGTTCTTACCTCAACTTGGACAAATTAATACATAGCTATCTTTTTTCCAATGCGTGCACTTTTAATCTTTGTACAGCGCGTCGTGGATGTGTTAGCATTTAGCCTAGCCCCATTCATTCCTATGGCTCCAAACAGGGATGAATTTAGAAACCACCAAACACTTCTATGTTTTTCCTATTTAAAAACATTTACATGAGTAGTTGCACGAGAAAGTATGGTGGCACAAAATAAAACTTTTGTTTGGAGAGATAGGAATGAATGGGGATAGGCTAAATGCTAACACATTCACAAAGCTTGTACAAAGATTAAGTGCACGCATTGGAAAAAGACAGGTATGAATTAATTCATCTAAGTTGAGGTAAGAACATAGTAAAATATTGAAAATGGTGGTGTTTTCCTTTAAGTCCTTCACATCTGTAGACACTACTTTTAGATTCAGCATGCTTTGGTTTGTAAGGCTAGGACTGATCTAAATCTAGCCACTTCATAATAACAAGACATTTGACTGCCTGGCAGGTTTCGGATCATGAAATATTCCTCAACCCTGTCCTGTGACTTTGCCCGATGGTCCTTCAAATACACATGGGCCTGGGACTAACCATCAGACGGGTGACGTGAAAATATGCACTTACATTTCTATCCAATATTTATGGCCCGAGTGGAAAGGACGCATGCAG
Source organism: Misgurnus anguillicaudatus (assembly GCF_027580225.2). Classification (NCBI taxonomy): domain Eukaryota; kingdom Metazoa; phylum Chordata; class Actinopteri; order Cypriniformes; family Cobitidae; genus Misgurnus; species Misgurnus anguillicaudatus. Next base: position 23,813,055 of record NC_073345.2, read on the forward strand.
TCATTAGTGCACTTACAGACTGTCTGACAGGCCTGTCTTAGACTCATCAGACAGACCATGTTCCTTTGCAAAAGTCATGAGCTGTCACCATCCACCTGCCTCCCACATGTAGAGACGTCTCTATTTCTTTCCAGACCAGATTCAAAATATGAAAGTCTAGCAAGGTATGGGCGGTGTTAACAGACGGATGATATTATTATTTCATAAATAAATAAAGGAATGAATAAAATAATAGGGTTTGTCTATAAGCTGGCGTAGGCACGGTGTCATTTTAAATAGATTTGGACCACAAAACCATTAACATAAGTCACCAAAAATCATTAGGATATTAAAGGTCCCATTCTTTCTGTGTTTTTGAAGCTTTGATTGTGTTTACAGTGCGCATTATAACATGTGTTCATGTTTCATGTATAAAAAAACTCTGTATTTTCCACACAATTTACTTATCTGTATACCGATGTTTTCACTGTCCTCAAAACAGGCTGATGTCTTCCTTGTTCTGTGAAGTCCCTCCTTCAGAAATACGTATCGAGTTCTGATTGTGTAGTTTGTTTAGTGTGTTTTGATTCGATAGCAGCTTAGCTTGCTGTTAGCTTAGCTGGCGACTGACTATTCCTGTGGGCAGAGTTTAGTCAAAAAAACTGTTGTAGTGACGTCATTAAAGCAGGAAGTAGAGGGCTGTAGTCCAAACCGGCCGTTCGCTGTACGCTTTGAAAGGGGAATTATGTTAAAGAAAATATATCGCCTGGCAGTGAACTTTGAGCTTTATCATTTTACAGGTGTTATTTATGCTATTATAGACTGTTTCATCGGACGCGATACACGTCTGGATCCGAACTTTACTTCCGGTTTCATTTTTTTTTATGGTCTGACTAGTTGCTAAACTGATCTCTTGAACAAATGCCTTGTCGAAAATAACAAATGTTTTGGTTTCCTAGGTGATCTATGTGTTGTTATTTTGCTTGTTAAATAAATAAACTACGTTTAAAGAACTTTGTTGTTATTTATTCTTAGTGGAGTTTACCGTGAAGTTACGTGCGAACCACGACTGCTGAAACCGTCTATAGCAACATTACACACTAACTAGGGTTTTAAAAATGGAATCAGAAAGAACGTGATTAAGATAAAATCATGTTCCATGAAGATTTTTTCTACATTTCCTACATAAATATATCAAAAATGTATTTGTCGTTAGTAATACGTGTTGCTTAGGACTTTTTAGACAACTTTAAAGAGCAGTGTTGGGGTAACGCATTATAAGTATTGTGTATTACGTAATAATATTATTTTTCCAAAGTAAGAAGTAAAGTAGCGCATTACATTTGTACAGATTAATATTTGAGTGATTTTTTTAAAAAAGTAATGCCAGTTCTGTTTTAGTTTCATTAATTTGATTTTAAAAAATGATGTACTGAATTAAACTAAACGTAGTCACATTATGCACTCTATGCGTACACGCTTGTGTGGGAACAGTTTGAGTCAAAAACTAAGATGGCAGGCCAGAGCTCGACATTTTTGTGACAAAATATGCAATTTCTGAATGCAGAACTTTTCGGTCATAAAAAACACCTGCAAGGCCAGAAAGAGATCAAGCCTCAGCCAAGAAAAAGTAAGCAAAAGTAACTAAAAAGTAACGTAAGCATTACTTTCCATGTAAAGTAACTAAGTAACACAATTAGTTACTTTTTTGGGAGTAACTTAATATTGTTTTAAAAGTAACTTTCCCCAACACTGTTAAAGAGCATCGATTACACGATTACTCACATACAGAACGAAACGAACCCGTACAGAACACCAAACACAAGGACTTTAAATAGGGAAAACTAAATGGCACACACCTGAAAAGAATCACAAGTAAGGGATTGGGGAAAAAGTGACGAGACCCAGGAAATGCGTGGTCAGAATAAACCAATACTAAAACCACGCATCTCCCACATGAAACATTGTACTGTCAGAACCATGCCATGCTGAACTATATCTAAATACAAACAAGGATCTGGCAGGATCCTGACAGGTTCAAAAAACACATTATTTTCAACATACCGTACATTACTGTTGCTTCTCTATGCCCTACCTCCCAGAAACGTGTATTTAAATATGAAAACATAGGGCAAAATTTAATGACTGTCGTGTTAGATTTCAGGCATTCATTTAACATTGTTTTCAATTTTTGACATGGCTTCACTCAGTCAATATTAAAGAAATCAAGGTTATATTTAGACAGAATGCCCTTTCCATTATGTAGGATGATTTTATAAATCACAAAAAATGAATGTAGCTTCAGGTTTTCACAGACAGGTATCTATCGCTGCAAACGATGCAAAGCTAGGACAGACAAATCTTTTTTCTCATCAACAAAATGGCACACATAACCTGTCAAAACTTTGTTTCTGGAGTAAGATTCGGTCTTTCTAAAAAATAACACTTCTTTGAAGTGATTTGTAATAACCTTGAAAAACAGACAGGTTGGGACAGTTTCTGTCTCTCTTTCTATACCCTGATTTTTTCCCTGCCTGAAGCATTTTTTCTGATCTTTCCTAGACTCCGCCTCCTCTGGTCTTCACAGAATAAACCTAAGCGAAGTGAAAAACTTTTTTTGACTTTCCATGCCAGTAACTAAATGAGTTATGAAGGGCATCACTCAAAATGAAAAAGTCTGTGGAAAGTCACATCAAAAGCAAGAAATGTTGGCTGGTTTCAGTCTTGTATTGGGCATCTGGTGGTCAGACTAAGAGACAGCTTGAATTAAAGCCGTTATCAGAAGCAAAAACAGATAATAAGGTCTTGTTCACATTACACGCCTTGTATAACATTTCACCTTCTCCTAAAATTATTCCTCAACCTTGCTCCCCCGGGGATCACGGCGTGGCTCCTAACATTCAGTTGAAGGCCAAGTTGAGCTCATTTTATGAGGTGATCTGTGTGTGTGTCCTCCAGGCCAAAGGAGTCGGGGGGCACCATTTGTCTCCATAACATACAGACGTAAACAATACGTCAGTCCACCTGCTCCGGCCATTATAAGACTCGCAGTGGGCTGCAGATCTCATCTGCCCTAACAGGACAACCCACTGGGAGGACGCAATTAGGACCTGAGGGAGACCAATAAATCTCCATAAACATCACCCGAGTGCTCTTCCTTAGCACTGTGTTAATGCACAACAGCTTTCCTGCTCTTGTCTCTCTACAAGGAAAACTTGCCTTTTATCACAAATCCTGGATTGAAGTTAAAACGCTTGGAGAGAACAGGGAAACCTCAAAGAGCTAGGAACTTTCCTACGGTCCACAAGTGCTAAAAGCAAACCAAAGCTCCAAATTTAAGCTATTTATCCAGCTATATACGTATTTATCAGTATGTGTGTTTCCTGGGATCGAACCCACAATCTAATACATTGCTCTACCAATTGAGCTCCAGAAACAGCTTCCTCAGTCTGACTTCAATGAAGCAAAACCCCACACTCACAAATAGCATGCCAGCGCATCTTTCATTTTGACCGTTGGTTCTCAAAATTAATCACACGACCTCATTAGTTAAACTGCTACCAGTGTCATTTGGCTGCAAGCCGGGTTCCCCTTTCTCACACAACACAGGGGACGTTCACCAGGCACATCCTTCCTGTTAAGGAAACGCCTGTTTCCTTTTTTATCAGATGTTAAATAACACAAATGCCTTCGTCAGCTTTACGGCTGACTTTTAACATCCACATATTAGCACCGAGAGAACAATCATTTCAGGACACAACAAAAACTCATCTGCAAAACCTTTCCGTCAGTCTTCGATTGATTAGCAAATTATAGTTGGATTTGCAATGACAAATACAGGTGAGGGTCAAACATTAAACAGGTCACGGTTGAACAGTCAAGAAATCCAGTCAAGAAATCAGACCTGCGAGGGTTTGGTTTTGTCTAGTTTCAGGGAGTCTGTCACTACCAACACATATAGACACACCTCCCACTCTCGCCCGATACTCCTCACAGCATGCGCGAACGCCCGAAAGGAAGTTCCTCATCTTTCACTTCACCGCTGACACGCGCTTCCCCACATTTACCAGTTTAGCCACATGCAGAGGTGGCAACTGCTTCATTTTATTCGTTTTCCTGGCGCGATATCACTTTACCGATTTCTCAGTGTCACCGAGGGGGCAAACCGTTCACCTCTTGACTTTTTACCTCCTGAACCGACAAACATTTTCCCCTGTGTCGATTTCTGCCTCCTACTTAATAGGAAAGAGAAAAAGTGAGACACAGGAAGTGCAGACAATGGTGAAAGCGAGAGTTGGGAAAGCGTGGCTGCTTATTTGTAGGGTTCCTCATCAAAGTTGAATGACTGAGTAATTGGTTTGTAACAGTAACACTTACTCATCAATAATGTCCACGCGGGCTCGGCTAGCATTACTTTGGCGTCGTCGGGTTTCGGCATCTTTATAAACTGAATAGGGGAACGGTTATGTTGAACAAATATTTATGCAGTGTCATGTTACCTGGAACATCCAAATGAGAGGAGAGATGAATAGACAAGGTAATTGAGAAGGCAAATACACATGTCCAACAGTATTATCTAATCTAAAGATCTCAAAGCAAAACAGTAATGATAAGATTGTAAGAAACAGCTTTATTTAGGGTTTTAAGTGCTCCTGTTGCTGTGTTTGGAAGGGGATTGCGAGAGCAGCGCTAAAGGCTGTGGGATCGATTTCCAGGGAACACACACATGGATAAAAATGTATAGATTGAAGGCACTATATGTTGCATTGGATAAAGCGTCTGCCATAAATGTATAAATGTAAATGCAAAGGTCACCTTGAACTTTCTAAGCCTAAATCTAACCTGATCTCCAAAACTCTTAAAAGGGAGAAGAATGCAAAACGTCTAAACCGCTGTGTTTCACAAAACCACACTGCAAAAAATGACTTTCTTAGTTAGTATTTTTTGTCTTGTTTTCAGTAAAAATATCTAAAAATTCTTAAATTAAGATATATTTTAGCAAAATTACCTAGGAAAATAAGTCTATTTTTTAGACAAAACATATACAATTTAGGAGAATTTGCGCTTAAAACAAGCAATAAAAGAAACTGCAAATGTAATAAGAAAAATTTTCTTGAATTAAGTGTTTATGAAAATAGTAAACTTATTCCAAGAATTTTTTTCTTATTCTATTGGCAAATTATTTAGCTTGTTTTAGGCAGTAATTTACATAAAGTTTATATTTTTTGTCTAAAAACTTGACTTATTTGGTAATTTTGCTCATCAAGAAAATACAATTTTATTTGTAAGAATTTTTAGATATTTTTTTACTGAAAACAAGACAAATATACTAAGAAAGAAAGTCATTTTTTGCAGAATTTTCTTACTTAGATATTTTTACTGAAAACAAGACAAAAATACTAAAAATTAAATTAAGATATATTTTCTTGATGAGCAAAACGACCCAAGAAAATAAGTCTAGTTTTAAGACCAAAAATATAAAATTTAAGTGATTTTGTGCATAAAACAAGCAATAAAAATCTGCAAACGGGGTAAACATTTTTTAAACACTAAATTCAAGAAAAATTGTTTTATGCACAAAATCACTTAAATTTTATATTTTTGGTCTAAAAACTAGACTTATTTTCTTGGTTCATTTTGCTCATAAAGAAAAACCATCTTAATTTAGGTATTTAGATATTTTTACTTAAAACAAGACAAAAATACTTGAAAATCATTTTTTGCAGTGTGTGTTTCACAAAATCACAATGCAAAAAAAATGACTTAGTATTTCTTGTTTTCAGTAAAAATATAAAGAAATTCAATTAATATGGTTTTTTTTGGTGAACAAAATGACCTAGGAAAATAAGTCTAGTTTTTAGACAAAAATATAAAATTTAATAGAATTTCTGCTTAAAACAAGCAACAAAAAAAAAAAAAAAAACAACAACTTGCGAATGGAATTAGAATTTTTTTCTTTAATTAAGTGTTTACGGAAAAAGTTAACTTATTTCAAGAATTTTTTTCTTGCTTGTTTTAGGCAGTAATTTACTTAAAGTTTATATTTTTTGTATAAAAACTAGACTTATTTTCCGAGGTAATTTTGCTCATCAAGAAAATAAATCTAAATGTAAGAACTTTTAGATATTTTTACTGAAAACAAGACAAAAATACTAAGTAAGAAAGTCATTTTTTGCAGTGCACCTTAAAATTACGATCCCTGTCTTTTTTGTACGGTTTCCCGCTTCTACGTTCTCCTCTGTGAAATGCAACACTGCAGACCACAGAGACCATTATTTTATGATGTCATCCCTTATGTTAATTCCACACAGTATCATCAAGACAAAACTGCACATCTCTGGGGTCATCACAAGAGTATGGCTCTGAATTTAGTCAAGCACAGAAAGAGATGAAAAATTTGCGAATGGAAAAGTTTCGGTGACAAAAAACACAAAGTGTAGAGAAAGCCGAGCTCCGACTGAGGAGCGCTGCTGTGGCCACATGCTCCTCATCCTCTCTGGTTTCCCATAAGCCCCTCCCAACCTCCCCAGAGATGCACAGCTGTGGGACCTCTATTTGAACCCACCGCTGGGGGTTGAACAATGTTCCCTTCCAAAACATACACACACAGGCAAGCACGAGTAATCATAGCCTCATACTTTAAAGCCGGGGATCACTTCACCGTCGTAGCTGCCCAGGCAGTAAACGGATCCAGTGGGCAGTTCACCTAAGAGAGCTTATGAGGAACTCTATCGGCCCTTCTCGAATGTCCGCCCCTTTCCATTGCCACTCTGGCAGGGCTACGAGAGCACAGATGAGAGGCTGTGAAGAAGGTTCATGGCAATACCCAATCAAACGTGGAGGCAAATCCTCTCCACAGTGATACGGTTTTAATTCTGTGTGGCAAAAATGACATCACCAGTGGGGTTAAACTAATTTGCGTCCACAAGAAGGTGACAAATGTCCAGTGATTCACAGAAACTAATATTATACCCTTCTCACTGAAAGGAGAGATAGCACTAGAAGGAATGAGGTTAAGATCCTGACACAAGGGAATCTTGGGATTAATTTCGGAGAAGGGACTAATCATCGCTGTGCGGACAGTTCGTTTTAAAGGATGAACTTTTGCAATTATTGTAATTCTCCACTATTGAAAACTTTTCAGTTTGAAATGTCTTATGGTGAAACTGCAGACAGGATGTATAAAGACATCCAGCTAAAGTTGGGTTTTATAATACAAAATTATTAGAATGATAAAACAAGCAATTTTGCATTTAAAAGACGGCTAATAGCCAACAGCGCAGACGTCTAGGATAAAACTAGACAAAGACTAAATTTGGGATGTCTGTGAAAATTTAATAGACGTCTAACCATAGCCCAAAATAAATGTAATAAAATAAATTAATTAAACCAAACCAAACACCTTGTTGAATTTGCTTATGTGGTGGACTATCATACACCAGTTTGAGAGTATAGTTCCTAGCCATATCTGCCTAGAAAATCACAACTTTTAATTTTCGGTTGGTCTTAGTACACGATGTAACTACAGAAGTTATAAATCGGAAAAATATTGAAACTCTTTGGTCATTTTTGAGCGTGATGCTAATGTTCTAATCAGATTCAATGGATTGTGCTAAGCTATGCTAAAAGTGCTAGCGCCAGACCCGGAGATCGGCTGAATGGATTCCAAAACGGTAAAAATCTAATGTTTAACTCTATGTGTGCTGGAAAATGAGCATATTTTCAAAAAAGTGGAGTGTTCCTTTAATAAAATTAAACCTTTAAATGATTACAACTATTACCACGTTGGCATAAACATGCCCTGCAGCATAACATGTTCTGCTTCAACAAAAACTATTTCTAAACCACAACGCTTGTACTGTATAGTTATCATGCAAACTGTTTTTAAGATTTAGTTGAATATTAATTGAGAGATTGCATAGTAGACTACTTTTAAAGATGAATTTGCAATACCGCAGGACTTTTTGAATACACAAAAATTTTTAGCTAATAAATATGCTGAACAATCCCATCATTAATAAGTCCCAAATGTCAAACCTCACCTCAAGCATTAGAAGGCAATACCATTAGTCTCATTAAAACGTTAACGCATTACACATTGTCCTGGATATTGCTGAATGTGTTTTTATACATTAAGTATACATCCTGCTTCAATCCTAATTTTTTAATTATGAACAAACAAAGGCAGCAAGCACTATTTAGCTTCTGGTCAAAAAGATGCCGTGACTTCATATAACTAGATGCCATCCCCTTAAAACAAAGTCACTTCCACAGTTTATTGCGCCTTTGTGTCTCTTGTCTTTCCTCGTTTGTCTATGTTAGGTCAGGGCCAGAAAACATCATCACCATTATTGATATTGATTTGAGGCAGTTAAGATCGATTTTCTCTTACCATCCTCCTCTGATCCTTTTGTTGGTCAAGGGTTTTCCAACCCTAAGGCAAGTGGACAGTCACATGTGTTTGTGTTTATATGTCTGTGTGTGGCTACATCTAATCTTCGGTTTCTTATGTTATCCGGCATTGTCTACAGTCTGTGGTTAGACTCTGCTATGAAGACAGTGGAATAAATTCAAACGTTATCCTTGATAATGACCAATTGATGAAGTGATAAATGAGGCATGAATTTACCACATGAGTCGTGTCAGACTGAATCCCTCTGCGCATTCATTCAGGTTACCAAAGAACCGCTCTGTGGTCTTCACTGTTTGCCTGAAGGTCTATCCGACTGTCTGTTTTTCATGTTTACCAGACATACTGGCTGAAAGTCCATGTATAACTGTTTGAAAGACAACATTGCTTTCTAAAAGAGAAAATCGACAGCTTTGACAAAGCATAAAGGATGCATGAAGCATTGTTACCCACTGTGGTTCAATGAAGAAAATCAACACTGTCTAAAGTAAGGGGCAACATTCCGATCTCACTGATGAAGCTCAAAAAGGGAGTCAGTTCCCATAGACTTTACAGCAGGAATAAATGTGTCTACAGCCTGGTACAAAAAGTGATTTTGGTCTATATAACTTTGTAACTCAACCTTTTATATTAGTTTTAGCCTTAAAGGATTAGTCCATTTTCTTAAAAGAAAAATCGAGATAATTTACTCACCACCATATCATCCAAAATGTTGATGTCTTATCTAGCGAAACGTTGTGCTTTAAAAGTGTATATTTGTTATTTTTATTATCAAAAATGACAATCGTTTCGCTAGATAAGACCCTTATGCCTCGTTTGGGATTGTTTATAGTCCTTTGAAACTCCGTTGAAAAAAACTGTTAAGTGTTGAGTTAAGTATTAAATGTTGGGCTCTAGTAAAGTCCATTAAAATTAGAAAAATCCTACAATTTTTTCCCTCAAAAAACATAATTTCTTTTCGACTGAACAAAGAAAGACATCAACATTTTGGATGACATGGTGGTGAGTAAATTATCTGGATATTTCTTTTAAGAAAATGGACTAATCCTTTAAGACTGCTCCTCTAAACAATTCCCAATCTAGCTTACTCTGTAGGCCTAACTGTTGATATTAAATCATTAATATGAAAACTGACATGTTTTTATGGTCTTGGTCTCGACTCGGTCTCGACTCCTAAAGGACTTGGTCTTAACTCGGACTTGCTTCCTCAAAGACTCAGTCTTGACTCGGACTCGACTCTATTTGATAACCAACGGACTCTGTCTCAACTCGTTCTTGACCCTTCAAAGACTCGGTCTTGACTCGGCATAGGCAGTTTCGGCCCCATCACTAATCTGTAAGCAGTACTGCATACAGCAAAATATATTGTAGAGTATACTGATTAGCAGTGTTGGGGTAACGCATTACAAGTAATGTGCATTACGTAATAATATTACTTTTTTAAAGTAACGAGTAAAGTAAACCATTACTTTATAAATGTACACATTAATATTTGAGTTACTTTTCAGTTTAATTAATTTGATTTAAACGGAATGTAGTCACTTAGAATTATGCACTTTATGTGTGCGCGCCTCAGCAGGAACAGTTTGAGTCAGAAACGGAGATGGTAGGCCGGAACTTGACATTTTTGCGATGGAAATAAGCAATTTCTAAATGCAGAACTTCTCAGTCATAAAAAAACATCTACAAGGCCTGAAAGGGATCAAGCCTCAGCCAAGTAACGCAAAAGTAAATGCAAAAGTAATGTAAGTATTACTTTCCATGAAAAGTAATTAAGTAACGCAATTAGTTACTTTTTTGGGAAGTAACTTAAAGAGCCTCACAGATCCAAAATCGAAAATGACCTGTATTGCAGTGTGTCATATAGCTGTCCATCAATCTAAACAATGTGTAAAGTAGTTGAACCAAAAAGTGCATGATTAATAAAGTTATTGGCTTCTATAGGGAGTCGGCTCTGAATCGCTGAAACAAGTCGTCATATGGATTGAATCTCCTGCCTGTCTTTATCCACATAATACCAACTCTTTGCATAATAATCTCCGCCTACAACCTTGCCCGGGAGAAACGAAAACTATGACCTGCCCACAGCTAGTTAGTGTGTAAACATCATATGACGATGTGTTTTCAGTTTGTGTTGTTTTCACTACCAAGGGATGAAGATATATGAAAAATCTGTGGTTAAAATTACCTTTTCAAGGAGGGATATACTAAACGTTTGGCTGCAAAAAATCAGTGGTTAAAATTACTTTTTCACAGAGAAATTTACTAGACGTTTGGCAATGAAAGATGGTTCAGTAACCATTTTATTTGGAACAACATTGCTTGCATTAATGATGAATGATGTCCTTGTTTAAACTCTTAATATACTGTCAGAGTCACGTTAGCAAGTGGCTAACGCATGTTGCAATTACGGTTTTGCTAAAACCCGATTAGCTTACATAAATGCTTAAATGAGTGTAAAATGTTAGTTTCTATCATCGTTTTTATTGCTTGGATTAATGATGAATGTTGTGTATTGAAGTCAATAATGTCTTTTCGGTAAATCATGTTAGCACGAGGTCAATACATGTTGCACTGTTGTTGGTCTGTGCCACCGATCTGTGGTCTGTGAGACTGATCTGTGATCTGTGCATTGTGTGCAAAGACACTCTGTCAGTTGACCAATCAGAGCAGAGTAGGCTACTGAAAGGTGGGGTTTAGGCAGACTGAGTCGTTGATCGGCTTCACACGAATCGTTTGGGGATCTCTGAGAAATGGGGTAATTTTAAATTTATATTTTGAGAAAATTTAAGTGTTTTTTGACCTTGCATGCATTTAAACCTGTTGTCCAGGACTTATGAACAGTGATAGGATGCTTAAAATTGGCATCTTACTGGCTCTTTAATATTGTAATGCATTTCTTTTAAAAGTAACTTTCCCCAACACTGCTGATTAGTATTTTTAGATTAGATTTGTAGGCTAAACTCTGTGGTTAGGCTGATGGCTTCAAGTTCATCTGCCACATTAGAAATAAAAGCTCAAGTCGACTGCATTGCATTGTGGGACAGGTTTTCCCAACAGTGTGCTACGTGTTATGCACATTTTTGCAAATACAGTACGTCAACGATGCATTTCATGCAAACAGGAAATTTACATACTATGCATAGTACACATACTGCACTACAAAAATATTATGGTCTGTACAGCAGCACACCCTGACACAACAAGCCCATGTAGTGCATGAAATGTCCTTCCTTGTGATTCCCCTCTTACCACATCTTTTCTGAGCACTGCTAAGCCCGATAACCTTCCCTGAGAATAGCTGTCCTTGCCGTCATAACACACTCACTGAGTGTGAATTTAACGTGACAGGACCCCTGCAACCCAGAGACTTATCCCTCAATAGAGCCGAAACAGACAAGATACTTTCCCGTGAGACATAAATACAAACACAGATCAGTCAATCGACATCTATTTCAACCGTAGTGGTTTACATAAAACAGGCAATATAATTCAGCAAATAGCTACGTGTATAAACATTACTGTTTTGTATTCTGCGGTAAGGTCTATAATACACAGATTTGAAATTAAGCAGTCGTCTCTAACTCAATTGCCCCTAAATTTGGCAGCACTGCTGCATTATATCACTGTGATCAATACAGTCTGCACAAAAAAAGCATGTTACTGTCTACGTTTTAGCATTACATCATTCTGAAACACCACCACAACACGTACATAGATAATATTTCATTATTATTTCTTATTTTACAAACAGTAATTTGACTTTCAGATGACTCTGATGTGGTCGAAACATTGTTCCTTTCCTTCCTGCCCATTCTGTAATTATTCAAAGTATAACTGTTATTAATTTGATTAAACGTTGTGCACTATGAATTAAAGAGAAGAATGTACATTTTTAGTCATTTTGGTTTGGTTTTCATACAGGTCATTTTCAACCACCATGTCTAAACGCTACTATTCAATCCCTTTCCCTGAATAATATTATGTCTTGTCTTTAAATAGGAATTTTTTGTGGTATGCCACAGCACCTACTCAACTCTGTTAGACCCCGTGAGTACATGCAAACACATGCACATTTGGAAATCATTATAAATTAGCCGTCGAATAGACCTAATAGATGGGAAGCAGAGTTTAGGGAGTTTATAGAGGAGTTGATGAACATATTCAGAGCAGTCAGTTCATTATGTCCACTTAAAGCAATCGCGGTTACTTTAGGCGGACCTCGTACTGTAAGTCTTTGCGATGAGCACCATAACACCACCTTAAACACTACCTCTCTGAATTTAAAGCATGTTCTTTCAGTAGTAAATATGACCGCAATTTACACATGGGGGTGCGAAAACCACATGCGAGTCGGGCATATACAGTAGACACCACAAAAACGTGTGTTTACTTTGTGTACACGATGATCAGAAACTTTCAGAATTGCATAGAGGGCGGGAGGGCGAGCGGGAGAATGCAACCATGTATGAGACATGTTTGGAGCTGTGCTGACGTGATCTTCTGCCCCGTGGATCGGCCACATGGTTCTCTCCTCTCAGCTCTTTGCAAGTGTGCATGGTGAGCTGTCAAAGTTTATTACAATCACACACTTTCACGATCAATAGAGCTTCATCCCAAGACACGCTGGGAGATGAAGTAGGGAGGAAGTATACAAGAAAAGGACACATGGAGGAGAGAGATCAAGGGCAGATGCAGTGGAAATTTGCTCATGGCTCTTTTGCAGCATGCATTACAACAAGACATGCAATTTCTCAATCTACTGTATAGAACTGCATACTCCGCAATACTGGAAGAGGTGGATAAAATGTATGGACCTTCAAGAAAATTGTTGTAACATGTTGCAGACAAATACGCCACTTAAAGTCACAATGAATTTGAAATTAAAAACTTTTATTTTGGGGAATATTGTGTTAAAGGTGCATTGTGTAACAAAAATACTTTTGCGCATTGTGTAAAAAGACCTTACATCAGGGGTCTTCAACTAAAACATGCATTTTCAAATAGATGCACATTTCTTGTTTCCAGTATTTTGCCTTTTAATTACTGAAAATTCATATTTTCTTTTTTAATATTTTAAAAACAGTTTAACATTGCAAGAACCACATTTCCAAATTTTAATAGTTGAACATTGCACAAAAAAGTGCAAGTGTAAATGATCAACACATTTAGAGCTCTTAAACTTATTTTGTTTATAACTGTTTACAGGGTTCACACACCTTAGTTAACTTCAAATTCAAGGACCTTTCAAGGACTTTCCAGGTCCAATACCCTCAAATTCGAGGACTAAATGTGGGCACACATTTGAAGTGACAGCAAGGTTACATCGTTTTACCTTTTAAGATAAATTGTTACAGTTCCCTTTCGAGGGAACTCGCGCTGCGTCACTGCCATGACACTTTGGGGCCGTTTCCAGGGGTCAGTGCCTCCGAATGTGTATATCAAATTCAACCAATGATAAGGCTTAACCACAAACACAGGGTGACGCGGGAGCCAGGAAGTATATCGCTATCTGAAATATTGCCAAAGACGACGTTATAGGGACGCATGAAGTATGGCAAGGGACACAGTGTCTCGTTCCCTTCTCAGGGAACAACAGTTACATACGTAACCCGAGACGTTTTCATGTGTCAAACACAACTATGCAAAAACGAATCAACATTCACATACAGAAGATAGAAGCATTTAAAGCGAACAGTTTAGCATGTGTGCTTAAAAAGTCTAGAATTTTAATGATATCTTACACTACACAGGGAATAATATGGATTTTTTTCCAGAAAACTTCTTGCATAAAATAGATTCAAGCACTTTCAATGACCTGTATCTATGTATGTATATTTTCAAAAACTTCCCAGGGCCTTGACATTTTTCCCCCAGATTCACAAACTTTCAAGGATTTCAAGGACCTGTGGAAACCCTGTGTTTAACTTTCAGAAATTGTTACATTTCAAGTATTCAAATACACTTTGTTTTCTTTTTTAATATTTTAAAGATATAAAGGCTAAAACGCCTTTCAATTGTACACTACATCCAGACACGACGGTCGGAGTTCGGCCCCTAGTGGCAGCCATAACGAAATTACAGTTTAATTGTAAATCCATGTCAAGGAATAGCCTTTAATCTACGTATGTATTTATACTTATTAATTTACTTATCAGTAATGAACCGTTTATAAAGGATTCAAGTGTAAATGATAAAGTTAAACAAAAAATTATTCAACATTTTCACCTTGTACACAGTGTTTTTATTGAAACACACTGAAATACATCACTTCCGGCCAGCGTGTCACGCGGTTTATTCCCTTAATAAAATAATTACTTTTTTTATGCATCCAAAGCTCAAATTGGATCGGATAATAACACACCCGCAGATTGTTGCACCGCACGCAGCACCTTTCTGACTCTCTTTACGTTTTTTCGGCCGTCATTTGTCATGTACAGTGGAAAGGTAAAAGTAACCATGCTGATTTTAAATCAGACAAAAATGACCGGTGGGCTGGATAAAGATGATTAGAGGGCCGCATTTGGCCCGCGGGCCGCCAGTTGACTAGCCCCGTCTTAAATAATGAATGGTATTGTTTTTATTATCTTAGAATGAGCCACTTATATCTACACACACTGCAAATCCCCTTACATGAAAATCGCTGTCATGTTTTTACAGTAGCCCTAAAAAGACAAACTGTTCTACAGAGCGCGTTTCGTCCCTACGTTGTTGCAGACGATGACATGTCTGTCTAGTGGCCCGTGAAAAGATCGCAATGATTATCAATTAGCAACATGACCCAACTTCCAATTATCCATTCAGTTCTTGATGGATGAATTTAAGTCCGCCCTACCTTTTTTGATTTCAAAAATTTTTCACTCAAATATACGTCACAATGGGCAAAATAAGGCGATCGCAAGTTCCATTTGTGACTTTAAATGTGAAATAATTTCTGCAAAGCTACACTCAAAACATAAAAAAATGCTTGGATGCTTCAACCTATGGTTGAGTAAAATATGGACTAGGTCTGAGCCGATACCACTTTTTTATGTCTGATACCGATGTCGATACACAACCTTGAGTATATGTCGATACTGATCCAGTACCATCGCTATCGCCCTTTTAATCAATTAAGCTGCAAATAATACATTTGTTAGCTCTACCAAAAGCATCTGTGCAACAAATGACTGCAAATTCAAGACTCAATGAAACATGTGCAATAATGTTGCTTCATTTTTATTTAAATGTTTTAAACAGACTAATAGCATCGTTTTTATAAATCAGCACAAAAATTCAAAATGAAATTTAAGGTGCAAGCTAGCCATTTGCGACAATATTGCACTAATATCGATACAGAATATCGGATCGACCCACCCTAATATGGACACACCAATATTTAATTGTAGGGCTAAATTAACCTAGAAAATCTGATTTTTTTTTGACCAAACAATGGGTTTAAACAACAAGCAAGGTTAATTTTAATCCAGCAATTGAATTTGTCCAAATTTTACCCAACCAAGGCTTGAAACAATTCAGCTTTTTGTAGCACTGTCTTTAAAAGGAACTTGAAGCTATAGTCTCTTTTACAGCCATTGGGCAGTCAAGCAAAAAGTCTCACCCCAACTCTTCCCATTGGATGTTAAAACAAGCAACGCGCTGCAATGTTCCTGTAGCTCTTTGGGTAGTGCTGTGTTTTAGCAGCCCAAATGTGGTTTTGAGAAATTGAATAGCTTGAATGCACTGTAAGTTACTTAAAGGAATATTCCATTTTCTTAAAAGAAAAATCTAGATAATTTACTCACCACCATGTCATCCAAAATGTTGATGTCTTTCTTTGTTCAGTCGAGAAGAAACTATGTTTCCCGAGGAAAACACCGCAGGATCTTTCTCATTTCAATGGACCCCAATAGAGCCCAACAATTAACACCCAACTCAACACGTAACAGTTTTTTTCAACGGAGTTTCAAAGGACTATAAACAATCCCAAACGAGGCATAAGAGTCTTTTCTAGCGAAACGATTGTCATTTTTGACAAGAAAAATAAAAAATATGCTCTTTAAAACCACAACTTTTCGTCTAGGTCCGGTCCAGCGCGACCTAACGTAAATGCGTAGTGGCGTAGGGAGGTCACGTGTTACATATATAAAACGCACATTTGCGGACCATTTTAAACAATAAACTGACACAAAGACATTAATTAGTATCATTTGACATACAACAACGTAGGAACGGTCCTCTTTCAACACATTTGTAAACACTGGGGCAGAGTTTCGTTTTCGTCTTCTGTGACCTCTTGACGTCATGACGTATTGCGTGGAGTCACCTGGCGCATCACGACCAGATCTAGACGAGAAGTTTTGCTTTAAAAGTGTATATTTGTTATTTTTCTTGTCAAAAATGACAACCGTTTTGCTAGATAAGACACTTATGCCTTGTTTGGGATTGTTCATAGTCCTTTGAAACTCCGTTGAAAAAAAACTGTTACGTGTTGAGTTAAGTATTAATTGTTGGTGTCTATTAAAGTCCATCAAAATGAGAAAAATCCTGCAATGTTTTCCTTAAAAAACATCATTTCTTCTCGACTGAACAAAGAAAGACATCAACATTTTGGATGACATGGTGGTGAGTAAATTATCTGGATTTTTCTTTTAAGAAAATGGAATATTCCTTTAAAAGCATCTGCCAAATGCATGGATGTAAATGTAAGCATTAATAGCATCACAAAACCACAGTGTGTATACATTTTGGAGAAATCAACCTATATAGTGGAGCATTGAGTTAGAACTGGAATAAATCATGGAGACAAGCTTTTCATGCCAAACAGCAATCAAACAAAAATGAAATATTACAGAGCAATGATCTTTTCTACAAGAACTGCCAATCTTTCTTCTAGCGCTTTCTTTCCAAACCGTGAATAAGGGCCAAGGGTGTGGCAAAAGTTGTATCACTTCATCTGGGGTTTTGTTTAGTTGCCAATCGGATTCTTTTTGGCAGTCGACTGTGTCACTTATGAGACAGCAGGATTTTGTGTGGCTATAAGGCAGCTGTAGAGAGCAGCCATGCAGGAGAATGAGCTGACAAAGCATGCTGAAGTCAAGCCCGGTCTAGACTGCAATCAACAAATCTCTGTGAAATTATAGCTTGCTAATTCTTTTTTACATGGCATGTGTTTGCCAACGAGAATGATGAAAAGAGCAGATGCTTATGTGAATGGATATATTTACACACACACTCATACAAACAAAGTTTGTTTTTATTTCATCAAGGTGGGGACTTTCCATTGAATTCTATTCGTTTTACAAAGAGCAATTACATTATCACTAACCTTCACTCTAAACCTGATTCACGCAACTCTTTGGCATTTCATCAAGGCGTTAAATGATCAAGACATTGGAGAAATTGGCTGGTTCCCATGATGTACAATAAGTAATTGGAGTTTTAATATCTTTGATGGGAAAATTGATGGCCAGAATATATATATATATATATATTCTTATATATCAATACACATTGATATACTAACTAGCCCAACCAAATCTTTTTGCGTTTTACTCCTTTTTTAATATTTTCTTTATGTTTCAAGATGTCACTAGGATGCATCCAAAGGTAGCTTTGTCAAATTTAGTTCACTTCAAGAGAAGCCCGTACAGTACATACAGTCATAGATATGAATATATAGATACGTCATTATTGGCTGTTTCTATGGGCCACTATACGCATGTCTTCTGTCATTTTGGAACAGTCCAAGGCCGTTACATTAACCAGTGTTGCCAATTCTGCGGTGATCACTTTAAACCTGGTGACGTGGATTGTTTTTCCCGTGGGTTAAATGTTGAAGGATTGTGTTTATCGACTATCAATATCAAGGTAAGATTATTTCATTTATCAAAATAAAGTCTTGGTATTTGGGATATGGTCATTAGGCTTGATTTAACTGGCCATTGGGTTGGTTTTGTTGCACAAATCTGGCAACCCTGCCACGACGGTCGCTGAGAGCACTTGAGAGCAAGCTGACTGTGTGTCCGTCACTGTATTTATACCCTTATTTGATCAAATGTTGTAGATGCAAACATTATAATTTTTTTAACATAATAAAACACAATACATTAAGGCAACAAGTGTTTGGTAACACAACGTTAAGTTACTATAGCTTAAATACCTCTAATATGAAGTTAAAGGTGCTCTAAGCGAATTCACGTGTTTCAGACCATAAAACATCTTTGTTACATACAGCAAACATCTCCTCACTATCTGCTTGCTGCCTGTCCGCTGATCAAACTGTAAAAAAACGCGATCTCTGTAGACAGCCCAGGCTCCACAAACTGCAATAAAAACAAAGTGGCCAAACCTACCACCAGAAACGATAACAAAGTGTTCCAGCCAATAAACGACAAGAAGGATTTGGGGGTGGGGGTTGGGCGCGTTCATGAAAGCACGGAAGGGTGGGGGAGGAGTTCGCTACGCTCCGTTTGTTTAAAAACAGTTCAAACATCAACAAAAAGTAACATCACACAGATTCGCTTAGAGTGCCTTTAATACACAGGCTACAAAAACAATATCCTCACTTGTGGAGGTTAGCCTATTTTTATAAATATTTGGGAATATATCTCTGCAGGGTTTATTAACCAAAGGCTGCTCAATATCGTGGTATCCTCGATCTGTAACTGGACCATTCCCAAATTGTGGATGCATCTACATATGCGTAAATCATGTATCTATTCATATCTATGCATACCGTACCCACACTCCCCACCTGATGTTTGGCATACTGTATCCTGATATTTATATCTATAAATGTCTTTCTTTTTGGATCATGGCACATACAATATATAAAAGTCAGAGCAATGAATCTGCTAGTGACGATGATGAAGTGTGTGGCCGTCCACTGTTGTGCCAGTCACAAATATGTTACTGTACAGTTAAACAAGCCTCCGTTACTGATTCTTAAACGACCAGTGGCGGAATGATACAAACAGTGAAGCGGTTCCTGTGATAATACTGGTGGAATATGGCATGGCTGTAAAAGCCGCTCCAGGCAAACCAATCAGATTCAAAGAACTGTTGTTACTGCAATATAAAATGAGTGTGATGTTGACAAAAGTGTCCACAATGGTACTATTCGTTGGTCGTTCACTTAGCAACATGATCTCACAAATTTCCGTGGTATAGTCACGGAATATTTTGCAAATTTTTCCGTGTCCATACCACGGATTTTCTTTTCCGTGTCAGTTTCACGTATTGGTTACTCAATTGTTTTTCCTATTTTCTTACCATTGTCGCTTGGATTTGGGGTTAGATTTGGGGTTTGGGTTAACATGGCACTTTAACTATTGGTTTATACAGTTTTTTTCTGATTTTCAGACAACTGTCGCCTGGCGTTAGGGTTAGGAGTAAGGATGTCATTTTATGTAACAGAAAGTCGTTCTAAACTCAAACCCAAGCAACAATGGTAAGAAAATAGGAAAATCAATTGAATAACCAATACGTGAAACTGACACAGAAAAGAAAGTCTGTGGTACAGACATGGAAAAATGCGGAGATCCGTGAAAATGACATTGATAAATGAGCAAAATATTCCGTGACTATACCACGGAAATTCATGAGATCAGGATCCACTAAGTCAATAGTGGCTTAATGGTTGGAGATTCGGTCTTGTAACCAGAAGGTCATCAGTTTGATTCCCAAGACCAGTAGTTAGTGACCGGGTATACATTTTTTCCGCGTCCGCGCAGCTTTCAAAGTATACTAACCGCATCTACGCATAGAAGGCAGTGTTCGTGTTTTTTTATTCAAATCATTTCTCTACCAGGCCATCAGGCAGCACTGATTTGCGACATTTACAGGAAATGTAGGATAGGTAAAGAAAAGTAGCCGAACCACCATTGCAAACAAAGTTTAGAACAATCAACAAGAATGGCTCAAACAAAATGTGTGTGCAAATGCTGTCTATTGCCTTTGTGTAATTGTTTGTAGTGGAGTGTCTGGTCTCAATATTTTCTCGGGCATGGGCTGTTGTACGCGTACTGTCCGCACGGTCTCAAATTTTGGGGCGCACGCGGACCGTGGGCGCGGGCGACCGCGGAACCTCCTGATGACGAAAATGATGTATGTGGATGTCCCTAGTATATATTCGGCTTAAGGTCCCCTGAATCAAGGAAACTTTCCCCCAATTTCTCCTGGGTGTGTGTTCACTACTCACTGGAATGGGTTAAATGCAAAGGTCAAATTCCAAGTATGGGTTACCATACTATACACTGGCCATTACATCACTTTCACTTTATTCCCCATATAGTGAACTCAACTGTCATTCACTAAATAGGGAATAGTGAAGGAGTGAACGAGTATGCAGTTTAAGAGCGAGAGCTCTGATGGAACGTTTAGTGGTCAAAAATGTATACAAATTCAGGTCAACGCCCTGGCCCGCCTAGTCAACATTTTGGGCAAAGGAAAACCAAAAATCATGGAGTTTGAAAACCAAAATTTTTCCCAAATGTCAAACTATGCATCAGCAAAGTCTTTCATTTTCTCAACGTTTTGTCACCACAACATAACCTTACTTCTGTAAACCCTTGGCTTGACTGAGTGACTGAGAAGCATCACCTTCATTAAAATCAATTGAACTCTAGTCATCATAAAGGTCTGATATCCATGTCCATCAGACGCACAGCAGTTCTGGGTGGAGTGTTAACATCGTCTCACAAAAAAAAAAAAACGCTTGGCTTTTGCAACAGAACCGGCTTACATTCCAAAGCACCGTGCCAGCCCTGTTGCAAAATCAATACTCAACAGCCCCTCTTAACAAACACTCGAGCTCTTCTCAGTGGTTCGCAAGCTCCACAGCCTGCCAAACCTCTGTCAGATGCATATTTATGCGTTAAGATTTAATTCAGCATTTTTCTTGCTCTCTGTTTTCTCGTTTTTGTCCTGACGGATGAAATGTTTGGCCTACGAGCAGCAGCTGTATAACCTGTGGTCCGGCCATCAAATGGCAAAGATCACGCTGTCCACCTCAAATGTTAATCGTGTGGTCATTTGCTGTAGCTGATGGTTAAACACAGCTATATTAAGACACCCAACTCATTTCATGGCACATAAATGAAAAACAGCAGGTATTTATTACTCAAAACAGCAGTAGTCGTTTGCCAAAATAAGGTTTTTGCTCTTCAAGTGAGTCCAACATATTGAATTCATGGCTCTTGCGGGGAGCAGAACCTGCAGAGAAAGATTTAGCATGCCAGAAAAATGACCTTTACACAGTCCAAGTAAAAACCAGCTCAGTCACCGTCTAGTGGCGCAAACCAACTTTAAAATGCCAACAATCACTTGTTGGAAAATACATCATCGCCTTGCGACAGCCTCATATGCTTGAATGCTCGAGCACTGTACTATTTGTCAACTCGTTCCAAATGTTTCCAAGCACTTCTTTAATCCAGCTGCAATTATTGCAAACATCAACACATTAAAAGCCTAACACATGAAAAGCTTAATCGTATAATTACAAGCAGCTGTTGCAATTACAAAGGATGTATTGTACAGCATGACTATAATGTTACACATCTGCACTAACAATCCATGATTGAAATTCATGTTCGTTAACTTTAATTCTTTCTTGTTTGATCCAAGTTAAATACCATCAACCAATCCCTGAATCATAAGTAAGAGCTTATCCCTTAAAATAATGAACTATGGTAAATCGTAGTAAAAATGTAATCCTAATGCTTAACAAATGTAAAGTGTCAAAAAAGCAGTTGAACGTGCGATGGAGTATTTCTGGGCCAAACTAACGCCTCTTCTTTCCTACAAGTGTACTTGTTATGTATCAGTGACCCCATATTCCTTTTATGGGCACTTCCTCTGAAAAAGCACGCCCACATGTCAATCAGAGTGAGAACGACAAGGACACCCATTAGCACTGTTCCTTCAGGTAAAAGTCTTTAGCCTTCCAAGTAAGCCAGCCTTATGGAAACAATGGATTTAGTTTGTTTATCCGAGGTAGCAGCTGAGTTTTGAATGTGTGTTTATTTAACGGTAGATTTCGTTGAAAAGTCCCAACCGGGTCATTTTGGAAATTGGCACGTAAGTGCATAATGTAAATGACACGAACGTGAAGTTAGTGGGATAGTGTTTTGTGTGTGTTGCTTGCTCCCACGATACACCTCGAGGATGTCATGTTTTTCCGGAAACATTCACTAGAGCTGATCTGTCTTTTATAAATCTGATAAAAATAAAGACTCTTCGGAGATACAAAGGATGTAATACTAATCTATAGGTACTCAAGATTAGAGATGAGATGAGAAGAAACGTCTCGGTTACGTATGTATGTAACCCTCATTCCCCGAAGGAAGGGAACGGAGACGTCACGTCGTGACCGACGTATTGGGAACTCGCTTATAAGGACCAATCTGCTTCGAGAAACTTACAAAAAGCCCATGAATGTTGACATGCCATATTTGCATCTGCCGATGGCACCGTGTGTGGATAAAATAAGTGAGAGGTGCAATGCATAAGAAAAAAAGAAACAAGAAGGTAGAAAAGTTGTACCCAAAAGTTGCATATTTGGACCTTTAGAAAAAGTACCGTCCTTGTAACCTTTGTACCTTTTTCTGAGAGTGTAGCCTATAGTGGTGGTTTTTAGTTTATTTTATTTTATTTGTAGTAACACCATGGTTACTTTTTGTAAGGGATTCAAACCATCTAATGTTTATTTGAATCCCAAAACCTTGAAAATCAGGTTTTGGAAATCTAATTTAATCTTGGACACAAACAGAAAGCTTTTGGATTTTGACAAGTTTAAATCAAATACATGTGAAACAAGTATGAGACATTTAAGATCTGCACCACAGTACATCTACATAACTACTCAAATATGCGAATATGTGAACTGAACATAGGTCACATAGGTTTTAAAGGGGACATATCATGAAAATCTGACTTTTCCATGTTTAAGTGCTATAATTGGGTACCCAGTGGTTCTATCAACCTAGAAAACGTGATAAAGATCAACTTAGTTTTGGTAAACCATTCTCTGCAAGCATGTGAAAAATAGGTCATTGAAATTTGGCTCCCCCTGTGATGTCAGAAGGGGATAATACCGCCCCTTTATCTGCACTATCCAATCACGGCACTGCCATTTAGGGCAAAGATCAGCTCATTGGCATTTAAAATGACACACCGAAAACGGCACTTTTTTGCTCATACTTAAAAAGCGGCAATTTTAACATGCTATAATAAATTATCTGTGGGGTATTTTGAGCTAAAACGTCACATATGTACCATGGGGACATATTAAAATGTCCCCTTTAATTGACATCTTAGTATAACATGGTAAATCAGGTTGCAATGCATACATGTCATTAAAGCTAAATAATATTACGAATACCAAATTCCACATTTCATCTTAAACTTTGAATTCAGCTTACCTAAATTATATCAATTGTACAAAAAAAAAATTAAATGGCAAAACAGCAGTTTTTTCGAATCAAGTGCTCTCCGATTTCTGGACCCTACTGTAAAACAGATTGACTGCAGTCTAGAGACTTACCCATGTGTATATCAAGACAGAAGGGATCCATAAGGCACAGCAAGATGTTGATAGATGGTTTGTCAGTTTCAATAGAGAGTTTAAGCAGTTCTACGATAGCAGCTATAATCTCTGCGCTTCTCTCCTCCTGCCATGCACCCAAGACAAAACAAAAGGTTTCTTTGAGACTGCTCTTAAAACAGATCCATAAAGTACCTTTCACCCCCCCCTCCGAACAGTCATTTAAAGAATAGATGTCCCCTGCTGCCGATCAATCTGTTAAGAACTCTCCATTCTTACTGAATTAGGAAATCCTGGCTTTCTTCCATTGGAAACTATCGAGAGTGAGCGCTGCAGAATAGATTTCCAAAACGAGATTTTCTCATGCCAAGTGGCACCTCAATGTACAATTGCATGCCAGTATAGTTTGTTTCGCTGTTTGTTTTAAGTCCATGCAATAGCGTTGAATGTTTACTCTTCACAACCTAAGATTTCAAGAGCAGGAAATCTGATTAAATCAGCTTGTGGCATTCATGCCGTAAACTCGTAATTATTAAGAAAACAACAATGTATAATGAACTGCAATGGTGTGAAGTCTTTGGAAATGAATAGAGGAGATGACAGCAGGGTTAAACTGAATTAAAGGGATAGTGAAATTCCTGTGTTGAATAACTCACCATCATATTGATCCAAACCTGCTTTCTACTTTCTTTATTCTGTGAAAAATTAAAGGGGAATGTTAAGAAATGCACTGATTAATCTTTTACATATAAAGGAACTGAGGTTGACCATAATGAAACATTTTCACAATGAAAATTATATAAATGTAGATAATTTGCATAATAAAACAAACGCAAAACGTTTAAGCAGTTTGCGTATAATGAATCATGTGGCTGAATAAACACATGCAGTATTAAAAAAGAAAGTTGTCTGTTGAAAAGTTAGATGAGAAAAAAAATCAATTTCGCACAAACCATGAATCCAGAAAAGCACTCCAAAAAGGCCATAACAGAGTAGAGTTACTGCATAATATTTCAACCTCTAAATGGGGCAATTAACTGAATCGCCTTGTCTTGACAATATAATAAGGCAAGAGAAAGGACCGGCACAGCACAGATGCTCACGGCCTACGTGACCCTGGTCCAGCCATATTTCCCTCCACAAGAGCACTTCAGTCATTGGCAGTGCGACCGCTCTCATCGCATACAGCACTAGAGAGGACAAATGGCCACTTTAATAAGACCAGATGATTCAGGAAAAAGGTTTAAAGTGACAGTTAGTGAAAAAAAGACACATTTAACAATCTATCATCACCCAGCAGAAGAAAATGGAGGGTTTGGCAGAATATATCACATGACTCAGCATGCAGTCCAGCAACTGGTTGTTTTGTTTAACTGCAGACAATGTGTGTTAGGGATTGGTTTAAAAATATTTGATTTTCTACATATTCTACATATTATTGTATTGTTTTACTCTTGTCCAGAATCATGCAGACTTTCATTATAGATGGTTTCAGCAGTAGCAACATAAACAAATGGCTTTCAAGGAAAAACAAGGTATTTGTTACAGAGTTCAGTTTAGCCACTAGCCTAACAATTAAACAAACAGAGATGGAAGTAAAGATTCGTCCAGACGCGTATTAAAAACTTGAAAAGTGTTGAATTAAGGTAAATTTAGAACAGATAAAAATGTGATTAATTTGCGACTAATCATGAGTAAACTCATGACAATCATGCGATTAATCTAGATTAAATATTTGTATATTTGACAGCCCTAATATATACATAATAATCACACACAGTACACACATATGTGCAAACTCAAACTTTTATTTTGTATGCGATTAATCGCGATTAATTTTTTGACAGCCCTAGTTGTAATTGGCCTGAATACGTCTGACGTTAGCCGGAAATGTGACGCTCCTTACCATGTTTTGTAGATTAGCTCACAATGCAATGCTGACAGAGTTAATATCGTCTTAACTTCCTTATCAATACGAGATTTTCTGATTTAGAAAATGCAGATGACCAAATTGATCGATCAACTTTACCAGTGCGGCTTGAGCAGGACGTAACAGATTGGTAAGGTAAGGATACTAAGACTACTAATACTAAGACTGTTTCATGCGCTGATGAAACAGTCTATACGAGAATCTAACATTAAAAATATATTTATAAATTATTAGGTAGCAACAGACTATATGAAGAGCTCAGATGCAAAAGCCACGAAAAATTAAATAATGATATTAAGCAAATGCTCTCGGCACATATTATATGTTTATCAAATACTTTAGCTTCAGATCTGCTTAATCCCAGCCTAAGGCCTTTTAGAAATACTGGTTTGTTGGCAGAATCCATTGAACATCACATCGATTTTTTGGCAAAGTCCTAAAAGAGCATCAAATATCCGATTCACGATTTACATTTCCTTTGGTGTGTAAGTGTGTATTAGTACGTTAGTACAACAAAAACACTGATTGTTTACTTCCTGGGCCGGTTGACGTGACCACAATGGTCATTATCATAATTCTTCCCGCTACTAAAATACAGCCTGTGAGTAGCCTATGTTTTCATATTTAAAGAATTGACTACTAGCTAAAACATAATTCAAACATGAGTTTTGGAGTGCAGAGTAGCGCTTCTTGTTTGTCGTTTCTACGATCACAAATGCAGAAATGGTTTTAAGGTTTTAGTAATCCTTACTGTTATGTCCTGCTTAAGCCGCGCTGGTAAAGTTGATCGATCAATTTGGTTATCTGCATTTTTTGAATAAGATTCGGCTCATAAGGCTTGATAAGGTAGTAAAGACGATATTAACTCCTGTCAGCATGGCATTGTAAGCTAATCTTCAAAACATGGTAAGGAGCGTACCATTTACGGCTAATGTCAGACATTCAGGCCAATCTAGGGCTGTCAAACGATTAATCGCGATCAATTGCATACAAAATAAAAGTTTGTGTTTGCTTATTATATGTTTGTGTGTAATTATTATGTATATATTAGGGCTGTCAATCGATTAAAATATTTAATCTAGATTAATCGCATGATTGTCATGAGTTAACTCGCGATTAATCGCAAATTAATCACACATTTTTATCTATTCTAAATTTACCTTCATTTAAAACTCTTTTCAAGTTTTTAATATTCTAATCAACATGGGTGTGGACAAATGAAGAGTTTCGTTGCAAAATGAGATAACCACCGTATTTTTAATTGTTCAGAAATCTTGGTTGTGCATTCCAATTAATTTCAATGCAACTGCAGTTGGTTTGTTTTGATTTAAACCTTCATAACTTTAAAAATACAGCTAAGTAGCACAATAAAACAAAATAATAACATGATAACATAATAAAAAAATGTTAAAAAATTGATTTATCTCGTTTTGCAACTAAACTCTTTCTCCATTTCTGTTTGCTGCTGCATCATGTGTGACCCATGCTTGCAAAATGAGTCGAAGTGAGCAAATTTTAAAAAATTGTTATTTATATTTTGACAAAACTTGACAGAACTACACCTGTTTGAAGTTGACAGAGTCAGCAAAGTTAATTTTGAGAAAAATCCAAATTACCACAAAATTACCACATCCATACCTTAAAATCACTGGTAAAACTAATAGACTTGGCATACACAAAGTCAAAAACAATATCAATATATGTTAAACTTTTTTTATTTTATTGTTTGATTGACATTTGAACATTGAAAAGTTGGATCAACTTAAAGTACTTTAATTGGTAATACCCTTGACATACCCTTAAAGTTGATCCAAATTTTCAATTTTGACAGTGTAGAAGGTTTCAAACTATTTTGTCAAATATGTTAAATACCAATGAATAAAGTGATATTTGTGAAAATAAGGCATTAACCTTTTCATTGCCATTAAAGTGAAATTACTGAACCTAAACATAAATAATATTTTTTTATGATAAAAGGTTTATACATAACACATTATGACATATTCAAAGTGTAATTTTTATGTTATCAAACACTGTTTGATGTGGTGGAACTGAGTGTACAAACCAAGAAAAGATGCTTCAAAAAATAAATACATAAATATTTTCTGTGATACACAAACATACATTGTACTGTATGTAGACAATTACTAGTAGACACAACACATAAAAGTGTACAGTATTTCTATGTTTGTGAAATATTATTCATCAAAAAGTATCTTATCCACAATTTATTTACCCTGTGTGCTCAGGCCAGACAGCCACGATCAGCTATGTAGATGTCAGTTTAGTATGTCCATCAGTCCATGGGTCAGGGACACAGAGGTAATCATCTGTCACCTGAAGGTCAAGTAGGTATTCATCAGCTGCCTGTGCAACATGTCAAGGAAAAAAAGGTTTAGAAGAAAAATAACAAGTGATTCTGTTGCTATTTTCATGATAAAAAAACTATTTTTGCCATATTGTATTTGCTTCTTTAAAAGTTTCCAGGAAAAAAATGTTCCGCTCTGTTCCTTATTTTGACAAAGAGGTCCATTAGAGACATTTCAGTATCTTAAGAGGTTTGTTGACATCACAAGGCATTTCGACCTTTTACAGAACAACCACATAATTTAAGAATTTAATTAAAGAGTTTCTGTATGTACCCTAAAAGTAATGGACAGGAAAAACAACACTTGAGTCTCAAGTTGACTGCTAGCTGCAGAATTGTTCTTCTCCTGAACTGGAAATGGAAAAATAACATGAAGCTCCCAGGATGTTGCAGCACAGAACGCAAAGTAATGGTCCTGTTTGAGCAGATGATGTTAAAAAAAACATGATAAATACTCTTTATATTTTTTTAAAGAAAAACTGAACTTCTCTTGCAAAGGCAAGACTTGCTGCTACAATTTCATGGTGAAGTTGCCAGGATATTCAATGAGTTTGCCAAGCTGTGTTGCCATGTGGTTGTTAATGCATATTTTCTTTGGTTTTCGATGATATTCTTGTTCCTGATAAAAAAATTCTCCACTTAATGTTTCAACCAATTTAATATGAAATGTTAATTTGATCGCTGAAAAAGTAGCTAATCTCTCATTAGTAAGCTGCACAATTTAAGTTATCCTTCAACTCCGGAAACAGTAAGCTAGAAGGTACACGCCAAAATGTAATATGCCTACTTAGGGTTTGGGATTTGTTCACATTCCTAAGGCTAAGTGTAAGCAATAACAAAGTTTCACTCCAAATAATAAAGGTTCTATGAAGGGTTTGATAGGCCTTTTTTGTTCCTTCAAATAACCATTTACGGTGTTTTCACATCTGTAGTTCAGTTCATTAGGTCCGGACCAAAAGCAAAAAATAATACATTGTAGCTTTTTTAGTAGTTTTGGTTCCTTTTCACACCACACTGATTGCTCTGGTCTGCACCAGTTTAACCAAACCAAAATTCCGTAATGTGATAAGATCCACATCACTCATTGACCACATGTCTTTGAACGTATTTCCTAAACTGCTTTTCGATTGGTCAGAATCAACCTGCGTAGATAGAATCAACATACATAGTTTGTATACAGCACTCTAGACCAGTGTTTCTCAAACTTTTTCAGCCCAAGGACCACTTCATCTTCCAATTTTTTTCTGAGGACCACCTAACAGAATCCCACTCTAACACACCCCCAAAAAACAACAAAATAGGAAGGATAAGCTAAATTTAAGTTTAATATGCAACTGTTTCACATTAAAAAACTAATTTTTTAAACACAAATGCAATGCTATGTTCAGAAATTATTATATGAATTTTATTTCATTTGAAAAAGTAAATGTGAAATGAGTTACAGCTTAATATGAACAACAAACTGCACATATGAAAAAAAACTGCAATTAAACATAGTATAACAGCCTAGGTCCCACTGTCATTCCAAAGAGCCCCTAGTTTAAAACTGAGGTGGTGGGTATATGAAGTCTATGGTTGTAACTATGGTAACAATAAAATGCTGAAAAAAATGTTCCCCTTAATGTCCAAAATCACTGAAATTACAGGGATTTTACACATGAAACAAAAACTAGTACATTACAAAACTAATAGATCTGTGGATTTTAGCTGCTTTCAGTTGACGCTTGATCCTTCTTTTGACTCCTCTTTGGTTTAGCCACCGATCCATTTTTACGTTATTAAAACAGAATGGCAAGAATGGATATCACAGTTTTGCAAGTGCATTAAAAATCTACTTAAATAAGTGACGATTGTATAAACACTTGCCTAGTTTAGGTCATCTTTTGGCGGACCACTGGGGGGATTTGGACCACACTTTGAGAATTACTGCTCTAGACAAACTGTTTATTTCCAGAATGAATTGCGGACGCGGCTCGAAAACAACATTTTAAAGCAACACTAAAGAGGTTTTTTTTTACCTTAAAATAAAGTTTCCAAAAAAGTTTCAGTCGTTCATCCATTTGAAACAGGGTGAAAGGCACTTTCACATTCGCTTTGCAGCCCACTATCGGCCAAAACTGCACTAAAGAAGTTTCCAACCGTCAGGACGCGGTCCTGTAGTTCGAGTGAAAACTACAAAAACTTGCTTTACGGCAGACCTACAATCCAATCAGAGCCAGCTTTGCTGCAGTAGGCTAAATTATTTACGACAGTGTTAACGGACAATTCCGCTTCCAACCTGTAGGGGAAGCAAAGGGCAAAAACTCTTTAGTGTTGCTTTAATGAACTACAAACAGCAAAGCCACCAAATTTCTGAGGCTCTGCCCGCACCTCCTCACAACTCCAGGTATGTCCGCAACCTGTCATTGTGCTAATATTTCTGATAGAAACCTTTAACAAACACTTCCTCATCCGATAATGCACTGCGCAGCTGACTACGGCAGCTGGTTTAGTCCAAAATGCGCAGTACTTTTGCAATTAGGTTGGTTCGATCTTGGATCGTGTTCTT
Source organism: Misgurnus anguillicaudatus (assembly GCF_027580225.2). Classification (NCBI taxonomy): domain Eukaryota; kingdom Metazoa; phylum Chordata; class Actinopteri; order Cypriniformes; family Cobitidae; genus Misgurnus; species Misgurnus anguillicaudatus. The sequence continues at coordinate 23,843,813 of NC_073345.2, forward strand.
ACCACAAACAAACCGTTCCAGAGTTCGTTTGAAAGCATGCCAAGATCACCTCTTTAAGGAGGTCTCAGTCCGCTTGTTTAGTTCGTTTTTGGTGCGCACCAGAGTTCGATTGCTGCATTCTCACCTGCCCAAATAAACCGCATCAAGTGAGCAATCGAACTCTGGTACGGTTCAATCGAACTAAATGAGGCAGGTGTGAAAGCACCCTTAGTCAAAGGCTTTTAAAAGAACCATTCCTTTTTCTATTCTGTATAGCTTTTACGGTGAAAAAAAACCTGGCAGCTGTGGTTGCCAGAAACCTTTTGTAAAAATACCAGAAACATGTAAACAAAATATGGTGCCATTTATAATTATTAAAGCAAAGTTATATTTCACAATTATTACCCATAATTTTGAAGGATTTTTTTCTCTATTTTCTTCTTGATGACATACAGCTTACTCCACATTATATTACAGCTAATTTACATTAAAAAATAATTTTTACTTTATTTTACCATAAAGTAAAAAGATGTTTTTAATCTATTACAGTTTTTAACTGTATATGTCAAAGGTAACCAATTACCAAGTTTTTACTAGAATTTACATTTTTTTATTACAAATTATTTTTACCATGTGCAACAGAACCATACAGCTAACAAATACCATTTTAGGAACCTTTATTTTTAAAAGTGTTAAATTACCACGAACCTCTAATAAATATAACTGTAAACAGTTCTCTAAAATTTTATTAAAATATACCACAGTACATTGTAAAAAATTCTTTAGAAATTACAGCGCAGCTGGTTGCCAGTAACTTACTGTAGATTTAAATTTATGTTATTTTTGCAGCATTTTGCAACATTTTGTTCAAAGTTAAAAGAACATTAAACATTAACAAGTCTTTGTCTTTACAGAGTAATAACAGAAAAAATAACAGCATCAAGCTAAGCATTCTGGGAAACAAAATCTGAATCAAAAAACCGAAAAAGGTTGATGATAATTTCTGGTTCCCAGAATGCTTTGCATGAGGCTGTAATTGTATAGTTTTATTCTGTAACGCTAAAGACTTGTTAATACTTAATATTTATTTACCTTTGAATGAACTCTTGCCCGTAAATAACAAATTTAAATCTACAGTAAGTTACTGGCAACCAGCTGCAAGTAACACTGTAATTTCTACAGAATTTTTTTTCCAGTGTAAGCTTTTTTTTTACAAACTTAAAGGGTATGTGAGTCTATAAAAGGTGTAAAGTGGGACGCAGTGGAATGGTGCTACATTGATTAAAGCTGTTGACCCACAGGGTACTCGCCCCTGCGGGACACCCGACACATATGGAGGAGACATATGAGCCTGTGTAAACAAATCACATAGCAATATCAGTCACAGTGGCCCCTACGAGTAATGCTGTTAGTTTCTTCCTAGCTGCACAGGCATTTTTTCTTATTAAGAACCATTAAGGCACAATAAATAGACTAGCCAAATCAGTTTTTAACAACACTCTTGGATTTCTTGCTTAACGAAATTGATATGAGGCCTATCACCCGAGTCTAGAGTTTGGTGGTTTGTTTTAGAAAATAAGTGTTTGTTTTAGACTGCGATAAATTATTTCAATGCAAGTGCACTCATGTTTGTAGATCCGTCAGGCATATTTGAACAAATCCAATTGGAGACGTGTAAATGCGACTCGTCGGGGGTCGTTTTCCTTTAAGTATTGTGTTTCGTTTCACACACGCAGATCATCTTGCTTTGAAACTCCTGCGCTGAAAAGAGAAACATTCTTTAATGTTTATACTTCACATGTTTTCTACGATATAGAGCGGTGACGGAGAAAGTGGCCTGGTCAGATGTTGCCTCCCGGAGAGCCGGATGTTTGAGAAACACAATATCGCGGGCCCTGTGATGGAAGGCTGCCTCATCAGAGAGAGAAGCAGAGAAACCACATCTGCTTTTACTCAAAACAATCAGTATCAACACTGAGGGCTCTGTGAGGCCTGGCGAGGAACGGCCTGACATATTTTCGAAACGTATTGAATGTGATGCATATGGACATCCCAATCAATCGGTTTAACCAAACCAAAAGAGGCTTTTAAGTAGATCTCACCGTGGAGGAATGAAATCCAGCTCAGAAGATGAGAAGATCAGGAATGGAGTGTATTTGGTGGATATGTAAACAGGAGAGGAGGTGCTACCTCAGGCCTGTATTGCTCCAATGGTAATGTGTCCATGAATTCATAATTGAAAAGCCCAAACTACTGTCTAATGTGCATTTCCATTGCATTGTTCAGGTTGGGGTCAGTCAAGGCGACATCTCGTGTTTTGAATAATTCAGACAAGAAATCGGAATGATAGAGAATCCAGCTTTTCTTCCCCTACAGCCTACTGAAAGTCTTGCTTGGCCTCAGACTTTTAAATAATTTGAGAAACCCTCTCTATTTAAAGCTGAATTATTTACCCCTGTTTTATGAAGAATCCAGCCTGCTGGTCTTCCATTAGCCAGCTCATTCCACAGACCTTCATGAAGTGAAGTGTTGGCTTCCGTCTTAACGCTGCCCACTTCAATTAAATCTGCACGGAGATCATGTTCCCAAAGAAATGAGGGCTGGCTGTCCTCATGCCGAGGTGGAACACTTGTCAGTCGACGCACGTGTTTGGGCCTATGGCCTTCATGAGATGGCAGTGATTCAGGACTGACCGTGAGGAACGTTCTGTTTCCTCAATACAACACTTGGTGGGTGATGAATGAGATGCAGACCTAAGCCGATTTGGAATTTTGAAGCAACATTACCATTAAACTATATCGGACTTCATTACAGAATCTATTGATCTTATTTTAGTCGTCTGGTCTTAAATCTATCAACATTAGAGCTCATTTGTCTTGACCGATTAACGGAATTAAATGAGTATGAAATATCTGCAGCACTTCAAGAGGCCAAACTATTTTGATGACTCAGAAAACGAAATACATTTTTTCTCTGAAAGACCACAAAGGCCAGCTTTAACAGAAGAATGAGTCTGAAAGCCCATTTCACAGCAGTTTTGTTGTTGAAGGTTTGTTGACAGCTTGTTTTTATGGTTGCTATAGGCATTTGTACTGTTGGATACACTATGGTTATTCAAAGGTTTCAAGACTGGATTTAACTAGAAAATCTGATCAGAAATGAATAAAAATACTGGAAACACAAGAAATGCATTTGTATATTAATTGCAGGGGTGTATTACGCATCATCATATCAGGTAGAAGATGAAAGATATCAGTTTATGAATCAAACTGAATGCTGACAATCTTTAGCTACATTTTTACTGCATTGTGTTTTATTAAAGTGCCCATAAAAAGAAGTGATATGTATAGAAACCCCTGAAACGTCAGCTGGACCCGTAATCGAAAAAAAACGTTCAGAAACTTGTATGAACCCTGGTGAAGTGCATTCGGCACAGAAATACTCAATACACAAAAAAAACGTAACACCTTGCCTACGTTTAGCATTAGAAAACAACTCTATAACTGTGTTAATAATTCAGAATGCATGAAATACCATTGAACCACCCCTTTAAAACTATGTTGGTAGAGATAAATCCTATGAAATTTCGGCATTTTGCCTTTTTTCGACTGCAGGCGATGGATCATGTGAGCTCCCATTGGTTGGAGCCACTGCTCATTTGCATAAAGGTACAGTCGCAAGACACGCCCATGCAGTAGTAAGCTGTCTGAAGAGGCATTTAAGAAAATGACAGAACACATAACATTATCTAATATTCATATCACAACTTTGCTAGTGTTGAGCGATATGCCCCATTTTGAGATCGTCCTTTCGTCAGTCTGTGAGAACGCTGATACACTATATCAGTGGTTCTCAAACTGGGGTCCGGGACCCCCAGGGGGGCCACGAGATGGTGCCAGGGGGCCCCAGTTTTATGACATTTTATAAAATACATTAATTTATCACGAATTCTGTGTAATTAAACCAAAAAATAAGCCTACTAACCAACAGCACTACTTTGTATAACTTAATATATCTTGTTTAATTAAAATGTTAAATTTTAGAACGTTTTTTGTCATAAATTTTCTTTGGGGGGGGGGCCACAATGGAATGTACCGTACACAAAGGGGGCCGCAAGCGAAAAAGTTTGAGAACCACTGCACTATAGTATCTGGGGTGGGGCAGTAGTTTACTCATTTATTTATTTGTTCATTTTTTACTCATTTATGACAAGTTACTTAATTGGCATCTTTAAAGGGATAGTTCGGCCAAAAATTATATTAAAACCACGATTTATTCACCCCCAGGCTGTCTAAGACGCACATGTCCATAATTTTTCAGACGAACACATTTTCAGTTATTTTAGAAAATGTTTTAGATCTTTCAGTTAATCAAATGTAAAGTTACGGGGTCCACGTCCTTCAAGTCTAAAAAATGTGCATCCATCCTTCACAAAATAAATCCAAACGGCTCCGCGATGATGAACATGAGCATTCAAAATGAGAGGGTACGCAGTTTATAAACATCTCCAACTAACTTCATGAAAGCCTGCTATTGGCGATATGTCTGACAATCGTCAAAACACGATACTATCGTCTATCGGCACAACCCTAAACCTTGCTATCCATCATGAATCCAATATAGCTTCTTTATTTTTTCTATCTTCTTTACACTGTCAGAAAGAAAGGAAGTACCTAAATATGTACCATTTAGGTATTTTGTATCTTTTACTAGGTACCATTATGTGCCTTTGAGGTACTAATATACCCAAAGATGTAGTTTTTGAAAAGGTACCGCCCCAGTGACAGCTTTTGTACTTTTATTTCTGAGTGTGTACTGACTTTCTAGCACGTATGCGTGTGTGTAGAGTAAGATGGACATTTTAGTCTCTGCTGAAGCTTGCCTGTCACTGTAGCATGGCTAGTTTAGCCCCTTACAGCTCTGCTAGCTGAAAAGCCAATAAGACGAATGGACCGAACAGATCAAAGACACCCTGACTGAGAGACTGAAATCCACTTTACCCTAAGGCATCTTGGTAAAATAGGATTCATATTTTCCAGGGCCTGTTTCCCTTTGCTCTCCTCCCACACAAGAGAAAAGAGGTAAAGACCAAACCAAGGGAACGATGTGAAAATTGAAAGCGGACGAGCGTCTGTCAGAGAAGACTGTGCAAACATACTTTTCACACATCATTTCTCATAATTGATTGGGAATTCGCTCATCTGTTCTGTTTTCAATTTCACAGCAAATCAATGCGACAGCTGAACCAGTCTGAACCATTATCATTTTCATTTTTCACTTTAATCACGGCAACAACTCCAAATTCAAAGCGAAAATGTCCATATTTACCGTCTGTCCCAATCACAGGTGGAGATCATTTGTTACAACCATAACCATGTACAAATCACATTTTACAATTGATACGTCAATGTCCTAATATAGTTTATATTATAATGCAAAATACAGTTTCATGGTCACTTAATCTTTCTTTGTCAGATTTCGCTACTTTTTGCCACATCTGCCAACACAGCACTATTAGTTCACTTTTGTTTATAACAACATATGGAGGACAGGCTTAACACTGTTGGCTTTATCAATGCCCTTTTTGCAAACCCTGTGATGACCATTTTATTTGAGATTGATTGTGTTACCTTGCTCTTCAATGATAGCTCATCTTATACCTCATACATCCCTTTCGCCAAGAAACTCTCAAAGTGACAGATGTCTTCGAGCCAAGGACAGACTCCTAATGACAGCGAAAACGCACCCACCCATCCACCTGTTCAGTACCCGCCCAGCATATCAGATTCACTATGAGTGATGTGAGCAGCGTTTAGTTGAATTCACAAGTTAACACTCAAACCCGGTAGACTATTTATCACCTGATATCTGACAGCAAGACCCAGTAGCGGAGTGGCAATCTGGAGAGACATTTCCCGGTGGGCCGGTAGTGTTTTGAGGCTGTGAGGGCCAGTCTTATAATAGTTATACATTGCGAGTTATATAGCAACCCTGTCTGGCAGCCTGATGTGCGGCCGCATCCCTCTGGCCAAACTGTGCAGTCTCTTTGCTCAACACAGTATATAAAAGTGCTCAACCCGTTCGGCAGGTCCAACCATGTCTAATATTTATAAAAATATAGGGGGATCAGTGAACGGCCCCTCCCCAAATGGCATAGCCTGTCGGCCTACATATGGATCGGTCGGATGGATCCATCAAGCGGATAGACTATTTGATAGACTAGTAGTAAGTGTGGATTAAGGAGCTTTAAAATCTCTAGCCTTGTGGTCAGGAAATTAATGGATCAAATCAGCACATTTGCAAAGGTTTATCTCCATATTGCTGTATCATAAATAAATATTAGAAGGGTAACTTTGCAGTATCACATTATATATTTCCTACTATGTGATTTGCATATTATAGACGAGAGTATTCAACTGCAATATGGCAATAAATATCCTCACAACATTATTATTTCTCAAAACTTTCACAAAAATTATTTCAACGGAACTGTATTCTTACAGTTATTCAAAGATGCACACATTATTTCGCATATGATTTGAATATTAGACGAAAGTATATAACGGCAATGAACGTCTCATATGGCAATAAAATATCCACACATAACTTAACATAACAGAAATTAACTAGAAAATGCATTTCGGGACGAACTGCAAAAGTGTGCTTGCTCTGGTGCCGCCGATTTAGTTTGTGCATCCTCACATTGGAGTCCCAAGTTCATGTACAAAGTTTGGTTTCAATACGTGAAAGCGTTCCTGAGATAAACTACTTCCTGTTTTGGCGGCGTCGACGCACATTTAGTTTTTGCGGTTAACTTATTTACTCACTTAAGTACACATAACCAAAAGTTTATAATATGGAATATAACATTGTTTTATGCAGTTTTTTGTCAATGCTAATTATTTCACGACCTCTATTTAAACTATAACCGCCATTTTAATAGCTGGCAAACAATAAGAGAATAGGCTAGCTTCTAATAAGAGAAATTATACTTTTAGATTTCGTCAGGGCAGTAAAATCAGGTGTATGTTTGTCAGCGCGATACGCATGCAGTGATGCAGGTGCTGGGCTGTGAGCGATGGGCGATTAACTTACTATCTGTCTGATTATTTAGGCTTCAACGTGGCAAACTCAGCCTAGATTCATGAAGATTTTAACAGAGGTGGAAAGAGTAGCCAAAAACTTTACTGAAGTTAAAGTAACTAAATAAATAATTACTCAAGTAGAAGTAAAAAGTATGCAATGAAAATAATACTCAAGTAGCGAGTTAGTAGTTACTCATGAAAAAATAAATCTAGATATATGCACACACACGCACACACACACACACGCACACACACACACACACACACGCAGTGCCCTCCATAAGTATCAGAACAATAAAGACAAGATTTTTCTGTTTGATGTGGAGACCAGAAATTGGTAAGATAAATATCAGTATACCAGAAGTTTAGAATGTCACATTTTATTAACCTTTGTTTATGTTTCAACACATACATGCTTTAACAACAAAGAACAACAGCATTAAATGCTGACTTATGTGTATTGTACACAAATGCACATAAGTGAATCAAACTGATCCTACATATTTTATGCTTTTCATGTGTAAACAATCAGGACACAGCTCAGTGCCCATTAAAAAAAATAATGCGACAGATTCTGTACTTTTGTCTCATGTTCATCTTTTAATGTTTAGACATTTCTTGACTCCACAGCAAACAGAAGAATACTTATGAAGGGCATTTCTACAGTATGTGTAAAACTGCAACATACACCAACAGTATACAGAAAAATGTAGCTTGTAGCTGAAATATCAGACAAGTAAACTGACAACAGTTTTGTATATGTATAAAGTTGGAATCTCCTAAGATGGTCTGAGGACATTGACAGTTTACACTTAGACAAAACTCATGTTTTCTTACGTTGTCATGTCACGTGTGTTTTGTGAGAATCACTTACATCATACAGTACATTAAACAGCGAATCAGACGTCAATCATCGATGGATTTTCTTCAATCTGTGCTACAGTGTTTCTGGAGGTTGCACGCGTTTAACTGTGTCTGACGACGAACAGGTCGGCGGTCGCGCGTATGTAATGGCGGGTACATGTGTGAAGTTTTGCTTTTAGTTAAAAGATTGGTAAATTCATTTCCACGTCACCCAACACTGGTTATATTCTGCGTGTTTCTACATAGGTTACGAGTAAAACAGCTTCGGACGATTCCGTGTTTGAAGCGATCTGAACAATTCATTCAACCTGATTCGCTAACCACTTTAAAAATTTGGGCCCTTTCGCTTTTTAAATAGTCGACTAAAAAGACTATTTTATTTGCAACAATTTTTAATTAAAACGACTCAAATGAGTCATTAATCCGCGAATGCGCCAGAAACACAAGATAGCAATTTAAAAATAAAATACAAATTTCGTAATTAATTAAAATACCGATGCCAAACGATCACTGCTACCCGAGGACGCGAAACTGACGTCTTTACAAACTAATACGTTTACAATGTATTACATTGATGAAAAAGGGAATTAAACTTGTTGTGCCATATATCACTGAAATAAAAGAAAGGGATTAAAATATGTCTGAATCATATAATTCCTACCTGTATGTGAAAATGCACGTTCTCCAGAGAGCTCGCGTTGATTCAAGCATTCAGAATATAAAATCCATTTGCAGTTTTGCGTCCGAAACCGCATACTGTATAGTGAATAAGATGAAGTTTACGATTCTAAAAATATGTATCCAGGAATCTGTCCATATACGATACGAAGCTTGAGTGGCAGCCGAGGTTACTGAGTCCTCCAGGGCTCGCAGCAGAGTCTGAGGCTGTCGCCTCTTCTCCGGGCTTCTCTGCTTTCTCTTCCTCAGCTCTTCGCTGTATTGTGGCTCTTAAAGGAACACATGATTCTCTCAACAGCTCTTTTAAATTTCATTTTGCCATTTTAACATTAAAACTACATCCCGCCATTGTTATTCAAACTTTTCCACGGAGCAATAGCCTGTTAGCTTAGCTTCTAAAGATGGCTGCCGCTATCTTTACATTCTGTCTAAAAAACACGTTTGAACGTAAAGGCTGCCCTCTACTGGTAAAGGCTAATGACATTTTTTAATTTTACACAGGTTTTAATTGGACATTTTAAAGTGAAAATAACATAATATAGACATGTTTCTGCAATGTTTTTTTTAACTTGGGCATCTTCACATTGGAGTAAAGAGTTCATATAAAAATATTGGTTAATAAATGTTACAGACATATTGAGATTTGAACTACTTCCTGTTTTGGCGGCGTTGACGCACATTTAGTTTGGGCTGTGGCGCGCAAACGCTTCCGAAAATCAAAAATCCTTCTAGTAACTTTTGTGAGGCTCGGTCCAAGGATCGCGTACGTGGAATTTCATGAAGTTTGGACAAAATTTGTGACCTGTGAAACTTTTTTAAGGTTTTGTGTTCTATCCAATATGGTGGCCGAACGACATGGATCTGTGACTTCATCTTCTCAAGCAACTTACACCGGTACTGCCCGAACATTTTAAAATTTGAACGGTGTCTCTGCGTCAAACGGTCTGGTCGCTAGAGCTGGCCAAAAAAATCTACCCAGGAAAAATAATAATAACTAGAAAATGCATTTCCAGAGGAACTGCAAAAGTGTGCTTGCTCTGGTGCCGCAGATTTAGTTTGTGCATCCTCATATTGGAGTCCCAAGTTCATGTACGAAGTTTGGTTTCAATACGTGAAAGCGTTCTTGAGATATAAACTACTTCCTGTTTGGCGGCGTAAAATTTTAGAAAAAATGTTTTTTCTTTTGATGTTGTTCATCCTCACATTGGAGACCCAAATTAATGTACAAAGTTTGGTTTCAATACTTGAAATCATTCCTTAGATATAAACTAATTCCTTTTTGGAGGCGTAAAATTTTAGAAAAAAAAAATTCTTTTGATGTTGTGCATCCTCACATTTGAGACCCAAATTCATTTACAAAGTTTGGTTTTAATATATGAAAGCGTTCCTGAGATATAAACTACTTCCTGTTTGGCGGCGTAAAATTTTTAGAAAACAAAATGTTATTTTGATGTTGTGCATCCTCACATTGGAGACCCAAATTCATGCACAAAGTTTGGTTTCAATACGTGAAAGCGTTCCTGAGATATAAACTACTTCCTGTTTGGCGGCGTAAAATGTTAGAAAAAATTTTTTCTTTTGATGTTGTGCATCCTCTCATTGGAGACCCAAATTCATGTACAAAGTTTGGTTTCAATACATGAAAGCGTTCCTGAGATATAAAGTACTTCCTGTTTGGCGGCGTAAAATTTTAGAAAAAAAATGTTATTTTCATGTTGTGCATCCTCACATTGGAAACCCAAATTCATGTACAAAGTTTGGTTTCAATACATGAAAGCGTTCCTGAGATATAAACTACTTCCTGTTTGGCGGCGTAAAATTTTAGAATTTTTTTTTTCTTTTGATGTTGTGCATCCTCACATTTGAGACCCAAATTCATGTACAAAGTTTAGTTTCAATACGTGAAAGCGTTCCTAAGATATAAACTACTTCCTGTTTTGGCGGCGTCGACGCACATTTAGTTTGAGCTGTGACGGGCAAACGCTTCCGAAAATCAAAAATCCTTCTAGTAACTTTTGTGAGGCTTGGTCCAAGGATCGTGTACGTGGATTTTCGTGAAGTTTGGACAAAATTTGTGACCTGTGAAACTTTTTTAAGGTTTTGTGTTCTATCCAATATGGCGGAAGAACGACATCGATCTGTGACCTTATCTTCTCAAGCAACTTACACCGGTACTGCCCGAACATTTTAAAGTTTGAACGGTGTCTCTGTGTCAAACGGTCTAATCGCTAGAGCTGGCCAAAAAAATCTACCCGGGAAAAATAATAATAAAACTTAAGAAGAACAATAAGTGTGCTTTTGCAAGCACACTTAACTAGAAAATGCACTTCCAGAGGAACCGCAAAAGTGTGCTTGCTCTGGTGCGGTCACTAACGTGATTTGTGAAATGTAAAATTTTAGAATGTTTTTTATCTTGTGCATCCTCGCATTGGAGTCCCAAGTTCATGTACAAAGTTTGGTTTCAATACGTGAAAGCATTCCTGACACACACCCACACACACACACACACACACACACACACACACACACACACACACACACAGAAATGTATACAGGCTTGTAACCAGGGGTGTTTCCAGCATTTAAGGACATCCGGGGCTTAGCACAGACCATTTTATGTAAATACAGGGATCACAAGCCTAGAGAACCCGCTCTAGCTAGCCTAGAACTAGTCTCAGCCTCAGACGTCACGCCCACAAACTGTTGGCTGAACGTCTAATGTTTTTCTTACACTTTTCTGGAAACCCTATGAGAATGTTAAAGTCGTCTTTGATTGGTTGAAAAAAAAAACGGATTTCCAGGAGACGCGAGTGTCGCGAATAGTTTCGGTCCCTGGAAAACAAAGCTCTGATGTTCCCTTGAGGAAGAGAATCAGTCGTGTTCAAGTGGATAATAATGAGCAGTTATCAGGATCAGCTAAACATTGGATTCTCAAAAATATGCAAAGTTCACGGCATAGACTCTCTAAAAGACGTCCAAGAGTTTTGCTTGAGGCAGTTAGTGGAGTCAAAAAGTTTGGTTCTCCTGAATTGCTTGTACGTATTAAAAAGTGGAGAGATATGCTTCAAACAGACGTTTAACGGGAGCGTCTCATTGGTGTGGCTGTTGATAAAGTGCACAACGTTGTTCTATGGTGAGTTATGTTGTCTATTTAGATGCTATTCAGTTGCGGCTGGTTATTTCAATAATTGACTTGTTGCCAGCTGGCTCGTTATGGTGGGGAGTCCGAAACGTGACGCTAGATGAAACAAACTGTGATTGGTTGTTTGACATGTCGGTCAAACAGCTCGTGGGTGGGCTTTGTCCAGAAAAAGCAGCGAAAAACACCAGACCTTCAGTATTGAAGGTCTGGCTACGCGAGACTAGCCTAGAACCAACTATAACGGCTGTGCTGCACATGTTCAGGGTTCGACATTAAGGCTTGTCCGCTTGTCCGGGACAAGTGGATTTTTTGTAGGACAAGTGTAAGAAAAAATTAGTTGTCCGACTCCTCTATGAAAAATCCCTTGCTCTGCCACTGATTAGCAAAACACAAAAAATACATTATATTATAAAACTTTACCCGGACAAGTGACTTTTGTGCATGGACAAGTGAAACACAAATTTACTTGTCCGAAGGACAAGTTCCTCAAAAAGTTAATGTCAAGCCCTCAGTGTTTTCTTATTAATTTTTTTTTAGAATTGTAATTTAAATAATTTTAATTTTTGAGTGAACAATCCCTTTAAAGTGCCCTATTTTCACACACTAGTTTTGTACATAATATACCAAAAATCCTTTAGTACTTAAGATAATCTTAAAAACATGAGACTTAAAGGTGCAGTGTGTATATTTTAGCGGCATCTAGTGGTGAGGTTCCAAATTGCAACCAACAGCTCAGTTCACAGCTCACCCCTCGCTTTTGAAATGCATAGAGAAGCTACGGTAGCCACCACAGGACAAACATGTCATGATTGGAGACAACTTAATAAAAAAGTTTGTCCATTAAGAGCTTCTGTAGAAACATGGGAGCACAAAATGGCGACTTCCATGTAAGGGGACCCTCGGTGTATGTAGATAAAAACGTCTCATTCTAAAGTAATAAAAACATAACGGTTAATTATGAAAGGTGTTTATACACCACTGATAATATAGTTTTGTATATTATTTTGCATTTCTGTCAAGAGATCCTTCCAGAAATTACACACTGCACCTTTAATGTAGGCCAGAGTTCACGTCACCAAAAGCAGCAGATATAAGCTGCATTTTATTGATCATAAGCTCATTTTTAAAATAAGCGATAAAAGAGAGCGACAGCAGCACTTTATTCTACATTTAAAGGGATAAATAAGAGCCATATCACACTTATTGAGAATTTAACTTATTTACTCACTTAAGTACACATAACCAAAAGTTTATAATATGGAATATAACATTGTTTTATGCAGTTTTTTGTCAATGCTAATTATTTCACGACCTCTATTTAAACTACAACCGCCATTTTAATAACTGGCAAACATTAGGCTAGCTTCTAATAAGAGAAATTATACTTTTAGATTTCGTCAGGGCAGTAAAATCAGGTGTATGTTTGTCAGCGCGATACGCATGCAGTGGTGCAGGTGCTGGGCTGTGAGCGATGGGCGATTAACTTACTATCTGTCTGATTATATAGGCTTCAACGTGGCAAACTCAGCCTAGATTCATGAAGATTTTAACAGAGGTGGAAAGAGTAGCCAAAAACTTTACTTAAGTTAAAGTAAAAGTAACTAAATAAATAATTACTCAAGTAGAAGTAAAAAGTATGCAATGAAAATAATACTCAAGTAGCGAGTTACTAGTTACTCATGAAAAAATAAATCTAGATATATGCACACACACGCACACACACACACACACGCACACACACACACACACACACGCACACACACACACACACACGCACACACACAGTGCCCTCCATAAGTATCAGAACAATAAAGACAAGATTTTTCTGTTTGATGTGGAGACCAGAAATTGGTAAGATAAATATCAGTATACCAGAAGTTTAGAATGTCACATTTTATTAACCTTTGTTTATGTTTCAACACATACATGCTTTAACAACAAAGAACAACAGCATTAAATGCTGACTTATGTGTATTGTACACAAATGCACATAAGTGAATCAAACTGATCCTACATATTTTATGCTTTTCATGTGTAAACAATCAGGACACAGCTCAGTGCCCATTAAAAAAAATAATGCGACAGATTCTGTACTTTTGTCTCATGTTCATCTTTTAATGTTTAGACATTTCTTGACTCCACAGCAAACAGAAGAATACTTATGAAGGGGATTTCTACAGTATGTGTAAAACTGCAACATACACCAACAGTATACAGAAAAATGTAGCTTGTAGCTGAAATATCAGACAAGTAAACTGACAACAGTTTTGTTTTGTATATGTATAATGTTGGAATCTCCTAAGATGGTCTGAGGACATTGACAGTTTACACTTAGACAAAACTCATGTTTTCTTACGTTGTCATGTCACGTGTGTTTTGTGAGAATCACTTACATCATACAGTACATTAAACAGCGAATCAGACGTCAATCATCGATGGATTTTCTTCAATCTGTGCTACAGTGTTTCTGGAGGTTGCACGCGTTTAACTGTGTCTGACGACGAACAGGTCGGCGGTCACGCGTATGTAATGGCGGGTACATGTGTGAAGTTTTGCTTTTAGTTAAAAGATTGGTAAATACATTTCCACGTCACCCAACACTGGTTATATTCTGCGTGTTTCTACATAGGTTACGAGTAAAACAGCTTCGGACGATTCCGTGTTTGAAGCGATCTGAACAATTCATTCAAACTGATTCGCGAACCACTTTAAAACATTTGGCCCATTCGCTTTGTAAAGAGTCGACTCAAAAGACTCATTTATTTGCAACACTTTGTAATGAAAACGACTCAAATGAGTCATTAATCCGCGAATGCGCCAGAAACACAAGATAGCAATTTAAAAATAAAATACAAATTTCGTAATTAATTAAAATACCGATGCCAAACGATCACTGCTACCCGAGGACGCGAAACTGACGTCTTTACAAACTAATACGTTTACAATGTATTACATTGATGAAAAAGGGAATTAAACTTGTCGTGCCATATATCACTGAAAAAAAAGAAAGGGATTAAAATATGTCTGAATCATATAATTCCTACCTGTATGTGAAAATGCACGTTCTCCAGAGAGCTCGCGTTGATTCAAGCATTCAGAATATAAAATCCATTTGCAGTTTTGCGTCCGAAACCGCATACTGTATAGTGAATAAGATGAAGTTTACGATTCAAAAAATATGTATCCAGGAATCTGTCCATATACGATACGAAGCTTGAGTGGCAGCCGAGGTTACTGAGTCCTCCACGGGCTCGCAGCAGAGTCTGAGGCTGTCGCCTCTTCCCCGGGCTTCTCTGCTTTCTCTTCCTCAGCTCTTCGCTGTATTGTGGCTCTTAAAGGAACACCCGATTCTCTCAACAGCTCTTCTATATTCCATTTTGCCATTTTAACATTAAAACTACATCCCGCCATTGTTATTCAAACTTTTCCACGGAGCAATAGCCTGTTAGCTTAGCTTCTAAAGATGGCTGCCGCTATCTTTACATTCTGTCTAAAAAACACGTTTGAACGTAAAGGCTGCCCTCTACTGGTAAAGGCTAATGACATTTTTTAATTTTACACAGGTTTTAATTGGACATTTTAAAGTGAAAATAACATAATATAGACATGTTTCTGCAATGTTTTTTTTATCTTGGGCATCTTCACATTGGAGTAAAGAGTTCATATAAACATTTTGGTTAATAAATGTTACAGACATATTGAGATTTGAACTACTTCCTGTTTTGGCGGCGTTGACGCACATTTAGTTTGGGCTGTGGCGCGCAAACGCTTCCGAAAATCAAAAATCCTTTTGGTAACTTTTGTGAGGCTCGGTCCAAGGATCGCGTACGTGGAATTTCATGAGGTTTGGACAAAATTTGTGACCTGTGAAACTTTTTTAAGGTTTTGTGTTCTCTCCAATATGGCGGCCGAACGACATGGATCTGTGACTTCATCCTCTCAAGCAACTTGCACCGGTACTGCCCGAACATTTTAAAGTTTGAACGGTGTCTCTGCGTCAAACGGTCTGGTCGCTAGAGCTGGCCAAAAAAATCTACACGGGAAAAATAATAATAATAAAACTTAAGAAGAACAATAAGTGTGCTTTTGCAAGCACACTTAATAATAAAACTTAAGAAGAACAATAAGTGTGCTTTTGCAAGCACACTTAATAAACAGACAAGGAAGCAGGATTGGCATGTAAGTTGTATTATTATTATTACCGGAAAAACAGCAATATTACTGAAATAAACTCTGAGGTAAATGCGCCAAACACGTAAAACTAAATAAGCAATAACAGTGGAAAAAACATTATCATCTCTCAAAACTTTACACTTTATGACAAAAATTATATTTAAAGGAAAAATTCTTACAGTTATTCAAAAATGCACACATTATTCCATTTTACTCCCGTTTATGAGCACGTTCGTCTGGCCTCGCTCTGTTATTATGTAATAGTTGATTGACAGGTGCGCATCTCCAATCATTTTGTATAGTTACTCCTTTAGGAAAATTAGCCATGATTTAATGATTTTATTATTATTATACTTTTTTTGGCAGATTGATTACGATTTGTATGACCCTAGTTTTACTACAATTACGAGACCTTTTTTTACCACGTAGTGCCGGTGGTATACGAAATTTCCTGGTAGATTTTTTTGGTCCCACTCTGCCCCCTGGCGAGACCTGCTAAGCTGCACATACCTACAAAAACACATATGAATTCAACATTTGTCATATATAAAAATTACATTTTAACAACAAACTTTAATGTCAGTGCAGACAAGCATGATGTCGCATAAGGATACCAAAAATAAACTGAGCTTGTGTGTGAGAGGAGATAGCAGATATAAATAAATAAGGCAGTGGCGGTCGGTGACTTTTTTCGAGGGCACTCGATGCGAAGTTCGTCACAACATGTATGTAGCCCGTCATGTGTGTGGTTCGTCATTTCAAAATGTGTGTTCTGCGCGTCAAGTGATCCTATGTGCATCATGTGTTTTGTCAAAATAAGTGCCTGCTGCAGACGCGTCTAAAGGGTTTATGATAAAAGAGACGCTCGTGTTTGCCAGATAAGGGTGATTTATAGTCGTGTGTAAGTTCTATGCCGTAGCTATGGCGTAGGCTATCCGTAGCCTGTGCGTAGCTCTGCGTAGCCTGACGTGCACCTTGCAAAAATTTTAACAGCGCGTCAGTTCTACGCGGACCGCAAGCGCTGCGATTGGTCCACCAGAACCCCTCCCGTCGGGTAAAAAAACTGTGTCATAGGTATTTCCGTTTGCGATGGTGAAAACAAAGATGAGCCAAGTTAAGGAGTGTTTAACTCAAACTGCAACAAAAGTCGCTGTTTATTTACTTCCATCATTGCTGGTCTTCTAAAATCATACAAAACAAGTTGCTGTTTCTTCTTCGTTTGTGGCTTAACTTGCCAAGCTTCTTCTTCTTTGAGGGTCACGTTGCTACTGCGGTTACACACGTAGATACTGCCTACCAGCGGTTTGCACGTGTGTTTGCACGTCGACGCGGAGGACGACGCAAAAGTATAAATGAAAACCGACACGGAACCTACGCTGTCGCGGCCACGCCGTAGGACCTACGCACGACTATAACGAGCACTATACTCGTATAATCTCATGTGTAATCAGAGTTTACTGTTAAGGGAGTGCCTTGCGTGTATTTTGTGAACGTGAGCGTCTTTTTTTATCATAAATGGTTTTGACGCCTGTGCAGCAGTCCTTTATTTTGACAAAACACGTGATGCACATGGTTCACATGACACATATTTTGAAAACACGAGCAACACACATGACAATCCGAACACTTATTTTGAATTTGTGCTCATCGGATGAGCAGTCACGAGCCGCCACTGAAATAAAGGACTTTACTATTATTTGTATCACTAGATCTGTATGGTTTATAAATAGAAAAAAATAGCATTTGTTCGAATATATCTGTGATTTGCATGTTCAGTACATAATCCAAAACAACATTTAATATATTTTTTTCAGTATGTGTAGAGCTACAGGACCACTTTGCACTCCCAAAAAGCAGCTGGTCTTGTCTTAAAGGAATAGTCTACTCATTTTCAATATTAAAATATGTTATTACCTTAACTAAGAATTGTTGATACATCCCTCTATCATCTGTGTGCGTGCACGTAAGCGCTGGAGCGCGCTGCGACGCTTCGATAGCATTTAGCTTAGCCCCATTCATTCAATGGTACCATTTAGAGATAAAGTTAGAAGTGACCAAACACATCAACGTTTTTCCTATTTAAGACGAGTAGTTATACGAGCAAGTTTGGAGGTACAACATAAAACGTAGCACTTTTCTAAGCGGATTTAAAAGAGGAGCTACATGTTATGGCGTAATAGCACTTTTGGGAGTACTTCGACTCGGCGCAGTAACACCCTCCCTCTCCCATTATGAGAGTGAGAAGGGGAGCGGACTTTTCAGGCGAGTCGAAGTACTCCCAAAAGTGCTATTACGCCATACAATATAGTTCCTCTTTTAAATCCGCTTAGAAAAGCGCTACGTTTTATTTTGTACCACCAAACTTGCTCGTATAACTACTCGTCTTAAATAGGAAAAACGTTGATGTGTTTGGTCACTTCTAACTTTATCTAAGAATTCTTAATGCTTATGTCACTTCCGGTGTGAGAACGCTGGCGCGCTATTGCTGCCGCTTCACGCTGGTGCTTGTTTGTTTGTTTATCCATCTGTTTTGATTGATCTGTTAACACTGCTGATACGTTTGCTAATACGTTTTGGATTCATTGGATACCTTTTTTATCGAGATCTAACAGACCTGGATTATTTTCTGGATTACTTGTTTCAATTGGAAAGCTTTGAAAGACTGACCTGGCATTTTTCGCGATCCTGTCACACTGATCGGCTACGAGCCCTCTCCATTCTTATGTACATCCTTCTCGACATCTGGCAAGGTGAGTCTCCACTCTCTCTGTCATTTGTGGTGTCAGTCCTTGGTATGGTTGGGTAGCCTTCCTTTCTGTGGATTGTATGGAATGTGAATTCGATCCGGTTCTGGCTAACGTAGTTAAAACGATAGTTGACTTGTAGGCTGCGTGAATACTGGCGCAAATCGCTGTCGCTGCTTTCTGACGGCTCCATCAGCTTTACTTAGTTACTGTAGACCTTTCCGGTCTCTCTGACTAAATTAAGAACTGGTTTTCTTAAATAGAAAACTTTCAACTTTTTAGTGATTCCTAACCGGCCGACGTCTCTGATCACGGCATCTGGTGTCGCTCCCTTTCCAAGGAGCTACCCAGGAGCTCATCTGCAACAATGTGGATTAGCCAACTTTTCATGTGGATTATACTTTACTCTGTCTATCAACCGGTGACAACGATACTGCATTATACAGCGGCCGAACTCTTCTCACTGCGTTATTCTGTAACCGAACCACCGCTGACCCTTCAATCTCACCAGGATATCATATACTATCCTCGGCAGAAATACATCCATCGCGGGTCACAACGGAATTATTTCTACGATGACACAGGTTCAATACGATCGTTTTGGTCTTCCACCTCGCATCCACCAAAGAAATCAAAACGGATGGTTGATCACAGTGTGTTAGCCAATATCAAAAGGACAACTAGTTTCAAATCTGCTACGAACGATATTACTTTTGGTTTATTCAACACCCGCTCGTTAACAAACAAAGGACCTCTAATCTACGATCTCCTGAATGATAACAAGTTTGATTTTCTCTGTTTGACTGAAACATGGCAGCAACCTCACGACTTCTCGCAGTTAAATCAAACGGTTCCTCCGGGTTTTGTTTACACCTGTCAACCTCGTACCTCTGGCCGAGGTGGAGGGCTCGCGATACTTTATAATGAGAAGTGGAAAGTCTCTCCCATAACTACGCCTCTGTATAAATCATTTGAATCCACTGTTTTAAAAATTACTGGACCCATTCCTACTATTATAGCTAATGTTTATCGTCCGCCCAGGAGCAATCCAAATTTCTTAAACGATTTTTCTGTATTTTTAACACTGCTTTGTTCTGCATCTCAAAATGTTATTATATTGGGCGATTTTAACATACACATAGATAATGTGAACGACACTTTTACCAGAGATTTCATATCATGCCTTGACAGTTTTGGAATACAACAATTTGTTGATTTTCTGACTCACTGCAAAGGCCACACTCTCGACCTTATCTGCTGCTCTGGTGTAACCCCTTCTAACTGTCTCGCAACGGACCTGCCCATATCAGATCACAAGTTAATATCATTCAATGTCAACTTAATGGTAGAAAAAAACAATATGGGTCGTTCCATCTCCTTTCGAAACGTCAAGAACATCGATTTTTCAACGCTCTCTAATGAACTTGACAATTCTATCATGAGAGATGTATTTTCTACTCCAGATGACTTAGTTTCCTACTATAACGAAAGACTACATAATGTGTTTGATAAGCTTGCACCTCTAAAAACCCGGACCGTATATTTCTCTCACTCTGCACCTTGGTTTACTCCTGAACTGAGACAACTAAAAACTAAAGGACGTCGCCTGGAACGTCTATGCATTAAAACTGGTCTCACTGTTCACAAGGAGATGTATACAGATCACATGCTATCCTATAAGAATGCTCTCCTGACAGCTAAATCTCATTATTATTCTGTTATGATTAGATCAGATGAAGGGAACACTAGATCCCTGTTTACAACAGTAAATAATATTCTACGACCTCCTGATAGCCTTCCTTCCCACCTATACTCTAATGACTTATGTAATAAATTTATGACTTTTTTTATAAACAAAATTGACAATATCCATCAACAATTAGCTCCCCAAAGTAGCCTGGTAGCTTCTGCTAAATCACGATTCTGCTCTCTCTCTACTTTGTAGCTTTAAACCCCCGACTGTTGAAGAAATATCACGTTTGATCCGACAATCTAAGTCTTCCACTTGTCAGTTAGACCCACTCCCTACTCACTTAGTTTAAGCTTGCCTATCCACTCTATCTGGTATAGTAACTGATATTATTCATTCTTCTTTGACTTCTGGGGTTGTTCCTTCATCTTTTAAAGTTGCTGTTATAACTCCAAGACTTAAGAAACCGGGCGCTGATCCTAATAATTTTTCAAATTTTCGCCCTATCTCCAATCTACCTTTCGTCTCAAAAGTCTTGGAAAAGGTTGTTGCATCCCAGGTACACGCCCACCTCTCAAAGAATAGTCTGTTCGAAAAATTCCAGTCTGGTTTTCGACCATTGCATAGTACAGAAACCGCCATGGTAAAAGTTGTTAATGATTTACTGATAGCAGCTGATTCTGGACTCTTAACACTACTCATCTTGCTCGATCTAAGTGCAGCCTTTGATACAATTTCCCATCATGTTCTCTTAGATAGATTACTCTCTATAGGTATCACTGGCATTCCTCTTACCTGGTTCAGATCCTATCTCACCGGACGCACTCAATTTGTTCAGCTCAAAAACTTCAGGTCATACTCGTCATCTGTCACTGCTGGTGTCCCTCAAGGTTCTGTTCTGGGCCCTCTCTTATTTATCATTTACTTACTACCACTTGGTAACATCCTGCGGAAATATGGCATTAGTTTTCATTGCTATGTGGACGACACCCAGCTCTACCTATCATCCAAACCAAATTCTACTCTTCTGTCAACTTCTCTCTCAGATTGTCTAGAAGAGATTAAACCCTGGTTTTCACACAATTTTCTCAAATTAAATACTGATAAAACAGAGGTTCTTCTAGTTGGCACAAAATCCAATCTGTCAAAATCTAATAGCTTTACAATTTCTATTGATAACTCTACAATATCTCCATCTTCTCAGGTTAAGAGTCTGGGTGTTGTCCTCGATAGCACTTTGTCTTTTGAAAAACATGTAAACAACATTACTCGCTCTGCATACTTTCACCTACGGAACATCAGCCGGCTTCGTCCATTTCTCAGCCCCAATTCAGCAGCCATTCTTGTTCACGCTTTAGTCACTTCACGCATTGATTACTGTAATTCTCTTCTATTTGGCTTACCACACAAACTCCTTCACAAACTCCAACTGGTCCAGAACTCAGCTGCCCGTATAATCACTAGAACCTCTTCCATTGAGCATATATCTCCCGTTCTCTACCACTTACATTGGCTTCCAGTTAAATATCGTGTAGAATATAAGATTCTGCTTCTCACTTTCAAAGCTCTTCATAATCTAGCACCCTTATATCTTTC
The DNA here is from genome assembly GCF_027580225.2 of Misgurnus anguillicaudatus. Classification (NCBI taxonomy): domain Eukaryota; kingdom Metazoa; phylum Chordata; class Actinopteri; order Cypriniformes; family Cobitidae; genus Misgurnus; species Misgurnus anguillicaudatus. The sequence continues at coordinate 23,865,764 of NC_073345.2, forward strand.
TGAACTGCTTCACATCTACACCCCAAAGCGTACACTTCGATCTTCCTCTTCTGTCTCCCTTGTAGTACCACCAGTTCGGTTAGTCACTATGGGGTCCAGGGCGTTCAGCTTTGCTGCCCCTCATCTCTGGAACTCTCTCCCTAAATCCTTACAAGAAAGTGAATGTCTGGTTACTTTTAAATCACGTCTTAAAACGTACCTATTTAAATTAGCTTTTTCTGATCAGTTTTAAACACTGTATGTTTTTACTGTTGATGTTTTGTTGTATTGTTTTGAGTTGTTTTATGATTGTCATTTTACTGTACGGTGTCCTTGAGTGCTCTGAAAGGCGCCTTTAAATAAAATGTATTATTATTATTATTATTATCTCTAAATGGTACCATTGAATGAATGGGGCTAAGCTAAATGCTATCGAAGTGTCGCAGCGCGCTCCAGCGCTTACGTGCACGCACACAGATGATAGAGGGATGTATCAACAATTCTTAGTTAAGGTAATAACATATTTTAATATTGAAAATGAGTAGACTATTCCTTTAACATAATGATTTTTATTAGAGTCATGGGCTTGTTTAGTCATGTTTTATTAAGTATGAGAAACAAGGGCAATCTGGTTAAAGGTACTGTTTGGAAATGCTTAAAGGTAATAGATTCATTGATTGAAAGTCCCTCTTTTGACTACATTTTCATTTTCCAAATATTTCTCTTACTTTATTTAGTTTGGGTGCTTATCTATGCAATAAGATATTGAAAATTAACACATAAAGATAAAATGCATACATTTACATAAAGACACATTTACATGTGCATGTTAGCCATGCTTCTTTTAGTCTCTCTTTCACAATGTTAAAAGACAGGGAAAATGACAAAATTAGGGGTTATTATATATATAAAAAAGTTGCTACTAAAAGCCCGAAGGTTTTTTGATGGAAAACGTTGCCATGACACAACATAAGACCGAAGCTGTGATGAACTATGGGGAGATGAATGGATTTTATCTACTGTATCTGACCACACTGTGGTCATCCTGACATTGTTTATGTCTTTAATGCAATAACATTGTGTGAGCTATTTATAAGCCAAGCAATTTCAGCTTATAAAGTCAAATATAACATGCATTTATATTTACACATCTACCAGGCACTTTTTCAGAATGATTTAATTTGTATTTTATGAACATGTGAATTCCCCGAGACCTAAACCTACTGTATGGCCTTGGCATTGTAAGCCATAAGTACAGAATAAAGCGCAAGTATAAGTCCTAATGTAACCCCACAGTAGCTTTGGAAAGAACTTTGCTCTCCCGCTGGATGTCTAGACCATTTTCTTTAAAACTTTAACAGCTGACAAAATGCTGTGAATCTTTCATTTCCCTTGGAGGCACATCACTGACAAGCTATTGGACGTCAACTTTAAAGAAGATATAATGAGATACAAATGGGTCTTCGAATGGTCCGCACACTCGCTCCGTTCTTGCTCTGCAGGTTTCTGATCTTACTCTGGGGTTTGGTTTATGGATCGCACCTATTAGTTTCTGCAAGAATGTTTGGCCGACTGCTGAGATGCTTTGTAAAGTTCGTAAAGTTTATGAATCTGACATCTGATTCGGGATTCAGCAGCAGCATCAAAAGATTTTGCCTCAAACTAAATACATTTCATATTAATGGTCTAAATGTCAATGATATTTTTCAGCATACACCAGATTTAGTCTTTTAATAGTTGTAAAAAAGCACTTTGGCCGTACTATCATCAGAAAGTAAAAACTTTGTTGGTTTTAATAACACCATGAACTAAATGTTTACCATATCTATACATGAAACTAAATGTTGTCCAAGAACATCATGGTTTTAACATAGTACATATAGACCCCTTAAATGCCTACGTCACTGTAGGAACTCATAGCTGGTGCGCTAAAAGTTTGAGGTTTTGACTTTAAAATGTCATCGTCTTGTGTTTTTGGCTGCTAGAATAGAAGGAACAGCACTTTTGGTTCAAAACTAAAGTTTTACCGGATCCCGGCAGACATCCCTTCGTTGAAATCAAGAAGACCATTGTGGTTGAATGCAATACAGCGTACAGACTGGACGGAGACAATCATAAATAATGTTTGTGTTTGCAGTGCACACCTTATATCAGGTAAAATAATATATGCATATGTACGATGCTCCGATCGATCGGCCGCTGATCGGTATCGGCCAATAATGGCATTAAATGACTCGATCGGTGCTCGCTAAATCTGCCGATCTCATAAACCGACCTTTCAGTTTACTTTTGTCATCAAAAGGATCCTGAATGCGGCTGCAATTAAAGAAATTTTTTTACGTAGCGCGAGCATTTTTACAACCTGTTGCTCATGTGCAGCGTGCAGATTTGTATGTCTCTCTTTGCCTTTACAGAGATATGCGTATTTTCTATGAGGACGCGCTTCGGTAAACAGCGCGAGGCGTCTTCACATCCCCATCAAACAGCGTATACAACACATATCTATCACAGACAATTGCATCCTCATGCCAAAAGTTTCTTATTTGTATGCGTCTTAAAGTTTTGAGCGTTTAAACTTTTATTTTCCACACAGCTGCTTGTCTGCGTTCAGCCGCCGCCCACACAAACAGCAGCCTGTCATCAGTGCCCGTGAACAGAGCGATCTCTCTCTCACATCTTAAAGCTGCAGTAACCTAATTCATCTCTCAATAAAATCACTCTGCTTTTGACTTAATTAATACAGTAAAGTCTGTGAAGTGTTTTATTTTCAGTACTTTTAGGAGACATAAGCCTTTTTAAAGCCATATTAAATTTCTCTTTGCAGAATAAATATTTGTTGTGCTTATTTATTTGAGTCTCTATTAAAACAATAATATACCCAATTACTGCAAGTAATATAACAAAGGCAACATCCGTGGTATTATTTTATTTAGAAAGATTGTAACGGTTACAGTCATCAAAGAGCTTGCATATCAGCTTAAAAAAAAATCGGTATCGGCTGATAACGAAGATTACAAATCGGTGATCGGTATCGGCTGCAAAAATCCTGATCGGAGCATCCCTAGTTTTAATGCTGTTTAAAATTGCAGTTTCAAAGGATGATGTGTGCAAAACTACGCCCCAGTGTTTACAAGTGTGGAGAAAGAGGACCGTTCCGACGTTGTTGTATGTGGAATGATACTAATTAATGTCTTTGTGTCAGTTTATTGTTTAAATTGGTCCGCAAATGTGCGTTTCATATATGTAACACGTGACCTGTCCACGGCATTAAGCAATTACGTGAGGTCGCGCTGCCGCGTCACAGGACCGGAGATGGACAAGAAGTTGTGGTTAAAAAAAAATTGACTAATCCTTTAAACAAACATACAGCGATAGATGTGTGTGTCATTCTCTGAATGGCCTCTTAAAATAATCCATATTGGTAATCATAGTTAGCCCAGAGGGATAGGTTACATTAGACAATAAGTAAGGGATAATGTAGAGGCAGCCGGTAGTTATTGGGAAATAAGCCCCGACAGTGTGATCAGGACCCGACGCGAAGCGGAGGGTCTTGTATCACACTGAAGGGGCTTATTTCCCAATAACTACCGGCTGCCTCTACATTATCCCGCCTATTACACAGCTACTTGCCACATAAGAATAAAAACTGGACATGAATATGAATTTGAAACATTTTATTGGCATATTTGTTTTAAATTAACATTTTTATCCTTCCGCGAAACTTTGCAGATGCATAAAATGATCGTAATACCTTATTAAGATCCTCTGCTTCATACTTGTCTGTCTCCATTTTTTTCTCTTTTACCCAGTCTTTGAGAAGTTTTAATGCCCATTCTGTATTTTTTTTGTGTATTGGCTTCGAAGCTGTCATGCTCTATTTTGTCAAGTTCAGTCTCAGTAAGCTGTCTGTGTCTTTTCGTGGTTGTCCAGTGTTTGTCACAAGATGGCGCCAAACAGTAATCTTTCTTGATCTTTATTGGCGCGGAGCGATTTTAATCGTACAAGTAGTACCGGCTATGCGTTATTACTTTGAAAAGAACGAACCTGCAAATGTCTCAACTGACCAATCAGAATCAAGCATTCCAGAGAGCCGTGTAATAAGCCTCAATAAAATTCCCCAAACCATCCGCGAGTAATTCATATGTTGTCTATGAAATATTCAAAACCTGGTTAAAATTGTCAGAGTTCATTTACAAAAATAGCTGTCACGGTCCCGCAGAATCAGTGACTGAACATATTCAGACAGTTACGAACCTTCTTCTGCATACATGTTTAATAAATCCCTCCCTCCGCGGCTCTTTTTCCCTCCAGCTAAGCCCCGCCCACCCGAAGACATTGCAATGTTTACAAACTTTTAAGGGGTCTATTATAAAAACAGGGAAACACCATTGTACTGTTTTGTTACTGAAAGTATATTAATGGCCACACATGTGAATACAAATATTGCTACCTTAAAAGCATCAGTTGAAATAAAATAAGCAGCAAGTCTCTTTTCAACAGTAAGAAAAAGTTTCTATGTGCTCTTAAATTCCCAGCATGGTAATAATTTATATTAATAAAAATGTTATCATAACTTTACGAATTTAAAGAACTAAATCTGATATATTATGACTTATTTTCTGTTCAGATATATTGTGACATATTTTTCTGTTCTATTCAAAAGTAATGCCCAAAAACGGAAAATTATGTCAACTCTAGCTCTCAAATTGTCGCTATTTGCTTTGAATGATGACCCATTTTATTTGCAAAACTGAGTGAGTTCTGAAATTAAAGGGATGTTGTTACAAACCTGTATAAATTTCTTTGTTCTGCCAAACACAAAGAAAATATTTTGAGCAATGTTTATAACCAAACCGTTTTTGAGCACCATTGACTTCCAAAGTAGTAATTTTCTACTATGGAAGTCAATGGTGCTTTTGTTTCCTGCTTAATTGTAAATATCTGCCTAGATATGTATACAGGTTTGTAACAACAGGAACGTGAGTAATGACTAATGATGACAGAATTTTCATTTTTGGGTAAACTATCCCTTTAAGGTTTCTTTGGAGAGTGTCATTTTGCCCATCTAATTTACTTTGTCAAAAACATCTGTGACTCAAGGGGGTGCCCATGAATCTTTTAATCTTTATCTGCTCTGTCAAACACACAGGCACACATTAAGCTCCTCGTCGAGTGACCAGGGCACTGGTTAACCCAATAAGGAGGGGCCCAACAACAGATTAAGAAATCCTGAGTAAACAATTTTCTGCATTATTAGCTTTTTTGAGTGAAAAGGGAAAGGGTTTTACAACTCACGAAAAAAAAAGAGGAAATGGAGAGTGTTAACTTCAGAATAATCAGATGCTGAAATATGGGAAAATTGTGGGAGGAATTGAATAAGAGGTGCAAAAAGAGATGCTTAAATGGAAAGAGGGAGAAAGAGTGACTGAGGGCCGACAAAAAGGGAGAGAATGCTAAAAAAATACTGAAAGGGGAGAGAAATGGGGGAGTTGGGCCCCAGACAGGCTGAAGCAGGCCAGCGCATGAAAGGCAGCTCTTGCTGAAAGGGGAAAACTTGCCAAGAATAACCTTCTTTGCTGTCATGCAGCCATTCGAGAGATCGAGAGAGAAATATAATCACATGGATGCCAACACTTCATCTCCTATGGACTCAACCCAACAAGATTTTATCTTTTTGCACTCTGCAGTGTCATCAGACCAAAACCAAATCTGTATTAACAAACACTAATAATTTCACATTGTCCCACTGATTTGTATAAAAACTCGCAGAGATGTTCCACAGCTATCGACAGATATGGCTTAACACGGCTTAACAAACCGATCAGACTGGTAAATTGTTTTCTTGAGGTTTGCTTATTTCAATGTGTTTTGTGGGGTTTAAAGTAGACACTTAGAAGTATAAAATATAGAAGTAATTATTTTTAAAACTATTTTTATGCAAAAGGAAAATGTTATTAATTTTAACTCATTTTCTGCCAGCTTTTTTTTTTTTAAGTTGCCTGCCAGCTTTTTTCAGGGTTCCCACACCTTAACTTCAAATTCAAGGACCGTTCAACGACTTTCCAGGTCCAATACCCTTAAATTGAAGTACTAAATGTGGGGACACATTTTAAGTGAGAGCAAGATCACATTGTGTTACCTTTAAAAAATACATTGTTACAGTTCCCTTTTGAGGGAACTCGCGCTGCGTCACTGCGTTGACACTTTGGAGACGCCTCCAAGGGTAAGTGCGTCTGAATGTGTATATCAAATTCATCCAATGGTGAGGCTTAACGACAAAGACAGGGTGACGAGGGAGCCAGGAAGTATATCTCTATCTGAAATATTGCCAAAGACGGTGTTACAGGGACGCAGGAGGTATGGCAAGGGAGACGCAGCGTCGCGTTCCCTTTTCAGGGAACAACAGTTACATACGTAACCCGAGACGTTTTCATGTGTCAAACACAACTATGTAAAAAAGCATTTTAGTATGAATCAACATTCACATACAGAAGATATAAGCATTTGAAGCAAACATTTTAACACGTGTGCTTAAAAAGTCTGGAATTTTTATGATATTATCCTACACTACACAGGGAATAATATGGATTTTTTCCCAGAAAACTTAAAATAGATTCAAGCACTTTTAATGACCTTTATCTATGTATGCATGTATATTTTCAAAAACTTCCCAGGGCCTGAAATTCCCCCCACCCAGATTTGCAAACTTTCAAGGACTTCAAGGACCCGTGGGAACCCTGTGTATCGATTCATATGGAACTATTCATAATACTGTACCTTATTTTTTCAAAAAGGTTAACTGTGTTACAGCAACTCATCTTAGTTTTAGTTTCATTTTCATTTTTATGAATTTAAAGTTGAAGAACACTTGGAAATATCAAGACATAAATTTTGTTAGGCCTAATTCTACTCAGTCCTGATTTGATAATTTATAGAGCATGCTGTGAATTATTCTCAAAGGGAAGCCAACAGCTGGTGCGAAACATCGGTACAGAACCGAACACATCAAAGAACTGATAGAGAGATAGAGAGACAGAGCAAAGAGAGATGTCAAGGAGAGAGACTAAGCAATTCCCAAAGGCCTTTAACTCAGCACGGTGTTGCACACGAACACAACGTGTCGGCCTTCTAAATCAGCATCTCTCTCTCTCTCTCTCTCTCTCTCTCTCTCTCTCTCTCTCATTGCTTCATCCACCCAGCATGCTTTGAAGAAGTTATTTGTCATTCAGTTCCCTGACAGCCAGCATGCTGCTTCACCAACATCTTCACAATCTCTAAATGTTTGATTTTTATTCATTGAACTGCAGGAATGACATTCACCTCAGAGCCTCTTCAGAGGTCTTTTGAGAAATCCATCACCCATGTGAGTCCAAACGCAGGACAGGCAGAATTACTCTGCATTTCTGCAGAAGAACCAGCATGGAAGGGTTCAAATACACCCATCATGCATCATTAGGTGTCTACGTATGCCTAGATCAGAGGTGTCCAAACTAGGGCCCGCATAAGGCAAAAGGATAAACATAATTGACGCAGATGTTAATTCTAATTAAGTGAATTTTTTTATGTACATGCATACTTGAGGTTGTATAGCATGCGTTACATAACTCAACAAACTCGGATACTATAGTATAGGCTAAAAATGTAGAGGTCGAGGCAGTGGACAAAAGACAAAAGAAAAAATATATATAAATTATAAATTAGGAGAATCAGGGCAACTTTAATTTTAATATAACACCGCAACATTTACTTTCGGCACACCTCCCTCATTCAAGTTAGATTTTTGGCCCTTGGTAGAAAAAAGTTTGGGCATCCCTTGCCTAGATAATGCAGGCATGGGTTTGTTATTGCTAAAATACTAAATGTTCTTAAGTGGATGTCAATTAAAGTGAATCTACATATACACACAAAAAGTCAATTCAACTTAGAAGTGTTTGTGGAAAAAAGTCTCTGCCAAAACCCATCGGCTTCTCTGAATGTATCTGCTTTCTGTTCACTAACCGAACGAAAACGAAAAAACATCGAGACATTCAGATTTGCCCGACATGGCAACATTGGCTCATGCTTTCATGAGCTTGAGGAGGGACAAAGAACAGAAGATGGGTAAAGGACAGTCAATTGTTGTGCAATTCTGTCTGGTAGTGGCACAGAAATTAGGCTGTGCTTCAAATCAACCTAACTTAACAATTTCACTCTTATTAAGAAGTGGTAATCTAAACAGTGCTTGAAGTGGGCCAGTACTCTTCTGTACGCAGTACCGGCACTTCTCTATTTGAATCTTTAGCGTACCTGCACTTTTTCTTGCATTACGGCACTTCTCACATGTTGCCAGTACTGTGTCTCTCTGAATCAAAGTGTCAATGAATGGGTGATGAATAGTAATGACATCACACTATAGGGAGGGGGCACTAAGTGAATTATCTGATGTATCTATCATCTCAACAAATCATGCAAATAATAGCCGTCTATAGCAGTGGTTCTCAAACTTTTTCAGCATGCGGCCCCTTTTGTGTACGGTGCATTCCTTCACGGCCCCCCCAAAGAAAATTTATGACAAAAAACAGTTCTAAAACTTCACATTTTAATTAAACAAAACATAAAATTATACAAAGTAGTGCTGCCTTGTTTTTTTTAGGTTTAATTTCACAGAATTCATGATAAATTAATGTATTTTATAAAATGTCATAAAACTGGGGCCCCCCTGGGGAGGACCCCAGTTTGAGAACCACTGGTCTATAGGAAGTTTTATTTCCTAATTTGAAGGGGACCAAGGATGTGTGAGTCAGAACTTCACCAGGATAAAGTAAAAAGTGAAATAATTTACCTTAAAATGTGATAAATGTATCCCCAAACTGCTCTAGCCATTTATCTACCTCGGACGCAAGCAAGCACACAAACACACACACACACACACACACACACACACACACACATTGTACCAGGTGCACACTAAGGTGCACAAGAGAGTACCGAACCTTTTTCCCCACTTCAAGCACTGGATTAAAACACAAAATATGAACTCATGAGACATTGTCACGTACAGTACTCAATTGTTTTGATTGTGCAGAAACACAGATCACTTAAGGTAATATCACTTATATGCAGAGATGGAAAAAGACCTCAGTGACACTGTAAACAAATAATCAAAGCTTTGATGGAGCACATCAGCATCTATTATGTGCAGCTGCATATTCAACAGAGCCTCATCTAATCATCTCCATCCTCATGTACTTAAACCTGCACCCAGATGACCCTCCCATCAGCCCACCGCATAATCATTTCATATTATGAAGTATAGATGAGAATCTGCTCTACTGCCGAGACAACCGCTGAGATGTGTGGAGCTGATACTACAGTACCTGCACATTCATACATGAGGTCCGGTCAGCATCTGTTGCTTGGATACAAACCTGCTGTTTAAAGAGTAAATGTAGATCTTATATAAAGATTTCAAAATCATCCTAATTACATTTATATCTGAAAGACGCAATGTACTGTGCATTGAGTCTTTACATTTTATCAGTATGTGTTCTCTGGGGACCGAAGCCATGACTATGGCCCTGATAATGCAATGCTTTACCAATTGCTACTTGTGGGATCACTTTTTGACCACTTTTTTCTGAAAGTGTGATTAACCAGCATGGTCTATCTTTTAATGCTGGTTGGTCAGAGGAGACTTGCTGGTAAAGCTGGTAAAGCTTGATAGGGAGTAGGGACACCTGCATACCAGAACCCCATGCTGGGCACCAGCATCCAAAACACAACATCTGCTAGAACCAGATGGAGGGAATTGAACAGAAAGAGAATACATCAGAGAAAGAAAGACAAAGGTTAAACAGTCAAGACCGTTAGAACCTGAGCCAAATGATAGCAAAGGTTTAAAACAACGTTTTTATTTATTTATTTATTTATTTAAAAGGCAATTTCTAAATATGTGTTGCTTAAAGGAAATCACCACAGGTTTTCAATATTTTACTATGTTCTCACCTCAGCTTAGACAAATTAATACCTACCTATCTTTTTTCAATGTGTGCACTTAATCTTCGTACAGCGCGTTGTGAATGTGTTAGCATTTAGCCTAGCCCCATTCATTCCTTAGGATCCAAACAGGGATGAATTTAGAAGGCACCAAAACGTTTTCATGTTTCCCCTATTTATTAAAGACTGTTACATGAGTAGTTACACGAGTAAGTATGGTGGCACAAAATAAAACGTGCCGGATAAAAAATTAGAACTATATTATATGGCAGAAGAGCACTTAGTTTGCAGCACTTTGACCTCTGGTGAAGTTACATTATCACTCCTGACTACTCTGCCTCTCGCTCAAACTTCTGTCAATATTACTATGCCCCAGGTCGAAATGTTGCAAACTAAGTGCTCTTTCACCATACAATATAGTATTTTTTAATATATTTTTATCCGCTTAAGAGAATTAATTTTATATCATGTGTATCACGGTAGAGTTTTTTATGTTTTAATAAGGTTTTTCTCTTATTAAAATCTTTAATACCATAGAAATGTTTATACTTCTCACAAAAACCTTATAGACCAGTTCAAATGATGTAAACAACACTGGTCCAGAAACACTTCCTGTTACAGTTTGTGACAGTTATTTTTTTATTTCACATATATTATTATCTTTAAGATGTTTGTTTAACTTCAGTTAATTCAGGTTTATATGTTCTGTTGGTTTATTTTATCCCAACGTTTATCTAGTGTTAAAAAATGGAAACAGGAGGTGCTTCTGGACCAGTGTTGTTTACATCTTTTGAACTGGTCTATACAAGCGCAAAAAGAAGATAAAAACAAACAAAACTAAATAAAGGAATGATAATAAATATATATATAGAAAAGTGATTTAGTCAAGAGCAGTGAGAGATTTTCTCTTAATGCTGTTTCAATAAACCTGAGTGACAGACAGTAGCAGGATTTTTCTAATTTTAATGGACTTTAATAGAACCCAACATTTAATACTTAACTCAACACATAACAGTGTTTTTCAACTGAGTTTCAAAGGACTCTTAACGATCCCAAACGAGGCATAAGGGTCTTATCTAGCAAAACGACTGTCATCTTTGACAATTAAAACGACAAATATACACCTCCAAAGCACAACTTCTCATCTAGATCCGGTCGTGATGTGCTAGCGTGACCCGACGCAATACGTCATCACGTCAACAGGTCACAGAGGACGAACGCGAAACTCCGCCCCATGTGTTGAGAAAGAGGACCGTTCCGACGTTGTTGTATGTCAACTGATACTAATTAATGTCTTTGTGGCAGTTTATTGTTTACAATGGTCCGCAAATGTGCGTTTTATATATGTAACACGTGACCTCCCTACGTCACTACGGATTTACGTTAGGTCGTGCTGGACCGGACCAAGACGAAAAGTTGTGGTTTAAAAGTACATATTTTTTTATTTTTCTTTTATTTTGATGCATATATCTATTTAAGGCCAATAAAGCGGCAAAAAAGCTCACAAGCTGTTGCGTGACTTGCGCGCTCCTCACAGACAGAAAGAGCAGCGGTTGTGCGACTTGCGCGCTTCTCACACACTGAAAGAGCGCACGCATATAGATCTGTGGTTTGTGTTTTAATGGCTTGAAATAACTTGTTTTAAAACTGTGGTGCTTAAATACGTGTACAAACGTTACGTTTCTGTGACAACCTCGATAGAGACGATAGTCCAAAATCTCTACCGGTTGACAATTTTCTACCGGTTAATCATGTCTACTACCAGTTTATCGCCCACCCCTATTTCCAGCTAACGTATATTTAGCATTTTGAAGTAGACGCTATTTGACTAAGCTCGCGCTATTTAATGTGCACTTCCGCTGTACGATACCTCCGAGTTGTCCTGGCTGCGCATCCGGTGTGCGACCCCCTTTACTCGTGTAACCGTAAGTTTTTAAATAGGGAAACATGGAAGTGTTTGGTGGATTCTAAATTCATCACTGTTTGGATCCTAAGGAATGAATGTGGCTAGGCTAAATGCTAACACATTCACGACGCGCTGTACAAAGATTAAGTGCACGCATTGATAAAAGTTAGGTATGAATTAATTTGTCTAAGCTGAGGTAAGAACATAATAAAATATTGAAAACGATGGTGTTTTCCTTTAATATGAATCTGAGCATGTGACTTTGATAATATTATAATTGGTAAGTGTAAGTAAAAGACGCAAGGTTCTTACGTCTCATGCATGTACATACATTAAAACTTGACATCAGTCTTCGTCTTTTGGCTCCAAAGTTGGACTGTAAATTACAGCTGCAGTTTGAGAGTAAAATCTTAAACGTTTTTTCTCTCAGTAGCGGATCAGAGTTGAGCGGCACAGATGTAGTTAATATATCTGAAGCAGTGCAGGCCGGCCCATACAGCAACAGGGGCCCCGCACACTCGTGGCAGGCTTGAATAACCAAATAATAGGGTTTTTTGAAAACAATGGCTTCCTGACTTATTGCTGAACCCTCACCTTATCATTCTGGGGTCACAGAGACTACACTTGAACTCCCCTAAAAACATTTGGCTTACCGCCACCCCTGTTTCACCCTAAAGTTTGCCTCAGAGAGAACGAGCTTTAAACCAAGTCCAGCTGTGGTAAACTGAGTTTAGCACCATTACGTTATAGAGTAGCTTGCTGAGCCCTCTATAGAGTATACTACTGTTCTTTTTTTTAAAACCTAGTGAGCTGCCAAGGTAGCCATAATATAATCACAGGCATGCATCTTACAGTACGTTGGGCTGTTTTAAAAAGTAACTACGCTGCCTTTAAAAATATCAGTGGGAATCTTTTTAGGAATCCCATAATGCAGTGCAAAAACCATACCCAAAATGATAGATACAACGAAGACGACTTGAAGGCTGAAGAAGAAGATTAAAAAGTGACTTTTGACTTTAGATGGCTCCTACCCATGTAGGCAGTAGACAGCAAGGCAGCAAAGAAGAGAGAAAATGAAGCCATAGTGTACTTACATCAGACTTTGAAGTATCTTTTAAGGAACATTAAAGTCTTTTGCTCAACATCCATTACTCCACTTATCTAAATCTATATTTGGTCGTTTTCATTATGTTTTGTGCATCAGTGTTTACAACTGCCATTATGGCAAAAATAACTACTAGAATAATGGTTATGGACAATATACAGAAGAACGAGTCTAAAAGCCCTGAGGGTTTTTAACGGCAACGTCAATGTACCACCGCTTGGTTAACTGACGTACATCCATGAAATCAAAACACTCATCCTGAATCTAATTAGTCAAAAAGAAAAACACAGAGCCGCCAACCCTATGCTTTCAGTCTGGAAAGGACACAATGATTTATTATTTTCTATGGTTTTGGATTAGGGCAATGTTTGTGTGTACTGACAGGAAACACAACATTTAGTAAAAAAAATCAGCATATCCATAGAGCCTGCCAAGACAAAGTGCCACCCACATTTAAATGGTTGTTTTCTGTACTGGCCTAGTAACCATGGTGAGAAAACATCTAACAGATCATCTACGCAATGTGTCATTTCTGAAGCCATTTATTTTGTAAAATCTCAAATATGAGCTTCAAGAACATATTCATTCATTTCTGGTAAAGGCTGAAAATCTGGAGCACTCGAAAGAAGTGTAGTTTGACAGATAAGGCTCATTTGCGTGCTAATTGATTGAACTGATTAAATTAAATGTTATTTGCGCAATTTCATTCCAGTTCAAGCCAAGTGAAGTTTCGCCTAAAGGAATCGTAACAAAATGAGGAAAACTGTTTCCTTACAGACATATGGAACTCTTCAGGAGTACAATAGCTGCCTGTTTTCTGAGAAACTTTATAATTACGGTAATGAATAAACATTTACAGACAGACAACCGGTTGCATTTCTAGCTTTGTATTGAAAGTCTTTACAGCAAAAAATGTATATACTGTTATACTCATATCTGCAGTGTGCAGTCTATATGGTCTTTTTATGCTTACGCTGATTGTGACCACAGAAAGAAGAGAGGAAGACAGAGATGTAGAAGGAATGCAACGGGAGGGATATGGAGAGTTTGGTGGCATTGAGTTTTTGCCAAACAATGTTGAGCCTATAATAGTACAGCACTTGAGGTGTGCGTGTTAGTGACATTCAGGAGCTGTTTACATTACAAAATTTTAAAATACAAAATACAATACTTTATGCTCTGTGCGTACACATGACAATAACATTTTGGGGTCATAAAAACCACAAACTTTTTTAAAAAGTAAAGGGATTGTTATGATTGTGCTTAGGTCCTCCGACGTAGCTGCGACGGCGTAGGTTACGCATCGGTTTTCATTCATACTTTTGCGTCGTTGTCCACGCCGACGTGTAAACACACATGCAGACCGCTGGTAGGCAGTATCCACATGTGTTACCACAATAGCAGCGGGACTGTCAATGAATTAACCCACAAGCCAAAAAGAAACAGCAGCTTGTTGTGTATGTTTTGAGATGGAACAGCGACTAATGTTGCAGTTTAAGTTAAATCACTCCTCAACTTGGTCCATCTTTGTTCTCACCTTCGCAAACCGAAATACCTATGATGCAGTTTTTTTACCTGAGGGGAGGTGTCCTAGTGGACCAATCACAACACTTGCAGTCCGCGTAGAACTGACGCGCTGTTAAGAATTTGGCGAGGTGCACGTCAGGCTACGCAGAGTTACGGATAACTTTTGTCGTAGCTACGATGTAGACCTTACACACAACTATAAATTGGACTTAAGTATTTGAAAATAAAGCAATTATTGCTTGTGTGTAAATGACAGAAACACACATCTGTGAAAAGAAGAAATGCAATGGGAGGGAGTGATATGGACATTTTGGTGGCATTGGGTTTTTGCCAAACAATGTTGAGCCTATAATAGTACAGCAACTACAGTGTGTGTGTGTGTGTGTGTGTGTGTGTGTGTGTGTGTGTGTGTGTGTGTGTGTGTGTGTGTGTGTGTGTGTGTGTTAGTGACATTCAGGAGCTGTTTAAATGACAACGTTTTCAATCGAAAATGCGAAACTTTGTGCTCTTGGCTGTTCGTTTACATGACAACAGCATTTTGGGATCCAAAAAAACACTTTTGAGTAAGTATTTGAAAATGAAGCAATTGTTTCTTCTGTGTAAACGCAGGGCTCCAGACTAACTTTTTTCAGTAGGAGGGCAGTGGCCCCCAACTGAAAATTTTAGGGGCGCAACCAGAAAATGTAAGGGCACACACTGTAAACAACATGCTAACCAAATAGTCATATTTCTACTAATTTCCACTGTAATACTAATAAATACTTTAATGATAGATGCAGAAAGTACAATGTGCTGTTTTCAAAATCAGTGTCAAATCACAAAAAAGGTCAAATTTACTGGTCGCATATGTGCGACTGGATGTAAAATTCAGTGGCACACTCTCAAATTTTGGTGGCAGTCTGGAGCCCTGAAACGACAAAAACACTAATCTATGTAAACGACAAAAACACACGGTGACGTCATGCGTATTACATGTTCAGATATGCAAGAGTATAACAACAATAGCAGCCTACAGGATTGTGTTTGTGCTGCTCATACAGAGTTTATTATCGCTTCAACAAAGTTTACAAAATTTTGCCAATTTATAGTTCAAGGTCACTTACACATAAACCTACATTATCGATCATCCCAACAGAATTGCTGTATGCACTCATCGCCTTGAATGTTTGTATTAACAATTTGTAAGATATTTGCAGTAAAATATCCAAAAACCACTAGGCCAGTGTTATTTATTTTGTCCAGCTGATTACTAACAATATCTCTAATGTTTTTAACTACTTGTAAATTATGAAAAAAATTGTCATTCTATACAGTTACACGGGGCAGTGCAGTCGCCTGTCAATGACGTTAATATCCACGCTACCCTTTGTTACCGCCTTTCTTGATGTAGAACTACATGACAAC
The DNA here is from genome assembly GCF_027580225.2 of Misgurnus anguillicaudatus. Taxonomy (NCBI): domain Eukaryota; kingdom Metazoa; phylum Chordata; class Actinopteri; order Cypriniformes; family Cobitidae; genus Misgurnus; species Misgurnus anguillicaudatus. The sequence goes on from NC_073345.2 coordinate 23,881,660, forward strand.
AGTGTTGTGGACCAATGCAAGTAAGTTTGTTAATCTGAACACTTAATTCTGTGTAAACACAACATCGAATTGGACTATGGGGCGGTTCACATTTCACATCTAAATCTGCGTGGAAAATGCGACCGTCTGTTGGTTCTTGTCACATGACCTGCGGTGCGCTTGCATTCTAGAAAGTTAAAACTTGATGCTGTGCAGATGCGAGTGCGTCGCTTCTACTGCATACTGCACGCCTACATTTGTGATGACGAACTAGGTCGATGACAATGCCTAGCAGGTTGGTCCTATATAACTCTGTGGCTATCATGTCTTGCCATATCCAAACATCCTTCTTGGATATGAAATTGTTTAACGACAAAAGTTGCTCTTTTTTTATAAACTTGCATTCAAAACTACTTAGAACACTAAGTCTGCATCGAAAAGTAACTTTGTGTCTGCTGCCGTGTTGGATAAACAAAACTGCTTCGGTGTGTCGCATAGACGCCGTCACCGTCTTGCTGCCCCTCCCCGTTCTGTGATTGGTTCCCTATTTCAGGGGCAAAATTGGTCCATAGTTTCCATGCTAGACTAGAATTTTGCATGGGGCAGCATGGGGAAACCCAAGCTAGTAACATCTATGACTAACAATTGTGTTTTGAACATTACATGAAAACTAACATATAGAAATAAACTGAGATCATCAAACTTGATTATTTAACCTCATTCGTTAACATGATTTCTGCTTGCCATCTGATTGATGGCCATCAGCGGTTGAGTTGAACAAATTCCAACATTCCACGCTGCTTCAGAGTGTCATTAATCTACGTCATTGTTATTGTTTGATTGTGCGCCCTCTAGATTGTGCGATTATACAAATTGCATCTTTAATAGACCCTTTTACAGCCCACATGATCAAATAGCCTGCGCGTGCATTTAGGCAACAGAAGTGGTGCTGTTCCCCAGTGGTTCTAACGTGTTAGCACCTCAAAAAGTTTATTAAAACGGTTTCCCAGCATCAAACTGTCTGGTTGTTGCGTTTGGTTGCATTAATATAATATACTAATGTACGTACATATGTATCTGGTCTTTTATTTACTCCACTGTAGTACACGGATCTGGTAGCTGTGTTGAAAAAGTTGATAAGTCAACTTTTTAAAAAAACTTTCTCTGTCTATGTTGCTTCACTGCTGATTCTTACCATACTTCCGTTGCCAAACTGCGTGCGCATACGTTGCCACATCATCATTGTGTACAAACAGTAAAAGGGTCTATGGCTCTGTTGAAGAATGCTATGTTTACGTATTTGTGTTTGTTTACAAAGTAGCATGGCTGGCACGCAAAATACAGCAAATTTCTAGTCGTATCCCTCTGAGCCAGGAATCGTACTCGGGTCGCCGTGAGTGCACTGGCGCTATTTATCAATGCACTAACCACAGTTCTATATTACATTTTGACAACATTGTGTTGTGTATGTATTTTTTTTCAAAAGCAAAAGGAAAAACGTTTCTGTTGTCAGTGCAATCGTTGTCATGTAAACGTGCCCTCATTTAAGTTGCTACAACTTAATATCTTGACATAGTAACTTCTACAGTACATGATATACATAATCAATAGCTTGACAAAATAATTAGACAACAAAATAACCCAATAAAATAAATGTCTAAATTCCCAGTTTCACCAAGCCATTACCGACTTTCTTTTCCATTGCCAACACAAGCACAACGGCTCGTGTGGGTTTGCACGGTGAAATTTCAATTTCACGTGTCAATTAGGATGTCAGAACACGACTCCATTGATTGCCCCGTCAGCGCTGTCAATCTTGAACTGAGACGCGTAATGCGCAGTCCCACATAAAAGGCCGCCGTGTCAAACGGTCTGCCTTGGCTTTTACCCAAAATCCCCCTGGGGTCATATCGCACATCTGACAACAACAATCATCAAGGACAGAGAAAAAGTGCACAGCCCAACTAGAGCTGCCTGTATCGAATGTTAAGCGGTTGTTTATTTGATTTCGTCATGTAAGAATGTGTCAGTGGCTATCGTCAGCTGTCATTGATCTCTCTTTGATCACCTCGCGTCTGTAATGCCGAGACAGATTTCCACAAAGGATGTTCTTCACCTCTACAGAGGCTTTGATCTGATCTTCCCCACCTTCTCTGGTGAATAACAGAATGAGATGGATCTGACTCCTAATAGGGCTGGAAATACAGATGATATATGCTTATAGTTGCGGCCCGTGTGCGGAGAAGGACTTCCTGCTGATGCATTGAGCACAGGGGTGTCAGATGTAACTTTCATAGTGATTTTTATGATCCGGCATTGAATGGCAAGTGTCAGAGTAGGTTCTCCATTGCGTGACCACTCCTGTCTATATTTAATAGATTAAATCTCTGTTCCTCTGAGAGGGCGCGGGAGAGAGAGAAACACTTTCTTTGATGAAGCGGGACATGTCTCATCATTAGTGGCTGTCCTGTGTGTGTAGCTATGTACCGCGGGGACATGATTAAATCAGACCGCTTTAAAGAGGCACGAACAAGCATTTCCAACATAGCGCACAGTTTTTATTACTATATGCTGAATGTTTATTGTGTCTTTTGACTCTGGAAATACATTCAACCTGCATTGCTAATTTATCTTAGCGTTTGCGTAGCACAGTTCGCCTTTCTTCCCCTGGTTTTAGTGGGCAGGCATCTACATTTGTTTCAAAAGCCAACAAGCAAACATTACTTGGACATTAACAACAACATGATCACAAAATTACTATGATCAAGCTAAACCTCATGTCGGGGGAAAAAAAAACACTTTTTCCAGGCATTCCATGGTGCTTTACAGAAAACAACACTGGCAACCAAAATTGGTATAAACAGATCTAAATGTTTTGCACAGCTAGATCAATCATTACCGAGAGTGAAGATCAACACAACTTGTGTGCAGTGAATGGTGCTCTCAGTGGAAATGCAGCAAACCATAATCCCTCATGTTGCCAAATGAAATAATGCAATAATTCTACGCAATAAGTCCATACAACACTGCACATTCATAAAACCATGAACTGAATGTCCAAAACAGAAACATTGAGAAAGCTTCTGGGCCTCTGAAGCAAGTATGTCCTTCATCAAAAAGTTGAGTTGAGAAACCGGTTGGGCAATTTTTGTGTGTTTAAACATGTGGATGAACAAATCACTTTCTGCAAACCTTTCTGGGTTGATCTCTTGTTGTCCTGATCCAGATTGGGGTAAAAGAGAAGAAGAATAAATTATGAGTTTCATTTCTGAAGCATCCCCGGAAACGGCATTTAAACAAAAACATCATGAAACAACCATGAAACCACTTAAAAATGGGAGCCAGATCTAGCAGTGAACCCTGGGGGGGGTTGGCATTCACTTGGGCTGTGATGGTTGTCATAAACCATGAAGTGGGACCAGAGGTGGTGTGCACATCACAAAAAATGAAAAATAGAAACTACAATCTCGCACAGCAAGATGTCTTCAAGTTGGTGTGAACATAAACGGCCATAGATGTGTACACTAGATGTCGCCTTGGCTACGGCAGTTCATTGGACCGAATGCGTCAACTAAAGCCGCCATCTTGAAACAGGGGAATCCCGCATCAGCGGCATTGTAGGCATTGGTGTAACGGAAATAAAATCACCATAAATCGTCATGAACGCGATTTTCTTGGTTTTCTTTTGGTTCGTTTCAACAGTCAGACATGTATTATGCATGTATTACAGGAAAAAATTAAAGTTTTGATTTTATGAAAATTTACTTTTTCTTACTGTAATGCATTGTGCTAGTAGGCCTAACATCCATACACAGCACAAAAGTCCGGCATCGTTCATGAATTTGAAGTACAGGCAGAGATAGCAGCTTTACATAGATACTTCTTATGAAAAGACCCCTGTTCTAAGATGGCGGCGGTTTTGACGCATGCTCAGAGCCCCAAGGCGACATCTAGTGTATATATCTATGATAAACGGCCAGCAAACTCAGTGTTAGGAGGCTATTAGCAAGGGGAGGCAACTGATATCAGTGATGACCAGCTGCTTGGAGGCGGAACAATGTAGGTATGTGAGTAAAATTTTCAACATGGTTAAATGCTAAAATTAGTTGAGATAGAAAGACCTTGAAAAATCCTCTAAAATGACACCAAGACCATGTCTATGGGTTCGAGAATAACAAAATACTGTCCATTTGAAACTCAAAAGTCATCACTTTATTTTGTCCCAGTGTTTTTGATTTTGCGGGTGGTAAAACTCAGAAGTTGCGTCGAGGGGAACCAAACTGACAGCCGCGATAGCGGAGATAGTCCCATACCTAAACAATGTGATAAGATATTCTCTCTTGGTCACTCAAGGTTGCGAACAAGTGTCAATCTGCACTACTAGTACACCACCAGAACGCGTTTTTAACGTGGCTGGAAACATTATAATTGTTGTTTTATGGATGAAAGTGCTACAGCACGCTCAAATCACGTGGGCGCTCAATAGCGCCTGTTGTTGACAAGTAACACAAGCATTGTTTAACGTTGTGACGAGCACCCACCAGCGGAAAAAGAAATCGTCGCCTATGAACATGCACGTTTGTTAAAGGCAGGTTTAAGTCTAAATTAAGTCTAAAACACTTTTTTCCAAATTTGTTTAAAGTGTCTTTATATACCAATACACAAGTAAAATGCAAGTACTCTGAAAAAGAGAGCACAAAAATCGAGCGTCTGTAGACCTCTCACGAATGTTTTAAACACAGCTAATTATTTCCATTCACTCCACCCCCTCCCTTCTGGGTTTCTTCTAAAGCCACGCCACCAAAACACATGAACGCGTGACCGGCTCTGTTGGGAGAAGCATTTACCCGAGACGAGCGGAGAGGAAGGAGCGTGGTGCATGTATTAACATCATGTCACAATCACATGTAATAATACACCTAACTTTATCACTATGAATATAAACAAATACATTAGCTTTAAGTATTCACTATTAAGCTAGCATATCGATACTGGTAAAGTTTACAATATATTTTGTTTGATTCGGTAACAAACGAGCTAGTAATATTTATAAAACAAAGCTAAAAACAGATTGCATTGATACAAGTTTTTCATTACCATCAGTTACACTGTGATGAAGGTGAATTTCGTGGAAGATTCATAACATATAAGGTGTTTTGCATGTAAGAGTTTACGTGATGAAAGCTTTGATGACTCTGATGAGGACTACCACATCGTCAACTCGAGGAAAAGCCACGCCATATTTACTCTCGTTTGATTTCTTCGCTTATTCTTTTTTTTGCCTCGTTTGCCTTAGCTGACTGCATATGTAGGTACTGTGAGTTCTGAATGCTCTTTCTCTGCCGTACTTTTACTCTTCCTAGAGTGCCTCGTGCAAGTTCAAATCAATCGGGTGTGCGCATGTGTGGGCAGATCCCGTAGCAACAGGGATGGTAGCCATGGTCGCGAGAGAAAGTGACAGTCACGCAAGCCAATCATTTGTTTCATCCCGAATGGAAATAATTAGCTGTGTTTAAAACAGTCGTGAGAGGTCTACAGACACTCGATTTTTATACTCTCTTTTTCAGAGTACTTACATTTTACTTATGTATTGGTATATAAAGACAGTTTAAACAAATTTGTAAAAAAGTTTTTTAGATAATTCCTGCCTATCCTGCCTTTAATACAATGTATATTAGTGATGCACCGAAATGAAAATTCTTGGCCGAAACCGAAAAAAGCAAACCAAGGCCGAAAAACCGAAACCGAAACACCGAAAGAAATTATTATGCCAATTATTAGTACAATTGCATTTATGGCTATCACTGTGTACTAACTAGGGGTGTGTGACGGATCAAAAAACTCACAGTTTGGATCACATTACAGTTTTTGAGGCACAGATCAGATTACGTTTCCGATCAGCAAAAAGCGGGCGGGCAAAATCTAATAAACAATAAAGAAATTGCAAACATTTATAAAAAAGAACAAAGTTGTACATTAATAAGGTCTGAAATTAGCATTACAGAAATCAAATTAAATGAATCATAACACAATAAATTAACTATATTATTATTTTTAGAGCTATTTGTCTCTTTGTCATGGGTTGTTTGATTAACATTAATGACACAGACTTAAGTAGGTTAATCTGACTGTAATCTATACATACACTTAAGACATAAACAAATGTTTTTATTAGAAAAAGAATACTGTGGAGATAATTTTTAAAGTTTATATATGCCCTATCAATAACAGAGAGATTTTATGTTTGCTTGTTTTTTTTTTTTAAACGCGTCTCTCTCGTATGTGCACTAGTATTAAGGGCACTTAAACGCGCGTGCACACATAGAGAAGGAGGCTGAATCTCAAACAGCGCAACAGTCGCTCCACATAAAAAACATTACGTTGTGTTTCATTGCTTTATTCGCCAAATGTACTTTATTGGATTACAGTATGAGACACATTAGCGCGACTCTATCTAAAGTTTACACATCAAGACATGCTAAATTTTTGCAGACGCGTGCAAACGGCTCGACCGTGAGTGAAACCTGCTTGAGCACGGAGGGGAGGGGTGGGTGACAACTGATCACCGTGAGTGAAACCCAAGCGCTAGCGCACAGATTGGAGGGGCACGGTTGACATTCATTTTCGGTTGGATTTTTTATTTCGGCCCGAAACCGATAATGCCATTTTCGGCCGAAATTTTCGGCGACCGAAATTTCGGTGCACCCCTAATGTATATCTGATCCTCGTTTACATTTTTATATTTTTAAATATCCGTATGCATTATATATAAGCCTATATGCATCAATGCGCACGTGCACATACACGCATGCACATATTATGCGCCCACACAAACACACATTTTATAACCACCGCACCACCCGGTGGTAAAATACTGCCACTGTCACACAGAGGTGGACACTAATTGAGTATTTTAGTTACATTTTTTGAGTGTTTGTCTTGGGAAAAAATTTACTTTACTAAAAAATGTTCACTACATTCTAAAGCATAGAATCATATTACGTATTCCTTTTATATTGCATATTAAAATTGATTTAATACCTAATTAAAAAAATGTGTACTTTTACTTTTCTTGAGTAAAAGTAAAAGTAAAAACAATTACTAGATGTTTAATGTACTTAAATATTAAATATAAACCAAAAACTTGAAATTATAAAATGTAGTGGAGTAAAAATTATGATAATTTTCCAAAGAAAAACAATGATAAAATACGAATACTTGAAAATGTACTTTTATGTAGAAAGTAAAAATACTTATGTAGTGTCCGTCTCTGCTGTCACAACCCTAGCATTCACCACTAAAAATAGAGGGAGAAAAGGCACATACTGTAAGATCTTTAAAGCTCCTATTGTTTTTGAGGGTTTACAACCAAGTGGTTTGGGAGACTTGGCCACAATGCACAAAGACTTTGTGTAATGTAATTTAGCCCATATTCCTTGGGTTTGTTTTCTGTTGGCAGTCACGGTGAACTTGGATTGCCCTGATGCTTGAAAAACTATCACAGATGAATTGCCTAATCCTCAGTCTACCCCTCACATATGTTGCTAAATCATTGCGGACCAGTGTTTCAAGATAATGGAATGAAGAAAAACTCAACAGCGAGCAATAATTTATCTTTAAACATGCGCGCTATAGGGAGGTTTTGAAATTGACAAAAAAAAACGTTAAATGTAAAAAAACACAACAGACGTTTAAATCTAATATTTAAGTGAAATGTGGGAATTGGGACGACATCAAACTGTGGATCAAATAGCAAAGTTTTACATAGTCATTATTTTAATTACAAATGTGTTGTCAAAATCAATTCTACTGTATATTCGAGAAGTACGTGCCACATGCCTTAAACCTATTACACTTGTTATGTATTGCAGGCTTTGTAAAAAAATAAGTGTGAATTCATTAAATAAGCACAATACTGTGCTCCTACCACTTTGTGATCACCAGCTATAAAAGAAGCACAAAACCCAGACAAACCAAAACATTTAAGTGGACCTTCAGAAGGTCCCCCATAACCCAAACACACTGAGATGACCTTAACTCAGAGTCCTCTGTCTGAAAAAAATAAAATTACATGATACATATGCAAGTTCATGTTCATTTCCACAATCGATGACTGCTAAACTGCTGATTCTCTTGAATTGCAGGGAGGGGATGGAAGTGCATGCACACTTCATCAAAACATCATTTAGCATACTTTCAGTCATGGCTACGGCTGTAAGTAGCTTTCATTAATCAAAGACGCAAGCGAGTTCTCATGCAACTCTACTGCAGTTTGTGTTGGCGTCGCTTTAACGTACGGACAAACCGGAGAACCGGCATTGCTGGAAAATTGTCTGCAGCTACTCTTAAGAGTTCTTTAGTGTGCCAACTTTCTTTTCGCCCTCCTTAAAAAGTCAAAGTCAAACCAGCTATTGAGAGATTTCTGACTGAAAGCGAAGGCTTTGAAGTGAAGTGAAAGCCTTGTCTTTTGATCTGTGTTGAAACGCTAAATACGTGTCAGTGTGGACATTTGTTCTAACACGCTGGAGATCCATACAGTGATGAAACGGTTGAAAGGGGACTTTAACCGATAAAAGACAATCCGTCGCATCTTTTTGCATGCACAGCCGCATACATCACTGAACTTGGTGAAAACGATACATCAGGCATATGGCTTGCTTTTGTTTTAAAATACGTGTGATTTGAAACTACTGTCTCGACAGTATTAATAAACACAAACATTTCAGTCATGACAGGGAACTACACTAACCTTTTCCACTGGTGGCACTTGGGCTACCAACTTTTTCAGTTACTGGCGCAAAATATGATTTGGTCGCACATATTTTTTTCAAGTTATATTAAGGCGCTCTGGATAATAATGAACAATAATGAAACTGTATTGCATACAGATATGCTTTTTATTTTACTTGCCATCTTTTAAACCACATGCCGCCTTGTTTTCTTAAATGTTGCAGTGTTTTCCACAGATCTGAAATGTACTTGGTGTTGGTAGCCGGTGAAAAGGGCAATTATTACCCACTGACAAATAATGGTCTACTATACATGTGACGTAGAACTAATAATGTGTGACACAACACAATACTTTGATTCATTGAAAATTAATATTAATTTCACATTATATTTCATCAATCTAACCACCCCAAACTTTCTCTGCCATTAACAAAGCTGACACTGTTTGTCAAAGCACCACGAAAACACTTACTGTTTTTGCACTGATATATGAAGCAATTAGACCCCTTTTATCAAACTCAATATAATACAATACTATGTATAGTATATTAATAGACAGTGCAGGTCTATAGATTATCAATGTGACTGATGTTATGACTGATGTTATAATGGTAATAATTTCTATTAGATAGACACTTTTACTGCTTCTGCTCTATCTTTCTATTTCTCTCTTGCCGATTTAAAAAGCTTAATCCACTCATTATTTCAGATTTAAAAGTCTACTTACTGACCCGGTGACAGACTTTACATTGCTTTGCTCGTTCAGTGCAATTGGCTTGACATTAGCATTGCTTTTTGCTACAATCTCTGTCCAAACTTAATATGGATATGGTTTTAGAAAAGATATGGTTTATTAATAATAAGATCATTAAAAAAATGTGAGAAAGCAAATGCAGCGCGTGGTCGTAACAAGAACCATCGCCATAGAAACCGAAGGCACGTTGAAAATGCACTCGAGCTTTAGCGCGGTAGCGCTCATGGCCGTTTTCCGATCGACTCGGGTTATAAACACAACATTAATCAGACTTGGGACCCAAAGTAATTAAACTAGGACCTAACCGGACCCGACAGACCATTTAAAATATAAACCCGGAACCATACGGGTCCCGCGTCCTCAGTGAAGAAAGACCTCTGCTCAAGTTCAGAAACATGGAATACACTGCGCTTGCGTCGCGTCGCACCTAATTCATTGAGAAACAGCTGAGCACGCAAACGCACACTCATAGGGAGAGACACGACGTGCTTTCACGCAAAATGAAGCCAACGTGTTGATGGCTCAGAGCACGTTATAAAACGTATTCGTAAAATCCACATTTATGTTTTAATAAATGCTCATAGTAAATCATAGCATATTGTCTAAAACATTAGGCAGCACATTTGCGACCCATTAAAAATTAGGGTCGCAACGGCAGTTCAAAAGGTCGCATATGCGACCATTTTGGTCGCAGTGTAGCTCCCTGCATGATGCTCAAGATAGCAAGAGACAACGTAGGTTACGCATGTAACCATGGATCTGTGAGACCGAGGGATGACCGTCACTACGGTCTAAAAAGGAATGATCACCTTCGTTCTGCCTATCACCGAGACCATATGTCAACAAAGTCATGTCCATGACCTCCGGAAGCAGAACGACCCGCGTCTATAAATAGCAGAGAATGCTCCCGGTTCAGTCTCCTACCTTGAGCGCCTCAGAATGGTCCGAGCGACAAGGATAGTGACGGTCATCCCTCGGTCTCACAGATCCATGGTTACATGCGTAACCTACGATCTGTTTCGACCTCACTCTGACCGTCACTACGGTCTAAAAAGGGATGACACATACCAACAGAGTCGCGAGGAACCCAGGATCAATTAGAACCTCGCTCAGTCACAGACATGAGGGCAGCGTCGCCGACCGGAGCTGGTCGAGTCACATCCACCCGGTAAAATCTTGTAAAAGTGCATGGCGTAGACCACGAAGCCGCTGCACAGATGTCGCTTGCTGCCACACCCTTGAGGGCAGCCCAAGATGTAGCCATACCCCTAGTAGAATGAGCCCTTGTACCTGTTGGAACTGGTATCCCCTGAGCCTTATAGGCATGGGAAATAACCTCCACCAGCCAATGAGATAGCCTCTGTTTGGAAAGCGGCAGTCCCTGCCTTGCCGCCCCATAACAGACAAACAGTTGAGAGTGCGTTCTTCTTAAAGCCTGTGTACGGATCAGATAGGCTTTCAAGGCCCTGACTGGACACAATGTGCTAAGCTTGTCATGCTCTGCCTGTGAGGCAGCGGAAGGCTGGAATTGGGCCAGCTCCAACACCTTGTTCATGGACTGCTGATCAAGCACTTTTGGCAGGAAAGCTGGATTCGGCCAGAGTGACACGCCAGTGCCCCCTGCCTGCCACCTCAAACAGTCATCACTAACGGAGAGAGCACACAGCTCCCCGACTCGTTTGGTTGAACAGAGAGCCAAGAGAAATGCTGTCTTAAGAGACAAAGACCGTAGATCTGCGTCTGCAATAGGCTCATAAGGACCTTCAGTGAGAGATGTCAGAACTGTAGGCAGGTCCCAGCTTGGTGCCCGCAAAGTGCGACCTGGACGTAACCGGCGGGCTCCCCTTAAGAACCGGCTAATCAGAGGGTGCCTACCCAGGGATGTATTATCTGCCCCCTGGTGAAAAGCTGAAATGGCCGAAGCATAGACCTTAATCGTACTGGCTGCTTTGCCCAGATCAAAATGGGACTGCAAGAAGCATAATACTTGTGGCACGGGACAAACCGTTGGCTCGATGCCCAAGCCAAAACACCACTCTGAAAAGGTCCTCCATCTGAGTGCGTAGCCAGCTCTGGTAGATGGGGCCCTGGCATTATTAAGTGTCTCCTGTACAGCCTTATCTAGCTGTCCATCGATGGGCTCTGCAGGGGCCAAACCCATAGACGCAGGGCTCCCGGGTTCGGATGCCAAATCCGCCCGTCTGCTTGCGTCAGGAGATCTGCTCTGCACGGCAACTGCCATGGCTGACCCTGCAGCATCCGGAGGAGTTCTGGGAACCATGGCCTCGCCGGCCACCGTGGCGCGACCAACAGGACTGAGTGTTGGCCCTCTCTGATCCGTCGGAGAACCTGAGCTATGAGAGGGAGTGGAGGAAAAGCGTATAACAAGCCTGTTGGCCAGTCTTGCGACAGAGCATCCAGGCCCGAACTGCCCTCCTGCCCCATGAGGGAGTACCATTCTGGGCAGTGTGTTGTCTCCGCTGAAGCAAAGAGATCCATCTGGGCCGCACCGTAACGCATCCAGATCTGAACAACTACGTCGGTGTTCAACCTCCACTCTCCCGGGAGTGGCCCTGTCCTGGAGAGAATGTCGGCCGCTCTGTTCTCCACACCTGGGATGTGCACTGCCCTCAGTGAGGAAAATCGAGGCCATGCCCATATCAGCAACTCCTCTGCCACCTGGAGGCATCGCTGGGACCTCGTGCCTCCCTGGTGATTGATATGATACACTGCCGAAGTGCTGTCTGTCCTCACCAGAACATGTTGGCCTTGCAACTCTGGCAGGAATTTCTGAAGAGCAAGATGAATGGCCTTCAACTCGAGGACATTTATGTGCTCCTTCATCCACAGCGGCTGCCATGTGCCCCTCACTGCCCTTCCTTCCCAGACAGCCCCCCAGCCTGTCAGGGACGCGTCCGTTGAGATGACCTGCCTCCTGTGGGGAAGGCCCCCCAGTGGGACACCTTGTAAAATGAACTCCCGGTTGCTCCAAGGGCGTAGGGCTTTGATGAAGGTTTGAGATATACGCAGTTTCCTCTGCCTGTCGTCTCTGGGGTGAAGATGGAAAGCATTGAACCAGCACTGCAGGGGGCGTGCCCTCAGCAGGCCCAGAGGAATCACTGCTGCTGCTGCGGCCACCAAGCCCAGTAGCTTTTGAACTCTGTGAGCTGTGACAAGGCTGCCCAAGTGGAACTGCTTTGTCATGTTGATCAAGCTGTCTGTTCGTTGTGAAGTGAGAGATGCAGTCATGCTTACCGAGTCCAGAAAGATGCCGAGGAACTCTGCCTGTTGGCGGGGTTGCAGGTTGCTCTTTCTGTGGTTGACCGTGAAGCCTAGCATTTGAATGTGGGCCAGAACTGTGCTCGTGTCTCGTACTACCTGCTCCTGAGAGGGGGCGCACATGAGCCAATCGTCCAGGTAGGGCAAGATCTTCAACCCTCGAGCCTGGAGGGGGGACAGCGCAGCTGACACCACGCGAATAAAGACCCTTGGGGCCAGAGAAAGACCAAAGGGAAGGACCTGAAACTGGAATACCCTGCCTTGAAAGGCAAAGCGCAGGAAGGGCCGGTGTTCTGGACAGATTGGGACGTGGAAGTAGGCGTCTTTCAGATCCAGGGACGTGAACCACTCCCCCTGCTGGATAGACTGCATCACCACCCTTGTGTGGACCATTTTGAAGGGTAGCACCTTGAGATATCGGTTCAAGGGCCTGAGGTCGAGAACAGGCCGATGACCGCCGTCTTTTTTTGGAACAATAAAGTATTTGGAGTAAAACCCAGTGAGCTGTGCGCTGGGCGGTACTTCTGAGATGGCCCCTTTCAGAAGTAACTCCTGGACCTCTTTGACGAGGACGGACATTAAAACAGGGTCTTTTACGGACGTTATCTTGATCCCTGAAAACGTTGGGGGTCGCCGCCGAAATTGTAATCGGTAGCCGCGAGCCACCGTAGCCACGACCCAAGGGTCTGGCACAATGCCTTCCCAGGAGGTCCGTGACAGCTGGGAAGGACAATCGACGGGCGACCCGGAACTCCTATGCAGGACCGCCACCGCGGCCTGCACCCCTGCCTGTGCCCCGCTGTGGTCCTCGTCGTCCCTTAATTCTGGAATTTGAGGCTGTACGTCAGTCAGGTGCACGAAATCGCCAGTCCCGTGCCTCTGGGTTGTCACCTGCTGATGGAGGCCGGGTAGGCTGCCGCAGCCTATACCTACTGACAGGTGGGCGGCTGGCAGTTGAAGCAGACCTAGAGCAAACCCTCTGGACAGCTTCCCTAGATGCTGCAGTCCGTTCAATCCGATCAAGCACCTCCTGGAATCCAGGGTGAAAGACGTGTCCTGGTACCACAGGGAGGTTGAGTAGCTCCTGTCTGATGGCATCTGGCAGGGAGGTTTGTGCCAGCCAAACTTGTCTGCGACACAGCACTGCAGAGGCCATAGCATCCCCCACGTCACGTGTCAGCTGGGAGTGGGAAGACAGAGCCGCGTCGACCAGGGCCCTGGAATCATGATCGTCTGGGCCCAGTGTCTTCCGTAGAGCCGCCAGGGTGATGGCTAGAGCGTTACCCATACGGGCCGCTCGAGCTGATGCGTTGAAGGAATTAGTGACCAGACGGTCCGTCTTGGCACACTCCTTGCGAGGGCACCGTGGATCGGAGGATACACGGGAAAACCCCAGAGACGTCAATGCAGCCATAGGCGACTCAACTGGTGGCATGTTCCCCAGTCCAGTTTCAACCGGATAACTAGCATTTGCCAGCTGGCGACAACCTGCATTAAACTGGGGCCGTTTCGAATTTGTACCCCATGATGACCTCAGCATTGCAGTATAGTCATCTGCTACAGGTATAGAAGGCCGTGGTTCAGGTCGGGAGATGCCCTCCCAAACACCTCCAGCGGGAGCCGGGGCAGATGTAGGTCCCTGAAGGCCCAAAACCTTGGCAGCGCTCAGCACCCGTGACATCAGGGAACTGACAGGGGCCTCTCCTGGCTCCGTGGAGCCGTCAGCTGGCTCAGCAGAGCTGGAACGTAGCTCCCCTTCGAGGTCGTCGCCACCTGTGGTGTCGTCCACCACTGTGTGTGAAGCGCATAGGGATAACACATCTACATTGTCTTGATGTTCCTCCTCGCCGAAGCTCTCGGGCCTGGCTGAGAGGGGATCCTCATGTAATAAGTCCTGTTGGTTACCTTCTAACTTGTCCAACCTCCGTGACAGAGCCTGGAGAGCCGCAAGGATCTCGAGTGACCCCGTGTTGCTGCTTTCTGCCACCGCAGCTGAGGCAGGGGGCTTAACAGATTTGGGTGGCTCAACCTGGGTAACTCCATGGGGGAAATCCCGCTGTCGATCACGCGAACGTGAACGCTTGCGCTTGTGTTTATGCCCATGCCTACTGGAGAGGGACGGCTGGTCAGGGGAGCGCCGCTTCCCGCTCCCTTCCTCACGCACATGGCCGCGCACCTGGCTGGCCCGGCGCCGTCGCTCGTCCCTGGAGAGATCGCAGGCTGCACTACAGGGATTGTCCACGTCTTCCAGCACGTGGGCAGCTCCAAGGCATGTGGGGCACTCCCTGTGCCCATCCCTAGAACTCATGGAGGCGTTGCAGATCCTGCAGTAGTGGGAAGCCATTGCAGCAACACAGAATCCCAATATAATGCCTGGAGTCCTCCTCCAGCAATCCGCCAAGGTAATACGGTGGGCCGCACCAGCGCACGAATGCACTTAGCGGTCGCACACTAGCCCCACCAGCTGCAAACAGGGGTATAGGGTGTGTCAGAGGGGAGTATTGCAGGAAAAAGTGTGATTGTAGCCGCCACTCAAGGCGAAAAAAAGCACCTAAGAGCAGAAAAGCACAATACACAGTATTATGATGGCCCGCACCGGCGCACGAATGCACTTAGCAGGCACACACTAACCCCTTACCAGCTGTGAACAGGGGTATAGGGTGTGGGGAAATACTGCCACAGCCCGCACCAGCACGTAAACGCACCTAACAGACTGAAATAGTGAACAGAAAACACAATAATAACAGGGCTGTTTATAATGTACTGGAAAAAACAGCCCCCAACCAAATAATTCAACAAAAAATAGCACTAGCAGCAGACACAATACACAAGCTGAAAACAGCAGTAAATACAAACACAGGTAAAATGGCGGCCCACACCAGCGCGCGAACGCACTTAGTGGGCTCGCACAAAGCCCACGGCTGCGAACAGCAGTAGAGGCACACGGATAAACAACTTAAATTACCCGGAAATCTAGTGCATATAAGTTTAAATGAAAGGTATATACCTAAAAATAATAAGTCAATACACAAACCACAACAATTCTCGGGGGCACAAGGCACCCGCACCGTTTAGGTAGCGAATTAGTGGAATGCAACAAGAAAACAGTCAGGAATTTCTTACCTGAATACGTATTCTCTTACTCACGGTCTCGTATGAGGCGATCAAGGTGAGAGACTGAACCGGGAGCATTCTCTGCTATTTATAGACGCGGGTCGTTCTGCTTCCGGAGGTCATGGACATGACTTTGTTGACATATGGTCTCGGTGATAGGCAGAACGAAGGTGATCATTCCTTTTTAGACCGTAGTGACGGTCAGAGTGAGGTCGAAACAGATCTACACAGAAAGAGGGAAATAGCTAGACAGACAGACAACAGACAGAGTCCGGCAAAAAGTACTCTTCATCCCACAGGATGAGAGAAATGAGTTCCTTTGTGGTTAGGTCATTTAATTTCATAAACATGTTTAATTGATTAAAAGCTCCCGCAGCATCCAGACAACATTTCGTTATGGTCATGAAGACTTGTGCTGTAAAAGTTGAAGCAAACTGAATCGGCCAGCAGAGATAGGTCTCTTTCCCTGTCATCTGTATTCATTTAGCTGGAAGACGCCCGACAGAAGCTAGAGTATGGAAAAGTAACAAGTGATGTATGTAAATACAATCAATGAACCCTGAATGGAAAATACAGGACTCTTTACTTCACATTCAACAACCATTTGCTATCTCAGACACATGAACAAAATAGAAACCTACAAATAAACACAAAATATTTTATCTAAATCAAGAACAATGGGGATCTGAAAAACTATGCATTTCCTAAATTTACTAGCCCAGGCCGTTCTGACTAGCTGACTTCACTAAACCAAAAATAAAGGTGCTACAAACCATGAACCTTACAGCCAAAATGGTTCTTCTATTATATCGTGTACACTAGCACCTTTATTTTTAATAGCTGTAATAAGACCTGTGGAAGACATGCTATTAATCTCACTAACCAACTAGTCGGTTCTTCTATGGCTAGTTAAACATCACAACTAACCCCTGATAAGAACAACACCAATATACAGCACTGTAGAGGATTTCAGCAGTAAGCCCATAAACAAACGACTTAAATAATAATCAAAGAATCAATAAAAACAGAGTCCTTTTAGAGAAGTTCATTTCTGTTAACAAGCTAAATAAACAGCAAGTAGATTACATTAGTTCAAAGCATAGCAAACATGTATCAAAAACTACTCTGAGCTAACTTTACTGTGTAAAATGTGTACTATATAATGTAATACAATCTTAACTACAGATCGGCTGCCAAACCTCCCTTCTCATAACGTTGATCTATGATCACTATCTCCCCTCGTCTTTAGGAATCCAACATGTGTTATTTTCTACGAGGCATTGTTTCAGAGTTGAGTTTAGCCACTAGCCAGACCTTTAAACAAACAGATACCGAAAATTAAAGGTATAGCGGAAGATTTGCTTTTCCGGGTGGATCATCAAGACTGTTGGTCATCCCAGTTGTCAATCATTCTGATGATATGTTGACGTAAGGCCGTCGTACGTGCTCATCCTTAGGTTCTGCACATCCGCATTTTGAGGTTTTTGTGTGGTGGGCTATACGGTTTCAGCCATTCATTGGAAGCTCGCGTTCTCATCGTGTTTTTTCAAAATGTCAAAGTTGCAAGAGAAAAAGTGTCTACGAATTGCATGACAAGAAGAAAAGGGCCTCTGAAGAAAGAAAAAATACCAGAGTGGAATATTTCACACGCTTGGTCACTATACGAATAAAAGCACAGGTTGGGCTTCCCACTAATGCCTCAGTCACGAAGTTTCTACTCAACAGGTAAAGTTTGTCATGCTATTTGGAGAAATCCATTTAAAATCACTGTTGTAAAAGTTGATGTAAGCAATGATTAGCGATGCTAGCCCTGGCACAAGTCAAGTTTATTTTGCAATAAACACACTTCTAAGCTGTCAAATGTGTAAGGAATAATTGACAACGGGCC
Organism: Misgurnus anguillicaudatus; assembly: GCF_027580225.2. Lineage (NCBI taxonomy): Eukaryota > Metazoa > Chordata > Actinopteri > Cypriniformes > Cobitidae > Misgurnus > Misgurnus anguillicaudatus. The sequence continues at coordinate 23,899,404 of NC_073345.2, forward strand.
GTTGAAGTATAAAAAAATAATGCACACACAAGGTGGTAATGCAGCACGACGCGAAGCGGAGTGTGCATTATTTTCAATTATACCACGGGGCGGTTGAATGCTTTATTCTGATTGGTTGAGAAATGTTCCATGGGTGTTGATTATTTTTCAATAACCGCACACCTAACCTTTAAAGTTAAAAAACCTTTAAACCAAAAAATTTTTGGCGGAAAATGGCCCAAAAGAGCATTTTCGGTTTTCGGCTGAAAAACTTATCACCAAAACAATACGTCCGAAATGTTGTGATGATGCAAACAGAAACCGCGACCTGCACGTGCTTGTCTTAAGCAAAATGTATGCAATGTGGATGTATTTAACCGCAAAAGGCGCTAAAGTGAGCAGTTGTCTGTACGCACAGAGGCATACATGCAGTTGAATGTGTCCGGTCCAGACGTGATCATCACAGTGAGTACGCCCTTCAAAGATCAGAAGTCTTGACGTGTAAACTTTAGAGAGAGTCGCGCAAATGTGTCTCATACTGTATAGTCCATTAACATACATGTGCCGAATAAAGCAATGAGAAACAACATAACGTTTTTATGCTGTGCTGTTTGGGATTCACCCTCGGTCTCTGTGTGCGCGCGCGTTTAAGTGCCCTCAATAGTGCACACACGAGTGAGATGCAAACAAGCGAACGTAAAATCTTTCTGTTATTCACAGGGCACATATAAACAAAATTATCTCCACAGTATTCTTTTTCTAATAAAAACATTTCTTTATGTCTTAAGTGTATGTATAGATTACAGTCAGAAGAGTCTCTGCTTATTTAAAGAGACAGTAACCTCAATTAACCTATTTAAGTCTGTGCCATTAATGTTAATCAAACAACCCAAGACAAAGAAAAAAAATCACTTCTGTAGCTCTAAAATTAATATTATATTTAATTTATACAATAAAGAGAGTGTTATGGCTCATTTAATTCGATTTCTGTACCTAATGCTAATGTTAGCCCTTATTAATGTGCAACTTTGTTCTTTTTATAAATGTTTGCAATTTCTTTATTTGTTATTAGATTTTCCCCACCCCCTTTTTGCTGATCTGAAAAATTATCCGATCCTTGCCTCAAAAACTGTAATGTGATCCGAACCTTGAGTTTTGTGATCCGTCACACACCCCTAGTAAAGTTAGTACACAGTGATAGCCATAAATGCATTTGTACTAATAATTGGCATAATAATTTATTTCGGTGTTTCGGTTTTTCGGCCTTGGTTTCCTTTTTTTCGGTTTTCGGCCAAGAATTTTCATTTCGGTGCATCCCTAATAAGCACCAGAGCAATGTCTGTGGTAACTGTGGTATAAGCGGAATAATTGAGTGCTTTGAATTGGTCCTTTGAATTATTCGAAAATAATGCACACCTGCGGTGCTACCACCATTATTTTCAAATAATCCAACAAATTTAAGCTAATGGCAAGCTGCTATCATATCACAACACACTAAACAAACTACATAATCAGAACTGGTTATGTATTTCTGAAGGAGGGACTTTATAGAACAAGGAAGACATCAGCCTGTTTTGAGGACAGTGAAAACAGCGCTATACAGATAAGTAAATTGTGTGGAAAATACAGTATTTTTTTACAGGTGAAACATGTTATATTGCACACTGTACAACCCTATATCACACAATTACGTGACTATTTCACGTATGGACCAACGTGAAAATGTCACGTTTTGCCGCGTTTGAACGTGAGCATGTCACGCTTTTCTGTTTGTGTCACTGTCACGTATTGGTTACTCAACTTTTTTGTCATATTTTCAAACCATTGTCGCTTCGGTTTAGGTTAGATTTGGTGCTTGCGTTATATGTCACTTTAAGTATTCGTCACTTTAAGTATTGGTTTATAAAAAATAAAGATACAAGACTTATTCTTTTATATTTTCTAAACTTTAACCAATTGTCGCCTTGGGGTTAGAGTTTGTTTAGGTAAGGATGTCATTTTATGTAAATCTAACCCTAAACCGAAGCGACAATGGTAAGAAATTAGGACAAAAAAGTTGAGTAACCAATACGTGACAGTGACACAAACAGAAAAGCGTGACACGTTCAAACGCGGCAAAACGTGACATTTTCACGTTGGTCCACACGTAAAATAGTCACGTAATTTCGTGATATTGGGTTGCACTGTAGACACATTTAAAGCTTCAAAAACACAGGAAAAACTAGACTGGGAAAACTCAAGACAATTTCCGGCAAATTTAAATTTGCTCTGCAAGTAGTCTGGCAAAGAGGCCATTCAAGCCTATTTCTAATTCCGAGAAATCGCGGCACCAATCAGAAACATTGGGGCGGGCTTTACACGATGACGACAGTGAAGCAGATTTTGTACATTACAAAGATGGATGCTGCCATGGAACATCCCTTGCTCAAATCAGCTATCGCGTCGTATCCAAATGGACAGAGGCATTTGAGAGATGTCCATTGGTGACACCCCTTTGGAAATGATTTGTCTATGAAGCTTTGACAGACCATAACTTAGTTACTACTGAGAATGGTCTGGTTTTAACCAGGCTAAGGAAGAACAGGACCTTTAAGCAAACTACATACTCCAAACGCTCATAATTTCAGCTGACGGGCCACACTCGAACCAGTTGTTTTCAAATAACACAAACCTGAAGTTATTCATTCCTCTATATAAACACAGCCAGCCTCTGTGAAGTATTTCTTGGAGTGAAACAAAGAGCTTTCTGTGCTAACCTATGTGCCAAAAGCAATATTTTCATGTGGAAGCCATACCTGTCCTCTGATTTCCTGTCTTGTGTAAGATATCCTTATACACAAGATAAGACTGGTCTGTACAGTGCTGAAAAAAAATTAAGAAAGAGTCAAAATGATGATTTAAAGAAGTGACTGAAAAGCTCCATTAGAGGTGTTGAGAGCACTCCTAAAGATTGCCATACTGGACTTTGTGGCTTCTCACAATTACATGCACACACAGTACTAACCTATAAAGGTACACACATACAGTGATGCCATAGAAGAACCATTTTTTGGTTCCCAAAGAACCATTCAGTCAGTAATATTTTTATTTTTTTATTAAGAATTGTTTATTACTTATCTTTGAAAGTCTAAAGAACCTTTTGTGAAACAGAAAGTTTCTTTGCATGTTAAATTTTTTTTACAGAACTGTTTGGCCAAAAATGTTTTGTAGATAGCATTGTGTACCTAGAGTGTAAAGTATACAACGCTGGTGTACAAAAACACACAAATTCATGTTCAACTTGAACAAATGATATTAGACCTTATTTAGGCACTTACATGTAGCTACTTCTCCATCCAGTACTGAGAAGAACAGTGGGTGGAGGTTCGCAGCAATCACTCCACAGTTTCCTTCTTGCAAGAATGAAACTTTTCAGACACAATCTGCAAATGTGACAGACTATAAGGCGACAGCGTAGCAGAGGATTGCACAAAAGGCCTTTTTATGATCCTCTTTCATGTTCCCGCGGTTTTCAAATGCTATTATGATGCATTAGCCTATTACGCTGTCTGTCATGCCTTTGGCGCCACAGCCTGGTCAACAGAACCGCACTTCCGCTCGACAAGATAAAAACGGTTAAATTATAGTGAAAAGCTCATAATGAATTCAACTGAACGAGTTTACGATAATGTGCCTCTATAACTTTTTTAGTTACTTCCATAAATGTTTTACCCACATGTCCCGGAGATGCATATAGTCTATTATTGGCTGGAGTTGGCCGTGATCCACGACACCCCTTACAGAATTGTCAGCACTTTCCTCGGCTCCTCTATTTAATATTAATGTAATATAGCTCATCCTATGGTTTTCTTGAACCAAGCCAAGTCACTGTGCTTTATCCAATGTAATTTAATTTTGTCACAATTAATCTTAGCATAATTCATTATGTAAACCGTATGTCTACATGTAATAGAGCACGAATGCTGGGAAAACTAATCCATTTCAGCCTGAAACAGAAAGTAAAAGCCACACGTGCTATTCGAGTTCATCTGTGAGGTAGGGATCAAAAGTTCAGGCAAATTCAGCTTTCGCAGAAAAACTGTGTATACTGGTAAATATCGCCATCTAGTGGATAAAGGCCAAAAACAAAACCGGCTCAATAATTATAGGTTTTCAATTTCACAATAAAAATCCCTTTCAATTTGAGATTTCTCACCATCACAGTATTTCCTTGTACCTTATACCTTTTCCTACTTGTTGCTATGCACTGCAAAATTGTCCTTATCAATGAGGTCATTCCAATTATAGGCTAAAGTTGATTTTGATGTAATTTGATTTAACCAAACTTGTTTATGATACTCCATTGTAGTTCAAGGTAATTAAATCTATGTTTAGTTTTTGTCAGAAGTATTTGCATTCAATGCCATATAATTATTGACCCTTTATCAACATCAAAGTGTGGAGTCAAAGCTCTAGGTGGTTTCAAATCAAAACTCAATTTCGTGTAAGTAGTTTAATCAAAAGATATATAAGCACTTTATTATATTAAGTTTATTTGACTTAGTTAAGAGGAGCACGTCATTGTAAAGACCTCATCGCGTAGCTTTCTGTTTGGCCAAAAATATGTTTTATATATATGCTAAATACATTTTGTAGAAACTAAAGCTTAATATATTTTGAAATTGAAAATATATTTAGTTTTAACCTATACTAGCATATATTTCAAAATGTAATTTAGGGGCAACAAATACATTTCTTAACAACCTAAATAGCCTAGCCAAAATATAAAATATTGTAAAAAATGTATATAATATTAAATTATAAGTCGATTTTTACAGTTGAAAACATGTAACTTTAACCCTTTCAAACCTGTTATGTTTACAGGTTTGTAACACACAAGTTACACGTTTTTCTTCCAATGTGACGTGAATATAAATGCTTTAATATATATTTATTTGTAAAATTAATTTTAAAATATACAAAAAAAGGTGAAATTTTTTTTTTTGTAAATACATTTCAAAATACATTTCAGCATTTGTATATTTTGAAGTATATATATATATATATATATTTAAAATTATATTTCAATTCAATTCAATTTTATTTATGTTTGGAATATATATAAATATATAAATATATATATATATATATATATATATTTATATATTTACCATATGGTATGGCAGTCACTCATACCACACTTTTTTGGGTAAAATTCTGAGCATGGAGCCCTCCCCTCGGACAGAACCCTATTGATTACATGTTAATGTGAATTTGTGAAAACAGTTGGAACAGGTGTTGCAGCAATGCAACAAAGGTGTAAATTACAGAGGAACTGCAAAACTTTGCACTGTTTTCATCTCGGGATCTATAAGAGGCAGAAGTGCCCTAAGAGCTGCACATTAAATAAAGTTGCAAGCGACTTAAGCTTACACATCAATAATGAGGTCAAATACATGGAATCTGATCATTTATCTGCGTCCATTAAAAAGAAAAGTCAACATTTAGATTGTAGGCAGGCCTACACTTCAAGAACAAACGTCAGACTGACGTCCAAAACCAATGTTGGCCTAACATAAAAAACTAACGTTGGACTGATGTCCAGATTGACGTCATAAACCAACCATCAGCTGAATCACCCTCAGACTGATTCCAGATGTAATGTCGGATTGACATCTAGATGTATTAATAACTTTATAACTAACCAACACCGGCATGTCATCAAGCTGTAACGTCTTTATTGTTGTCAAAATCCGGAAGGGAAGGAGGGTTAGGACAATTCTAAGGGCCTACACACTTTAATTTGTGTTAGTAATTGTAATAGAAGTAATAACAGAATTTAACCCCATTCTCTGCATGGTTTCGTCTAGTCTCACGTAGCGGCAGTCAGTCACTGACTGAAAGGTGGCAAACTGTCAAATTAAAGCTGTATTTGTTGCTTAATCTAGCAAAAATGTCACCAAATTGGCAACACTGCTTGGACTTTTTTTTTTACACTTTTCAGACTATGCATTTGCTTGTGTGTGAAAAAAACCTGCACCACTCTACCTCTGCATGGCTAACGCTGGAAATTCATCCAATCATTATCAGTTATATGTCCCACCCCCAATACACCAACGCTGGCCTGAAGTCAAGACCCAACGTTGATCTGAAGTCAAAATCCAACGTTGGATGCCATTATTCCCGTCATTGGTCTTGACATCAAATCAGTGTTGGACTGACGTCAAAATCCAACACTGATCTGACGTCAAGACCCAATGTTGATCTGACGTCAAGACCCAACGTTGATCTGACGTCAAGACCCAACGTTGATCTGACGTCAAGACCCAACGTTGATCTGACGTCAAGACCCAGTGTTGATCTGACGTCAAAATCCAACGTTGATCTGACGTCAAGACCCAACGTTGATCTGACGTCAAAATCCAACGTTGATCTGACGACAAGACCCAACGTTGATCTGACGTCAACACCCAACGTTGATCTGACGTCAACACCCAACGTTGATCTGACGTCAACATCCAACGTTGATCTGATATCAAACTTTAAACTTTCACAGATGACTGACAGATGAAGCAGCACACATCGCCATCTAGTGTGCACTGTTCAATGAGTGTTTAGTAATCTCATCTTAACCCCAAAGTACACCTTCTCTTTATACATGTAAGTCTGGATATCAGAAACAAAACAAAAAGAAAGGCCACAGAAGAGAGTGTGAAAATGTGTTGATAATTACCCAGTATTTTTAATGAAAGGTATATATATAATTTATTCATGTAGCTTCCTTGTGTTGTAATGTTACCAATCGCTACCTAATAGTCAATTCAATATTCAATAAGTTATGTTTATCACCACTGAAAATGAGAAGAATGTAATTTTTGTCCAGATCTTGAATTGAACTTGCCAGCATTCTCCTTTTAGCAAACTATGCTAGCGGTATAGCACAGATAATGTTCTTAAATCTTAAGATTAAGAAGTACGAAAAACATATTTTTTTGTATAATAAGTACAAAATTAGTGCATGAAAATAGAACACTTTAAGTTTATTATGAGAGTGTACTACTTTTTCACCGGGATGTACATTGAGCAAAGCCGGGGCCATCTGGGGCCAGATTTCATTTTAATTTTGATACATTTGTATTTTAAAAAATGTAAAACATTATAATATTTTATATATATATGTGTGTCTTATCAGACTTACCAATTGTTATAATTTCTATTTGTGCTGGTCAATTATAAACATAGGTAAAATTAAACTGCTAGCAAAAACTCAAAAGAATTAGGTGTGGCCGAGGGGCCGCTGCAAATAGCTGAGCCCCCCCCCCCAACAGATGTAATCTCACTCTAAACTTTTGGTAAAACTTGAGAGCCCTATAATATATATCTTACAAATATGTTATTATACAGCAGCTGAACATACAGCACCTCCACTTTTATAATAGGCCTAATAGTCAAAATCGGTTATGGGTAACGGTGTGTAATATAGCGTGAGGCCACATGAGTCTGTGAGTTGCCCACCAGTGCACATTCTATTAATAGCCTCAATTTTAATATTTATTACATTTTTATATTAGCCTGACTTCTTTTATGTATGTTCAGTAAAATTCAATTAAAAACAAAAAGTAAAAAAGATTCAAGTAGACTATATCAAAGAAGCAGCCCCCCAGATTTTTTTAACCATTGTGGTAGCCCTTTCTCACAAAAAGGTTGGAGACCCATGTTCTATGATTAATGTATCCCCCTTGTGATCATTAAGAAAAAACAAATTTATAAGAAAAAATTATAAAAGACAAATCCTGTAACCTAATTTTACCACACAATCCACATTTTTGTCACTTATTTAACTCTGTGAATAAAAACTAAAATTAACCTAAAAAAAAATCCATCTAAGTAGCTGGTTTAAGCTGGTCCTCCCAGCCTGGCAAAGTTGGTGAGTCAGCTGGTCTCCCAGCCTGACCAGCTAAGTCCAGCTAGACCAGCTTAAAAAGTGACCAAACAAAGCTAGGCCAGCTTGCTACACCAGCAAAAACAGCTAAAACCAAGCTGGGAGACCAGCTAAAACCAGCTCACCAGCTTATGCTGGATTTTTCAGTAGGGAATGCACTTTTATCAGAGCAAAAAAATACACAATAAGAGACTGTGCGTAATATACAAGTGGTGCAGTAGGTGGCAGTGATTTACTCTGTTGAGTTGGTACAGGGGCGTGGTTTAAATGTCAGGATTACCCTGGATGAGGTTTATTTCAGCAGATTCTGAATCAGATGGGTGTTGCCCTGCCCAGACATAACGACACAGTATCATTAAAGTATCCGACTTTGCTGTATTCTTACACCAACTACAGATTAACTCCAGACACTCAATAAAGGTAAGTTTGCTCTTTTTTTTACCGTTAACCTCCTTTGTCAGTATGAGGATATTTCCTGCTACAAACACCGCTTAGATGTACTGTTAGTTTCCACGCAAGCATCTGTGCACGGATGGCGCAGTGTTTCCACTGAAGTTTTATGCGCGTTTGGACAGGCTACTTCGGGACATAGTTTAAAGCGTTTCTGCATTTGTATGCCATACACTGCACTGCCTCGCAAAAAATGTGCAAACTGCTTCATTTTTGGGGTTTAAAACTATGCTCTTTAAACAAATCCATATATGGAGATTGTTAAACTCAAGGATGTGTCTGTATTACGCGGTAAATGGGGATATTTGGAAGTGCGCAGTCTGCAGTTACCACATGCGTTCAAAAGAGCACTATTGATGTTTGCATTGATTTACTTTGTGTTTCATCAAGAAGAGAGAACAAGATCTCAGGAGCCTGTGGGGAGGTTTTGCTTTCTATCACCAGTCTTGTTTTTAAATGTCACTCCTAAGTTAATATAACTAAACCAAACTTTTTCTGTAAAGCAATAAAACTATTACAGAAATCTTTCGGATTTACTTAAAATGTAAATTTTATTGGTTTTATTAGAAACTGTGAATGCACATGGGGTTACTTTAAAATAGGAAACTGTTTATTTTAATGCTATTGATAAATTATGAGCATTTAAGCAGTAAAGGGACATACAGCGTTATTATAACATACATTGATCTTATGGCATTGTCTTGTGTTGAATACTTTCACATTTCATTACTCATCAGCACCCTGTGCACATTCATCATCTGTTACCATGGCAACTTACCCAAATATTGACTTTGTGGTAAAGATGCTATATATGAAGAGGAAGTGCTGCTCATGACGTTTCGCTCCAGGAAACCTAAAGGTGTTAGTGAAGGTGTTAAACCAACTGCAGTAACCTTTCATAAGCTAACACTTTTTTGTAACACTTTATGTAATTTGATTTTTTAAAGTTTAAAGTTTGTCCTTTTTGCTGTACTGGCGTGTGCACTCATACTGGCATGTTCGAGTGTGACACTTTTCCTAACAAATCCATTAGCAACAGTCTCACACCCTTCAGACTTTGACCTTGTACTGTTCTTTTGCATATGTAATTGCATTTCTGCCTTCTAGTATTTTCCTATGTGGCTGGGCCGTGCAGATAGGGTATATACTCACTGGTTAGTCTGTCTTAGTTTTTTCCTTAGGTAAACACAGCAGTCAGGAGGTTGGTGTGGGCTGAAAGCTCAGAATAATGTAATGTAAATCAATTACAGTTTCCATACTGACATGTTATGTAAAACTTATTTAAGGATTTCTCCAAGTAATATTGTAAAATGATTTTTTGTTAATTTCTCCAAACTGAGAATAACATTATTTTAAAGGGGCCATGGCATGAAAATCAGACTTTTTCCATGTATAAGTGCTATAATTGGGTTTCCAGTGCTTCTATCAACCTAGAAAATGTGAAAAAGATCAACCCAGTAACTTAGTTTTGGTAAACCATTCTCTGCAAGCATGTAAAAAAATAGGTCATTGAAATTTGGCTCTCCTTATGATGTCATAAGGAGCTCTTATTATAATTATACCGCCCCTTAATCTGTACTATCCAATCACTGCCATTTAGTGCAGAGGGAAAGAGAAAGAGAGAGAAAATTCACAGCACAATTGAGTTTCAATTGCAACAAACCACCGTCACTACGCCACAATTTTGCTCTGACCTACAAAGTGTCAATTTTAACATGTTATAATAAATTATCTATATTGTATTTTGAGCTAAAACTTCACGTGTATTCTGGAGACAACAAAGATTTATTTTACATCTTAAGAAAGTCTTGTGACATGGCCCCTTTAAAATCAAAAGTTGAAAATATATTTAAGGGACTGGAAGTTGTGCATCACGTAAGACAAAAGGTGCGAGAGACTGTGTTGTATCGTGGAATAAGTCATGGCTAAAGGGCGTGGTCGCATCGTGCCAACAACCCCTTCATCTGTGAATTATTCACAATACAGCACAGCTTCTAATACCTTTATTGCTTTATAAAACGTTTACAACACATTACAAACATCAAAGCAAAAATATCTATCAATGCAACTTTTATAAAAGTAAAAATAGTAAAAATAAATAAAAAAGCTCCCAGACCGACCATGAACAGCAAAAGAATGCTGTGCAGCAGCCATACGTGTAGCTGTGTTTTGTTTTTTTTGTAAATAATACTGGTTGCTGGTGACTAATCAGAACCAAGTACTGGAACTAACCATTTTATAAAGTGATTCAGCTGTTCTTTATAAACATGATGTAAAGAAGTCACACAGAAGTGTGCTTTCAGTTTACAGCTGCTTGCAAATGTACCTCATTCAATCAGAATTTCTAATTGAAGTTATTTTAAAATGCTCATTTAACAAATTTAGGGCTTTCCTGTTTCAAGGACAATAGGAATCAGTTCAGACTATAGTAAATATACAACGTTAAAGGATTTGGGCCTATTCAGAATGACTGAGTGTATACAGGCACTTCCCAGAACACTCCCCCCTCCCTTTTTGACCCACAAGCAAATGTCACATGACTAAGACTATTTTTAATCTGTGGGCTAGCATAGTGACGGCCACTGCATCATACAAGATATCCTCAGTTCAGATACTGTATACACCCCTTGTTTACAAAATATTTAGTGCAAGCCACACGAGTGACCAGGAAAAGTAAATTTTAGGGTTAGTTAGTGAGTCATTTGTATGAACCTTACTGACTGAACCTTGCAATGCATTTTTGTTTAGAAGGCATTTCAGATGAACATTTCTGCCCTTGAATGCATGACCAAACAATGCAGACCATGAAGTGATCACACTGTCTAGATTTTGGTCTACAACATCTCAAGTAAAGCAGTTTAAAGTAGCATATCCTTTCATGTTATATCAAGCACTTGTTTCTTAGCAATGCCTACTACACATCTTCTGGCTCAAAATAAACTCCTTATTGTAAAGCACATCATGTTCCCCAGTGGCTCTTAGATTTAAAAAGAAAGTGTCAATGAATTCATCGTAACAGCTGCTGGGCTTTAAAATTTATTGAAATAAAAAACTTTGTGGTTGACTTCAGTGTTCACACTACTGTAATGGCTAAACACGTCACAGTAGTCTGTGTATTACGATTGTGGATGATATTTTTTATTTATAAATGTATGTGGTCTGTAATGAAAATGGTACAATATCTCATACTAGCATGAAGCTGGTGCTTGTTATATGATTATGCAGTCTTACATCAAATACATTTGGGAGTAGTTTTTGTTGAACTTGGTAGATAAGTAAGTAAATTACTTGGTAGACTAAGGACATGGAGCACCATATTTGGAATTGCATGTCTTCCTCATCCTGTCATAAAAATGCCATGTTTTTTATAGATTGCTTAGCATTGGAACCAATGTTTTTGTTTTTAGTCGCTTTGAATAAAAGCATCTGTTGAACGAATTAACATAAATGTTTATGGTTTCTGTGGTTTTAAAAATGTAACAAAGCCTAAATCATAACTTTGCAGTCTGTTCTCTGAGCTGAAGAGCGCCGCCCTAAAGAGGAACATCAACATCAAAATAGTTTGAGTTTATGTCTGTGCATTGTGTAAACAAGCAACTATTTTTACTGAATACAGTTTCATCCTTAAAGATGGTTTGCATTTTTCCCTCCATTTAGGAATGTCTGCTATTGTGTTTGTTGAAAGGCCCCCAAAGATAGCGTCTCAATTCTGACTGAGCTGAATGACTCATGCCCAAGTCATCCCAAATTTCACCATGTCCCCAGACCACAGTGGGCGTTAAACACAGCTGACAAGGGCATTTTCTTACAGGCCATAATCGCATTGACTGCTAGCCATTGTATACAGGCACTGACACATGCAGGACTGCACATGGGAGCGTGTGGTATGAATAATCTGTAATGCACGGTTGGCCCTGTCACTCTAACAGTATTAGTCACTGCTCTTCCTTCCTTTTTCCTACATCCAGCCCAATTCTCCATCAACACAGAGGGAAACTCCCAGCCACTGGATTTTTATAGCATCCAGTTTATTGGATTTAGTCTGCAGTGTGGGATTGAGATCTTTGGGAGCGTATCCCAGAAAGCATTCCGATGAGATGGCAGATAACGCGAGAAATTAGATTATAAATAACTGTAACTATAGCAACAATAGCAAATGAATTCAATTGTAATAAAACTCAATTTATGCTTTGAAATGTGTACTTATGTTAATTATCACACCGTTAGTTTAGCAATATGTTGTTACTTTGGGTTTTCTGGTTACTATGGGAGTGGATAGTGACCGAGGCGGTATTCATGCTCCAAAAGGACCCAAAAGTGTTTAATAATAACTCCACTCGACTCGTTTCATATATTTTGCGTATATATTTGAGTTTTCCTGAAGACATTTACTCCTCTAATTCTTGTTGTGGATATCACTGTAAACATCCTAAAACCACCTAAACAGTTCAGACACAGAGATGTTCAATGAAGGAGAGACACAGGTCAAGACTTTTAGCAAATAATAGATTATATTTTAGTTTGTTTTTCACCAAACCTTTTGTATGTCTTCAGGACACTTAAAATATATGCATGAGTTGATATAATTATTTATTTAAGACTTTTGGGTAATTTTTTAAACTAGAAGTGGTGGACACCATCCACTCCCATAGTAACCAGAAAACCCATACCAACACTTTTTAAACCATCTGCATTTGGGTTCTGAAGAAGAACAAAGAAAGACATTGGAATCAAACAACAACAAAGTTTTCCCTTTTGGGTGAACTGTCCCTTTTACACAAAACTCTCAAGTTGCTGACCAAATGTTTTTCAGATGGTCTCTTTATGATAGATAGGTTGCTGCCTGAAGACAGCTACCTATGATAGTAGCTGAATAGGTTTTGAAATAAAGCTCATTCAACAGGGACAAATTCATCAAACCAAATGTATAAAGCGCTCTGAATATTCCTATTGGTCAGTAACCAGAAAGTCTCTTTTTCTGCAGACAGCATGGTGTATCACCCTGAGTTTGAGCGAGCAGGCAAGCAGCCTGGGCTTCAAGTGTGGAGAATCGAGAAGTTTGATTTGGTAGCGGTTCCTGAGAATCTCTATGGAGGATTTTACACAGGGGATGCCTATCTGGTCCTCAATACTATCAAACAACGCTCTGGCAACTTGCAGTACGACCTTCACTTCTGGCTGGGTAAGAAAACAGTGCTTATTGAAATAGGATTTGGAGAATATGCACAATGTATTCCTCTAACAAGCAAAATAATTGACCTGTATTCAAGGCAAATTCATTGGGGGGACATAGAGATGCCCGCCAATTATGTGGTTCCTCTGCCTTGTCAAATTCATAAGCTACTTTGCTTAAACTCAGTCTTTTCTCTATTGACAGGCGATTACTGCACGCAGGATGAGAGTGGGGCGGCTGCCATTTTTACAGTCCAGATGGACGATTATCTGGGTGGAAAGCCCATCCAGTACCGTGAAGTCCAGGGCCATGAGTCCAAAGCTTTCTTGGGCTACTTCAAGAAGGGGCTCCAGTACATGGTAGTTGACAGTACACAGTACATTACAGTTCATTCTTTTTTGTCTTGTTTTCAGTACGAATATCTAAAACATTTCTTGATGAGAAAATAAGATTTCAGTACAAATATCGAAATATTTTCTTGATAAGAAAATAAGTCTAGTTTATAACCTCAAAGCCTGAGTAACATCACCTTGTATGGCCAGAACAACAAACTGAAGCTCCCTATCAGTAGCCTGTATGAGGAGTTCAAGGTGGGCGGTGCCAGGGAGGTGCTGCAGTACAGAGAGTCACAGGACCTGAAGGTCTCCCAGGCTGGGATTCGAGGTGAGAACAGGGCGGAGGTGGAGGGCAGCAGAGGCGGTGAATGTGGCTGAGTTGCGGCTACGGCACAGGGCACTGGTTGGAGTAGTGACTCATGGACGAGCTGGCCTTGGTAGCAGCACGACATCTCGTTACAACAAGGCACAGGGGAAGGATAGAAGAACACTAGTGCAGTGAGAGGTGCGGGCAGCAGTAGAGGAGGAGAGGGCCAGCAGGATAGTTGGAATGCGGCAGCAGGGAGCTTGGACAAGATTGGAGCATGGAGCGGATCGAGAGTCTCATGGGTAGAGCTGTGGAAAGCAGACTTCCATCGCATACGGTTCCTGGTCCCGGCTGTCTCTGATGTACTACCGAGCCCATCTAACTTGTTCAGCTGGCGATTTGTGGAGTCATCAGCCTGCAGCCTTTGCCTTAAGAGGGGGACCCTGGAGCACATACTCAGCTGCTGTTCGAAGGCCCTAGGCGAGGGGCGCTACCGTTGGCGCCATGACCAAGTCCTGAAGGCCATAGCAAAAACCATCAGCTGTGGAATTGGCCACTGCAAGCGCCTCCGCCCAGTAAAGAACACCATTGCTTTCATCCGGGCTGGGGAGAAGCCACCATCAGCTGCCAGGGCTGCCTCATCTGGCCTGCTAGAGACAGCACGAGACTGGGAGTTGAGGGTTGACCTGGAGAAGCAACTGAAATTCCCAAAAACTGTTGCCACCACAAAGCTGCGGCCTGACACCTTGCTAATCTCAGAGACCACAAAGCAGATTGTTCTACTAGAACTCACCGTATCCTGAGAGGACCGTATCGAAGAGGCCAATGAGAGGAAGAGAACAAAATATGCTGAGCAGTGGAGGTGTGCCGGAGCAATGGATGGCAAGCGCGGTGTGAGCCCATTGAGGTTGTATGCAGAGGGTTTGCTGGCCAGTCTCTCTGCAGGGTTTATAACATCCTGGGCAACGTAGGGGCCAGTAAGCGAAGGGCCATCAAGGAGTTCACAGACTCAGAAGTTGCCTCAAGGTGGCTGTGGATAAGGAGAGGAGAACCATGGGTGGGGTAGAGCTACCTGCTGGGGCCTGATCAACCCCAGCTGGGTCTCCTGGGTGAGAGTGTATGATTCTTGAAAGACCCGAAACACTCCGTGATCCCAGGTATCATCACTGATGATGTGTTCAGGTTGGGGGCAAAAAATTTTAATTTGCTGAGCTAGTGGAGGAGTGCCGGAGCAATGGATGGCAAGCGCGGTGTGAGCCCATTGAGGTTGTATGCAGAGGGTTTGCTGGCCAGTCTCTCTGCATGGTTTACAACATCCTGGGCATCGTAGGGGCCAGTAAGCGAAGGGCCATCAAGGAGTTCACAAACTCAGCAGAAGTTGCCTCAAGGTGGCTGTGGATAAGGAGAGGAGAACCATGGGTGGGGTAGAGCTACCTGCTGGGGCCTGATCAACCCCAGCTGGGTCACCTTGGTGAGAGTGTATGATTCTTGAAAGACCCGAAACACTCCGTGACCCCAGGTAACATCACTGATGATGTGTTCAGGTTTGGGGCAAGAGAACAAAATATGCTGAGCTAGTGGAGGAGTGCCAGAGCAATGGATGGCAAGCGTGGTGTGAGCCCATTTAGGTGGGATGCAGAGGGTTTGCTGGCCAGTCTCTCTGCAGGGTTTATAACATCCTGTGCAACGTAGGGGCCAGTAAGCGAAGGGCCATCAAGGAGTTCACAGAGTCAGAAGTTGCCTCAAGGTGGCGGGGGATAAGGAGAGGAGAACCATGGGTGGGGTCGAGCTACCTGCTGGGGCCTGATCAACCCCAGCTAAGTCCCTGGGTGAGAGTGTATGATGCTTGAAAGACCCGAAACACTCCGTGACCCCAGGTAACATCACTGATGATGTGTTCAGGTTGAGGCCAATTTTATTTATTTGTGCTTAAAACAAACAAACAAACAAATCTCCCAATGGGGTAAGAAAATTTTTCTTAAAAAGTAAAAAAATCATGATTTTTTTCGTACCCCATTGGCAGAATTTTTTGCTTGTTTTAGTCTAAAAACTAAACATAATTCTTAGGTCATTTTGCTCACTAAGAAAATGCATCTATTATTTGTATTGAAAACAAGACAAAAATTCATTCAGTCATTTTTTACACTGTTGACAAATTAAGACGTATGATGAACGTTTCTAAAATGTAGCCTTTAAAGACAGTTTTGTTTCATTTTTCAGAAAGGTGGAGTTGCCTCTGGGTTCAAGCATGTGGTCACCAATGAAGTTTTGATGCAGCGTGTGCTGCAAGTCAAAGGTCGACGTGTCGTCAGGGCAACAGAAGTTCCAGTCAGCTGGGACAGCTTTAATCAGGGAGACTGCTTCATTTTGGATATGGGCAATGTGAGTATCAATGTGAGAAGAGAATAAGATGATCAAAATAATCAGATAAGCTTGTTTATTGTGTATTTGTGTTACAGGACATCTATCAGTGGTGTGGCTCAAAGAGCAACCGGTTCGAGAAACTTAAAGCTACTCAGCTCGCGAAGGGCATTCGTGACAACGAACGCAGTGGACGCGCCCGAGTGTATGTTTGCGATGAAGGAATGGAACGAGAGAAGATGTTGGAGGTCAGCAACTTATGCGTTATAGTTTGTTGATCACACGAGTTTCAGTCTTTGACATGACCTTACACAATCAATATCAAAGTTATCAAGGTTGTATCACTATCCATTATGTGACGGCAGGTTCTTGGAGAAAAGCCAGACCTGCCTGAAGGAGCATCTGATGACATCCAGGCCGATGCCTCCAACAGGAAGATGGCCAAACTCTATAAGGTAGCTTTATACGACTACTGTACGTCAGTACAGTATACTGGTTCATCTAAAATGTTTGGTTACCAGTTTAAATACTTGTTTCTCATCCATAAGGTGTCTGACGGCAGTGGAGACATGACGATTGCCCTGGTGGCCGCTGAGAATCCTTTCTCCCAGAGTGCACTGGAATCAAGTGACTGCTTCATCTTGGATCATGGCTCAGATGGCAGGATCTTTGTCTGGAAAGGTAGGTGGTTATTGCCTACTTCAACATCAAAGAAAACATCTTCCACTACATCATTCTAATGTCCCTCTCACAGGCAAAGATGCCAATATGGAGGAACGAAAGGCCGCCATGAAGGCAGCGGATGAGTTCATAAAGAAAATGGGTTACCCCAAGCACACCCAGGTGCAGATTCTTCCTGAGATGGGCGAGACTCCTCTGTTCAAGCAGTTCTTTAAAAACTGGCGTGACTTGGATCAGACTGAGGGCTTGGGTGTGGCTTATGTATCAAACAGCATCGCTAAGATTGAAAAGGTGCCGTTTGATGCCTCCACCCTGCACGACTCTCCGGCCATGGCCGCTCAGCACGGCATGATCGACAATGGTGCTGGAGAGAAAAAGGTCAGTAACTGAGCGTCAATCTCTTACTTGTGTATACCCAAATACGTTATTGTATAAGCATTTCTCTTTTAATGTCACCCTGTACTTCACAGATCTGGCGTATCGAAGGTGCAGACAAGGTCGAAGTAGACCCCTCCACTTACGGCCAGTTTTATGGAGGAGACAGTTACATAATCCTATACAGTTATCAGAGCAGAGGCAGACAGGGCCACATCATCTACATCTGGTATGCTTTCATCTCTCTCTTACGCCCCCTGCTGTCAACCTTTTACTGTATCAATTTATCTGACATATACGCATAAGTGCATGCTGGGAAATATTCAATTAGATCGTCCTGCTCTTTAAGCATTGATGGATGCTGTCTGTCACAGGCAGGGTAAAGACTCAACGCAAGATGAGATCGGGGCATCTGCCATCTTAGCCGCCCAGCTGGACGATGAGCTTGGAGGCGGACCCGTGCAGGTATAATGACGGCTGATATCATTTTGTTTATAACATGTGGTACAGGACAATCATAACATTTGAACTTATTTCTATCAAGCTTACTTTTGCCATTCGATTCCCTGCTGTAACCTCATCATGGCTGTGCTTTATAAAAATCCACCCTTATAGCCAATCCTCTCAGCCGGTGTTGGCAACACTCATTGATTTTTCCATCTGCTAAACCAACTTCCACTTTTATGTCTTTCCTTCCTGTCCTGTATTTATTTCCAACATCCTCCTGTAGATGGCTGGCAGTTCTCTCACCACACAGGTATCCAGATCACCGGATAGAAATGTCCCTGTACAGAGTCATAGCACTGCTGTAGTCACAAACACATTTACACAGGGAAATTTCATTAGACGGGCTGTGTTTCATTTAAAATGTGAGGAGAGCTGCATATATTATACGTTGTATTGTACTTTCGGATAAAACGGCATCACCCTCATGTTGTTCCAAACCTAAAGTATTTGACATCTGTATGACTCTTAAATCTTCTGTAAGACATCAAACCCACAGTGGAAAGCTTGGGAGCTATTTTGGATTCTTCCCTTAAAAGGAAAACACCACAGTTTTTCAATATTTTACTATGTTCTTCTTACCTCAACTTAGATGAATTAATACATCACTATCTTTTTTTTAATGTGTGCACTTCATCTTTGTACGGCGCGTCGTGAATGTGTTAGCATTGAGCCTGGCCCCGTTCATTCCTTGGGATCCAAACGGGTGAATTTGGAAGCCACCAAACACTTCCATGTTTTCCATATTTAAAGACTGTTACATGAGTAGTATGGTGGCACAAAATAAAACACAATTTCTTCAGCTTAGCGCTTTGGTAGCTCTGATACGTCAGCTGTGAGACAGTTGGTTGCTGTGATACTTGTCCCGCCCCTCCTCCACTGTGATTGGACTGCCGCGTGAGAACTGAAATTGATGAGCGGTGCTTTTCATTCAAAGTTGAATATTTTCAACTCTCGGCACTCAGCGCTGAGCGCGGAAAAAACGCCGTTCTAAAAAAATGTAACACATTGTTTTCTATGAGTGTACGCACGCATTGAAGAAAGATAGGTATGTGTTAATTTGTCTAAGTTGAGGACAGAATATAGTAAAATATTGCAAAACGGTGGTGTTTTCCTTTAAGCTTTATCGACAGTAGTCAAGACAAGGTTTTATCTGAAACTTCTATCTAAAGTCTTCGCTATCATTTAACTGTGATTCCCAAATATGAACACATTACTCCTATTTAAATGTTTCTTAACTGGTTGCCGGTACGTCATAGAGTTGACTTCAAAGTATTATTATGCGTCTTTAAATCCATAAAAGGTATTGCGCACTCTTCAATTTGAACATGCAGTAGATGTTTACGGTGCACAAACAGTTAAACACAGACCCAGCCTCGGACATGGTTAAATAGCCTCCCAGTATCTATAAGATTCATGTCAATATATAATTAAAATTTAAGCTAAAGCTTTAACTTTTTGATCAGGCACTTAAATAATTTGATGGTTTGACTATGTTGTTATGATTTCTTCTTATTTTATGCATCCAAGACTTTTATTCTGTAAAGCACAGTGGTCAGCTCTTGTTGTGTTTATTTGTGATACAATGAATGAATAAATAAGACACAATAAGGAGAACGTTAAAGACTGACAGGCTTAGTCACAATTCAGTTTCATTGCATCTTTTAATATAAAAGAAAATAGTGACTGTCTGTCAGTTTTAACATGCTATGCTATTTAGTTTGCAGAATAAAAGTCATAGGGGTTTGAAACAACATGAAGGGTTAATAAATGACTGATGTTTCTTTAGGGCTTCAGTCATCACTTATATCATTGTTGTTGGCTTAATTCTACATAATATTGTGTACAAAGATTTATTAGTTTTTTAAGGCTCTGCACATGGACATTTTCTATCGTTACACATGTCTCCACTTGTGCACTTTAGTGTCTCAGTGTGTTACTATATTATTAGTTGTCTGTGCCCAACTAACTAACTAACCATTTTCCGTATTGACAGATTAGTATTTGGAGTAAGCATGTAAATATTAACAGAAAATCTTCAGGCATCTTTTATAGTTTTTCTCTCGATTTTTTCAGTGTCTTTGTCAGTCTGTTTTGATGCACGCTCTTGTGTACAATAAACAGTAACTAGGAACCTATTACAAAAAAATACTTCAGCATGTTCTAGTACTTCATAATTCATAAGAATGTATCTGGTCTAGTATTTGTCTACTTACCAAAGCATGATATAAACTATTTACAATGGTTATAAAGTATCTAATACTAAAGTGAGGTTCCAGGAAAAAAAATAACAAACATTAGATTACATTCCAGTGAATACAGCCATATAATTCATCAGACAGCAACATAGACCGCCGTCATCATTCCAGCCACAAAGGATGATGGGAATGTTGGCATTAGTCCCCATTTCCAAAGTCAGCTCAGCATTGCCACCTTGTGGTTCTACTTGAAAACCTTAAACTTGATGCTTAATGTAAAAACTAAGTCAGTCTATGGCACAAGTGATGACCATCACAGTAAAATAATTATTTATGATTTATCATATGATTATTAAATTAATTATTTATAAAGGTCCTTTATATAGAACATTGAAATGCATTATTATTCCATTTTGTGAGTATGAGAGCATGACACACAACCTTTGTTTAAATTTATGCATTTTGGCAGAAGCTGTTATCCAAAGCATGCACTTCATCTATCCGTTTTTTAATCAGTATGTGTGTTCCCTGCGGATCAAACCTCTGTTCTTTGCATTGCTAATGCAATGCACTACCAAATAAGCTACAGGAGTGGTTCTCAAACGTGTACCCCCCAAAGAAAATGCATGACATAAAACACAACATATTAAATGATATAATGTAGTGTTGTTGGTTAGTAGCTTTATTTTATTATTAGGTTTAATTGCACAGATTTTATGATGAATTTTTTAAAAATGTTATAAAACTGGGGCACTGCTGACAGCGTCTTGCCCGCCCCCAGTTTGAGAACCACCAATCAACAGGAAACAAAGGAACAGTGTTGGCATCTGCCTAATTTGGCAAGCATCTACCAAATAACAAATGAATTCCCACAAAATACCTCAAAGCTTCATGTGACCTCATTCTACGCCGTGTATTTTTAGGTGCGGGTGGTCCAGGGTAAGGAACCAGCTCACCTGATGAGTCTGTTCGGAGGCAAACCCATGGTGGTTCACGTAGGTGGGACGTCCAGGGATGGAGGTCAGACGGCACCAGCCGAGACGCGGCTGTTCCAAGTGCGCTCAAACTCTGCAGGGTGCACACGAGCAGTTGAGGTCAGTATCGAACATAATGTGCATTTTGCTTTATGAGTTACCTGCTGGTCTGGCCCTAACCTGAGCTGTCACCTTGAGATTGATGCAGTGTCAACCAATCTCAACTCCAATGATGCTTTTGTCCTGGTGACCCCGTCTGCCTCTTTCACGTGGGTAGGCCATGGTGCCAGTGATACAGAGAAACACGGGGCACAGCAGCTATGTGACATCCTTGGAGTTTCATCCTCGATTCTGAATGAAGGAAGAGAAAATAGTAAGGACTATACCGGATTAATTATATTTGTTCTTTATTATGATTTTTTTTTTTTCAAATCAATGTGACTATCACAGTTAGCTTATAGACACTTACATGCATCATATTCCTGCAGACAGCTTCTGGAATGCTCTGGGAGGAAAGGCAGATTACCGCACATCCACCAGGCTAAAGGACAAGATGGATGCACACCCACCAAGACTGTTCGCCTGCTCCAACAAAACTGGCCGCTTTATTGTGAGTAAAAACCCTGAGTTTAAGTTTTATTAATTAGGTTTTACATATTTAAACTTTGGATAATCAGTGTGATAACAAGCTAATGTGAATGAATGGCTGTCCATGCAGATCGAGGAGGTGCCTGGAGAGATGACCCAGGAAGACTTGGCTACAGATGATGTCATGATCCTTGACACCTGGGATCAAGTAAATTGACTTCCTTACATAGTACATGTAATGAAACATCAATGATCAGCAGTTTAATGGGTCATGATGTGTTACAGGTGTTTGTTTGGATTGGCAATGAGGCTCATGAGGAGGAGAAGACTGAAGCAATGTCTTCAGGTAAGACTTAATGCACAATACAAAGCCTATTTAATGAATAATGTACAACAAAATAAACCAAGACACATGTAAGTGTCAGCCTGAAGGGCTAGCTTATCACATGACTACTCAACAAATACACAGGGTTCCCACGGGTCCTTGAAAGGGAACTGTAACAATGTATCTTAAAAGGTAACACGATGTAACCTTGCTCTCACTTGAAATGTGTCCCCACATTTAGTCCTTGAATTTGAGGGTATTGGACCTGGAAAGTCCTTGAAAGGTCCTTGAATTTGAAGTTAACTAAGGTGTGGGAACCCTGAATACTTTGAGAAAGCCATTGTTGTGCACAATAATTCTCAATTATACAATATCTGTATTTAATGACTCCAAACCATGCAGTTTATGATCCATATAATTCAGTCCTGTGCCCAATAAAACAGAACAAGTGCATATTGCTGTCCCCTTTCATGAATCAGCTCTGTTTTGTCTCTTCAGCTGCCCGATACATTGAGAGCGACCCAGCCAACCGTGACTCACGCACACCCATCGTGAAGATCAAGCAGGGCTTTGAGCCGCCCACTTTCACAGGCTGGTTCCTGGGCTGGGACGACGACTACTGGACCACTGATCCTCTGGAGCGAGCCCTGGCTGAGCTTGAGATCTGAACCTTCACCTACTCAAAGCCCTCAGCCCTACTGCCTTGCAAGATGATCATAGATCTGATGGTCATAAGTGGGTTTAGTCAAAACCCATGCTGCCCCTAGAGCAATATAAAAGGTCAACTTTTAATTAAAGCACCTTACTACACCTAACTTTATTTACAATTCATATTTTGCTTCTGTATTTAAGTGTTTGTTATACCTGCAGTCAGCCATGTTAACGGTTTCCCGGACGGGGCTTATTCTATTCCCAGGCTAAAATGCATGTTTGAGCTGCCTTAATGTAAAAACAACTTGCACTGACGCATCTTAATGCATATCAGGGCCATTGTTTTGTCTCAAGATGCACACCAGTACTGTTTTTGTAAGGCATGTTTGTAAACACTGCTAATCTCTGTATGGGAAACTGCCAAAAAAATTTTTTTTATGAACTAGCACCAGTAGCCCAGTGTTTTAATTCAATTAGATTTTTTTATATTTTGATTGCATGTTTACAGTGCCACCAAAATACTGCTATAGGAGACAGACAGTATGCTGCAGTATTATAGGTAACCTCGTAAAAAAATAAAAATAAAGGTCCTACAAGGTTTTCATCATCCAGCACTTTTATTTTTAAGAGACTATGGTTTAATTTAGTGGCTATTTCGTGCAATGCTCATCTGTTCAGAATAGTATACTACCATACTGTACTATTTCTGTTATGCATATAGAAACCCTGCCTTATGGCTATTTATAAAGCCTAGATAATTGTTAACATATGGTTAGGTTAACTGTTTGGTGATCACTGCTATGCAGACCCCATACCATCCAATGGGTGCCGAAATATGCTAGCATAGAAACTTAAAAAAACAGCATCATTTCAGACTGCTGCTTGTGCTGTGCAATTCATTCTGTAACAAACGATTTTCTTAGTAATACAATAAAGAACCAAAACCTTAAAAAACGTTTCCAGAGTGTTCTTCAAATCAGTCATTCAATACATCAACAATGTTTTTTGAAGATAAAGAGTTTATGTACTTAGAAGTCTGGAAATATGATGACACAACATGATCTATTAAAGGAAATGAAAGAAATTGCAATTCAAAAAATTATGCTACATGATATGCATACAAATACAGTGCCAAAAAAACATTTAGTATTAAAATGTACATGAAAGTGAGTGGTCAAGCAAAAAAGATCATCAGTTAAAACACAAAATATAGATTTATACATATATATAGATTTGTAACAGACGGATGAAGCTTAAAATATTTGAATAATATATTTTATCACCAGCCTTTATAAGCTTACAAGCTGATTCACATCTTTAATGAGCTCTGAAAATATTCTGTAATTCAATCTGCTGATATATAAAGCAGCAAATACACTCATAACAAAAACAAACAATGACCTATTCTGTCTTCATCTGTTTAACCACTGTATTCTGATTACAAAGATTAAATTACATATGAAAATATCCAGCAGCAATGATCCGAAGCATTGAAATATAAGTTTGAGTCATGATAAAATAAGCATGATGTCATATGAAATCCATATAAATGCTAAACCCCTGGTTTAAAAAAGAGCCATGTAAACATGTAAATATTGCCTCAATTTAAATTAATATGGCTTAAGGCTTTATGTATTGATAGACGGTGGTAATTACATTTTCTCTGGGAGAAAAACTGTTAGGCACAATAAGCACAGCTGTCAATTCATGTCTTGACATCTGATACTATCTAAATATCTCTTTTAGATTGTTTATGACCTATTTGGATTTGGTTAAGCATGCTTGGAAAAACACATACACACACATATACACTCATATGACAAGCAGATGTTCCCTAAATTATCAATCAATAGAATAGGTATCGCTGTAATTTTCGGTGTGAAAACTGCACTTCAAACTTTCAAAACACCAATTTGAGTCTTGAAATAAGGTGGGTTTCTTAATTTTTACTGGAAACATCTACAGGTCATACATCAGAGAATGTCTTTGAGTATATATTATGCAGTGTTTGTATAGTGGGGTCTAAAACACTGAGACTTAAAAGCCTTAAAACCCTACTTACTGTCCCTTTAAGTGTTTTATTAATCAAAATCAATGCCTTTACTCATAAATATGTCCTCGTTGGTGTCAAATGACCTCTGCCAGTGATCTGACTTTTCTTTGTAAGCTTAGAATTTCTTCTTTTCACTTACATTGAACGGGTAAGTCCAAGGAGGCTTCCATGTCGTTCCGCCGTATTGATAAACTATAATAGCAGAGAGGGACAAAAAGCACTAGCCTACCAATGTTTTTTTATTCAGAGCACGTGAACCAGCTGAAACAGACAAGGAGATCAGTGATTACATAACGGCTACCGTAGTTGCAACACGCATTTGGAAAAGCGAGGCGCTAGAGAGCACTGTTCGTTTGAATGCATAATACAATTTCACCACTAGATGGGGGTAAATCCTCCTTATGTCCCTTTAAAAAAAGGCTTGATATCTTGTTCAATAAAATGACAGTATCAGCGTTTAAAATCACTTTTTAGTGTCTGGCATGTTCTTTTGCTTTCATAATAGCATGCACTCGAGTTGCGACGGACTGTGCAAGTTTAACCAAAATCTAAATTTAATCTGACCTTTTGCACAAAGGAACCACCATTTGTCCCAAACTTGTTTAAACTTGAATTATGAGCAGTAGTGCAGGGATAAAAATTTGTTTGAAAAATCCAACATTGTTTAATCCATGGTTGGAATCCCAGATTTGGTCTCAGACTTTTGGACCCCACTATAAACAGATTATGTTATATAATTTTGTCCTGTTGACTTCTGCATGGATGTGTGTGTGTGTTTGTGTGACTCTATCAGTGCTTCATAAAAGACTGAATCATGTCAATGGGCAGAGGGAAGATGATGGTGGAGTTCTTCTCTGCTGCGATCGTGTTGAGGGTCTGGAGGTAGCGAAGCTGCAAACCGGAAGGGGACTCGGCGATCACCAGAGACGCCTCCTTCAGTGCCCGGGATGCATTCATTTCACCTTCTGCTGCGATCACCTACACAGACCAGGAAGATGAGGTAGCAATAAAAAGTGCAAATATAGCTGCAAGCAGCGATACCGGGGTCAAGCCAAACATGGCAAAAAATGATTCATACCTGATGACTGTCATGATTTAAGATCTAAGTTTGCATTAGTTTTACGAAAAAAATAGCTATTTTTTTGTAACTTGAGACCACTAGGTGGCACTGTGCCGAAACAATAGATGGTGCCTCAGGCCATGACTGTGATGACACATACCAAATTTTGTGTAAATACAATAAAGCGATACGGAGATATAGCCTTAAATGACTTGACCACTAGGGGGCACTGACCAAACAATAAATTGTGACTCAGGTCTTGATTGTGATGACACCCACCAAATTTGGTGTAAATACAATAAAGAGATGCAAAGATATAGCATTAAATGACTTGACCACTAGGGGGCACTGACCAAAAAATAAATTGTGACTCAGGTCTTGATTGTGATGACACCCACCAAATTTGGTGTAAATACAATAAAGAGATGCAGAGATATACCCTTAAACGACTTGACCACTAGGGGGCACTGACCAAAAAATAAATTGTGACTCAGGTCTTGATTGTGATGAAACCCACCAAATTTGGTGTAAATACGATAAAGAGATGCAGAGATATAGCTTCAAATCTCTTGACCACTAGGGGGCACCGGAAAGTTTACAAGTCCTCCCAGAACATGTTGCTGATGAACCATACCAAGTTTCATAACAATACGCAATTGCGTTTCTGAAATACTTGAACTTAAAGAAAAATTCAAAATGGCCGACACACAAAATGGCCGACCAAAAACCATTTGGTATCGTTTGACTCGCCATGCCTCACGAAATCTAACAAGACCAGTCTCATAATTTTACATTCAAATTTGCAGTAGTTATAAGCAAAAATAGACATTTTTTATATCTCGTGACCAGTAGGGGGCAGTGTGACGAAATGGTGCATGCACCCTCAGGTCATCACTGTTATGACATATACCAAGTCTCATATTAATACGCAAAAGTTTTGCGAAGATACAGGCTCAAACACATTTTGGCGTGCTCGCCCTCGCATTCTTTGATGCGTTATACGACAACGGATAGGTCTACCGAAAAGCTTTTGATAACTTTTTGTCTGGAGTGTCTCTAGATGATGCCTACCAAAAATCAAGCCAATCAAACGAGCGCTCTAGGAGGAGTTCGAAAAAGTAGGTGTTCGATATAATTCAAAATGGCCGACAGGAAGTAGGTTTGACTCAGACATATTTGGTACAGTCGGACTCAGCACGAGCCAAGGAATCAATAGAGTGAAGTCTCATGTCAGTGTGGCAATTTAATCAAATGAAATAAAGATTTTAAACAATTTCTTTACATATCCTGACCATTAGGTGGCGCCGTCCTAAAGATTTATATGTGCACTCAGAACATGTCTCTGATGAACCATGCCAAATTTCGTAGCGATACGCCATTCTGTTTGTGAAATACTGAACTTAATGGGAAAATTCAAAATGGCCGACACCCAAAATGGCCGACCGAAAACCGTTTGATATCGTTTGACTCGGCATGCCTCAAGGAATCTAACAAGACCAACTTCATGATTTTAGACTCAAGTTTGAAGTAGTTATAAGCAAAAATAGGCAGTTTTTGAATCTCGTGACCACTAGGTGGCGCTGTGACGAAACGTTGCAGGCACCCTCAGGTCATGACTGTAATGACATATACCAAGTTTCGTGTCGATACACCAAAGTGTTGCGAAGATACGGCCTCACGTCCGTTTTGGCGTGCTCGCCGCCGTATATGTTGTCACGGTATACGAGAACGCATTGGTCTATCAAAAAGCTTTTGATAACTTTTTGTCAGGGGTGTCTCTAGATGCTACATACCAAAGGACATGCAAATCGGACAAACGCTTTAGGAGGAGTTCGAAAAAGTAGGTTTTACGGAAAATTCAAAATGGCGGAAAGATGTGCATGACACAAATGACATTAATGTGTGCATTTGAATCATCATGAGCCATGGATTCAGAGAAAACAAGAATTTAGTTTCTAGGACTCACGGGTCAGAAGTTATGAGCATAAACATAAGTGGATTTTTGGACTGTTGGTGGCGCTAGAGGGTTTGAGTCAGACACACCAAAGTTGCTATAGTAACTTCTGAGACTGTCCTCTACATGTGTGCCAAATTTCATAACTTTCCTACGTACGGTTCTATGGGCTGCCATTGACTTCAATGGCGGAAGAACAAGAAGCAGAATAATAATAAGAAAACTAACAATAACAATAGGGTTCTACGCCCCTTCGGGGCTTGACCCCTAAATATAGCTGCAAGCAGCAATACCGGGGTCAAGCCAAAACCAGTAGATGGCGCAATGACAAAATTGTGCATGCAACATCAGGTCATGATTATGTTACATCTAGCTAGTTTAATGACTATACACTTTAGTTTAGTGAGAAACAGTTGTATGACCATAGGGCTGGCTTGATATCAAAGGTTTTGTTCAATTATAAGGCCATCTAGTGGTGCAAGCATACAATTTTTTTGTGTAGCCTCAGAATGTGCTCATGCATCAGCGTATCAAATCTGGTGAAAAAATATATTTTCGTTACGAAATTACAACCATTTATGTGTAAAAAACACAAAATTTGAAGGTAATTTTTCGTTTTTTGCAATTTTCGGCCATTTCTGATGAAAATTTTAATATAACGCCAATAGAACTTTTTGTTCAGAAGGTAAGGTTAGTTTCTTCCTATGGTGTTTTTGAGTCGATCGGAATAATGCTCGCGGAGATATTCGTGCATGTTTTTTATGCGCTATTTTGATGCACAGGGTTAACCGTAAGACGAATCCTGGCATATTTGGTATCGTTGGACTCGGCAACTATTCAAAACTCCAAGGAAAGAAGTCCCGTGAAAATACGTCATTCACAGCCAAAGTTATAGGCGTATAATACATTCGTCTGGCCACTAGGTGGCGCTGCAACGAAACTGTGCCTGCACCCTCAGTTCTTGACTGGCATATCACGTACCAAGTTTTGTGGCAATAGGTCTAAGTTTGGCAAAGATACAGCCTAAAATCTGTTTTTTTGCGCTCTACGTAAAATGTGTTGACGCGCCATACGACAACGGATTGGTTTATCAAAATTCTTTTAATAAATTTTTGCCGTGAGGGCCTCTAGATGCTACATACCAATTTTCGTGGCAATCGGGTACAAACTCTAGGACGAGTTCGCAAAAGTAGGTTTTACGAATAATTCAAAATGGCGGAAACATTTTCATGACGGAAAATGACGTCATAGGGTCTAATCGAATCGGCTTGAGCCAAGGAATCAGAGGAAACAAGAATTTCGTTTCTAGGACGTACGGATCAGAAGTTATAAGCAAAAACGTACGTGCAACTTTGGACTGATGGTGGCGCTAGCGGGTTTGAGATAGAGACTCCAAAATTGCTATGGATATTATTTGGACTGTCCTCTGTCAGTGTGCCAAATTTCATAACTTTCCTACGTATGGTTCTATGGGCTGCCATAGACCGCAAGGTGACAGGAAGAATAATAAAGAATAATTAAAGCTGCAAGCAGCATTTGCCGGGTTTCGAGCATTAAAGCACGTCAAAGACGTCACACGTCGTCAACCAGGCTGATCCAGCATCCACAAAAACGAAAGAGATGGTCAGAAACGGTTCATACAGACTATGTATGCTTAAACACACGTGCACCTATAGGACTATTTTGGTTTTTCACAATTTTCGGCCATTTCTGATGGAGATTTTAATATAACGCCAATAGAGTTTTTTGTTCAGAAGCTATTGCATTGTTCTTCCTATGGTGTTTTTGAATCGATAGGAATTACGGTTACAAAGCTATTAGTGATTGTTTTTAATGTGGTAAAACATAGTTCTGGTCGAACCGTAATTCAAAACCTGGCATGCTTGGTATCGTAAGATTCGAGAACAATTCAGGATCATATAAAAGCAATTCCCATGGAAATTCGTTGATCACAGATAAAGTTATAGGCTTATAAAGTGTAACCGTTGGATAATCACAGTATTTAATGCCATCTTTCCCGTTATAGCGCCACCTATTGTCCGATCGGCAAGCTTTTTATATCACGACCTCAGACCGATGGCCTTCATATACTATTCAAGCCCCGTGATGATATCTCAAACCCCTCTCGAGTTATGGCCATTTAAATGTTCTAAGCTCCGCTCATTTATGTTTTTGGCCACTCCTTTCGTGTATGAATACAAATTTCAAATTTTTTTTGATAATTATTTATAGTCACACTCCACAGAATCAATCAGCTTTGGTTATGTTCCGATCCGGCGAAAAACCTAGGACTAGTTCGCAAAAGTAGGTTTTGAAGGTTATCACGAATAACTCACAAACCGTTTGATTGACAGCAACGCTTCAAGAGGAAAGTTGTTCACCATGGGCAGATCTATCATATGATGTCATGTTTGTGTGTGTATGTCAAACGTCACGTGATACAGGCACTGAAATATGTTATTACGCCCCCTAGTGGCCAAATGACACCGTAAGTCTTACAGACCTTCAGGAGCAGTACACGAAGAAGCACAGTGCGTTTCGTTCCGATCGACCTTCGTTAACCCTGTCAAATCAGTCCTCAACCTTCATTGGCCAATGACGGCCATGTTTTTGGAGATACGCCAAAGTCCTTCCACACCCTCATGGTACATTGCAAAAAGACACACCATACCAAATATTGAGAGTATCGGGAAAACGGTTGTGTAGTAATAGCCATTCCTGAGCTCAAGCTTGTTATAGCGCCACCTAGTGGCCAAAATCCGCATCTTTTTTACTGTGTCCCCGGAGTGAGCTGGTACATATGTGTACAAAACCTCGTTAAGATATCTCAAACGGTTCACGAGTTATATCCATTTTAGTGACGATAGGCTACTTCCTGTATGGAGCTTTGGCGCCCCTTAGTGACCCTGAAGCGAAATTTCAAAATCTGTTCGATAATTATTTACCTACTCACTCCACAGATTTCTCCTGCATTGGAACGATTCCGATCGGGCAAAAAACCTAGGAGTAGTTCGCAAAAGTAGGATTTGAAGGTTATCACCAATAACTCACGAACCGTTTGATTGATAGCAACGCTTCAAGAGGCAAAGTTGTTCACCATGGGCAGATCTATCATATGATGTCATGTTTGTGTGTGTATGTCAAACGTCACGTGATACAGGCACTGAAATATGGTATTGCGCCCCCTAGTGGCCAAATGACACCGTAATTCTTACAGACCTTCATGAGCAGTACACGAAGAAGCACAGTGCGTTTCGTTCCGATCGACCTTCGTTAACCCTGTCAAATCAGTCCTCAACTTTCATTGGCCGATGACGGCCATGTTTTTGGAGATACGCCAATGTCCTTCCAGACCCTCATTGCACAATGCACAAAGACACACCATAGCAAATATTAGGTGTATCGGGCTAACGGTTGTGTAGTAATAGCAATTCCCGAGCTAAAGCCTGTTATAGCGCCACCTAGTGGCCAAAATCTGCATCTTTTTTACTGTCACACCGGAGTGAGCTGGTACACATGTGTACCGAACCTCGTTAAGATATCTCAAACCGTTCACGAGTTATATCCATTTCAGTGACGATAGGCTACTTCCTGTATGGAGTATTGGCGCCCCTTAGTGACCCTGAAGCGAAATTTCAAATTCTGTTCGATAATTATTTACCTACTCACTCCACAGATTTCTCCAGCGTTGGAACGATTCCGATCGGGCGAAAAACCTAGGACTAGTTCATTTTGGCTAGATATGCATATTTTGCAAATTAGCGAAATATTTACATACCGGAAATGAAATCGGAGATATACATTTTTTAAGTTTGGAGCCAGGGATTACAATGGTACCAAATACTTGAGTGTCTGATGTCCGGTTTAGGAGTTATGAGCCCCAACGCGTCGGGCATTGCTATAGCGCCACCTATGGGCCGATTTGGCTGATTCACTGTATCTGAGTAGCGAGCTGATATACAACCAGTTGACCAAGTGGCAAGTTTCTACGACTTACGATTTGTGCTGGGCGACGCGTTTTATGGCGGAAAAATAATAATAATAATAATAAATTTAGCTGCAAGCAGCGATTACCGGGGTTCAAGCGATTTGGGAACTTAAGACCTTTAAAGGCATACATGTATATATTTGCTGCATTGTACAAAATAAATGATGAAAAATAAGCTACCAGACACACGTGTTCAAAGTTATCAGGAAAAAAGTTGCTATCATTCAGTGAAATGTCTCCCTCGGAACATTGACAAACAGAACAATGAAGGAAATGTCTGTGGTGCTTGCAGTGGCAAAACTCGGGTCACAAAACGTTAAAATACTGTTAATGAGTCAAAAGAGCCGAACCCCATGTCTCTACGATGTTCTGATACAGAGATACAGCTCTTGCTAAATGATTGCTAGGGTATTCTCATTGGTTGCTAGGAAGTGAATTGCAATCCACAAATAATTATACTCAAAGCCATGAAAGGCATAATCCATGATGACTCATGATTTTAGATGTAAGGTGCAGTATTTTTAAGTGAAAATAACAAATAACCACTAGGTGGCGCTATGACAAACTCGTGCATGCAACCTCAGGTCATGACTGTGTTACTTGTAGCTAGTATCACGGCAATTCAGTTTAGTATAGTGAAGAAACAGTTGTATGACCATTGGGCTCACTCAATGTCAAAGATTTTGTTCAATTATGAGGCCAACTAGTGGTGCAGGCATACAATTTTTTTTGTATTGCCTCAGAATCTGCTCAGACATCAGCTTATCAAGTTTGGTGAAAAAATGTTATTTCGTTGCAGACTTATAACCATTTATGTGTAAAAAACACCAAATTTGGAGGTAATTTTTCGTTTTTTGCAATTTTCGGCCATTTCTGATGGAAATTTTA
The DNA here is from genome assembly GCF_027580225.2 of Misgurnus anguillicaudatus. Lineage (NCBI taxonomy): Eukaryota > Metazoa > Chordata > Actinopteri > Cypriniformes > Cobitidae > Misgurnus > Misgurnus anguillicaudatus. The sequence continues at coordinate 23,932,169 of NC_073345.2, forward strand.
ACATAACGCCAATAGAGTTTTTTGTTCAGAAGGTAAAGTTAATTTCTTCCTATGGTTGTTTCGAGTCGATCGGAATAACCCTCGCGGAGTTATTCGCGCGTGTTTTTTAAGCGCTATTTTGCTGTGCAGGGCTAACCGTTAGGCAAAAACTGGCATGTTTGGTATCGTTGGACTCGGCAACAATTCAAAACTCTAAGGAAAAAAGTCCCATGAAAATACGTTAAACTCAGCCTTAGTTATAAGCATTATTAGATTCGTCTGACCACTAGGTGGCGCTGTGACGAAACGATGCATGAAACCTCAGGCTGTGACTCTCATCACAAGTACCAAGTGTCGTGTTGATACTTCATTCCTGTTCCCAGTTATAGCCAATAAAGTCCAAATGGCTGCGCACACTACAGACGTTTGGGCGTGGCATGTTGACCGTGAGTCGAAAGTTCAACTTTTTTTTTATAATTATTGATATTCAAACTCCAAGGAACATTTTAGCACTGGAATGATTCCGATCGGGCGAAAAACCTAGGACTAGTTCGTTTTTATTTTTATAGACAAAATCGAAAATAGCGGAAAATTTTTCATGACGGAAATGAAATCGGAGATATACATTTTGTTCGTATTGATGCAAGGAATCCAGGGATATAGGACACTTGACATTTGGACAAGAATTGTGGGAGTTATGAGCATAAACGTGTTTGCCATCGCTGTAGCGCCCCCCATAGGCCGATTGGGTTCATACTCTGTCAAGTTCGCGCACGAGTGAGACCTATCATTTGGCCAAGTCTCAAGTCTCTAGGCCTTACGGTTTGGTCTGCACGATCCGTTTTACGGCAGAAGAAAAATAATAAAAAGAATAAAAATCCATACAAATACAATAGGGTTTCAGCCCTTCGGGCTTGAACCCCTAATAATAATAATAATAATAAAACAGACAAATACAATAGGTTTTCAGCACTTCGTGCTCGAAACCCTAATGAAGAAGAAAACTAACAGATACAATAGGGGTCTTCGCCCATTCTGGGCTTGACCCCTAATAATAAGAAAACTAACAAATACAATAGGGTTCTACGCCCCTTCGGGGCTTGACCCCTACATATAGCTGCAAGCAGCAATGCCGGGGTCAAGCCGAAAAGGGCACAAAAGGATGTAAAATTGAGATTGGATAAGCAGATTGAAGAACCTAGGTAAACCTAATTATTTTAGATGTAAACACAAAAAAGTTATCAACAAAAATAATCTAAGTTCTTGTCTACTGCAATCGTCCTTCTATTATTGACAATCATGAAACATTAGAGCACTGATGGACATGTGAGTGGTGTTTGCAGTGGCAAAACGGGTCACATCATGTTATAACAAGTTTAATAACTCAAAAGAGACCATGCCCGTGTCTCTACAATGTTCTGATGCAGAGATATAGCTTTTGCAAAACGGTTGATAAGGTATTCTCAATGGTTGCTAGGGAGTAAATTGGCAACCACCAGTGATTATAGTCAAAGCCATGAAAGGAATAATCCATGATGACTCATGGTTTTAGATGTGTTGTTGCAGTAGTTTTAGGCAAAAATACCATATTCTATGTCAAAACCAGTAGGTGGCGCAATGAAAAAATTGTGCATGCAACATCAGGTCATGATTGTGTTACATCTAGCTAGTTTTATGACTATACACTTTAGTTTAGTTAAGAAACAGTTGTATGACCATAAGGCTGGCTTGTTATCAAAGGTTTTGTTCAATTATAAGGCCATCTAGTGGTGCAAGCACACAATTTTTTTTGTGTAGCCTCAGAATGGGCTCATGCATCAGCGTATCAAATCTGGTGAAAAAATATGTTTTCGTTACGAAGTTACAACCATTTGTCTAAAAAACACAAAATTTGAAGGTAATTTTTCGTTTTTTGCAATTTTCGGCCATTTCTGATGAAAATTTTAATATAACGCCAATAGAACTTTTTGTTCAGAAGGTAAGGTTAGTTTCTTCCTATGGTGTTTTCGAGTCGATCGGAAAAACGTTCGCGGAGATATTCACGCGTGTTTCTTAAGCGCAATTTTGCTGCGCAGGGTTAACCGTAAGGCGAATTCTGGCATGTTTGGTATCGTTGGACTCGGCAACTATTCAGAACTCCAAAGAAACAAGTCCCGTGAAAACACTTCAATCGGAGCCAAAGTTATAGGCATGTAAAGCATATGTCTGACCACTAGGTGGCGCTGTGACGAAACTCTGCATGCACCCTTAGTTCCTGACTGGCATCACAAGTACCAAGTGTCATGTCAATAGGCCTAAGTTTCACGAAAATACAGCCTAAAATCTGTTTTTTTGCGCTCTACGTAAAATTCGTTAAGGCGGTATACAAGAACGGATTGATGTATCGAAATTCTTTTGATAACTTTTTGCCATGAGTGTCTCTAGATGATACATACCAATTTTTGTGGCAATCGGACAAAAGCCCTAGGACGAGTTCGAAAAAGTAGAGTTTACGAATAATTCAAAATGGCGGAAAATTTTCATGACGGAAAATGACGCCATAGGGTCCAATCAAATCGTCTTGAGCCAATGAATAAGCGAAAGCAAGAATTTTGTTTCTAGGACATACGGATCAGAAGTTATAAGCAAAAACATAAGTGCAACTTTGGACTGTTGGTGGCGCTAGCGGGTTAGAGATAGAGACTCCAAATTTGCTGTGGAAACACATTGGACTGTCCTTTATCAGTGTGCCAAATTTTATAACTTTCCTACGTACGGTTCTATGGGCTGCCATAGACCGCAATGGCGGAAGAAGAATAACTAATAATAATAATTATTATAAATATAGCTGCAAGCAGCAATGCCGGGGTCAAGCCGAAAAGGGCACAAAAGGATGTAAAATTGAGATTGGATAAGCAGATTGAAGAACCTAGGTAAATCTAATAATTTTAGATGAAAAAACAAAAAAGTTATCAACAAAATTAATCTAAGTTCTTGTCTACTGCAATCGTCCTTCTGTTATTGACAATCATGGAACATTAGAACACTGAAGGACATGTGAGTGGTGTTTGCAGTGGTCACATCATGTTACAACAAGTTTAATTAGTCAAAAGAGACCATCCCCATGTCTCTACGATGTTCTGATGCAGAGATATAGCTTTTGCAAAAACGGTTGATAAGGTATTCTCAATGGTTGCTAGGGAGTAAATTGGCAACCACCAGTGATTATAGTCAAAGCCATGAAAGGAATAATCCATGATGACTCATGGTTTTAGATGTGTTGTTGCAGTAGTTTTAGGCAAAAATACCATATTCCATCTCAAAACCAGTAGGTGGCGCAATGAAAAAATTGTGCATGCAACATCAGGTCATGATTGTGTTACATCTAGCTAGTTTTATGACTATACACTTTAGTTTAGTTAAGAAACAGTTGTATGACCATAGGGCTGGCTTGTTATCAAAGGTTTTGTTCAATTATAAGGCCATCTAGTGGTGCAAGCATACAATTTTTTTTGTGTGGCCTCAGAATGTGCTCATGCATCATCGTATCAAATCTGGTGAAAAAATATCTTTTCGTTACAAAGTTACAACCATTTATGTGTAAAAAACACAAAATTTGAAGGTAATTTTTCGTTTTTTGCAATTTTCGGCCATTTCTGATGAAAATTTTAATATAACGCCAATAGAACTTTTTGTTCAGAAGGTAAGGTTAGTTTCTTCCTATGGTGTTTTCGAGTCGATCGGAAAAACGTTCGCGGAGATATTTACGCGTGTTTCTTAAGTGCTATTTTGCTGCGCAGGGTTAACCGTAAGGCGAATTCGGGTATGTTTGGTATCGTTGGACTCGGCAACTATTTAGAACTCAAAGGAAACAAGTCCTGTGAAAATATGTCAATCGGAGCCAAAGTTATAGGCATGTAAAACATAAGTCTGACCACTAGGTGGCGCTGTGACGAAACTCTGCATGCACCCTTAGTTCCTGACTGGCATCACAAATACAAAGTATCGTGTCAATAGGCTTAAGTTTGGCGAAGATACAGCCTCAAATCCGTTTTTTTGAGCTCTACGTAAAATTTGTTGACGCGCTATACGACAACGGATTGGTTTATCAAAATTCTTTTAATAACTTTTTGCCTTGAGTGTCTCTAGATGGTGCATACCGATTTTCAAGGCAATCCGGCAAAAGCTCTAGGACGAGTTCGCAAAAGTAGGTTTTATGAATATTTAAAAATGGCGGGAAAATTTTCATGACGGAAAATGACGTCATAGGGTCCAATCGAATCGTCTTGAGCCAAGGAATCAGAGGAAACAAGAATTTAATTTCTAGGACGTACGGGTCAGAAGTTATAGGCAAAAACATAAGTGCAATTTTGGACTGTTGGTGGCGCTAGTGGGTTAGATATAGAGACTCCAAATTTGCTGTGGGGACACATTGGACTGTCGTTTATCAGTGTGCCAAATTTCATAACTTTCCTACGTACGGTTCTATGGGCTGCCATAGACCGCAATGGCGGAAGAAGAATAACTAATAATAATAATAAAATTAAGAAAACTAACAAATACAATAGGGTTCTACGCCCCTTCGGGGCTTGACCCCTAAAAAGAAAACTAACAAATACAATAATAAGCAGGGTAAGAGTTGCAGGTGTGGCGTGTATGAGCTGACCTCAATTGGAACACTGGTATACCACACGAAAATAGCCCCCCTCTACAAAAACTAGTTAGTTCTTTGAACAGCTTGGTTAGTAAGTAAAACCAAAAATCTAAGTCTAATGTCACTGCTTTTCTTCAGAAAACACTTAAAGGCAGAATACACCCAAAAATAAAAAAGTTTAGTACAAAAAATGTCATTGTTCGCCAGTGGTGGTCGTATGACCTCTTTTCTCGAGGGCGCCCCGTGTGAAGTTCATCACCACATGTATGTAGGCCATCGTGTGTGGTTCATTTAAAAAAAAAAGTGGTCTGTGCGTCGAGAGATCTTGTGTGCATCATGTTTCTTGCAAAAAAGTCCCTGCTGCAGACGCGTCTAAAGGGTTTATGATAAAAGAGACGCTCGCGTTTGCCAGATACTCACATAATCTCACGCATAACCAGAGTTTACTGTTAAGGGAGTGTCTTGCGTGTATTTTGTGAATGTGAGCATTTCTTTTATCATAAATGGTTTTGACGCATTTGCAGCAGGCACTTATTTTGACAAAACATGTGATGCACATGGTTCACATGACGCAACCAACACATATTTTGAAAACACGAGCAACACACGACACTCCGAACACTTATTTTGAATTTGCGCCCCTCGGGTGAGCAGTCACGACACGCCACTGTTGTTCGCACAACTAATACTTTAATCTGTTAAAGGCGGAGTCCATGATGTTTGAAAGCCAATGTTGATATTTGAAATCACCTAAACAAACACGCCCCTACCCCAATAGAATCTGGACCTTCTGTTGATAGACCCGCCCCACACATACGCAACCCGGCATTTGATTTGATTTTATTGGCTATAAGTGTGTTTTGGTAGTCGGCCCGTCTCTTTTTCCAACGCGTTTTTCAAACATCGTGGACTCCGCCTTTAAGGGGAACTGATAATATAATAAATGTATTGTAAGTGACTTTAGATCAAAGTACTTGCTGTGAGCAGCCGTGAAAAAAGATTTATGCTTTACTAACCAGGACAGTGGTTAATGTAGTCACGGCCATTCATTTGAAGAAAACATACATGATCTAAATTTAGCACTGAAGACTATTCATGGACTAAAAATACACTGCATTTCCATTCCCATGGTTCTCTAAGAGTAGGGGCATATTTTAAGGGGGCCAACATATACACATAGATTATACACAGAAGTGGTTAACAGAGCCCCATAGCTGGAAATGACACATCAATATAAATCAACAGATAAACTAGTAAAAAACTCATACAGAAACAGGAAAGGAGTTGTCAAGTTCCAGCTTCCTTTGTATATTAATGCAGTTAGAGTTTTTGCAGTGGTCTTTGTCTGATGTGAAGCTTATGTCTAAACTTTTTACAGAAAACATTTTCACATGCAAAAAAGTAACAATAGCACACCTTAGCTCTGGCCTCTCTGGCTGCTTCAGCTTCAGCTGCCATTGCTCTTTGGAGCTGCTGGGGCAGTTTGACGTCCTTGATCTCCACACGTTCCACTTTAATACCCCAATCATCTGTGGCATCATCCAGAGTAGACTATGAAAAAATTGCCAAGCTTTTAATACCCAAATCCTTGTGCTCTTCAGGATGACGTTCTGAGCCAAACATGACTGCCTTGAAAAATTTTCTTGATACGTTTTATAAAGGATGTCAGATAAACATTCATCTGGATCATAGTGCAAAGTTGAAGATTACAAAAATGTAAACATTTTTATACGTTAATGTGTTTTACCTGCATACTATGGGCAATTTCCTCTCGGTCAGACAGGATCTCTGACAGGTTCTTTGTGCCCAGAACATTCCTCAGGGTGGTTTGTGCCAACAGACGTGTGGCTGCGTCAGCATTGGTGATGTTAGCGACCGCCAGCGTGGCATTTTGTACACGATAATAAACCACACCATCTACACTCACTGTCACTGAGTCTTTTGTCAGCACCTATAAGAAAATATCAGCAGAGGGAAACAAATAAACTTGGTCTTCTTTTTGAAGTTGCAATTTAAGCGATAGAGTACCAAATGGAATTGCTAACAATTGAAAAAATAATTGTGTGTGTGGGATATGTTTGTGGTCTCACCTCCTGAGGTGGAATATCAAAGGTGATGGTGCGCATATCCACATTAATAAAGCTGTCGGTGCAGGGCAAGATAAGGAAAAGGCCTGTATCAGGAAAACACATAAATAATACAATAAGAAACACTTGGCAACATTGGCAGACACTAAAACACAGAATCCTCTCTATGAGCTACATAATGTGAATGTCTAGCAGCCAATCAGATTCCATTCTCACTGCAAGCAGGAGTCAGCTGACTAAATAATCACATGCATGTTTTTAATGCATAATATTAACAACTATTACCAGTTCATTACTGTGCGATTACACTTAAAAGTAAACAAATAGGTTTATTTAGTGCTAATATGCTTTAGCTTTAACTTTTAAACTATAGAATTACACCTGCAAACCATTTGGCCTTTACAAATACTGCTACAACTAAAATCTTTGGAGACACTTCAACCATACATGACAGACAAAACAACAAGCAAGCACATTTTTGGAAGTAAGACAATAATTTGGTAGGTTTAAAATGATTGAACTATAGATGTTCAAAATTGGGACAAAGGTATAAGGACACTTTCTGTCAAAAAGTGCGCACCATTCCAAAGTCCTTAGTGAAAAATTTAATGACTAGAGAAAGAAAAGAGGACAGCCAGCAGTTTGGAAATATGTGACCAGAAAGACAAGCAGGTCTCTCTCTCTCTCTTTCTGTGTGTGTGTGTAACTGTGACCTTTCAATGGTAGATAAAGCGATACTCCAGCCAAATATCAAAATAACCCCATGATTTACTCACCCTTAAGCAATCTGAGATACACATGTCCATCATCTTTCAGATGAACACATTTGAAGTTATTTTACTAAATGTTCTTGCTTTTCCAAGCGTATAACGGTAGAAATCAGGGATCAACTTCTGACTTTAAAGCCTAAAAAAGTGCATCCATCCTTTACAGCGGTAATCCACACGGCTCCAAGGGGTTAATAAAGGTCTTTTCTGGGTAATCGATGTAATTTTGTATTACAACTATAATAACTAGCTAACAGTAACAACTTGGACTTAGAAATCCAGACTTAGACGTTGTCCAGCATCAGAATATTTAAAAAGCCCTTGAAGCCAATTTTTTGCACATATAAGATTAAGGTCTGAACTTACTATAACCATTATTTTTAGAGGATTTTAAAAATATTTCCTATAAAATTATTACAATTTTTTTGATTATCATTATCAAAAATTATCATTACTGCAACATGATATTACATTAAATATATGCATTTACAAACACGTGTTTCGGTAATGAGTACTAAAAAGTTGTCTATGATCTATGACAAACAAAATTTCAATTTTTTTCCAGAGAGAAAAATAAGAACTGCTTACCTGGTAGCCATCTTGAGTGTCACAGTCAATTATGTCCCTTCCCACAATTTTTTTTTTAAATGTTAGTTTCTTGAGGGCTTAAACAATGATTGAAAATTGTTGCGGAGAATGAGACAATTGGTCTTGGACACATTTATATTCCTTATTATTGTCTCTACATTTACCAATGATCACCAAATACCACATGTTTATAGTATAACATGCACTGAAGCTTATTTTTTGATTTTTTTTAATTATACATTTTTAAACAAATGGTGCTATATAGCACCAAAAGTGGTTATTTGCTCGTAATCATAGAAGAACCGTTTTTAGTGCCATATAGCACCGGTGAAGCACCAGTGAAGCACCTGTGTAGAACCAAATAGGGGCCATATAGCACCACATATGGTTCTACATAGCACTATTTGGTTCTACACAGGTGCTTCACTGGTGCTTCACCGGTGCTATATGGCACTAAAAACGGTTCTTCTATGATTACGAGCAAAGAACCACTTTTGGTGCTATATAGCACCGTTTGTTTTTAGAGTGCATGTCAAAGAACCCAAATCCAGTCATGTTGCAGTAATGAAAATTTTTCCCTTAAATGTGGAAAACACAAAATGTGTTTGTATGATGTCATTTGAAATCATGTTCAAAATAGTACATGAAGAGATGTTTGTAACTGTATGCTTATTATACTCTTACTTTGCATTTACTTTTGTTTATCAAAATGTTTTATGACACCTAGTCCAAGATGGCGTCGTTATCGGAAGTTAGTAATTACAGATGATAAAGTTTGAAATATCAAAGTTTTTCTTACAAAATCGCATCAATTACCTGCAGATGACTTTTATTAACCCCTTGGTGCCGTGTGATTTACTTCTGTGAAGAATGGATGCACTTTTTGGGGTTTTAGAGTTCCCTGATCCCTGTTTTCTACCAATATAAAGCTTTAAAGAGCAAGAAAATGTATCTGAAAGATGATGGACATATGCATCTCACATTGCTTAAGGGTGAGTAAATCATGAGGTAATTTTGATATTTGGCTGGAGTATTCATTTAATGCATGTAAGTTACCAACCCTATAGTTTGTAAACAAAGCAGAAATGTTTTACACAAACAAGATTGTTCACATAGAATGCTTAAGTGTGAACCACACTGCGTTTATATTATATTTCCATTAATGTAAAACAGCAAATCAATCGAAAGGAAAGCATTGCAATGCAAGCATGTACAGTACCACTTATTTAACACTTTTGTGATGCACCTTTACTGCCTTTTAAAGGGAAAAGTCACATTTTGCATGCACCGGCCTATATGTTTACTCGTTGTATTCTCTACCGTGGAAAATTCCAATCATTTTCTATCTCTAAATACAGCAGAGGAGGAAGGGCACAAATAGTTTTACAGTCCCCAAGACCCTCAGAGAGAAAGCTTCAGAGACCTAAGCTATTAATTTAATGATATATAAACCTAAAACTAAATGAATTGGCTTTTAAACATACTGCTGAATAAGTTTGATAAGAAAGCCAACAGTTGCATTGATTTTCAGAGAATCTGTGAGAAGACTAATTAATAATAGACACTATCTTTATTACATGTTAAACCTTGAGGGAAAGCCTTGTGTGGATTCATATTCCAAAACACAGCACGGAAAAATACACACCAGATATTGCAACACTGACAGAAAACACGTAGGACATACAAAAATACATAGTGCCTACAAGAATATTTGATTCTAGTAGCTTTGCATCTCTTAAAGAAAAAATTAAGCATTAATATTACTTGGTCCACGCACAACCGCACACATCGTCTAAATTAGCATCACACGTTTATTTAGTTTAGAGGAAATGCAAACCAAATCACTTCTGCTCTCTTTTCTCACGAGTGGTTATATTTTTCCACCTTGTGACAAGCAGGCATTGTGGTGGACAGCCACAGCACAAATGCAAACAAGCAGACTGCATCAAGTGACACATTTAAACACACACACCCAAAGATAACAAGCTGTAAACAGTGTAAATGCAGACTGCAGTGTTGTACTAGTATGTATGACCATAATCACACAAGATACTTAAATCACCAGCACTGATTCAATCACAATGATCAAACACTCCAAATGTGCGAAATTGATTGTCTTACCTGGTCCTTTGGCTCCGCCTCGTAAAATGCGACCCAGACGAAAGATAATCGCCCTTTCATATTCCTTCACTATCTATGGGAACAAGATGTAATTTTATCTTACAAAGAGAAGTATAATAGCATAGCTATCCTTTGTCATCTTCCAAAAGACCAAGATAAAAACGCCAAGGCTTCTTTACTCTTACATTTATGCAATTGGAAGCGGTGTTTTTATCTTAGCTGTGCTCCTATTTTTGCTGTATGCTTAACTACAGCTTTCATTCATTACTTAATTAAATTCTTTATTTGACTACATGACGTACTTAGCCATATATTAATGAGGTTTCATTAGATAAAGAAGAAACATTAAGTACCTTAATGCACATCCATATGGAGAGAGGCAGTGTGAGCAGTGTAAGAAAAATAGAGAAGACCACCAGGATCCATCCACACAGGCCAATGTCACTGTCTGCGTTCTCTAAACCTTAAAAAACACATTAATTAACTCGATTTATTTTACTTTAAAATTAAAAATAATAACACACAACATAGGAAATACCCTAATACATTGTATAAAATCATAATGGATGCAAAGAAAACAATCTTGTAACATATCAAAACTGTAATGCATGCATTAGATTAGCAGGATGCACATTTATCAGCAGTGCATTACCAGCATTAACATAAAACAACATAGGAAATGAGCATCACTCTTATCACAAGGCAAATGAAAGCTCTTTTCTATACTAGTCAACAAAATTAAGCAAATCATAAACTGACATTGCTTTCAAATTTTACCTACCTCTACCATCATCAACCGTGTAACACCACTGATCTACAGAGAAACGTAACTGTAATAAGCTACTGTATGGGTGGCCTTTTCAATAACATTGACTGAAGCTGAATAATTTGCACAGCCAAAGCACTTAAGAGCTAAAGATTGGCCCTAAAAAATAAATTTAAAAAGAAGAACGTGGTCCTTTTGCAGATGCAAAACATTCAGCAAATTATACAAACTGATTGGAGAGTCTTCATGGAGAAACTCAAGATTGTATGCAAATGATACAATTATTAAGCCATCCTGTAAATACTGTAATTGTAGGATGATTAGATCACCTAAACCTGGGATCGATACAACTTTTTGTTTTTACAACCGAGATCTTTGACCATCAACCACATGATCCAAATACACCCCATGTTTCAATAAACCCCCACATTCTCAAAAGGTGGAATGTTGGATTTTAATGAACCCAACCTATGCTGGGTTGTTTCAACCAATGATTGGGTCAAAGATGGATTGTTTCCAGTTGAATTCAAACCATCTACCCATGAACCCATATGTTAAAAACAAGCCAACATTTTTATGCATGCATTTTCAAGTTTTAATGTAGGCCTGATTTAACATTACGTCTGTATAAATAATTTTCTTTTGTTGAATGTGACACAAATAAACCAGTGGAAGACCCAGCGTTGTCATGTCCTGAACATCAAAATCTAAACCTTATCAAGTGCAAAGAAAACAAGTTATATAGGCCAGTGGTTAACAAACTGGGGGCCGCGAGATGGTGCCAGCGGGGCCCCAGTTTTATGACATTTTATGAAATACATTAATTTATCATGAATTCTGTGTAATTAAACCTAAAAAAATAAGGCTACTAACCAAAACATTTTTTGTATAATTTAATGGGTTTTTTTTAATTAAAATGTTGAGTTTTAGAACAGCTTTTTGTCACAAATTTTCTTTGGGGGGCCACGAAGAAATGCACCATACACAAGGGGGGCCGCACGCTGAAAAAGTTTGGGAACCACTGATAAAGGCAATTTATTAATTGTTTTACTATACGGTACCGCAGTTTGTATTAATAACAGAGTGATTAATAGTTTGCCAAACCCAGGCACACAATACTGAAAAATCCAGCAAAGACCAGCATAAGCTGGTAGCTGGTTTTACCTGGTTTAAGGTGGCAGTAGCTGGTCCTCCCAGGCGCTGGTCAAGCTTGTAGATCAGCTGGTCTTCCAGACTGACCATCTAGGTCCAGCTAGACCAGCTTAAAAGGTGACCAAAACAGAGCTAGACCAGTTTAAAAAATGACCACAACACAGCTAGACCAGCTTGCTATACCAGCAAAATCAGCTAAATCCAAGCTGGGAGAACAGCTAAAACCAGCTCACCAGCTTATGCTGGTCTTCTCAGTAGGGCACCGTGCTATCAAAACATATACTTTTCTGATAAAAACAGATGCTTGTTTTTCTTAAATTGCTTGCTTTTCTTCATATTATTGTAACGTTAGTCTTAGGACTGTGATGTTTTCGGGTATAAGCACCTGTTGTTGCCCAGTTTGGCTCAGCGGGCATAAAGACACACCCTTGTTGCATACAAATGGGCCAACGTAAAATAAAACGAGGAAAAAAAACGCTGTTTTTTTATGTGCTGATCGTTTCACAACAAACATACTTGATATAATATTATAATTACATTTAAATACGATATGCATAGCATTATCTATTTACTAAAAGTAAATTGAAATGGAGCTCGTATCCAAACAACACAACAGTACACACACGTGACTTTATAATAAAGCGTAACCAACCTATCTGTCGTTCCTTTCTCTCCCGCTCCTTCATCGCAGCTGATTCTCGACCGTCTTCCATTGTGGGAGAGATCTTTGTGTTGTACACGGTTGATGTTGTGCAGACGAGCTTCACGGGATCTGCTACAGGGAGACGCTCAGCAGTGTTTGACGGGACAGTTCGGGTCATACGAACGGTACAGCGTACTCTTTGTGTAATGGGGGTTGGTCTTTAGGATAGTGGGAGGCCATTATTGTTGTCGTTTTACATTATGCGGGTCTGCGCACATTTATCGGGGTATGACGGCAAAATACCGCGAGAGCGATTCAGAGACCAAGTTTTGGGTCGCTCTCGCGGTACTTTGATGTCAGTGTACGCAGCGCCGTATGAATTCAAAGATGTGTGGGTGGGGCATAGCAGCTTGGACGTTGTTTCTGATTGGCCACAATTATTATTCGCCTGTTTAACTATTCACTGTGTGCGTTTCTTAAATTCAGAGAAAAAAAATATTACTCGGATTACTCTGTCACGTTTCTCGGCGCTGGTAAGTATGGAGCAATCAAAGTTTTTTGCACTTACCAAATTAAGCATTCGTGAGAAAACGTTATACGATTTTCTGTACCGTTTGCGCACCCTAGAGGGCGACAGGTACATTTACAATGATAAAATAACTTGTAAAGCTTGGCTGTGGCTGGAAGAGATATAGCTAGGGCCAAAATCTCGCCGGATGGGCGCTGTTTTTATTTTAATCCTACACTCAAACCTAACCATAAACCCGACATTTCACGGCATTTGGGCTATAGAAGTATCCTATCTAGCCAGAAACTCTATTTACGTCATACTTTCCAAACCTAACCCTTATTTCGACATATCGCGATGATTTGACCGTAGCTGTAACTCCTCTAGCCAGAACCGTAAAGCTGTCTTCATAAACAAGCAATGTCGCCATCTAGTGTGAAGGAGTAAATGTTGCATATGGAACGTATTATTTAATTTGTACAGCGTGCACTTTTTTGGCAAGACCTCGTCGAAAATCAGATTTTCTTGCTGGTTATATTTAGAAAGTCTACATTATAGAAAATTAAATAACAGAAAATAAATGCATTGCAGAACAGCCTGCTTCCTGTTTATCTATTAAATCCTTTAATTGATTGCTTAATTTATCTTGATGTCTTTATATTTATATATGATGAATATAATATGTAATGTCTAACTATTCCATTATTATGAGGATTAAAAGCTATAAAGAAAAGCTTAAAGACATTTATTCCAAAAATACATATTTTATGGGATTGTATTCATGTCTATGATTATGAAAATATCTTTTTAGACAATGCACCTATTTTTATATTTTGATGCACCTATCTTTGCACCTGCTTATTGTAGCCTTTAACTTTATATTACTGCATTTCTTTATTTTTATTTATGTTTTATGTAGTGCAATTATTTATTCCTACTCTACATTTTATATATTTTGTTTGCAGAATTTCCATGAGCATGTATGTGCTTTTGTTGTATGAAAAACACCTTTGAAAAACAACAGGTCTTAATCTTTCTCAAGTACTTAACATGTTGTCTCAATTTGTCCTTGATGGATATACACTGCATGCAGACGTTACTGTTCTCATGGTCAAAGTAATCGAATCTTACTGTCATTCCTCTCACGCCCTTCATTTTTTCTGGGCATCAGTCCAGACAGCCCCTCTCACCATCACACTGTGGTTCCTCGAGGTGCGATTATCCTGAGAAAGTAAGAGGAACGGATGTGCTGCTCGCTGGAGTGGTCTGGGGCTCCGCGGCGTCTAATCCTCTTTTAATTAGGCTAAGGAGAGAAGATATGGGACCACCCCGGCTTAGTCACAGCACATTGACAAAGCACCAAGCTGGGAGAAAAGCACATCACTGACCGGCAGCAGCCTGTTAGGGCCTTACACGGCCTTCTCATGTGTGAAAAAATGCTCTGGTTTGACCTTTTCCATCAAAGCTAAAGATTTTTCTCAAGCTCTGTGTAGTCACAGAGGATGAGCTACAAAATACGCCTGATGCATTACTCTCAGTTTCTCACTTGAACTCTTTCTTCCTCAGTAAATCGCACCTTTTCTCCTGTGATTCTCACTGTTTTTGTCTTGTACCGTTATAATGGTTGCTGACAGAATCCCTCTAAGGTTTAGAAAAGGTGTGCGAATCAATTCTGCTGCATAGAAAACTATCTGCTCTTCACAGACTGCTGAACGCAGTTCACCCAGAAGTGTCAGACCGATTTACACTTTTCTGTAGATCAGTGGATATAAACCTTTTCGACTTTAAGGTCCTCCATTGTCCACAAATATATCCGAAGGCCAACCCACTTACAGTTTCTATCTAGTTAAATATTCTAGAGCTTGAGATAACTAGAAATAATTATACTTGGTATCAGTGGTGACTCTTGACTGCTCATCCGAGGGGCGCTAATTCAAAATAAGTGTTCAGAGTGTCGTGTGTTGCTTGCGTTTTCAAAATATGTGTTTGTGCGTCATGTTAACCATGCGCATCACGTGTTTTGTCAAAATAAGTGCCTGCTGCACACGCGTCAAAACCGTTTATGATAAAAGAGACGCTAACGTTCACAAAATACACGCAAGACTCTCCCTTAACAGTAAACTCTGATTATGCATGACATTATGCGAGTACCTGGCAAAAACAAGCGTCTATTTTATCATAAACCCTTTAGACGCATCTGCAGCAGGCACTTATTTTGACAAGACACGTGATGCACAGAATTTCTCGATGCGCAGAACACATATTTTGAAATAAGGAACCACACAAATGACATGATGGGTTACACGGGTTGTGACGAACTTCGCATGGAGCGCCCTCGAAAAAAGAAGTCACAGGCCGCAAATGCTTGGTATAAAAACAACCTAACACTTAGAAATATCCAGATTTTTTGTTTGTTTTAATGCTTAATGTTTTGTCTTATTTAAAATTATTGAGTCATCAAGAAGTCCCTCCTGTACCCTGGCGCTGTTAATGATGTTCATCTAGAGACTGGTCACACTTTTCCTATTGTATAAATGTAGTAAAAAAGTTTTTGTGCTTCAAGAATCATGACAATTACTAATCCAATTGTTTTCCTAGCCAAACAATGTACACTTTACAATCTCTTAAAACTCAAGATGCTTAAATGGTTCTTCACAGTGATGCCATAGGAGAACCCTTTTTGGTTCCTTAAAGAACCATTCAGTTAAAAGTTCTTAGAAGCACCACTTATTTTTTTTAATAATCTAAAGAATCTTTATTTCACTTAAAAAAAAGAGGTCCTCTGGATAGTAAGGATTTCCTTAACATTCAGCCAAAAATGGTCCTTCTGTGGCATTGTCGAGCACCTTTACATTTAAGAGCGTATTGTCCATCAGCAATCCTACTGCAATTTGGCATTTAAATCACAAGAGGGAGCTATTACTCCTCAAAGAATTGAGATTACTTGATTGGTCTTTTCACTCAGAATGACATCTGTGGATCTTTTCTGACTTCAAGATACCCGTCCTCAAATTTTAAAGGTCCTCCCCGGTCACAATTTCTACCCAATAAAATATTCTAGAGCTTGGATTAACTAAACAGATGTACAGTACTGTGCAAAAGTCTTAGACCACCATGCCAGAATTAGATTTGTTTTTGCAACGTTATAGTGATCATATATGATTTTTTCTCAGTCTCTTTAATAGAATACATCCACAAAATACAGGAACTGTGTATATAGTATGAAAAACTGTATAAAAATGTAAACTGACGTGGCAGGTTTTTAGGGTAAACTCCCTTTCCACTTGAGCAATAGCTGGAATCTGCAGGATCTCTTAAACCTAAATAAAATTAAATCCTAATTTTAAATTTTAAAGAAATGAGTCTTTTTACTTAATTCTGCTCAAAAACGCTCAAGATGCGTTTAGTGCCAAGAGAGGTCAAACTAAACACAGACAATGCCTAAAATAGACATTTAGTCCTGAAAATTTGATTAAAATTTTTTTTGTACATATTTCCTGTATTTTCTGTTTGTATCTTAATAAAATAGATTGAAAAATAAACATGGATGGACATTACATCTTCTAAAACAATAAGTTTGGTGGTGGTGGCCTAAGACTTTTGCACAGATTTGTTATAAAAATAATTGTAGTTGTTTTTGTTTATTTAAATGCTTGTTTTGTCTAATGTTAAATCATTTTAAGTCATCTTAAGGCCTCCTATAGTGGACCCCGGACCCCCGTTTGAGAAAACTGTGTTTTTAGTAACGCAGTGAAATGACAATTTTTAAGTCTTGCTTGCTTAACCAACAAATATAGTTTATGTTGATCAAAAAAAGTCTGTTTAAATTTAAAAGAAAGAAAATGTAACATGTCCAAATATATAAGTTAGTAGAATTTTCTTCAATAAATTAAGTTTACACTACTTAATCTATTTAATTACATTTAGCATTAGGGTTTAAAGTAGCATATGTTGCAATAGAATATTTTTTTTTGTTCCCCAAAGAAACTTTAAGTTAAAAGGTGTTACAATAACAATTTCTATCTACATTTCATTAATACCTGTTTCCTCTATGAAGAATCTTTTGAGCAACAGAAAGATTGTGTAGATGTTAGAGGTTCTTTATGGAACCATTCAGCCCAATTAAAACCCTGTTAGGAACCTTTATTTTAAAGAGTGTACAGTATAAGTAAAATGTCATTGAAGAACCACCTTACTCAAAATGGATAAAGATGGTTCTATAATTGTTATTATTTGATGATTACTTTTTTCCGGGCTTCTAAATGGCCCAACACACTGTAAAATACTGCACAAATCCCGAGTTTCGGCTGACACGGATCAAGTTTTCTGTTTATTATTCCAGTTACCCGGGTGTGCGCACGGTACCGGCTGAGCTTTTCTGAATGCGTAGAAATCTGATTGCATCTGATACTGCGGATAGCACAGTAAAAAATAAAAAAAAACTCTACCTCCTGACCCATCTCTTCCAGTGAAATGAGTTCTCTGTCAGCTGCAGAAGATCTAGGGCCCACACAGCTGTTCACTCTTGAGCTGGCGTAGATGAAACATAAAGGCAGAGGCTATATGAAAAATGCACAGATCTGTAAAAGGCAATACACTCATCAGGCTCCATATACCATGCTGCTTTCGGAAAAAAGAGAGAAAGAGAGAGAGAGAGAGAGAGGATACAGAAAGAAATATGGACCTGCCTGCCCCGCATCTTCTATTCAACGGAATGTGTTTGACGGCAGGCCTGAACAAAGGCTTGTGCAAACATTTACACACGGTGCACCATCCACCGATCGCATTACAAAGATTGATAGTTCTTACCGACTGCTGTTTCATTGGTCTATGTGAAATCAAACGCATCCTTGATACAGGGGAATCAGAGGAATAAGGAATTGTGCACTGGGGACAGCAGAGCTCGCAATAAAGGACGGCAAAGGACATACGTCTTCTACTCCGGCTCTTTGTTTTGGCATACTGAAATAAAATGTAAGAAATAACAGTGATCATATACGCAGTGTGGAAAAAAGAGAAGAAAACCTTATTAATCCTTGCTGGTTTTGGAACACTCTGGTTTCTACACCGTCAGAAAAAGGTCAATATATGTACCCCAGCCTTCACTGGGGCAGCACACTTTCTAAAAGAGTTCATATTAGTATAGTACCTCAAAAGCACACAGTGGTACCTAATGTAATATTAGGGCCATTCTACAAAAAAGGTGGAAATGCTTGTCCCTTGCTTTTGCAGACCCCTTAATCATTTAATTTGACCGAATAATCCCATAATTATATATATTTAATAAATATAGACTGTCCTTAACATGATGAGAGAGTTTATTTATTTAATTTTCTTTCCTTTCCCTTTTAAAACTTTTTTTTAAATTGCCCTGTCCCTTTGATCTAACATGGAAGTTGAACTGTGTACTTATTATTTAAAACCATGTTTTTTAAAAAACAAATCTAATTTACATTTACCTTTAACCCTGTATGAATTTACTACAACACTGAAATGGTAAAAAATACACTATCAATATAAGTAATATCAAATAAATATTTGTCCCCCAAATTTATGTCATTGGTGTTAACCTACCCAAAACACTTTTATTTTGAAAAAATGCATCAGCTCTTTGAAGTTTTTCATGGGTCAAGAGGTCAGTGGAAGAAGTGCAGTGGAGGAAGGCAAAAGGTTTGTGAGATGTCTTACCTTATTTGTTAAAATATCATGATATATCTAAGAATTTTGAGATAAGATTTTTTGGATGTCATTAGTGTTACTATTTTTTATAGCAGGGAGTGTTAAGATCTTTACATAAAAATACATTATAGTAAATAAGTATGTGATTGTTACATCTCTGATGAAATAGCACATGGCTAATGGCAGCCATTTTGTTAAAATATTATTTTTTCCTGTAAATTGTCATTGGTGTTATCGTCATTAGTGTTACCGTCATTAGTGTTACTTCTCTAATGAGTACTTCCTAAGCACTCCTTTAACTGACCAACATTAAAGCATAAAAACAAAACAAGATGGATAATGTTAAAAGTTTTATCATATTCATTATCTATTATTATATTCTAATTTTGTCATTGGTGTTACATTGTGTCATTGGTGTTAAACCAAGTTTTGGTGTTATGAATGTATTTTCTTGTACTTTCTAGTAATATTTTGTTGTTGATATGGGATGTAAGACATTGTTGATATTTCAGTCTTTGCATCAAAGCCTTTTTGGTTGAATATTTTTGTTTTTGTTGGTTTTAAAGAAAAAACTCAAACTGAGAATCAAATAATTTCATACAATGCTGGGTAAAGATAAAGAATTTAATTAAACAAAATATTAATAATCAATGATTTTTCTTGCTGTTACCATTCCTCTACTCAACCTTTAACTAAAGCTGTAATGAGAAAAAATATTTAGTATCAACATTAATGTTGTTTAAATCACAGGTAACACCAATGACAAATAAATGACTCATGGATTCTTTATTAAAATGTATTAAAAAGTTAAAAATAGATTAAGCTCTCCGCTTTAAGTTAATTAATGCTATTAAAGAAGTTTTGGGTATGTTGAAAGAAGTTCATTTAAGCAAATTTCCATCACCCGAATTCCACCTTCTCTGTAGAATGACCCATTAGGACCTTTTTAAAAGGATGACAGCTGGGCTACATATTTTAACAATTTTTTTTCCAACAGCATAGCTGGGCTTAATTGGTAGGTGCAACCTGATAAGCCATCTTGAACCAGAACCAGTCTAGCGTTCACCATCTGTAGACCAACTATAACCAGTTATGTTCCAAAACATAATAATTTAAGCTAGATTTATCAATAGGAAAAACCCACGTTTTCTTCTTGGAAAAGGAAGACAGCTTTGGCTACAAGGTGACCCAGAGCTTTTACCCCAAGCTTTCCAACCCACTACACCAGCTACAGCCAATCAATTCAACACATCTATAACTCCATGCAGAAACAGCGTGAGGCATAAAAGACACTCGTGATTTTTCCATCAATATCTGAGCAGTGGATATTAAAAGAGAGAGACAAATATGAGAGGGCGAGAAGCGGTTGAAAACTCGATTCGCCGATGTATCTCGAGTGGAAACGCGCGTTGATGAGGGCCAGTGACCTCGGAGAAGAAGTGTCAGCGAGCAGGGACAAATATTTCTCCCCCGTTAATAGCCCACCTCCCTTGCATTCTTACAAATAATAAATTGATAAAACACAACAGAACAGCGCTCGAGTCGACAGATTAGCCCTCATCATCCCAACGCGTTTCCATCCCTGCAAGGTGTTGCCGTCGTTAGCATTTAGATAGACAAGAGCAGTAAGGCCTGCGTAATAGGCTTCCCCTGTCCCCCTGCTTAAATCAGCTGAATAGAGAAGGATTAAATGAAAAGAATAACAGTGATGATAGGGGCGGTGGGGAAATCAGAGAGAAACAAGAGGCGGCAGAACGCTCGAGCAACCATGAGCTCATTAACCGAAGCCTTGACAGAATTGATGTTAGATGTGATTGGAGATTATCACATTTAGAGAATGCTTCATCCGTCCGTAACCCCCACCCTCGTCCCTGGTCTCCCTCCATCTCCATCTTTCTCTGCGATTTCTCTCCATTTCAGCTGGCCTGGGCTCAATTCCCGGCTTCATGGATTCCTGTGGGAGAGGGCTTACGGATAGTATCAGCACGCGCCTGCCCGCTTGATCTCCTAATTCTGCTTCATTTAAACTTCATCAACTCTTCCACTGGACCGGAAGACAAGAAGAATAGAAACAGCTTGCGTCTGGGTTTTTTCACCTCCGCTATCCTTTTGTTGTCAGATCTGATATTACGCCTTCACACCCCAGCTTCTCTCTCTCTCTCTTTCTCTCTCTCACACACACACACACAAACTAAATCTCCTTAACAGTATCACAAACTAAATATATCTACAAAATGAGTATTAATCTCACGTAGCCTTCGACCTCAAACCTCCACCCTCCCCTTCCTAACGTAGTTACCACTTCATCTGCCACGCACGCATCTACGCACACCAATTTCGGTAAATTTGGTCTGCCCCCTAGCTGATGCAGAAAATGAGATTAGTGTATTTAAATCACTATGATAATAGTGTTGTGTGCCTTGGCCCCCTGTTAAAGGGGGATTTTTCTCCCACTCATTGTTAGCAATTTAGCTGAGCCGCCTCATCTGCACAAGCTAACAATGGGGATGTCATATGTACAGGTTCTCAGCATCTTTCGACTTCTCCTGGTCTTTTTTTATCCTGCCCCTGTGAGTCACAGATGTGAGGGTCCCTCTTTATTCCTGATTTACAGTCCAAGGTGGGTCATTTGCGTGCCAGGCCATACGGTGATAGGATATGGATATTGCATTTTAAGTAACTTAATCCCATTTATAATCAGTCAAAAGATTGAAGAGTTGACCATTTCAGAATAAGAGAACAGGTGTCTGCTGTGATCACCACGGCTGGTTTTTATAAGCGTACCAGCAGCATCAGCACAGGTTTGCCTTTCTACCGCTGAATGTTAAGCCAACGGATTTATTTTGCATTTAAACCTAATTTCATACTGAAACCTTTGGATTTTTCCCTTTGTTGCCATTTTGACTTTTTTATTCGTGATTTTTCTGTACACTGTAAAAAATATTTTGTAGGCCTACATTCTCATCAAAATGGATTTAAAGGTCATTTCAACTTAATATTTTTAATTAATATAATTTGACCAGTGATATGCTGTATAATCTGTTTATACAAGTTAAAATTGCTTGAAGTAATGTAATAACTTTATAAAAATGTAAAAGTTGAAATGACACTGAAATAAATAATTTATTCAATTTACTCAAATGGTTTAAAGTGGTCACAATCAATTTATTTAAGCTACATAAAAAAAATAAAAACAAAACAAAAAAACTTTTGTTTAAATGAAATGCGACCACCTACCTTTAAAAAATGAGTAAATTGAATGAATCATTTTTTTTTCAGTGGACTTGTAAAGCCAGTTTAATTATACATAAAGATTTAGGGCCAATTTTTTATATAACTGCAATTTAAGAAAAATTTAATCTATACTAATCTTTTTTATTTTTAGTTTTTTTCTATTTAAATTTTTCACAAAGTATTTTTCACTAAAAAATATAAGCTAACAATGTATTTCTTTTTAGGTGTTACCAATTAAAGTAATTTTTAAAGTTGATCCAACTTTTTTTACAGTGTGTTTACACTGTCCACCAAGCTTTCCACAAATCTTTTTTTCTAACTTAAATATATTTTGTTTATATCTTTAACAAAAAAGTTAGGCCTTATACAACCTTTAAACCTCAAAAATAACATTTTCAAAACTACACTGTAAAATGTGAAAAGTTAGATCAACTTAAATTCAATAAATATGAACTAAAAAGTCAGTTTTTCAACTATTTTTTTACCTTTTCACCTACATTTTTAAGTGTTAACAATTAAATTAATATTTTAACAGTAATTAACAAAATATAGTTATTACAAATTAATTATGAAATATGTTTTGGCTAAAATTGTCTGAATTGACCAACCCTGTATCACAAAATTATGTACCTATAGTCACGTAATTTTGTGAGTGTTTTCCGTGACACTGACACGTTTTTCCGCCTTTTTCCGCCTTTTTGCGTGAACATCTCACGTATTTCTGTGAACGGGTCACTGTCACGTATTTGTTACTCAACTGTTTTTTCCTATTTTCAAACCATTGACGCTTCGGTTTAGGGTTAGATTTGGGGTTTGCGTTAGGATATCACTTTAAGTATTGGTTTATACCTTTTTTCATGATTTATTTTTTATCATTTTTTATTTTTAAACCATTGTCCCATGGCATTAGGGTTAGAGTTTGTTTGGGTAAGGATTTTGTGTAAATCTAACCCTAAACCGAAGTGACAATGGTAAGAAAATAGGACAAAACAGTTGAGTAACAAATACGTGACAGTGACACTTTCACAGAAATACGTAAAATGTTCACGCAAAAAGGCGGAAAAACGTATCAGTGTCACGGAAAACACTCACAAATTTACGTGACTATAGGTACGTAATTTCGTGATAATGCTATTGGCAAAAACGGTATACAAAAAAGGTCGATATGCAAAAACTGCCAAACCAATGCTGCCTTCAACTGAAACAAAGTTAAAAGAAACTACATGGTCAGAGGTGTACAGACTTAGTGTTTTCAATCTTTAATCTGGCCTAATCTTGAGACGTTAAACACCAGCTCATCCTTTCTAACTTAAATAGATTTTGTTTATATCTTTAACGAATGTTGTTAGGCCTTATACAACCTTTAAACCTCAAAAATAAAAATGTCAAAAGTAAGATCAATTTAATTAATAACACCTAAAAGTCAGTTTTTCAACTTTTTTGTTTTTACTTTTTTCAACTAAATATTTAACAATCTAAGTAATATTATTCAATTGATCCAACTTTACCTTTTAACATTGTATTTTAAGCCTTTTCGCTATTTTAAACCAGGCAAGGTCAAGCACGATTCAAACTTATCATTTCTTTAGTTGTATGTGTCTTTAGTTGTATGTTTCTTTAGTTGTGTGTTCTTTAGAAAGCAACATACATGAACACAATAAAAGTAATAAAAATAGAAGGACCGAATACAGGTTTTAGCCATTTACACAAATTTAGGAACTTTGGCATTAAAAACACAAAAAATATTAAAATTAACATTAAACATACTATAATATTATATATTGTACAGCAAAGTCACCACGGTTATTATAAATCAAGATAGCTACTCTGTGAAGAGCTATAAACATATATTGACAACAATAGTTCATCTACATTTTATTACCACAACATGCATTAAGAAGAAACAATGCACTATAAATAAAGCATATAAAAAATAATGAATAAATACTATAAATAAAACAAAAAAGCATTATCTCCTCAATCTTCTTTACAGATGAACTATATAGGTATTGGAGTGTGAGAGAAACCACGTTAACAAAACATAGCGGCGTACTATAACAGAATCGTGCGTAATAAAGCTGCATTATGAGAGCGTGGTACGGTCGCTCTGATAGAGTGACTACCGGGTGCTGTTTGTGCATTACAGGGCAGTTTATCATAGGTGGGTTTTCTGTAGGCCCCTGCGTCCCATGTTCCTACTCTTCCTCCCCAGGCCCCCCGCCGCTTGTGTGATCTATTGCCGTTCTGCAGCGCGCCTAGCGATAAATCACCATAATGCCGTGCGCTGATGATCAGGGCTACGAGCGAGGAGATGAGATGAATCTGTTCGAACGGGGCGGGGCGGCCGTTACAGTACGCCATGCTTGGTTACTGATGGGGTTTGTTGTTTCACAGTGCGGTACCTTGGCAGGGGTGGAGGCCCCTGGGTATTAAGTACTGCAACAAGACATTCAATGTTTGTTTTAGTGCGAGCTTGTGAAGTTGAGAAAACGTGTTTCGGGAAAGGGTGAACGGGGACACGAAGCGGTTGAGGGATGCGACTTTCGCAGAGTCTGAATTAGCCGAACGCTGATTATGACGCAAGACCGTGTTTGTTCTCAGGAACAAAAAAAGACACACTACCCTAATAAAGGGGGTAGAAAAACTGCAAGTACATCCAGTGGGAATAACTAATGTGGAATGCATGCAAAATTCAAACAATTAAAAACACATTTATATCAATAGCAAGATTTTAGCCTCATTTTAGCCTTGGTTGCGCAACTGAAAACGGCAAGCCGAGATTTCTTTGACACAACATCTTTGTGATGTCTCACTACGCACGATAAATAAAAAACACAGCCGCAGCAACAATAATGTCTCAATATAACTCCTCTTTAGTACTGAAACACCACCACAAACATGACCGTAACTTCAAAACGATGAAAAAATATGTTTGTTAGTGTATAGGTGCAGTTTCAGCGTGTTTCATCAGGGTGAAGGTGAGGACTGGCGATGAGAGCTTCTGTTGACATTAGTTTACACGCTGTTTGCTGGTTGTTGCACGTCTTGCGCCGGATGCCTCAAAGCTCACTTCATCAAATCAGACAGAGGCGCCATGTTGAGTTACAGAAAAAGGAGAAAATAAAGAGGGAGATGAGTGTTGGGAGAGAAATCGAAGGTTTTGTTGGTGATGTAACACCTCAGGTCGAATTCAGACGCCCGAGGCAGATCTCAGGAGCTCCTTTAAACTTATGGTTTTCCGTTCCCTCTCCCAGTACACCGAAGGGTTCGAGTCTCTCAGCACTTAAAGAGAAAACTTTATCGGTAAAAATCAATTACGCTTCGGAAATTAGGCCCTGCTTTTCTTAAAGACGATTTAGCTTTACATCTTGGCACATTTACACTGACAGTACCGACATTCACTTATATTAAATTATGAAAGCTGTCTATCGAAGATGCTTTAAGAAAGTAACTAAATATTAAATTACCCCAACGCACTACTTTTTGCATCATTTCATTCCCATTCGAAAATACAAGTTTCCCACAGTGCATAAACACACCTAAACGAGTGATTTCATCATTAAGTGTGAGATTTTCCTGATTTTTATTTGAAAGCTTTTTTTATCTTTCAATAAAAGTTTTTGGATTTTTTTAACCTCATGCACTTTTTGACAAGTGGAATTTGACTTTACAGAAAGATTTATCTTATATATGATGCTTAGATGTCAGAAACATGCAAACCAGCTAAATAATTTCATTGTCATGCAGTATAAACAAATAGTTATTGTAAATTATTTGATTTTTTTGGCTAAAATCATCTTCCAGATAAATCCAGATAATTTACTCACCACCATGTCATCCAAAATGTTGATGTCTTTCTTTGTTCAGTCGAGAAGAAATTGTGTTTTTTAAGGAAAACATTCCAGGATTTTTCTCATTTTAATGGACTTTAATGGACCCCAACACGTACCAGTTTAAAATTGCAGTTTCAAAGGACTCTAAACGATCCCAATCGCGGCATAAGGGTCTTATCTAGTGAAACTTTTAAACTACAACTTCTCATCTATCGCCGATCCTGTGATGCGCCAGCGCGACCTCACGTAATTGCGTAATGCCATGGAAAGGTCACGTGTTACATATATTAAACGCACATTTGCGGACCATTTTAAAATAAGACATTAATTAGTATCATTTGACATACAACAACTTCTGAACGGTCCTCTTTCTCCACACTTGTAAACACTGGGGCGTAGTTTCTCATACGTCATCTGTAACCTTTCGGCATGATGACGTATTACGTGAGGTCGCGCTGGCGCATCACAGGACCAGAGATAGACGAGAAGTTGTAGTTTAAAAGTGCATATTTTTTATTTTTCTTGTCAAAAATGACAATCATTTCTAGGGCTGGGCAACAAAAAAAACAAAAAAATTAGATTCTCGATTCAAAATCGATTCTCAAAGGCCACGAATTGATTTTTTCCCCATATTTATTTTTGCAAATATTGAACTGAAATTAACGTTAATCTAATTACTAGTCTTCTCTACAAGATGTCACCGTCTTTGTTGCCTTGCGTGATGTTACCAAGGAGCAAGAGGCGAGCCTGTCATTCATTCATTCAGTCTATATTCTAATATAATATAATATACATATAATATAATATTCTTATATAATATAATCTATATTCATTGAGTTGAATCGAGAATCTAGTATAAATAGCGGGGAAAAAATCTGAAACGAAAACCGAACCGAGAATCAAAATTGAATCGATTTGATAGCCTATGAATCGAAATTGAATCAATCTGGAACATTTAAATCGATACCCAGCCCTAATATTTTCACTAGATAAGACACTTATGCCTCGTTTGGGATCGTTTTGCGTTCTTTGAAACCGCAATTTTAAACTGCACTAAAACTGTTACGTGTTGGGGTCCATTAAAGTCCATTAAAATGAGAAAAATCCTGGAATGTCGTCCTCAAAAAACATAATTTCTTCTCGACTGAACAAAGAGACATCAACATTTTGGATGACATGGTGGTGAGTAAACTATCTGTATTTTTTTAAGAAAACGGACTAATCCTTTAATTGACCTGCTATTGGCAAAAACTGTATACCCTATCCTACAAATAAACAAAAAAGTCGATATGCAAAAACTGCCAAACCAACGCTGCCTCCAACTGAAACAAAGTTAAAAGAAACTACATGGTCAGAGGTGTACAGACTCAGTGTTCAATCTTTAATCTGGCCTAATCTTGAGACGTTGAACACCAGCTCATCCTGCTGTTTCCCCCTTTATCCTTTCATTGTGTCGCCTACTCCTGTCACCCCTCCCCGAGCGTGCTAATTCCCTTTTGATGAGGCGTGCTAAAGAAATCCTTTTTCCATGCTTTTAATTCCCCTCTGGCTTTCAAAGAAGAGATCAGGGTAACAGATTTCGGGCCCTCTGCTATTCTGCCTGTGTTAGAATCAGTGTTCTCCGCTCGCTGGGACACTTTTATTCCCAGCATCACCTGTAATGTCTGCATGACAGGCCAAAAATGTGCAACTTATTGGCCTCCAACCTAAGTTCCAACATTCACGTAGCGAGCTCTTCAAAAATCTTTATTGAGGAATGTTTAATATATCGGTCAAACGCACAATAGTTAATAACTTCCGGCTTAATGTATACAACAAGTAAAAGCACATTCGTTTCCACGTCGACTTTCTAGGGTTTGCTGTGCTTACAACCTTTGAATGTTTTACTGGGATGGTAACTAGCTCGGCCATTTCTCTCTCTGCGTCTGTGTCAGGCCAGGTTATTAATGAGCAGCAGCTGGGACCAGCGCAGGTACACGCGCAGCCAGACAAAGCCCAATATATAACCGTGAAGCTATAAAAAACGAGCTGATGTAAATGAGACTGAGAGGAAGGAGGGAAAGGGGGATTTCAGAGTAGAGCAGGACACTCTGCTTCTCCTGTTGAGACCAAGGAGGAGAGTCACAGGTCAGGTGATATCACCGGTACATAAAGGGCCACTTACCCGGCGGAGGCCGACCCGGACACTTCCCTGACGGTCGAGGGGGTCAAGGGTCAGCTCTTGAGAGGTGCGGCGGTGGAGCTCTCAGATGGACTTTTCCAGTCTTGTGTGTGGCACTTAGCCAAAGATGACAGCTGCGTAAGAAGTGGGGACGTGTTCAATCAAATGAAAGGGGGCTTCTCGGCCTCAGTGCCTTAAAGTGTCAGTATATTATAGACAGTCATGACTTCAGATGATACTTGAAGATTATTTACTCCTGACCACAAAACATGTCCTTTCATTGTCATATTATATACATTCGGATTTCAAGGCGAGTGGATAAGAAATGCAAATTAATCAAATATAAAATAAGTAATTGTGACTGTATGAAAGCTCAGCTCTTTTTTATTTCTACATAAAATCATCCTACTTAATGTAAAGAACATATAACTATATACAGTACTGTGCAAAAGTCTTAGGTTACCATTAGATGTGTTGTTTTTGCAATTGTATAGTGATCATATATAATTATTTCTCAGTCTCTTTGTTAGCATACAACCAGAAAATACAGGAAATGTGTATGTAGTATTAAAAACAGTATAAAAGTACAACCTAAAGTGTCAAGTATTTAGGGTAAACTCAGCTGCAGGATCTAATTAAATCCTAATTTCTAATTCTAATCGAATTACTTCAGCCTCCTCAAAAAAGCTTAAGATGTGCTTCATGCCAAGAGAGGTTACACTAAATACTGACTGATACCTGAAGAAGACATTTAGTTCGGAAAATTGTTTTGTTTTTAATTTTGTGTACATATTTCCTGCATTTTCTGTTTGTATCTTAGAAAAAGTGAAAAATAAATATGGATGGACATTAAAACTTTGCTAAAACAACAAAGCTGGTGGTGGCGGCCTAGACTTTTGCACAGTACTGTATATGATGCTCCTAATCTCAAAATTAGACTTGTTTGACTTATTAGGCAGAAATTCTTCATTCACAAGTCTAAATGTGTGCAATCAAGTCATTTCTTTGGCATATTTTTTCCTTTATTTAATTTTCCAAATTATTTTAAAGTCTGTCAATACATAAAATGATATTTCAGTTTGCAATTATTCACTTTAAATAAAATAAATGTTATTACTTTTTAACTGTTAGCTGTTCAAGAAAAACTTAACAAGTGTTTTTGATGATGTCTAACTTACAGAGTTTATTATTTGCATCTGAAAATAAATCGGTGTGGGACACCACTGCGTCACCCATTCTTTATCAATTCCTTTGTCCAGCAGTGCATAAATTTGGATCACCTTTTGGGGTCATAGAGAGAGAAAGAGCGAGAGAGAGAGATAGAGCATGGTGATATAAACAAATGTTCACCTCGCAACTAGGTCACCCAACAGCATGTCCACTGCATTAGTGCAGTCTAGGAGGACCAGACGACAGGACATACACTAAGAATTTACCCCGCAACAACACAGAAAGCCCTTACGAGGCACTTTATAGATGCAGGTGATAAGCATGAACCCATCTAATGAAGTTTCCGAAACTAACTGATATTAAGATGCAGATCGATGATGTCAGAAGAGGCAGACGCTCATTTGTAGTGCAGGGGTGTCGTGCGGGCTTACGCAGACACATGCTCCCAATTAGCCAGCCTTCCTCATGTAAATGCCCTATAAATTATCCCCCGTGCTACAGGATTAGGTGCTCATAAAGCGAGTTAGCATCTCAATAAAGAGACAGGTTTGCTGCAAGAGCAAATTAGTGGAAGGGGGAGGCTGCAGAAAACACTAGCTTGTGTTGATTTGTGGTGTTTATGTTTTGTATTTGCATATCATCTGTTAGATTAGTAATGGGAGGGGTCAATGCATGGATCTATAATAATTCTGTGTATGAATGAGTATGCATGGGATTTCATGCAGTAGAAATGAACATTTACTCACCTATTTTCTTTCATCTGCAGACCACCAAAGATGTTAAGCACAATGTTTTTATCCATACAATGAAGTGAATAGGGTCCAGGGGCTGTCAAATAAAGAAAATACAATTAATATGCATGATAAACCTACCATAGTAGTATACAACTCATATTAACATCAGTGAGTAACAAATGTGTCATATTGTAAGCATGACAGGGGTCACCATTCATTTGAAACACAGCAGTTTCAACATTCATCAATGCTATTCCATTTGTGTTCAGCTGCAGAAAGAAAATAATAAAAAAATACAATTTTGCAAATAAATGACAAATATTAATATAAAAAGCCAATTAACTATATGCCACTATGTCCATGCATGAACACATAAGGCCAAACCATAATAAATGAATAAACAAGAAATGGCAAGAGGATAAGGATGCAAGTATCCGATTTTAAAAGCGCTGGCAGTTTTTCTGTAAGTGTAGACATAAGTGTTGTCATTTAGCTGCTCAGTACAGAAACATACACCTGACCTGGCAGTACAGGAAGAGTCGTGCTTCAGGTGTAGAGTAAACATCAACAGCTACCGGATAAAACACCACGCTGATATATTTCCCTTGTGAATAAAAACATACAATCTTTTATAGACAGACACCTAGTATTAAAATATACAAATATTAAAATGCATTGTTGCAGTGAATGCTTGGATAACGTGTAATTGCTAAACTAGGGATTTTTTTCCCTGTAACAACAAAAGAGTCTCTTAAACAGGAAATAGTTTCTTTACAGCTTAATGTTTCTAGACAACAATGCATAAAAAATTATTTGCATTGTCATTGATTTTACGATTTATTTTTTTATTGTTGCCACTTTTAAAACTCTGGAAGTAAAGTGCAATTTAAGGCATGAGTATAGAGCAGGACTACTTATTTGTAGCTCAATAAGTTGACCATTGCATTACCATTGCAAAGGTTCTAGGGTCAATTCCCTGGGAACATATTGGGAAAAATGTTTACCTTGAATGCACTGTACGCATCTGCCAAATACAAAAATGTAAAAAATGTAATGGCAAAATATTTGGAAAACAAAGTCTATTAAAACCACTTACTGATTATGCTAAACAGATTTAAAAATAATAATAATAAATAAATAAATAAATAAATAAATAAATAAATAAATAAATAAATAAATAAATAAATAAATAAATAAATAAATAAATAAATAAATAAATAAATAAATAAAGGATGATATATTAAGGATGGTATATTAAGTTCTTATTTTAGATTATTATTTTACACATTGATTATAGGCCGAGTGCACAGAATTATCAGGTTTGGCGCAGTTGAGGCATCATCCCTATCACTTACACATTTCCAGATATTTTAAAACAACCAACAGCAATTGTGCTTTGTTTCCTTTATATTCAGTCCCTAATCTAAATAAACTAAAACATTTACTTACATTCACACCCATTTTAATTAAGGTTCTGTGGTTGCAACCCACATACAATAGGCCTACATTAATCTTCAAGTTCAGTGTCAACAAACATATTCTTTAATTATGTTTTGTACACACACACACACACACACACACACACACACACACACACACACACACACACACACACACACACACACACACACACACACACACACACACACACACACACACACATCAGTGATTTATAATCAAAGGAAAGGTGAGGTGGAATTAAATTAATGCCAAGCATGATTTTTTTCAGGTTCTGCTGTATTCACATCAGGCACCAGATGGCGCTGTGCTGGCAGTGCCAGGAGATAATGGGGACAGATCGGGCCGCATTACTGCCCATTATCTTCTAATTACTTGTGCGAGGAGCGCTGATCCGGCCGTTTGTGTATGAAGAAGGCAGAGCCCGGATTACTCACGCTGTCTCCTCAGGGACTGCAGAGATTGAGGCTGGTGGGCTACAATAAGACCTAAAAGAGAACAATCCCTCTTCATTCTTTCCTCTCTTTCTTTCCGTCTCATCTCCATTCAGATGTCGTAGAGACAGACAGCGCCCTCAGTGATTGATCTCTATGCCACAAACACTACAGCACTTTAAAGTCTCCTCATCTGCAGTATAGGCTCTTGTGTGACCTTTGACTTCTCTAGCTACATAGCTACTGTAGCTACCACCTGGTTGAAACAGACAGACATGACCCAGAATTAATTTTTACATTACATTCATGCATGTGACAGATGCTTTGCGGCTTACAGTGCATTACAAGCTACAACATTTCTGTATGTGTGTTCCTTGGGTTCAGACCCATAACGTTTTGCACTGCTAAGGCGATGCTTTACCAATGAGGAGCACTTAACAATGAATTAACAAGTAGCCTACCAAATGCAAGTTGAAATTAGGTTTGGTGAATAAATATGACAGAATTGCTTCACTCTTATACCGAATTAGTTGACTATTGCGTGGAAACCTGGTTGCACTTAATCATTTTAGTTTTTACACAGACTAAAGTTATATTAACATAGAACCTTTAGTGGATGTAGTAAACAAATTAAGTAGGCATTAGTAGTCTTTACTTAAAAGCATTAGTTCACATTATGATTTTTTGAGGATATAATAACTATTAAGTTGAAGAAAAAATTTTCCAGTAAACTTAATTTTAAGTTGATTTAATTTGTAATATCAATTCATTCCTTTGTCAAACATCTCCACTTAGTTAATTAAGTTTCAATTATTGAACACTCGAAAATGGCTGGGTTATTTTTTACCAATTTTGGGTAAATATTAGACAGAACACACGGCTGGGTTAAAACTGACCCAATGCTTGGTTGTTTTAACCCAGCTGTTGGGTTATTATAATCCATGTTGCATAACAACAACAACCCAACATTGGGTCATTTTTAAACCAGCATGTGTTTTGTTCAGTATTTGCCCAACATGGGTAGAAGGTGGCCCGGCCATTTTTAGAGTGAATAAACTTGATTCTCCACAGAAACACATACAAAAACATTGTCAGTACTGTGGAGAGAAATACAACAAAATGTGCTGAACAGGGTTCATGTAAGTAAACACTGATCACCTGAACGGTGACTTTACAAAATTATAATTTATAGAATAATTTAGAAATGACTTTTCTGTGAGCTTCATTATTTGTTAAAAATTCATGTGCCCTCATAATCTTTCATCAAAATCACAAATCTTCTCCCCTCCCCGAAATGATCTCGCTTTACTTCCGGTCATATGGTATGGCAGGTGGGCGTGTCCAGGAGAAGATCACTTCGTGACCCAACTTCAAAGTATCCAATTAGATCTTGATGGACAAATTCAAATCCAGCCCTGCCTTATTTAATTTTAGAAGCCAGTTTAACTCGGATATATGTCACCACGGGGGAAAAAAAGACAATTGCTACTTCTGTTTCATGGCGACTTTATTTAAATAAACTGTAAAAAAAATCTGTAGAAATTACTGTATTACTGGGTATTACTGGCAACTAGCTGCCAGTTACTTACTGTAGATATTACATTTATGTTATTTACTGGCAACAGTTTGTTCAAAGTTAAATGAACATTAAACATTTTCAGTCTTTATCTTCTACAGTAAGTTACTGGCAACCAGATGCATAATTACAGCAATTTTTTACAGTGTTAGTTAAAGTTCTTATCAGCTTTTATTCTGTGATAAAGCATAAATAATCAAAATATTCAGGCGCAAAAGATTATGGGTATTCCTCACAGCATACACTGATCATTTTACGTTTGTTTAACTTGAATGTTTTAGTTTAATTTTGTATGTCTAAAAGCTTAATTAACTAAAATGTTTAAGCACATTGTACACTGCAAAAAACGCAGGATGAAGTTAAAACAACTTGGTTTTGCAAGTAAATACAATCTACTATTTTAGGTTTTTACCTGTGATAAGTTGACACAACTTATAAAAACAAGTTGAATACCTAATTTTTTAAGTTAATTAACATAAACATATATGTTGATTTGACAAAAATGCTGCATTATTTTTACAGTGTAAAGATTTTAAGGAACCTTGCTTACGTAAGTGCAGTAATTTAAATCAAACACAAAACAACCACTAAAAAAAATCATTTTGCCAATTTCTGCTCATGAATGTATCTCGCACCCATAAGTTTACTTTCTTTGAGAACCTTGACTGCAAATGTGTAATTATCGGCGCAATAAGCCACCAAATCTAAAATATGTAAGGATTATTGTTCATTAATCAAAAAATGTAACACCTTAGCAATATCTATACAAATATTTACAAAAAGAAATAAACCAAGTCACTGTGTGGCAAGCATGATTTTTCACAATTCAAATATTAATTTTTTGAGACTCAACAATCGAAATTCAAAGTGGAGATGAAATCTTTTTATACTTTACTAACCATTAAAATTGGTTAAGAAATGTAAGCATTTTTGTGATTTTTAAGCAAAACAACAAAAGCATCGTTCACAAATGTGTTCATATCACAGTCTTGCCATCCCCAGTATGGAGCAACATTGACAAGCGATTTGTGACCAAGGCACAGTACTTGTAACTAAGTAATGTATGTCTATGAATACAGATGACCAATCAGAATCAAGTATTCCAAGAGCGGCATGTCATAGAGATTAAATGACGACGTGTTAGACATATTGATTTGCACTGTTTGTCACTAACATTGAAGAAATAAACAGCTAAATGCCCCAACTGTCATAACACAAAATATAATTTACAAATATATATATATATATATATTTACAATTCTAATGATTGATTCATGTTTTTAATTCACAGGCAGGTGTGTTAAAGTGTACATTTTGGACCTTGCTAACAGAGCAAACCTGCTTGCTAATCGCACCATGCCCATAATGCAAAATTAGGTTAAAGGGCTGACTGTATGTTCGAGGGGACCGAATCAGAGCGATAACATGACAAAAACTATAAGAAGAAATGCTAAACAGAGAGAAAGAAAGAACAAGCAAGCGCTCCCCAAGGCTTCCCAAAGGAGTCTGCTAACTGCTCAGAGGCATATGGCTAACCATGTGCTGGCTCCCCCACGCCTGCTCTTAAGCTCCACAAGAGCCCAAAGCTCTTCACTTCATTACCAGCGTTTTGTACTGCATCCACCATTTGCGCATATTAATATCCATCAGCCATGGAAGCCGAGGGCGCGGCAGCCCCGACTTTGCCAAAGTCTTAAAAAACAGTTTCTTCAGGAAAAGAAACTCGAGAAGAATCTCAGGGCGCCATTTGTGGGTTTATTCGATGGTTTATCCGGGCAGATTGCAAATTATTGAGTTAACTAGACAGGATTAAACGTGGACCCGTCAAGTGAATATGCTTGATGACTATATTTAGGACTAGACAAGAGGAAAACAAATCAAAGGTAATTGCAACTGGGTGTACTTTAATAAATATCTTTATATATGTATACCCTATATATATTCGATATAAGCTACCACCACAGCTAGGCCTTTTAAGCACATTTTCTAGTGCTATTCACTAACCAGCCACAATTCAGTAACCATTCTCATTATTTAGTGCAACCACATCTCTATGTTAAGCAACAGACTGCACCGTATTCACAAAACCCACTGCAAGCCACAATGCACTTTTATGGTCCAAGCAAAGCAGTTATAGCAGTCAAGAGATACTGTACAGTCCCTGCAAAGTATGCCAGATAATAACCATGCAGACAGCGCATGTAAATAAACTGCGCTGTCGGCACTAGCAATCCATTTTTTGCGAATCTCCCCAGAATCCCAAATAAATGCACGCTACTATATACATGTCACATTTACATGTCTCTGTGTGTATACGTGCTCATGCGGACTGTCTGCATTACGCACGCACCTAGTTATGCACATCCATGAGTGTGTGCGCGCCCGCGCGTACGTGCCCATTGCGTCTGGTTTCCTGCCTCCGACTGACATGTAATAAAACATGCAGCTGCGTTGTTGATCAATCTCAGCGGCTCGCCGGCCGCACAGCAAGGGCATGTACATGCAAATGAGAATAGCTAAATACCACTGAGGGTGTGGGAGCAAGAAGCAATCACTTCATCTGACAAACCAACGAGAGGGGAGGGGTTTATAGAGAGAGGTATATGTAAAGGTGAGGGAATAGAAAGGACAGGCTGCTAACGACCATATGCGCTTAATTACGCAAAGCCTTATGGGATACGCCGACTGTGGATGCACTTTTTTGTGGGACACTGAGGCCTTTGTGAAATCACAGAGTCAGCCGGGGAAAATCTCTGCCACATAGGGGCGTCAGAAAGCCCCAAAGCGAAAAAAACACGAGGGTCGTGGTGCTATTTGCTTGCAACGCCAGAAAAGAGAAGGCAGACGCTTTTGTTCGTCGGTGTGTACGCGGCTCTGCTGGACTACAAAACCGAGCAAGCGACCGTAAGGTCAGCTAATCTCAAACGTTCTGGCAATCCGAAACGTACACAAACTAAAATGGAGAAGAAAAAGAGAAGGAAGATGAGCAGTCGACATGATAATGATGCGAGAATTGATTAACGCATTCTTTCACAAGTCTGGGAACTTAAAGGAACTTTGACCCCTGGCTTTCTTCCTCCAAACATTGATTCCACACGAAGAGTCAATCCTGGTCATTCGCTTTCTCTTTGCGTGCCTAAGTGAGTCCATAGACACATTATTAAAATACAATAGGATCAATCCTCAGGCTTTTGGCCCAAATAATCCCTTTTTTAAATGCTGCAGATGCTCTGTCCATAATGCTTTTTTTTACTTCTGGAGGATCTGTTTAACTATAAGATGTGGCGCACATTAGGCCCACATTAGTAGTTTGTGGGAGAGCAGGTGAAATGCAAAAGATTTGTTAAAATAAGCAAAAATAAAATGAGAAATAATTCAAGCTGAAAAAATAACTAAGCATGGCTAGCTGAGCAACACAAACATGCTGGTGCACCAGCGCCAACCGTTGTATAAACCAGCCTGTGCCAGCAGGAAACTTTTTAAAAATAAACAGAATGACAGATACCTAAAAAAGCCGAAATTGTCTCCCTCAAGTCTAAATCCAGCTCTGTGCAGTACAGTAGATTTATCAAACGAAGATTCACAGAAACTAGGCTAGCGGCTCATTAACAGCTTTTTTCCCTAGTGATGCCGTTTGACCTACTGTGTAAAGAGGATGTTTTTTAAACATGTATATATAATGTCCACCCCTAAATGTCTAGCCTGTACACAAACCGATGCAATCCCATATCTCTCCACAAATCATTTCACCGGAAGCGTTTTTATCAAAAAGATTTGACTTCTGACTAAATATTACCCAACTGAGGCCAAGGTATTGTAGAATACTGCTGCAATTCAAAATGCCTTTAAAAAATAGCATTCTGCATCTATGTCACCTCTCCTCCAATTAAACAAAAAACGGGTAATTGGCAAACGTCCTTCAGCCTAAATCCCGCTCTCGTAACTTACCACAGCCCACCGGAAAGGGGCTTTACATTCACGGCTGCCGACACCTTATCAGTTCCGCTGAACGCTGACACTTTGACGTTCTTGACAGTGCATTATTACTTTTTCATGACGCAACCAGATGCAATTACAGCAACATTCTTGCTGTGTATCCATCCCCAACTGTCAGAAATGAGCCCACAGTGGAGAAATATCAGAGATAAGACATCAAGCCCACCCAGTTGTTAAGAAGCAGACAGGAGGAGACTGAGGGACAGGGACAGGGGAGGGTGGATTCATCTTTCCTCTGGGAAGCCAATTTTGTCCTCTTCACACCATCTGTCAAACGACCAGCAGTATGTATATATGTATTTTTGTTCATTTGCTTGCATCGGCAAAGGCCGTTTAAGACCAAACGGTGAAACGAGCGATGTGTAAAATGGTCAGTGCTACATATACAAAGAAATGAAAATTCACAATCAGACACATACTGTACAGCTCTCAGAGGAGTCACTGACCTCAGACCAGCAGCTTATTTACTCTAACAGTGGGCTTGGCATCTGTGTGTCTCTTCCAGTAACATCCATCTTACCTGATCTGGAAAAAAGCATTGAAGGCATTGGTTAATCAGCTAAGAAAATTAGTAATGACATACAAAATTAAAATCTGACAACAAGGGCAAAGGTGCTAAAAATGCATTGATTATGAAATTTAATAATTATGCATGATATAAAGTATTATGCATTCATTTTATCCTTCAAGTAATTTTTAGATTGGTGTAAAATGCCCCTCCAACTAAATTTAAGAATTCATCATTTGGGAAGTAAGGCTGTCCAACGATTAGTAGCATACAAAATAAAAGTTTGTGTTTGCATAATATATGTTTATGTACTGTGTGTAATTATTATGTATATATAAATGCACAAAACATTTACAAACCTATCTATATCTATATACACTGAAAAAAAATTATTTATTCAATTTACTCAATTTTTTAAGGTAAGTGGTTGCAATCAATTTATTTAAGTTGCATTTAAACAAATAATGTGAAAAACAAAACAAAACAAAACAAAAAACTTATGTTTAAATGTAGCCTAAATAAATTGATTGCAACCTTACCTTAAAAAATTGAGTAAATTCAATGAATAATTTTTTCAGTCTATCTATCTATCTATCTATCTATCTATCTATCTATCTATCTATCTATCTATCTATCTATCTATCTATCTATCTATCTATCTATCTATCTATCTATCTATCTATCTATCTATCTATCTATCTATCTATCTATCTATCTATCTATCTATCTATATAGACGGTTTCATCGGACCCACGTGATACACGTTTGGATCCGAACTTTACTCCCGGTTTCGTTTTTTAATGGTCTGACTAGTTGCTAAACTGATCTCTTGAACAAATGCCTCATCAAAAATAACAAATGTTTTGGTTTCCTAGGTAATCTATGTGTTGTTTTTTTGCTTGTTATATAAATAAACTATATTTAAAGTACTTTGTTGTTATTTATTCTTAGCGGAGTTTACCGGAAGTTACGTGCGGACCGCAACAGCCGCTTGTTTATGTTGTTACTGCTGAAACCGTCTATATATTCACCCACCGACATTATTATATAATTTTATATATAATAATTCTATTTAATTTACTTCATTTTTTTAAGGTAAGTGGTTGCAATCAATTTATTAAAGCTACATTTAAACAAAAATTTTTTTGTATGTAGCTTAAATAAATTGATTGGAACCACTTATCTTAAAACAAAATGAGTAAATTGAATGAATAATTTTTTTCTGTGTACACACACATAAATTAGGCAAACACAAACGTTTATTTTGTATGCAATTAATCCCAACTGATTATTTGACAGCCCTATTGGGAATACAATTAGTAGTACACACAAACACACACACTCATATATGGATTGAGTCAGAGCAAATCTTCACCCGCAAAGACATTATGACACCTTAACCTGTTTTACTGCATGAGTTAAACAAGCTTTGACCTCTTTAAAGTGCCTGTCAAAGATAATAATGTCATTCAAACTTCAGCCTTCAAGACGATCTACTTCCAATAGGAAGTGTTGATAATGTCTGCCATTCTGGTCTCAGCGGTCCACTGCGGTCCATTATGTTATTCTCAGCTCATACTCGTACTCTAGGTTGTGGCTCATCTGAAATAAAACGCTTAAAAGACTCATTTCCCCCCTTGTTCCATCAGAAACCCATAGGAGCTTTATCTCTTTCAGGTACAGTAAAAAGGAATAATAGATTTCTGTGAGGAGCTGTGAAGAAGCCCATTGTGAATAGTGCTTGCCAGCTTTTCTTTTCTGCAGGTATTGATTGCCTCATGCCTGTCCCCTGCTTACAAGTTACAGGGATTCGGAGTGCTGCAACAGGAGAGACAGACGAGTAGAATGGCTCCGACTCTGGGAACAAACTCCAATCAATGTCCCTCAGGACCAAAGGCTCATTTCAATGAAGATTCATCAGCTCTTTCTCCACTACACTGATCTCCATATTCTTCTGTTCCTCAAATCTCCATCGCCCTTACCCAATCCCGTCTCGTGGCTGTCTTGCGGCCTACCATCTCCTTAGTTCTGTGAAGAAACATCTTGACTGAAGAAATACAGCTGACTCGTATGGTTAATGACACCTCAGCGAGCTATTGGTTTTTCCGGGCCCTTGCGTGTTTTTCTTTCTGTTGCACCTCCATCTTTCTCTTTCCATTCCTTGACACTGTTCCCTCTCTCTCCCTCTTTCTCTCTTTTTCTCTCTGTCAAGCATAGATTTATTCTGCCTGTGATGTGTGGAGAGGAGTGCATTGTGAGTGCTCAGGGATAGGGTCAGTTGGAGGGAGGTGTGTGTACAATAAGAGATAAGATCATGGCTCCCCGGGGGCTTGTTTGGCCCTGTACCCGATCCATCAAACGCATGCTCCTGGTGCCAAGGTCAACTCTAATGAGCATTTGCTGGGGTCTTATTCTCGGTATCCCACACCCCTCCACCTCTGTCTCGCTTTTTCTTTCACATGCATATACACTCATACACACACATACAATAGTGTGTGAAAATACCTAAAATGCCTTCATATACACTCATTAAATTAATACTGAAGGTGTGTTATTAATTAATAATTATATTATTATTATAGTGTTATTATAGTATTCATTAAAAGTGCTTCCATTTATTTCATCTTTCACAGTAAGGATGTGATATTGTGTATATAAAAAAGTGACCATAAAGTAATTTAATTTTTGCCCTGATATTTATGTAAATGCATGATTGGTATAGCATGCACATTAATAATTATTATTATTTTAACTATAGCTTAAACCTAGTATGACTTACTAGTGAAGGTCAAGTGAGTATAAGAAATACTCAACATGATCTCGCAGGAATTGGTACATATTTTATGAGTTGGCTAATTCGTATGAATCTGTACAAAGTGAATTGTACCCCTGCGTCACCCTGCTTTAAAAACCTATATCACGGGGCGAAAGCAAAACATACAAAAACATCATAATTTAGTCTAATTCGTATGAATTAGCACCTCGTAAAATATGTACGAATTGCCATGAGATTGTGTTGTAAATATTTTAGCCTCTAAAATAAGGGATGCTGAGCAAAAAAACATTGAGAATTTCAGTAAGGATGAAGAATACACTATCAATAAATGCTGGCATTAATAACTGCATTTAATTTTGTATATATTTGTATATAATTATAATTAATATAGAAAAATATTAAACTGAAAATGAACAAGAAAATTTAATGCTGCCCACATCTTTAGTATCTAATGTCAGTTAGCGATTTGTTTTAAATGAATAAAACTCTTGCTCATCTGAAGATGAAGGAGTGGATGTGACTGTGGATGGTGTTTTATGGTCTCTTTCTCCACCCTCTAGCTCATAGTAATCATCTTTGCTTAGTGAATAAAAGGCGAGTGTGTGCTCTAAAACATGTGGTGTGCACTAATGAAGCAATAAAAGTCACGGTTGGGGGCGAGGGAGGGGGCTTGGCTCCGGGAAGCGGTCCTAACAATGACAGGTGTGATAATTATGATGTTCTGACCGCTTATATTACCTGCACGTCGCAAAATATATAAACCAAATTAAATCTGAGGGCCCTGGCATGCGGATGATGCGTTGCGCATGTTCATGCGTACATTGGTACCAAATGCATCATTAAGATAACAAGACAGGCTGATGGTACAACCATCATATCATTTTTATGAACATGTGTCATGTTCAATGTCCAGGAGATGTCGAAGTAACAATAACACAAGTGCAGCGTTGAACGGGAATAAGCCGCATGGATCTGTATAAAACATAATGACTCTGATGGTCTATTTTACTACTTTACTAGTACACGATACATTTTGGGTGACCGTTTCATCCAAAGGAAAGCTGGCAAGGCCACTTTTACTCCCCCTGTCACCGTCCCCTGCCAGTTTCCCCAATGGCTTCACTGTAACAATTTTCAATGATTTATTGGCTTGCACAAATCCTCCCTAAAGCCCTGACAGAGGGGCTAAAGATGAGGGGCAGTGCTCTCTGCCACCCCCTGTAGGCCAGGGTATATGGGGCATCTTTTCCTCTGTCCAACAGCTTGTGTGTGTCTCCCAGTGGCAGCTGGATGGGACCACCAGCCGTAGCAATGCCCACCCACCCCATTATTCTATAATGGCTGTGCAATGAGCTAACATTGAACTCTGAACCCTTAATGAAAAACCACCTTGGCTCTAATCATTCCATATCTTTCATTGACCTTAAAAATGGATGGAAATACTGTTTACAGGGAAAATGTCCAACCTTTTCACCCAGGTCAAAAAAAATGCTTCTTAAACAAACGTGTCAAGATTGTGCTGACAAGTGCATTTTTTTAAGTATTCCCACTCTTGAAGATTAAAATTTGTGCTTTGAAGCTGTGAAATGTAGTTAAATTTACATGAAGCTGCACTGCGGTTATGAAAGGTGCACCCGGCCCCTGCTACCATTTGCTAGAGGCCACGATATTTGGTAGCGTACATTAAAAGTACTAGAAATATCCATTTGTTTGTTTGGTTCTAGCATAGGAAACAAATATAACCTTTTCATGAAAAATCTATCACTTTGCTGAATACTGTGATTTCAGATCCGAGGTGTACGATGCGTTACCCAGCTGCAGAGATAAAAGGCAAAAAGGTTTTTTTGTACTTTGTAAGGGGGTTGTAGCAGAAGTCAGGTAGGGTCAGCTCTTCTTCTGCTTCAATCTCTGAGGTATCACCATATCAATATCTCTCTGAGCGTGCATTTTTGAGAAGAAACACTGGAAGTGATGAGTGCGGAAAAGCCTGAAGGCCTCCCGAGACCAAATCAAACTCTGTGTTTCCTGTAACCTCAGCACCCGGGGAAGTGACCGCACACGTGCACACACAGAATAACGACGGCCTGTTCTCCTCTGTCCGACGATGTGAGCCACTGCTCCGGGTGGTTTTACACAAAGTGATGATTTCTTTGTCAAACATCGTTTCGATACACACACTCTCACACACACGGGTTTTTCCCTGAAGCAATCCGCAACCCCCAATCCGCTCGGTCTTACCTCACCATGGCTATAGGCCTCCAATTAAATCAAAAGTGGTTTGTTTTTATTGGTGTTTTGCGCTGACAAGTGGGCTATCATCCTGACGACTCTACCTGTCAGTGAACAACTGAAAATCCTCAGTTGACAATGCCCAATGCTTCCAATTAGGAGAGAATCAGACTCCTGGCGTGCTAGCGATCTTTCCACCCTCCCCCAAGGCCCTTCCTTAAACCCCCCCACTCACACACCTCCATCTTTTGGCACTCACCCCACCAGCTTCTGCCATTTCTCTCTCTTATTCTTGCTTCCTTCATAATTTTCCCCCTTCGTTTTAAGATAGGTATATCTCCTCTGCAAATTACTGACACAAAACAGGGTGGCGCACCGGCGGTCCCGAGCCCAGGTGCTGGCGGTCCCGAGCCCCCTGTCAGCTTTAATGAGCCAATAAAGGTATATTTCTCCAGCATGAATGCGCTAAAGTCTTTCTTGTGTGACAGCTGACTGGGAAATGTGAGTGTTAACCTTATAAAAGATTCAGCGGTTCTCATTATTTTCTGTCAAATCTCGCACCTGATGGCTTTAAGGTGCATCATTTGCATTGCTGACTGGCCCAGGGTGTGCCCGTTTTTTGTACAATGTTTGTTTGTTGACTGAAGGCAACGCTGCTTTCTTTTTATCAGAAGGCATGTTTTACCCAATGTTTCAAAATGACAGCGATGCCAAAGTTTATCCGGAAGCGACATTCCATT
This sequence comes from Misgurnus anguillicaudatus, assembly GCF_027580225.2. NCBI lineage: Eukaryota > Metazoa > Chordata > Actinopteri > Cypriniformes > Cobitidae > Misgurnus > Misgurnus anguillicaudatus. The sequence goes on from NC_073345.2 coordinate 23,975,941, forward strand.
TTCCCGAACATATCTAAATATATATTTAACAAACATGGAACAGAATAAATAAATGAAATTCAAAACATTGTTTTCACCTGAGGTGGCGAGGAAGACCGAGAGGAGATGAAACATCTTTGAAGCATCTTGCCAGTCATCTTTTCTGCCTCTTCTTCAATCTTCAAACATTCAGAAGATGAACATTAAATACAAGTGTTTGACTGACAGATTTTCAAAAAGCGTCTGTGTGCATCTCCATTTGTTGTGTCAGCTTTCCTTATTTTATTTACATGCTGCACACACTTGCCCAACTTGTAAAACACTTAGAGATTTACTGTGATTGGGTACAATATTTCTGTAGGGTTTGTGTAACCAGTAACAAGAACTAAATGATCATCAATGTCACAATTGCAACAATATACACAAATAAGACAATAAATAAGTGTAAAATATTGACATAAATGACTGAACACTCTACAAAATAATGTGTTCATTTTTACACATTGTTTGTGTAATGCTATTTGACACATTATGTTTAAACAAGTAAAAGAGACAGCACAAGTTGTGTTAAAAGTAATACAAAATGTGTTGTTCCAATAATAACAAAAAGATGTGTATATTTTGAAATAAAACAAATGCTTAAATAAATAGATTGTGTTTTTTTTTGTGTAAGCTCTTTAAAATTACTTTTACATCAACTGAAAAGTAAAGTCTTAAATAAAATGTAGCCTTGTATATATTATGGGCTGATACACCTTTGCATTATATTTTATATTTTACATCCTTACATTATACTGTATACTAAATTGTGCAGTGGTATATCTGAATAAACTACATATAGCCCAACTTAACAAACATTATAATTAAACAATGCATTACATTTGGTTTATTGAATGAACTTTCATCAACCTTTTAAACATAAAACTTAATGGGAATTATTTTTAATATGCATCCTTAAAAATCAGACCAAAATTTCGATGAGCTTATCTGGGCTGGTAAATCCCAAGCCATATTGCTAAAATATTTGTAGCAGGTGTTGCATATAGTCTCTGAATGAAAAGAGTGTTTAAGTCATTCAGACTCTAGACAGGTTGAACAATTCAAGAAAATCCAAATGCAAGCAGAACCCAAAGCTAAACAGCACTTGTTTAAAGGGGCAGCACACCAAAAATATACTCACCGCCTTCGTGTTGTCCAAACCCGTCTGAGTTTCTTTCTTTGTTCTGGGGAAGAGAGATGTTTGACTTAGAGCCTCAATCGCCATTCGTTTTTTCTTTTTAAATTCAATGCTTAAAAGAGCAATGTCAACATGCCTCCTCCTAGTGTCTCAACCATTGATATGAGAACATCATACGGGTTATAAGCGAATAAAAATTTAATTTTGTGTTGAACTATTCCTTTAACTATAAAGGGCTTACTTGATTAAATATTAAATGAAAAGGATTGGTGCTTTGAAGTTCTAACACATTATTTAAAACAAAAACGTGCACCTGTTGCCACAGAATTTAGAGGCCTAAAGCCAATAACAAACCTCAAAATACAGACAGATAGCCCGTTTGATTGGTTGGCACAGAGAGTAAAAGAAACAAGAAAAAAGAAAGAACCCCCATTGCACACAGTGGGCACCTTTAAATGAGACTCTAAAGTAAAGTGAGTGTGCATGCACCCCGCCTCATTGTGACAGCTTGCAGCCGCGTTGACACCCCTTGGGAGCGGCGAGCGGATTCACTAACCTGCCGTTGTCTGCGACCGAATAACGCTTCCAATCTGCTGTTCTTATGGGGAGCTCGATTATTGGGACCTGTCGAAAAAGCACGAGGGGCTAACTGTTTGGAGAAAGACGTGAAAGCGAGGACAATAGTATTTCATGCATGTTAGGGTTTTGTGTCACGCTGCGCATTCAGAAAGAGCAGTCGCCCTCATTATTGCTCATTAACATTGAATACATTACCATTAGATACTTGTTATGAACTAAACGACATGGTTGTTCGATAATCGCGTTTTGTGCTTTGAAAAAATGAAAACTAAAATAAAGCAAGGGACAATGCAACAGACTGTCCTGAGTTTATAGGGTCTAAAAAGCTAAAAACCTGTCGTGAATTAATTTTAGATGTAAACTAAAAACCTCAACGATGGCTGCTTATTAAACGTTGTGATATTATTTATTTACTTATTTACTCATTTATTATTTAACATTAGCCTTGGCTTGTTTGTAACTGGGTCACAGCATTACACTATTTAAACACAAGAAAATTAAATACTAAACATTTAGATAACATTGCGTTATTTTATGAGTAGGCTACATTGCTTATTTATTATGCGTAATTTAAAGGGTGAGTGTTGAAAAAATAAAATAAAAAATGCATTACTTAGTATTTCCATTTTTAGTAGGCTATTTAAATATACATTATTCAATAAATTATTTAAAAACCTATTTTAGCAATTTTGTTCAACCAGTGCGTTTGAAAAGCGCAGCACTGACATTTGGTAGGAAATAAATGGGTAAACGGTCGGTCAAAATAAAATAAATGTTGTGTTTATTTTTTTGCGCACTTCTATATTTATATCTTTAATGCCTTAGGCCAGAGCAAACAAAATACACGTAGTCTGATTACGGAAAAAAATCGTAATTAGAATTAAACAACTCAACATCAATGCCTAAACTGGACTTTTAAATCTATAAAGGAATCGATGAAAAATGGCCGAATTTTGAGAAAGCGGTCAAGACTTGAGTGAAAATGCGCACCTCCCCACTTCTCATAATAACCCCATTATAAGCCTCATCAATGATGTAATGAAAGCAAACACTGTGAAAATTGCTGTAAACAGTTGGATCTGACTCTCCTAATGAATTCAGTGTCTCTTTTAATCAAAGTGGGCGACCTGCGGGGAGGGGTTTAGCGGTTGTGTGTGAGTGTTGGGGGGGGGCAGTTTCCTTTTCGCGAGCCAGTCAACACCCCAAAACACCTTCTAACCAATGGTAGCGAGTCGCTTGGGACTCACGTGGAAGGGGTGCCCTTAAAAACCTAGCAAGTGAGTTTTGCACAAGTTCATTTAAAGGCTTTCACGCTTTTGACTTTCCGTTCCCCAATGTGTCTATTTAACCTGCATTACCTCATTTGCGCTTCTCACGGCATTTCTTCTGCTCTCCACCGTCCAACGATTTCGTGTCTCGCATTGCATCACCTGCTCTGGCACGAAATGCGCTTGCTTTTTCCAGTCGGATTCAACTCTGCTCACCACTGCGTGCTACCTTTGAACTGATGAAAATTTTAACAATCGCCTACTGAATAGATGCCCAGTGCAAGAGTTTGCGCTCAGTGTTTATCCAGCTTTGCTTCTGTCCGTGGTGCTGAAATGCGCTCGCACACTAAGTAGGCTACCTTGTGGTTTTATCCTAACCATCGTTGTGTGTTATCTGTTTCTTGCGTTTTGAAACAATTATGAATAATTCAGAGCTAACGTCGATCTAGCCCGCTTCTTCGAGAAATAGCAAGAAAAAAAATTAATTGCATTTGCCAACTGAGACTGTATTGAAGCTGTATCGATTTTTTTTTTTTTTTTTTTTTGGAGAGGGGCTAAAGAAAAAATCTGGAGACGGGGTCTGCGCGCCTGCTTCGTACTGCACAAGAAAGATTTCCTTTATCTTTTTAAACTTCCAAAAGTCCTTAAGGAAAAAAAGTTTTTTTTCTTCAGACGAGGGATGCATGTTTCTCATTTCCGATTCTGCTTTGGATTTTCCTCCTGGATAGATCGCTATTAAATCTCTTCTACACGCGCCATTCACGCAGAACTTGGTTAAACACAGATGATAATCTGAACAGAGGCTTTACCAAAACAGCAGCGTGGAGATGGAAGCGTCCACCAACGGGTCCAGTTTTGGAATCGATTCCCTGTTATCCCACAGGCCTGGAAGTCCGGTTATTGCAAAGGGGGACAGTTTGGTAGGGGAATGCCGGTCCCCGTTGGAATTCAGCCCCAGGTCAGACTTAGAGAGCGGTTGTTCTTCTCCTCCGTCCCCGAGGCGAGAGTGCGGTGAGGAAGCGGCGCAGAGACAGGGTCACCCCCTCGGGCTCCCGTCCCACTTGCAGCACGGGCCGATGTCCGCTGGATCGCAACCTCGGACTGTCACTTCATCATTCTTAATAAGAGATATTTTGGCTGACTGTAAACCCTTAGCGGCTTGTGCCCCTTATTCCAGTAACGGCCAACCGACACAGGAGACGGGGAGGCTGGCATCCAAAATCGCAGACGACTTCATTGAAAAGATCCATAGTAATTCGTCGTCTGACAGCGAATACAAAGGTAACAATATGCTTGTGTTTTATCATTAAATAATAATAATAATAATAATAATAATAATACACAAATAAATACTCTTACCAGCTTTACGCATTTCCACAGCACACTGAATCTATCAAAACAGCTGCATAACAGCGTCCTTACTCCTCAGTATCTTTCCCTATACCTTCAAAAAATAGAAAAAGACGTAAAAACAAAACTTATAATTGGAACAATGATACATTATTTAAAAAGTCTGTTCTTCTGAGTTTTTTTTGTGTTTACCTCTATTTATTTAAACTAAAGGTGTTATTATTTTACATAATAGAAGATTATGACCAAACAACATATTATTAAACAAATATGTCATACAAAATAAAGCATATGGCCATTATTAAAAAGTCAATGTATAATCAAACATTTTAATTATCGATATTAAGTTTGTTTGTATAAAACCGAACAGTGTTTATAGCATGTCAAAAATTATGCTTAATTTTAATTTTTTAGCTTCAGAGAAGTATTTAGGTATTGTAAACAATTTTTGTTCATATAGATTATTTTAGGGTATTTATAGTGTTTAATGCTCTATTGCTTATGGTTAGAAGGATGGCAATGGAGGATGAGAAAAACAAACAGACATGACCAGCAAGACCTGTTAAATTACATCTGAGGACAAAAAAGATTTGACAGACAGTTCCCTTTAGGCTAATGTCATGCAAACACAGCCCTTTTAAATGACTAAATAAAATGTAAAATGCAAAAAAATTAATCATACAAATAATTAAATAAAGTACATAATTCATATTATTGGTCTGTTTAATACTACCAATAATGTGGTGTTTTTCATGTGGTTATTAATATGGCCTATAGACCGGAATTGTTTTTGCTGATGCTAATATTATAAAACCGTTATCATTACAATAAAGCTCTCACAGTGAATGTCATTATGGGCCTTTGCAGCCCTGCAACTGTTTACCTTAACCCCTTAGCTATGATTTCAGATATATTGGCACTCTTACATGATATTATTAGCTTGCCAAGTCTATAGGCTGTAGAAGTGCGCGCCCTGGTTATTAATGCTCTCCAAATCAAAGTCATTGCATCTCTAGAGCGCTTGTAAAGAGTGTGTTCCCCGCTTTGATTTTTGCCTTTCTACCTCTTATATTTCGGGGATTTGATGTAATTTGTCCCAGTGCTAATCAGATTTGTAACGCACGGGGTCGGTCCGCTCTTTATTTCGCTCTCATCCCCGGCCCTGTGAAGTTTCTCCGGTCTCGGTTGAAAGGTTCCCATCCCTTGTGGCTCAATTAGCCGGATTATTGTGCTCCTTGAGAGACGACTCAACTGCTCGACTGGCAAGATCTCATGCGTCGTGTCCCTCTCTTTTTGGGTTCAGAGAGAAAAATGAGCTTTAGATAAAGAGAAGGCCGAATTAAATATCAGTGTTTTTATTTTTTAAATAAAATTAAAGGTTCACACCAGCACAGCAAGAAAAGGCATAGGAAACCTTTGACCTCTAGTTGCCAAATGGCATAACCACAAAGGCTAAAAAGATATTGGGTAAATAATGTCATACACTCATTAAAATAAAGGTGTTGGATATAAAAGGTTCTTTATAAGACATAAACCCATCAAATATATTGACTTTTATACACTTTTATTATACTGATTTCATTCATTTTAATTAACTTATAATAATCAGTGCATTTTTATTATATGTGCTATTCTAGTGAAAGAGGAGGGTGACAGGGAGATCTCCAGCAGCAGAGACAGTCCGCAAGTCCGTCTGAAGAAGCCACGGAAAGCGCGGACTGCATTCACTGACCATCAACTTGCTCAGCTTGAGCGCAGTTTTGAGCGTCAGAAATACCTGAGTGTGCAAGACAGAATGGAGCTAGCAGCATCCCTCAATTTGACCGACACGCAGGTCAAAACCTGGTACCAAAACAGGAGGTAAGCATGCGTTAAACTCTTCACCAAAATAAAAAAATCCAGAATAAATTATGGTAATCCGACAAGCTTGATTGTTCGGTATCTACATTATTTTTTTCTGTAGGCCTAAGTAACCCCGAATAATTGGACAACATTTAGCGTGATTGCATGCGTTTAATTTAATTGATAAGAGAAACATTTATAGGTAGGCTATATTACTTTCATTTCACTTTGATTTAGCATTCTTTAGCGGGCGTACAGCTTGTTACTACACCTGCCAAACACAATAACTTTGTCAGATGACGTAGTTGCACCTTTGCTCTACTACTATTAGAACAGCAAAAATAATTAAGGGAAAGGCCTTAGAAATTGCATCTAACTTTTAAACATTAATAAAAAATAATTAAAGCATCTTATATCTTAAATTTCAAGGTTGAGAAAATAGAATGGAGATTATCAGAAAGACACTACGAAAAAATTTAATAATAAGGCGAAATGCGAGAAATGACTAAATAATAAAATAATAATAAAATTATAATATCAATTCACACACAAATACATATATCCTAGTTTTTAACAACCATTTGTCATAAGTACATAATCTAAAGTTTGTAATTAAGATGATATTAATATCCGCCAATTGTTTCACGAACAGATTTTTTGTGGTCGCCTAAACATTTTTTGATTTTACTCGTAAAATTCGTCTTTCATGTGTACCTAAGGATTTTTTTTTTTTAAGAAACTTTATGATAACTTTCATTAGACACATGGCCAGCACAGTGAGGCATATGGCGAGGCGTTGTTTACGTATGTGTGCCAATTCACATTGATTAGCCACTCACATGTAAAGGGCAAAGCTCTGCAGTTTTTTGTGCATTTCTTTTCTGTCCGTAATATTTATTTCGCACTATTATTATTATTATTAAAATTAATAATAACAATAAAATTGTCTTTCTGTCCATAAGTAAATAAATAATTAAATAAATATTAACAATTTTAGAGACCTAATTAGTTTTAAATTGGGGTGTTAGCAGGAGATAAATCAAACAGGGATGATGAATGGTTAGCTGGATTTAGATTTTGTCGTTAGGGTTTATTTTTAATTTCCAGGAAATGTTTAGCCTATTAAAAACATATTTTATTTTTCTGAGTTTTGTTGTTTTATAAATGACTCGGTATTTATTTTATTTTTTTGCTCCATTATTTTACTCAGTTTTTTTACATAGCCTATCATTTTAATTGCACTAACACGACCCTTTTTCTTTGTGAAAAAGGACAAAGTGGAAAAGGCAAACGGCGGTCGGACTTGAATTGTTAGCTGAGGCTGGGAATTATTCTGCCCTGCAAAGAATGTTCCCCTCGCCGTATTTCTACCCTCAAAGTCTGGTCTCAAATCTGGACCCTGGAGCAGCGCTCTACCTATACAGGGGACCTTCGGCGCCGCCGCCGGCGCTGCAGCGTCCACTCGTTCCCCGGATTCTCTTGCACGGTCTACAGGGCGCTGAGCCGCCGCCGCCTCTCCCCCCGCTTTCCGGTGTGATACCCAGACCTGCACCACCACGATGAGCGTCATGTTTCAGACTCATTTCAATACATGGCAGCTTTGAACCCCACCATCAAAAAACTATGTTACTCGTGACAAAATATTTGAGGTATAATACAAAGCCACAAAACCATGACGGACAAAAAGAGACATTTCAACTGACAGTGTCAACTTATTTAATTATTTATTTTGCATTTGCTTTTTAAACTTATGTTTAGAAATTGTTTACTCAAAAATGTTACTTCTGGAGAATACAAATTTATATACAGAACGCAATAATAACGAGACGTAAAGCTACAGGTGAACGTCGCTTCACCAAATTATTATTATCAATTTATTAACAATTATTAGAACAACAGAAGGTAACACATGTGAATTGTTGACACACAGAATATTTAAATGGAAGATACATATTTAATTATCCTGAGATAAAATCCAGGTAGTAGGTCGTGGGCTTTGTACTGACCCTCTAAAATGTACAAAGGAAAAGAGGTGTAAATAAGAATATTTTGTTTTATGTTGAAAGACATCCTTTTTCTCTTTTTGTATCATATTAAGCCTTACATCAATATGTGATGTGAGCAACACATTTAAAATCAAAGACATTAGTAATGATATTAGAAAGGAAATGTCACTTTTGCATTTGTCAGATAGTTGTAACAACAAAGATGAATGGCACGGAGTGCTATATACAGAACAAGATGTTTACTGAGGAAGAGTCAAATAATCGACGAGATGGATTATGAACTGATTATTTTTGGGCTGCCGTTTCTGTATTCCTGCAAAATGGCCAAGCAAAGGAACTTGATTTTCACAAGGGGCGCGGTAGCCACTCAAAAATACAATATCACTTTGATGATGATGATGGTGGAGAAAGGCCAAGTGCTTATTGCAAATCACTTTTGATCAATAAGTGAAGAAATGACAGACTACGCCTCGTGCATTGTCAGCATATGCCTACAGCGAGCAGTGCAAAGTGTTAGCCCAGGCATTGCGCATTACTTTGTATAAATCCGTTGAAATATCTTGTCATTCTTTCTGGTGAAGCTGTATATTGAGAATATTGATTTGTGAAGTAATGATTCTCGTATTTCAAAATGATTTTCGTTCGTGCCCCCGTGTGCGTAGCGGTGTGAACTTCTTGAAAACTCTTAAAACTGCTGGATGTGCGGGGGGTATGGGTGGTCTTTAAGAAAGGAGAATTACTTTTATAAATGTGCTAATAAAGATCTTTCATTAATTTACCACTGACTGAGAATATGGAAATACTGGGTAAATACACACTGGTGTCCTCATAGACATAATTAGGCTAAACCAACAGCCAATATAAAGGGTATGTTGATGCACGCGCAAGGCCTGAATATCGACTAACAAATATGTATTAATAAAAATGCTTTAACTTTTTAAAATGTTTTATAAAATTACCAATTACTGTACTGTACAAAATGAAATGAACATAATTTTGCACGAAAAAAGTGCAAATATCTGTGCCAATCTGATATTTTATTTTTTTAACAAACGCACGTGCAATATATAGAATACAACGCAAAGCTAATATTTAGCATGCGGTCAGTAGACAGAGTGAAAATTTTAAACTATTTCAGTTGACATAATAAAAAATACTACATATATAACATAATACGTATTAGATAAGCAGAGTTTACCAATTATTGGTCAACACTACAAATAGGTATATAATACCATGCTAAAATTAGTGATTTTTTTTAAGAATTGCAGTTTTTTTGATGTTCAGAAAAACGCTTAATTTTTAAAGATTATCCAAAAAACTAAATCTTAATGCAACAAAATTAAAATAAGAAAAGCATTTTACCAAAACCAACACAAGAAATAAAAAATATATTTGTTACACTGGCAACTTCAAGTCATTAATTCACTTTTTCTGCTGTCCATATTTACAGTGTAATTTAATAAAAAATTAAAGTTTGCTTACAAAAATAACACAAATAACGCCACTGTTCGCAATATCATAAAATTAGAGCTCAGAGTAACTCCATTACTGGCAAATGTGTTTGAATAAATTTTAAACATGACTGTCAGACACTTTGCACAAACCCCACACTATTTGGTTAGCATCGTGGATTTAATTTGTCGAATCTACAAAAAAAGTTAATAAGGATGTCGCACCCAAGGAAAAGAAGATTCGCAAGCCTAACCTTTTAGAAACGCCTGGATATTTTCAGAGGGCTTTGGGGAACTTAATTCTACCTTCATATCTTAAAGTTTAACTCGACTGGCTCTTATTATTAGGTCATACCTTAAATATCATTTTCGGTTTCAATACAACCCAAAGCAATGTTCATCTTATTGGCGGCATTTAAGACTATTGAAGAAAAGTAATTTGCAGGTGCAGACAGATTGGACATTGGTTATGGGTGTATAGTCTCTCACACACAGACACACATTCATCATCCACATGCAGTTGACTTCTGTCTAAGCATATATGGACTAAAAAGTTATTTACACAACACCTAATAGAATACAGTACGTGTTGTACTAACCATTCAGGGTTTAGCATGCCTTTCCATTAAGTTTTCATAAACAATATGGGGATGAAATATTAATGGTCACCTAAGTGTGTAATTGTTTAAGTGCCCTAAATGATCCCATTTGGAAATGGATTGTTTCCATACCCTTTCTTGAGAGTGCTGGTTTGCTGCTCTTTGCCAAACGGCCCCAACAGCTGGTCACCGGGCAATGCTGACTGCGACTCGGATCAGCATGGGGACATCTGGTCAGCGGCATGACAGGACCCCCCTTTATCCCCCCATGAGCCCAAGACTGACTTTAACCCAACCAAGAGCCCGGTCCATAAAGCTCTGGGTTTGGGGACTGCGCTTCGACAGGGCGATTGAATGGGATATTAACGAGCAGACAAAAGACCTTAATAGCTTTTAATTGAACGCCGATAACGTGTAAGCTATGATCAGTCGGACCCCTGCTGCAAACTTTCGCATAGCACATGTCATCCAGCGTCTCATCATTTGGCTCATGTAAAAGGGGAAAATAAAATATGCAGAAAAGGATTCACTTAATAACTATTGCTTGTGAGAAAAAAAACTCACAATATAAGCTACAGATAATTTAGATACATTATAAGAAAGGATGTGTTAATTTTTAACACATTCTTTATGTTATGCCATTTAACACATCATGTGTCCTTTTGAGTTAAATTAAATAAAAGTGACAAAACAAGTTGTGTTAAAAATAACACAAAATGTGTTGTTCCAATAATAACACAAATATGTGTCTGTTTACACATTTAAACTAATGATTGTGTTGTTTTAAGTGTAGAATGGGACAGTATTTTTTTCAACGTCATAAAGGTTCTTTATGGAACCGTATAAAGTCCGAACCTTCTATGAACCTATTTAAATGGGCCTTTATAGATAGATAGATAGATAGATAGATAGATAGATAGATAGATAGATAGATAGATAGATAGATAGATAGATAGATAGATAGATACTTCAACGAAAATGAAATATAACAAATATATTTCCAAACAAATTTTGAATGCTCACATGGATCTGCACATGATCCAAAGGAGGCTGACCCCCCCCCCTCAATATTTATGAAAAGGGTTATTCTTGCGAAGTGCGCAGCTGATTGTGAGAAAAGCTCCTCCGTCTTGTTAAGAGACGCAGAGATTTTTGCATGTGAAAGGATAGTGGTAAATCCCTCGGCTCTTACCGAGGATTGTCCCCGGCTCAGGGTTAATGAAGTGCGGATAGAGTCTCGCTGATCTCCCGACAAACAAAAACACAACACGGAGAGCTTAGAGCCGCAGGATCAGTGACTCTGATTAAGCTCATTGACTCAGAATAAAAACCAAACAAAACAGCCTTCAGATGAAATTAAGAGTCAATCAAAGTGCAATTTGCATCGTGATGTGGGCGACTGTCTTTTTTCCACAGGATTTCTTTTTTTACGATTGCCATTTTGTGCGTTTCATCCACTCAAATATAGTGCACGCCTAACACACACAAAAAACTTTATACGTTTTTATAGATTTCATCGAAATGTTTACAAGCTTTTTATTTAATTTGCTTGGACAAATCTGCGCTTTACATTTAATTTATCGAATTTATTATAAATAAATATTCAGGCAAATTATAATAATACGTTACATTGATTATTTTTTGGAATTAAAATTATATTGTTATATTTTTGGGTTTAGAGAGATACAAATTTAAAAGAAAAAAAATATTAATAAAAAACGGTTCAAGCCGAAAAATAATGCATGTGTAATAATACTCCATAAAAACGTAACATATTAATATTAGCTTGATGTTTATTATTAAGCTGTTCTGTTGAAATTATTAATTTTTTTTTCAAATGTTTCTTTATTGTTACTTATTTCATGTAAATTATAAAAACAATCAAAATAAATAAAAGTATTTTTACTAAACTATTCTTATCTCAATAAAATCTAAATATCAGCATTCCCAACAACAACAGAAAATCTTCATAATCATCAAATGCAACTGCTTTGGACAGAAATCTAAACTAGGCCAGAGATTGGGCAAAGAGATCAACTGCACCTGCTGTGGGGTCATGATTTTTGTGACCCTCAGGGGAAGGTGTTTGGGACACAAGTGTTACTCTCACTTTTTGTCCTCTGCTTTAATGCATAACTTGGAAAGGTATAGACTAGCGGGACGAGGTATAAAGATTACTGTTGGAATAAAAAAGTATAAAACACAACTGAAATGACCTGAATCAGCAACAGACAGATACATTTAGGAAGTGGGAGGTACAGCAAAACAATGGAAAAGGATAAAGCAGACGGTTCCCAAGGTACGATCCTAGGTATCAAATCCAATCCTTGCCTGAAGGTATACGAAGGGTGGAGGTATAAAGGTCTCAGTGTGAGGTAGCATGATAACTCAGTAATCATTCCTCCAATAAAACCCAAAGCATTCTAAACTTGGGTCAGGGGCAAAAAGATTGACATACCAATCTTGGCAAATAATGAAAACACTCTTCCTCTAGTCCAAGAGGAGGAGGAAAAAGACAGCAGTCCGCGTGGAAAAGAATACGAGCCCAACAGTGGACATAAATAGTGCTTGTAGCAGGAATCCCCTGCAGTCAGCAATAACAACTATGTTCATCTCAGCAGGCGACAATGTAAAGAACAGTGGTATTAGGTGACAGGCTGATTATCTAATCAATAGGGGTGGACTGTCATAGAGGCCGTCGGTAACCCCCATCACCGCCCAGCTCCATCACACAGATGAGTGAACAAGCAGCGAAATCTCCCCCGGGAGTGTTCACTACCCTTGAGGATGTAGACATGACCAGCACTAACAACATCCACCCCCAGGCCTAGCAGCAGAGGGGCACTACAGTAACAACATGTCTCTCCATCACCTCCATACTCTATACTGCCACCCGATGGCTGGGAGAAAAACACCCAGGTGTATTGTGGTCCACATAAAATGCACAGAAATAAAACATACAATAAAAGAGAATATATACAAGTTTACCACAGCTCTGTTCCATCATGAAAGCGATAAAAAAACTCACTCAATATTGCAAAGTTTGATTATTCATTACTAAAGTTCAATAATAAATCAAGTTGCTTGTATTTGCTCTCTAATAACACCTTGTGGACTTTAGACTACTGTTGCCACACAGCGCTGTCACATTTCTAACATACAGTATGTACATAAAAAGTAGCTTTCTATGTTGGGGCTCATTTAAAGTGGATTAGGTGTGAGAAAGAGGAACTTTCTAGAGAACCTTTGTGCACCCCTGGGTCAGAATGGTGGACCTGGCGAGCCCCTGAGTCTCATAAACATAAAGGAAGGAATGGGTATGAATAAAGGATGAGGAAGGATATACATGTATTTTTAACACCTTTCTGTGTGAAGCCTGGCAGGAGAATGCATTTTGGGTTTCTGAGGGGGAAGGGGGCAAAGAAGGGAGATGGGCAATGTGTTTTATTTGTTTTGGTTTTCACCTTTTGTGTAGAATTTGGAGCCTAAGGCAGACACCTCTTGAGTTAATACAACCTGAAATTTGAATGGGTCTCTACTTCATTTTATTTAGTCGTTATTTAAGTTTGATTTTAGTTTTTGATTTAGATATGTGAAGTCTCATAATCTTAAAATATTATGAATATCAAAGTTTGGTTTAAATCACTGATTTCAATCTTTGACATGGCCTTACTCAGTCAATATATCAAGGTTATATTTTTACAGAATGTTCTGTACATTATATAGAATGATTTTATGTAGAAAAGAGCAAATCACAAAAATGAGCTGCATAGGTTTTCATACACTGGGCCTCAAATGTTAAGTTAACGTATACATACACTCACCTAAAGGATTATTAGGAACACCACACTAATACTGTGTTTGACCCTTTCACCTTCAGAACTGCCTATGTGGCATTGATTCAACAAGGTGCTGAAAGCATTCTTTAGAAATACTGGCCCATATTGATAGGATAGCATCTTGCAGTTGATGGAGATTTGTGGGATGCACATCCAGGGCACAAAGCTCCCGTTCCACCACATCCCAAAGATGCTCTATTAGGTTGAGATCTGGTGACTGTGGGGGCCATTTTAGTACAGTGAACTCATTGTCATGTTCAAGAAACCAATTTGAAATGATTCGAGCTTTGTGACATGGTGCATTATCCTGCTGGAAGTAGCCATCAGAGGATGAGTACATGGTGGTCATAAAGGGATGGACATGGTCAGAAACAATACACGATGCTCAATTGGTACTAAGGGGCCTAAAGTGTGCCAAGAAAATATCCCCCACACCATTACACCACCACCACCAGCCTGCAAAGTGGTAACAAGGTATGATGGATCCATGTTCTCATTCTGTTTACGCCAAATTCTGACTCTACCATCTGAATGTCTCAACAGAAATCGAGACTCATCAGACCAGGCAACATTTTTCCAGTCTTCAACTGTCCAATTTTGGTAAGCTCGTGCAAATTGTATCCTCTTTTTCCTATTTGTAGTGGAGATGAGCGGTACCCGGTGGGGTCTTCTGCTGTTGTAACCCATCCGTCTCAAGGTTGTGCGTGTTGTGGCTTCACAAATGCTTTACTGCATACCTCGGTTGTAACGAGTGATTATTTCAGTCAAAGTTGCTCTTCTATCAGCTTGAATCAGTCGGCCCATTCTCCTCTGACCTCTAGCATCAACAAGATTTTCGCCCACAGGACTGCTGAATACTGGATGTTTTTCCCTTTTCACACCATTCTTTGTAAACCCTAGAAATGGTTGTGCGTGAAAATCCGAGTAACTGAGCAGAATGTGAAATACTCAGATCGGCCCGTCTGGCACCAACAACCATGCTATTCTCAAAATTGCTTAGATCACCTTTCTTTCCCATTCTGACATTCAGTTTGGATTTCAGGAGATTGTCTTGACCAGGACCTAACCCTTAAATGCATTGAAGCAACTGCCATGTGATTGGTTGGTTAGATAATTGCATTAATGAGAAATTAAACAGGTGTTCCTAATAATACTTTAGGTGAGTGTATATATAATGGCCACATGAGCTCAATAAAAAAACAACCACTTTAACATTATTTCATTTTTAACAAAGCTAGAGTTTTGGCTCATGTCAACTTTTTATAATTGAATACAATATGTGAGCAGTCAAAGGTGTGATGAAGATGTCGAGTCAGGGGTTGCTTAATACTTGTTTAGGGACTTTAGCAATGCTGCCACTGGCAGTCTATTGAAAAGCCTGGAGGAAAGAGCCTTACAGCCATTGCATTTGTTGTTCAGGTCCGATTTTATTCATTTCGTTTTTAACAACAATAAAAGCATGTATTTACTGTAATACTGATAAACTTCAATGTAGCGTGAATAACTGAAATGCAACATCTATGACCTGTAGGCAGTATTAGACATGGTAAATGTTACCTGTTTGTTTTGAAAGAGCTCCTAATTGGACATAAGAGTAGAGAAAATGCACTCCACATCTAGTGACCAACCCTTGACTCTTTACTCACCACCGGGGACCCTCAGGGCTGGCCTGGCAGCTGCCTAACTGAGCGATGACTTCAGGCCAAGGCAAGGACCAGGGGCTAACAAGGAAATGATCCAGTGCCCGACCAGCTGGGAAAAAAATGGAAAGAAAAACAGATTATCCAAGCTAACACTGGCAAAGGCTCCCCCTTCCCAACAAGTCAAACACAGTTAGAAAAAAAACAGCAGTAGCAGCATTCTGTCTGACAATGGGGAAGCCACGAGCGTTAGTTCACTATTAGCAAACGTACATTTTGATCATCAGTGAACCTGATATTATAAATATTTACATATTTCAGAGAGATGTGAGAATTTGCAGACGATCGTCTGCCAGATCAGAATGCAGATTTTCACGGCTGAGACAGCAGGAAACAGGCAACAGCGGCTTCTGTTCTTACGCTATACGCAGACGGAGGGAGAGGCTTTCCTTATTTGAAGTCGGTTGAGAGTGGCAAACGGAATAAAGACGGTAAAGCGTGATGGCACGTAAGGCTCGGAGACGGGCGGGGAAAAAGGGCTTCAAATGGTTATCAATAAAATTGCCTTTGCCAGGCAAGGCAGTTTAACCTCTTTAGTGCGTTCAGCTTCTCATAACAGGCCGTGACGTGTGCTATGGGTGCAGACTGCTTCATGCCTGTCTTCACAAAGCTCTCTGTCGGTTTGATGGGTTCACAGCTTTCCACACACAGGTGAGAGTCCCTTTGGAGTCCTACAGACCTCGGCACAACACATGACATATAACAAGAACCTCTCACACCTCAGAAGAAAAACACAGACATGAAAGTGACAGTGACTTACTTTATACTTCTGACTGATTTGATGTTTTTGAAGAGAAAGCACAATGGCCAATACAACCATATGATGTCCCATTCCTTATTGGTTTGATTCTGCGAGAAGTGAAAATGAGACTATTGTTGTCGAACTTTAAATATGTTAGTCTTATGTTATTTTAACCATTTTGGAGATACCTATACTTATTTGAATAGAAAGGAGCATTACTTCAATATGGCGGCTGCATAAATTATTTGGCGAACAGCATATGCAAAACTAACTACTCCAAATGCAATTCAAAGCCACTGGATAATTTTGCAAAATTAACCAAAAAAAAAAGAAATGAAATAATTACTTTTCTACAAGATTTACTGCAACAAATACTATATAGTCTATTTTAAGTCTATTTATGATGTGTTAGGTCTTAAGGGTCGAGAGAGAGAAACACAGAAACAGTAGGAGATGGGAGAGAAGCATTGTGCCTGCCAGGACTGTGGCATTAGTATCATGGCTGGAGAGTGTTACACAGCCTCAGCTCGCTTTGATCCAGCACAGAGGCAGGTCTCCACTGACTTCAGTATGCCAAGACTGAGTTTAAAGCCACCCACATCACTGAGGGTGTGCTGAGCATCCTTTAAAATTCACACAAACACACCTGTTCATACCAACACATAGCGCACGCCTTCCCAAAATCATGCAGACACTCATACACACTCCAATCATGCATATTTGTATGCAGGCAAACAAAAAATGTCCTTGACTGCTGCCCGTCCTACTTTACATATTTCTATTCTGTATCTGAATTGACTAATTTATATATATATATATATATATATATATATATATATATATATATATATATATATATATATATATATATATATATATATATATATATATATATATAATTTGTCAATTCAGATACAGAATAGAAATATGTAAAATATATATATATGCTCCTGATCTCTAAACTTTTATTTTAAAATTACTGTATATGTTGTTTCTACATCGGCAGTTGCTGAATTCTGACCCGATGCAGAATTCAGCATGTTTTATTGATATAAGATGCTGATGCTGCTTGGTATCTAAACCCCACATCTTCCAAAATGCAGATTATACATGATTATACTAAGGAGTAAACATGCGACATAATGTTGCAGCAACACTCAATATTCTTTAAAATATTGTATTCTGAAATAGTTGGTTTAGCTGTTTACCCCTATGGATTTCTATTGGTCTCGAGCCCACAGTTAACTGGTTTGATAGTCAACATCCTTAGTTGGAGTGCTGTGTCAGTGTAGGAAACCATGTAGTACTTATGCTATTTATGCTCATTTCATACAGAAGATCTCAACAATAATCGCTTTAAAGTGCCCTTTAAAATTGTAAAACTAACATTTTTGTACAGGTCTACTAAAGGATTCTTTGCACTGTTTATAAACATCTCTGTCTGGACCGATGCACTTGTGGAAATTGTGGTTTCAAAGACCTACTGTACAGTATATTTTGTTGCTTTAATTTCAAACCTTTTTTAACCATTTCTTTTGTTTTTGTTATTGGTTATTGCTGGTAATACACTGTTACTGAAGGACTTAAACGTAAAATGTTAATAATAATAATAATAATAATAATAATAATAATAATAACAATAAAATAATAACAAAATAATGACAAAAAATAACACTAATAATAATACTAATACTAATACTAATAATAATAAAACATAATAATAAAATAATAATATTATTATTATTATTATTATTAACAACAACAACAACAACAACAACAATAATAATAATAATAATAATAATAATAATAGCACAAGTATTATTATTATTATTATTATTATTATTATTATTACTATTATAAATACAACCAAAGAAACCATATTCAAAATGCATTAATAAAGTATTTATTATTATTTATATAGTTAGTTTGCATTATAAATATTATTAGCGGGACAAAATCATGTGTAACTATTTCTAATTATGTACAACTAATCCTTTGATTTGGAGAGATTATGTTAAAGTGCAATCAGATTATTTTTGACCCCTACACCCTTCTGCCTTCTGAAAGCTCTCACTGGATGGAGAGGCTGGTGGATGCAATAGGGCATAGTCATGATAACTTTTAAATAAAATGCACCCCAAGCTGTTTGTTATGTCTGCGTAATGTTAAATAATGCGTGTTTTATAGTTTCCATTAATTTTTCAATGAATGTAAAGGAGTAATAAAGATATTCTTATATCTAGTCATTTGTATAGAGACTGAATTACAAAATCGAGGGTTATTAATAAGAATTAAGCCAGTTATAAGGACAATATACCATATGATACTATTACAGCGGTAATAGTGACATACATTATATTATGTGAACAGATAAGCAGATGCATAACCAATGCAGGGATGCTAAAAAAGAGAAGTCACAGAATATAAGCTTAAAAATAAGCTTAAGTATCAGAATAAATCTGCAACCATTAATAATTATTTATTTACTGATTTTTAAATTTTACATTCCTGGACATAAGTATTGTGATGTTTTATGTGGTGTAGATGTAATGTTGTATGATATTTTATTTCTTTACCTGCCCAGAGACAGCAAATGTAAGCTTTTAGCTAACTCTGGTGCAATTACTTTTAAATGTGCATTGTCCCTGTAACAATAAACAATAAAATGAAATGAAATGAAAGCAGGGAGCAAGAGGAAATCTGACATCTGAAGAGATAGAACTGTCTAGTGCATTTGAAAAAACACAAACAATTTAAAAAATGGGCAGTAAAAGCACTGCTGTGGGTCCTCAGTAATTACTGCAATTTAGGAAACAACAAATATGTCTGTGATGTCTCTGAGTGAAAGAATAGGCCCGACGTTTAGATAAAAAGGCAGAAAGAGGAGCCAGGTGCTCTCTAATATCCTTACCTACAGCTGCCAGCTACAACACTATCTCTTTGACTAGGGTTACCCAAACAAACACTGTTGGTGTCATTTTGTCCATTTAACTGTCCATTTAAAGACTGATACAACTCTTAAACTATGCTAAACTACTTTCAAATTGATTAGAAGTGAAAATACACATAATACATAGCAAAACTCTTTGCATCTTCTGCGCATTTGGCAGTCGCTTTATCCAAAGCAACTTACAGTGCATTCAAGATTTCATCAGCATGTGTGTTCCCTGGGAAACAAAACTACAACCTTTGCACTGCCATGCTGCAGGAATACAGCTCTAAAAATAATCTTTGAATGGTCCATAATTCAACTTTGGGGCACTCTGGTTTGGTTTAAAACCATTGTGTAATTTCCAGATATTTCTATCCATATGCTGATTCTGTGTGGACCCAACAGTGTCGTCATGCTGTCAGTCTTCACAATGTGTAAAATGGAAGGGACAGAGCATAAACCATGAGCAATAAAACCACAGGGATTTGAAAGACATAAATAAAACCTTACTTTTCTCTCCACCGTCTATTTTTAGGCGTTTTTCAAGGCTCATAAACTCACCCATGAAGTCTGTCTCATTAACTATAAGCCTCAAAGTTTACCAGGAAAGAAAAATTCATACAAGAGATTCAGAAAAAAAAAAAATCAATGATACAGAAACTTATTGTATCATATGAGATCCATTCCCTGGGTATTCTGGACAATAATGACTTGATATGACGGCGACGCTGTGGCATTTGCTCTATTTTTCCACTGTTTTCTTTGCTTGTGATTGAGTGGGGCTATTTTCGCACGTTGTGACAGGTGCTTAAAACCAAGAAAGCTCACGTCTGTTTGATCAAAGTTTATGTGAAATTTCCTAAGGCCACTGGGGGAATCTGTGTTTATGAACTGTAATAAAAAGAGTCATTTTGACAATTCGACCTCTGTGTGGTGAGTGTGAACGTGGAGGGGGTGGAGGACTCGGTTTCTATTTGTGTTTCTATCAGTGAATGAAGAAGAAAAATACATTTGTCTTTTACAAAAATGCATGGGGGTGGAAGGATATGTTCCTGAATAGCTTTATTGCGTTTAAGTAATTTAACTAATAGGTATTTGGCTGACCTTAAAATTCAACATTGCATTTGGTAGGAAAATAAATCAGATATAATATTTACTGGTGTAGGACAAATATATATATTTTGAAGTGCAAAAGAAATCCGGTGTGTAAAAAAAGGTAAAAAAAATCAAACTTCCTCTAATCTCTTACTCAAAACATTAATAGGTTACTACTTAATTTAAAAAGTATTCTTTAAAAAGTACACTCTTAGAACGGATGTGTTAAAAACAACACATTAATGTTGATTCTGGGACAACACACTAAATGCATTCTCCCAGAATCCACCCATCTCTGTGTTATTATTGAAACAACACATTTTGTGTTACTTTTAACACAACTTGTGTTTTACTTTAACACAAAATGAACACAAAATGACACATAATGTGTTAAAATTACACATAATGTGTTAAAAGCTAAACACAAAAAGATGTGTGAAAAATGAACACTCTAAGAGTGTAGTATATTGTAGTATTGTACATAGTACAATATATGATTTGTGTATTGTGTTAACTGTGTATATTGTATGTTGTCTATACTGTAATTATTGTGTACCAATAGCACAGCTGCTGGGAATATACACACAAAGTTTTTTATTTCTTCTATACCCACCAGTGGCGGCTGGTCAGTTCTCTTCCGAGGGGCGCAAATTCAAAATATGTGTTCCAAGTGTCATGTGTGTTGCTTGTCATTCCAAAATATGTGTTTGTAGTGTCATGTGAACCTATGTGCATCATGCGTCTTGTCAAAATAAGTGCCTGCTGCACAGGCATCGAAACGGTTTATGATAAAAGAGACGCTCACATTCACAAAATACTTGCAAGACACTAACTTAACACTAAACTCTGACTACATGAGATTAAAGGTGCTCTAAGCGAATTCACGCATTTTAGGCCATAACATTTTTTTGTTTCATACAGTAAACATCTCCTCACTATCTGTTAGCTGCCTGTCCTCTGAACACACTATAAAAAAGCGGTCTAGGCAGCCTAGGCCTCGCAAACTACATCAAAAACAAAGTGGTCAAACCTACCACCATGAAACATAACAAAGTGTTCCAGCCAATAAACGCCAAGAAGGATTTGGGAGTGGGGGTTGGGCTCGTTCATGACTCGTTCAGAAAGCACGGAAGGGAGGAGGAGGGGAGGAAATAGCTGCGCTCCGTTTTGTTTGAAAACACTTTGAACGTCAACAAGAAGTGATATCACACAGATTCACTTAGAGCGCCTTTAAGCGAGTATCTGGCAAACGTGAGTGTCACTTTTATCATAAACCCTTTAGACGCGTCTGCAGCAGGCACTTATTTTGACAAGATGCATGATGCACATGGTTCACATGACGCGCCGAACACATAATTTGAAATGAGGAACCACACACATTAGAGGCTACATAAATTTAGTGACGAGCTTTGCATTGTGCGCCCTTGAAAAAGAAGTCACAGTAATATAAAAAAGTAATGCGAGTTCCTTTTCAGTTTAATTAATTCGATTTAAAAAATATAATGTACTAAATTAAACTGAATGTCATGTAGAATTATGCACTCTATGGGGCGGTTTCCCAGACAGGGATTAGGCTAGTCCTAGACTAAAATATATTTAAGAGCTGTCCAAACTGAAAACAACTTGCTTGACAATTCTTAAAATACATCAGTGCCCTTTGTTTTGCCTCAAAATGCACAAAAGTAATGTTTGTTAAAACTAGTTATATTTCCTTATTTAACTAAGGCCTAGTCCTGACGTTAGCTAATCCCTGTCCAGGTAACTGCCCCTATGTGTGTGCACCTAAGCGGAAACAGTTTGAGTGAGAAACAAAAATGGCAGGTCAGAGCTTGACATTTTTGCAATGGAAATATTAAATTTCTATATATAAACTTCTCAGTCATAAAAACACCTACAAGACCTGAAAGAGATCAAGTCTCAGCCAAGTAAGAAAAAGTAATGCAAAAGTAACCTAAAAGTAACATAAATATTACTTTCCATGAAAAGCAACTAAATAACGCACTTAGTTACTTTATTGGGAAGTAAGTTAATATTGTAATACATTACTTTTAAAAGTAATTTTAACCAACACTGTTGTTTAAACTTACAGTGTACAGTATATCATTTTTGTAAACTTTAGATATTTTTTCTGACAATTTTTTTTTATAATATGTATAATATCAAAGGGAATATATGAAAATGACAGTAGATGACAAAGACACACTGAAACGTTCAAAACGCATTCATACTCACTCTGATTTCCGCTAGAAGAACGCACATTGCTATAAGCTGCCTCAGGTCATGAGAACTGACGCAGAAATGAGAGAGTGATCCAGGAAGCTTTGCTGTGACAACAGATTTCATGTTCGCTGCTCTTCCCAAACCAGAGGTGTCACAAAATCAATGCAGTTTTCTTTAGACAGCTGTTGAGTGTACAGCAGGTGCATTACACAGTCGAAGGCCTGAAAAAACACAAATGCATTACATTTGTCAAGTATAATACAGTATATGCGGAAGGATCATGCATAATTGCCATTACAGTAAAATAAAATAAACGTTATTACGCATGCAAAATGCATACAAAATCAAGCACGTGTTCATATTTGTCTCTTATACTCTGCTCGATCGAAAAAGGCTGTGTGTGAATACAGCAGTGGGACAAAGAAACACACACATACAAGTACACACAAACACACTGAGGGTAAGAGGTGGGGAGCGAGATTATTGAGGTAGTATCATACAGGAATATTAAAGAAGGCTCTTAAGATTTTAATAAGAATAAAATGAAACAGTAACCACCAAGGGGCCAGCAGGGTTAATCCCTTCAATATTACAGAAAAAACAGAGAGGATGGAGAGGGGGAGACGCGAGGGGAGGAGGAGAGAGGATACAGGCAAAGAAAATGCAGTTGCCTGAAAATGCAATAAAAGTAACGCTTGCCTTGGAATCAACACAGTGCCAAAACCAAGGCATTGGTAAACACACACATATCTACATATAAACACAGGGATAGATAGATAGATAGATAGATAGATAGATAGATAGATAGATAGATAGATAGATAGATAGATAGATAGATAGATAGATAGATAGATAGATAGATAGATAGATAGATAGATGCATAAACAGACACACACACACACACCGGCAGCAGATGGCATGAGACAGTTGGCAGTGGTAAGTGAGCATGAGTATCTGTTTACTAATAACCCTTTAATTACTTCAGCTGGTGGATGGGATAAAAACGCCAGACTCAAGCAGGTGAACATCTTCAGGTGATGAGAGGGTTACACCTGATGCAGAGCTTCTAATCACAATGACATTTCATCCAAAGATCACTCATTATGAAAGCAAAACAACAAGATGTCTTATCTGGGTTGGGTGGATGTGTGTGAGCGTGTACGAGCATGTCCTCATTGCAAACTTCACATACAGCAGTATTATATATATGTGCCGTATATATGGTACCCCACACTGCTGTAAATGTCAGGAGAAATCCATTCATTTCTCTGGATAACTTTAACCCTCTCCATTTTGTTGGTCTGAACCCACCTTTTGGGCAAATATGTTACAAAGACTCGTTCTTTTCTCTGGTCTGCGTGAATTCCTCCTGCCTCCGTTTCGGCGGGGCGAACGGGGAGTGCGCCACGTTCGCTGGCTGCCCTTTAACTCAGCCGTGCTGCAAAAGCATACATTTTAATGATGAGACCTTTTCTTTTAAATAACTCCTCTACAGGAGAAAAATAAATTGCTGTTCAAGAGGAAATATTACACTGGGCATTGTGGGATTGAGGGGGATTGAGAGGCGCAGGCCGCGTGACCCATACATCACAGCCAACCTGTATAAATTAAGATATAAATAGCTTTATACAGAGATATTTTACCTTGGGTTTGCATCAGGAGGACTGTGTGTGTGTATGTGTGCGTGCATTAGGCGTCATGCACAGACGGAAGTGTGTGTCGGTGTGCGTGTGTGAGGGGTAGAAGAGAAAGAGTGTGTTTGTGTGTATGACACAGAAAATCCCCCTCAGAGTGCTGGGCAAACAGAAAGCAGGCCGTATAAAGGCTGAAAAGACCTCGCTTGGTTATTGTATATTCCTCGCCCGGATCCCTCTAAAGACCCCCATAGCCCCGTACTGTCACCAGGGCCACTGTGTCATCACGGACAGCCGGCTTTAGACAGGGCCCTGGCGAAGGCTCCAAAAGGAAATTAAAAGGGGATTACTGCTGCCTGATTCGCTGAAGGGATTCGCTAGGCCCGGTTTTTATTTAGTTCTCAGCCTGAAGTGTGAGGAGGGAACAGGGTAAGTCTGTTCAAAGCCTTCACACTCCGCTCTGCTTATCTACAAAAACTGATGTAATATTTCAGAACGGTATATATGTGTTAGGCCCGGGGGAAATGCTCGCGCTCCGTCTCCACCTGCGGATTTATCGAATGCATCGCGCGCACAAGAGAAAAGAAATTGTTGTTTTAAAAAATCATAGGTGTGTGAATAGCAGCTTTTCAAATTTTGATTTCACTGATGAATACAGACTTCAACACGGTGTGCGTTTAAAGCTCTACAGCCGATTTTTTTTTGTCTTTTGATAAAATATATAGTCTACCTTGAATGCTCTGTAAGTCGGGGATAAAAACGTCTGCCAAATGAATAAATGTAAGTGTTCTGTAACTGTTTCTGGCATTCTGTCAGTTCAGTTTGCATGTGTACAACTACATGCAATTTGCACACGGTTTCCACACCAAATTCAAGGACCTTTCAAGGACTTTCCAGGTCCAATACCCTCAAATACAAGGACTAAATGTGGGGACACATTTCAAGTGAGAGCAAGGTTACATCGTGTTATCTTTTAAGATACATTGTTACAGTTCCCTTTCGAGGGATCTCGCGCCTCGTCACTGCGGTGACACTTTGGGGATGCTTCCAGGGGTAAGTGGGTCTGAATGTGTATATCAAATTCAACCAATGATGAGGCTTAACGACAAAGACAGGGTGATGCGGGATCCAGGAATTATATCACTATCTGAAATATTGCCAAATATGGCGTTACAGGGACGCAGGAAGTATGGCAAGGGAGACGCAGCGTCTCGTTCCCTTCTTAGGGAACAACAGTTACATATGTAACCCGAGACATTTTCATGTGTCAAACACAACTATGCAAAAAAGCATTTTGGTATGAATCAACATTCGCATACAGAAGATATAAGCATTTAAAGCAAACAGTTTAGCACGCGTACTTAAAAGGCAAGAAATTTTATGATATTATGCTACACTACACAAGGAATAATATGGGTTGCACTTTATTTTTACAGTACGTGTACTTACCTTGTACATATATGGTAATTAAGTTGTACTTACCGACAAATGTGTGGTACTTACTTCTAGGTATCTGCATGGTAATTGATTGGTATCATTAATGTACTTACCAGTAGTACATACTTGGTAGTTATTATGTAACTCTAGGTAGGTACTGGGTAATAACATATACATACTTATAGTGTAGGTATACTGTAACTAACGAGAAACTTTACTGTACTTACAAATAAATGTACAATATAAGTATTTAGTATTTACAGGCAAGTTAGGGTAAATGACAGGTATTTATAGTGTACATATATGATAACTAATATCAAACACTACTGTACTTACAAATTGTACGTGATACGTGATAAGTGTGCCTGTAGGCCAGTGTAAGTTAATGACGGCACATATGGTGTATGTATACTGTAACTAACGAGAAACACTAGTGTAAGTTATACTTATACCATACATATATAAGTTAGTGTAAGTGTAAGTTATACTTATACCATACATATATGATAACTAAGAACAAACATTACTGATGTGCCATTTTGGTACTCAGACTCAGTATCTTTGTCTTTTAAACCAAGCATTAAATAACCGTATGGATTAACCACTGGGTACATTCACTAGTACGTCCATGGTAACTGCATGGAAACACGACTGTAAAATAAAGTGTTGCTTTTTACACAGTTATTACATAGGACCTACCACCTAAGATATAGCATCATATACATGTCACTGTCTGGCAAACCCAACCATTGACTATCATACGCATTAACTACTGGGTACATTCACTAGTACACACTTATTGTGTATATACAATTTGTAAGTACAGAAGTGTTTGATATTAGTTATCATATATGTACACTATAAATACCTGTCATTAACCCTAACTTGCCTGTAAATACTAAATACTTAAATTGTACATTTATTTGTAAGTACAGTAATGTTTCTTGTTAGTTACAGTATACCTACATTATAAGTATGTATCTGTTATTACCCAGTAATTATTTAGAGTGACATAATAACTTCCAAGTATGTACCACTGGTAAGTAAAGTAATGATACCAGTTTATTACCATGTAGATACCTAAAAGTAAGTACCACACATTTGTCGGTAAGTACAACTTATTTACCATATATGTACAAGGTAAGTACACGTACTGTAAAATAAAGTGCTACCATATATGGATTTTTTTCCAGAAAACTTCTTGCATAAAATAGATTCAAGCACTTTCAATGATCTGTATCTATGTATGTATATTTTCAAAAACTTCCCAGGGCCTTGAAATATTTCCCCCAGATTCACAAACTTTCAAGGACCCGTAAGAACCCTGTTTGCATGATGCAATTTCTTATGTTATTAGCTGGATCTGAGTGCAATGTGGTATGCTTTGCTTGAATTGCTCCACCATGGGCCAGGCACCAAAAAGTTCAAAAGTGCATTTGATTACAAAACCGGTGGATACGTGCATAAAGCTGTTCTTCATCATTAGTCCATCATTCAATCCATGATCAATAAAAAAAATCTCTTTTCAATAATTAAGTTTGTTTAGCGTCTACCTTTATCTTATGGGCTGTATCAGCATAACATTACAGTGGATGGCAGCTGCTTATCGCTAAGGTGAAGGATTTTAATATATCGTATGCTAAACTATTAAGTAAACTTACCCCAGAGATTTCTCAAGTAGTCACTGTCTGGCTTCAACATCTATTGTCCTCAACGATTGGTTGCTTTACTGTGCTTGTGTCTTTATGTGTGTGTGGCAACATTATCAATTATCCAGTGCGCAGTCTCACTCTAGCTTGGTGTTAAATTAAGTTGTCAGCGCTGTCTCCACAATTTCCCCCTTCACAGAGGCAGACGCTGATGGGGCTTGACGGCCGCTTGGTGGTTCTCCTCGCCGGCTGCCGGCCCGCATTGTGCCTGCAATTCATCTTCGCACATCCAGAGTGCAGCCCGCGTGCCAAGCTCTGCCAGCCGGCAACACAGCCAACCCAGCCCAGTGTACGGCTGCCTAGGACGGATGCAAAGAGAATGAGCTAGATCACCTTCCAAAAAACTCACAGTGAAGAAGCATTGGAGTGTGGCCTACTATTGCAGTGTGGCTTGTATTTGTGTGTGTGTGTTTGTCAAAGATGAAATTGGGGGTAGTAAATGTAGAGGGCAACGAACCTAAAATTGAGTGTTTGCTTTACACTATGTTTAAGGGGAAAAAAATGACATCATTTACTCACCCGCATGCTGTTTCAACCCGAATTACTTTCTTTTCTGCAAAAACACAAAAGGTGAAGTTAGGCAGAATGATAGAGACTGACAGCCTCAGTCAATATTCCTTTTCATTGAGGAAAACATGTTTTGCCATCCAGGTTTAAAAATAAGATAACAGAATATTAATTATAGAGTCCCTTTAATTGACCTTTAACATTAATCAACCATGAATCTAAATACTTGTGTGTAGGATATGGGAAAAAATGTCATACAGGTTTAAAAATGACAATAGCAGAATTTTCCTTTTTGGGTTTAATTGACTTTTAACATTTATTGACCATGAATTTAAAGGGACACTCCATTTAAAAAAAAAATATGCTAATTTTCCAGCTCCCCTAGAGTTAAACATTTGATTTTTACCGTTTTGGAATCCATTCAGCTGATCTCCAGGTCTGGTACTACCACTTTTAGCATAGCTTAGCATAATCCATTGAATCTGATTAGACCATTAGCATCGTGCTAAAAAATAACCAAAGAGTTTCTATATTTTTCCTATTTAAAACTTGACTCTTCTGTAGTGCCCGAAAATAGCCCCCTGCTATTCAAAGTTACCAAGGGGACTATTTTCGGGTGCTGCGTAATATCATTGCGCCTGCTGCACCCATACGGCAGCATAGTTCTTGATTATTACGCCTGAATGAGAGTATAGTTCTTAACCATATCGACCTAGAAAATTGCAATTTTAAATTTTCTGTCAGTCTTAGTACAAAGGAATCAAGTTTTAAAGCAACACTAAAGAGTTTTTGCTCTTTGCTCCCCCTACAGGTTGGAAGCGAAATTGCCCATTACCACTGTCGTAAATAATTTATCCTACTGCAGCAAAGCTGGCTCTGATTGGATTGTAGTTCTGCCGTAAAGCAAGTTTTTGTAGTTTTCACTCGAACTACGGGACCGCAACCCGGCGGTTGGAAACTTCTTTAGTGCGGTTTTGGTCGATAGAGGGCTGCAAAGCGAATGTGAAAGTGCCGTTCACCCTGTTTCGAGTGGATGAACTTTTTTTAGAAACGTTATTTTAAGGTAAAAAAAAAAAACTCTTTAGTGTTGCTTTAAATAAGAAAAATATTGAAACTCTTATTATTTTTGAGAGTGATGCTAATGGTCTAATCAGATTCAATGGATAATGCTAAGCTATACTAAAAGTGGTACCGGTAGACCCGGAGATCGGCTGAATGAATTCCAAAACGGTAAAAATCAAATGTTTAACTCTAGGGGAGCTGGAAAATGAGCATATTTTCAAAAAAGTGAAGTTTTGCTTTAAAAACTGGTATGTATGTATGTATGTATAGGAGGGGCAAACAACATGAGACTGTTAAATTAAAACATCTGAGAAGCAGAATATTCCCAATTTTCTGTGCAATGCATCTCATTGCTGCTTTGTAACAAGTGAGACATTCAAGAGATCTTGTTTGTGAATTACATTCCCATGGACAGTGGTCACAACGAGTCCATGTGAATTTCCTATCTGGTAATGTGTTTGCCTGGGTCTGACAGGAAGGGTGAATAAAGAGGAAGAAAATATAGATTTGAGATGTGTATGTATGAGAGAAAGCAAGCAGGAAAGGCAGAGAAAAAGAGTATGAGAGCACAGTTTGTGGACAGCAAAGCCCATGAGAGACATAACTTGGCAGCTTACCTGCTTAAAGGGCAATAGCAGGCAGGCCGGACAGGCATATATGTCACCCCCTCCCTTTCTCGCTCTCTCCCTCGCTCTCTATAGAAGGCTGAAGGACACAGAAAGAGCCTGGGCATACTGCAGCCGAGGCAGCCAGACGGCCAGGCCACAGTAATAATGGAGAACTGTATAACAGCGGGGTACTAAGCTCTCTGTGCTTAAGTATTTATTTGTGATGAATAGTAATGATGGCACACTTACAAAGCACTTGTTTAATATGGAATGGCCTAAGGGGCGGTTATCATTCTCCGAGTCTATAGCTCAGCTCACACTTTGGAGCAAACGAAGCTCGCTGCGCCTCCTTCAGCCCTCTGTAACATGTGCTGTCCCGTTCCACTGTCCCTGCCCCAAAATTAAATAAAACATTACAGACCGTTTTCAGTTATTAACCTACTTAATTGAAAAAAAGTCAATGATTTATTTCTATTTGGGGTCCGCTGCTACGCAGCTGCCATGGTCTGGTGCTAACCTAAATAATCAATTAATGCAGATTTTGGTCTCTGGGAGTTGACTGGATGCCAGTATAAAGAAAAAAAGCTTCTATAGCCGTACTTCAAAAAGCTTCATCACGCCATGGCTGTTATATGAGCTTCATCAAGCTGTACTGAGATTTATCACAAGTTTCTCATAGTAAAACAAACAACGGACAGTTTAGCGAACCGTTTGCGACAGAGTGCCGTTACAGCCACGCAAATATGGACGGATCAGCTTTTTAACAAAAGGCAGTTAAACATTCGCTGCTGTTTACAAGCTCTTCTGATGTGAACACCCATCATCAAAAGGCAGAAAGTCACCAGCTGTGCTTTAGCACTGGCTACTCAAACAGTCATAATCTCCTGTTGCGAGGCTAAGCCGTCACTCGCTCGACGGGAAGTGTCACATTGGAGTAGTATTGCTTGAAACCGTGCTGATATGATGGCATCCCTGCTGAGAAAACCAGCATAAATTTCCAGGCTTGTCCATGATGGTCTAGCTGGTGGACCTATACATAGCTAGCAAAACAATGCTAGTCAAACAGCGAAGCTTAAGCTCGGTGGGGACACCAGCACTTGAGTATCCCAAACACATCCCTGTTACAAAAACCAATAGACACCATCACAGAAATAATATTGGTTTTATTGGGAATTTTATTGGTTCTAATGGAATATGGCCCAAAATACACTACACTATATTGGTCTTTGTTGGTCTCTAATGGTATGTATTGGTTCTATGTATTGGTTCTAATGGAATATGGCCAAAACACACTACATTGTAGTAGTAAAAGCAAATGGTTCCTATTGGTATTTTAATGGAAACCATTAGAATGTTCTGTAATGTTTTTTTTTCAGCAGGGATGTATGCTTATCTTTTCAACACTGGTTTTACATTTATCATTTGACAGATGTTTTTTCCAAACTGATAACATCCATGCAATCAAACCCATGATCTTGTCCTCACTAATGCAATGCTCTACTATTTGTTAACTATAGTTAACTTTAGTCACCATCCTATGTAAATGTTCACTTGTTCATTGTTTGGGTGAACTCTTCCTATAAAGAGATGATTGGTGAAGTTGGTCTTAGATCAGGGAAAAAGGAGGGCACAACAGGGGTGATAAGTGACGCAGAGTGCACCCTTTCTCACCTGACTCATTACGGCTACACAGGAGAAAAGCCCCATGCCTAATCGGCCACTCAAACGTTCCTGGGCCATGTTTAAGAGGTGCCACCTGGCCAAGAGGAAGAGGGAGCACGGCTAACAGAGAGACAAGTGGAGAGCAGAAATGGAGCAGAGGGTTTCTGCGCCTCCATTTGCCAGTGTTTCTGTTCACCCCCCACTGCTGGGAGAGAATAGAGGATAGAGGATAGAGAGAGAGAGAGAGAGAGAGAGAGAGAGAGAGAGAGAGAGAGAGAGAGAGAAAACTATGCCATGCTGCAGTATGCCCATGGTGTGCCAAGGACAACAGAGCAGAATTAACCCCTGAGTGGAGGCAATAGGACGTTTGATTCTGTAAGAATCTGGGTTAGACTCTTTATCATTCATTAAGCTTGAGCTGTTCTGTACTCTTTAGGCTCTGGTTTAGAAAAACACTACCGTCTTACTGTAGCTTAGTTGGTAGCATTGCATTAGCAATGCAAAGGTCATGGGTTCGATCCTAGTGAACACACATATCGGCCTACATGTAATATAAACGTAAATTAAAATGCTTATTTGCCCCAATCATGTATGTATCTTGGTATAATTAAGTATATTAACATTTACATTTGGCAGATGCCATCCAAAGCGAGGAAAACCGCATACCGATTTGTCATATAGGAAAGCAATAACATGAGAAGTGCCATACAAGTTCCTTTTAGTTTACAAAGTTTCCACCAAACATTAGAGACACAACATGTATAGAGAGAGAGACAGAAGATAAGTAATTTTTTTTAATAACATGTTACTGTCAAGTGTTCCCAGAAGAGATGTGTTTTTAAATGTTGTGAGAGATGTGGCTGATCTTTTTTCAATGCGTGCACTTTTAATCTTTGTACAGCGCTTCTTGAATGTTAGCATGTAGCCTAGCCCCATTCATTCCTATGGCTCCAAACAAAAGTTTTATTTTGTGCCACCATACTTACTCGTGTAACTAGTCATGTAACAGTCTTTAAATAGGGAAAAAAACATGGAAGTGTTTGGTGGCTTCTTAATTCATCCCTGTTTGGAGCCATAGGAATGAATGGGGCTAGGCTAAATGCTAACACATTCACGAGTTGCTGTACAAGATTAAAAGTGCATGCATTGAAATAAGATAGGAATGTATTAATTAGTCTAAGTTGAAGTAAGCACATAGTAAAATATTGAAATGGTGGTGTTTTCCTTTAAGGTGGAGAAACGCAATAAAACGAAACATTTAGAACCACACAGTTTTGTTGACTGATCTTTAGTAACGCATGGAAATATAAACTATATGAAACTATGGTCTGGTCTTTGAAAAAATTGACAGATTATAGTATGTATTCATTAACTATCGATTCTTTATGCACCTATCAGCATGATTCTAAAAGTTGCATGAAAAAATGAAATATGTAAGTTTTAATCCTTACCTAATGTGTCAAATGAAATAAACACCCACACATAAATACTCAAATAGCAATACTTAAACAATAGCGCTAAAAGTTTGTCCTTCCCTAAACTAGTTCCCTAAAGTTTGACTCCTTAAACGTAACACCCAGGATGCAAGTATGATGCCTTAACCAGCAGAAATCAATGAATAATTAACAAGCCTCTTTTCAATCCATGTTGCTGTCCATCAAAGATTGTGACAGTTAATCCTTTTCTTATATAAATAGCTTTTTGGTGTGGATGGGTAGTAGCCGCATGGAGCTCTATCCCGTCTGTCTCTGAAGCGGCCGCCAGGATAAGCTGTGTGTGTGTTGGATTGGCACATGGAGCTGCCCAGGGCCTGCCGCTGAGCTGGCGGCCAGTACAGATGGAGGGCAGGGCTGGGCAATGCCAGCTTGTCAGTCGGATTAAAACGACTCATTTATTCACTGAAGTATCGCGCAAAGCGACGGGGCCAAAGTGGGATGCGTGCAGGGGATGAGCAAGAAGTTCATGGAGAGGAGGTGCGCAGGCAGGGGCAGGTAGGGGCATGAAGTGAAGGGTGCTTCTAACACTAACTACTCCTTCCGACTCCTCTTTCTCTCACCCTCCCCATCACTTTCTAGTTTTTTTGTCCATTTCTTTTCTTTCGAGGGATGCCAGGGGCCATTACGGTGGTGTGCGGAAGGGGGCCAGCAGGGTGGCGTCCTCCAGTGCCTGGGTGACAGATTGCTGCTCCGCATTGGTGGCAGAGGAGGCAAAGGCGGTTGGCGATTGGCTCTGATGGTCAGGAAGTGGGCACTGAGGGATGGCAGAGCAGGAGGAGGAAGAGTGAGTAGGGAGACAGAGAGGGTGGGGATGACAAGACCTGGCTGTGTGACCTTTAGCACTAGGTGAGTTACTTAAAGGGCCATGAACTCGGATTTTCATGGCCGGGCCTGGCAGCAGAAGGCAGTGACGTACATTGGGGACTTGTGAGGAGGACATGGAGAGGGCAGAGGGCTGAGCTCCAAGCTACGACTGGGCACTTTCTCAAACTTTTCAGCATGCGCCCTCCCCCCCTTGTGTAGGGTGCATCCCTTCGTGGCCCACCCAAAGAAAATTCATGACATGAACAGTGTACATTGTAGTGCTGTTGGTTGGTAGCTACATTTTTCTGAGGTTTGATTACACAGAATTGAATATAAATTAATGTATTTTATAAAATGTAATAAAACTGCCCCCCACCATCTTTATAATTTGCTTACTGCGTAATTGCATCACATCCGCAAACAGAAAGAAGAGGACCCGGCTACTAGTTGTAGCTTGTTCAACAGTAAATTTAAACATGTCATATAGATGGCAGCATTTAATCCGTAACATTTTAAGCAATGTTATGCAATATCATGTAAATGTCAATAAAAGCTGAAACTGAGAGGATCTAGTCAAAAAGGGAACGTGACAGAGCTCTTGCTAAAACTAGAGTTAATATTAAAAATTAAATAGTAGCATAGAGATAACGTAATTTAAGACGATAACAACATCGTGATTTATGTTGAAACATTTGCGTCTTAATTTAGTCAGAACAAACGTTGCAGATATATTACTTAGATGCCTAAGTAGTGATTGAAAATTGAAAAACTTTGATGGCCAGTATTTAGTTAGGGTGGACGATATGGCCGCAGTGACATTCACTGTACTGTGCTCGACCACATGCCAAAAATCCGCTTGTATATTGTGCCAAGTGGCATTTTTTCAACAGATATTACCCTTGCAAAAAACCCTAAAGGAAAATAGCACCGTGAAAAAGATGCAGGTTTTGTGAAGCAGTGTCTGTATTTTTCTAGTGTCTGGCCCTTCCAGCCTGTTGAGGATGGCGGTGCCAGAGTAATAAGGGGAGAAAGTGTCAGAGACAGGTTAACGGTGAGATCGGTCAATGCCAGCAACCTTGTGCCTCTCAAATCCCCCAATCTCGTGTCACTGGCAGGCCAAGAGAGAGAGAGAGATAGAGAGAGTGAGTCAGGGCGGTATGCGGGGGGCGAAGCTTGGAAGGGTTTTATCGGGTCTAATTACTCCCGATAGCTGTAATTTACAGGTTGACAGCGGGGGGAAATCGGCAAGATTCACACTTCTGCGGGTCAGCATCTGTCGCCATTACGGCGCTATGCTCGGCGACGGCCGGTCAGCGAGACCGAGGACCGGTAAACAACAAACCGCGTGTGACAGATTAGCAGCGCGGGCTAAAGGACCTTCCACTGACACATCATTTCTCTCACTCCGCGAGTTTGTTTCGCGGCAGCTGTCACCAATAAAACAGAGAGACAGGAAAGAAAAGGGGGAGAGATGGGGGAGGTTGGCTTTTGTTCCAGATCCAGGAAGGTTGGTGGCAGGAGAGGAAGGAGAGTGACCTGTTTTGCAGTCTGGCATAAGCATGCACAGGAAGAATATTCATACATGAAAACGAGGCACCATTATGTCAAAAGAGAATTTTGCTGACTTTCTTATAATGACTTGCTTTCTTTTTTAAGGGGGGTTACAAATTGCTACAGTGCAAGATCCATTTATGAACTGTGTGTGGTATAATACATTAAAAGACAAATGGGTGAGCGTTTGCTCTGGTTATGCTGTTGCCCCATCTTGCAATGCCATACCTGGCCAAGTTTTATCCATTAAAACAGAAATTCGTACAGTGAGAATTTTTTCCAAGTGTATTGATTCTCCCCATTGCAGTCCACTCTCTGCACTGATCCACATTCTCCTTGATGGATTCTGGCAGGAAAACTTTTCCTTGAGCATCCCTTGAAGGACGTTCTGTTGTCCTGCTGGGCTTGCACTACCGCTCTCAAACCACAACGGACTATGCATCATCATCATCATCTCCTTGATTCAAGATGGAAAATCTTTACTGGTAAGTCACTTGTTGATAATGTCATACATTCTCAAGGCAGACTACAAAGTAGATGCTACCAATCCACTACCAGGTCAGGCACCAGATCAAATTTAGGATACTCAATTATAATGTTTTAGCACACATAGCCACTGGAAAAAGGTGTTTTCAAGTTAAATAAACTACTCAAGGACACTCTCCAGGCCTGAATGTCCACAGCTGCAATTTGGCTTTGCTCATTGGTGGGTTCACACAGGCCGCTCCAAGTGCTGTCCAATCACCAAACCCATCCATTACACTGTCCGGCTATGGGCAGAGCCCGGTGAGGACCTGTCCTGTTTAATATCTAACAGGAGAGTGGTGGCTCTCTATGCCAGCCTCCAGAGCCCAACTGTTCCCACAAGTGCCATATGGGCGGCCCAGCTTTATTCCATTAGCACGGGCGAGACAAGGGTGAGAGCAGGCCGAGGACCTGGTCCTCCCGGCCCTCCCCTAGCACTGCCACAGGGCATGCCCTGCCCAACACCAGCTGCCAGGACCAGAACTCACCAGCCAGGCTTAGTTCATAGTTAACGCAAGCTAGGCACATTTCACAACTTTGCTCTGTCCTTTTATCGTTTTTAAGTGCGCTTACATGCACATTTTGACCTCAAACTGCACTATAATATAAAATAAAAAGATAATCTTTTTATAGCAGATGATGTTTGATATTTATTTGTGTTTTGTTGTAAAAACACTCACCCCCAGTTTCACAGATAAGGCTTAAGGCTAGTCCTAGACTAAAAAACATGTTAAAACTGTCTCAAATAAAAATAATTTGCATTGACAGATCTTAAAATATCCAGTGCTATTGATTTGTCTCAAGATGCACACTGGTAACTTCTTTTTCTGAGGCATGTTTATAAAAGATGCATAAATGAAAACACTGTTTTTCAATATTTTACTATGTTCTTACCTTAACTTAGACACATTTTAAGCAGATAAAAAATATATATATATTGTATGGCAGAAGAGCACTTAGTTTGCAGCACTTTGACTTCGGTGTGCATTAACAGCATCACTCCTGACTACTTCCCCTCTCGCTCAAACTTCCGTCAAAATGGCCCTGTCCCTAAATTGCGCATGCTCACTTAGTCTACGACTCCGTATGGTGTCCCATCTGTCATTTTTACGCTCTGAAGTGTGCTCATCAGCGCCCCCCTTTGCACCCTTGATGCGGTCTTTAGCGAAGCCTGCCTGCACTGCAGCAGGCTTCGCGCACTTTACCAACCCAGAAGTCCTTGCGAAAGAGCAATCAGACGACGGAAGGGAGGAGTTCACACTGACGGGCAACTTCTTCTTATTTCCGGCGTGATGCTCGAGTCTGTCCCAAAATACAACTCTGGTGCACCCTCGTGGACTCGCATCAAGGGTCCCTAAAGTTTGCACTACACAATGTCATCGAAGTGTGCACTCTGAGGAGGACCACAAGTCCGGAGTGTGCCATTTGGGACAGGGCCTATTACTGCGCCCGCGGTCGAAGTGCTGCAAACTAAGTGCTCTTCCGCAATAAAATATAGTTCTCAGTTGTTATCTGCTTAAAAAATCACCACGTTTTATTTTGTGCCACCATACCTACTCGTGTAACTACTCATGTAAATAAGGAAAACATGGAAGTGTTTGGTGGCTTCTAAATTCATCCCTGTTTGGATCCTAAGGAATACATGGGGCTAGGCTAAATGCTAACACATTCATGACGCACTGTACAAAGACTAAGTGCACGCATTGATAAAAGATAGGTATGTATTAATTTGTCTAAGTTGAGGTAAGAACATAGTAAAATATAAAAAACTGTGGTGTTTTCCTTTAATTTAACTAAGGCCTAGTCCTGGCTTTAGCTAAGGCTTGTCTGTGAAACCAAGCCTCAGTATGAAATCGAACAAAGAATGATGCAAGTAAAAAATGTGTTAATTCAACAGCAGATGCTTTTATCCAAATATAATCCTTATAAGCGTAATTTATCCTAAGAAGTGCTGATACACAAAGTTCCTAAAGTGTTTTGAAACGTGTAAGCAGTACAGTGTTTTACACTAGGGCAAAACAATATAGCATTTAAAACAATATAAATGACATCATAGAGCAGCACTAAGTAAAATTATAATTAGATGCATAGCAATTAAGGATTTAACTATACACAAAAAGAGCAAAGGTGAGGTCAATAAATAACATAATTTGTTCATAAGTCTATATGTCTTGTTGGCTATAAATAGGCACTAAATACAGCATTTTAATGCACCAGCAAAAGTCTCAAAAAGAAAAAAGCAAGCACTTACAGTCCCCAGACTGCATGCCACTGGAGATATCTGAACAGGTCCTCCACCTGGAGTGAAGGCAGAAGAAGGAAAAGAGTTCAGATGTTTAGAGTATCGCATGGGAATGTCAGTGTATGTTTCAGCCTGTATCTGCCACAGGACCTGAGGCCTGTTTTAATTAATCATAAAGCTGTATGAATTATTAATCTATTATCACTGTGCCTACATGTGATCATTCATTTGTCTCTTCTGCTGTTTTTAGCACCCTTAAGTCCTTGTTTCTCTTAATATGCTGCACTTCTGGGAAGAACTGAAGTTAGATTAACCTGACAGCAACCTGACTTTAATACAGTACAGGAAATAGAGAGTATACAAACAGCTCAAATGCACATTTTACACAAACTCTCCAGTGTACGTGTATACAAACACAATAAAGAGGTCAACTCGAAGATACACAACGGAGTAAATAGTGTTGTTGGAAGTATAAAGAGTACACACCTATATAAACCTCATGTCCCAAGGTACAGTATGTGACTAAATCTGTTCTTATTAACAGATTTGGTTAATTCATCTTCATGCATTCCTAACAAAGAAATAAAGCAATACAAGCAATACATACATTTTTAGTAGCACAGGATACATTTCTGTTCCATGTAAATGCCCCTGTGCAAAAAGCGAGGTCCATAAAGAAATTATTTATTAGTTCTGGTGGTGAAGGACTTGACTGACCTGCACAAAGCCCTGACCTAGACTACAATGAACACCTTTGGGATGAATTGGAATGCTGAGTGTGAGCCAGCAGCCAGGCCCTATTGCCCAACATCAGAGCTTGACCTCAGTGATGCTCTTTTGTGTGCATGGGAGCAAATCCTTGCAGGATGTTCAAACATAAGCGAATCAGCTTTCTAAAAAGAGAGAAAGAAAAGGATTTTACTGTAATAATAATGTCAATCCTCTTTAAATCCCAATATTTGCAAGCATTTACATTCTCACACTCTTGCAAAACAACACATACTAAATAATAAATCTGTTACATGCACCACCAATCTTAGTTAAATGAACCTTGTTTTCTCCAAAAGTTTGAAACGCTCAATGACACATTCAACAAGGACTCTTTGCAAGCAGCCCTCAGGGTGTTTTGCATCACACTGATCGGAATCACGGGGCTCTTGTTGAGGAAAGATTTGGCTTTGGTCTGGCTGTGTGACCTGTGATGACTGACAGTAGGATGGAAGCTTCCTCCTACCCACAGGCACCCCACAGAAGCTTCAGCTCAGGAGGACACGGCAGATCTGAGCGAGAGCAACACCTGTCAGGTAAGCCTTCGCAGTTGACGGCACATGAGGTATGCAAAACCCTCCACTCTGACGGCTAATCTCCGGTGAGCCATCGCGCAGGGCACCGCAGGCCTCTGTGAGGAGCCACTGGGGGCCAGTGCACAGCAAACTCCCTTCTCCTGCGTCAGACAATGCTCACATCTTCTCACCAGAGCGGCGAGAGGATAAGGGAGAGAGAGAGAGAGGGAGGCACTGATGTGCTCTAAATACATTTCATTATCATCATTATGATTATATCACTGAATGTGTGTTTTTTGTAATGCGCCGCAGCACGTCTCCCCAGGGTGCTGTCTGCACAGCTGAATAATTAAAACAAGTATGATGAACCATCCGTCACAGTTTCCCTTAAGAGTTTGGGCTGGATATGTGCAAATGGCTCGGTTGAGTAGAGGTCTGCAACTGAAACAATATAAAATGCACAGGTTGGTATCTACTAATGCAACCCTGACTGCTAATAATATGCATGTAAAATGTAAACAGTATAATGTAAATAACAGACAGTTGCATTGCCAGCGATAAGTAAGAAAATCATCTGATTAAATGAAGTGAATTGCACTTTTAAAATTATGAAATTATATTATTATATACATACACTCACCTAAAGGATTATTAGGAACACCTGTTCAATTTCTCATTAATGCAATTATCTAATCAACCAATCACATGGCAATTGCTTCAATGCATTTAGGAGTGTGGTCCTGGTCAAGACAATCTCCTGAATTCCAAACTGAATGTCAGAATGGGAAAGAAAGGTGATTTTAGCAATTTTAAGCGTGGCATGGTTGTTGTTGACAGATGGGCCGGTCTGAGTATTTCACAATCTGCTCAGTTACTGGGATTCTCACGCACAACCATTTCTAGAGTTTACAAAGAATGGTGTGAAAAGGGAAAAACATCCAGTATGCGGCAGTCCTGTGGGCTCAAATGCCTTGTTGATGCTAGAGGTCAGAGGAGAATGAGCCGACTGATTCAAGCTGATAGAAGAGCAACTTTGACTGAAATAACCACTCGTTACAACCGAGGTATGCAGCAAAGCATTTGTGAAGCCACAACATGCACAACCTTGAGGCGGATGGGCTACAACAGCAGAAGACCCCACCGGGTACAACTCATCTCCACTACAAATAGGAAAAAGAGGCTTCAATTTGCACGAGCTCACCAAAATTGGAAAGTTGAAGACTGGAAAAATGTTGCCTGGTCTGATGAGTCTCGATTTCTGTTGAGACATTCAGATGGTAGAGTCAGAATTTGGCATAAACAGAATGAGAACATGGATCCATCATGCCTTGCTACCACTGTGCAGGCTTGTGGTGTTGGTGTAATTGTGTGGGGGATGTTTTCTTGGAACACTTTAGGCCCCTTAGTGCCAATTAGGCATCGTTTAAATGCCACTGCCTACCTGAGCATTGTTTCTGACCATGCCTATCCCTTTATGACTACCATGTACCCATCCTCTGATGGCTATTTCCAGCAGGATAATGCACCATGTCACAAAGCTCGAATCATTTCAAACTGGTTCCTTGAACATGACAATGAGTTCACTGTACTAAAATGGCCCCCACAATCACCAGATCTCAACCCAATGGAGCATCTTTGGGATGTGGTGGAACGGGAGCTTTGTGCCCTGGATGTGCATCCCACAAATCAACTGCAAGATGCTATCCTATCAATATGGGCCAACATTTCTAAAGAATGCTTTCAGCACCTTGTTGAATCAATGCCACGTAGAATTAAGGCCGTTCTAAAGGCAAAAGGGGCTCAAACACAGTTTTATTTTGGTGTTCCTAATAATCCTTTAGGTGAGTGTATTTATCATCATTTGCGTATACTTTAACAATAAGTTTGTGAAAAGTGAGGAATAGTTTACCATACACTGTCAGAAAAAAAGTTCAGAATATGTACCCCAGCTGTCACTGGGGCGGTACCCTTTCAAAAAGTACAGCTTTGCACCTAAGGATTTCATTTTAGTACCTCAGGAGGTATATTTGTACCAAAGAGAGCTTATTAGTACCTCAAAAATACATATTAGTATCTCAAAGGTACAACTTCGTACTAAATGTTTACATATCTGTACCTAATGGTCCATATTAGGACCTTTTTAAGGGGTACTGCCCCGGTGACAGCTGGGTACATATTTTGATCATTTTTTTCTAACAATGTAGGTCCATAAGGTATACAGTAATCTACCCATAATTGTATTCTGTTTTGTATTCCCGTAAAGGTACAAAACATAAACTTAGGGTACAACCCCAGTGACAGTGTAGTTCACTATAAATAAAAAACTCCAAACCTGTATAAGATTGATATAATATTTAATTAATTTAATATTTTAGCAAAGTTATAAAATTCAGCAGTCCTATTTTTAGGACCAGGGACTGCTGTGGCTATTTTTACTATAATTATTTGTTAAAATATTCTAGATTAAAGAATGGGTTAAGTATTAGAAACTAAATTATGACAAAATTAAAATTAAAGGGATAGTTCACTCAAAAATGAAAATTCTGTCATCATTTACAAACCCACATAAATTTCTTTGTTCTGATAAACACGAAAGAAGAAATATTTCTAACCAAACCGTTTGTGGACCCCATTCACTTCCATAACAGGAAAAAAATACTAGAAGTAAATGGGATCAACGAACGGTTTGGTTACAAACACTTCCCAAAATATCTTCCTCCGTGTTCATCAGAACAAAGAAATTTAGACAGGTTTGTAACAACATGAGAGTGAGTAAATGGTGACAGAATTTTAATTTTTGGATGACCTTTCCCTTTAATGGTTAACTTATTACCTGCACTGATATTGTCCAACACTTTGTAACATGCCACAAACATAATTGTAATCATATTAAAAAACGTACTGAGAGCATTTTGGAGCAAACAAACTTTGTACAGTGTGTATCTATCAGAATTACTATTTGCAAAACAAATAGCTCTTCCAATCTGAAAGGAACAAATAAGTGCATTGTGTTCTGATACTCCTAAAAGCCCTGTAGGACCAGGCCTGATAAATGCAAGAAGTGAATCTAAGACACAAGGGCAGATGAATCTTTAATCGAACAATCCCACAAACCTGTGTCAAAACCCTTGTGTCAAAACCCAGATTATTATGCACAGCAGGTCACTGAAATATTCATACCATACATGCTTCATTAAGACTGTTATACACAAAAGCCCCACATTCATCTTATTATTGATACAGATGACAAATAGATGAAGGGAAGAGTAAAATATTTGTGCCACAATTACATGTTTGTTTTATAGATTTGTACCGATTTGTTTTA
Organism: Misgurnus anguillicaudatus; assembly: GCF_027580225.2. Classification (NCBI taxonomy): domain Eukaryota; kingdom Metazoa; phylum Chordata; class Actinopteri; order Cypriniformes; family Cobitidae; genus Misgurnus; species Misgurnus anguillicaudatus. The sequence continues at coordinate 24,018,568 of NC_073345.2, forward strand.
TTACAGAAGAAACCTCCGCATTGCTAAATACTTCTGACAACTCTACTTTGTTTTTTCTGACTGGCATTATGCATTGCTAGAGACAGAATTCAACAAAAGGGAAGCTCGGCTTTTCAATCTGGACAGATCAAAGCATGTGGCTTTTAATCACTCATATCCCATAAGTAGTCACAGTTAGGGCTCGTGACGGTTCTCATATGCTCCTGCCAATTAATGATCTTTCTACTGTCCCGTGACATCAGATGAATAGTGTCTGAGTTTTCAATTGATGGATTATGGCAATATATCTAATGAAAGATGCCATACACGTTAGTATGACATTTGTAATGTAAACAACACTCAGCCGGCTAGAGCTGGCCATCTGCCTAATTTTAAGGCAGTTAAAATAACATTATTATTCAAAAACATTTTTATTATAGGTATCTGATCTGTGTAAGTATCTGATGCCAATATCTCACTTGTTGGTAGTTTATTTTATAAAACTTATGGTAAATTTAATAGATAAAAATTATAAAAAAAATAATTTATTTACATTTATTGAACTGGCACACGGTTTTATTAATACGATAATAGTTTACAATGAAGAGCCAACAATAAGCATAATACACAAAGATATGTTGTATAACAATAATATTTAAATATTGTTAGCAATGTTTAAATGGTGTAAAGTTAGGGGGTTGTCAAATGTGTGAGGAAGAGATGTGTTTTAAAGGATTTAAAGAATAACAGTAATAAAAATAAGAATATATTTTAAATATATTTTTAAAATATTTTAAATTGTTTAATTTTCACCTTTTTATATTCATAGAGGGACTTTTGTCAATCTGGCAACCCAAAACAAAGCACTCATGAAGCCCCGCCTCCTCCGGTGCCGTAATTTCCTGGAGAGGCGCTTGTTTTCATACAGAAAAATGGCGGCATCGAGTTCAAACAGTACTTCTGAGAAAGTGGGGACGACGTCTACAGACGAAACGGCACCGGACAATGATTTTTGGGCTTCACAAGGGCCGGTGGTGGCGCGGGATCCGGCGGTGAAGTTGCTGAGTGCGGTGAGCGGTGTGGAGCCGCTGTCATGGTCAGATGATAACCGGCTCTCGGCCTGCAGCATTACCAGCGTGTCTCTCATTGAACTTGTGTGTGATGTACACAGTCTCAGTCAGGAGCTCGTGCTGCACCGCACTCACATCCCCGTACCAGATGCCGCGCATGAACTCAAGGTACTTTGCACGCGCACGCACTCCCACTCACGTGCGTCCCTTTGTTGCACAATTTCAAGCAATTATATAAGCATACTTTTACCATACCATGATGATAAATATTAAAGTACTCTATTATTTACTATAGTATCTTGTTGACATGAGGGTATACACTTATAAATTTAAATAAATACTTTTGGTATAGGTATTTTGATACTTATAACAGATGTTTAATGTAAAATGTTAACCTATTTAAATGCACAATATTAAACTAAGTTTAGAAACACCTGCTCTTTTTTTGGCTGCTCTTCCTTCACTATTCATCACTTATCTCACAACTGTCGTCTTGTCAAGTTAAAGTTTTCTAAAAACATGTAAACATATGCACATATTATGTGCTATATGTCTACAAATATAATATAATACAAATAAAATCCAGATAATTTACTCACCACCATCATGTCACCAAAATGTTGAGGTCTTTCTTTGTTCAGTCGAGAATTTATTTTATTTTTTTTTTGAGGAAAACATTCAAGAATTTTTCTCATTTTAATGGACTTTAACTGACCCCAACACGCAACAGCCTTAATGCAGTGTAAAATTGCAGTTTCAACGGAGCCTTAAAGGACTCCAAACGATCCCAAACGAGGCACAAGGGTCCCATCCAGCGAAATGACTGTCATCTTTGACCAGAAAAATAAAAAATATGCACTTCTAAACCACAACCTCTCGTCTATCTCCAGTCCTGCTAAGCGCCAGCGCGACCTCACATTATTGCGTAATGCCGTGGAAAGATCTTGTGTTACATATATGAAACGCACATTTGCGGACCATTGTAAACAATAAACTGACACAAAGACATTAATTATTATCATTCGACATACAACAACATAGGAACGGTCCTCTTTCTCCAACACTTGTAAACACTGGGGTGTAGTTTCGCATACAACATCTGTGACCTCTTGACGGGATGACGTATTGCGTGAGGTTGCGCTGGCGTGTCGCAGGACCGGAGATGGACGAGGGGTTGTGGTTTAGAAGTGCATATTTTTATTTTTCTTGTCAAAAATGACAATCGTTTCGCTAGATAAAACCCTTATGCCTCGTTTGGGATTGTTTAGAGTCCTTTGAAACTCCGTTGAAACTGAAATTTTAAACTGCATTAAAACTGTTACGTGTTGGTGTCCATTAAAGTCCATTAAAATGAGAAAAATCCTGGAATGTTATCCTCAAAAAACATAAAAAGGAAGACATCAATATTTTGAATGACATGGTGATGAGTAAATTATCTGCATTTTTAAAGAAAATGGACTAATCCTTTAAGTATTTAAGCTTAGGATTACGAGAAAAGTGCACTTGGATGTGCAAACGTTTGAAATTGATATCGTGTGTGTGTATGTAATATTCCCTATTTGTTGAATCTGTATTCCTAACCACGGACTTTCTTACAGGTGGGCCCAGAAAAGGAAGTAAAGGCTGTTAGGGACAAATTTGCAAGAAGTAAAGATCCAGTAGTTAGCCAAATGGTAATGATAGACCGAGTCATCAACCCTCAAAGTGGACGCATCCATGGAGTCAAGTACACCAGCTGGTCACCATTAGGCTGTGACAGCGATGGCCGCTGCCTTATTGCCTTTTTAACCCTGGACAATCGGCTCACAATCCACTGCAATCAAAAGCGTTTGCAGTGGACGTCTCTCTTGGACCTTACAGAACTTTATGGGGAAATGTTAAAGTCCAGAAACTACTCTGCAAAGAATGACGGATCGCCTCCGTGCTCCATTGACGACTTGGACGAGCTGCAGAGACGGTTTCGCATGCAGACACCTGTGTGCATGGAATGGTCCGGCCTGTGCAATACGCAACAGGTTCAGACCAATAACGAATGTAAAGACATTGGCGCGGTTCTTCTGGCTGTACTTATGGAGAACGGAGATCTAGTTGTGTGGCATTTCAGTTTACCCCTAAGGGGTAAGGATTCAGTGCTTTCCTGCAATACCATAAAGTCTGAGGTGTCATCCCCAAACGCACTCGCTTGGTGGGAATATGAGCACGGTGGGCGAAAAATGAGCGGACTGGTTGTGGGTAGCTTGGTTGGACCTGTAAAGATCCTGCCGGTGAATCTTAAAGCAGTGAAGGGTTATTTTACCCTCAGACAGCCTGTGGTGCTGTGGCAGGATGAGGACCAGATACCCGTTCACAACATCAAATGCATCACTCTCTTCCACCCACACCAGAAATGCAACTGCAGCCTTGTTGTGGCTGCACGTGGTTGCTATGTGTTTTGGTGCCTGTTGCTTATCTCTAAAGCTGGTCTCAATGTTCACAATTCCCACGTCACGGGTCTTCATTCCACCCCTATTGTATCCATGACTGTTAGTCATAAAAATGGGTCTATTTTCACCTGCTCGTTAGACGGTACGGTTAAAAAGCTCACACCGGTTTTCACAGATGTTGCGGTGGTGTTCGAACAGCAGGAGATTGTTCTGCCAGAAGCAGTGGCGGGGCGACGGATACACGGTATATCAGTCAGTCCGAATGGTGCCTACCTAGCCCTGCTCTGCAGTGAGGGTATGATCAATGGGCTCCACCCCATCAGCCGCACCTACCAGGTGCAGTTCATTACCCTCAAGACGCCCAACGAAGCGTCCGCTGAACTCCTTGAGTCTCAAACACAGAACCTCTTCATACAGACCGACTTGCTGGATCTGCTGCGTTGGCGAGTACTGAAGGACAAATGCATTCCTCAGTTCCTCCAAAAGGAGTTGGATGAGAAGCTCCAAGGATCCAAAGGGTCCACATACCTATGGAGGCTCAAGCTCTTCCTTCTCCGAGCGCTCCACAAATCCATGCAGAAGACCCCTTCGGAAGCCCTTTGGAAGCCAAACCATAAGGATGCTAAAGTTTTAGTTGGGGAAGAGGAAGCAGGTGGGGGTGAGGAGGATGAAATGGCAGACACGTCTGCTTTGGATGAGACCAGGCAGGCGGATGCTGATAAATCTCCTAATGAGGAACGAATGAGGGAGATCAGCGGCTGGATTGAAGAGGTGGAGTCCCACCTGATCCGCGAGAACATGAAGAGGGTGCTGGGTGAGGTGTACCTACGCACCTGTGTCACACAGAACACGTGTATACCTACCAAAGGTGTGTGTGACTTTCTCACAAATGACCCTGCTAATGAAGACAGGGCTGCCAAGGTGAATCAACTTCTTTTCTGACACAAATATAATTGTCTCACATTGACGGATGTCAATGATTTTATGCAATGCTTAAATTGTAGGATGTCTGAGATAGTTGTGCCTCCGAAATGCAGTATTATATGATGTATTTTTGTGAGCATGTTTAAATAGTAAATGCCTTTTTAAAGGGATAGTTCACTTTAAAATGAAAATTCTGTCATCATTTACTTATCCTCATGTTGTTTTAAACCTGTATGAATTTCTTTTTTCTGATGAACACAAAAGAAGATATTTTGAGAAATGATGGTAAAAACACAGCATATAGTGTCCGTTGACTTCCATAGTAGGGAAAAAGAATATTTTGTAAGTATTGTGATAAATGATGAAGAAAATATTTTGATTAATGATGGTAAGCACACAGTTAACGGTACCCATTAAATTCCTACTATGGAAGTCTATGGTCACTATCTGCTTTGTGTTTACCATCATTTCACAAATATCTTCTTTTGTGTTAATCAGAAAAAAGAAATTCATACAGGTTTAGAACAACATGAGGATGAGAAAATGATGACACAATTTTCATTTTAAAGTGAACTATCCCTTTAATGTTTTATTAAATAATAAACATGTACTAGGTTAACCTATCAAATTTTTGAAATATCCATTTACATGTGTAATAAAATATCTGATTTTTCTCTTCTACCCTTTTAGGTACTAATAGGTCATATTATGAACAAGATGAACAAGCAAACGTTCCCAGAGCACTGCAGTCTCTGTAAGGAGGTTCTGCCCTTCACAAGCCACAAACAAGCGGAGTGTAAGAATGGGCACAGATGGCTCAGGTACAGGTCTAAATTTGGTACAGTATATCAATTTAGTGCCAGGATTTTATAACCTCAGATGACAGTAACTGACATCATTCTGTCTGTGCCATATACAAAATAACTTTAATGAAAAACACAGCTTAGCAGCTTGTTTTGGCATGCAAATGTAATAATTTGTTTTTGGGTGACGTGGCGTTAATTATTTTGTGTCCGTACTCCGTATGGTTTAATTAAATGTAAAAGGTTTAAAATTTCAAAATAAATTTGCAGATTACTTGCATACATTATCTTTTTTTGAGGACCAAGTCTGAAATTTCTGTAATATTTGGGGGATAATTGCAAAAATGTCAATGTGGTGTAACCGGTCTGTGTCAATTGGTGAAACTAGTATTATTTTTTTATGAAAATTTAAATATATTGAAGGGACATGACACTTTTTTTGAAGGTGTGCTCATTTTCCAGGTCCCCTGGGGTTAAACGTGGTTCTTGCCGTTTTGGGGTCCATTCGGCTGATCTCCGGATCTGGCGCTGGCACTTTTAGCATAGGTTAGGACAATCCATTGAATCTGATTAGACCATTAGCATCACGCTAAAAATAACCAAAGATTTTCAATATTTTTCTCTTCTGTAGTTACATCGTGTAAGACCGACAGAAAATTAAAAGCTGCGATTTTCTAGGCAGCTATGGCTAGGAACTATACTCTCAAACTGGCGTAATAATCAAGGACTTTGCTTAATATTACTCACTGACCGAAAATAGTCCCCTTGGGTACTTTGAATTGCAGGGGACTATTTTCGGGCACTGCGTGGTATCACTGCGCCTGCTGCGGCCATGGTACAACAGCAAAGTCCTTGATTATTACGCCAGAACGAGAGCACAGTTCCTAGCCATATCTGCCCAGAAAACCGCAACTTTTAATTTTCTGTTGATCTTAGTACATGATGTAACTACAGACAGAAGAGTCAAGCTTTAAATGGGAAAAATATTGAAACTCTTTGGTTGTTTTTGGCGCGGTGCTAGTGGTCTGGTCGGATTCAATGGATTGTGCTAAGCTATGCTAAGACTGCTAGCACCACCAGACCTGGGGATCTGCTGAATGGATTCCAGAATGGTAAAAATAAAATGTTTAACCTTGGGGGAGCTGGAAAATGAGCATATTTTCAAGAAAAGTGGAATGTCCCTTTAATAAAAAAATGTGGAATAAAATAAATCATCTTGATTACTTTAATATGATTTTTTAACGTACATTTTTACATCATTTGTCAAAGATTATTTAGAAAACAGAGCTGTTTACAGCATATGTCAGGACAAATATTACAAAAACGGCAACGCATTAACATTTACATTTTGAAATAACTAATAAAATTATATTTAAAACATTTTTTTTATGATTACACTTACATGCCATCAAGGTGGATAAAATATTTAATATTTCTCATTCTTTGGTGCAATTGACGGTTACACCATTTGACATTTCAGGTCCATTCAGTCTTAACTTTCATAAAAATGGTGCAAATGTAATTTTTTATTGCATAAAATTAACATAAATACACTATGTGCATTGAAATAAACTTGATGCGTGCTTTCAAAACAAGTTTTTTTTTAAAGATTTTTGAATTTCTCATCTTGTCTCGTTTTTGTCACTGACCCTTTTAAATCATGTTTAATAAATCTGACAGATTGGGCATTTGATATATTTGATCATTTGTGTTTTAAGTCTAATGTACACATTTCATTTGTGGTTTCTTCATGATTCAGGTAACAGTTCAAAGGCTACATGTCATACTCTTGTTACAGTTAATTGTTAACTTGTATGTCATGAATAATGTGACCATATTGTCATCATGTTACTCATGACCTCAGAGGAGGAAATGAGGACATTTCAATATCACTTCAAATCCAAAGTATGTTTTTGTTTTAGTAGTACGCAAGCACAGTCGAATGCACAGCCTTGCAAAGCATAGTTCATTGACTCGTACGCGGACACAGACATTTGACTTTTTGCAATACCTCTCCTGAGCTACATACTTCTGTATGTGCATGCACGACCTATGAGTACAAATGCACGGTAAAAAAAAATGAGACTGTGCGTGTACATTATGTGTGTACCATTCTGATGACAAAATTTGTGTCACGTGCACTGTACCCGTAAAACAGAACTATACTTCAGGCTTTACAGTGTGTTACTACAAAGTATTTTTTAGCAGTATGTGTATTTGTTAAGTTCCTTTGCACTCAACACAATGCCCCACCACTAACCAGAAATATCTATAATGATTTGATTCTTAAAGTCAAGTTAAATACGAACAAGCAAAGCAGGCATTATGGATGGTGGTATAAAAAGTGATGTTCCTGTATTCTACAAAATGTAGATGTTGAGCAGGTATCGAAAAGTACAGACTCGCTTTCAAGCCCCTTATGTGACATTTCATCCATCTGTCTGGCTGAATGGAGATTACTGCCCCTAATGGTCTATCAGGGAAATGGTTGCTTCATTGCTGTCATTTTGATCTCTGCCAAGTACTGATCTAAACCTTCCCCTGCTGCTGCCGTTCATGTGTCTAACTGTCTTTTTCCCTCCGTCTTTTTCTTTCTCTCTCACTCCCTAAGGTGTGTGCTGTCATATCAGGCCTGTCAGGGTGTAACGTACCGTCGCTGTCTATTGCAGGACAGCATCGCCTCAATTCCAGAGCCCGAGGGTGAGCCATAATGCCGTATCATATCTCCATTCAGACAGAACCACAGCTCGCCACACACTTAAATTGTTTTATATTACAGCAAAGCGAAGATAGTAAGAACCTTGCACACACACACTTTACAGGTATATGTAATGTTAACCATATTTGCCTCCCAACAAATACACACACTCACCTATGTAAATTCACAGACGTTCACTTTGATTTGAACATTATGTAGAAAAAGTGTAGCATATGTAGATGAATTGCTTGATAACAGAAGATGTGTTTTTTTACTTTTCAATCGCAGACCCAGACTGGATAAAGAAAATACTTAAAGGTCCCTGCATCTTCTGTGACTCCCCGCTCAGCTGACACAGTGGGTATCAAGACGACAAACTCTCCACAACCGATTACTGTCACTTAATATTAAAAAGAATGCAAAATGCCTTTTAATTCTTAAAATTCTTTTTTTTTTTATAAAAGACATTTAGGAGTTTTGTCCTGAAAAGACCTCTATTTTAAAGCCAAGCTTTATTTAAAATGTATAAATATAAAATATAAATAAAAAGCCTGATTGTAATATAGAAAGATGTATAATAAACTGGTGTTTAATATTTATTCTATGGTGCGTTTTTGATTTGTTCATATTATGTTGCCGCACTATTAAATAATGCACACCCATTCCTTTGGCTGATTTTAATTGGTTTAAATAAATCAATTTTTCTAATTGGCTTTAGAAACATTTCTGTGTATCCGCCATGCACCTCGCCATCTCTGAATAATGACTTTCCGTGGCCTAAAGGAACAGAAGATGAGAGCAGTGTTAAAGGAAATGAGAAACAGAGCAAACTGTTTTAAAACTGATCCAGCCCCTCCGAAGAGCTCGACTCTAATGAGATACGACAGTAATGAGCAATGGATCCCAGCCGCGTATGTGATACCCATTTTAATTAAGCTAGCGAGGTTGAGTGGATATTGTTAAATATAGTTACCCCCTTTTTGTGGGCCACGAGGGAGACGTGTGCAGGCTGTGTACCCTGACGCCCCTTTCTGCGCAAGTGCTTCGGCATCGGTGTAAATCAGCCGCGTGTGATCAAAGATAAATTTGGGCCTGTTGGACTCTGGAAATGTTCCTGGGTTTCTCCGCCACGTCCGTTCTCATCCCCGGTACATCCCATCTCTGTGCCCCAGGTTCTCTCTAGTGTCACTAAAGATGATAGCTCGCCTCGGGGCTAGACAGAAGCCCTGGCTTAGGTTTCGGATGGTATCTCAAGATAAAGATGGCCTGATAATTACACACAATTCCATCTCATTCAATGTCAGTGCAAATATTATTTATACAAGCCAGCTTGTTTATTTAGTTGCTGCTGGTTTTACCATTTGTAGAGTTTATTTTTTATTACGTTTCATTTTCAGATGTTGCCATATCATTACAAATGGTAATGCAACGTGTAAGGGATGTTTGATTATGAGGCAATAATGTGCTTTGTGTGTTAATCAAAGGGGGACTAAACACAAAGGCAGGGCTCAGAGCTCCTAATGCCGTCTGCTGCATGTCACGGCAAATTTGTTCCCTGACATATTGCGATACGCATCTAATAACATAAATTTGAAATCAGCTTTATGAGCGGCGTAATATGGGCTGACAATTGGAAGGAAAATGAAAAGCGATTTGGATTTCAATTGTACACGCAATATACGGTGCATATTAATAGCCGCAAGTGCTAAATGTCACAGATTAGATTGAAAGCACGAATGTGATGAAAATTCCCATTTTCCCCCTGCCGTATAATTCTTCGCCTAACTATTAGATTGTCAAATGGATCTTGGCCTTACGGTTTGAGTGCTAGCTTTGTTGATAGGTGGAGACTCTTCCTGTTGAAGTGGTTAGCTCTGTTTGGCAGAACCTCCTACTACTTTAATATAACAATCTGTCAAAAAACATTTCTATAATAATTATTGCCCCCTCCTTCTTCTCTTTCAAGACTTCAAAAGGAGGTTTCGTTCTTTTTTTCCTGTATAAAATATTCATAAATGCTGTGTTCGTGTCTTTGTGCTTTAAACAGACAGATTTTTTGAATATTATTTAATCATATATTCTCGTTGTTAGTTAGGCTAATTTATTTTGATATACATCACCTTGCCTCTAACATTCAATTTGTTGAGCTTCAACAGCATGCTGTGTTGCTCTGTGTCAGTCCCCTTGAATGAATTGCACACTTTTATTTTGTGACTTTTGTTTATAGATCTTATGGAAAGCTGAATAATGGTTTGTTTGCTTTGTAGTCCAATCTTTACCCCTGGACTACAAAATCAAATTATGAGTATCATACAGAGTGCCAAAATGCGTAGTGTATTTAATATAATGCTTATTTTATTTTTAAAAACATGTTTATTTGTTATTATGCAAAATTATTGTAGCAAAACTATTCCACATGTGCATATGTATAAGTAAATGGTTTAAAGATACTTGTTTTAAATTAATTTAGGTTTACGCAAACAGGCAATGTGTGCACGTTTTTAACCTTTTTTGCCTTTATTAGTTTTCTGAAACGAAAAATTAATTTTACATTATACTCCACATGCATGTATGTGCATCCATGACTATAAATGTAGTCATATTGGTTTAAAAAAAATACCCTTTGAAGCAAAGATTTGGTTTCACTCCGTATGTATCAATTTTCCCGTTTGAATACATTTTCTCTCAAGTATGCTTTGTAGAAGTGTTCGCTCAGACTTCAGTAATTCATCAGTAATTAGGTCTGTATCTGGGTCGCCTAGGGACCCCTGGTTTTTCTTTCCGACACTGAAATTAGGCTGTTAACGCAGCCCTTTAACGGGTACACGGACCCTGCGGGATGAAGTCTGTGACCCGTGACTGGCTGATATGAGTGTTTGGGGGAGTGTGAGATGTCAATAGTTGTTCTGCTTGTTCTGTTGTGTGGAGCAGCTCGGGTGGAACTAATACAGAACCTCACAAAGGCCACGACCAGTGTTCTGCTTTACTACAACATTAATTAAAGTCATTGTCTATACAATCAACACAACCATAGATGAAGGAAAGTGGCGAAAGAGTGTGTGTTTGTGTCTATATGCTCCTCCTTTGCAATGTAAACAAAGAGGATACATCTAAGCTAGAGAACATTTAAGTTAAAGAACAAAGACATGATACTTAAAGGGATGTTCCACTTTTTTTTGAAAATATTCTAATTTGTCAGCTCTCCTAGAGTGCAACATTTGATTCTTACTGTTTTGGAATCCATTTAGCTGATCTCCCAGTCTGGCGCTAGCACTTTTAGCATAGCTTAGCACAGTCCATTGAATCTGATTAGACCATTAGCATCGCGCTCAAAAATAACCAAAGAGTTTCGATATTTTTCCTATTTAAAACTTGATACTTCTGTAGTTACATCGTGTACTAAGACCAACGGAAAATTAAAAGTTGCAATTTTCTAGGCATATGTGTCTAGAAACTATACTCTCAAACTGGTGTAATAATCAAGGACTTTGCCAATGTAATATGGCTGCAGCAGGCGTAGTGATATTTCGCACTGCCCGAAAATAGTCCCCTTGGTTACTTTCAATAGCATAATATCATTACGCCTGCTGCCGCCATGTTACATCAGCAAAGTCCTTGATTATTACGCCAGTTTGAGAGTACAGTTCCTAGACATATCTGCCTAGAATATTGCAACTTTTAATTTTCCTTCGGTCTTATTACACGATGTAACTACAGAAGAGTCAAGTTTTAAATAGGAAAAATATCGAAACTCTTTGGTTATTTTTTAGCTTGATGCTAATGGTCTAATCAGATTCAATGGATTGTGCTAAGCTATGCTAAAAGTGCTAGCGCCAGACCTGGAGATCCGCTGAATGGATTCCAAAACTGTAAGAATCAAATGTTTAACTCCAGGGGAGCTGGAAAAGGAGCATATTTTCAAAAAAGTGGAATGTCCCTTTAACATTCAAATTAAAATCTGATAAATCCAACAAAAACAACTCTGTACGTTTGGAAAACCTACACTATCAGGAAAAAATGTAAAAAACGGTACCTTTTTCTGTCACTGGGGTGGTACCCTCAAAGGTTAATTTTTGTACCTTTATGGGTATGCAACACATTGAAATGTACCTTATTATACCCTATAAGTACCTATTGTGTACCATAAGAAACAATTTTTTACAAGTAAAATTTTAGAGTAAAACAGTTAAAGGCAGGGTGCACGATTTCTAAAAGCCGATGTTGACATTTGAAATCACTAAAACAAACACGCCCCTACCACAATAGAATCTGGACCTTCTTTTGATAGACCAGCCCCACACATACGCAACCCAGGCAACGATGTCGGTTAGTAGACACACACTCCTTACTGCTGATAGGTTACAAGTGTGTTTCCAAAGCGTTTCTCAAAAATCGTGCACCTTACCTTTAGCTGTACCTTTAAATGTACACAATAGATCCTTAAAGGAGCATTTCACCCATAGAAACATTAATCTTTATTGAAAGTGTGTCATATTTGTAGTCAAAATATAACATACATTTTAAATTTGGTGCCTACTTGACAGAGAAAAGGGGTGTTTGTAGTCTCACCCCCTCAACAAAGATATTGGACTTCCTGCTTTCAATGATGCAAAATGATGATTTTTTCATCATTGAAAGAAGAAAGTGCGACACTGAAATCTGTATTTCTCCTTTCTCAGCGCAACTAAGGAAATGATGCACGACCATTCAAAAACATGACTGGGGTTCTAACTAGGGCTGTGTATCGCCAACAATTTCGCGGTACGATACGTATCCCGATACAAAGGTCCCGATACGATGCGCATCAAGATACAAGACTGTTTTGAATACAATTTTTGTTCAGAATGTAGTTACATTATTATTATTATTATTATCTGTTTTTTGTACATTTAATAAGCAGTTTTGTAACAGTTGTATTTTTGCCATTCATTTATTAACTTTTGGGGTAACATTGAAATGCTTAAAATCCCAGAGTTAGTACTTATGTTTTTTTAAAAGCAGTTTTACAAAGATAGTGCCTTACTCTAGGCATTATATTTGTCTCTAACTTAATAATTCTATGAATATATCTATAAACATGCAGTCAGAGTTAATACTATTTAGTAGAAATCAGATTATTAATGTGAAGAAGCTCTGTGTCTCTTCTCTAGACATACACTTTTCACATGCAAATCTTTGTTGTGTTTCTTCTCAAATGCGTTAGTACTGTTTTATAAGAGAGTGGCTAATAAAGCCCTTTGCAGTAGTATAGGCTAAGATATCTGCGCTTTCATACTGAACTCATTGATTTTAAATACGGGCATACGCGGGAGAGAGAGGGAGAGAGAGAGCCCGGCTCACTATGCAGACACGTGCGCCAGCGAGACAGACACGCAAAGTGAAAGTCTACCCCGCAACCTTTAACTCTACGTACTCCACGGGACACATGCGTCCGTTCCATATGGGTCACGGATCGACAGCGATTCGTCACGTTATTTTCAAAAGTGCATCCGAATCGATACGGAAGGTGCTGTATCGATGCGCGCATCGTCAGGTGTCCATGACGATGTATCGTCGTATCGATATTTTTAACACAGCACTAGTTCTAACTATACAAAGCTTAATGCAAATGGGTGAACTGTCCCTTTAAGGTACAGTAATGTACCCAAAAAGGTATTATTTTTAGTATACCTGTAAAGGTTCAAAACTGTACCTTAGGTTTGTATCTTTATTTCTGACAATGTATGTTGTTGTTATTAGAGCCTAGAGCCCAACATACTAAAAAAAAAGACCTCTTCCTGACTTTTATTAAGAATGTCATTCTCATGGCAAAAAGATGTAGATGATCAGAGCAAATCAAATGATCGTTCAAAAAAAATGATGATTTGTTTTATAAGCATAATCATCATCCAATAGGGAAGCCAATCCTGCTCATATCCAAGTTCGGGATGTCAAATACTCAAAAGGCTTACATAAAAAGAGATCTGTTTTATTGAATAAAAGGCATGAAAGTAAAGCCATTGGGCGTTTGCATTTCACTCTATTTCCACTCCGCACTTCTCCTCTGAAGATTCTCCCGCTTTTTCGGATTCCTTTCATGTTGTCTGCCACTACACACACCGATTGAAGAGCCCCTCGTTTTGAAGATGGCTTAAAATATGGTCTCTCAAAGATCACACAGTGTCACTATTAACCTGGCCCGCACTTAAAGCTTTCACAAAAGGCAGAAAAATGTTCAAAATGAGCAATCAAAATGGCAGGAAGTCGAGACATAACTTGACATGACAATGGAAGCCGTTATCAGTCAGTCATTCATATGTTTCCATGTTCAATCTGACAGGAGGTGGAAGCAGCCAGTCCAAAACTACAGCGTGTGAGGAGCGGTGACAGATGGGACCCCAGTGAGGATACAAACTCATGCGGATGCATTCAACTCCAACTCGAAGCATATGTCATTTGAACAGTTTCCACCGAATTTACCTGAATTTTCTGTGACCTCCAGGTAGAGGATTAACAAATCCCTTAAGATGCACTGTGGCATATATTTTAAAAGGCCCTAAACATGATAATTTGCTTAAAGTTAATGACTCTTTTTCAGAATAAAATGCATATTTCATATGCTTGTCTCTAAAGAGACACAACAGCTCGGGGAAGTCACTAAGTTGTTACTGAACTGCAAATTAATTTGTCTCCACTTCATAAAGCAATGGTACAAAGCACTCGCTGCGAGGGATTTTGCGCGCGCGCGTGTGTGTGAGTTTCGGTATACCCGCACATGTAATTATTTCAGGGAAAGACTATGAAGAATTTATAATGAGTATTTTTGTTTTTTAAAAAGAAATACCGGTAATAACTACTATGCAAAGCTATTGGAATGAATATTTATGACCTTTGCTATGAAATATTCATAAAGTCAGTTTAAAAAAAGAACACAAAGGGAGAAAATGGGAAAAAGCGATATATGAGTGAGAGAAGTCGTGGGGAAGAAGCCACTGCCTCAATTTCACAAAAACCGACCGAACCTTTGAATATCGCATATTTGACATTTATTAACAAAACCACCGGAAACATCCTCCTCATTTTTTAAAGCACTATCTCTTTATCCCTAATCTGATGCAAGTTTCTTTCGTTCATCCAATCCTGTGCTCTCTCTCTGCTCGTCCCAACATCTCTCTCTCTTCTTTCTTGTTCCATCTACCCAAATTAAGAAATTAATGAGGGATAGATTCTTTACCGACTGGCCCTGCAATGTTTACCACTGATGAAATTATAATGCTGCCTCAGCTGTATAATTTATAAGCCAATTAGAGGAAGTGTTACTTGATTTGATGGGAAGCCGACACACAAAGTACATTTAACTAATAGAGAGCAGGAGAGTAGGAGCGTGGAAAGCGATCCGAAGCGAGAGAGAGGGTGGACAGATGAGGCTGACGAGTCTTTACGCTACTCTAGGATTACGTGGCTAATTGCCCT
Organism: Misgurnus anguillicaudatus; assembly: GCF_027580225.2. NCBI lineage: Eukaryota > Metazoa > Chordata > Actinopteri > Cypriniformes > Cobitidae > Misgurnus > Misgurnus anguillicaudatus. The sequence continues at coordinate 24,033,917 of NC_073345.2, forward strand.
GCTTTATCTGTCTGTCACGGATAGCCATGCATATTTCAGTGTTCCCAAAGACTTTGATTGTTTGCACTCGTGTTGGGCCTGTAACAAGCAGAGCACTGGCCAACGTGGAGAGTAGTTAAAGACCGGCACCAGGAAGAGGTGCGAGAGGGCGGAGGGAATCTTGACAGATGAATATTACCGAGAAATGAATGGAGGAAAGAGGCATCTGAGGTTAATGTCGACAGAATAATCGTACGGTGTAGTAATTGCAGCAAAAGTCGGAGCAGTATTTTGCTTTGTGGCAAACGCGTTCATTTGTATGAAATACGTCGGGGAAAGTTAACAGAGTTGGCCGCTGTTGACTTAATAGGCATACGAGAACAGCTACAAGTTTGTGAAACTTAACAAGAGGAAAATTAATTGAATGAGAATCATGAATTTTAACTATGTGTTCTGTTCAGATTGGCTTTACGTTTGGGGTCCAGAAATCCAAATGAAGTGTAGCATGTTTAAATCTATATTGTCCCTTTAAATTCCTTCCTTAAATTACATAGGGGTGGTTTCCCGGACAGGGATTAGCTTAAACCAGGACTAGGCCTTAGTTTAATTAGCAAATAAAACTAGTTTTAACAAATATGTCTTAATAAAAACATTACTTGTATGCATTTTGACGCAAAACAAAGGGCACTGTTGTATTTTAAGAAATGTCAGTGCAAGCTGTTTTCAGTTTTGACAGCTCTTACATTTATTTTAGTCTAGGACTAGTCTAATCCCTGTCCGGGAAACCGCCCCATAAAGAAGTAATGTAGCTTTTGGTGACAATCTAAACAAGCATGTACAAATACAAAAAATATACTGTAAACAGTGTGCACCAATCAAAAAATATTTAAATCTTTGGTGTAAATAATATAATGCTTTCATGAAGCAAAGTTAATACATAAATAAGGCTGGGCAAAAAAAATATTTTTCGATTAATCGTTTTTTTTACGTGGTCGATTAAAAATCTTTTCTTAAAGGCCACGAATCGTGTACCTAAAATAAAAAAGTGTAATATACAGGTTGGTGGCTATTAATTTATTTTTATTAATTACCCTTACCAACTTACCAACTTATTTTTCACAGGTTTTTTAAAATAAATAAAGTATTTGTATTAAATCTATATTGAGTTGAATCAAGAATCGAGTATAAAAATCGGTCCGAGAATCGGAGTCGAACCAAGTATCGTAATCGATACGATAGTATATGAATCGAAATCAAAAACCGGAACATCTGAATCGATAACCAGCCCTGTACATAAAGATGTATTTGTTTAAAACAAGGCACTCTGGCATACTTGGTTCTGATTGGCTAGTGGCAATATTTTGAGATTTGTTATTCCCAGACAAAAACAGTGCAATGTAATTCAAATAAATATAATATAAATGTGCATAATTAATAATATTTTTGGAAACACTTTATTTTACGGTGTCTTTGTTACACATGCTACATGTAGTTATTATAGTAATAACAGTTTATTATGCATAATTACATGCAACTAACCCTAAACCAAACCCTAATCCTAACCCCAACCCTATAGCAAGTACATGTTGTTACTGATTATTACTTAGTACTTAAATGTATAATTACACCATTGACACTATTACCATATTTTTTTACAAACACTTTCAATCTCTGCTGGGTTATTTTTAACCCAAATGCTGGGTTAAATATTGGACAGAACACATGTTTGGTTAATAAATAAACCTATGCTGGGTTGTTTCAACTCATGGTTTGGTTAACAACAATCCAGCATATAGGTTTATTTATAACCCAACATGTGTTCTATCCAATATTTACCCAGTATTGGTTTTAAAAAAACAGCAAAATTTGGAGCAAATTATTAAACTCACATTATTCTCGTTTATCCCCAAGGTTTGCATTCCTTACAAAAAGCTAATAAAATATATTAAATCAATATTTTGTGTACATATATTTACTCATGTGGCAAGTTGCCATGTAAGAAGTGGGATAATTTACAGCCAGCCGGTTGTTATCGTAAAAAATCCCCTTAGGGATATACAAAACCTGAGCACCCTTTTCGGGATTTATTCTCCAATAACAACCAGCTGGCTGTACGTTATCCCTTATAATTGGTTTTAATAAGACTAAAAAACATTTATAAATAGGATACTTTCATGTTACTTGTTATTGTCGCATATGTTGGCTATTAAATAGGCCCTATGTGCTTTTTGAGGCTCCAAACCAAAAATGTACACTGAATGTTTAATCTACCGAATTTACCACAAAGAAAAAATAGTAATATGGATCTACTCTATACATTTTAGAAAAATAATAATGAAAATGTCTTCTAAGCACAGTCAACCCTGCAGAAAAGAGCATCCAGAACTCCAGAGGAGCCGGTGGGTCAGTAAGCAGAGGTTCGGGCCTGCTGCCATTATCAGCCTCTGAAAACTGATCAGACATTTATGCAAAAGAGAGAAACTGGAGTGAAGGCATCTTCAATTATCTGATGAGGCAAGTTTATCTGAACGGCTCTCTTTTCTTTTCCTTTTTTTTTCCTGTGCGAGGATCAAATAGCAGCGCTTTACATAACAAAAGAGCTGACCTGCTTCATTCAACCTACTTTCTGATGCAGCTGGACTTTCCACAAATAGGAAGACTTTTCTACAGTAAAATGCTGACTTATTCCAAAGGAAGAAACTCATGTGTTTATATTTTGGGCTAATAGCACTACTGACATCTGCAGATTAAAAAAAAACTATTTTTGTTTGTGCCATTTAAACACATGAAATCCATGGCCAGCCAAATAATGCAAACTGCATCCTATCAGAGCATTTTTTGTAAATACATTTTTTGCAGGTTAACAAGAAACATTTCACTATGCAGTGTTACAAAATCTTAGCTCAATTTTCTTTAAATCCAATATGTTGCTTCAACAAACATGTTACTAATTCATCTGCTCTAAAGCCTGTGTAACTGGATAGCTGTTAATTAATATAGCTGTCAGTTAAAGGTCTTCTGCTGGACTAGTGGTAACATTAGCTTGACCTGATAGTCACACTAGGCCTCTATCTGCAGCTCAATTAAGCTAATGCTATTCAAGAAGGTCTCCAGCTATTAGTTCTCACACTGGAGCCCATTAATGCAATAATTGGGCCATTGCAAAAGGGCAATTAATATAGAAGCATACTATAATCTCTTCAACATAAGAAGCTTTAATTGACCTGAATTTATACAACTGTACACTTGAGGTCCACAGAAGGTTAGGGTTACTAGTTTTCCCACAGGGACATGTCTTCATGGCTAATATAAACAAAAACAGATAAATTAAAAGTATCCCAAACATACACAAATGCAGTAAAATTTTAGAATTTTCCACAACGAAAAATAAAAATAAAAATCGTATTATCTTAATTTGATTGTATATAAGTGTATACGATGTTCTTTCTAAATCAATATTTGAATGATTATTCAACAAAGAGAATGATGATAAATCAAATGTTTACAGACTAAAGGGAATTTTATATTGTATTTTTATCTTTGTATTAATGCATTTAAAATTTTGATGCCGTACATTTGCAAATCCTAGTTTTTAAAATGGTCTGGTTGCTGGAAACCCTATAAAAATACAGGAAACATGTAAACAACTTTGTAGAAAAACTGTAAAAATACAGTGGCATTTTCTATTTCATTACAGCTAAACTTTGTATATTTTACAATTCTTAAATGTATTTTATGGCTAAGTTTTGAAAACGTCACAATTCGTAACGATTCATTTAATTAATGATGAATGTCATATATAAATCCACTTTGTGTTTAACACAGATGGTAAAATGGACAGCCACATGCTGAACTAAGTTTATTACATGCAGCCTTTTTATAGTTTGTTGCCAATGCATGTTAGATGCATGTGAAATGATGCGCAAAATACAAAACAACACGATGGTAACACATGTGATATGAATATAATACTGTAAACATTAATCAAAAACAATACCATGTGTAACACTAATGGACGTAACTGGTAACTTTTTCTGCTTTTCACCGTTCACATTTTACAGTGACTACAGTGATCTTACAAAAACCATAATTTTAACAATATTTTACTGTAAAAGTACATGTGTAATAGCATTAAATATTATTTTAAAAAATCACCATAAAATATATGATAATTCACACCTTTTCTTCTTCTTCTTCTTCTTCTTCAAAAAAAATGGGTAACACTTTAATATAGGGAACACTTATTGATTATTAATTATGACTCTTGCCTCCGTAAACTCCCAATTTACTGCTAATTAATAGCTAACAAGGTTGGAGCCGTTAGGTTTAGGTATTGGATTGGGTTAAGGGATGTACAATATGGTCATGCAAAACAAGGCATTAATATGTTCTTATAAGCACTAATAAACAGTTAATATGTAAGCTAATAAAACACTAGTTAAAAGTGAGAATTGGTCCCTATACTAAAGTGTTACCAAAAATGTACATTTTACTTTATTCTACTTTAATTCTTTGTTTTTAAATTTTTTATTAAACAATTAACAGGGTTTTTTCCCAAAGCATTTTTTCTCTTAAACTTATGAATATTTTTAGGTGTTGGTACATTAAATTTGATGTCCAGTAAAATCTATAATATAATATTAATGTGTTATTTTACGAGTTTGAATTAACATTTAATCAATACAGTAATGAAATAATGCATATTTGGTGTGCTGTCGGAGGGGAACACTCAGAACAATTTTAGCCCAAACCTAGAGTACTCCCCCCTCATTAACTGGGATAGATGTACTAGCTGAGAGTGAGGCGATGGGGTGGAGGAAGGATACTGCAAAACTGTCACGGGACAGAGGTGAGGGACGGCTATATATAGACACGGCTTCCTGCTGATTGGTCTGATTACATGAGCATGCTCCTCCTGAACTTGGTTAAATTAAATTCATATGTCTTTTACAGCATAATTATTAATAATGAATTATTAAACACTTTACCAATGACCTTAATTAAAATAAATACTTTAGAACATCTAACATGTATTTGAACCTCAAAATGTGCATCACCAAACATACTCAGATTAAACATGTATAGATTTTTTTGACCTACTATGCACGTTTCCAGTGCAAATCACCAGAAGATATTGACTGCCTGCTTTTCATCCTTCTGGAAAAAAAACAGCTGTGTTTATATGTGTGTGTGTGTGTGTGTGTGTGTGTGTGTGTGTGTGCACGAAGAATCTCTGTGGGAATTTTAACAACGCAGCACCGCTAAACCTTTCTGTTTCTACAGCAGAACGTCGATAAAATAAATATCCTGTGTGTCTTTTCTGTCCTCCACCCATACCCACCCAACATCCTCAACTAGCAGGCCAGAGAATCTCTCTCACACCTCAGGCAATCTTTAATATAATCCCTGTTTTTTTGGCCAGTAAATGGCCAAGATCTCAGGTGCGGCTTTTAAACAGGGAGAGAAAAACTAATGTTAACATATGCTGTGAGTGCTCAGGCTCTAGCATCGACCAGCACGGTGTGTGATTAGGGTAGTGAAGCTAAGCCAATCCCAGACACCGATCGAACCTGCACAATTTCAATATGGATGCAACCCCGCTCACAGCGGGCACGTCTAGCTGCTTTTATTGATTTTTTCCTCAATTATATAATGGTCTCTCTGTCCAGGATTTGAGCTAAATCGCACATATTGAAGGGCTGGCATCTATGAAATGAAGCGTGTTTTTCTCAAATCTAATTATATTTTATTGCCAATATTCGACAATCTCTGCAAAAATGTGTGTGTATGCTGAATTCCTATCAGGATCAAGCTTAAATTCAAAAATGAATACTGTATATTTATATATTTTTTAATGGATTTAAATATTTGTGGATATTATTATCGCTATGTGAGGTGGAATTTTAATTAAACTTCTTTACAGGACATTTAAGAACAGAATATCCGATCACATAAATGACAACATCTTTAAATAATATCCGACTAAACCATTACACTCTATTTTCAACCTAGCATTGGGTCAAAAAGCGACAAGCCCAGTCTCCTGGGTTGTAATTGAACCAACCTATTCTCCAACCTATACAATTGCTTTGGTCATATGGGTTGGACCAATAGACGCATTTATTAAATTAGCGCCTGTACTGGCAGCAGGTGAAACTTAATATATTATGGTATAAAATGATATTTTGGGGTATAATTTTGCTATGATGATGACATGTACTGAGATAAGATTTTAAATTTAAACTGCCAGGATTAATTGTATTTTATTACACATTACACTATTCAGGCATTTAGGGCAAATAACGTATACCCATTTATTTATTATATGACATAAACACAGCATACAAAACAGTCACAACTTTTTTAAAATGTACTTAAAATATTCCAAGTGTGGAACAATCAATTTATTTGAAGAAAAGATGCAAAAGTGATGACAATCCACTGTAAATATCAGATCTCTTGTACACTGAAAAAAATGATTCATTGAATTTAATACATTTTTTAAGGTAAGTGGTTGCAATCAATTTATTTAAGCTACATTTAAACAAAAGTTTTATATTTTATTTTACTTTACTATTCTTTTTTGTTTAAATGTAGCTTAAATAAATTTATTGCAACCACTTACCTTAAAAAAATTTATTAAATTCAATGAACCATTTTTTTCAGTGTACACTGATTCAAAAACTGCCGCCAGAAGACGCGTTGATACGTCATCTATGATTATGAAAAGGCATTGGATCTCGTGTGTCTCGTGCATCATTAAATTAAGAATGTGAAGCGCTATTGGCTCTTGTGACCTATGAGGTCGTTATTTTTGGAGGACAGTCTGAATTTAACTCATGCTGGGTTATTTTAACCCAAAAAAGAAGGTTGACCCAATGTTGGGTTAAATATAATGATTTCCTGGGTAAATTTCAACCCAATTGCTGGGTTAAAAATAACCAAGCATTTTTAAAGTGTACTTTTTTAAGATGGCTTAGTGAATAGTTATAGAATGTGTAAAGACTGACAAGAAAGTGAAGCGAGAGAGGGGAATTGAGACATCTTTGATCCTGGCGTAAGAAAAGATTCGATACCATGTCCCAATGAGAACACACACAGAAAAGTTCACAAGGTGTACAAGGTTTACCTTCGTTACGTCAACCAACGCAACTGTATATGGTGTGGACATACACATGCATGTGAGCTATAATGCACCTGTAAGGTGAGTCCGCGTACCAAGATGGAAACATTGTGTGTTTACAATTAACTGATGGCATTAGAAACAAAATCTGTATAAAGACAACTTTAAAAAACATTTCCCTTCCAAAGATGCAAAAAAATAATAATAATATTCCCAAGTGTTTCAAAAAAGCCAAGAAACTATTATTAGCGTAGTCTGCAGCAAGCAGGTTCACAAAGATCTCCCGCTTTCAGCCAAAACAGCTCCGATAACATACAAGAACCAATTGTGGGCCAATACAGCTTGATCTAAAGACTTACAAACCCAGTTTACTGATCAACAAGACCAGTTCATGCACACAGTCTCGACCCCATTTCGATTCACCCAGCGTACATCAGATAGAGGAGCACGATTATCAGCTCGTGCCATCAGACACCTGTGTACCCAGAGAAGAGGAAGAGAGGGAGCAGGTCAGGGTGTAATCGGAGTGGAGATGCTAATCTGCCCGTGTGGGTACTGGAAGGATAATTGTTGCATCCCTCAGCTCAGGTGATTCAAGCCACAGATCTGTTAAAGTTAAGCCAAGATTTACAATTGCGGTGATGTGCCTTTACTCTCTCACTCGTTCGCTCTTCCTTTGAATCTCTCCACTTGCGTTTCTATCTCATGCTTACATCCGGCCTTTCATCCACTTTCTACACTTGTGTCAGCCCTCTCTCTCAATCTTTTTCTCTCCCCTGGGGTAAATATGAATATTCTCTGGCACGTCTAAACCAGAAGCAGTGCAGGACCGGGGGAAGGGTCCGTGGCATAGCTTTAGCTGGAGTAATGAGGCCTAATCCCCTGCTGACTGGGCCCTGTTTAAACAGCTCCTGCCTGAGCCACCCAGTAATAGAGTAATTAACCTCTGTGCCCTCTCTTGCCCACCTGCACTGTGGCACTACACTCTACTACGTTTTACTTTAGTACTGCAGACAATCCATCCCCTTCCATTTGGACTGCCAAAACCCCAAAAAGCAGATGGATAAACACAGGTGCGATAGAGCAAGATACGAGATGAGAGAAGGGAAAATAATTATTTGCACGATAGTCTAAAAGTTTCATTGGAATGATTCATGAATCTGTTGTAACAGGTGTTGGTTTTTCGAAGCTATTGAACCTCTTTGCCATGTGAATGGATGAAGTGTGTAATTGGACAATTCATTATATTTGCTCTTCAACAAAAGTCAAGCATTTCAGAGTGTTTCATCATTTATAATACAGTGCAAAAATGCTCCATGGTAAATGATAGGAAAAACTCTGATTGTGAAGTAGACCACAGTAAATTACAGTCAACAGTTTACACATTTGAGTAAATTTATGTGTCTGTTTTGATCGAGGGGCAACCTTCCGATCTCTCTGATGAAGCCAATACGGAAGTGACTTAAACTGAAATTCATCGACTGGCCGTTTGAGGCTGGCTCCAAAAGGGAGTCAATTCCCATAGACAAAAATGCCCAACTTTACAGCAGAAAATAATATGTTTACAGCCTGGTACAAAAAGTGTTTTTGGTCTGTATAAATAATTTAGCCCTTCATGACAACTGTGAGGGGGGTGAATTTTTTGGTAACTCCTCCCTTTAAATTATATTAAACTTCTGCATAATTAAGGGCGTGGCCACTTGAGTGTGGGTGAACGGCCACTGCTGTCACTAGACTCGCGGCGGGCGTGGTTTCAGGCAGCAACCAGACACCTCAGCTTCACCCATGTCCCGCCTCTTTACACATTTTCGGTTATCTGCGAGTGATGCGCGGTGACGCGCGGCCAAGATCGTGACGGCAGGCATCGCCTACTTTAAGCTTCAAAAATGATCTTTACAAACCAATGGATGATGTCACGGACAGTACGTCCATATTTTTTTACAGTCTATGGTTTTGATATAAAGACTAAGATTAAAGACTTTATATAAAAGATTTTATATTTAAAGGTGCAGTGTGTCATTTTTAGAAGGATCTCTTGACATAAATGCAATATAATATACAAAACTATATTAACAGGGGTGTATAAAGACCTTTCATAATGCACCGTTATGTTTTTATTACCTTAGAATGAGATGTTTCTATTTACATACAGCGAGGGTCCCCTTACATGGAAGTCGCAATTTTGTGCCTCTATGTTTCTACAGAAGCCCTTAACGGACAAACTTTTTTACCAAGTTGTCTCCGATGATGACATGTTTGTCCGGTGGCGGCTAACGTAGCTCCTCTATGCGTTTCAAAAGAGAGGGTTGAGCAGTGGACTGAGCCATTGGTTGCAATGCACAACCTCACCACTAGATGCCGCAAAAATTTACACACTGCACCTTTAACTACACCATATAAATATAATTTGTGTCTATATGTAGAATTTATTTTAAAAAGTTACATTATATATATTTATATCACGAGCCTGTTGAATGCTTTATTCTGATTGGCTGAGAAATGTTTTCTGTAAACCGCACACCTGACCTGTCAAATGTCTTAAAAATAGGCACCAGAGCGTGGTATAAGAGGAATAATTTTTAAATTAAGAATTATTTGACTTCGCGTCGTGCCACATTACCACTTTGGGTGTGCATTATTTTCTATTTTTTTTTTTTTTTTGGTTTAGTTAATTGAGTAAGACTACACCGTAAAAAAATTGCTGTAGTAATGCAGCTGTTTGCCAGTAACTTACTTTAGATTTACATTTCACATTATTTTAGATTTATTCTGTAATGATGCAAAGTTGTTAATGTTTAATGCTTATTTAACTTTGAACAAACTGTTATCAGTAAATACATAAAGTTTTAATCTACAGTAAGTTAATGGCAAACAGCTTGCAATAATACTGTAATTTAAGTGCCCAGAATACACTTTAAAAAAAGAGGTTCCTAAAATGTCTGGCTGTATGGTTCCTTAAAGAAACTTTAAAGTCCACCAAATCTTTCTGGTGCACAAAAAACCTTTGTAGTGCATAAACGTTCTTCAGGCTATAAAAGGGTTAAAAAGAAAAGGTTATTAAAATCCTATCGCTAAAAAAGAGTGTATATCTTTTAACTCTTTGGACAGTTAAAACTATCCCATAAAGCTAAATAAATATTAATAGTCTACAGATCTGTAAATTAGGCAAATATTATTTTGCATTAGAAAATAGTATAAAAATGCTATTGTATTTTTAAAATACAAATCCAGATTTTTTAAGATGATTGGATGTTTGTGCACAAAGCATTAATCGAAAATAAAAGCATTCCGGCAATCGCAAATTAAATTCCTGTTGTCCTTGAAGCCATGTCTCTTTAAATTGTGCTTTTGTTTAACAGTGCAAATGATCTGAAATGATTAAGGCATTTTAAACACACAGCGTGTCTCTCGTCAATGCCTGCTTCAGGACAATTGGTTCTGACAGAGCCATCCGTTTACAGTTGCTAGCTATTGATCTGATTTTCAGCACATCACACCAGGCAGTTTCCTGCACCATGCTAACAAAAACACTCATGCACGATCAAAAACCCATACGAGACATGCGAGAGCTCATCGTCAAGCAGCCCCGTCTTCCTCCCACACGCTCGTGCATATGCGTTCTTTGGAGACGGCTAGTTTCTGAGAAAGTTAAGGGGCTTTTGCGTCTGAAGCAATCAGCCAGCTTGCATTAACGTAGATGAAATGTTATGATGTGCGCTGGGTGAATGGTTTGTGTCATTAAGAAGCAGAAAGCAAACAGCGTGAACTTGCCGTGTGTACTGTCTGAGGAACGCCAAGATTAAGGGATGTTCAGAGACTATCGTCTGTCAAAACTTCAAAGTTGCCACAGGCTCTTCTTGTTCCGGCGACGTAGCAACCAAATCGCAAAAACTCTGCAGCCTCTGAGGCTGTCAGAGGCCTCATGACACCTCCTTTATCAGGTGTATGGTGCTTTAATGCCATACTAGATAAATAAACCAACATGCACTGCTGGGTGCACGAGAGCCCCTTGTAGGTTACAATTTTTTTTTTAAATTAAGCACAAGGGAAGAATATTAAAAATATGAACTAACATGAAATAAATTTAACAATCTAGCGAAACCATGTATAAAGTACCTCTCATTTACAATTATGCATTTGGCGGACGCAAAGTGGCTTGCAGTGCATTCAAGCCATACATTTGATCAGTAGGAAAAATAAAATATGCAAAATCGCACAGCTTTATGTATAGGGGTGCACGGCGCAAAAACTAACGCGGGGTTAGTTGTAACACGGACTGTTTACATTGTTGCACAAGGTTGAGCATTTTGGTTTTCCTGCAAATTACTGTAAATGTATAATGTTCTTCCAGAGAGTTATTGATGAACGAGTGTTGTGGTGGCATGTAAGTTAATTTTTTCATTATTTTTTTGGGGGGTTTCTAAGTTGGGTGTGTAAGATACCAAATCCAGTGCTATGTCATATTAATCAGCACTGTAAAAAAATTCAGTAGAAATTACAGTCTTAATGCAGCTGGGTTGCCGGTAACTTACCGTAGATTTAAATTTATGTTATTTACTGGCAACATTTTGTTCAAAGTTAAAGTCTTTGTCTTTACAGAGTAAAACTAAAAAAACAGCATCAAGCAAAACATTCTGGGAAACAAAAGCTGAAGCAAAAAATGATTTCTGGTTCCCAGAATGCTTTGCATGAGGCTGTTATTGTATAGTTTTATTCTGTAAAGATAAAGACTTTTAAATATTTTAAATGTATTAACTTTGAACAAACTCTTGCCAGTAAATAACATAATTTTAAATCTACAGTAAGTTACCGGCAACCCAGCTGCAATAACACTGTAATTTCTACAGATTTTTTTTTACAGTGAGTGTCTTGTTGACTAAAACACAGCATCGTTTTGAAATATGTCTGCAGCTCTTAGCAACTTTTTTGGTGGGCTTGAAAATATTTTGACCCAGCGGGGTTAATTGTAACACTGTGTTTCAACTAACCCCTCAGCACTTACGATATGAAAACCGCTAACGCAATTCGTTGTTTTAAATAGGCTACACACAAATGATTGCTGGCTGCCAACAAAATAAATGTGCCTGTCTTATCAAAAATCATGTGTTAAATTTTAATGCTCATTATAGCTCGTTATTACAGACTGGGTTACATATAAAAAAGGTTTTGTCATAATTGTGCTGCTTTTTCTAACATATTTAGACATTTGTATCCATTTATAATGGAACTATTGTTAGAAAAGGGCTGGATGAATGAATACAGCATGGATACCTGCCTATAGACAGATATATAAACAATCAAGTATATACACAAAATATTATTGAAGTATTTGCCTGCAAACTTAATTTTTAGCAAGTGTTACAACTTACCCCCCACTTGTTACAATTAACCCCACCTATGGGGTAAGTTTTAACGTTTGCACTTCTGCCTAATAATTCTATTTTTATATATTTGCAAGAACACTTTTACATACTACAAATAATGCAAAATTCACTTTCATGGCTGATAGCAGTAATTCTCTCAATTTTGGCAGGTGGTGCTAAAAATATTGACCCTGAGCTTGTGCAAACAGGCCTGTCATGTTACCTTTTCTTCACCAACAGATCAGATGCATTGCAAGAACGTAAGAAACATCTGGAGAAGACAGATGGAAGAAATGTGATAGAAAAGAGCTGGATAAATACAACAAGCTCTGCTCAGAGGGCCCGTTCAGACCACACTGAATGCTTTTCTCATCCATTCAAAATGCACACGCGGGACGGGACAGACAGTACATTTCATATTTCAAATGAGAAACAAAAAGGCGAGAGGTAAGACAGCGAAATAATCTGCACCATCATAAGTAAAGTCCCATAAGTCTTCTCTCTCCGCTGAAGGCTTCTCTGAATTGTGTTTTTGGATTCTGCGTTGATACGTTTTGTTTCATTTCTGATTTGTGGGTCTACGCAGGCAGAGAGATAAGAAGCTGTTTACATTTGAAGCGCAGATCTGTCTGGCGGATTTCGCAGCGAACGCAATCTCGCACAACAAAACTCGTCCCTTCAGAATGCAAAAGTAGCCCAATCCGGTTTTAGAGACGACGGCGCTGTTGATAACACTCCTATGTGAACAAAAACTGAAAAGCTAAAAAAAATACATTTTAGAAAGAATAAAGGGGCCACAAAAAGGAAGCCAGTAACAGGAAAGGCAAATTAATTTATTTCCTTTAGAAAAATGTGCCATACCAAGGGGGTCTCTGTAACTTGTAAAAAATTAAAAGAGATGGATTCAAACTGTCCAATTTCCACATCAAACAAACGTTGGCTCTCTGCTCCTGGAGAAAGTGCTTCATATAACACAGAGCCCCCGTACCCCCCTCCATCTCAAACCCCGCTTGGCTCTCTGGCCCCAACCATAACCAACACATTTTTTGAACACTCGCGCTATTCTCTGTTTCCTTATTAATCCTACCGTCTAATTCCCCTAAGCACTGTACTGGTTATACTAGCCACTGTCTCTCCCCTGTCTAATTATACCCTTGTGAGTCTATTAATCAACCTGTGAATTATTTAAGAAGGAGAGATCTTCTGCCTGTAACTGGCTTTGACAGAAGGGGGAAAGAGAGAGAGAGGTAGAGGGAGGGCCAAGGTAGAGGATGGAGAGAGAGCAGAATATGAGGGAGGGGGGTGAGGGTTGTAAAAAAAAAGAGAGAAAGTGAAATACAGAATGAGGGTCTACCGTCCTGCCGCGTCCCACAGGACCGAAGCTACCCGAGCTCTCTGGCACTGAAACGAGACAGATCCCCGTCAAAATACACTTTATGTTTGTTTTTCCTCATTCCCTGTTTTCATGCATAAGTTTTCATCACAAACATGAATTCATGAATATATGTAGCTATGCAGAATAAAGAGGATAGGGAACAGGAGAGAACATTAGAGAGAGAGGGAGAGCGAGAGAGAGGAATGAAGGCAAACTAAGTGAAATTTCTATTACAGGGGAATTTACAGTTTCCAGTGTTTGACATCCAGACTCTCTGGTCCCCATTATCCTGGCATTATGGTAATGGTACCAGTGTTTTTTACCATGCTGCTGCGTGTATAAGCTGAGTGGAATAGGCCGTGTTTAATGACCCCTTATTGATGGTACATGCAGATGCAAGATCCTGCTTTTAAAGTAAGATCATCATTATATTTTGACTGCTAGGTGTTCTCGGTTGGCCCTTGCAAAGTATCTGCCAGAATCCCAGAATACTAATGAGTGAGTTATTAGATAAATACGGTTGCATTGCGGAACGTGTGTCGAATACTTGTGAAATGAAAATGTCTGTCTACAGTACACCGTTGTCAGTTTTTTGTGATTCTGTTGCTCGTGTACCTGTTATGTTAAAGTAAACTCCTCTCATTAGGACCTGAACAGCGCTGCTGGCTGAAACTCAGTGCCCTCTGTGGGATGTTTATTAAATTAATAAAAAGTAGCTTGAAGCAAACTGAACACAGGAAAGACCGGGTACGGCTGTGATTGGCACCGTAGGCCGGCCCGCGGTCTCTCAGGAGGCCGACGACATTCGCTTTAACTAACCGGCCGTGAGGGCAGAAGCTGACAGTCTTTCTCTTTCACTTTGGACTATTTTTCAAGGTAGACAAAAAAAGAGTGATCTGTGTTTGGCAGAAATGCATAAAAAAACAGGGAAGAGGTGAAGCAGAGCTTTGAATATGAAGAGAAGATTCGGATTGGCCAAAACAGCACAACAACTATGCGTCTGTGATGTCTATTGACTATACAACCTTTATTATGCTTTGGCAGAAATGCAGTGAGTCTCCATAAGCAGATCTAAATATCTAGCACCATAGCCAAAGAAATTATAATTTAGAGGATTAATAAGCGGGTCAGGTACAGTAAAAAAAACAACAACAAATGTTTATAACTTGAAATCTACCAGTGGTGGCTCGTGACTGCTCTTCCGAGGGGCGCAAATTCAAAATAAGTGTTCGGAGTGTCATGTATGTTGCTTGTGTTTTCAAAATAGGTGTTTGTTGTGTCATGTGAACCATGTGCATCATGTGTCTTGTCAAAATAAGTGTCTGCTGCACACGTGTCAAAACTGTTTATGATAAAGAGACCCTCGGGTGATTCCCCCAAATCCGGATTTAGAAGGTGTCCAGCCTCAGATTTTTTTAAAAAGCCCTTGAAGCCAATTTTTTTGCACATATAAGATTAAGGTCTGAACTTACTATAACCATTATTTTTAGAGGATTTAAAAAAACATTTTTTAGATTATCCTTATCAAAAATTATCATTACCGCAACATGATATTACATTAAATATATGCATTTACAAACTCATGTTTCGGTAATGAGAAACAAAAAGTTGTCTAGGTACTATGACAAACAAAATTTCAACTTTTATCTGGAGAGAAAAAATAAGAACTGCTTACCTGGTAGCCATCTTGAGTCTCACAGTCAATTATGTCCCAACAATTTTTTTTTTGAAAATGTTAGTTCTTGAGGGCTTAAACAATGATTGAAAATTGTTGCGGAGGATGAGAAAATTTTTCTTGGACACATTTATATTTCTTATTATTGTCTCTACATTTACCAATAATGACCAAATACCACATGTTTCTTTACTGTAATTGTTTATAGTATAACATGCACTGAAGCTTTTTATTTTTTAGATTTTTTAATTATAAATATTTCCATGTCAAAGAACCCAAATCCAGTCATGGACACGTTGCAGTAATGAAAATTTTCCCCCTTAAATGTGGAAAAAACAACAAAATTGGCTTGATGTCATTTGAAATCATGTGCAAAATAGGATGTGAAGATGTTTGTAACTGTATGCTTCTTATTTTGTTTCATGACACCTCATAAATCTAATTTTGCGAGAATCATCCGCACACGGTCACAAAATACACTCCCTTAACAGTAAACTCTGATTACGCATGAGATTATGCGAGTATCTGGCAAACGCGAGCGTCTCTTTTATCATAAACCCTTTAGAAGCATCTGCAGCAGGCACTTATTTTGACAAGACACGTGATGCACACAGGTTCACTCGACGCTCCGAAAACATATTTTGAAATTACAAACCACACACACATGACGGGCTACATACATATTGGGACGAACTGCGCATCATGCGCCCTCGAAAAAAGAAGTCACCGGCCGCAACTGAAATCTACGCTAGCTGCACAACTGAACATAAAAACAAATAGCAGTCCAATTTAGACAAATGACTGTTTTAGGTCAGCTCTTTAAATATTATGAATCAATTTGTATCACTATAAGCAGATGAATTCAACACAGCAGTTACTGAATTAACATCTGTCTCGCTTATTGACTTGCAATGTAATATTACCTGCAGTCATGTCTGATTTAAAAGCAATATTATGATTCATAACATGTTTATACACTGTTGCAATGTAGCACTGAATGGTGTTAATAGAAAATAAATACTAGCACGCACAGAAACTATTTCCAGTAGATGAACTGCTCTGTGCTAATATTTGCTACTATCCCTTTAGTGTGAAGTGTACCTTCCTTTCACCGGGGAGCTCGTCTCAGAGCCTCAAACAGACTACATTAGCAAAACTCTCCTGCAAGACAAATTATGAAATTTATAATCAACTACTTTAATTGTTTTAGAAATAAACAATAACACAATTCAGATTCTCTAAGGAGAGACCCCCAAGTGGGAGGGGGTCTATTTGCATATAAAGTTTTTCCAAGAATCGTCATCATACAATACACTACAGTGCAGCAGATTTTCATGTGTAAATATGTATTGTTCATACCCGACACATTATTATTTTTCAATCAGCATTCCTACGGGTCTCTGTGTTTCTGCTGTATATTTTTCTGTGTCCCTATAGAAGCATATATTATGTGGCTTCTTATAGGACCCCTCAACCAGCTTGTTTACCCTTAGTGAAGATGATAATAGATAGCAGCTAAGTTTTTAAGTGGGCTACATGTTGGCCTATTATGAAGAATAACAACTCATTAAAAGCCAAGACACCAGTTGTGACAATTTTTAGCCATGGTAATTACATGTACATTGTCCGATTTAAGGCTTATTGACTCTCAAATCAACATTAGGCATTACAGTCAATTAGCAGGCCTTGGCAAATGCTGTAAAGTGTGAAAACAACACATACGAAATCTTTAAATATGGGATCGTATTCGGGTTGATGCTGGCACTTTTGTCCATATTTGAATGAGTGGGGGTGGAGGAGAGCTATTTCAAGCTTTTTAAACCCTTAACAAACTGAGACTAACAAACCCAAGCAGCGGCAAATGCACAGAGCAAAACACACTCATTAATACAGAACGTGAAAGCAATGAGCCAAACAAAGAGGCCCTGATAAAAGTGAATACATGCATTCAGATTGACTCTAACTCCGCCAAAGTTAATGTACTTTCTCACACGATGAGAATATTAAATGACAGCTGCATGTGCTTTAGCTCTGTGTTTCCAAATACATTTAGTGACCGTGTTTGAAAGGAAGACCCAATCCAGAAAAAGTCATAATTGAAAACTCAAATGACAAAATGGCAGAAAACACTTTTAAAATACACTGTGACAAACTCGGTAAGACTATGCAGACTGCATATCCAACATGCTATACAGGAAACACTTGTTATTATTTTTACACAGAAATTGCTTACTAACTGTTTACTTAAAACTTTGTTTGTATTTTGTTTAAAGTCAAAACTGACTATTCTTATTTTTTGTATGTAATATTGCAGTGTTTATTCTAAACAATTTATCCATTATAAAGCTTTTTTTTTAATTCATGTGCCCTCATAAACGTCAATCAAAATCTTAAAGGGGCCATGCCACAATAATTTTTTAAGATGTCAAATAAATCTTTGGTGTCCCCAGAGCACATATGTGAAGTTTTAGCTCGAAAAACCATATAAATAATTTATTATAGCATGTTAAAATTGCCACTTTGTAGGTGTGTGCAAAAATGTGCCGTTTTGGGTGTGGCCTTTAAAATGCAAATGAGCTGATGAAATTAAAACACTGATCACAATGATGGTGGTTTGTTGCAATTAAAACTCAATTGTGCTTTTTTCTGCACTAAATGGCAGTGCCGTGGTTGGATAAAGGGGTGGTATTATTATAATAAGAGCTCCTTATGACATCATAAGGAGAGCCAAATTTCAACAACCTATTTTTTCATGTGCTTGTAGAGAATGGCTTACCAAAACTAAGTTACTGGGTTGATCTTTTTCACATTTTCTAGGTTGATAGAAGCACTGGGGGCCCAATCATAGCATTTAAACATGAAAAGAGTCCGATTTTCATGACATGGCCCCTTTAAAATGTACTTTCGCTCTCTTGTGGCAATCATTCTCTGATGACATCAGCTAGACGGCTTGGGCGGGACCATCTATTAACTCCGCCCCCTCCAACTGTCAGTCTGCAGCCAGTTCCATTTCTTAATGAAACACCTACTTTTCTATAACCAATCAAAGCAGAGTGGAAAACACAAACCACGCCCACTATTTTCCTCGCTTGATATTCTGTTTCACTCGGAAATACCTCACAACACGGAATTAAAGTCGATCACGGTTTCCAGTTTACTGAAACTTTAATCAGATAAATTCTTTATATAGCAACAATTAAATGTCTAATCTGTATTAGGATTTGTTATTTCTCTTAACTCTTTCCCCACCATTGACAAGTTATCTTGTCAATTAAGAAAAAAAATTTGCATGAAAAAAAATTTTTCTTGATGAGTTTTTATGGTTATTTGTATTACCGCGATTATCCACTAGATGGCACACTTACCCAATTTATTAAAAAAACTGAAGCAAAAAATTAGCTAGATGGCTTGGGCGGCACCATCCGTTAACTCCGTCCCCAACAAATGTCAGTCTGCAGCCAGTTCCATTTCTGAATGAAACGCCTAATTTTCTATAACCAATCAAAGCAGAGTGGAAACCCAAACCACGCCCACTATTTTCCTCGCTTGATATTCTGTTTCACGCGGTAATACCTTACAACATGGAATTAAAGTTGATCGCAACTTCCAGTTTACTGGGACTTTAATCATATAAATTCTTTATAAGTAACAATTAAACGTCTAAGAATTTGTATTAGAATCTGTATTAGAATTTGTTATTTTTCTTTACTCTTTTCCCGCCATTAACGAGTTATCTTGTCAATTAAGAAAAAAACATTTGCATAAAAAAATGTGTTCTTGATTAATTTTTATGGTTATCTGTAATACCGCCATTATCTACTATGGAGCACAATTTATAAAAAAAATGGAAGCAAAAAAAATGTATTAATTTTACACTCCGTGTATGTTTTGATCATCACTCTGTCTGATCTCTAACAAAATTCCTTCACAAAAAGGCAATGATTTCAGCTTTTTGCTAATTTTTTTTTATTTTTGAATAAAATACCCATATTTAGGTGTTTATAAACAAAGAAAAAAATATAGACAGGATGAAATAATTTTTTCCCATTTTGTTTGTTTGTTTATTGTTTGTTTGAAAGCAAAGGGTCTGTTCTTTCATTTAATATATTATATATTTATATATTTTTAAAAGAACATTTTCCTGGAAGGCATTTTGTGAAACTTTTGTGAAAATCACAAAAATGTAAACTTTTAAAAAAGGCTGACAAGTAATGAGTTAATCTGGGCAAAGCCATATGCAAAACGCAATAGAAGCTATCTTTTCCATACATACTAATTTTGTTCTAATAACCCATGATGAGCAACAGGACATGTGACCGCTTGGTGTATTAATGGCATCCATAAATAATACTGATCCAAAACTCCACCCCACATGGCAACACATTAATCAAGAAACATCTCCTAACCTGGTGTAATTGTCACGTCACAGCAGTTTTGCGTTCAGAATGAAAAGACACTACTTATGCAGTCTGGTCAGGACACTGTGTTATCCAGAAGGACAGATGAATCTAACAGAAACTTCTCTAATGATCTAGCTAACACCTGTTTTATGACAGGTATAGTAAATCTATAATATAAACTGCATGTAAACAACTTGATTTTAAATAAATTTGCACTCTGTTGCGATAAAGCTTGCTGACTTGCTCACTTATGTGAAAATGTGAGAAGTGTGGTGACTTATCTCTGTCTGCTAAAGGGCAAAGCTTGGAGGGGAAGTTCTTCTTTGTTCCAGTTTACCAGTTTCATCTTTATACAGCAGCTACTGCGTCTTTTCATTGACTTTTAAACTAGCAGACTTTTTGCCACTTTTATTGATTGGGACAATGTTGGAGTGTGTGTGCTAAGCACAAAGCCACATCTTATCTAGCCCAAATTTAAAATGTTATCCTTTTATATTAAAGGATAAGGAACATCAACCATGATCACTTAAAGGAATAGTTCACCTAAATATGAAAATTATATTGTAATTTACGGTCACCCTCATGTCATCCCAGATGTATATGAATTTCTTTCTTCAGGTAATATTTAAAGAGCTCAGATGCAAAACCCTCTAAGTGCGTCTGACATGTTTTTTGTAAATGAGCATTTTTATCAGGCTCTTATGTTTAGGTTCAGTAATTTCACTTTTATTTTCACAAATGTCACTTTAGTCATTTCACCAATTTTTTTTGCTACAAAACCTCAAAAAGTCTCTTTTCGTTGTCCTTTTTGATTCAGTCAATATCCTAATATATTTGTTTGTCCAATTCATCCGTGCACTAATTTTTGACAGAGGTGGCGTTTAGCAGCTTTAACATCTGAGCTCCTCATATGTTTTCTAAAGAAATTTTTGTGAAAATAATAATATTTTGAGCTAATTTAGCAATTGATAGTTGCATATCCATGGCAACATACAGACTAGCAAAGTAAGCATGGCCGCATGTCTATATCGTTGAATCTGATTGGCTTTCGCGTCTCATATCTAGTGTCATATGCATGTTTCGTAACAAGACATGCAAGAACAATTTGAGATTTGCATTAAGAGAATTTTTTATATTTAGGTGTACTATTCCTTTAATTATGAGCACCCATCATAAAAATGAAATTCAATATTTAATGCAATTGATGATCTATTAACATCTGTCTTCATGCTCTTGACCAACATGATCTCACAAAGTTCCGTGGTATAGTCACAGAATATTATGCTTATTTTTCCGTGGCATTGTCACGGATCTCCGAATTATTCCATAGACGTACCACAGACTTTCTTTTCTGTGTCATTGTCAAGGATTGGTTACTCAACTGCTTTTTCCTATTTTCAAACCATTATCGCTTCAGTTTAGGGTTAGATTGGGTGTTTGCGTTAGGCTGTCACTTTAAGTATTGGTTTATACTATTTTTTCTGATTATATTTTCTAAATTTAATTTCGCCTGGCATTAGGGTTAGATTTGGGTAAGGATGTCATTTTATGTAAATCTAACCCTAAACCGAAGTGACAATGGTAAGAAAATAGGTAACCAATCCTTGACATAAAGAAAGTTTGTGGTACGGCCACGGAAAAATTCGGAGATCCGTGACAATGCCACGGGAAAATGAGCAAAATATTCTGTGACTATACAACAGAAATTCGTGAGATCAGGTTGTCTTGACTCATCCCACAGTTACACTGTAAAACAAGCATGAAGGAACTTGGTTTTGCAAGTCAATACAACATACTATTTTAAGTTTTGACCTGTGAATTGTTGACATAACTTAGTTGAAGTAGTTTAACTCAAAATTGCCACTTTGTAGGTGTGAGCAAAAATGTGCCATTTTGAGTGTGTGCTTTAAATGCAAATGAGCGGATCTCTGCACTAAATAGCAGTGCCGTGGTTAGTGCAGATTAAAGGGACATTCCACTTTTTTGAAAATATGTTCATTTTCCAGCTCCCCTAGAGTTAAACATTTGATTCTCGGGTCTGGCGCTAGCACTTTTAGCATAGCTTAGCACAATCCATTGAATCTGATTAGACCATTAGCATCTCGCAAAAAAATAACCAAAGAGTTTCAATATTTTTCCTATTTAAAATTTGACTCTCTGTAGTTACATTGTGTACCAAGACCGACAGAAAATTAAAAGCTGTAATTTTTTAGGCGGATATGGCTAGGAACTATACTCTCATTCTGGCATAATAATCAAGGACTTTGCTGATGTAACGTTGCTGCAGCAGGCGTAGTGATATTACGCACTGCCCAAAAATAGTCCCCTTTGTTACTTTCAATGGCAGGGGACTATTTTCAGTCAGTGCACAATATCACTAGAAAAAATATTAAAACTCTTTGGTTATTTTTTTAGCATGATGCTAATGGTCTAATCAGATTTTCTAGGTTGATAGAAGCACTGGGGACCCAATTATAGCACTTAAACTTGAAAAAAGTTAGATTTTCATGATATGTCCTCTTTAAAAGTAGCAAAACATTTTTGATGTTGATTTCTTTTACAGTGTAATAAAAAAAATGAAACCATGTTTACAGTATACAGTAAAAAAAAGCCAAGGTTGGTAAGTATTAATATCACAGCAGTTTCATGCTAGCACATGTAAAGTTTAAGTGTTATGGTTATTGTCACATATATTATTTATTCGCACCGGCAGTCTGGGAGAAAGTCAACAGCTGTTTTCAAGCGGCTGCACTGCAGGGCTTTTCTTAAATGTGAAGTTCTTCGCTTTAATGCTCCTTCATTAACTCCAGGCTAATAAGAACTCTCGAGTCCCTTGTTAAGCTCTCTGCTGCTAATTGCTAGTGCGAACCAGTCAATGAGGCAACTTTAAGCATGCAAAAATATATTTGAGAAGCTTAAGAGACTGATGACTTCCTTTTCAAAATGAATTTTTAATTAGCGATAATCAATATTCAAAGAGATGGCTTTTGCCGTTTATAGTTCTATCGAGAATCATAAATACTTAACAGTTAAAAAAAATCTCTTGTTAATCCCTTACTGCTTTAAGGCAATCAGGCAAATCAGATGCGATTAATTATGAATTGAACCATTACTGCAATTCCGCCAACTCTCGAACCTCGCATCAGCAAAGTGCATGCACAACATGATTCATACACAATTTTGCTCTCTCCTGATACTTCTACTGGGTGTACGATACAGGAGCCTGTTTCATATGCAGCGTCCGTCCTGCTCTCTGGGTTTCATTTATATCAAAAAGACTCAAATAGGCAGAAAGTCAGAGAGCTTCCAGAATACCACATCGTTTCCTCCTCACCTTTTCTTTGAGAATCTGGCCAGCTGAAGAATGTCTCATTAATGTTGATAGCCAAGACTCAGACACAAAGACAAAGAGAAAAATACAACAAGAAATTGAAAGGGGAGGGGGCTATAGTAAAGCCAATGTCTTGCAGTTTACCAAAGCTACGCCGTTCCATTCTTTTTACTTCCCATAGAAAGCGCAGCAGTCATAGTGCATTAGTGCAGTGAGCGGAAAGCCACATAGTTGATTTTTGCGCTCCGAAAATAGTCATTTACCGTTGTGGATGTAGCGCAAGGTGGCATCTTAAAAACTTGGATGCCTGAGGACACCCCCAAATAAATCTTCCCCATCCCTACTACAAGCAGGCAGTGGGGCCGAGAGACGGCTGTAGGGGTGATATAATGGGCTGGGTGAGGTATGGCGAATCCTGAAGGAGGCCCACAGGAGAGATACGTCGCCTGTGGTCTTGCCTTGGGCAGGCCATGCACAGCACTCAGGTGGGCTGTCAAATACTTGGGGTTGAGGGGAGGGGTTCCAGAAATGTTCACAAACTAACATCACGCATCTAAAAAAATCTGCTTGGCTCTGGGAAACAGTCGGTTGTGATAATAAACACAGGCGACTTGAAGACAATAGAATCAGACTACAGCGTTATGCTGTATGAGGACATTTAGACCACATTTGGACACTAGAATTTCTATTGGTAATAAAGATTTCGAAATGGCAAACAGATCTGTGCTTGATGACATTGCTTGTGAATGCAGATTTCAAACTTACCAAAGACGTCCATAATAGGTAAGCAGACACATCCAGTGCTTGACCAGGCTCAACAACTAAAATGTGAGAAAAACACATCTTCCGTTCACTCTACAATAATAAAACATTCAACTCACACAAGGCCTGTACAGCAGACAGCAGCAGCCCTACGCTTCTCAATAACGTACATATTTACAAAGAGAGATGCATCGTTGCAAACATCAAAGTCTCTGAGCGATGCTCAGTGGGACATCTAGGGAACGCTGCTCTGGATTCAGCAGGGAGGTCATTATCAGTCTACGTTCACAGATTCGTCTTCACAGAGGAGTCTTTTCAACATTTGAAAGTTAACGCTGAAACAACAGTCTGGCCGTGTTTTGGACTCAAGTCACCACCCAACTTTTCCACGAGCACAGAACACTGAAAGGGCACTCGGCTGTTTAGACGACTTGAGGTCAGTGTGTAAAACACTGTAAACTGACCCCATTCAACAAGTGGAACTTCTTGTATCACAATCCCAAATCAAAGACAACTTGTATTTGATATTGTGGTTTTTGTTATTTTTTAAATAAAAAATATTGAAGGTTTGGTGAGGTTTGACCCCCCAGAATTTAATACATAGAAATAGCAAAATTCTCCTATAATCTATCTCATCGCTAGTTACTTCAACTACATATACAAACAGTGCAAAAATAGCATGCATAACATTCATTATAAATAAATAAAAAATTCTCTAATAGTTCCCTAAATCCCACAGCTTCCTGCACTATGTTGCAGCAACATAATAGAAAGCAATCTCCCACAAGTGCTTGTTAGGGCCAAATTATTACTGCAATGAATATTTTAAAAATAAATAAATTAATGAAAAAACATTTATAGATCTAAGTATTATCAAAGGAGCGAAAACTTTGAGGCTAAGCTCCGGAGGCACGTTTGAAATTGACTTTTGTTTTTCACTTTGATCTTAGAGTTTACCTCTCCGGCAGCAATACATCTCACCTCCAAACACTTATACACTCTAAAAAAAACAAACGGTGCTATATAGCACCAAAAGTGGTTCTTTGCTCGTAATCATAGAAGAACCATTTTTAGTGCCATATAGCACCGGTGAAGCACCTGTGTAGCACCTGTGTAGAACCATATGGGGGCCATATAGCACCACTATAGCACCACATATTGTTCTACAAAGCACTATATGGTTCTACACAGGTGCTTCACTGGTGCTTCACCGGTGCTATATGGCACTAAAAATGGTTCTTCTATGATTACGAGCAAAGAACCACTTTTGGTGCTATATAGCACCGTTTGTTTTTAGAGTGTACTATACTACAAACTTCAGAAGCATGGACACCAATCACTTATGAATAACATCACTCAAAAAAATCATTTTTGTTATTAGTATCATTAAAGGGGACATTTCAAAACTTTTTTAAGATGTAAAATAAATCGTTGGTGTCCCCAGAGTATGTATAAGAAGTTTTAGCTCAAAATACCACACAGATAATTTAATATAATATGTTAAAATTGCCACTTTGTAGGTGTGACCAAAAATGTGCCATTTTGGGTGTGTCCTTTAAAATGCAATGCACTAAATGGCAATGCTGTGGTTAAATAGTGCAGATTAGGGGCGGTATTATCCCCTTCTGACATCACAAGGAGAGACAAATTTCAATTACCTATTTTTTCACATGCTTGAAAAGAATGGTTTACCAAAACTAAGTTACTGGGTTGACCTTTCTTACATTTTCTAGGTTGCCAGAAACACTGGCGACCCAATTATAGCACTTAAAGGTGCAGTTTGAAACTTTTAGAAGGATCTAATGACAGAAATGCAATATTATATACATAACTATATTATCAGTGGTGTATAAAGACTTTACATAATGTACTCTTAAATGTTTATTACCTAATAATTAGCCATTTTTATCTCTATACACCCCGGGTCCCCCTTCATCAGCGTTTCTCAAAGTGTGGGGCGGGCCCCACTGGTGGGGAATAGAAACATTACAAGTGGGTTATGATGACTTTTGTCAAGGACACAAAGATAACACAGTTGCATCACATTATTATTTGTATGTTTATTTTCTCTATTGAACGTGTTTATGCTGTTATGTTTTAAAATATGATGTGATTAAATACATTTCAAAAGTTAAACTTAAAGCCTAGTTAATTACCATTTTTGGAGGGGTGATTGGGGACTGGTGAGGCTCGGCCCTACATCCAAAGTCGGGAATGGCAGAAAAAGTTTGAGAAACACAGCCCTACATGGAAGTCGCCATTTTGTGCCGCCATGTTTTTACAGTAGCCCTTAATGCAGTGTTCTTCATTGCGCGGCTCGCGAGCCGCATGCGGCTCGGCAAGCTTTAATTTGTGGCTCGCATGGCATTAAATAATACAGTGATATGATCATGCAGGCATGGGATTTTCTGTCTTTTCTGCTCCGGACGCTAACTTTGTTAGAAAACCATACCTATTAGATCAAGATGCACGTCGAGAAGCGTGTTCAACCGCATGCAGCGCTTGCACAGAGCGATCGTCATATGACATCAAAGTACCGTGAGATAAGACTGCTTGTTATGCTTTCGAGTTGCTCTCGCGCACAGTAATGGTCACTCGCCAACCGTTCTGTGCAGCGCCGCATGAAATAATGAGAAAGGTGGCCCCCTGGTGGTTTGGGGGGCACTGCATAAGCATATTATAAGAATGCTTAGCATTAAAATCCTGTTTTTGTCATTAAGGGAAATCATATTGTCTCAGTTATAAATTTGACTGTTAATGATAAAGAATGATTTGCCCTTGTATTTATTACATTGCAACAGATTGACAGATTGATAAGCAGACATGCTTTTTATGACTGGATGTAACTTTTGATACTTTGTGGTAAAGGCGGCTCCCCTACTGACTCTGACCCATAAGTGTGGCTCTCATGAAAAAAATAGTGAAGACCACTGCCTTAATGGATAAACTGCTCTAAAGAGTGCATTTTTTCACTACTGTATTTTATCTTAGACTACAACATGTTTGTCCTGTGGCGGCTACCGTAGCTTCTTTATGCATTTTAGCAAATGGGGGAGTGAGTCGTTGCTTGCAATTCACAATCTCACTGCTAGATGCCGCTTAAATTTACACACTGCACCTTTAAACAAAGATGTCCCCTTTAATATGAATTCCATTGTAGAGGACAGAATGGTGTAAAAAGGCCATGCATTGCTATTGCTGTTACTGGGCATGCACACACATACATCAAATACTTCACTGTATAATGCAAAAAAAAAATGAACCTTCCCCTTATGTGCCTCGTGTAAAGGGTATCAACTCTGGGTTATTTTCAACCAATTGTTGGGTCAGAAAGGGACAAACCCAGACGTTGAGCTAATTTAACAGAGAAAATGTATACTCTCATTTAGCATAATAGGTGCTCAATGCAGGCCTTGACTGGGCATATAACACCCCATTGTAGCCATGCAAAGTCTAGTAAGATAAATCTAAAGAAAATGAGGCATGCACCAGACAAAAAACAATGAGCGCAACATTGAAAAAGACATGCAGAAGGAGCAGCACTCGTGGCTGGAACCAGACAACTCTCCAATCCCTCCCCATAGGGACTTGCACCAACGGTGGGGGAACAACTCAAACCAAGGCCCCCGGTTCTGAGAGATATTGTAATGAGCCAGATTCACTGGCCCTTCAACAACCCCCCTCCCTCCCAACATGCACCTCAACCAGCTCCCAGGGCCCCTGAGCGGCTCGCTCCATTCCGTTTCATCACACTTCAAACAGGCCTGGCGTGCTCCACGGGCCTGCGCCAGGCCAGGGGACCACAACATCTGCATGAGCGGTGAGGAGGGGAGGCGTGTCTCACGGGGGACACGCCATGTCTCGGAGCAGATGTCACACGGACCTGAACAGCAGGATGGGGGAGGGCTGCTGTGAGGCATACGGCAACAGGTTGAGAAAGAGTGTGCAAGACCCCCTGTTCTGCTTGCTTCACGGCCCCTCTGATTTAACTTGTTCCCTGTTGTCAGCCCCTTTGACAATAAAATTAGGTAATTAGTTACCCTCGCCCTAATAAGCAAATCATGGTCGGTGTGGTTTTTCCATTATTAAATTCATGTCGTCCCAGGGTGCTCCCTAAGGGGTTGCTCGTGCTATGCAGGAGATGGTGGGGACACTGGGGTGGGTCTAAGTTCGGACGGTTGGGACAGTACATGCTCAAGGCCTTTGTTTCAACACTCCCTCTGGCATATACAACCAGACACCACATAATGATCCCTTAAATACAATAAATTGACCTCTTAAGGGAGAACCAAACTGTCAGTAACATCACTTAACATTCGTTTAGCACTGTTTCAATTGTGACTCATTTGCCACAGTTGCTTTGTTACAAGACCTGGTAGGCTGATATATAATTTCAAACTAAATATACTTTGATATAGTATTGAAATCTATTGTAAATGAAGTCTTTCATTATGGAGCAGATGTCAGACTACACGCTGCTTCCCAGCCAATCATAGTCTCGCATAGCCAGACCTTCCCACTGGAGGTCTGGGAACCATGGCAGCTTTAAATGACCAAGGACCGCCCAAGAGTGACATGTAAAGCAATCACGTTTCACTTTGTACCACATCATGTTTAGGGGCTTGGACATGTCGGCACAATAACAGTCCGGTGTGCAACCATCATTCACGAACATCTCTAAAGTTTATACCAAGAATAGCAAAACTTTGAAATACCTTGCATACTTTTAAACATGTGCCGTTTATTCGATCTTGATGAAGCATATTGTCACTGATGTAAACATGGAAGCTTTTTCAGGCGGCTTTGTGTTGTTTCCGGGAGGACCGTTAATGATGCGACACACACATCTACCGGAAAAAACCTGAAAAGGTTTAAAGAACAAGAGCAATATAAATATATGCTTTAGCCATTTCCTAGATGTCTAGGCTAGATGTCTCGCCCGCGCTGCTGGCCATTGAGTGGAACGTCCGCATTTGGTGACCATCTTACCACAGGGCGCTCGCTCACTCGTAGCATTGCGTTTAATGGAGCATGTACTTTTAAATGACATAACTTGCTCAATTTTCTACTGATTCTCAAATGGTTTGGTTTGTTATAAACATCAGAGATGTACATATGACACTGCATACTTCATGAATAATTTTCATGAATCATGTAAAAGCATCCAGAATTATAGCCACGTTAATACCATTTGTAAGCCAAACTGTTTGAAAATCGGTCGAAAATTGAGCAAGTTATGGTCATTTTAAAACGTACCTGCACCATTAAACACAATGCTACGAGTGAGCGAGCTGTCTGAGGTAAGATGGCCGCCAGGTGATGACGTTAGAGACTCCGCCGTAACACATCTAACCTTTATTATACATTTCTATGGTCATAGCTGCGTGTGTAATGGTTCTTCTTCTGCGGCCCATATTGGGTTTCTGCACGAGAGCGCCCTCTGGCTTTTGTATGTTCCGGCATTTCACCGTAATTCATTGAGAAGCATAGCAAGCATCATCGGGCTATATATCGGTGCACCCCTACTGCTGTCCGGAAACAAGCATGTAAACAAACTCATGCAGGCTGGAGTATTGTTGCCATAGCTCCACAAATTTTCCTCTTTGGCATAATTCCACCCAGAAACAGCACTACCACCATTTCACTTTAATTTCACCACATTTGAAAGCTGTGTATAGAAGAGATTCTGTGCTTTTATTGGTCAACATAGCAGATGTGACAGAGCTATCCTGGAGGGCCTTAAAAAAACATTCTGTCGAGATGTTGTAAAGCATCGAAGACGTGGCATTGGTTGTTGTCCACTACGACACACTATACAAGATAAAACAATCAACTCTTCCGTTCTGACGCCCATTTTTATATAAATAAACACCCTAAGTCAAATGAATCGTGTCGAAATTATGTAGTCTGAATCAGTCTGAGCCAACTGTGTAGTTTTGCCAAAAGCTTGTATTGGCAAGGCACAGAGCTTTATTTATGCCTTTGCCAACCAATATTAAAAAAGAAAAACTAACTAAAAGTGTTCAAAGTAAATCAGGAAAGCAAATTAAACAAGGTTGACATTACAAAGAAGAGCACATCTGACAGATTTTCGGAAATCCGAGCAGTGTAATCAGGCAATACTTGCACTAATTACAGCACCGGACCGGTTGCACTCCCAATTACCAGCTGATACGGCAAACCCTGCGTAGAACAATCAGTCACAGCATACGCTCGACTAAACTGATTCCCCATGCTGTTGTCTGATATCTTCTGCTGCAGTGGGCCTCGATTGGAAACAAATACCTTTCGCTGACCTCCAACGCCGAATGTGACGGCAGGCGGATGGCCGCTGCTTCACCCCCTACCCTCTCGCACCACGTCTACGCACTATTTCTGCTACTCTGGCTAAATGTAATTAGAAAGCACATTAAACTTTGCCACGCCACTTTCCAACATCGTTTCCGTTCGTTTTGTTGCTTTTATTTGTTTTGCAGAGCGAAGCGTCCCGCTGAGCGCAGAGACAAGCTGCCGTGTTCTCATTACACATTCAGACTGTTTTTGTCACCCAGTCGACTGGTGCCTCCAAACAGCTGTTTTCCCTGGCAGTATAAATAAGCATTTGTTCTGACATGAAGGAGAAACGGGGAAGAGAGACAGACGGTGTAAAAAAGCAGAGCTCTGAACAGTCAACATCGGAAAAAACGGAGAGAGGATACCACGGATGCTTTGTAGCGCGTAAAATATTCTTAATATAAACTCAATAGCTAAGCAACAGATAACACATTACGCTGTTGACTATTCAGTCAGGATGTTTAGAACAGATTTGAATACTAACGCTGAGCATAAGAGTGGTTTTAGCTATTTTCAGCTGTGATGGATCCTTCCAACTTATCGCTTGAAGCTGAAGTTCGCAGAAGATGTGTCTCTCTACACTCGTATTGCAAAAAAAAATAAACGTAACAAAGTTGGGAGTTTTAGGAGGGGTAATAGGCTTCACCTTCATCACATCAAAGCATTGTGGGTGCAAGTGGTATGAGCTACAAATGCTATTTCACTTTCATCAAAGGCTAGTAATGAAGGATAACTCCAATACAGTAATAGCAATCCTAGCAAACGCCATTAATTTTTCATCAGGTGCAAGAACTCAGTTCTGTTGATATTGCTCATCACTTTATAGATTTTTACACTTTAACACTAAAATTTAATACCGCACAGCATCTCTTCTTATTCATAATTCAAGACTTTAATGATTCCTTCAGTCAAGAAACTGTCATTGGGCAATAAGATATAAAGATTTAAACAGCTTAAACATAAAACTATAAAACTACACAGCCAATGCTGGGTTGCTTAAACCAGTGGTTGGGAAAAATATGGACAAACCCAACCGCTGAGTAAAATTAACCTAGTAAATGATCATATTTGACCCAACCATGGGTTGAAACAATCCAGTATAACCCAACATTTGCCTGTATTTTACCCAGCAAAACAACCTGTAGTCAAAATTAGCAAGGTCGTGTGGGTGGAGGTTGTATTGACAAAGACCCACCACATTGTGATCCGACGGCACGCTAATAGCCCACTAATTAAACATCATTTCCATTCAGCAGCTCTAAAGTCATCTGCCAGTCATCCTGCAGTAAAGTAACAATCCATCAATCACTCGCTTTTGTTCCTGACAGGTGCCTGCTGGAGCGCACTACCTAAAATATGGACCCACTATGCTCTGAACTCACAGCTGGAGAAGAAATAGAGAGAGCAGGCGTAAAAGTCCTGGTGGAGTTCTGTGCCGTTTATGTAGATTAAGTGCATAATAAATAACTAAAATTGATAGCTACTTTCAGACATTAGCCTGAGGGGATAAACATCTATTAGCAGATTAAACAAAAATAATAACCACAAGTCACTCATCTTAAAAAGCGAAAAGTTAAAAGACGCCAAGCTGAGGAGGGAGAAGTCAAGTCATTTCAGACATTTTACAGAATTTTTTATGAAAGAGAGAAAAATAGTTTTCATTATTTAGCGACCGCAAATAAAGTGACACTGAAGAGAGATGCTCACCACCCCTGAGTGCATTTAATCAACAGTAATTAATGGAAATAAACAAAGACAAGAGCTTTTAAGAAGTCCACAGTATAGCAGATTCCTCAAATAGGAAGCAGGTAGAAACTCAAAGTGACAGGTGATCCTTTGAGAGCCATAATAACTCTGGATATCGAGGGCCATGGAGAATGCAGGTGTGCACACGAGCACACCGGGCTGAAACATAAAGCGGAAGCAAAGAGGTGAGGAGCGGATAACGGATTCAGTGTGAGAAGACACAGCATTCGCTTCTGCCTTTGAAATCCAGACCAGTTGCTATCAAAGCACTGCTTCACACGGCACGAACGAAACGGGAAAGGAGCTGAAGATTTTTTTACTGCGCATTCATGAGTAATGTAGGTACAGGAAGAACTCGAGGCGCCCTGCAGTGGTCCGATCTGTTTCCGTCAGCGCTGTCTTACCCGTTCAAGCACGTGCCCTCCTTGTATTTTTGGGCCATGTGGATATGGAAAAAAGGAAAATTAAAACAAAATGTTTGTCTAAGTAGCAGAAATAAATGTATTCATGTCAATTCTTTTTTCAAATTTGGTCAGTCCAGTTGAATCGCACCATCGAGACGTAAAACATTTTTTAACATATGTAAAAAACATAATTAATAATAATCAATAATGATTTTATTAAATAATACTATGTAGGTCAGGTCTTGAAATGAAAAACTTTTCTACTAGCCATAATTGTCTTTTAATTCATAATTCTTAGTTTGATATTAAATTTAATTTTATAATCTAGACACAGACATTCATATGTTATAAAACATCCTACTTCGGAGGTCTTCAACCTTTTTTTAAGCCAAGCACCCCTAAATGGACAGAGAGGAGAAGCATGGACCTCCCAGTACATGTTGTATCAAGTTAAGCATTTTGAGCCAGGTCTATGAAGACATGTAGAGTGCTATATGACTCGATTTACATGTTTTGTTATAGTGGTTATGTTAAAAAAAAGAAATTAAAATAAAACTTTTTGTACATACGTAATATTTTTTTCATTTCATTTCAATCAAGTTCTAATGATTATTATTGACCTATTAATGCTATTTAGGGTTGCATAACGATTAATTGCGATTAATCTATAGCAGAATAAAAGTTTTTGTTTACATAATATAAGTATGTAAACTGTGTATAATAACACACTTTCTTTAGATAAATGCACACACATGCATGTATATATTTAAGAAATGTTTACATGTGTATAAACATTTCTATATTTATGTATAATTTATATTATATATAAATACTTAATATAGGCTATATAAAAAAATCTTAAAATTATACATGCATGCATATTTATATATACATAATTATTATGCACAGTTCACACAAATATATGATGCAAACAAAAACTTTTATTCTACTACAGATTAATCGCGATTAATCGTTATGCATCCCTAATGCTATTTGTTTTATGCCAAATGTCCTAATTAAAAAACTTCACATTTCAGATGATTCAGCATCGTTCTGATGAAAATAAAAATAAAAACTTCATAAATATAGGTTATAAAATGTTGCTCAAAGTCTGATACGCTTTATTCAGCAACACTGTAAATAAAACTATATGAAACCAGCCAAAACAACCAACAGTGGACAAACAGTGAAACTCATCTACCTCAGTCAAACTTTGCTTTCCTGATGCAGCTGTACAGTATGCATTTAAAGGCCAGCTCCCTCTGCACCATACATCTAGCCAAACCCCAAACATGGTGTATTGATTTTTATAATCTGTTTACTCGTCTCCTGCACTCCTGAGTATGCTGCTGGAGAGCATGATTTGCCCTGGGGCGTTCAGTGAAGCCCGGCATGTTTCAGCTTTGATCATCGTTCAGCCACCGGATTAACATATGCAGACTCTCTTCTTCCCTTTGTCGTCAAGACTGCTAATAAATCTATAGCTTCCCTCTGATCAACCGAAGGCCATGAATCAATCAGCTCACCTCACATCCCCACAGTCTCCATAAGGGACGGGAGCTCTTTGTCTGCAGTGCAAGAATATACTGAAGCGTGCTAATGATCTAATCATGCAAAAATGAAAAGTATAAACTAGTAAGTGTGTTACTAGTAGTTCAATTGCTAAAGCATTGCGTTAGCAATGCAAAGCTTATGGTTTCGAGCCCAGGGAACTGTGTACACATACTTATATAAAATGTATTTAAAAAAAAGTATGCACTTTGGATAAAATTGTCTGCCATACACTCTAAAAACAAGCGGTGCTAAATAGCACAAAAAGTGGTTAATTGGCTCGTAATCATAGGGGAACCATTTTAAGTGCCATATAGCACCTATGTAGTACCTATGTAGCACCTGTGTTGAACCATATTGTGCTATATAGATATCTGGTACTATAGCGGTGCTATATCACCCCCGGACGGTGCTTTATAGGTGCTATATAGCACTAAAAATGATTCCCTATGATTACGAGCTTTTAGTGCTATTTAGCACACCATTTTTTGAGTGTATGCATAAATATAAATATAATGCCTATGCATAAATATAAATATAATGCCTATGCATAAATATAAATATAATGCATATGCATAAATATAAATATAATGCATATGCATAAATATAAATGAAAAAAAGTATTATAGGCAAAAGTGTAACCTAATGTTGCATCCAGGATGTAACAAAGCTTGTCCTAAAAAAACTGCCTAACTAAAAAAGTTGCCCTGAACTAAAAGCCTCATTTGTCTTGAGGAAAAAATAGAGCACCATTTTCTCTTTTTACCAATGCTTGCTGTGCACTGCACCCCTTAATTACAGACAGGTGGGTCTGTGACCTCCTATGCTAGTCTTCAATGGCACACATTGGCATTCAGTTTAGGCAAAAGCTCATCAGGGACAAGAAACCGGCCCCATTGGCAGCTAATGGAAGTAGGGCAATAATGTTTCCCCTGTGAATTAGCTTTGCTAGATTTCTTTTGGCTTGAAGGATCGACTAGGACATCTGCAACAAAACAAGCTGGTTTCTGTATGTTATTAATACGTTTTGGCTATAAATTCTGATTGGATAAGAAAAATTTAAAGTCATTTTACTATAAAGACCACACCTATGTTGGCAATCGCAAAGAGCCTACAAAGATAAAATGGTCAAAAAATGGTCCCTAGCTGTCACTGGGGTGGTACCATTTCCAAAACTACACATTTGCACCTAAAAAAACCCAACATATTAGTACGTCAAAGGTACATATTGGTACCAAATGTATACATATTTGTACCTGTCTCTATTAGGACCTTTTTAAAGGGTTCTGCAACAGTGACCGCTTGGACCCATTTTTTCTGACAGTGTACAATTAATCTAATAAATTGTATTACTTTGTATTGCTTGGTGGAAGGATTGTTTATTTTGATTAATATTGTTTATAAATGTAACACAGTGAAACTCTGCTGTGAGAATAAATTAGGTGCTTTTTTACACTGGTAATAGGCAGAAAACTGTAGTAAACCAACACGATAAACAAGCTTGTGTTAGCAGCAAGTAGTACAGCGACCTTTGTGTCTGGTGTTGAGGCCCTATTAAAACAGAGCCCGGCTTACCGCTAGGATACACAAACCCTAACCGCGGAAAACCAATCTCGCAGCAACTGCTAGGCAATCAGCGGTGTGCCGTGCGGGGTTGAAACAGCGATGACCCGCTGATTCCACAACAGCAGAGGTGAACAAGCCTCAACACACTGATGAGCGCTGCACAAACATCAAACAGGTAGAGAGGACCTCCTCACGACCTGCCTTACCAGCCCTGTCTGACGCCCATGCCTTTTATTTGGGCTGATAGCGGATGACGGATTGGCAAATATCGATCATGGCGGTGTTCGTAAAACTCTCCCTTCAGATTTAAGGGGTGATTAGGGTTGGACCCAGCTGATGCTGTCTGACTGTCTGGAGTTGTGTGTGTGGTATTTTGTGATCAAACTTGAAATCCAAATATAGCACACTCTCCTCATTTGTGAACTCCTCTTACCCTTTAGATCAATATTTCCCAACCTTTCTCATCTTGAGTACCCCCACTGCCCTGCTGCATCATAAGGATATCCTGTAAAAACACAGAAAAACTGTATTAAAAACCACAAATGCAATATATCCATCCACCATACAGCATTGCCACCATGTCTTTTAACGTGTGTGTATTGTTTGTCCGTACGGAGGCCGCAGTAACAAGCAATGCCGATGGACTCCAGACGGGCGCTCTCTCCCCCTCGTATTTGCAATAAGAAAGGAGTGTTATTAATTAAGGATACGAAGCAGATTTTGACAAGGGTTCCCGAGTGGCAAGCGGTGTGGATTCTTTCCGTTGACCTGGCCCACTGGGGGTAGCAGGCGCCTGTTTGAGAGTGCGGGCAGAGGAGGGTTGGGCTGGCTCCATGCTGGCAAGCAGGCCTTCTACGTCTGCGTTGGTGCTTTGAAGTGTCACCTTGAGAGAAGAGCCAGTGGCCGGGTAGTGGAGGGAGCGGGAGCCATGAAAGGAGTGGCACCGCTTGCGTTGCCAGACACGGCTCTTTTAATATTACATGGGCTTCCGTCCATCTCTCTACACATGCAGGATATTGCTCCTG
This sequence comes from Misgurnus anguillicaudatus, assembly GCF_027580225.2. NCBI lineage: Eukaryota > Metazoa > Chordata > Actinopteri > Cypriniformes > Cobitidae > Misgurnus > Misgurnus anguillicaudatus. Next base: position 24,070,550 of record NC_073345.2, read on the forward strand.
CTTGATTTATTCAGAAAGTGGATCTTTCTCTCCTTCTTTTCATGCTGTGGTTCAACACCTGCGCATGCAGGTTTTAGCCGGTCTTCTGCATTTGAGCGCGAGGCATCTGTAAGTTTCCGTGAAAAGATGTCAGGGGTCCGTTATGGGGTAGTTAAGTTAGTTGAAGTGAGAGTAATGTTTAGATCCACAGCTGCTGTTTCAACAAAATATGCTTTAAAAGCCCAGTAACATGAAATTATGTACCTATAGTCACGTAATTTTTTATTCTTTTTCAGGATACTATCACGAATTTCCGTGTTTTTTTGTGATCGTATCACACACTGCTTTTTCCTATTTTCAAACCATTGTCGCTTTGGTTTAGGGTTATAATTTTGTGAGACTGGGTAGGCTCTAAAGGTGCAGTGTGTAAATTTTAGCGGCATCTAGTGGTGAGGTTGTGAATTGCAATCAACGGCTCAGTCCACTGCTCACCCCTCGCTTTTGAAACACATAGAGAAGCTACAGTAGCCACCACCGGACAAACATGTCATCGTCTGAGACAACTTAGTAACATGTTTGTCTGTTAAGGGCTTCTGTAGAAACGTGGCGGCCCAAAATGGCGACTTCCATGTAAGGGGACCTTCAGTGTATGTAGATGAAAACGTCTCATTCTAAGGTAATAAACACATAACGGTTCATTATGAAAGATCTTTATACACCCCTGATAATATAGTTTTGTATTAATTTGCATTTCTGTTAAAAGATCTTTCTAAAAATTACACACTGCACCTTTAACGGTAAATCAAATAGTTAGATTATTATATACATATATAAACTATTTATTTACTATGCAATGTATTAGATTCTGACTGTATTTGACATAAGACACTGTGCTGGTGGACGTTGACAGACCAAAGTCTTTGTTAAATTGCTGGGGTGTGAAAGAGAGAAGCTGTTTTGAAAAAGAGCAGATGTGAAAAGGCACACTCTGCCCATTTTTACACCCGTCCCAGATCACAAATAGCAGCTTTAACTCCCCTGATTAGTTGTGACATGCGCAGTCTTTCATCTCTCCTCTATCTTGCCGTTTTTAATCAGATTAACCCAAATGGGCAGCCTTTAATGGGCCCTTTTTTTAGAAATGCTGAAAGAGGATGATAATTAAAATAATTAAACCACTGGGATTGGTGCTTACATCTCTTGTTCTCTTTCTCTCCCCTTTTGCTCTCTTTTCCTTTCTTCTCTCCTTTTTAAGTTTTGCATCTACTTTAACACATTCATAAAGGGGAAAGCACCAACCACCTTCAGCTAATTGAATTTACTCTCATCTCCAAGCTTTTTTCCCCTCTGGTGAAAAGCAGAGAATGTACAGTCAGGTGCGGAGGTGTGCGTGTGTATGTGTCAGCTGTCTAAATCCGATAGCATGGGTGGGCTCGGGGATAAACGCTTATATTTATTCTATTTCCGTGCACTTACTTTGCATCATGCTAAACATAAAGCAGAGACTTTCCTCAAAAAGTGTGATTATTTATTCATAGACTTTTAAGCTATTAATGAGGACAAATGAAGTGGGTTTCAGGAGTGTCAGTATGAAATATGCTTACCAAAAATGATCTTGTTTTGCATTTTTTGTAAACATGTGTCTATTTGGAATAAGTAAAAATATATCCAGGCTTTTGGGATAACAAAAACTTAAAAAATAATAATCATAGCATATTACAGAATTGAAAATGATTCATTAAAAACATGATAAACATTCAGGTTTTTCCAAGTATTTCATTTTATGGATATGTTTTTTGCAGTTGTCATGGCTTGGTTACAAAAAACCCAAATAAAAATAATTTTAATTGCAACTGGTATTGCTTGAGCTGGGCCCAAGTCTGAACTGGTAAAACCGCTAGCCTATTTTCACACTTGGATACAATTATTCTTTAATTATAACTTTTAAATGAATGAAAAATAAAGATGGGCCCTTGATACCAGAAATCTACAACATTTTCAAGAGAAAACGAAAAAATAATGAAATAAAAATAAGACTCTTTATAGCCCAATCATGAGTGCATTGCACTGCTTTAACTTCACGTCTCGCCTCCTCGTGCGTCCTGACAATTTCACTGAGTTGCATTTCAAGTTGGCAAAGGAGAGAAGGCAGAAATCCCTTTGCTGTGAATACTTAAGATTTATATTTAAAATTTCATACAATCTTTGAAAACATTGAGGAGCAATTTCATATTTGCACTGACATCTAATTTCTCAAGTAGATTCTGAAATCACAAATTGGTGCGGATTCCCTCTGCGTCCAATTATTCTGCATCAGTTTTCCTGACCCCTTAGAGTACTGCTAAATTAAACATAAGATTTTTTTTACTCCGTCGTGAAATAGTCCTACATATGCACGCGTTTGATAAACTAATCTTACTTTCTCAGCCGCGTCGTGTTTCACCCCGCCGCTGAATTTAAACGAGGCGCGCGGTGAATCATTGCGCTGTATGTTTATCTCTCTAAATAAAATATAAAGTATTTGGTCGGTTTATCAACTTAAGCAATATAGCAGTTGGACCACGGTCTTTAGAGACCAAAATTATGCGAAAGTAATATAATATCTTAGGTAAATAACTGTAGTAATCTGTAAAAATAAATACAACGTCAAATAGTACATAGGCTGAATGCTACAGCAATGTACGTTTTAATGTATTTTTCATTTTTGTAATTTTCTGTTTTAAAGTGTCGTTTGACCCGTACAAAGATACGTACTAACCTTTAGATTTGAGCTGTGATAAACAGGAGAGACTTTTTTAGGTAGGCACTGCGTAAACCGATTGGCGTATGATTATTAGGTATCGCGAGAGCGATTTGAAATCTGTTCTTTAGAATGGCTCTCGCGATACCTGACGCCATACGTTGATCCGACTGCGCAGCGTCGCGTGAATTCGAACAAATCAAATTGAGATTCGCTGCGCTTGGTGATTGATACGCAATGATTCGGTGCAACATTGCCCTCTAGTGTCCGCTGATAGGATCGACATTAGAAAACTAGCAAGATGTGATGCCAAAATATGCTTCATCAGTGCTTTTTGGAAAAATAAACAATTTGGGATAAATGTCCACCACCAGGTGACAATGTGAAATGTTAAAATACAGTGCCGTCTTAAAACTTTCACATGAAACAAGCATTTCACAAACCTGAAGCAAAGAAAATGAGAAGTTTGCTTTGAGAATGGGATTAGCACCCAATGTAATAAGATACATACGTTTTAAGTGTGATATAAATGCACAACAATGTAGTTAACATGTGGACAAGCATTACTCGCCTAAATTAGCAACACGTCATCAGTGCAGGTAGTAACAACCAAGGAAAGATGTTTTTTTTTCTGGGAGCATTGCTTGCAGGCCTCAAATTGCTTTATTTTCATTCCAGACATCAAAGCGATAATAATCAAGGAGAAAAATAATCAAGACAACCCAAATCTGTAGTGCAAAACATTGAAGATGATTTTATTTTTGTCATTCACAGTTAACACAAGCAACTGCTTTAAGACCCTTATCCAAAGCGACCCCGCCTTCCCTCCACAACAAACCCCAGAACTTTCATCTCCATCAAAGGAGCTTCAATTCATACGTTCCTTTCATTTCATACTGATTGTACCTTGTGTCTTGTTAAGTCATAGTTCTTGTTGTTGGCATTAAAAGAGGATTGTTACACATGCTCTAGATAGCAAGGCAGAAGGAACAGCATAGATTTCAAGGGGACAACAGGATTTGGTAACAATTTCTTCTTCATTAATTATTACCGCAGACTTTGCCGTCTTGTGGAAATTACGTTGAAAAGTTGCCATTGCTACAGTCTACTCGCTTCCAGTGGAGCAAAACTTTAACAAATAATGTCCTCACTTTCCAAAAAATAAGCTAATTGATAAAGAACTTTACATTTTACGGTACATACATAACAACGTCTTAGGTATTTGGCACACAAAAGGCAAAATTAGTAATAACATTCAAATGAATGTAGTACACTAAAGTGAGAGGGTAAAATACAAAGGTCACCAAAGCTGGCAAGTCATCATTCTGCCAAAATGTGGTACAATTAGCACAACAAAGATATGTATTATATATTTTTCAACCAGTTCATTTTTAGTTTTATTGTACTGAATTATTAACTACTGAAATGTTAATTATGATAACTGGCCTTAAAACCTAAGATGAGTATTGAACTTTTATAAATCTGACTATTGGGGTAAAGCTTGATAATGGCCACTATCTAGATTTCATATAGAGATTATGGAGAGAGGGAAACACTTCGATGGCGATGTCTAAATAATTCAACTGGACTTTTAAAAGCAGTGGTGATTAACTGCGATTCTCTTTCCAAAGCTGCAAATCACAAATGGGAAGAGAGGACAAAAATAAATAATTATAAAAATTCTATTCATATAAGAAACTTCTCTAAACATCCCGGACCTTCTTTTTGTTTTGGCTGTAACATTTATAATCCAATAGGCTTTATGCCCAGCTGCACCACCTCCCGAACCCCAGCCAGCTCCCCGCCCCCCGTCCGCCACCACCGGACAAACTGGTCAATCCAGGTGTGCCCGACCTCAGTAATCACAACAACAACAATCAGACACACCTGGATTAATCAGCCTATCCAACAATGGCAGACAGGAAACAAGGAGCCGGCCGAAGCCCAGGAAGCAGTGCAGCTAGGCACAAAGCCCACTGTTACACCCAGATTAGACCCAAAGGGATTTTCAATTAAACAACATACAGTGCAATTTAACCCAGGACTAGTCTTAGCCTTAAATCTGGGATACAGGCCTTACTTATATGCCATTGGTAGGCTACCACATACACACACACACACACACACACACATTACATCCAAAAAAATGATAAACATGATACTGTATTAGCGCTTGAAAGTCTAGGTTAAAACCTGACGGTATAAAAAAGAAACACTGACTCCTGCTCGGCGCAAAACGACCGGGTTCACATACTTGCGCTCTGTGCAGTTGACCTATAAGGGTGTAAGGACGGTACAATCACTACAACTCATATTATATTGCTTCTATTATCATAAACTTACAGCTTCACTTGCAATGGTGAGAACGCTGATAAATTAGCAAAAATAATAGATGTAGTTGTAACAGTTATGGGCTAAATTTAAATTTGTGTGACCATCTCTGAAACCACATTCATCCCGCTTCCAGTTTTAGGAAAGATTTACCGGCTCCAAATCCTGTTGTCGGCTTGAGGAAATAGGACAAATAACACTGAAAATTGAAATTGAGTCTTGCCTTACACTCTAATATCTAAATTTGCACCATCCAGCCTATCCAACCATTTAGCTGCTCCCCTGGTGACCTTCATTGTAGTCCATGATCCTTAGCGGTTGCTGCCTGGGCCGCTCCGGGCACCTTGAGTCGAATGTGTCTCGCTTAGAACCAGGGTTGGGTTCTTTAGCAGATGTGATGAGAGTGAAGCTCTGTGCAGAGGTGGACCCAGGAGCGCTTGACGTGGTCTTCCCTGTCGGTTCCACGCAAAGCTCAGTCTTCAGGCCCTGCGATAGGCCAGTGAGACGGGGAGGAGGAGCTTCGTCCTCATCGCATTGGCTCTCGCTTTTGTTGCGAAACAGCTCCCTTGCCCGCATGCCCAGAAAGCTTTTGGCACTGGGGTATGAGCCTACAGTGAGCGGTGCCCCGGGATGGACCAGGGGTCCTGGAGGCCCCAGTGGAGAATGAGGACGGTGAGGGGGTGGTTCCACAAGGACAGGTGGGGGAGTGTCTCGACTCCCATTTACAGAGTTGGCTGCGGATGGACTGGATTTAGGCTGCCCTGGCGATAAAGTGCTGCCGTTGCCGTGTGGAGATTTGCCCTCCTCCTTGGTGGCTGTTTTCACTGGCCGGTCCACCACTATGACACTGAAAAAACAGAACACTATTAGAAGTGCAGAAGTGTTTGTTTATGTAAAAATAAGATGAGGGGGAAAATGGGCACAAAAAGTACAATAATCAGCAACGCACAAACAAATACATGGCACATATATGGTATAAATATGAAGATATAAACTTAAAAGTAATAATTTTTGAGTGATCCAATAGTGTTAGGTCATACCTGGGCTCTGTAGAACTGCGAGGAGCAGCGGCGCCCTCTGCTGTTGAGACTGAATCAGTGCTAGAAGATTTCTCCATCTCCAGCCTGCTGTACAGCTGCAAAAGTTCAGCCTGTAGGGCCAGTGCTATCCGTCTCTGGGTCTGGTACCTGCTCTCAGATGCCTGCAGCTCACCTCTGACAAGAAAACAGGAAGATTTGATAAAAAAAAAATGGATACTATAAAGGTGGGGGGCATGATCTCTGGAAGTCAATGTTGACATTTGAAATCACCTAAACAAACACGCCCCTACCCCAATAGAATCTGGACCTTCTTCTGATAGACCCGCCCCACACATACACAACCCAGGCAATGATGTCGGTTAGTAGACACGCCCCTTACTGCTGATTGGCTACAAGTATGTTTTGGTACTCGGCCTGACTCCCTTTTCCAAAGTGTTTTTCAAAAATCATGCACCTCGCCTGTAATTGTTTGATTGTGTTAATAATTCGTACTTCGTAATTCGTACAGCCCATGAATACTTACAAACTGCCATTCTTTGTAAAGATTAATGTGAATACTTAAAATGTTTTTGGTGTTCAATACAACAAAATAGCACTATACAGCATTTATAACCAACTTGTAATGAGTGTTATTAAACGTCAGAAAATTTATTTTTTTTGGTGATTATTAAAAATAATAAGGTAACATTACATGTTATATGTACTTTCTATAGCAATAACTTTAAATTATGCATAATTATGTGCAACTAAACCAAACCCTATTCCTACAATAAGTACACAATGTTAATTAAAGGAAAACACCACAGTTCTTTTGATATTTTACTATGTTCTTACCTAAACCCAGACAAATCAATACATACCTATTTTTTTCAATGCATGCACTTAATCTTTGTACAGTGCGTCATTAATGTGTTAGCATTTAGCTAAGCCCCATTCATTCCTTAGGATCCAAACAGGGATGAACCCGGAAGCCACCAAACACTTCAATGTTTTCCCCATTTAAAGACTGCCACATGAGTAGTTACACGAGTAAGTATGATGGCACAAAATAAAACGTGGCGATTTTTTAAGCGCATAGAAATGAGAACTGTATTGTTTGGCGGAAGAGCACTTGGTTTGCAGCACTTCGACCTCGGGTAATATTGAAGGAAGTTTGTGCGAGAGGGGGAGTAGTCAGGAGTGATCATGTTACTGCGCGCCGAGATGCTCTTCCGCCATACAATACAGTTCTCATTTTTATCCTCTTAAAAAAAAATCGCCCTGTTTTATTTTTGTGCCACTATACTTAATCGTGTAACTACTCTTGTCGTGTAACAAACATTAAATAGGGGAAACATGGAAGTGTTTGGTGGCTTCTAAATTCATCCCTATTTGGATCCTAAGGAATGAATGGGGCTAGGCTAAATGCTAACACATTCACAACGCGCTGTACAAAGATTAAGTGCACGCATTGAAAAAATATAGATATGCATTAATTCATAGAGTTTAGGTAAGAACATAGTAAAATATTGAAAAACGGTGGTGTTTTCCTTTAATATTACTCTGTACTTGAATTTATAAGTCACTGTCTTTATACAAGGAGTCCTTAAATCATAACATAAATAATAACTGAATGGAAGTTTTAGGTTTCCAGAAACCATACTACAATATTAGCACGTGATTTGAGAGATATCAGTCTTTACACTTTTAAAGTAGATACTGTAGGACATTTGTAATTCATGACTGAAATAACAGCCTGGAGGAGTTGCAAACATGGCCAACAAGTGGCCGAATTCCTAAAAGGAACTTTGATTACATTCACATAAATCACATTTTATCTCATTATCGATCTACCACAAAAACTAAATAAAGGCTTAATTGCACTCAATCTTTATGAAACCGATTACAAGTTCTTATACAGTACCTGGCCTGAACCTTTACATCCTCTAGAAACTTCTTTTGCTCTGCAACCAGATGCTCTTTCTTCGAGAGCAGCGTCTCCAGCTCGGCAACTCTCTGCTGAGCAGCGTCCAACTTTTGGTTCTGGAATAACAGATTCTGCTTCAGACGCTCCGTGTCCTTTCCCCACGATGTCTGGAGCATCTGCACCTCCTGCTAAAGAGATGTCAGAGAAGAACACTGGGCTTACTTGAGAAAAATAAGACGCTAGGCTGTTTGTACTTCTGATGTGACATCTACCTTGCTGGTGTCTGGTCCAGCCTGCTGCAGCTCCTGGACACACAGTTTATGAGCTTCACCCAACAGCAACAGCTGCTTGTTCAGAAAGCTGAGCTGCTGCTGAACACTTTCACTCGATGACAACTGAAAACAAGGAGACAAATCGTGCCACATAATCAATGCTTAAGATTTTATATTGTCATTTGTAACAGTTTTTTTTAAAGCTGATCATAAAATGTTTTTGTTCAACTCGGCAGGTGAATTTTCTTTACCTTTGCAGTGAGCTGGTTCAGCTGGTGCCCGGTTTGGCACACCTCATTGTTTGCCCTCTGAAGCTCCGCCTCCATCTCACCTATTCGCTTCTGGCTTTCTTGTAGCTTACTCTGATTGGAGGGTTGCAGATGCGTGTTAAAATATTATTTTCGTTTCTAAAGTCTGTATACCATAGTAAAAATGTACGGTTAAATTAAGATTTACATTAAAATTATTTGTTTTCACAAGAACCTGTGCTGGTGGAGTCTATGCACAGGAAGTTAACATTTTTGTTACTTTTTCATTCATAATCTAGTAGATACATTTCATTATTACACAACTCATTGGAATACTTGATTCTGATTGGCCAGTTTGTTATTTCCAGATAACAACTGCTTAAAACTAATAACTGGTAACCTGGATGCTGCAAATCATTTAGACATACTTTTTCTTGCCACAGTATTTGACATTATATTTACAAATGACTAAACCAAATAGTGTGTTTGTGACATTTGAACGTTTTATATTTGAAGGGACACTACACTTTATTTTAGAAAATATTCTCATTTCCAGCTCTCCTAGTTAAATATTTGATTTTTACCGTTTTGGAATCCATTCAGCCGATCTCCTGGTCTTGCTGTACCACTTTTAGCATAGCTTAGCACAATCCACCGAATCTGATTAGACCACTAGCATCGCGCCAAAAACAACCAAAGAGTTTGGATATTTTTCATATTTAAAGCTTGACTCTTCTGTAGTTAAGAGTCACATTATGTACTAAGATCGACGGAAAATTAAAAGTTGTGATTTTCTAGGTAGATATGTCTAGGAACTATTCTCTCATTCTGCCGTAATAATCAAGGACATGGCTGCAGGACGGGCAATGATATTACGCAGCAGCCAAAAATAATCCCCTTAGTAACTTTCAATGGCCAGGGAATATTTTCGGGCACTGCGTAATATCATTGCGCCTGTTTAACTCTAGTGGAGCTGGAAAATATTTTCTCAAAAAGTGGAGTGTCCCTTTAAACCGAAAGTAACCAGGTTTAACTCGCGGAAAGGTCTGCATTCATTAAAAATTTGCAACTAAAATATTTCAATTTTCAAATCAATATTTAATGTTACTTCCCTTACTTATGAGGCAAATAGCCGCATAATGTAGAGACAGCCGTCTGTTATACATTATCCTTTACTTGTATCTACTTTAATAGGTGTGTGTGAAGTACCTGTAACTCTTGGTTTTTGGTGTAGTAATCATCTCTGGCCTGCTGTAGTTGGCGTATCTGGCCGTGCAGACGCGTCACTACCGTTTCTCTGTCATCCCACAGCTGCCTGTATCTCTGCTGCTCCACCTGCAAGCTCTCTCTCAGGGACATGATGTCAACACTTTGCAGGTTCAGCTGGTCCTTCTGCAGAAACAAATATACAGACGTGAAATCAACTCTCTGATGACTTCTAGTGGTCAACAAAAATTAACACCTGGAAAATAAATAGGTTGGGCCAAATGAACAGAATAGTTAAGTCATCTGAAAAGTCATAAACCTGGGATGGTATGGTAAACATATATTTTCATATTTGCGACTATTCCTTTAAAATACCATCATTGTCTAATTTTAGATGGCCAGTGCTGGTTACTAGTACTTGTGTTCAGTACAAATGTTTATCGGGTGGTTGTTACTATTTACCATTGCATTGTTCTGCTCCTCGAGGGTGGTGGCGTTGATGATGCGGCGGAGCAAACGGCGGTTACGTACGGCGTGCTGCTCTCGTTTATATCGCTCGTACAGCAGCTGGTTGTGTAAGAGCAGCAGCTGACTACGCAGTGTATGCAACTCATCCAGAGGAACAGAACCTGAAGAGGAGCAAGAGCAGATGATGAAGACCACAGGAAATCAAGGACAGAGAGTATGAGAGAGAACCCAAAAATATTGTTTGTTTGTTTGTTTGTTTCTTAACACTAGTCCAGTGTCTATGGCAATATTCAGACAAATCAGTGATCTACAGTGTTTTCACGTCACGTTTTAGTATTAGCTCAACTCAGCTCGAAGTGGTACTAAAAAAGTATTGTGGCGCTTTTCCATTGCATAGTACCCCCATGGTTTGGTTTGGATCAGCTTACTTTTGGGGGCTTTTCCACTGGGTGCAGTACGTAGTACCCGATACTTTTTTGTAGTACCACCTCTGTCGGAATTCCAAGGGACCCGAGCTGATACCAAAATGTGATGTGAAAACACTGTAGATCACTGATTGGTCTAAAGGAATCGTCACTTCTAGCGTCATCGCTATAATGTAAAGATTAGCTTTACCCTCATGCTAGCTAGCGTTGTCTCGAGTAAACCTGTTGTCAACTGTAAGTTCCCAAACTCCCTTTTAGTGATGAAAAACATCCACAGGTTGTGAATCAAGAACACCATAAAATTTTCTTTTCCAGACTTGCAGTTTGTGGCGGCACATTCATGATCGCGCACGTCTGCATATATGCGTAACGTTAAATGCAAATTAAATGAGGCTCGGCGGAGAGCGTTGACTGACGCCACAGGTGTTTGTACTGTGACACAGAGGTAGTGAAAAACGCAATGTGCAACATCTATTCATGGTGGTCAATTTTAATTTGGTGGCGGACTGAGAAATTAATGAATGTATGGGAATGTAGAACAACTCTCTCACTTGTATGATGTCACAGCAGTAGGCAGAGCAAATATAATGACACGCCTATAATCCCTCCCACTCTGAAGTGTTACTAAACTCGATGGAAAACCTAACCAAGCCAAAGTGAGGGGAGCTGACCCGACCTGAGCCAAACAAAACCATGGGGTACTATTCAACGGAAAAGCGCCATTGGGTACCACGTACTGTACCCAGTGGAAAAGCCCCCCAAATAAGCCAAGCCGACCCGACCCAACCCATGGGGTACTACGCAACGGAAAAGTGCCATAAGAGAAACTAAAATAAAGTGAATAGCATTCGGCTGGTCATGTGATTTTCCAGGCAGAAGGGCCCCCCTTATGCAGATTAAAATAGCTTTTTCAAAACCACTGCTGTGATTGGAGTGCACATCACTGTAAACATAAGTGTAGCTGTATTTTACCCATTTAAACTTAGTTCACCTTTGCATTTGAAAGCACTGCTATTTCAGAAGTAGCAAAAGTGTGTCTGTGCAATTCTGTTTACCTCCAAAGTGTGTCCAATCAGCTGACTTGCTTGGCAGGGGTAATCTGAGAGCGATTGTTACAGAAAAGGAAAAACAGTGTTGAGGAACAAAGGTCAGTGACTATGTGACAATAATTTTGGACACAGTGCTTTTCTGGCAGAAGACGAGAGCTAAAGCCCACCTAAATGCATTTGAACCCAGTAACTCCACTCAATTATGTGTCTTCTCATAAGGCCTGTGTATGCTGTAGGGTAGGGAGGAGTGAGAGAGAGAGCGAAACAGAGAGAGCTCTGATTGTATTCGTTTAACACTGGCTCTCCTGTTTTCCTATTGACTGATTTGCGTCGCAGTGGATGCGAGACAGTACAATGCAGATGGTTGTTTCAGTGCACATCTGCAACTGGTCTGACCCGGTTCTGCTAAAATTACCTCAGAATAAGACCAGCAGTCAAACTTTAGCAAACTTATACATGACCCTGCGTGTGAAATCCAGGCTAAAAGTTCAACAATTAATCGTAAGATTAATTTGAATTTGCATTTATTTTAATTTTTAACCTGTTTTACTCTGTCAATATTAAAGGATTAGTCCATTTTCTCAAAAAAAAAAAAAACAGATAATTTACTCACCACAATGTCATCCAAAATGTTGATGTCTTTCTTTGTTTTGTCGAGAAGAAATTATGTTTTTCCAGGAAAACATTCCAGGATTTTTCTCATTTTAATGGACACTTAACAGTTTTAATGCAGTTTAAAATTGCAGTTTCAACGGACTCCAAACGACCCCAAATAAAGCACAAGAGTCCCATCTAGCGAAACGACTGCCACCCTTGGCAAGAAAAATAAAAAATATGCACCTCCAAACCACAACTTCTCGTCTATCTCCAGTGCTGTGACGCACCAGCGCGACCCCACGTAACTGCGCAATGCCGTCAAAAGGTTACGTGGAACATATATGAAATGCACATTTGCGGACCATTTTAAACAATAAACTGACACAAAGACATTAAATAGTATCGTTTGACATACAACAATGTCGGAACGGTCCTCTTTCTCCACACTTGTAAACACTGGGGCGGAGTTTCGCATACGTCATCCGTGACCTCTTGACGTGATGACATATTGCGTGAGGTCGCGCTGGCGCGTCACAGGACCGGATACAGACGAGAAGTTTGTGGTCCAAAAGTGCATATTTTTGATTTTTCTTGTCAAAAATAACAATCGTTTCGCTAGATAAGACCCTTATGCCTCGTTTGGGATCATTTAGAGTCTTTTGAAACTGCAACTTTAAACCGCATTAAAGGAATATTCCATCTTCCCAAAAGAAAAATCCAGACAACCCACTCACCAACATGTCATCCAAAATGTTGATGTCTTTCTTTGTTCAGTCGAGGGGAAGTTATGTTTTTTGAGGAGGGCATTGCAGGATTTTTCTCGTTTTAATGGACTCCAATAGACACCAACAATCAATACTCAACTCAACACTCACCAGTCTCCCTCAACAGAGTCTCAAAGGACTACAAACGATCCCAAACGAGGCACAAGGGTCCCACCTAGCAAAACGACTGTCATTTTTGACAAGAAAAACAACAAATATACACCCTCAAAGCACAACTTCTCGTCTAAATCCGGTTGTGATGCGCTAGCGTGACCCCACGCAATACGTCATCACGTCAAGAGGTCACAGAAGACAAACGCGAAACTCCGCCCCAGTGTTTACAAGTCTTGAGAAAGAGGACTGTTCCTACGTTGTTGTATGTCAACTGATACTAATTAATGTCTTTGTGTCAGTTTATTGTTTACAATGGTCCGCAAATGTGCGTTTTATATATATGTAACACGTGACCTCCCTACGTCACTAGGCATTTACGTTAGGTCGCGCTGGACCGGACCTAGACGAAACGTTGTGGTTTAAAAGAGCATATTTTTTATTTTTCTTGTCAAAAATGACAATCGTTTTGCTAGATAAGACCCTTATGCCTCATTTGGGATTGTTTACAGTCCCTTGAAACTCCGTTGAAAAAAACTGTTAAGTGTTGAGTTAAGTATTAATTTTTGGTGTCTATTAAAGTCCATTAAAATGAGAAAAATCCTGCAATGTTTTCTTCAAAAAACATAATTTCTTCTCGACTGAACAAAGAAAGACATCAACATTTTGGATGACATGGTGGTGAGTAAATTATCTGGATTTTTCTTTTAAGAAAATGGAATATTCCTTTAAAACTGTTAAGTGTTGGGGTCCATTAAAGTCCATTAAAATGAGAAAAATCCTGGAATGTTTTCCTCAAAAAACATAATTTCTTCTCGACTGAACAAAGAAAGGCATCAACGTTTTGGATGACATGGTGGTGAGTAAATTATCTGGATTTTTTTAAGAAAATGGACTAATCATTTAAGGTTATATTTTCACAGATGCATGCATGTGTGTTTCCTGGAATCGAACCCATGACTGCTGATCCACTGCTAATGTAATGCTTTACCAGTTGAGCTTAAATCATAAATTGCTTCGCCATGCAAAACACTAGTACATTTTTAGGGTGTTTGGAGTGGTTGTTAGCATGTCGCAATGTGGTTTCGTGGGTGTTTTGGGTGTCAAAAAAAGCCTTCCCAAATGTCTACATATCTGCTGTGTTCAAACCTACAAGCTCTTTTACAACCAGGCATGTTCAGAGATGCAATTTCTTTAACATTTTATTCAAAAAGGAAAAACCTTACCTCTTCAGCACTTTATCATGGGAGTCAGCACCCTGCTGCACAAGGCGGTCCAGCACCTCCAAAGGAGAAGGAGACATGACCCCCTCCATACCGTCCTCCTCCCCATGCTTTAACACATCACCTCTCTGGCACCTCTCTAAAGCTACTTGTTGCACAATCTCTGAGGTCTTTCTCTCCACAAACAAAAATGCCGTCCGGGGCAGGGCCATGTCAAACAGGGCCTCGTACGGCACCGGCGGAGGTTTGCACGGACTCGGGGAGCACAAGCCAAATTTTAGGGATTCGTCCTCTAACGCAGAGGGACTCCGATGCTCGATAGGCGTGAACACTGGTTGGAAGGACCAAGGATGCTCCTGGGATGTGCCTCTGCTGACCCTGCCTTTGTCTCGGGTCTCGGATTTATCGGGTGTGGAGATGGCATTATGAGGGTCTCTGATCGAGCCGCCCAGGACTGAATAGTGTGCGGGTTTTTCCTGGGCTCCGGTTAGGGTCTCTGTGGTGCTGAAGAAGGGAGAGTCAAAGCCACGGAGAGCAGCTACATCACGCTTGTCCTCAGTGAGTTTCTGAAGCTCCTCTGTGATGGCAGCTGAAAAAAATTATGGATAAAAATGTATAAGTCACTCCCACATGTTTTTGTTAATCTCCAGTAGCCATTTGTTTTAATCTTTTAGCCTGCATGCTTGTGAGACATCTGTGACTAATCCAGCAAGCAAACAAAGCAAGCAGAAAGCCGTTTAAAAGAAGGTACTCCTGATCTAGATCTTACCATCCTCCCTCTCCTTTTCAATCCTCATCTGCTCCTGTTCCTTCATGTAGACCGAGAGCTCGGTCAGCGTCATGGGCATTTTCTCACTTCTGCCCTCTGTGTCAGACAGGACAAAAGATTTAGTCCTAATAACGGTCCATATCATTTCCCAACTCCTGCTGTGCATCATAACACTGACTGAAGGGACTTACCTTTGTGATTGATCACTTCAGACTCTCTGATTGGTTCCTGCCTGACCAGGGCAGGTTTGTTGTGGTCTAAAGGTCTAGTATCCTAAAGGGCACACATCAGTTAAAACAGTCTAGAGTCAAACTATACAAGATCGCACTGATCTCAGAACAGATTGGCAGTTTGAACTTTAAAGGCTTAAGAGAAGGTTACAGCTCAGCACAGGAGGGCAACCTCCACTCGATTACCTTGCATGGCGGGCTGGCAGTGCTGCGATGCGACAACATGGGGGGAAACTCATCTGAGAGGCTGGGAGGAGGCGAGGCGGTCGCGGGTGTGCTGGAGGATGGAGTGCCTTTTCCACCTGCTTTTAATTAAAGTCTCTATGTATCAACTATATACTTTTTTATAGATGTACATTAAAGAGACAGTGTACCCAAAAATGAAAATTCTCTCATCATTTACCCACTCTCGTGTTGATACACACCTGTATAAATGTCTTTGTTCTGATTAACACAAAGGAAGATATTTGAAGGAATATTTGTTCATGAGCCCCATTCACTTCCATAGCATTCTTTCTCCTGCTATGCAAGTGATAGGGGGTTCGTGATCGATTTGCTTACAAACATTCCTTAAAATATCTTTCTTCATCTTCATTAGTACCAAGACATCCATACAGGTTTGCAACAACACGAGAGTGAGAACATCACGACAGACAATGCAGTTCACAGTCAAAAATCCATCCCTGCTTTGTAGTTTCTTAAAGGATTAATCCATTTTCTTTAAAAAATTCAGATAATTTACTCACCACCATGTCATCCACAATGCTGATGTCCCTTTCCGTTCAGTCGAGAAGAAATTTAGTTCTTTGAGGAAAACATTCCAGGACCCTTCCAATTTTAATGGACTTCAATGGACCCCAACACTCAATGCAGTCCAACATTGCAGTTTCAAAGGACTCTAAACGATCCCAAACGAGGCATAAGGGTCCCATCCAGTGGAATGATTGGCATCCTGGCAAGAAAAAGAAAAAATATGCACTCCCAAACCACAACAACTTCCCCCGGTCACGCGACGCGCCAGCGCGACCCCACGCAATATGCCATCGTGTCAAGAGGTCACGGAGGACGTATGCGAAACTACACCCCAGTGTTAACAAGTGTGGAGAAAGAGGACCGTTCCGACGTTGTTGTATGTCGAATGATACTAATTAATGTCTTTGTGTCAGTTTATTGCTTAAAATCGTCCGCAAATGTGCGTTTCAAATATGTAACACGTGACCTTTCCACGACATTACGCAATTACGTGAGGTGGCGCTGCCTTGTCACACAGCCAGAGGAAGACGAGAAGTTGTGGTTTAAAAGGGCATATTTTTTATTTTTCTAAGCAAAAATGACAATTGTTTCACTAGATAAGACACTTATGCCTCGTTTGAGATCGTTTAGAGTCCTTTGAAGCTGCGTTGAAACTGCATTAAAACTGTTAAGTGTTGGGGTCCATTAAAGTCCATTAAAATGAGAAAAATCTTCCCGAAAATTTTCCTTAAAAAAACATAATTTCTTCTCGACTGAACAAAGAAAGACATCAACATTTTGGGTGACATGGTGGTGAGTAAATTATCTAAATTTTTATTTAAGAAAATGAACTAATCCTTTAAAGGTGCTCTAAGCGAATTCATGCGCTCTAGACCATAAAACATTTTTTGTTACATACAGCAAACATCTCCTCACTATCTGCTTGCTGCCTGTCCGCTAATCAAACTGTAAAAAAACGCGATCTCTGTAGACAGCCTAGGCTTCACAAACTGCAATATAAACAAATTGGCCAAACCTACCACCAGAAACGATAACAAAGTGTTCCAGCCAATAAACAACAACAAGGATTTGGGGGTGGGGATTGGGCGCGTTCATGAAAGCACGGAAGGGAGGGGGAGGAGTTAGCTACGCTCCGTTTGTTTGAAAACAGTTCAAACATCAACAAAAAGTAACGTCACACAGATTCGCTTAGAGCGCCTTTAAATTCTGCTTCAAACGTAAACAATGTGTAGTAAACTCCAAGGTAATATAGTCACCAGGTGTACTGTAGAGGCGGCTGGGTAGGTGAGAGGCACTCTGGGACAGTTCCGGGTTCGGCGACATCCCACGAGAGGAAGGAGGCGTGGCCATGCCACACTGTGAGGAGGGGCTCCAGAGGGAATCTTTACCGCCATATGCAGCATTAAATTCACAGCTGGAGTTCTAAAAATAAACAAACAATGAGAGTTTCTCGACTGCTTATGCAAAGAAGTGACTTTTACATTTCTCTTTAGCACCATGTACTGAGACATGGGTAAACAAATAAACATTCTCTTCATCCCAGTTATTAAATATTCAATATGTATTTGTTTGGTTTTCCCACAGAACACACAAACATTATAGCTCATATACACAAAAGATAAGTACAGATGAAATTAAAGTTGAATGCTCGAATAATCATTATATTACAAACATGTGACATGACAGAGAAAATGCATCATACTATCATGTGTACTATTGCTTAATACCCAAACATTACTCTTTTCAGCTGTTTGTTTTCAACAGTGAGTGTGTGACATGAAAACTGCATATACACCCGTTTCTAGACATTTCGATTAAAGGGCACATATTATGCCCATTTTTACAAAAAGTAATATAAGTCTCAGATGTGCCTAGAATGTGTCTGTGATGTCTCAGCTCAAAATACCCCACTCATCATTTGTTAAAGCATGTCCAAAATGCCCCTATTGGGGTTGGAGCAAAAAAGCGCTGTTTTCATGTATGTACAGTACTGTGCAAAACTTGGCCACCACCACCAGACTTGTTGTTTTAGAAGTTTTAATGTCCATCCATATTTTTTTCAATCCATTTTATTAAGATACAAACAGAAAATATGTAAAAAAAAATAGTTTCAGGACTAAACGTCTTCTTTAGGCATCGTCGGTGTTTAGTGTGACCTCTTTTGGCACTAAACACATCTTGAGCGTGTTTGAGCAGAATGAAGTAAAAAGACTAATTTCTTTAAAATTAGAAATTAGGATTTAAATTTATTTAGGTTTAAGGGATCCTGCAGTTTCCTGCTATTGCTCAAGTGGAAGGGGAGTTTACTCTAAAACCTTGACACATCCCTAACCCTAACCCTAACACATTTTAAAACAGTTTTTAATACTATATACACATTTCCTGTATTTTCTGGATGTATTCTATTAAAGAGACTGAGAAACAATTAAATACGATCACTAAAACATTGCAAAAACGACATATCTAATTCTGGCATGGTGGCCTAAGACTTTTGCAAAGTACTGTACCTTTAAATGCAAATGAGCTACTGCCCTCACTCCCTTACAAACAGACAGTGAGCGCTTTCAGTTAAAAATAGCTCTGATTCTTGTGAATACAGTCTGAGACAATAGTATCTTTAGCCACATTAGCGCTATAGCGTGCTAACAAATACATTTAGAAAAGCTTTTGCGTATTAATTAACCAGTCAGTCGGTGGCCCTGGGTGGGGCTTTGTTTGTGTGACATCACATTAACGCTTTCCCGGCCAATGACGAGTTTTTATGAAAATCCTTATTTCCGCTATTATCAACCAGGTGGCGCTCTTACCCAACTTACATTTTTTATATTTTTTTATTATATTTTTGCTCAAAATTTGGTATTTTTAAAGAAATCTACCCATATTTGAGAGGTGATAAAAAGAAAAGAGATGAAGATAGGATGAAACTTGTTTTTAAAGCAAAGGGTCTGTTCTTTTATTTGATATATTGTATGTTTTCTGGAAGGCATTCAACTTTTGTAAAAAATCATAAAAATGCTTTTGCTGGCTGGTAACTTAAAAAAAAACACTGATGGGGAAAGAGTTAATAAGAGAATCAAAAAGCATGTCTAATGAGACTGCTTTGGTTCAATGGAGATTAAAAAAAGGAGAGGGTGTTCACACACTGCCAACACACATTCATGTCCAAACACCTTGTAAAAGTGTATTTTGGATAATATGTGCCCTTTAATGTTAATATTTTATGTTTAAAGGAATAGTCAATTTTCTTAAAAGAAAGATAATTTACTCACCACCATGTCATCCAAAATGTTGATGTCTTTCTTTGTTCAGTCGAGAAGAAATTATGTTTTTTGAGGAAAACATTGCAGGATTTTTCTCATTTAATGAACTTTAATGGACACCAACACTCAACACTTAACTTAACACGTAACAGTTTTTTTTCAACAGAGTTTCAAAGGACTATAAACGATCCCAAACGAGGCATAAGGGTCTAATCTAGCGAAACAATTGTCATTTTTGACAAAAAATATGCACTTTTAAACCACAACTATTCGTCTAGGTTCGGGTCCAGCGTAGGGAGGTCACGTGTTACATATATAAAACGCACATTTGCGGACCATTGTAAACAATAAACTGACACAAAGACATTAGATCTAGACGAGAAGTTGTCGTTTAAAAGTGCATATTTTTAATTTTTCTTGTCAAAAATGACAATCGTCTCGCCAGACAAGACCCTAATGCCTCGTTTGGGATCGTTTATAGTCCTTTGAAACTCTGTTGAAAAAAACTGTTACGTGTTTAGTTAAGTGTTAAGTGTTGGTGTCCATTAAAGTCCATTAAAATGAAAAAAATCCTGCAATGTTTTCCTCAAAAAACATAATTTCTTCTGG
Organism: Misgurnus anguillicaudatus; assembly: GCF_027580225.2. Taxonomy (NCBI): domain Eukaryota; kingdom Metazoa; phylum Chordata; class Actinopteri; order Cypriniformes; family Cobitidae; genus Misgurnus; species Misgurnus anguillicaudatus. Next base: position 24,090,530 of record NC_073345.2, read on the forward strand.
ACTGAACAGAGAAAGACATCAACATTTTGGATGACATGGTGGTGAGTAAATTATCTGGATTTTTCTTTTAAGAAAATGGACTATTCCTTTAATGTTAGTGTGTAGAGCATCTGGGTGCAGCATGTAAAAAATACTTGTATAAGGATCTCTAAAAATAAATATTGGTTTTCAGATTGCAAGAAGCCAATCACAAATATCGGTTATCCTCAAATTTCAAGCATGTGCACCCCCAACAGCAGCATACAGTATTTACCAAACTGCTTGGCTTGATAAATCTAAACCAGGCACCCTAATATTTACATCTGATTTGCATAGATGTGTGCCTCACTGAAACACAAACACACGGCTGACTGCGTGTTTTTAGCCTGGGGTGGGCCGAAAAGCTCCTGACTGTATGAGGCAACAGTTCAGAGAAAAAATTCAAAGCGTCATTCCCGTTGCCAAGGTGACCGTTTCTGCGTCAGCTAAAAGATGGCATGTTTTTCTCTTTTTAAAGCCCTGTACACCCACCGGAATGACTCAACACCTCTCCCCTCCTTCCTCTCTGCTCCTCAGCCTGCCTGGAGGACAACGACATGATTCATGGGGGGATAAGGGGGGCTCTGGTGTGGAAAGGAAAGGGGATGGGTGATTTACAGACAACAGCTGACTAACTGACAAACAACAAGGGGGTGGAGGGAAACAGACTCTGGTTGCTTCACTGGTGCTGCTGTGTGAGTGAGTGTGCAAGCCCAGATCAGTTTGTATGAAGAACACTGATTCAGTGGATTCACCTTATACTGATACAGCCTGTTGCACTTCATCCAAAAACACACAAATTTGTCACCATTTAGAAAAATCAGAAGTCTCTTGATATGAGTCTTACCTGCCGACGGGTCCCAGTGGGACTGCGATAGGGGGGCTGAGTCCCTGAGAAAGTGGACAGGGGCAGAGGAGGGACGGCAGGCTGACGAGGGGTGGAGAAATGAGTCGAGGAAGAACTTCCTGCAAGGGTAAAAAAAGATCCAAAATAAACATCCTGCCACTTTCACTGAAAAACAGAGGCAAACTTTCGACTATTGCACTGACTGAAAACAGATTAAATGTCTTTGTATTAAAAAGTAAGCCTGTCGTTTCTGCACTGTTTTTATAAGTTAACTTGTTTTTAAGCAGTTTAACTTTTAATCCTATGCAGTTCATAGCTGTACATTAATTTTTAATTGTTGCCTTGATATTTGCTGATTCGTAGTTGGAAGATTTACAATGAAAAGGATGCTATTGTTTAACAAAAAGAAAAGATCAAATTATTTATGATTGCCAAGCAATAATCTATTTTAGCATATTGCTACTAAATGCCAGCCAGCGCCAGCGTTTTTCATGATTTACACAAAAGTTTTATGCCTTCCAGAAAATGTTTCTCTTTAAATATATAAACATACAATATACCAAATAAAAGAAGAGACCCTCTGCTTTCAAACAAAAAAAACAGTTTCATCCTACCTTCAGTAGTTCTTTTGAAAATAGCTTTCGAATATTGCAAAAACACCACATTTTGAGCAAAAAGCAGAGATAATTCCATTTTTGTGACGGACTTTTCATAGAGATCCCATTCAGAGCAATCTTTAAAACAGACACGGACATGCAGCCGCTTGCCATAGGGCAATACTTCCAGGTTTAAAAAGTTGCCACCTGGTGGATAATAGCGGTATTGCGGAAAGCCGGAAATACTCGTCATTGGCAGGGAAGCGTTTTCTCTGTCAATGGCGGCGAAAGAGGTAAACATATCCAAAATTAATTTATTATATAAACAACGTCTAATGGGGCATACACACCAAACACGAGTTCAACAATTTGCACGAGTCGATTACATACAAAGTCAATGCAAAGATGGATCAGACGCGTCCTTGCGCGGGGTGATTCGAATGACGCGAATAGGCTGGCGCGATTACCGCAAAAACACACGCTATTCGCCTCAAACACGCCTTCGCGCAAGTTGAAAATATTCAACTCAAGCGAAAAATTTGCATGACACAAAGTTAAATCCCGCGAGTAATCTAGAGCAAGCAACGTGATGCTAGGCATTTGGTGTGTAGGTAGCATTAGGAGCTATCATACTCACAATGGTCATAGTTATGCACAATTCAAACCTACAATGTTTTGGTTACCTGTTCAGGGGTCTCATTTATAAAACTGTGCATAGGATCCTTACTAAAAGTCTACGTACGCACAAATGCCAAAAATGGCATACCCCAAAAAATAATAAGACTTATAAAACAAAGCAATGTTCCCTTTATAAAAATCACAGATCACATGCAAGTGTGCGTACATGAATCTTCCTCAGATCCCACCCTGCAAGCCCATTCTCCAATCAAGTTTGTTTTTATAGATCACAACCTTTGCGTAGTAACTGGCGTACACAGGTTTCCAGACCCGTTTTGTGTGTACGCACGCTTTATAAATGAGACCCCAGATCTTTAACCACTGGGCTACATCACCCAACCCAACACATAAAAAAGTTTGAGAAGGTTTACCATAGCTACTGTGAAAGTCAGCGTACGGACTGGCAGTGCTTTCACCCGGACGTTGCTGTAAATGGCCACAGAAATGCTCTGGCATGGTGGCATAGCCCTCTTCACAGGATGCCTCTTTTGGGTCCAGAGAGACTTTGGCGCACTCAATGACAATGTCATGGGTCTCAAACTTCTTCCACCTGTTAACAAACAAAAAAGCAAAATAAAAATGGGGCTGTTATTAAGTGCTAATATTTATTTATGGTTGTCATTTCCTGACATGGTTTATGAAGTCTCACCTGCTGGGATCCAACTCATGGTCCTTGGTTCCGGTTACTAGCTCTGGGTGTATTCTTACATGCTCCAGCATTGGCTAAAACAAAGACAATATACACACATGATTAACTTTATTTTTATCAGCAAAAGTGGCATGTAAATAAATTATGTCATCAATAAAACATTAACCACCAGTATTGCATTAGTAGAACAGAAGATTTTATTGTTTTTTTGTGGTTTGCGACCATATTTTACAGTTCAAAGACAGCTTACCTTGACCACCTCTTCAAAGGTGTCCATGTTCTCCTTCATGCTGTAATGAGAGCGAAGGTAGGACACAAAATTGCAGGGGTACATCCCATAAAGCCGATGGAAGAGTGCGTAGACGCTGGCGTGCAAGTGGATGAGATAAACCTCTGGCATGTGTCCTGATGAACAACACTAGTTAGTGTCTAGAGTTTTGTTAGAGCTTTAGAGACATAAAACTGATATTGGGGGTTTAAATGAATAATAAATCTGAGACAGCACACGGTCACATTAAAGGTGCAGTGTGTAATTTTTAAAAGGATCTCTTGACAGAAATGCAAAATAATATACAAAACTATATTATCAGGGGTGTATAAAGACCTTTTTATAATGACCCGTTATGTGTTTATTACCTTAGAATGAGACGTTTTTATCTACATACACACAGAGGGTCCCCTTATGTGGAAGTCGCCATTTTGTGCCGCCATGTTTCTACAGAAGCCCTTAACGGACAAACTTTTTTGCTAAGTTGTCTCAGTCAATGACGTTTTTTTCCGGTGGCGGCTACCGTAGCTTCTCTATGCATTTCAAAAGCGAGGGGTGAGCAGTGGACTGAGCTGTTGGTTGCAATTCGCAACCTCACCACTAGATGCCACTAAAATTTACACACTGCACCTTTAAATGTGAGGACCATTTCTGTTCAAACCTCTCACCCGGGCTTCTCAGGTTCCAGGAGGCCAGACGGCCAAACACATCGAAGAACTCATAAAGGTGCTGCTTGCCAGCTTGGGGAATCATGGGTAAAAGAGTGATAAGCACCAAGACCCCAGTAATCAAAACCACAACATCTGTGTCTGTCTGTAAAACAAAGAAAATCAACATGTTTATACTATAGTATTAAACACCAACGACACATATGTGCGACACACAGGATAACATTTTATTGACTTACCTTGAGGCATTTGAGGAGAGATAGCAGCAGCGGATAGCGAGCGATCTTGTGGATCCAAGATGGCTGCTTACGAATGACGTGCCCCAGTAAAGTGAGCGTGGGCAAGCGACACTGGGCTTTACCCATGCATTCATTCATTTTATCAAAAAGGTGCTGAGTGGAGGAAAAAACAACAGCACAGTCATATTCAAATAAACCAGACAAACAACTGTTGACGAAATGTTTCGCTCTCATAGACGTTTATTAAATATTAATGAATGAAAATGGAAATACTTAAAGATGCATTGACATGCTCTGATCATTTGGCCTGATGCGTACATATATATAATTTTTTATATGTAGGTAGCATAAGTCTCGTCAGTTACCTTATCATGTGGCTCTCTCACTGAGGACAGGATGTGCACTGCCTGTGCGGAGTTAGTCTCCAGGAAATAATCCACCAAACCATTCAGTAGCACGGACCCTCGATCTGCAAAACATGAACCAACGTCAACACATCATAAGAAAATGCAGGGAGCTAGCAACAAGTCAAAAAAGTAATAATTGGTCAATTAAACACAAAATCCGAACATTACTGTGGCTGCCTCTGTTTAATGTATAGGACAGTTCAATCCGACCTGTGTTGAGGTGTTCATTGATAAGGCCTTTGATCTCATCCAGCTGGCGGAGGTCAGAGGTCTCCAGTAGTGGGAGGAGATCCCCCACGTTCAGCTGCTCCCTGGACATGATGGTCTGGACAGCAGGGGAGAGACTGGTGGCGGGTGTCTCTAAAACGGACTAGGGTGCGGCTCTCAGACGTCACTCTCACGGCATCCAGCCTGGAGGTGTCCCTGGGCGGCCGTCGATCCCGTCTCCAGGCACCACTGCAAAAGACATTCACTCATCTGGAAACGCCTCTGTTGATGAAATGTTTATTAGTACATCATGTGGTTCCTGCCTTTCCTAAGTAAACCTTCCAATGTGGAGCGAGAAGAACGCTGCAGAGTGCTTGGAAATATTTACAGAATGATGACACCATTATAATCACATCAGCCGTAATCATGCGGGTTGCAGTTATTGCAATAGCGCAAGTAGCAAGCTAACAGTGGCACATTTCCCCATAACAGTCCATTCTCATGTTCACTATTAAGGCAAGTAACAGGCCAGACAGAGACAGAAGTCTTTCTTAGCATTGAACAAAATTGACCTGGCACTTTCAAACTTTCAAAGATTTCAGTCTCAACCTACTGTGCATCCTAACCAGCTTATGCTATCGAGTAACGTGAGTCACTAACATCTCATGTTGTGGACACACAGGCATGCAGATGAACAGCTGGTGGGGACCCTGTGTCCTTGCTGAAGACCGTTCCAGATATTAACCAAAGAAACAGATGTTATAAAACACTAAGCACAAGCATAACTTGAGAAGCATCTAGGGAAGGGTGACGTGATGTCAAGTTACTCCGCACGGCAGAAACAAAGAACTACATTGATTAATCATCATCATAACCCACAACCTAAGAGACTGCATAACACTCAGGAGAAAACAATATCTTCATCAAGTGCTGGATGACATCATCACAAACTAGGGTTGTGCCTGGCATAAGATGAGCTGTTAACAATACAAGTTATAAGTTCAATAAAATTGCCTTTATATTTTGCTGCTGCAAAGCAGGACTGCCTTCTGGGTCTTAAACCATTCTCTCAATCTGGCGTGAAATCTAAACATTAATTATAGAGATTAAACCCATCAAAGGATTTATCAGTAGACACTTATGTGAATTAGATTTACTAACTGTTAGGTAAATACTGTTAAATGCTTCATAAGCGTTTCTAGCATAAATCATTAATAAAAAATACAATAACACAGAAGAGCACGGCAAATATTTGCTTCTGTAGCTTTATTAGCATTGCGTTGGGAACCCAAAGATAACGAGTTCGATCCCCGGAACACATTGTGATACAAATGCATAGTTTATCATAGTTTTTTATAAAAGCGTTTGTCAAATGCGTAAATAAGCGTAATGCAAAATATACATATGCAGACCATGCACTGTCCGAAATTATAACCCGAGCATATTTGTGTAGATGTTTGTTATTAGCGTGTTTGTCTTGTGGTTTAGGCAGCGTGAACTGACAGCAGCTCTCTGTGTTGAAATGACCACTGGCGTAAACAGCTCGCGAGAACAATGGCCAGAATCTACGGGTGCTTCTCGAAAAAATGCGCCAGTCAAATTTAATATAAACCCGTGCATTTAAGCTTTCTCCGCTAACTCATTCAAATGCATGTAAAGATTTGATGAGATTAATTTCGGAACTGTATGAATCAATGAGGACTATTATTTCACTGACAGTCCCAGAGCCTCACCGACATGCTCAGAGCAAATAAAAAATTACGCCTGACAGACACGTTAAACACTGAGAAGCGATTAAATCTATTATTTCGACTGTCACTGCACATAATGTAAACATATCACTTTAATATGCAGCGTTTAATAAACCTGTTTACCTGTTAGAGCAACTGCACTCCACAGGGCGCCGCCATCTTGAACACCTCACAACCCCTCTCAGCGTGGTCACCATCCGCAACTGTGCAGGAGAAATAATCCCCGAGCGCTCAAAAACAAGCTTGTGTAATTTAACAGGACACTGACAAAAGACATGAATAACATCAACAGTTATTTACAATAATACTTTTTAAATATTATGAATTGCAACGTGATTCATGTTTAAGCATGAAAGTTCTAAAGGAATTCTGCAGTTAGGCCCTGGATTGTTTTTCTGTATGGTGGAGGGATGCAGTGCGCTGTTATGCGGTTTTCGCGTGACTCAGGTGGTAAGCGCAAACGCTGAATCTCACCAGCAAAAGCAGATAAAGAAAATTTAACAAATCAAAATTCAGTTAAAACTGTATACTAAGTATTAGAGCAGGGGTACCTTAATAAGTAAATATCAAGCCTATATATTAAAAATAAACTATAAAGTTAAAGAAACATATTCTGGAACGTTATGCTAAATAATTTCAATATACCCAAAAATTATGTAGTAGGCTATACTTTGTAATTACCATAGTAAACTGTAGTAAATGCATAGATACTATAGTGTTTTTTAACCTTACCATTGTAAATATTAAACATTACTACTAGTTTATCAATTAATTCTAGTAAAAAACTATAGAATACTATACATTACAAAGTGTAGCAATTGCTGTAATAAACTACATACTACAATTGATTATAATATATTATTTTAAATATGGGAAACATAATTTTTCCTCAAAGGGCAGTTCAGGATTTGATCGTTCAAAATTATTTTCTCTTTTTTAAGACTCAAGTAAAAGTTTAAAAAAAGATATGTAGTAAATACCGTCTCTTTTGCTGGATTGGACACGCTTATCTTTTAGTGTAGGTTTATAGTTGTCAGTTACTTTACTTGCGCTATCAGTTATAACTGTGGTATATGTGTATTGTGCACTGGTCATACAATAATGATGAACATAAAGTTTATTTATTATTTATTTATTTAAATACATAAATACCCTGACTTCGCCATTTGTTCCTGTTAGAGATGCAGAATATCAAGAGCATTGATTAATTTTGAGTTGTTTCTATTAGACTGTTTTGTTGTGCAGACCTCCCTCTAGTGGTGTATCATGGTAACACATCTATGCACATCTCTCAAATTTGTCTATTTTTTCAAATACCACATGTATATTTTACAACATTCAATTACACGGAAATTGCTTTGTTTTACTTGCTGGCGAAAATTCTATATTAAAATCCTACCTACTACATTGCACTGTATCGTTTCGGTTGTGCAGCTGCACTGCGATTTTGTTAATGACATTTGTATCACCAATCTAACTCTACAGCTTTTGAAGTATAGTTAAGTATATTGTAAACAAACAACAAAACATGGTGTCTGAACCGGTGACTTTTACGTTATTAGTTCACGTCAATGGCCAAGCAACAACCTTAAATAAAGCTAGCAGAGGATGGTTTCGATCCATCGACCTCTGGGTTATGGGCCCAGCACGCTTCCGCTGCGCCACTCTGCTCATACAGAGACACTGAAAGAAATATTGTACTGTTAGTTGTTTACGGAATACGGATTATTGATTTGCTATTGTGGACTGTAGTCAAAAACACATAATTAATGGTTGAATATGCCTAACACATATTTGACTCCTGAAATACATGGTCATTTGAACAAAGTTAAATTATATCTTTGAAAAAGTACAGCAGTAAAAGTACTTGATGATGATAACGCAGCTTGTGAAAAGAAAGAGCCACACGAAGTGTGCGTTGCAGTTCACTAGTATGCCACTTGGGGGCGTAAACACATTATTTAACCCACCAATGCTTTCGCAAACGCAAAATATGTGATCCCAGTTCAAAAATTAAATTAACAATGTGCAGGGTTACAACATCTTATACAATAAATATACATTGTCGCATTGACGCATATTAGCCTACATGAACATGTAGGACTTTTTCAATGTTTTCGTAAGAACAAGGTAGTACCATAGCTTTTCATAATTATATATCTTATTTTAAAAGCCCGAGGCTGCATCTAAAATACAACAGTGCAAATAAAACTAAGTAAACATTCTGAGGTACCAACATTACAGGTTTGGTGTGTACTTCTGGGGGTTACTTTTAAGAGTGTAGTTTAACCCAGTTGTGTTAAACCCATTAGAGGTAAGTCAAATGATGAATAATAATAAAGATGAGTTGATTAAATACTCATATTCGTCATTAAAACATTTATCAGATTGCGCTGTTAACCAGTTGACTTAATACGGTCTCCACAGTGCTTGATGTATATGACATTTTCCCACATGAAAAACTGCACATATAGTTTTTACTAAAGTAAATTGTAGGAAACTGTAGTTTAACGTAGTATACTGTAGGAATATACTTTAGTGTATTATAGGCTAATTAGCAGCCTATAATACAAAATACTGTAGTATAACTATAGTAAACTGATATTCTGCAGTAAATACGGTAAATAAAATAAGGTTTTAAAACACTATAGTATCTAGGAAGTTTACTAGGCTATAGTTTACTATAGTATACCACAGTATACTATAGACATGTGCAGAACATTTTATATTTTTAGCACATTATTATTTACAATGATTCAAAGTATTTGTTTGAAAATTAGACATTACGTTAAGCCTATGGTAAATAGTGTATCTTAAAGGTGTTTGTAGGCAAACGTTGCACCTGTGCGCGGTCTCTCATTGGTTGAAAGCGCAGTCAGATTCCACCGCAGAATTATCGGATTGAAAATCAGGGAGGGGAGTTAAAAACGCAACGCAACAAACTCACAGCGATGCAGTGCTTATGTTTCTAAACAACGGATTTTACACATCACGACGTTTGCCTCCTCCACAAGAATAAACTTAAACAAGGATATTTCAAATTCAGGTAAAACTTTTTTTATATAGGCCTAAACGAAATTATTTTTAAAACACATATTATTATTGTTGATATAAGCCTAGATTATATTTTAATTATTATTATTATTATTGTTGTGTGTTGTTATTATATACTATATTAGAGCAAAGTTGTAACGAAATAACATCGTGAAACATCAGTGTCTATATGCAGGATTAATGTTGAAACAAATATGTCATTTTTTGAAATGATGGATAGTCTGTAATTATTTGAAGAGAAATGGCAATGTTACAATATATAAAAACAGTTTTGGCCTTAATTGTGGATAACGTAAGATTTCTGTATTAAATTGAGCCATTTGTTTTATTTTTATTACGTTTAATTAAGTTTTGTCGTTGGCTATGTGCACATGTTTATACGTAGATCAAAACAAAACCATTTAAAAAAACCTTTAAAAAACGTTGTTTCTTTACAGAATAATCATGCCACGATCGTTTTTGGTGAAAAGTAAAAAGTGTTCGTCCTACAATGTCCATCGACCCATCGACACCGAGCAAATCGAACAAAAAAAACTTTCGGACCCAGGACCCAAAACAAGTAAGTGCCATTTTCGTAAAAATTCCGAAGATATATATATTTTTATTTAAACTTTTATTATTATTATTATTATTATTATTATTATTATTATTATTATTATTATTATTATTATTATTATATAACACTTCAACTAGTCTTTAAAATTCATCTGGATGTATTCAAAATGAAAGTTACATTTCACATGGTGTTCATGATTTTAAAAATCCACAGAAACATACAATAAACATATTGGCGTATATTTAATCTACAATAATTAAAATCCATGACTATACAAATCTCTAAATGTAATTAGTAGGGAAATGATTTGTTTAAATTGAATGCTTGGCGGATGTGCAGAGCACCTGTCAGATTGATGTTTACTGATGAGGGTTCAGCCTCGAGGCTCACTCACAGCCGCTCACGCGCCCTTGCGCCGCAGCTCCGTAAGCTTGTCAAACGGTTAGGGTGGATGTCACGGATATGCAAACTAGAGCCATTCAAACAAGAGACCAACATTCTCACATCATAACTGCTCACAGGTCATTACAGGGTTCATTTGAAACAAATATAATAGTGTAATTAAATAGAGGTGCTGCTAGGGGAAACAGATCATTCTTCTGCTTTGTACACACCTTTATTTAACTGAAATCAAATTATGTTTCTCCCTTATTATAAGTATTTTGCATGTTATTGTGATCAAGTTGTGATCATTTGATTGTTGTTGTGATTTCACATAACCTGCAATTTGTCACATATACTTTCAATTTTGTGATTTTCTTATCTTAGTCCCAGCATTAGTCTCGTCAGAAGCAAACGAGCCTAAATCCCCAGAGCAGCCCAAGTTAGAGCCCGTCACCCAGCTGTCACGCAAAGACCCGTATGACTTCATCAAGAGTGAGCAAGAACCCGATTGCCCGATACCATCTCACCCTGAGGTCACAATCCGTCGCCCTTACTTCATATCTGGTGAGTGCCCAGCATTCGGGTGACATCTTAAGCAGATTTCTCAAAATAAAGTTCTAATACATGTCTCCACTTCAACAGAGCCTAAACTGGCAGAATTCCCACCCTATTATAAGAGCTCTTACACTTGGGATCATGTTCCTTCTCCATATGACTTCAGACAGATGAGCTTCCCTCCGTCGCTCCTTCAGCACGCCAGCAGTTTGTATGGAGCTCACCTGAAGCAAAGCTCAGAGCTTCCACAGCCGCTGGACTGCAGCACACACTACTCACCGACATCCAACACCTACCACTGCATTACCTGTGACAAGGTATTCAAACATGAATGGCTTTCATGTTGAGGACAAACTTAATTATGACAAAATTTGACTTCTCATTTTCATATAAATGAATTGTTTTAGGGCAAAGAAATAGGCCAAAACTTTAAAACCTAAGTTTATACCTTAGATTGCTCTAGGTGGGTGTACCCCTATGCATGGATTTTCTCAAACTTCTTTATGAGGTGCATTATTTTTTAGATTATCATTATCAAAAATTATCATTACCGCAACATGATATTACATTATATATATGCATTTAAAAACTCATGTTTCGGTAATGAGAACTAAAAAGTTGTCTAGGTACTATGACAAACTTATACTAAAACAAAAATATTTTTTTAGATTATCATTATCAAAAATTATCATTACCGCAACATGATATTACATTAAATATATGCATTTTAAGACTCATGTTTCGGTAATGAGAACTAAAAAGTTGTCTAGGTACTATGACAGACTTATACTAAAACAAAATAATTTTTTTAGATGATCATTATCAAAAATTATCATTACCCCAACATGATATTACATTAAATATATGCATTTTAAGACTCATGTTTCGGTAATGAGAACTAAAAACTTGTCTAGGTACTATGACAAACTTACACTAAAACAAAATTATTTTTTTAGATTATCATTATCAAAAATTATCATTACCGCAACATGATATTACATTAAATATATGCATTTAAAAACTCATGTTTCGGAAATGAGAACTAAAAAGTTGTCTAGGTACTATGACAAACTTATACTAAAACAAAATTATGGGATACTTTTTAAAAACATACACACAGTCCAAAGTATTTAAATATAGTCAACTTTCACTGGTCTGTGTATGCGTTTTAATGCAGTTTGTATGAGGAATGCTGTCCACTTGTATTGTGTTTGGTCTCATACTGATTTCGGTCTTTCCTTCCAGGTGTTTTCCACCCCTCATGGACTTGAGGTTCACGTCAGACGTTCTCACAGTGGCACGCGTCCATTCGGCTGTAGTATCTGCAGAAAGAGCTTTGGTCATGCGGTTAGCTTAGAGCAACACATGAACGTCCACTCTCAGGAAAGAATAGATGAGTTTAACTGCTGAATTATGGGTAATGATCATGATTTAATGCTTTTTGACATCATACTGGAGTACAATGGCAGAAATGTATATATATATATATTTCTTTATTTTGCCTTAAGGAAAGAAGTTTCGAGTGTAAGATGTGCGGGAAGACTTTCAAACGCTCCTCGACGTTGTCCACTCATCTTCTGATTCACTCGGATACACGGCCGTACCCCTGCCAGTACTGCGGCAAGAGATTTCACCAGAAATCTGATATGAAGAAACACACCTACATACACACAGGTGACACGCCATGTCCTTACTGTATGTCATGCTTGTGATAAAGAAGATCATGCTGAATAAATCCTCCAGTATTTTTTTGGAAATGCGTGCAAAGCGCTGATTCTATGTAAATCACAGAACATTTATATCTGCCGAAAAATCAACACTAAAGGTGCTTAAGTTGGCTTGCTTTCCAGGGTGTGTTCCCAAGAGCGGCACAGCTACAGATAAATCAAGAAAAAGATTAAACAAATGTTGTCTCGATTTGCATACCCGGTCTTCCTGCTTCGCCGATACACCTCTTGGAAAGTTCCCTTTGCATGCGTGCTGTAGCAAACAGCCACTCCTATATTGGAAAACAGAACAAATCTGAGTGGCACGCAAATCCAGTTTATTAAAGCAAAGGCTTCCACTGTTTTACCCCGGATTAAAAAGGCTTTCTGTTCCCGACATTGTTTTAAAAGTCATCTGTTATGTTTGCCTACAGGTGAGAAACCTCACAAATGTCAGGTGTGCGGTAAGGCCTTCAGCCAGAGCTCCAACCTTATCACACACAGCCGGAAACACACCGGATTCAAGCCGTTCGGATGCGAGATCTGCTCCAAGGGCTTCCAGAGGAAAGTGGATCTTCGCAGACATCACGAAAGCCAGCACAGCCTTAAATGATGGAGGTGTGATGAATAGTAATGAAGACGATCCATGGCACCAAAAAGACACCTGAAGAATGTAGAACGTTCATGTTAACATCCTTTAACGTAACCTACTTTTCCGAAATTCATCAAAATGACAAGATAAAGCAATAAGCCTGGAAAATCGAAGGCGAACTCAATGATTTTTGTTGCCATTTTACAAATGCACTTTTTGTAGTAAGCCATGATTCATCTATTATGTGAGCAAAAGTGTCTGAATAGTGCACATGTCCAACACTGTCCGAAAAATGGTCTTGAGATGTCACCGGGGCAGTACCCTTTCAAAAAGAACACTTTTGGATATAAAGAGTTTATATTAGTTGCTCATAGGTATACTGTTACTAAATATATACATATCTGGGTGATTCTCACGAAATCCAGATTTAGAAGGTGTCCAGCATTAGAATTTTTAAAAAGCCCTTGAAGCCATTTTTTTTGCACATATAAGTTTAAGGTCTGAACTTACTATGACCATTATTTTTAGATGATTTAAAAAATATTTCCTATAGAATTATTTACATTTTTTAGATTATCATTATAAAAAATTATCATTACCGCAACATGATATTACATGAAATATATGCATTTTAAAACTCATGTTTTGGTAATGAGAACTAAAAAGTTGTCTAGGTACTATGACAAACAAAATGTCAACTTTTATCTGGAGAGAAAAAATAAGAACTGCTTACCTGGTAGCCATCTTGAGTGTCACAGTCAATTATGTCCCTTCCAACATTTTTTTTTAATGTTAGTTCATTGAGGGCTTAAACAATGATTTAAAATTGTTGCGGAGGATGAGAAAATTGGTGTTGGACACATTTATATTCCTTATTATTGTCTTATACATTTACCAATGATCACCAAATACCACATGTTTCTTTACTGTAAATGTTTATAGTATAACATGCACTGAAGCTTTTTATTTTTTATTTTTTTAATTATAAATATTTCCATGTCAAAGAACCCAAATCCAGTCATGGACACATTCCGGTACAATTTTCCCCTTAAATGTGCATAAAAACAAGCTTGGTTTGTATGATGTCATTTGAAATCATAAAGTACATGAAGAGATGTTTGTAACCGTATGCTTCTTACTTTGCATTTACTTTTTTATCAAAATGTTTCATGACACCTCATAAGTCTAATTTCACGAGAATCACCCATCTGTCCCTAAATATTCGGACCCTTATAAATGAGACAACTATTTTGTTCTGACAGTGATAAAGGATTTGATCAATTTATTGTCAATATAAACACATTTGTACCTACCAATAGCTTATACCCAACTGCCTTTATTGCCTGTAAAATCAGACACTTTTTATATGAATGATTTTAAAATGCCGTGAAAAGATTGTATGTTATTGTTTTGACTTAACTATCTTAATTCTTGTACTATTTATAGAAATTGTGAAATAAATACTACTGTTTGCAATTTCAGTTGATCAATAATTCCTAAAAGTGTTCACATCAAGGGTGAGGGACATATACAGTAAATGTGTTAGAAATCAGTCCTCGCACACACAGTGAAAAACGAGACGAGTCAGCAAACAAGGCTTTGCTGTGTTTGTCTACTGGTGTCTCCGCCCTGTCGAGGATCCGGATACACAGTTCCGTTGGTCCTGCTGATGGTTCTGCACACCGCCAGAGGCTGTGTGAAATCTCTGGTGTGACAGGAGATAAAGCTTCATTCAAATGGGTACCTGGAACTCTACATGCAAATCTCCTGCCTAGCAGGTTTGTAAACTTCACGTGGGTAAACGAACGGACATGATGGGCCATGGAGAGGAAAGAAAAAGAATATGTTAATGAATGCAAGAATTTTTTTGATTTGAAGTGTGTCCTAGTCTCAGTCTTAGTTGTGCAAACATTTCGACTACATCACCTTTGAGAAAAACACAGAGATTTAGTGACGCCTCCCTTTTGGGTCACTCCCATCAGTAGAGTTCCAGCTGCTTTGCCAAACAAATTCTTACCGACACGGCCCTATGCTCACCGCCCATCTCAAACAAAAGAGACAGTTAGGAAAATCCAATCAGTCTACACCATAGCATACCATAAAACACACATTACACAACTCTCATGTGGTCCCTCCGAACATTCAACCTTCGGCGTTGATCTGTCACAAAAGCCAAAGCAAGAAAAAACGTGTTCAGGATGGTTAAGTGCGTAATTCAACCATTACAGCAAGAGGAACTGATTTACAAAAAAGCTGAAGACAGTTGGCCAAAAATCTCATCACTTCCACCCCCAACCTGTTCCCCATCCATCCCCTCGCACACCTGCAAAAAAAAAAAATCTCGTGTGAAAGAAGTTGGATATACAGAAATCAGTGTCTGCATCAAGGTGGTGGAAACAGACGGTGCATTTTGGGTACAGCTGGTAAACAAATCTGTGGCATCCATGCAAATGAATGTGTATGCTGTATTTATTACCTGGGCAACAGTGTCTGAATCAGGACAGTTAGAATCACAATCTTGCTCCTGGAGCCAATTGGCATTAGGTTTAGATGATTGGCATTGTCTGAGCAAACAGGATTTCAGGATTAAGATGAGTAGGTGGGGTCAATTGAGTCACAAATGGAAAAAAGGGGAAATGGAGGGACAAGGGCAGGTAAAAAAACATTGAGTTCAACTTCCCCTTTTTACTGAATAGGTTTATAGATCACTGCAGTCACACATGATTTTGTAAATCTGAAAGTGGTTTTTCACCACTTATGCAACTGTGCATTAATGATTATTTCTGAAAAAGGAAAAAAAATAGGAAAATTAAATCACTCCCAGGGGGTTCACTGTATTTTTATCTAATGCAAGTACATGTACAAATCAAATATTGGGACACATCTACTCATTTTTTATTATTACTTATACCACGGGTGCTGTATTCTGATTGGTTGAGAAATGTTCCACTGGTATGCATTATTTTTTGATAACCGCACACCTAACTTGTCAAATGTCTTAAAAATAGGCACCAGAGCAATGTTTGTGGTAAACGTGGTATAAGCGGAATAATTGACTCCGGTCCTTTGAATTATTTAAAAATAATGCACACCCGCTTCGTGTCGTGCCGCATTATCACCTTAGGTGTGCATTGTTTTCTTATAGTTCAGTGACCCGTCGTCAATTATTCCTCTTATACCACAGGGTTGTTGAATGCTTTATTCTGATTGGCTGGGAAATGTTCTATGGGTGTTGATTATTTTTCTGTAAACCGCACACCTAACATTTTAAATGTCTTAAAAATAGACACCAGAGCAATGTTTTTGGTAACCGTGGTATAAGAGGAATAATTGACTTTGTTCCTTTAAATTATTCGAAAATAACGCACACCCGCGGTGTAACGGCACTCTGCTTCGCGTCATTTCGCATTACCACTTTGGTGTGCATTATTTTCTTATAATTCAACGGCCTGTCATCAATTATTCCTTACTTGTTACACAACTCATTAGAATGCTTATTTCTGATTGACAAGTCACAACATTTGCAGGTTTATTATTCACAGATATTAACTGCTCAAAACTAATAACACACGGTAACATGGAAATCATTTTGTAGGTACAGTTTAATATTACACAAAAATTAAAGATATAAATATGTCTTTTAATAACATATATGACAATATATTTACAAATGATTCAACCAAATAGTGTGTTCGTGGCATTTTAACGTCTTGTCTTATCATAAAACCGAAAACGGGTTTTCCTAGCGGAAGGTTTGCATTGGTAAAAATGAGCTAATAAAATATTTCAAATAAATAATAAGCAGTGTTGGGGGCAACACATTACAAGTAACTTGCATTACGTAATAATATTACTTTTCTGAAGTAACGAGTAAAGTAACGCATTACTTTATAAATGTTCACATTAATATTTGAGTTTCCTTTTTAAAAAAGTAATGCAAGTTACTTTCAGTTTAATTAATTTGATTAAAAAAATAATGTACTGAACAGTGTTGGGGGTAATGCATTACAAGTAACGCGCATTACGTTATAATATTACTTTTTTGAAGTAACAAGTAAAGTAACGCATTACTTTATTAATGTACACATTAATGTTTGAGTTACTTTTTAAAAAAAGTAATGCGAGTTACTTTCAGTTTAATTAATTCAATTTAAAAATAAAATAATGTACTGAATTAAACTGAACATATTAATGTAAAATTACACACTCTGTGCGCCTGAGCGGGAACAGTTTGAGTCAGAAACAGAGATGGCAGGCCAGAGCTTGACATTTTTGCGATCATAAAAAACACCTGCAAGGCCTTAAAGAGATTAAGCCTCAGCCAAGTTAGAAAAAGAAACGCAAAAGTAACTTAAAAGTAATGTAAGCATTACTTTCCATGAAAAGTAACTAAGTAACGCAATTAGTTACTTTTTTAGGGAGTAACTTAATATTGTAATGCATTACTTTTAAAAGTAACTTTCCCCAACACTGGTACTGTATTAAACTGAACTTATACCAGGGGCCGGTTGACTGCTTTATTCTGATTGGCTTAGAAATGTTCCAGAGGTGAATCAATGTCTTAAATATAGGCACCAGAGCGATGCTCATGGCAACCGCGGTACAAAAGAGGAATAATTGACTCCTTTGGAATTATAAGTCTAAATTATAATTATTTGAATTGAGTCCTTTGAATTATAAGAAAATAATGCACACCCGCAGTGTTGGGTATGCGTTATTTTATTACCAATTCAACGGCCCATGGTGAATTATTCATTACATATTAACGTAGAAGTATGCAATTTCTGAATGCAGAACTTCTCTTTCATAAAAATACCTGCAAAGCCTGAAAGAGATCAAGCCTCCGCCAAGTAAAAAAAGTAACTTTAAAGTAACTTAAAAGTAACGTAAGCATTACTTTCCATGAGAAGTAACTAAGTAACGCAATTAGTTATTTTTGGGGGAGTAACTTAATATTGTAATGCATTACTTTCAAAAGTAACTTTCACCAACACTGGTAATAAGCGAGATAATGTACAGGTAGCGGTTGGTGCATTGTGTTCACACTTATTTCTGCGATAAAAACTGGCTGCCTATACGTAATCGCTTACTTTTTATCAATGTAACCTTACATTAGTTTATTTATAAGTATGAAATAACTTAACGAAAAAGATATGACCCTGTAGCTCAATTGGTAGAGCATTATGTTAGCAACACAAAGTTGCAGGTTTGAGTCTCAGAGAACACATACCTGTACTGATAAAAATGTATACCTTGAATGCACTGTAAGTTGCTTTGGAAGTGTAAATAACACAATATATAAGGGACAAAGCCAGCTGTTGGGTTAAATTAACCCAAAAAGATTATATTTAACCCAATACTGATTTTAAAAACCCAGCATACAGTAGGTTAAATTACAATCAAAGGGGTTGACCCAGTCCTGTATACACACACACACATTCGGTTTAAATTATGGGATAGTTCACCCAAAAATTTAAAATTGTGTCATCATTCACTCACCCCCATGTTGCCACAAACCTGCATAAATTTTGGTCATCTGATGAACACAATGGAAGATATTTTGAGAAATGTTCGTAACCAAACCGTTTGTGGACCCCATTTTCTTCCATAGTATTCTTTTTTCCTACTATGGAAGTAAATGGGGTCCACAATTTTCATTTTTGGGTGAACTATCCCGTCTAAATGTGTGATTGTTAGCATGCTTTTCATTTATTAATCAAATCTACCCTGCAGTATTTCAGCGGGATATGCATTTGATCTCAATTTGTCGGCACAGTTTATCTGGAAATAACACTAGAGAATCATGCACAGGTGAAATTTCAGATATTCTGGACAGGCCAACATCATAAAACCCCCTAAACGGATCTGGTGCCAAAAACTGTTAATGCCTGCAGGCAAAAAGAGAAATTCGACCTGTTGTTCATCGTTCTGCATATCTAAACAACATTAACACATGCTCACTGAATCAACACATAAGCACAACAAAATGACACCAAACCGCTCCAGTTCATTTACTTGGTCAAGTATGAACGTTCTTAAGAGGTCAAAACATCTTTAAAGATTATACAGACAGAGCGGTAGAGAGAACGGGAGAAAGAAGGGAGGGAAAAAGATAAAGGGAGGGAGATTTGGTTAGCAAATAAGTCTTATGCAAAACACACAGTGCTTGCCTGAGGCAAAGTAGCATGCGACGACGAGAGCAAAAGCAAGACCTTATCACAGAGAGGATTATTAAAAATGGAAATGATAATAAAGACTTTAACTTTCTAATAATCTTACATAATGGGAAAACATGACACCAAGGAAATACAAATTTTAGTAAAAGCAATACCATTTTACTTGACTTTTTAAATTAGGTTTGTAACTTTGTAACAGATAAAAAAATAAAATAAATAAACTATAATATTAAATTATATATATATATAATATATATATATATATATATATATACACACACAATGATATATACTATCAAATATATAAAATAAAAATATACAGTGAAGTGGAAAATCCATCAACAATCAACCATCAACAAACAAAAGAAGAAACATATTTACTTTAAAACATGCTTGACTGAGTCTTATATGGAAATCACATGTATAAGAGTATATTTACATGTCACATTTTTTGCTTACACATGCAGTCATGCACATAGACCTGTTGGATTGCTGATGTGTATGAACGTGAACACTTTAAGCCTTATGAGATCTGAGTCACATATTTAAATGTGTGTTAAACAAAGTGCCTGTCAGAGAGTTTTATGGGTTTGGAGATGAACAGAGCCCAGATAGACAAGTGAAGCGTCACTGAATGACACAGCAAGGCCCGAACACACAGATTAGAGTTGAACACCAGATAACAGGCAATCATTATTTAAATCCACTATAAGGATTATGCATGTGTCCATAAACATTTGGTTACACTAAAAATATAAGGTTAAAGGGATAGTTCACCCAAAAATGAAAATTCTCTCATCATTTCCTCATCCTCATGTAATTTTAAACCTGTATGGATTTATTTTTTTCTGAAGAACACAAAAGAAGATATTTTGAGAAATGATGGTAAACACACAGCAGATAGTTACCATTGACTGAATAAAAAAATATGATGGAATTTAATGGGTACCGTCAACTGTGTGCTTTCCATCATTTCTCGAAATATTTTCTTCATCATTTATCATAATACTTCCAGAATATTTTTTCCTACTATGGAAGTCGATGGACGCTATATGCTGTGTGTTCACCATCATTTCTCGAAATATTTTCTTTTGTGTTCATCAGAAAAAAGAAATTCATTCAGGTCTAACAAAGATGAAATGGGTTATTTTTGACCCATTTTGGGCAAACACCGGACAGAACACATCGCTGGGCCAAAACTGAACCAATGCTGGTTTTTTTTAACCCAACTGCTGTGTTATTATAATATGTTGCATTACAACAACCCAACATTGGGTCATTTTTAACCCAGCATGCGTTTTGTCCAATATTTACCCAAAATGGGTCAAAAATAACCCAGCCATTTTTAGAGTGTGTAAAACTATATTACTCATTGTTTCATTAAGGTAAATGCATTTACCTGTTATTTAATGTTAACAAAAACAATATATAAAAGCAAAAAATACAATATATAAGGTATATACAATCTAAAAAATGCTGGGTTACTTTTAACAACTATTGGTTGAAAAAACACCCTGTAAAAAATATTTACTTAAAAAAAGTAAGTTGTTTTTTGTAAATACCAGACACTGGAGTCTGAAGGATCTTTATAAGTGTAAATTATATAAGTATCAAAAAATGTATTCCCGTGACTAAATTCCAATTGTTTAACAACACTTAAGTGATTTACTTTCTTGGCTGTTTTTAACGTGTCATAGGTGGACAAACATACTGGTCACATGACAGTAAAAACATGATAGATGCAGTATGTCCAAACTACCGTTGCCTTACATTTTTGAGTTAAAGGAACAGTATGTAGCATTGTGGCCAAAACTGATATTGCAATCACAAAACTTGTGGCTAAAACTGGTACTGCAATCACACAACCGGTGGCCAATACACAACATGACAACATAAACATCAGTTGAGGGCCGCAACTCCACTTTTTAAATGACAATATCCTGGCCAGACCACTGTTGTGAGTGATATAAGTATTTGAAATGAAAATTATTTCTTAATGTCTAGTGACATCAGGGCCATTTTATGATTAATTGATATACCGTAAAACTTCAAATAATAGCCGAGTCCCAAATAGACGCCTGTCTCTTTTAGACGCCTGGTGTGACAACAGGGTTGGGTAAATAAACGCCTGTCTCAAATAAAGGCCTGGTCTGTTTTTTAGTTTCGGGTTTTATTTAATCTTCTAAAACCCGTCAGATCGTCTGTTTAAGACAGTTCTATGGTGCAGATTGAACACGCTAAAGTTTTTTTTGCTTACTGGTAGATGTCACGTGACAGACGCAGTTGTTCCTTTACTCATCACTATGACAACACAACAAGCTTCTTCGTCAGGATTGAGGTGATGATGACAGTAGCGAAGTGGCAATCGGGAGATTCGGGACTTTTCCCGGTGGGCCGGTAGTGTTTTGAGGCCGCTGATAATAGCCGGGCTTTCAGTCTTTTGTCATGCATGCACTCCCTCCACACATTGTATTTCTCACGCGGAAACACTATTTATCATATTTAATATGCTGCAGCGCCCAAAATGTATCTGGCCGCACTGCTCTCTCTCTCTATCAAGCCCGTCTTCCCTGGAGTTCTAGTCGAACGAGCCAATACAAAAAAAGAAAGAGGCTACACAATAGCCAATCAGAAAATAGCACTGTTGTATCTGGGTAAGATTTCACGCAACAACCAATAAAAAAACATATCCTTGTTTGCTTTATTTATACTGCCAATAATTCAAGACTGTTATTCTTACACAAACTAATTTGTTAAACACAATCAAATTATAAATAAAACGTAATATGTGGTAACCTCCTGCTGTCATGCTGGAACAATTAAATTAAAAGCCTGTCTCTTATAGACGCCTGTCTCTTTTAGACGCCTGGTGTGACGATAGGTTTGGGAAAATAAAAGCCCGGGCTATTATTTGAAGTTTTACGGTATATTTCTTACATACTGTCCCTTTAAATTAACTTAAAAAAAAATTTATGTTATTAAAATATTTTATGTAAAAAATATTTTATTTTTAATATTTTTATACAATTATTTTATGTAAAAAATGTTGTGTCTACTAATATTTTAAGACAACCACCAACTTACTTTTTTAAGTTAAACCAACTTTTTTACAGTGTAGCATTTAGGTTAGAAATAGCCCAACTGTTGGGTTTGTCCATATTTTACCTATACATGGGTTAAAGGTGCAGTGTGTAGATTTTAGCGGCATCTAGTAGTAAGGTTGTGAATTGAACCCTCTCTTTCGAAGTACATAGCATTTATGGTTACTGTAGAAACATAATGTGGCAAAATGGCGGCTTCCATGTAAGGGGACCCATGGTGTATGTAGATAAAAACGGCTAATTCTGAGGTAATAAAAATAAAAAAGTTCATTTTGTAATGTCTTTATACACAACTGAAAACATAGTTATCTATTTTATATTGCGTTACAGTCAAAAAATTCTTCTAAAATTTACAGACTGCACCTTTAAAACAACCAAAACATTTTTTTAGAGTGTATTACCCAAAACAGCTTTTATTGAAACATTAGAAATATTTTTGAAATATCATTAAATCCCAAAAATAAATAACAAAATAAAAGTGACCTTTTAGTGCATAAAAATATACCAGCCATACCACATACATGATGTAAATCACTACATGTGTACATTAAAATCTGAAAACTGTTAGGTTTAGTGTTATAATGCACAGTTGAAACTGAATGCTGCCTTTCAAGATCAAAAGGAGTTGATTTGTGGACACAGGAAACATATGTCAGGTCACATACTGCCATGGTTTGCTAGTGATACTGAGTGATTGACAGATACCAGACATAAGGGGTGTTGGTAGGGAGGTGTTTGAGACCAACCGAAACGCGTACATCATGGTTAAACCTGCTCAGACACAGCAAGCACAGCAAAATCTGCCCGTGAACAAGTTACAAAAGCAAATACTTAAGTTAGAATTACTTAAAGAGGATATAAAACAAGTGTAGGGGAAATCTGAAAGAAGCAGATCTCTCGGGGCAGGCAGGGCCCTGATGGCAGAGGGTTGGTCTTATCAGACTATAGCCATGCTTTAACGGTCAGAGCTTTTGAACCCTGAGCCGGGAGGAGTGACAGCCGGAGAACTGAGATAATAGTGTTGCGGTAGCAATCGTGGAGAAACAGAAGTCACATCACTTTATTTTGACTTTCGTTCATAACAGATCTATGACAGAGTGTCACTCTACTACAGTTTAACTCAGTCCATCAGCCCGCTCCTCCACAAAGCTCAGTCCCTGCATCCGAAATCACCTACTTTATGCAAAAATCTGTATGCAAAACGACCAAAATGTTAGTATGCAAAATACAGCATGCACTAAATACCTAGATGGTTTACTGCTTTGACAGAGCATGTATGCATTAGATGGACACTTTTCTATCCTATGATGCCAAAAAGTAAATAAATTGTAATGTAAATACCAGAAACTGGAGTCTGAAGGATCTTTATAAGTGTAAATTGTATAAGTATCAAGAAATGTATTAAATTTCAATTGTTTAACAGCACTTAAATGATTTATTTTCTTGCCGGTTGTTAATGCCTACAAAAATATGTACACATGACAGTAAAAACATGGTGGATGCAGTATGTCAAAACTTAATTTAATTTAGCATGTAGTGTACAGTATACGATTTTTGGCATCTTATCTGACTTCTAGAGAAATGTGTGTGGCCTCTGCAAATGCACTGAATGGGCTGTCATGCACCAAAATAAATCCAAGCTGTTGTCATCTGCAAGCTTAGTCATTGTTACACATGTGATGTCATGACATATATGTTTAAATAAGAACAATGATTGGTTCCATCTACACAAAAACTTAAGTTTTTCTTAAAGTATTCATTAAATCAAAACTGAAGTTATTTGGCTTTTAGTATGAATGTGCTAACTTTAAGGCAGACTAATTTCACGGAAAGTCGTGTTATAGTCTTGCAAAATTTGATCAATTTATTCATGTCAATGGCACGAAATTCAGTTTTTTTCTATAAATTTCTATATATAGTTTTTGTGTTCGTTGCACGACTTTATGTTTCATTTTATGTATTGTTTTCTCATAGTTTTTTTCTATTTTCTCTCCATTGTCGCTTGGGGTTGGGATCACTTCCTGTTACATTTTTAGACCTCCTAACCCAAACCCAAACTCTAACCCCAACTCCAGGCGAAAATAGTGGTAAAAGCGAAGGAAAAGCATGTAGAAACAAATACATAAAAGTACATCCTAACCCATACCCCAAATCTAATCCCAAGTGACAATGATTTAAAAATAGGAAACAATACATAAAATGACACAAAAAAGAAAGTCGTGCCACGGACATGAAAAACTATTTATAGAAATTTGTCACAAAAAAGACGTTCGTGCTCAAGGCACGTAAAAAAGCAGAATTTCGTGCCATGGACACAAATAAATTGATCAAATTTTGCGTGACTATAACACGACTTGCCATGAGATCATGTAGTTTTAACTAGGATATCTATAAGCTAGTGTGCTCCAAAACATCGACAAAATTCGCATTTAGAAGATAAAAGCATTAAAAACTTACAATCTCTTATTTTTGCTAATAAAGATCAATGGTTTTATGACATCAATCTGCAAAAATCTTTAGATTTTCATCAGATTCCAGGCTCAGGTAAACGAAATACTATTATTGATTTTAAAAGGGGGAGGGGCCACTCAATATTATGTCCCACGCATTTCAAGGCATTCATTGGGTCTTAAAAAATAAATGTTACCAGAATTTACAATAAATGCAGGAGGGGTAAAAAACCCTTTAAAACATAAAAATAAAGTGTAAAAAATAAGAACTTCCCATAATCAACATGTAAAATTTTTTTTTTGAAAAAGATCAATTGATTTTTGAAAATCACAGTGTCTAATTTAAAAAATGTGATTGCACTTCAAACCGTCTGTGCTTTCATTAGCCAGATTCTGTCTTAGCAGTCATTTGCATGTCGCAAAGATTAATGTTGGCTGCGTCCGAAAGCTCTAAAATCCTGCCTTCGAAGGCAGGAAGTCATCAAGGCACGTCCGAATCCAGTGTTACACTGTAAAAAAATTCTGTAGAAATTACAGTATTACTGGGTATTACTGGCAACTAGCTGCCAGTAACTTACTGTAGATTTTACATTTATGTTATTTACTAGCAACAGCTTGTTCAAAGTTAAATGAACATGAAACATGTTCAATCTTTAACTTCTACAGTAAGTTACTGGCAACCAGCTGCATAATTACAGCAAATTTTTCACAGTGTAGGTTTACTTCCTGTCTCCTGAGATATCTTCATTGTCCTGTTCCACAATTCTATGCATGGGCGTGCATGAAGAATGTGATTGGTCGAGCCTGGTTAAGTTCGAAAAAATTAAATGTCGGTCAAGGAAGCGTCGGGAGCACAAATTTAGTGTAAATAAAGTTATATTTTGACTTTTTACACCTTTTAATTGCAGTACTAGTGAGAAATTAGTCTTGTATTTTTCAAATATGGGATTAGTTATCGCTAAGACGCTCTTTGTTTATATTTCAAACAGAATTTCATTACGCTGCCTATGAAAGCTGTCCAAATGCGTTTCCCAGAGCTGCCTTCATGCCATTCAAGTTATTGGCTCATGAGGCAGCAAGGCAACAAGTCAACTGCTCAAGCTTTCAGACGTAGCCGTTGTTAAAGGGACAATCCACTTTTTTTCAAAATATGCAAATTTTCCAGCTCTACTATAGTTAAACATATGATTTTTAAAATGAATCAAGAATAATCAAGGACTTTCCTGCCGTACCGTGGCTGCAACAGGCGCAATGATATTACGCAGCGCCTGAAAATAGTCCCGTTGGTAACGTTCAATAGCGGGGGACAATTTTCGTAATATCATTGCGTCAGTCTTAGTACACGATGTAACTACAGAAGAGTCAAGTTTTAAATAGGAAAAATATCGAAACCCGGAGATCGGCTGAATGGATTTCAAAACGGCAAAAATCAAATGTTTATCTCTAGTGGAGTTGGAAAATGAGCATATTTTTTTTTTAAATAGAGTGGAGTGTCCCTTTAATGCTCATAGTACAGAGCAAATAACACACTGCTGCCCCCTCGTGGACACATATATAAACTACACCTTTAATAAACGTCTTTTAAGTCATCAATAACATCAGCATAACCAAAAACACATAATAAAAAGCAGATATTCATATACAGGTTTTATTCAACATTTGTGTATAAACAGAGGCTGCAAATGCCTTCCAAACGTTTCAGTCTGCAGAAATCAGTATCTATTTGTACAGTCCTATAACCAGAACATTAAGATATTAGCAAGAATAAATAGTGACAAAAAATTGAAGGAAAAAGGGAGAGAATCCATAGCCTGTCCCAGTGGCCGTCCAGCATATCTTAATGTGTTAAAGGCAAAATTTCAACATAAACAATTATAACACTACGACAGATGATACAGATGAACTCCTCCTGTCTTTAATACTAGTTATTTTAAACCAGTTATACTTGTGGATAATCCAGAACACATTTATCTTTGCAAATCATGACAATTCCAACACTTCAGGCTTACGTGGACAGACAGTGTTTGAAACATTCAAATCGTTTACTGTAAGCCAAAACATTTCAAAAATTCGTTCATTTCGCTTTCTCACAGATTTTTACTTTTCATAAAACACTTTTGTAGTTCAAAGAAATATAATGCGCTGTATCACTCCCATATAACTTGAACATGGTTATATAACCAAGTAACATTCAACAATCTACATCGGCATATTAAATAATATAACAAACACAATGGGAATGCTTAATTGTATCGTCTACGCTTACCTGCCTACTAAAAGCAATGGATCACAGTTATTCTTCCTTCTTTGATTTATGAGTTTATACTGCAGAGAGAAAAGCGCTCTGTCAGTTCCACAGTGGACGAGAAAACACGGGCCTTCAAATTTCCTAATGTGCTTAAATCACATCTTTGAAAAAAACTCTGAAATGAGAATTAACATCTTACATTAATGTTGTATTCGGTTGAGATGGGTACAAAATACAGGACATTTACATTAGTGCAGACAATAAAGGTTTAAGACAAACTCAGCCAGACAAAACAGTCATTATGGCAAAAACGGGAACGCACCTTACACTGTTAAAAATATGCACCCAAGCCGTCACTAAAAAGGTCCTAATATGTACCATCATTAGGCACAGATTTGGTACCAATATGTACCTTTAATTTGAACTTTTTTGAAAGGGAGTCCATTTTTCTGACAGTGTACTGCACAAATTTTAGGTTCAATTT
Source organism: Misgurnus anguillicaudatus (assembly GCF_027580225.2). Lineage (NCBI taxonomy): Eukaryota > Metazoa > Chordata > Actinopteri > Cypriniformes > Cobitidae > Misgurnus > Misgurnus anguillicaudatus. The sequence continues at coordinate 24,118,164 of NC_073345.2, forward strand.
GGTTCCATGTTACCATTGCATCAAACGCACAAACAATACTTGAAAAACATAAAAATAAACATTAAAATGATTTAAAAAATGAACATGCCTGCATGTTAAAACAAAAAAAGTAAAGCACCTTTTTAACTATAAAATAAAAACAACTTAAGAGCATTAACTTTAGTGTTAATAAGTTAAGTAGGGGCTGTTGCAAACAGGAAACTGTAGGTTCCAAGCATGTAAAAATAACCCATCCTTCATCCTTCCCAAATATCTGACAGGACTCAAGTGTTACAGAAACATTAGTGCTGCCTGCTCGGTTTGTGCTATATACATCGGCTTTTCATTTCTTAATGACAGAGAAGTCACAGACGTGAAAGAGAGGAAAGATTTTTCAAGTCGACACACTAAAAATGCACCTTTCCATTTGGTCGTCTCAATGCTAGATATACGGCTGGAAAAAACAGTAATGTTTGTGTGCTATATTTAGCACCAATGAATTATTAATGACATTGTCACACATTTAGCTGTGCTGATTGATCTATAATTCGGATGAAACAACTAAATTGGATATGTGTAATCTACAGTACTTCATAACAGTGATCAAGTTCAATTATTGTTAAAGGGATAGTTCATCCAAAAATGTAATGTCATGTCATGTCGTTCCAAACTCGCAAGACGTCCGTTCATCTTCAGAACACAGTTCAAGATGTTCTAAATTTAGTCCGAGAGCTTGCTGATGCTTCATTGAAAATCTAGGTACGGTACACTGTCCATGTCCAGAAAGGTAACCAAAACATCATCAAAGTAGTCCATGCGACATAAGTGGGTCAGTTAAAATGTGTTGAAGCATCGAAAATACATTTTGGTCAAAAATTACAACCTTATTCAGCATCTTCCTCTCTCCCGCGTCTGCTGTGAAGCGCATGCGCGAGACCAAAGTCACGCGACCGCAGTGGCGCGGATGACGTGTTATCCTCAGACATGTTTGCGAAGGTTTTTTTGCAAACTTACAGCGTGCGTCTCCCACAGACTGTAAATGAAGCCCGGGCGCACAAAAAAACAACAGCTGGGGCGCACCAGATAACACGTCAGCCGCGTCACTGCAGTCACGTGACTCCAATCTCGGGCATGCGCCCCACAACAGACGCGCAAGAAAAGACAACGCTGACCAAAGTCGTAAGTTTTGATATTTTTGGACCAAAATGTATTTTCGATGCTTCTAAATGACCCATTGATGTCACATGGGCCACCCCGATGATGCTCCCACGACCCTCTGGACATGGACAGTACACCGCATGTAGACCCTCAATGAAGGGTAAAAGCAAGCTCTCTGACTAAATACAAAACATCCCAAACTGTGCTCCGAAGATGAACGAGTCCTACGAGTTTGGAACGACATGAGGGTGAGTCATTAATGACATTATTTTCATTTTTGGGTGAACTGTCTCTTTAAATGCAGACATATTTTGAAAAGACACTGATGTTGATATCTGTCCCCAAATAAATAACCATAATTATTCTATATGTATTACATAAAAAATCATATAAACACAAAATATATAGAACCTTCTGATTATGATCTTTATATCTCTCTCACAAAACAAAAAAAATGTTTTACATGTCTATTGCTTGATAGAGAGGTATGAGCAAAAAGGTAAAATAATAATTAAGAGATTTAACTAAATTATTACTCAAATATTACTGGATTGTTTCTCAACTTTACCTTATTTAAATTAGTATCACATCAACACTGACAATAACTGAACCAAACACCATCTTCTACACACAAATCCTATTAAATCAAGTCCTTTAAATGATTGACAAACATTAGTATTTATCCATTCATCTCTGAACAAACATTGTTGTAATTATCTATTATATCCTGTAGCATGACACAAACTGTAACACAGTTTGGAGCTGAAATCTGAATCGTAGCAGCACAGAAAAAGCAAATGAGTCTGATAAGTGACCAGTGGGGACTGATGATGACATGACACAACAAAAACCCAGAGGAGACAGTGGAACAGATCTGAGAGTATTCACCGTCACCGGCTGATATGACAGGACACACATGCATGCTCAGGGATTCATAATCAATCACAGTCTGATCACGATGAAGAGTAAAGGTGCTGACACTGATGTTGACAAAAAGGAGAACGAGCTGCTTTAAGGTACATTTAGGGTTCGGTAATATTCAAGATGTGCTCAGAGTATTTCAAGTTCCTCGTCATTTAAAAGGGCAGTGGCGCCCCCTAGTGTCGACAGCTGAAAATGAGCGAAAGACGACGCGCTCCCGCGTGTACCCAGAAGCGGCCGCTGTTGTGCATTCCAGTGTGCATTATACCCAATTTATGGGCATCCTTCTTTTCTTTCCCACAAGTGTAAGAAATGGGAATAAATGTATCTTTACACCTCTGTGGAAAACAGGATGCTCTGTCTCTTACTGTCTGGTGTAGGGATGGTCTCTAGCTGGAGGAAATACAGCAAAACTTGCACCTGCAGCACCAAAAACAGACGGTCAGGAGACAATACATTTTATTTAAAAATAAAATATATAATTTTAAGGTTACGCCCATTTATTGTTTCCAAATTTTGTTTCATTTAATAGTAGGTATACATCATCAATAACAAAGTGATCATACATACAACCGATTTCAAAGAACCAAGTGATTCCTATACAGCAGGTGGTGTTATGGGAGTGCTCACCTGTGACATGACCTCCAAAGACCAGCTGTCCCCCATCGTGATAGGTTGCGTGGGGTTGGTGGGGATCTTGCTGTCTTTCTCTGCCGGTCGTAGTAAGGTGGGGCCGAACACGGTTGCCAGATTGTGAAGAGACATCTTGTTTACGCTCTCCTTTTCTGCAACCCTAAAAACAAAAAGAAAATGGATCAGCTAAAAAGGCAATTTGTAGAAAACAGCAAGTGAATCTGTAGAAGGCATGCTCAAGTTTCAACTAGCTTGGGTATATTTGTAGCAATAGCCAACAATACATTGTATGAGTCAAAATGATACATTTTTTAATTCCAAAAATCATCAGGATATTAAGTAGAGTTATTTTGTAAATTTTTAACTTTAAATATATCAAAAATAATTTATCGCTATTTTTACAACACATACAGCGTGGAAAATAAGTATTTGGCACATCAGCATTTTTTATCAGTAAAGGGATTTCTTAGTGGGCTATTGACACAAAATTTCCACCAGATGTACTAGCCATCAAGCCAAATATTGAATTCATACAAAGAAATCAGAACATTTATGTATACAAGTTGAGTCATAATAAATAAAATGAAATGAGACAGGGAATAAGTATTGAACACTCTTTATTTAAAGGGGACATTCCATGAAAATCAGACTTTTTCCATGTTTAAGTGCTATAATCGTGTCCCCAGTGCTTCTACCAACCCAGAAAACATGAAAAATAGCAACCCTGTAACTTTGTTTTGGTAAGGCTCTCTCTGCAAGCATGTAAATAAATAGGTCATGCGGATTTCGCTCCCCGCATGACGTAGCTAAGGGATCTTATTTTAATGATACCGCCCCTTCAACTGCGCTATCCAACCATGAACGGCCTCACGAGTGCGATAGACAGAGAGAGAAAGAATGACTGACAGCACGACGCGTTTGTATTCCATCAAACACAAACAGGAGCCTACAATCTTATAACTTGTAGTTTTAATAATCTTTCTAAATATTGAATTAACGTTCTAAAGGATTAACGTTACCTTAGTGCAAGAGAGAGAGAGAGCGAGTGAGCGAACGAACGAACGAGAGAGAGAGCAACGCGACGGTTCGCTTTCAAATAAGTTATGTTGTTTAATATGTTTCTCTGAAGTTTATATGAATGAACACGAGGATTAATTCACTGCACGAGACAGAGTAAGAGAACAACGCGTATTCACTATCATACACAATAAGTAAATATGTTGTTTAATGTTTCTCTGAAGTTTCAAATGAATGAGGAGTTACAAAATAGATGAGAGACTGACAGAAACGCGAAAGTGTTCAATATGTGTACACAATAAACTTAAACATGACATTTGATCTGTTTCTCTAAAGTTTAAGCATTAAACGTGTTGTTTTATTACAGATCATTTAAATGTGCTCGTGTGGTTTGGTCAAAAAGTAAACTTCTGAGTGTTTGTGGAAGTGTATTTTATTGTAACATGCTGAAAATCATTGTGCCTGTTTAAAAGCAGCATGAGCGCTAAAAGTCTTTATTTTTATTCTACAATGTTTCCCATCTGCTGATAAACATGTATTTAGTATGCATAAAACAGATAATTGACTTTTTAAACATGTTCAAATATATAATGCTTAACATCGCTCACTAACTTCTTTCGTGAGAGAATCTCCCTCGATGCTCTGTCTACAGCGCCAGCGCTTGAGACTCCGCCCACCTGAGCAGCTCGTTTGGATTTAAAGGGATACACACAAAAACGGTGCATTTTTGCTCAGCCCCATAAAGTGCCTATTTTAACATGCCACAATACATTACCTATATGGTATTTTGAGCTAAAACTTCACATATGTACTCAAGGGACATCAAAGATTTATTTAATATCTTAAAAACGTCTTCTGGAATGTCCCCTTAAATACTTTGTAGAAAAGCCTTTGTTGGTGATTACAGCTTCTAGACACCTCTTGTATGGAGAGAGCAGTCATCTGCATTGCTCAGAAGTGATTCTGGCCCATTCCTCCACACAAATGGTCTTTAAATCTTGAAGGTTCCTTGGGTCTTTTTTGATCTTTTATGAACTTTGATCTTCATCTCTCTCACTGGGCTATTTAAGCAACTTGATTTTCTTTCTTTGAAACTACTTCATTGTTTCCCTGGCCCTGTGTTTGGGATCATTGTCTTGCTAAAATGTCCACCCTCTTTTCATTTTCAGCTTTCTGGTTGATAGCAGCAGGTTTTTATCCAGAATGTCCGGGTACATTTCTCCATTCATCCTGCCTTCGATAATATGAAGTCTGCCAGTACCCCTTGCTAAAAAGCAGCCCCAAACCATGATGCTTCCACCCCCAAACTTAACTGTTGGTATGGTGTTCTTGGGGTGGTGGGCAGTGCCATTTCGTCTCCAAACATGGTGTGTAGAATGACTGCCAAAAAGTTCAATTTTCTTTCATCTGACCATACAATAGTCTCCCAATATTCCACAGGCTTCTCCAAATGCTCTTTCGCAAACTTTAACCGAGCCTCAACATGCTTTTTGTTCAGCAATGGAGTCTGGCGTGGTGAGCGTGCATGGATGCCATGGCAGTTCAATGCATTGCTTATAGTTTTCTTTGAAACAACAGTATCTGCTGATGCAAGGTCTTCCTGAAGTTCTGCCCGAGTGGTTCTTGGGTCTTGGAGAACTCTCCTGATTATTCTTTGGACTCCTCGGACAGAGATCTTACGTAGAGCACCTGATTGTGGCCGGTTTAGGGTGAAGTGATGCTCTTTCCATTTCTGGATAATGGCAGCAAATGCGCCTATAACTATTCCCATCAAAATGTATTTCAACGATAAGATTACGAAGATCTTGAGAGAGTTCTTTGCTTTTACCCATCATGAAGTCTTTCCTTTGTGTCTCCTGTGTAATGACAAGCCTTTATAGGCCATCAATTAGGACTAAAGCAGCTGATATCAATTAGTACTGATAGGGGGCAGGGTTTCTCTCTTAATACTGACAGTTTTCAGGTGATCTCCTGGCTTTCTATGCCATTTTGCACCTTGTTCTCTTCATGTGTTCAATACTTGAAGAGTTTCGTTGCAAAAGGAGATAACCACCGTTTTTTTAATTGTTCAGAAATCTCCTTTTTTGGTTGTGCATTCCAATTAATTTCAATGCAACTGCAGTTGGTTTGTTTTGATTTAAACCTTCATAACTTAAAAAAAACAGCTAAGTAGCACCATAAAACAAAATAATAACATGATAACATAATAATAAACATGTTTTGACAAAAATGTAAAAAAATGGATTTATCTCGTTTTGCAACGAAACTCTTCACTTATTCCTGTGTCATTTCACTTTATTTATTATGACTCAACTTGTATACTTAAATTTTCTGATTTCTTTGAGTATGAATTCAATATTTGGCTTGATGGCTAGTACATCTGGTGGAAATTTTGTGTCAATAGCCCACTTAGAAATCCCCTTACTGATAAAAATGCTGATGTGTCAAATACTTATTTTCCCCGCTGTATTATATGTGTTGCTTTGCTTAGGACTTTATTTGGACAACTTTAAGGCAATTTTACTTAATATCATGATTTTTTTGCACCCTGAGATTTTTTAAATATTTGTATCACGGACATATATTTTCCTATCATAATAAATTATACATTAACCTTTCCGAGCCATTGACGAGTTAAGGCATTAAACTTTTGTGAAAATCATAAAAAATGCTGGCACTGGCTAGGAACTTTTTTAAAAATGCTGTCAGGAAAAGAGTTAATGGAAAGCGTATTTATTTAAAAATAATTGTGGTCCAGTGTCACAAATACACTTAATTTTCTTTATATAAAAAAGTTTATTTGCACTTATTAGTGCCTTTTTGGTAACAAATAGACACAATTCCCTCCTCTAATTCTCATTACTGCAATACTAATAATCTCATTCTCATCACTGTAATAATCTAAATCTTATTCATCTCAGCAGTTGGTATACCTCTTGAGATGATCCAGCAGGAAGAGGAAAGTGACAAGGTTTGGTTCTGGTAGAGAAAGTAGGAGGTTCAGCATGCAGCTCTCTTTAGCTACGCTGTCCGAGAGAGCTACAGAGACACAAAGACACAATCAGTACTTCTCCTTAAAAAAGCCAAACCTTACACTCAGCAGTGTGCTTTTTGCGAAAGAACGAGTGACAAACCAATGCCTCCTGCAAAGTTCGGGTAGAGCTCATCGGTGAACAGTGGCTCTGGAAGCTCCCGGAAATATAGCTTGAGCGTTCCGGCGATGGCGTTCACATCCATCTCGCTCATCATTACCGACACGTCCTTATTATCTGAGAGAGAATGAGAGAGCTGAACTATGAAAGTTGTTTACAGCCACAGTAGTTGATCTTTTATATGTAACGTAATGTATGATCTACGCTATAATGTTATCCTGTGACACTCACTTGTGTCAAAAGCTGTCTTGAGTGCCTGGATGTCAGTGGCCACTCCTGAGACACGGTAGATGCCCACTTCATCCATTCCCCTTCTCTCAATCTCCTCCAGACACTGTCTGACAATGTACGGCACTTTGGAGCGTTCGCGTCTGAGAATAAGAGGTACAGCAAATATCACGAGACAGTCTTTCAGACTTTAACTTAACCTGGTTAAGGCAGATGATATGTAAATCAGATATAGTATTCGACATGGGCTCATAGCACAGTGCCAATAGCACAAGCTCTTTATGTAGTTCATGGACGTTTGCCTATGTATAATAACAGTAGTAACTATTAAACTTTGTTAGCTGTGCGCGCTTATCCATTTTTTTACTCACTTGGTCACAGAGGAGATGTTCACTCCAAACACACCCATTGGCTTTCGTGACGGCATTCTCTTCAGGCTGAACTCTCGGCTGGTGAATTTCATTGAAATTTTCACCTCGACCTTAGGAAAACGATGCATATTTAGTTATCAAGGTAAGAAAACTAGTTAAGATTGTAGTGGAACCGATATGGAAATACTCACTCCATTCATAGGGATAACTGTCCTCTGCCAGTCCTTTCCTTGGAGCATCTGAGGATCCAACTAAATAAAAGACAAATACATAAGAACATAAAACATAATGATATGTAATTAAATATAGTGGCAGATGCCTTTCTCCAAAGCGACTTACAGTGTAAGAAAAAATGTTCTCCAAAATATGTGCCTTTATATTCTACAGGACAAATTTCAACAAAATAATTGTATAACAAGTCTTTTGTAGTGATATCAGGGTTAGAATTGGTTGAAAAAAATGGTACATATGGTCTAAACTAAATTAAATATTTAAATGTATAAATAATTAAATATATTAGGGCTGCATAAGAACTAATCGCAACTAATCGTTTGCAGATAAATTTACATTGTGTATATACATTTTTATATTTATATATAATTTATATTATACATACACATGAATACTTAATAAACAAACTATATTTACATGAATGTGTGTGTATTTATTTATTTATATATACATAATTATTATACACAATACACACACATATATGATGTATACAAAAACTTTTATTCTGCAAACTATTAGTTGCGATTAGTTGTTATGCAGCCCTAAAATATATAAAAACAAGTTCATCACGTTGCAGTTTTGCAATCAAAAGCTAATTTCTACCATTCCTAAATTAACTAAACTTGGAAAGGTGCAATCTGAAGTGAGTCAAGTTCAGCGTGTACTTATGTATTAAAATGAGTATAAGGATGAGTAAACAACACAAGCTAAAATAATAAGTGAAAATACCACATAAATTTTATGTTTGTACTGTCAGGCATACAAAGTGATCGAATCCTACCAATCAATACACCAATAATGCTTTCAAATGCAAATGCACTTAAACCCAGACCTTACAAAGAATCATTTGTAAAGCAAGAGACTTCTGTGTTTTCTGTGTGACCCCTTAAAACTCTGGGGAGAGACTGACAGGTCAGCTAATCGGACATAGGTGTTTAAATGTGACATTTTCAGACAGCACACATGAATTATGGATGATCTGAAGACTCAAAAGCCAGGGCTGAGTGAATAATACCCAACCAATTAAAAGGCAGATCAAATGTCTGGGGTATAAAGGCCAGTCTCCATCTGGAAATGCAGAGCGACTATAGCACTGACCAGATTCACTTAGGGCCCAGGTGGTAAACAACACTTAAGCCCTTTTCACACAGGGATTATGGAAAATACACAGTAATATGCATCCGGAATTTGTCCCGGATCGTTTTTTTTTCACGCGAGGAGTTACTTCCGGTAAAAGTTGCAGAAGTGCGGAAATTATCCACCTGGTGGATAATAGCGGTATTGCGGAAAGACGGAAATCCTCGTCATTGCCAGGGAAGCGTTTTCTCTTAATTGACGAGATAACTCGTCAATGGCGGGGAAAGAGTTAATACACACTTACACATCAAAGGAAATGTAAAAACGTGAATCTGACAATAGGTGAGCTCTTTAAAGTCCTGCACTTTTTTTTCACAGTGTCTGAAGTTTGCTAATTATCTGTGATTTCTCTCTCAGGAAAAATTATGATTGTGATTAATACAAATAAAACTGTAAGATGTTTGTAATACTGTTAAAACAGTACTTGCTGCGAGATCGTACCGCAATCTGTCCTTTGCCCATTATTCTGTCTGTATTCTCCCCATCATCCTTGTTCATCTTAGCTTTGTTGTAGCACTTCTCGTAACACAGTAGACGCAACATCTGGGAGCCCTCCAACTCAATCTCAAACTCCTATGTAAGAAAACATATTCAAACTATTACCCACAATACACCAAAACAACACAAATATAAACAGTAACTGTTTATACATAGTAAATGCATATTTATAGCAATGCATGTAATGTATAGATTTAACAGTAAATGCATAGATGAGTTTGGCAGATGATTTGATACAAAAGGACACACAGTGCATCCATTTATGCATTTGGCAGACTTACATTGCATTCAAGCTATACAGTACATTGTATTATTATGCATGTTCCCTGGGGATCAATCCTATGACCTTTTTACCACTAACCTAATGTTAACCAACTGAGCCAATTGAACACCATTTAAGATATATATAGGAAGAGTTTGGTTCCAAAACGCGATAAACGGCATTTAAAAAAAAATTTGTTACCACCAGGTCAGTTTTAAAAAAAGAAATTCTTATTTTTATGCAGAATCCAATATCCGCCGTGTTATTCTGTCATCTTTTCTCCCTTTTTCCCAAAACATGATAAACGCCAGTCCTTCTCTGCAGAATGCAATAAATCCGCTCAACCAATCACAGCTCACCATTCCATGCATTGTAAACAATAATGGCGGTGCATTGAATACACATGAAATACACATGGGACATGGATGAACAAACAAACAAAAACAAAATAATACTTTTGATGGCACTGATACACCTGTGGTGGTTTTCTGTGGTGGGTGATCTTATGAAAAACGTTCCATTATTTTACTCGAAGCCAACGAAAATCGAGCAGGACCAAAACATTTTACAGCTGATCGCTGTCAAAAAAGTTCACCAACAACATCCCAAGGATGACAGCAACAATGACAGTGTTCTTAATATGACAAAGTAAGTGTTTTGATTAATGACATTAATGTTTATTTTTTTTAATCAGTGTATACCACTAGTCAACTAAATGAATATAACATGACAAAGATGAATGCTCATATATATATTGATTCGATTTATAGCATTTTGGAAAAAAACTTGAAACTTGTCATGGATTTATTGCATTTTGTGGAAAAATTATCAGCTTTTATAATAAATCTTTGAAAATCAAATTATGGATTTGAATTTTTAATGTTATTATAACATAAAGATGCCATGTGAAAGTTTGTAGCAGAAAATAGTGGTTTTGATCTTGTAACTCTTGTTATAGAAAACACGTTTTTACCGAAATTAGTCAAAATGGATTTATTGTGTTTTGAAACCAAACTCTTCATTTATTTGTCTGCATGTTCCCTAAAAAATTAAATACACAATACAAAACATCAAGAATGTCTTAAGAAAATTAGCTACAGGCCAGATTTAACACCTGCCATCCCTCATTTCCTTTATTTGCACCCCTTTACTTTGGGGGATGGTAATTGCTCTTAATTAAATTGTAGGATAATTTGTCCAGAAGGCCTGCATATTCCACATGGCCTTACTTATGCAGTGTTTAATTATGAATGAATGCCTCAAGAGCCCTTCAGCGGACAGGTCTCAGTGCTGTACAGATATGGATGGGATTACCTCGTTCCACTTGGGTTCTGTGGTGTATCTGTACACTCTTGTTTTGGCTTTATTCACAAAGATGCCAAAGGAGTCCACCTCTAATGTGCAATACAGATCTAAAGAGAAAGAGAGCACAGGGACAGAGAATAACCTCAACACATGTTGACAAGATAGAGACTGAAGCCCTTTTCACACAGAAATTCCGTAAAATACACGGGACAGGCATCCTGTATTTTTTCGGAATAGTTAGATTTTTTTTTCATTCACACTGCCAAGTTTACCCGGCATGTGATGGTCCCGGAAAGACACGTGACCTATTGAAAGTCCCGCCCTCTCTTCTACGCAGCGTCTGAAGTTTGCATATTATATATTATTTCTCCCTCCAAGAACCACTCGCGTGCATTTTTGTTTATGATAAGATTTATAAAGGAGCGCGTGACGCACGGTTCTAATGCTGGTGAATGATCTCAGCTTCTGAGTGGATATTTGACGAGCTCCCTGAGCTTTGCTTTAATAAAGTTTTCAGACATTTCTCATCGTGATTGTTTATATGCATTTAATACCCGCATTTTGAGGAGCTGAACGATATATCTTGTTGGAATGACGCGCGGGTATTTTCGTTTATTATAGCTCAAATGAGCATGTGACGCGATATTCTTTTATGCTGCTGAATGATCTCCGTTTCAGCGCAGTAAGTAATGAGCTTACTTACCTGATATCTCCTTCAGTCCAGTTTGCTGACATTTCTCGTTGTGAATGTTGTAAATCCCTCATTTTAAAGAGTTGAACCAACTTCATGTTGCCATGACACGCGCGTCCACACTACGGCACGTGCGTCATTGTTTATGCATCTCATTTATCATTTCCTGAAAACTGCTTCAATCTAGTTTGCAACATCTCTAGTGGTGAATGTTTATATGCATGTTATCCCTCGTTTTAAGGAGCTGAACCATAACTTTTGTTGTGATGACGCACGCGTCCTCACTACGACACGCCCATTACGGCATTCTTTCGGCTTTTTGTTCACACACAGAGGGTTATCCGGGTATCTGACTAGGTCCTCTTTCCGGCAACGATCCCAGAAGATTAACGGAACGAGTTTTTGTTCACACAGACGCTTGTCTGGCAATTTTACAGAAATTTTCTGGGACCAAAGGTCTGTGTGAATGGGGTTTGAGAGAGAGAGCGCGCGAGAGAAAGAGATGAAGGTAAAGTCAAAAGTCAAAGTTTATTTATAAAGCACTTTTTAAAAACCGCAAGTGTTTAACAAAATCTTAAAACAAATCCTAAAATGTACAGGTAACCAGTGAAGAGAGGAGAGAACAGGGTTAATATGTTCTGGACATATTATTCTGGACCCACTGTAGTCTGGAGAGGCCTGATTAATTCCTATATAGAGGCCATTACAATAATCCAGACGTGATGAGATAAAAATGTGAATAAGTCTTTGAAAGTCTATAAAAGATACGAAAGATTTCACCTTGGTGAGTTGTCTCAATTGGAAAAAACTTGAAGTTAATCTGTTTATCCAATTTAAAATCACAGTCCATAATAACACCTACATTCTTAACATAAGGTTTCACTGATGGATTCAATTCCCCAAGATCCAACTGTAGGGATTCATAAGTGTCACCTGCCGTAAACAGCATGACTTTAGTTTTATTTTCATTAAAACTTAGGAAATATAGTACCATCCAGCTTTAATTTCCTTCATAGAGACGCTAACGTAGAGGCGCTAATGTAGGAGTATCTTATATATCTTATCAGATAAATTTGCGTGTCTTCTGCATAACAATGAAAAGAGATACCAAATTTCCAAAGAATAAATCCCAAGATGAGCAAATACAGGGCGAACAAAATAGGCCCCAAAATGGAGCCCTGAGGGACCCCACAGGTGAAAGAAGCCGTTGAGGAGGCAAAATCAAAAAGGCGAAAAAAGACACTTACTTAAGCTCTGTTTAAGTCCAGAGGCAGAATGGACAATTACATTCAGGAATCCATACAGTCCAGTAGATTCATCCTCTAGGGTGGAAACAGGCATGGAAATCCAGTTTTTAATAAATAGAGTACATAAAAACTAAATTAACATTTAGGTCAATGATGACATTCCCAAGATACATTATTAGAAAACAACCTCAATACAGCATGCATATAATTTGATATAAAAAAGTCGCACCACTAAATACTGTGATTGACAAATAAGAAACAAGTATTTCAGAGAGCAGTGCAATAATAATGTGGAGGGAAGCAAATACTAAACGTGCATTTTTTGTGTGTGTTAGTAATATTGTTATTTTTAAAAACTGTACACCTCTCTTACCCTCTTTATTGATGGTGAGGGGGATGTGGACCGTTTGAAGTTTGACACAGGAGTTTGTGAGCATTTGAAGCTCCATGGATGTCAGGCTAAAGCTCTTAAAACCTGTGGAAATCAGCAAGAATTCAGTATGACATTGACCGCTATAAACTGGTAACAATTTCAATACTGTCAATACTGGTTGTTGTGTTACAGTATGCCACTCACATTTCTTCTGCTGTTCTCGGATCAGTTCCTTCCACTCGGCACGCTCGTAGTCTGATGAGATCAGAAACATGTAGCTCTGAAACATATAACAGACACACAGATTGTGAGCTCGTGCAGGAACATCACAGGTTTGAGGATGAAGCAGACAGGAATAATGTGCATGTCTGGCTCTCACCTTTCCACTGCGGTTGTGCACTCGGAGAGGCATGTTTGGAGAGTTTAGCAGCAGTAAAGATTCCTGTTCTGACAGTTTCTTCTTCAGCCTCTCCATGACTTTTGACCCTTTGTTGGCTTTCTGTTGAAGAAAGCAGTGATATATAAAGATTGTGTGTGTGTTATAAAACCTAGTGAGCTGCCTACCTAGACTAAGGTGACCATGAAAACTAGGGACATTTCCTAGTTCAATAGTCAAAATATCATTAAAATCTCGTTTGTTGTCATCTATAAATAAAAAAAAATGGGGACAAAACCTGTTTTGAATGTTTCTTTTTTGTTGTTCTGGGTTCACTGCAAAAAATGTCTTAGTATTTTTGTCTTGTTTTCAGTACAAAAATCTAAAAATTCTTAAATCAAGATGCATTTTCTTGATGAGCAAAATCCCCTAAGAAAATATAAAATGTAAGTGAATTTGTGCTTAAAACAAGCAAAAAAAAAATCTGCCAATGGGGTAAGAACATTTTTCTTAATTTAAGTGTTGCCAGATTTTTTTTGCTTGTTTTAAGTACAAATTTATATATTTTTGGCTAGATATAGCCAAATAGCATATGGATATATAAACTAGATATATTATCTTGAGTCATTTTGCTCATGAAGAAAATGCATCCTGATTTAAGTTTTTTTATATAATATTTGTACTGAAAACAAGACAAAAATACTAAGAATACTTTTTTTGCCAGTGTTTCTAATTCAATTAGTTTGAACAATTTCTATAGCCTAAATCTAATTTGACATATATGACATACCTCACCAAAGTTACTTCTAAGGTACTACTTCAGCTGATTTCATAGCTTTGTAAACGTGAAAAACAGAAACATATTTACACAAAACAAATGGTTAGTAACACTGATTTATTACTTTAATTTAACATGAGTAGTAAAACCTTATCCACCGATAACTTTGACTGTTTTCATATCTTATGATAACTTAAATCAACTTGATAACGCTTTCTTGTGTGTTGTAGTAAATTCTTTATTGCTAAAGCAGTGACGCGCAAACTTTATGCTGCACCGGTCTGGTTCTCCAAAGGCTAAATGTTGATCGGGTTTTTCAGTGCATTTGCTGGTTGTTTTGGACGTGCTGTTAAACTGCGACATTTCCGGGAACAGCTCCAGTCGGGGACAGAACACCAAAAAATGGGACTGTCCCTGGAAAACGGGGACGTCTGGCCACCTTAACCTAGACAGCATTTTTGTAGATCATAAGTGACCAAGGACCATAAAACCATAAGTCCATTTTGTTTTATTTATACTGAATAAATAAGCTTTGGTTTGTTAGGATGACGACAATATTTGGCAGAGATACCACTACTTTCAGAGATTGAGAAAATCTTTTATCTAAGGGTGCAAAAAAATCAAAATATGCTTTCATAAGTCCTTAGCTATACATATCAAAATTTTTGAGATATTTACGGTAAGAAATGTACAAAATGTCTGCGTGGAAGATGATCTTTACTTAATATCCTAATGAATTTAGGCAGAAATAAATGAATTTATCAATTTGAACCATACAATGTATTGTTAACTATTGCTACATATATGTGCTATGCTACTTATGACTGGTTTTGTGGTCCAGGGTCACATAAGTGTGTTCAAAACATTCAATGAGCATTTAACAAGTTTTCAGATGTCTTTGAGCGTTCCTATAAACTATCCACAAAGATTTTGTTTCGAGTAAAACTCAATAGCATTTTTAGAATTAATGACATTTTCAGTGTGGTCTCAGACTTTTGGATGTTGCAGAATAGGATTTTAAAAAAGCCCAAAATGTCCAATACCCTCTCTCTCTGGATATCACTCCTGAGGGAGGAGATCTTGATCTTAATGGCATCCAGCTCTTCATCAGGGGCTTGTGGGATAGATAGGGGCTCTGACTCCTCCGCTGCCTGAAAGGTGAGATCTGAAAGAGGAACGTACCACTTGCAGTCGTACTGCTGGCTCTTCCTGCAAACAGAAGGAATAAATTCAATTACAAATAATCAAAATAAAAAAAATAGATCAAAGAATCAGATTATAAATGATTACATTTAAGTCAGAATATCAGTCTCAGGCTGCAAAAATAATGCAAACGAGTGAGGAAACAACACATTTGTGGAACACATGCAATAGACTGTTTTATATATACAGTACTGTGCAAAAGTCTAAGGCCACCATGCCATTTAGATTTAGATCATAAATAATTATTTCTCAGTCTCTTTATTAGAATATAACCAGAAGACTAGTATAAAATTGTACAGAAATAGTGTCAGGTATTAAGTGTAAACTCCCCTTCCAATTGAGCAATAGCAGGTTACTTCAGGATCTCTTAAACCTAAATAAAATTAAATCCAAATTTCTAATTCTAATCGAATGACTTTAGGACTTTAGTTTCCCCAAAAAATCTCAAGATGTGTTAAGTGCCAAGAAAGGTCACACTAAATACTGACTGATGCATGAAGAAGACGTCCTAAAATGGTTTTGTTTTTAATTTTGTGTACATATGTCCTGTATTTCTGTTTGTATCTTAATAAAAAGAGTAAAAAAATATGGATGGACATTAAAACTTTGCTAAAACAACAAAGCTGCTGGTGGTGGCCTAAGATAGTACTGTATAAAAATCAAAAGAGAACTAGAAATGAAATGGAAATACGGGAGATAGATGGGTATTTTCCCTACCCTCCAATCTGTTTTTTCAGTTTGGCACAGAGCAGGAGGTCAGTGAAAAGAAAAATATGGCGTAGTTTCCGGTTCCCCTCCACCAGTTCCACCATGAAACCGTCCTTCAAGAGCTGACGGTTCTGTTGAATAGAGAAACCAAAGACACAATGTAAGTACATTTTAATTTAGATCATTTTTCATCAATATGCCATAAAACATCACCAAAATTCTTATTAACAAAAACACATTATATAGACAGACAGAAGTAAGGACAGAAAGACTTCTATGCAAGAATATTCTGTATGCTAAAACAGTTTTCTATGTGTGCCACTAGGGGGAAGTCTCACCCTATTTCTTAACCACGACTCAAAAAAGAGCAGCAACCCACAATGTTGATGAGTCTTTGTGTTTATAAAATGAGAAAATTGGGAGGACATTTTAAAAAAAGGTAACTCCTGACCTAAGACCATATGCTAAGTGAGCAGTGATAATCCCATGAGCCACATGGGCGGTAAACGTGTGAAAACATGCATGCCTAACAAAAGCCCCGGGCCACAGCGCACGCATCACTGCTCCCACGGCAACACGTCACCACTGCAGTGAGAGGAAACAAAAGATGATATCACAACCATCTCTCCCAACAAGAAGCAGTAACCTGGCTGCAGTCACCTACATGTTCGGCAGACTGTCTATACCCAACCAGTCATCATTAACACAATGACATCACTGCTGTTGACTCACACGCCACTGTGTGTGTGTGTGTGCATGCGTGTGAGGGTGGCTTCTGTCACCACATACTAATTCCAAAACTCTCGCATCTTTTCATTGCATTACAAAATTTAATGGCTTGGTTTAAGTTCATCAACTAAATAATGAGATTACATGCCACCATTTTCAACATTTAAAAGAGCGGTTCTTTAAAAGCACCCCTTTACCATTTGGGGGGAAGAGAGCAATTATAACGTTTAGTAAATGAAAACAGTTCAGTCCGCATTAACAGTCTCTCTTTATTTCTCAGCTCAGCCGCTTTGGCGGTAATTAATGTGGGTGTTCTTGTTTAAATAAATGGTTACTGTCTTAAAACATAGTAGATGAACTTAGTATTGAATGAAGAGACTCAAAGATCCTCTTTGTGCCGGAATGATCCAGTCGGCACTAGTGAAATCAAATCCCAGGAAACAAAATGTTCCAAATGCTCCCACATTACAAGATTCTACCGGTCCTGTTTCAAAGAGAGCAAATGGAAATTCAGGAAGCACACCAGACGCATTATGCGGTTATCCAAAACATGTAAAGAGGATAAATGGCAGTGGCAGCCGGTGACTTCTTTTTTCGAGGACGTCCGATGGGACGTTCGTCACAACATGTATGTGGACCATCATAACATGAGATCCTATGTGCATCACGTGTCTTGTCAAAACAAGTGCCTGCTCCACACGCGCCCAAAGGGTTTATGATAAAAGAGACGCTCGCGTTTGCCAGATACTTGCATAATCTCATGCGTAATCACAGTTTACTGTTAAGGGAGTGTCTTGCGTGTATTTTGTGAATGTGAGAGTCTCTTTTATCATAGACGGTTTTGACGCGTGTGCAGCAGGCACTTATTCTGACAAAACACGTGGTTTACATGACGCAACAAACACATATTTTGAAAACACGATCAACACACGACACCCCGAACACTTATTTTGAATTTGTGCCCCTCGGATGAGCAGTCACGAGCCGCCATTGATAAATGGGAAGAGATATGAAAAAGGCACATATTTACAGCAAGCAATAATGTCTAATGAAATAACATAGTTCTGAATGTCATAAATCACAGTGTTACTGTATATGCCTTTAAAGTTAACATGGCAAGTTTATTTCTAATGAATAAATTCAGAGCCTGCCATTTTAATCAATAAATATTTACATTCAGATTTATATTTACACTTTTTGGCAGATGCTTTTATCAAATGCGAGTTACATTGCATTGCATATCAGTACGTGTTACCTAGGTTCGAAACCATGACCTTTTGCCCTTCTAATGCAATAAAGGATTTAGATCTACTTGGTACATAATTTTTAAATAAAAATACATACAAATCTTTTTATTCGGAAATACAACACTTTTCTTGGGTTGGTATAAACCAAAGAAGTTTTAAAAAGTCCCTTGATCCAAACATGATGGCATCTATTTATCTATAGGCACTTAAAATGAGGATTTAAACCTTTATCCTGACATGCAGTGTTGGGGGTAACGCATTACAAGTAACGTGCATTACATAAAATATTACTTTTCTGAAGTAACGGGTAAAGTAACGCATTACTTTTTAAATGTACATATTACTATTTGAATTACTTTTTCAAAAAAGTATGGCCAGATGGCAGGCCAGAGCTTGACATTTTTGTGATGAAATATGCAGTTTCTGAATGCGTAATGTTTCAGTCATAAAAAACACTTGTAAGGCCTGAAAGAGATCAAGCCTCAGCCATGAAAAAGTAACGCAAAAGTAACAAAAAAGTAACGTAAGGATTACTTTCCATGAAAAGTAACGGAATTAGTAACTTTTTTGGGAGTAACTTAATATTGTAATGCATTACTTTTAAAAGTTACTTTCCCCAACACTGCTGACATGTATATTAATAGAGATTATTATAACAACCAGACACAATAGAAAAATGGGTGAACTAAATCCATGCATTCCAAATAAGTATGCAAAATACTGTCATTTACACATGAATGATTCACAGAAAACAATAAATATATGACTTAATTTTATAACAATATAAAATATACCACCCAATGGCATGAACAATTTTTTTTCCCAAAGAGCACCACACACCAGACTTTACGACTGACATTTCCAAAGCAATTTCACTGCAGGTGAAAGGAAAGGACCTCCGACACACACTCACAAATACACACTCAAACCTATCTAAAAACAAAAAGGTCGGCTCTTCTATTTAAAACGCTTGCGCAAACACTTGCACTGCGTTTTATTAGTAAAGCTATAGTCTCTTGTTCTCTAATGTGAACATGATGTGCTTTCTGCATCCCTATAAAAGAAAAGACGCTCAAATGAGCTGTCTCAGCACATCAGATGACATTTTCCAACAGCTCGCCTCCAGTAGAAACATGACAATGGCAATATCTCATAATCACCCACTACAATTGGACTGAAACCACTGAAAATTAAGCCAGCACAGACACACAGCCAACCAGAACAAAATACTGCACAGCGTCTAGAGATTAAACTGTGTGTGTGTGTGTGTGTGTGAGAGAGAGAGAGAGAGAGATAGTGTAGGGAGCAGAAAACCTCCTGGTTTGTACATTTTTATCCTTCTTAAAAACTGGAATTTAGTGGCATTAAGGTTATGTCTATTAGATTTGAGGTCATCATGCGCTAGTGTACTAAACATTCACAACATTTACTTCAAGTAATGTATTTTAAATGTACAATCATTCTCTTTGGGTAATAGACCAAAAATTCTGATGAGTCAAACTGCACTCACTTATTTTGTCCATTAAAATGGGCCTAAGTATGAGAATGCCGCTCCCCTAATTACATCTTCTTCTGATCAGCAAGTGATAAAAACAGTAACAGCTACTGTATTGGCTGTTTACAAAAACAAAATATAATGTTTTTGTATGTCCCACCCAAACCTGTTTTAATATTGGTGCAAACACATAGACATGTAACTTTGAATTTGTGATATAATTATTTTTATTTGGAGTGTGACGGATCACAAAACTCATCGAATCATTTTTCGGATCAGCAAAAAAAAAGGGTGGGAAAAATGTAATAACAAATAAAGAAATTACAAACATTTATAAAAAAAGAACAAAGTTGTTGTAATTTATTATGTAAGGTCTAAAATTATGTGCCCTGTCAAGAACAGAAAGATTTTATGTTCGCTAGCTTTTTGAAACGCGTCTCTCTGTGTGTTCACTTTTGAGTGCACTTAAAACGTGTGCGCACACAGATGGAGGGCGAATTCCAAATTGCGCTTCAGGAAGAACATGCACCATAAACATTACCTCCACATAAAAACATTACGTTGTTTTCATTGATCTATTCGGCAAATGTATGTTAATGGACTACAGTATGAGACACAATAGCGCAACTCTCTTTAAAGTTTACACATCAAGAGTTCTGATCTTTGAAGGGATGATCACGTCTAATTGAAGCTGGACCTGACACATTCAACCACATGTGCATCTGTGCATACAGAAACCTGCTCACTTTAGCGCCTTTTTATAGTTAAAGTATTTAAAATCACTTGAATGTTAACATTTCCAAGCCATTGAAACACGTTCAATTGATAAACTTACCATATTTAAATTTGCGTATTAATCTGCAAATCGCATGCCAGCCGAACCATCACAGCATTAATTTTTATTAATAATATGACTCAATAAAACACTGTAAAAACTGTTGTTGTACTTACATTTTTAAGTTTAAAGGCGGGGTGCATGATCTCTGAAAGCCAATGTTGATATTTGAAATCACCTAAACAAACACGCCCCTACCCCAATAGAATCTGGACCTTCTTTTGATAGACCCACACATACGCAACCCAGGCAACAATGTCTGTTAGTAGACATGCCCCTTACTGCTGATTGGCTACAAGTGTGTTTTGGTAGTCGGCCCAATTCCCTTTTCCAAAGTGTTTTTAAAAAATTACGCACCCCGCCTTTAATCAACTTTCTTGATTAGTGAGGAATTGCTATAAATTATAAAAAATTAAGTTGAATTAGCTTAAGTTATTTTAACTTAATTTTTATAATTTAATTATACATTGAATAAACGTAATTAATTTAAGTTGAAATTAATTGTAAATACAAGTTGATTAAACATAAACATTACAGTACCGTAGTGTTGTTCCTTTGTTTACAAAGAAAAACAGCACTGCTACAAACATACGATGTTTGAAGATGAGTGTGTGGTGTGATGTATGTGTGTGTTGTGTGTGTGTGTGTGGGTGTGTGTCTGAAGAATAAAGCAAGTGGCTTTGAGTAGCCTGAGGTTATCTGTTTGTTTATGCATGTATGTCTAATGTATATCTACAGGATTTAGGTGGTTTAAATTGCCTCCATGTGTTTGTGCGTCTTTATGCACAGAGCACATACACTGAACATACATCATGTGCACGCTTACATTAAATCTCTAGTGAGCAGTGATGCTGTATATAAATCCCACACGCATTGCTTTGTGTGCGTGTTTGTTGCAGACGCTGAAAGCTGCTTTCTGAAATCTGAGGTTTCATTTGCATTTTAATTAAGTGGCTTTGGCCCAGCTATTGAAGGCCTCTTGGGTCACCCCGAATCTCTCTTCCCTACCTCCCGCATAACTTCAGTCTCTAGCATGGGAAACACTAGAAGCCTTAGCTAAACCAACACAACCATGACCTGAACAATCATGCTAATGCTTCTGGCTGCCCACTGATATGAGTTCTGAAGTTACTCTTAAATAATGAGATCATTGTTCATTGGCATCAGGATCCATCAGGTAAACTTGGAGCCGCATACATCTCCCTGTTCAAGCTAAATGCACCTCCAGCCCAACTAAATTAATATTAGGAGCTAGATTAAATATCATGTAATTATGTTTTTGGAGATTTTGGAGCGGGTAAACTAGAGTTGTTCTTGCACTAATAAAGAAAACACGTTTTTACCAAATCATCTACTGTAAAAGCGATTAAATCTTGGCTGATTGATAAACAAAAGGCTTGTGTTTCCTTACACTGGGCTACAAGACAATACCCTCCACCACAACTCATTGATCTCCATGACTTCTTTCATGTACACACCATCAATATTTGATCAGCTTGGTCCGTCCACATGTCACCCGAGGGAGGTGGAAGGGATGGAGGGAGGGGTGTATAGAACGCTAACCAACTCCTTGCTGTTTGTTCAGTATAGGAGGAGCCTGCTTTCAACATAATGCACCGTTATGAATAATCAATAAGATGGCGAGTCGGTGGCTCATTATGGTAAGTTACACGCAACCCCTGCTCTCCATCAATCATACAACAATTCACTTGCTTTTCTCTAAAGATCATACTGCTGGAATGAAGGGGTGAGAAAGGAGCTGCCCACACTAAAACCAAACGCATCTTTAATTCTTGCCTGTGAGACCACTATCTCTTTAAGAGGGGGTGATCTAATGATGTTCCCCTCCTCTGCTACGGTCAGTGGGGTTTTAGCTTTCTTGCTTCTTGTAACCCATGACATCATTATGACTCAAGAGATTTGAAAGCAGATACAGAAGAGATTATTACAAATTAGATCTAAAATCTGTGAGGGTGAGCACAAAAAGAAAAATGCAAATTTTATGTCTAATATAAACCTTCTATGGAGATCATTTGTGGGGCGCTGAGAGCAGTGAATATGGCCTCCATAAAACTATTGCAATGGAATTAAATGTCAATGTAAGTAAATAAGTGGCCATGGCTAGCTGACATTCAGCACTCCTATGAGTGATCTTGCACGTCGGATCAAGATAAATACACAGATCAAGAGAACCCCTGAATCCTGAGGAGGAGGAGCTTATTGTTAAAAGAAGTGCATTTATAACAAAATTATTCATTTTCGGTCATACTGCATACCCCTTGTAGGCTATAAATCTTAATAGGAGCTCATGACCTGATAGACTTCAGGTTTATACATGATGGGTAACCTAGAAATCTGACATTTCTGTGCCCTTTAAAAATACGCATTTGACAAGCACGCTCTATCAAAAACATGATGTAGGATGTATGGGAGCGTCATTGCGTTCACCTCTCCCTTCTTCACTGTCATGGACTGCCGGCGAGGTGTGCTCTCTTCGTTTATGCTGGACAGGAAGTTCTGCGAGATGCGGAGGGCGTCCTGTAGCAGAGGGTAATCTGGATGACTGGAGGGTGTGTGTTTCAGAAGATCCTGTATGAAACATGCAAACAAACATGGTGGTTTTATCAGTATGTGTGCTTATTTTGCGCTGCTTATACAATGCTCTACCAATTGAGCTACAGGAACACGGTAGTATTACTGTAATGTATAATGAATTCATGAATACCAGGAACACTGGAACAGAAGTACTAACGTACAGTACCTCTCCTCAACATAATTAGTTTATGTCCATCTCACAAATGCTATGGGATGAGCTGCACATTGATGTATAACTATTAAAGGGACACTCTATTTCTCACATTTTCCAGCTCCCTAAACATGTGATTTTTACCGTTTTGGAATACATTCAGCTGATCTCCGGGTTTGGCGGTACCAATTTTAGCATAGCTTAGCATCCATTGAATCTGATTAGACCATTAGCATTGCGCTAAAAAATAACCAAAGAGTTTCGATATTTTTCCTATTTGGAAATTGACTCTTGTGTGGTTGCATCGTGTACTAGGACTGACGGAAAATTAAAAGTTGCGATTTCTAGGCGATATGGATAGGAACTATACTCTCATTCTTACGTAATAATCAAGGACTTTGCTGCCGTAACATGGCTGCAGCAGGCGTAGTGATTTTACGCACAGCACGAAAATAGCCCCATTGGTTACTTACAATAGCAGAGGAGAGGACTATTTTCAGGCACTGCGTTATATCATTGCGCATGCTGCAGCTATGGATTCCAAAACGCTAAAAATCAAATGTTTAACTCTAGGGGAGCTGGAAAATGAATATATTTTCAAAAAAAGTGGAGTGTCCCTTTAAGATCAGTATTAGTTTTAGGGTGCACTCACATTATCCAAACCAAACTGGGCCCGAGCGCGTTTGGCCCCCAAAGCCCGCTTCGTTTCACTAGAGGGGTGGACTTGGGCGTGGATTACTTGGGCTAGCAAATTGCGCAAGAGCAATGTTCAAAAGGCAAGGTGTCAACTGCGTGACCACTCCCCTTCATCTGCCTTCGTAAAACCTTCTGATGCACGCAGTAGGGTGACGTGAATGTCTGAGCGCCACAAGTGATGAATCGACTAAGCAATATGTGAGAGGGCAGTGTGTCATCACACCCCAAATGATTCAGAATAAAATACACAGACTTAAAGGGGACATTTCACAAGACTTTATTAAGATTTAAAATAAAACTTTGGTGTGCATCGAATACATATGTGAAGTCTTAGCTAAAAATACCATATAGATAATTTAGGTGTAGGTGTAAGCATAAATGTGCCATTTTGGGTGTGTCCTTTAAAATGCAAATGAGCTGATCTCTGCACTAAATGGCAGTGCTGTGTTTGGACAGTGCAGATTAAGGGGTGGTATTATTATTATAAAATCCCCTTCTGACATCACAAGGGAAGCCAAATGTCAATTACTTATTTTTTCACATGATTCAAGAGAATGATTTACCAAAACCTTAGTTGCTGGGTATCATGTTTTTTAGATTGATAGAAGCACTGGGGAGCCAATTATAGCATTTAAAGGTGCAGTGTGCAAATTTTAGAAGGATCTCTTGACCGAAATGCAAAATAATATACAAAACTATATAATCAGGGGTGTTTAAATGCCTTTCATAATGAACCGTTATGTGTTTATTACCTTAGAATGAGACATTTTTATCTACATACACCGAGGGTCCCCTTACCTGAAAGTCGCCATTTTGTGCCGCCATGTTTCTACAGAAGCCCTTAACGGACAATTTTTTTGTTGTCTCCGACGATGACATGTTTGCCCGGTGGCTACCGTAGCTTCTCTATGTGTTTCAAAAGCGAGAGGTAAGGAGTTGACTGAGCCATTCGTTGCAATTCGCAACCTCGCCACTAGATTCTGCTAAAATTTACACACTGCACCTTTAAACATGAAAAAAGTCAGATATCTCCATGATATGTCCCCTTTAACATTATGATAGCCTCCAGTGTTAAGAGAGCGCTTTACATCATGTTTTCTTAAAAACAATCACATCCTAATGACGAAAGCATGCTCAAAGACACATGGAAAAAATGCTTTAAGAACATGTTGTGATCAACTAAAGGTGACTCACATGTAAAACAAGGGTACTCCGGGTCACTCTGTCCACGGGTTTATAGAGCAGAGCTGGCAGAGACAAGACAGAAGAGAACACAACACACACACACACACACACAGTGGGCGATTATTCACAAGAGCCACTTTCATACCGCAGGCGTAAATGCCGATGTTTGAAACCTTATCTAATCCACCCACTCAAGGGTTTAAATGCAACTGAATTTAAAAGAGGGAAAAGACATAACATGCTATGAGCTTAATGTGCAACAGTTATACTCTTAATAAATAGAGTATGTGTTTGTGGATTACAATAGACAAGTACACATCTGAATATAAAATATATGTAGTAATAATAGAAAGCAAAAGATTTTGTTGTTTCTTACCTTCCAGTGAGTATTTGGCAGTCAGGTCCTTGCACTCCTTGCTGCTCCTGACCTTGAGACTCTGTGGTGATATCAGAGACAAATTCTGGATCAATAAAAAGGTACGGGATGACTTGCACACTTTCATAGAGGCCTAGTGTAACTGTAATCTAACACCAATCCTCAGTGGCATTAGTTTCTCTTGTATTACTGCAGATGTTGTCCTATCCAGTTAATTAATATATACAAATGTATAAAATGTACTGACATTTCTTTATGTGTAAAGCATCTCTGAATCAATGTCCACTAAAAAAAGTGCTAAATAAATAATAAGGCTGAGTATAAACTTGTGTTTTACTAAGCATAAGCCATACTCGATCTGTAAAGAGTACACTATGGTGCATAACACACACAAAGCTTACTGTTACATTGAAAAAAATTGTGTTACTTTACTGTATATATATTTTTCCCACTGCATTGTGGGTACCTTCTTCCTCTTGTCTTAACTGTGCTTATAAAGAATCCCTCTCGGTCGCTCTATATTTGTGCTGACAGACTAAATGAATAAATTAGTCTGTCACATTTCATTTCATCTACATAAGCAATACAATTAAACGCTTCCTATTGTTAGCTTTACACCGGCGGCAATAAGCTCATGCACTAGAAAATGTCCTCCCCCACTACATTGTATTAATATGTGTTATCAGTACTTCTACACACCAGTGTGAACAAACAATTATCTTAATGTTCACCTTTCCTCGTGTTAGGCAGGAGGTATGTCTATTTTACAAAATGAAATAGTAGTTGGCATGACAACAGTGGATGAAACTCTGAAACTCTGAAAGGCCAAAGCATCAGTTTTATATCCCTGGAGTGCCGCACCCCTAAATGTGGGTTCACACCAGTTGCGTTTGAGGCGTCAAATTCGCATCTAACCGCTTCTAGTTTGCCGCTTGAACATTTTGAGTTTACTCGCTTCATTTGCGCGTGAAAGCCGTGTGTTAAATTCTAGTTATCGAGACATTCACGTAGAAATTTGCGTCATTGGAGGGGCTTCTCCGACTCCGCACGCACACAGACCTCCAGCAGCACGTCAACGCGTCTTTACATTGACTTAACATTGAAATCACTCGCGCTTGATGCCTCTATCGGGGCTGGTCTGAACGCAGCATAAGAGAAGAGCAGCAGGAATAGGCACGCATAAAAGCTGGACATGACTTCTTCTTTGATGGTTGGCTGGATGAAGGACCCAACCATGAGCCGTTGCCAAGGCTTTAATTTCACTTACTTCAACTTCGACTTGTTAACGCAGGATATTCCTAAGTTCTACCCAATCAAAGGCTTGTATTTGTTTCAATAATAAATAAGATGGGAATTAGGGTGGATGTATCTGCTCTTGGATTACAATAACAGGCCCCCCAAGCGCTTCACTAGATGTTACCTCAGAGATTTCGGCGAACTGCGTGTTCGCCTGACAGCATTTCTCAGCGGTCTCGACGGCAAGTTCGTAATTATCCACAAAGGCCCTGTATACTCCGAGCTGGCTGGCCTAGAGAAAAAGAAAACAAAGTGAATCATTTTTACTTTCTTGAACTTTTCATGTTGAACTGTAGGATGCAAACTGTTCAGATTCATGACCATATCCAAGATGGCAGCTGCAGCTCATCTGTAAAGAGTGAGATGCACGCATGTACCCGTCATGTTGACATGGGGAGTACAGACAGGACAGCGTCATCGCAGCAGGAGCAGCTGGACCGATGCTGCGCTCGGCTACGGAGCCTACAGCGGTTACCATGGCAGCAGAGTCCCACTCAACAGCAAGCAATTAATGCGTGCGCATGGTGCTTGTAAAAAAAAACCCATTTGGAAATCTGATTTAGCCCATTCAAACTCAATAGCCTTTCTGTCAGCGCTAAAACCTTTCTCGTGTGTACCAGCATAATAAATCTTTCAAAATACAAATATGCATAAGATGGGTTTGTGTGGGCCTATATGGAAGATAAAATAAGAAGCTCCAACCACAAAAAAACATATCGTGTTCTGTCCACCTGTCCACCTTTCATTTTCAGTCCTTGTATGATTTTTGTCTAATTTTGCTACTGTACCTTTAATGCTTAAGTAAATCATTACTTTTTTGACGCTGAATTTGTCATTTGCCATGTCTGAAAATAAACCTTTCCCCCTGCACAGACTACAAAGTCCAAAACTAAGGTAATTTTCGCAGTGTGTGCAATCCTCTCCCCACTGAGCAGAAAGGACCGCCCCGGGCCAGATTCTATCTGTAGCGTGAAGTGCGAGAATTTACTTTGCGACAACCTCATTACAGAGAGGGATGATGACCGTATAAAGCAATAACAACACATGAAGAGCTGATCAGTCTAAATGTAAGTTGATAGGTTAAGCCGTCAAGTAAAGAAGTTCAATAAAAATAATACAAACAAAATTATACAAAAAGATGACTTAAAAGGATTAGTCAATTTTCTTTAAAAAATCCAGATAATTTACTCACCACAATGTCATCCAAAATGTTGATGTCTTTCCTTCTTCAGTCGAGAAGAAATTATGTTTTTTGGAGAAAACATTTAAGAATTTTTCTCATTTTAATGGACTTTAATGGACTTCAATACCTAACAGTTTTAATGCAGTCTAAAATTGCAGTTTCAAAGGACTCTAAACGATCCAAAATGAGGCAACAGGGTCTAATCTAGCCAAACAATTGTCATTTTCGGCAAGAAAAATAAAAAATATGCACCTTTAAACCACAACTTCTCATCTATCTCCGGTCCTGTGACGCGTCAGTGCGAGCTTATGTAATTGCGTAATGACATCGAAAGGTCACGGGTTACATATATGAAACGCACATTTGCGGACCATTTTAAACAATAAACTGACACAAAGACATTAATTAGTATAATTTGACAGACAACAACGTCGGAACGGTCCTCTTTCTCCACATTTGTAAACACTTGGGCGTAGTTTTGCATACGTCATGCGTGACCTCTTGCCGTGATGATGTATTACGTGAGGTCGCGCTGGCGCGTCACAGTACCGGAGGAAGACAAGAAGTTGTGGTTTAAAATTGCATATTTTTTATTTTTCTTGTCATAAATGACAATCGTTTCGCTAAATAAAACCCTTATGCCTTGTTTGAGATCATTTAGAGTCCTTTGAACAATTTTAAACTGCATTAAAACTGTTAAGTGTTGGGGTCCATTAAATTCCATTAAAATGAGAAAAATCCTGGAATGTTTTCCTCAAAAAACATAATTTCTTCTCGACTGAACAAAGAAAGACATTTTGGATGACATGGTGGTGAGTAAATTATCTGGATTTTTTAAAGAAAATTAATCCTTAAACTGGAACTAGAAAGATACAAACAAAGCGCTTTCCTGTGGCTCAACTGGTAAAGCATAGCACTAGCAACAACAAGGCCATGGGTTCAATGCCCAGGAATTGCACATATGCATGCACACACTCATAAAATGTATAAAAAAAACCACACACACAAAAAAGTTGATATATCAGCTGGTTGAGACAGCTTGACAGAGACTTCAGCACAGCGGTGTTCGTATCCTTTCAGCCTAGACACACTTCCTCATGATGACATGACCATATGCTAGACCCAGCTGAAGATAAAAGTTTCCTCCTGCACTTAACCATGTTTAAGTAGGTCACAGATTTGCACTAAAAAGATGTCAGAATCTCTCTCTGTGAAGACAACAGTCCCTGGAGGATTTACATATGGATGTCATTGTCAGGTGTAAAACATTTAGAGCGAGAATATTAACATTAACATCCCTCTCGCAGCTGAGCGGCAAAATGAACAGCACAGCCCTTTACCTTTGACACTGATTCCCATAACGGGTCGAAACCCTGCGTCGACTTTCTCATTACGATGCGTTTTGAGAAGTCAGGAAGAAAAAAACGACACAAACAGCAGGAGATGTTTCTATTAGTGACTTTAACTACATTCTCATGCACATACTCTCTTGCATCTCTTTCATTCATCTTGATCCTTCTCCTGCTGCAAGCAACTGTCTTTTTTAGGGGGTCTGCCTCCTTAGACGCCATCTCGCCACTGGATTCTTGTTAATGGACACAGGAGAGGGCGACAGGATCTTTGACCTAACCCTCCAGTCAAAACCAGAGCAGGTTCTGGGGTAACGCCACCTGGCTACTGTAGCCGGGGGTTGAGGGACACTGATGAAGAAGATGGAGGATAAATAAATCTGGAATATGACTCTAGCGTTTGCTGGTCTGACAAAACGAGGGGGATTTATCTGGAATCACATGAGGAAAGAAGTTAATGGAAAAGAGGAGAAGGGAGATAGAGAACACAATCTTGGAATGGCACTATTAATAGCCCTCTCCTTAGGACACAATGCACACACTGGAGTATCTGCACAAGTGGCTGGGTAAAAGTAATACAGACTCCTGCAGTCCAGACAATCTGTGTTTGTGTGGTGTCACTTCAGGGGCATACATCGTTCAAGTTTTTTGAGTCAATAAAAAAATCCTAATAATTGTTATTCAGCCCTATGGTGCATAAAAAGTGAGACTTTGGAAAGGAACAATTAAGCAAGTGAAATTGTGATTTCTCTTTAATGTGAACAAATATGTCACCAATAGGCTTTATGCCCAGCTGCACTACTTCCTGAACTTCAGCCAGCTCATTGTTTCCTGTCTGCCATTATTGGACAAATTGATTAATCCAGGTGTGTCTGATTATTGTTGTTGTGACTACTAAATTCAGGCACACCTGGATTAATCAGTTTGTTTGTGACTACTGAGGTCAGGCACCCCTGGATTAATCAGTTTGTCCAATAATGGCAGACAGGAAACAAGGAGCTGGCTGAAGTTCAGGAAGTAGTGCAGCTGGGCATAAAGCCTATTGAGATAAAAAAATAGGATTTTACAAAAAGGTTGTATTTGTTAACATTATGTAATGCATTAGCTAACATAATCTAAAAATGCATTTCTGCAGGAACTGCAAAAGTGTGCTTGCTCTGTTGCGGTCACTAACGTGATTTGTGAAATGTAAAATTTTAGAATGTTTCCCAAGTTCATGTACAAAGTTTGGTTTCAATATGTGAAAGAGTTCCTGAGATATGAACTACTTTCTGTTTGGCGACTACGGTATCTTTTGGGCTGTGATGGGCAAACGCTTCCTAAAATCAAAAATCCTTCTAGTAACTTTTGTGAGGCTTGGTCCAAAGATCGTGTACGTCCAGTTTTGTGAAGTTCGGACAAAATTTGTGACCTGTGAATCTTTTTTGGGTTTTCTGTTCAATCCAATATGGCGGAAGAACGACATGAATCCGTGACATCATGTCTTCAAGCAACTTAGACCGGCACTTCCCGAACGTTTAAAAGTTTGAACAGGGTCTCTGTGTCAAACGGCCTAGTCGCAGGAGCTGGCCAAAAATTTGGGCGGAATAATAAGAAAACTTATGAAGAACAACTCTTTGCAAGCACACTTAACTAGGAACAATACTTAAACAGCATTTAATTAATTGTAGTTTGTGTTAATTTGACC
This sequence comes from Misgurnus anguillicaudatus, assembly GCF_027580225.2. Taxonomy (NCBI): domain Eukaryota; kingdom Metazoa; phylum Chordata; class Actinopteri; order Cypriniformes; family Cobitidae; genus Misgurnus; species Misgurnus anguillicaudatus. The sequence continues at coordinate 24,149,256 of NC_073345.2, forward strand.
ATTTACTTATACATTAAAATTAAAAGTTCAAACGGTTAATATTAGTTAATAAAAAATAAACTAGCATTGGCTTTAGCTAATATTAACAAAGATTCATAAATGTGACCCTGGTCTTAAAGGGATAGTTCACCCAAAAATGAAAATTCTGTCGTTATTTCCTCACCGTCATGTTGTTCTACACCTGTATATGTTTTTTTTTATTTTGATGAACACATTGGATTAATGATGGTAAGCACACAGTTGCCGTAACCATTGACTTCCATAGTAGAAAAAACAAATGTGATGGAAGTATTTTGATAAATGATGAATAAGATATTTTAATAAACAAATTCCATAGTATTTGTTTTTTCTACTATGGAAGTGAATGGTTACAATCAGGTGTGTGCTTACCATCATTTATCAAAATATCCTCATTTGTGTTCATCAGAAAAAATACATTCATACAGGTTTAGAACAACATGAGGATAAAAATTATGTCAGAATTTTCATTTTTGGGTGAACTATCCCTTTAAGTAGCAAGGGCATATTTGTAGCAAGCCAAAAAATACATGTATAGGAAAAAATCCTTGATTTTTATTTTATGCCCAAAATCATTCGAATATTATGTAAAGATAAAGTTCCATAAATATATATTTTTAAATTTCCTACCATAAATATATCAAATGTTTTATTTTTGGATAACTTTGAAAGCGATTTTCTCCATATTTTGATTCCGGATTTTCGAATAGTTATTTCTCGACCAAATATTGTTCTATCCTAACAAACCATAAATCAATGGAAAGCTTATTTATTCAGTATCCATAAAATGTAAACATTTACGCCTGTTTACAAACAATTTTACTTCTGTAAACTGTAAAACATTTCTGAGTTTTTTAAAGACCACATTCTTTCTGATTCCATTTTTCAAACTTGAGTAAGATGAGATGTTGCTGTTAGAGCATAAAAAATACCTGCAAAATGATAAAGTGCAAAGTTCACTGTCAGGCGATATATTTTCTTTAACAGAAGTACCCTTTCAAAGCCTACAGCGAACGGCCGGTTTGGACTACAGCCCTCAACTTCCCCGTTTAATTACGTCAAAATAAAAGTTTTTGACTAGCTAAGCTCAAATGGCACTGCTAAGCTAAGCTGCTGTCGAATCACAACACAGTAAACAAACTACACAATCAGAACTCGTTATGTATTTCTGAAGGAGGGACTTCATAGAACAAGGAAATCATCAGCCCATTTTTAGGACAGTAAAAACAGCGGTATACAGATAAGTAAACTGTGTGACTGCGTTTTTTTACATGTAAAACATGAACACATGTTATATTGCGCACTGTAAACACAATCAAAGCTTGAAAAACACAAAAAGAGCGGCACCTTTAAGATAATTTTGGGTACGGTAAAACGTGAAGTTTGATGGCATGATGTCTTTAACATAAAAACAGGTCTGTTTAAAAGCCGTTACTCACTTGTTTTTGGAAAAGGTCTCCTACGCGTTGATGGTGACTCCACTGTTGCACTCTGGGTAAAAGGCCATCATAGAATTCTTTGTGGATCTCATAGAGCTCAGGCACTTTGAAGAAGATGGTCTCGATCTGCTGAACAGTCAGGACAGGCTGGGAGGTGGTGGCCGCTGCTTTCAGGGGCTTCATGGGCTGAAAAAGTAGAGGTAAGAGAACTTTATATGATAAGAAAATGTGTGAGATGTTTAGAGGGTCTGCCTAGAAGTTTTTTATAAAATAATCAAACATATAAGCATGCTACTATGCACATGAAGTAAGCTGAGAATAAATACTGTGTATAAAGTGTTTCTATAACATCTCTTTAAAAAAAAAAAATCCAGATAATTTACTCACCACCATGTCATCCAAAATGTTGCTGTCTTTCTTTGTTCAGTCGAGAAGAAATTATGTTTTTTGAGGGAAACATTCCAGGATTTTTCTAATTTTAATGGACTTTAATGGATCCTAACACTTAACAGTTTTAATGCAGTTTAAAATTGCAGTTTCAAAGGACTCTAAAATATGCACTTTTAAAACACAACTTCTCGTCTTCCTCCGGTCCTGTGACGCCCCAGCGCGACCTCACGTAATACGTAATCACGTCAAGAGGTCACGGATGACGTATGCGAAACTAAGCCCCAGTGTTTACAAGTGTGGAGAAAGAGGACCGTTCCGACATTGCTGTATGTCGAATGACGTGACATTTCGACGTCATAACGCAATTACGTGAGGTCGCGCTGGCGCATCACAGGACCTGAGGAAGACGAGAAGTTGTGGTTTAAAGGTGCATTTTTTGACAATTGTTTCGCTAGATAAGACCCTTATGCCTCGTTTGAGATCGTTTAGAGTCTTTGAAACTGCAATTTTAAACTGCATTAAAACTGTTGGGGTCCATTAAAGTCCATTAAAATGAGAAAAATCCTGAAATGTTTTCTACAAAAAACATAATTTCTTCTCGACTGAAATAAGAAAGACATCAACATTTTGGATGACATGGTGGTAAGTAAATTATCTGGATTATTTTTTTAAGAAAATGGACTTTAAAAAATCCTTTAAGATCCCTAGATAAAGATCCCTCACCAGTAACAGCGCTTCCAGATGGCTGAGGTAGGTCTCTTCACTGGCCAGGATTCCAGACAAAACCCTCTTTCTCATCTCCAACCCCTTCTCCAGGTCCAACTCCGCCTGTGCCAAAGAGAAAAAGACTTCACATACTTCTGAACAACTAACACGACACTAAATCATATGACATTAAATTACATACTGGCGTTTCTGGAATGAGCTATAAAATAGCGATTTGGCACTGGCTCAATGGAGCAAGCTCTCTAAGGACTTATAATAACTGTCTTAGTTACATGCGAATCATAGAGAATTTATATCACCTTTGAACTAAATAGAGACTTTCATAGAGTCGACTACATAGCAAGCCCAGAGAAAATGATCAAAGATACCACAGGCATAGAATCCATCCAGAAGTGGGCAATTTTATGTTTTTGTGCATGTAGGATGTGAGCGCGTAGGTTACGCAGCGCTGATAAGGGCTAAATAGGCCTGAAATGTTGGTTTCCATGGCCACAGCACAGGTAATGGAAATCACAGATGTTTGTGATTGTCTCATGAGACTTTCTAGTCCAGATTTTAGGATAAAACATTCTTCCCATCTGCCTCATGACTGTGTTATCACTGCAGTTCACAATGTAAAGTGTGTAATACTTTCTTGTATCACTTAACAATATGAAGAAATATCTGTAAGAAAGCCATTTAAAGGTCAATTCCCACAAAACAAAACAAAAATCAAAACATTGCTTCCCGACCAGCCCAACATAAGCTGAGACATGAGTAAGGAGCAGGAATGTCTGTGTCAGAGAGTGGAGAGTGCTTGGTATATCAATTTGAAGAGTCATTTCTTTTATGTGTTTGCAATGCCGTTTGGTGATTTTCCGAAACAGAAATAACATTTTACACTAATAAAAGACAATCAATCTGACATTGAATTTGGCTCAATTCATAACTGAAATGTTGAATTATAAATTAAATAAAAAGGGTATAATGGTGCTTGACCACACAAAGCTTGCAGCCACAATGTAAAATGTTGCCAAAGCATTGTTATGTGGTAACAACAGGGTTAGCAATTTTAAAAAGGAAGCCGTAAAATGGACCATTAACTGCAAATGTCTCCTCTGGAGAAAAGCTGTAGAAATGGCCATAGACAGCAAGGTGTGACTCTTCATAAATGTGCAGGCACAGGACAGCTCATTGAAAAACAGTACTCATTCAAATCGTATTTTGTTTGAGGCAAAACAAGGTTAGGGAGTGAGTAACCTCAACCAATAAAACAATAAAAGATCTAAGGGCACATTTACACAACAACGATTGTACTGAAAACGGAAAGTTTTAAAGAGCACCTATTGTCCGATTCACGTTTCTAATTTTCTTTGATGTGTAAGTGTGTATTAGTACATGTTAATAATATGCAACCAATCTGCAAAAATATGCAAAAGAGGTACATATTCCAAAATAAACAATGATGCGATTTATCGTCTCCAATGTAAATCTCTTTTCTTGGACTACAACAAAGACACGGATTGTAGGCAACAGTTTATTTCCTGGGATTGGTGATGTAGAGTAGACCGACATTATCATAATTCCTCCTGCCTGTAAGTTAACTCCGGTTAGCATGGCATTGTGACCAAATCTTTAAAACATGGTGAGGAGCGTCACATTTTCGGCTGACGTCAAAGGTATTCAGGCTAATCACAATGTACAGATTAACTGGCCAATCAGGGAAACTGAGCCTTTCAAATCTGTGCGTTTCAGGAAGAGAGTGAAATCTGGAGCTACAAAAAAGTATGGTATGTGGAAAAAATGAGCTTTTTAACCATAAACCACCCAAACACATTGTATTATACCAAATACACAAAATAACTTGCTTTTAGCATTGAAATAGGTGCTCTTTAAATTTTTTCCTTTACCTTTTTGGAAAAACTTTACGAACACACCACAAAGTTGTCAAAACTATGCTTTTTTACACAGATCCGCAAAAAACACAAAAATGCTGTATTATATGTGTAGGCCACCATTGTTGTTATTGTTTTCGGGAATTTGTGCATGCCTGCACTGTAAACATTTTGTGTTGCATCTAATTTTTAAGTTTAATAAATTTACAATTAATTTAAACTTTCTTGACTAATAAGGAGTTGCTATAAATCATATAAATAAAGTGGAAATACATTAAAGGAACAGTATGTAAGAAATTTATATTAATTAATTATAAAATGGCCCTGATATGTCACTAGACATTAAGAAATCATTTTTATTTCAAATACTTATATCACTCACAACAGTGGTGTGGCCAGGATATTGTCATTTAAAAAGTGGAGTTGCAGCCTTCAACTGATGTTTATGTTGTCATGTTGTGTATTGGCAACCAGTTGTGTGATTGCAGTACCAGTTTTAGCCACAAGTTTTGTGATTGCAATATCACTTTTGGCCACAATCCTACATACTGTTCCTTATTAAACTATTTTTTTTATTTTTAGCAACACCTCACTTGTCAAGAAAGTTAAAATGAATTGTAATTTCAATTTAATTAAACACACAAATTTAGACTGAACACATAATATGCATGACGTCACAGTTTTCTCAGATTTGCATTTTTGTGGTTTACATAAACAGCGTTGCTACATAACAAATCATGTTCAAAAACTTCCACTTTGAAATCCTTTTTTCAGTAGGACATCAAGTTTCAAATTTACGATTGAAAATGCCGTTGTGTGGCCATCCATATATAGACTTGTGTAACTGGCTTTATTTCTCTGTAGACCATCCCAAAACTGTTTAAAGTTTACCTGCAGCTTAAAGTGAAATGTTTACAAAGCAAATCCCTCTCTAAATCTGTCCATATTACAAATCCTGCATTGGCTGTGTATTTGTAGGATAAACAATTTTTGTGCATGCTGCTGTGTATGTACTAGCAGGGGTAAGGTGTACAAATATGTACTCCAGGTTTTTTTTACTCTGCGTTGATTAAAATCCATGTGGGAGCTAAACACAGGTCAAAAGGGCACTCAAAATCCTGGCATGCACAAATAAACTGCCTGCCTCTGGGCATCGTATTGGTAGGGAGAGCTATCAATCAAAATGACAGCCAATGGCTGTGTCAATGAAGAAGGAGAGGTCTGTTTCGCAATCAATGATTTAATTTGGTTACATGGCTACTGTGTGTGATGTAGACGCTTTTCATAAGACACTAAAAAATAAAGTTGGCAAATGGTGGCATCTAAAAAAATTGTTAAGACTATGCAGTAATTAATGCAGGATTTTTTTACACAATGCCAAACTATATGGGATTCAAGCTGGATCAGAATTGTATTTGCAGACTTACAGACTTGGAGGACTCGATCGAGCCAGAGGAAAGGGTGTCACGACTGCTTCGGCTCTTGGAGCTGAGGTGAGGGGAGGAGGAGGGGGAGTCGTCAATGTAGGGCAGGATGTCATGGTGTCGCCGCTGCTCCTCCGCTCGGTCGGCATCGTAACCATAGGTTGGAGGAGTGCCTGCAAATGGTCCATCTGTGAGAAAACAACAAGAGAAATCACAAAACCACAAAAAAACCAGCTTATTAGAAAAGCCTTTAAAAGCCTTTTAAAGAAATATTTACTGCATGGACTGTGTGTGCAGACATAAAACTATAAACAGCTAATTCTTCAGAAACAGCACTATATTAATTAAGTTTATTGGGAGACAAAAAACTTTTTTAACAGGAAAATCCAAAATATTCTCTTCACTAAAAGGTTTGGTTATTAAGCTGCTAACAGTCTCAATTGACCATCTAACATTTACTTAAGCCAAATGGTCTCAGTTTAGATAAACTTACAGTTACTATGATCATATAAGACAAGCACATCTGCATCCCTCTGGGAAAAGTGCAGAAGACTTTCAATTCTTTATATATACAGATTTTCTTTCGAGTCTTTTAAAAAGGAGACACCAGTGCACTCTTTTCATTGGTGGATTTAAAGCATTATAAGACACAGAAGTTTTCAATATCAAGTCAATGCTGATGAAACCCTTGCATTGTTGCTGGCAGGTGCAAAAACTCAAACATGGCCAAGGTAACACAGTGATTTATCCTCAGCATAAGCAATGCAAATGTCTTGTGGATTGATGCAAGTAAGTCATAAAAGCAAAGCTATATCCAGTTTTTAATGCATTTACTTAAAGAATTAGTCAATTTTCTTTAAAAAATCCAGATAATTTACTCACCACCATGTCATCCAAAATGTTGATGTCTTTATCTGTTCAGTCGAGAAGAATTTATGTTATTTGAGGAAAACATTCCAGGATTTTTCTCATTTTAATGGACTTTAATGGACACCAACACGTAAGAGTTTTAATGCAGTTTAAAATCGCAGTTTCAAAGGACTCTAAACGATCTCAAACGAGGCATAACGGTCTTATCTAGCGAAATGATTGTCATTTTTGACAAGAAAAATAAAAAATATGCACTTTTAAACCACAACTTCTCGTCTATCTCCGATCTTTTAATTGCGTAATGCCGTGGAAAGGTCACATGTTACATAAAAGAAACGCACATTTGGGACCATTTTAAACAGTAAACTGACACAAAGACATTAATAAGTATTATTCGACATACAACAACGTCGGAACGATCCGCTCTCTCAACACTTGTAAACACTGAGGTGTAGTTTCGCATACATTATCCGTGACCTCTTGACGTGATGACGTATTACGTGAGGTCGCGCTTGCGCATCACAGGACGGAGGAAGACGAGAAGTTGTGGTTTAAAAGTATATTTTTTTCTTGTCAAAAATGACAATCGTTTCACTAGATAAGACCCTTATGCCTCGTTTGGGATCGTTTACATTCCTTTGAAACTGCAATTTTAAACTGCATTAAAACTGTTAAGTTTTGGGGTCCATTGAAGTCCATTAAAATGAGAAAAATCCTCAAAAAACATAATGTCTTCTCGACTGAACAAAGAAAGACATCAACATTTTGGATAAGAAAATTGACTAATCGTTTAATGTGGCAAATTTAATTTTATAGTGTTTTATGTTTCAAATTGAACAGCCAACAGAAATGTTTTAACCGTTTCACAAGCTCCTTTAATATATAGAAAAACAAAACACATTGTTTGTATTCCAAGTGTCTTTTTGAAAATTTACATTTTATGCATTTGTCAGACGCCGTCATCCAAAGCGACTTATAGTGCATTACAGGGTACTATACATTTTTTAAATCAGTTTGTGTTCAGTGTACACGCAATGCTCTACCACAGAGCTATAGAAGAAGATTTCTTCAATGCGCATCTACATACTATCTACTATTCCTCTTTGTGATATTCCCTCCTTATTTTCTCTACAGCTTCCCACAGATGTCTGCTGTTCTTTAGCTGATGGAGCAGCATGTTATGCACATCTGGAAGCATCATCATCATTATAAACAATTCGTAAAATCAGACGGCACTTCCAATCTCCTGCTGAGGATTAAATACACAGAGACGCACATGCTTGTACAATCACTCACAAACATGACTGTTGCAATGATTAACAGTCCCTGAATCCCATGAATTCCACATAACTTACAAAGAATTAATTCAAGGACCCCCCTGCATTGTACTAGAATGGTTGTCATGCTTTACTGTTCAAAAAACACACTTTATTTTTTACATATTTTGCATTATTGCAACACCTCTCTTTCCAATCGGTCTCTGTATTTCTAGTCTCTATAAAGTCGCTTCTTTCACAATAGTCAGTGTAAAATTGTATGTCAAACTGGCTCAGTCTGTTGTGATTGGTCAGCAGCTTATGTGTGTCAGAAATGTCCCCCCTTTTACCAATAAACAGTAACAATGCCGTCAATCATTGTTAGAGCACCTGACTCTAATGTCGAACTCATCGTTGTCGAACTTGGAGTGACTTTATTCGTTGTTGTAGTTCTTAAAAAAGCTATTTTACTTTGCAGACTCTTTCATTCTCAAACAGCAATATTACACAGTAAATGAAGTAAAAAAAAAGTAAAAAAAGCATAACAGGACACCTTTAACTCAAGCTTTTCAGTGATAAAGAACAGAATCAAACCTACAACGTGGCATCCCTCAACAGCAAGTAGGTTTTAGGGAAGTGAGGAAGTCGGGCGAGATGAACCACACAAACCTGCCAAAATCTCATCAGCATGTGTTCGTAATGCACTGATATGTGCCAAAGGGCTTCAGATAATCCTATCAAATGGGTCTAAAACAAAAAGATGGATGACTTTGTTGGAGCAACTGAGGCACTACTGTGTTTCTGTGAGCTTTGAGATCTTCTTTGGCCTATTCAAGTGGAGAGGGATAGGGGATGAGACAAAATCTATCAGACAAAATTAGAGACACACCCTCCTCTTCCCATGTGTCACTGCCCCCATTAAACTTAAGTTGGTTTCCCGAAATATCCAATTTCTGGGTATTAAATATCCCCCACCCCCAATCATCAAATCCACAAAAGAAATGAATATTAAGGACAGAAAATGGGAGGTTAAAATTAAACGCAAATTATGAGTATAGCATTGCCCCAGGCAATGGCTGAATCAAACCAGGATTGCACAGAGAAGCTAATTTGATGAGCAATGTAATTTTAAGGGCATAAAATAACAATGAAATAGAATCATGTATTGAGACAAAAATTAAAAAATCTTTAAATAAGAGTGGAAAACTTGCCAATAAAAATAGGCATTGTGTAATTTTAGCATGAATCTGATTTTGTAAATCTCTTCTATTTCAAGCAGCGCCACGTTTCACACATAAAGTTAAGGCTTTTAACATTTATACGTATAGATGTGGCAAAAGATTTTGTTCAAAGCGACTTACAGTGAATAACAAAGTATACACAAAATTTTATTTAACGCAATGCCTACCACCAAGCTTTCACAGCAAAGAACTGTACATAAAAATAATTTTTACACTTACATGTATGCATTTGGCAGATGCTTTAATCCAAAGCGAATTATAGTGCATTACAAGGTATACACTATTTTGTATCTTTAGTTTAATCAACATTATTTGCAGGTTATGTGTTTTGGCAAAAGGTCATATTTAGGGTTTATAAAACTATAGAAGGGTCTAATCAAAGTCAGCAGGACATGAAACCAAACCCAGCTAACAGGACTCTGGTCAGACAGCACGCAGACATACTTGGTCTAGACTCCTAATAAAGCTCATAACAGATTACACCAAATATATTCCATGAATAAAAAGAGGCAATTTGATTTGGTTAGTGGTGAATTCTTATCTCAGTGGCATATTTATCCGCAAAAAAAATAAACAGAAGAAATGACTGGGCTGAATCCAGGAAAGCAGCCAAATCCGGTATGTTGCGATCACAGAGTAAAAGCCCCCCAGCGTGAGTAAATCAGCCTTTGTCTCAGCAAGAGGAAGAGAAAATCACAACACACAGAGTCACCCCGCAATCAACACTACAAGCATTGCTGCCATCTCTGGCAGCATTGCTTTTTCTCTCTCTCTATCTCTTTATACGTAAAACAAAGCAAAAGAACAGTATTAAGAAGTGATAGTGATTCCACCTTAAATTTCCGAGTCCCTCCTCTTCCATAGGTTTACGGGAAAGATTTAAACATGGATTTGTCAAACCTTACTTGATGTTGTCAGAACTATCTTGATGTTTAGGTTAGCAGGCATGTCAAACATTTCACCACAAACTGAGCACAGTGAAAATATTTACTAAGTCTGTCAGCATTATGAAATTTAACAGATGATTATTTGTCTAATAACTAACTGACCTTTATAGTGATTAATCAATTACGGCTTTGACAATTATTACAATTAACTGTCATACAAAATGTCAAATTTTGTGTGTGTTTTATTCATTAAATAATTGTTGTGAAATTATTGTGATTACTTTATTTAAATTGTCACTTAAGTGTAAAAGATTAATACACTTTTAAATAAAAGAAAAAATATCTTTCAGAAATGTGAAATTTTTGTAAATAACAAACTATAAAGTGACCATAATAGTAAAGACTGTAATGTCCCGAGCACTCAAACTAAAAAAATTCTGCATTATCTGCTTCTAGATCAGTGGTTCTCAAACATTCTCAATTCAAGACCCCCATTTTCCCCAAACAAAATTTAACCCCCCCCCAGCCCCCTGGTTGAGAAACACTGCTCTAGATGTGTCAAAGTTTGGAGTTACTTTGATAAAACTTATCAACAAAAAATACAAAGGTATAAAATGACTCAAATGATGAGGAATAAAAAGGATGTTGTATTATTTTTCCATGACTTTACATTTTAGTGCAGTCTATATCTTAGGCCCCGTAACTGTTAAAAATGAAAAATGAGAACTAAACATGAACTAATCATTAAACACATACTATGCAAGACAACATATTGTAAAGTGTAGTCGATCATGTTTTTAAATCATCTATAGTAACAAACATCTGCTCTAATGCCAAACACGCGTTCTCCACACAGCCCAAACACACTACATTTATCCACTTGTTGCGCTTGGAATTTAACACAACATGCAGATAAATTGCGCCTACTTTTGTTGTACAACATCAAGTTTATTAAGAAAAGTAGTCAAATACTTTTTTTTGCAAAGAAGGTGCAGTGAATACAAAATATTTTTTATTTCCCTTATTAAAGATAGAGAAATATCTATAAATAAGTATGAATATGGGTAAAAACATGCCTGTATCAAATATGGATCTAGAAAGATTGCTATCAACCAATTCAGCACCATTGCCATGGACAGCAGCTGCTAACGTCGTACGTGAGAAAGGTTTTAGAGTCTTCATAGCACGCTATGTTCAATTAGAGACAACGTTATCGGAAAACGCAGCCCTGCTTATAAATGTAACAGGTGTTATGAGGTTTTAAGTAGTTACTTCTCTCTCCACTTACACTCTTGTCAAATGCTGACATTTACTCAAATTAGGGCAACACAGGTTTAAACAGTTGTTCAGTTTAGCCATACGTGAACGGGCTTTATTTAACAAGCGCGCACAAACTTATTGCGAGAGAGAGAAAAATCTATTTTACAGTCCTCTGAAAAAATGTACGTTTACAATGTAACACTGCATGATTTGAAACGATTACACTGTAACATTGGATGCTTTGTATGATTTACTAAATTCTGCACGCAACAAGGTGTAAATATGCACGACAAAACTCACATATATAATGTCAGTTTATTTACTTTTTTTAATCTATTTGTTGTTTTCTACAGCATCGCGGTCGTACACAACTCTAGGAATATATCTAATAGGGCTGTCTAAAGATTAATCGCGATTAATCGCATCCAGAATAAAAGTTTGTGTTTACATAACATGTGGGTGTACTGTGTATAATTATTATTTATATTAAAAAACACACATAATCATGTATATATTTAAGAAAAATTGGTTATATATAAAATATTTATATTTTTTATATAACATTAATTATATAAATGTATACAGTATATAAATGCAAATATTTCTTAAATATATACATGAATGTATGTGTATTAATATATACATAATACAGTACACACACACACACACACACACACACATGTTATGTAAACACAAACTTTTAATTTGGGTGCGATTCATCGTGATTAATCTTTTGAAAGCCCTACGTACGGATGGATGGATGGATGGATGGATTTTTTTCTACTTTGTTGAAACTTAGTGCTTTAGGATCAATGGTTGTGAACCTTAAAGCACTAAGTTTCAACAAAGTAGGAAGAGATCCATCCTTTAGGAGCAAACGTTGTATTAATCCAGCCTTGACCTCTCCATGCATGGTTTAAGAAAGCAGTCATCACAAAAATGACGAGAGCAGAAATATAGTTTCTGGTTACAGTGCGGAGAAATTGCACTGCAACTGTTTATTGCATAAACTGTAACCACTATTTTTTCACTTCCTCTGCATACTGTACAATATTTTTTTGCCCTCACATAAAAAAAACAGTGTCTTATAGACATACTGAAATCAATATCTCTTCAATGCCGGTAGCAAACACACTTGGGCTAGTTAACAAATCATGTCTCCTTGGCAACAGCAAGTGGGCGGGTATAGACGGTTTCAGCAGTAACAACATAAACAAGCGGCTTTCGTGGAAAACACGTAACTTCCGGTAAACTCTGCTAAGAATAAATAACAACAAAATCCGTTTAAAGTAGTTTATTTATATAACAAGCAAAATAAACAACACATAGTTTACCTCGGAAATCAAAACATTTGTTATTTTCAACGAGGTATTTGTTTAAGAGTTCAGTTTGAGCAACTATTCAGACCATTAAACAAACAGAAACCGGAAGTTAAGTTTGGACCAGACGCGTAATCGCATCACCGCATGTGCGTCCGATGAAATGGGCTATAAGCAGCCAGTGGGCAGGCATTATTCAAATGAACATGTCCAAGTAAGTTGAAATAATATTGACACAACTTATGTGAAAATAAAAAATAGTTTTTAATGAAGTCACACTGATGGCATGTCAACTTCCAAATTTTTTATTTTGGAAGCCTGGTTCAGCAACTGTGTTGGTCCTATTATGTATACAAATAAAGATGTGTGTTGTGTTTCTTGGTAAAGAGAGGCAATGTCAGAACAGACTAGACAACTAAGATAGACTGAAGTTCTCAGAAATAGTTCCTTTTGATTGAATCACGTCTAACTCAGTTAAGTCAGAGGAAAATTCCCAGATGCGTCTTAAAAAAGAAGCACTCAAGGGCAGTCTTATCTACGCCAGCAGCACCCTTTAGAATAGACACTGTTTACCAATCTGCTTTCATGATAACATTTCATTCAAGTTGAAGAGAAAAGAAGCAGTGAGATAAAGCATGTAGAGAAGACAGAGAGCGAGAGAAAAAGAGAGAGAACGAATGAGAGTGAGAGAACAAGTTAAAACCGAAATCAAGCAACCATTTCAAGGAGTTGACAGGCTCGGCAGGGAACCTGGACGATATCAACTTTGATTATGTCACGATTGATTTTGGCTTTACGCAATTTGCACTGATGTCAGACTTAGCAGCTCCACATGGTTTATATCCCTGTGAAGCACATGGCAGACGGAGGGTGGCCCAGCGAGAGACTTCCTGCCAACTGTTTGATCACTCTAGACACAGGAACATACTTCTCTCAGCAGATACTTCTTATGACTCCAGTAATTAACAAGTCCTGTCATCAACATGACTTTGATACTTTGCAAATCACTACGAATTTGACAACCATCAAAATCTTTGAGACAAGTGTGCAATTACGCAGTCAAGCCCAATTGGAGACCGCAACAAGAGATGGCTGGTATGTTATATAAGAGATCTACTGACAGTATTAACCATTAAAGATAACATTTCAAATGTAAAGTCACTGGAGTGATGCTAAGTCGAAAAAACCCAACTCACAAATCGTCTACATCTTCAGTGTGCTCTTAAACACATGATCATTTCCTCCTAATGCAACATCATACCAAAGCCATTTCCCAGATCTTGCACGACAGGTCATTAATTTATCTGTGCATTTCCGGGTGTTTTAATGTCTTTATCTATTTTTTTGAGATGTTCTTACTAATCTCTTCCTGGGAAGAGATAAAAACAGAGGACAAGGATTTGGATGAAGAGTCAGTAACAGGTATTTAATGCCTAAATTGACAGCAACTCTCAGAGTCAGGTGTCATTCAAACATAAACCAGAACATAAGAGCATCTGTCACGACAGCCAATGGTGTTTCACATTACAAGCTCACGAGATACACAAGAGCCAATGCTATTTTACAATCAAAGTAAACTTATCGCTTATTCTGGCAGCATTTTAAACGGGTATACACACCGGATCTGAGATTTACGGCACATAGGGATTGCTTTTGCGCCATTTCCCTTATATAAATTGATCATTTGAGGCCAGTACACTTGGAATATTTGTACTTTTGTTATTGTGACTGTTTTGTATGCTGCGTTTTATATTATATAATAAATTAATGGCTACACTTTTTGCTTAAAATGAATAGTGTAATGTAATATAAATACAATTAATCCTGGCAGTTTAAATTAAAAATCATATTCCAGTACATGTCATCATTAAAATTATACCCCATTATTCCCACAATATGTAATCTTATGCCCCAATATATTACGTTTAATCTCCGGCCGGTAGAGGCACTAATTTAGTAAATACATCTGTGAGTAGGGCTGTCACAATAATTAAATAATCATTTCATCGCGATTGTTTGACCTCATTGTGATGATTTCAGATCACCGCAATGATTGCACATCTCTCTAAAAAACACAAGAGGGAGCTGCAGGAATTTATTTTTTTGCAGCCACTACAGGCATGTGGTCAAGTACTAATATGACCTTAGAAGGATTGGCTACTATTTAATGCCTGTTCTGGTAATGCCTGTTTATTTTGATTGCATTTTTATTTTCAGTTATTTTCAGATACTTTATTGTGTTTATTTCTTATAAAAAATTTTCAGGTTTTAAAAGATATATTCATTAAATAATTACTTTTAAATATGTTTTATGTGTATTACTATTTACTGGTAAACCTTGCAAAAGATTTCATTTAAATAATCACAACGTGTAAAAATTGTTTCATGAACAAAAAATATATGAGAATTAAATGTCAAAGCAATAAAACAAGCAATTAATCGTCATAATAGTCACAATTTATTAGACAACCATCAGCCAAATTTCATAATCGTGATAGCCCTATCTCTGAGTCATATTTTGGGGAATGGACAAACAATTTAAAAAATTGTATGGGTTGAAGGATAAGTTGTGCAAAACAGTTAAGCGAAGAAAACCACATGTCACCAAACAAAAAAATCTAAAATAGCTTCTAAAGAGATCGTACGGGTTGTGTGTGGGGGGTCACTGTTAGGGTGAAAGGTTAAAGGTGGCCCATGAGTGTGCCGTGGCCTGATGTGTGCTAATGTGTGTCAGGTTTCAAATGACATATGGCTCTCGGTGCAAGTCACTAAGCTGACTCAGCTATGAACAGCACTAGAAAAATCCTGTTCCAAGGCTCTCTAACTCCTGCTTCTATTTCCTGCCTCCCTACTTTTTGTAGTAGATGAGACCCAAAAACACTAATCTATTCTATCCATTTTTGAACGAGCCATTTATCTACCAAAAATCTGAAAATGACTGTCATATTATTGGGAGAAACGATAGGCCTAAGTGTTAACTGATACTAGAGGCACTGATAGTTCATTGGTGGAACAATCGACTACCAACAAAAATCCATGGCGATAGTTGTTCAGACAGTTGTGTTCGTTGCTTCATTTCACTATGTGAATACATGGAGTTTGAGTGTTTGCCCTAAGGGTATACGTTCGGGTTTTATAAGTTTGGTAAAGGGGGTCGCACACCGGACGCACAGCTCAGCGCCGCGCAGTTCTAAAAAAAAATCGAACACATTGTTTTCTATGAGTATACACACACCGGCCAGCTACGACTCAGGAAGTTGCTCAAATCCCTGTCGCGCCACAGAGCGCCACTCACATAGTTTAACATTAAATAACATCATATTTGTCCCACTTCAATAACGATTAACATTGGCTGCTAACGTATATTTTGCATTTTGAAGTAGACGCTATCTGACAGAGCTCGGCTATTTAATGTGCACTTCCGGTTTACGATACCTCCGAGTTGTCCTAGACGCGGCGCGTCCGGTGTGCAACCCCCATAAGAGCACCACCTGGTGGATAATAGCTGAAATACAGATTGCTGGAAAAAAGCGTCGTTGGCAGGCATCCTTTTAATTGACGCGTTAACTCGGGGAACGAGTTAAAAACTATTGTTTAATCTGTTATCGCAAGTTTGTAGCAAATTAGTTATCTGTAAAGGTAAAATCTGCTATTGGTCGGCCTCTGATACATTACCACATTGTTGTGATATAACTCACCAGCAGCATATCTGTGCCAGCTGCTCTAACTAGAAGAAGCAGGAAGTTTAAAGTCACAATCATAACAGAACTGTATCGCCCTCATATCACCATTCTCTACATTATCTCCATCCTTCTTAGCTTCTCTCAGCTTAACCAAGCCGGCATACAGTACACAACCCTAGAGACCAGCAAGAGCAAAATTGGCAGTGGCTTACAAAACAGCGGCCATAGAGGTTTGTCTCTTATCATTAGCAAACAGACAGAGGGAAATCTTACTAAATCTCCTGTTAAACAGATGCCCAATATCACACTGTTGCCATTGTGGCATTATTCTCTATTCAGAACGCAGGCTGAAAGAGCCTACGTATCCAATACAAACTGTGCACCTGGCACATCTCTTTTTGATTGGCTGCCACATGAGATCTCAAAGGTGATGTATTTGGTTCAGTAAGTTTTATTGGTTTGAACTTCGAATGTGACAATCCTATATTTATATCTAGTTTTCTGAGCACCCTTTAGACATCACATAGCTGTGGGCTTATGGTTTTCCTCTATAAAAGATGTCCGCAAAAGATTATGCTTTAAAGGGTGTTATTACCAAGACAATGTTTATATAATCTTTTCTCTCTACAAGGAAGAGAAATGAAGAAACAATTTAAAATCATTTACTTGGGTTCACAAACAGACTTGTGGTTTAGATTTTTACCCAAATTCTTAAGTCAAAAACCAAAACACAGTGTGACCACTGTAGTCTGAGTCTCCTACAAATGACTCATATTAGCCAATTCCTTTAAAGAAAATATTCACCAACCCTGATGTCATTCCATGATTGAATGCATGTGAATCTGTCAAAGTGGTTATTTTATTAACATCTCATTCACTTACTAATGAATGAGGCCTTGATCACAGAGCTTTTTAAACCTTTTAAAACAAGGTCACCACACATTGTTCAAACAAGTGCAATGCAGCAACATACAGTAAGTGAGATTAAGCAGATGACAGCACAGCAGGCAGGCTTCATATTTACTTACAAACCAATGAGGAAAGTCTGTATGTGTCATAAGTGTCTCCCTCTGAATCATCTTGTTAGGGTTTTGGAGCAACACATGGTTCATTCAACCTTCATCTTTCATGTAGCCTCAATACGGTTCTTGACTTTGTCAAAACGACAGAGAGCTGTAAGATCTAAAGATACCTCCCACTGTAACACTCATCATTACATCCTCCAGCTGCTCTGCAGACAAGATCTTTCCTTCCTTCGCTCCTTTGGGAAGAACTAATATATTTGATTTGGGTTAAAAGAGCATGTTGAAAAAGCAAACTCTCAGCTGGCCTGCGAGACGAGGCGGTTAATGTAGCCTTTTCAGCATTTCCTGAAACCATGGCTAGAAGTGCCACCTTAAACTGCCTAATTCATACGTGGGCAGGGATAAAACAAAGAGCAAGCTCAATTAACCTCCCTCCACCTCTCTCCACTTCTGCTTTTTAATTTTTACAACCTCTTCTCTTTTGTTGTTTAAGACAAATGTTTTATTTCTTTAAAACATTTTCCAGTAGTGCAGTCCATTTTAGGACCTGAAGAAATTCCGGACTATAAGCCACACCGGAGTATAAGCCACATCATTCAAAAATGCGTCATGAAGACGAAATAACATATAATTCACAGTGGACTATACATCACGTTTATTTAGAAAATGTTTACACAAAATCCAAGCCGAAGAACAGACATTTAATCTGGAAAGGCAAGTTATTCAACTAAACAATTGCAGACAGAACAGCAAGCTGAATAGATGTCTGTACGTTAAAGTAATATTATCAGTTATTTAAACGATAAACCATAGCATACAGAACTTACCTGGAAGGTTGAATAGGCTAAATTAACCGAACAAGCCAACTAGCGTAAAGTTCGCTTACTCGTCATTCCACATTACAGAATCCATTGAATTACAGAAGCAGCAAATAGCGGACGCCGCTTATAGACCGAAAAAAGTGGTATATGTGCATAAGGGAAAACTTCACACATTTCAATATAAATAATGTTTCATTATGTATGAACCTCTGTTGGTGTAGATCAGTCAGTAGATTAGTAGTGCAAAAGGTCATGGGTTCGACCCTAGAGAACACATACTGATAAAATGTACATTGTAATGCACTGTAAGTCGCTTTGGATAAAATCTTATGCCAAACACATCCATCTAAATGCGCATTATTTTAAAGGGGACATTTAACAAGACTTTTTTAAGATGTCAAATAAATCTGTGGTGTCCCCAGAGTACGTATGTGAAGTTCTAGCTCAAAATACCCTACAGATAATTTATTATAGCATGTTAAAATTGCCACTTTGTAGGTGTGAGCAAAAATGTGCCATTAATGTGCAGATTAATGGGTGGTATTGTCCCCTTCTGACATCACAAGGGGAGCCAAATTCCAATGACCTCTTTTTTCACATGCTTGCAGAGAATGGTTTACCGGTAAGTTACTGGGTTGTTCTTTATGTTTTCTAGGTTGATAGAAGCACATGGGTGCCCAATTACAGTTCTAAAACATGGAAAAAGCCAGATTTTCATGATATGTTCCCTTTAAGCAAACACACAGCACCACATGACAACACGTACATACGTTCATTGAGCATAACAACAAACTACATAGTTCCTGACACGCGATCGCTGCATAAATGTGATATTAAATTTGGCTATTAAATGACCCAGTCACTAATTTTTCTATCAAATATACAACCTTATCTCAAACCTTATCTGAGCAGTGTGTGTCTATGGATGTTTATTTGTGTATACAGTATGATTTTGGAATCAGGAACCAAAATAACAAACCCCTCCAAACTAGGAAAACCAGAGAACAGCTATCTCAAAAAACAGAGATGGCCTTCATCACTGAAGACAGCAGATCAGACCTGGAGTCTGAATCATCAGGCCTCCTCAGTACACGAGCATCTAAAATTTTTTATTTCAACTAAACAAGGACAAGAAGAGCACAGAAATTTTGGTGACTACAAATATTCATTGTCTAATACTAAATTGTACAGCAAAAAATTTCATTCTTAAAAAAAAATCTTGTTTTGATGAAATCCAAATTCTGTTCTTAAAAACACTAAACAAAATTACAAAATCAAATCATCTTTTTTAAATGTCAAGATTGTGATTGATTACAATCCTCAAAAATATTGTGCCAATGCCAAACACAGGTCTCTCACATCCACCAAGCTTTCTCTGTCAGCAGAGCTAGGACTCTGTCAAACAAAGGAGATTTCCCTGTGGAGCACGTGTCCTAAAACGATGAGGAAAAGACCACTGTGCATGTTAGGGGGTCTGGGGTGGAGGAGGACTGGAGGAGGGGCAAAAAGAAAGAATAAAGGGGAGAAACGAGGAGAGGTGGAGCTACAAAACCTGCAGTGCTGCACCATCTCTAAGCCGCCACCTACCAGATGTGCAAATACAGTAGCAGCCGCGAACACACGTTACAATATATCAAGGGCACCGGGAGTGCGTGCACTTGAGCGAAATCTTTTCTAGCATTCATCAAGGTCACAGTGATGAAATATAGAACGCACATGGGGGTTTGCACAAATGTACACACAATTATGTAACCGCTGGAGAATACAGCTAATGACAGCAGGGAGGCAGATGTAATCCTGTCAGTGAGATGAAAACCCCCAATTGAACAGCACCACATTTTACAGTACTACAGTAACATGTACAGTACTGCGTGTACAGCTGTGCTACAAGAGAAAGGACAAAAGAGAGAGAGAGAGAGCAAAAGAGAAATAATGACAAAGATGGGCGATATGCAGCATGTGTCATCCTATAAAGAACAAAAGAACGCTGAACTCAGTCATCATTGTGACATGAGACATTGAGAAAAATCAATAAATTTTGGGTGGATTCACAAAAGCTGCCATTCAATAGCGCAAATTGAATGTGGCAGATTCCCCAGAGACTTCAACAACAGTCCTCGGGCCACTAAAACCTCTCACACACGCAAACATTAACAGACCATTTGAGCTGGACCACAATCAAAACACTTTGCCGGCCATTGCAGATATATCTGACAATGATAAAACAGTGTGAAATAGCATATTCTGCAAAGTAAAATTCCCAAGGCACAGGCCATCCTCCACAAAAATCCCCTTAAGAGAAGACAGAGCATACCAACCCAGAGGAGAAAAGGAAAAGATAATACACAATTTTATCTACCTAACACACCATAAACCACATGGCACTTCAGGCAGTTTTCAGCACAGAGACAATACTTCACACATCATGTCATTCGGTCGACATTAAGCTGACAGAAATACACACATAGGAAGACTATAAGATTTTTGTATTCCTATTCTTATGTTGGTTTTATTCTGCAAAAATATGTAAATTTCTCCCAAAAATCAGTGTGATGAAAGCAGATCTACGCATCTGCTAAGTGTCCATAACAAAAATCAAGAGGACTTTGTCTGCGCATCTATGCACATGTCTATTAACTATAAAAATACTATTCTTGAGTAATCAATATTTAATAAAAACTCAGAATATTATAGAAAATCTGAAACTACATTAAATACAGGCAAAAGTTCCCTAAACCCGAGCTGAGGGTTCACCTGCTTTATCGTGGTTGTGTTACGTGACACACAATGATTAAATAATCGTCTCATTGCGATTGTTTGACCACATCGCAATGATTTCAAATCACCGCAATGATTGCACATCTTTCTAAAAAACACAAGGGGGAGCTGCAGCGCCTGTATAAACAAGATGGTATCAGATGGCGTTCCTTAACTGACAGTGTACTTTAATGCAATACATTGCAAAACCATTCAATACACTGGAAAAACAGCATTAAAATAAATGCTGCGAAACTTTGATAAGCAGTATGAAATATGATCATTAAATAATTACTTTTAAATATGTGTTATGTTTATTAATATTCACTGTTATTTAAACCTTGCAAAAGATTTAATTTAAATAATCACAACAATGCGTAAAAATAATTTTATGAACAAACCAAATGTATGAGAATTAAATGTCAAAGCAATAAAACAGACAATTAATTGTCATAACCGACAAAGCCCTAAAACCAGGCAATTAATCGTCATAATCGTCACAATTTATTAGGCAATTAACCGTCAGACAAATTTCATAATCGTGACAGCCCTAACTACAGCTAAGCCTTTTCAAATAATACAGGAAGATGTTTATCATCACCACTTGAAAATTGGGTACATGTAATGTCATCAAAGGCCACATTCAAACCACTAAAAAAACCACACACACCAGAGTGGAAGCATTCAGGTGTTTAACCAACCAATCCCATGACAAGGTCGAAGTGGTGTCATGGCAACACTACGTCGGTGGCTCCTTGATGTAATGGGTCCTTCTCGGGTGACTTCCAGTACAAGAGATGGAGGTCACAACATGCGATCCAATAGTAGCTCATTTTGTGGTTCTACTCTGTTTGTGTGTAAATCAGTGAAGGGTTGTAAAGTCTTTTGTGCATAACCACAAATCTTTCCACAAAAACACTGTCCAGTAATCTCAGTTTTTTTTAATAAAAGGAAATAGAAGAGAGACCAAGAAGATCAAAAACTGTATGATACAGCATGCAAAACCATTCCTGAATGCTTTTCAGTCATTTGAAAAACATTAACTATGGTTTTAAATAAAGTAGTTTCATTTAAGGAAGTGGCAGCTTATATAAAATGACATTTACAACATATTCTTGGCAGATATGCTACTACAAATGTTACTTTCTGATAAATATACAACACAAAACATAAAAAAAACAGTTGCCAAATAGCGCTATTATAGGAAATAAACAAACTCCAACCTGAAGAGATCATGAATGCATTTGCCAGATGAGTTACGTATTATTTTTATTTTTTTATAGTGTGGCCGAATAGGGGGCCTTTGAAAGGTGTGCTTGTGCTTATGTTGTACTGTAACTCACCCTTTTGTGATCTGTGTGTGTGTGTGTGTGTGTGTGTGTGTGTGTGTGTGTGTGTGTGTGTGTGTGTGTGTGTGTGTGTGTGTGTGTGTGTAAGACAAACAGCCAAACCTGACCTACGCCCATTAATGATTAATGCACAGGCTCACCACCAGACACCAAAAACCCACCCTGATACATGAGCCTCAAGCCATACCGTATGCATCCATCTTTTTAAGACACAAGTGAGACGACTAATGGGCCGCTCAGCAGGCCCTAATGAGGCAACAGGGCCTTAGCTCAAGCTACTGTACTATCAATCAGCATCATAACCTTCCAAAACTAATCGATACATCTTTAGTGAGGCTCTTATGAAGAATCTGTATTGCAAAGAAATATACAGTTTGTGACCTGAAGGCTCTTATATGTGATCCACTGCTCGCCAATGCATTCAACTGTATGGAGGGAAGCCACGTGCAATATGATTCACACGGGTCAATGCATTGTAATACATTTACATAAATGAATCTGGCAGGTGCTTTTATCCAAGACTTGTACTGTATTCCATCTATGCATTGATTTTAGATTTGATCTGTATGTCTGTTCCCTAGGGATCGAATCCGTGATCTTTGCACTGCTTACACAATGCACTAACACAATGGTCAAAGAACATACAGTTTTAACTTTGACCACTGTTTGACCATGTCCTTTCAAAGCAATTTTTTTTTAAAACAATGCTTTATCCATAGTTAGATTATAAAGGGGATCCTGTTAGTTTTCTTGTAACAACAGGAAGAAAAAAAACTAAGATTGCTCTGTCTTTTGAGTTACTTGGTGCATGGCTAAATTAAATCACACTAGAAACAGTGAGCCTGACAAAGAGGCTTTTTAAAAAAAATACTACGAATACTGTCAAGTACTACAAAAGAGAGCAGGCATCATGCAAAAGCTCAGGGGGAATTCTGCGAGCCAATGTGACATCATGGTCCATACCCAGTCCGAATTCAATGTGTATAAATGCATGTGTGTAGGTGGTAAGTCACTGATCCAAAGAAAAATGAGCTTTAGAAAACAGAAGGAAGAGATTGTGTTAGCCCAGCATGCTTTCTCACTCCCTTTTTCCTCTTCTCTCTCAAAACATGTTCATTCTTCCATGTCTTCACACTCCCATCTTTCTCCCAGGCACCGGTCGTCTGGGGGGCATCCAGACTCCAGACATAAGCCTGCCTAGTGCCTATTAAAACAAGATAACCTATGACCTTACCGTGTCCTGCCCCTTAACTACAGCTATGGAGAGATGACGCTGGGATGTGACAGTGGTCAAATTGTCAGCATTCATAAACTTTATTCAAACAAGTTCCCATCATTTATATTGATTCAAATGACAGATACTCTCAGTTTAAAGCTTCGATCCCTCACTACTGACCCATTTTCTTTCTCTCTTATTTCCTTTCCTCTATGTCAAACCTCTTGCTCTTTCACGCCTCTTGAAACAACTCGATCCATTAACATCACTGCTGCTGAACCTGGTCTCCTCATCAGCGTCTCCTTTACTGCGTTTCAACACCTTCTAATGTGAATGTGTCAGCTGACCCAGTCATGACAGAATGTGGGTGGATGGATGTGTGGGTTTAGAGGACATTAAAGTAAGAGTTTACACAAAGATGTCAATTTTGTCATTTAATCAGCCTTATTTTACCTTTATAACAAAATATTTTTAATCAATATTCTGGCTACTCAGGAATCAGTGAAAATTATTAACAGCCTCAAAGTATACACTCAAAAAAATAACATTTAAAATTTAACAAAACCAGTCTGAATGATTCATTCACAAAACATACTGATTCGATCCTTGAGTTCAACATGTGATTCTGTTAACACAGAATCGGGGAAAAAAATTGTTTCCATATTACATGATATAATATGATGACTACTATCAGGGTTCCCACACCTTAGTTAACTTCAAATTCAAGGACCTTTCAAGGACTTTCCAGGTCCAATACCCTCAAATTCAAGGACTCAATTTGGGGACACATTTCAAGTGAGAGCAAGTTACATCGTGTCACTTTTTAAGATACAATGTTAAAGTTCCCTTTCGAGGGAACTTGCACTGCTTCACTGCAGTGACACTTTGGGGACGCCTCCAGGGGTAAGTGCATTTGAATGTGTATATAAAATTCAACCAATGGTGAGGCTTAATGACAAAGACAGGGTGATGTGGGAGCCAGGAAGTATATCGCTATCTGAAATATTGTCAAAGACAGCGTTACAGGGACACAGGAAGTATGGCAAGGGAGACGCAGCGTCTTGTTCCCTTCTCAGGGAACAACAGTTACATATGAAACCTGAGACGTTTTCATGTGTCAAACACAAATATGCAAAAAAGCATATTTGTATGAATCAACATTCGCATACAGAAGATATAAACATTTAAAGCGAACAGTTTAGCATGTGTGCTTAAAAAGTCTAGATTTTTTATGATATTATACTACACTACACAGGGAATAATATACTTTTTTTTTTTTGGAAAACTACTTGCATAAAATAGATTCAAGCACTTTCATTGACCTGTATCTATGTATATATATTTTCAAAAACTTCCCAGGGCCTTGAATTTTTCCCCCAGATTCACAAACTTTCAAGGACTTCAAGGACCCGTGGAAAGCAAATGGTAAGCAAAAGAAGACCATTCATTTTTGGGTTGTTAAATCTCACAAAAGGATGATGATGTGTAGCTGCTGTTACTGGTCGCTTCCTAAAATTGATAAACTGTTTAAGAGCTGTCCCAAACACGTGTGAGATAAGTAATATAGCACATCTACAGACACCCACTGTACTTGCCTGTCTAGAATGGGAGCAACACACGCACAACACCAATAGGTTTATAATTGAATACTTTAATAACCATCATAAATCCTGAGTGTTCTGACAGCCCGTATGCAGCTCTTGCATTCCTTAGGGCACCGTGCCACTCCTGAAGCTTATTACTTTTCCCGTCCCCAAGAGACAGACAGAGTGAAAAAGAGACTTTGAGAGAGAGAGAGAGAGAGAGAGAGAGAGAGAGAGAGAGAGAGCAAGAGAGGAAAGGCTCCAGTAGTCTGACCCCTGCAGAGAGTGTGTCTGGGTCTCTCCACTCCTTTTCTAGTAGTCAGTCACCCTTGTCTGTCTCTCTCTTCATGGCTCATAGCAGAGATATTTCATTCCTCAAACTCCCTACACACACGTCAACCACTGGTGTCATGCAAGACTTGTCAAGGTTAAAGTCTACAAATGGGTCCTCTCAAAACAACAAACTGATCTTAAAGCAAAATCTTTCTCTATGAAAACCTGAGCAATTGCACCTGCTTTTGTTATTTCACATGAAAGCTAGGTTGACTTCTTAATAAACTTTTGTATCATGTTTGTTGAATGTTTTTTTTTTAAACAGGAAGGGAGACACATAAGATGATCTACTGTAAATGTAAACAGTATGATGATGATTATTTACTACAAAATGGAGTTGTAAATCTGCAGTGCAAGTGCAAACTGCAACAAACAGTATGACAGGAAGCCTGTTTGCATTAAAAATTCAGTTAATGTGTTATCGACAACCCGTGCGTCTGGCCATGCATAAAAACTCAATATCAATCTAATGAGCAACACAAAAAGCTTTGATATTAGCACTAACTGAATGCAGAAACAATCTTAGAAATAAAAATACTTAAAAACATAACGTTACTAAAACACTACAAATAAAATACATGACAAGTGTAATGAAAGGATTAGTCAATTTTCTTAAAAAAAAATCGAGATAATTTACTCACCACCATGTCATCCAAAATGTTGATGTGTTTCTTTGTTCAGTCGAGAAGAAATTATGTTTTTTGAGGAAAACATTCCAGGATTTTTCTCATTTTAATGGACTTTAATGGACCCCAACACTTAACAGTTTTAATGCACTTTAATTTTGCAGTTTCAACGCAGCGTCAAAGGACTCTTAACAATCTCAAAAAAGCCATAAGGGTCTAATCTAGCGAAACGATTGTCATATATGCACTTTTAAACCACAACTTGTCTTCTTCCTCTGGCTGTGTGACGAGCCAGCGCGATCTCACGTAATTGCGTATTGAGTATTGACGTTGAAAGGTCACGTGTTTCATATATGAAACGCACATTTGCGGACCATTTTAAACAATAAACTGACACAAAGACATTAATTAGTATCATTCCACATACAACAATGTCAGAACGGTCCTCTTTCTCCACACTTTTAAACACTGGTGCGTAGTTTCGATACATCATCTGTGACCTTTTGACGTGATGGCGTATTGCGTGAGGTCGCGTTGGCGCGTCGCAGGACCGGGGGAAGCAAGTTGAGGTTTAAAAGTGCATATTTTTTATTTTTCTTGCCAAAAGTGACAATCGTTTCCTAGATAAGACCCTTATGCCTCGTTTGGGATCGTTTGAAACTGCAATTTTAAACTTCATTAAAACTGTAAGTATTGGGGTCCATTAAAGCTAATTAAAATGAGAAAAATCCTGAAATGTTTTCCTCAAAAAACATAATTTCTTCTCGACTGAACAAAGAAAGACATCAACGTTTAGGATGACACTGCACTGTGGTTTAATCCAGTGTTTGCCTCGAGTTAGACATTCACCCCCAACCTAAAACGCATGCAAACGTGTCTCTCTCTGGGGAACATGGGTTGGTCAGGAGCCCCATAATTCATCAGCGCGCCCAAATCCACTACCGTAAGCACTCCAACTAATCGATATCTACAAATGTTCAACAATGTACCAAGCACAGCAATTAATCATAAACAGGGATCAAACAACTTATGATTGTGCTTCAGTATTGACTGAATGAAATACAATGTTTAACAGTGACAATGACTCATGCCAGCAACCCAGCACAGTGAAAATTTGAACAAAACATCCATAACAATTTACTCAATAAAAGGCCACAGTAATTATCATCTCAAATTTACTGTATGTTTTCCTAGAAAAGTGATGACGAACAAAATAAAAAAAGTGTTGTCAGACACCAAGTTTATGATCAGTTTTTCCTCAACCAATAAAACCTGGTGCTACTAGCAAGGGCAAGATCATAGGTTTGATCCACAGGGAATATAAGCAAGTTGCTTATAACAAAACCATCCGTTAAGTGCACAGATGTACAGTATACAGTACTGGAGCAGATCCAAGCACATCAACAACCAGTCTGCACACCAGACTAAATTACCAGAGCAGTTTACATGTTAAGACCTCACTGAGTCTTACAGCAGTATAAACAGAATGAAGCGCCACCAAACTCCATCATTGTAACGTATAACACAGTTACCACAATCACCTCAAAATGATGTCTAATGACCCAAAATTAGCACCAATAATTAGAGCTCTCTTGGGTCAGTAATCTCCCTTATAATTAAGAAGTTTAAATAGCTCTGGGTGGCCATACTGGCACAGGGTAAGTGTGTGTACGGGCCACATCCTTGTAATTGCTCCAATCTGGAGCCAAAGCACACATCAAGCCACATAAAGATTTCTGTGGGTGGGGTAGAATGGAAAAGCCAAATGTAAAATAGGTTTTAAAGTCAGGCTTCGTGCTTTATAACAATACAGATAATTTAGTACTATACCAGACGTATCTCCTTTGGTCAAAAAGAAAAATCAAACGACTATTCGACTGCAAACATTTTCCAGAACGGTCACCAGCAAGAAAACTGTCCTCACATACCATGCGAACACACAAAAGTCACAGTGAAGGTGAGTAGCTGAGCAACAGGAAGGAATATTCCAGAAGGAAAATGCTAATGAGTGTTAACAGGGAGGAAACAGAAACGCAAATGTAGAAGAGATGGTTCAAAGCCAGGTCAAAGCTATCTGAAACACCACAAAACAGCCACTGCATTTTAAATGGAGGTGTCTAGAAAAAAGTCCCCTTTGGCCCGTTTTCAATACACTTTGAACAAATTGATCTAATTTGCATGCTGTTTTTGACTGTGTGAGAATGTCTTCTAATTAAGCAATATTGCTCGAGTAGGAGTGTGATATAGCTCTATATCATCATTGCTGTGATTAGGCCAGAGGCAATATTGCTTTTATATAACAGTTCGACGGCACACGCTTGAAAAAGAAAACCAGAAAACAACAACGGGGTGTTTTTAAAAGCCTCTTTGGTGAGGAACTACTTTCTTCCGACACGGATTTAAGGCCAGAATGACAAATAACCCGATTGTTTTGAATGTGCTAATAACTCAAAAGACGGAATAGTTGTTTCTTAATATTACCGTTTCTTGGTCACAAAGTGAAGTTTTAAGATTAGTTAAAGTGAGAATATATATGTATTATATTCAAATTTGCAGTTGATTAGTAAAGATAGCACCTATTTGAACATTTGCTTAGAAAGATTTGAACGTGAAATCCAGATGTCAGTGTTCGCTTACTTTGTTCTTGTTAGTACTACATAAAACTGAATAATTAAGTGTTTTATATTGTAACCAATTTTATCTGCATGCTCCTTATGAAAATCAGTGGTGATATCTCACAACGTGTCAAGTCATCGGGAAATAAGTCATCAAGTGTCCCAATGTATCCACTTTTTTCTTGAACGCGGAAGTAAGTGATGTGACGTATTTCCTTTCCGGTCCGAGACTTCCGGTTCAATAGCCAGCCGGTAGAAAACAGTGTAGTGGGAGCACGCGTAAAACATTATATAGTTAATATTTATAAGAAGTGGCTTGATATATGATATATTCAATAATTTCATGTTGTTGATTGGAGGTGACGGGTCTTCAATGCAAATATAAAAGCACAGAGACATACCAGTATCTTTACAATGGGAAAGTCAGTCGAGACTTTGTACATGGAAATTTAATTTATCAAGACTTCGTGTTTTTAACTTTTTCAGAGGCTGGTTTAAAATGTCACAACTGTCCCTCTGGAGTTTTTTTAAATGGCAATTTTTAACGGACTTGTTTATATGGTGACACGTCGAGCTTCACGCAATCTGACACAGTCAGCAGAATCTTTCTCATTTAACACATTGTAAGTTATTTGAACAAACCATAATAAACATATTAAACTACTCCAGATTATGTCGTATATATTCGGTACTGTAATCGCATTTTTGTAATAATAAATAGTAGCAGAATAAATAAATCAGCATATTTTTATCAGCATAATATTAGTTGTTTTTAAACAATTATTGTATTTATTGTTTACTGGTAGTTTCTATGAAAGGTTTTACTGGATGGATTTGTAAATACAGATCATGAGTGCATGTGCACCACATACACATGTAGTTCTAGTGCATGGATTATGGTTAAAATAAATGTTTTGTAGAGATTTACTGCATTTGTATTAGCTATTATGGCAACCCCTAAATGCACAAATTATGTCGGTCTTCCTGGATTTCATAATAAACATTAAACAGCCAGTCAAAACGGCACACTTGTGTCCTTCGCAATAGACTATAGCTTTAGTGCCTCCCTGGAAGTCATAAACAGGGAAGCTCAAAGATGGCAATGCCCACATTTACATCAAGAAACAGGTGGATACTGAGCCAATGGCTGGGAATTGCTTAACCAATCAGATTTGAGAACCAGAAAGAACTGTTGTGAAATATGGGATAACTACAGACAATAAATAAATAAATTACACTGCTAGATTACTTAGATACAAGTTAGTTAATACAAAATTCTTTTCATCTATATGTCATTCCAAACCTGCCTGACTTTAAGTGGAGAATTATGGCAGAATGTTTTTCATATACAGTAAAGCTGAGGCTGTCTTTCCTAAATGTATCTAAATTTAATAGGTAAATTAAGGCTTTTAGCATGACAAAGGATAAAAAACGAACTATTCAGATAGCAATCACTTATTAAAGACGTCAAAGGCAAAGCCAAGAACCAAACCAATGTCTGCTAAATCTATTTCAACAGTGCTGGCCGGCATTCAAAACACTTTGATTTTAAAATGCATTCAATTGTATTTATGTCTATTATACTCTATTATAAAAGCTAAACCCATTTTACCTCACAGTGTAATTCAATTAGACAGAGTTAATCACGTTACTTTACTCAGAAAGTTCTGCTGTTTTAACCTGCAGACAAGATTAAATCTTACAAATTCTGCTCAGCTAAATTGAATGTTTTTGCGATGCCGTTATTTGTAATTTGCAAGCCGGTGGGTCCCTCGACAGAGGTGGGTGATCTTTCTGGACATGGCAATGACATTAAATATCATCTCTTGTTCTGTGTGTACGCTCAAGGTCACCTTGAGTGCTGTTCCCCTCCTCCATTTCACCCTCCCTCACTCCTATTTTTCTATATCAGCAAGAAAATTTCACGCCCGCTTGGGGGGATCCATGCTATCGGATAACATAATGGCAACATGGCAGTCAGGAGGAACACGCTTCACCAGATGTGTGTGTGGTACTGTATTTTGCATTCAAGGAGGCAGAGTCCAAAAATCGATGGGACTGGTAAACGTTGAAATGAGGACACAGACAAATATAACCAGAAAATTTAAAATGTAACTTCGGTTAAAATACAATAACTGCATTAAGAGAATATTTCACCCAACAATGAAAACTCTGTCATCATTAACAAACCTGTTTAAATGTCTTATTTCTGCTAAACACAAAAGAAGATATTTGTAATCAAGTAAGAAGCAAGAGCACCATTGACTTTCATAGTAGGAAAATTGTTTGTTTGCAAACATTGCAACAAATATCTTCAACTTGAGGGTGAGTAAACGATGACAGATTTTTAATTTTAGGGTAAACTATACCTTTAAGAATGCCGACAATTATTTTCCATGTTATGGCCAATAACCAATAAAATAGACTGGGCAAAGATTAATCGCGATTAATTGCATACAAAATAAAAGTGATTTTTTTTTGCATAAGATATGAGTGTGTGCTGTCTGTAATTATTATGTATATATAAATACAATGTATATATATTTATTTATTTTTTATATTCTATATGATATATACATTTTAAAAAGTTATATATAAATAAAACATTTCTGAAATAAATATATGTATGTGTGTGTGGGTAATTATACATAACCACAGTACACACACATATATTTTGCAAAAAATAACTTTTATTTTGTAGGTGATTAATCGTGATTAATCTTTGCCCAGCACTAAAAGCTATGTCCCAATTCGAAGACTGGATCCTTCGAAGGACGCGTTCTTTGAAGGCGAGGACTTGTTCTTTGAAGGTCGCAGCCTCCTACACTCTCAGAAATAAAGGTACAAAAGTTGTCACTGGGACAGTACCCTTTCAAAAAGGTACACCTTTGTACCCAAAGAGGGCATATTAGTACTTTGAACTGCCAAAATGTACCTTTAAAGATACATAATTGTACCTAAATGGTACATATTAGGACCTTTTTTAAAGAGTACTGCCCCAGTGACAGCTTCGTACCTTTATTTTTGACAGTGTAAGTCCACAAAGAGAACTGAAATGAGACGGTCTAGCCTTTGGAGGATCCATAATTTGTATCACCTGCTTTACATGCCCACCGTGGCTGTCAGAGGGACACAGCAAAAATGTTTTTGACTTATTAACATAAATACGGAACCAGAAAAATATTAATTTTGTCTTAAAAATATGACACTTTGATGTAGATTAAACTTACCAGCAGTATATCAAATTAATCAACCTTAGAATTATACACAACATAAACAGAATATTAATACAAAACATAATTTATAATTAGTGATAGACCAACAGCAGTGATAGTCTATTAGTGATAGACTAGGCTGGCCGATATATCGGGCCGATATTTGCGAGTTTTATGTCTATTGGCATCGGCCGATACGTGGCTTCCGTGTTCGCCGATTTTTTTCTGGCATTATTAACAGACAGAGTGCTGGAAGCCGCAGGCGATTGCAGGTCATGTGACTAAAAACAACAAACCTTTCCATGACAACATTGAAAGATGATTCCATAGCACCCTCACCTGTTTTTACTATTTGTTAAATATAGTTTTTTTTTAAGTTCAATAAATGTTACTTTTTTAAAATTGAGACTTGTAACATTTGACATCATCATTGTGTCATTTTTATTATGTAAATTGAGTGAGCAAAAGCAGTATCGGCTCCAAATATCGGCAGCCTGTATCGGTCATCGGCTAAGGCTGATGAAACAAAAATCGGTATTGGCATCGGCACTGAAAAATCCATATCGGTCGATCCCTACTTATGATACAAAAACAGTTGACAAGAAACTTTTTTCTGCTAAATGTATGCTTATTTAACCCATGTTTGAAGTGTTTATTTTAAAATATCCAGCTAGTACTTTTAGCTGTTATTGGTACGCAATGAATCTCGGAATAATATAGGCTGTGAAGGATCCATTCGTTCTATTCTTCGCAGCCCGAAGAAAGAAGGACTTTCTATGTGAGGACACCCATCCCTGCCATAGTCATTCACACACAGGTTTAAAGGTAGGGTAACACATTTTGAAAAATGCTAACGGTAGCCGCCTAGCAATGAAATCCCAATCCCACCCTCAAGTTAAATCGCCATCCAAAGTCACGCCTCTTTCAAAACACATGAACACGCACAGATCAGACGGTCACATCTCATGTCTCATTCAGCAGTGAGAAAACTTTGCAGTACAAAGTCCAATAACACTTCCAAAATAACCAAACAACTGGTTTACATCAGAATTAGTTTAAGCACACGTTCGGTTGTGTAGACGTAGTAACTATATCGTTACGCTAATTAGTAAATGAACACAAATTTCATAAGCAACACAATGTTTCATCAAAGTAGAATATCTAAATTCATCTCAATACAAACATATCGCGTACCTACCTTACCAAAATAAACAGTGCAACGACCCTTTCAGACCCTTTGCCTCCTGCAGCTGTTTGCATCTCGTGGTAAAGCAGTAAAGTTACCGATGTTCATTTGGGTTTTTGCTGTTGCTGATCCAGGCAGTTTTTGCTGTTGTTGATTTAAAAGATGCCTTTAGTTTTGTATGGAATAAATTTCCCGCCTAATGTATTGAGGTCATGGATCAAAAAATAATATGCGTGAATGAAAAAATAATAAGCGCAAATTTGATCTTTAAACAGAATTAAAATTAAATTGCACAAAACTGAAAAACGAATGCAAAGTTATCCAAATTGCATACAAAATGACATTTTCTTTGTTTATATTACTCCTTTATTTCTTCTCTTTATTTGTTTTGTATGCTTGTGCTGTTTTTTCTCTTGCTCTTATTTCCACACTCTGCACTTGCTTTTCCAAAAGTTGCAGTTAGAGTTTCATGCAAATCAGGGCGGACTTAAGCGTCACCATTGGTCCGCTAGTTTTAGATTGACAGCTCCTTTAGCCAATCAGTTGAAGGGGAAGTTGACGTCACTCCAGTGCGACTCCCGGCTGCATAGTCGTGCAGGAGAGGATGGATAACCGTCAGCTGGCAAATATTAGACAATTAAATATCATTAAACAAAATATTGTTAGTGTTTGACAGAAATACACTTATGTCTGTTGTGAGTACTCTTTGTCAGTTCTTTAAGATAATGTGTCATCCAAGTAAATGAAAGTCCGTTAAAGTCCGTTTAGGTTTAGGCAGTGGAGTGAGTCTTTGCAGTTTAAGGCTAAAATGAATTACATACATTGGCTTTACACATTCTATGCTCAGTACACTATAATGATAAAGTGATAATAGTTAAGTTATGTGCAAACGTATACAGTATAAAACTATTACAAAATAGTTATAAACTATTATAAAAATATTACGATATCATAAGCATTCAGACCTTTCATAGATGGCTGTCTGCTTTTTAGGACAAATACATTTATGAAATTACCATTGGTAGACTTCAGCCAAGTTGTACATCTGAACGATCTTGACCAAAAAAAAAAAAAAAAACATAATAGCAAACGGCCTGAATATCAGTGTGGTGCTTCAGGTTTTTATTTTGAATAAATGTACAGTAGTTATAACATGTTATTAAAGGAAGCTTTGTGTTTCCTGTAGGGGATTTCCCAATATTGATAAGAAATAACGCATTTTCAAACCAATTGCTTTTGTTTTATTTTCAGACCCATTGTGTTTACTCTGGCATTACATTATTTGTATTAATACAAATAAATAATACAAATCAACAATACAGAAAAAGCTTTGTTTATTATCTGTGCTAGGTATAGATGAACTGCATAACCGAGTTAAATGACACAAATTAAAATAACTGTATGCTAAATTTACATAAATTATAAACTGATGCTTTAAGCTCCAAAGTATCCAGCAAGCTGCACAAAATGAAACTAAATATATACAATCTCTGAATTGTGAATCTCCATTAATAGTCCTTTATTGAGCCAGTATTCATATTCTGACAGCATACAAAGAAAATCAGTTTAAAAACACCACATTACTTTCTTGCATTGACGTGTGTGAATAAATAGATACACATAATATACTTTAAATATTGGACATATATAAATATTGGACATAAGGAGATTGGTTTAAAGATGTTTAAAATCTCCAGCATGTCTCTTGATGTGTCAGAGCCAGAACACAGAAATGGATCAAAGTAGCCAGATTTAGTGCAAAGGTTTATTTATCACCACATATATTAAGATTATTAAGGTAACAGGCAGGGTTGTAGAAAGGCTACATGTGTTTCAAACTGTACACGGGAAGGCACGTGTACAGTGTACAGTTTTATAGGACCTGTTGCAATAAGACCACGTTATATTGTGCCAAAAAGTTTGCAATATAAACGTAAAAACAAATATATAAACATGCATTTAAATCCAGCACAAAAATGCCACTGTGAGTTTATAATGAGCACATTAAAAGCAAAAGTATTCATATAATGGCATTTAATGTCTCGTATTACAATAAATATAGCTCCCATGACTTCAAATAACAGCATAAATTCATGAATAAACATATAAAGAAGCAGGATTGATATGCAAACTGTATTATTATTACTTAAATAAAGGTAATATTACTGAAGTAAACTTTGAGGTAAATACGCTAAGCGCTAACCGCTAAGTTAAATAAGCTCAATAACAGTAGAAAAATTAAATTTTCTCTCAAAACGGACTCTATAAATGCCAATAATTATATTTAAAGAAACTGTACATGCATACTTCACTACCTGTGAATATACAAAAAGTTATCTGAAATTATCAAAGCCCATCTGACGGTTATCCAGCTTCACCTGCACGATCGCCTGCTTTGAGTCGCACCGAAGTGACGTCATCACCCTCTCTTCGACTGATTGGCTAGAGGAGGAGCTGTCAATCTAAAACTAGCGGACCAATGGTGATGCTTAAATCCGCCCTGATTTGCATGAAACTCTAACTGCAACTTTTGGAAACGCAAGCGCAGAGTGTGGAAATAAGAGCGAGAGAAAAAACAGCACAAGCATACAAAACAAATAAATATGAGCAGAAAATATTAGAGAGAAGAAATAAAGGAGTAATATAAACAAAGAAAATGTCGTTTTGTGTGCAGTTTGGATGGCTTTGCATTCGTTTTTCGGTTTTGTGCAATTTAGTTTTGGTTCTGTTTAGAGATCAAATTTGCGCTTGTTGTTTTTTCATTCACGCATATTATTTTTTGATCCATGACCTCAATACATTAGGCGGGAAATTTATTCCATAGTTTTGTGCCCTCTGTGTAGGTTATCAATTTAGCAGAAAAGTTTGCTGTTCTCACCGTTTACAGGCAGGAGGTGAGCGCACGTGAACGCGCTGATGACGTATGGTGGGCATTCAAATTACGCTTACGTATGAGGGACAAAAATGGAAACGTCCGTTCGGACCGAAATCTATGATTTGTTGAACATTTTTTGGTCCTACGCCTTTCACAGATAACATACATTTCTACAAATACATTTAAACAACTTAACACAGTGATTGCTATCAGGATTAATAATACCTTACATTTTACCTTACATTTATATAGCGCTTTTCTCAGTACTCAAAGCGCTTTACATATGAATGGGGGAATCTCCTCAACCACCACCAATGTGCAGCATCCACCTGGATGATGCGACGGCAGCCATATTGCGCCAGACCGCTCACCACACACCAGCTTATTAGTGGAGAGGAGACAGAGTGATATAGCCAATTAGTATGAGGGATGATTAGTAGGCCAATGGGCAAGTTAGGCCAGGATGCAGGGGCACACCCCTACTCTTTTCGAATGACTGGGATTTTTTTAATGACCACAGAGAGTCAGGAGGTTTACCATTTCATAAGAAGGACGCTGCTTTTTGACAGTATAGTGTCCCCATCACTATACTGGGGTGTTAGGACCCAGACAGACCACAGGGTGAGCACCCCCTGCTGGTCTCACTAACACCTCTAGCAACCTGGTTTTCCCAGGAGATCCCCTATCCAAGTACTGACCAGGCTTAACCCTACTTAGCTTTAGTGAGCAAGCTGTCTTGGGCTACAGGGTGATATGGCTGCTGTAAGGAGACTTTTAACCAGCATAACAAAAAATGTTTCAGGATCAAATCTGTTACCCTACCTTTAACTTTGACATGTAAAAATCCCCTGGTGAAGCTTTTTGGGCACATGAAAAACTCCACACAACGGTTAGGTGGGGCAGGAAAAGAGTCCAA
Source organism: Misgurnus anguillicaudatus (assembly GCF_027580225.2). NCBI lineage: Eukaryota > Metazoa > Chordata > Actinopteri > Cypriniformes > Cobitidae > Misgurnus > Misgurnus anguillicaudatus. The sequence goes on from NC_073345.2 coordinate 24,186,160, forward strand.
ACATCAATAATAATCATCAGCACATGTCTATCCCTCGGGAAAAGATGCCATGAAGGCGGACAGTAGCATGTAAGTAAAGAAAACAAAGCCACAGATAAACTTTGCCATTTGGGCCTGAGAGTGTTTGGTCAGACGGACAATGGCATGCCAGTGTTGTCATAAGGTTTTGTTCATAATTGACCGATAATGTATTTTTATGGAATTTAACTGCATAACAGCTGCAGCGTCTGGTTGCGGTCTTTAGATTCGGCTAATCTGTGGCCGAAGTTATGTACAAAAGGGCAATGGAAAGGAATATAAATAGAAGAAAAAAGAAAATAACAATAAATGGAAGAATAAAAGAGAAAAACGAGGAATGTAAAGGATTGGGTAAAGGTTTGAGTAGCAAAGCCAAGGCATTAAAATCCAAAGCACATTTTCCCTTAAAGAAAACAGGAGCTGCCAAACCCTGATCTACTACCGCCTGGAAAACAAGAGGAGACACACAGACAAGCACAGATGGATGAGAAACCACAGCTTCCAGAGTTGAAGACATCCTGTACTCAAATGCCTTCCTAAAAATTCTGTCCTCTTCTGTCAAATGCTTGTGTTCCTCAGCTGTGTTTTTGGCTGATTTGTATTCTGGCTGAAGAAGAGGAGGAGATGTCGGGGCTCAGAGCTGTAGCCAGCTGCACCGTGGCGCTCCGCCTCTCCTCTGGGCCTTAAATCAGAACCAGCCCACCTGCCTTCAACACAAGTGATCTGCCTCCAAAGGAGGGTGGAGGATGAGAGGAACTAACAGGCCTGGATTTACCCATCCAGTTTGCTAGATATGAGTGCATTTGGCCTCTAGACATCAGCCTCACACATTATTTAGATAATGTAATGTTGTTGTAACCAAAATTCCCCTGGAACCCGACAGAGGTTTATTCAGCAAACCCGCCCTGATGAGCCTCACCAATATAAATCTTACTACAAAGAGCAAGGGAAAAAAAGAGAAGAGCAGCTACATGTGGGAAACGGAGTAACAATTAAAATGGGACATCTCGGAGATCTCAGAGAGAAATTTCTACGCAGCACATAGAAATACATAGATAATACATTTATGTATTTGGTAGATGCTGCAATGCACTACAATGTACACATTTTTTATCAGTACATGTGTTTCTGGGGTTCAAACCCACAACCTTTTGCATTGCTTACACGGTACAGTATGTAGGACAGAACCAATGGTACATTTGGTTAAAAAAAATTTTTTATGAAAATTGAATGACGTTTAACACCAAATTATAAAATGTGTCATTATTCCTATATGTAACCTGCCATGTACACATATTAAATCAGCAGGCTGTAAAAAACAAACATTGCAACCACTATGCCGTGTTGTCATATCCCTGCAGTCAGAGTATGAGCGCAGATACAGTACAAACACTTTCCCTTGTGTCCTGCCAAACCCAGTTCAACCTTTTCCCTCTCATTTAAACACACTTCTCCAGATTCACTATTCAACCACACACTAATAACATCTCCGCACAAAATCTCTCCAGAAATCTGGGTTGATTTACCAGAACTGGAACGGCCGAAACATGCTCGAACCCCTGCATATGCCATTTTAATCCCATTAGAGTGCAGTCAGTCCCATTTAATGTTTAAATATATTTTGCAGAAATCTACATTTTAGCCAATAATCAGGGGATAACTTGCTTTATATTAATTTAGCTACTGGGTACCACTTGCATGAAATCTTTTGCATAAACCACAGAAAAAAGCTTAGTTTAATGCTCACTTATGACTTCAATACAATGACCTGTGTCTTAACCCTTTGCTCCACAAGTCTCTCTTAAGCCCTGGTACAGTCCACACCTCATGCTGTGATGTGAACCAGGCATATTGTTTTTGACATAAGCCTCAATGGACCTTGTGTTTTGATCTGTTATGATACACAATCCATCTTTTGCCCAGGGTACAGACTACCCTGCTCTTGAACAGTCTGACGTTTGAGTTTGACAGCTGGGGAATAGAACAAGTATCATGAAGCCCAGAGAAAATAGAAAAATCTCAATCCTGGGAGGAGGGCGCCACGTGGCTGGCGAGGGTGACAGATATTACAGTCAGACAGACTAATAGAAGATTGTCCTTTATATGTGGCCACTAGTGTCTTAAACAAAGAGTCCACGATAATCATAGCACACACCCCAGTCAGACAAAAAATTATATTTAGCTTTATAAGAAATATAAACTACAGTTATTGTTTGTTATGCAATGACAAGAGCGGTAATCAGATCAGGGTTTCTCGCAGCACTTTGCAATTCGGGCAGCCCGCCTAAGCTGGGAAACCCTACCGCCTTAACTAGGTCTTCCAAAAAAAAAAATGGCTGCAAAAAAGGCCATCAAGCGCATCTCGGAGAATAGGCCACGGCCGAAATGAGAAAGACGTGGTCCGGATGTCACTGTCTGGCATTAATTTTCATCATGACACATACGCCCCGCCCCTTTGATTACCACAAACCACCACCCAACCCTACCACCTTAACTAACACATTTTCAGCGGGAAACCCTGCAGATATTAATAAAACAAAGTTAAAATAATGAATTAATAATAATAAAACATACAGTAAAAAATATTCACACAGACAGCAAATCTCAGATAATTTGGCTTCGAGAGAATTAATGGGAAATTTTTGAGTTTGTTATTAAAACCTCAGACTTCATATGTTTCAGAGTTTGGTGTCAGGAGAAAAAGCAAAGCAACAAAATACATCTAAAAGACCTCTTACACATTACAAACTTTCGGGAGTGACAACCGCATTTAAATGCGGGAGTGAAACCCCTAAATGTTCGTTTCATGTCAGAACAAGACTCACTCCCGAAAATGTGATGATTGACAAAGAGATAACCATAGCAACGTTCTGCCTTCTCTCGTGCACAGCTCTGACCAAAATAATTTAACAGCGTTATGTTTTGCAATAAACCTCCGTCTTGGCATTGTGTGCATTTTTGAGGCTGCTTCACAGTGTGCTGTCTTGCAGTGTTGCCAGGTCCTCATCTTTTTTGTACGTACATATCGTTTTGGCGCATAACCGTTAAGGCTTTTGGCTCATGAAGCGATCAAGTTTTTGGTGTTGTTAAAATGCCGATCCCAATATTTTGATCTTTGAGGTAAAGCATTTGGACTTATTTCGGTTTATTATTGGATTTTTTTTGTTTGCTGTTTTTTTTCGTGAAAGATCTGGCAACACTAGTCAGTAAACGCTCGTGCCTCTGTCATTTTCTGCACCGCGCATACAGAAGACTTTAACCCCTTCTTGACATTCATTTTTTCTGAGTTGAAAACCAAATTAATATGCAGTGTGTACGGGACCAAATTCTCCTTTCGCTCTCCCATACATCTTATTGCTGTCTAAAAGCAACATTATGGTGAGATTTGTTTATGACTATGGGGAAACAAAAGCAAAGAAAGCAAGCTGTAATGCAGACGAAAACAGAAATCAAGCATTATTTGAGCAGGGGTTGCCTGGTGAGACCAACCTTCTGCTTTGGGTCCCCTTTGCTCTTTAAAATAATTCAGTTATGGAGGGACCCCCAGTGTCATTAGGGGCCAAGACTTTGATCTCTTCTTGTTTTCCCCTTGTCTGGTCAAAAACCCAGAGGCGCAACTCAAAGGTGCAAGTATAATAATTGGCTGCGAGCGCTCTAGATTCAAAGCAGCTGTCCAGATTGCATAACAGAGCAGTTCTGACTAAAGTAAAAATGAAGTAAGAATGCTTCATTAAACCACATAAAAGAACAATCTGGAATATCTTAGTTTTATCAGCAGAGGGGCGAATAAGTGTGGATTTATGCCATGTCAGTGCATTTGAAGAACGGACAAAAACTAAAGTTACTGACCATGCAGGAGGTGCATTTCAAATATATATATTTGTTTGTTTTAAAACAAGATAGTATACATTTGGTGTCTTATGAAAAATGACACATTAAACAATCAATGAAGCACTCCGATTAAGATGCCTTTCCCTTTTGTGATTTGTAACAACGCGAATTCACACTGTAATGTTAAAGTGCCATCACTTTCTTATTTTAATCGAAACACTCTTCTCTTGTCTAAAATCACACAGCTTGTATTTGCCACAAAGCTCCCACTGTCAAAAAAGCATAGCAAACAGAACAGCTGTAGAAGTGAATCTGTCCAGGGTGGGCCTCTGTAATGCCAGCTTTTCCTGATTTTTTTCTCTGCAAGTTGTCCACTGGAATGGCTGCATCTGTGCAGAGCGACAAAACCTCCTGTGTTCGAGCACTTGGCACATGTGGCCTCACAGACACACGCTCAAGCCTCATACACGTGCACGCACGAGCTCTGGAAAGGGTGACGAGGCAGCAGTCTGCCTGGACCCCTCTAGGGTGACGGATGGTGTCAGAGGGTGGGGTCACTGTCCACTGCGTGATCCCGGCCGTATGCTGCTGGTGCAGTACAGAACCCATGCCAGTCTGAATAGTGCCCTACTAAAGGAAACACTCAGCAGGGGTTTGGCCATCTGCACCCGGTCTAGCATATCAGCCTGGCCAACTGCTGTACACCTCTCACACGCCTGTTATGCCCAGATATATTGCTACATCACTAACCATACATCCACAGCTTGAGTTGACACTAATTTGGCCAATAAAACTATAAATAAATCATGTTTCATAATTAAATAACCAGATTATTTTAATAACTTCATTGTAAAAAACAGTTTATATAATTCCCCAATCCTTTTTATCTCCACAAATGCTGAGGACCACTAGAGCACAAAAAACACCAAACAGTGGTTGAGGAAAACGCCTACCCCTCTTTTTACCCCACAGCAGGGGCAAGGGGAGCCAAAAAGATGTTAAAAGTTTGCCCTCCCTACTGAAAAATCCAGCCAAAACCAGCACAAGCTGGTAGCTGGCCCCAGCTGGTTTAAGGTGGTTTACGCTGGTCCTCCCAGCCTGACAAAGCTGGTCATGCTGGTGGGCCAGCTGGTCTTCCAGCCTGACCTGCTAAGTCCAGCTAGACCAGCTTAAAAAGTGACCCAAACACAGCTAGACCAGCTTGCTACACCAGCAAAACCAGCTAAAACCAAGCTGGAGACCATCTTAAACTAGCTCACCAGCTTATGCTGTCTTAGCTGGATTTTTCAGTAGGGCTCAGCTTCTGTTTTTGGCAGGATCTTTAAATCAGAAAACAGGCATCCACTTTTCTCCTAGGACTGAGGGAGCTGCGCCTGTGTTTTCTGACTTGTACTAGGACATTTTCTTCCTTCAATATCATTAGATTTTCCACCAGTTACTTAATGCAACAGCAATGTTTGCAATTTTAGTCTCTGTATAGAAAACACAACTGTCTTTAAAGTGTAAGTCTTCTATTTTGGTGGTTCTGAGGATTCGGCACCAGGACAAAATCTGACAAAGATTACGAAACAAACCGACTTGGACACATAAACTGGACAAATATTCTGGGTTGTCCTAGTCTCCTAAAATAAAAAAGCTTTTTCAGAAAGAAGGCCATAGCCAAACTCTCCCTGTGTGTTCTGTTCTTGGTTTCCAGTGGCATCAGAAAGCACGCTTCTGCAAATCCAGAGTGGGCATCTAAAAATAAGGGCCCGACCTCAACGCGGTGCTGCTGGACAATGAAAACATTGAGCAGAACTCACACCTAGATTCCTGTCCACACACATTGCGTTTTTCGCTCTAGATTACCCGCGGGATTTAACTTTTTTGTTCGCCTCACTTGGTTCACCAAACATTGCATGATGAGTGCCTTCACGAACACCATCAACAACAACAATAACACTTAATTTTTCCGTTATGGAGACAAATACTATTGCTACGTTGTAACTGTTGTGGAAGTCCCGAAAACTATGCTGGAAAGCCAAACACAGACATGTTTGAGTTTACAACACCATCCGAAGGCGTGCACAGGATCTTCTCCAGGAACTAATAATTCTACAATAAATCTCTCCTCCATTTTCTGATACAACCAAATGCGTCAACCCCGACAGGCTCTTTAATGACTGGCTTGTGGGATAACATGCGTATTTTCCGCTTTTACGAAATGTTTTCAACTTGCATGCACAATGCGCTTTAGGTGAACAGTAGGGCAGTTTTTATTATAAGGAATGAGAAAGATGCAAACACTGTACACTGCAGTCCCTTTCCACTGTAAACCCAGAGTAATGTGCAACTGCGACCAATCATAGCAGTCATAGTGAGTAGCGTCACAGAAAGGAGGCATTTGGCAAGATGATTCTTCAAACAATTAATTTGAGAGTCACTGGGAAATAGGTAAAAATGAAAGGCATTTTATAAAAAATAAAAGTGGGTGATTCTCGCGAAATTAGACTTATGAGGTGTCATGAAACATTTTGATATCATACAACCAATTTTTGTTGTTGTTTTCATTACCGCAACGTGTCGATGACTGGATTTGGGTTCTTTGACATGGAAATATTTATAATTAAAAAATCTAAAAAATAAAAAGCTTCAGTGCATGTTATACTATAAACATTTACAGTAAAGAAACATGTGGTATTTGGTGATCATTGGTAAATGTAGAGTCAATAATAAGGAATATAAATGTGTCCAAGAAAAATTTTCTCATCCTCTGCAACAATTTTCAATCATTGTTTAAGCCCTCAAGGAACTAACATTTTCAGAAAAAATTTGTTGGAAGGGACATAATTGACTGTAACACTCAAGATGGCTACCAGGTAAGCAGTTCTTATTTTTTCTCTCCAGATAAAAATTGAAATTTTGTTTGTCATAGTACCTAGACAACTTTTTAGTTCTCATTACCGAAACATGAATTTGTAAATGCATATATTTAATGTAATATCATGTTGCGGTAATGATAATTTTTTATAATGATAATCTAAAAAATGAAAAAAAAATTATAGGGAAATATGTTTTAAATCCTCTAAAAATAATGGTTATAGTAAGTTCAAACCTTAATATATGTGCAAAAAAAATTTATTCTGAGGCTTTTTAAAAATTCTGATGCTGGACACGGATTTGGTGAGAATGGACACTGGATTTCGTGAGAATCACCCAAATGTGTGTTTTGACTTGCATGCATGTAAACCTGTTGTTGGGGATTCCCAAAAGCATATATTAACCTTCAAATAGCATAATACGGGCAGTTTAAACACACACCCTAGCTCATTCACGCACAATATTCTGACAGCTTACAGTAGGAGAAAATGTGACGATTTTTCCCCTGTGCACTGCAAGTTTTTCCTTGTATGTTCCCGGCACTCCGTTTCCAGCTACCTGAAACACGGGCTTTACCGTAAATGTCACGAATGAAAAGCACTGCTTCAACTTTCATGAGGACTTATGCAACAAAGTCAACTACACAGCACCACAGCTGCTCTAAGCCTGGAATTTTAATGAATGACTGATGCTTTCTTGGATATCTGTGTGAGAACTTTCTGTGTTCTGTTGTTCCCTGCCTCAAGTTCTCTCTGTGACTCATTCGTTCTTCATGAAGAAGGATGCTGCTACTGATCTGTAAAGCGTGGAAAAAATGTCTTCCTGAATGCCCACTTCAATAATCAGAGTAGCATCGGGAAACAATTACAATTGCCGTTTACAAGAGGGACATTGACTGTGGGAAAAGGCCCATAAGGAATACAAGAAAACAAGCAATTCAGAAACCTCAGCAGATGGGCCTGATTGTCTGTGCTGAAATACCGCTGTCATTAAAATTCTGCACTGTTATTCTTGCAAAAATTGGACAAAGGATGACAAGGTCAGGCTGGTAATTAGGAAACAGGGCAATGCTGGAAGTATAGCCATCACTTATCTACTTGAGTGGGTTTCTGACCTCACAGTCACACGTGCAGATGCATACACATGCATGAGTGAGACTCTTCGCACCATTACGCAACGGGAGAGAGAGTTCTTCCTATCTGTGCATCTGCTGCCCACACATCTCCACATTACAACTGAGGCGAAAGACAGCATCTTTACACACTATTCCACCTCATCCTGCATCCCTCTCTTCTTTAAAGGGACACTCTACTTTTTTTGAAAATATGCTCATTTTCCAGCTCCCCTAGAGTTAAACATTAGATTTTTACCATTTTGGAATCCATTCAGTTGATCTCCGGGTCTGGCGCTACCACTTTTAGCATAGCTTAGCAGAATCCATTGAATCTGATTAGACCATTAGCATAGTGCTAAAAAATAACCAATGTTTAATCTGTTACTGGATTTCTTTCCACAGCACTGTCCACATGAACACGCAAACAACGGTATGAAGCGCTATCAAGAGCATGCCAAACCAACAGATGGGGATATATCCCTAACGGTAAAGCCATGTCAGCAAATTAGAAGCCATTACAGAGTCTCGCCTCGGCCTGAACAACAAAGTCACAAGCCAAAATTTCCGGTTTCACTGGCTACACAACAACGCTGCAAACAGAGTTTCTGAAAATCTTTACCCTAGCAGGAGTTTTCATAAAAGTTTGGTCTCAGCAATCATATAGACCGTTTCATTGGACGCACGTGCGGAGACGTGATACACATCTGGTCTAAACTTTACTTCTGGTTTCAGCTTTTTTAATGGTCTGAATAGTTGCTAAATTGAACTTTTGAACCAATACCTTGTCAAAAATAACAAACGTTTTGGTTTCCTAGGTAATCTATGTGTTGTTTATTTTGCTTGTTATTTAAATAAACTATGTTTAAAGTACTTTGTTGTTATTTATTCTTAGCGTAGTTTACCGGAAGTTACATGTTGACCACAAAAGCCGCTTGTTTATGTTGTTACTGCTGAAACTGTCTATACTGCATTTGTGTGTGGACGCATGGCAAACCGCATAGAAAACGCTACAGTTTTGAAAATACAAGTGTTTTTTTGTGGACAGGACCCAAATCGCAAACTGGGCACAGATTTGCCAAGTCAGCAAATTAAAATTGCTAAAGATTTAAACATGAACTTCATTGCTTTCTCAAAACCAAATTGGTTTCTTCAATATACAATATACAGTTCATTTTATAGCTCCATACATTTAATGCATTTAAAAAATTGTCTCGTTCGTATAATTTTCTCCTTAGCCATTTAAAAAAAACATCCGAGACAAATCTGACATTTGAAATAAATACAACTGAGAACTCAAATTTCCTAAGCTATGAAAAATCTAATTTAAAGTAATACATTTTTCTCTGGGATAACACCACATTGTTGGCAACCTGCGAGGCCTACCAGGCCTAGAGGGGTTTTATTCAGAAGCTGAATGGTCACGCTATTGATTTTCTTCTGACTTGATTTGTTGGTAAAAAGAAACTACTGTACAGCAGCTCTTGAAGGCTGACATCATCTTAAGCAAAAATGTTGTAATGATTTGCAGATAAATGATGCTTCCTTAATTATAAAGTTTATGAGATGAGCATCAAAAGAAAGTCATTACCTTACCAGTTTGGGGGAAGTAAATTAAAGAATCTTAAGAGGATCTTAATTGTAACTGTAACTGCACTAGTCCTTAAAAACTACTTTCAATTTATTGAAACCAAAATCTAACTGCGTCAAAAATAATAATTTTAAATCATATTTTGGAACTTCCCAATAGGAATTAAAGCCAAAATAATTCTAAATTAAAAAGTTTGGAAGGCATTTTTTATTTACTTTTCCATCATGTCATAAAATCTACCCACTTTCCAACTGTCAACTATTAAAACAAAGTTCAAACTTTTTATGCTAATTTTCAAGTTGGAACGAGGACAAAGAAACACAGAGCACACTGGCCGTACTCAGCTGGTGTCTATCTATCTTCAACCGCCCTCTGTGTTATCTCACTCCTGCACAAAGCGAATCTTCCTGGCATTTGAATGGACGTGCCGTGCCAACACCCTCCGGCCTGTCTGCTTCACAGCGAAGTGAGATTCACCTCATCAGCTAGAAGCGTTGGGATTTTAAGTCAGCGTGCCATATGACACTACCTCCCTGTAGCTATCCTAATAGCTGATGTCATTCTCTCTACTTTTGGTAAGAAAACAAGTTAAAGATACTGGACACTAAAGGAGTAAAACACTGCTTTAATTGTCCAAGTCCAGATTTAGTGAGCTAGGCCTATAAAGGTAAAAATAGCAGCCTGATATTAAATCACGTTAACCCAGTAGTGTATATAAATCTTAGCAAAAAGTGGATGGACATACATATTTACATCTGTGCCGATTTTTACTAAACTGGGTCTTTGTCCAGCTTGGGAGATTCCCTTCAACCGTATGTGACATCAGTGTCCTGCACCAACAGTCAAACTAACACACAACATCTAATGTAATGACACTCACATACACACATCCTGACCTCACCAATGAGTTAGCTCATCCAGTTAATTACTCAACATCTATGGCCTCACTGGACCATACAAGAGGCTGCCACAGCATCTGACTGATGCAGATGGAGCATAAAACAAAATTAGACAATAGCTTGAGACAGAAGAATAGAAAGTGACAGATTAATGACTGAATAGAAGAACAAGAAAATATAAAGAGAGCGAGAGGTTCATTGGTCTGGCAAAATCAACAAAGGCTTTTATGTCATTTATAAAAACACACACTAATTTTAGTGTAACTGTGTGTGAGGCCAGTACTCGGAGTTGTATTTAGTCATGCTACAAATTGCTGCACACAGTGTACCAGATTGGTAATGATGTCATCCATTATGTGCTGTAGACTACTACACTAGGTACTGTATACTATAAGGTTTAAAGCACAAAACTAACGATGGGTCGTTCATGAACAATTTGATAATTTTGAACAAATCTTTAATATGACTAGGGAGTAACGAGTCGTCTCAGAGAATAATTCATTCATTTTGTGTTTACCGCGCATTTGCAACATCTACTGGTCTTGTGCCGGAAAGAGAATTGATTAGTTCACATCAAGTCTTCGGTCCAAGTCATTCGTTCTCTTCACACGTGACAACCCAATGGGCTGTACTATGCTATCTGTACTGGAAAGATAAATGATTAGTTTGATTAGTGAGAAGAAAAATGATTGGCAGACCGAATGACTCGGATCCAAAGACTCAAGAGATGATCTAATCAAATCTATATCCGCTATAGATTTCCTTATAGCCTTATATTGGAAAGATCGAATGACTCAAGCAAAAAATCTCAAGACATGAACTAATCAATTCTGTTTTCGGATGGTATACACTAGAGGTCTCCACAGGTCCACCCGATCGGGTCTAAAAGTTTCATGTGCCTCAGACACGGGTCGGGTATAATATTAGCGGCATCGGGTCTCGGGTGTTTTTGCCGAATGCATCCGAAAACCCAAACTATCTCGCGTGTGTGCGTCAATGTCCTTTTCAAACCTCTCTTCTGTTTGCCAAGAGCGCGTGCGACATTGTGTGGCTGGCGGTAGGTTAATTTTCTTTGAGACAGACATGTCAGTCAATGTACATTTTAGCAGTTACCTGGGTGTCGTCTTCAAACCAATGGAGCAGCTCGCGAAATTGGTTGCGAGACCAGCGGGGTTTCTCTCTGTCGGACTGCTGCGTGCGGGACTGCAGACTGCACACACATCGGTGCCATTTACATTCGTGTCCAGTCGGGTAAAAAAAAATGGCACTAGTTTGAGTCGGACTCGGGTCTAATTCTCTTGGGTTTGTCTCGGGTCGGGTCTTTCTTTAAAAAAAATTATTTATGCACGTCGGGTTCGGGTATAAAGTGATTCGGGTCATTTCGGGTCGAGTACATTTCTTTATACACAGCCTGTAGGGGGCTTTCATGCTACAAAAGCACAATGTCTTGTACACGAGGACTGACTTGGAGGTGAGCTAATCGTTTTGGTTAGTTTCCTGTGCAGGTTTCAGAGCTTATGTAAATGACTAGAAATAATGAAATAAGCATTTTTTTGTTAGAAATGTCAATATTGTTTGCATTAGTGGGCGTTCTGGGGGAATTTGTGTAATAACACATAATCATATTCAAATGAATGAAAAGAAATAAAATGATCGAAAAAAGATTTGTTCATTTTGATGAACGAGATTCAAAGATCCGAACCAGAAAAAGGATCCGAACTTCTCATCACTACACAAAACTGTGTCTAGGCCACTAATCTATATAAATGACTGGATTGCCAAAGAACGCTTAACGTAACAGCGTGAGGTGAAGCCAGCGCAGAGTTCGAGCCGCCATCTTGGTATACCCAACCGGCAGACGGCGTCATTGACTTCCATTCAAAATCATATTTTAAATTCATCCGCTTTACAGCGTATCAGTCACGCAAGATCATTTTTAGGATATGTGTACGTAAATGAACTGTTATTTCTGGTGTTATTTGCAATGTTCATGCTTTAAATCGGGCAGGAAAATGGATTTATAAAAAACCGTTAAGGTGAGTGTGTCTGCTGCGTCCTGTTAATGGCACGGGTATAAATAAAGTTTTTTTTGACATTCAGCTATACGGTCAGCGTTATTTCTCTAAATAAGTTTAGGTAACTTGTAAGTTTAGATAACATAAAACCAGCAAATTATTGCATGCACATACGGTACAAAGTATGATTATTTATTTAGATTTCAGAATGAGCACGTTTGTCATTAATACTAAATATGCTGCGGTCTGTCTGCTGATCTGATACTGCAATGAAGATGAATGTATAATAGCTGATTAAAAACTAAAATGTACAACTTTCAGTAAATAACTATGTACATGCTTAGGACGTTTGTGTTGTAATAATGTACAGGGTAACTTTAGATATAAAAACGAAGACTAGTAAAGTGATGTTTTATCATTAAAATCTGATTGCGTCCATTGATTTAATAGAATGTTTGGGTATACCAACATGGCGGCGCGGTGGCTTCACAGTTGTGACGTCATGCGCAATCCAGTCATTTATATAGATTAGTGGTCTAGGCCTGTTGGTAACATCAGAATCACAGACAGACAAATCAGTACTCTCTGTAAGTTAAATAGTTATATTTTAAAAAATAATTATTTCTTCAAATTCACAACTTTTCTAACATTACTGTCAATTAAGAAAAGAATGGATTGGATTTATAGTTTGTCGGAAACATGGAAAAATGACGCGTAAATTTGGTTCTTTTTCCAAATAGACATACTGTTGTTTTCACAGCTGAGGCAATTGCCATCATAAATGGGTGATAATATCTTCTTGGTTCCTCTCCAAATAAAATAAGGGCCGCATTTACATTTTAATATATACTCTGAAAGGCAAACATGTGATTTTGGCCCAGTATTGTGTTTTAACCACTATACCATTTATTACCAAGTACACAAAGCATGCATCGTCTTTGTGCTAAATACTTTTAACAAATTTTTTTGTGCTAAATTTGATTCAAAACCATATTGCTATATTTTTGCAGAACCCTCAATTCTAGACTTTGGATGAAACCAGACGAAAATGCCAAACAGCTTTACAATAACAAGAACATGCAGAAGTTCACAAGAGTTCATCTCCATCACTCACCTAAATCTCCATGGTAACTGTTGTTATGGGAAGCCCTGCTGGCAGCAACAGAGTCTCCATCGTGAGGCCAGATTTGTCCTGTTTTCCTTACGCCTACAATTGTGGCTTCGGACACAACGACATGTTGCTGCCTGTGTCGTTTCTGAGTCTGTGGTGTGGGGGGGCTGCTGCTGTCAAACGAGTGCTGAGAATTCTGGGAGTTTTGAGAGGGTGACCTGCTCTTCTCTCTGAGGGGCCGACGGTAGGCTGTCGTGGGGCTGGGTGACACATGACTGGATTGTCCCGAAGAGAAGTCTTCCTCACTGGACGTCAGGTTCTCGTTAGAGCTGCAGTCTGGTGTGTATCCTCCTCCCCCACCCCCGACATCCTCAAAACTTCCAGGTGAGTAGGACCTCCTCGGCCAGGTGAGAAGGTGGTCATCGCTACCGCCATGGTCCCGCATAACGACCCTACCGTCACCACCTTCTGACATCATACCTCCAACGTAAACACTGGTATATGGCTGGAATTCAGATGGTTGCCATGGCGGCGGTGCTGGTTTACCCCCATTAGGTCTTGCAGCGTTGTCTCTACTATAGCGAGGGATTGGTTCCCCATCCTCATACTCGGCATCATACCCACAGGTGCTTTCTGTAGAGCGTCCCCTGTAGACAGGTCTAGGCCGTAGATCCCCGGCCACCGTAGCGAGGTTGCCTGGCAGTGAGTGAAGAGATCTTTTCCGTTCCATCTGCATGGCTTGGTTCCCGAGAGAGCTGATTTTGTCCGAAACCTCTCGATCGTTGACCTTTACCAAGCCCCTGTCATGATGAAACTCCACATTGGTGTAGAAAGGTTTCTCCTGGCCTCCCTTGCCAGGACTGCCCTCACTGGCTGAATGCGAGTTAGCCCGTTTGATCCTCTCAAAGTTCGATCGTAAGGCCGCCACCCCGAGCCCCATGCCCGGCTTATCCTTGGAGGATGGATCTGAGGGCAGTTCCTTGTCAGGAGGTGGATGGGGTCTACGAGGGGAGACCCCACCCCTCTGTGTGGATGGCGAGAGGCCATCTGCCTCACTTCCTGGTCCTGCCTGATGTGCCTCATATGCTGATTGTAGCTCCAGTCCATCACCGTGGGAGGCTGACTTCCTGGCAGGGGGAGGTCGTGGTTTTGCTCGGGTCTCTCCTACAGGCTGAAACCTGCTGCGCTCAGCCAGTCCGTGCTCCTGTGCGTGGAGATGCTGGGAGTCAGGCCCCAGAGCTTGCTGGTCCCCTTCATTCATGTGAGGCGGCTTCCTAAAGCCCCATCTCTGCCTGTCATAGCTCTTTCTCTCCTTCGCCAGCAGCGTCTGAAGGTATATCATCCTGAAACGCTCTTTATTCACCTCCATTTCTAGTCGTCTTATGGAGGCTTTACACTTTTCCAGTTCTTGCTCTATGCCCCCAACAGACCGCAGCTCCATCTTGGGGGGCTCCGACTCTGGAAACTGTGCTTTCCACGCTTCAATGAAACCCACAGGCTCAACCATCGTTGGCATTAAGTGTATTTGTATACACTTGTGTGAAAAAATATAAAATTGGTCAAAAACACCCCGTCAAGTGTCTCCAAGTATGCGAGAATTTATCTAAAGCAAGCCAAATATGAAAAAAGCACGAAAATTCGGTTATTCCCGCTCATAATGGAAAAAATTTAAATAACGCTGAATAAAAATGTATACAAAACGCGTCGCTCATGATTTTCCACAAATTGTCGTTAAAAGTCTCGATCTTTCTTTGCCAAAATTGTCGTCGGTGCGCTTCAGTTTTTCAACGACAGATTGACCGTTATCAAGCATGTCGCGCGGAAACAATAAAGGCACGCGCGTTCTCATCTCACGCACCATTCCGACCGCTAGCGAAATATCACGAGCACAAATCTCGGTCCCCAGCACAATGACAGCATCTGTTCTCCACAGCACACGGGATGAACAAAAAACAAACAAGAAACACAAGCTTTTTAAATTAACCTGGCAGCTTTAAACAAGACTCCGTCGCGTCTCTGACGATGTATTCCTGTCGTCCTGCGCTCACAATGTGATATCTTTTTATCACCATTATCCCAAAATCCCTTTGTGCGTGCGTCTGTGAAGAATAAAAATGTAAAAAATAATTGTAAATTGCACACAACACTCTCCTCGTTTGGTCGCTAGCTCCTGCTGTTTTTGGCGGTGATGAATTTCTCACGATTATCCCATTTTGTCTCTGATAATTAGTGCGTGAGATTTCGTGAGTCCGCTGTACGTAATGCCTCCGCTTGAAAGCACCGAGTGCTACTGCAGAAGGAAGGGGCGGGGCTACAAGACATGAGTGACAGCTCTCACAGCACGGGTTCCATTTAAAGTGACAGAATGCTCATCCAAGGAGGTCTGGAAGTAACTGTAACTGTATCATGTGGTGTGGACCGTGGGGTTTACACTTTTTGTAAAACATATAATAAGAAGCTTTTTTATGGCGCCGCTTTAACGTAGTTTGTTATATTGAATTACACTAAACACACATATTCAGTATAATGAGTCTTTTTTTGCTGGGCATACCTTGAGGTTTAATATCAAATTTATACATGTATGTACGTAATGTTCATGTTCGTGCTTTTGTGTGGTTGTTGAATCAGCAAAAATAACACATTTTGTTTTTCCGTTAAACGAATTAATAAAAATAAGAGAAAACGTCAACGTTACGTGCATTGTTTTATGGCGTCCTCTATTGATACTGTTTTGAAATAAACATAATTATTCGCTGGTTATATAAAAGATGCAGCTGTGTTTACATTCGATGATGTCATTGTATTTGGACCTTACATCCTCGTGTCATACTTTAACTTTGTCGCCTTCAAGTGTTCAATCCTAGATGTTACAGCTGCAAGGGACAGTTACGCGCTTTTATTAGCATATTTATAACTCAAATCAATAAAAAATAAGTTAATTGTGCTTTCAGTTTGCAGTTTTGTCTTTCTGCATAAGGGCTATTCAGCCAATACAGACATCTGGGTGATTCCCACGAAATGCAGACTTAAAAGGTATCCAGCATCAGATTTTTTTAAAGAGCCATTCAAGCCAATTATTATTATTTTTGCACATATAACATTAAGGCCTGAACTTACTAACTATAACCATCATGTTTAGAGGATTTAAAAAATATTTCCTATAGAAATAGAATCATCATTATAATTATCATTAGAAAAAAATATTACCGCAACATGATATTACATTTAATATATGCATTTACAAACTAATGTTTCGGTAATGAGAACTAAAAAGTTGTCGAGGTACTATGACAAACAAAATTTCAATTTTTATCTGGAGAGAAAAAATAAGAACTGCTTACCTTCTAACAATTTTTGTAAAAATGTTAGTTCATTGAGGGCTTAAATAATGATTGAAAATTGTTGCGGAGGATGAGAAAATTTTTCTTGGACACATTTATATTCCTTATTATTGTCTCTACATTTACCAATGATCACCAAATACCACATGTTTCTTTACTGTAAATGTTTATAGTATAACATGCACTGAAGCTTTTTATTTTTTAGATTTTTTAATTATAAATATTTCCATGTCAAAGAACCCAAATCCAGTCATGGACACGTTGCGGTAATGAAAATTTTCCCTTTAAATGTGGGAAAAAAAATTGGTTTGTATGATGTCATTTGAAATCATGTGCAAAATAGTACATGAAGAGATGTTTTTATTTTGATACTCTTACTTCGCATTTACTTTTTTTATCAAAATGTTTCATGACAACTCATAAGTCTAATTTCGGGAGAATCAGCCATCGCAATAAAATGCTTGAAGCTTGTTCCTCTTCTGGCATTATAGACAAAAATTGCAATTGATTCATACTCCTACTAAATTAGTGGATCTCAACCTTTTTGACTTTAAGTCCCACATTTTCAACATTTTAAAGGACCCCCAATTTTTAGCCCAAAAAATGTAAGAGATTGGCATAACTAAAAAGATGAATACTTGCTATAAGTTGTTTAAGCTTATTTTAATGCTTTGTCATCATTTAAATAATTTTAAGTCATTTTGAGGCCCCTTAGTGGGCCCCTGGTTGAGAAACACTAGACCATCTGGAGATATTGTTTTTATTTATGAACTATGCATTAATCTTTGTTGAAATGAGCAGTCAAAATACTTTCATAATAGACACAATATAATCATCTGCACTGGTAAAATTAAACTGGAGTTTTATTTGTAAAATGGTGTATAATCATATCATACCATTTAGCAGCAATGTACACAGCAAGTTGTTATATAAATATAGATCAAATTATTTGGCTAATTACAACTGAAGGCATGCATTATACTGTATAATACATGTTTATAAAACTATGACAATTTACACACAGACAAAAAAAATGCAGCAAACTCTGCTTGCATCAGCATTAGGCAATGTTAGACATTAACTCTTCATGCAGGGTATAGAGGACTGATGATGCGGTTTGATTTCATACAGACTTCCTCTCATGTCTTGGTATTGAGTCTTTATTATTGAATCTATTCTCATCTAACCATTTTTCCCGAATGCCCATGTGATCTGTCAGTGCAATGGCGGAAATCTTTTCTGCATACTCAACATGCAGGTTCTAAAACTCAAAGTCACTCGAAACAAACATGCACAACACAGAAGCCTGAGGTTCCCCGGCACAAGCAGGTGGCAGGGAAACATTTTACTAAGCATGAATGGCCAATTTAAATAAAATGAGGAACATTTTAGGAGGAAATGAAAACTAAAGTGCACTATAAAATAAAAATTTAGCAACACACGTGAATATATTGTCAGAATTTGTTTAATTGTAAAAAAATGATTACTATTTATAATGGCATATAATTTCCTTTTTGACAGCAACAACCAAATTTAGTTCCTGAGCAAGTCAGACCACAGTGTACGGACCATTGTAATAAAAACAAATTTTGTAATAATATCATTATTTCATTATTCAAATTTGATATGGGGTTAAGGAAACAACTGAAATTTAGTTACAAAACAGAATTTAAAAATAATTTGATGATAAGGTCTTTATAATATACACTTACAAATAAATGTACTGCAGTTAAATAATAAAAGGAATGTAATCTCAAGCTAACAGGGTCATGTTAAATAAATTTAGCCATTTGACACACAGCAGGGTTGGTCCAATAAAGCAAATTCGCTCAGAAAACTCAAGGCTTCGAGACATTTAATGTTCGTCAGACTGGTGGGAAGGGCCCAATGGAGGAATGTAATGCGGTCAAGTTAGGGATACCACTAAGGCATTTAAGGGAAAGTGCATGGCTGTTAGAGAAAACACTGATAATACCACAGTGAGGGCAAAGTCAGATACATGCATCCATTACAACAAGCAAGGATTAATGTAATGCCACATACAACTTAATGTTGGAAAGGTCTATTTAATAAAAAATGTACTTTGTACCGTTTGGTATATGTGCTGTGTACAAATATACAGGCCTCTTCACCAGACTGGCTGGTGAGGGCAGAATGAGGGTGCCTCATAATGAAGCTCCTCCCAGCTGTCAATCTTGTGCTCAGCAATGTATTTCGATATATCTGTACAGTACATTATTCAAGTATATTTGCTCCTAAATCTTGATGTGTTGCATCGTAGTCACAGAACAGATATTTGCAAAATAAAGACACGGATTTTAATTCAATGGTTCATGAGTGTATTTTCTTAAAAGTAGAAAAAGGTCGCGTGAAACATTTTGGTTTTGCATCGTAAAATTCACATTTTTAAATGCAACCCTTATATCTTTGCTTGTTAAATATTTTACTCCTTTGACTCCACTCCCACCCACCCAAACGGTAACATTTACATCTTTTGTCCATCCCACCCCATCACAAAAAGAAAACACAAATTAAGTTAATGCAAGAATTATAAAATCCTAAAACTTAAAACATTAGTTAGGGCCAACAAAAATGAGTTTTGTTTGTTATCACAAGCCAAATAAGAGGCACACCTCATGCAGTCAATGTCTAATGTGTACAAGCCGTGTATGTAAAGCTAAGTGGGAGAAAGCAACCAGAGAGTCTAATCTGACAGTCCTGAGGTAGCTGTACTCTGCCTAGTGCAGAAAAACTGGCTTTACTAATCAAGTGTTGGGTAATAGTGAAAAACAAAAGAATGCAAGGTATTACACACACAGGTACAAATCAAATGTAAACCCACACAAAATGCATGCAAGTACACAACATGCAGCTTTCATCCCGGGATTTGACTTGGTCAATTTTGTCCCACACTCTTCTTTTCCCATGTTGCTTTGCTACAACATGCTTGTCCATTGGCTCGGAGTAACGTTGATGCCGAAGGTAAACATTAGTAAAGAGTTCTTCTGTCCTATACTCTCTCTCTTTCTCTCTCTCCTCTACCCAACTTTACTCTCAGTTACCAAAATGGAATAAGAAAAACAAACAATTGCATAAAATAGTGTTAAATGTTTCTACACGAGCACTTATTTTGCATATGAATACATGATACAGGGGGTGAACAAAATGCAATGACCATTACTCATACCGGTTTGAAATGAGACAAGACAAAAACAACATATCCAAATGATTAATAAAAAAAATGAAACAAGAAACCAGCGGGAATGCCACAAACAATCTTGGAACATTACTGGTCACTAATACTTAATAAAGACTTCAGTTCTGCGTGGTCTACTTTATCCCCACAGGACAGTTAAAAAAATTATTTCTATATTACTGTTACACGTATGTTAATTTCATCTTGTACACATTCACCGCTGCAGAGGCACACTTTAAACGCACAACCACGCATACAGACACACATATACACGTTATCTACACACATAGTGTGGTCTCTGTGCTCATTTCAGTCAAGACCAGAACATCTCGGCCAAGTTAGTGTCAGTGCTGTAGATCCACAGCACCAGGGGGAGTGAGAGAGCCACGAAGGGCCAGGAGATGCCCTCCATGCACTTGCCGAGGCAGCAGGTCTTGCCCTTCGGCTCGTCCAGGTCGTTACCGGGGTCCAGATAGTTTCTGGCTGCGAACTTGAGCACCTCGTCCAGCAAGATGACTGGCAGGGAGATCTTCAGCACCATAAGCCACTGGGTCAGGTTTAGTGGGGTGATCTGAAAGATTATCTGGAAGAGAAAGAAAAATTTAGGGTCAACGTTTGTCATTAACAAATATAAATGATAACATTAATGAATCTCTTAAAGAAGGTCTTATCGGTAGAGGCTCTACATAAAGGATGAGGAAGTGAAGGGACATGGAGAGGCAGATGGCTCCAAGCAGCCACACGTTCTCCCAAGGGGGCATACGAACCAGAGACTGGTTCTCAGAAACACTATAAAACAGAAGGAAACAAAATAATTAGGTGCAAAAAATGAGATTCGGTTATCAAATCAGGATTGACTATCCGCATTGTCACTTTGCGAGTTATTCTATCTGGTTTCTTTCTATAGACGGTGTAGTCGATATACAGTTAGTGATTATGTTGGCGTCAGCACAGCGCAGACAGATTCGCTGTCAGTGTGGAAAAGGGAGGACAGAAAACTAGAAGAAATTTTCCTCTGTCTATCACGACACCCACAGTGGAGCTGAACTCACAAGACGCATGAGTGAATAAGCAACGGGGTGGCATTTTAAACACTGCTGTGCAAAACCGGTGACGACTTCATTCATTCTTTACTGAGTGATTGTCACAGAGTTCACTGTATACGAAAGAGTGAGCAATGTAAAGACCTGGGTGATTTTTTTTATGCATACACGATCATACATGTAAAAAAATTAACATGCTTTGGCCTTAACTTCCCCCCCCCAGCATTTAAGAAAAAAAATGGTTGCCAGCACTAGGATTTTTTATTTTATTTTCACAAATGTTTGATGATATCGATAACATTTTCTTCTTTAAATACTTACAATAAATAAATATTACAATACATCAAATGAAAGAACAGACCCTCGAAATAGTGGGATTTTTGTAAAGGACTTTTGTTAGAGATTAGATTCAGAGCAATGATCAAAACATATAGGGTTTTGACTGTTTTTGAATCAGTGTATGCGTCAGTGTTTTATGAGTTGGGTAAGAGCGCCACCTAGTGGATAATGGCGAAAATAAGGATTGCCTTAAAAACTCATCATTGGCAGGGAAGAGTTTTCTTGTAACTGATGAGATAAATCGTCAATGGTGGGGAAAGAGTGAGCAATGAACATTCATATTTAAATATGGTAACAACTAATACTTACATTTTAACTGTTTAGACTGACAACCACATCAAGTAAAATGTAAATAAGACTTCAAAACAGATTTATGTGGTTTATAAATAACAGATTGGATGTTTTTGCTGTTCACACCAGCTGTATTATCGTTAACTAAAATAAAAACTACTGAAAATGTTTCTGTTCTTTGAAAACAAATAAAATATAGGCCTACATCTTGGCTGAAAAACTCAAACTAAACAAAAGCTAGTAATGTTGAGAAACTAAAATTATTAACTAAAAGCATAAAATTTATAAAAATGTATTTAAAAAAATTAAATCTACATAGCAATATTAAGCAAAAATTAAATTAACAAATGACAAAAGCATAAAATTACTATAAAATTACAAAACATTTACTAAAACTAAACTATGATTAACATTACAACTAAAAACAAGAAAACTGGCACACTTATTCAAATTAGTGATAGACCGATATATAGGCCGGCCGATATATCGGGCTGATTTTTGCGAGTTTTATGTGTATCGCATCGGTCGATATGTGGCTGCTGTGTTTGCCGATAGTTTTTTCTGGCATTATTTACAGACAGTGTGTTGGAAGCCGCAAGCGATTGCAGGTCATGTGACTAAAAACAACAAACCTTTCCATGACACCATCGAAAGCTTGACCTAACAGCTGATCATAGCTGGACAAAGCGGGTTTTTATTTCTCATCTCTCTCTCTCTCTCTCTCTCTCTCTCTCTCTCTCTCTCTCTCTCTATATATATATATAATATATATATATAGAGAGAGAGAGATAAGTTATATAAGTTATATATAAGTTATATAACTTAACTTACTACTTTACTGTATACGTTACATTATTACTATGCTCGTTTTTCTCAGTTTCATACATCTATTAATGTAAAGCTTCTTTGAAACAATTAACTATTGTGAAAAGCGCTATATAAATAAAATTGAATTGAATATATATATTTGTAGAAGTAAAGTGCTAGAAATCAATATCCTTTGCTGACGAGATCCTCGTCATTGTGCAGTTCATGGTTCCATAGCACCCTCACCTGTTTTTACTATTTGTTAAATATAGTTTTTTTAAGTTCAATAAATGTTACTTTTTAAAATTGAGACTTGTAACATTTGGCTTCGTCGTGTCATTTTTATGATGTAAATTGAGTGAGCAAAAGCAGTATCGGCTCCAAATATCGGCACAAGAAAATCGGCAGCCTGTATCAGTCAAATATCGGTATCGGCACTAAAAAAAGAAAATCCATATTGGTCGATCCCTAATTCAAATGCTCCAAATATAATTAAATAGTGCAGAGTTTCGACCTTCAATTGAAACAATATTGTGCACCTTATCAGTGTGCGGGATTCTTAGTTATTTTTTCTGTGATTTATTATTCATTGCCCAGCTACTAAACCCAATTCTTGTTGGTTGGATGTGAAGACCTTTTTGCATTCTTCAACTAACATTACAACTAAACATATAAAAATAGTAGCTCATTCAAAATTTACATTTATGCATTTTCCAGATGCTTTTATCCAAAGCAACCAGTGCAATACAAGGTATAGACAGTTTCAACTGATGCACGTGCGTTGTCGCGGTTATGCGTCTGGTTGGAACTTTACTTCTGGTTTATGTTTGTTTAATGGTCTGACTAGTTGCTAAAATGAACTCTGGAACAAATACCTCGTCGAAAATAACAAAGGTTTAGGTTTCCTAAAAACAGGAGAAGACGGCGATCTTGATTCATCACTATGTGAAGGGAGGCCGATTTGTAGTTAACATTGTATACATTATAGTACACATTTTACACAGCAACGTTAGCTCACTGTCATTTTTAATACGCTTTAGCTATGAAAAATTAACTACGGTAATCTACTTTTTTTTTTTTTTGCTTGTTATTAGAAATAATCTACACAAAAAAAAGGCCTTTGTTGTTATTGATTCTTAGCGGAGTTTACCGGAAGGTACGCGTGGTCCACAAAAGCCATTTGTTTTTGTTGTTACTGCTAAAGCTGTCTACACAAGGTATTTTTATCAGTATGCGTGTTCCCTGGGTTCAAACCCATGACCTTTTGTGATGCTGTAGTTACAATGTGCCTTCATGTCAGCGCACTTCCAAGACTGACCTGTTGAGGGCATTGCACATCTCAATGGTGACGAGAACAGACAGAGCCATGGTCATTGGATATGGAGACTCAAAGACTTCACACTTCAGGCCCTCAAACTCAGGGTTGTCTGGAGCGCATTGAAGGAAGTGGCTCTGTAGATAAACAGCAGAAGTGGATTAGGATATCAAAACGCCTGTGTATGAGAGTGAATGCGTGATGGGAGAACAGTCACTAACCAGCTGGTAGAATGTGACCCTGGGCCCGTCTTCAGCAGCAATAAACCACCACGCAGCAGCACCTACAGTAGCAGCACCCACATAACCTGTAGGAGGATACAGAGAACATCATCAGTCAGATGCCAATCTCTCATTGCCTTTTACATTACAGTTCTTGCAACAGACCAGACTGAAGGCTTTAGCATCAACATTCATCACAGTCGATAAACACAACTGATGTTGTACTCACAGCCAATAGCTAGGTATCTGAAAAACAGCCAGCCGGAGATGAGGGGTTCTCTGGCATTGCGTGGGGGTTTGCTCATGATGTCCAGGTCGGGTGGGTTGAAGCCCAGTGCGGTAGCAGGCAGACCATCGGTCACCAGATTGACCCAGAGGAGTTGAACTGGGATTAGAGCCTCGGGGAAGCCCAGAGCCGCCGTTAAGAAAATACTGCACACACAAACACAGAGTGAGTTATAAGATTGGATACCAACTGGAACAATGTCAAAAAGATTTGGCAGCAATGTAAGTTGGCAAGCCATAAACGGTGTTGTCGTTTCAATAGTATCGCACTCATGATGAGTATTAAATTGTGCCAAAATGAGATTAAAAGAAATTGACTTGTTCTCTTCTGGCACACAGGAATGAATCATAACTTCATATCATAGTGATTCATTTTTAAAGTCAACAAACTCACAGATGAAATTTTTTACTTTCTCAACATGGATTCATGGTCTTTAAAAAATCTGCATTAACTAACTTTACTTATCATATATCAAAATGTAATAATGCTTGAAATGACTTTCAGATGATGATGATGATGTCACCAATCCCCTTTAAACCACCTGTCTCCAATATGGTATGCAACACTAATTTCTGACAAAACTTAAAGGAACAGTATGTAGGATTGTGGCCAAAACTGGTATTGCAATCACAAAACTTGTGGCGAAAACTGGTACTGCAATCACACAACTGGTGGCCAATACACAAAATGACAACATAAACATCAGTTGAGGGCTGCAACTCCACTTTTTAAATGACAATATCCTGGCCGGACCACTGTTGTCAGTGATATAAGTATTTGAAATGAAAATTATTTCTTAATGATTAGTGACATATCTGGGCCATTTTATGATTAATTGATATACATTTCTTACATACTGTTCCTTTAAATAAAATCTAAGTTCCTCCCTAAACAATTTTTCCATTAAAAGAAGAAAGAAAGAAATTAAGTACTCTTACCAGACCACCTCTCCGACATTAGAGGAGATGAGGTAGCGGATGAATTGTTTCATATTGTTGTAAATGGCTCGACCTTCTTCCACAGCAGCTACAATGGTTGCAAAGTTATCATCAGCAAGCACCATCTCAGAGGCCGTCTTGGCTACCGCCGTGCCCGAGCCCATGGCAATACCGATTTCAGCCTTCTTTAGAGCAGGTGCATCATTTACACCATCTCCAGTCTGTGTGACCAACAACACAGCAACTTATCAGGTGTAGATGTATTATTTATGAAAAAGCAACCATTTCAATAAAAGCAACAGATAACTGAAGTAACTTCAGTGGATGGCAAGCTTACCATGGCCGTGATCTCATCGTGCGACTGCAGGAACTCCACTATTTTAGATTTGTGGGATGGCTCCACGCGGGCAAAGCAACGGGCGCTGAGCACCGCCTCGTGCTGGACGGCAGGAGACAGGTCGTCGAACTCTCTGCCAGTGTAAGCCATGGATGAGACGTCGTCTTCCTCGCCAAAGATGCCGATGCGCCTGCAGATGGCGACTGCCGTGCCCTTGTTGTCACCAGTGATCATGATTACCCTGATGCCCGCCTGACGGCACAGTTTGATGGAAGCTGCTACTTCGGCACGGGGAGGATCCAGCATGCCCACACATCCCACAAATGTCAAATCGGTCTAGAACAACAAAAGAACAGAACTTGTTATTGATCTTTAAAATTAAATAAATGAACTAAAGCTAGCACAAAATTAACAAATTTCTGCATAAATGTTTTCTTACCTCATACTCAACAAACCGAGTCGCGTCCTCTAGCACCAGTTTTTCTTTACTCAGTGGGTTATCTCGGGTGGCAAGAGCCAGACAACGTAGTGTATCGCGTCCTGTGCCATACTCACGGATCACAGACAGGATCTTCTCTTTAATACCTGCCGTCAAGGGAACCTTGTTCCCTCCCACCCGGATGTGCGTGCATCTGTCAATCACTCCCTCAGGAGCCCCCTGCACCAGAAATAGCACGAGTTTAATAAACCTGCAGGATGTTGTTAAAGGTGCCAGAGAATGCATTGATACAATGTGTTACATTGTATCTATGACACCTACATAGAAGTTATGTGACTTTATTAAGTGCAAAAATTATCCAGAGACGGTTTTACATCCCTAGGATTTGACCCCAGAATGAAATGGTCTATTATTACCTTATTTGAAAGGGCCATGAATAATAATGTTGAGCTCTGCTCTAATTGGCTGTTTTTTAGAGCATCTCATTTCAGTAGCTATGTGTGTGTGTGTGTGTGTGTGTGTGCAAACAGACCTTATGTTTGAGCCTGTATCAGATTTTGAGAAATAATCAATTATTCAGAGATTAGAAATGGACGTTTCTAAGTGGTAAGTTTGTGATTTTTATTATGGACCTGCAAAACGTAATTAACAACTTCAGCCTAAATGCTAGCATATAGCATTAACTAGCATATAGCGCTCACTCAACAGGCACCACTTTGTTTTTAGCATAGCAACAACATTGTTATTAATTTAAAGTGTAATTTAATGTTGGGGCGTACATCTCGACCGTGACATCACAGTTGGCGTTATGTTGAGATTGGCCTGTTTTTCCAGCGGTCTTTTGCATTGCAAAAGGTTTACAAGAAGTAGGAAACAATCGTGTTTGAAGCTCACGATATGTCATTACCTTGTACAGAACTCTTATTATTTATCAATGCCTAGATACATACAGCTTTACATTCTACAGCACCTTTAAATCACGACCATTTAAGGCGGGGTGCATGATTTTTGAAAAACAACAAAAAAAGGGAATCGAGTACCAAAACACACTTGTAGCCAATCAGCAGTAAGGGACATGTCTACTAACCGACATTGTTGCCTGGGTTGTGTATGCATGGGACAGGTCTATCAAAAAAAGGTCCAGATTCTATTGAAGTAGGGGCGTGTTTGTTTAGGTGATTTCAAATATCAACATTGGCTTTCAGAGATCATGCACCCCGCCTTTAATTTAGCTGTATCAAGCTGAACGTTTTAACATCGAGAGAGTGTCACATCACCTTAACAAACATCTTGCCGATAGAGGAACGGGCTTTGTTGGGAGTGCAGTATACGGACATGGACTTTCTGTCTCTGGAGAACTCAAGAGTAAATTCTTTCTTCATCAACTGTTTGATGACCTGATAAAAAGATAGAGAGAGAAAAACAAACATTAATCAAAAATGAGAGCAATTACATCACTAAATGGGTTGAGGTCTCGTACGGAAATAAAGTTCAACTTTCACAACCCTTTAAGATTTCTACAAACTTAAAACACACAAACAATCCAGTTTAAAATATGACTTACTGAGTTGCACGCATTAGCTCGCTCAACCTTAGAAAGGCCTTTTATATCAGTGTCAAACACGTTCATTTTCTCCACCAGACATGTGAGGGCGGTCTCTGTGGCTTCTCCCACCTTCTCGTACACACCTTTGACCTGAAATATGCAAGAATGATTGCTTTAAGTTTAAACCATTGAAAAAAGCCTATATCTATCTGCATTATAATAATAAAATATACATATACACAGTAACTAGGCTAACACTTGCCAAGTTACTGATCTCTTATTATGTGTTATCGTGTCACATTTCAAATCACAAACCTCATTGTAGTCCAGAGAGGAATCATTGCACAAAGCACAGATGGTGGCCATTTCAACCAGCGCCTCATACTGGGAGCATCTCACTGGTTTACCATCAAGAAACCTGGATCAATACGAGAAGGATCAATAAATGTGTCTTAAACACTCTGTCATGCGTGTTTGTGTGTGTGTGCATGTATAAAACACTCACACTTGTCCATCAGGGGCATATGTAGAGCCGGTAATGGTGAACTCCTTTAAAGAGCAGCTGTTTCCATTTGCTTGATCTACAATGAACATCTGAAACGAACAAAAACAGGCGTTAGTAAAATGATCATGAAAAATGTTTTTTCACCAGCAGGTGGCAGAGCAGTCTGTTGCAGACCTTGAGCAACCAGCTGTTCATGAAAACATCTCTACTCCACCTGATCTGGATGTACTAGCCGCATGTATGCAAAACCGTCCCACCAGGGTGAACTTGAGTTCAGATGTGCAATAAAACTTCACCAAAAAGCCAAAAACATAAGCAAACTGGCATATGATTTTTTTTAACTACTAAAGACAAATAGATCCCCCGCATATGGCAGGAACAGAACAGAGAAGATGAGAGTGAGTAGGATGGTACAGCGCCGTTGATGCTATAGTGTTCGGGACAGAGAGAGAGAGAGAGAGAGAGAGAGAGAGAGAGAGAGAGAGAGAGAGAGAGAGAGAGACAGACAGAGAGCTTCGTCCTTTTTCGCACCTACAACATCATCTCTATCAATCAGTGAGAGGAAAGGTAATGGAAAATTCAAAATAGAACGCTACATTATGTTATTACAGCGATGTTTGCATATGCAAATCTCAATGTCATGGTGTTAAAATAACAGTGGGTGGTCGCAAGGGTGTTGCTATGCAGTCGCAAGACAAATCTCTTGTAATCTGGTGTCTAGATGCATCTCATGTCCATCTACTAAAGGTTGCATATTGGTTGCAAAATTCATCATAAGCTAGAAGTATAATTCTAAATGCTTAAGCAATAGCACACCTCTTATCAGCATGCCACAAGATTTGAATTATTATTCAAAATAATTTCAAGTAAACGAGTATATATAGTATGAGCAGCAGTATTGTCAGTGCTTGTTTTGGCAAGCACCAGTAATTAGAATACACTTCCTATGGTGCGCTGCTAGTATTAGATATGCTTTCCATATAGGCTAGGTTTTATTTTTAACATTCAAGGCAAACCGGACATTTATGGTCAAAATATTTCAATTCAAACACTTCCAGAATAAAACAAGCCTCATTATTTATGTAAAAAAGACGACTTTGCTATTAAACTACTACAACTATGATACAGTTGTCTGACAGCAAGTGGATATTATTTAGAGGATTAGTCCATTTTCTTAAAAAAAAAAAAAAAGATGATTTACTCACCACCATGTCATCCAAAATGTTGATGTCTTTCTTTATTCAGTCAAAAATATTTTTTTTTTTTTTTTGAGGAAAACATTCCAGGATTTTTCTCATTTTAATGAACTTTAATGGACCCCAACACTTAACAGTTTTAATGCAGTTTAAAATTGCAGTTTCAAAGGACTCTAAATGATCTCAAATGAGGCATAAGGTTCTTATCTAGCAAAAAGATTGTCATTTTTGCCAAGAAAAATAACAAATATGCACTTTAAAACCACAACTTCTCGTCTTCCTCTGGTCCTGTGACGCGCCAGCGCGACTTCACGTAATACGTTATCGGCTCATCGTCTTTTTTATTTTTCTTGCCAAAAATGACAATCGTTTCACTATACAAGACCCATATGCCTCGTTTGGGATAGCTTAGAGTTCTTTGAAGCTGCATTGAAACTGCAATTTTAAACTGCATTAATACTGTTAAGTGTTGGGGTCCATTAAAATTTTAAAAATTTTGAATTTTTTTCCTAAAAAAAAAAAAAAAAAACAATTTCTTTCGACTGAACAAAAAAGACATCAACATTTTGGATGACATGGTGGTGAGTAAATTATCTGGATTTTTTTAAGAAAATGTACTATTCCTTTAAAATCTTTAGTTTTACGGTTACATAGGCTGCTTCTCAATACGTGTTCTTCAGCGATCTTGCGTCCTCGCTCCGTGTCATTATTAAACGTCGAAGTTCCATTCCAATTCTCAAGAACGCAAGTACAGAGGACGCATGAAAATACCCGGATGTGTTCTTGATATGGAAAATGCATCGAGTGCAGACTTGCGCACTGAAACCGTTTTACGGCCCAGAAGTCATTGCGGCAAAACAATGGCGGAGGAAGGAAGTACCCACAAGTTTTATAACCCGTCTAAACGACAACACCACCGATATGCATATAAATTTAGATGCTGGTTAAAGTAAACATTTTAAGTATTAAATACATAAAAAACGCAAATGTGTTATTTAAATGTATGTTTTATTGCCATAGAACAACTAATCTTAATTCAGTTTCTTATTTTAGATAATATTATTATTTCTTGACAATAATGGGTATTATTATTCCATATCTAGGTATCTGAAATATTTACCTAAACGACAATAAAATAATTTATATAATAATGCAGATAATGGTATGTTTGTCACTTTATGAATGTTGCGATGTTGAATCTGGGGAGGTCAGGTGACCATCAGGAAGATCGCACCGATCTCAATTCTCACAAGTGCGTTCTGTGTTCTTCGACCTTCTGAGTTCGTTCTTCCAAAATCGCCTGACAAGACTGATCTCCACGAGAACGCAAGTTCGTTCCTTGCGTTCTTGGAATTGAGTCATAGATTTGGCTGTACAGTACTGTACAGTCTACAGCAAGCATTGCTTGATCATAGACAGATCTTACATGCAAGGTCAGTTATGCAACACTACTGCAAGTAACTGACTACTGCATACTGATGAGAGAGAGAGAGAGAGAGAGAGAGAGAGAGAGAGAGAGAGAGAGAGAGAGAGAGAGAGAGAGAGAGAGAGAGACTTAGAGCAGAAGGAAAAATATGAAACCTTAAGATGAACTGTTAAAAGCATGCGATGCTTTGAAATGTATCTGATCAAACCCGGGGTGGTCCGACACGAGGTCAAAAAGTTTTTTTCTATATTAAAGTCATTTTTTACTGCTAAATGATTAACTAAATGATTCATTGCACTGATATCAAAGTCACAGTTTAATAGTTTTCCCACAACTTTATTTAAAAGTAACATTAGTCATGTAATATTAGTCACAAAACCTCTAGTTTAAAGTACTCATGGGCATTTCCTGCCAATGGTCTTTGCAGTAATATCTTGGCTGCGACCCAGCCCACAAATTTCTAAACAATAAGACCCACTGTTGCCAAGAAATGAAATTATGGGCTAAACATAATTTGTAACACCCTGGGATGAAAGTTATTATTTCCTCTTGATGAGCACTAGAAGCGGTTTAAAATGATGTAAAGGATTAGCCCACATAAATGACATTACGGTCCCAAATCACCCACTGTTATCCAAACCTAAGACTTTCGTTTTTGGAACCGAAAAAAAGGAAAATGCACTTCCTAAACCTCATAATATTCCCAAAAAAAATCCTTACCCTGCAGACAGACATCTGATTGGTGGTTAGTGTTCCGGTCTTGTCAGAGCAGATGACAGAAGTGCAGCCCAGGGTCTCCACAGAGGGTAGAGACCGCACAATGGCGTTCTTCTTGGCCATTCGACGAGTCCCCAGAGCCAGGCATGTGGTGATGACAGCGGGCAGGCCTTCCGGGATGGCGGCCACAGCCAGAGCGACGGCAATCTTGAAGTAGTATACGGCTCCGCGGATCCATGAGCCGCCGTGGACGGGGTCGTTGAAGTGTCCGATGTTGATGATCCACACAGCGATGCAGATGAGCGAGATGACCTTGGAGAGCTGCTGGCCGAACTCGTCCAGTTTTTGTTGCAGCGGTGTGCGCTCCTGTTCTGTGGATGCCATCTCGTCACGGATTTTGCCGATCTCTGTGTTTACGCCAGTGGCAATCACTACACCCACCGCCTTGCCTGCGGCAATGTTGGTACCCTATAAACATGAAGTTGTGCGTGAGCTATAGGCTAAAAATGCAAAAACCTGAGTAGGGCTGAAGGTGCAGGACAATAAAGGGCAACTCCAGAATTATGGTTGTGACATTTGATTTCATAATAGAGTGCCGTAGGATGACGTATTTTTGTAGGGTAAACCGGAAGTTAGCGGGACACTGGTTCCCTCGACAAAAAGCCCATGTTTACCTTTTGGATTATAGCAAAAAATAAGATGTGTTTAACAAAAGTTTGTGACACTTACATGTTTTGTCTAACAGGTTGTGGTTCTCAAACTGGGGTCCGGGGCACCCAGGGGGGCCACGAGATGGTGCCAGGGGGGCCCCAGTTTTATGACATTTTATAAAATACATTAATTTATCATGAATTTAGTGTAATTAAACCTAAAATGTTAAATTTTAGAACAGTTTTGTCAAATTTTCTTTGGGGGGCCACGAAGGAATGCACCGTACATGAGGGGGGCCGCGCCGCACACGGAAAAAGTTTGAGAACCACTGGGTTAAACTTCACAGGAGAAAACAACTTTTATGATTAAAGGGATAGTTCAAGCAAAAATGAAAATAATGCCATTATTGACTCTCATTATTGACCCTCATGTCGTTCCAAACTTGTAAAACCTCCGTTCATCTTCAGAACAGAGTTTAAGATGTTTTATATTTAGTGCAAGAGCTTGTTGACCCCTTCATTGAAAATCTAAGTATACTGTCCATGTCCAGAAAGGTAATAAAAACATCATCAAGTAGTCCATGTGACATCAGTGGGTCAGTTAGAATGTGTTGAAGTATCAAAAAACATTTTGGTCCAAAAATAAAAAATTACAACTTTATTCAGCATTGTCTTCTCTTCCGCGTCTGTTGTAAAGCGCATGCGCGAGACTAGAGTCACGTGACTGCAGTGGCACGGCTGACGTGTTATCTGGTGCGCCCCAGCATGCGCTTCACAACAGACGTGGAAGAGAAGACAATACTGAATAAAGTCGTAATTTTTGTTATTTTTGGACCAAAATGTATTTTTGATGCTTCTACACATTCTGACTGACCCACTGAGGTCACATGGACTACTTTGATGATGTTTTTATTACCTTGCTGGACATGGTCAGTATACAATACGTAGATTTTCAACGAAGGGTCAACAAGCTCTCGGACTAAATATAAAACATCTTAAACTGTGTTCCGAAGATGAAAGTTTGAAACGACATGAAGGTGAGTCACTAATGATATTATTTTCATTTTTGGGTGAACTATCCCTTTAAGTCCAAAAATGCCTTTTCTAGAAATAAAACAAATGTAGAGTTTAAAATTCATAAAAGTTGTGTTCATCTGTGAAGATTATCTTGTTGGACAAAATGTGTAAGTGTCAAACTTTCGGTAAATGCAGAGCTTATTTTTTGGGATTAATCCAAAAGTCAATAGGAAAAAATGTATGGCCTTTTTGCAAGGGAACCAGTGTCCCGCTAACTTCCGGGGTTGGGCTAAAAATATGCAATTCTGCGACACTATGAGTTCTGAAAAGTCTCAGTCAAAATAAAATAACAATATTTAAACTGTTAATGCCAATTTTGGGGAATTTAAACTCAAATTTACGGAATTAAGAAGCAACATTTTTTTTATAAAATGTATTTAACTCCCCCAAATAAGGCAAATAGGCATGCTTTATGGATATATGACAGAATTTACAATAGACTGTATGGTTTTATGTTAACTTTTAAATGTAATGAAAAAATATTGATATCCATGTGACGAAGGGATCTTAGCTGACTGAACAAAAAATATCAATGTTTAAAAAAGCAACATTATGAATGTGGGGCTTGGCATGGAATTGCCCAAAAACAATTTTTTTAAAAAAGAGGATAAATCTCTGCACACTGAAATATAGGTTCAAAATTCTTTTTTACTTTAAAGGCTACGATTATAATTATCCTAAATGACAAAATACCCCAAAATAAAAAAAAAGTCAATCCATTTTTACAAGAATAATGTTCCTGGAAATTCACAGTGGTCTGATCACTTATGGCTAATTTCTAAACCGCAACCTGGATGAATTCATGCCCACAACAAAATGAGCCACATGCCCCAGATAAACCTGTTAAACCCTAAACATGCAATGTTAACCATGACATCCACCTTAGCAAGCAGCACTTGTGATGTAAAGTCTGACTTACAGAGAAGAGCATGTTCTTTTTGTCCTGGTTCACAGCCCGAGGATCAGGGACAGGGTCTGTATGCTTGATCACCGACACGGATTCTCCTGCAAAAAGAAGCGCACATAATGAGAGGCCGAAATAAAGATTTCCACAAGCCAGACAGTACAATTCCACCTGACCACCCATTAAGTGTCAGATAAATGAGGATCAGGTTAATAGTTCATCAGGCAGCTATCCAAGCCTAAGTACTTGATGGGCAGTTGTGTAATTGCTTGTTTTGGTTCTGGTCGGGATGAAAAAAGTTCCAAAAAATAGCCAAGGAAGGAGCTGAAAAGTCATGCAGGCTGTTACCAATTAAGGCAGTGAAGCAAAACCTTACTCCTACAAGAACGCTTCCTTTGTGTCTCTTCCCTAACAGGACTACAGAAACTGAATACAGCTGACCTCTCTTTAAAAGAAGCGCTCTCAGAAAAATGCCAAATTTTTCACCTCATATCAACTACTAAACTGGTGGCCAACTGGGGCAGTGTTTTCAATGCTGCTTCATAGCAGCATCACTACTGAATCATCGGCGCTAAACCAGTAAAGCAGTATATGAGAAGCTCAGATGGAAAAGCTACTAAAATGCCACCGCCGTCAAAAATGACATTACAAAACTTTGCTTCAAATCCGCTTAAAGGAAAACACCACCTTTTTCAATATTTTACTATGTTCTTACCTTAACTTAGACAAATTAATACATACCAATCTTTTTTCAACGTGTGCACTTATTCTTTGTACAGCACATTATGACTGTGTTAGCATTTAGCCAAGCCCCATTCATTCCTTAGGATCCAAACAGGGATGAATTTAGAAGCCACTATTTTCCCTATTTAAAGACTGTTACATAAGTAGTTACACGAGCAAGTATGGTGGCACAAA
Source organism: Misgurnus anguillicaudatus (assembly GCF_027580225.2). NCBI lineage: Eukaryota > Metazoa > Chordata > Actinopteri > Cypriniformes > Cobitidae > Misgurnus > Misgurnus anguillicaudatus. The sequence goes on from NC_073345.2 coordinate 24,221,087, forward strand.
ATAAAACGTGTCAATTTTTTAAGCGGATAAAAAATGAGAACTATATTGTACGGCGGTAGAGCACTTCGTGGAGTTTGCAGCACTTTGACCTCGGACACAGTAATATTGACGGGAGGGGGAGTAGTTAGGAGTGATGATGTTACTGAGCACCGAGGTCGAAGTGCTCCAAACTAAGTGCTCTTCCGCCATACAATATAGTTCTCATTTTTATCCGCTTAAAAAAAATCGCCACGTTTTATTTTGTACCACCATACTTACTCATGTAACTACTCATGTATCAGTCCTTAAATAAGGAAAACATGGAAGTGTTTGGTGGCTTCTAAAATCATCCCTGTTTGGAGCCATAGGGATGAATGGGGCTAGGCTAAATGCTAACACATTCACAACTGTACAAAGATTAAGTGCACGCATTGAAAAAAGATAGGTATGTATTAATTTGTCTAAGTTGAGGTAAGAACATAGTAAAATATTGAAAAAGAGTGGTGTTGTCCTTTAAATCACAGCCTCAGGACATTCAGAAATATTGCTTTGGTGGCAGAATCCATCAGGAGTGAATTTACGAGAAAAAGAGTGACGTACTTAAGAGGGTTTTGCATGTGAGCTCTTCATATTTATGACCCTAACTGTAAACGGATTCATCTACATAAAATCATCCTATATGATGTCAAGAGCATTCTGTGAAAACATAACCTTCATACATTTAATATTGACTGAGTAAGGCCATGAATCTCATTATTAGATAACAAGACTTTAGCCTGAATTTCACAGACAGGGACACATTATATATATTTAACCAGGGTTAGGAGTTTAAATTGAATGTGATAAAGGGAAAAAACTGGGTAGCATAAAATTATGCAACTGCAAAGAAAACAGTTTGGCAACTGTACTTTTTTTATTTATGTTCACATGCTTAAAGCAACACTATGTAGTTTCCATGTAAAAATGACTTACAGCTCCCCCATGTGGTTGAAAAGCGCAACAGTGCCTGGTATCAGACACTCTTCTGCAGGGGGAGGGGCGGGGCTGTGTTTCCTACCCTCCACCTGCCACTTTCAGGCCCTGTCCCAAATGGCACACTCTGGACTTGTGGTCCTCCTCAGAGTCCACACTTTGATGACATTACGTAGTGCAGACTTTAGGGACCCTTAATGCGAGTCCACGTGGGTGCAACGGAGCCGTATTTTGGGACAGACTCGAGCGTCACACCGGAAATAGGTAGAGAAGTTGCCCGTCAGAGTGAGCTCCTCCCTTCCGTCGTCTGATTGGTCTGATTGCTCTTTCGCAAGGACTTCTGGGTTGGTAAAGTGCGCGAAGCCTGCTGCAGTGCGGGCTTCGCTGAAGACTGCATCAAGGGGGCAAAGGAGGCGCTGATGAGCAAACTTCAAAGCGTAAAAATGACAGATGGGACACCCTACGGACTCATAGATTAAGCGAGCACGTGCAATTTAAGGCCACGAGACCGAAAATCCACATGAAGTGCGCCATTTGGGTCAGGGCCTCAGAGTGTGCTTGTAGCAGCTAGGAGGCTGCTCAGGTTGCAGCAACAGTACAATTTGTCCAGTTAAAAGTTGTTCTATCACTGAAATAATTTTAGAGACATTATTTAAAGGTAAAAAACTACATAGTGTTCCTTTAAAGCCTAATGTGACTGCAGTTGTAAATTAGCATTAAACCTTTGAATTTGCATAAAAAGACAACTTCGAAATACTGCAATCTAAGAAAGGATGTGTTCATTATTTACACATTGTTTTGTGTTATGCTATTTAACACATTATGTGTTATTTGAACACATTATGTGTTGATTTTGTGTTCAAATAAATTAAAGGGACAACACATGCGTCTAGTTAAGGACAACACGTTAAATGTGTTAACCTTAACTAGACACAAAATGTGTTGTTTTAACACAACTGTTTTAAGACCGTGGCATTGTCCTCACCTGTTAAAATGGACTGGTCCACCCTCAGGGTCGTCGACTTGATTGAAGTCAAGCGAATGTCGGCAGGAACTTTGTCACCCACTGAACGGAAACAAAACATGCTGTTAAGTGGAGATAATTTCAGCACTCGGCAAGAGAACGAGATTATAAAACATGAACGACGATGCCAACCAGAACGCTGCCGCAATGAATTTGCTAATTTATTCGTATATCATTTATACGAACGTTTATCCATAGCCTCCAAATACCATGACAGCTGTACAGTCAGTCTATTTGTATCCATTTCGTTATGCATTACTCCTCGTACCAAATCAACTTATACATTTTATCAGTATGTACATTATGTTTCATAGGGGTCAAACCCATGAACTTTGCGTTGCTAAAGTAATGCTCTACCAATGCTGCTTTTCCATTGCACAGTACCCCACAGTTTGGTTTGGGTCAGCTTACTTTTGTGAGCTTTTCCACTGGCTGCAGTACGTAGTACCCGGTCGGGGTTCCAAACGACCCGAGCTGATACCAAAACGTTATGTGAAAACACTGTAGATCACTGATTGGTCTGAGAGAATCGTCACTACCAGCATCACCGCTATAATGTAAAGATTAGCTTTACCTTAGTGCTAGCTTGCGCTGTCTCGAGCAAACATGTTGTCATCTGTGCTCTGCTATAAGTTCTCAAACTCCCTTTTAACGATGAAAAACATCCACAGGTTGAGAATCAGAAACACAATACCCATTTTTTTCCAGATTTGCAGTTTGTGGCGGCACAATCGCAAAGCGGAGCACGTCGACTGACGCCACAGGTGTTTGTACAGAAACTGTCATGTGAGTGGTTAAAGCAGTGTGCAAACATCTATTTGTGGTGGTTAATTTTAATTTTGTGGTGGACTGAGAAATAAATTAATGTATGGGGATGTACAACGACCCTCTCATTTGTATGACGTCACAGCAGTAGGCAGCGCAAATATAACGACACGCCTATAATCCCTCCCACTCCGAAGTGTTACTAAACTCAATGGAAAAGCTAACCAAGCCAAAGTGAGGTAAGCTGACCCGACCTGACCCAGACTGTGGGGTACTATGCAATGGAAAAGCACCACAAGTGATCTACAGGCACAGGACTAAGAACCGAGAGTGCTTTTACGGTGATCACGAATTGTGCTTTCAAGGTTAAAAGAATAGTCTACTCATTTTCAATATTAAAATATGTTATTACCTTAACTAAGAATTGTTGATATATCCCTCTATCATCTGTGTGCGTGCACGTAAGCGCTGGAGCGAGCTGCGACGCTTCGATAGCATTTAGCTTAGCCCCATTCATTCAATGGTACCATTTAGAGATAAAGTTAGAAGTGACCAAACACATCAACGTTTTTCCTATTTAAGACGAGTAGTTATACGAGCAAGTTTGGTGGTACAAAATAAAACGTAGCGCTCCTCTAAGCGGATTCAAAAGAGGAGCTACACTCTACGGCGCAACAGCACCTCTGGGAGCACTTCGACCCGGCGCAGTAACACCCTCCCTCTCACATTATGAGAGGGAGAAGGGGAGCTGACTTTTCAGGCGAGTCGAAGTACTCCCAAAAGTGCTATTACGCCATAAAATATAGTTCCTCTTTTAAATCCGCTTAGAAAAGCGCTACATTTTATTTTGTACCACCAAACTTGCTCGTATAACTACTCGTCTTAAATAAGAAAAACGTTGATGTGTTTGGTCACTTCCAACTCCACCTCCAAATGGCACCATTGAACGAATGGGGCCAAGCCAAACGCCATCGAAGCGTCGCAGCTCGCTCCAGCACTCCCGTGCACGCACACAGATGACAGAGGGATGTATCAACAATTCTTAGATAAGGTAATAACATTTTAATATTGAAAATGAGTAGACTATTCCTTTAAGACACATAATCAAGGCATCTCAGAATAGACTTTTAGAGTTTTTTTCTCAATCTGCTGTTCACAGGCATTAAATCTGTCATCTAGTATTTTACCACTCAAAACATCATATGCTTTTGCTAGGTCCTGAATGCTGGGTTAATAAAGAGCATCAAATGCTTTAAAGTGTGCTAGTTATGCTTGAACATGGATAAAAATAGACCGTGCTTAATTTTTTCCACAAACAGAGGAGGTTAGTAATTGCAAAAAGCTAATGTAAATACTTCAATCTTTTCCAAACAAATCTTTTAATGAACAAGACAATGGATACAATTACCAGCTTAAACCCTTGAAGTTTATTAGCCATTTGTGTTTACGTCCAAAAGTCGTACTTGGTGTGTGTAAACGTTAACTTTATGAAAGTACACAGTAATAATGAAGATTCCTCTAACAGGATGTTCTTGGGGGAAGACTTCAAATAACCTGAGGGTACAGTGCTGGACGCAATGCCTTTTCTGGACCAAGTTTTGACCGGCATGTGAATGCATCTATAGTCCATCTACCCTTTTTAATGGAGGGGGAAGCGTGACGGGTGGTATCAGACCCGCAACCGTCACAGTTCCTAAAATGGAAATGGAGCTATTTTGATATGAGCTATGGTGTACAGACAAGCTAACACTCAATATAAACAGTGTTTGTTAGGGACGAGATGTTAGTCTATTTGTCCAACAGAATGGATTGTTCTCGGTTTAAGCTGTTGCTGTTTACACAAACTATATACACAAGTATTATGTACACATTACACAAGAAATATATATATAAAAACGAATTTCATGCAATATACTACATAGTAGTAGTGTATTGGTATATAATTTATAAGATCTATTCATTCAGTAGAAATAAAAATCTCAAGATACACATTTATATGGCCCAAAAAACACCCCTGAATGTGGAACATGTGCTCAATATATAGCTCACGTAAAAAAAAACCCGTCACAAAACAGGGTAACCTACTTTTGGGTAGACAAGGAGAGAACAACCTTTACATCCTTGGATCATTCTAGAAGCATTTATGTTAATGCATTATTTTTAGGTTAATGACAAAGAGCAATATAGTTAAAATGTGTACAAGCAAGCCAAGGGCATTTTAATTAAAGGAATGCTTAAAACGTCTTACTATACTAGTAAGCCTCGGGCATATTTATTCCTTTGATGATTTTATCTGACGATGCTCACAGACACAATTACAAACCCAAACCATGAAAATCAAGGTCACTTCTCTGAACCACAACACTGAAGTTAAACATCTAACAGAGATAGCGGTTGTGTCAGGTTTGGTGCTAAAAAGAGGTTGGAAACAAACTTTCATAACGCTTTTCATTGAGTTAAAGACAAACTTTTAGTTCCTCTGCTTGAGAAACTACGCAGTGCCTTTTATAGCCGTGATAACAGCTAAAGCAAATCTTATAGTTATTCATAGTAATTTTGTGGTTTTAACACAGCAGATTGTGCCAAATACAAATAAGCAAATGATGAACCTGACATGAATCTGTCTGAATGACACTTCTACAGTTATTTAAAAGTAGTGGTCAACCAATATATACTGTTATTGACAAAGCAATCTGGACGAAGAGGCAGACATAACACGAATGTTACAGTAAATGAGACAAAGAGAAAATTGGTGAAACTAAATAAACATTTGTTCTGCATAATAAATACACCATTGAAAAATATTTACAAGACATGTACTGCAGATCTGAGACCTTACGGTGCTGTTTGACTTGTGTTAAACAGTGTGTTGTTGTCCATAACATAATGTAACCTCAAGTTAAAAAGTAAATAATGATTGCTCATTGTATTGTCTGTCAGGCTTTGAATTTACATCTGAGTGTCTTTTCATTACAAACAACAAAAATAAGGTACAAAGATTGTCCGATAAAAAAAAAGAATCATCTGAATATCAGCCAATATATTGGCCAGCATTTTTTTAAAGTTGGCAGCTAACTTTTAATGATTTTCAGAAGTGTTTAATGCCTTCTAGAAAACGTTCTTTAAATATATAAACATATAACGATATATCAAATGAAAGAACAGACCCTCTGCTTACAAAAAAAAACATTTCATCCTACCTTCTCTTTTTATCACCTCTTATATATGGGGAGGTTTCTTCAAAAATACCAAATTTTGAACAAAAAGCTGAGCTAATTGCATTTTTGTGAAGGACTTTTGATAGAGATCAGATTCAGCGCGATGATCAAAACATACACGGAGTTCTTACTGTTTGCCTTAAGGGGTTGCTTCCGGGTTTAATAAGTTGGGTAAGTACGCCATCTTGTGGATAATAGCAACAATACGAATTGCTGGAAAAACTCGTCATTAGCAGGGAAGCGTTTTCGCTTATTTGGCGAGAAAACTTGTTAACTTAAAAAGTTTAAAAAGGACCGTAGATGCAAATTATACAAGTTGCTTTAGCAAACAGTCCTGTCGCGATAATGACTATGGGCGCACTCAAATTATCCAAACCAAACCATGCCCCAGCGCGATTGTCACTCCTCCCTACTCCCCCAGATGCACGCACTCACACTGTACTTTTATCGATCCGAGTCCGGGCGCGCTTTCATCATTAAGATGCGATTGTTTTGAAAAAGCAGGAAGTAAAGCTCTCTCTTAACACTGGAAACCACCGTAATGATAAGTCTGTGTTTTTTATTCGGATTCGTTTGGTGTGCGATTACAGACAGCCCTCACACATGTCATCATATTGCTTAGTTGATCCATCACGTGTGCAGCTCGAACATTCTCGTAACCCCGCTGCTCGTATCAAAAGGTTTTTACGGAGGCAGATGAAGGCGTGTGGTCGCGCAACTGACGTCTTCACCTTTTGAATCGCGCTCAGGCGCGATTGCGCTCACACCACAGCCTTCCGCGCCTGAGCCCAAGTGAACCACGCCCCGGCCCACCTCTGCAACCCAGCCGCGGCGCGATTAATCAATCCGTGCCCGGACGCGGTACAGAGCAATCACACTAGTCAAAAAACCAGGCTTTGGGGGTCAAACGCGACCAAGCGCGGTTTGGTTTGGATAGTGTGAGTGCGCCCTTTATCGACTTATCAAACGATAGTTGAACAGGACGTCGGTAGTTTTTTGAGAGGCGATGAAGAGAGCTATACAAATTAAAAGTCATCTAAAACATAACCATAACATCTAGTCAGTGTTTAGATCTGAGGTGTAGCTATTATAAACGTGACTGCGCATAATGGCACATATTCACAGATGCGATCAGATTAAATACTCGTCTAAAGCAATTAACCCTGTGAAGCTTGGATTTACACTGAACATTCACTATTAGCCGTTTAAAATTAAAATTTGTATTTTATAATATTTATTTATGTTTTAAATATTTAGAATATTATTTTTCTTACATACCAATTTCATATTAACTCTTTCGCCGCCATTGACAAGTTATCAACTATAGCCATTATTTCTTTTCTTTTTTTTAAGTTATTTTTTGGGCCATTTTGCTGTTTATTGATAGACAGCAAGTAATTGAAAGAAGACAGGAAAGTACAGGGTGTAGAGAGGGGTATGGGATCGTCAAAGGACCTCAAGCCGGGATTCGAACTCGGGTCGCCGGAAGTGCATTTGCACCATATTTCGGAGCACTGTCCACTACGCCATCAGGTCCGACTATCGCCATTATTTCTGGGGGAATTAACCAACCTATGAAAAGTAGCTAGTGACAGGCCTATAAGCAAACATTTCTAACACACGCAAAACCTTTATTAAAAGTAAACATAACCGACTGACAAGCTCATGTCTGGAAAAATACGTAAAACCTCCCTCGGATATAACACATAAAATTTAAGGAGGTCTTATCTCCTTTAGAAAGGAAGTATGAGCGTACTGATTATGTGTCACAATGTCCTTGATTGTCCTTGTCTGATTTGCACATGAGTCTCTCTCTCTTGCTCGTATTTTGCAGTGCCTCCGTCAGGAGCGCGTCACTTTAGAACCACCACGAAAGTGCACGAGCACAGAGGTGACCCCACTGCGTAAACACACAGGGACGGACGTGCTCCCCATCAGCCAGACAACTTGTTCTTCGAGACTGTTCTTACTATTGCCTATGGGACGGATCTACGGCCGGCCGAGGACATAAAAAGAGGACAAAGAGCAGAACACCACCCCTGTTAAACACAAGAGAGGAGAGAGCAGCCATCTGCTTCACCCATTATTTATCTCGTCGAATCTGTTTGGCCCTTAACTGCACATCCTGCCTGTGTCCTTTATTCTTTCACTGCTAGACCGGTGGTGGTTTAAGCCACGGGCCTGTGGTGAGGTCTTACACGAACATTATGCACAACAACGAATCTTTCTACGCGAGCGGTTGAAGAGCATCCTTGATTTAGTTGTTCTAACTTTAAGTCCCATGAGTCAAGAGTGTAACCATAATAAAAGAATCTCCTGGTTCATTAGAAGAGAGGTGAAGTAAATTTAGAAGCTGGATGACTTTAAGCGTGTCTTTAAATTCTGGACCGGATGTGCACAGGAAGTCATACAGTCCAACCACACACAAAAGCTTGTGTACACTTGTTGCTCGTCAATGCTCCCCTAAGAGTTCGTGAATGGCATTCACTGCAACGGTTTGCATGTAGTAAAGGCAGTTGGCTAACGTTTCTAACAGTTTCCATTCTCTCTTTTTAAGGTCAATCCCTTAGTGGTTTGCGTCAGCACTGTGCTCTACCGCATCTCCCTGGGAGATCAGGAACTTGTCTCTGCTCGTCCCCGTCCCCAAGCATCCTCCAGCACTGGTCTCCATGGTTAATGTCTTACTTCACAGAGGTCTCTTAAAGTTAGGTCTTGCTAAAAAAGGACAAACATAATCTATGGGTCAAAATGTTATACATATAATATAAAGCTTTTAATCTAAAGATGTTCTTTTAAATGCTTGGTATAGTTGTTGCCAAACATGAATTTTCTTTCATCAGACTTTTTTTTAAAAAGATGACCAAAGCTATAAGTATAGTTCCTTTTTTACAGTGTAAAATTTCGTCATAAGAAAAGTATGTGCACACTGTACTCAATTTAACAGTTTGGTGCTTTAAAATCATACAAATGTAATTATTTTTTAAGATTTGCTTTAAACTCCATTTTATTTATGGGTATTTTGCATTTTTTTAATTAATGCGTTAAAATAGTTCCAGAGAAGGAACTGCATTAAAGGATTAGTCCATTTTCTTAAAAAAATCCAGATAATTTAACTCAACACCATATCATCAAAAAAGGTACATGTCTTTCTTTGTTCAGTCGAGAAGAAATTATGTTTTTTGAGGAAAACATTCCAGGATTTTTCTCATTTTAATGTACTTTAATGGACCCCAACACTTAACAGTTTTAATGCAGTTTAAAATTGCGGTTTCAAGGGACTCAAAACGAACACAAATCAGGCATAAGGGTCTTATCTAGTGAAACGATTGTCATTTTTGGCAGAAAAATAAAAAATATGCACTTTTAAACCACAACTTCTCTTCTTCCTCCGGCTGTTTGACGAGCCAGCGCAACCTTGACGTCATCACGTCAAGAGGTCACAGATGACGTATCGAAACTACGCCCCAGTTTGTGCGGAAGTGTGGAGAAAGAGGACCGTTCCGACGTTGTTGTATGTGGAATGATACTACTTAATGTCTTTGTGTCAGTTTACTGTTTAAAATAGTCCGCAAATGTGTTTCATATATCTAACACGTGACCTTTCAACGTCATTACGCACTTACGTGAGGTCGTGGATTAAAAGTGCATATTTTTTACTTTTTCTTGCCAAAAATTACAATCGTTTCGCTAGATAAGACCCTTATGTCTCGTTTGGGATCATTTAGAGTCCTTTGAAACTGCAATTTTAAACTGCATTAAAAATGTTCATTGTTGGGGTCCATTAAAGTCCATTAAAATGAGAAAAATACTGGAATGTTTTCCTCAAAAAAACAAAATTTCCTCGACTGAACAAAGACAGACATCAACATTTTGAATGACATGGTGGTGAGTAAATTATCTGGATTTTTTAAAGAAAATAAACTAATCCTTAAGGGTGATTTATAGTTCAGCTTAGGATCTACGCCATAGCTACTCCATAGGCTGTGCTTAGCTCTCCGTGGCCTGAGCTGCACTTCCCCAAAAATGTACCAAGGCGTCAATTCTACGCGGACTGCAAGCACTGTGACTGGTCTGTGTTGCACTTCCTCATACGCATTTCCGCAATGGTAAACACAAAGATGGATCAAGTTGAGGAGCAATATTTAGGATGCAACAAAAATTTACCCCATTATACAACAGCAATGTACACACCAAGCTTTCAGCTGTTGAAAAAATAAGCACTACCTCTGCCCTACAGCATTAGCAATCCCATTACAGCTTTATGTCTATTGTTTACATACAAAAATGAATTTATAAAGGATATGTCACTCTGCTTAGTCAAAAAACTATGATTCCTATGCAATACTATTACAACAGTTCTTTAGAGACATTTTCTCAAAGCCGAACTACGGAAAATAGGAGTCTGAAAAAGGAGACAAGTACTGCTGAATGGTCAATAACTCCTGTCGTCCTGCAGATGAAAGGAGATGCCACATACCCAATACAATATCAGATATCTGCATGCATGAAGGATGGATGGAATCAATGCACATTGAAAGATACCACCTGGAAGCAATCTAAATGCCCTATATCAGTGTGGTTCCCAACCTTTTTCACTTCAAGGCCCCCTAGTTGCCCACAACAATATTTGAAGGCCCCCCACTTACTCAATTTTTTCAAAATAAAATTAACTAGAGAGACATATTCGCTTCTAAAATGGCCAAAAAATAAGAAACACCTTGATTTTTGCTTGTTTTAGCTTATTTTAATGCTTGTTTTGTTCAATTTTTAATAATTTAAAGTCATCTTGAGGCCCCCTTGGAAATCTGCTAAGGTCTTCCTGTGAACCCCAGCCCCCTGCCCTATATCAAAGCCCAACATGCAAAGGTTTAAGTTGAAAACAAGTTGCAATGATTAACATTAAAAACAGTCACTATAAGATGAAAATGCTTGACATAAAAAATCGTTCACATCATGTTATGGTATGGTGGTTTTTTTTGTGGTTATAACAACGTAACTGGGTGACGTATACCTTTCCCTTTTATTTTTAGCACAACGTTTCATTTTAGCCATTTAGTATGCATGTTAGCAGAGAGGACGACATGTTCTGCAATTCCCTGCACAATACTCCTAAACGAAATCAAAAACTAATAACATAACGCATATAAAAACACAAGCAGCAATCCACTGCACTGTTCACAGCAAGACGATGCTGCTGTTGACAAGGTAACGGATCGAGAGCTTGAGGTTTTGTGCTGCTGATGCGGGAGTTAGATCAGATGTCACTTCTACTCAACAACAGACTGCTACACTTTTGAATGACAAAAATATGATAAGGCAAGGCAAAAGCTGTGGAGAAGTCATGTGCAAGTCTTATGTACCCAGTGTTTCCCATACATTGATTTATTTGTGGTGGCCCACCACAGAATCAACACTGGCCCCCACAAATAGAATTTTCATGATTCCCATTTACATTTTTATTTCACCATTTAAAACAGCTTAATTCGGCTTAAAATATAATTTGATATATAATACTGATCAAAGAGTAGAAATGAAACATATTTCAGTAGCGGGTGACGTCATCACCACCACAGTCTCTCAAAATCCTGTGGGAAACACTGGTACCTTTATATTCTAAAGAAAATGCAAGTTTTTGCCTATTACAGCATTGTAAATGGTTGCCAGGTGGTTGATATGCAAATGCTAGGGATAGTTTACCCAAATATGACAAAATGTGTGTCTTTTGCTGCGTCCGAAACCGCCTACTACATACTATATAGTACGCGAAAAGCAGTAGGCGAGGCGAGTAGTATGTCCGAATACATAGTATTCGAAAAACAGTATGCGAAAAGTACCCGGATGACCTACTACTTCCGGTTAGATTTTGCAGTGTGCACGTGATGTAGCAACATGGCGGATGTAGTACGTCCGAATCTCATTCATACTACCAGGACTCATACTATACAGTACCTACTGTTTTAACGCCAAGTAAGTAGGTACTTCATCTAATTCAGTACCTACTAGTGATCGACCGATATATCGGCCGGCCGATACATCGGGCCGATTTTACTAGGTTTTAGGTGTATCGGCATCGGCCGATTCGCGGCTTGCGTTCGCCGATAGTTTTTCCCCGGCATTAATTACAGACAGGCGCCCACAGGCAGCTCTGTGTTGCTGGAGGCTGCCTGCAGCACGTGCAGTCCCCCTCCCCCCACTAGCAGAGCGGAGCGCTCCAAGCCTGCGCTGGTAAGTTTTAAACTTCAAAGCATCTTTTAACTGTTTGACTGAAATATTGCCATATACTTTGAAAGTGTAAACACGTTGCTCTATATGTGCGTGCAATCATAGCTAAGAAAGTTTGGTGGTCATAATGGAAAACGCGAATGCTTATAAAACTGCTTGCCATTGTATTTAGGGAGCTTCAAATAGCTTTTAGGCTAACCGTATACATACGGCAGCTGTTACGAAAACTGGTCATAGGATTAAATAATGCTGACGTTGTTCCGTGATTCCGTGGTATTTGTAGGAGTTTTATTCAGCGACCACCAGTCTGACATTTGGACGCGACGCGTGCTCATAATGCCGCAAGCAAACGCAGGTCATGTGATCAACCGAACAGCTGATCATAGTTGGACATGCTGGGTTTTTAATTCTCATCTCCATAAATATATGTAGTAGTAAAAGGCTAAAAATCAATATCCATTGCTGATAGTTTCTCGTCATTGTGGATAGCGCAGTTCATGGTTGCATACGTTTATGGTTGTTAACGCGGAGTTTCGCGGAATGTTCGTCAGCGAAAAAAAAATAAGGAATTCGACCCAAAGCACTTAGTTCCGAGCAGTTCCCACATGACTTTTATGTGACCTGAGAAGTGTTATTTTGTAAGTTTTGTCAACATTTCCGTTCACTGGGAGCGCAAAGATACATGCACTCTCTCATCCATGTCTCTCTCACTGCACCTCTCCCACGTGCACGCGCTCTACTATCTGACCGAAGTCCGTACACAAATCCTCATGTGTTTGTTCAGTTTTATGCATTTCAAGCGAGCTGAGGCAAACTAACTATCCCTCGCATTTATTATAGGGCACTAGGGTGTGTGAGATACAGAAGTGGGGCAATCCGCATGTTATTCAGAATTCTTTTTAAGTTGTTTTTTGATCAGTATTGCTGTTTACATTTTCCTTGTCTTCTTATGAAAGACATTTGCTCTACAAAAGATTAAGTTAAGTGCACTAAAACTTAAGACCTAAGCATTAAATAGGTTGTAAATAGTTGGTTACTTTCATGGATAAAGTAAAGTGTTCCCCTTGTTATGCTGCTTGGTTGCTGCTACTGTGTGCAATGGTGTAATTATTTTATTTATATATTTTAAGCAGCCCTGAATTTTCTTACTTGTTCTACCTCACCTGTTTTTACTATTTGTTAAATATAGTTCAATAAATGTTCCTTTTTTAAATGTAAAATCATTGTGTCATTTTTATGATATAAACTGAATGAGCAAAAGCAGTATCGGCTCCAAATATCGGCTAAAGAAAATCGGCAGACTGTATCGGTCATCGGCTAAGGCTGATGGGAAAAAAATCGGTATCGGCATCGGCACAAAAAAATCCATATCGGTCGATCCCTAGTACCTACTATACAGTATGCGGTTTCGGACGCAGCCTTTGTTTACTCATCCTCATATGGTTTCGAACCAATATAAATTTTTCATCTGTGAAACATAGAGAGTGAGATAGAGAGTGCAACAGAAAAAAATTAGTATGCAAGTAAAGAACAGTTTTACATTTTTGGGTAACCTATCCCTTTAAAAGCATGAGGTATGCGAGCAATAAAAGTGCTTATTTGCGTCATGTGGTTACATCCACTCTGTGCTTGTTTAGGCTTTGATGTAAGCAACATCGTCATGCAGACCTCATTATGGAGCAGGGGAACCGTTCACTGCACCATCTGCAAGGGCAGGTCTTTGACCTCTAAGCACAAGCTGAAGGACACATGTGGATGCTGATGACTATGAGAGCTCAAGAGCTGTGGGCTCGTGTGTCGCTCGATTAGGAGGCTGCACAGCTGCTTGTGTGAACGCTTAACATTCCCCTCACGAGACTCCTTTTCCCCTCCCAGCAATCCCCTCCTCCTGGTTTCCTCACTCCTATCTTTCTGCTTTACTCCGTACTGATATTCTCTGTACTAAAATTGCAAAGGGTTAACTGGAATCCATCGGCCATCCTCCATAAACAACCTATGACCTCCCTGTCCTTCACTTGAATAAAGAAAATGAAGATTTTTCTCTCCATCTCTGATTGCTTGCATCAGAGCGAGCATTACATGGAATGATGCTGAGTGACGCAAGACGACAACGACCAATCTGAATTGGGTATGAGCACCTAAGCCCCACCAAAATAAATAAATAAATAAATTCGATATATGGGCATTGTGGAGAAAATGTGTATTTTCCTTCTCCACCCAAGTCTTATGTATGTCATAATTCATTCAGTGTCAACGGCAGCTTCTCCACCCACTTAAGAGAGGCATGTGGAGCATTTAATTTAGCATGACACCATTTTCGCCCTCTTAGCTTATGCAACAGATACACCTGGTTGTGTTTCCGCAAAGTATTAGTCAGAGCGGCAAGAACGTCGGTTCCAGAAGTTTCTTCCGATCCTTAACCTGCTGACGGTGCTCTGCTAAACCACGTGACTCACCTCACCTCACCATGACTAAGCAGCCGCCTAACTCCACCCTATATACACACTGACTGAGGCTATCTAGTGCTCACCTACTCAGATCTAGCACAGACACAGCGTGTAATATAACACTCAAACACGTGTATGAACACAAAAGCCCCGAGCTAAATGTAGCTACATAACGCCGAGTACCTTTCTAGGGTACTTATGACGAAATGTTTGAGTTGATTTAGTCACGGTTGAAGTGACACTTCCACATTATTCAAATACCGCAGTTCAGCAGGTTGAATGAGACCTTGAAATAGCATTCAGGTGGATCTGGATTCGCAGTAAAGTGCTTGCTAAACATAACTGGCCAATGAGTAAATTACTGAGAACAGCAATAAGGAAGAGTCATGGTGATCTACTGCAGGGAGTGAAGAAAAACGTGGCGGTATATGACGTAATGTAGAGCAAGGGGCACTTCGGTTAATCTTTGTGCAGAAGAGTTCATGGACAAGTTACCTACATGCTTGTGTAGTCTAAAATTGGACCAAATCTCTATAAAGGTGACCACATTGAAAAAACATTTACCTAATAACTTTTCAGTATTTCTCTTAAAAGGGATGATTTAGTCAAAAATGAAAATGTTGGCATTATTTGAACAACACCCACATTTTTTAAGTGTTACCTTTCTCTTAGTGGATATTCTCTGTACGTGAACTCTTTTTCAAGACATTTTAGTATGTTTACTTTAAAGTGTAACAACTGTGTATTATTGTTTTTTTTACTTTATTTTTTTCTCTTTTCCTTGGTGGTTTTATTTTAGCTATGGTTATGTAAGTATATTCATGTAAGTATATGTAAGTTATGAATCTAAGTATATGCATGCATATATATGTGCGCGCGCCCAACTGCCCATATAGTTTTATTGTGTTCCAAATAAATAAAATGATGATTATTGCATACTTGTGGTCCAAGTTGTTCTTACGTTATTGCAAACATTTAAAATAAATTTTAGTGTGGAATTTTTTGTTGAATCATGATTTGTTAGTTGAAACGTCTGACCGCATAATTCACGAACAAATAGGTGTGTACGCATGCTTAGTGAATGAGACCCATTGTCTTTGATCATGCTAACAACCAATTTAATCTTTCCTACTAACAAATGCTTGCAAGGGAATGGCTGGAATTTATTCATTTTGACTTAATTGCTTTTGTCCATGACAAAAGCTGTGGTTGCCAGGTTGCAACGCAATCCAAAGGTTATCAGCTACTTCATAATTGAAGATCATCTCAGAAAACAATAAATGGGTTCTTTAATGAAACAAACGAAAAACTGATTTTGCACCATTATTTGACTTGAAAATGAAATGTATAAACTTAACATAGCAGTTAGTTAATCGCTGTATAGTACCAGCAAAGACTTTGTACATTCTAGAAACTCTCTCTGGCACTACCTGTGAAACACAATCTCACCCAATGCAATAATGTGATGACATTAAAAGGTTCAGAGAGTGCGTCACAGTAAACCTAAACCACTGGGAAACCGACCTGTTCGCGCACCAGTGATACCATCTGGGTAATGAGACTGACTGCTTTGCACCTGTTCCCAGTTCAACCTGCTTCTGAGACTGTGCTGTATCACATATCTAACAAATACACCAAATTCTGCATCAAGGGACTTTATGTAGAAATTCTTACCGGCAACTTCAACAATGTCTCCAGGTACAATGTCCCTGGCTTTGATCCTCTGCACAGTTTTCCTGTCTTGCCGATATACCTTGCCCATCTCTGGCTCATACTCTTTAAGGGCCTCAATGGCATTCTCTGCATTTCTCTCCTGTGAACACAAAAATGATAAAAATGAGAAGCGCTGCAAACCTTTTTTCATATTTGTGGAAAATCTTTGTCAAATTGGTTTACGCTAAAAGGACAACAATCTCAATGCGATCTGAATGCATTTAAGTTTTAGCCAAATTATGATGATGATCAAGCATTTTTGACCAATAAAAGTCAATTACCATTCCAGTCATGCATGAATAATAATTAAAAGGTTTTTCTAAGCATTTAATAGAAATTGGATAGAAACATTAATTTGTCTGTCAAGTATAAATATTTAGGATTAATCTCTCACTACTAATAGTATCTCACTAGTACTACTGAGGGCAGAAACTATGGCAATGCAGTCAGTCAGTGGCCGTGGGCGGAGCTTTATCAGTGTGACATCACATTGAGAAGAGAATAAAAATGGCTTGTCTAATAAGACTGCTTTGATTAAATATGGAATAAAAAGTGAGTCTCTGGATTTTTTGTTGTATGGTGGTTGTGTTCACACACTGCCAACACACATCCAAACACCTTGTAAAAGTGGATTTTGAACAATAGGTGCCCTCTAACACAAAAATGTATGTTAGTTATCACACTGGCAAGTTTAATCTACACCCAAATACACATATGAAAAAAGAGCAACTTCCCAGACCTTAATATGCCTGAATAAACTCTCTATTAAAATTGTGCCTTCAAATGGATTCCCATGAACACACAACGGGTGGCGTATGTGTCGAAATCATAAAGTCTGAAAAGTAGTGACACACGGAGCGTAGTGTAATCCGTGCCAACGGTGTACCATCAGATATGACTGCAAACTCCCTTTGACATGACCTCAAGTTCTTATTCTAAAGTTAAACATTGTGTTTAACGTGACCTTTTGCTTTCAGCAAGATAAATCCTTAGGGACGAACGAACTAACAGCACTTGCCGCTTGGCAGTGCATTTGGCAGCGGACTTCCTGTGGTTTGTCTTGCATGATGGGAACACAAAGTCTCCATGTCAAGTGAGCAACATTGGCTTGCATATGGGTGAAATCTGGGAAACCTACATGAGGGATGTGCTGACGTTATTTAGACATTTAAGGATATAAACTATAAATACACGTTACAAAAATAGCCTGCTAAATCAATGAACTATGCTTCTCAACGAAAGTCTGTGAACATAATACTACCGAGGCATTTTTTTGTAACAGGAAAGTTATTCATTCTAGCTAACCACCCTTTATATCAGACTAAAATAAACTTAGAGGTGCAAAGACTGATAACTGAACCACAATGTTGTGTATAATTTATACAATTTTGATATCAGTATGTCTCGCCCTTCTCTTTTCACAGTTAATCTGAATACAATAAAACACACGACTGGTTTAACTGCAAGACACTTTTCATTCAGACATCATTTAAAAACCATTGTGGACTGCCTCAGTACCACCACAGTCTCAACTGTGGCAGACCAAGCTTTTAATTTTAGAAACGTATTCGATCAATGCAAAGATTTGGTAGAAGTGAGACACTCATCCAGTGCACTGTGGTCTGTCAAAATTAAGATTACAAGTCAGTTAAAACATTCATGAAGTTAAAAAAGCTAAAATGTAAGAACAAAGTAAAGAAACTGTTTTAGGGTCAATGACGTGACATTAATTATTTTGTGTCCGTATGGTTCAATGAAATGTAAAAGGGTTAAAATTTCAAAATAAATTTGCAGATTACTTACATACATTTTCTTTGTTGAAGTCTAAAATTTCTGGTTTTATTTCATTTTGACAGAATATTTGGGGGATAAGTGCAAAAATGTCAATTTGGTGTAACCGGTCTGTTTCAATTGGTGTAACTTGTATTTTTTTAAATGAAAATGTAAATTATTTATAAAAGAGTGGAATAAAATTTAGTCATCTAGTTGATTAAATAATTTTTACATCATTTGTCAAAGATTATTTAGAAAACAATATATTTTAATATATAATATATAAAGACAAATATTACAAAAACACATTAAATAACTAATAAAATATTTTAAAATTATTTATTTTTTGATGATTACACTTACATGCCATCAAGGTGGATAAAATATTTAATATTTATCATTCCTTGGCACATTTGCCAGTTACACCATTTTCAGGTCCATTCAGTCTTAACTTTCATAAAAATGGTGCAAATGTATTTATTGCATAAAATTAACATAAATACACTATGTGCATTGAAATAAACCTGATGCATGCTTTTAAAACAAGTTTTTTTTATTTTATTTCTCATCTTGCCAAACCGTTTGTGTCACTGACCCTTAAACGTGACCAAACTGTCAAATATGTAGCTCTTAATTTTGTGTTAACTGAATATATAGGCCCCTTGCACTGCTATGATTCAATTTGTCCTGGTTGCTGAAAAACTGATGTGGACATTAAATGTGTCTATAAATCTACAAGCACAGCTCCAGACCAGGTGAATAGCGCTCATTGATGAAGGTTTGCCCTAGGCTAACCGCTGCTGCTCTTCAGTCTGAATGAAAAAGTGATCGTGTAGACCAGAAAAATATTACCTATCCTGCCTAACAAATCACACCACCCACTAGGGATGCAAGCCACCAAAAACTGTATGAACCCCGGGGAAATATATGTATATGAAATTCCTGTGGGCCACCAATAAACCTCAACTGAATGAAGATGCAATGAAAAAGCTTCAGATCCAGTTTTCTTTTTTGTGTTAATGCATTTGCTTTTGATAGCAGAAGCTGAGGTGGGAATTATTAAAAGGGCCCTCCCCTTTCATTTTTAAACAGCCATAGCCCGAGATGACAGGATGAGAGAAAGACTCACGAGACTCAAGCTCTTAAGCAATACTTTGCTACTCGGCATTGCTGGTTGCTAGAGTCTAGAAGAAAAATGAAAATATGATTTTTATGGCATTAAGTCCTTGTCTCTTATCCCTCAACACTTCCAACTCTAACACGCTTTCAATTTGCATACTAACTGGTAGTCCGCTGCGGACTCATTTAAGGAGATCTTGGGGGGGGGGGGGGCGCCTTTGGTGAGAGAGGATTCTTGGGCCAGTATGGGTAATGAATGGTGACAAAAATAAAATGACAGAAATCTGGGACATGGGCTTTAGGGCCGCTGAGAGGTGCTGGAGAAAATAGGGTCTTGGCTCTGTATGTCTGAATCCACTGGGACAGAAGGACTATCTTTAGAAATGAGCTGGGGAAAAACAGCCACATGTGTTTTCATTCATAATGCTAACTACACTTAAAGGATTAGTCCATTTTCTTAAAAAAAAATCCAGATAATTTACTCACCACCACGCCACCCAAAATGTTGATGTATTTCTTTGTTCAGTCGAAAAGAAATAATGTTTTCCTTAAAAAAAAAAACATACTCATTTCAATGGACTTTAATTGACCCCAACACTTAACAGTTTTAATGCAGTTTAAAATTGCAGTTTCAAAAAACTCCAAATGATCCCAAAGAAGGCATAAGGGTCTTATCTAGCAAAACACTTGTCATTTTTCGCCAGCGCGACTTCATGTAATACGTCATCACGTCAAGAGGTCACGGATGACGTATCGAAACTACGCCCCAGTGTTTACAAGTGTGGAGAAAGAGGACCGTTCCGATGTTGTACATGTCAAATTATACTAATTAAATGTCTTTGTGTCAGTTTATCGTTTAAAATGGTCCACAAATGTGCGTTTCATGTAACACGAGACCTTTTGATGTCATTAAGCAATTACGTGAGGTCGCGCTGACTCTTCACACAGCCGGAGGAAGAAGAGAAGTTGTTGTTAAAAAGTGCATATTTTTTATTTTTCGTGCCAAAAATTACAAACGTTTTGCTAGATAAGACCCTTTTGCCTCGTTTGGGATCGTTTAGAGTGCTTTAAAACTGCAATTTTAAACTGCATTAAAACTGTTAAGTGTTGGGGTCCATTGAAATCCATTAAAATGAGAAAAATCCTGGAATGTTTTCCTCAAAAACATTATTTCTACTCTACTGAACAAAGAAACACATCAACATTTTGGATGACATGGTGGTGAGTAAATTATCTGGAGTTCTATTAAGAAAATTGACTAATACTTTAATAGAAAACTACAATTGTTACAAATCACACTGCCGCCACAAAGTATAAAATCCTTGAAACAAGGACAAAAGTCTGTTAGTCAGGACATATCTCAAAGAAACAATATAACTTGGCTCTATATAATTTTTAACCTAAGCTCTGTTGTCCTACCATGCCATGTATATTAAAGATAGAAGAAAAGTATGCTTTCAATAATAGATGCTCAGGCATTACACATGTTGATATGAAGAGTTTCGTTGCAAAACGAGATAAATCCATTTTTTAACATTTTTGTAAAAACATGTTTATTATTATGTTATCATGTTATTATTTTGTTTTATGGTGCTACTTAGCTGTATTTTTTTAAGTTATGAAGGTTTAAATCAAAACAAACCAACTGCAGTTGCATTGAAATTAATTGGAATGCACAACCAAAAAACGAGATTTCTGAACAATTAAAAAAAAAAAACGGTGGTTATCTCGTTTTGCAACGAAGCTCTTCATATATTAATGTTACATAGACCACATTTCCTCACGCTTGCCGCACATTATGGTGCACTTTAGTAATTCAATTAACTCTTTAATCATCTTCTTCAGCACTACCTGTACTGACCCTGCTTTTGGTTGCCCATGTTACTTATTCACATCTATTTGCTCAGATTTATTGAACATATGGTGCTGAATAATATGTCAAACACATTTACAGTTATCTGCACACATTGTAATATGTGTCAACATTGAAAGGTCACGCTGGCTAGCAACCTTATAAATGCGCATTTGGCATGCATATTGACATGCATACAGATATAAAATAAAGCAAAGCTAAAGGGGTCCCAAACTAACCTGCCAAACTCCTACAATAGCGTTGGCTATAAGAATTAGCAATATTACAAAAGGCTCCACAAATGCAGTGATGGTCTCCTCTCCCTCCTCAAACCACGCCAACACCTAGAGAAAACAAATCAGAAAATCAAACATTGGTTAAAATGGTTTACAGTCTCTTTAAAACAGAACTTCATTCAAGTTTATGCTTTATTTTTGCCATTCAGGAAGTAAGCCATAAAGAGATATTATCTCACACCAAGGAATCTTCCAGAAAAGACAACACTCGTTCAATTTAGTGCGTCATGTTTTGTTTTTGCATGTCTCTCTGCAATGTGTGGCATGGCGAGATCTGTGGCAGTGTGCCAGGTGGCAAAACAGACGGCCTGTCGTCAGCAACTACACAAGCATGACTATATTTATTGCATGCCAAGACAAAACGCTTAATGGACCAGTCGTGTAAATTTACAGGCATGCTGACACTGTCCAAAAAGATTGGAGGGGAACGCAGCTGAGCAGAGTCCTTTATGTAATATGATCTAATTAAGAAATACCAGCTTTAATCAATCCAAACCCTGTGGGCTTAAGTGTACCTGGGCCAAACAAAAGGTCTCATTGGCGAATGCAACTTGAACTCCTTAACAGTGAAGCACAGAATTCAAAAGCGCTCGGTCTACGAAAAGCGAGATGTGTGCACCTTCCCACATATTCCAGGGCAAGCTAAAGTTTTGTATTATTTGCTGTAGAGTCTGTGCAATATTTTTGTTTTCATAACATCCTGTTTTTAATAGGGTAATCTGGGACGTGCGTGAATTCTGCTCAAATGGTTGAAACCATTGCTATCGTTTTAAATGATAAAGAACAAGCGTTTCCAATATGCTATTTAACTGTTGAAAATGCTGTCAATTTTATCAAATTATTTAACAGATTGAACACACGCTTCCACACAAAACAAAATATTTGACCCCGTCTTTGAAAATCCAGGTTAATGTCTCATAATCAAATTATGAGTTTAGGAGCATCAAAGTTTAATAGAGAGCCGCAGGGATGGCATATTTTGTAGGGCAACACAGAAGTTAGTGGGACACTTTGACTGGTTCCCTCACCAAAAAACACATACTACACAAAACTACAGTGTTTTCACATCACGTTTTAGTATTAGCTCAGCTCTCTTGGAACCTCAACCAAGGTTGTACAAAAATACAAAAATAAATGTATTTAGTACTACATCCCAAAAGTGAGATGACCCGACCCGTGGGGTACTATGCAATGCAAGTCATGCGTAAGGTCTACGCCGTAGGTTATCCATAGCCTCTGCGTAGCCTGACGTGCACCGCGCCAAATTTTTAACAACGCGTCAGTTCTACGATGTGATGTGATTGGTCCACTAGAACCCCTCCGGCAGGTAAAAAAAACTGCGTCATAGGTATTTCCGTTTGCGATGGTGAGAACAAAGATGGACCAAGTTGAGGAGTGATTTAACTCAAAATGCAACGCCAGTCGCTGTTTATTTACTTCCATTACTGCTGGTCTTCTCCAAACATACACCACAAGTTGCTCTTTCGTTTTCGTTTGTGGGTTAAACTTGCCAAGCTGCTTCTTCATTGGCGGTCACGCTGCTTCTGTGGTAACACGCGTGGATACTGCCTACCAGCGGTCTGCAGTGCATATCTGTTTGTACGTTGACGCGGACGACGAGGCAAAAGTATAAATCAAAACCGATGCGTAACCTACGCTGTCGCGGCTACACACAACTATACTAGTCAACATTTGAAGTGGATCAAAACCTTTCATAAAAGTTGTCTTAATACCAATACACAATATTCTGACAACTTTGATTACGTTGTTTGATCCACTTCAAATGTGGACTAGTGTATAATGAGCCCTTAACAAATGAACTACAACTATTACCCACCATTGTTGATTTTTACACCAAGCTTAGTACAATTAGTACTGCACAATATATAATTTCAGCATCGACACTGCAATGCATGCATCTGCATGTGTCACGACAAGCTGCTTTTTTATTTAAAGAAACACAATTTTGGACCCCTTTGCCCATGGTACACTATATAAGGTAGGGATGCACGATAATTTGCATGTGATTGATAGCACATCTTGGCTGTTTCTCAATTCCAAGAACGCAAAGAATGGACTTGCTTCCTTGTGGAGATCGAACTTGCCAGGCGACCTCGGAAGAACGAACTCAGAAGGTTGCGAGAACACAGAACGCCCTTAAGAGAATTGAGATGTGTGCAATCTTCCTGTTGGTCACCTGACCTCCGCCATTGTTTTGCCGCAATGACTTCTAGGGCGGGAAGCGATTTCAGCGCGCAAGTCTGCACTCGATGCATCCTCGATATCAAGAACACATCCAGGTATTTTCATGCGTCCTCTGTACTTGTATTCTTGAGAATTGGAATGAACTTCGACTGTTAATGATGACGTAGAGCAATGACACGAGAACCCAAGATCGCTAAAGAACGCATATTGAGAAACAGCCCTTGCCAGTAAAGCCGGTTCCATGGTTAGAAGTAAATCGGCATCACCTGCTTTCAGATGGAGCGGCATTTACTACACAAAGCTGTAGTTCACTGACAATCGGGGCAATTTTGCATTAATTATTGTGGATGTATCGCCTGCGATATGCATGCGATATGGCCCAGCTTGACAGTGCACTGCATATATAATGATTTTCAAGAAAAAATATTCTTAGTATGTGTGTCTTGTTTTCAGTAAAATATCTAAAAATTCTTAATTTATATAAGTCTAGTTTTTAGACCAAAATATCAAATTTAATTGATTTTGTGCATAAAACAAGCAAAAAAAATCGTCCAATGGGGTAAGCAAAAAAATAGTGAACATTTTTCTTAAACACTTAATTCAAGAAAAAATCAAAAATGTGCTTACCCCACAGGCAGATTTTTTTGCTTGTTTTATGCACAAAATCACTTAAATTTTAGTCTAAAAACTAGACTTGTTTTCTTGGGCCGTTTTTCTCATCAAGAAAAAGCATCTTATTTTAAGAATTTTTAGATATTTTTACTTAAAACAAGACAAAAATTATAAGAAGTTTTTTTCTTGAATTTTTTTTTTTGCAGTGTTAACTACAGCTTTGTGTAGTAAATGCTGCTCCATCTGAATAGCAGGTGATAGCGATTTACTACTAATCAAGGAACCGGCATTACTGACGAGAAGATGCACATGATATCGCATGCAAATTATAGCGCATCCCTATAAGGTTTTACACAGTAGAACAAAATCACAGATGTCTGTGAGAAATCAGTGAGCTATACAAAAAAAGCAAGGCAGAAGTTAATTTTCTCTTAAACTAAGCTATTATAAGTTATCTGGCGACGTCATCCAGTATTTCTCATATCGCAATATACATCGCAGGAAAACATAACATGGAAAAGTAAATTACCCTACCCTATCATGCAAGCCCAAGTACAATGCATCATGGGATTGTCTTTTGTTTCTTTTCTTTTTAACGCCATGCCAGCTTCTATGGAATTGTTCGTAGTGAGAGTCAGATTTAAATGATATGAAATAAAACTAAAAGTTAAGATTAATTTTGTCTAAATACTGCAAAATTACATTTAACTTCGTAACAGAGGTTTTAAATGAAATAAAACCAGTTTCTGGCAGGGGTAGAAGTAATACAATACAGAATATGCTTAATAGATTGCTTAAAGGATTCTGACAAGATGAACATTTTGGAAGGTTTTCTCCTAAGAATAAATTATTTTTATATTATATATATATATAATTAGAGTGTCCTATCCAGCATCTTATGTAAATGACTTGATCCCATAAATTCTTAAAAAGATAATATGATATTACCCAACTTCAGAATTAGGATTATCTTTTCAAATTATAAACTCAGCATTGCTTTATTTGGCCAAAAGAAACTATCTTAGAAGGTAATGAATGATTACACCTTTTGAAAAGTTGCTTTATTAAGAGACTAAAACTGTTTGCAAGGGTCAGAGATCATAAACAATACACAACCTTTCCCACTGCCATTAAAACTTGCGCAAGTCACAACACTAAACTAAATGAGCAGTCATTAAGTCAACCAAACTACTCATTGTATCAGCCACTATAAATTTCCTTCCCGTTACATATTTGTCATGTAAACAAGCGGACTCTAATAATAATAATCCTCAATGTTGATGCAACAAATGGAGATAGTTCAGTAAAGCCATGGGTCTCAATACAGGAAGTTGATGACAAAGTCATTTTAACAGTAACTTAACCTCCAGGCCAAAGTACTTTACATTACGTTCCTAGTGAGATCCCTCTAATCCCTCCCTGTCTAACACCATGCCTCAGATACAAGCAATGAAACATGATCTAGAAATGGGCTGAAGACCAACAGCATAAATGATATACTGTACATCATCACCTCTTAGTCTGATGACAGGATGGCATTTTGTAACATGATCAGCATTTCCCACAAATAATTTATGTACCACTCAGATATCTTTCAGCATGGTGTGGGTCTTACATACTGTGGGTAATGACAGCTTGCTTTGTGTCATCGCTACTGTCTCACTCTTCAACTGTGATTAAATACATGTACCACTAATATACAGTATTGGAATGCAAAACAAGTGCATAAAAATTTTAGACTTAGTGTTATAATTACAAATATAGTAGTGGAATTATAACACCAAGTATAAAATGTATAATGCGCTGTTTTTTACATTCCAATAGTGTATATTAGTGGTAAATGTAATTAATTTATATTATTGCAATAAAAATAGTAAATTGTGGTATGGTCAAGTCACAACATAGACAATAATCCAGGGCTCAACATAAGGACTGCCCGGTGGCCCGGGGCAAGTGTGAGATGTTAGGGCCAGTAACAAGTATTGTCACTTGCCCGATTGGGCCAGTGCTTCACCCTCAGTCGCTAAAATATATTTTCATCAATGTATATTATTTAACATCTTGGAAGCAGATATTTACTTGGGTAAACCACAACGAAAAAAACTTCAATATTTTGCACAGTTTCCAGGTAAAGCAGAAAAGTTGGGAGCCTTTTTTCGTTAGAACCAGTATGTTGTATGTGTATACAATTATATTTGACTTTTGAATTTTTTAAATATGTGACACTGACTTTTTTTTATTGGGCCAGTGAAAATTTTGGCAGGGCATGTGAAAACCTGAACCTCTGGCCCGACTGGGCCAGAATAAAACATTATTTGTGTTGAGCCCTGTAATCATTATGCTTTGATAAAACAGATTTTTTTGAGGATTGCTGATGCTTTAAAGAGCCACTCAATTGTCTAGAATTGTGCCTTTTTACGTGTTGACGTAATTTTAGCTAAAACAGGAAGTTAAAGGATTGGTAATTTTCTTAAAAAATCCAGATAATTTACTCATCACCATGTCATCCAAAATGTTGATGTCTTTCTTTGTTCAGTCAAGAAGAAATTATGTTTTTTGAGGACAACATTCCAGGATTTTTCTCATTTTAATGGACTTCAATGGACCCCAACACTTAACAGTTTTAATGCAGTTTAAAATTGCTGTTTCAAAGAACTCTAAACGATCTCAAACGAGGCATAAGGGTCTTATCTAGCGAAACGATTGTCAATTTTGACAATAAAAATAAAAATATGCACTTTTAAACTACAACTTCTCGTCTATCTTCGGCCCTGTGATGCACAAGCGTGACCTCACGTAATACGTCATCACGCCGAAAGGTCACGGATGATGTTTGCGAAACTACGCCCCAGTGTGGAGAAAGAGGAACGTTCCGATGTTGTTTTATGTCGAATGATACTAATTAATGTCTTTGTGTCAGTTTATTGTTTATAATGGTCCGCAAATGTGCGTTTCATATATGTAACATGTGACCTTTCCACGGCATTACGCAATTACGTGAGGTTGGCCATCACAGGACCGGAGATAGACGAGAAGTTGTAGTTTAAAAGTGCATATTTTTTATTTTTCTTGTCAAAAATGAAAATTGTTTCGCTAGATAAGACCCTTA
The DNA here is from genome assembly GCF_027580225.2 of Misgurnus anguillicaudatus. NCBI lineage: Eukaryota > Metazoa > Chordata > Actinopteri > Cypriniformes > Cobitidae > Misgurnus > Misgurnus anguillicaudatus. Next base: position 24,248,393 of record NC_073345.2, read on the forward strand.
TGCCTCATTTGGGATCGTTTAGAGTCCTTTGAAACTGCAAGTTTAAACTGTTACGTGTTGGGGTCCATTAAAGTCTATTAAAATGAGAAAAATCCTGGAATGTTTTCCTCAATATACATAATTTCTTCTCGACTGAACAAAGAAAGACATCAACATTTTGGATGACATGGTGGTGAGTAAATTATCTGGATTTTTTTTAAAGAAAATGGACTAATCCTTTAAGGGAGAGCATATTTAGCGACTCTTCCCCTTTTAAATCATCAGTAATGTTTTGTTTACCTCACTGCTTGAAATCTAATTAGAAGCTGAAGTGCAGAAAGATGTCATGAAAATTTTTATTTGTTTGCCGTTAATGAAAGAGTTTTGAATGTTTACGTCTTTTTAATGCGCATTTTCGCTATCCACACTCTCTTATATACATCCTTATTCTTAATACTGACATGTTCATGCTAAAAGCCAATAACCATTCATTTGGATTTCACTGGGACTTGAGATCAATAAGGAACATCACATATGGAGGGCGACACCTTGGAAGACGACACTTTATTTAAAATGGTACTGCCTTGAGGTACTTACAAAAGAAATGCAAGCTGCCAGGAGAAGAATCCTCACTAAAAGATCCTCAAATTGCTCCATCACCAACTCCCACAGTGATTTCCCTACATACAAATATAAATGAATAAATGACAATAGAACAGGGTGTGAAATGCATTAAAAAGGGAGGTGAAAACCTAAATGATTACCCTCTTCTGCAGGCAATTCTGTGGGACACCCGAAGATTCACAACATGGAGAGATAAAGGGGAAAAAAACAAGGACATTAGATAGTAAAAGTAGTATAATATTTTAAAAATAGATTAGCCTTTGCTCTGCCTCTTACAAAAAGTAACAAAGGTTTCACTCAGGAACCATAGTCTAATTATTGTATTTACAGTACAACCATAGTAACCACAAATCATGTACCAATTTTAACCATGATATTTGCTATGGTTATCAATCTGCCAGAAAAAAACATGCTTACTACACTTTAACTATAATAATACCCTGGTTATTTTTTTAATCAGACAATTGGTAATTCAAGATCTTCACATGAAAGAACACTTTATAATGCGAATTAAAGCTTTTGTGTTCACTAAATGACATGCTGGTGCTAAGCAGTGCTGACGTCACGCGCGTTCGTTTCGGAGTCGGACACAAGCCGGCTGGGCTGACGAAACGAATAAACGCCGCATGTGCTCGTGCGCGTCCGGTATTTCACGGGCCTAACAATGCCCCGCAGCTCGTTCAACATTGTGAAATCACTCTGTCTTTGCTTTCTAACAATGTGCACCGCCAAGCCCAATTCTGCTCGGTTAGCATTAGCCGGGCCACGCTCGCTTTTACTCACCGTTCGGTCCCCATTTCTCCCGCTGCCGCTTCACTTGCTCCAAACCGAGTCCAGTGCTCTCATTCACGGCAAAAAAGCTGTAAACTTCCTCCACCGTTTTCGTATGAGCGTTCTCCATCGTGGACAGACGAACACCTTGGTTACAATCGGACTCTCGACCTCCCCAAGCGGGCTTCTTTAAGTCCCGAGACCTTCGGACCCACAAATAACTTGATAAAAAATGTAGTTGGATTACAGTGGTTAGTGATGCCGATGATCGATGAGATTAACGTGGGAAAAAAACTTACTATTCCGGACTAATACGGCAAAAAATATATATCGCACATTATAAACTCGCTTGATCTTCAGCTTTATTAGTCCTTCGTACTCTCCAGAGAGTCCTTGTGATTAACGTTTACCAACTAACGTTAAACAACCACTCGGATCTATCTTCGGCTCGTTCTCGTAAACGGTGGTAAACTGCCGGTATTCGGTGTTCGCAGCTCTTGCACCATCAGCACCAATCGCGTGTCTCCGTTCCGCCGCTCTCCTGATCCTCGTGCACCGCTCTCGCTGGCCGCATGTGGAATGCGCTCATTGGCTGCGCGGACTCCGGAAATCCCGTTCATTTCTTTCACTTTTCTTCGTCACTTCAATGTGGATCAGCTGACCCTCTTTTTCGAGAAGCTTTGGTCGACGTCATTCCTGATGAAGAAGCGTTTTGCTGTGTGAAGCGACCCCGGTGCTTCACAATTGTATTAGACCTACTTATTTTAGGGTAGCCTATGTGTCTATAAAGAAATTGAGATTTAGAAAATAAACCTACGTTGATAATTATTGATTTATGCAAAATATACACTATTTGCATTTTGTTAAAACCTTCAACATGAAATGGAGTGGACCATGAAATGACCTTCCCACATTTGTAAAAAATCCTATTAATGGTAGTTCTTTATATATTTTATTTAGTTTATTAAGTTTAGCAGACGCTTATTCAAAGTGACTCACAAATAAGGGAGTGTATATGAACTTATAAAGATATAAACTTTAAAGATGTATCAAAGAGCTCTGTCAAACATTCACATGAATACGCCCATCGTCTCGCATTGTTCAATGGATGAATGGTGAAACTACTACAAAGAGCCTCATGCTTCAAAAAAGCTTTGAAAAAGCACCCTGACAACCCATTTCTAATGAATAAAGTGGATTAATATTAGATGTCTGACTGAATAAAAACTTAAACATGCAGTCGAGGGTCTGAAGTTACAAACCCTGTATTTCTTGTTACATTTATAAAAGCTACATTTTTAAAAGCAGTCTGGTTTGGATCCATTTTCTTATACACTGTCCCAGTTTTCCAGGCATCATTAGTAGAAACAGCTTTTATTTGGTCACAAGAGATAAGGTTTCCTACTACGCACTGTTTCGCTGATGAAAGGAAGTATGGAACGACAAATAAGATTAACTTGGACTCGGGGTCCGCAAGCATTTTGTGACACCGCAGGCATAGATCAAAAGATATGAAAAGCTAAATTAGTTTCACAGAAACAGGGTTGTCATGGTGATGTGACATGGTGCTTTACATGTGGCTTGTTTATAAGTCAAATCTCAGAGTCAAATGTTGTTCTTTCCAGTATTAGGTAGATATGCAAATTCATTTAATAAAGTATAAATGAACATTAATGAATACACAATAAGCTTCAAAACATTAATGTTAAATGATAAAACTTGATATGGCTCATGAAAACAGTTAATTGACAAAAAAAACTCATACACAGCCCCATCTGTCAAGATCTCTGATAGCTGCAAAGTAGGGGGTTGTTTTTTACAACTCCAGGCACTTCAAATGATCTTTATCTCTATAGATTTATTCTGAATGAAAGTAGATTTGAAAGGTCCAGATACATTCTTTATTTATACAAATGATTTCATTACAATACAAGACAAATACAAGTGTAAGCAGAGTCCTCCTCAGAAGGAGTAAAAAGTAAACTAACATAAAGAGAAAAATAATCTGGAAATGAAAATACACATAAAGAAAATCAGTGGCGGCTCGTGACTGCTCATCCGAGAGGCGCAAATTTAAAATATGTGTTCGGAGTGTCGTGTGTTGCTCGTGTTTTCAAAATATGGGTTTGTTGCGTCATGTTCATCACGTGTTTTGTCGAAATAAGTGCCTGCTGCACACACATCAAAACCGTTTATGATAAAAGAGATGCTCGAGTTCACAAAATACACGCAAGACACTCCCTTAACAGTAAACTCTGATTACGCATGAGATTATGCGAGTATCTGGCAAACGCGAGCGTCTCTTTTATCATAAACCCTTTAGACGGATCTGCAGGCACTTATTTTGACAAGACACGTGATGCACATAGGATCACTTGATGCGCAGAACACATATTTTGAAATTACGAACCACACATATGACGGCTACATTCATGTTTTGACGAACTTTGCATCGAGCGCCCTCGAAAAAAGAAGTCACCGGCCGCCAATGAAGAAAATAAACATTCCGCAGTAAGATAAAATAATACAATGGAAGTGAATGGGGCTCATGAATGGTTACAAACATTCCTTATGATATCTTCTGAGGTGTTCATCAGAACAAAGAGGTTTGCAATAACATGGGAGTGAGTAAATGATGACAGAATTTTCCTTTTTGGGTGAACTATCCCTTTAACTTCATCAAAATTAAAACAAAAAATGATCCTTTTGTACTGTAGCCAAAATTTAACACACCTATCATTTGCAGAGAGAAAAAATAGCTTGGTCATCATCTCAAAATTTTTTGTTAAGATAAATAAATACAATTATTAAATAAAAATAAAATAAGGTTTCCTCTAGCATTCATTGCAAATATCTGTTTAAAGGTGCGCTGTGTAAATTTTAGCGGCATCTAGTGGTAAGGTTGCGAATTACAACCAACGGCTCAGTCCACTGCTCACCTCTCGTTTTTGAAACACAGAGAAGCTATGGTAGCCGCCACTGGACAACCATGTCATCATCGGAGACAACTTAGTAAAAAGGTTTGGGCTTCTGTAGAAACACATGGCGGCACAAAATTGTGACTTCCATGTAAGGGGACCCTCATGTATGTAGATAAAAATGCCACATTCTAAGGTAATAAACACATAACGGTTCATTAAGAAAGGTCTTTATACACCCCGGTAATATAGTTTTGTATATTATTTTGCACTTCTCTCAAAAGATCCTTCAAAAAATTACACACTGCACCTTTAATAGTTACTGTAAATGCCAGGAAAATGCTTGCTGTGGTTTTGTGCAGATGACAACTTCTGATTTCAAAGCAGAGGAAGAGTTATAATTGTTTGTATCCTTGAGACGCAGTTCATGAGAAGAGGCAGATCTTTCCATAAGATTGCACATTAGCATGCTTCAATTGAAAAGACCATCGTGTACTCTGCATATGACAGTTGCATGCTAAACATATCACCAAAAGATAAGGCATATGACAGATCTCCGGTAACTTGTTCACTATATGTGTGCCATCAGAGGTAACAGTCAGGAGCTGTACACAAAGCGGCACCTTTGTCACCTGAGCATGGCTGTTTATTCAGAAAACCATCCTCTTGTTTGAGTTTCATAGCATGTGGAATGTAGTTGCTAACAACTCTTTCCCATATCCAGTCTATGTTTGGTATCAGCCGCTGGGCCGTGAGCCAAACGTCTGCCTTGTATGGTTCTGTGAAAAACCAAATGTAAGATTCTGGCGTGTCAGACTGACTGTAAAGCTCTCAAGACATAAAGATGGGCCAGGCCTTATAAATCCAGTCAGATTTACAGATTAAGGCTCATATGCAAGCACAGTTAAGCTTGGAGTAAGCATTTATTATAATTTGATATAGACTTTATTAAGTAAAACAATAACATAACTCTAATACAACTAAATCACAAGTGCTTTCCTAGTAAGTTTTTGACTGAAAGAACCTTCAGTCATAATTATTATGAGCAATGGCTGCCACCTAGTGTATATTAGATCTCATTGCATCCACCAAGCGTACTGGGACGCTGTCATTTTGGACAAAATGTGATTTTTTTTCTTATGCTTATATTTAGACATACTAAGCCAACTTTCAAGGGGTCTTAAAGTTATTAAAAATAAGACAAAACAAGCAATAAAATAAGCAAAACAACTTCAAATCAAAATATTTCACAAATATACATTTTTCTAGTTATGCCTATTGGGTAGAAACTGGACAGCCTTTGTGGATATTATATATAACATTATTATAAATAAAATGTTCTCTCTCCCTAAACAGGCAGTGTCTCTAATAGAGGGTATGCACGTGACGTCACCTTCAGCGAAAGTGCCTGCGGTTACGCCCACTGAGTGTACGATAGACTGTACTACTAACAGATTAACAAGAAGTAAATAGATTGTTCATGCCAACGTCCACAGACCACAAGTGGGTTGACAAGTTGCTAGGGTCACTATCAAGCAGAGGTTTTACTTTCTACTTGAAATTATTTTGTCACGTATTTGTATTTTATCCCTGTTTTTCTTTGAAAAGCATACATTCCAAAGCATATTATCAGCATTTTTATTTCATAAATACAAGTTTTTGTTTTACATTTAATATTTAAGTACATTGACGTACTTTTACTCAATTTAAATGTAATTAGGTATTCAATAAATTTTTATGTGCAATATAAAAGAATACACAGTATGATTCTATGCTTTAGAATGTAGTGAAGTAACATTTTTCCCAATACAAACAACCTAAAAAACACAGATGCTTGGAAAATGTAACTAATGTAACTAAGTATTGTCCACCTCTGCTATCAAGTACAACTAAATTCTATTTAAGCTGATAATAGTCAGTTTTGCTGGTATTTTTTATGAAAAGCCATTTTGTTGAACGTTTGCCACTCGACGGGGCTAGTTCCGGAGTAGTCACGTGGAAAAGTGACGTCAATGCATACCCTCCATAACCATACAAATTTTATTCATTTTTTTATTAAAAAAAATGTATTCATTCAACTTTATTAACTGAAAGGAACTTTTCATATTATTGGCACCCTGACTGTTCACACTAACTGTTGTAGACTCGCTTTGTGTAACTTAAACGTCTGCAAACGTCTAAATGTAATATTAAAACACAGGGTCGTACGGTTGTTTGTTTGTTTCTGTTTATGAGACACTGAAAATTTGTCAAAATATTTTTACAAAATATATTAAGTATAGTTTCCAATAAAATGTCTCCTGATGATCAGTAGCATGATTAACAAATGCGGTGGATGGACCGGTGCCTGAACCGGTTGGTTTGGCGGTGTCTCAAACCTTACTAAGATACCTATCTAGACAGCAACTGCTGCTTGTGCAATTGCCAAAACTGCAGTCTACGTAGTCAACTTCCTTGTCGGTTGGAAAACAGCCACAGCCCAGTGTCAATATCACATGTATCAGTTCTCGGCGCATGTGAACAAGATCTCAAATACACTCAGACCAGAAGACGCATAGCTCCGAGTCGAACAACTTTGTCTCCAACATCGACAACTGTGGCTTTATTTAACCTAGTTTTTATTAGAGACTTTATATATTTTGTTAAAATTAGTTGAAATAAAATGACTGAGCAATCGGCCCTGCTTTTGCGAAAACAGCTAGCAGGTAGGTGGCTAACTGTTAGCATAAGGAGTACAATAGATCTCCAGTGTAGTATGTTAAGTGTGCTTAATTATCGGTCCAAATAAATACTTGATGTGTAATAAAACCTACGGTGTTTATATAAACGCGTATGGGCTTTGGATTTCCAGTAGTTGTGTAGTAAGGTCTTTGCTAGGATAACAGTTACTAGCTGAATAAGTTGGTGAGGTAAAAACATGTTGATCACCCATCTTTGGCCTTCAGTAAATAATTTCAAACAAAAAACAATAATTCAGAATTGATTCTTTATTTGTTTATTATATAATACAAGCAATAAAATAAAACATTTAGCTGGCAGTTGACACGTGATAGGAAGACAAATAATTTATTGATTTGGTCAACTTGGAAACACCAGCACGTGCATTGATCTCTTAAGGTTGGCGTCTTATTAAACTTAAATGGACGTCAGTACATGACAGAATATTTGTACCTGTTTTTTAGAGCACTTTTAAGTAACAAAATGTCCATGTTGTGTCTTTGTGTCCTTTCAGAACTCAACAAAAACCCAGTTGAAGGGTTTTCTGCTGGTCTTATAGATGATGATGATATCTATCAGTGGGAAGTTGTAGTGATCGGTCCTCAAGACACATTATTGTAGGTATCCTGCAATGGCTTGCTTTATGATTTAGCTTTATCCATTCAAGTTGACTAAATTTGACTTTTCCAAATCATTGAATGTTGAAAGAGGTCCAACAACGAGTTACTAATGTTGATTCTTGCTTTATAGTGAGGGTGGATTTTTTAAGGCTCATCTCATATTTCCTCACGATTACCCACTTCGACCTCCCAAGATGAAGTTTATTACAGAGATCTGGCATCCTAATGGTGAGTGGATGAGATATTTTAAGTAGGGGTGCACCGATAAATGCCGATATACGTGGCCGATAATATCGGCTGTGCGATTCAGAATAGTTATTCACAGCTATTTCAGGTACTACGGCTTTTGATCAGTAAGTTCTTATCAATCTGAAATCACTGTTAGTTTGAGTCCTTTATAACATGCATTTGAAAAAGCAACACTCGTCAAACATAATCATTATAGATATTCTTTATTATCATGAAAATACCTGAAAAGGTTTAAAGAACAGCAATATAAATATATCCTTAAGCCATTTCCTAGAGCTGCGTGTGTATGGTTCTTAGTCTACAGTGCGTATGGCGTTTCTGCACGAGAGCGCCCCCTGGCTTTTGAATGTAGCAGGATTTCACCTAGGGTGACCACCTGCTAATAAGCCCAAGGGGGGACAAGGGGTGTGTTTCTGAGGGACAGTGTGGGACACTCCCTGGCCCGGCGGTGCACCCTACCCACGGGCCGACTTATTGATAGTAGTGCAGAGTCAGACTCAGTCTCTTTCTTCATTTTTCGAATTGGAAAGCGCGCATCTAAAAGGTATGCATGTGCGTGGCTGCGTGCGGACTGCGCTGTCATGACAACAACGAAAAGTTGACAACAACCTAGGCAGCAGGGGGACGGGTGGTCACCCTAATTTTACCATAATTCATCGAGAAGCATAGCAAGCATCATCGGCCGATATATCGGTGCCCCCCTAATTTTAAGGGGATAAGATCCTCTGTGGCTGGCTGGTACTGATGTTCCTCTTTATCTCTTTACATTCATAGTTGCAAAGAATGGAGATGTGTGTATTTCCATCCTACACGAACCCGGAGAGGACAAATTCGGCTATGAGAAGCCAGAGGAGCGCTGGCTGCCCATTCACACCGTAGAGACCATTATGATAAGTGTGATCTCAATGTTAGCAGACCCCAACAGTGATTCACCAGCAAACGTGGATGCAGCTGTAAGTGTACTTTTTTAAAGATGTTTTGTGCATCACAGCTTTTATTAAAAAACTTTCCTGTGTTTGCCTTGCAGAAAGAGTGGAGAGAAGATCCCAACGGTGAGTTCAAGAGGAAAGTCGCCCGCTGTGTGAGAAAAAGCCAAGAGATGGCATTTGACTAAAGGCCCCATCATTAGTATATATACCGTGGTATCGGTTCCCATCTGCAGATCTTTAGGTTAATCTCGATAGAAATTTCATTTGTTTCCCTATTTCTGTGTTGATTTTAAAACCCATTAAAAGTTTGTATTAACTTAATAGGTTTAAGTGATGTGTCCAGTAAAAGTTTTGTGTGGCAATGCTTCATTACACAAATCAAATGTTTAAACATCTCCCAGTCCATATGAATAGGAAACTTCCAGATGGGGGCAGCATTTATTTTTTACAGATTTGGCACCTGTTAAGAAGTTTAAAGCAAAGCCACCATAGCATTTTTTCCCTGTATGCGTGAGTTAGCACGATTTGTTATTGTCAATTTCCCCCTTCCTCTAGTGTGTCTGAATTATTTATTATCTTAATTATGGTGATGTGTAATGCATGATATTTGAGTTTTGACTCGCTTTTTTATCTGCCACTGAGCCATCGATTTTGAACAAAGTGTTTTATGCAATTCTGGAGTGTTTTCGTGCATTTACGGTACCAGAGCTAGTGCTGATTTCCCTCTTCGCTGACATGTCAGACGGCCCTGCTCCCTTAAAAACAATACCATGGATGTCTCTCAACAAGGGTCATCTCTATCTCTGCTGCCTTAAGTTGTTGTCCTCACAGGAAAATTGTATTCAGTGATGTCAAATCTCAATGTCTGTTCAGTTTTTGAGCTGGAATCCTCTTTTGGACAAACCAAAAAGTTAGATATTTGCATGAGACAGAGAATATTTTTTGTATAAAGCTCAAAGGCTGTATTTTTTGTGTATGTAAATATGATGTATTGTACCATAGCTATACGAGTCGAGTCGTTTGTTGATGTTCTCCCACACTTAGTTTGTAACCTTATTTAGGCCTGTAGCCTGTTTTGTTCACTTCCGTTCTCAAAAGCCACATCATGTAATTTGCTCATTAAAATGTAGCATTTGTCTTACGTATCTAATGTTGGTCTTCATGTTGTTTGTCTTATGTCATGCAACCAAGCAGTTACCTCAATAACCTTCTACGGTGCATACAATTCTTAGCAACAAATGACTTTCTAAGATATCTGTTTGGTGTTGTACTAATGCAAATGTACGTTTACTGTTTAAACAAAATACTGAGCAATAAGTTCAATCTGGTATTAGTCACGTTTTGATTCAAACTCACTTTTCTTCAATCTGTATGGTTCTCAATAGCAATTTTTGAGCACTGTGTGGAGAAATGTCACATTGCAGCAATCACTTATGCTTTTTGCCTAACAAGTTCAGATAAATAAAAACATTACTATGCTCCCTACGCTCCAAGTGTGCTAGTTATTTAATAACAAGAGACATTGTATTCTTCAATGGATTTTATTTGATCAGCTCCTGTTATAGATGATGACAGGCCGGAAATCAAATATACTTGATATCATTGGTAAAAAAATTCTTCTCTTTACAGAGTCAGAGTAAACGCATACACACACGTGTTGAAGGAAAAACAGACATTAAAGACAAATTCCATCCATACAAAAGTACCAAGAGGGATCCTGAGATTGTTACTGGCCCGGTGCAGACAGACTTTTGTTCATGAACTGTTTCTTTACAAAGCACACCCACCACTGAAAAAGAAATTGATATTTAAATTATGGGATGTCCATGGTATGTCATTTAAGCTGTAAAACACACAAGACACTTAAATTTTACATTGCAATGTCTTTCATGAAATCATGACAATTAAACAGTACGCTGATGTAATTTAAAGGGATAGTTCACCCCAAAAGGAAAATTTTGTGATCATTTACTCACCCTGAAGTTGTTACTAACTTGTATAAATTTCTTTGTTCTGCTGGACACAAATATATTTTGAGCAATGTTTGTAACCAAACTGCTTTTGAGCACCATTGACTCCAATAGTATTTTTTCCTACTATGGAAGTCAATGGTGCTTCTGTTTCCTGCTTGATTACAAACATTTTTCTTTGAGTTCAGCAAAACAAAGAAATGTATACAGGTTTGTAACAACCTGAGTAAATGATGACAACATTTACAGTTTTATTTTAAAGGGATAGATCACCCAAAAAAAAAGAAAAGTGCACACCATGGTAGTATTTACCATACCGTCTTTAACCCCTTCAGACTCTGTGTCCACTGAAATATACTTTTTTATTTGACCTTTATTTAACCAGGAAAATCTCTGAGATCTCTTTCAAAGGAGAGTCCTGACCAAGAGTGGACAACACTTACAGTCATTGAAACAACAAATATACAAATTGAAACACTTAAAAACAACTGCAAATCAATGAGTAAATTCCATTCAAATGGTGCTGCGTACATAAATGCCCTTTTCCCCATTTCAGTTCTTACAGATGTAACAGAGTACAACAATTATCAGACCGAAGGGAATATTTTCCAACACTTTTTTTATAAGACAACCTAACGTCACATGTTTTGTGGTTCAAGCTAATAAAATGCTGATCAAACAATTAAAATAAGGCACACTGATTAAACACCTAAAAAGGCAGGTCTGAAGAGGTTAAATAGCGCTGGTTTTAATAGTAACTCAAGAGTTCGTTTTTATATATTTATTTTTTTATATATTTTATATTATTTATAAATTTAAAAACAATTATTTATAAATAAAAATATTCTAAAATATATATGTATATGTGTATGTGAGTGTGTTTAAATATACATAATAATTACACACAGCACACACATATATTATGCAAAAATTAACTTTTATTATGTATGAGATTAATCGCGATTAATCTTTGCCCAGCACTAAAAAAGACATATGTTATAATGCAAAATATATATATTTTTAGGTGAAATATGACTTGTTTTGTTAGATTCACCGATTATTTAGCTAACTTTCCATTGATGGCCTTTATTTGACTGATTATATTTTATGTAGCATTACCTTGCTTGGTTTGTCTGTCTGAGGGTCGAACACACGGTCACACAATCTCAGTCCTGTCTCCTGTCGGATCTGTTGCAGGTAACCCCTCATTGTTTCTGCCCAGGAAACAAAGACAATATCTCATTTGAGACGGTAATCAACAACATAATTTCTCATAGTTAGCATAATGAAAGGTAAAGAAGCAATTACAGTTGGTATGCATGAAAAACATCCTGAAATATAAACAATTGACACGTACCGTCCTCCTGTTTGTTGGAGGGTTTAGCATACATTGCATTCAGAGGGAAGCCAGGCTCTCCTGGGATGGGAAAGTTGGTGATTCCCAGTGTGTACATCTCTTTCTCTCCTTGACCTCTTGAACTACACTGAAATAACATATAGAGGTGTATTCATACAATAGTTCAACTATAAAGGATTAACTTTATAAGACACAAATGGCATAACTTTTATTCTGAAATCGTTACACTTTTGCAGTTTCTTAAGGCATTCGGAGATGTAAAGAGTGGTGTAGATCAAAGTTCGGTCAGCCTCATTCTATCAAAAGAATTGTATATATTTCAAATCAAAAGTATATCAAAATACAGTCATCTAATATTCAATTTTAACCTTCTAAAAGGTCAAATGTATTTTATGTGCATAAATATGTATGTAGCTCCAAAAAGCAACCTAAAGACATCCATTCACATCCTGCTAGCTATAGACTCAAATGAAAGCAAAGCATGTTAAGGCACGCAGGTACATTTTTCAGTCTCCTTAATGCTTCCTGTACAGGCTGCTGCACAACACCGGCCATCCCTTACCTTAATTTCATAGTTCTTGAAGAAAACATTGGCTTTAAAGTAGTAGATGGCCTCATCGATAATATCTGTGTCTTTAGCTAAATGTGGAAACAGGAAGAAACAGTAGATGAGTCAAATGCTCTACCAATGCTGACCATTTATGGAAGTATCGCCTGTGTTTTAAATCTTACAGTACTGGCAGATTCTAGCAAAAAAAGTATGTATATCAAACACATATCTTAGTTTCTTTAGGTGCAGGACCCTTAAACTGTGTTTTGAGGGGCAGTAATGCCATATTCCCCACCAGTTTGGTGTCTGCATCCATCAGGCTTGAGTGGTAAGCCTAAAAAGAAGCAATAGATTGGATAAACTGCAAAAACGTGTAGTATATAAATGTATATAAATGTAGTATCACTTATATGAGTGCACTGAATGCAGATGTGTAACGTTATAATAGATCCAGTTGTTTGTCTTATACAGAGATGCAACAATCATATTCTGATACTGGCCTGCGTATCATTAGCACTAATGCATGACTTTAAACCTAACAGCGTAAATAAATGTATATAAAAAGATGTTACATGTCGATAAACGAGTATGATTATATATTAGTTAGCTACACTGCTAATAAAGCTAAAGTGTATTTCTGACTCGTTTCCGTTAAAAGAACGCGACACAACACACTGTATATAAAGCACACAAAAACGTCCATCATTCAGGTAGTCAAGTTTAAAGTTTTCCTACCGGCATTTTTTGTAAATTATGTCCCAAATTTTGGCAGACGAAACGTATATGTCAAAGCTGAGAGCCGCCGCTTCCGCTGTCGCACCCTACACCGATACCGGAAGTTTCCACGGTGCAAATTCCAGCGCAACATCCGGGTATATCCAGTGAGGGGCGCTAAAGGACTTCCTGCTCGATTATTTTCCAATCATTTATTTTCAAAATATTTACTAAATTTTTATTGTCTAAAAAGTACAACAAGGCCGTTCGTGTAAACAAGTCTCAATAATTTGCTTCCATAAACAGAATTATTTTTTTTCGCATGAAGTACATACTGCCCAAATAACTATATTGAAATACCCATAATGTACTTAATAATAAAAACAATACACAATTCAAATTTGTCATTTTTATATTTTTACTGCAAAAATAAATATACAATTCTAAAAAAAAAGAATACTTTCATAAAACTCATTGTGAGGATTGAGACAGCACAAGCTAGGTTTGCATTCTTCAGATAATGACATTACGATAAAGACATAACATTTCTGTGATGGACAAATCTCTGAATGATCATCAGGACAGTAAAATGCATGCTAAATCAGTCTGGTTTCAGAATACAGAATTTAGTGGGAAACTATGCAATGCCATTATTAAGTCCACTTGATCAAGAATCTGCTTTGTCTTGAAAGAACTCGTCAAAATTTGTGTTGCTGGGTTCCTCATCATGTTCCTGAAAAAAAAGAAAGAAAATAAATTCAAATGTAAATGCATAAAATGTTACCTTTGTTGTAACCTAAAACAATATGCCAAATATTTTATTTACAACAGGCCAAGATATCACTTAACAAATAAACATCAGTTCACAGAATATTGCAGTAAAATTAATAACAAACCTTAGGCTCTTTAAACTCTAAGTCTTCACCATATTGTATAGAGAAGTCTATGTGCTGCAGGACGATGTTGACCCCCTCCTCATCAGTGCGATCGAAGGGCAAGAAACGAACCATACTGTAATCGTCAATCTAAATACAAACAACAGAAACGACTTGGTTAAAGGTGTTTCTCACAGGTTTAGAAACACCTTAACTATCTGAGTGTTTTTACCAAATGCTAAATATTTTCAAAAGTCTCCAGAAGTATCAAGACGCATGTTTTAACAGGAAATAAAATAGGAGTGGTTGGGTACAACTCTGTAAATGTCTGACTTGAATCCTATCAAACTTCTCTAGAGAGACCTGAACATGGCTGAGTGTCCACTAACAGTCTCCATCCAACCTGACCGAGCTTGAGAGGATTTGCAAAGAAGGGCAGAAAATCCAAGTGTGCAAAGTATCTTGCATCATACCCAAAAAGATTTTAGGCTGTAATTGCTGCCAAATGTGTTTCAATGAAGTACTGAGTTAAGGTAAAATTTGATACTTCAGTTTTTCTTTTTTTTATACATTTGCATACATACAATTCTTAAATTCTGTTTTTATTATAGGGTACTGAGTGTAGATTCACAAGGACAAAAATTAATTGAAACGATTGTAAGATCAGGCTGTATGGGCTCTTTAATATAATAAATATCTTTAATCTCTATGGGTTGTTTGTTTAATTGGTCATCTTACCAAACCACATATGGCCTTAGTTAATTTCTCAAATCTCTTGCTTCTCAAAGACACAGAGTTGTCTTCCATCATGGAGTACATATCTGGGTCCAGATATCTGTAAATAAAATAAAAAATTGTAACACAGGCATGGTATATACAGTATTTTGCTAGTCTAGGTCATTTAGAAACATATTTCTCTATTTCCTTCTTAGCCTTTGGGTTGAGTAGATCCATCTTGGTCATAAGGTTGACCTGTGCTATTTCTAGTGTCACCATAGCACTCAAGGCAGCCATCACTCCAGAAATAAACTAGAATTGGATTGAAACAAATATCAAGTTTTTATCAAGTATAATCATAACCCAATTTATAGATGCAATAAAAACAATCTGCTTATCAAAAATTGCGATTTTAAAAGCAAAACTAAACAATATATGAAGAGTTTGGTTCCAAAATAAGAAAACTCATTTTTTTAAGCATTCATAACTACTAAAAATACAGCTAAATAGCGCAATATAACATAAAGCCATAACATAACTCTTCAAATAAAAGATACATAATTTGGTCAATTTACTTTAAAGGTCTCCACCATGAACTGCGAGTCAACCAAGAAGACCCCACACACCCGAAATTCCCACTGCTGTAGCTGTTCGACAAGCTGCCTCATAACAGGCAGATGAGTATACAGCTCGATCTGACCTGCAAAGAAAACAACACAATTATCATTCCTTAACAACAAACAGTGCTATCCTTACTCATTACACTCAACAGTAGCACAGTTTAATTGTTATAAGAATGTATAGCTTCTGACCAGGGCAATCGAATAGTATGTAGTCATCCTCCACGTGACCAAGACTCTCTTCCAGCCAGTCAAAGTTGTTGGCGAAGTACTCCATGCAAAAGACCAGTCCTCCATTAGGGCCAAATCTCAGGGAATCATCCTCCATAACGTCATCCACCTGAATTAGTTCTCTTATATCTGTGTGTAACATTTACATTATGCCTTTGTCAGACACTTTCATCCAAATCGACAGTATATTTAATTTATTATTAATGTTATTTTTTAAATTATTATAATTATTTTTTTTTAATTTAGAGATGACCAGGGGAAACTGTAACAAACAAAATTTAATTAAATTAAAGAATCAAATTACTGTACAATAACCAGAAAACAAGTTGCTTATAAATAAACTTAAGGCAAGTTTATATTTTGTATTTTATTTGTCTGGTGATGTATACTGTATGTAAACATTTCTAACCTGCCATG
Source organism: Misgurnus anguillicaudatus (assembly GCF_027580225.2). Classification (NCBI taxonomy): domain Eukaryota; kingdom Metazoa; phylum Chordata; class Actinopteri; order Cypriniformes; family Cobitidae; genus Misgurnus; species Misgurnus anguillicaudatus. The sequence continues at coordinate 24,264,652 of NC_073345.2, forward strand.
ACCGGGTAGTTAAAATGTTCTGCAGCTGGATCCAGATTTACCACCTGTACAGATCTGTTAATGGCCTGGCAATGCTCTATCATGGTGGCACAGTAAGTACTCTGTAAAATTATAATAATAATGTTAGCGACAGATTATATGTCACGTATATTAGATTATTCATCAACATTTCAGAATTTTGTTCAGAATAATGTTTAAATAAACCATATCACTGCTTGGTAATAAAAAAACGAGAATAAAAATATTAAACGATAGTCCAACTTTACAGATTTTACTCTTTCCACTTCCGGCAGGACCCATCACCAACTGTGCATATCGTGGCATTGTTGCTTCTTTAGCTCAAACAACACGAGATAAAAGTTGTTTGCAATTAGTTGGCAATAAACCGCTACGTGTAATATATTCTTCTTAGCACAATATTGTCACCGTATCCTACAACAGCCATGCTTCTCTCGGTCGCCTACGGAAGCCCGCTGTGGACAGAAAGCTGAATACGCGCGCATGCGCATTGTCGAAAGCGTAACAGGTCGATTCAGAAGTCACGGTTCAGCAAGCACGTCAAGATGAAAAAGCAGGTAAAATGTCTCGAAAACCGCGATAAAAGTGATCCGTACCATAAGACGTCGTTTTTGCCAGTAAGGTAAGACCAGAAAAATATTGAGTCGTTTCTTTGCATGAAATTCTTTTTGTTTGTTTAGATTTCTCATTTCTGAGTGTATAAAATGTTATTTCTTGTCATCTAGGCTGAACAACGTTGAAACTGTTAAGATAATAATAATTTAACTGTATAACACTGTTAATAAAAAGTAACTTTACTTTATTTAAATAACAGTGATAAGCCATTTATCATTTATTCATTCGCTTCCTATAAATTTATTATGTTTGATCTTAATTTTTATATACTTTATTTTAATGTTCCTTTATTAGAAACTTAGCCCATGTAGAACTTACATCTTTTTATAGTATACAATAATTTTTTGCTTGACTTTCCTGCGTTTTACTGTCCAGTTTTGGGTTCTTAAATCCCTTCACTTCATTTAAATGTAATTATTTTTATAATGCACACATAAAATGCATTTCATATAAATACACTGTACATCTACATTATAATTGCGCCATTTATCTGAACTTAAGACACAACCATGTTATCTCCCCAGCAACCTGAGCTTTATCTGTGTGAATTACAGAAACATTACACCTGTATTACCAAAGTAACCAGAGTCTCTGACTCCATCGAGTTAAATCCAAAACTAAATAGTCCTTTTTTTAAAAAATAGCCCCAAAACTCCTAATATATGAGATTTAATTTTGATATTAAATATTTAACTCAAGGTTGTAAATACAAAGTAACATTATGCCATTCCATTGTTTAGCAGTTTTCACCACGCATATAATTACAACCAGAGTGTCATGTGTATAGTAAGCCATCTGGTATACCCATTACCTATTGTATGCTTGGTAATTAAGGACACTTAGTAGTGTGAAGTGTAACTGAATATTTAAGTATCTTCTTCTCTAGACAAAACAACCCCAATATTTGGGCATAAAATGCAGAGACCAGCAAAAGTGGTGGAACAGAATCGAGAGAAAAAAACTATTTGTATTCCCAAGACAATGACCGATGCGCCGTTTTTACAGGTATTTGGATATTATATAATTTAAAGGCACATTTACAATGATTTATGTGCGTTAGTATCAAACGCGGCAAATATGTTCACTCTGGATATTTGCATTTTGCAGTACAAAATAATGTCCTTCTGGTTTCAGCATCCAGGACTAACACCAGGACAGAAGCGCTTTTTGTACAGCATAGCAGAGGCTTACAGTAAAGATCACATGCGACGGCTGATTTGTCAACATTATATCAATGTAATACACCGGTGCATCAGCACAGGTAAGCAGTCAAAACTTCATATAACATGAGAATCATTCTGCCTGTATTGTCAGCATAATGACATGAAACTTTATTTTATGGCAGACTTCAATCCACGTGTAAAACCACGGGTGACCACAATATACTCCCCAGAAGTGGAACACATCACAGAATCTCAAACTACAAAAATTTTTGGGACAAAAGAACACGGAAGATTTTCGCCTACAGAGAAGGCCAAGAAAACAACCTTCCCCAAAATCCCTCAAAACCAACACAGCTGAGGAAATGTCCCTAAACCAAACACAAATATTGTCTAATATGCAAGTAATGGTTAGAAGGTTTAATTGTTTTCCTAATATTTAACTAATAGTGTGTCTTCAAGATTTCCAAAAACAAACACAGTACCTCTTTGCGAGGTAAGTTTGCATTAGTACAAGCTATGCACATATTTCACTCTCTAATTTTGATCTTTATTTAAAGGAACACTCCACTTTTTTCAAAATACGCCCATTTTCCAGCTCCCCTAGAGTTAAACATTTGACTTTTACCATTTTGGAATCTATTCAGCTGATCTTTGGGTCTGGCGCTACCATTTTTAGCATAGCTTAGCACAATCCATTGAATCTGATTAGACCATTAGCACCACACCTAAAAAAAACCCAAAGAGTTTCGATATTTTTCCTATTTAAATCTTAACTCTTCTGTAGATACATCGTGTACTAAGACTGAAAAGTTGTGATTTTCTAGGCAGATATGGCTAGGAACTATACTCTTATTCTGGCGTAATAATCAAGGACTTTGCTGCCGTAACATGGCTGCAGCAGGTGCAATGATATTACGCAGCAGCCGAAAATACTCCCCTTAATATCTTTCAATAGCAGGGGAATATTTTCGGGCACTACTTAATATCATTGCACCTCTGCAGCCATGTTACGGCAGCAAAGTCCTTGATTATCATGCCGGAATGAGAGGATAGTTCCTAGCATATCTGCCTAGAAAATCACAACTTTTAATTTTCCGTCGGTCTTAGTACACGATGTAAATAAAGAAGAGTTAGGTTTTAAATAGGAAAAATACCAAAACTCTTTGGTTATTTTTTAGGCGCAATGCTAATGGTCTAATCAGATTCAATTAATTATGCTAAGCTATGCTAAAAGTGGTACCGTCAGACCCGGAGATTGGCTGAATGGATTACAAAATGGTAAGAATCAAATGTTTAACTCTAGGGGAGCTGGAAAATTAGCATATTTAAAAAAAGGGGAGTGTCCCTTTAACAGTCTCTAAAATGGGCTGAAATTTTCAGAATCACAGCAATGGGAGATGACTGGCGTGGATTCATATATCTCTAGACACTCGAGTGAATCATACGGTGACAAAAAGGACTTCCTGTTTCCTACATAAACCTCCCTCTTTTTTCAATATATGCAATTCATGAAAAATAAGATTTATCTTAAAGTAGCCTTCTTACAGATACCCAAGACACCCGGGTTCAGATTTATGTAAAATGTTTCAAAAACGAAGTAAAATTTCCTCCTTACAGCATACTTCCTTTAATGCTTTGAAAGATAAAAATAAACGTCATTACACTGCTCATGTGACATGAGGTTTTATTGTACGAAATATGATTTCACATCAACCTTGAAAAACACATCTTGTGGCCTTGAAAAAAATTAATAGGGCATATAACATATGAATAGACTATTTCTTGCTAATATTATGCAAATAATACTACATTATTGCATTCTGCAGAGATCACGAACCCAAACAAACTATGATATTCTGATGACATATAAACAGTATTATATATTACATTAACATAGCGCAGTGTTATGATACAGCATTTTCTCGTGGTGGCGTTCAGGTGGGTTCAGATATGAAGGAATGGCAGGATTAGCATCCTGAAAGAAGGCAACAGGCACCATCCTATGCGTTTAAGACTTTTTGTATTCGATTCTCTCGACTTTGACATCGTCACCAATGAGCTGGTAGACGTATGTTACCACTGTGGATGCCTGAATGTCCATCAATACAAACGACGGAGTAATGTTACTGTGAAAAAAGATAAAATCACAAATGATTAAAACATTAACATACAAACTAACATTTTACTCGATGTGAAAGTGCTTAATAGTAAACATTATACCTTTCCAGTGCACTATAGGCTCCTGTGGCTGACCCAGGATTAATATAAAATTTGTTTTCATTCTCAAAAGCCTCAAATTTGTGTGTGTGGCCGGAGATGAGAATATCCACATCCAGCTGTCTCTGAAGCAGTGCAAGGCTGGCCATATCACCCCAAGGTATCACCTGGTGGCCGTGGATTAGACCAATCTTAAACTGCCCCACTGTCACCACCTTCTGCTCTGGGTAATTCAAGTTCTGTTATTAAAAAAACAAGGAAATGCAGCAATATGGTTGGTTAAAACAGTACATAAACTGTTTCACACATTGATAAAGATGCAATAAATTGAGTTTTAAAAAAGTGAAAAACTCAACCTCATCAAAGTCTCCTCTGACTATGTGAACATCTCCAGCAAGTGTCTTCAGGTAGTCATAGCTCTCCTTTGTACAGAGGTTACCCGTGCAAAGGATGTGCTGAATCTTGCCGGGCACCAGTAACTTCTTGAACTTGGCAGGTAAAGTGTTGCATCGGTGGGGAATGTGCAGGTCACCTAAAACAAGGACCAGCTATTGGCGAAACAGAATCTAGTTAGTGCACAAACAGTCTAAAAGATGAACGCAAAGAAAAAAAGAAGAGTCACAAGCAATGGATTGCTGTCTGAAAAAAAGCTTTGCATAAGAATGCATACAGTATGAATTTTTTTTGGTAAAAATGTAATAAGGTTTTCTTCAGGCAGCAGTAAGGTTAAATTTTAGCTGAGAGCAAGGGTAGGGTAGTTCTGCTGACTTAAGCAACTAGTAAGTCTGCATTGAAGAAACTGAAACACCGTCTGAAATCTAGCCATACAAAGCTTATTTAAAATTAATAAAAAGAGTGGAACCTAATAAATCCTAGTTGACTTAGTACATTTGCCAAACTGTGCCGGATACAGCAGAACACTGAAACATGATACCCAAAAATGCACTGCACTCAACTTGACCTTCTCTGTTTAGTGAGTTAAATGGCTGAATGTGATATGAACCTTTATTTTCAACTAGAGATGCACTGATATATCAGTCAATAATTGCTATTGGTCAATAAAAGCAGTTTTCACACTATCAGCCAATAGTTTAAAGGTGCCATGGCACAATACTTTTTTAAGACGTCAAATAAATCTTTGGTGTCCCCAGAGCACATATGTGAAGTTTTAGCTCAAAATACCATATAAATAATTTATTATAGCATGTTAAAATTGCCACTTTGTAGGTGTGTGCAAAAATATGCCGTTTTGGGTGTGTCCTTTAAAATGCAAATGAGCTGATGAAATTCAAACACTGATCACAATGATGGTGGTTTGTTGCAATTAAAACTCAATAATGCTTTTCTCTGCACTAAATGGCAGTGCTGTGGTTGGATAGTGCAGATTAAGGGGTGGTATTATTATAATAAGAGCTCCTTATGACATCATAAGGAGAGCTAAATTTCAACAATCTATTTTTTCAAGTTACTGGGTTGATCTTTTTCACATTTTCTAGGTTGATAGAAGCAATGGGGACCCAATCATAGCACTTAAACATGGAAAAAGTCAGATTTTCATGCCATGGCCCCTTTAAAAACAGCCAATAGTCATAACCGATATATCTTGTCAATCAAAAGAGAACAGGAAAATGCAATGAATTTAAGCTCTGTGTATAGAAAATGTAAAGAAACATCTCTAGTTTAATGTTTAATATCGTCTATCAGTGATTTTTTTTTAAATATTATTGCATCTCTATTTTCAACATCTACCTTTGGCTGTCCAATCATATTTTGAATGCAAAATACATGCATTTTTCCAAATGGATGCCTCTTTATGAATTCAACATGCTTATAAGGTCATCAATGCAGCACAATACTGTTACTTCGAACTGTTTCACAAACTAATAAATTAGTACCACAGTATTCTTGTATTCCATTCTGAACAGAGCTTTTTATTCCTATGACTAATGTTCGACTCTAATCTGATACTGAGCATATGTATTTAAATTATGCATAACTTTACAGATAAAATATGCATACAACACAACAGGATGACACATTTTTACCATGAAACACTGATAATACTGTCATCTCTATTCTTCAATTTTCAGTCAGTTAGGATCATTTCTACCTTATAATCAAACATAAATTTTATTTGCAAGCTTTTGTGGGAAAGAACAACATCAGCGGCAAGAGAAGTAAAATCATTCTAGATCCAGATTCGGCATTACTATGAGATTCAGCAGGGCGTGAGCATGAGAGGTTTGGGGATGCACTTACTCTGTGACCAGCCTGGGGAACAGCGGGTGAGGAAGAGTGTGAGGAAGGAGGTGTGGAAGAGTGATCACGGCAAAGAAAAACAACAACAACAGAAAAAAAGATGATGTGGAACAGTAGGAAAACTGAAAATTTAAAGTGAACAAAAATATTAAAAAAGTGCAAACTTAAATGTTAGGTGATTGTGGTTAATGGTTATGGATAGCACTTAAGACAAACAAGTTAGTGTGAAGCTTGAGGTAAGACACTTTAAATAATAACATTTTACATTTTACCCATGATGACTTACTTTCCAGTAGTCTTTTAAAAGGGCAAATACTGTAATTATTGCATTGAAAATTTGATCGCATTAAGTTTCTTTACAGTATGATATAATACATCAGGAAATCTGAAATAAGGTGTTTCACTCAGTTTGTTTTATTTAGGGTTAAAAAGCTCACATTTCTTATATCCTTGAACTAACAGGTGCCAACTACAGTGAAGTACTGTACAAGATAAACAAATATTAATCATTAGTATTTTAACATTTACATATAGTGACATTCTCGATCAAAACATTTTAGTAACACAGTGCCTTCATTATAAAGTACCTAAATGTAGCATTCAAACTGTCACGAGTTATAAAAGGTTAAGCGCAATTGGTGCACAATTTTCTATAGAATTAACTAAGTATTTAAGGTTATGTCTATATGGCAAGCTGCTATTAACTTATTTTAGGTGAAAATAATAATAATAATTTATTACGTTTATATATCTTATAACACAGCAATTTCATGCTAGCCACTGTAGGCTAGCGGACTTCTCATTCAACAATAACAACCCATAGAAAGTATCGTAACATTTCACCGCATACATAACCCATATGGCAATGAATATACTTAGATAGCAATAGATTTTACGCATTTATGGAAAATTAACTGACAACATCCTGAATCTCTACTGGAGTCGACATGAAATAACTCTGCTGCGCTAGCTCTCTGCTGTCATGTGACTCTGTAGTCGCAGCCTTTTGGAAAGCATATTGTACAAATCTACTCATACGTCCTCATATAAATTAACTGAAAGAGAAGCAGACTCTTCTCATAAATTCGGCTGTAATATAAAATGTATGCTTACCATTTTGTCCAGCTGTGAGTTTGAGAAGGACCTCAGTAAGCTGATGTTGACTCGTAAGGCCACAACTCTTCCTCAAATTCAGCACAACAAGAACATCACAGCGCCCTCTAGCGCAACCTTCCCTAAACATCAACTAAAAGGAGCCAAGAAGCCCTGCATTACAAGCCAGCTGCAAGAAGAAACGATCATGTATTATTTATGTTTACTTTATATAAAAATGCGGTCTGAGTATTTTAACTTTCAGATATTTGTATTATTATTATTAATTTAGTAAAATAGATACAGAAATTACGTGTAAAAAAGCAAAAGTTTAGTCAAATTGAAGAAAATTAAAAGACCGTCTTGACCACTAAATACTATCCCATATAATTAAATAACACAGAGGAATCGATTCTCGGAATCGACTCTTTCGAATTCGGAATGAAAATGGATTAGTTATGATCTCACGTGATTCCTTTTTCTTTTCTTTTTATTACAAAGAACTTACAGAACATACATTATAGTCATAATAACTACAAGAAAACACAAGAAATAACATACATAAAAAACAACGTGATTGCATTTTCTTGCATTCAAGGATGTGCGTTATGTTATGACGTCATAAAAAGTTATAACTAAAAGAAGAAGCTCATCTGTTTTTTGTTTGTTTGTTTTAAATAACATTACATTGTCTCTACTAGAGCTTGTTTTAAAATACTTTTTTATTTTTTTCGTTTTAAGATACTGTTTTTTATTCTTTATTAGAGAACAAATAAACACCATTACAGGAAAACAGACATCAAAGTTGAAAAAAAAAATTCATATAAGACGCATACAGACTCATAGTATTTTACAATAGATGTACCTTTTACATTTTTTACAACTTAAAGAGACTTCATCAAAAGAGTATTAATTCTCTTAAGAAAACCATGTGTAAAGGAAGTGATTTTAACAATCTACATTTATGAATAAAAAATGCCATATAAGAATTTGACTGAATTGTAAATATTTTTATCATCATTCTCAAAATAACAAATAATTTCTTTCACATTCAATGCTATAACTGTATTAATTTTAGTTGAAACGATAGAAAAACAATTCTTTCCAAAATGCCTGTACACTTTGGCAATCAAAAAACAGATGACATAAAGAATCACTACTATACAATTGTGCATTCATTCCCAATGTCCATAAACTTATAAAGCAACATATTAGTATGGATATATTTTGTGTAATATCTTCAGATGAATTCCTCTACTTTATTTCAAATACAAAATGTACTGGTAATGAACGTTCAACCTTTGACGCGTCGACGTGCTTCTGGTTGCTTGGCAACTACAGCTCAAACTAAGTAAACAACAGAACTGGGCGAGTCGTAGTAGCTTTGTATTTTTTGTTAATGTGCTAATGATTCATTTTTAAAATGCTATGGACATTATGGCAAACTCAATTCCTTTATAACTCAACACAAAATTGTCATTTATGAGCGTTTTATTCACATAAGTTGACGAGAAAGTGTTCCCTTGACTCTCCGACTCTCTGTCTAAATTCGGTGAGTCCATTCGTCTTAACTTCTACGAAATCTACAGTAGACTAACTGTACCTAACCACACGACCTGTTCTTCAAGTATAACATTACTTCAAGCCAAATATTATTTTGTATAGGCATGCGTCGTGTCAAATCACGTGCGGACAAAAGCAGCACCGATGTTGGTCCTGTTAGTGCTGCTCCACCACCGGCCTCAGTCCAACCTGTAGTAGAGACTATGGACACGGCAGCCGACCACCTCACTGACATGATCACACAAGAGGAGGGGGAGGAGGTGGCGGTGGACATCATAGCGAGTGTGATGGACAGTGTGATGGACAGATGCTGTCAGGTGTATCTGCAAAGACAGGTGAGCTGTTCCTCAACATACATTTTTTGAATTAACTATTCATTGAATATTTCCTACCGCAAAATCTTTGTGAGCAATCATGATCTGTTTTTAAATATACTTAAAAAGACACAAAGCAACGTGAGGTCATACACATGCATTAAAGAATAGCTTTTATAATGTATTCATTTAGCTCACACACTGTCTTTATTTCTTGAAGCTGATACCTTTCTCAGTTTGGTGGGCGCGAAATAACCTGGTGCAGACGCTTGAATGTCTTTTCCTTATGAGGGATGAGGGGGATGATCCAGAACGTGAACCTTTTTGGAAAGAGGACCCAGAACCTCAGCCTGGGGCTATTGATTCTTGGGCTGAGGGATGTGTGCCTGTGGTGCATGCTGCTCAAAAATAACACACACCTTTATGATAGGTAAGGAAGAATGGGTTGTGGGTGGATGAATAATAATCAACATCTTATTTGGATGACAAATTGTACTGTACATTATGCCTTGAGAGAACTACACAAGCTTCAACCATCTTTAGTTCCTGACCGATGCTACGAGTTAATTAACAAAACCTTAAGAAAGGCTTCAACTGAAACATTTATGAAATCATTTATTATTATTATGTATATTGTTACATGCATGGATCTATGATTAAAATTTTTAGTAAAAAAATAATATGCAGTTTTAATCTACAGCAATTCACTCTTTTGGCCACAAAGTGTCACTGTTTGATTAGGAAAATGGCATTCTGGTAGCTTCATTCTAGTAACCTTTAAGTCAACAGTTCAACATTTTTCATGTTACCTTTTTAAAATACTAATTTCATTCGCCACTAGTCCATATAGTGTCTTTACTTGGTGACATTCAAAACATTGTGACTCTCTGATTCCCACAAAAAAAAATATTCAAAGGCTTTCCTAATTTAGTCTGCATGACATGCAAATACACAATAAAAACTTCACCTTCTGTTTTTTCATAATCTTTTAAAATCCCGCAATAGTTTAGAAATGCACTACATATTTTTAGCTCTCAGATTTAGTTTAAACTCACCATCTCTGTGGTATGTTGATTGACATATGACCCCCTTATTTGTCTCATCATACATATTTATGAATATTTACTCAGTTGTCTTTTAGAGATCAACTGTCTGCCTCCCGCTGCCTATGGCGCCTTTTTGCACCAAAACCTTAGGCAGTTTCATGAATGTTTTCATGAATTTTAAACAATATTTCCTTTTAAGTTTGTCCCTCTGTAATGTTCTGGTTCTCATACACACACACAAGGCGAGGCGTGCCAAAAGTTTGACAATTTGGTTGAAAGACAAGCACTGAAGTGACAGAAATATGTTCTTTCTTTTTACTTTTGTTTAGTACAAAGTACAGATATTTAACAGTCCAAATGTTCGATAAAAACAAAACAGCTCATTAACGTATCCAGATGTTACAATAGTAAAACATTGTACCACAGCTTGCTATTATTCAAAATGTTGTTAAATATATTAAAAATTTAAACATTTCAAAAACAGTTTTTAAATACATTTTGATGTCTTGTATTTTCAGGCAGTCAGTCAGAAAATTCACCACACAAAACTGTAGCACAAACAGTATTTATTAGTTTCAACCCACCAAATTTAATGTAGTCTAGGAATTGACTTTTATCTTTCTCAGTTTTGTTAAAGATTTTTTTGAATAAAGGCATCACACACAATTTGTTCACTTACACATCAGCCAAATGACAGATGAATGTAGGGCAAAGTAGTAGTAAACACTCAGAATGTTTTAATGTTGTTTTTCCCTACTAGCCTACAAACCTTCAGAGGTGTAAAGTACTTGAGTAATTTTTTTACTTGATTACTTAAAGGTGCAGTGTGTAATTTTTAGACGGATCTCTTGACAGAAATGCTAAATAATATACAAAACTATATTATCAGGGGTGTATAAAAACCTTTCATAATGAATCGTTATGTGTTTATTATCTTAGAATGAGACGTTTTTATCTACATACACTGAGGGTCCCCTTACATGGAAGTTGCCATTTTGTGCAGCCATTTTTCTACAGAAGCCCTTAACGGACAAACTTTTTTACTAAGTTGTCTCCAACAATGACATGTTTGTCTGGTGGTGGCTACCATAGCTTCTCTATGTGTTTCAAAAGCGAGGGGTTACTAGTGGACTAAGCCGTTGGTTACAATTCGCAACTTCACCACTAGATGCCGCTAAAATGTACACACTGCACCTTTAAGTATTATTTTGGGGGATTTTTGCTTTACTTGAGTACAATTAAAAATCAATACTTTTACTTATTATCATTTTTTAAGAAAAAAAGTACTTTTTAATCCTTACAATTTTATTTACAGTCAAAAGTACTTTTATTTTAGAGATCTATTTTCCCTTGCTCTATCAAACCAATTGAATTGCGCTGATGGGCAGTTTAATTTAAATGTTATTTATTCTGGAGCCTTTGGACCACACTAAGGAATTGGCCAACAGTTCATCTAATGTTGAAGATTTTTTCGCTTCTTTGAAACCGACAACACATGAAGTGTGACACGTTCCCTGCTGTTTGCAGCCTCTCTATCAAGACTAAGACCTTGTTCACACTGTCAGTCCAAATCTGATTTTGGTGCATATCTAATTTGACAGACTCACTGTCCACATTGTGTATCACAACTGTTCAGATCCGATCTGTGCGTCCTGTTTTCCGGATTATGTGCACTGTTTCTATGGCAATGACATCGCGCTGGCACGACAATCTGCCTCGACGTCTGACGTGTTTTATGTGACATGACAGCATGATGTAACTGAAAAGCTACGCAAATGTGATCAGGGCGGTCAGACTGAAATGGATTTCCGGAAATGCGATTTGAAAAGGATTTCAAACCACCACTGGATGTAGCCTGAAACGAATTAGAAAAAAACAGATTTCATATGGTTTTTAGCCGTTCATACGTTCTAAATGTGATTGGATTCCTATAGGATATGCACCAAAATCGGATTTGGACTGACAGTGTGAACAAGGTCTAATACATCTCTTCCTGCATCGGCTGCCTGTAAGAGGCTTGATAGAGCTTAAATTTAAGTTAAATTCGAGGTTTTACAATTTTGAGTAGCATGTTGCATACTAAAATTCATTGTCATGGATCTCCGCATTTTTCTTGGTGTGTACCACGGACTTTCTTTTATGTGTCAGTTTCACGTATTGGTTACTCAATAGTTTTTTCCTATTTTCTTACCATTTTCGCATGGGTTTGGGGTTAGAATGACTTTCTGTAACATAAAATGACATTCCAAACCCAATTCCTAACCCTAATGTCAGGCAACAATTGTTTAAGTCTGGAAGAAATAGTATAAGCCAATAGTTAAAGTGACATCCTAATGTAACCCTGTCAATTTTGCCCAACCAACACTAAAACTTGAGTAAAGTGCAATACCTAGTCCGCCACTAGGTGGCAGTGCACAATGAAATGTTCTTCTTCTGCTGATTCTGGCATTTGTTTTGCCTTGGGGAAAGCCTGAAAAAACTTGAGCCAGAGCAGAAGTAAATATTAAGATTTAAATTGATTTAGAGAGTGAAATATATCCTTGAGGTTGAACCACATTGAAAATTAGACAACACCTGTTGTAAACAAAGTTATATTGGTGAGTGAAAACTATCATTTTGTGTTGATTAGCCTGAAGCTAAAATGGTGAAGTGACTAAAAAGTTACATTTCAATGTTACAGTGGATAAAAAACCAGTCTGGCTATCTACAATAGCAGTGGATGTTACCTCACAGACTGGTTTTTTTTTAGGCTTCTTCTCGTCCTGGATCCTTTGTGTCCTTTCCACTGAAGCTGGATTCTTCTCTGTTCGCCCTGGTGTTCGTTTTCCGGGTCCACTGCTTCAATAACAGCGCTGCAACGGTTCCATTGGGTGATTTGATATGGACGCTAAGTATTGAAGGGGTAGTTGGATAGTTAAATTATTTGAGTGCACTCAAGGTTAATTTTTTTTTTTTTTTTTATATTTCTCCTTTGTTTTGTTTTATGAGATCTCAAAAGTTGTGGCCAATTTGTAACATCAGTGTTACTAATTTTGTGTGAACTGAACTAATTATTGAATTTTGAGTAAGAAAATAAGAAAAATAATTAGAACAAGAACTACATTTAAACTTTAATCTATTGTCCTGTGCTTCTTTTGGAGTGAAATTTGTGAGTCTTTTGGCCATATGATCACCACATAACCAATCTCCTCATCGAATCCAGATTTAAGATAAATCCTACAATAGGTTATTTTAGCCTGCCATAAGCAGAACTACCACTGTAGGGTTACATTCGTGGCGAGCCAGCCAGGAGATTGGTGCAGTGTGTAAAATAGACTAAGATCGTGTTATTGCAAAATGGATCTTTGCAATCAGTTCAATGTGCACGGGCCTAGTTGTTTATATGTCACAGGCATAGATGAAGCCTATTCTGATGATGACATTACAGAGTTCTTTAAAGTTAACGGGGATATTAAGAAAGTAGTCAGAGTTCCCAACGACCCAGAACAACCCCAAGGCCAGGCACTCATTGAATACACAACAGAGCGAACAATATCCAGACTAGACCCAGAACAACTAGGTAGCCTGCCCAGTCCCAATGATCCAACAGTTACCTGGTGTGTCAAGACAGTCCGTGGGCTATGCCAAGAAGAACTCGGACGAGAACTCGCTCAGAAATGTTTAGCTGAATTGAGCTCTCTGGCTGAAATTAGTAAAGCTGGCTTTTGGGAAACACTTCAAAGTGAACTGCAGTGTACCCAGCACCAGACAGAACTTGCCCCTCCACAAAGCCCAGGTCCTCAGCTACAGTCCTTTGAAAATTCTGTTGCTGTCTCCACAAATCGTAGCGGTGCAGATGGTGATATGCAAACCAACAATGCTATTGCTAATCCAATTGATGCGGTCACCCGCAACTTCCCAACTACTGCTACAAGGAATCCATTTCTTGATGAAGGCGCAGTTAACCCACCTCATGTCCAGAAAGTTATTGTTGAACATTTCATTCGCAGTGACTCCACACCGTCAAGCTACAGTCAAAGCAGGATCCGTACATTCTCGGGGCGGCTGCCAAAACCAAATGGAGAAGTTGATTATGATTCCTGGCGTACTCAGGTAGACCTACTTCTTAAGGACGTGTCTGTCTCTGATTCACAGAAAGTAAGGAGAATATTGGAGAGCCTCCTCAGCCCAGCAGCGGACATTGTTAAGCCGCTTGGGACGAATGCTACCCCTCAAGCTTACCTCACCCAGCTCGAGTCAGCATTTGGAGTAGTCGAAGATGGAGAGGAGCTATTTGCTACCTTCCTGGGCTCTAACCAAAACTCAGGTGAAAAACCCTCTGTCTATTTGGGCCGTCTCCAGACTCTCCTCACCAAAGCTGTAACTAGAGGGGGAGTTTCAGCTGCAGAGTCAAACAAGTATTTACTCCGGCAGTTCTGTAGGGGATGCTGGGACCAGAGTCTGATCATTGGCCTGCAGCTCGAACACAGGAAACCCAATCCCCCCTCATTCCCAGAATTGTTGTTGCTTTTGAGAACAGAGGAGGAAAGGAGAGCAGCAAAAATGGATCGCATGAAAAGGCACCTTGGAAGCACAAAAGCTGCTGTACATGTTCATTCAGTTACGGGCATTCCAGTATTCGAACCTGAGGCTGCCCCTATTATAACAAAGAAACACGAGACAGATTCTAAACTAGAAAAGGAAGTTGCAGAGTTAAGGATACAGGTTGCAAAGCTAATACAGCAAGGAAAGGAAAGAGAAAGGCATGAGGGAGTGCAGAGCCATCCAGCCCAAAGTGAACTGCCTGCTAAGACTGAAAGTTTACTCGTGCAAGCTTCCAATAGAGACTCAAACCCCCAATCTCCGACACCACCTAAGCCTTGGTTCTGTTTTAGATGTGGGGGTGATGGCCACATTGCTGCAAAGTGCACTTATGAACCCAATCCAGGCCTCGTCCGGAAAAAGAATGCAGAGCTCAAAGAAAAACGAAGCAAATTCTGGGCCAAACAGGCAGCTGACAAAACATCTTTAAACTTCTAGAGGCTCCTGCCTTGGGGCGACCAGGAGCTGAGGACAAAGAATGTCCCATAGCAATGACTCACATTGAGTGCCCTTCTGGAAGTAGTAATTCTTCTCACCGCAAATTGCCGCCTGGACTTGTGGGACCTCGTTGCACTTCAAACATCTCTATTGGAGACATGAAATGTGATGCCATTCTCGACACTGGATCCCAAGTGACAACAATTTCAGAGACTTTTCATTCTAAATACATGTCAGACTTACCTGTTCAGTCGATACACAACCTTCTTGAAGTCGAAGGGGCTGGGGGTCAAGTAGTGCCTTACCTGGGGTACGTGGAAGTCCACTTAACCTTCCCTGAGAATGTTACTGGAACAGAAGAGCAAATGTCCATTTTGGCACTCATTGTCCCCGAAAACCAGTTCAATAGCAAGGTTCCTGTCTTAATTGGCACAAATGTCTTGCTCGAGTTATACCAACGTGGAATAAGCTATGACAAATCCAAGTTTCTCAGAAGATCAGACAGTTTTGCAGTACTACTCCAACATGTGGCCCGAGTACGCGAAAGTGAAGCTAAAGCTTGTCTAGTGAAATTGCACGGAGAAAAGCCCATCTCTATTCCGGCAAGACACAAAATGTATCTTTTTGGAGATGTTAGAGTCAGAAAAGCCAATCCCAATATGTCATTTGTCATCGAACCCTCTGAATTTTCCTTCCTGCCAGGTGGGATGTTTGTTCAGTGTGCACTAATAAACATAACCACAAGAGCCTCAAACAAGATCCCTGTAGTCCTCAGCAACACCACAGATCACACTGACACCCTACCTCCAAAGTGTATTATTGGTGAAGTATCTGCAGTCCAAAGCGAGATGCCCATGACCCCCTCTGCACAAGTCGATTCAAAAACATCAAATAGCAAACATTCATTCAATATGGATGACTCCCCAATGCCAGAGGAGTGGAAGACACGTGTTCGAGAAAAACTGAACTCCATCCCTGAGGTTTTTGCACTTGATGAGCTGTCATTTGGCCATACCACCGCCGTAAAGCATGCCATCCGTGTGCAGGATGAGACACGCTACTAAGAACGATCAAGGATAATACACACCTTCGATCGAGAAGCTGTATGACAACACCTTTGAGAGCTTCTTGAGGCTGGTATAATAAGGGAATCCGAGTGTCCTTTTGCATCCCCAGTGGTTGTCGTAAAGAAGAAAAACGGAAAGATCAGACTATGCATCGATTATAGGAAGCTTAACAGCCGCACTATTAAGGATGCTTATGCTCTTCCTAACATCGAGGAGACATTTTCTGCCCTGAGTGGAGCAAGGTGGTTCTCGGTGATGGATCTAAAGTCTGGTTATTACCAGGTGGAAATGGTGGAAGAAGATAAACACAAAACAGCGTTCACATGTCCATTAGGTTTCTACGAATTCCATCGTATGCCACAAGGTGTCACCAATGCACCTAGCACTTTTCAACGCCTTATGGAGAAGTGTGTTGGTGACCTACATCTGAACGAGGTTTTGGTGTTTTTAGATGACATCATTGTCTTTTCCCAGACTCTAGAAGAGCACGAGGCTAGGCTCCTGAAGGTGCTCCATCGTCTCAAAAACTATGGCCTGAAACTATCTCCAGAGAAGTGTCAGTTTTTCAAGTCCTCTGTGAAATACCTGGGCCATATTGTTGATGCTCAAGGAGTTCACACAGACCCAGATAAAGTGTCAGCTCTGAAAGATTGGCCCCGCCCTGGAAACAGAGAAGAACTGAAACGCTTCCTTGGATTTTCAGGGTATTACAGGAGATTTGTGGAGGGTTACTCAAAAATCGCCAGACCTCTCAACGCTCTCACCTCTGGGTATTATCCACCTAAAAAGAGGGGTAAAGTTTATAAGACACAGAGACCCAACACTGGTATAAGCCCCAAAGCACCCTTCGGCTCAGAGTGGACACCTGAGTGCGAGTCCTCTTTTAGAACACTGATTGAAAAGTTGACATCGGCCCCCGTACTTGCTTTCGCAAATCCCAAGCTCCCATATGTACTACATACAGATGCTTGTTGTGAGGGGTTAGGAGCAGCTCTTTATCAAGCTCAAGATGGAAAGCTTAGAGTAATAGCCTATGCCAGCAGAGGCTTATCCAAGAGCGAGAAGAACTACCCTACTCACAAGCTAGAATTTCTAGCGTTAAAGTGGGCAGTTTGTGAGAAATTCTGTGATTACTTGTATGGTACAGACTTTTCAGTATTGACAGATAACAACCCGCTTACTTATGTCCTTTCATCTGCAAAGCTCGACGCAGCGGGACACCGCTGGCTAGCGGCTCTGTCAACCTTCAGATTCAACATCAAATATCGAGCTGGACGTGCTAATGGTGATGCGGACGGACTGTCAAGGAGACCTCAAGCGGCTCCTCAAGAGGATTATGAGTACCTGCAGGAAAAAGAGCAGATCAACTCAATGACAAAACGCCTTATAGAGGGGGAGATTTCATCTGATGCAGTCTCAGCTGTATGTCAACGTCATTCAGTAACCATGCACTTACCTGTTCTTGCTGAGTCCCTTGTTGTTGACGCCTCCTCCTTACCTGATCTATTCACTGATACTGGACAAGACACTGTACCTGGCATGACAAAAGAAAACTGGTATGAAG
This sequence comes from Misgurnus anguillicaudatus, assembly GCF_027580225.2. Taxonomy (NCBI): domain Eukaryota; kingdom Metazoa; phylum Chordata; class Actinopteri; order Cypriniformes; family Cobitidae; genus Misgurnus; species Misgurnus anguillicaudatus. The sequence continues at coordinate 24,282,589 of NC_073345.2, forward strand.
CACAAAGAAATGATCCATCAATTGGGAAAGTCATCACTTTGGTCAAAAAAGGACAAAAGCCCCACTTCAAATGTGTAAAAGCTGAGTCACCTGAAGTCAAGTTGCTCCTTCGGGAGTGGGATAAGCTTGAGCTCATTGATGATGTCCTTTACAGGAAGTGTTTTGACAGAGGAACCAAAATTCATCAGCTCGTCTTACCCGAGGAATTTAGAGAAAGAGCTTTCAAAGGCTTTCACGATGAGGTTGGTCACCTAGGGCCAGAGCGTGTGTTCAATCTTGCTCGTGCCAGATGTTATTGGCCTAAAATGAAAGAATCAATTGAGAAGAAATGTCACACATGCGAACGTTGTTTCAGAAGAAAAGCTCCACCACAAAGAGCAGCACCCATGGTGAATATTAAAACAACTTACCCACTAGAGCTTGTCTGCATGGATTACTTGTCCCTTGAACCCGACAACCGTGACATTAGAAACATACTAGTCATCACTGACCATTTCACCCGCTTCGCAGTAGCTGTGCCAACAAAAGACCAAAAGGCCAGAACTGTTGCTAAAGCTCTCTGGGAAAACTTCCTGGTCTACTATGGGTTCCCTAGTCGCCTTCATAGTGATCAGGGACGCGACTTTGAATCCCACACAATCAAGGAGCTGTGTTCACTGATAGGGGCAGAGAAAGTGCGCACCACCCCATACCATCCTCAGGGGAATCCTGTGGAGCGCTTTAACAGGACCCTTATCGGCATGCTTGGCACCCTTGACGAGAAAGACAAACATCACTGGCGAGACTTTGTGAGGCCTGTTGTACATGCGTACAACTGCACCCGGAATGATGCAACAGGTTACTCACCGTATGAGCTGATGTTCGGCAGGCAGCCAACTCTGCCAGTTGACCTCATACTTGGTCTGAAACCTCCAACTGAGACTCATACAACTCACTCGGAATATGTCCAAAGCTTGCGCCAGAGACTTAAAGAAAGCTATGCACTGGCTGCAGAGAACTCCAAGAAGTCTGGAGAAAGAAATAAGCACAGATTTGATGCCAAAGTGAAAACTGCTGAATTAGAAGAAGGGGACCGTGTCTTGGTGAAGAATGTCAACATTCGAGGCAAACACAAGTTAGCCGATAAATGGGAAAGACCCATCCATATCGTTGTGAAACGGATTGATGGTGGTCCTGTGTACGTAGTCAAGCCAGAAACAGGAAGTGGGCCTCAGCGTACACTTCACAGGGACTTACTTTTACCATGTGGATTTCTGCCAGTTGAGACTACTCCTGATTCAGTGCTACCCCAAAGCAAACAAACTCAAATGCGCCTGAGGAGTAAACAAAAACAAGAGGTTGAATTTGAATATTCGGACAGAGAAGAAGAGGATGATAGCTACTATGTGAATGAACCTTCACAGTTCACCACATGGGGGCCCTATGTGCAAGAGTTTGAAGTTATCCCTGTCAGTGACTCTCAGTCTTCTCTGAACCCCATGGCTCCTGAGTTCAAATCGCCAGAACCCCAACCAATTCCTGATTTCTCAGTTGCACCTCTTGACATAAATACAATTGTCCATCAGTCCCCAACCCAAAGTGACTATGTTCTCATAGACATTCCAGAAGATGAAATATTGCAAAGCACAGTGGTCACAGACCCGACACCAGCTCACGACATGAACAATGCTCAGAACAGTTTCCCTGTAACCCCTAAACGGCACTCAGAATTTATTTGTGGGGAAGAACAAGGTGAGCCCAGACGTTCACACAGAGAAAGACACCCCCCACCCAAGTTTACCTATGAAGAGCTAGGGAAACCCCTGATCCTTGTCCTTAGTCAGTTTTTTGGGAAACTCCAAGATATTATTCTTGACCATTAGATACCTTGTCAGATTTACACACATGCAGGGGCTCATGTGGTTTAGAGGGGGAGGGTGTAACCCTGTCAATTTTGCCCAACCAACACTAAAACTTGAGTAAAGTGCAATACCTAGTCCGCCACTAGGTGGCAGTGCACAATGAAATGTTCTTCTTCTGCTGATTCTGGCATTTGTTTTGCCTTGGGGAAAGCCTGAAAAAACTTGAGCCAGAGCAGAAGTAAATATTAAGATTTAAATTGATTTAGAGAGTGAAATATATCCTTGAGGTTGAACCACATTGAAAATTAGACAACACCTGTTGTAAACAAAGTTATATTGGTGAGTGAAAACTATCATTTTGTGTTGATTAGCCTGAAGCTAAAATGGTGAAGTGACTAAAAAGTTACATTTCAATGTTACAGTGGATAAAAAACCAGTCTGGCTATCTACAATAGCAGTGGATGTTACCTCACAGGTACATTTTGTTGTATATTTCTAATCTTGGTACAATGAAAAATGCATTTTTGAAGGAAATAATTTTGTTTTGAGTCAATTTTGAGTTACTATCCAATATTGTACTTTTGTTTGTCCAATTCCATTTTATTTATTTTCATTTTAAGATGTATTATCGAGAATATGGACTTTTAAGTGATGAATGGATGAAAAAAGGACATTTAGTTGAACATTAGTTAATGTCTGCACATTTTTTTGTGTAGACTGGTTTTTTTTTAGGCTTCTTCTCGTCCTGGATCCTTTGTGTCCTTTCCACTGAAGCTGGATTCTTCTCTGTTCGCCCTGGTGTTCGTTTTCCGGGTCCACTGCTTCAATAACAGCGCTGCAACGGTTCCATTGGGTGATTTGATATGGACGCTAAGTATTGAAGGGGTAGTTGAATAGTTAAATTATTTGAGTGCACTCAAGGGTTTTTTTTTTTTTTTTAATATTTCTCCTTTGTTTTGTTTTATGAGATCTCAAAAGTTGTGGCCAATTTGTAACATCAGTGTTACTAATTTTGTGTGAACTGAACTAATTATTGAATTTTGAGTAAGAAAATAAGAAAAATAATTAGAACAAGAACTACATTTAAACTTTAATCTATTGTCCTGTGCTTCTTTTGGAGTGAAATTTGTGAGTCTTTTGGCCATATGATCACCACATAACCAATCTCCTCATCGAATCCAGATTTAAGATAACTCCTACAATAGGTTATTTTAGCCTGCCATAAGCAGAACTACCACTGTAGGGTTACACTAACTCAAACCCCAAATCTAACCCCAAACCCACGCGAAAATGGTTTAAAAATAGGAAAAACAATTGTGTAACCAATACGTGAAACTGACACTGAAAATGCAGAGATCCATGACAATGACACAGATAAATGAGCAAAAAATTCTGTGACTATACCACTGAACTTTGAGATCATGTTGGAAATTATGTAGTAGTCTTATAGTTTGATAAAGAAAAACAGTTGTAAAGGATAAAACCTTGTATGTGGTTCATTCACTTCATGTTTTTAGAGATTAAAAGCTTAAACATGAATCTCTTGTTTTCATTCTTCCTGTTACTTTTACTTTTTTTAATACTTAAGTACAATTTTAATGTGGTACTTTTTTACTTTTACTCAAATATGATTCTGGCCAGATATTTTTACTTGTAATTGAGTAAAATTTACACTCAGTACTTGTACTTTCACTTGAGTGACATTTTTGAGTACTTTTTACACCTCTGCAAACCTTTAATCTCTTCGAGGTTTGCGACCTACCGACTTTGCACTCTAGCGTGAACGTTTACATTTAAGGATTGATAAGTTATTATTTTAAATGTCTGCTTGACTGAATGGCTCCCGTCGTGATTCTTCAGATGAAATATATTCTTTCAAAATACCATTGTTAGGGGTCTGGGATGCTGGGTGTTTGATTGACATTAGATCTGTTTGGGAATCCACGTTGCTGAAAGGCCATGTCGTTTAGGAATTCCAAATGTCAAGCGCCTCTCTGTAGTTTGAGCAGTGGGTGGGGAGCAGACAAGCGGTTTCTCATTGACAATTTATGTCACCATCGACATTTAGTTCAAATCTCGGAGAGATTTATTTTGCCCAGCTGTTTGTGATGAAAGAAAAGAAATGATTCTAATAAATGGTAGCTGCAAAGGATTTAGAGTGTATAGAATACATATGAAGAGTTTGGTTCCAAAACGAGATTTAAAACTCTGTTCTTAACATTTTTGTCAAAACATGTTTATTATGATGTTATTATGTTTTTATTGTGTTTTATTGGTGTATTTTATTAGTTATGAAGATTTAAATCAGAACAAACCAACTGCAGTTTAATTGATATTAGTTGGAATGCACAATCAAAAATCTCATTTTGGAAACAAACTCTTCATATATTTTTTAACAATTTGTCGCATGTTTTTTTTTTATAATTGTTCTTTATTTTTTCAACAGCCACAGCTAAATGCCCACAATTTCCTATAAGATGACCAATGCCTGTTTTGCAAACCCAGGAACTTATGAGACACTGTGGGTGTGTGGGTACTTGGTAATTGGTATGAGGACCAAATGTAATAACAGTAATTACTTGGGTAAATGTTTTGATCCCCATGAGGTAACAAATGTATAAATCAAACAGAATGTTTTTATTTTACTTTAAATAGCAGAAAGTCTTTCTGTAAGGGTTAAGTTTAGGGGTTGGATTGGGAAAGTGGATTGCATATTCAGTATTTACACTAATATACAGCTTTTACATCTACACATTTGTTGGTTCAACTTAAAAAAGTAAGTCAGCACAAACACTTTTTTAAAATTGAACCAACAAATCTTTTGTACAGTGTATGGGATGTTGGAAAAAATGAAAATGTGTGTGTGTGTGTGATGCTGCTGCTACCCAGTCTCACAAAGTTTTGTGATATAGTAACGTAAATTTTTTATTCTTTTTTTGTGATATTATCACGAATTTCTGCACTGTAAAAAAAACTTTGCTGCCTTAAATTTTTTTGTTAAATCAACTCGGATTTACAAGTCATTTCAACTTACTATTATTTATCTTGACTAGAGATGAGTTGTTATAACTACAGGTGAGTTGTTATAACTTATAAATTTAAGTTGACTTTTCTCAACTATATTTACTAACAAAGCGTTCCAGACATTTGAAGTGGAACGTAAACAAAAAACATGGACGACCGACCGGTCTTTTTAAGGCTCGTACAGACTACATAACTTCTAAACGTCGGTCCGAACTGTGCAGTTCACACTACAGTAAAACAACAAGTTAATCATCTTTACAAATGTGTTCTGGAGCCATTATATAAAAGCGCTGCATGTCGCTTAAGTAACTTGGTATATTTTTACCGTATCTTCATGCTAACAGATAATAACGACATAATTTCACGCCATAATATAAAAAACAAGTTGTGTTAAAATTACAGTGTCTAAAACAACAATACAAGCAGAGAAGTACAATTTATAGTTTATTCCTTGAAGATTTCCTCTCACGACGACGCGATCTATGGGCGCCGCCATTGTCCTCCGACTTATTTTTCTGAAGTCGGGGTAGGTCGAACTCCCCCAAGTTCGCCGGTAGGAGGTTCCACTTCGACAGGCATTCCAGTGCACTTTTCCTAGTTGGAGGTAGGATAAGTCCCACATCCCACTGGCCTGGATGGGCTCTGGAACGCAGCATAAGTTGTGACAAATAATTTCTGTTGACATGACTTGTAAATCTGAGTTGATTCAACAAAATATTCCAAGGCAGCAAAGTTCTTTTTTTACAGTGTGCGTTTTTTCGTGACCGTATAACAAATTCTCGTGTGATTATCACGCACCGGTCACTCAACTGCTCCTTCCCATCCTCAAACCATTGTCGCTTCGGTTTAGGGCCAGATTTGGTGCTTGCATTAGAATGTCACTTTATGTATTGGTTTATACTATTTTTTTCTGATTTATTTTTTTATATGTCGCCTAGCGTTAGGGTTAGAGTTGGGTTTGGGTAGGGATATCATTTTATGTAAATTTAACCCTAAACCGAAGCGACAATGGTAAGAAAACAGGACAAAACAGTTAAGTAACCAATACGTGATAATCACACGAAAACAGGAATTCGTTAAATGGTCACAAAAAACACAGAAAATTCATGAAAATATCATGAAAAAAGAATCAAAAAGTTATGTGGCTATATAGCGAAATTTCGTGAGACTGGGCTGGATTTTCAAATATGATCACACTGAAAAAAATGGACTTAGTGGGTCTTTGAATTTAAATAAAATAAACATGTATATGCAACACAAAATATTTATATTCCTTGTGTAAACATAATTTAATTGATTAGGATTAAAATGTTTTGTTTGAATGTAAAATGAACACATTATTCTCACATTGATTAAAATCGATTGAATTGAATACTTAAAGCAATAAAATTGGGTTTGCACACAAAACGCACCTCCTGAGCAGCAGGGGCAGTAACGCTCAATGAGAAGGACGTGGATTGCCATTAAAGAAGAATAAAGATCGTTTGTTTTGGGCGCCAAAATGAAGACACAGGCACAGCACAGTCAGTCAGAAGAACTCTCTCAGATGGACACCACGTTATTAAAGTAAGTTCTATTATTTATTTATGTTCGCTTCATACGTGATATATCTTCACTAGATATACTATTTTTGTTTACAATATGTAGCCATTGCAATGACTTGTAGTAAATATTAGTTTGGAGGAGGTTGGTGGAGTAAGTTAACAGTCAGTCAAGCTCATAAAGAAAAACACAGCGTTTTAAAAATGTCAGCTGTTTAACGTTATTTTACGTTTGGTAGTTTTATCTGAGTTGAAAACTGTCAGCTTTGAGTTGACTTTTGAGGCACTTTTTACTCAGCTGTTCTATGGAAACGTGTCAGGACAAATAAAACGCTAACCAAACGTTATTCTGTTCAGAGTAACGTTATACATGTAATTTACCAGATAATATCAATTGACTACATTAATAATGACATTGCGTATTACACAAACGGTCTGCTTAATCAGATGAACAGACCCGCGTCAGTTATTCGTGATTTCGCTAACTTACGCCACGAGCAACACTTGATTCAATTAGAAGAAGCTTTTTTTTAATTGTCTCGCGTGAGGTCTGGTATATTAACTGAAAAAAAATCGATTTGAAGTGACCACACCTTAAAGCTGACGTTTTCAGAAGAGAACCTTGTTGTTTTAAGGTCTAATTTTGTCCAACATTGCGTCCTATGACAGATATAATACTTATTTCATTATTTCTCTGTGTATGTGTGACCTTCATCATTTCAGGTTATCCGTTTGTTTCACCTCTGAATATTTCCTCTTATAGGTCCATCATCCTTGCATGCGCTACACACTCAAAAACATTGGTAAGTCATTTCTTTCACTTTTGTACTGCTGTTAAGAGCTATATCTTATTTTTGTAACTAATATACAATTATTATTCTTTGACTCGCAGTACTCAAATATACAATGGTTGGTTAATTTGTTTTCAGATAAATGCTGAATTTAAAAGAATCACTACTGTCTAATGTTCCTTCATGTCACCTGGACCTCCAATCCAAAAACCTGATGAAACTCTTCTATCAGAAAGGAGGACAGCTAGCAAAAAGACTTCAAACAATCAATGATCAAATGACAGAAGTAAGTAATATAGATTCATAGACATAAAAATGTGTAAACCTTGTTGGAAGTACAGAACGTTTAGTATGTTTTAGTTACATCTTTTGGCACACGGTCATTAAAACACCTGGGAAGATTTAAAGGGGTAGTTCACCCAAAAATAAAAATTCTCATCACTTACTCACTCTCATGTTGTTACAAACCTTTATAGATGTCTTTGTTCTGATGAACACTAAGGAAGATATTTTGAGGAATGTTTGTAACCAAACCAATCATAAGCCCCATTCACTTCCATAGTGGGGAAAAATAATACTATTGAAGTGAATGGGGCTCATGAACAGTTTGGTTGCAAACATTTCTCAAAATAAATATCTTCCTTCATGTTTATCAGAACAAAGACATTTATACAACAGGTCTGTAACAACATGAGAGTGAGAAAATGAGAGGATTCACTTTTGATGTGATTGTCAGGTGTGGTAGCACACACTCGAAACGTGGCCTCTTTATTTAAATCATTCCAGTGTAGTGAACACTAGGGATGCTCCGATCAGGATTTTGCAGCCGATACGATCACTGATTTGTAATCTTCGTGATCGGCCGATTCTGATTTTTTTAAAGCTAATATGCAAGCTCTTTGATGACTGTAACTGTTACATTTTTTCTAGATAAAATAATACCACGGATGTTGCCTTTGTTATATTACTTGCAGTAATTAGGTATATTATTGTTTTAATAGTGACTCAAATAAATAAGCACAACAAATATTTATTCTGCATAGAGAAATTTAATATGGCTTTAAAAAGGCTTATGTCTTCTAAAAATCTAAAATAAAACACTTCACAGACTTTACTGTATTAATTAAATATACACGCATTCGTATGAAGTATAAAAGTTCTTTAGTCAAGAGCAGAGAGTGATTTTATTGAGAGATGAATTAGGTTACTGCAGCTTTAAGACGTGAGAGAGAGATCGCTCTCTTCACGTGCACTGATGACAGGCTGCTGTGTGTGTGGGCGGCGGCTGAAAGCAGACAAGCAGCTGTGAGGAAAATAAAAGTTTAAACGCTCAAAACTTTAAAACGCATGCAAATAATAAACTTTTGGCATGAGGATGCAATTGTCCGTGATAGATATGTGTTGTATACGCTGTTTGATGGGGATGTGAAGACGCCTCGCGCTGTTGACCGAAGTGCGTCCTCATAGAAAATACGCATATCTCTGTAAAGGCAAAGAGAGACATACAAATCTGCACGCCGCACATGAGCAAAGGGTTGTAAAAATGCTCGTGCTACGTAAAAAATGTCTTTAATTGCAGCCACATTCAGGATCCTTTTGATGACAAAAGTAAACAGAAAGATCGGTTTATGAGATCGGCAGATTTAGCGAGCACCGATCGAGTCATTAAATGCCATTATTGGCCGATCGATCGGAGCATCCCTAGTGAACACACACACACACACACACCCAGAGCAGTGGACAGTGCAGCTGCCTTGCTTTGTAACCCATGTATTTGTAACCAATTGTAACATGCTGTGGCAATGCACATGGGTCTGTATACTTACATTTATATTTGTTTGCATTGTACTAATTTCCAATGACACTTTTATTGTAACAGTAACCTTTTTTTTGTTTCTTTAACTACATTTGTCTGTTTTGTACAGGGCATGGATGAAGTCAGCATCAGTGAGGTCATTTGAAGACACCAATGTTGGGATTTGTGCTCTCAAACAACATGCTTCTTGTGATGAAGAAGAGGATCTTTGTATAGTCCTGGAAGCCATGAAGGTGTTGCAACATCGTGTTTGAGCTGATGTATGCCTTAAACCTGATCTCCGCTTTATTTTTGAGGAAATCCAAACTGCATTGAGAGTAACTTTAACGAACAGTTTCTTTCAGTGAAAGGATCAGAAAGACTGTGCTGCTCATTTTTGACTTATTTTTTATCTGTTTTAAGTGTTTTCTCTTATTAATACATTAACAGTTTGCTGCTCAGTGTCGATTTTGGAAATGGTTGTTGTATTTTGTTTTTGATGAATTTTTGATTAACAGTTTATACAAATGCTGTAGCTCTGACTTTCTGAAGGATTGATATTTTCCAGTTTGTAAATCCATTTAAAAAATAATAGTACTTACTGTTTTGCATGTCTCTTTGGAATGCAGTGTTTGTGCTTTAGCACTTCTAAATCTACTGTGATAGTAACTATTTTAAACATTTGGGTCAGTTTCACAGATGGGGCTTTTCCTAGTCCCAGACTTTTGCAATGCCTTAATTTGAAAACATATTGCACTGACATATCTTGACATATATAAGTGCCATTGTTTTGTCTAAAGATGTACTCCAGTGTTGTTTTTGTAAGGTAGGTTTGTTTGTAAACTTTATTTTTGTAAAAATATCCTAATATAACTAGGGCCTAGTCATGGATTAATCTACAACCTGTCTGGGAAATTGCCCCTTTATGTATGTACTGCATGTGCTGATTGTTGTAATAGTTATTGACTGTTATTGAATTAATGTGTAGTGATTTAAATGAATTGATGATCTGAAAGCAGTGGTTTGCCTCAATATCACTAAACATTTGTACAAAACTCTCTGCTTTTTATGCCAATGCAAATGTATTTTGTATTTAAAAAAGAAATAAATAACATTTGGATAATTATGGGTGATTATTCTGGTGCCAGAGACATAATGAAATTGCTTTAGAGTTACATAATCCCATAATATAAGCATTAAAAAAGCATGTTGGAATTACAGATGAAAATCTAGTCCCCTTTCATAATAAAATTACTTAAACATTACAAAATAAATGTGTTATAGTAAAGAGAAATATCACTTTGAGTCAACATATTTATATTAGACTACTTAAAATGATTAAAATGTTTTGGTCTGACACATAAAAATTATTTGAGGAAAATTATTTTGGTTTTAAACAATCGGATCATGTGGGACCGATGTACACATTAAAATTACGTAAATTGAAAGGATTTTTTTTTTCAGTGCAGAAGTTTCTCAGATTTTACACAACTTACAACTGTGTGTTCATAAATTTTCACATTACACTATAAAATAAAGATGAAATGAAATATTCTTCATAGTGATGCCATGCAAGAAACATTTTTGGTTCCCCAAAGAACCATTTAGTCAATTTTTTCAAAGCATTTTCTTTATAGTCTAAAGAACCTTTTCTATCACAAAGAATATTTTATGAAACAGAAAGTGTCTTTTATGAAACCCTACAGCCAAATATGTTTCTTGTATGACATCATGTAGCACCTTTATTTATATTATATGTGTACTATTCCAAAAAACCTACTAATGTACCTATATCTCAGATATGCTGTATTTAAATTTGGTGCAGACATGAGAAATGCCTCTAGATATTTCAAGCTGTACCGCAGTAATTTGCAATTTCAGGCCTGAGGGTGTAACGAGTAATTCTGTATCTGTTTTGTGTTATGATTGATTCTTGTCTAGTATACTTGACGTGGTACAGTGATGCAATCAATGGGAACAACAGTTGTCATGGGAACCTCATTCAAATTCAAGAAAGATGAATAATAGTCACATATTGTCATGTGTTTTGATATAAAGAGTAATATATCCAGATAAAAATAGCAGGGACAGGTGAATATGTGAGTCAGTAAACAAAATCATCTTCATCACTGTGGATTTAGGTCCTTAAGAACTGCGGTGATAAAAAATATTTGCTTTAAATCTGATCTGAATGAACCTTTTGTGTATGTTTTTACTTTCATTTTTAAAATTCATTGACAACAAGGGAACAAGCTTGACTCGATTCTCATCTCAAATTCTCAAACTCAGTTCTGAACATCTGCATTCATTTCCACAAACCTATGAACCGACTCCATGACTGCTCATTTATTTAAGACTCATGGTCTGGGTTATCCAGCAATCTCATTCCAGTATACACACCTCTTATTGTTATTCCTATTTCATATTTTCCCCTTCACTGTGATACAAACACTGCAATCTTTCCTTTTGATTTAAAAAAGATTTACATCAGTTGTGATCATTACCAAACTTTAAAATTTGCATACATGCATGTGATCTTCGTCTTATGTAATAGGATTAAAAAGTATTTGCGTCAAAATTAGATTGCATTATCCACTACAATTTGTAGAATACAACACTTAAGTATTTTTATTTAATGATTAAATATAATATAGTTTCATTCAGGTGCAAAAAAACTTTAGGTTAACTGCTTTAATTGTAAGTTTAAAGAAACCAAACTCTTTTATTTTGTCTTTTATTTGACTTTTGGCGATTATAATCAGTCTGAGACTCTGCCCACCTATAGCAGAGCTTTACGTCAAACAACTCATTAATGTCTCTTTATTTGTTTTCTCTGCTAAACTTTATTTTGAACTATAATTCTGTTTTATTTTTTGTTTATAAATGAAGAATATTTGGACATGGAATGGTTAAAGTCTACATTGTTTAATTATTATATAACATTGGGGATTTGCAGATAATGGGGCCGGTTTCTTCAGCTTGTTTACATCTGTTCCACTCCAAAAAATATTACAGACGCCAACATTTTTGCATTCATCTGTATGAATTTAAAGTCAGTATATAAACATTTCAGACAATTGTTTCTATCTAAACACATTACAAAGACTGTGTACTATGTAGTACTGAATTATGGAGTTCCCATTTAACAGTTTTTTTTTCACATTTCTGTGTTCAGAATTATTTGGGCCTCTTACACAATTGCAGCATCCATTGAGGTTGTATTGGTATTTGAAAGCAGCTTTTCTGCTTGTGGGTGTGGTTTTAGCGCTGACAGTGGACACGCCCCCAGCATTTGGGAGCAAAGAATCCTGCCAATTTTTCAAAGATTTTGATAACTTTTTGCAGTTTTTTTATCTTTTAAATTTGGCTGGGTGGTTAATATCAAATTTTTTTGTGGTGTCATAAACTGAGAACACATTTCATATCAAACTTTACACAGACTTTAATAGATTACATCCTTAATTTTATCTCTTGACATTCTGATGTTTTATTGGACGAAATGATGCAACATTAAACATCATTATAATATGCGAAATACGTTTATTTCAACAATAAGTTTGCACATGCAGTTTCTCAAATATATATAATGCCAAAGATGCTTGCAGATTCATTTAAATATAAATCTTAATGCTTGTTATGAACATTTTGTTGTAAAGAGTGTAAAAAGACACATATATACTCTTTTAAAATATTTGGTTGTTTTAACTCACGGCTGGGTAAATATTGTACAGAAGCAACTACACTCTTAAAATGAATGTGTTAAATTAACACATCTTGTGTCTAGTTAAGGACAACACATCTACACTCTTAAAACGAATGTGTTAAATTAACACATCTTGTGTCTAGTTAAGGACAACACACCTAGTGTGTTGTCCTTAATTTAACACATCTCTGTGTTATTTTTAGAACAACACACTTTGTGTTGTTTTAACACATCTTGTGTTGTCCCTCTTATTTATATGAACTCTAAATCAGCATGAAATGACACATAATGTGTTAAAAACAACACATAATGTGTTAAATAGTTTAACACAAAACAGTGTGTTAAAAGTAACACATTCAGGGTGTGTTAATTTTAACACATTATTTTGTGTTAAAATATTTAACACATTATTTGTTGTTTTTAACACATTAAGTGTCATTTAAGTTCATAAAAAATAAAAGGGACAACACAAGATGTGTTAAAACAACACAAAGTGTGTTGTTACAAAAATAACACAGAGATGTGTTAAATTAAGGACAACACACTAGATGTGTTGTCCTTAACTAGACACAAGATGTGTTAATTTAACACATTCATTTTAAGAGTGTAGTGTGTTGTCCTTAATTTAACACATCTCTGTGTTATTTTTGGAACAACACACTTTGTGTTGTTTTAACACATCTTGTGTTTACCCTTTTATTTTTTATGAACTTAAATGACACAATGTGTTAAAAACAACACATAATGTGTTAAATAGTTTAACACAAAGCAATGTGTTAAAATTAACACATCCAGGGTGTGTTGGTTTTAACACATTGCTTTGTGTTGGACTATTTGGAACATTATGTGTTGATTTTAACACATTATGTGTCATTTCGTGCTGATTTAGAGTTCATATAAATAAAAGGGACAACACAAGATGTGCCAAAACAACACAAAGTGTGTTGCTCCAAAAACAACACAGAGATGTGCCAAATCAAGGACAACACACCAGATGTGCCGTCCCCAACCAGACACAAGATGTGTTAATTTAACACATTCATTTTAAGAGTGTATTAGGATAAATTTATGCTGGGTTGTTTCAACCCATTGGGTATAACATAAACCCAGAAAATATGTTTATTTATTATCCAACGGTTGGTTCTGTACAACCCAATATTTTTTAAGAGTGTATGTGCCAAATCAGTACATGAAAATATATTTTCTCTAAATAAAGCAACATGATAATGAATAGAGTAATGGCAAAAGTACAGCTTTCATTCAGTGATAACAAATATGGAATGATACAAAAGTTAAACAGTAACTATGACTAATAGTATTCATGAGGACATTAATATTTTATAATATTATAGTATTCATAAGGACAGACTGTGTTCATTTTCATAAATGAAATCCTTTATTCATAATCATCTATGTAGATAGAAGCATTAGAGAGAAATGAATGGTGACAATTGACTCATTGGTTAAATGGCTGAAATAATTAGGCTATGATTGGACAAATATTTGAATAAACTGCAAAAGATAATTAAAGGTTATTCATAAAACAGCAATTTACATTTCATTAAAAGCAATAATTTGGGAGACCTTTAACTGACTGTGCACAAGAAAAATAACATGAGACTAATCTGAGTTTAAGTTTAATCATGATGTCAAGGGCATTGCACTCCAATTGCTATCAAAACTTGGGATTTAAAATGGGGTCTTGCCAGTCCCAAATGTATTATGCCCTTTAAAAACAAAATAAAGGAAATTGGTTCTATATATTGTCATGGGAGGTAAACATGAATTAATTTTAGTCTTTGAACACAACTCGGGCTTATGCAAACTCTTTCTCAGTAAGAGCAGAGAGTTTGATTCTTTGTCTTTCTTCTCTTTCCACAGCTTCTCTTTTATCCATTTCTTCTCCTTCCACATGGAATCCCACCATCAGCTGATACACAAGAACACCAATCACAGCACCAATGAATGGGACAAAGACGGGTACAAGAGACCAGAAAGAGTTTGCTCTGTGATGGATGGATTGAAAATCGAAGTGTTACAGGTGCACTCAGTAGTTTTTCCCGCATTATAAAGCTTTACACATAAGGCAATAAATTATATAAAATACTCACATAAGATTCACTTCAATTGCCTAATAAAATCTGAATTTTATTACATGGAGCACTTTGTCTTATGTTATTGGACACATTGTCTATATAGCCAGTTGCTAACAGTGTGTTTCTCCAATGACACTTCTACAATAAACATTTGTTTTGAAGTGATATTACTATAACAGGTGTCAAGTCCAAAATAGCTGCTATATTTTCCAGTTAAGCACAAACAAAAATGAACGAGTGCATCATTAAACACCAAAGAAAGAAGATGATAATATCATTTGTATGAATACTATGTGGGGATGGAGGGGCCAATAGTGAAGCAGATGGAAGTTAAAGCAAAAAATAAGAAATAAAAAAAAACTTACGTGAAGACTTCTGTGCCCCATCCAGCAATTGCAGTAAAGAGCCGAGGTCCCAAGTCTCTGGCTGGGTTTACAGCATAACCTGAATTGAAACCCATTGACTGACCAATCACCAGTACTACAAAGCCCACAGTGAAGGCTTCCAGTCCTTGTGGGATAGGGTTATTGTAAGGGTCGACAATTGCTAGAATACACACGATCAGAGCGGCAGTGCCAATCATCTGTAGATGATAGATTTGTCATTAGAGGTTTTACTATACAGTTGAAACAGAAATTGCGGGCTATAATCTTAAAGGGATAGTTCACCCAAAAATGGAAATTCTGTCATCACTTTCATCCCTCAAAATATCTTCCTTCGCGTTTATCGGAACAAAAAATGTATACAGGTTTGTAACAACATGTCAGTGATGACAGAATTTGCATTTTTGGGTGAACTATCCCCTCAAAGATCCCATGAATTTGTTAACCACTGTTTACTTATACTTCCTATTAAAATTTCTTCTAAGGACGACGGTTTCACTTAGTGGAGTAATGCTAAAGTTTCACGTCTTTGTACAGAAATAAAGCGGTATAATCTTGTACACTGAAAAAAATGATTCATTCAATTTACTCAATTCTTCTAAGGCAAGTGGCAATCAATTTATTTAAGCTACATTTAAAGGTGCAGTGTGTAATTTCTAGAAGGATCTCTTGACAGAAATGCTAAATAATATACAAAACTATATTATCAGGGGTGTATAAAGACCTTTCATAATGAACCGTTATGTTTTTATTACTTTAGAATGAGACGTTTTTATCTACATACACCGAGGGTCCCCTTACATGGAAGTCGCTATTTTGTGCCACCATATTTCTACAGAAGCTCTTAATGGACAAACTTTTTTATTACGTTGTCTCCAATCATGACATGTTTATCTGGTGGTGGCTACCGTAGCTTCTCTATGCATTTCAAAAGCAAGGGGTGAGCTGTGAACGGAGCTTTTGGTTGCAATTTGGAACCTCACCACTAGATGCCGCTAAAATTTACACACTGCACCTTTAAACAAAATTATAAAATTAAATTAAATTAAAAACTTTTGTTAAATGTAGCTTAAATAAATTGATTGCAACCACTTACCTCCAAAAATTTAGCAAGTTGAACGAATCATTTTTTTCAGTGTATTTAAAAAATGTAATCATTCGTCACTGTCCACACACTATAAAAAAATGCAGCATAAAGTTAAAACAACTTTTTATGTTGTGACATGTGATTAGTTGACATAACTTATAAAAACAAGCTGAAAATGTTTAACTTAATTTGTTAAGTTAAAGAAACAAAAATATACAGTATTTTGACTTGACATAAGTTTTTTACAGTGCATTGCATATGGTGATGTTTTACTTTCTCTGTGGTTTAAGCTGTTCTGGGTTAGTATATCTACCTTGACTTGTTTTGCCGAGTCTTTCACTAGTTCACACTTACAAATAAGTTGGTAAGATTAAATTAGTAAACGTATTTGGCGTGCTGTCCGGGGAGAGGGCTCTGAGCTCCGAAATGGACCCGAACGCAGAGTATCCCCCCCCCCAGTTTAGGAATTAACCTGGTGAGTGAGAGGTGATGGGGTGGTGGAGGGATTCTGAAGACTGCAGAGGATCTTTGCAGAGTCAAACTGTGACTTATATATGGCTTGCCTTTGTCCTGATTGGGTAGATATGATGATTACTGATTGAGGACATCTGGTGGTACTAGAGTATCTGTTGATTACTGATTATAGACAGCTGGAAGTACTTAAGTGGTTTATTTGACGTGCTCCTCCCGAACTACGTTAATAAAACATCATTTCACGAGTTCACACTTACAAATAAGTTGGTAAGATTAAATTAGTAAACGTATTTGGCGTGCTGTCAGGGGAGAGGGCTCTGAGCTCGGAAATGGGCCCGAACGCAGAGTATCCCCCCAAAAAGCAAAATTAACTTATTCGGACAGCAGCCGGGAACTGTACCCCCCAAAAATAGAAATGATGAGGCTGATGTTGGCTGTGTTTGCTATGCATCCGATGGGAGTTCAATACTCGCTGCGATTGGAACCGTCTGACGGAAGTTCAATACTCACTGTGATTGTACAGGAAAGCCTCGGTTGAAAATTATGTGGACAGTTTATATTTGGAGGGCTTTTTGCGGCCTCCGACGGGAGTTCAATACTCGCTGAAATCAGAGCCATCCGACGGGAGTTCAATACTCGCGGCGATCGGACGAGTAAGCCCTCACTGATGATGGGGTGAATGAATTATATTGGGAGGGTCTTGCAGCATCCGACGGGAGTTCAATACTCACTGTGATCGGAACCCGTCCGACGGGAGTTCAATACTCGCTGCGATCGGACGAGTAAGCCCTCACTGATGATAAGGTAGGCAATTTATATCAGGAGGGCTTTGCGGCATCCGACGGGAGTTCAATACTCGCTGCGATCGGAACTCGTCCGACGGGAGTTCAATACTCACTGCGATCGGACGAGTAAGCCCTCACTGATGATGGGGTGACTGAATTATATTGGGAGGTTATTGCAGCATCCGACGGGAGTTCAATACTCACTGTGATCGGAACCCGTCCGACGGTAGTTCAATACTCGCTGCGATCGGACGAGTAAGCCCTCACTGATGATAAGGTAGGCAATTTATATCAGGAGGGCTTTGCGGCATCCGACGGGAGTTTAATACTCTCTGGGATCAGAACCCGTCCGACGGGAGTTCAATACTCGCTGCGATCGGACGGGTGAGACCCCGTTTGTCGATGACATGGACGATTTGTATTAGAAAGACTTTGCGGCATCCGACGGGAGTTCAATACTCACTGTGATCGGAACCCATCCGACGGGAGTTCAATACTCACTGCGATCGGATGGGTAAGCCCTCCATTGGCGATGAGGTGGACAATTTATTTGGGAGGGCTTTGCGGCATCCGACGGGAGTTCAATACTCGCTGCGATCCGACGGGAGTTCAATACTCGCTGCGATCGTAAGCCATCGCTGATGACGAGGTGGATGTTTGATTATTTTCGATTTGGTGGACTTTGCAGCGTCTGGCAGGACTTCAGTACTCAATGTGATCAGGCGGTTAAGCCCCTGCTTACTATAAGGTGTACATTTAGTGCATTTGAAGGCCTAGATGTAGGCCGAAACATGTTGGTGGTATTTTTAGGTTCCATTATGAACTAGCACCTTTATTAAAGCGGTTTTATAATTAAGAAGAGTGCCTTGGTGTCCTTTTGTTATTTTTTGATACATTTGGTTATTTTAGATTTGGAGGGCTTTGCGGCGTCCGACGGGAGTTCAATACTCACTGCGATCGGACGGGTAAGCCATCGCTGATGACGAGGTGGATGTTTGGTTATTTTTGATTTGGTGGACTTTTGCGGCGTCTGTCAGGACTTCAGTACTCAATGTGATCAGGCGGTTAAGCCCCTGCTGACTATAAGGTGTACATTTGGTACATTTGAAGGCCTGGATGTAGGCCGAAACATGTTGGTGGTATTTTTAAGTTCCATTATGAACTAGCATCTTTATTAAAGCGGTTTTATAATTAAGAAGAGTGCCTTGGTGTCCTTTTGTTATTTTTGATACATTTGGTTATTTTAGATTTGGAGGGCTTTGCGGCGTCCAACGGGAGTTCAATACTCACTGCGATCGGACGGGTAAGCCCTCGCTGATGACAAGATGGATGTTTGGTTATTTTAGATTTGGAGGACTTTTATGGCATTTGACGGGACTTCAGTACTAACTGTGATCGGATGGGTAAGCCCCCGCTGTCGATGAGATGTACATTTGGTTATTTTAGATTTGGAGGGCTTTGCGGCGTCCGACGGGAGTTCGATACACACTGCGGTTAGATGGTAATTCCTTGCTGACAACGAGGTGAATGTTTGGTTATTTTAGATTGGGAGGGCTTTTGCGCCGTCTGACGGGAGTTCAATACTCGCTGGGATTGGACGGGTAAGCCCCTGTTGATGTAGACTTGAATACGTTAAGTTATTACCAATTGGGAGGGCTCTAGCACCATCCCAAGAGAGTTCAATACTCCCTGCGATCGTATGGCTAAGCCCCTCCGACAATCGAACGGGTTAGAGTTGGTTTGCTGATAAGAGTTTGGTGCGCTTTTTTGATGTGGAAGCGGTTAGAGCAAGCATCACTACCGCAGCAGTGGAAAAAACTGACCCTCCGTTAGAGCATAGGAAACATCACTGCGGCGGTTGAAAAACTAAACTTCTGCGGGAACAGGGAAAACATAATTGTTGCAGCAGGAAATTTATTGAGTATACAATATAGCTGGCTGTGTGTAAATTTAGTTGCTTTAAGAAATCCTCGTACCTACGTCGATCAGACTTTTGAATTGATGTTGGTTAATAATAATGATAATAATGATATTTATAAATTATAAATGTTTTGTGTACTTGTATAGTTTGTATTGTATGGTATATTGTATTATGTTTTATGGTCAGTGCATGTGGACTAGGGGTGAGCAGCGGAGTTTGTATTTGTATTCGTAACGATCTCAAAATTGTTTGAATCTGAACACAGCAAAATCACCAGCGTCAAATCCACTCCGCCAGCGCACACACGGGCACCACTACTAGGTCTGGTGGCACTCTTATAAACACCAGCAGCATACATCCAACACTGGCGATTCCACTGCGTAATTTTTGTTTTGAAAATAAAATGCAGGACTTGCTTAATGTTAAAAGGGGTTATTAAGAGATAAAGTTTGGAACTTGAGTGGTGTTAAAAAGTTATTAAGATAGATGAAACTTGAAAACGATCTTCCAGGCGCTGAATGACAGATTCAAAGCATGCATGGACGAGCAAGTGCGCGACCTCAATATATACACACACGCAAGGTTGATAATTGTATATTGTTTTTAAAAGCTATCATGTCCAGTTCTGCTGCAAATCATGGATGGATGAAGTTGTGGCTGCAGGTTAAGCATCAAGCCAATGCAGTCTGGGATCGAGATGTTTAATAAATGATCTAAAAGGTGAACGACGTAGGAATTGCAAAGTTGTTAAGGAGAACCCATCAAATGCTTCTAGAAGCATATAAAAAATCTCTGGTATCTTTGCAGGCAAGTAAAAATTCTCTATCCCATAAATCCAGATGACTGAGCATCACTTTTAAATGCACAGGTGATACCTACTTTGCCAGCCGAGCACCACGACTGATGTTTTTGATCAGGGTTACAACTTGATCAATGTTATAATAGTGAAGAGAAAATCTTGGATAGCGTTTATCAAAAGCCGTGTTTAAGTAACTAAAATATAATCTTTATATGACAGTAAGTTGAATGCGTGTACGTATGACGTTTCCCAGATAGGTACGTTTGCAAGATGTCTGTTAAAGATCTGGAGATCTGGAACACATCTGGTGTGTAAAACATCTTACAAAGGTTTAAGAATGAGCTGCTTTATATGCATTCTAAATTAAAAAACGTCTTGCAGGCATCTTCAACATGTCAATATGACATCTTTTAGGAAACGTCTCAGAGACACGTTGCAAATGAGCAAAAAATCTAAATACGTCTTGCAGATGTAAACGCAGACATCAAATAGACGTCTTCGAGGTGTACCTGTGCCATTAGGGTTAACACCTTGTTACATGTTTTAATGAAAACCCTGTTTAATATAACAGACCACTGGCTGATATTGTGCGATTTTTTATGTTAATGTTAAATAAACTTACATTTTGCCCGTCAGTCATCTCCTCAGTTTATGCAAAATGGTATCAGCATGGAAGCGTACTGATGTTGAACATTTACTATTCGTTACATGCATGCCCAAGATGTATGGTGAATACAGATTATGCACGGGAATATTGTCTTATTTCGAGTCGGGGTGGCTGTTGAGCAGGTCTGAAAGTGAGTAACTTCTGGATCGTTGCTGTTTGGAGACACAAATGTTTAAAATGATTCAGTCCGAATTGGGGAACGGTTTTAACTTGTTTGCCTTAAAGAACCAGTTCAAGATAATGATTCGTTCACAAACTAAACAGACATCATTAGTCGTCACAAATAGTATTTTGGGACGGGAGGCTTTCAACGTAGCCGGGTTTAAACTGTGCTCGAGGCCGGGCAATGAATACTGATGGTAAAGCGAAGCTTCGAATCTAATTGCTTCAACAATGATTCAATGTTTCTAAGCACTAGAAAAGCCTAGATATGGCACCACCTGCTGGTGAAAACGTCCTACACACTTTTTACAAATTCCACCAAGCAGAGGTAGGCTCTCGCTTGGGGGGCAGGAGAATAGAAGAATGGAGCTGTGGAAGAGAAGAATATATGGCGTTCGGGCCTGTACCGGTAGCGGAGGCAGCCTCACGCTACAGTGTTCGGTCAGGCCACAGCCAGAGGACAGGATTAGAAGGAGAAACCTGTTCCACTAGCGGAGACATGCTCACGCTTAGGAATGGTGAATAATGGAAGGAAGCTGAGGAAGGGAAGAATATAGGGCGTCTGGGCCTGTACCGGTAGCGGAGGCAGCCTCACGCTACAGTGTTCGGTTAGGCCACAGCCAGAGGACAGGATTAGAAGGAGAAGCCTGTTCCACTAGCGGAGACATGCTCACGCTTAGGAATGGCGAATAATGGAAGGAGGAAGCTGAGGAAGAGAAGAATATAGGTGGTCCGGGCCTGTACCGGTAGCGGAGGCAGCCTCACGCTACAGTTTTCGGTCAGGCTTGTCTGGAGGACAGGATTAGAAGGAGAAGCCTGTTCCACTAGCGGAGACATGCTCACGCTTTGGAATGGCGAATAATGGAAGAAGGAAGCTGAGGAAGCAAATAGGGTGTCCGGGCCTGTGCCGGTAGCGAAGGCAGCCTCGCTCTACAGTTTCCAGTCGGAACATGATTAGAATGAGAAGGATCCTGGGTCTGAGCCGCTAGCGGAGCCATGCTCACGCTGCGAGGTTGCCATGCGTTGCCGATGGCTGTTGCTGATGATCCATAGCATGATCTGGCCGTGCTGGAGACTGTAACATCTACTCTAGAGCAAGGGTCTAAGCACATTCTATTAATAGACTATTGTAATATTTATTTATTACATATTTTCTATATTAGCTTGGATTGGTTTATGCATGTTAACATTTTAAACAATACTAAAACATATTAACAAGTAAAACAAACATTTTTGAGTAGACTATATCAAAAAGTTGCCCTCCAGATTATTTTATCCATTGTGGTAGCCCTTGCTAACAAAAAGTTTGGAGACCCATGGTCTAGAGCTTCTGAAGACTGCAGAGGATCTTTGCAGAGTCAAACTGTGACTTATATATGGCTTGCCTTTGTCCTGATTGGGTAGATATGATGATTACTGATTGAGGACATCTGGTGGTACTAGAGTATCTGTTGATTACTGATTATAGACAGCTGGAAGTACTTAAGTGGTTTATTTGACGTGCTCCTCCCGAACTACGTTAATAAAACATCATTTAGTGTAAGTGCAGATATCAGATACGAGTCGCTTTTAAAAGATGATGTAATCAGGTCCTCAAAAATATCAGATATAGTCAACAAATCGGAAGTGGGCATCAAGATCTGCAGTGTAAATCCAGTCAAAATGACTCCTGTGTCATTTGCAATGTAGAGCATTGTGTTAGCAGTGCAAAAAGGTCATGGTTGAACCCAAGGGAATACACATGCTAATAAAAAAAGCAGACTGATCTCACGGAAAGTCGTGTTATAGTCATGCAAAATTTGAACAATTTATTCGTGTCCATGGCACGAAATTCAGCCTTTTTGTGCCTTGAGCATGAATGCCTTTTCGTGACACTCACACAAATTTCCATAAATATTTTTTCATTTCATTTCATTTTATATATTGTTTTCTCATTGTTTTTTCCTATTTTCTTACCATTGTCGCTTGGGGTTAGGGTTAGAATCACTTTCTGTTACATTTTCAGACCCAAGACCCAAACTCTAACCCCAACTCCAGGCGAGAATAGTTTTAAAAGTGGAAAAAAAAACATGTAGAAACCAATACATAAAAGTACATCTTAACCCAAACCCCAAATCTAAACCAACCCCAAGCGACAATGATTTAAAAATAGGAAAAACAGAGAAAACAATACATAAAATGACATGAAAAAAAGTGAATGCCATGGACATGAATAAATTGGCCAAATAAATGTAAAATGTTATGTAAAAACCTTCAGTTGTGCACAAATCCTGTGTAATACATGACCAGGGGTACACGGCATTACAAACCGACTAAAAACCACCAAACATTTTCAATTCTACAACTTATGCAAACAAATCTGTTTTTATTACCTGATCAAAACAGCCATTGAGCACAGTAAGGTGTTTTGATGGGTAAGTAGCAAAAATCCCAGCTGTTGCATTGTCCCCGACGACGATTAGAGACCCTTCCCCGTATTCCCACAGTGCATCTGCAAAGCATTAAGTGACCACGAGCTGAAAACTGATTCTTTGAGACCGTCAAAAGCTTTCTTAACCACAACTCTCATAAACTAAGCAATGCTTTGTTAGTTGTAACAGGATATGAAAGAAATCCTGGTATTTTAAGGACACAATATATTTTCACTGCCCTCAAACTCACCAAAATACATGCCAAATATTATCCCTGAGCCAAGAAAACCACCGATAGTCTGGGCTAGGAAATAAACGGGGAACTTCTTCCATGGTTCCCTCCCCAACAGGCATAGAGAAAAAGTCACAGTGGGGTTTATGTGACCACCTAAAAATACATATGCATGTTGTTAAAGTCCGGACAAATGTTTCACCAGCATCTAATAATTCATTTAAAATAACATCTTCACAAACCACAATGACAGTTGAAGTAAATGCTTTCTGGAAATTATAGACTCTCAAAAAACTCTCTGAAAACCTGACTCCTTCATATCCCTGCCTCTTATGCGTCTTAAGACATTTCTGCTGTTTTAAAACTGCACGGTATAAATATCACATATGTTATTTGTTTTATTGCCTTTGCCATTAGCTCTTCCACAGAATTGGAAATGATGCCTTCATCTGAGCAGATCTGAGCGCTTCTCAACCCTTACTTGCTTCCAGCTAATAATATCTAAACATATCAAGATTTGGTAATCCTGAATACCTTGACATAAACTTCTTAAGACCTTCTTACCTGAAACCTGCCCACAAACTAGGATACCCAGAGTGGCAGCGAACCCGAAAGCGAAATTTACCGTCAGAAACATTCCATGGGAACCTCCGCTAAGAACCAACTGGGCAACAGCGCCACAACCAAACATCTGGAAAGAGAGAAATATAATTGTAAGCTCATATATGTGGATATTAAATTCTGAAAATAAAACAACATTTATGTAATCGATTTTCAACTTTATATTAAACCCTAAAACTATGCAATTGGATAATAGGAGCATCAAAGTTTGATTCCAATTATTGATTTTAATCTTTGACATGATCTTACTCAGTCAATATTAAAGATCTTTACAGAATGTTCTTTAGGATTATTTTATGTTAAAAACGGTAAATCAAACAATAAAGACTTGGCTGTTTGTAGATTTAAATTTATTGTATGTCTTTATCTTTAACAAATAAAACTAAAATAACGGCCTCATGCAAAGCATTCTGGGAACAAAAATCTGAAGGCAAAAAACAGAAAAAGGTTAATGAGAATTTCTGGTTCCCAGAATGCTTTGCATGATTCTGTTATTTTATAGTTTTATTCTGTAAAGACTTAGGGCTCATACACCCGGCACAATGCAGCACAATGCGCAAAGCAAGTTTCTATTGCAATGATCATTTTCACATTTAGCGCCACGTTGTTTAAATAGCAAATGCATTTGCGCCCAATTTTGCGCCCATGGGCGTTCTGATCTGAAAACGAGGTGTGTTCTGGTGCATTGTTGGTGCGTTGCTATTTTGAGGCAACTAAAATAGACTACGCCATTGACCAACTAAAACCTGCTCTAAAGTCAATGGCGCAATATTGTTTTTGTTATTTAAAGAGCATGTTTGTAATATCCGCCTATAAACGGGACGACAACGCAGGTTTGCTTATCACATACATGGATGCGCAGCAGCACAAAAACGCTTTTAAATATGAAAAATTAAAGATTAAAATGTAAAAGATTATTATTGAGTCTCTTGGACATATGTGAGGACAGATTATGAGACGTTAGAAGGCGTAAAGAGCTGCTTCACCTGTAGCCAGGTAAGTAAATAAATGCTTTGCTTTAAACAAATGCATCTATTTTTAAATGTTTTTTAAATGCTACCCCACAATTTTTGTATATGATGACTCTGTACCTGTGGATATGATGAGAACCGTTTTTAAGTAGCCTAATGCTTTAAAAAAAAACTCATGGCGCTGTCTGAGTGCTGAAACGGCTCTCCGCACGTTTGTAAATTCTTTATCTCCTGTTTGTTACAAATAAAGTATTTTTCTTGTATATTTGCAAATTATTTTATGAGATTACAATGATTAGAATATCAATACATTTACAGCAATTAAAAGCCTATTGACTGAAAAAAAAGGCTTTTAAAGGTTTTAATAAAAAAAAACTAAAAAAAACTAATTTTTTAACATTATTCTGTGGTCTTCTTCCTCTGCTTAGTTTTTCAGTTTACAAAGTCTGTCATCTAAATAGGGATTAGACATAGCACTAGTGCAACTGGCTTTTAAAGGGGATGAGAGCTGAGACTCTCATTGGTTTTTGCACGTTACGCCCAAAACACACCCATTACTTATTACAAGAAAAGGAACAACCCCTTTCGACTGTGCACTTGGCGCATAAACCATTTTTCCCCGTCGTTAAATTAGCAAAAGTGGAATCGGACACGCCTGTTTAGACCGTGCACCATGCACTTTAGACAACACTAAAAATAAAATTCATTGAATTTAATAATTTTTTTTTAAGGTAAGTGGTTGCAATCAATTTATTTAAACAAAAAAACATTACTAAAGTAAAATAAAATATAAAACTTTTGTTTAAATGTAGCTTAAATAAATTGATTGCAACCACTTACCTTAAAAAAATTGATTAATGAATAATTTTTTTCAGTGAATGTGCTTAGATCGATAAAATAGGGCCATTTATTTTACACTGTAAAAAAATTTGCTGTAATTTTGCAGCTGGTTGCCAGTAACTTACTGTAGAAGAAAAAGTCTGAAAATGTTTCATGTTCTTTTAACTTTGAACAAAATGTTGCCTGTAAATATGAATGTAAAATCTACAGTAAGTTACTGGCAGCTAGTGGCCAGTAATACCCAGTAATACTGTAATTTCTACAGAATTGTTTTACAGTGTAACCAATTAAAACTAAAATAACAGCATCATGCAAAGCATTCTGGGAACCAAAATCTGAAGGAAAAAACTGAAAAAAGATGAGGCTTTAATGTTTAATATTTATTTAACTTTGAACAAGCTGCACTGAAAAAAAAATGAATTTTCAGATAAAAACAAAAAACATTTCAGATCAATTTTTAGGCTACATTTAAACAAAAAATTGTTTAAAATACTGTTTTTATTGCAAACCTACCTTAAAAATTGAGTAAATTGAATGAATATTTTTTTCAGTGTGTTACCAGTAAATAACATCAATTTAAATTTAGTCAGTTACTGGCAAACAGCTGCATAACTACAGCAAATTTTTACAGCGTATTACCGTTTTGACTAAGAATGCACCTGAAGAATGTGAATGTTATGGGCACCATGTGGGCTTGATAATGCACCTGCACGTGCGTGTATTTTTACTCCCCCATCGTGTGATGCCCTCAAGCCTGTCTGTGTTTGCCAGCCGTTATTGGGCTGCATGATGAACCTTTGTCAGGGGCTCTCACAGACCCCACAATACCATCAGAAAACAACAGATGGACATGGGGAAGTTCTCTTTTTCTCTAGACATTGCCACTCTGGTGTTTCCATTGAAAACAGATGATGAGATATGATTTGACCTCCTGTGGCATGTTAAAGTCATTCAGGATATGGGCTGTCTTGTTTTCTAGATTGTTGACCCTGTTGTGTCCAGATCCTCTTTGTTACAAACAATGGCTTGGCTGACCTTCTAATTGCATGTCTAACAGCTGCTTTAGACATCAAAGAGCATTTTCGTCTCCAAATAGTACAGTTACAGTAATATTAAATGTTTTAACGTGTAATGTTTTATTAATTCCAGAACATCTTTTAATGATGCTTGTATCATTCTGTTCTCGATTTAGTAACATTTCTACTGGGATTATGTAGAACAGCAACAAATTAACTGGCAATAAGAAAGGAGACCAAGGAATTTGGTCATAAAACTAAAACCTAGAATGTTTTGAACATTCATTTAACACAACTGTATGGCTTTAGGCCAACATTGTAAATAACAGTTTTTTTGTTTTTAATTAAAAGCAGGGAGGATGAACAAGAACATTCATTTCTAAGAAATGGTTTGCTGTAACAAATGCAAATTGTTGAAATCAGTTGATATTTCGTAGAAAAAATACTTTTCCCCTCAGGTGGAGCTGAATGGAAATTTTACGCTTTCTAGCAAAGGTTCTCGATTGTAAGTGATGTCCTGCAGGCATCCAGTCGCACACAATTCTCATCAAATATGAACAGTTATGATATTTACATTAATCTCCAATTATCAATCTTTAATTGCTTTGTTTTCAACTTAATTTTCATCTGAAAGTCACAAACCAAATCAAATAAACATTTACATTTTAATTTTGTTTCTGTAACCCCAACGACACAGATTAAACCTACCTGAATGTTAAATTGTATTTTAATCACTATTCCTCTGAAGACACATCATGTTGACTTTGATTGTTCACAATCCCCTCAAGATAAATATCTTAATCTTTAATAAGCATCTGAATCTGATTACAGCATGATCATTTCATCATTCATCAATTTCAATTCATTGTCACTGACAAAAACAACACGTCTCATCACTAAAATGAGGGTGCCCAGACATTCTGCCAGCGCCTGTCGCAGAAGCTTGTCGCGGATCTGTAAGTTCCGAGCTATTTTTTCCAGCAACACCTTCTGTATTCCCATAATGCCTCAGGATAGTTTAATGATGATAATGATGGGTTCAGCTGCCACCACTTGGTAAGTGTGCCTGTACAAAGAGGGTGAGGTCCTATATGTGCTTCTGAAGGTTCCACCCTCAGTCACTAAAAAAAAACAGCATTCCCACAACTGTTTTCCCTACCTCCTCCCATCTTTCTTGGTAGCACTTTACAATAAAGTTGGTTTTGGTAATATTAGTGTATGCATTAGCTAACCACAGTTTGTCATCATTTATTAATGTTAGTTAATACACATGTTCATTGTGCATTAATGTTAAAATGCATCAATAATTGCATGAATTGAGATAATAACATGCTGTAGAAGTATTTTTCATTTTATAGCTAATGCAACTAATGTTAACAAATACAACCTTATAGTAAACTGTTACCTCTTCAACTGATTTGTTATGTGTCTTTGAGGACTGTTATAGGAAACACTTCAAAAACATAAGTGTTTTATAAATCTGTTTCTGAGTGGCCCTCTGGGGTTTGGGTACAATCCTTTTTTTTTTTACAGTTTCCTAGTCCTTTTTTATTTGTTGTGGGGATTGTAACCATGAGAAATTAAGACCGTAGGAACAGTGGTTGACTTACATTTGTAAGCAAATACTTTAGGTTGGAAAAGAAATAGTTTAGGCTTGAAGAAGTGTTTCACCAGCGGCAAGATTTGGGAAGTGTACAAAACACGTTGCTGATGCTTTTTCTGCAAGTCTGGTCACGAGCGTCAAAATGAACTCAAACTAGTGCACCTCATCTCATCTTATATGACTCATATACTCAGTCAAACTAAACTTTCAGAATTTATACCAATGTACAAGCTCTTAAAATCTACCCCTGTATCAACTGAGATAAAGATATGGAGTAGCTGCAATTCACAAATCATTACAATTTAATATTTTGAACCAGCTACTGTATAAAAATGCATTGCAATTGGTTACTGTATTCTGATCAGTTGAAGAAAAAAAAAATTAAATAAGTTGAATTGACTTGACCAATTAGATTTTTACTTAAACATGTTTACAATGTGGTAACAAACCCAATACTATTACATATGTGCTTAGTATTACAAAAAATATTTGCATTTGTTTCCTGTTTTGTTTGCAAGACCAATGCCTCGTGGACAAATACTAAAAAATAGATGTTGTTTATTGATCTTTTAGGAGAGACACTGAAAATGGACAAACATTGGACTGTATATACCCAACATGGAGTAAAACATTCAGAGCAAAGTAGGGTTTTTAGAAGTTTTGTAGCCTTTGTAGCAAAGCTGTATCCCACCAAAAGCATCCTAGGTGAAGTGCTGGTGAAAGTATGTTGGACTCCTTCATCCTCTGTCTCTGCCCTGGGCGAAACACGTAAAAGGCCTCATTGATCAGTTTGTTCAGATTTTGGAAATATCCTGAGAGCTGGTGTTGCTCACAAGTGACCAATTTTTTTGAAAGGTCATATTTGATCTGAAAATCAAATAAAATAGAAAGCCTATAGGCCATATAGAATTATGACATCACTTTTTTGACAATTAAAGGTGCAGTGTGTTCATTTTAGCGGCATCTAATGGTGAGGTTGTGAATTGCAACCAACGGCTCAGTCCACTGCTCACCTCTTACTTTTGAAACACATAGAGAAGTTACGGTAGCTGCCATCGGACAAACATGTCATCGTTGGAGACAACTTATTAAAAAAATTGTCTGTTGAGGGCTTCTGTAGAAACATGGCTGCACAAAATGGTGGCTTCCATGTAAGGGGACCCTCTGTATGTAGATAAAAAGGTCTCATTCTAAGGTAATAAACACATAACGGTTCATTATGAAAGGTCTTTATACACCCCTGATAATTTTGTTTTGTATATTATTTTGCATTTCGATCAAGAGATCCTTCTAGAAATTACACACTGCACCTTTAAAGGGATAGTTTTCCAAAAACTGCTAATTCTGTCATCATTAACTCACCTTTCTGTATAATTTTTTATTCCTTTTGAAAATAATATATTTTCATAAATTATGGTAATCACATAGTTGATGGTACCCATTAACTTCCATAATAGGCTATTTTTCCCACTATCATTGAAAACATTCCAATCAGCCAATCAGATTTGTTGGATATGTTTACAGTTAAAGAGAAGTTTAGGTAAAGCCAGTACTATAACTCCTTGGAACAAACACCTCGTCGAAAAACCCAAATGTTTTGGTTTCCTAGAGACAAGGGGTGACGGCGATCATGAATCACCGCTATGTGAATGGAGGTTTGGCAGCGGATCTGTAGTTAATATTGTATTAAATTTGCAAGTCATGAGCAAATTACAATCATTAGAATAATGGTCAACTTTATAAATGTTAATATTCTGAATTAAGACGGTATTGATGCAGCCTAGAAATGCGAACTGCGGAGGCTGCAGCCTTCGGAGTGAGAAACAGCCAATGACAGGGGGAAGCGCGTGTGACGTATATTAGAAAAGAGTTCATAAAAGTCACAAAGTAGCTATTATTGCACGATTATTAGGATGTAGTTTACCACTTACATGATTTTGGTTTGTGTCCTCTTCAGTTTTGACCGTCTCAGTACCAGATCACCACGATCGTCATGACAACTCCACAAAAGGAATAAGGACTTGTGCAGACACATTACGATACAAGGACTCGCCCGTGCTGCTTTTGTTGCTTAAAGTAAGTCTTTAGAAAAAATAAGGTCATACGTATTGAATGAATGCCAGTGTGGATAAAGAATTAAATAAAATGTACTGACGTGAACAACTGGCTCATCCTGCTACACAAGCTGTTTAATCTTGCCTCATTCATTGCAATCACGTTCATTGGTCTTTGGATAACTGTCTGTGAGAATTCAAATAAGAAACAAAAGTGGCCTCGCGCTATTTTGTACTTCTTTACACATCCAAATACAGACATAAAAGCCTACAGACAGAGTCTGACATGCTTTGCATTTATGTCTTAAATACAGACGCGCTTCCTTCTCGGAATTATGAGCCTGAAGAGAGCTAACATAACGGCCAGGGAGCTGCTCTACATGCACTGTGCACTCCCACATCAAATATAATGAATCTGTTTTCACCGCTAGGCGGTAGCAGCGCATCGTTGACAGGCGCGACTGCGGGTTCTTACTGGAAACGCGTGTTGAATTGACTAGACGTGAAAGGAAACCCACCGAGAGCAGTGTGGCAGACACGCGATGACCATCTGGCGACGGGTTTGTCCTCGGGCAGTATATAGATAGACCTGAGTCCAGGGCTACTCTTACCCGAGTCTGGGAAGAAGTCAGTCAGGCATGTAAGAGCAAGCTTTACACTGTCTACTGTGATATCTGCTTCACATGTTAAGATATCTTTAAATATCAGGCTTTGTGCTGCATACCAAAATGAGTTCTGTTGGAGAAAGTCTTGAAAGTTCTGGAGTTTTAGTGAAGTAATGTTACTTCAATGGGCTTAAATTGGGAGTCTGGAAAACGTCATGTACATTTTATTCAAAGCAACTTGGATTGCATTCAAGCTATACATTTTATCAGTACGTGTGTTCCCTGAAATTCAAACCAGTGATACAAAGAAGGATATTTTGATAAATGATGGTAACCATACAGTTGACGGTACCCATTGACTTTCATAGTATTTGTTAATCCTACTATGGAAGTCAGTGGGTACCATCGATTATGTGGTTACCATCATTTATCAAATATTTTCTTTTGTGTTCATCAGTATAAGAAACTAAAAAAAGGTAAAGCTATAGGAAACTCATTCAGGTAGCCTATAGCTGTGGTTCTCAAACTTTTTTGGCATGCGACCCCCCAAAGAAAAATTATGACAAAAAACAGTACAAAACTAAAAATTTGAATTAAACCAAACATATTCAATTATACAATATAGTGCTGTTGGTTAGTGGCCTTAATTTTCTGAATTTATGATAATTTAATGTATTTTATAAAATGTAATTAAACTAGGGCCCCAGCACCATTTCAGGCCCCCCAGTTTGAGAACCACTGGCCTATAGAACAACATGAAGGTCAATAAATGATGCCAGCATTTTTAAGTTTGCGTGAACTATCGCTTTTAGGAGAAAAGCTTCATTGGATATAAAGTAAAAAAGTGGACAATTTATACGCCTTTTTTACATGGGTGACGTCCCATGTAGTGATAGGACAATATATTGCAGAGGCCTATACAGTAGATCGGCCGATATTTGAATTTTGTTATTATCGGCATGTGCCGATACATTTTTTCAGTCGGCCAGTAAATTTCTCTATACTTAAATATGATGTTTGTAATAAAAAGACACTCAGTGTCAGTCAATGTAAAGACAAAGTCTGACAGACAGTAAAATTACCAATCATTATTCACTTTTTAACATGACGTTATGTTGTGTCACACTCCAGACAACTAGTTTAACACACTTATTCAAACAGTATCATAAAATGTCAGATCCACATATGTTTTGTAAATATGTAATTTAAAAGTGTATTTCTATAAATGTTATACATAACTTATGTTTTTTTAGTTTCACTAATTTTCTGTTTGTCTCTTTTTACTGTAATAACATTTGTGTTATATCGGTCTCATATCAGCCAATCAGCCATATGACTTTCTTAATATTGGTATCGGCCATAAAAAAAACCCCATATCGTTCGACCTCTAGTCCCATGTGTTAAAGGGGCCATGGCACAAGACTTTTTAAAGATGTCAAATAAATCTTTGGTGTCCCCAGAGCACATATGTGAAGTTTTAGCTCACAATAAATAATTTATTATAGGATGTTAAAATTGCCACTTTGTAGGTGTGTGCAAAAATGTGCCGTTTTGGGTGTGTCACTGATCACAATGATGGTTGTTTGTTGCAATTACAACTCAATTGTGCTTTTCTCTGCACTAAATGGCAGTGCTGTGGTTGGATAGTGCAGATTAAGGGGCGGTATTATTATAATAAGAGCTCCTTATGACATCATAAGGAGAGCCACATTTCAACAACCTATTTTTTCATGTGCTTGTAGTTTACTTTACTGGGTAAATCTTTTTCACATTTTCTAGGTTGATAGAAGCACTGGGGATCCAATCATAGCACTTAAACATGGAAAAAGTCAGATTTTCATGCCATGGCCCCTTTAATTTCATTCACTGATATACTTTATATTACATCACTAAATTTAATCTTCACACAAACCTTTATGCATGTTCACATTTTCATTGATTCAGTATATCTGTACCCTCGGATGCTCCTCACTTCCTTGTCTTTAGGTTTTACAATCCTTGTGGAGCCATTTGGTTCCCACCATAGAGGCAAAACCTGACCCGCACACAGGTTGTGTGTATCCTCATCCTTTTTCTTGCCACTGGGTTCACTATTGAAAGTGCCTCCGGTATTGTTTCCATGGATACCAGAATGATGTTGCCACAGTATCTGTTAGCTCTAAAAGGCAACTTTTACTTTTCATGGCAGTAGGGAAAAGTAGATTGCGGTACTATTACAATTGCCCTGACGGCACAGACTGTAATAATCTGTGTAATGGCAAAGGCCAACAGCATCATCTTCTGCTCCCAATAACCAAGTGCAGTGGATTTGACTCACTTTAATTTGTAGTGTCTAGTACATTTTCCTCTTGTAGTTAATAGGAGATCAGAGAAGTGAAGTCTCAGTGATTGTACTCTTTGGCATCACATGCGTTTCTGTGTGAGTACAGTGTTTTCCCATCAGATCTAACACTCCTGATTATGTAACATTTACCTTTATTACATAACACGATGTGTATATGTGTACAAAACAGCATCTGTCTTTTCATTCATATCTGTTGTATGTTAAATAAGTAGCTGAAAGCTGACTGTCAGTGGATGTATTGAACGTGTACTGTTTCATCAGTACATATTGATGTGTTGACATCTTGTTTTGGCACTGATTTTCTAATTCGATAAGCATTGATCATCTGTGGAGAGCATGCAGGCTAAGACTGACCTATGCTTTGATCCGTAATGCGTTTTACTTCAGATATAATTGATCAAAAATAAATATTTTTCTTAAATGTAGTTGGGTCTAATGCGTAAGCTTAGCTAAGAATACATTGCTACATTACTGTGCTGTTAGTTTGAGCAAATTTGCCTTTATATAGTTTGTGTGTTTGGGGCAGAACTATCTGTTTTATCGACCAAATATAGATGGGGGAAGTGTTCAGGGAACCGTTCAATATTTTGCAATTCTATTTGGTGATGCTAATGGTGCAAAAATGGCACATTTCACCTTCAACCTTATCCTTTATCCTGTTAGGAAATATATTTAAATGTTACAGATATGTTACCCTGCCAAATTTTTGTTTAATTGTTAGCATTTCTCGTATACAAGGCTAAAAAGCACCTATCTTCCGATTCACGATTTTACATTTCCTTTGGTGTGTAGGTGTGTATTAGTGCATGTTAATGATATGCAAAAGGTACATATCCCAAAGTAAACGATGACACGAGTTATCGTCTCCAACGTAAATCTCTTTTCTTGGACTACAACAAACACGCTGATTGTAGGCAACAGTTTACTTTAGGGATGCACAGAATATTCGGCCACCAAAAATTTTCGGCCGAAAATGGCCCAAAAGAGCATTTACGGTGTTCTTGATGTGTAAACTTTAGAGAGAGTTGCGCGAAATTTGTCTCATACTGTAGTACATTAACATACATTTGCCGAATAAAGCAATGAAAAACAACGTAACGTTTTTATGTTGCGCTGTTTGGGATTCGCCCTCGGTCTCTGTGTGTGCGCGCATTTAAGTGCCCTCAATAGTGCACACACGAGTGAGACGCAAATGAAAAACAACGTAAGCTTTTTATGCTACGCTGTTTGGGATTCACCCTTGGTCTCTGTGTGCGCGCGTTTAAGTGCCCTCAATAGTGCACACATGAGTGAGACGCAAACAAGCGAACATAAAATCTTTCTGTTATTGACAGGTAGACTCACTCGGATCTTTAACCCGGATCTTTAAATTAACTCATGAGTCGCGAGTCTCTAGTGTCATTTACCCAGATCAGTTGAGTCCTACTATAATTCAATGTAAAACCATAAACAGCGCCACCACACACACAAACCTCTTTCAACATTATTGATTAGACTTCGCTAGCACTACAGATCCACTCGTAACCGGCTGATCTGCGCGAGAACTGACCCGAGATTCTCACTCAGAGCCGGAAACATTGCAAACTCGAGAGACCCGCGGATCCGCGCGAGCTGCGAACTGACCCGAGATTCTCACTCAGAGCAGGAAACATTGCAATTTCGAGAGACCTGCGAATCTACTCTGACTCGAGAAACTTTCAACTCGTAACCGGCTGATCCGTAACCGGCTGATCAGCGTGAACTGTCTCTCCGCCTCTGGGGGCTGCATAAGCAGGACACAGTTTTTTTCTATATTATTATGCTATTATTATTAGGCCTATTTTTTTAAATGGTCGACCATACACACCAAACCTAAAACCTATATAAGCATGTTATCTCAGAAGTGAAAGGCTTTTGTTGTGGATTTGCTTTTGAGGAGACTTCAGTCGCTCTATAGATCCACTAACCGGCTCCGGCTGATCCACGCAAATCAGCCGGTTAGTGGATCTGTAGAGCGAGTCCCATGGTCTGCGAGTCTGCAATGTTTCCGGCTCTGAGAATCTCGAGTCGCGTGGATCAGCCGGTTACAAGTGGGTCTGTACTGAGTTTCCTTGGCGATTTAGCAATACTGACTCAAGTGATTCAAGTGACTCACACAACCCGGATCACTTTAGTGAGTGACTTAAAAGTCCTTAAAAGGAGTCGAGTTTGCCAGGCCTATTGACAGGGCACATATAAACAAAATTATCTCCACAGTATTCTTTTTCTAATAAAAACATTTGTTTATGTCTTAATTGTATGTATAGATTACAATCAGAAACCAGTCTCTGCTTATTTGTTCTTAAAGAGACAGTAACCTCAATAAGTCTGTGTGATTAATGTTAATCAAACAACCCAAGACAAAGAAAAATCACTTCTGTAGCTCTAAAAATAATAATATATTTAATTTATACAAAGACAGTGTTATGACTCATTTAATTCGATTTCTGTACCTAATGCTAATGTTAGCCCTTATTAATGTGCAACTTTGTTCTTTTTTATAAATGTTGCAATTTCTTTATTTGTTATTAGATTTTTCCCACCCCCTTTTTGCTGATCTGAAAAATAATCCTATCCGTGCCTCAAAAACTGTTATGTGATCAGAACCGTGAGTTTTGTGATCCGTCACACACCCCTAGTAATCTTAGTACACAGTGATAGCCATAAATTAATTTGTACTAATAATTGCCATAATAATTTGTTTATAGTTTTTCGACCTCTGTTTCCTCTTTTTCGGTTTCGGCCAAGAATTTATATTTCGGTGCATCCCTAGTTTACTTTCTGGGATTGGAGATGTAGACAAGAACGACATTATCATAATTTCCTCGCGCTTGGGTCTGTAAGTTAACTCCTGTTTGCATTGCATTGTGAGCAAATCTTTCAAACATGGTAAGGAGCGTCACATTTCCGGCTTACGACACAGCACTTTTTAGATCGATACGTTTTGTACAAAATCAATGCGTATCAGAAAGACAGGAATATCTGTATGTTGAAAATAATGCGTTTTTTGAACCATAAACCAC
The DNA here is from genome assembly GCF_027580225.2 of Misgurnus anguillicaudatus. Lineage (NCBI taxonomy): Eukaryota > Metazoa > Chordata > Actinopteri > Cypriniformes > Cobitidae > Misgurnus > Misgurnus anguillicaudatus. The sequence continues at coordinate 24,319,396 of NC_073345.2, forward strand.
GTTAACACATTGTTTTATACCAAATACACAAAATAACGTTGTTTTTTAGCAATGAAATAGGTGCTCTTTAAAACCATTGTATCTGCAGCAGGGTAGAAGCTGCTGGTCGACCGCACAGATAAATGTTTCTGGTGGTCTATAAACCCACAGGAGAGTGGATGTGCACCTGCTTCAAGTCAACAGATCATCGGTCAATGTGGTAACATCAGGCCAGAGGGCGTTTCGCTCTAGGTCTCTCAGCTTGATAAGACACAGCCAGATTACGATCCTGGTTAATTAACCAAGCCGTTTCTTATTGATGTGTTGCTCGGCTGGAAGGAGGCAGCCTCTGCATGACAAAATACTGATGTTCACAGCGCATTCTAGTCCAGGAGAAGCAGCAGTGTGTTTAACCCAATTCGCTTGCCATTGCTATATTCTAGATTAGTATAGTTTTGTACCTCAGGAATGAATGAAACAACCTTTTATTTCTCGTTTCATTTACATTTATTGCTTTGGCAGATTGCTATGTGCCGTCCCTGTGGTCTTTTCAAAGGGTTCATAGCAAAGGTCCTACATGATGCAATAGAAGGACAATTTTTGGCTGAATTGTATAAGAAAAAAACGTACAATCAAAAGAAACTTTTTGTTTCAAAAATGTTCTTTGTAGTGAAAATGGTATGAAAGAAATATTTCTTCAAATAACCAAAGGAACCAGAAGTGGTTCTTCTATGGCATTGCTGAAGGTTGCCATATTTTAAGCAGAGAAACAATAATGGAAAGTTTTACTTACAAGAAAAATCCATATACAACAAATGACTAATTTGTTTTTGTACAGTATGTGTATTTTGAAGCACTTTTGCTTCTGTGTTATTTGCTGATGAATGAATTTACCAGATACTAGGAATTACAAACAAGGAAGCACTTTGGCAATCAAAGCATTTTATGCTGATAGGCTCTCAGGCAACCCAGTGCTTTTAATTTCCGTGCTCTTTGCTTTGGCCTATTTTTAAAGTGTTCTTTTACAAGGACATTGATGAAGTTTATTTGTTTCTGTCCTTTCATAACCTTCAGTACTTCTGTTGTTTTGAATAGACAAATATTAGGGATGCACCGATAGGATTTCTTTGGGCCGATACCGATTCCGATTTAAACAGACGACTTCTGGCCGATACCGATACCGATATTAAACACTTCTATACAATACTATACAGTTGGTCTATTAGCTAGTTTATTTCTGCATCAAATTATTTTTACTGAACATGGATTGGATCTAATTAACATTCAACTGACCAACATAATAAGAGAGGCACAAATTAAGCTAAAACAAATATAATAAGACAGCATGACAATCTTCAAAGGTGGTTTTTGCTATTCAGCATTTATTTTATTAACAACATCAACTCATTTTTACATATAATGGATTTCTTTGCAGTTAATTAATAAACAATCGGTATCGGCCTTTCATTGTATGCCGATGGTTTCAAATTAATCAAAAATCGGCCGATAAATATCGGTGGCCGATACATCGGTGCATCACTAACAAATATAAGTATTGTGTATCTACACTGTGAGAAAAAATTGTCAAAAAATTTCCCCAAGCTGTCACTGGGCCAATACTCTTTAAAAACATCTAATATGTACCATTTCAGTACAGATATATATACATTTGGTAACAATATGTACAGGGTTCCATATTTTTGGATAGGACAAGACCCACCCACTTTTTAAGACCAATAATATTGGACCCACTCACTTTTTCTCTAATTTAGCGAAAAATGTCTGTTCAATTGTCAGAGCAATGTCCATAAAATCCATTCCACTAGCGCCCTAAAAAATTAAACTCTGTTCCGCGGTTTAGCTTCAGCCTTGACTTCCCCGTTGTTGCTTTTCTCACATCTTTTCCACTTGGCTCATTAAGAATCCATATAATTTAAACTCCATTTTGTGTTTTGACTACTTTTGCCTGCTGCAATCGCACCAGCCGCGACAAAACAAAGGTTATAAAAGCAATTGTTTAATTAAAAGGCACCAGAATACAAGAAAATGGCATCTACTCCAGTAAATGTTTTGGACCCACCCACTATTGTTTTGCTTCCGACGCCCATGTGCTAATCTGAATGATTTACTCTTTCATAGGTACCAGAAAAGATTTTGGAGGCGATGTGTGACTGTCTCAAAGAGAGTGGATTATGTAGCACTGTCTTTGGATCAGTTTTTGCACAGTGCAAGTGAGTAAATGGATTCGGGCGCTCGGGATGCCTTAAAGGAGCTTTGCTAAATGGAAATTATTGTATGGGTAGGAAAGCCCATTCATGGGTTGTGTGAGGTATCTTGCTGGTTTAGCACAGATAGACGCTCCGTTGGAAATCTACAAAGCTTTGGAGTTTAGGAATTTATAAAGTTAGATTTTGCCAAAATGTAGAAAGGTTCAACTCAGCTTTACTCCTAAACAGCAGGGGTTTAACCTCCCACCTAAACTAGAGAAAACGCTGTGATCAAATAAACCTGAGCGTCACAAACATCCACGTGTTTTGTTTTTATGCCTTGAAGTCTAAACAACAACAACAGTCCTATAAATATATTCAAATTCAGAAAAATGCCTTTTAACACAAGTGCCTCTGAAATTTGGTCTTTCTCCTGCATCGTCTTTATGCTCTCTCAGTTTTTTCTGCAGTGTTTTGGTGCAACTCAGATCTGATGCATTGCAGCTCCTATAAAAAAGCAACATTTTGAAAGTATCAGAGTCCCTGACAGCAGGCAACACGAACAAGTTCATGATCATCCTGTGATACGACACAAAGCCTTGTTGTCAGAATTGTTTATCTGTGTCTTTTGTAGTAGTATAACAAAGGAATCACTACTATCAAAATGGATGTTCTGCATCTTTGGTCATCGCTTTCTCTCTTTTTCTAGCTCTATCTCACACAAATGTAATCGGTCTCTCGTTCTTACCAGGATAATTAGGTTCCCTGTGCTCTGAGCACAAACCGCTTTACCCAAAACCAACTTACCGGCTAACCACAATTCATTGCTATTTGGAGAAAGATTGCCAGCAGCTTTTAGATGAGCATATATACAGATTTGTTTTTATTTGTTATTATTTTGTTGTTTATTAATTAACATCAAGAAGAGTTCAAATCTGCTAAAGGGACTGATATGCAAAGAAGATTTTAGTGGCATGAAATAGTTTGGGTTTTTGATGGAAAGAGTCGAGTTGGGCATTTTAATTTCCATAACTACTTAGTGATTCTCTTTGTCTGCTTTTCATGAAAGCCTTTGGAGAGGTAGTGATGATGAGGACAGGAAGACAACATAAAACTGTGAAAAGAGTTTATAAAGAGAGTTCACATGGAAATAATGGGTCTCATTAACTAATAATTGCGTGCGCTTTTCGTATTTATACGCACACTTGAACTTCTCACGGAAACTTTCCGCCTAATTCACAACACGTGCGTACACAGACTATGCACATGAGTTTGTTCTTATGCTTGTTCTTACGCGTGCACAAGTTTGTTAATTTGCATAAAACATGCCCAAACCAGCTCCTTATAAGGGTTTTCAGCAGCACTGCCCTGGTCCACGGAAAGTTCTGTTTTGCTTTGCATTTTTTATTTGGGAGCTGGAGGAATCCAGTGATGTCCACCGACCAGAGTAACATTAAATAAGTATTGGAATGCATAACAAATATGACATTTAATTAATATGACCGAGACACGCATCTGTATCTAAAATAAAACAGACAGGAGAGCAAGTGATTGACGTTTGGACCTCTCATTACATTTACATGACGTTAACATTAGGCATTAACCCGACACTTTCATATAGAGATTTAAAAAGTGAGGAAGGAAAGCATGAAGATTTGTCATTACGTGCATTTTTATATGTGTAGAAAAAATAAGTAGGCTATAATAATGTATAATATAATGTATACACTCACTTAAAGGATTATTAGGAACACCTGTTCAATTTCTCATTAATGCAATTATCTAATCAACCAATCACATAGCAGTTGCTTCAATGCATTTAGGGGTGTGGTCCTGGTCAAGACAATCTCCTGAACTCCAAACTGAATGTCAGAATGGGAAAGAAAGGTGATTTAAGCAATTTTGAGCGTGGCATGGTTGTTGGTGCCAGACGGGCCGGTCTGGCCACAATCTGCTCAATTACTGGGATTTTCATGCACAACCATTTCTAGGGTTTACAAAGAATGGTGTGAAAAGGGAAAAACATCCAGTATGCGGCAGTCCTGTGGGCGAAAATGCCTTGTTGATGCTAGAGGTCAAAGGAGAATGGGCCGACTGATTCAAGGTGATAGAAGAGCAACTTTGACTGAAATAACCACTCGTTACAACTGAGGTATGCAGCAAAGCATTTGTGAAGCCACAACACGCACAACCTTGAGGCGAATGGGCTACAACAGCAGAAGACCCCACCGGTTACCACTCATCTCCACGACAAAATGGAAAAAGAGGCTACAATTTGCACAAGCTCACCAAAATTGGACAGTTGAAGACTGAAAAAATGTTGCCTGGTCTGATGAGTATCGATTTCTGTTGAGACATTCAGATGGTAGAGTCAGAATTTGGCGTAAACAGAATGAGAACATGGATCCATGCAGGCTGGTGGTGGTGGTGTAATGGTGTGGGGGATGTTTTCTTGGCCCACTTTAGGCCACTTAGTGCCAATTGGGCATTGTTTAAATGCCATGGCCTATCTGAGCATTGTTTCTGACCATGTCCATCCTTTTAAGACCACCATGTACCCATCCTCTGATGGCTAATTCCAGCAGGATAATGCACCATGTCACAAAGCTCAAATCATTTCAAATTGGTTTCTTGAACATGACAATGAGTTCACTGTACTAAAATGGCCCCCACAGTCACCAGATCTCAACCCAATGGAGCAGCTTTGGGATGTGGTGGAACGGGAGCTTCATGCCCGGGATGTGCATCCCTCAAATCTCCATCAACTGCAAGATGCTATCCTATAAATATGGGGCAACATTTCTAAAGAATACTTTCAGCACCTTGTTGAATCAATGCCATGTAGAATTAAGGCTGTTCTGAAGGCGAAAGGGGGTCAAACACAGTATTAGTATTATGTTCCTAATAATCCTTTAGGTGAGTGTATAATAATATATAATACAAAAAATATTATAATATAAAATATAATTATGTACATTTTATATATCAACACTATTATAAACATTATAATTAGCCTACTATTTGATTATAGCGTACGTGATTATTGGTTACGAGTGGTTTTAGGTTTTCTTGAGTTTTTGCGTACATTTGGAAGACATTTTGATACAAAAGTTTTTGTTGAATCACGATTTGTTCGTGAAAACATTCGTACGCACATCTCATGCACAAATTTGTGTGTACGCATGCTTAGTAAATGAGACCCAATGTTTAATGTTTCATAAACATTTTGTTTTCATAAACAAATTTTGATTTAAAACCAGTTTTAGTGAAATGGTTTCCTTGCAGATTACCTTGTACTATCATTCGTAAAAATAAATGCCACTTGGTTTGGTATTTTATGATCTAATGCATGACATTCATGCTTTGTGGCCAAAGTCAAATTATGTTTGCGAGGGCACTGTAGAGTTGAAAGCACTTCATGATGTGCCATCTTCATTGTGGAGCTCAGTATGGATCACAGTCAGATTCTAAGTAAATATTGTTTTTTTGAATGAAAAGGTCCTGAGAGAAATAGGCAAACAAATAACAGATGTGAGTCTTAAGTTAGTTTTATACCATCTTTAGAGGACTCAGGTTTTGTCATGTTTTTTATTATTATTTGTTTTTTGAAGAGACTGTTTACTTAAGGCTCAGGTGGTAAAACCTGTCAGTTTTTGAAGATAATCTAGATGGCAGCTCCCAGCTTTATAAAAAATTGATAGTTGTCTTATTTTAAATCCAGCTTTCTTCAGCTTGATATTTTTTCTCGAGGCGCTAGATGCTAATCAAAAAATTTGGATTTGTTTATGTACGCTTCGTACGCATTTAGGAAAAATGCCATCTGCGGAGCAGCATTAAAACATGTTAGTGATGCTTTATTGTTTGTTTCCCCTCTTTGGAGTTTGTATTAGGAGCTGTAATGGGAAGACTGTGTACAGAGCAGCTTGTAAAACATCTACATCAGCCTTTAAAGCAGTTAAATCACAGCTGCTGGCCAATCTCACAATATAAACTTTTAATCACAGAAGAATGCTATCTAAACTGCTATTTTGTGATGGTGAAGACGTGGTTTTAAACATAATAGTGATTATTCCATTCACGTGTGCTGTTGTCATTTATAACCCAGTTTTGGTAGAATTGTTCAGCATCCTTTTACGCAAATAACATGCATTAGCTCCTTAGTGGTGCTTGCGAAACAGTCTCATGATGCTAAATGCACTCCCATATACATAAGCCTTAAATATGCAGTGTGTTTTTTTTGTTTCTTTTGTTTTAGAAAAATGGTTTTCGACAATCAGCTCTGCCATTCAAACAGGCGACGGCAGCGCTGCTTTTTTGTTATTTAAAATGAAAAGGTTTTCTAGGAGGTGTGCTGTTTAAAAGCGTGTTATTTAATTGCATTTACTGAATGCTTTTATTTCTACAGAAAGACTTTTTCTGCGGAACAAAGAATATGGGAATGAAAGCAACTGTTGAATTCATTCCGAGATTTTTGTGTACTTCCGAGCGGAAAAGCTGGATGTGCTGTTATAAAAAGGTCAGAAATTTTGTTGAAATGGTAACAGTTAAATGAGTGCACCTATCCGCTCACAGAACGGCATTCATGGTCGACTGACCTTTATCATTCAGCGTTCCCTTTGCTTTTCAAGTGCTGTCTTTTGTTTTCTGTAGATTGCATTCACTGAAATGCCAGATAATGTCCGTGTACTGTTAGATTTCTAATATTTTGTGTGTAATAAAAATGCATGTGTTTTTTCTCTTAATTTACATGACTGCAGTTCTGAGATATTTCTCAATTAGGCGGCTATCCATGCAGTCTCTAATTAAGCACTGCATGAAGCTTGTAAGCAACGCCTGCCAACAGCAATTTTTCGATCTGCTGAAAAATCTGCTTTTAAGTGTCGAGCAGATTGGATCCTTTAGATAAAACATTTTAATACAAATGACAACAATGGGATTTATGTAATTGTTGCTGCATCAAATGCTATTTTAGCCCATATTTCCTCTGCTGTGTAGAGCAAATCCCAACACAGGAACCTTTTTAGAAATAGGTGGGTGTATTATAAACATCATGAATATTAATTAGGTTATTTGCTCAGTCAGTAATCCCTGCTAAAAGGCATCTAAGTGGGTGCTAGCTAGCCAGAGAAAATAGATGTCCACAATAAACGACCGTATTATGTGGTTCCCCACATTCTTTAATACTTTTTATATGAAATAAACAGTACCATAAACACTCACCTAAAGGATTATTAGGAACACCATACTTAATACTGTGTTTGACCCCCCTTTCGCCTTCAGAACTGTCTTAATTCTACGCGGCATTGATTCAACAAGGTGCTGAAAGCATTCTTTAGAAATGTTGGCCCATATTGAAAGGATAGCATCTTGCAGTTGATGGAGATTTGTGGGATGCACATCCAGGGCACGAAGCTCCCGTTCCACCACATCCCAAAGATGCTCTATTGGGTTGAGATCTGGGGACTGTGGGGGCCATTGTAGTACAGTGAACTCATTGTCAAGTTCAAGAAACCAATTTGAAAGGATTCGAGCTTTGTAACATGGTGCATTATCCTGCTGGAAGTAGCCATCAGAGGATGGGTACATTGTGGTCATAAAGGCATAGACATGGTCAGAAACAATGCTCAGGTAGGCCGTGGCATTTAAACGATGCCCAATTGGCACTAAGGGACCTGCACAGTTGTAACAAGGCTGATGATGATGTTCTCATTCTGTTTACACCAAATTCTGACTGTACCATCTGAATGTCTCAATAGAAATCGAGACCAGGCAACATTTTTCCAGTCTTCAACTGTCCAATTTTGGGGAGCTCATGCAAACTGTAGCCTTTTTTTATTTGTAGTGGAGATGAGTGGTACCCGGTGGGGTCTTCTGCTGTTGTAGCCCATCCGCCTCAAGGTTGTACATGTTGGGGCTTCACAAATGCTTTGCTGCATACCTCGGTTGTAACGAGTGGTTATTTCAGTCAAAGTTGCTCTTCAATCAGCTTGAATCAGTCGGCCCATTCTCCTCTGACCTCTAGCATTAACAAGGCATTTTCGCCCACAGGACTGCCGCATACTGGATGTTTTTCCTTTTTCACACCATTCTTTGTAAACCCTAGAAATGGTTGTGCGTGAAAATCCCAGTTACTGAGCAGATTGTGAAATACTCAGACCGGCCCATCTGGCACCAACAACCATGCCACGCTCAAAATTGCTTAAATCCCCTTTCTTTCCAATTCTGACATTCAGTTTGGAGTTCAGGAGATTGTCTCGGCCAGGACCACACCCCTAAATGCATTGAAGCAACTGCCATGTGATTGGTTAATCAGATAATGATTAATGAGAAATTTAACAGGTGTTCCTAATAATCCTTTAGGTGAGTGTATAACTGCATTCCATCTGGATTTAATAACAGTCAGCATAGGCTGTTCATCTCATTTTGAAAAAACATGTAGCCTATTAATATTTCATTAACTGCCTTACTTTAAATGACTGTAGTTTATCAGGTTGCTTTAGTCCAGGTAAACTTCTTTGTGTGTTTGGCACCACCTATCGCATTTTTGCGGGTGTACAGTATGATTGACTAGAGCTCGAATTTAAGATGACATCGTTTATTGAGAGGCATTTTTTTGGAAAAAAAGTTGTCTTCTATTCGAGGCAATACGGTATTATTTAAGCGGTTAGATACGCTGTTTAGACGCTGCCAATTTTACGTAATTTAAGTCTGTCACTAATAGTTGTCAAACTTGGCTTACTTTTGACCTACAAAGTGCTTTGTGAGCAGGGTCATATTACACTCAAAATGTCTTATCACATACTATGTGACACGTTAGTTCCTCTGGCTCACTCAGGCTTGGCTTCTGTGCCCAAGGTCGATAGAAAAAGCCTGTGTTGTCATTTTATCTGCACTTCAGTTCCCTCTGTCTCAAATCTGCATCATTTGATCTGGGTTGTATGGATCCACGCTTTCACTCCATCCCTTTGTATCAGCATCCATCCACTGGAAGATTCAACATCTGATCTCTCTCCTCTCTTTATCTCTCGCTCTCTCTTCTAAGCTTCCTCCTTTGCTTATCGCTATCTTATTGTCTATCTTACCGTCTTAGCTTCAGTTCTGGTTTAGGTTTTTTCTGTGTACTCGGGACATCCATAAAAAATCTGGGATACTTTAGTTTCTTTAAAGCAACACCAAAGAGTTTTTTTTACTTTAAAATAACGTTTCCAAAAAAGTTTCAGTGGTTCATCCACTCAAAACAGGGTGAATAGCACTTTCACATTCGCTTTGCAGCCCTCTATCGGCCAAAACCGCACTAAAGAAGTTTCCAACCGTCGGGTAGTGGTCCTGCAGTTCGAGTAAAAACTACAAAAAACTTGCTTTACGGCAGACCTACAATCCAATCAAAGCCAGCTATGCTGCAGTATTTACGACAGTGGTGATGAACAATTACGCTTCTAACCTGTAGGGGGAGCAAAGAGCAATAAGTCTTTAGTGTTGCTTTAAACATAACAATGGAAGGTTTATGCTTTTTATGTATAAAATGTCATAATGTGGCTTTTATTAGTTGAGTTTAGCAGTGAAACTAATGCATTAAAGGCAGAGTGCACAATGTTTGAAAAACACTTTGGATCTTTTTTGGTGTTGTTCCTTATATTTATTTTAATACAAAACAGTGATTCTTGGAAATTTGGATAAAACAGGTTTAAATTTTGAAAAAAAAAGTTAGTTAAATTACAAAATCTGAAGGTATATCATTAGACCAAGGTCTTGGCTGTTCAGCAATTTACTGGTGCAACCTCCCCTGTTTGTATTTTTTTCATAAAATAGGCATTTTTCCAGTTATTACTTATACAACGTTTACTTTAAGCCTAAATAGAAAAAGTAATGATTTTTTAATTTAATAAACATATTTTTGTATTAATAGAGACTATTAATTTAATAACTCAACAGCACTGAAGAAACATATTGTAAGCATATTTATTTAAAACATATAAAACACTATGACGGTGGTGACACTAATCTGACAGTGGTGACATTGGCCTCATTATTCCAAAATGTATACCACTCAAGTCAATGGCTTCTTGCGTAAACTTTATGTAAATATTTGATCCAAAAAATAACAATCCTGAGCACTGTGATGAACAAATATCAAATCATAACTTGCTAAAATACATAAAACCTGACAGAAAAGACAGAAAACCTGACGGTGGTGACATCTGACGGTGGTGACAAAAACCTAATATAGATAAAAAAAAATAGATGAGTTGTTCACATTAGCCATCTTGTTTCCCCTCTGTTGCTAGCTACTTCAGACCTCTTCTTAAAAATCATACATTTATTTCATAATCTAATCTAATTTTTTTTTTACAAAGATGACGTATTGACATGTTATGGTTGTCACAGTATAAGTTTAAGAGAAAATAGCAACCATACAGGAGCTTGAGTGATCTTAAAGCATGCAGTAGAGCTGAAGGTTTGAAAATGGGGTCCTCAGGTGCAGTTGACCCTGTAGTTGTCTGATTTTATTGCTTTTAAAAAATATCTGACGGTGGTTACGAATATGTGGGACACATTTTGAGCAATCACAAAATAATAGTAAATATTGTTCAAAACTCACTGTAGTTTTAATACATATTACAATGTATTCTTTCATGTGGTAAATATATTATTCAATTCAATTTTTACTTTTGACTTTTTTAATCAAGTTGAAATGATTATCTCTTAATCGTGGAAAGCTGATTTTGTAGGCAAAGGGCCAGCATATAATCATTAAGTAAATAAAAAATAAAAATAAACTTATAAAAGAACCTTACATATGTGCAAAAGACCCCCTGATAATAACATTGATTCTTTTTCTTCATGAAAATGTTATTAATTTCCAACAGAATTAGCACTTTTCTTAGTGGGACATGTTTTTGCAACACAAAATGACACAAAACGTGTTAAAATGAAACATACCCATGGTTGGCCAATGCACGGACAAATCCAAATGTTGGCTTTAAATGAACTTATGCTGGGTTAACACAAACTGCTGGGTTGGGTTAGGGTTAGGGTTAGGTTAGGGTTAGGGACATTTTTTAGGTTAATGTAGACCAGTTTTTGGGTTTGTCCATATTTTACCAAACCATGAAAGGACCTTTGACAAATATGCCCCATTATGTTTATTTTGTGCTTCTTCTTTCTTCTTAACAAGCATTTCATGACGATTCATAATTATTGTCATCATATATCATTAAAGGGCTTAAAAATATTGCGATATCATCTTGAACCAGTGATGTGATACATCTCCCAGTCCCATAATTTGTCATTATGCCATAGAGGTTGTATTAAAATCCCAAGAAATGGGCTGTGTAATATAGATAGATCATGGTTTGATTGCCTTGATGGGCTTCCTTTGAGCCCATAGGGTCACCAGTGCTCCATCATGAGATAACAGTTAACCACAGTTAAAGACTGAGGTCACGTCTCTTAGGCCCACATCTCTGAATCAGATTGCTGCCAAGCAACTAGGGAGAAATTTAAGGAGGTGACAGTGGCTGCCCTCATGGGGCGCTGGCTAAAATGAAGCAGCCTCTTCACTCAGCCTGTGGATATGGGCTGGTACAGAGATCATCATGTGGATTCTGAAGGTCTTATGGCCTTGTTATAATTGACGGCTAATAATAAAAGACAGCTTGCCTCCAGCATGAGTTCGGCTCAACCTATCCCTCTGGGGCAAAGCTCTAATGCAGTCAGCTGAGAAGAGGCCTAATCACTTGTGATAGGGTTGGCTTGTAGAGCAAGATGTCAAGGGTGTGGCTAATAGGCAGTGTTAATGGGATGATTAGTTAGCCACTGGTTAGGCTACATTACTTGGCTCTTGGGTGCTGTTCTCTTAGGGTTAAAGCCTTCCACGGTCATGTGTCAGTCACATTACAGCTCAATGAAATCAACCTTGTCCCTTTTTAAGGTGCTGGAATGAGAGAGAGAGAGAGAGAGAGAGAGAGAGAGAGAGAGAGAGAGAGAGAGAGAGAGAGAGAGAGAGAGAGAGAGAGAGAGACTACTGTGGAGACATTCATCCTAAGAACAGCCCCTGTGACAGTAATTGGACCGCAGGATTTTGAGTGTACATCATTTGTGCTGCTATAGAGGAACATGGAGAATGTTTGCTTTATTTGGCTTTCTATCATATCCCATCCGTTTAGGAACACGGCTGCTTGTATACATCAATTTTGTTGCTACGAAGTAAACGCGGATAGCTGACAGATGGTGTTTCAAAACAAGCCATTGAGAAACAACTATGTTGATCTGCCCTTGAAAATCGCATGACAAAACTTTCTTAGTATCACCTTGCTTAAAAATAAGTCTTCATTGTTGGAAATGCAAGTAGATCAATGGTGACCAAAAGCATCACTTTGTTATGATGAAATGCAGTTTATTTTTGGCATAATTTTCAATGTGATGCCGTGCCCCCTAATAAGATCCAAAAGGTCTTGGGGTCTTGCTCAGGTTTTGCACAGAGAATATTAAATACTTGACCTTCAGACTGGCGTTTTTGTTTTCCTTCAGCGGAGGCTTCATTTGGCTTACATCTTCCTGTGGAGTATAATTCCCAAATAACCAGATCACTGTAGGTTACCATCATGTTCCCTTTATCAAATACAAGCCCCGAAGTGCATGAAGAGACACAGTATCTTGAGAAAAAGATTTTGCTGTCATTTATTCTACATGCACTGCAGGTATTGAGAGTCATCCAGTAGCCTTAGCTGTGTCTAAAACGTTATACATTTTTTATCCATGATTCTTGTTATAGGAATATTTAATAAAAGTTCCGTTATATATTCTGTTATTACACGGCTCGTTGGAATGCTTGATTCTGATTGGCCATTCGTGACATTTTCAGGTTTGTTATTCTCGGATAACAATGCTCAAAACTAATAATACATGTTAACTTGGATGCTGCACATCATTTTGACAGGTACAGTTTAATATTACACAAAGGTAATAAATTTAAATTGTTTTTTTAAATAACATATATGACATTATATTGGGATGCAACTAACAATTCTTTTCACAATCGATTAATCGGGTGATTATTTTGCGATTAATCGACTAATCGGATAAAATATAAATATCTACTAAATTAGATGTTTTCACGTATTATAGCTAAACAAGGCACTAAATAAGGGTATTTACATGTAGAAGTGTACTTTTAAAAGTGCAAAAGCCACACACTACTACAGAGTTTTACAAATATAATATTTTTGATTTAGATATTTTAAGCCTAAAATAAAAAGTTTGTGCAGGTTTTAATTAGTAAAACATCTTTAAATGTCAAAATTAACAAAATTAATTGAGTCTTCAGGGATGTGCTGCTTGTGTTGTATGTAAACATGCTGCACAGTGTTGTGTACACGTAGATGTAAGAGCTTTCTCTGATATTTGCAATTGTTTAAAGCGCAACTTTCACACGCGTGCAAAATGAAACCACGCGGAAATCAGCCACTGTAGTTTTATCAATGAAAGGCTAAAAATAGGGCTGTACACCGTGTGTTCGTGCCAGATGTCAGAAAAGACGTAAACACTGTGTAGGTACGTGACTTTCTCCGCTGTCGTCTCATTTGTAATCTAATTTTCAGATCTGTAGAATCAATGTTGGATTTCACTTTTCACATTAATTTTAATCTTAGACATGACCTAACTCAGTTAAAGATATAAAGCTTATATTCACTAAATGTCCTTTGAATTTATGTGGAAAACAGCAATCACTTTTTTTTTAACATTTTAATGTTTAATGTACTATAGCAGTTTTGCTATAAGAACCCAGTATGATTTTTTACCACATCCATGTTACGCTCTTTAACATCCCATGACATTTAAAAGGCGGATGTAACAACAGACCATCTGATAATGGGCACATGGCGAGTGTCAAGGTGGATAGATGGCAGCATCAGTAGGGGCTTTTATGCAGGATTGAATAAGGCTTTTAACATGTTTATCTTTGTCTTCACCGCAGTGTGCATGGAAACCCAATGAAAGGCAACATGACTTAACAGTGTGATATTAGCCAGACAGCATTTCAGAGTAGCACTGTCATTTTATACTAATGCAGAACCAATAAGACCAGCGCTTCACATCCCAGTCGATCACATTTCCTACATCTAGAATAAATTGTAATTTCCTTTTTTATATGCGAGCAATTACCTGCCTTCTTTTAACAAACAATAACAAACTCATCTGCACTGCTCATACCGCTACTTTAGCAGAGCAATACATTTTATTTCTCTCATTGTTTTTGATCAGTTTTCCACGTACGATATAAGCTGTCTATGGTAAAGCTCAGAGAGTTTAAACAGCTGGTCAGCTGACTTGTGTGCACAAGTGACGCTTATTGTCCCGTAGCGCCACCTACAGTGTAATATAGGTGTGAAACAGCTGAAGTCAAACAATTGTTTCGTCTTTGGTATGAGGTTCATCGTCAATTTGCTTTTTTACATCGCGGCAGTGTAAATTAAGCTTTACTGTGCGTTCACACCAGACGCGGAAGAGGCGGCAAAAACGCGTTATTTGTGCGTAGTTGGATGCTTGAACATTTTGAGTTTACTGGCTTCATTCGCTCGTGAAATTCTAGTCATTTGAGACATTCACGCGTAAATTCATGGCAATGGAGGGGCTTATACACTCTAAAAACAAACGTTGATAAATGGCACTAAAAGTGTTTCTTGGCTCGTAATCATAAAGGAACCATTTTTAGTGCTATCCACCTGTTTTTTGACGTAAATGTGGGCACCACCATCTTTGAGCTTTTTTGTTTATGACTTCCGGTGAGGCAATAAAGCTAATGGTAGTCTATTGCGAAGGACTCAATTGTGCCATTTTGACTGACTGTTTAATGTTTATTATGAAATCCAGGAAGAACGACATAATTTGTGCGGTTAGGAGTTGCCATAATAGCTAATACATACGCAGTAAATCTCTACAAAACATTTGTTTTAACCATAATCCATGCACAAGAACTGAATGTGTATGTGGCGCACATGCACTCATGATCTGTATATACAAATCCATCCAGTAAAACCTTTTATAGAAACTGCCAGTAAACAATAAATACAATAATTGTTTAAAAAACAACTAATATTAGGCTGATAAAAATATGCTGTTTATTTATTCTGCTATTATATATTATTACAAAAATGCAATTACATACAGAACATATATACGACATAATCTGCTTAATCTGCTTAATGTTTATAATAGTAATGTGTTTGCACATACTTTTGTTATGTTTTAAATTAAAAAGCAAATACTTTAAAAAGTAAGCAAATCATTTCATAATCTCATGTCTCCACCTAGTGCGTAAGAAGTGATGTAATAATATTTTCATAAAAAGAAAACAATACTCAATACATGTAGTAGTTTATTATGTTTATTATGGTTTGTTCAAATAGCTTACAATGTGTTGAATGAGAAAGATACTGCGTGAAGCTCAACGTGTCGCCATAAACAAGTCCATTAAAATTGTCGTTTAAAAAAACTTACACCAGAGGGACAGTTTTGAAATTTTAAACCATCCCCTGAAAAGTTTAAAAACACAAAGTCTTGGTAAATTCCATGTACAAACACTTGACTGACTTTCCCATTGTAAAGATACTGGTATGTCTTTGTGCTTTAATATTTGCGCATTGAAGACCCGTCATCTCCGATCAACAACACGAAATGATTGAATATATCTTCATATATCAAGCCACTTCTTAATTTCATCCCCACACTGGTTCATACATGGCAATTGTAGTAAATATTAACTGTTTAAATCATGTTTTATGCGTGCTCCCACTACACTGTTTTCTACCGGCTGGCTATTGAACCGGAAGTCTTGCACGAAGAAGGGAAATACGTCACACTAGGGATGGGACGGTAAATTTCATATCATGATTATAGTGACCAAAGTTATCACGGTTATCAATATTATCACTGTTTTCTTAAATTGAGATGGAAATGTTCAAAAAGAACTGATACACACACTGAAAACATTTTAACAAGTTTTATTTTTGAAAATCAGCAAACAACAAATACAATTAGCAGCTATATGCACTTTTTAAAGCATAAAACTTAAATCAGGGGTGTCCAGCCTTTTTTGTGTGGCAATCTACTTTTAAAATGATAAAGCTGACAAGACAAACCTGCTAAAAACATTTTTTTAACAAAACACTGTTACATTTTTTAATAACACTTTAAATGTGTGTTAGGAGGACTATCTCTACGTTGAATTTAGGGCTGTCACCATTACTCCATTCTTTTTGAGGAGTTAAAAAAAAATCCTTGAGTACATGCTGAGTCCTTATAGCAGAATAGCGGAGATGCGGTTTTGATAAAATAAACTAGAATATGACCACATTATAAGAAGCATCTCTCTCGTTCGGTTTGTCGATCGATCGCGCGCACATACACCGTACGTGTGGATCAACTCCTGCATGTATGTGCATCCAAATTTCAGAAGTTAGACGACTCCGCTGCAGCGGGCAGGCATAAGATTTATAAAAACACACTTGAGAAGAAATGCGCAGCAACTTAAAAAGACTTTTAAGACCATAATGCCAATTTGGCGCTTTGTTTTCCGAAGCTCGTGGAGGCGTGGAGCAGCATACACAGTTATTAACTTATATATGCGATCTACCGGCATTGCATTTGCGATCGACTGGTTGTATTGGACACCCCTGCATTAAATGAACATTAACATGGAGCCCTGAGATGTATGAACCTGTTTTAATGAACAGTACCTTAAATAAGAACATCAAATGCACACATAAGCAACGCATTAAAACACAGTGCACCTGTTACTACCTTCCGCCACGCCTTCTCGCGCAAAAACTCATGTTGCATGCGCGCGCCTGCGTCAAGCTGATTCTGTCTGGACAGGATTTACCGCGAGTTTTCAAAATCACGGTAATCGAACACGGTTGTCAGTGTTGGGGTAGTTACTCAAAAAATGTAATTAGTTACTAGTTACTAGTTACTTCTTAAAATTGTAATGAGATTACTTTACTAGTTACTGCATTTGAAAAGTAACTTCACTACTTATTACTTTACTTTCCTTTTTCTTAATTTACCACATAGATACATGGACATGGTTTAGGCGGGGTCGGCTGATGATGAGTGACTACTTTAAATGACCGGCCAGGGCTCTAGACTAACTTTTTGCACTGGTTGCACTGGTGCGCCTAACATTTTTTCTTAGGTGCACCAGCACAAAAGTTATAGGTGCACCCTAATTTTTGACCCCATCGGATTTATAGTTCGCCCAAAAATTAAAATTCTGTATAATTTATTTGTAAATCAGGTTTGTAACTCTCATGTTGTTACAAACCTGTATAAATGTCTTTGTTCTGGTGAAGATGAATGAAAATATTTTGAGGAATGTTTGTAACCAAACCATTCATGAGCCCCATTCACTTCCATAGTATTATTTTTGAGTGAATGGGGCTCATGCTTGGTTTGGTTATTAACATTTCTCAAAATATGTTGCTTCGTGTTTATCAGAACAAAGATATTTATACAGGTTTGTAACAAAATTTATAATTTATTTTTGGGTGAACTGTCCCTTTAACACCGCAAGTTTAGCGCCCATGGTGGTTTCATACAGAATATAAACATGTAGGCTATTTTATAATTTTCATGTTGTCATTCCATTTTCCTTATACGAGTCATGCACAGTCCTGTTTGATAACCCGCATCTGCGCGATTAAAATAACAGTTGACCCGTTATCCGACATCAGCATCAATTTATTTCATACCCGTTTTACATAAAGACTGCGACCGGCCGCACCGCAAATCGTGATGTAAGTAGAAACCTTTAAAGATCTTCATGCAGAACATTGACAGAAATAAGCACAGGACCATGCTTGTTCAAATATATTATCATTTAATGTGAAACTTTGTGAGGGTCGGCAGATTGACAGCT